>NW_026555234.1:20302500-23102500 GCF_021234165.1 Pteronotus mesoamericanus | reverse complement strand
TAACATCATAATGAATAAGAGCAGGTAAAAGAACCACAAGGTATAATTCCATTTTTGCAAAAGTTTGAAAGAGGCAAAACTGAACTGAACTCTGATGATAGGAGGCCGTGTGATTTTCAATAATTCCTCCTGGAGGGTGGCTGACTGGGAGGGGCCGCTGGCTAGGCGAGATCATTCCGGCTGTGGAGTCACTGAGCGCGTGACATGTACAACTAACTGTTTGTATGTTACACTGCAATAAAAATTTTGCAAAAATATATTTTCACAGGCATGATCTAATTTCAGTGAGAAGTATAGGAAAAACTAACCCCAAGTTACCAGCTCGTAAGCAGAAGAGCCAGCGAGCAGCTGCCGATACGAGACACACCCTCTTGCTGCCACACTGAGGCTTCGAGGCTTCGCGCTCAGCTCAGAAAGACTTCCCAGCCTATGGTGGGCCATGTGGCTTTTGCGTTGGGATTTTTTTTTTAATCTTTTGTTTTGGTTTTATATAAACTCCATCCCCTTTCCTCTAATTATAAATAGCAGTTAGCCCCACTCCCATTCCAATGGTTGGGTGGGTCACACAGGCCCAGCCCCGCGTCCTGGGGGTTGCGCCCTTGGCAGAAGCCCACCAGCGTACTCCATGACCCCACCCCGCCAACACAGTCAGTTCAGGGTTGTGCACATACCAGACCATGGACTACTAGGCCTAGGCATTTTATGGAATTAGTAGGAAAAAAGAAACTTGCTATTGCTTTAGCCCAGTCATTCTCGAGCAGGGGCAATTCTGCTCCCCCAGCGGATATTTGGCAGTGTCCCTATTTTGGGTTGTTGCAAATGAAGGGTGAGAAATGCCACTAGACCAGCGATGCTGCCGCACATCCCACAATGCACAGGAGAATCTGGACAGCAGAATTATCTGGTCCAAAATGTCAGTAGTGCCCACGCTGAGGAATCTGGCTTTTGGACTTAAGAGTTCTGAGGCTGTAAGCCTGGAACTGCGGGTGTCATTGCACACAAACGCGTGCCAGCAAGTTCCAGGGGAGGTGAAGCAAAGCCAGGGAGGGACGGAATGGAAGAGAGGGTGAGAATGGTGGTTCTGATACGACTGAGACCCTGCGTCCAGCTACACCTGAAGCCGAAAAACTGAGACTCATGTGCCAATAAATCTTTTTTATTATTATTATGCCATTTTATGCTGGGTGTCTGTCACTTGACAGTAAGAGTCTTGTTAATGCTCCTGCTATGTATAAAACTTCATGCCAAATTCTACTGGGAATACAAAGAGAAATCACACATAGATCTTCTCCTTCAGGGACCCCACAGAGGGAATAAACAAATACGCAAATGACTAAACAAAGTGAAAGCTAAGCGCTGCAGGAGAAGTGTTCAGGAGGTTAAGACAGAAATACGAACTCAGCATGGAGTACATTTCAAATAAATTATTATGAGCACACAGGGTGATTTATATATTTAACAAACTCTGCTTTTCTTAGAACAAAACCAGCCGCCAAAGACCCCGGGGAGTCTGAATGGTCTCAACTTTTTCCCTCTATAAAAGGGAATATGTGAAACTTTAGATCATATCAAAAAATGTTCAGAAGGGGCCACAGGGAAATCACGTTTGAGTGACTTGCTTCCTCATTATTCCCAGGCCCCTGTGCTCCCTGCTGTGGAAAATGAGAAAAGGCTGTAATCACACGTAACACAAAAGGACTGAACAACAGGACCAAAAAACATGGGTTCTTCGCAGTGTCTACACGGTGTCTCACACACAGGTCCAGTGTGCCAGTCAACAACCATTCTGATTCTTCGAAAGGCAACCTTCTTCCCCTGGCACCAGGGCCCACGCCTGCCGCTGAGCTGGTGCCCGTCCTCAGTGGCGGCCGCGGGAGCGGCGCGTGGCGCTGCCCTCTCCCCGGTTCACATCCCTCCTTTGCTTACCTGTAAGCAGGATCTGCCTCAATGGAAAATACAACAAAGGAATTCTCTGGGTTTCAGCCAGACCTCCCAGGGCAGGCCTTTTTTCTTTGGTAAAAGCTTTGCTTGCCCCTCACCCCTAACAAAAGGAATTGAATGGGAGAGAGTTCCCTGTGCCAGGGCTCTGAGTTTCGGCAACAAGAAACAGAGCTGTCCCCGCGGAAGCTGTGTGGTGTCTCAGGATCCAGGTAACTCAGTGAGTCTGGGAACAGCACCACGCGGGCCAAACACAAACTCAGGAGGGGACATGCTCACTGCCAATACCACAGGTCAGAACTTTACTTCCCAGTATAATGAGCAAATAGCCCAGACTCATGTGTAACCGGCCCCAGACAGCACCTTAGTTTCACTCTGTGTACTTAAAACATACTGAATGGAATCAGAATTGAGGCAGCTAACTGGAAAATGGAGGCTTTGCTCTTGAATTCTTTTCCTCTTTACCCCTTTGTTTTAAGAGGAAAATACAACATACAATTTTTCTAAGATGCTGCCTTGGTACACACACACTGCTTCCCCGTTCTCTGGGGCCGGGGCTCCCAAGTCCCCTCCAGCCAATAAGCCTGTGGGCCACGGGGGCTGACATCTCTGGGATGAACTGAAAGGTCAGTTGTTTTATGACCAAGACCTTTTGCGGGCAGGCTGCTACTGAGCAGAAGGGACAGGAGAGAGGAACGCCTTGAGCCCTGCCTCTGACTCCCTTCCAGGAGCCCCAGGGACAGGCGGGCTGGGCTGTGGCATCTTGCCTTGGCGTGAGAGGGCCAACCTCAAGAACCAAAGAAAAACAAGAACTGACTGTCTGATCACCTCTCAGTAATCCAGCCGCCTTTTACAACATGCAACAGAGTGTGTTTGTTAGTCTTCTTTTACTTCCAATAATAAGCTTAATATACGACCATGTGTAAGAAAGAAAAGCATATAAAGTCACCCATAATCCCAGCCCAGAACTATCCACAGTTAACAGTTTGGTTTTTCTTGCATGTGGTTCTTTGTGTACACTGAATGGTCATTTCCTTTACCAAAAAGAGGAAGGGCCGGTGCCCTGAAACTTACTCATCTCATGGGCATCTAGAACCACTGACATGCAACCCATACAGGACCATCTCATTCCCTTCTGAGAACCACAGCAGCAATTTCATTCACTGCAAACACTGTACCCTGTGGGAATACCTTAAAAAATAATTTTTAAACCTATTCAGGGTCCAATTCCAATTTACCTTATACTAATTGTAATCAACTCTGCTCAATAATAAGCTGTTTCGGAAAATGTGTGATAAGCATCCCAACCTTTGCACACACCCTCTGGACCCCCAGTTATGTTTTAGAGTGTGTAAGGTGTTTGTGTGCGCGTTGTGGGAAGGGAGGTAAGCAGGAGAAATTAAGAGTGATCCCAGAATTGCCTGCTAGACAGGAGCAAAATATTCCATTAGGAGGGACATCTGGAAGCAGAAGCTGAAACAGAATAACCTTTTAAAAGACGGAAATGAACTCTCATTGCTGCTGGTCACCACTATTAGGACAAAGTCAGCCCTAAATCCTGCCCCAGCTGGAGCCATGAATCTACCCACTAGCTGACTGACCCCACAGGGGAATTCTGTAACTGGAAGGCTGAAATGAGCTCCCAACGCTACGGCCCGCTTCCCGTGCCAGCCTGGCCCAGTGACACGGCCTCCTGGAACCTCCGCGTCCTCTCCCATCAACATAGGATACTACTGGCTGCCTTGTAGCTTGTTTCGAAGATTAAATTAAACAATGAACGTGAAAGTTGTTAGAATAGGGCCTAGCACATATTAACTCCCCATAAATGCTGGCTGTTACCTTAATGTTTGCAATTTAAGAAAAGGTCCAAATTCTGCACAAATAACAGTGCCTGAGAAGCCCAGGCCACATGATGAAGCCCTGGGGTCTGAGGCCCCAGCTGCGCAGCGAGAAAAGCCCAGGAGCCCTGAGGCATCTGACACGTGAGCAAAGATGCCACCTTGGAAGGGCATCACCCAGACCTTGCTGCCCCCTCATGAAGCCAGGTGGACAAACCGCCGGGTACAGCCCTCCCCAAATTCCTTACCCACAAAACCACATGCAAATAAACGGTTCTATTAAGCCACTAAAAAATAAAATAAAATAATAAAGTAACAGTACCTAAGAGCAATGAGCCTGTTATTATCCCAAATACCTTTCAGTACACAACTACTAATAAATGACAAAAAAAGTCTGTATTAGCCAGAAGTAGATAACGCCAATCACTGAAAGATTTTAGCACCTTTCCAAGCACCCTGTAGGCAACGGGACTCTCCCCTACCTCACCCGGCCCCAACTTTGCAGCAATCCCAAATATTGAAGAGCAGGGGCTCTGACGAAAAGGGGAATGGAGGCAGCAGAATACAAGGGCCCACAGGACAGAGTGGGAAAAATACTGCGCAGGTCTAGGCATGGCAAGCAGCGTTCGTGGCATATTCAGGACAGCCCTGCCAACTGCGGAGCACAAAACACATCAGTGCTTGAAGGTCAGTTCCACTGCCTGGCACACAGCGAGAACTCAATAAATTTGTTCAGTGTATGAACGGTTGCAACTGAAAATAAAACTGTAGCAAACTCCAGGAATTCTACCGATGAGAAAGAAATGTCTCATGTAGGCTTTAGAAGAGAATCATGATGGATCTGTAACATCCCCAAGACAATGCCTGCATACAGTATGCATGTGCCAAATACGTGCAGAAGGAACGAATGCTGCAAAAATAGTAAACCAGAAACCCTGGGACTAAGTCCTTTCGGGTTATAGGATTTTTCTAGACAGCTGAAGTCTGACCCTTCTAAGATCCTAACCTATTTTTATTTTAACCAAGTTTGGATGAAAACTGGATCATGTATTTTTTCCAAAAGCTACAGAGCAGCAGTCCCCAACCTTTTTGGCACCAGGGACCGGTTTCGTGGAAGACAATTTTTCCACAGACCCGTGTGGGGATGGGGGGATGGTTTAGGGATGATTCGAGCACATTACATTCAAGTGCACATGCTGCTGCACGGCCCAGTTCCTACCAGGCCCGGACTCGTAATGGCCTGAGATTGGGGACCCCTGCTGTAGAGAACGTAGTTTAACCCTTTTTTGTGTGTGGTGAGCATACATTACACCATGACCACAAGAGCTATATTGAGGTTGTGTTACATTGTTGTGCTGCTGTGGATTGAGGGCAACAGGCAAGGCAGGCTGTGTGGGATGGTAGGCATCTGAGGTTGAAAGGCAGTATTTTAGCTTTTAATTATATATCCCACCTTCCTACCAGTCCTCCTGAAGCAAATGCTGACATGCCTTCTCTCAAATGCACAAAGCGGAGGCTCCTAAACTTTGTTCCATAGACCCCTCTGATTGACCCCTATGACGCAAGTCCAGTAACTGCTGGGATTCAAATTAATGATGAGCATGGACAGCAGTTTTTGGAAATGTGTAACATCTACAACGCAACATAAAAGTAACGGATTTGACTGATGTTACCACCACAGGAGCTGCTTGTGCTGCTCGGTTGGATGGCTACATTAATCATTGAAGACAATGTTAAATTTTAGTAAGAAGTTAGTAAAAATGAAGATGCAATTTTTTTCCCTATCCAGGTTCATGGGCCCCCACCCCTGACTTCTGTCCTCGGATCCCAGGACTGAAGGAAGTCCAGGGAGCTGGGAGAACAAATTATAACTAACTCGAGGATAAGACAGATCAACACCATCAGCAGTCATCTCTCTTGAGACCATGCTGGGTATATTTTGCTTAAATGATTAATGCAACAAAGTTATCCCCCCATTCCAAGGCAAACATAAAGCCAAAAGAAAATGAGAGAGCTGCACCAGAAGCTACAGCCACCACAATCTACAGAGAGAAATTAAAGTGGCATGATGCAGTCAATAAGGAAAGAAAACTCTGTTGGGTAAAACTCAAGTGTCCATTAGTTAGAGTTATGGAATTAATTTCTACATAATGTAAGTGCTTCATTAATATAAAGACATTACAACTCTTTCCAAATGTTACAAATACTCAATTCTGAAGTGATTTTTTTTTTGCCTAGCTAGTCCTTGAATATGATAATTGAGTCTAATATGCAGATGAAAATTATTTTCAATCAACTTGCAATTATCCCTGCCAGTGGGAGAATAGGAAAAACATGACAAAATAAATACCTTTGAATCCTCATTTCGAGAAACTGTTCATTTGGGTAGCAGCTCACATTTGACAACTATAAGTGAGCAGAGCAGCCTTGACACTAGAATGCTCCTCCACAAACTCTCCACTATCATCTGGTTCTTCCAGGTCCCGTTCACACACCCCCTCTGCGGCACTGCCCGGTTCCCAGGCCCTGGCCCGCCGGGTCACACAGGTCACAATGCAGAGCCTGCCTCCACACCATGCTTTGGCTGGGGGTGGGATGCTGTTGGATTCATTCCTGTGGACGCTGCAGGCCTGTGTCAGTGTGTTTACTGAACACACACACTTTAATGTGAGAGGCAAATAAATGGCAATTTTCTGTTTCTCCTCCTTAAAGTGTAAAGTGAATAATGTAATGCTAATTCACCTCAATTTAAATACATTTACTTGAAAATATGCCAAAGTACTGTATGTAAACTCTTTAGAATACAATGAAGGAAACAAACAAGGCTCCCTCCTGCCTTCATTTTCTAACCTTACCTAACATTAGGTAGAGAAAGTGGGACCCCGATATTTCCTACATACGCTGCCGAGGAGAAAGCTCAGCTTCTGACACGTTCCCTTGAATCTAGTTAACGTTTGTCTCAGCCCGTGAACAGAGGCCAGGCACCTGCGCTCAGGGCTGGGCAGGTCAGGAGGAGCGGGGTGACAGAGCCCTGCCCAAAGGAGAGGGGCCCTGGGCTGCCTCCAAGCAGAGGTCTGTCAGGAGAGGCAGGAGGGAGGTGCCAGGCCCAGCATCCCCTGCCCCGGGCTGTCAGCAAACCCAGGGTCCGAGACAGGCGCAGCCGGGCCAGCTCACATTTCCAGCAGGTCACAGGCTGCTGTGGAGGGGCCGGGTTCGCCAGACAAGAGAGCCAAGGAAGCACGACAGGCAGGAGGATGCTGAGTGGAGTAGCTTAGTGACCTGCCTGCAGCCCCCGCAAGATGATCAGTCCCTGGAAGCAGGGGCCTTGCCACCCAGTGCCAGGCACCGTTCCCCACACTCGGACTCAGGAAATGAAAGATGAAGGAAATACAGGCAGCTGGGGAGGAAGGCAGGACCACCTCGGCAAGGGCAGTGGGAAGACGGATGGAGAGGAGGGGAGAAAATGAAGAACAACTTGGAAGGTAAAACTGGTGAGAACGGTTAGCTGGTTGGATGGAAATGTTGAGACCAAAAAAAAAAAATCCGGAAATCTGAACACAAATTACAATTCAATAGTTATGCATGAAATTCAACATTTTATTCCTGAACAGAAAATGGAAAGTGTGCAGATAGTGAAATCAGGGTGTGCTCACGGCGTAATTCCTCTCACCATCTACTCCCAGTCCACTTGGGCATTCTAGTCAAAAATTGAAAAAGATGAAAGAAAAAGCGTTTATGAAGAGAGCTGTTATTTCTTCTGCTTATTTTCAGCAAAAGAGGTACAACTTAAATCAGTCCTTATCAATAAGAAAGATCTGGAAGAGGCTACCTGTGTTCATCTCGCAGGTAGCAGTAATATGGTGGGGTTTGTTATTTTTGCTAATGAGTATATTGTTTTCCATAACTATCACATACTGCCTCTGCAATCTTAAAAAAGGTTATTTTTAGTTTTTTAAAAAGTACATTGTTCTTAAACTTTAAGGTTTTTTAGAGATTACTGTCTACTGTTAATTAGTTAAGGGTTTCCAGAGGCAAAATTATTTGGAGAGAGGGGAAAAAAATCATTTTAAATATATAATAAATTATTTCAATGGATAAGTGAAATAGCATACATTTCCACATGCCCCAAATGCTTCACTACATAACATAATATCCTTTAAATCTGGAAAGACAATCCAAAAAATAAAACTTGAATATCTATGGAAACCAAAAACTTTAGATGAGTCTAAAAGCAATATTTAAAATAATGTCCTTGCATATGCATAGGTACTTAAAACAAAAATCTTCAGCTTAAATCAAAATTGTGACAATAATAAGAACTGATCTATTTTATGAACAGTTCAAACATTAGTTTAGACAAACAATTAGCTTCATTAATCAGATAAATACTCCTATTACTTCCTAGAAAATGCAGTAAAATGAACGTGATTCAAAATATTACATTTGTGGGCACAGTAGAGAATCATGTTGACAACAACTATGTTAATTTTTTAAACACAAAATCATTTCTAGCATAGGGCTGCCCCCACACATATGGTGCTTTTGTTCAGATTATTAAAAGCCAAACCTCTGTCTGCCTCCACCTCGCAGACAAAACCCCAGGGTAGCAGGCCTCAGTAAGCCGAGTTCGGGCTGGATCTCAGCCCCTACATTTGCCATTGGCCGAGTGCCATATGCAACCTGCACAAACGTACATGACAGCCCAGTCACAGCCCTGTCACCAGCCTCTGTGAGGTCGGTGATCGTTTCTAAGCCAATGTTAAAAATTCAAAGTTACTAATGCATGATTACCAGAATGAGTTCTGGTCCATGTCTTATAAATACAGTTGACCCTTGTACTGTGTTCAGTCAGCGGTTAGAAGTCCATGATGCAGAGGGCAGACTGTATGCACTGATCTTCACCATTTCGTGTAGGGGACTTGAGCACCCATGGATGTTGTTATGTGCCAAGGGTCCTAGAACCAATCCCCAGTGGACACCAAGGGACAACTTAAGTTTTGGGGGAATCAAAAATTATATGCAGCTTTTCAACTACACAGGGGATCAGTACCCCTAAATCTGCATTGTTCAAGGGTCAACTGTATATCAATCATTTACATTTTAAGTATACCACACTAGCTTTTACAGCATTAACTACATTCCTGAACAAAGCCTGTCACGTGTGTTCAAGAATCCTGAACTTCATTCAGATTAATAGAAACAGGCTTCCATCTCTTATCATTTTAGTGCTTTTCTTGAAATAACCAATTCTTACCAAGTAGCCATTCCTTTTTCTTTAATCTTGATCAACCACCAAATCAGAACTTTGGCGAGTACAGGACATTGGTTAGAATTGGTCTAACATATCTTCCACTTACCATATTTTATACTTTATATAATACCAAGTACAACAGTAACAATAGTATTTGCTACTCTTCAGAAGTTATGTTAGATAACTTTGGTAAGTGTTTCTAAAACTTGTTGTATCCTAGTGCATGATACCTCAAAAGCAGAATTAAGTGGCAAATATTTTCTCCCTGATTTCAGAGATGCAGGGAATCAAAGCAATATACAAGATAAAAATGAAAGTGTAAAATTGCACACAGAATGAAGTTGTCCAAGTCTGAATGCATAACCAGTGCCTAGCCCTCAGCTAACATTTCTCTTCCTCCCCGACCTGCCTATGCACCCAGGTGTAGGAAACAATCTCTGACATTATCCAAGCACCTCTCCCCGTCCGCCTTCTCCAAGGCCACTTATTCTATGTCACACTGAAGGGAATGAACTACAGCATTCTTTTTTTATTTTATTTTTTTTTATTTTCAATTAGTTTACATTCAATATTTTTTATTTTTACTTTTTATTGATTGATTTGAAAGAGAGAGAGGAAGGGGGAGAGAGAGAAGAAGAGAGAGAGAGACACTGGTTTGTTGTTTCATCGATTTATGCATTTATTGGTTGCTTCTGATATGTGCCCTGACCTGAGATCAAACCCGCAAACTTGGCACATCAGGACAACGCTCTAACCAACTGAGCCACCTGGCCAGGGTCCACTCAATATCATTTTGTATTAGTTTCAGCTATACAAGCACAGTGGTTAGACAATCATATACTTTACAAAGTGATGACCCCCACCCACTGACACTTCTAATGCCCACCTGGTACCATACATAGTGATCACGATATTATTAACTGAACTACAGTACTCTGCATATCACTACCATTAAAAAAAAGATTAGCTAAGAGAATGAAAAAACAAACCAAAAAATTCCCACCATCAGGAACACAGGGATAGATGTAAAGTATTATATGTAAGTTGCAGAAAGGAAAAAAACCTCTGCCGGGTAAGGACCCACGGGATAGGCACGGCTTGCCAGAAGTTCATGTGAAAATGATTTGAGGATTTTGTTGACTGTAAGTCTAGGATAAGCCAGCAAAATGACCTGGATACTAAAAGAAAGAAAAGGAATGAAAAGCCTACAGCATTAGGAGAAGTGCCACCCTTAAGAGAGGAGTCAGAGCCTGACCAGTCCTTCGTGCAAATCAAGCCACGTAGGGAGTTGCATTTCTGGTTATAGGAGACTTTAAAGGCAGTAGTAATGTGAGTCCCAAGGTGTCTGTGGCAATTCCATGCAAGGAGGCTGGGGACAGGAGCTCTGGGTTTCCAGCTTGGGAAGGGAAGACAGGACACATGTCACTGATTTAGCAAATCTGTCACAGGGAAAAGGCATGAGCACACTCGCTCATAAATGGGAAGGAAAGAAGGTAAGACACAAAGTAAGAGAGATTTCCGCTTAGAGGATAAAAATCATTCTTTCAATCAGAGCTACGTAAAATGGTACGGACTTCTTAAGGAATACTGAGCACATCCTTGAGGAGAAGCTTTGAGAGCTGGATGGACGGTGTATGTCCACAACTGCTCAAAGTCAGGCTTTCAGTTCCCCCAGTCTAAGGCTTTACATGAAGACAGACACTGAGAACTAGCGCAGTTAACCCTCACAGCTCTGCCTCTCCCTGCCCCTCCGGCTCCTCTCCTGGGGGTCAGAGAGCTTCATACAAGACCGGGTATTTTAAATCAGGAACATTCCTAGAGAACAAGCACTGAAAAGGATGCTGACAAGATTTAAAGACTGGCTGTGCCACCTCAAATCTGCTACTGGGAGTGCATCCAAAGCTTCGTTGTTTTCCCAGGCCATGGGAATGGCTCCTGTGTGTCCAGAAGCTCAGGGACTCCCTGAAACTCAACTCTGGTCTACTCTCGATTAATTCTGCAGTCAAGGAACAAGAATTCCACTGACCAAGTGGGACCTGTAGCCTCTGAATCCTGCTGTTTTCAAAAGTGTGGCTTCATCTTGATTTACAAGGATAAGAGGAAAAAACAAAATAAAGAGAAGGCCTAAGGGGTGGGGAATGGGGTAAGGCAATGTGAATACTGTAGTTACCTCCTTCAGGATGTATTCAGTAAAATGCACTCGATTCACACACATCTTAGAGAAGATCCTTTATGGTGTTCTGCTTTCTCTGTCTCTCTCCAGGGATTTCAGCCACTACCCCCAAGGCCAAAAGAGATTTCTTTTTTCTTCTTTCTTTTTAACTCTTTTCTCTTTTTTAATTGAATTTATTGGGGTTACATTGGTCACTAATGATATGGGTTTCAAGTATACAATTCTACAATACATCATCTGCACATTGCATTGTGGGCTCACCATCCAAAGTCTAGTCTCTGTCCAATAATTTCTTAATCTATAGTACACGTTTAGCTCTGAATTCTTTCCTAAACTTGGCTCAAATTCTCAATCACCTCTTTAAGCATCATCTAGACTTCAGGCACCTTGACCTTAAAACATCCAAATCAAGCTCATTCTCTTTGCCCTATAACAGGCCTCTCTCCTTCCTCCTTGTCTCCCAAATGTCTTCCAGGTAACTCACTTCAAAACCTGGATGGTGGCTTCTACTCTTCTCCCTCCTTACTCCGCCTTCCCCCAGCTCTCTCCCAGTGAGTCGCGAACCTCAGGTGCTGGTCCAGGCCTGCCCTAATCCAGCCAGGCCGCAGGCAAGAAGATCCCTGACTGCAGCCCTTCCTCTGGCCCCTCCCAGGCTCTCTACCAGCCATCCCACTCTCCACCGACAGCCTCGTCTTCCAGAAACGCAGCTCCGAGCCCACGCACAAACCTAAGGCTTCTTTCTCATCTCTACCAAAACACCACCTAGCCCAGCCTCCAGAACCGTCCCTAATCTTCTCTTCCCTGTGAGTTTCCCACTCACCAATTGGGGCGTGGGGCTGGGTCATTTAACTCCACTCAAACAAAATCTGGGCTTCTGCTCATTTGAATTTCCACCTTCATGCCTTTGCTCATGCACTGGGTTGGCCAAAAAGTCCATTTAGTCTTTTCCATAAAATAAATTTTTCATTTCACCAATAACTTTATTGATTTGGATATTTTGAGTATGTCGGCTGTCTCCCGCTACTGGCTTCCAGTGGGTGGAGGCCGGGGGTACTGCTCTACACCTTCCAATGCATAAGACGGCCCCACAGCAAAGAATTATTTGGCCAAAATGTCAATAGTACCAAGGAACTTCGCAAACCACTTTTGACACGTTCAATCAGTCACAGCACCTTCTCCATACACTGCACAAATTGTTTTTGAGTTTCAGTTGCATTTTTCCCTTTCTTGAAACAATAAAGCATAATACACTTTATTATTATAATTATGAAAATGCTGTATACCTTCTTCCATCTTCAATGTTAAAATGACTGCATAAAAATTCACCAATTTTGATAAGTTTTTAAAAAATACATGCTGATATGACAGCTGTCACAATGCAGTCTAACAAAATTGTTTCAAATGAAGTTAAAGCCAACTAAGCACTACTAGAGCCATTAAATGGAAAAAAGTAACAGACTTTTTCAACCTAATATTTTCAAATATGGAAAGAGAATCCCTTCCACTCACCTAGAAACTCAATAACATGGAGATTTCTGGAACCATAAGAAGGTTGTGACTATAGTAAACGTATAAGCACTATTTTATACCCATTATACAATTCACTTATTAAAAATCGGTGCACAGGGGGCTTTTGCTTTGTGCTTCTGAAGTCAAATTTTACAATTAGATCTCTAATATTTTAACTTTGGAAATGTAATGTATGAGAAAAACAAAAAGCCTGACACAATAGAAACTATCACAATAGACCTGTGCAAATGTCTCCAAGCAAATATTGTCTCAAAGACCTCACAGTGTATTTTCACCTAATGACTGATTTCCTTCGGGTCCACCCTGTGAAAAGAACTTCCGCAAAATACCATTCTCTGCCTTCAGCGGGCCTACAATTATGCATTCTGCTAAACAAATAAACTTCCTTCCTATTTTTAAAGTTTTCCAAAATTAGAGTATCTACATCTTTGGTTGGCACACTACTTCCTGGACTATAACAGCCGTAGAAGTGAAGAAATCCTTCACAGTATTCTGAGAGAGAACGAGGACATCAGAAACGGCTGAGCAGCTGCTCTCTTTTTAGGGAAGGGGAAATCGAGGCAGTGTAGCCTTGGGCAAGGTCACACAGGCTGCTGGTGGCAGAGGCCCGTGGAATTCTCTCCGCCCCATTTTCCCCTTATCTGATCTAAGTTACTTGAGGCCTGACAGAAGCAGTTTGCTCTTGCTCTGTCCTCTTGAATTGGGACTTATGTTTAATTCATGCAGAATGTGATAAAACAAGAGAAAAATTCTAAATATCATAGTAAGTATCGAGTGATGCAAAGAGCTCTGGACTAAGAGTCAGAACATCTAATCTTAGCTGTGATTTTGGGAAAGTGACCATACCTCTGGAGGGTTCCATTTTTTTAAAAAAATCTTAAAAAAAAAAAAAAAAGCACAGAACTAAGCAACTGTAAAGGTCTTCACCCCTAAGTTCTCTGATGATGATGATGGTGGTGGTGGTGGCAATTGTAGTGATGACCCCCCCTTATTAAGTGCTTACTCTGAGCCAGACACTGTTCAAAGTATGTTACTGGACAAATCCTCCCCTGCCTGGAGGATGGCTATGATACCCACTTTGGAGATGAACACATTCATGCTTAGAGAGAAGTGACTTGTTGGAGGTCACATCTCCACTGGTAACAGGTAGACAGGAGATCTGTCCCAGACCGACGGCTTCTGAAGCCCACTCTTCCTTATCAGAGGTGGACACTCTAAGATGATTGGCCTGGCCTGCAGTAACATAGACCTAGATTCCAAACTGAAAAGAATCAGCAATCATTCAACACAATGTCCTCATTTTACAGTTCAAGGCCGGAGGCCCGGGGAGGTATGACTTGAGTGTAAGTCAAGAAATTTACTGGAAATAAATGGCTACACCCCCACCCCCAACGATGACTAGATAAGCTCTTCCTAAAGAGTGCCCCACAGTTCACGCTCACGCATATCACCTCGTGTGACACCCAAACAGGGTCCCCCTGATGGACAGCAGGGCCATGGGCATCGTTCCCGTGGCTTCTGGCCAAGGTCAAATAGCAAGTTCAGGGCAAAGCTGGGCCTCCAGCCCATGCCTGTGACTTCCTGGCTGGTACTCTGCCACCGAATGGAGAAAACATCCACTGTGGCAGGATACTCTGGAGAGCCTATTCAGGGTAGACTCTTAACATCAGGAAAATTTTCCACAGAAACTGAATAATTACAAAACATGGTTTCATGATACTTTGCAAAGAATATCTGATACTAAATGGACACTCTCTAAAGCCTACAACTCAGATCAACAAAAAATAGAAAACTCAGGCTTATGGTATTTTCAAAACTGACCTCTTTCTATTACAACTGCCCCTAGCCTCTGAACTTCAGTTTCCACATACTACTTCTCCAAAAAATACAGGAGGCAGGAATAGTACCATCGCTTCCACAATTAGTTGGAAGTTGACCACTTCCAACATAATGGCTGGGACATATTAAGTGCTCAAAGACGCAATTATATCTTCCTTTCCATGGTTGTATTAATGCTAATATAATTTTCCTCCTGTTAAGTCCTCGTTGCAGGTGATGTTTTTCTGAGCAAACATGCTCTCCCATATTAGAAAAGAGACATACATTACACACACCTGCACCACCTCCTGCAGCATGCCGCCCTGGGGACGGGAGCACTAAGTGAAGTCCGCAGGACACTGCAGCCCACGACTAGGGAGCCACCCTGGACTTGGGCAACTTCCACTCTCTTCATATACTCTGGTCCTGGTTTCTTCCTGCACACAGGTGACACAGCTAGTTAGGCCTCCGAGGCTCTTGGGCGTTTATGACACCTTCACATGACAGAGGACCTCCACACATCCCCCCAACAGATGCTCATCGTCAGGCTTCCTTTCTTCACCCTCTTCTTTGCAGGTACCTTGACCCACTCTAAAGTGCACAGGTATACACTCAGGTGATTAAATCAAGCATTCTGAAACGCAAGAGAGTGCTTGACAGATGCACATACTTTTGATTTTAGTAAAATACTTAACACATTGCGTACCGCTCATGGGTTTTCTTGTGTTTCACGTGCCATCTGTTAAGGACCGCTCACGAGTTTTCTCGTTTTTCACGCGCCATCTGTTATGGACTTTAGATGTCAACACAGTGTCTTGTCCACATCGAATGAAGCGATCTCATTGGTGGAAACGGTGCAGGTCAATCTACAAAAAAACTATGTAATTGCACGAACCCATAAAGCATTGCAGTTACATTGTATTTTGGTCATTCGACCCTGGCGTATGTCTTAGAGATTTCTATGCGGTACGCAATGTATTAAGAGACTAAGCACAAACAAATGAGCAGGGCAACATTAACAAGATATGCCAAACCCAGGGGTCCAAGAACTTGGGTTTAAGTTCTGCCACAAACCAGCTGTGTGACGTTGTTCCAAAAGAATTACTTCATTGCTCTGGGTCTCAGTTTCCTCTTGTAGAAAAGATCCAGTAGAATTACACTCAAGATTGCAGTCTGGTTACACCAGAAAGATTGGGACCAGGCCAGCCCCAATCACTGATAAGAGCACATGCGCCCTATGCTGTGCTAGAATGAAAGAAAAGGGCCCTTCTTAACTCTGAATCTCCCTCTATCTGGGTTATTTATTTAACCTGCTACACCTCTCCCGAGGCTAAAAATCAACGGTCTCAAAAACAAGGCAGAGTTGGAAAGCAACCCTGAATAATTGCAAAACATGCTAGAAAACTACCACTAGTATTTCCTATCCTTTTTCACAATCCATATAACCTATCACATCAACTCAGTCATCTTTCTTTCAAAGACAGCTCAGACCTTACCTCCTTCAAAGGTCTGCCCGCAAGCCACCGCTGAGTCAGTCCCTGCACACACCTCTGTGTTCTCACATTAAGTGGTCTTCATGGGCGCCCCCTCCCTGCTGGACTACAAGCTGCTGGAGGCTGGGCCCACCTCCTGCTCTTCTCTGGAGCCCCAGTGCCAGTGCCACACATACATGACAGCCACTGCCTTAGACCGCAAACTCCACCATGTTCTTCACAATTTCCTAAGCACATTTTGACATTATTCATTTTTAAAATAGGATCTTTAAAAAAAAAACAGAAAAATAGTGAATATCCTAAGTTGACTTTATGGATGAGAAAACAGGCTCGGCAAAGTTAACTTAGCAAAGCTCAACCAAAGTAAGTGAACAAAGCCTATAACTTTAATCCCATTATAGCACATGACAGATATAAAAATAATTTGCAGAAAAAGTAACAAAGTACATAAACACTAAAAAAAACTCTTCTCTTATGTCTCTTATAAATCTAATAGTGCAATAGACTGTTGGTTCATCACTCTTCCAATAGTAAAATCAGAAATATTAAAAATAATGGAAAAATTAAGGATACTTAAGTTTAGATTCACAAATACAATGAATAAAGGACTAATTTATTGTTTTACTTGCTATAACTTAGCAATCAAAAAAGGGGGGTGCTTCACACCATGTATCACTAGGGAACTGCAAATTAAAACAACGAGACAGCATTACATGCCTATTGGAATGGCCAGAGTCTGGAATCCTGACAAGACTGAATGCTGGTGAGGATGAGGAACCATGGGAACTCTCACTCATCGCTGGGGAAAGCAAAATGTTACAGCCACTTTGGAAGACAGTTTGGCAGCTTCCTGCAAAATTAAAATAGTCTTCTATATGATCCAGGAACTGGGCTCCTTGATACTTACCCAAAGGAGGTAAAAATTTATGTTCACACAAAAATCTGCACACAGATGTTTATAACAGCTTTATTCATAATTGTCAAAACTTGAGAGTAACTAAGATGCGCTTCTATGGATGAATAGATAAACTTGGTCACTCCTGACAAAGGAATATTATTCAGCACTAAAAAGTGAGCAATCAAGCCATGGAAAGACACAGAAGAGACTTAACTGTACATCACTCAGTGAAAGTAGCCAATCTGAAGAGGGTATATACTTTATGATTCCAACTATATGACATTCTGGAAAAGGCAATACTATAAAGATCATTATACAGTTGTCCAAATACACAGAATATAAAACACTAAGAATGAACCATAATTAGTATAAACTAAAGACTTTGGGGGATGATACTATGTCAGTGTAGGTTTACCAGCTGGAACAAATGTACCACACTAGCTGGGGATATTGATGATGGGGGAGGCTAGGCATGTGTGGGAACTGAGGATCTATGGGAAATCTCCGAACCTTCCGCTGTCTCTAAAAAAGAAAAAAGAAAAAAGGGTGCAAGATTATGCAGTGTGAATTCTTCCTTCTACTCCTGTTCCCCAGACACCCAATTTCAAGGTTATTGTGATTTTAAGTTTTTAAACTTTTATTTCATTAATTTCTACTGCTATCCTTCCAGAACATACAAGGAACTGACCTGAAATCATGGTATTTGTTCCATAAAAATATGAGCAATTCCTATGTCTAAAGGTGGGTGTAACTGAAAAACACTACATTGAGAACTTTATTGCTTGAAGTGTGGTCCCCAGACCAGCAGCATCAGCATCACCAGGGTGCTTGTTGCAAATGCAGGATCTTGCGTTCCATCCCAGACCTTCTAAAGCAGAATTACATTTGAGCAAGATCACCAAGTGATTTGTATGCACTGGCATATAACACAATATCACCCCTACTTTCATGGAGTGTGCAGGCTAGGAGAGGAGTTAAAATATTCAAATAACTGTAACTCAAGGCCTCACACAGAATGGACTCTGTGACCACGAGAATGTGGGCAAAAATAGGCTGTGGTCCCTAAAGGGGTCCCCGTTGCCCGAGGATAAAATGCCAGCTCCTCTGAATGGATCTGTGGCCACGTGCTTCCCAGCCCCTGCTCACCTGGCCAGTCTCACCCTCTGCAACTCCCCAGAGCACATTCTCCAACGTGCTTCCAGGCCTTTCTGTGCAGATATCATTCCAACTGCCTGCCCTCTGCTGACTCTTCTTTAGCCACCTTCAGGAAGGGGCGGAGCCACCCCCTTTTGTCCCACGCCACAACCCAGCTGGCTAGTGGTCTAATGTCCCCCCGCAGAAGAGCTCCCACAGGACAAAGAAAATGCCCTGGGGTTATTTTCTACCGTTTTGTACAATTTATCGAATGAATGAATGAATGAATGTCAGAGATGTTTCAGGGAAGGGGTGAAAGGTGAGAATGGTTTAGGTAACTGCAGATCAGGGTAGAGGCACATGCAGGCTAAGATCAGTTTAGGGAACGTGGAAAACAAACTCTCGTTTGCTCTCTTCTCCTCAGGAGATCTGCTCTGGGCTCGAGACGAGGTGGGGTTTCTATCCCTGCTTTTCTCCATTCTCCCTTGGTAAAACCTGCCTGGGCCCAAATTATTGTCACTTTGGGCAACTAGAGCTCCCAAAGCCCAGAGAAGCGACTGCCACCGCCAGACAAAGATACCGACACAGGTTCTCTGCCGAAATCTCGTTCAGGGCTACATGAGCTTTGCGTAGCAGAGTCAGCAAATTTTTCAAATTCAAGGGATGGTTTGACTGTGACAACAAGTTTTCCCTCTTTATGAAACTCAAATATCCACTAATTAAAAGTCATATAAGTCTATAGGAGAAAAAAAATTTTAATATATATATTTTAAATAACCCATCACATTAGGTTAGGACACGCCTACACCATCAGGCTGACTTTAAGCAAGACAATGGAGGAACTGCTGTCTGAACTCAAGCTAGTCAGACTCACACCTTACAGGGAGGCTGCTGTGTCCTGTGTAAACAGAAAGGCAAGTTCAACCGATCTAAGGCACTCAAGGTGGACTGATCCAGTCTGCACAAAATCTCAAAGGTAAATAAATAAGCCCGGGGCCCGGGCACAGCTGCGCCTGAAAGCCATGGTTAGAAGCAGCTGAACAAAGGACACGCTGCACTTATACTCAGCACAGCAGCAGCAATTAGTTACCCGGTCATTTGCACCAACCTCAGATAAACAAGACGGCAAAGCCACTGGGTAACATCATTTCAGAAGATAAAGAACAATTACGTATCCGCTGGTGCGCCTCCCTTACTACGCAAATCCAAGCTACCACTCTCACCTCCTACCCAAACCTGAGTGGCCCCTCGGTTTCCCCTCACAGTGTACATGAGCTGACGTCACTCCGCTCTTTCACACCTGCTAATGGCTTCCACTGCCCTTCAAAGCAAACCCAAACCCTTACTGTTTCTACAGAGTCTTAAATATCTTGGCCCGGATAACCCTTCCCAACTCAGGGTCTACCCGCACCCCCAACCCATCACACCCGCCTCCTTCCTGCTGCTTCAACAGGCGCACCTGGTCCAGCCTCCAGGCCCTGGTCCCTTCTTTTCCCCCTGCCTGTACCCTGTCTAGTGCCCTCTTACCACTCTGATGAAATGTCACCTCCTCACCACTCCAGGCTCCAGTCACTCTACCAAACCACCTTGTTTACTTCTCTTCCTAGCACTCACCACCACCTGAAATTACCTTGCTCATAAAGACAGCTACTTCTCCTGTATATTAGCTGTCTCACCTGCCTAGAATTCGAGCTCCATAAAAACATGAACCTGGTATGCCTTGTTCACTGCTTAATCTCTAGTTCCTCAAACAGTGCCTGGTACATAGTAGGTGCTCAAAAAAATACCTGCATCAAAAATATTTTATTGAATAACTCAGTAAAGGAATAATGGCTGTAAACCTACGTTTTATGCAAAGCCAAAACATGAGATACCTGGTATTACATAAAATATCAATTAGTAATCAATTACTTGTTTTACAAAAGATTCGTTCCTCCCCTAATGCGTTCTTAAGCATTTGGCTTACAAAGCTTCAGTGTGCACTTTTTAAAGGACAAATCTATTTGGCAAAGTAAACTAACTCCTCCAGGGCATGGACAGTGCCTGGTACACAGAAGATACCCAACAAACACCTACCGAATAAATACATGAGCCCTGGAAAATAACTTACTACAAGGGCACTGGGATTTGAGAACACAGTAAATTTGACTATATTTAGGTCTCACTTTCCATTTTGCCTAATAAATGAACACATATTTATAATCCACTAACCTGAGATGCTAATTTACAAGCAGGTACAAATCCAAGTAAATTCAGAAACTTGCCTGGTGGTTCTGCTGCAGTTAGTCTTTACCAACTGATATATGGAGGCGTAGAAATACTCAGAACTGCCAGGTTGTTGGGGACGTCTCTGGGTTTAACATGAAAATCACAAAGCTTGAGAGGTTTGTTATTATTTATAGTCTCCATAAAAACTCAAGTGTTTTCAATGAAAGACTAATCAAGAAATCACACACCTCTACATAGCCTAGTCCCACTTGTGATACAACGCACACCTGTTTTAACGTTCCAGGTCCTGCCCAATACAAACTCCCCTCCACCCCCCGACAAAAAAAAAAAAAAAAAGCTCCATATTATTTTTTATTTTTATTTTTAACAACTAATCTCTTTGAAATAAAATTTTCCCCTGTTTTGGCTTTCCTCTTTTACCATGAAAATGCTCACTGTAAATAGTCATACAATATTAATGCATCACCCAAGAAAAACAAATTCGTGTTCAGGTATACATCTGCCTCAAGCTACACCCACTCTGTTTTTCTCCTTCCCTACCAGCTGTTGAGCTGCAGTTTGCAAAGGTCAAAATTGAAAAGAAAAGTAGATGTTTGTTTGAGGTGTGTGCTCATATGGATTTGCATGTTCGTGAAGGGTCATTCTAAAGTCAAATATAAATGCACTTTGGGATTATGCACATTGTGTGCATTATCTGTGTCTCTTGCTTCTGCTTTTAAAGCACTCCCTACTCTATAATGCAAAGTGTGCTAATGACTTGTCTCAACTGAAAAACGAGTATGTTTCATAGAAAGTCACTTATAATCTATAACCCCAAGAAACGAACTTTCACATTCTAAAAGCTCTCATAGAACAACACATTGTCTATGAAAATCAATTTCAGGATGCAATTCATAATAACACACCACCTGGAAGAAATAACAACACTTTTTAAAATTATGCTGACAATTGATAAATTTGCTCGAAAAACATTTCAGTTTGTTGTTACTGTTCTGCAGTTTAAGTAATTTTAGAATAACATGACTCAAAATTTAGATCAAATTATTAACATACAGTTCACTTACATATACTTTTCAAAAGTATTGCCAGTTGACTGACTATCCATGTGCAAGTCCTTTTTTCTTTTCTTAAATGAGGCTTTGATCTGGTGTGTACACTGCCGTCTCCGTAGGCCGAAAGTCCATGTCACATCCATGTGAAAAGCATTTTATTAAATACATTTTGGAAAAGTAAATAAAACTATAAAACAGGACTGCCAATAAGCAGGGGTTTTGTATGTTTGTCTTTAGATTTACTTATTGATCTTGAAATTAAAAAACATAAGTTTCTATTTGGGTTTTTTCCCTCCTTTTGGCCTTATTACAGTCAAATTCTCAACCTAGAATGGGTAAGTAAAATATAACCTGAGTACACATCCTGAATTACTTTTCAAACTACATAACACCATATTTAAAATTTAGCATTATTTATAAAAGCCAATTAGCTAACACTTCAGACCAGAAAATCTGGGTATTACCTGTTTTTCTTCAGCAAAAAATTATGACTTGAAACTTTTTGGTCATTTCATTTTACCACCAGCTGTGTTTCAGGAAGTGAAGATTCTAGTAAGGATTCAGTGACAGAATCGGACATGGCACCGGTCTAACAACTACTTTTATTTGATCTCTGTGTCTCCATTTTATCACCACTTAAATGACAGGCAAAGCCTTAGATGTCTCATAAACAGGTATTCATAAAAATGTACTTTAAAATAACACTCTAAAAGCGTTGCATCATAACTAGAGCCATAACCACCACCTCCCTAATTGGTATCCATAAAGGGTCATGGAATGGCTAACGGGGTCTCTCAATGTGAGCTTATTACTCACCATGCCATACCCCAGGAGCGAGGGCTGCTAAGGTGCGAGCAAAGGGAGGGATCCGTAGGGAGCGAGAAAGATTCCCTATTGCCCCGCTGGCCCTAGAGGCTGTGAGGGACGCATCGTTCAAAAAACACGGAAACACCCAGGGGATGGGGTACGATTCTGTCACTGCGTTCTCATGCTAGGGGAAACTCTGGAAATCTACTCCGATCCCTTCCTTTTTGCAACCGTGACATTGGCCTGGAGTTGTCACGCTCAGCTATTCTAAAGGCACCAATGTTCTGAAAATAAAACTTTAAGGAAATCGAGAGCAAAGAACTGACATTGAAAACTCAGGCTTCAAAACCTGCCTTTGAAGCCAAGGAGTTAAAAAAACAGAAAAGAGACCCTCCAGGGACTATCCCAGACAACCAGTTACAAACGAGGATCACAGAGGATGACACACAGGTCCGGCCGATAAAACACCAGGCGCTGAGTCCACGGCACGTGGGGGACTGCGGGGCCAGAGAAGCTGATCGCCAGGCGCGAACCCCAGGATCCCCGCGTCAGCCTCACTCTCCCCACCTGTGAGATGGGCTCGACACCACCCGCCCGTTTGCTTCCAAGGGGATGGCTACGAATGAATGGGAACCACCGGGGCACCGACTGGGGCGCCCCAGCCGCTCTCCCGCCGCAGTCCTGGGGCTGCGGGGCGCCCCCCGCCGCGGGCGGCCAGGGCTCAGTCCGACCCCCCCCACCGCCGGCGCCCCCCGCGCTCCGGACCCCCGTCCGTTACAAATGCTCCCAGCACCGCGCCCGCCGGGACACTGGCTCCCAGGGCCGTCCGCGGCGGTAACGGGCGCCCGCCCGACGCCGCCTACCTTGGCCACCCAGCTGAACAATGGTGACATCGCGGGCCGAGCGGCGGCGCCTCGCCCGCCGCTCCCGCTCACTCCCGCCGCCGGCCCCTCGTGCGGCAGGCAGCCGGGAGCGGGCTCCGGGCGCGGCGGGGCGCGGGCATGGCTACTCCCCCGGCGGCGGCGGCGGCGGCGGCGGGCTCCTCCCCGCGCGTCAGTGCCCGGAGAGGTCGCGTCCGCCGGACTGCCCGACTCTGAAAGGGAAGTGGGTGGGGACAGCGCGGAGGAGGGGGGAGCGCGGGCGGCCCCGCCCCCACCCCCGCCCCGGGCACCCCGCCCCCCCCACGCCGGGCGCGCGGCGGGAAGTTGGGAGGCGCCGGGATCGCCCTGCTACCGCTGCCCCGCGCGGCGCAGCTCCGAGGGGAGGAGTCCGAACCCTGGAGGCTAGACTGGGGACGCGGCTTTCTGGGCCTCTGGGGTCCTTTTCGCACAACTTTCGGGAAACTAGGAATTCCTGTTTCCTGAGGTTCGATCGAAGCCCCAGAGTGGCAGAGAACGCAAAAGCCCGCCCAACTGTCTAAGGGTTACCCCCATCACTAAACTCTGGACACTGCTGGTAACAAAAGGGCTAGTGTTTCCCTGGCCCCTAAAAACCTTTATGTAATCGAAGGTGGTTTTCTCCGAGTCAGACCACTCGCTGTTGAGACTAGAAAAGGGGCGGAGGAAAAGAACCTTCAGCTCCTGCCAGCCCCAGCTTCTAGCGACGGAGTGTTTAGCGACATGAGAAACGTTGATTTCACCAGTTCTCTTCCAAGGCAAGATAGTAAGACAAGTGTAGTCAGTTTACAGTTTCAAAGGTTAAGCTGAGTTTCCTGCTCAGACACCCGAGAGTTTCACGTTGAACAAAATAAAAATTAAAAAGGCCAAAGGTCTAGTAGCAGATGTGTGAAGGGGTGTGTCGTGCTGAGCCACTCAATGAGTTCCGAATAGCCAGCCTAGCCCAGAAACGTTGCTCCTCTTTCCTTCCGTTATAATAATTGTACATTATCTTCATGATAGGTTAGTCGGACATTTTAATGATGTTCCCCAAATACCTGGCATCTGAGTTAGGTGGGTATATTAGTTATCTCTTGCTGTCGGTGATCAGATGACCTCAAATCTGAGGAGTTTAAATCAACAGTTTTCTGTAGATGAGAAATCCAGAAACGTCTTAGCTAAATGTCTCTGGCCCAAGGTCTCTCTTGAGATTGCTGTTGGCTGGGGCTGCAGCCATCTCAAGACTGGACTGGGACTGAAGGATCCCCTTCAATAGTTCTCAGGATTCCTTCCTTGCAGGCTGTTGGTCTTAGAGCCACAGTTTCTTGCTGCACCATGGTGGTCCTCTCCATAGAGCTGCTCACAGAACAGCAGCTTGCAACCCCCGCACAAGTGAGCCGAGTCTAGAAATAACTCCAGTCCACACCCAAGGCTTGAGTACGGAGAGAAGGATCATGGGGGAGGTAGGGGACTTCATCTCTTTTTTTTTTTTTTTTTTTTTCTGCTTCCCAGTAGGGTGCATGGGAATAAGATAAGTGGTAAAAGGCATGGCTGAAATCACGAGTGATAACATTCTAAAAGAGCATGCCTGGGTAATTGAAACGCGCCTTAGAAGCATTTTAGGGAAGTGGTTTTCTTTTATTCTTTTAAGCAGTGGTGTTCCCTAAAGAAATTAAAAGGTAGAAAAGGGGAGTGCATTTGTAGCCATTTAACCAAATCTTTCACCACATCACTTCCCCAAGCCAGTGGAAGAGATGCAGGCTGAGAGCTCCATTAAAGTCAGAGCCCTTCTGACTTTCTAGTCCTGCTCCTCAAAGTGTGGTCCACGGACCAGCGGCCTCAGTATCACTTGACAATGTGTTAGAATGCAGGCCCTGCCCTAATCCAGGCCTACTGAGTCAGAGCCTTCATTTCACCACGATTCCAGGTAACTAGTGTGCACATGAAAAGTTTGAAAATGCACGAATATATGAGATTCGTTGATATCAGTCTAATAATAAGAAGAAACATAAAGCACTGACAAACAGTCCCCTAAGAAAGCAGTTAAAATTGTCCTGTGTCCTTGGAATGGTGTGAACTAGAGAGAAATTTTGAGAGTTCCTAGGCAACAACATAATTTCGATGGGGTGGCTGGAGAGCTGAGCACCAGTCAGGGCAAGGTAGACGGATGGCAAACATCTTCATACTCCGTCACTCCAGCCCCCAGACGGAGCTCTCTGAGACTGCCCACAACTTAGAGGCGACCCTGAGGAGAGAATGAGAGGAGCCCAAAATTGACGAAAGAAAACTGCACTACCTCTAACTGATTGAGATCAATTTTCTGCCACTCAGGCAGGAGGTAGAATGGCAAACAATAAATAAATAAATAACAGTAAATTTAAGAAAATAAAAATTGTACTTCTTACCCCCCCCCCAAAAAAATGAAGTCGGACCAAATTCTGAATGTAATACAGTTATAATGGGATAGTGTGCAAGCAAATTAGGGACATCAAAATTTCATTTGTTTAAACCTGAATCCAAGTCTCCATATATACACATCACAGTGGAGGCTCTTGCAGATCTTGGTCTGAACTTGCCTAAAGCTTACATATCTTTTGGACTCACAGAAGTCTCCCTCTGCTCCGGGTCTCCCTGGTCCAGGACTGGACAGAATCACTCATTTCATGGGAACCCAATGACTTTCCCACAGATTAGACTTGATAGATATTAAGGTGTGGAGCTCTGATGCTAAATATTTTAAGAAATATACATGAAAGATCTTATTTTAATTCACTGCCAACATGTAGCTTGTCAGCCACATTGCACAAAGAAATTGTTACAATCTAAAATACCATTAAAAGGAAACTGTTAACACCAACCTAACTGATCCCACACTCGAATTAAACAAGTTTCCTTAAAACACCACATTCCGTCCCATCTGAAAATGTATCATTCCCTGGGACTGTATATTGCCCCAGGGAAGAACTGAATGTAGACCAGGCATCAATGATTTTTAACAGCTCCCTGTAATTCTCTTTCAGCCGGAATTGAGAACCTCTACAGACAGACTAGTCCCTGCTCAAAGATGTTGCTGATTCCGAGGCCTGGTTGTCTATCCGAGTTACCTGTGGTGCCGAGAGGAGCAGGTGGGGAGGGAAGGCTGCTGGCTTGGCGGCTTGGGCAGGGCAGAATTCTCAGAGACCTCAGAGGGCAGGCAGGTCTTATAAATGTGTGAAGAGGGCCATGTGTGAGACAATAAGGAATGAATGAACTGTGTCATCTTGGAGAAGGCATGCTCAATGATTAAAACCCCACCCAGCCAAGTAAAATGTGTCAGCCAAATGAATTCAGAGAGGTTAATATTGGTGTGATGTCTAGGCTTACTTAAGCTTGCAGGAGTGAGTGAGTGAGTATGTGGAGGGGGGGTGTGGGTGTGTATGTGTGTATGTGTGTGTGTGTGTGTGTGTGTGTGTGTGTGTGTGTGTTTCACCTAAGATGATTGTTTGTCAGCTGGATTGACAACCACTCCAGATCCCTTATTTAAAAAAAAAAAAAAAAAAAAAAAAGATGGTTGCTCTACACAGAGCGAAAGGCTGTTTGCTATTCAGATGGGACTGGAGAGATTGAAACAAATAGGACCTACAGAAAATTCAAGACTGCTGTCTTTCTAAGTAACTTTAAAAGTATGATATAATCTCTCATCATCTTAGATATTAAGGAAGGACTTGAAAAGGGGGAGACGGGCAAGAACTGGAAGGATTGCTCCCTTACTAAGCCTGACCCTAACCCCACCCCCAGAACAAACCCTGCCTCTCCTGCCCTACTCTTCTGCCCATTTCCTCCTTTGAGGAGGAGGAAGAGGCAAGGACAGCAAAACCTTCTGAGAGCTGGGAGGGATTTTCAGGCAGGCTGCTCTCCCACTCAAATGCAGGGAAGATGCAAGAGCATGATCTCACCCTACCAACTCATTCCCCCCACTTCCCTACAAGACCTGGTTTTAAAAAGCCATTGCAATACCAACAACAAGGAAACTCAACTTCAAATGAATCAAACCCACCTGGCAACTACATTTGACACCAATTACAGTGTTGTTGTGTTTTTTTTTCATACCACCAAGCACTACTTAGACATCAGCCTAGGAGTCCTACAATTCAACTCAATCCTGACACTATCCACCTGGGGATATTGTCCGATCCCACAGGTTAAGGGCTCAGTCCTACAACACTGCCCTCTTCCCCCACTTCAGATGCCAATCAAAGTCCAGACTGTCACCTGTGCTTCTGACCACCTAGCTATAGATCACAGGTTCTCACAACCCCCTTCTTGAGTTCAATTAATTTATAGAATGGCTAACAGAAATCAGAGGAACATTTTACTTATGAGTTTAATGGTTTTTTACAGAAGGCTATAACGCACAAACAGGTAGATGGAAGAGGTGAACAAGGAGGGCAAAGGATGGGCAAAGAGCACAGAGCTTCCATGCCCTCTGGGAGCAGCGCTCTCGCTGCACGTAATACGGTTACAGTGGGGTAGTGTGCAGGTGAAATAGGGTGTTCACCAGCCTGGAAGCTACCTGAACCCCATCATTTGAGTTTTTATGGAGGTTCCATTATATAAACATAATTGGTAAGCTCATTGACTACAGGTGTTTGCACTCGATCTCCAGCCTCTCCCCCCTCCCCAGAGGTTAGGGAGCAAGACTGAAAACTTCAGCCCTTTAATCACTTGGTTGGTTCCCCTGGCAACCAACCTCCAACCCTTGCTGACTTAGGGGTTTAACCAAAAGTCACCTCATTAACATAACAAAAGACACCTTTCTCAGTCTCTACAGGGGAAATCCAAGAGTTTTAGGAACTCTGTGCCAGGAAGGGGGACTATGACCAAATAGATATTTCTTATTATAAGTCACAATATCACAGCAGCTGATCAGGAGTTTATTCAATTCACAAATACTCATTAGCACCTATCGTGTAAAGGCAACAGCTGTCCTTACAAGATACAGAAAAAGTGATCAGACCTGAAGCTTGACCTCAAGGAGCAAGCAGAAAGGGTAGCGGAAGGATCTAGCAGGGAAGATCTCGCAGGAGGATCTAGCAGGGAAATCCATGTAGTTCCCAGAGAAACAAGGGAAGATCAGGCTGCAGAGAAAGAACCAGCTTCCTGGCTGGAGACCTCAGGACTTCACAGGTGGTGACTGACGTGGGAGCAGGCTTTCCAGGAAGAAGGACCGAGCTGGACAAAGGCGTGGAGGGCGGTACACCGTCATCTCTCTCCAGTATAAAAGTCTGCTTCCAGAAAAGATATTTGCTGAGAATGCTATCAAGTCCAGAAAAATGATGGAAAAAATCCCTCTGTATGCAGTGCAAACATATATCCATGAAAAAACTTGTACGTGACTGTTTGTGGTAGTGTTATTCATAATGGCTAAAAAGTGGAGACAACCTAAATGTTTGTCAATTGAAGAATGAATAAATAAAATGTAGTGTACCCACACAATGGAATATTACTTGGTCATAAAAAGTATTGCATGCTAAGACATAAATGGACTTTGAAAAAACATTTTGCTAAGCAAAAGAAGCCAGACCCAAAAGATTATATGTTGTATGATTCCATTTATAAGAAATATCCTGGATAAGCAACCCACAGAGACAAGAAGTAGATTCATAGTTTCCAGGGACTGGTGGGGAGGGATAAATTAGAAGTGAATGCTAATGAGTTTCTTTTGGTGGGGGATGAAATTATTTTGGAATTAGATAGTGGTGGTGTGAATATACTAAAAATCCAAATTTCATGGTGTGTGAATTATATCTTAATTTTTAAAATCCCTCTGTATGATGATAGTTGAATGACTTTAGGTTAACTAATTTCCTGAGACTTTACAATAATGGTACCCATGCTTCAAAGGGTGAGTCTCAGGATTCAATGAGATGCATATAAAACACTTAGCCTAAATCCTTGCATACAGTAGGTGCTCAGCAAATGTTAGCTGCAGTGGTAACAGTAGTAGTAGCAGTGATTGCTGTTGGTAAACAATGGGTATGTGTGGTAGTTAATTTTATGTGTCAATCAATGGACTCGGGTTAGGCATGCTCAGATTGCTGGTAAACATTATTTCAGGTTGTATCTGTGACAGGGCCACTGGATAGAGGTTAGCGTTTGAATCAGTAAACATCGCCCTCACCAAGGGTGGGTGGGCTTCATCCAGTCTTTGACCTGAATAGAACAAAAAGGCAGAAGGACAGATTTGCCCTCCGCGTGAGCTGAGACATCCATCTTCTCCTGCCCTCAACGCTAGCACTCCTGAGGACTCAGACCAGGACTTACACCGTGGGCTTTCCAATCCCCAGGTCTTCGGACTTGTGCCGAGTTGCACCTTCAGCTTCCCGAGTTCCCCATCCTTCAGATGGGATGGCAGACCCTGGGACTGCTCCACCTCCGCACCACAGGAGCCGATTCCTATAATAAAAAATCTTCTCCTTCTCTCTCTCTCTCTCCTCTCTCTCTCACACACAAATATACATTTTTTTTCTGCTTCTCTGGAGAACACTGACCAGTGCAGTATGATATATTATTGATGTAGAAATACTACAGAAGCGATGGGCTGAAGGTCTCAAGATCTTGGTTGGGTTTATAAACAGGACAAAAAGCTGTGATCAAAGAGGACATTGCGTGTTAGCCGAAACTAATTCCGGGCTCAGTGGGCCCCCTGGGTGTCTCTCAGTATTGCCTCTCCCTTTTCATGAGTTGCTGTGTCTAGAAGCATGACTGTCCTCCATTTATTACTTAATATGCCACACGGTGATTCCTCCAAGGTTCTCTGGTGAATCCCTATCACTCTAGCTGGGCAGAGACTCGGAGTTCACGAGCATACTAGCCCCTGCACACTTTCAGCCAGTTCAGAAACTCCTCCCCAAGCAACTGATTCTGCTCACTCTCACCCCCCACTCACTCACTGTTCCCCTTCCTCTGTTCCCCACAATCCCGTCCCACCCTTCCTGCCCACATCTCTCCCATTTTCTCAAGCACACACATGGACGCACATTTTAAATCATGCGAACTTCAAAAACGGTCTCTGAGTGACGAGACTGAGTACTTTGAAGACTGGCTTCAGAGCAAACGTGCTCAATAAATTGGTGAATGAGTGAAAGAAAATATATGGGGAAAGGGAAAGGATAAATTTGGTGAAGGCTTATGTGGAGGTAGACAATAGGTAAGTTCAAGTGATAGCTAAAGAACATTGCACTTTAAGAGAACTGTGTCAACGTTTAAATTAAGGTCTCTAATTTTATATTTGGATTGTAAAGGGAACCAAAATTTTGCCACCCTGAAGTTGCCTTTGTGGGACATTGATTTTTAAGCTTTTTATTAAGAAACAAAAGACTCAGAAAGAATCATTGACCCTCCCCCGCTTTCCTGCCCAAGAGATTCGGACAGAGAAACCTGCTCGGGAAGGAGGTTTTAAGATGCCCCCTCAGCCTGATTGGAATGAAATATGGTAACTAGCAGGGCTTCAGGCAGGGCCTGTTAGCTAGATACCCCTGTGGACCATCGTTTCCGAGGTGCCTAGCAAGGATTTCCCTGCCCTGTATGTTCTGCTCTTCTTCAGCTACCTGCGATCTTCCATTCTCACTTCTGAAATCTAATACCTCATCCCCCTATTTCCTCCTTTGTCCAAAATGTCATATATACCCTCTGTTGCCCCCGTCTCTGGAATATTCATGGAACTTTCACGCCTGTGTGAATTCCCTACACACATGTATTAAAACTCTGATCCCTTCCTGTTAATCTCTCTGTTAATATGATACCCCAGCCTTGAACAACTTAGAAGGTGGGAGGGAAAGTATTAATTTTTTCAGCCCCCACAATTGTGTGTCCCGTTGTAGTTTCTTATAAGCCAAAATAACAGCAAGCAGTTCAATAACAACATTTTTAGGAGCTCCAGCCACCTTCACTTCATTATATTTATCAAAAAGCCTTGCAAAATTAAACACTGGCTGCAACCCAACTGGAACTCCTAAGACTCCGCAGTGTAAAAAGGAGAGCCGGTGACCTTGTAGCTCCAGAGGGGACCAGGCAGTAACAAACCTCCTAATGATAAAAGTTCACACCAGTTTCAGGGTGCCTTTTTTCTCTCTGCACTCAGCAGTCTTGTTAAAACAGAAATTTACTTTTTGACACAAATTTGTCTCTTCATTAAAATGCTTGTGACATTTCTAAATCAGCAAAATTAACATATTTTGCCATTTAAATACCTGTTCCCATCTCAATATTTTTGCTTAATATATACAGTGATCATGTTCACTTTTTAGCTGGAAAGACATTCCAAAAATAGAAACAAGTGTTTTTCTATTTTTAGCTCATCCTATAAAATTTAAGCAAATAATCTTCTTTCCAAAGCACTGCACACACATGTTTCAAATTCATGGAAAAACCCAGCGGCAATGAGCTCATAAAAGAAAACAGTGAAAATTTAGAGCCAAAGATTTTGACATCCTCACCCTGTGTTATAACTAAATATAGATGCTCAACTTGAAACTCAGACATTTTAATTATAATTTATAATGGAAACAGAAAAAGCAGCACTTGTCATAGCAAATTTCACCAAAAAAATAACTTTTTTTTCTAAACTGAAAGGTATGTTTCTCCTTAAAAATTAGACTCAAAAATATCAATTCCTATCTTCTGAACAAACCTATCAGTGAATAAAAGTCAGACCAAACTTCCTTTTCCTCCTATAATAAATCATAATTTCCTTTTTTATTAAAAGATAGTTTAGTTTACTTTTGATAAGAATTGTTTCCCACTTCGAAAACAATTTCTATTTGTTCACTTTCATTTAGTTCCTTAACATGAGCAAGTTTCAACCCAGCACTCTCACTCCTCGATATTTACCCAAAGAAAGTGAAAATGTATGTCCCCACAAAATCCTGCACGTGGCTGTTTATAGCAACTTTATTCATAGTTGTCAAAAATTGGCAGCATCCTAGATGTCATTTAATAGGTGAATGGATAAATAAACAGTGGTATAGCCAATGGAATATTATTCATTGCTAAAAAGAAGTGAGTGATCAAACCATGAAAAGGCATATAGAAAACTTAATTGCATATTACTAAGTGAAAGAAGCCAATCTGAAAAGGCCACATCTGAAAAGGCCACATGCTATGTGATTCCAATTATCTGACATTCTGGAAAAGGCAAAACTAGACAGAGTTAGTAAAAGATCCATTGTGGCCAAGGGTGGGGTTGGGGAAAGGAGGAATAGGCAGAGCATAGGGGATTTCTAGGGTGGTGAAAACACTCTATATGATACTATAATGATGGACACATGTAACTATACATTCGTCCAAATTTACACAACGTATGGCACCAAGAGGGAACTGTAATGTAAACTATGTGCTTTGGGAGATAATGATGGGTCAGTGTAATTTCATCAATTGTAACAAATGATCACTCTTGGTGAGGGATTTGGATGATGGGAGAGGCTAGTTATGTAAGAGGGCAGGGGACATGGGCAACCTGTGCCTTCTCCTCAATTTTGCCATGAACCTCAAGCTGCTCTTTAAAATATTGTCAGGCTTTAAACACAATTGAAACTCTCTGTCAATGTCCTCGCCCTTTTCAAAGCCTACATTGGTGCGTGTCGGTATTTTCAGTCAGAACCACACAGCAAGTGTCTGCACAAACAGAGTGGTGATTCTTCCTTGTTGGTCACTTGTGCCTGGCAGGGAGCTGTTCACCTCTGCACAGTTGCACAAAGCAATTCCTATCTATTTCCTTGCTGTAGCTTGAGATTCCTACAAAGTTCACCACACTGTGTACACTTGCATTTCACCAAGAGGAGTGTACCTGGTTAGCTCAACACAGTTTTCAGGTGCACAGAACAAGCACGCTTTCCAGAAGCTAAGACCCAGGTGCCATGTTCCAAGGTAATGCCTCTCTAAAAACTTGAAGATAAAAGGTCTCTCTGGAGTCATTGCTTAGCAAAGCAATGCACAGATTATAAAATAAACCATCAGCCTGACCTGTGGGCCCAGTTGGTCAGGCACTGTCTCACAGAGTGAAGGGTCGCTGCTCCGATTCCCAGTCAGGGCACATGCCTGGGTTGCAGGTTCATTCCCGGCTGGGGCATGCAGGAGAGGCAACCGATCGATGTTTCTCTTACATTGATGTTTCTTTACCTCTTGTTCTCCCTCCCTCCCCCTCTCTCTAAAAATAAATAAAATCTTTAAAATAAAGTAAAAGAAACCATCATCAGCATCCTGGTCTCCATAGGCAGCTAGATAAGATACAGAAATGGAAACAACTTCTGTTTGCTTTGACGGAGACGTAAGGCCTAAGAAGGTGTAAGAAGGAAATAGCTTCTCTTTTCCCTTTGTGTTGGACCCTCCTTCAATTTCTCAATCACTTCCAAGTGGGGAGGTCTGAGACACTGCTCTTCTCACCTGGAATTTTGCAGGCAGACACAGGTTATGCCCCGGGCAAGGTGAAGACTAATCGGCTTTTAGAGGAGGGTCAGAATTCATCTAAAGTGGTCTGACGGATCGGCCCTCTGGGGTCTCTCTCTCTGTGGAGGTGGGTACCCTCCAAGGCAGCCCTGGAGGAACTCGGGGCTAGGCATCCAGGTGTGCGCCCTGGCTTCTACGTGCCCACGACTGGCTGTGTGCCCGCAACTGGCTGTGGGTCTCAGGCAGCTCCTCTTACATCTCTGAGCCTGCTTCCACCTTCTAAATTTCAGAGTTTAGACTCATGATTTCCAAAGTCCCTCCCCAGCTTGTCTCTGGAATACGTGCTCAATTAAATGCCGACGATGGGTTTGTGCCTGGCAAGCCTTGGCTCAGGGTCACAGCGGAACTAATCATACCCACTCACCAGTCTCAAAATCATAATGTCACATGGGCACTAAAGCTGTTGGAACTTTCCCAGAAACTAGAGTAGATTCCTTATCTTTGGGGAGATGGCAAGAATGAATGCCGGTAACTCAGTGGCAGTGGTCACCTGCCTCTTGTCTGAGGTACTCCTTCTCCAAGATCAAGGGTCAGGAAGGAGACCATATCCATTAGGCACTTATACATGCCAAATATTTGTATATACGAGGCCTGTCCAGAAAATATCCAGCCACGTACTATGAAAAAATAGAGACATTTATTGAAGAAGATACAAGATACAAGAAACATTGTAAATAGAACGACGATGCCTCAGTCCCCTTCAAAGTAGCACCTTGGGGCCTCACACAGGTCTCCCAATCCGCATCAGTTGCCCTGTCATATTTTCCTGAATCTCACTGATGGTCTGAAATCTCTTCCCTTTCAGAGGTGATTTGAGTTTTGGGAAAAGCCTGAAGAAGCAGGGTGCCAAATCTCAGCTGAAGGGGGCTGAGCCATCTGCGTGATTTGATGTTTTGCCAAAAATCTCTGCACATGATGTGGTGCATCAGGAGGCACGTTATCATGATGAAGTTGCCAATCACCAGTTGCCCATAGCTGCTGCCTTCTGAATCATCCAAATAGTTTCCAAGGAGGAATGTTCAAGCTTAATGCAAAATTTGATGCAGATTCATTGCTCTACTCACTCAGTCATTTTGAATGTGATGGCCACACAGTACACATGCTCCCTCAACAGTGTCTACTGCCCCCACTGACTAGTACAGTGAAGTCATCATTGTTCACACATGTGCATCCCAGTCCACCCTCCTTGGCTGCCAGGTTACAGAGATGTCACACAAATCGTTCTCATTACATTAGCGATGACTGGACTTTTTCTAGACAGAGCTCGTATTACCTCATTGACGCGTACAACCTCAAAGTCATGGAGGCTCAACTTCTGCCCTGCAAAGCTGCAGGGCCAAGACCCCTGTCCCAGTGTGTTCAGAAGGTAGGACCCCTACCCCAGTGGGTCTGGAGGACAGAGAATCAAGCCAAAGAGGATTATTCTCAAGTCTGAAGATCTCACGGGGTTTCCTTGTAGTTTGGACTTTTTATTTTTAGAATGGGAATGACTATGCCATGTTTATCCCACCACGGTATTTGGGAAGCAATATCTTGTCTGTTTTCACAAGTTCTCAGCTGGAAGGGGATCTGTTTCAGGATGAATCACATCTGGAGTCTCACCCATTTCTGATTTTGATAATATTTACATGAGACTTTGGGCTTTAGACTTTTGAGTTGATGCTGGAACAAGTGAAGACTTCAGGGGCTATTGGGATTTAATAAATGTATTTTGCATGCAACAAAGACATGAATTCTAGGGGACCAGGAGCGGCAGAATGCTATAAACTAAATGCTTGTATCCTCCCAAAGTTCCTATGTGAAACCTAATCCTTAATGAGATGGTATTTGGAAGTAGGGCCTTTGGGAGGTGATCCGTGCCCTTATTTCTAAAAAAAGGCCCCAGAGAGACCTTTTGTCCCTTCCACCATGTGAAGCAAGAGGATGACCATCTATGAACTAGGAAGTAGGCTTTCACCAGAAACCAAATCTGCCAGCACCTTGATCTTGGACTTCCTAGCTTCCAGAACTGTGAGAAATACATTTCTACAGTTTATAAGCCACTTGATCCACAGTGTTTTTGTTATAGCAACCTGAATGGACCAAGACAAGTAATAATAATTGTAATAGAACAAAATGTGTATTGAGTACTTTCTACCTAGCAGACACTGCTAACACCAGCATACCTTTGGAAACGCTCATTACGGGCCAGGCATTGCTCTGCAGCATTTACAATGTGTGAGGTAGGGACCAGGATTGCCCTATTTCTGAGGGGAACCTGAAGGGTCAAAACCAGGATTTGGGCCTAACCACTCTGCCAACTTCACTACACTTTACTACATGGCCCCTAGTTACTCTCTCAAAATGCTACTGCAAGTTATTATTTATTCTGTTTTATAGACAAAGAAGCTGAGGTTCAGAAAGGTAAAATAATTTGCCCAAGGTTGCACCTGGGAAAGCTGAGTCTCTCTGTGCAATGTCAGGAAAGCAACTAGTCCTAACTGCCATCAACACTGGACTTCGTGCTCTAAAACTTCAAGGATCTAGTCTGGTCAAGACAGGTTCTTGAGACAAGCACCAGCTTCCAGCCAACTGCTGGCTTTGTCAAAGATATTCTGCCTCTCTTCTGGGACCAGGGACAGCAGATAATCTGACAAACAAATGAGTGAGGAAGGAAAGGGACAGGAAGCAAGTTCTCTCTGAGTCCAAGGCAGCAGGGCCTTCTCAAGGCTAGTGAGGCCTGCGGCAGACTCCCCGCTGATGCCTCAGTGGGGGCTGGCAAGGCAGGTGTAGGTAGCCTAAACCTAAGAAAAAGCAGGGGCTGGGCTGCTGGGCAGGGGAGAGGCGGGCGCAGTGGCCCTCCCTCTGAAAAGCTGGCCTGGCTGATGGACTGAAGGACCCTGACCTCCCAGTGCCCAGGAAGTTTGGCTGAGTGGGGTAAGGCCCTGCCAAAGCTTAATGGAACCTGATTTCTGGGTTGGATGAGTCATTGGGTCTAGGACAATGTTTCCTTAAAAGAGGCAAATCACCCTGCTCCTCTTCTCCAACTGTGACTTTGTGGCACAAAGGCCACAGGCTGGCCAAGTCCCAGAAAGGAGCACATAGCCCCTCTGGGCCAAGAAGTGTTGCTTTATTGTTTCAGTTCATAGTTGATACATAGCAAATATAGCTGGTTATTTCAAGTATCCAACTCTGGCCCACCATGTGCATAACAGTGAACTTAAGCCATTGAAGTATCTATTAACTTATGCAGTCACCTTCTAAGTGTCTACGGTGCATGGCTGCACACCAGTCTCTGGGGATGCTACAGCGAACAAGCCACCTGCGCCCAGAGGAGTATCTTAGGGTCCAGTGGGCACATACAGCAAGTAAACAGGAAACCACATGACTGGGTGAGAAGTGCTTCGGGAAGGAAAAGAGAGGATGCTATGAAAGGATACCATGGTGAAACAGGCTTGAACCCAACCCTGGGGGCCTGTAAGATGCCTGGAGGAAGTAAGGCTTAACGGACGCACCCAAGAGCCAAGTAGAAACCAGCCAGGAGAGGTTAAAAGGGAAGCCAGACAGTTCCTCATTTACAAAGCATAGACTCTGTTACTTGACTTTTATTACGTTCAGCATTCTTCTTTCCTAAAGATATTTTTAATAATAAAATATTTCAAAAGATAAATGGAATAATAGGACTGATACCTATGTAGCTACTATCCAGTTTTCAGAGTTTTAAATATTTTGCACATATGTACATATTTTTTTAAATAAAATGTTACTTATAGCATTCTCCCTCCATGCCCAGAGTAACCACCATAGTACTGGGTGTATCTTTCCCTCTCTGTTCTTATATATTAACTTTACAAATCCCCTTAGAAACTGAAGGTAGGACCCTCCACCAGCCAAAATATTAAATCTGGCTGGCTGAAGGCTCAGATAATGGTTAGCAATTTTTTAGCAATAGAGTATTTTTTTAATTGAGGTATGAACATTGTTTTTTTTTTTAGACATAATGTTATTGCACACTTCATAGACTACATTATAGTGTAAACATAACTTTTACATGCACGAGGAAATAAAAAAAAAGTTCATGTGACTCTGTTTGTTGGGATATTCTTTTATTTTGGGTGGTCTGGAACCAAACCCGTAAAACCTCCGAGGTATGCCTGTTCTTGGATGTCATGCTGAACAAAAAAGACACCATCCCTGCCCTCATGGGGCTCATAATCTAGTGGAGGAAACAAGCAATAAGCAAGTTAGTAAATGAGTGAAATATACAATTACACAGTGAGATAAGTGCTATGAGGAAGCGAGTGAGGTACTGTGGGAGAGGATGGCTTGTGGGCCAGGGACCTGTTAGAATCACCCTGTTAGAATGTCTAGTCAACAGGTCTCTGTTAGTTCAAAAACCGAGACCCGATGATCTAGTCACACTGTAAATTAGGAGAAAATCATGTGCAAAGGCTCTGTGAATGGAAGGAGGAAACTATCTCTGTGCCTACCGTGGAGTGAAGTAGAAAGTGTCTCAAGATCAAGGTGGAGATAAAAGCAAAGGACAGGTGGCCCAAAGCCTTGAAGGCTGTGATAAGAAGTTAAACTTTACCTGAAAAGTAATGGGAAACTCTTGGTGGGTTGGAGGACGGGAATTACACAGTTTCATTCTTTACTCAGTCACTCTGACCATGGAGAAGGGAATATTGGGCAGGGGGCGGGAGATGGGAGGAGGCAGCAGGGAAGCAAGAAAGCAGCTCTCCAGTTAGAACTGGTTTCTGTTGTGAGAGTGGCTGGGATGAGGATGCTGGTTGGCAGTGAAAATTAGATACAAGCTGATGGATTCAAGGTACATTTTGGAAATAGAACCAATAGGGCTTGTCATTGGATGAAAGATATAAGTGAGAGAGAAGACTCAAGAATGATCTTTAAGTTAAAAAAATATGAATAAGAAACCGTGTACAATTTCTTCTGAAACATTTTATGATTTGCTTTGAATTTGTTAACTTAAGCCATTTCCAGTGAGAAGTGTGAGGGGAAGAGAAGGTCACAAAATCGTGACTCTTCTATAAGGAACAGTACGGCAGCATAAGACTGAGATTTCGTATCTTTTCTGGAGGTCAGTTCTGAGCATCCTTTGATTGAGGAGGAATCCAGAACCCTTGGTATCTAGCCACCTCAGATGGTTTTTAAACCGCCATATCCAGTTGGCTTCTTTGAGAATAAGATATTCAGAGACATAACTACCACCCACTTTCATTAGCAGCAGCAAAACTACTAACATGGATGACAAATTCTCACTAAATCCTGGAATCCAGCAACCAGGGAGGAACTCCTCAAGCCTCACAGATGATGTAGACTGACATCAGAAATCCGTGATTCTATCAAAGCCTTGTACAAAATCCAAGGCTTGAACATAATGGTGCTTTAAGTTATAAGATGTGAGAAGCAAAATTAAAATTCATGCATATCATTTAACCGTGCAGGCATTTTAAGCTAATCAGTGTTAGTCCGGGCTGCAAATGTGTTTCTTGTATTTTCAGCATTCCACTTATCTTTCAATCTTTTGATTACGGCCCCTGGCTTCTGGGACCTCCTTACGGCTTCTCTCTGGTTGATGCCAGACTGGTACGAGAAGATGTGGGAAGCTCTTGACCTTACCCTGGCCTTTCCTCCTTTATCCTTTGCTATTTCCTGTCTCCTGTTTTCTCTGCAGGAGCAAATCTTGTTCACACATCCCGAGAAGTGGGAGCCTTGGGTTGGAAGGAATGTGGAACCAGGGAAAATAAGAAGGAACACAACCCACTTTAGATTGAAACAGAATGTTAGTTAGAGTAGAAATCATTGCTGTACTAAGTAACTTACATGCCGAGATTGTGATCTGGGGAGCCGGTGTGATCTCGCACAAAGAGCAGAAGCCTGAGGTCAGACAGCGCTGGTGGACGTCTCAGCACATGATTTACTGTGAACTGGGAGACTCGGGCAAATTTACAAAACTCCCAAGCTCTGTTTCCACGCCCGGAAAATGGAGGTAACACCCATCTCTCAGGCAATTTGAAATGATCAAAAACCATTTAGGTAAATGGCACCAATAAAGAAAGAGCAGCTGCCTTTATAGCATTGCCTAATTTATAATGTCCTTTTGCAGGCAGGATTTCATGTCCTACTAACCTTCAGTAAGTGCAAGTCTTCCACGTTTGACGAAAGCAGCGCCCTAAAGTTCTCCTAATTACAGGATGCCAACTGCGTCTCACCATGACGTCTCTCATTCGCCAGCTCTGATCTGTTGGCAGTAGAAATCTAGCTGCAGCAGTGAGTCGAGTCACGAGGCCCTGTCTGGGCTCAGCGGGGATGTCCCAAGTACTGTGATTACTCCGGTGTCTGCCATTGGCACAGGACACAGGAGTGTTACAAGGACTGCACATCGTTGCCAACCCTACTCTAGCCTCGTCTCCTGATGGACAGCAGCAAAGTGTCACTTCAGTTCTAAGGCCTCAAGATAAGCTGGAGGCAGTTTTGCAGGGAGTCCTTTCAGTTCAAAGATAAATGCGCTTGTTCTCCAATTCATTCCAGGAAATTCTGACACATGGCCATCTCTTTGTCTGTATTTGAGTTCATAGGCAAAAAACAACCAACCAAACAAAAAAAAACCAAAACACCCTGTTTATTTGCATAAGGCCCACCTCCATACAAAAGGCCATTCACAGGTGCCATCAGAACACTTACTCCTGACCAGAGACAGCAAGCTAGCCTGTGACCGAGCCCTGGCTTGAATCTGGTGTATCAAGTGATTAATTTAACTGCTCCATGGAGCTTATGAACTCAAGTGCCATGAGGGCTCAGGGAGCACGTGTAAATATGCGAATGGCAACTGGAAGACAATGAGGGGAGGGAGGGATGGAGAGGCTGGTTTTTAACTGTGTGTGCCAAGCCTCAGGCATTCAAATTGATCTGCTCTTCTGTAAATTTTCCCCAATATACCATTAGCATCTTTCCAAGTAGTTTGACACATTCATTTTCTAAATGAATAGCCTTAAAGTGGTTCTCTGAATTGGGGCAGAAATAAAGTAAAAGATATAGGATAAGCATCCTGAAAAAGGAATAAACGAAGACTTGTGAGGTTTAGAGGTGTGAAAGCAAATCCAACCCAGGGAAGCTTTCTGGAGAAGGTGACATGTGAGCTGGGAGAGATGGAATGATTTTGTTAACTAAAAGAAGAGAAAAACCTCTCCAGATAAGAAAAATAGAAAGGGGCAAAAATGAAGACAGCTAGGCTATTTTGGAAAAATAAACAGCCCCATTTTGTTGAAGAACAGGATACAAAATTTTGGACTTTCAGGAAAAAGTATTAAAAAAATCACCTGAGGCCCAGTGGTCAAAGCCCTTGCCTGCCAAGCTAAGGAGTTTGGCATGTACTGGTTGGAGCAGAAAGATAGGCCAGAAAGCTTTGGAAATTAAATGGCCAATTAAAGAATGGGTTTTCTAGGAGACAGGTCTCCTGTGTTGACCTCACAGACTCTTTCTTAAGCATCCTTTTTTCCTAGAGAACTTCCATCTAAAAAATCAAGTCATTATTCTTAGCATATGTGTTTAAAAGTAAACTTTGTCACCATGAAAGTATACAAGGAAAAGGGCATAACAGCCCCTTTCTAGCAGCAAACCCAGCAAGCATGGCCATCTGTTGTTGTGGCTCTGAGAAGAGATTAGTGCAAAAAAAAAAAAAATGCTGAAAATCATATTTTCCAGTGTCAGCTTCCACCCGTGACTACTTATAATTTTATTTGCCTGGCATTTTCAGTAAAATACACCATCTACAGGACATCACAAAAAACTATCGTCTGTTGGATTATAAATGGATGGAATGAAAAAGGGAGGAAAAGTGGGAGGCAGGAGGGAGGGCAAGGCTATGCAGCTAGTCAGGAAACGTAAATCAAATGTTGACCTTTTAAAAGTCATAACAAAGAAAAAGGAAAACATCAATCTCTTTTGAACTTCTATGAGAAAGTGATGGAAGGTAAAAAAAAAAAATTAGAATTTGGAGTCAAAAGGCTATATTAGAATGTCAGCCACCTCCCTTTACTATGTATTCTTGCGATGAGATAAATCACCCTTTATCTCATGAAGGGTGATAATATTTATTACTTAATGGTTGTAAGGAATAAAAACATTGCATAAAATCATGCCTCACGTATATTTAGTTCTTTCCTTCCCTTGGACAGGAAGGGATATACCTGCCACATTGTGCTAGTGTGGCCACGGGCATTATACCAACGCATCAGCTGCTTATGGCCCCCTAACCCACAAGGGAATCCAAATGCTGATGCAGTCAGCGTGAGGGTTCCTGCAAGGGGAGGGAGGTGAGGGTGCAGGTAACCCAAAGGCCAGATAACAACAACCCTCGTGTTTCACTGTGGTGTGTGTGCATCGAGTGGCTTCTCTGGGGGAATGCATTCCTGTACTCCCTTTTCTTTACATTAATATTAAAATGAGTTGACACCACATGAGGTCAAAGGGGAAAGACACAGAATAGACGTACAGGGAAAAATCATTTGGAGATTTAAATGACCTAAAGCAAAGGACAATGAGGATAATCAACTGCAAATTTGTTCATTTATTCACAAATATTTATTGAACACCTATTTGGGGCCAGATACTGTGCAGGCTGTGGGGATACATCTGTTAAGAAAACAAACAAAAATCTCTGCCCTCACAAAACTTACTTACTAGCACAGAGAGATAGAGAGACAACCAATAAAAAAATTTTTAATGCCATAGCATCCTAGAAGTTTATTAGAGGCAGACTGCATCGATTATAATCTAAATATCTAAATAGCCCTGACTAGCATGGCTCAGTGGGCTGGGTGCCATCCTGCAAACTGAAAGGTCGCCCGTTCCATTCTGGGTCAGGGCACAGGCCGAAGTTGCAGGCCTGGCCCCCAGTTGGGGGCACACGAGAGGCAGCCTGTCGATGCTCCTCTCTCCTGCCAATGTTTCTCTCCTTCTCTTTCTCCCTCCCTCCCCTCTCTCTAAAAATAAATAAAATCTCTAAAAAATGAAATGCGTACATAAATAGAAAAACAGAAGGTGTAAACTTTTAGGTAAAGTCCTGTTATTGTGAACACAGTTATTCTTGGAGCATGGGCTGCTCGTGACAAATAAAGGGCATAGATTTGGGGGAAAAAATGAGTAACAATGAAAGCTACACACTGCAGACTAATGTGAATAGCGTGATTATGAGAGAGACAAAGGAGAGAGGTATGAATGTGGACCAGAATCTCTCAAAAGGCCTGTAATACTTAGGAAATAAATTGGGGGGGGGGGGGGGGCACACGTTCCAGAAACAGGATGGAAAAGGCAACTCATTTTCTCACTCTTTATAATTTCTTAAATGTATCAGATTATAAATGCTTATAAACTTGCTTATGCTTTATAATAATTTTCAAATTAAAAATAAAAATAGAGTTAAAAAAGGATGAGATAGTTCTAGATGTACCTACACAGAAATCAGTTGGTAATAAATAAAAAACAAAATCCAGGTTACAGAGCTTTGTATCCTGTGATCCTATCTGTGTAATATAAACAGACTTTTAAAGAAGTCAGCTAGTGTTAGGCAGCTGCGTTATCCCACCAAAGTCTCAGCGAACTGTCTCTGTGTCCTCTCCCCTCCTCACCACCCACATACGGCATCTCTAAGTAACGCTCTGTCTCAGAGCAGCCTTCCAAATGTATCCCTTTCTCTCCATTCCACTGTCCTAGGTCAGGCCTCACTATCTCTCACTTGGACCACTGCATAAGTCTCCTTACTGGTCTCAGTGTATCCTCCACAGGCTAGATTTACTTCTCAAAACACAGATCTGATCACGCCACTATCTTGATTCTCCAACAACAGATGGATCAGGTCCAGTCTTGGCATGGCTTCCCAGACTCCTTCAAATCTGGACTCACCTACCTGTGGTGGAAAACGCTTCCTACCTCATAGCAATTGCACCCTTTCCTCTTTACTACCAGAGCCCTAATCTTATTCAATTAATGAACAAACACATTATTTCAGGCTTCATCACAAGGATGCTCAGGAGTTGGCACATGGTAGGCAATCCATTTTTAAAAACTAAATTAGCGAATGATATAAATTAGTCAAGTTTATACTATTCCTCTTCCCAAGTGATTATTCTCAAGTCAACATGTGACCCAGTCGTGGCCAATGAGATATTAGAAGAGTGTGCCCCATCCTTTCTGCTTGGAAGGACTCAAAGTGTGCAACTCACTTGTGCAAGGGACTACAGCATCCTCCAGGAACCATGAGTCCACACACCAAAAGACCAAAATCAATATGCTAAAGATGACAGAGTATAATGAGATGAGAGCTTATCCTACTGATGATATAGATTCAGCAACTTGACCTGCTTACCCCTAAATCCCGAGATAAAACTCTGTGATACTAATGATGTAGATATAGCCATTCTGAAACTGCTGACTTTCAAATCCTTATTAAATGAAATGTCAAATATCATTACTGCCTACACTGAAGTTTAATGTGCCTAAAAGTCACTTGGAAATTCCACTAAGAAGAAAAATCTGATTCAGAAAGTCTGAGGTGGAGCCCAAAACTCTGCATTAATTAATAACAGGCTCCCAGGTAACATTGCTGTCTGAATCTACATTCTGAGGAATGAGGATCTAAGCCACCAAAAACTGGGCATTCCATTCCTTGTAGCTGAACCCGTCCTTACTGGCTGCTCTCCCTCCCCACATGCTATGCTAACCACACTAACCTTCAAAACTCCTCAATATATACAAACAACTTCCTGGGTTTGGCTCATGGCCATCGCTCCCTTGAAGGAGCTTCTGTTGATCTTACAACTATTCTACACACCAATGCTGGTCATTTTCTTTCACTCATTAATCTTACTTGCTCTTACTTCCAAATATGTTTCTCTATAGTCTTTTATTCAAGTCATTATTAAATAGCTACGGTGATAAGTTTAATAGGCTAAGTGATTCTGAAAGGCCTCAAACTCAATTGCAAAATTATTGAATTCCATTTCAGCAAAGGGAGAATCAGAAGCTACATAAACAGTGTTTTGTTGGCAGTAATGGCATGCGTGTGCCTCTCCTTGATTAAGCTGTAATTGCACACAACACTTTGACACCTTTTTAAATAAGGTCTGATATTAACATGTATCACCTTAAAACTGAATTGAGAATTATTCATGATTTCTCCCATATTAAAAACACCATCTCCCTCTTATATATCCAAGAATTCCTACCTGATTCTACTTCATTAACAACATGCTTTTCATTCCACACTGTATTCCCATGTAATTTTCTAATATTATTACAAAATTTAATGTTTATACTTTTCAGTCCCAATTTGCCAGAAAGGGCATCGGATACTCGATTTGAATGACAGGTATGTCTGGATGGGAGAGGAATGGAGGAGAATTGTGTGGGTAACCTGGAACTGTCACAGACCTTGAACATCAATTAGCACTTGACAATGACTGTAAATCATCAACCACATGCATTGCTTTGCTTTGATTTCCACTGAAAATTAGCACAATTTATCTGCAGCCTCCCTCAACTGAAAAGCGTCACATTTGTGCAAACAACAAGTACCTAAGGGACTGAAAATTCAGGGCCCCAGAGATGGAGGTTGTAATTCAACTCTTACCAATGACTTTGCACAAGAATACCGCTTTCCCACAAACTCCACAGAGCTTTAAGTCACATACTGTAAGAGTAAAACCTAAAACTACCCTGTAACATTCACAACCGATTCACTGAAGAACACAACAGAAAACTCAAATAATAGTATGAAGACACAGTGTAAAATATCTGAGGGCTACTGGCATGAACTGGTGTGAGCCGGACCACAGGCTTGGTGACAGCCTTGGTCTTGCCAACCCTGGTAGCTCACTGTTGCTTTCCTCGTAGACCTCCCTCACCTTCTCCTTCATCCCTTTCCAAGGTCTCTTTCAGTAATGACGAGCAATTCCAGGGGAAGACCTACCCATAGCCTGAGGCCTCTTAGGTACTAAAGCATAGATGTGTATGCTCACGGAGTGGGGAACATGGCAAAGGACATGTCCATTATCAATTGAACTGCATGGTACTATTCCACAAGCTAAAGCACTTAGCTTAATGACCTACTCCTCTCAGCAAACCCTGTGACCTCTTTCTAGATCTTCAGAGGTTTACTCTCTTGGACAAACACTATAGCTACTTTATAGATCCCAAGTGTTTTATTGAACAGATTGTCTGATTGCTTTCAAATGCTTTTTTTCTTTTTGAAGTTTGCCAATTTATGACCATAAGTTTCCCTTTCCCGTTTTGCTGAGTGTCACCGTATCTTGGCTTCCTTAGCTGAGTATCATTCTCCCAGTGCTGACTACATAAGATAAATCTTGTGGGAGGTCTTAGGTATATTCAAGAATAAAAAAGAGCCTGTCCTCTCAATATATGAAGGAGTTAAGAGGTAGTGGTCCCCACCCTCTAGCTGGAGATCAGTTTTCCCTTCTTTCCTATAATGCAGTCCTTATAACAGCAAAGTTTTATTTACAGATTTTGAAACTTTTTTTTTTTTACTTTTAATTATGGAAAATTTCAAACAAATAGAAAAGTAGAGAAAATATTATAATGAACTTCCAGGTTCCATCATCCAACTTCAATGATTGTTAACCAAGACTAATCTTGTTTCATTTATGTCTGCACTCACCTCTCTTCCACAGATTATTTTAAATACGATCCTCAACATATTATTTCATTTATAAGTATTTTAGTGTATAGCTCTAAAAGATCTGAACTCTTTGTACTTTGTGCTGTTTAACTACAAAAGACAATAGACTTGCAAATCAAGGCCCAAATTGGTAGAAAATGTACAGCATTGGTCAGCCACTTATACTTTTCACTTATAATAAATAACAAAAATCCATCAATCCATTATGAAGTTTTCCTGCAGAGAGGGAATTAAGGCAATTTTCCATGAATGGAGGAAAAGCATCACCAACTGTGTAGAAGTCTCTATGTTTTATTTATAATATCAACGTGCACTGTAGCAGGCACTCTACCCTTTTACAAAGATTAGCATAAAATGCTCACGACAACAGTTCCTGGGAGGTTCTGTGATAATTAATCCCATTTTACAGTGAAGAAAACAAGGCACAAAGAGGCAAAGTCATTTACCACAGAGGAGCAGAACAGCAGTTCAGACCCACACTAAGCCCGCGACCTTGTCACATCATCAGCCTGTCATAATATTGTATTAAATAGCATTGTCCTGCTTTCTCAGTTTGGTTCCTCCAAGAACAGGCCCTGAGAAAAGGAATTACGGGCAGGGAGTTTGGCTGGTTGGAGACCCCAGGAAGCACAAGTGAGGAGGATGTGCCAAAAAAGATACAGGAAAGTAAGAAAAGCCGGAAGGGTATGACAAGAAATGGGCTGCCCTTGGGGGCAACGGGGGTCCAACTGCCCTGGGTACTCTTCTGAGGAATTAAGAAGAATAGGGGTCGGCAAACCACAGCCGGCAGGTCAAATCCAACCCACTGCCTCTTTCTGTAAATAAAGGTTTATTGGCACACGGCCAGGCTCCCTCTTTCAGTTGAATAGTTGCGACAGAGACTGTACAGCCTGCAAAGTTGAAAATAGTCACTCTCTGGATCTTAGGAGAAAAAGTTGCTGACTGCTGATGGAGACCATCTGGAAGGAAAGAGGGAAGCCGAGTATTTATTTACCTGGTTAGCCAAGGGTTGCCCTGGGGTCATGGGATCCCTGGCGCTGCCACGCTGCCCTCCCAGCAATCTGAGCTAAAGCCCCGTGGCTCCTCAGAACACCGCAGACTAAGGAGCACAGAGGCGTGATGGTCAAAATGAGGAGCTGTCTGCCCGCAGCTGCGGGGGAACTGAGAGGTGGGTCGGAGCACCAGCCGGGCCTCACCAGCACGTGCTGCTAACGACCTCCCCGGGCTGGAGAAGCCTCTTCCATAATAAAGATAATAACTATGTTTAACACAGAGATCAGTGTAAAAATTAGATTGGAAAATACCTGCCAACCTCACAGGATGTGCCATGCAGATAGGAAGTGCTCAGTAAATGTGGCCGGTTATAGTGCAAGTGATTTTCCTAAACACTAGTATTAGGAAACGGAATCATTGCTGCCCATAGCCTAAGCCTAACTTCTTTACCTCAGAGGAAGATATTTCAGGAGTCCTCACATATCTTGTTAAATTCAAAATAAACCAGAGGCCTGCAAACAAATGGAGAGCCTTCTGCTTGCATGGTGTTTGTGCCTGTGAGTGATAGCTGCCTCTCTCTTTACCAGTTAAAATCAGTTGTTTAAAGAAGCCTGATTGAGAACAGCAGCACTGTTCACCACAGGCAAAAAGTAGGAACAACCCAAACATCCATCAATCAGTGATTGGATAAACAATATGAGAAATATCCATGCACTGGAATATCATTCAGCCGTAAGAAGGATGGAAGGACTGATCCATACAATAACATGGATGAACCCTGAAAACATTGTAGTAAGTGAAAGAAGCCAGACACAAAAGGCCACATGTTCTATTATTCCATTGATATGAAATGTCCAAAAGAAGCCAATCTATAGAGACCAAAAAAATAGATTCCTGGTTTTTTAGGGCTTGGGGGTCGAGCAGGGAAAAGGGGAGGAAGAAGGGAAGATGGAGAGCGATAGATACCGTGTTTCTTTTGGGGGTGCCCCACAGTCCACAGAATGAGATTGTAGTGATGGCTGCACAGCCCTGTGAACACACTAAAGACCACTGGCTTGTGGATGTCAAATGGGTGGATTTTGTAATATGCGAATTAAAAACTGGAAGAGAAAAGGCAAGGTGCTATGCTCAAAGAATGACCACAAAACAGTCTCAGTGGAAGCTCTCGCCCTGCCCACTGTTCTGCGTTCCGTGCTTGCTGCCTCCTTGGCTCATAACCCTCTCTGGCTCATTCTTCTAGATCTGTCCTCACTCGTATTCCTGCTGTGGGGCTCAGATCCCAGAGTTAGACTGTACGCTAATCATGTCAACTGGTGACCTTGCGCAAGTTCTGGGCTTGTTTCCTCATCTGGGAAACAGATGATAATAATGTCTACCTCCCGTTATTGTCACTAGTGTTATTAGCTAACATTTATTGAGCATTTACTGTCTGACAAGCCCTGTTCTCTTTTTTTGGAGAGTTTTTTTTGTTTGTTTAGCATTTTTTTACAGTAAATGGCACATATTTAAAGTGTACAATTTGATGTGTTTTGACATATGAACATATCTGCAAAATCAGTACAACTTACCCAAAATTTTTATCACCTCCAAAAGTTCTTGCGACACTTTGCAACCACTGATCTGTTTTTTATTATAGATTAATTTGCATTTTCTAGAGTTTTATGTAAATGGAAAACTACGACATGTCCTCTTTTTACTGGGGAGGGGGCTGTTTCATTCAGCATAATGACGCTGAGATTTTTCACAATGCTCTGTGCATTGCATTCTTTTTGTCGGTGACTAGCATTCTAACTTGCCACCTGCAGTGGGACACCTGGGTTGGTTTCAGTTTCTGGGCCGTTTTCCATTTTTCCTATTACGGATAAAGTTGGTAGGAGCGTCGGTGGACAGGACTCGTGTAGACATGTGTTTTCACTTCCATGTAGAATCCTGTGTCAGCAGAGCCCAGAGAGCACCTCGCTCATGGCCCTTGGGCTGAAACGACAGCCAGCCTCCACATTGTCACAACGACCGCTCTGACACGCCCTCTCCAGCCACCACTGGTCCCTACCGCTCCTGCCAGGCTCTCACTTCTGGCCACTACCCACCATCACAACTCAGCTTCCTCGTTCCTCGTTCTGCAGCTGACACCTCCAATACCTTTCCCTGGGCCACTACTGACCTTTCAATGCCCCAGTCACGGTCTAGCCTGTCCTTGGAGACACGACAGAATTGTTCACGTCCTGCTCAGACAAAACCAGGGTATTATTTTAACAGATTCAGATGATACTGGGTTTTCCAACATTGTTAGCCTACTGAGGACTGTTTGTTTAACAGTCAAGACGCCAAGGCAAGAGCAAATTAAATTCAAATTAAAATATGAAAGTTTATTGCTTTCATCTCTTTTTAAATGTTGCCACTTTAACTGGTACCTTCTGTCATATTCATTATAAGTTTGCTATAATTACATGTGGTAAAATAATTTTTTAATGAAGACCCTTTTCTGTTATCAACACTCAGAAATGTCCACATATTTTCAAATGAATCACAGCTGACTTTTGGCTGTGATTCCAAAACGGAATTGTCTCAATTAAGCCACATTTTAAAATGTCAACTTATATCTCTTTGTTACAGTCTATCAAAAAGACCTAAAATGTATCCCATTTCATGAGTATAAGACATAGCTGCTACCAGTTTAGGTACAAATATGGCTTTGATTTCAAACATAAAGGTTTTGTATGGGAATTCCGGATGTCACAGCTTAGTCTTACTTAATCTGCTCCGTTCTGTGTAGAAATACTGTGGACTGATTATCTGGTAAAGGAGAAGCACATGGCACCGTTCAAAAACCACATATGCAACATCTTTCATTGACATAAATGTGGGCATGTGACAATGCAGAGCAAAGCAGACTGAAATGAAGCTCCGGCTTTTGCTTTCAGGCTCTGGAGAGGCCACACTGGATTCCAGTCCAAGGCCTTTCGGGGGGCCAATCTCAGTGACTGGTTTGGGTGAGCCAAATAACAACCTCAGATGTGTTTATCCAGTGGCACCTAGGTATGTTGTCCAGTTTACAACTTTAACATATTGTTTTTCTTATATTTCTTACAAATAAGACTTTTAATAACTAGTTCTACTTTGTTGAAAGTTAAATTGCTTATATGAACAAGAACTCGTTCTTCGTGTTAAATCATCTCAAATAAAAAAAAATATTGCATTTACACTGTCCAACCACTGTGGGGCGCCTGAGCGCTGCTTCCTGACCACTACAGACCAGACGACTGCCAACACAAGGAAAATTAATAGCTACACACCCAGAATAACTTCCCTGGAGGTCAGTTGAGGATGGGTTCCTACTGGAACTTTACTTCTTTAAAATCTCAGCAAATATTATTTCAGATTTCTTTTTTTAAGAACAGAACTCTCAAATAAGAGGCTGACTCAGCAACTCAAATTAATTAGGGCAAAGATAGAGGGAGTACCTTCCCTCCCACACAACCCAGATTGCGCTCACCCATCAAAATGCCATGCCATGCCATCGTCCTGGGACCCCAGGCAGCCACTTTATTCCCAAGTAAAAGGTATGAGACAACGAACTTTAATGTAAATCATAAGCACGCATAATAGCTGTGAAGTGCAGCCCTGTGCAGTTTAAGGAACAACTCATGCCCAACAAGTGTTTTGAAGAAGTGCGTAAAAACATATTCCCAGCTGAAAACAGTGGTCATTGCTTGGGGTGGACTAGGAATTGGAAAGTAAGGGGTGGATTTACATTTTATGTCTTACAAATGTCTGAACTGCCTGTGTTTTCAAAAATGAGCATTTGTGATAAAATATTTTAAATGAGGAAATACTTTCCGTGGTTCTGAATGTTTTTGTCTGGTCCTCCCATAGTGGCACTTAGAGTTTTTGAGGCTGCCTGGCCCTAAATGACTATTTTATTTAAAGGGATATCTTAAAACATGTGGCAGCATGGTCCCCTCTGCTGATGGGGACAAATATGCACTCTTCTACCTTCTGGCAACTTGTGGGGAGGCACGTGACCATGGTCCAGCCAGTCAAGGATTCCTGTCTGGGACTTTGAATCTTGGAGGAATAAAGTCAGGTCACAGGGTCAGTGAGCCCTGACCCACAATGAGGGCAGTGGTGCTTGAGTCCAGTGGTGCTGCAGCTAATGACAGTGGCGGCAGTGCCAGGGGCCTCAGCGCCTGGCAGCAGTGGTGCCAGCGGCGGTGTCCTTAGCAAGGTATTCCTGTGATGCAAACTTGGCCACGGTTCCACCTGCTCAGCGGCACTTGCTTATTTGCTGGTTATTTGCAAGGCCCGATTCTCTGGTCTTTACATTGATTCCGTGAACCACCCTATATCCTTCCAATAAATCTTTTTTTCTGCTATGACAGCTAGGGTTGGTTCTAGGAGTCAAGAACTGTGACCCGCAACCTGTTCATCCAGTCACTCAGAAAAAAATTCACAAAGGGCCGTAGAGGCACTGAACACTGTTCCTGGCACGAGGATTCTGCAATGAAAAAAAAAAATCCACTCTCTCTAGAAGCTTATATTACAATGGAACTCACTTGTTCCTGACCCTGTCTTGTCTATATCTTTGTCCAGAAATCTGTTTTACTTTGGTATTATCTTTCTAGCCCTAAGCCAAGCTAGTCTTTCTCAGCTTCTCTTGGTATTAAGGAAGCAAAGACCTTTTCATGGCCTCGGCCTTGCTCTTGAGTTCAGGCCAGACCCTACTGTTTGACACCATATATAGGCATGTGTCATCATTCCATAAATACTGACTAACACCTAGACTATGTGAGGCACTCTGCCAGGAGCTGGAGACATAATATTAAACTACTCACTGCCCTCAAAGAGATTACAGCGTAGCAGTGAGACAGAGAGCAGACATTTAAGTAAGTTCTCAAGGGCAACCTGTGCCATAGAAAAGGAGGCATGGTCCACAGACCACACAATGAGAACACTTAGCTCAGGAAGGAGCTAGAGAGAGCTTCTTGGGGACAGTGAGGTTTAAACTGACATCTCAGAGACGAGTTAAAGTTAGTTGCTGAATTATTCATGAGAGCCTAGACATGGAATAACCAAAGTGCCTTTCGATGGATGATGGGATAAAGAAGATGTGGTGTGTATGTATGTGTGTGTATATATATACACACACACACACACAATGGGATATTACCCAGCCATCAGAAAGGACGAATTACTACCATTTGCAATAACAGCTATGGGTCTTGAGAGTATCCTGTTCAGCAAGATAAGTCAGGTGGACAAGAATGAGAACCGTATGACTTCACTCCTATGTGGGATATAAAACAGAAAGCAACAGATGAGCAAACAAAACAAACAAACTCATAGACACAGACAACAGAAAGGTGGTTGACCAGAGAGGAAGGGGTTGAGGGCGAAGTTGAAGAGGGTAAGGGGGGTCAAACATATGGCGACAAAGGGAGACTAGGTTTTGGGCGGTGAGCATAGGATGCAATATACAGATGCTGTAGTATATAGAATTGTACACTTGAAACTTATACTACCTTATTAACTAATGTCACCCCAATACATTTAGTTTTTTAAAATAAATGTTAGCCAGCTGAAGAAGATATAGAGCGTAACAGTCAGAAGGAACAACACACGGAACGTTCCAGGAGTAAGAGAAGGCATAGCATGTTAGAAAAGATGGAAGGGGCTCAGTATGGCGAGGGCATGAAACATTGACCCTTGTGAAGGGCGGGGTAATGGTGAAGGTGAGACCGGAGAGGCAGGCAGAGAATCTCGCTAGCGTTCCACGGCTTTATTCTCAGAAGCCCCAGAGGCCACGCAAAAGCTTAAGCAGAGATGGCAGTTGGAGGATGTGTCTTCAGATCGGCAAACCAGAAAGATCACTCTGGACACCAGGTGGGATGAGTTGACAAGGAGGAATATGGAGACATCGAGAGTGTTTAAAAGCTCACCAAAGTAGACCAAAATAGAAAGATGATATCCTGAACTTGCCAAGATAGGAGAGAGAAAAAGCAGCAAAGATATTCAAGAGACATGTACTGAGAACAATCAAGAGAACTTTCTGATTGATGGGTGGATATGGTGTGAATAAGGAGAAAGAGAAGTCGAAGATATCACCGAGGCGTCTGATCTGGGTGACCAGGTGGGCAGTGAGCCTTCAGTCAAAAAACAAAACGCTGAAGAGGAAAACACTTTGGCTTGGTCATGCTCAGTTTAAAGCCACCAAGGAAAACTGCCTGGTTGGCATCTGCATAGGTGGCCCATGATTTCAGGGCCGAGGTCTGAGCTGGAGGACCGGACCTAGCATCGCAGGGACAGCTTCCATGGCATGGGAATATTGGGATGTCCCTGGGTTTGGAACAATCACAGGGTCAACTGTGTTACTGTTACAAAGATTCATTGCCCTGTCCCAGGGAAGGATTCCATTTGCCTTCTTGTTGAGGTCAGGCTTGGGCACAGGACATGTTTTGACTAATGAAATGTGAATAGGGATGACATATGTCACCTCCCTTCTGTGAAGAAGCTTTAAGGTCAGGTCATGTTTCTCCACCATCTCTTTGCCATCTGCTGTGACAAGCAGCGGCATTCCAGGGATTGCTCAGTCAGCCTGGGTCTCAGAATAAAGATTAGAAGCAACTGGGTGGAAGTCAATTTATAGAGTGCATCGCTAGGGCAAGAAATAACTGTTAATTGTTATAAGCCACTGTGATTTGGGAGTCATTTGTTACTGCAGCAAAACCCAGCCGACTCTGACACAGGTGGGAAGAGGAGCAGGTCTGTGACAGAACCCTGGGGAAAAACAAGAGTGACGGGTCAGCAGATAAAGCAGTGCCTACAAAGAAAGCCTGCTCCAACCCCAGCCTGATTCGGAAACCTCTATAAAGTAGCCTTTGTGGGTCTCCTCTCTGCAGCCTGCCTCAGGTTTCTAGCCTAACAAAAGCAAACGCATTTTCTCCTTATGCTCGCTCTGCTCCCTTTCCTTTGGTCAGAAGCCACTGAATCAACTTTCAGGCCTGGGGGCACAAACTCTACAGGGGGAACAACAGGGACAGATGACATTTGAAGCTACATACCTTCATCGCCTCCCCGCAATCTGTCCTTGCCTTGGTCCGGCCTGCGACTTCCTCTCTTCACTCCCTCCAGGTTTCAACCAATTCCTTGGATTCATTGCTGGGTACCCTTGGTCTAGGTCTTGGAACCACCAGGTTCTTGGGCTGTCGGGGCAGCCTGAGCACATTTGGCCCTGGCAGAGCCTCTGGGACACCCTGCACCTGTGGGACCCATGCCCGTTCTGACTCATCCTGAGCTTCCCGCCTTAGCCCCTGGCTTCGCCCCAGACAACAGCTGTGCACCCAGTTGACCTTTCCAGATTCCCCTCCATCTGGTGCCTCTTCCTTCCCACGCGCACCCCCGCCCCACCCCCAGCCTCAGAATTCAGACCGTGACACACTGGATGCCTGATGCCAAAACTCCTCAACCACCAACTTTCTCCCCGTTGATCCAGAGGGTCACTGCTTCACCCAGTAGAAACTGACATATATAAGGGTCGTCATTTACACGGAGCGCACGCAACCGAGGTGGCTCCTGCCCACCGTCAGCCGGGACAAGGCTTCTCAGCAGGCTGTCTGGCTCCCCCACTTTGCAGGTCCCTGAACGCTTTTCTCCTTCCACCGTAGATCACGACTGAGACTGTCACCCTATGTTGAAAAACTTTTTCTTCAGATACGCCACTTCCCTTGGTTTAGGCCCAGTCTCCAAACCAGAGGTGCCACTTCCCTTGGTCTGGCCCCAGTCCCCAAACCAGAGGTGCCCAGCCTACCATGATGATTATGCTGCGCATGGAGGTCAGGACAGTGAAACGCACCTGTTTCTTCTTAAGTTTGCTCATTCACACCTCGTACATATTGTTCACAATGATAGCTATCATACTAACAGTTATCAAAACCTATTTGGTGGCAAGATAATGTGTTAAACACTTATATTATCTATTTTGTTTCTCATAGTCAGACTAATACTAGTCGTATGTTCCTCATACAAGTTTACAAGTGGTGAAACTTAGATTTTAAAAGTTCACATAATTACCTGAGGAACTACAATCAGTACAAGTGGGGTTATAGGTTTCCCTGATTCCAGAGCCCGGATTTCTATTTTTCTGTTGTGTGTGTGTGTATATGTGTGTATATACATACACATACATGTAAGAGTGTTTATATGTACATATATATATGTGATTGTGTTGACGTGTGTGTATATACAGATAAACATGTGTGCAGATGTATATATATGTTTATATAGATGTGTGTGTATTTGTTAGTATATGTGGATATATATAAATGTGTGTGTACAACTGTTAGGTGTAAAAATTTTCTGATCTTAGGTTAAAAAGTAGGCAATATATCATGTCTTAACCACCTGGTATCACACCTAGTACAATATAATATCCCAACAGAAGTTTTAAAATGCTTATAAATAATTAAGTTTTAAGTTTATTAAACAAAGTCTTTTAAAATTATATTTCATGTGAAAGTCATTTAGCAAATGCTCTGTGAGGGCAGGAAGCCAGGAGCCCGGGGTCCCCGTCCCAGCTGGGCCCGGCCCGTCTGCACATGCCTGCCTGGGACTGAACTTCCTGTCTGTGAAGTGAAGGAGTTTGACTTGATGCCGCATCAGGGCCATTCTTGCTCTGAAACGCCACAGTTCAGAAGCCCTAAGATGTCAAAATCAAATCCCTCTGAAAATAATAGCTTATATTGAAAGTAGATTAGTGCTTGCTTGTAAGGGTTACTAGTATTGACGCTTTTGATTTTCTACTGCTTGTTTCCATTCTGAAAGGCCTTGTAAAATTATTTTCCCAAATATCAATGAGAAAAATAAAAGCTGATTTCATATGACCTCCAGTCTAATGAATGCATCAAAACAGAACGATTATAAGACATTAGCGGGTAATTTTTAGTTTCCTGCCTCAATGAAAAGCTCTGAAATAAAAAAGATTGTGCCTTCTCTCTCATTCAGTGGGCTGGACAAAGCCCCAGGAAAAGAATCGGTGATAGAGAACTGACAGAAGCTATTTCAGTAAAGGGCAAATTTCAGAGCCCGGTCTTGACACATGCTTTAGAAATAACCGAGACTTAGGTTTCAGAGATCCTCCTAATGTTCAGACTGTTTATTCTGGCAAAAGCCCTCGAATGCAATGTTTAGCTGCCACTGGGGAAAAAACAATGACAGATGATTTTAAGATTTTCTCAGATGAATCCAAATTTGTTAGTCAAAATCCTACGGACTGAAGCTGATGCGGAAAAACTGGGACAGATGCAGAGCTTTGAGATCTGATTCACGATTTCAGCATGTACAATATGTCTTGATCCTGCTCAGTTGTCAACATCAGGTCAAAGTAAATTAGATGTGAGGCACAAAGAAGAGTAAAATGTATTTCCCATTGCAGGATAAATTTGCAAAGTATCTGGTGTGAATGAGTTTGGGTAGGAATGAAGGGCATGGGAAAAGGTTAGGGGATATTGGGGACAATAATACTTCATTCTCAGGAATTTTTGTGATGATTTGAATTAAAATATTTAAGTAAGCAATGGTTTATGCTATGTAGGCATGTAAGACATGATAATAGCCATCATTATTCTTAAAAAATCCACTATCAAAATGTCTCCTGGTCCACTTTTCTCCATATGAAAGGAAGAGTATGCAAAGAATACTCCAGTATGATTTTCTCTACTTTCACTAAGGTCTTTACCTGTGAATGTGCCCAATTCTTTGCTTTTTAATTACTTTGCAGTTTTAAGTAATTACTATTTTAATATCTTGCAAATACTCCTTTAGAAAAACAAAAATATGTGTGGTATTTATTTCATTCAATACAAAATCTTCAGATGACTGAAGCAGATTTGCTTAAAAGTATAACTTGTCCTTCTGGACGGCTGTAACCACAGATTCAGCATTTTAAGGAAAAGCTAAATAACGTAATAGTTTATCCTGTCTCTAAAACTTTTAATTATTCCAAATCTCTATCTAGTTCACCGTTTAAATAGTTGGCATTTAATATTGTATTTCACTTTAGTTTTGAGTTAGATATGATTCCAAGAATCGATTTAACTTATATTTCTCTGAGTAACGACCATAACTAAGCACAAATGGGGAGCCAGTGCACCACGCAGTTGAGTTTCTTGAGCTCATGAACATGTATGATCTTTGCTGCTATACCTATTCATCCTATATCACAGATAAATCTGCCTTCCAAACAGATTATTTTGGTACATTTCTAAGATTTAACATAGAAATATCATATACTGCCTTGAAATTTTTATTTTGAAAAAATGTACATGTTAGGAGAACATGTCTTTTGTCTAACAGCTCAGTGGATTAGACTTTACACCCAAACCCTGTTGCCATCTCAGAATGACTTACACTAATGGAAGAAAACAAGGAAGACAGGTAAATGCAGAAACTTTATTCAATTCCCCTTCAAGGCCTGCTTGTCTGAACCAACTCTGACTAAAAGCTACTAAATTGACCAATGTGAGGTTTCTTCTGTTTCCTCCTTACTCAATAAAAGATCACAAAAAGAAAGGTACTTATATCCAATTTACAAATGAAGGAAGGAAGCTACAGAGATTCAATGAATGGTTATCCCCCGATACATAAACGAAGTACTGGCCACTTGGCATATCAAAGTCCGTAGCTCTTCTCGCTCACTTCTTGGTATAGCTTCCACCCTTAATCATGTGAAGGCTAAGGTAGTTCCATTTCTTTGGCATTTCTGATACCTTATTCTCCCCACCCCAACATATTTTTTTAACAGTTTTATTGAAATATAACTAACATACAATAATTGGCATATATTTAAGGCACACGATTTGATAAATTTTGACATTTGGATACACCTGCAACATTATCACCACGATTATGACAATGAAGATCTCCATCACTCCCGAAGGTGTCCTCGTGGACGGTGACGACCCTCCCTCCCGCTTCTGCCCTGCCCAATTCCCAGGCAATCACTGAGCTACTTTTCTTTCTATTTTTTAAAGATTTTATTTATTTATTTTTAGAGAGAGGGGAAAGGAGGGAGAAAAAGAGGAAGAGGAACATCGATGTGAGAGAGAAACATCGATCGGTTGCCTCTCATAAACTCCATGTCCAGGGATGAAACCCGCAACCCAGGCCTGCGCCCTGACTGCGAATCGAACCAGCAACCTCTCCCTTTGCATGACGATGGTTAACCAACTGAACCACACCAGTCAGGGCATCACTGAGCTACTTTCTGTCCCTCTACAATAGTTTCCACTTTCTAGAATTTTATATAAATAGAATCATAGAGTATATCCTTTTTTGGAGTGGTTTACTCAGCATAATGATTTTGGGATCATTCATCTGTTGCGTACGTCAAATAAAAGGAATAGCCTATTCCTTTTTATTACAAAGTAATTTTCCATTGTATGGATAGACCACCATTTGTTTATCTATGAACCGGTTGGTAACTGCCGCTCTACATTTAAAAAACATTTTATTGTGAAAAATAACATACATACAGAAAAGTGCATACAACCACTTACCAAATTATATTAATACAGACACATACATAACTACCACCCAAGTAAAGAAATGAATGACGGTCATCATCCCAAAGACCCTCACATGCCCCTTCACTATCCCAGCCCTTCCCTCCCTGTTAAGTTGGTGACTCCCGACTTCTGAGTACGCATCCCTAAAAAGGTATCAGTTCTCTTTTCACCCACTTTGAAGTTTATGTGGATGGAATCATACTGTATGCATTTTCTTCCATCTGGCTTCCTCCGAGCAGCAGTATGTTTTAAACATTCATGTTATTGCACACATCTGTAGTTCATTCGTTTTTGCGGCTGTTGAGTATTCCATCATATTCCACAATGTATCCCTTCTATTGGTAATGGGCATTTGGGTTGTTTCCAATATTCTGTTACAAACCATGCTGCCATAAACTTTCTGCTCATGTGTCCTGGCATTAATGACACAAATTCCATAGGGGACATGCTTAGGAATGGAACTGCTTAGTCATGGGTTAGGCAATACACTCACCTTTTGCAGATAACAGCAAACTGTTCTCCAAAACGGTAGCCAGTATCATTTTCATTCTCTCACTCCTCTTCCTTTTCTGTATTTGCCCACCACCGCCCCCACTCACTCTGCTTTTTCTTCTTCTTTTCCTTTCTCCCTAAGAGACTTTGGCACATACCCAATAAAGATCAGTTAGCACCATTTCATTGAGCAAAACAGACTCAATGACAGATTTCCTGTTAGGGAGGAAAATGAAGGACATTCCCTTTCTGAATTCCTAGGCAAGTCAAGATCTTACTCAGCTAATAAAGTTGATATAAGCATAGTTAAACCTTCATTTATACCTCATGTCAAAGATGTTATCTCTGCACACGAGGAAAAGACAGTCTTCCCTTTTCGTGTCGACTGCCAGAAAGCTCAGAGCCAAGTTCACCCACATGCAGCTAGTAAATAGGTCAGTGATCTGGAGTACAGCCCTGCACCCTCGCATCAGGACCTCTGGGGGCGCGAGTTAACAGCGCAGGTACCGGGGCTCCCAGTGACGCCAAGAATCCTGAAATTTTAACAAATACCTCCTGGAGGCCAATGCATGATAAATTTCAAAAATGCTGGTGTAATGCTTCATGGTATTGCATTTTAACTTTCCTTTCTAACTCAATATCATTTCCTTATCATTGTGTTTCTTGTCCCTGTTGCCCAATTTTTAATCCATACAATGTCATTGCACTTTTGTGTACACTTGTAAATCATCTTTGATCGTTTGCGGTTTAAGAGCCAGACTGGTAGATAAATAAACAGATAAATACTAGACTAGATCCGTAGAAAGAAAAGGTTGCTCTAGCATCCCTTAACTACAGACACTACTACTCAATTATGATCCTATTAAAAACAGATGTAAGAGATGAAAACTTCCAGTTATAAAATAGATAAGTCCCGGGGCTGTGGTATACAGTACAGGGAATATAGTCAACAATATTGTAACAACTGCACCGTGACAGGCGGTTAGTAGACTTTGCGTGGTGATCATATTGTTAAGTATATAAATGTGGAATCACTATATTGTACATCTGAAACTAACATACTATCGTATGCCAATTATGTTTTAATAAAAATTTTTAAGAGATTAAATAGATACAAATCACTGAATGTGGTTATACTTTGAGCCATCTTATAGTTTCATCATGACAAATTGAAAGCACCAAAAATGAGAGGCAATGAGCCTAAACCAAGCGGCGAAGCTTTTCAGGAAGAGCTTGCTATACCTCAGATAATTCGGCTTACGGTTTCTATAACCTTGAATTTTAAATAGTTACCTGTGAAAGTAACTAATTAAGTTGCCATCATAAACTTCTCAGTTATAATGGCATCTATTTCTACAACAGAAAAGACTGGAATAGCTTAAGGTTAGCTCTCTTATATTTAAGCTCTGAGTCTGGCCACGCACCGCAGGGCACGCAGCATCCCTGGCCAGAGCCGCCAGCCGTCATTCCTCGGCCAAAAAGAGCCTAGAAGAAACTTGGCACAAGCTGGCTGTTTATTGTGCACGGACAAGCTGCAATATCAAGATCTACTTTGTCAGAAGCACCTCCACTGGGAGGGCTGGCTGCCTTCCTGCAGTGAACAGGAAGGGGAGAGAACAGACTCCAGACAAACTGCAAAAAGCAAACCAGCACAGAGGAGCCTCCCTCCAGGACTCAGAAAGAATAATAGACTCAGAGACTCAAGAACCAGATCTAAAAGGAGAAAAGTTAGGGTTTGCTTATTAAGCTGGCCTTCACTGGGACCTGATATATCCCATTTAAGAGGGAAAACTCCCAGGATAATTTGTTATTAAAAGTTGGCAAAACAAAACAAAACACCACTGTGTTTTAAAACATTTAAATGTTTGGTGTTTGCCACTGTTGGACTTAATCACAATGAGGTTGGCTAAAGCATTAAAAAGATAATGCTACATTATAAAAATGCATACCAAAATTGTGTCTTACTTCCAAACAATAATCATACAGCATTTTTCATGTCATAGCTAATATTCATATGCTAGTAGCACCTACTATATGCCAGGCCCTTTTCTAAGGACTGTGCATTTATTAATTTATTTAATCCTTGTAACAACCCAGGATAATGGTAGTGGTGATATTCCCATTTTTCAGATGAGGAAACTGAGGCACAGAGAAAGTCAGCCTCTTTCCTAAGGCCCTTAAACTACTAAGTTGCTCGCTCTAGGGTACAGCTTTTAATCCCACTGGCTACCTGTCAATCATTTTTGTTTGGGCAAAGGCAAAATAATGACCTGAATTTCAACCCACAATATTTTAGAGGGTGCATTAACTGAACAAAAACATGAGAATGTTTGTACTGAAGCAGCTCAGCTTCACACTGCATCCCATATTTCCACAAAATTACATTTTGTTTGCACGATTGTTTCTACATGAAAAACCACATCGAAGACAATGTGATTGCTGTTTTTGCTTATAAAACATCATCATAGTAAAGCAAACACTAGGGATGCCTAGTACAGCTGGACCCAGACCAAAGAAAATAGGAGTTAAATATCCATAGTAACAAGAGAGAGACTCTTCAGGAGCAGCTTGAGGGAGGGAAAAGCTTGAGACCAAGCAGCCCTCGTAAGTTTAAAAACCAAAGCTCACAGAAGAAATGGAATTTATTTTAGCAGAAATAGAATTTATTTTAGACTCTACCTTCAAATGAAAAAAGAAATTAGACATGAGGAGAGTTCTAGATAGGGCCATAGAGCTCTCCAAGGTCTAGCACATACGCCCCTGACTACGTGTGTCACTGGCTAAGTTAGGGCAGTATTAATTTGAATAACTGCTGATAATGACATGGTGATAGTTCAAGGGCCTGTAGACAATGCTACTTCCAATAAATTCAGCTGAGACTGAGAGGACTTGGTTGAAAGTTCTAGTCTCTAAAACTCACAGGTAGTGGTGGCTGTGGCACAGAAGAAGGTGGGACTGGGGCCTAGGGCCCAGCCACTTGCAACAGGGACTGGGTTTGTGTAGGAACAACTCAATAAATACATGTTGATTTGAGGAGCATGTCGATCAGGGCTCATGTCAAACTATAACTGGGGCTGTATCGCCTAGATCTAGAATATCTACAGCTTCCACATCCCCAGGGAAAGGTGAGCCTCAAAAAGGCAGAGCCAGAACCATTACATAGAGTTTTACGTGTTCACTACACAAGGCGCTTGGCCAAGGAAGCGAGTGCACAGTGAACCGCCTCACCCTCCCCCGCCCCCCGCGCCCCCCCACCGCCCCCCCCCCCCCCCCCCCGCCCTGCTCTGCTGGCCAAGTTGTAGAGCAGGGCCTCCTCCCAGAGGAAGAAAGGCGTACCTCCTAACTTGGACAAAAGTGCTGTATGGCTTCAGCAGCCCTGGAGAGCAGTGCTAATGCATGAAGAAGCCAACCTACACTATAGAGATGGGAAGAAGAGAGTACCCTTTGGAGGCTCAAAGGGAGAGATTCAGTGTCATTTATACCATCTCTGCCTCGGGCAGTAGAATTTAGATACCAATGTTTCCTGCTAGAATTCAACACCTTCCCTAGAGAGGTCTCTCTGTATGTTTTCCTCATGTGTTACCTTTCTTCCAAAACACAGACATTCCTTCCAAGTAATTTAAAGTTAATGCAGACAGATTATAGAGCATTCCCTTCTAATGATGATGGATAATCCTAGAGCCATCACAGGGCACCATCTGGCAAATTCTGTAGGATAAATGTCCTCCAAACAGAAAGACATAAATCTGCAGTAATTGAATTGAGTAATTTAAACACATGAGAGGTAGATGGAGAGACTTTTAAGGATGATTTTTCCCTTTTGTTTTAAAGACTAAATTGACACCAAACTACTTTGATCTTTTCTAATAGAGGATAATACAGCATTTTATTAATTTACTACAAGCTTTCATTAAAAACAATTCTCTCCAAATGGCATAATTATATTGCGGTTTCTGTTTCCTTTGCTGTATGTTTCTATATTTTTCCAAACGTCTGCAATGGTTATGTGTCATTTTTATGATCAGAAGAAATATATAATTTTTTTAGCTTGTTTCTTTGTTCCCTCCACCTACAGACAGGATTGGATTCATGCAAGAAAGCAGCTGTACATGCTCTGAAAGAGGCGGACAGAGCCGGTTGCCAGTTGGGCCAGAATAAAGCCCGCAGTGCACACGGGGAAGACAAGACACCATGTGTGAAAGCAACCAGGCACCACACAGTCCACCAAATAACAGTGGGACTTGGCATTAAGACTCTAAGTCTCCCTGAGCCTCAGCTTTCTCGATATCAAAAGGGGGGATTACGTTACAAGGCATCCGGGCCCCTGTGTGTCGGAGCCTCCATCCTAAACAACTGTCAATTAGTTATAATACCAAAGGGTGGGTGGGTAAGCATGCTAAATGCAGTGCCATATGTGAAAGCATTTTGTAAATTACAAAGAGCCATGCAAATTAGTTGCTGTTATTGTTTTTAAGGTCAAAAAGTAGGGGAGGTAAAAAACAGAAAATGGATGGGCTTGAGTAGAGATAAAAATAGGAAAAGGAAGAAAAAAATAGGTCAAGCATAATGAAAACGTTATCTATCTATTTATGCGTATATATAAAAATACATGGGGGCGGATAGAAGTCACAATGGCATCTTCGCTGCTCATTCACTCCTCACTGACATCTGGCATCCACCTCCCGCTGCTCCGCTGAAACAAAGGTCCCCATGTGAGGACCACCCACAGGGCCAAATGTAGGGAACATTTGTCAGCTAGATTTGTGCAAACTTCATTACTGCTCTTGACACTGCTGTCCTTGTCTTGATTCTTGAAACCCTGTAGCACCTTGGATCAGGAGACACTGCTATCTTGCGGGTCTCTTTCTATTTTAATATTCCTTTGGACTCCCCATCCCCTGTCCCTCTCCTAGAATATTCACGTTCCTTTCTCCTTGGATATTGTCAACCACTCTCATAGTTCTGACCACCACGTATACGCTCCACCTACATACCTCCAGCTGAGGCCGTTCTGAGCTTCGGCTCATGGGACACCCGCCAAACTACTCCAACATCCCGCAAGCCCCAAATGGGAGCCATCAGCTCCTCTCCCTCCAATACACCCCTTATTCCTTCTAGTCCCCAACTCAGGCAGCCCAGCAAGGCCAGACACCTACTCACTCATTGTGCCTCCTCTTTTCTGCCCCTTTTTACCTCCCCACCTCACAGCTTTCAGAGCTCTGTGCCTTTCCTCTTCACCTGACTCTCATTTCCCCTTAAAGATTCAGCTTATGCTTTCTCCTCAAAGATGGAGAACCCCCCAGTGGAGCACAGCTCACCTGGTGCCCTGGCGTAACTGCGCCTCATTACCCCTCACCAGATTATATGGAAGCATCTGTTGTAACTGTGCCCCACACTCCCGCCCCCGGCCCCCGGCCCCTTGAGTTCGTTCCTCAGGCTGCTTGCTGGGTTTTGTCCCCACACGCCCAGCACAGTGCCTGGTACAGAGCAGACATTCCGTTAATATTTGCAGAACTAAACCAATTTTCACCAGTGACAATGAACCTAAATAAGAACATTCTGCTTGTGATAAGAAAAAATAGGTTAACTTTTAAGAGGCAGCCAACATAGATAATTTAATGTAATCACTTAGCACTGACAAAGTCGAAAGAAGGGGAAGTTCAAATACCTAAACTATAAAACTTTGTTGGGGTGATCACTGCAAAGAGTATATAAATATCTGAACACTAGGTAGTATGCCTGAAAATCTTATATGTCAATTATAATTGAAAAATACATTTTAAAAAATCTTTTAAAAAAACAACTATGAAACAGATGATACAGCAGATTCTGAATTTACTTTAGCGTATTTATCTTGAGAAATATGCACTTGCATTTTTTATTCAGTGATCATATTATGAGTCTTAAGTACAAGTACTTGTTATTTGCCTAGTAGTTAACTGCACAGAAACTGTATGATCAATTTAAAATCTATAAAATTCTTCAGGTTATTTCTTCTTTTGAACCTTTCATTTCCAAGATGCATGTTTCCAATTTTTTAAAAAGGGGAGGGAATAAGTCCTCAACCCTCAAGTAGGAATTGTCTTCTTTTCTCCCTGTGGTTGACATTCTCTTGTAAGAAGTAAAATATCATCTAAAACCTTAAAGGAAAAGTTATTCAACAATTATGTTGAATTGTGCTAATTAATATTTATAAAATGTTATATTTACCAGAAATGCAATAAGAAAAATTTTAAATAGTATATATTATATATCTTTTTAAAAAATATAATTTATGTTTAGTTGATAGATGAAGCATGCATTTGTACATCCAGTTTTGGATACTGATCAATAATGCCACCATTTAAAACATGAAAGCCAAAACAGAAAAACCTAAAATCTAATTTAGTGTCATTTTGTTTTCTTCATAAAACGCAAGTGCTATCACAGTGTAAAATCGTCTTTCTTTTTCTTTTCTTCATTGTAAAAGTCAGTGGAAGTACCTCATTTATTATGAGCACTCCTGGGAAAATCATAATCTCATGGAAAGAGAAAGGTAAGAACAGATTTTAAGAGTCCATGTGCTATAAATCAAGCTTTGAGAATGGAAATCACACGGAAATGAGACTTATTCCCTTGCATGTGCAACTTGTCTCCAGCTGTTTTTTTAAGCTGTGAACTCCATTAAGGCGTGCCATCAGAATCACAATGTGATCTCTGGCTTGAAATCAGCATCGTGGAAACAGCACAGGGCAAGCATGGGCTCCCGGCCACACCTGCCGCTAAGGGCGTCAGCTTCAAAATATTCTTAGTCTGTTTTTGAGGGGGCAGCATCATAGCAGATACCGCACAATGCACGATCCTCACTGCAGAGAAAAGTATAATAAAGAGGGGGAAATGGGGAAAATCTAAATGACCGTTAATAGAGCCGGGTAAATTCTGGTACATCCATAAATAGTCCAGATTGCAGCTGGGGTCCTTCTGTAATCTGAGAAATGAAAAGAATGGATCAAATTATGAGAAAATCATTTCTCTCTTCTCATGGGAAAAGAGAAGTCCAGCAACCCTCCCAAATTCTCCAGGGATTCTTGGGAGCCATGACTCCTCCTGTTCCCTCTGCCTCCCGTGTTTGCACTCCCGTGAGGAATGGCTCTCTTCCCTGTCCTGCCTCCCATCACTCTCCTCACTTGTCCCTTCCCTGTTCACTGAGTGCAGGCACACCACACAGACCCACTGCTTTGATGTCTACAAAAAACATTCACGTGACCTCTTCGGTGTGGTAGACTGCAACGGCCATTGGGGAGTATCAGCAAGGGGAGGCCCCGGTGGGAGGAGGAGCGAGATATTTTACTGCAACGTAACACAATACAGCAGCTGGCTAAAAACGAATGTTAGGCCTCCCATTCCTAGACTTTGGTCATTCCCTTATTTGCCATCAAAAACAGGAATTTCACTTTGACCTCCACATCCCATACTGTTGAAGCCATATTGTTGGCTTTCTCTAAAATATTTTTTGTTATTGTTATTATATTTGTTTATTTTTTATTGTTCTTGCAAATCTTTCTTTCCAGCTTTAATGAGATGTAATTAACATATAATATTGTGCAAGTTTAAGGTGCACAAGGTGTTGATTTGATATATATTGCGAAATGATTACTACCTTAGTGGTAGTTAATACTGCCCTCTCATCTCATGATGACCCTTGCTTTTTTTGTGGTGAGAACATTTAAGATCCATCCTTTAGCAACTTTCAAGGATTTAATACAACATTATTAACTATAATCACCATGTTGTATACCACTCCCCCAGAACTTATTCATCTTATCATTGGAAATGTATGCTCTTTGACCATCATCTCATTTTTCCCACACACAGCCCCTAGTAAATACCATTCAACTCTCTGTTTCTATGATTTTCACTTTTTAGATTCCATATAAAAATGATACTGTATGCATTTGTCTTTCTGGGTCTTTTTTATCTCACTTAGCATCATGCCCTCAGGGTCCACCCATACTGTCACAAACTGCAGAATGTCATTCTTTCTCATGGCTGAATAATATTCCATTGTGTACACATATCACTTCTTCTTTGTCCATTCCTCTGGTAATGAATAGTTAGGTTGTTTCCATATCTTGTGACTCAGTTGGTTGGGCATTGTCCCGTAAACTTAAAGGTCATGGGTTCAATTCTCGGTCAGGGCACATGCCTGGGTTGTGGGTTCAGATCTCAGTCGCGGCACATGTGAGAGGCGACCAGTTGGTGTTTCTCTCCCTCCCTCTCTACCTCCCTTCCCCTTACTCTAACAATCGGTGGGCGTGTCCTCTGGTGAGAATAAAAATAAAATCCTGTTTTCATTTCCTTTGGAAATATATCCAGAAATAAGATGGATGGATCATATGGTTGTTCTATTGCTAACTTTTTGAAAAACCTCCATACTGTTTTCCACAGTGGTTGTGCCAAGTTACATGCCTACCAAGTTTCGCCTTTTTTCCCTCCACATCCTCACCAACACTTGTAACATCTTGCTTTTTTGATAAAAGCTATTCTAACAGGTATGAAGGGATATCTCGTGTTTTGATTTGCATTTCCTTCATGATCAGTGATGTTAAGCACCTTTTCATGTACCTGTTGGCCATCCATCTCATGTCTCTGGAAAAATGTCTATTTAGTTCCTCTGCCCATTTTTTAAGTAAAAATGTTTTTTGGCTATTGAGTTGCAAAAGTTCATTATAAATTTTAATATTAATCCCTTATCAGATATATGATTTGCAAATATTTTCTCCCGTTGCATAGGTTGCCTTTTCATTTTGTTGATGGTTTTCTTGGTTGTACAGAAGCTTTTTAGCTTTATGTAGTCCCACGTGCTTATTGTTGCTTTTGTTCCCCTAAATTCCTGTTTGTTTTTTATGCTAGGCAGATTAGGCATCTCTGAGTCCCTCTCAGCCCATCCTGGCTATGCTTTCTTTTCATAACCAAAGTGGTTCATCGAAGCTAAATGAAGATGGTGCTGCAGCCCAAGAACAGCTCTCCGGCAGTCATGAAACTAGCCCTTCCCTTCTCTCTACTACGTGGAATTGCAATCACTCCAAAGGGTACACTTCAGCTACCACAGAGGCTGTCTAAAATATAACTATGGCTTTAACTATATATGTATATATTTTTATTTTATAAATATGTAAAGATATATTTATTTATATTAATATATTTAATATGCTATGTGATAATATTCTTTTTAATATATATTTAATTTTGAGAGGGCTAGTTAAAACAGAAATGGTAGAAATGAATATATAAATTGACTATTTATAGAAACATTTGTTTATATTAAAAAAGAATGCAATCTATAAGGGATATATGTCATTCTGTTAATGTTGGTTTCTCTCTAGGAGGTAGGATTAAGGCAAAACTTCTAATTTTAACAAATTTGTACTTTCTTAACATTTGGCATAAATTCTTCTATAATCAGAGAAAATATTTGTCTTGGAAAAAAACTGATGCAAGAAAATGGGTTCAAGTAGCAGCTGAAAGAATTTAACTCATACATGTGAAGATATTCTCATTAGTAAAGGCTGCTCAAAAATTCACAAAACCTGCCCCACCACCAACAGTAAATGCCGGGAAAATCTTTTATTCATAAAAACCAAGGAGGAAAAGTGCGTAGATTTCAAAGGGATGACAGCCAATGGATATTAGCTTATGAACAAAGACTCTAAAGGAAAAAAAGCTCAAGAGGAATGGAAGAAGAGGGGTGTTATCTAAAAATAAAATCCTGACTGAGCCATAGAAATTTGTCCTGATGCAGAAGGGAAAGATAAGCAAGGAAATAAACTAATAGGGCTGCACAGGGAGTTTCCAGATGAGATTGGAGCGTCATGGGAGGAGAAACACATCCCTAAGAGTGAATACAAAAAGGTTAACATTCATTCATTCATTCATTCATTCATTCATTCATTCATGAAGCACCCACTAGGTACAAGGCACTGTTCTGGGCACCAAGGACTGGCAGGCAATGGCTCTGTTCCCCTGCTACTTAGGCAGGTGGGGAGATGGTAAACAAGGAAGCCTATGAACAAACAAGATAATCTCTGATAATGGTTAGCATTATAAAGACATTAAAAACCAGATGAAACTAGAGGGGTTGGTGTGAGGATACTTTTACCTGGAGGGCCAGAGGATGATGAGCCAAGGAAAGAGCCACAAGAAGAGCCACAAGCAAAGCCTTCCAGGCAGAGACAACAACAAATGCAAAGACCCTGTGTGAAGAATGAAGTTGTCATGTTTTAGTAATACAAACACCAGGGTGGCCAGTGTCCCCAGAGCACTGGAATGAGTGTGGGGAAGCGAGGCCCACATTGCAAGCCCCAGCAATGACACATAAATTTAATCTAAGTACAGGAGAAGTCACTAGAAAGGTTTCCAGCAGGGGAGTGACATGGTTGATAGGTTTCCTACAGCTGGGTCTGGATGCTTTCTTGGTAGAGAGAAGGAGCAAGAATGAAAACAGAGAGGACAGCCAGGAGGTACTGAAGCTGCCCAGGAGAGGTGGCACTCTGGGTTCAGGTCTGGCAGTAGAATCGGAGAAGGGGCAGATTTGGAAGGGGTCTTAATAATTTGGAAGGACAGTGAAAAATCAAAGAAAACTCCTAGATTTTGGCTGTAGCAACTGTAATTGCCATATAAGAGTTGCAAAAGACCGGGAAAGCTAACAGGTAGGTGGGGAGTGAATCCAAGGGTTCTTCTATTTTTAACCACGTTGAGTTTGAGATGCCTATTTAACAAACACGTAGAAAGTCAGGTTGGCAGTTGGATAGACAAGTCTGGAAATCTTCGGTGAGTTTGCAGCAACAGATTAACTTCCCAGAGTCACCTTGAAATAGGTGGTATTTAATGATATGATGAGCCCCTCTGGAAAGGTGCCCTGAAGAGAAATTAGAAGACCAAGTCTTCAGAGACATAAAACTCAGAATTGAGAAGAAGAGGAAAAACAAAGGAGATTGGGTAGAAAGCACTACTGAAGAAGAAGAAGGGTGTGGTTTTCTAAAAACCAAGCGAAGGGAGTGTTTCCAGAGAGATGACATACTTTCCTCCAAAGATGCTGAAAGCTACTGAGAAATTGCATAGAAGAAATGCAGAGAAGGGGCCACCAGATCTCATAAGCTGGAGGTGGCTGGTGACATGATGAGAGCCATTTTAATGGAAAAATCAGGACAGAAGCTCACTTGGTACATGGAGGCGAAAATGGATGGGTGGACATGAAAGTAACCGCCATGGCAACGCTCGAAAAATAGAGCAGAAATTTGGTCCAAAAACTGAAGGAAGCTGGAGTGGGGTCAGGGAAGGGTTTGTTTTTAAGATGGGAGATACCAGGATATATTTTTTGGAAGAACAAGCAGAATTGTTTCTATGTTATTTTTCTTATTATTCCTTAGGAACCAAGCAGATCAACATCAATAGGACAGGAAATTGAAATCTGACTGACTTTCTCTTCCATTAGAGACCAACCAACAGACTATCTGGAAGTGATCAGAAGACGTCACATGGGTTCAGTGAGAACAAGCCACTTCATATTATACTTTGAACCAAGATGCTTCCTGAATTTTCACCCTGGCTACTTCTACGGCCTCCTAACTGGTCTGCCTCACCCGTCTCTCATTCTTTTACTCCATCCTCCACTCCAAAATCTAAAAACAAATCCAATTATTTCACTTCCTTAATCAATACTCCTAATAGCAACCTTCTTAAGGAGAATATTCGAACCCCTTAGTAAAGCATATAAAGCCCTGTAAATACTGGCCCCAGCCTTTTTTTTTCTGTCTTACCTCTGACCATTCAATTAGGAAAACACTAATCACAGCACCCGCAGTCACAATGGACATCTCCGAATCCCCTTGTCCTGCTATGGCTTGGCAGATGTTACATCCTATACTTAAAATGTCCATTCAATTGGCACCCAATCATTGGCCTGGAAAACCCATAGCAGGATTTTAAAACCCACTCGAATGTCCTGTGGAAAATGCATTATATTTACTCAGAGTCAGAGAGATTTGTGACAAACACCTGAACATTACAGGGAACAACCTCGCTCAGGTGCCTGAAACAAAGGTGGAGCATTGTCAGGAAGTACATTCTTCATAGTGAGAGATGTGGAAACAGGGAAGAAGATGACTTTCTAGGTGAAACCACATTGAGACTAGACCCATCCATGCCCATGGTTCAATATAACCCATGGAATTATTGAATGGTTATCATTGTTAACAAAAGCCAAAAATCTGTCTCTCTACATGTTTCCATTGTCTCCAGTTCTGTTCTCTGGAGCAATTCATCATTTGTTAATTACTTTTTAAAAATATTTTTTTTATTTATTTTTGGAGAGAGGGGAAGGGAGGGAGAAAGAGAAGGAGAGAAACATCAATTGGTTGTACCCTGGCCAGGGACCAAACCCGCAACCTAGGCATGTGCCCTGACCAGGAATCAAACCGGTGACCTTCAGCCTCGTGGGATGATGCCCAACCAACGGAGCCACACTGGCCAGGGCTTGTCCATTACTTTTTGTACATAGTAGTTTTTCAAATAACTGCAGTACCATTATACTAGGACTCCTCCCATTCCCCCAAGTTTCCTCTTCCATAACTTATAGGTGTTTGCTAATTCCTGCAGTGCAGCACTCAGAACCTATATTTGGCATGTAAAACATCATAACACTTCTTAAGGGAGCAATCATGCCTTATTTGACTTATTTGACTACCCTAGTGCCCAGCCATGTATAAGACACACTGGTAGCATTCCAACAAATGAATTCATGTAAAAACTGCAACATTACAAATACCTACATCACTCAACCAGCAGAAGTGATGACTCCCGATGCACCACCGGAACTAAAGCAGACAGGAAGGTGTGCTGCTGCAGGATCGGCTGCCGTGAAGTCATGTTTAAGGTGCTAAGTCAGACACAGCAGCACATCAGTGATCACACTCAAGTGCACCCCTTTTCTTGGGTGTCCTGCTTCAGGCTCCTCCTCCACGCCCTACCCCCAATCCAACCTCTTCTGAGGCTTGGCTTGCTCTATCAGGGGTGTCCAACTTTTGGTGTCCCTGGGCCACACTGGAAGAAGAGGAGCTGTCTTGGGTCACACATTAAATACATTGTGACACATAATCACACACACAAAAAATCTCATACTGCTTTAAGTAAATGTATGATTTTATGTTGGGCTACATTCATAGCCATCCTGAGCCACATGTAGCCCCGGGGCGCAAGTTGGACGCCTCTGCTTGGTCCAGGTTCAGGACACAATTAGTGGGGTTGGGTCCCTAAGCATCCAAAGGGAGGAAAAGTATTTTATAAAGAGAAAAAGTAAAACAAGAAATGTATCTGCATTAGTATATCCCAAACCAGTAGCCCTCAAGGCTCCTGTCCACTGCATTACACACCTAGAATGCAAACAGCTTGTAGTTTGGTGCATGACCTTTTCAGGGGAACTGAGAGCAAAATTCTATCACTAACAACTAGAAGGTGGCAAAGAAAAAGGACAACCTGGATCCACGCAGATGAATGTTCAGAATATTTCCAGAAATACTTCCTAGGTAACTAGTCTCCTCCAGTGCTGATTAATAGAAAGAAGATGCACACAACTTACGTAATTTGAAATTTTCTACTGTGCACATTAGAGAATGTAAAATGAAACAGGGGGAATTAATTTTAGTGTTATATTTGCTTTCACCCAGTATATCCAAAAGCCTATCGTTGTAACGTGTAATCAATATAAAAAAAATATTGAGATTACAGTGGGGTTTTTTTTCAAATGAACCTATCTCAATTCAGACCAGCCACCATGGCAAGAGTCTAGGCTATAAATAAATCCTTTTAAGATACAAGCCAACTCTAGGTTCCAGATACTTGTAAAGTCTCTCCTTAGAAACAGATTTATATTAAAAAATAATTATCACACTCAAAACATTTGGTAAAAAGTACAAAGCTGTTTAACATGATAGGTATTAAAGATATAGACTCTAAGAAATTCTTCTAAGCATCTATTATAAGGTGGGTGCTTCTGAAGCCCTCAGATTCATTTTTCAAAGTCAACAATAAATCATATAATTCATCCACTGTCATGAACCCAAACCTTCCAGCAAATACTTTGGAGTGCAGGCAGCCCGGGACATTCTTTTTATAGATGAAAAAGAATGCCTGCCAACCCTTGCAACCAGCAACCGACCTCTGTTTAGCATGATACATGGTCAAGTGATGATTAACGGACACGAATACACTGTTCCATGCAACTATGCACTGAGTCATAACTGCTGAGTGGGACCTCAAATAACACATAAGAAACCAGAAAGGGATTGAAGATGTCCAGTGAGAATTTAACATAGATTTAAAAGTCCTCCAAAACCAACACAACAAACCTTCCCCAAACCATTGCCTAAGTACCTAACGATAATAATAATAATGTCTGATATTTAGGAATTATGACCAAATGCAGAAAGGGCAATAGATAAAAATATCTAAAACAATACTATGTTCTTCAGAATCATCACCCTCAGGAATAAAACACCCTGCTCAGTGTTATAATTTTGATCTTCACTTCAGCAGAGAAAGAAAGTAAAGAGCCCTGGCTGGTGTGGCTCAGTTGTTTGAGTGTTGTTCTGCAAACAAAAGGTTACTAGTAGGTTCAGTTCCCAGTTAGGGCACATGCCTGGGTTGCAGGCCAGTCCCACGTTGGGGTCATGCGAGAGGCAACCGACGGATGTTCCTCTTGCACATCGATGTTTCTCTCCCTTACTTTCTCCCTCTCTTCCCCTTTCTCTAAAAGTGGATAAATAAAATCTTTGAAAGGAAGGGAGGGAGGGAGGGAGGGAGAGAGGGAGGGAAAGGAAAGGAATGAGCCCACAAATGTAACAGCTGAGCAAGAGACCCAGCTGAAGGCAGACTCTGTTAAAAACCCTAAAATAAGTGGAGCATATTTTAAGTTATCCAAGCAGATGGAGAATTATTAAGACAAATTAGTAATTGATAAAATGCAACCAAAGCAAAGCTACAATCTAAAAATAAATTCCAAAAAATTTTAAATTACATCATAAAACTCAGCCAAGGTAACTCTGGCTTTTAATATAGGAGACAGAAGTATTAATGTTGCTAATCACAGGAAAATAACTTTAGGCCACCTTTTTGTTTCATATACAACATAATCGAATCCAGAGAGGCCGTGCAGTTACTGAGAAGACGACGTACTTACAGGGCCTGGTGCAAGCATACACTGGTTCTATACTGGAAATTTTAAAAGCAAACATTTATTTCTCTTAAGTCTACACATAGTTAAGTAGCCTTAAAATTAGCAGTATGGAAACCCACCAGGTTTAGTCTCAGAAATATGGCACCTTCAAGAAATGCAGCTTAATGGCCAAAAATCATAGAAAAGGACAGCCATTCACTCAAAGGACATTAACATTTTTCTCAAATACATTTTCCTCAGCAACATTTACTAAAATCCTTTCCTTTAAGTAGATTTCTACTTCCCATGTAGCTACTGCCTCTCCTCTACCCAACCCCAGCCTCCTTTCCCACACTTTTCCCTTCCCCTCCTCATGCCTAAGGTTTTAGCTCTACTGTGGGGATCAGTGTAGCTTCTCTCCCAGAGTGAAATAACACGTCCCCGTAGAAGAGAGGGGAATAAGCGAGCAAGGCTTGAGCAGACACAGGAATCCCTGAGGCAGGATGGAGAAGGGGAAGCCCCTCAGCACTCCTGCATTACTGACATTAGTCCCATCACTGTTATGAAACACCCGTGCTGTGCCCAGACTGAAAGCCAAATCGAGAAAATCAGAATCCGAATAAAGTCAAAACTGTGCTTGAAAAGCCAGGACCTATTCCAGGTATGAAAAGGAAAGTCATTTGAAAAGCACTGTGCGCTTAGAGCAAAACTACTCTCCTGTACGCCATCTCTGACCCACAGCACACCATTCCCTCCCCTCACCGCACACCAGCCCACGCTTCCCCTCCAGGTATCACCATTCAGCAACCGCAGTCATTCCCCATGGGAAAGCCATTCTTTTTATTGACATTAAACAGCAACACACAATGTCAGAAGCCCCAGCCTAATACTTCCATTCCCTGCAACTTAGTGCTGTCAGGCCTCTTTAAAGGAAGAATTTTTAATCCTTGGATAAGGAAAATAATTAAAATATAAATACCATGAGTGATCTAAAGTGGTGGCAAATCCAATGTTCTTCTGAGTTCAGATTTTCATAGAATAGAAAGACTGGATAAGGGAAGAATCTTGAGATAATTTCCTTAGACTTTACGTTTTTTCTAGGGTTGAGTCCGGATGAAACGCTTGGTTCCTTTGTGATGGAATGGGGTAAAGACCTAGTCTGGGTCAGCCATGCGATCATCTGTTTTCCAGAGTAGCTGTTATCACTTCCTGTCATGAACCTAAACTTCAGTCCAGAACTTCACACCCTGTGTTCCCATGCGTTCTTGGATTTTATGAGAAAATGTAATCGATGGTTCAATAAATCTGAGGATTGAATGGACTAAGGCACAATTCAAGAGTGGAATAGAAAACACAGTGTTGCCCTAACACAGCCGTTCTCAGAGTGCAGCCAGCATTATTTAGTGAACCAGTATTTTTTTTTAAAATCAATGCATGCATGATATGTGGGGGATAAAAACAATTAATATTTTTCTTCCCACCTTCTAAATCCTTCAGGTTAATAACCAAATTAACAAAGAAAGGTTAACAGGAGAAAATAAAGTGTTTCATATATACACATGGGGAATTCACATAGGCATGAGCGTTCCAAAGAGAGTGACACATCATGGGGTGTACAAGACATTTTGGGACCAAGGAGGACGGGGTAGTAGATTTCAGCAGTGAGAACAGACTACTTACAGGTAGTTGAGGAAGAGTAAAATATACATGAAAATCCTTGCTGGGCTACTCAGAAACAATGCGCCACAGGGGTACCTAGCTAACAGGCCCTGCCAGAAGCCCTCTTAGGTACTGTAACTTAATTCAATCCGGGCCAATGTGGCATCCTAAGATCTCCTTCTTGAAACAGGTTTTTCTGTCTGAATCTCTTGGGCCAGAAAGGGGGTGGGAAGGTCAAAGATTCTTTATGAGTCTTGTTTCTTAATACATAGCTGAAAACACACATCCCAAAAGGGCGGCTTCAGGGTTACAAAACTTTAGTTTCCTTCACATGCTTAAAAGATTCACTAAATACAAGAGAGACCAATGAGTTTTAATATAACAAACCACAAAGAGTTTCTGCTAAAAAGCCTATTTCCTCTGATAACACTTTGATATGGTTCCAGTATTCATACTGCAACAAATCTTTAAGAAACTACCACTTGTTGAGTTTTGGTACTGCGTTAAAGAAAAATTTTCTAAAAAGGCTATAAAATATTTCTCCATTTTCCTACTACGTATCGGTGTGATGCCAAACTTTTTGCATATACTCAACCAAAAGAGCATATCACAAAGATTGTAGAAGCACCTGAGAATCCAGCAGTTGTCTATTAATCTATACATTAAAGAAATTTGCCCCCAAAAGTAATACTATGGTAGGCAGTTAGGCATGAGTGGAGCAAGTGTTAGTGTAGATAGGTGGTCAACTATTAATACAGGAAGGGGGCAAATAGAATCAAACATTAAGCATAATAAACGGGGGAGCTGAATCAGGCACTGCGCTTGATTTACTGGGAAGCTGTAGCATTCAAGGGCTCTCTAGGGGACAACCACACCCTCCACAATCACAATGGGGAGGGGGTCATTCAGGGGTCATGAGGGGGGATAGAAGAGCAGGGGAAATTCCTTTGCTGGGCACAGGCGCAGTAGAAGCCAAGATGGCACAGGGGGAGGGCCCAGGCTGTGAAAAGCCAGGAAAGAGATTGGTTAGTTTGTAGGAAAGCTTATCTTTTCCCAAACCCAAGAAGATGTGATCAAAGTTTAACAAAGGCCCAAAATTCGTTCATTGATTTGCACATCCTCTCTCTGCAGCAGCCACACAGGCCTGGGTGTGGCAGCTACGTGGGCCCAAGTGCCGGCCCAAGCACAGCACAAGACAGGAACAGACGCTAGGCTAGCTGGACGGGGGAGAGAGACTAAGCTATGCCACTGGAGCTTTGGATGCCAATGCCCGGGTAGTGGCACAGTATCTCTGGGTCCTCTTCCTCCTGGGCTTGGTGTGGACAAGTGTGGGCCTGGGGCCCCAGAGGCTGGACTTCTCCTGCAGCAAGGTGGAGCTGAGCCATGGACAAGACATCGGGCACCTGGGGACAGTACTTCGTGTTTGCTCCAATAAACCTTATACCACAGTTGTTCATATCCTCCTACGTGTGGGTCCCTGAAATTCTTCCTTATGACTCTGCGGAAGAATCTCATTTCCACAGGCAACACCAGGACAACGTGCCAGGTACAGAATGTCATCAGGGCAGAAAGCTCAGGGTGCCTAGAAATGGGCAAAACTGGGAAATCGAGGACCTTTCCCCCAGGGTAATCTTTCCTTCCCTAGCGTATCGCTGGTCATGCAGTTTGGAACCCCTGACTTTTCATATCACTGGTCATATGGTTTGGACCCTCCCCTGACCTTTCCTCTCCTGATATGTCGCTAGTCGTGGGCAGATCCGCTTGGATAAGGAAGAAGGGGGCAAAGAGTGACCTCCTGCGACCCCCCATACAGGCCCTTGTACAACGACTCCCTTAGGCATTAGCCCTCAGGGATAACATCTAGGCCTCAGGTGTGTTTCAGCTCCAGGCCTAGAAAAGCAGCAAAAGCAAACAAGGAACGCACGGCTACCCTGACGAATGAGCCCCGCCCTGGCACTGACCAATCGGTGGAGACCACGACCCTGACAGGACACACCTGGACAGCTGATGGGTATTCCATTGCGATCTTCCCCTGGGCCCTCCCCTAAAACCCCCACCCTTAAAAGCCCTTAGGAGGGAGAACGCAGCGCGCTCTCCATCTCAGGAGCACGCCGCCCCCTTCCCCCCCTCCCCTCCCCCCAGGTGCATTACCTTTACCCTTTTCTCTCCTAAGCTCCGAAGCCTTTTGTTTTTTTTCTTGCCTCTGTAACTTGCTTCCCGAGCCCATTTCTTCAAAGGCTCACTACTCCCACCTCCGTGACTTTCTAAATAAACTTTCTCTTACAGTTTGAATCTTGGCTCTTAATTCTTTCTTAGCCAGAACTCAAGTACCGAGGTTGCTGAACTGAGGTCCAGTCTGACTCCAACAGTCTAACACCTTGGTGCTGTTATCGCCCCCAACAAACCTAGGCCTCTCATCACTAAACTTTTTTTTTTGAAATATGGTTATTTTTTCACAAAAATATAACTTACGCTAACATGTTAGGAGCTTATTTTTAAATAAATTATTTTAATAATTAAATCATTAAATAATTTATTAATTATATATTATAATAATTAAAACAAAATTCAAATAAGTAAATTTTAAATAAATTAAGACCTATATAATTTCTCAGTTTTAAGGTCTAATATGGTATTAATAGATGTAACCCACATAAACTAATGCTCTTTGGGATCCTCAATCATTTCCAAGAGTGGAGAGAGGTCCTCAAATCAAAAAGGTTGAGCTGCTCCACTGACGTGCTTTGATTGTGGAACACTTTGAGTGTGTCCTATAGAACCTACAATTGGAAACACAGCCTCATGCTGTGCTTATGAAATTATTCCTTTACGTGCCTCTTCTCCCTAGACAGTCCTCAGTCAATGAATTTATATTCGGATCAATGGGTTTTCTCTTCAGCAGTAGTTTTGTACTTATGACCCTGGCAATTAATGCAGGTAGCGCCCCTGGCAAGCACAGCTGATGCTGATCTCACCGACTTGGAAGAGGTCTTTAGAATCTAGAAAATCATTTCACTGAGCAAATGTTACAAACAGTCAAGAGAAAGGACGGTATGGGTTAATGTGCCCCTACAGCAGGTAATCCTTTGTTATGAGATACAGTGCCAGGGATGTCCCAGAACATACAAGATATCCCGCCAGTAAGAATCATGCCGGTTTGGTGGGGCATTCCATTTCCAATGACAACAGAGTCACGGGTTGAAGTACCCATGTTACAGATTACTCGTTTATAAAATGAGCAGGATGATGGCAATTTATTGCTCTGAGTACTGAAAATCTGTATTTGCAAAATGTGTATGCAAGCCAAAAATAACTTAAGAACTAATTCATATTTCTACCATGCTTTTTAAAATATAGAATAAGGCCAATTCTCTACTTTTGGCAAGACTGGAAGCCCCAATTACAAAATTTAGTTGTAAATCTCTTCTTCCTGTCTGCTCTCTGAATGACTGGCCAGAAGTCTACTCTCAGAAGGCTGTAAAAGATTTTGGGAAAAAGTCAAAAGTGTAAAGTGCCAAACAACTATTCTGTGCAAAAACTCTCCCTAAGGAAACTCAGTGCTTACATACAGCTGGCCTGGAGTCCAGGCTGCTCAATCCTCTAATTTCCATTCTGGAATTTGCCCAAATAATAGAAACCATTAGGTTTACTTATGCAGTTTTGTAAGTGCCTAGTTTGTAAAATGTTGCTTAATTTTTAACAGATGACCAGGATCTTATCCTGAAAGCTGAAGACACTCACCTTGAACTCTTTTTTATTTTTAACTGAAGTCAAAATTAAATCAGCATATAATTGGTTTCCAGTAAAACTTTCTTGGATGAAAAATTTTTTTTAGCCATAAATGCTTAGTAAGTTTCAGATCCAGGTCTACACATTTAGTCCTCCCAGCAACTCTGTAAAATAGGGACTGTAACTATCCCCGTTTTACAGATGAAGAAATAGACTCAGTGTTGCCTCCCCAGTTTATGCATGGCAGATAGGACTAAAGGACAGAGTGACCAAATGGAGTCACTACAGTTAAGCTGCTACATTACGATTCTTGTTTTAACTAGCCTAGGAACTAAAACTTTAACTTTTCAGTCCTGTGTCAATGCCTGGATATACAAACCTCCGCATAAGCTTCTGCTTCCCTGCTGAAGGTCCAAGGAAAGAATGTTCACGTATCCATACCACCTGACATCCAGGATTTAGACCACCAATCGTCTAGAGCAGCAGTCCCCAACCTTTTTGGCACCAAGGACCAATTTCGTGGAAGACAATTTTTCCACAGACCTGGGTGGGTGGTATGGTTTCAGGATGACTCAAGCGCATTACATCCAAGCTCACCTCCTGCTGTGCAGCCCGGTTCCTGTCAGGACCGGATCGGTACTGGTCTGTGGTCTGGATATTGCAGATCCAGATCTAGAGGATTACCATCTCAGACCAATCCATTGGCTAAGAATGCAGGACTGATTCTTCTCAAGAATATGCTTTTTGCTGTAAGAACCCCTAGCTTTTCCTTCTTCTTCAGAACACTGTCGGTAAGTACTGCCTAGTAGTGTTTCTGGTTTGAAAGCTGTAAACCCTTGAAAAAAATCTTTATCATTTATTTCTGGCCAAAGCCCCCTGGTTCATTTATTTTGGTGGAGAACTGGAATCCAGAAGTTAATCTCTCTCAACCCCTAAACCAGGAAGCCACCCTGACTATTTGAGATACATGGATGCTAACATTAAATGAATTACACTAAAAAGATATGTACTACTGTGGGGAAGATAGTGGTTTTAAGCTCCAGATCAGCCTTTATTTTAAAAAGGCTTCCTTACACTCTGGTGTGGTAGGTTCCATTCTCTGTCTTCCCCATCATACCACAACCACGTGGTATTTACCTGCTGACACATCTGCCTTCCTCCTAGCCGGTACTAGTATCTTCTTGCAGGGTACCTGGAACAGCATTCACTGAGTGAATGAGTAAAAGAACCAAGGAGTGAACAAACAAAAGTGAATTTCCACAAATTTACTTAGTCTCCAAGAATAGTAATTTACAAATGGGTTTGGTGCACCCTGGAAAGTATGTAAAACGCCCAGTGGAATGCAGGAAGAAAACATTAGCGTGTCTCTTCACTGGCATCCATCGCATGGGTGCCAGCCACACCGGGGGCCAGCACACGGGCATCCCTCCGTGCTCCGGTCAGCAGTGGGGCCCTCACCTGTTTGCTTCCCATAGTCTGTACCACGCTGTAGTTTACATGGGCCCGGCTGCGAAAGTGGCTGTGTGGATTATATTTTCAATTGTATCTGAATTAACCATCACAGAATAGGCTTAAAAGAAGTCTTACACAGAACTGAAAAGAAAAAAAAAAGCCAGCAACAATGCAAGCACAAATGAACAGGGAAATAGTAGAGCTGATGACATTTTTACCATTTCTCATATAATATTTTTCTCAGCCGCATGATGAGATATAACAGTAACAAGCAAATTAGATCTGGCATGAAGTTGGCAAAAACAAAAACACACACACACAACAACAACAATAACAAAACAGCCCTGGAAGTATCAATTTAGATTCCTATCCACTATTCTTGTGGATAGTCCTTGCCTAAATGAGCATGGTGCAAGGCGAAATGAACATCTTCACCTTGGAAGACTGGCAAATTGTACTTTCATGCAGTTAATAAATAAATATATTTTTATTAACAGCATCAAAACCAGGGAGTCCACTGACCTAGAACTTGGTTACTTGAAGTGCACTCCACAGAAAGACCAGCATCAGCATCGCCTCGCAGGCCATTAGAAATGCAGAGTCCTAGGCTCCATCCCAGACCCACGGAAGCAGAATTTGCCTGTAAGATCCCCAGGTGATTCATGTGCACATTTCTGTTTCAGAAGCTCCGCTTTATAACACACTTCTTAAATGATCCAAATCCTAAAAGTTCAGCTCTTACTTATATATGTAGACAGATTCTCTTTTGCATTTTGACTTCATAAATTTATAATTACTATTATCTGTTATCACGTGTTCTTCAAGACTAAAGAAACTATCTCCATAAACCAAAACTCCAGTGAGATATCCTGCATGTAACTGCAGCATTAGCTCTTATTCTTCCCAGTATACGTAAAATAAGTGTTGGGATCCCTGCGTGATAAAAACCATCCAGCCACACCTTAATTGTTTTGATCCCCACCTCCACTTACTTTTGTTTGATCATCAGCTTTGAACACGTAGCAGATACTCTGCCTATTGGCTGCATCGTCCTTAATCAGACAAGCAAAGTAGCTTGGGTCGTGACTGTTGTGAATCAGCTTGTGCACATGCTGGGGCTTGCACTCGAAGACGCTGGAACAGATCAGGGGGTCCCACTGTTGAGTTCTCCCTGGCTCGGGTTCACATCTCAGCCCAGAGGGCGAGACGTAGAGCCGGACTTGCCTGGCACCAGGCTCCTTGTTGGAGGACTGTCCGCTGCGCCGTCGCACTTCTGCCACGACCCACGGCAGCATGGGCATGGTGGTCAGGGAATGCACCGGCAAGGAGCCTACCAGCTGGAGCCCGAAGTCCACCCAGACCTCACTAGGGAACGGATGTTTCCTCGCTGTGAATGTGATAGGTTCCATCTTGGGAAAGGTCTGGAACTCAGCAAAACCTTGCCACTCTTCTCTTTTAGACCAAGCAATCTATTTTACACGCTTCTGGTGCCGAATCCTGGGGGAGAAACACAGAGGCATTAGAATTTAATGAAGTCACAGCAAGAGCTACTTTCAAAGGATTATTAGTTCAGGAGAACTTTAAAGGTCTGAAGTCCAACTTGGGGTAGTAAACATGCAATACAATATACAGTTGATGTATTATAGGACGGTATACCTGAAACCTATATAATTTTAATAATCAATGTCACTCCAATAAATTCAATTCAAAGAAGTCTGAAACCCAAACACAGGGAAAAATGGAGATCAGTTCAAATAAGCTGCTTTGTGGAGAAAGAGCTTTCTTGAAATTGCATTTCATATAAAACCTGAATATGCCATAAATGTCACACTTACGAATGGGTTACAAAGATCCCATGGGGAAACTCTTGTTAAACTTAAGCTTCATAGAGCCCACAAAGGCAAGCTCTATAGAAAACAATATAACACTACTCAGACAGCTTGAAACCCTGTTATATTATTTAACATATGTTTCAAGGAGTTTAAGGTAATCAAATTCAGTACTGGTAATCCCTCCCCCTCAAAAAACCCCCAGCAATCTCGCAGAAAAAAATATTAGCTATCCATCATCATAGTCTACTGAACCAGACCAGTTTTAACACCTTATCTATTGCTTATGATACCACTTAACTTTTAACAGCCTCTCCCTGATGTAGTTCAGATGTTCTGAATCACAAATTCAAATTCCATTAACAGGTACTCAGTGCCTATTACGTTCCAAGCACTGTCATAAATATCTTTTCATTTCATTCACATACGCCATCATCCCAACACCTTGCTAGAGGATGTTGCTTTTCCTAGACCCAAATTCTCTCAACTGCTTTCCCCTCTGTATGTGTCATTTTCAACAACCATATCTGATGTATCCTAACACCTTGTTCCATTGGATAACAAAGCCCTTCTGTTCAGAGCTGAGTCGTCTACAGAACCTCAAGCTCTAATCTCCACTCATCTGCTCCCTTCATAGTCATTCTCTTATGTATTTCCTGAGCATGTATACACATGCTGAGGATAGAGAGGGGTCATGTCTATCTGATTCGCCATTGTATTCCTGGGGCCTGGCACAGTGCCTGACTCAGAATAGGTTCAATAAATATTTTAAAGGCGTGAATGAACACTCTCCCATCCTAGAATTAGAGGTACTTCTGATAGACTCCAAACCTCCTCCAGCCGCGGCTCCTCCCTTTCTATACAAATTCCTTCAAGATAAAATCTACACTGTCTCCACTTCCTACTGTCCGTCCACAGTCTGGATTTGGACTAGAAGCACCAAGGAGCTACTGAAATGGCTTCTGTTCAGATCGCCCACAGCCTCTGGTTGTGAAATCCAAATGAGGATTTAGTTCTTAACTGTCTTGCCCTTTCTGGTGAATTTCTCAATGTCGACCATTCCCCTTCCTGCTTAAAACTTCTGGTTCTCATCTTATCTCTCTGGGTTACTTCTTCTCAGGCTCTTTGATGGTTTTCTTTCCCTCATTCCACTTGCTTTCTTTAGAAAATCTCACCTAATCTCTTCATGTCAACAACCACATTCCAATACTCCTGCTGTTGCTGCTGCTGCTAACAGTTTACTTTTACTAAATACCAGGTCCCTTGCATGTGTTATCTTATTTCATCTTCATAACAATCTTCATCTCTCACCTTAGCATCCGTTAGCAACTACGATTATTGCCACTTTTTTGACCTAGGAAACTAAGGCCTAGAGGGCTGGAGTCCTTTGTCACAAGTGACTTGAGAGTCTCTACCTCATTTTCAACCCATCCTCTCGAGCGCTGCACACGAATGAGTCCGCCACATATACCCTGAAGGCTCTCAAGTGGTCATCCTCCATTGAACCTCAAGGAATTCCAGATTGGCACAAGCCATTAACTATTTCTATCTGGGTAGCCTATAGGCACCTCAGTCTTCACTTAGTTATTTTAAAGCTAACTCAGTCTTACCTCTCCCCTTTCCGCTTCCCAAAACTTCTCTTCCTATCTATAAGAGATATCTCTGTGACCAGCAACAATATATATATTTTTTTTTTGGCTAAGGCACAAGCGAAGGAGTCATTGCTATAGACTAAAGGTTTGTGCTCCCCCTCCCCAAAGTCACATATTGAAATGTTCATTTTCAATGTGATGACATTAGGAGGTCAGGCCTTTTAGGGACGATTAGGTCATGAGAGTAGAACCCTCATGGATGGAATCCGTGCCCTTGTAAAAGAGACCCAGACAGCTCCCTTGCCCCTTCTACCACACAGAAAAAAGACAACAGTCTATGAACCAGGAAGTGGGCCATCACCAGATATCAGACCTGCCAGCACCTTGATCTTGAACTTTCCAGCCATCTTCTGTGTTTATAAACCACCCGGTCTGCGGTACGCCGTAATACAGCCTGAATAGACTAAGTAAACCATTCAGATTCCTTCTTTGTCCTACCACCACTTGTAAACTGACTCTACATCTTAATATATCTTATCTTTTCTCAGCAGGAGAGAAAATGCCGCAACCTTCAAACCATCCTTCACATACATCCTAGGGTAATTTAACAGGCACATAAAATTGATTATTACTCCTCTGCTAAAAATTCCTTAATAACTGCCCACATAAAATCTAAAGTCTTCTACATGGTATACAAGGTCTCTTTAGAATCTGGTCCAACCATGGGCTCCCCTCAAATGCCCGCCTTCATGCACCTAGTTATGGTTTCCATGTAAGATGTGATTTCTCCTGCCCCTGCGCCATAGTGCATACCATCCTTCTCCCCGGGGAATACCTGTCACGAATTGCAAAGGGTCTGAGCTTTTAACAGGTTAGCCCGCCCCCATTAGCCTGCTGGTAAGAGACATGAGGTGCCTGGGTCTGAGACGAAGGGTGGTGTATTATCAGGCCAATGCAGTACTCAGAGCAACGACAGCAACCAGAGAGCCAGCATTTGTGTCAGATGCCTGACCCCCAATTCTCCTAGGCCAGGTGACACTTGTATTTACACTAGGTTACAGGATAGACACTGAGCTTTGGGAGCCCAAATATTTTATAATGGGGAGTAAGCTTATCTGCCCTTTGCTCCAGAGGGAGACACTATTTCTGGCTTCCGCAGCTGTTTGCTATATTTAAGAGAATGTCGTTCAAAACAAAGGCATTTAGTGCCTCTGCCCACAAGGTGTGGGGAAACATGAGAAACCCAGGCAGAATCATCTCCCAGTGACTCCCGCTCTTGTCCTCTGAATAAATTACCACACACATGTAAGTCATAGGTCAAGCAATGTCCACCTCCTTCTTGCAAGGTGATGTAAGGCGTCCGTCACCATGACCTTCTGCACTCTGTATCTAATCATCACATTTGTGTTAAGAGTTTGAAGAGGTGTCCCTCCACAAGAGTGTAAGCTTCTTAAACTCCAAAGATTTGGGATTTCTAAAACCAGTATTGAATTTCTAAACCTTTTCTACACTAGAAGTCTCTTTGTTTTACTCTATGTTTTCCTACATGATATATATGCATACATGCTGAGTGAATTTTAGAGCTAACTTTTTCTTTTAAATGTTCGAAAGTTCAGAAATAAACCCCTACTTTATTTAGAGCTCCAACACATTCCATGCAAGTGTGTTGCCTGTCTCTTTTCCTTTAAAGTACAGCTTCTCTTGATGATGAGAACAGACTTGAAGTTCATGTAACTCCATAAATAATGGTCTCTCTTTTTTTCCTCTCTCTCACCTACAGGTGAAAGTGGCATTAAATGTCTGGGTCAGTTTCCACGCCTGTAACTGAATCTGTTTCAAATTCAACCGCTGACAGCTGCTAATCCTGAAACATGTTTAAAGAAGCACTAGAATTATGACAAAGGGTACACCCGAGATCTCTCACGCAGTGTAGAATTCAGGGGTGTCCAACCTTGTGGCATCTCTGGGCCACACTGGAAGAAGAGGTGTCTTGGGCCACCCCTTAAATACACAAACACTAATGAAAACTGAGGAGCAAAAAAAGGGTTTTAAGTAAATTTATGATTTTGTATTGGGCCACATTCATAGCCATCCTGGGCCGCGGACTGTAGATGAAACCACTAGTAATATGGCAACAGCATCACATAGTTACTCTTAGTTTTCTTAGAAGGGAATATATACATAATGCAAAAAAGTATACAATTTAGTCATCTCAATCATTTTGGTAAATAATTAGTCCTCAAATAAGTTCTGTCATTCCATTGACAAAACCATTGGCCTACAGTTTTCACTTTTCAGCCAGCTGGGGCACATTCCTCGTATTTCTGTAAAAAGAAGATGGAACCGTGATCCTGTTTATGAACTATCAATCCATAAGTTCTATCCCGGACACGGTCATAATTATTTATAGGCAATTCAGATTCTGCTGATATAAGATTCACAGTAACAGACAGGTGACTGTTTGCATTACTTGTCAATAAAAAGCTCCATTAAATAGATAAACTATTCAAATAATACTAATGAACAATTGGATTATTTTTAAGCTATCCCAATCCACATTATTTGCCCCAGTTTGAACGACCTATTCCAAGAGGCCCCTTGTGCCTCATCCCGTCAGTAAGAAACACTATGGTCTGCTATTGCAGTGAGCTTCAGTGGTGTTCTTGTGAGTGCAGCCCGAGCACTTACGGAGGCCGTCTGTATTCTACACAGCTCCTACCTACCACAGTCCACAAACATGGTAGGTATCCAAAACAGCTGCAATAATCTTTGTAGTGGATCCTGCTAAAAATATTCCTAGAAGGCTGCACTTAGGATCATAACATTTTAAAGCTAGAGAAGGTCCTTTAAAGCCATTTAGAAATTCCCTTATATTTGAAATGAGGAAACTGGGTTCTCGAGAAGTTAAGTGGTTTGTCCAACTCTGGTGACAGAATTAGGGCAATCCAAGTCCCTGATTCCCATCCAAGTGCTGTAAAGAACCTCAGTTTCCTCATGAAAACACTTTTGTAGCAGTTACGAAAGCAAGCTACTTAACTTCTCCAAATTTCAAGTTTACTCTTATGAGGATGGAACAGGATCATCCCCAAGTTTCCTTCTAGCTCTAAAATCTGGTGAATCTAATTCTCATAATGTATGATACCACATGTCCCCGACATTGTGTGGGGATAGAAAGCTGCTCTCCTTCTCCTGTCAAGAATATAAATGTGGAGGCAGGACCTGAGGAAAGGACGGGGTTGACTGATCAGGAAGTGAGAGGAGCAATGATGATGGGCAGTGGGCAGCAGGAGGAGGCCACCACTGGGAACCCCCTCCCTTCCCAGGGCCCCCTCTCCTTCCTGCCAGCAAACCACAGGGCGGAGGATGGGGACTTTCCAGGGGCTAATGATACTGCAGCCTCTGAAGGTTCTGCCTTCACCTCCTCAGAACTAGTAGGAGGAGGGACAGAAAGAAGGATAAAGGGAGGTGTGTTGGAAGCTTCTAGCTCCAGGCCAGGTTAGGAAACGGCCCACATCGATTAGCTATTGGGGACCTCCACGAACGGCAGGGAGTCACCAGGTGGCAACTCATCTCCACTCCTGCTGGCATATCAATGTTTAATTTTTCTGTTCTTTAACCCTGGCACAGTGGGCATGCAGCTGAACAGGATTATTCTGCCACCTGAATACTCATCTTATCACGCAGTAAGACCACCGGGTTGGCTAAATTGTCTGTCTGTTTTCACATAGAATGCCGCCCCATCAGAGCAGTGTGCTGCTCCCTGAGGGGTCACCCACAGGTCCTGTGGGAGCAGTCGTCTGTTTTGCTTTCACATGGAGCTCCTGGAGCCAGAGCTTCTGATTTTTTCATCATCAAAGATGCTCCCGCACCAGCGTGCGCCTTTCCAATTTGACATGTAAAGTAATGATGTTCTGAATGACTCCTTCCTATGTAAATCAGAGCCAATTTAAGGCTAGTCCTTACGCTATCACCTCTTGGATTCTCTTCTACTGTGTTGCACAGGATAAAGCGGCGGTGAGTGGGGGTCCTAGCTGACTTTCAGGGATTATGTTTAACGCTCCCTCCTGGCATAGCTGCTTTAAGTTTTTCTCCTAAAAGTAATAGTAATATATATCTATCTATATGTGTATGTGTATCTATAGATATAGATATCTGTTACTATATATATTTTAGTACTTAATACTTTTTTTATTTTTTAATTACAGTTGACATACGATATGATACTAGCTTCAGGTGTACAACACAGTGATTAGGCATTTAAGTACCTTACAAAGTGATTGTCCCAATAAGTTACTGCAATATTATTGACTATATTCCCTATGTGGTACTTTATATCCCTGTGACTATTTTGTCACTACCAGTTTGTACTTTTCAATCCCTTCACCTTTTACCCATTATCTCCCAACCCCCTTTCATTTGGCAACCATCAAAATGTACTCTGTATCTATGAGTTTGTTTCTGTTTTGCTTGTTTGTTTGCTTCTTACATTCCACATGTACGTGAAATCATATGGTATTGGTCTTTCTCTGTATTTCACTTAGCATAATACCCTCTAGGTCTATCCATGTTGTCACAAATGGCAAGATTTCATTTTTTATGCTGAGTAATATTCCATTGTACATACATACCACATCTTTATCCATTTGTCTATTAGTAATAATTGTTAACACAAAATAGCACTTTTGTGTCTATTAACTGATTTAGCTGTCACAACCACCTTGGACAATAAGGACGATTATCATATTGGAATAAGGACTGTTATGAACTATTATCATTATCAGCTCCAATTTAAAGATGAGAAATAAGAAGGAAGTTGTGGAAGAGAATTGAAGTTACTTACTCAAGGTCATGCTAGTAACAAGTAGCACAACCAGGTTTTGAACCCAAGTCCTTCCACAGAGTTTCTACTTGCTCTTAACCACTTTGCTAGAGAAATCCCCATTGATTAACTGCCTCTTCTTAGACATTATATATAAGAACTTCTGTATTCTTACAACTCTGAGAGGTATGTTTTAGCACCTTTTTTTTTTTTTTTTTTACCTAAGGGACCCCTGGCTAGTAAGTGGTGAAGTCTAGATTTGAATCTAGACTTGCCTTATGCCCAAATTTCTATACTTTGAGACATAAGACTACCTCTAGAAGGGAATAGCTCTAAAATACCTTTCTAGTAGATTAGTTGGGTTGTTTTTCTACCTAAATCCTTCTCAGTCTCAGTAATCCAAATCAAATGTCAAAGTCATACTCTAAAAGTATAAAATAAACAAATAAACAATAGCAATAAGCAACATTTGAGTGCTCACTATGTATCAGGCACTGTTCTAAGAACTTCACAGAGATACATTAAGTTGGACAATAAATCCCTAAGTGCTTACCTGCTTTGGAAGTGCAGAGTCACTAGTCATAAATAATGTATTGTTAAATACATTCATTCCACTTTAAGAGAAAAATAACTGCTGCTTGTCACAAAGGAAACAGGCACATTCAAAATTAAATGCCCCTCTGTAAGTGCTAAAACATGCTCCCTGCATACTCTCTGCACAGCTTCACTGACACCCAAGAGGCGAGGTTATTTCATGTGGCCCACCTATGATGAATCTTTTTCCAAATATTTGAAACCTGAAAAGGGACACACTGCCCTCAAATCTAAGAATACATCCAATGACTTGAAAATGTCAAAACCTTGAACATGGAGACCTTCCTGTCTTCTGTGAAGAGTCTGGTTTAAAAATATGGCCATCAGAATGTGGGAGCGGAAAGGAAGAAATGAAGATAAATGTCAGCAAAGGGTATTGTAAGACAATCCCTTGCCATCACGAACATTCCTTGTCTGCTGGGGGGACTCGGTCATTTTTAAATGAACAGATTCTGCTTCTCCAGCTCCTAATGATCAAGAAAAAGACTGAGAAACCTATCACGTATTGGAACTAACATAGCCATTAAACTTGAGGAGGCAGGGGACAGGGCAAGGGAAAGGCAGGAAAAAGGCCCCACCACACACAAACAGCCACAAGCCCCCAAGTGAGCTGATACACATTTTAGGTCATCTGGGGAATCTGAAGAGCAGAAACTAGAGACCTTCAGAGAAAGGTGTGAAGGGAGAAAAGGGCATTTGAGGGAGCTATCATATTGTGACATAAAATTAAAAGCCTATTCAAAGCCGACAGCCTTTCTTGGGGCACTTAATGATGGGAGATGTTGGTGTGAATGAGAAACAGGTACGCACCACGCTGCTGAGTGCGGCGCTCCTCACTGCTTCCCAGTGGCACATCCTAGAAGATCCTAGAGGATCTGGGCACCAAAGGAACTGATCATCTATACCTGGCTCCCCCCAGGGGCACATCGATTGCTACTGCAGCCCTTCTGGTGAAGGCGGCTTTCTAGGGAAAGGGGACACAGAGATGGTCCACAGCTGAGCATTAAGGGAGAGGGGGCAAGCTGTGTTTCTTCAGAGTTGTCCATTTCTGTCTCCTACCCTCTGGTACTATGACAAACAATATCACAATGGCATACAAGGGCGACTCTGACATGTCTGCACCCAACCAGAAATGTTATCCTACTGAAAGGGAATCCCCAGAATGCTCTGTGGCACTGGCGGACAGCGGTAGACTACGGCACATTGATAACATTATTGAATTTTCCTCCTAATTTACTGGCTTGCAAACAGCTGGGAAAATCCACATAAAGGCATTAATTTTAGTTATCACTTGATCATTTTATCTACTGCTTTGAGCCAGTTTTAGTCTCTTTTATATCTCCTGTGCTCGATGAACAAGTCCCAGGATACTCCACTGTGTTTACTTAGGAAAATGTCCCCTCGACATTTCACCTTCTAATTTGCAATAGCTTGTTTTGTCAATGGTTATTTATAGATAAATCTGGAGAGAAAACACTTTTTAGAGTCACTTCCCTATAACTTGGTTAAAAAAAATAGTCAGATTTGAGGCTTTGAGAGCATTCTGTTGCCAACAGAGGTAAAACGCCTCTTTACAAAAGCAGTCGCCCCTTTTCTAGGAGAGCTTTTGTATGCGATGTCCTTATTCCTGAAAGTCCTCAGGGTCCCCAGGGAGGAACTCCTGCCCAGCCCACAGGAGCATCTCAGCTCCAGGGCTCTCCTGCTCTGGCTCCATAACCCAAGGCAGCGACAGAGCCCGAGGGTTCCCGGACACGAGGGGCACTTCCGCTCCCTGGGGTTCGCGGCCTCCTCCACAGTCCCCCATTCATTCCTCCCTCCAAAGCCTCCCACACAGAGCAGGCTCCCAAAACACAACAAAACCCACAGGTGGCCATTCTCCAACTCCAACCAATCCCATCTGGAGTCTGGGCGAGAGAAAGAATTTCTGCTTTCCTAAAAAACGGGGGGCTTTTCACTGAGGCCTCTGCAGTTCAGCCTATGCACAGTGCAAAAAGTTGAGGAGTTTGGACCTGTAGATATAGCTGAGTTTCTTGGGTGTGACCCATTTAAACCAGGTCATGTTTAAATGCTCTTTCAGAGTCTGATTATATTAATAAAGGAAATCATCCAATCATCTAAAAGGAGGCTTGAGAGCTTTATGAAGGGAATACTTGTGCACGAATGTAGGGCGCTCTGAAGACTGTTTGGTGGAAGGAACAGCCGTCGCTTTCCATTTCTTTTCCTTTTTAAGCAACTTCCAGAGAAGAAGCTATTTTAAATAAATCACGAGTAAAGCCGCCTCTAGGTGAATGTCAAACAAGACGACATCTCTTTTTTAAAAATAAAAACAACAGCATGTGCCTAAGATTGAGAGGTCCCATCATCACGAAGCTGCTAGAAACAATTCAGCATTTCGAAATGACCGGTACAGGATGTGCCCATAGAAAGAAATGTTTCATGCACTAGTGCCGCTGCTAAAGTTACTACTGCAAAGTACCCTGAACTTTCAAAGGGCGGCATGGGATTACTCCGACCTCCCTCCGCTCCATCTGGTCGCCTTACAAACAAGCGAGCCCTAGAGCTTTTTTGGCAGGAGGGGACGGAGGGAGATACGAGGACCAGACAAGCAGGGGTGGGGAGGGCAAAGGGAGGAAACCTGCCCGAGCTTCTGGGTCTTTAACTAGGTTTCGCTTTCGTCCTAGCAGGGGGCGAAGAGGTGGCAATGAACTTCCTCTTCGAGAGCTTCCCTCAAACCCCCCGCACTCCCCCCTCCGCGACACTCACTCACACACACACACACACACACACACACACACACACACACACACGCCACGAAGACGGCAGAAACGCCCCTGGGCTGCCAGCACCCGGCTGCTCCGCGGGCCCGGGAGCGCTGGGGCGGGCAGCGGCCGGGATGCCCCGGGAGGAACCCGCGGGGCGGCTGGGACCGAGCCGGAGAAGGCGCCTACCTGTGCGGCGGCGCGCTCACAGCGCGGGGTCGGGCCGGGGCGCGCAGGTGCTTGGGGGCAGCTGGGGGCCGGCCGGGGCGGGCGGGACATCCATTGTGCCCCCGGCTGCGGGCTTCCAGCCTCAGGAAGCCGGGAGGGAGCCCTCGGCTCAGCTCCCGCCTCTTCTCCACCAAGCTGAGGATACCCGGGGCCCCGCGGCGGCGGCAGCAGCAGCAGCAGCAACAGGCACGGTGGCGGCGGCAGCGGAGGAGGAGGAGGTGTCTGCGCGCGGCTCGCGTTTCCTCCTCTCGGGCTGGGCGAGCGCGGGCGAGGCGAGGGGCGGGCAGGAGCGGGGATCTCCCGATTCAGTCCCCCGGGACCTCGGAGAGGGACGCGGGGCCCCCCCTCCCCACTGCGCCGTGTGACTGCGCGAGCGGCGCAGCCGGGACAGGCGAGTCACACGCGGCCAACAGCTGCTGCACTGCGGGTCCGCCGCGGCCTCCCTCCCCTCCCTGCCTCACCCCTTCCTGGCGGTTCCTCCTCGGCCCGCCCGGAGGCTCCAGCCCCGCCCGGGGGAGGGCGTGGGGAGGGTGTCGGGGTGCCATCCCAGCGCAGGGTCCCGGCCGGCCGGACGCCTGGCGCGCAGGGGACGCCGGACCCGCGCGTGATTAAGGCCCTCGTGGCGGGATGCGCGGTCGCACCCTCTGTCCTCAGCAACCTATTTATAGCAGGTGGCCGGGCCCGCGGGGCTCTCAGCAGGTGGCACTGCCAGCCCGCTCTTCGCGCCCCTGCGGTGGCGTGGCCTCGTCTGCACTCTCGCCTTCTCCTCCGACACCGACCTGGTGAACGCTGCACCGAACAGGGGAAGGCGACCGAGCCACCTGGCTCTCCCCACGTCGCCCCTGCTTCCAGGCCTCGGGTTGGATAATGGCAGGGAGCGAAGTGAGGCACGAACGTCCTCGGGGGCGCTGGCAGGCAAGGCAGGAACACCAGGAACTCAGGGAAGGGGCTAAGGCAGAAGTGCCCTCCCCGAGGAAACACAAGCGAGCCCGTTTCTGAACAAATGCAGGGGGGACGCAGGGCCGACGCAGGGGCTGGATTGGGAGCTTTCTCTCGGGGGCGCGCGCGCGCGCTCACACACACACACACACTCACTCGCACGCGCGCACACCCCCCCGCGGCGTGCCTACCCGTGGATCAGGTTTGGGCAAGTTCCCAAGCGGCCTTGGAGGGTGTAAGGAGACACGCTGGGGAGGACGGCGGGGAAAGTGGGCTCCTAGGGTTAGGGGATGGCGATGAGCAGAAGGCAGGCGCCCTTCCAAATCCCCGTCCCACCAATTCCACTTTCGGGCGAGGGGTGTGGGGTCTGGAGAAAGCAGGGTCCATAGCACAACTCTGGAGATGTGTGAGCAGGAGAAGGGAGAGAAAGGGGAGGGAGGTGGGGGCGAGGGGGAGAAGGGGCGGCAGTGGAGAGTCCCCAAAGGCTTCTTTGGGGTAGTTTTGCTTAGCGTAGCTAGAGGCCCTCCTTAGGGAAGTGGCAGAGTGCTTGGGCTGCGCGGTTGGACTTGAACCCAAATCCCCACTTTACCGCGGATGTGGCCTGGGCAAGCTGCTGGACCTCCATTCTCTTACCTCTAGAGTGGGACCAATACACATTCTATAGGACCACTGTGAGGATAAAATGGGAAAGCGAATGTAAAGCGCTTGCCTGGCGCAGTGGTAGGTACGTAAGCCTCAGCTAATGGCAGCAGCTATTGTTACGGCGGCCAAAAAGGGAAATGGGGGTTCAAGGTGCCCTCTCCTCCTCCCTGCCTTCCCGACGTGTAAGTTTCTAGAAGCCGACCCAGGCTCTTGGAGCCTTTTTGATTAGGATTCCCTTATGAGATTCCCTGATCCCATTCCCCTGGATTCTTACTTACATCCAGGGGAGGTATGTTTAAGTGGGACGCAAAAGTTTTATCCACGCCTTCATTTAAAACTCTAGTAGTAGCGGTAGCTACCATTCATTCATTGAAGGGCTAGTCTATCTGGGGCATTGTGGTAGCTGCTTTACATGTATTGTCTCTAGTTCTCAGGAAAAGCTCTTCAGAGCAGAGGTGAATTAAATCCACTTGACTAATGAGGAAACGAAGTTAACGCCTCTTGGAGGCCACAGAGTTCATAGGTGCTGGAACCCCCAAATCCAGTGCCCCTTAGAGCACTCTTTTTGGCCACTGTGTAACTCTTGCAGCACGTAACTCATTCTTTGTTATAGCACAATTATTTGTATACTTAGCCCCTCAAGTCCTTTTTAAAAAGAGGTGAGGAATATGCACAGACCAGAATACTCTGATGAGTGGAACGGTCATTTGTTCCAAGACCAGGTAAACTGGTTAAGCCATATTGTCACCTGGGTCACACCATCATTATTTCACATCTTTATCTCCAACTCAGATTGACAGCTCGCACTCTCTCCCTGTAGCAGCCTGCTGAACACGCGACATGTCGAGTGCCAGGATGTCAAGACAAGTACACTGTCGTCCATCTCATCGACGCCCCTACCTGCCTTACATGAGCTGTCTACCTAGCAACCCTGCCTGCTAGCTCTTGCCTCTGGGAGACGGCATCGCTCCAAGGCCGAGCTCTGCTAATAGAGCATTTTGGCCAGAACCGCCTACCACTCTGCCACCCCGTTCCCTTTTCTTTCCCTCCTCTCCACTTCACCCTCGCCCCCAATTCTGAAGTAAAGGAAAGCTTAGGTACAGGTAGGCTGCCAGGTGGGTGCCTAATCAGGTCAGAGGCAGGAAATGGGAGGGCAGGCCTAGGCAGTGGAGGGGGAAATGTGCCTGCCCCACACCCCACTGCTGAAAGCTGGCATGTTACAGCTCAGTGGTTTTTGTAACTTAGTGGCAAATGACCCTTTGCCCCAATCCCTAACCTAGGATGGGAAAGGGCTATGGCTTTGTACCCAGCAGTGATTTCTGCATCATTTTTCCAGTTTCCAGAGTGAAGTAATGCCCTAGGAAGGATAGTGACGGGTTTATAATACAGGAGAGTACACGCCTCAGAGAGTAGGAGATAGCCCCCTCGGCCTCATTTGCACTCATTTCTAGCAGTTCCGGAAGAAATAGTGAAGGGGACTTCGGGGCTGATGGCAGGATGAAGGGTGTCATACCAAAAGGGGTCGTCCGTGTTATCCCAGTCAGAGTGGAAAGGTAAGAGCTGGCCACCCAGGTCTCACCTGCAGGTGCCACTGCTCCAGGAAAGAAGTAGCTCCTTCCCCTGTCCTGCTGATGTGTGACGCGCAGCAGGGCCGGTGTGTGGCAGGCCGGAGGTGGGCGCACACAGGCTCCCTGGGGGCTGTGAAGGCGTTCTGTTGATGGTTAAGTCACCAGTAACAAAGGGAAGTCAAGAATGGGGCCAAACTCTACTGTGACTCTGCTTCAGGCCCCTGGTCCTTGTAACTGGTGCGACCCAGGAGCACACAAGGCGCAAGGCATTTGGCTGACACCAGTTCCTGACCCGTTGGCTCAGTGACTGAAAACCCCAGACAAGAAGGCTTTCACAGTCTTGGCTGCTGCTGTTGCCTTGTGTGGACAACCTCTGCATCTCCAGCTCCTCCTGAAATCCAGCCAAGGACCATTCTTCTGGGGCTTTCCCTATAGATTCTTTCCCAATGTAGTCATCTGCAGCATAATTAATTGTTCATTGCCAAAGGCCAGGAACATTAATATTGGGTTGGTCAAAAAATTCACGTGTTTTTTTTTTTTTTCACAAAATAAGAGACACATTGTTCATTTTCATCAACAACTTTCTTGATTTGGATGTTTTGAGTGTGTTGGCTATCTCCCATGTGGTATAACATTGATTGTTCTCAGTTAATGCCTTGATTTGATCGCTATCAACTTCAACTGGTCTACAGAACTGTGGAGCATTGCCCAGTGAGAAATCTGCAGCATGAAACTTCGCAAATCACTTTTGGCATATTCGACCAGTCACAGCACCTTCTCTTTGCACTGCACAAATCTTTTATTGTTTCAGTCGTATTTTTATCTTTCTTGAAATTACAAAGCATAATATGCTGAAAATGTTGTGTATTTTCTCCCATCTTCAATATTAAAATGGCTATACAAAAATTCACCAACTTTAATGTTTTCTTTTTAAATGTACACTGATATGACAATGGTCACGATACAATCTAACAAAATTGTTTCAGATGAAGTTAAGGCCAACTAAGCACTAGTAGAGTCATCTTACAGAAAACAACAAATGAACGTTTAGGCCAACCCAATATCAACTTGAAAATGGCTGGAGAGCTCTAGAAAACTGTGATCCATTGGTGCATTAAATCGAGTGAGAAGCCCAGAGGCTGGGGGAAAAAAAAAACAAAACAAAAAACAGAGGCCACTTGACTTTTAAAAAGTTAAGAGAAGCATGGATAAATCTAGAATGAAAGGTCTTTGGTTAATGTAGAAAAGAAGCCTTTAATAAAATTACTCATTATTGTTAGATCTATTGATTAGTTATTGAATGTATATATTAGTTAGCAATTCAAACTTTATTGCTATGATATGTTTTCACCTAACTTCCAAATATACATGATAAGGTCAGAGTTCTTGACTAGTGTTCGGTGGGGGTGCCTGTTCCCATCAGTTGGCAGTGACCTTCTGGAACCCTGGAGTGATGGTGGTATGTGAGGTGGCAGGAGAAGGTTTTGGAGGCAAGTGCGAGCTTGGTGGGAAAGCGCGTGAGACTGAGAAGCAGCACCTGCCTCGAGCGTGAGAGGGGGTAGTCCCACGGCACCAGCGCTGGGTACCCTGCCCGTCAGGCCAACCCAAGGCATGACTGTGAGCACCTAAAAAGCACATGAAGTCATGCCCAAGTGTCTTAATTAGCACTAAGAAATATTCTTCATGAAAAGCAAAGGGATTGAAGTCAAGATCAGAGTCTGTTTCAGTGACTTGGCTGCAATGCGAGGTCCCTGAAATTGCTTTCTGAAAGGCATAAGAGTGACAAAATGCGGTGCGGTAATAACAGATGAATAACGTGAGCAGATAACCAATGCAGATTGTGGGACTTCAGCAAGTTAAGTAAACCAAAATTTAACTGCTGAGAGAACTCGTGCTCACAGCGACGAGACAACACAAACTTGTGTGGTGTGAGACCAAGTGAACTGTATCCACAAGCCCCAGAGTAAGCTTCGGTGAAGTGTCCGACTTCCTTTTATGGACAAAGCAGATAAAACTCTGGGCGCTGCTTCCACTTCCCCTTCCAGTTCTCTCTCCTATTTGTTACATCGTTGCTCTACACAAGCCACTGTTCCATGCAGCTCTCTGACAGCATGCAGCCGCTACTTGGGGACCCCCCCTCCTCACCCGAGCTGGTTTTGTGGGTTTAGGCATCAAGAGCAAAGTGAGCAAGTGTTACCCAGCACATCACCCTGTGATACGATATCTAAAGTTGTCTAAGGCCTGCGAGAAGGTCTTGGTAATTGTTAGAGTTATGGATCTCAGGGATTTTATCCAGACTGCTTAGCTGATGAAGCTCCCACTACTGCAAGACCCCCACTTCATTTTATCCCAGATGCCATTGCCACCTTGCTGGCACATGATTTGTAACCTCACCCAGAAAAATGCAGTAGCTGGCTAACTGGCCTCCCTGCTTTTACACTCACAGCACTGCAGTCTATATTTAATACAGCAGCCGAGTGAACCTGTTAAAACACTGGTAGGGGGGATGCGTGCCACTACTCTGCCTAGAACACTTCCATCGCTTCTGACTTCCCACATTGAAAACCAAAGTCCTTACAATGGTTTATGGAGCTCTGGGGGTCTTTCGTCACTTGCGTACCCCTGCCCCCGGACCTCATGCTGCCAGCCTCGGGGCTCGCACTGCCCGGACCACCCTGGCCTTGCTCGCTGGAACTCAAGCCTGCGAGGCCCACTCCTGCCCCAGGACCCCTGCGTTCACTGTTCCCTGCCAGGTCCGCTCTTCCCTCAGATGCCCACACTGCCCCTACCTCAGTTTCTTTAGGCCTTTGTCTAAATGTCACCTTCTCTCTGAGGCTTCCGATCGACCTTTTGAAAATGGAAACCTGCACTCCACCTACACACACACACACACACACACTTGCGTGCGTGAACACACTTCTTATTCCCTTTTCCTGTTATATTTCTCCATAGCATTTATTGCCCTCTAATATGTTATATTCATTATTTGCTTATCATTTGTCATGTTTGTGTGCCCCTCCTCCCTGAGGAAAGAGAATTATTTTCTGTTTTGTTCCTTGCTGTATCTCATGCATAAGAATAGAGCCTAGCATACAGTGGGCATTCAATAAATACGGAATGAATGAATGAATGAATATAATTTGTAACATGACATATTTGTGAGTTCATGGAATGTCTATATGGTGCCTCCCTTAGAATAAAAAGTTTCCAGGTTTCCTTCTATTTACCGCTTGTGCCTCCATCAGGTTTCCCAACTGTCCTAAGAGATTTGTCAGTCCTCCCTCCCCCAGCCCCCCACCTCCTGTGAGCTGGGTGTTCAACCACGTGACCACTTGTCTAACCATCAACACAGGATCTGATTTCCAGATAAACTGTAAAAGGATTGTTAAATCGTGGAATCACTGAGAGCTCATCCACACTCAATGTCTGTCAAAAGCGTGGTTGAGAAAAACATCCTTTTGGAGAACTGCCTGAAGGATGTACAGCCAACTGGTCCTCGAGACTCTGGATCCCCTAAACTCAGTTCCTGTGTCACATTAACCCGAGTGAGGAGCAGTTTGCCTGGACGAGATCCGAAAAACTTCTTTTATCAAATGGCACTTTGATGTTGTCCCACTTGCCCATATTGGGAGAACACATTTTATAAAAATGCCCTATTCAGTCTTGGGATATTGTTTAACACCTTACACAATGTCCTTTGAAGGAAAAATCAGGAAAAAGTTCTCTCAGGGCTCTGCCAGGAATAACTTTTCTTTCCGCGAGGAACTGGTTGTATTTCCATCCTGGCACTAACGCACTCAAGGGTCAGCTTTGGGATCCATTGCTTGGCAAATGTCGAGGTCATTTTTTGTATGGAGTCATTGATTCATAAATGCCCTTTTTAAGTCCCTGCCAGCTTCTGCCAGTTCTCATCAACCTGATACAGATGAGTATGAATAACAGTATGTAATTTCTTAAAACTAAACTGGACTACACTGTATTTTGCGATTATGTTTTTGCCACTTTGTAGGTGTTATCAAAAGTTTTTTTTAATGAAACGATCATAAAAGTTAATAGTAGGAGCCTTTGTTGGCATGTTTTATTTTTGTTTTTCCATGTCTTTACCTGGCAAAAGAACATGAGAGCATGCTTCTGTCAGTTCCCAGTGTTTGGGAGATTTTACTTGGTTCCAAAAATCCAAAGTCTAGAAGCACTGGTTACTTTTTTTAATTTTTCAATTAAATTTTATATTAAATATTATTTTGTATTAGCTTTAAGTATGCAGTAAAGCAATTAGACAACCATATACTTTACAAAGTGTTCCCCCTGATGTTCCAGGACCCACCTGGTACCATACACAGTTATTACAATATTATTGACTATATTCCCTATCCTGTACTTTACGTCCCCAGGACTATTTTGTAACTACCGGTTTGTTTGTTTTTTCCCTTTATTTTTATGGTTGATATCGTTACAGATGTCCTCCTTTTCCCCTGTCCCTACGATTTGTACTTCTTAGTCCCTTCACCTTTTTCCCCAGCCTTCCCAAGCCCCCGCCCCTCCGGCCACCATCAGCCTCTTCTCTGTATCTATGAGTCTGTTTCCGTTTTGTTTGCTTGGTTATTCTGGTCTTTGGATTCCTCATGGAAGTAACACCGTAAGGCCTTTGTCCCTCTCTGACTTGAGTCAGTATAACACCCCCCAGGTGCATCCGTGCCATCCCGAATGGTAAGACTTCATCCCTCTTCACGGCTGACAAGATCCCATTGGGTGCATGTGTCACCACTTTTAGGAAGCACTCGTTATTGCTTTACTCCTCGTTTTACTGCACCTCATTGACAACTCTTCCTTTAGTCCTGTTTTCTCATTCACTTATTTTAAACATTTGGTTGCTTGGTATGCATTTAAGCCTTATTTTTGGAACGTGACAGGCATGAATGAGTGGATGAACACATGAACGTGCGCACATGTGCTTGGCGTGGCCTCCCGCGCCGCAGTGCACCAGGTGTTCTCGAGCGCCATGAACGTTACCTGCAAGTGCACAGTGCTTCATAATTGACCAGTCTCATCTGAATCCTCTTGGTAGCCCCCAGAACTGTTATTTTCCCCCTCTTCCCTTGTTAGAAACATGGAGAAATTGAGGCTGAGACAGTGAGTTTTCACAAGGCAGAAACTTATAAAGGACAAACAGGATTTTCAACCTAGATGCATATTCTGCTTCCAAGCCTGATTCTTTTCCTCGCCACCATATTACTGCATTTTAAAGCTACTGTTTTTCAGCATGATACTGTATGGAGTTGTGTTGTTTTCTAAAAAGACATAAGGAGAATCTGGTCATTTCCTTGGCCTCAGGATACACTTCCTTGCTGCAAGGTGTTCTGTGGGAGGGCGGAGTTTTGCCTGGGACTTTCTGACCCTTTGGCTTCGGGAGCATCCTTTGAACTGAATCAAGGTTCCCGGGATCAGCGCATATTGAAAAAATTTGTTGTAAGCTAGTCTCCTTTTGATCACTTTTTCTACTACATAATAACTCATATTGTGCAACCGCATTGTAGGGGGAGCTTGCCTCATTACTTAGTAATTTCCTTTAACAGTAAAGCTGAGCTGGAGACATTTGGCCCTCTTCTCATCTTCCTGTTGCTAAATATAAAATGGAAGATGAAGTTCTCCTATTATTCAAGGGAAAGGAATGGGAGTCCTTGGGTGAAGCTGAGGGAAAAAAATTAAGAGGGAAGTAAAATTTACTCAGGTTCCCAAACTGGCAGATACGTACCACAAAGGGCTTAGTAGAGTCTTTCAACCAACAGAGATTTGTTGACTCTTCTATGGACTTGAACTAGACACTGACATGGTGCCAACAAATGGGAGACTCCGTCCTTGCCCTCAGGACCCTTACTTACATTCTTCTAATTCAGGTTCAACAAACTTTTAATAAAGGCCCATTTAGTAAATATTTTAGCCTTTGTAGGCTATTTAGTGTCCATCCCAACTTTTAATTATATCATTATAGTGCAAAATAGCAATAAATAATATGTAGACAAATAAGTATGGCTGTGTCTAGTGAATGTGGACGCAAATTTGAGTTTAATAAATTTATACATGGTATAATATGGTGTTATTTTTTTATTTTCTCAATCTTTTAAAAATGTAAAAACGACTACATCAAACTAAAAATCTTCTGCACAGGAAAAGGACACCATCAACGAAATGAAAGGCAGCCTATTGGCGTGGGAGAACACGTCTGCAAACCCTGTATCTGATAAGGGGTTAATGTGTATTTTTTCATTAATACACGAAACAACAAGGTGGGTCTAATAACTACCATGATTTTGAGTAGTGTTGAGTATATAGGATATATGGAAATATTTACAGATGCAATGACAGGTCTGGATTTGCTTCAGAATTGTCCCAGAGCAGAGAGGGGCATTTAGGTGTAGCAAGATTGGGTACGATTTGAGACTTGTTATAGCTGAGTGATGGGTGCTTGGAGGTCCCCTTTATTATTTTTGGCATACCTTTGAAATTCTCCATAATAAGTTTAAAAAGAAAATGGCAGATGACTGTCAGCCATTAAAATCACCAAAGGTTCTGGGCCGGTGTTTCGAGGTGGCGTGGCACAGGGTCAGACTGGAAGGAGGGCAGCCAGGAGCTGAGCAGAAGAAAACTATTTGGGGCTGGCTGCACTGAAAGCAGCCTGAGGACATGTGAGTGGCAGAGGGCAAGTGGCAATACAGGGTCTGAACTTGGGCGAGGAGTCTGTAGTCCTGCACTTCGGACAATGACAGCCATGAGCATAGAGAAGCTTTTGGAGGGCAGAGAACCGAAGACCACACCTCAGGAAAGGAACTGACTTGGGGCTCAGAAAGAAAAATAGAAATAAAACAAAGTCTGCAGAACCAGCAAAGAAAATTATTAGTCCATGTTTCCATCTAAAGTCTACTTTAAAAAAAAAAAATCAAATAAAATATGGAGCTGCTTTTCATTCTAGCCACCTAGAGATTTGTTTAGTTTTATTGTCCAGGTAAGGTCAACTAATTCAGAACCATGTATCTTAAGGACTCAGTCAGGCTCATCATCCCGCTAAATGGCAACCCGACTTCCCTTTGGACGTTGCACAAGGCAATTTTGAAATGATTTCAGAACCTCGTTAGACCTGGAGCGGCTCTTTGTTCTCCATGCTGGGCTCCGTTCTGCACCAGGTTTGGGCCTTGTGCAGGACAAGTGAAAGTGGCTTTCACTGGACCCCAAGTGGGAGGTGGCCCACAGCTGTTGCTAACATTTTCTTTTCAAGGACCTACACAAGCCAGATCAAAAGACACCGCTCCCACCACTACTCTCCGTCCTGGTGGCCATGCATTCATGTCCGAGGGGCTCACCCTCTACAGCTGTGTCTCTTCAGTGACTCCGAGTAGCCACTGCACTTTGCTTCCATGGAGAAGTCTACAGAAGAAGGCATACTATTTTAAATTTTGATTCTCCTCTGTGTAGGACTGTGATATCTTGCTTTCAATGGTGTACTATTCGATACAATCGAGGGGGGACCCCCCAAAACCCCATTTATAAAAAACTGTGTATTAATCTTACATGTTCAAACCAGTCACCTTCAAAGTCCTCTCCATTTGATGCAATACACCTATCGAGATGTTTTTTCCACTACTCAAAACAGTTTTTAATTCATCGATTGCCTTTTATTGCTTCTGCCCTTTTCTGTTTCTTCTCTTCCATATCAGCAAAATGTTTCCCTTTAAGGACTTTCTTCATCCAGGGAAACAAACAAAAAAAAGTCACTCAGGGTGAGAGATATGGTGAATAGAGAGGGTGGGGCACGGGGGTCATGCCATTTTTGGTCAAAAACTTCTGAACACTCAGTGCAGTGTGGGCAGGCACACTTGTAAATCACTCATCATAAATGGGCAAATACATAAAGTCTTCAAAAAAAAAAATTCACTAAAGCTGAACACAACCTCTCACAACGCCAGCTGGTGCACTGATACAGATGGGTTCCTAGAACACTCACCTAGCAGGGGAAGCCCTCCAGAAGATAGTTCCAGGTTTTTTTCAGGTCCTCTCTCATATACTTGCAGGAAGCGTGGGAGAGGAAGCAGCTTTCCTCTCCCCTTCAACATTCTTTTGGCTGGTCTAATGATTAAATTTGCATGAGATAAATTAACAAGAGAAAATAATCAAATTTAATTCATACATACATACGGAAGTCCACATACATGAGAGTCACAGACCTTACATACATGAGAGGTTCAGACAGGGAAAATGAGATACGCGACATTCTGAGCCTTGGGGCTTCAGAGGGTCAGTGCAGGACAAGAAGAGCAGATGTTGGGTATTTAGTATTTGGTCCTGCCACAAAAATAATGAAAAAAGGTTACCTCTGATAAGCTCTGATCATGGGCAAGGCCTGTCATGCATATTCTTCCAGGTAGTGAAGCGGAGGAGGGGGCAGAAATTTGTGAGCCTGCAGCTTCTTGGTTACGTTCGGCTCAAAATAATTCACAGACCAAAGTGGCACATTTTGGGGAGGCCTGCTCTGAACCCCTATACCAGATTGGAACAAAGGGATGATGCAGGGAAATGATATGCACATAGCCTCCCAGATTGTTTTAAACAAAAACATTAGGAATTTGAACTTAATAGCCTTGGGCGGGGCGGGGGGCGGGGAAGTCTCAAGGGGGCTTCCAGAACTGCTTACTCACAGTCAGAGTCCTTTCTTTCATCTTGCAGAACAGCACACTATTGCAATGGTCTGTTGTTCACAGGTGTACCTCTCTTGCTAGACTGAATTTGAGATCAGGGCTGCACGCTTCTTACCAGTATCCAGAAAAGTGCCTGGCTCATAGCAATCTTCAAACAAGATTCAATCAGTGAACATATGAATGAACGCAGACATATGCATTTGATCCATCGCATAAAGCCCTATGAGTTACCAGTGCCATGAAATAACAATACTTTCCCATAATTCCTTGTCTGAGTAAAATCAATGAGATAAATAAGTGAGCGGTACTTCCAGTGCTTCTTAAAGAGGAGCAGCTGTTATTTCAAACCACTTAGAAAAAAAACAGTTGGCCTGCATTTCCTCTTGCAAGTCAGTCTCAGACTTAACTTGGGATTTGTTTTTTCTAGGCATCAAGAGAAAATGGGTTGCTAGCTCTACCCCCCAATTGGAAGGTCTTCCCCAAGCAGATTTCGCCATCAGAATGCCCAGGGGGCCGCTACCACAGCACCCCTCCCGGTCACTGCCTTACTCCCCCGCAGAAATGCGTGCCCAGGCGTCTGCAGATCACATGGGCTGGCGTGCTTGTGCCCAGCTGGGGCGCCCACCCCCTTCAGGCTGCAAGGTACGGCAGGATATGACCTCGAGGCTGCTCTTCGGTACAAAATGTTTGTCCCCGTCTCAAAGGGCTGGTTAAGCATTCAGTCAAAGAGAATTGCCAATGATTTATTGTTGCTGATAGTGCTCTTATTGGACTTTCACAGAATGTAAGGGCCTGCGGCACAAAATCACCTTGGAGGACACTTAGTAGCATCTTTACATTTTAAAAAAATGACAGAATTTTCACCCAAAGTCTACAGTTTATATTAGGGTTTGCTCTTAGTGCTGTACATTCTGTGGAGCTGGACAAAGGTATAGACATACATTCACTATTACAACATCATACAGAGAATTTTCTTTTACTGCCCTAAAAATTCTCCATGCTCTGCTTAATCATTCCTCTCTCCTCACTAATCTCCGGCCACCAACGATCTCTTTGTTGTCTCTACAGTTGAGGCGATGAGGTGTCAACGTGGGAAGGTTCAGTAGCAATGAACGCACCACCCTGGTGGGAGATGTCGGTGATAGGGGAGCTATGCCTATATAGGGGATATCTCTGTACCTTCCTCTCAAATTTTCTGTGAACCTGGAACCTTAACTAAAAAAAAAAGCTTAAAAAATAACAAAATTTGAGATGGAGGGGGAAGTGACTTGACTAGGGTCACAGAGCTGATTTACAGCAGACCAAGATTAGAACCCAGGGGCCTTCTGCTGTGAGCATTATGCACCACAAATTATGCTACCCTGCTTCCCATAATAAAAAGTCAAGAAACACTTCCTGGGCATCCATGGCGTGACATTTCTTGGAAATACAAGAGAGAAATAGAGTCAGGGGAGCCTCCTGTAGGTCTGACTGCTCACCTGCGCACCTGAGTGGCAGAGGGGTGGGCTATGTCCTAAGGTTTATAGCTGGGTCCTGTTTTCCCACCACCACCGCCCTGAAAATGCACACCCATCCCAGCACCTGTGCTCCTTTGTTAATGCTGTGCTCTGTGCCTGGAAGACTTTGCCCTCCATCTTCAGAGGCTACTCATCTCCAAAGGTGAAGCAGCTCATTCAACATCCCTCCTGGGAGAAGCCGTCTCTCAGCGGAATGACTCTCTCACCCGCGTCTGACCTCTGAGTGCTTCGCAAAATTCTATTACAGAATTGGTAGGTACGACAGTTATTTACTAGCCTCCAATTAGACTCTAAGCTCCAGGAGAACTGGAGCTCAATCACTTCTGTATTTTCAGAACAAACTCTGTGATAGGATAGTTTACATGCTCAGAAAACCAGAGAGGACACAGATCCACCGCTTCTTTTTTTCCAGAGTACAGTTTGATAGTTCAAGACATTATAACCCAAAATCCATAGAGCTTCTGCATTGAAGTGGCTGATAGAATCTATTGAATATTGTGGATTTAAGAGTTCTGGTGGTATACAAGCTATGTATGACTAAGACATAAAACCATTTTTCCTTTACTTTAGAAAAGTGACTGTCAACAGTATTATCATTTCTCATTGTTCTGAAACACTTCATAACCATTTAGGTTAACAATAATAATAATGGGCAATCATTTGCTTTAAAAATAGAAAATCACATGAAATGTATAAAGTACAGAAAGAACAGCTTGGCTTTGCCTCAAGAGCACTCACTCAATGGGAGTCGTTTTGGAAGGTTACAAAGTCAACAGTTATGAGGAGGGTAGAAGGCACAGACTAAAATAATAAACCTGAAAAATACAATCTGTTATAGAAAATCCTGGTTTTAGATTTTGAATATGAACAAACACGGCAAAAAATATCAAAGTCAGGTAGACAGTTATTTATCGTTCTTGGTGCCTGAAAACAAGAATTCAATTGCGCTGGAGCGAAAAATTGTACAATGAAGTACTTTGCAAGTTTCAAATAACCAATTGTTTGATTCAAGATTTAAACAGACAAAATGAGTGCTAATGCATTTAAACAAAGATGGTTAAGCTGTTTTTTTCCTAGCACATGTACGATGTATAATGGTGTATTATTAGAACTAAAAGGGTTTAGATAAAAAAAAAACCCACTTTATTTTTTTAAAGTATATTTTGCTCCTTTTTACAGATTTCAATAAGTTATATTGTCCCTAAACAAGAACACAACATTTGATCTGTTCATTTATTTTATTTTATAAGCAGGTGATAGAAATGTAAACACAGAGTGGTCCAAAGTAGGTTTACAGTTGTGAGTACATGAAACACAAAATTTATTCTTGGATTATTATTTGTTACTCATTGTATTATGTTTCATACAAATAACTGTTAACTGTGAACCTACTTTTGCCCACCCCATACACATACAGGAATACCTCAGAGATATCGCGAGTTCAGCTCCAGACCACCACAATAAAGCAAGTATCGCAATAAAGTGAGTCATAATCTTTTTGCTGGGAGAAGGTCTTGCCTTCAGTTTGTAAAAAACACAACACCTGTGAAGCTCAAAAAAGCAAAGCACAGTAAAATGAGGTATGCCTGCATAGGTAACAGTGCAGGTATACAACAAAGGACAGCCCCCAATTTAATAACTGTATAGGCTTCCTTGCTATTTCAATTATTCATAAAAAGAATTATAGAGAAAACATATATTTGTTATTTTTCTAATCAAAGCACATTCATAACATTTTTTATATCTTCATTTTAAAAAATTCTGATAATGCCAAGTCTCAACATTTTAATAGGAATGTTGGTTAGTTAGGCTTGCTCATCTTTTCTTCTTTTTCATTAAAGATCAAACATAAAACAATGAGGAACCTAAGTCTATTAAAAAAACATAAATACTTGTATTTATGTTGGCCCTCACAAATAATGCTTAACAAATCAAGTTGCGCTTAATTGTAGGTAAATGTAATTGTGCCCAAGGCTGAAATATTTCACTCTGCCTTTGCCTGCAGGTTATATTTTTGTGGCTGGAAAAAATATTCTTCAATAGCAGCGACTAGTTCATTTAGTTCTTTCTTCAGCTGCTCAGGATCACTGCAAAATAAGGGGGGAAATTCCACATTAGTAGATTATTCCAAAGCATACTTTAACCAAGTAATACTGAAATGTAACCTTAAGAGGGCTAAATCAGACAAAACAGAACTCCAGTGACTTCAGCCTCTGCTGATGAAGACAAAAAAAAGAAAAAGTCCCATGAGATAATATCTATTATTTTCCCCAAAGGTTTTTCCAAAAGTCTCAACCGTAAACAAAAGTCATCCCTTTCCAGTCCTCAAAAGAATTTTTAAGACAGAATTTTCGGCCTAGCATTCCCCCTACAATGTCTGTACCTAACAGTGCAGAGGAAACGTTCATGATTCCAGTTGTCATTAAATCCTGCCGAACCTTACAAATGACATCTGTTGTGTCCCAGGCCTCCCAGGATAAGAATGTTTCCCCTCCAACTATGGGCAGCTAAGCGGCAGATGGGGCTGGAAGGCTTTCCTGCAAGAGCAGACGTGGGGAGCCTGCTAGCAGCCCCGCTTAGCACAGACCGGAACTCAGACCCCTGGGTTTATCTGTATTACTATACTTGCAGAACAAAGGGGCCACCGCTGAAATATAACCAAAAGTCTAGGGAGCTAGCTCCCTCCAAGGAAATCAAGTTTTCAAGCCTGTGGAAAACACTCATTCATATGTAAATGATCGGAAGGCAAACGAGAGATAAAACGGACTTGTAATTAGACAAGTTTCCAACAGCTCTCGGGTCAGGCCACCAGCACAGTGTGAGTTACTATAAGAGCTTTAAACCAAAAAGCCGATTTAAAACACTAAATCCTTCAATTCAAAATTTCATTACTTCATATTTGACCATCTTTAGTATATGCCAACTTTATTTTAATGGAAATAGCAATTCTTGCAATTTGGTGAGACCACTTTTACATTGTGAAAGCTAAGCAGTGCAACTAAAACAATCCATTTATTACATTTTATTAATCCATTTTATTAATTCTGACTCTACTGGTTACTAGGGTGTGCCCTTGGGCAAGTGCCTTAGCCTCTGGAAGGCCCAGATTCCTCATTTGTAAAATTGGGATAAAGACTTGAGCTTCCCAAGAGAGTTGTTGTGTAGGTTGAGATAAATTACATAAAACAATTAGCACAGAACCTGGCCCAAAAACCTCAATAAATGTAGCTCTCATTATAATTATTTTTACCCCCACTGGTAACATATAAAGTAATTATGCTTCATAAGTACATAGGAATCACACAGGTAATTTTTTCCCCATAAGTATGCTTTGAAGGGAAAAAAAAAAACAATTCTCAAAGGCACGTAACTAATAATCATGGTGGCTTTTTCAACAATATACCTAAAATTAAAACTCAACAGTGAATGTACTACATATACAGACATATATCTGTATGTCTATAGAGAGAAAGATATATCTATATATAGCTGTGACTAGTTTTGTTTCTGTTAGAACCCTGCCTGATATAATTATTATCTAAACCTTAGATAGTAAGAGAATGTCCTTGTTCTTACAAATGCATATTAAGATCTGTGACTTATTGTCCAATGGCTCATATATGGTAAGAAAGAGCCAATATCACAAAATGCTAATTCTAGGGGTTAGGGTAGGCAAATTAGGGCTTCTGGCTTGTTACGGTAAATACAGTTTTATTGGAACACAGCCACACCCATTCCTTCTCCTATATGGCTGTTTTCTTGCTACAGCAGCAGAGCTGAGTTGTTGTAACAGAGACCAAAGGCCTGTAAACCCTAAAATAGTTTACCACCTAGCTCTTTACAGGCAAAGCTTGCCATCTCCTGGTCTAAGTAAGGGTATGTGATATTCACCACATTATTTCAACATTTCTGTAGGTTTGCAATGTTCTAAAAGAAAAACTAAAGACATCTACTCCAACAAAAACATTTTTTTAAAAAGCAGGATGTAAAAAATAGAAATAAATAAATAAATGGGATTTTGCATTCTAAAGGATTAGGAGGTCGTGAAAGTCTATGAATAAATGAAATTCACAATCCGACTCTATTAATAATATATGAGGTTATCAGAAAATAAGGACACGTTGGGCATGGCCTTACTGCTGCCGTACAGCAGGCGCGCTGGTGCCCGGCTTCCAGCGTGGCAGCACCGCCGCGCGGGACGTGGTGCTCAGCGTCCCATTGAAGAGCAATAAAAACAAGCAACATTTCAATGACTGTAATAAAAGGACTTTTTTTCAAAGTATTTCCAGCAATTTATAAATCAGTATTTGAATTTAAGTCCATTCAATAAGCCATGTGAAAAATGTAAATACCATAGATCCTTAACCATTAAGTAGTATTGCTGTTATAAGGGGAAGTTTTCTGAAATGTCAGGTGCATTTTCACAGGTTAATGAGAAGGAAAAGACATATATAGAAAACATCTATAAATTGGACTAATGTCGATTTGGTTTCAAAAGAATAAGACCAAGAAATACAAAAACACTTAAGTGAGAATAAGTACTACAAAGAAGTCAATAGGAAATCATATTTGATGTACTAGCAAACAGTTTGTTATTTAACACACATGGACAGTATTCAATAAAACATTGGTAATGCAAAGTGCTTAGAAAATAAGCTGTTTTATCTGTTTAAGTTGCTTAAGAGTTGAGTTTTTGCCCTTGAAGCACGAAAAGATTTTGAATGGGAATCTGGAGCAAAATATATCACGCTGTCCCACGACTCCATAAATATATTTGAGTACCTCGAGGTCTGAGAGCCATAGTCCTGACGCACGACGCTGTCTGGGAGCTCCGATCCAGAAGACTCAGGGCCCGCTGGGTGCGGGGTGCTCTTTCACTCACAATAAACCCCCGGGTGGTGACATTCCAAGGTCTTGTTTCCATGTTTCTAGTTTTGTTTTGCTTTAGTATTTTTTGCTTTGCTCTCAGGATTCACGTCTCCCTGTCTCAGGAAAGTCTAACCTAACCCCAACAATAGTTTCCCTACCCCCCTCATCTGCTACATTTTAATTTCCATTGCCTTGCCAATTTAAGTTGCTCAGAAATTTTCCTCTGCCTCTATTTCCACATAGTGCAAATCTGATTCAAAGCCAGAAAAACCCTTGTACAAGCAAAACTCTGGTATACATACGTTGTACCAGCGGCCTAGGCTTAAGCTGTCTACGACAGTAGCCACTAGCCACATTGGCATTTCAAAGGTGCCTACTGCAACCAAGAAATTGACGTTTCAATTTCACTTAAATCTGATTGAAATTCAAATTTAAAAACTGACACTTGACCCAGCTGTTGAAAAACCTAAGCAGTTTTGTAACAACTAGGGTATCAAAATCTACTTTTTAACTATAAATTTTATGAAATCTAAATACAGATCAAGTATTTTTTAAAAATTGGCTTTTGAATTGAGATGCATGGTAAGTTGTAAGACACTAACTGGATTTTGAAGGCTTAAGTGTGACAAAAATGTAAAATATCTCAATAATTTGTGTTACAGATTACATATTGTAATGACATTTAAATATACTAAGTTAAATAAAATATATTATTACAATTAATTTTACCTGTTTCTATTCATTAATAGAAAATTTAAATTGCATATGTGGCTCTCAATTTTATTTCTATGGGACAGAGGTGACTTCACCTTAAAAATTTTTTTTTCCTGATTCTTCACTGTAATCTAAACAGAGAAGTGTGACTTAGCTGTGCGTTAGGTAGGTATGCAAGAGTCACATTTACACAGGCTAACGAATCCACACACCACAGTTGTTAAAGTTCAGAATGTTATAGTTGTTGGGAAGTGACCAACTCAAACCCTTTACCATAGTCACAGAGACATGACCCTGAAGCTACCGGACCATCAGCTCTTCGGTGGCAAGGTCTCTCCCTGATGTGGGCTCTCCTTAAAGTATCTCATACAAAGAAAAGTTGGGAGAGAAAGAGGTAAGTGGTGAAGACGAAAGTGAACACTCTCGTCCCTGGATGCTTCCAGTAGCTGTTAATGTTACAATATTGCTGTAGGCTCTGAAACAATCTTCCTAATTATGAGATGTAGTGGAAAGAGGAAATGTTTTACTTAGCATTTGACTAGAACCAATTAGGAAGTGCGGGGACTCCAACCCGCAGCAGCTGCCATTGCTGTCTCACCTGTTCCCAGGCGGGGCACACAGTTCCGTGTAGTACTTGATTTTGGGCTCTGTCCCACTGGTCCGCATGGTGGCCACGCAGCCATTAACAAAGGTGAAGGTGATCATTTGGCTGCTTTTACTAGTAGGGAGAACCTAGGAATGAATGACATACGTTCTATATTTAAATAGTAACAGGAACTCTTCTGGCCTAAAAAATAGTTTTCCCTGAATAAGCAAGAAAATAAATGCCAAACAAATGTACTGGTTCAGAAAGAACATTTTTGAGAAAATCTGAAAAGGCACTCCATATAAATGACATACTAGATAATAATAATAAGGAAATTAAGTAACTAGGCTTTTTCACCTCCTATGTTCTGTTCATTAAAACTATTAAAGCTTTACTAAAATTGAAATACATCATTTTATAAGAAATTGATTTAAATAGATTAATAATGCATTACACAAAAAAGAAAACACTAAACCTTCTTTAACTTTGCAAAAGATGTCTATGAACAAACAGAAAATAAAGCTTCTGGTAGATGTATTCAGAGCTGACTGCTCGCAAAGCCCCACTGAAACAACAGAAGTATAAAACAAAACAAAACAAAACAAACAGGAGGGCAAAGAGGAAAAAAAAGAAACAGCAGTGGATGGGGTTGCCAGCCTATCCGGGAAGTCAGAAGACAGATGGAGGAGCAGAACCAACTGCTGGAACACAGGACAACAGCTGAGCGGGCGGCAGGCAGGAAGCGAGTCAAGGTGCTCCGCAGAGACCCGGCCAAGCCCACTACCTGGAGGCACCAGGTAATGCAAAGGGCAGGGGAGAGGCAAAGGCAGTATTTGAAAGTAGTTATTAGACCCTCTCAGATCCTCACCCTCTGCCCACCCTGTCAGGCAGCCAGCTCATAGGAGTGGGTTTCATTCCCTGGGGTAATGAAACCAGAAAGGCTCAGCAGCTGGGGACACCAGGCACCGGGGAGGGCAGGGGACGGTGAAAACAGAGGTTAAGCGAGAGCCCGCAATGAATGCTAGCCCCGCTCTTCCCAGGCCCCCAGGGCCTCTCCACCACTTAAAGAGCCTCAGCATCCAATGTAGAGCCCCCAGGCAAGAGATCAGGAGGAACCACTCGGCTTCCCCAGATGGGGCCTCCATACAAAAGTCAATTTGCTATCCAACCTCCCTAGAGTGAAGTATGCCAGATGACAAGGTATAAGCTTGTGCATATACACAGAGCTTCCAATCAGCTTTTTAGTGCCCAAAGGACAATTAGAGTTTACTAGGCTTTGGAGAAAAGACAGCAAATAAAAGACAAAGTCCAAAACAAACAAATTAAAAAAAAAGAACTTGGAGGAAATAAAGACAATACACAGCAAAAACTATTTACATTTTTAAAAAAGCTATAATTAATATCCTTAAAAGCACTGATATTATATACATGAAACAAGAATAGGATGTTAATTTTAATAAGTTAGAGAATAAGAGCTGAAATACATACTCAACAGAAGCATGGAAAGTTAATGTTGAGGAAATCTCCCAAAAAGTAGGACAAGAAAATACAGAGGGGCTATAGGAGGAAGAGAAACATGGGAAATAGAACATCAGTCCTGGAGAGCCAGCATCTAACTAAAAACCTGTCGAGAAAGGAGAACAGAAAACACAGGAGAAGAAGTTATTTGAAAAACCACCACCCAGCCTCCTTCTCTGATGCAAGAATCAAGAAAATTTCTCAGAACTAAAAGAAATGACTCTACAGATCAACAAAGACCTACTGAGCATCTAGAAAAAGGAATAAAAAGACACCCACACTAAAGTATGTCCCTGAAATTTTAGAATCCAAAGTTCCTAAAACCTTCCCATAGAGAAAAAATCAAGGCATGTTAAGGACTGAATATGTATGGCATTAACATCCCTGTATGCAGCACACAGTAGGCCTCAACTTGTTCCTGAATGAATGAATGAATGAATGCTCAGCAGCAACACTGGAAGCCAAACATAATGGAGCAATGTTTTCAAAACTGAGTCAATGAAGTCCAAGGGCAGAATAAGACATCTTCAGATCTCTGTATCTCAAATTTACCTTCCATTCCCTTTTACTTAGGAAGCTACTAGAGGACATGATTTAGGAAAATTAATGTAGAAGGAGAAAGTCATGGGGTCCAGGAGGAAGGGATCCAACCCTGGGGAATGGTGAAGGGACCAGGAGGGAGGCCACTGGAAACAAAACAACCAACAGACTGGCCGGACCACTGGACCATGTGGAAACCCTACTGAGAGGCACCAGAAAGATGTGGGAAGGGCTGGTGATAGTTACATAGAAATGTAAGCAATCAAAAGACCAAAGGAACAATTAATGATAGGAAAGACAATTCTTCACACAAATTAAGGGAACCTAATCAAAGTACATTACTGAACTAAGCAGGAAACAATAGTGACTAGTCATAATAATTCAAGCGCAGAAGCCGATGTCACCCAAAGTAAATGCCTTGCAAGGACAGGGGAGGAAGAGGAACAGTGAATGCTGCAAGTGTGAGAACTAAATCCTTATCTCTGTAACAAAAAACTATTAAAGTCCAACCACTGGTAAGTCAAACCATCACCATATAAGCACATTATTTAGAAACCGGGTGGGAAAGGTCAGAAGAGAAACTGAGAGGGTAGGTGGTTGTCAGCAGTGTGACAAGAAGACAATAGTGGCTGGAGCTGCCATGTTTCATTGTAACTCTTAATACTATGTATCTTTAAAACTATACTGTGTGTTGATGGGAAAAAATATATAGAAAGGTAAATATCAAAGAAAATGTGTAACATCTGATAAGGATTTTCTTTTTAGATTTCATTTATTTATTTTTAGACAGAGGAGGAGAGGGAGAGAAACATCAATGTGTGGTTGCCCCTCACGCGCCCCCTACTGGGGACACAGCACACAACCCAGGCACATGCCCTGATTGGGAATCAAACCAACGGCCCTTTTGTTCACAGTCTGGTGCTCAATCCACTGAGCCGCACCAGCCAGGGCTGATAAAGATATTCTTACTTCCCTTCCCCTACCTCCTGCCACAGTTAGCAATACTCTTCTGCCATTTTTGAACCTTCTTTTGACTGCAGTGGGGAGCCACACGGTGTGAAGGATGTAGTCTCATGCTTCACAGCTAACAACAGCTACCAGGCATTCAGAGAACAGGGTAAAACTAACTAGGGAGCAAGCAGTGCTTCTAGAAGTTGGACCAGTAGCACCAGCATCAGCTGAACTTGTAAGAGAGACAATGTTTCAGTCCCCACCCCACATCTACTCGAGCAGAAACACCAAGGGTGGGCTGCAGTACTTGGTGTTTTAACCAGGCGGCCAGGTGACTCTGATGCTTGTTTCAAGACTGAGAGCTACTGAGACAGAGGAAAACCAGGACCTGGAATCAGAAGACCCGGAATGTACCCCGACTATCACCAACGAGCTATGTGACCTCAGGCAGACCCTGCACCTCTGCATATTGATTTCCTTATGCATTAAATGACAGTGTTGGCTGAGATGACTAATGAGAACCCTTTTGGTTCTAGGCTATGATTTTTAACTTTAGATAGCTTATTTATAATAATGCCTAAATGCCCTAAAATCAGCTTCAGTAGTTATATAATTAAAGTGGTCTGTACCCAATTCCAACTAGGGATTGGATGGGGGGGGGGGTGTGGTTCCCCACACAACCAAGCAGTTCTCTGATACCACTCAGTGTCCTACAGTTAAACTCAATCCTGACACCATCTACCTGAGATAGAACCAGATTCCACAGGTTAGTGGCTCAGTCCTGCAAAACTGTCCTTGCCCCACACTTCAGATGCCAGCTGCAAGTCCAGGTTGTCTCCTGCACTTCTAACTGGCTTTGGGTCAGAGGTTCCAAAGACCTCCTCCCTGGGTTTGGTTAATTTGCTAGAGCAGCCCACCCAACTCAAAAAAACATATTACATACTAGTTCACCAATTTATTATAAAATGGTGTAACTCAGAAACAGCCAGATGGAAGAGATACACAAGGCAACGTATGGGAAAAGAACAAGGAGCTTCCACGCCCTCTACGAGCTTGCAACTCTCCCCAGATCTCTACCTGTTCCCCAATGTAGGAGCTCTCCAAACTTGTCCTTTTGGGTTTATATGGAGGTTTCTTTACATATGCATGGTGCGGATTCAATCACTGGCCATTAGGGATTAAATTCCATCTCCAGCTTCTTGCCCCTCCCTGGAGGTCTGGGTGGGACCGAAAGTTCTGACTCTCGAATCACCTGGTGGGTTTTCCTGGCGACCAGCCCCCATCCTTAGGTGCTTTCCCAAAGTCACCTTATCAACATAAGACACATTTATGCTCTCATCACTTAACACAATTCTAAGGGTTTTAGGAGCTCTGTGCCAGCAAAGGGAGGACCAAATATATATATTTCTTATTATAAATCACAGTATCATTTTCTCTGCCCTGGCTGGTGTGGCTCAGTGGACTGAGTGCCAACCTGTGAAGCAAAAGGTCACTGGTTTGATTCCCAGTCAGGATACAAGCCTGGGATGCGGGCCAGGTCCCCAGCTGGGGGACTGTGGGAGGCAACCAATCGATGTGTCTCTCACACATTGATGTTTTTATCCCTCTCTTTCTCCCTCCCCTCCCCTCTCTCTAAAAGTCAATAAATGAAATCTTAAAAAAAATAACTAAGTCACAGTATCACAATGATATGTGCTAAGCTTTTAAAAACATAATGGAAGGCAAACAGGAGAGTCCGATGACAGCGGACGCCACTCACAGCTTTTTTATCAGGCTGGCGGTCATCATAGCCGGTGGTGAGGTCCCTGATGCCAGAGATTTCAAATTTGCCACAAGTTTTCGGATAATTATTCTTCCCATCATAGTTTCTAAGGTTTTCAAATAATTTTTTAATGGTGTTTTGATCATGGCAGATAAAATATGAAGCTTTGGTAATATGGTAACCATACCTGTCAAAACAAATACAGGCAAAATGAGGAACGAATGATTCTGCATTGTACATACAGAACAGGCAGCAACCAGTATATTCTGAAATACTTAAATGAAACAAATGACCATGACTAGCTTCAAAGCGATAATTTAGCATTAAAGAGAGGTACAGCAATGTCTCCCAGGGATCACCCAACGGCTACCTTGCTTTCAGCCTCTATCTGTAGGGAAGATTTTTACTGGAGCACAGTCGCCCCACACCCCTACATTATGCGCTCTGTCTGGCTGCTTTCGAACTACAAAGTCAGAGTTGAGTAATTTCCATAAAGATTAAATAGATGTTTCATGAACACATTTAATCTTTTTTGGCATCACTTAAAATCACATTCGGCAACTAATGTTCTCATTTAGTAAAGATTAATGCCATCGCAAGTGGCAATCACTATTAAGTGGTTAAGTTTCAAAAGGAAAAGATAATCTCTTGTTTCATTTTCATAAGAAATAGTTTATAACTAAAGGAAGAGCATTAGAAAGACTATTAGTATCTCATACACAAGAACATAATACACTTAAGATATCACCACGTGTGGTGATGCATGTTATCTAGGCTTATTGCAGTGATCATGTCACAATATATACATCTATCATATTATTACGTTGTACACCTGAAACTAATCAAAACATATTACTTCAATTAAATAGAGTCAATAGAAACTTACTCAACATAGATGGCCTTTAGCTGCTGAGACAAAGACAAATTTTTGGTTGCTAGAAAGCTAGCCAACTCTGCGCTTATGACAGCAGCGCTGACTCCATCTTTGTCCAAAACAAAAGGGCAGCACATGTATCCTGCAGAAACACATGTCAGACATACATGCTTAGGAGTGGGTTCCTTTATAACCCAGGTCCCCAACCCCCGATACCAGTCTGTGGCCCATTAGGAACCGGGTCACACAGCAGGAGGTGGGCGGCGGGCAAGTAAAGAAGGTTCATCCTGATGCCCATCACTCGCATTACTGACTGAGCTCCATTCCACCCCCTCCCTAATTCCCACCCCTCTCTGGGGACAAACTGTCTTCCACAAAACTGGCCCCTGGCGCCCAAATGGCTGGGGGCCGCTGCTTTATAACACTGTGTTTGCATGTATCTATATGCATCCTGTTTCATAAGAGTTTGTACAGTATGAGTATGCGGATTTTTCTCGCTCACCCTTACCATATTTAAGAATCTAGCCCAGTGCTTAGCACATTCCAGGTCTTCAAGAAGTGTTTGTTGAATAACCTGTAAGGAAGTCTTCCTCCTAGACAAATGTGCTCTTCTCCTAGGTCCAGCCCAAATTCCTCCAGCTCCCACGAAATTGTTCCCAATTGTTCTAGTCAAGGCTGATTCTGTCTTCTCTAAATTCCCGTTGTTCTTCTGAGTTATATTATTCATCTTGACACCTGGCCTATCCTCTTTTATGTGGTTATTTAACTAGATCCTTAAAAGCTTCTGTAGGCTAAGGTGAATGAGTGTTCATTTCTTTCAGAATCACTGTGTAGTTGATAAGCAATACATATTTGATAAACCAATGTAAAACATTTTTTTAAATAAAAATCTATAGAAAGACAAGACTGACGATTGTAACAACAAAAGAGCAAAGCTGAGCAATTGTACTTCATTTGATAAATTAAATATGTGTACTGCAGGAAATAGACATATGAATCAGAAGAATACATATTATTGAATAAGTATAATGTGTCACAGGTTTTACTAAATGAATAGCTAAAACATCCCCAGCACAAACATCTGCATTTCCAGTTTCTATAGCTTGCTCTCCTTTCTGCTTATTTCTACTGACAGTTTAAGACACGTGCTTTTCAGTCATTCTGGCTGGGCTTGGGGTCATCCTTTCAGGAGACAATCACTTTGATGAAGGAATAGTTTCTTCTCCTCCGGACAGACCTCCGCATAGCACTTTCAGAGGCTGAGTGAACTGTTAGGCCTCGATGTCAACACCACAATTGAGGAAACATCACAACTCCTCAAATATGCGGATTCTTAAGCAACCAGCAGCCACGTGCAGAACACTACTGTTTTAAATCACCTGGGGAAAGGATTCGCTTGCTTACATTAGTGGCTTGGTTGCTTGTGAGATATTCTTTTTAGCTGAAAAAAAAAATCTGGGATGCCAATTTAAAGGTAGGACAGTTCAAGGCTCTTTGAATGCCACAGAAGCAAAGCAAACTGTGTGCTCCTATTTCACACTAATTTTTCGAACCCAAATCCAAATCCACATTTTTCCCTATGTATTTGCATCCTATATATTAACAAAGTCTATGCACATCATATCACTTCTTACCGATTGCTTCTTCAAATGCAAATAAGACATTTTTCCCCTGGTCTATTAGCTGTTTGGCTCGGTTTCCCATCCACTTAAAGCCAGTTAGTGTTTCCTAAATGGATAATCCGAAAGAGAAAGACATGTCTTAGACCTTCTACAGAGTGAAAGAAAGGGGAAGACCATGTCCGCCAGATGCCTTACCTCAAAGTGAAAACCCTCCTTTAAGGCAATGGCCCGCAGGATTTTGGAGGAGACGGTGCTGGACAACATGTACGTGTCTTTGAGGGCACTGTGATCTTGGTTCTTTTCTTTCCAAGAAGTAAAGAGCCACCAGCCCAAGAGGGCCCCCAACTCATTGCCTGAAAACACTCTCCATTCACCACTGAAAGAAAAAGGAAGCCATACCTGCTGTGATCTCCAGAGAGACACTGGGAGCCACTGGCACAGGCAATTAAGCCTAACACAGCTCAAAGCAATTTCTGGGGGACTGCTCTTGTTATTCCTATTTAAACAACTGGCCATAAATCTGACCATCACTTCACAAACATTTGAGCACATCTCTGCCAGTTTACCTAGACAAATATCCAGTCTTCGAAGAGCACATAAAATAAGTATGCCAATGATATATAATTCTTCTTCCCTTGGTCTTCAGCAATGTCTGTTTTTAAATGCAACAGAACTATGCTGACAAGATCCCCCAAGTATAATAGTGTGTATATTTTGATTTTCAGCCAGGATTGCTGGTTCTGAGCAGGCAGTGGCTTAGCCCTCCGTAAGGCCGGGCTCGGAGCTGCCACGGGGAGAGCGCCAGAAACACAGGCGAGATTCATCGTCTTCTCTGTGGGTCACGTGGCTAGAAGTACAACTCACATTTCAGTACATATCCCCTTAGCTTAATTTTCTATAAACTGATACAGAATTTTTTCCACAAACTGGTATAGAATCAAACCTGTTTGATCATACTCTAAAGCCCTAACCCTCTGGTAACATTCTGCTATCCACCAAACATCATATATGCCGTTTGACACCCAAAACTGCTTGAAAACCCTGCCTACCTTTTGACCCTGCTCGCCACCTACCTACCCCTCCTCTCCACAAACTCTACAGTCCAGCTCGCCTTAGACACTGTGTCAGTATTCCACAGGTATTCCGCCCTAGTCTGCTCAACATAAATTCATCTTTTCCTTGAAGGCCCAGCTTCTTTCCGAACCCACCAGCAAATACAGAACTACAAAGCCGGCAGTAAGCAAAGTATTTTGTGCTCATGAGGCACTGAGTCATGACCATAATATAATCAATGATATAATGAAGGAAGGTAACAGTAATTTCAGTTCCAGGTTCATACTGGGCGGGTTTAAGCTGTGTCATGCTCACACAGCAATTGTGTGGCCCCGTATTGGCACCTTGCTCTGTGTTGGAGGACTTGACAGAAATTCACTGAGATGATCATTTGCAGAGTAAATGCCATATATTTCCAAAAAGGTCCAGACTCCCCAGAAACATGTGACTGCCAAAGAGGTCACCCTTTATATTTTCTATTATGTAGGTAATCATAATTAAGTGTTACCTGTCTTGCTTTTCTGCCACAGCAAGTCTATCAGCATCTGGGTCATTTGCTAAAATGATTCTGGCCTTGACTTTGTCAGCCAAAGCAAAGGATAAAGTCTGAAAGAGAGCAGAAAAAGGAGGACTTCAGCCAAGAATCAAGCATTTTGCAGTCTTTGAAAACGTTCAGCTATTTCAGAACTGAAAGAGAACTTTCTCTAAACTAAGGCTGAATTTTATTTCTAGAGCTGGTCTTGGCTGGTCACATGTTGCTTCCTCAGCCAAGGGAGACCAAGGGAGCATCAGCCCGTGACCCAGGCCCGCCCTTGCGATTCTCCCCACGTTTGACAGCGTAGGTGTGGCTGGACTGGCATTTCCAGGCTTTGCCTGTGATCAGCCTCACACACAAACCAAAATAAACAGACTCACTGAATATCATTGTCACCCTACCCTTTAAAAAGGTTGAAGGTACCATAATTTAAGTAGTACTCCTTCATATCAGAAAAATGATAATAAGGAATAAGAATCATGGGATAAACTTCCATTCTATCACTGTTTCTTTTTTGGTATTAAGGAAGCACAGTAACTTAAATTTAATTAATTAAATTAAATTTAAAGCATTTAGACTTCAGCCCTCATATCCTGATGCTAAGCTAATCTAATTGGAAAGTTCCTTTAAGAAATGGATGAGAGATTAATAAATATAAATATTTCCAATGATGAAATTATTTTTGCTCAGTGCAATGAAGGCACATAAAAACTTGTTTTACTTGCTAGACATAGTTTTGAATATAAGTGATAAATTTTATAATTAAAGATATTAGGTTACCAAGACACCTTTACCCTCTTCGGGATTTGGGTATTTCACGGTTGGGAACTCAGGGTCTGGATCTTTCTGTTCGGGAACAGCCTCGGGAGGAACGAAGTCAAAAGCCCTGAAAGCCGACTGCACGAAGCGGTGACCCACGCCATGGACAGAGGTGTGCACGAACTTCAGCTTGGTCTCCTTGTTCACACTCCTAGAGTCAGGCACATTGTGGAAAATGATGAAGTATACAAACGCGACTCTCAAAACTGGAAGGTTTGCAAAATACCAAGGAACCAGGTCCCTCAGAATGTAAGACATCAATGTGACACAAATGTGCAAGACCACAAAGGATTTTTCTAATTCCATTTTTTAAAAAAAAATGAAATAAAACTTACCTCCCCTCTCCCAAATATAATAGCCCTCTCCCAACACATTCAAGTTTTGAATTTTACACTGTAGTTATTTTCAGCAACTCTGATTCCTGTCAGTTTGTTTAATGATACAGCATTCACACCTGGAGCAGGAAAAAAGTACAAGCCCAGGGCTCAGGCTCCAGCCCATAGTAATTATCTGATGCATAATCAACACTCAATTAGCATTGGAAATCACCTGTTAAAAGTAATGTTTCCAATTGGTCAAAGAAGGGTGGGTTCTTCAACTTAATATGTTGGTACAAGTGCAAACCTCTTACAAAAAACCTAATTTGCTTTCCTACTTCACAACTCATACAAAATTAAAAATCACCAATGACTCAAAAGATTTAAACATTACAAAATATAAACATGCAAGTCCAAAAAACAGGGGCGGGGGACTTTTTATAATCTTGTTGTAAAGAAAGTCTTCTTAAGTGTGGCATAAAAACCCAGAAGTCATAAATTAAAAAACTGATAAACATAAAATTTTTTAAAAGTTCAGCAAAAAGATTCAATAAAAAATTCCCAAGGTAACAATGGAAAATAATATTTGAAAATAATGAAGTCTATTTTTCCATATAAGCTAGGAGTTTCACAAATGAAAAGAAAATGAACAAATACACATAGGTTAAATGAATAGGAAAAACCACTTATTTATAAGCATGCAAATAAAGTGAGATATCCCTTCATCTAGCAAATTGGGAAACATGAGAAATTTGATAATACTCAGTGTAGGTAGGAATGTGTGGATCATACACTGTCGGTGTGAATGCCAACCACTCTACCATTTTTGGAGAGCAATTGTAAGTGATTATCAACATTGTAAATGCATATACAATTCTGATGCCAGAAATGTACCTAAAATACACGTTCCATGGAAATGTGTATCCTTAGGTGCGCGCACAGACACCCGCCCCCACAAGTACTCCAGTAACTGCTCAAGAGCTCCGTGGAGTAGCCCCAAACTGGAAGCCCTTAGTCTTTGTGAAGTTGAATCAGAGGATGGAGGGAAGGCTTGCAGTTGTGTTTTGCTGTGAGGTGAGTTTACAATCGGTTTACCTGTGAAAACAGTATTTTTTAAGGTCTTCATAGTAGTCCTTGTCGATGGAAGCACTTGGATCGTGAAGAAGGGGGCTGCCATCGATTAAGGAATCATCCCAAGCTTGAGGCCAGGGCTCTAGATTCTCTTCAATAGCTTGAGAAATCCCTTTATCATGAGGAGAGATGATCTGAGCTCCATTATCCCAATAGACCTGGAGATGCAGGGACACATCCAGACGGTTTAGGGGTACTGGGAAAGCACCCAGACCCTGTGCTCCCAAATTGTAAAGGTTTACGCTTTACATAGAAGGACAAACATTTGGACACAAAAATAAACGTACCTTATAACCATTATCCTGCTTTGGATTGTGGGAGGCCGTGATCATGATTCCAGCACAAAGTTTCAAATGAGATACCGTGTAAGGCTGTCAAAGCAGGAAACAAGCACAGTTTTAAACAAACACATTAGGTATATTTAAAGTATCTATTGTATATTGTTTGTTTATACCAATTTGTTCCCATTTAGTAAACATAATATATAAATATCAGAATGTGTCATTCAATGTTTTCATGCCACCCCCAAGCAGTATACTTTTTTTCAAGGTGACATTTAATCCTCACCCAAGGATATGCTTATTGATATTAGAGAGGAAAGGAGAGGGAGGGAGAAAGAGAGAAATATTGATGTGTAAGAGAGAAATATCAGTGAGTTGCTTTCCTTAGGAGCCCTGACTGGGGATGGAACCTGCAACCTAGGTACGTGCCCTGACTGGGAATCAAACCCACAATCTTTTTGGTGTATAGGATGACGTTCCAACCAACCGAGCCGCCTGGCCAGGGCCCAAGCAGTGTACTCCTTATTACCCTTAGAACTAGCTCACTGCTCAAAATTCTGGGATATGTACCCTGTTAAGAGAGGAGAATATTTTCCTAGGTACCTTCTTCTTGGTGTCTTCTACTTGGCAGAGCTAGAAAACCCTCCAAACCTTAAGGTGGTCTAATCTTCCATTTCATGTTCATTTAAACCTTCTTCTTGGGACAGAAGATTCAGTTTATTTCCTCCAAAGGCTTTCTCTTCTTCCCTACCCCCGACCCCCACTTGCTTTTAAGAAAAAGGCTGAAGAAACAGAGAGGACTCTTATACCCGGCTCATTTACTTCCACTCCTGAAGAAAATCTCCCTCTCTTGTATTTCCATGTGGCTCCCATCTCTACATACGTCTCAAAGTAGGGAGAGGTTCGGCCTGTCCCCGCTGTGGGTGCACATGAGATTTGTCATATACAGGCAACCCGAGATTCTAACCATCTGTCCCACTAACAAGCTCTGTGGCTGTTTGTCCCCTTAGGAGTTACTTCCCATCCCCCATGTGTCCTGGAGCAAACAAAAGGGGAGAGCCACTCCACAGAGAGGGAAGTGACCACGAGACACTCATTTAATGCATGTCCAAAATAAAAATAACTGTTAGTAACACTTACAGAGTACAGAAGACCAAGGAAGCTCGAAAATATTGCAATTTTTCCAGCCAACAAGAAAACCAGGACCATGTTTGCATGTGACATGGAGTGTTCCCTGGGTTCCTAATTCCACAGTCTTGAAGGTGCTGTATCTGCCGGTCAGTGCACTAGAGGCAGTCAACGCAAGACCGACGGAGGCTGTTTCTCCTGTGTCTGTACACTTTTATTTCCACTTGATGTAAGCAACTGCATTCAGGTCATGTTTTTAGCTTCATTTCTAAAAAGCGTATTCTTAGCATCTGGCCCCACTTTTAAAAGTTCTATCTACTTAAAAACAACAGCTGCCACAGTCCCTCTGGTCCTTTCCTCAGAGTCTGCTACATTAAGTATTTGATTAAAATCTTACTAAAACCTGACACGCATGCGTTCTGTACAGGCCATGAATAATATTTAGAATGTACATTTGTATAAAGAGCTGGTGCACCATCTTGTGAAAAATATTCATGGCAAGACATGATGGGAGGGGAATTCAGATTTAGATACAAGAAGTGTTATAGCTGGGGGAAAGAACTACAAACCGTACAGGAAAAAACCACAAACAAAAGGCATTTTGCTCATTAGCTAAAATATCCTTGGAATGATAGCAAAAGGAAAATTGTACTAAAAAAAAAGAATCAGTTCTGATGAATCAAAATTTGAACACCAGAGAAATGTTCCTGGGATGCAGGAGAAACATTCCTGGAGAGAGGACAGGAGGCCCCATAAAGGCCCCGGAGCTCTTCTGTCACTCAGACACCTGACTCCTGGCAGCACGGGAGCTTGTAAAGTTCCACCACGTCCCACCCCCAACCTGGTGACAGAAATTATAAAACGAACCAGCTACTTACCACAAAAGGAGTGGGGGTAATATCAGAAAACAGGTGCACAGGAATCCCCTGAGTGATAAATGTGGTTGCAGCAAGTCGGGCAAATCTGGAGAGGCCGTGTGACAGGGGAGAAGGGAGAGCAGAGTCATCAGGACCACAGGTGACAGTAAAGAAGGAAGCGAATGCCCGGCCCGGCCACGCCATTAGGCTGAGTGTAGCAGCCACACAAAGCCAAACGTTCATTCTATTTCCATTGGTATCGACCCATGAAGCCGGATAAACCTGAGGAGTCATCTTGTGCTACACCTTTGTTTTTATGGAAATAAGACTCAAGTCGAGAAAGGCCAGGGAACGGGCCCCACGTCCAACAGTCACCAGCAGCGGAGCCAGGCCTCCGCCCAGGTCTTTCAATGGCCTGCCTGTCTCAGCGGTGCTCGCCTGAGAGAGATTCTGCCCCCATGGGGCATCCGAAATGTCTGGAGACACTTTTGGTTGTCACTGGAAGTAGGGGTAAGGTTCTACTGGGAGTCAGTGGGTGTGAGTCAGGGATGTTGCTAAACACCCTGCAAGCCCAGGGCAGTCCTTCACAATGGACAATGATCTGGTCCACTATGGAGCCACAGGCCAGCAGTGCGACGCCGAGAGACTCTAGCCTAAAGCTATCACAACTCAGTATAGGCCATGCAGAGTAGCACTTGATTAGATGGTATCATATTGGCAGGTGTATGTATGTGTATGGGTGTCATATATATGTATGCGGCATACATGCATGACATATTTACATCCTGCCTCCAATCAGCCCTTAAAAAAGGCTTAAATCTTTGTCACAGACATTTTCTCTTAACTTCTACAGCAACCAGCTTAAGGCAGGACACATGGGATCAAGTCTTCCTTCATGCTTGGGCTAAAATATGTGACCACAATAAATAAGCACTTTACTTTCTATGAACAACATTAGACCATCACAGAATTAACCTGATCATTCATTCTCTCCCCAGATTCTGGGAGTTGGTTGGGCACCAGAGACCTCTGCACTTTCACAACTGAAAATCCTAGGATCGAGCGTAATACAAGGATGATTTTGACAGGGGAAAAAAGGTCTCTACATAGGGGAAAGTCATAAAAATGCCAAAATTCATCAAAAACAAGTTTAATAAAAATCTGAATTAAACCTAAACTCTATTTACGTGAATGAATGGCATGGAATTCACCTTCACCCTCATGGAACATTGACCATGTGTCAGGCTGACCCCAATGTTGGCAAAGGAGACACTCAACACACAGGATGGGGCAAAAGGAGGTTTACAGGTGTGAGCATACAAAACAAGGGGTTTATTCTTGTAGAATTATTTAGTAATTACTGTATATAATTACTGTAATTAATGTACTGTTCATATAGAAAATGATACAGTAATTACTAAATAATTCTATAAAGATAACCCCCTTGTTTTATATACTCACAACTGTAAACCTTTTGCCCCACTTTGTATGTATGATTATATACATGATATGAATGTACTGAGTCACAAATGTGCACACACAAAAAATTCAATGTGTCCCTCTGCATGTTTCACAATTATAACTATGTCCCCCACCTGATATTTAAAGTTGGAAGATTAAAGAACAAATAACCATTTCCTTAGGTAAAATTCTGAGAGTACAAGAGTATCTGGCCCTTTAAGAAGATTCCATCCCCGCTGATCATGCCTGCTTTGCCACATTTGATGTTTAGGTTGTGATCTCCAACTGTCTGCATGTGGTAGGTGACAGCAGCCCTGGGCACCACCCCACCCAGTGCTGACCCTTGAACCATAACTTAAGCAGAATTAATGACATCAGTTACTTTTTAGAAACAATGTAGCTCCAAGGCTAGAGCAAGAAGTATCTGTGCCTGAACCGACAATGTTAACATATCCAAAGGATGTGTGTCAACCAGTAACAGGGTAGTCAGCCTCACAAGAAAACATCCGAGAAGCTAAACAGCCAGAGTTCGTATACGCCACACACGCGCACCGGACATGCTCTGTTGGGGGCCTGCCCTGCTGCCAGGCCGGTGAGGCATGCGCACGACCTAATTCTAATTCTAACCATGAGTTCGTGGACTGAAAACTGATCGACTGACATTCCGGTTCGCATAGCATCACTCTCTTGTAAAGGTGGTTCATGTGCATCTCTCCCTGAGAGCTACAGCTTCTCTCTTGCTTTGTTGGAAAATAAATCACATTTCTGAGCCTGCAGCTGAAGGCCAAAAATCTTAGATCATCCTGTGTTCCATCTGGGGACTGACATCATCCAGTCCTTGGACCTGACCAAGCTCCCTTCCTCACAGCTGCACATGTGTTCCCATTAGTGCTTTTCTCTTAGACCATAAAGCTCCTGAAAGGCAAAGATTAGGGCTCTATGAACTCATCCACCACTGTAAAGTTAATGAGAATTTCATTAATGTTAAATATTTGCACGTTCTTCCAATCTAAGAAACTACTAACACTTATGCTCTGAAGCAATAAAAGAATTCATAATAGGGGAAATATTCAAGTTGTTTTTTTTTTTTTTTAAAGGCTCTACTACGTGATTAAGAGCAGGGATTGGTAAGCTACAGCTCATTTTGTAAATAGGGTTTTACTGGAACATGGCCATGTCCATTTCATTACGTACTGGCTATGGCTGGTTTTGTGCCATACGGCAAAATCCATAGCTGTGACAGAGAGTGTATGACCCACAATGTGTCAGATGTTTATTAGTTGCCCTTTAGACAGAATGTTGTCCAGCTTGTGGTGTTAGCCTCTTTATGCTTACGTTGTGGGTCCTTCTTTCCCTTTCTGATCTTAGAGCAGAGATTAAGGTACATGCCCTACAGACTGCTTGTGAGGGTTCAATGAGGAAGTACCTGCATGCCTAGCTCACACCCAGCACTCAGGTGACTGCTCTCCTATCCTCACCATCACCATCATCGTGACCATCATCATCCTCTCCCTACAGCTACAGCAGAGGGAGTCCCATTGGTGTGTGAATGTTACAAGAATACAGCTTGAAATGGGCATTCAAGAATGGGGACGAGCTCATGAGGCGTATGAGTAGTGGGAGAAAAAAATTACATAAAAGGAAGAAAATGAGAAGAAATAAGGTTGCTGCATAAAAAAAAAGGTCTTTCAAGCCCTTGCTGGTGTGGCTCAGTGGACTGAGTGCCAGCCTGAGAACCAAAGGGTTGCGGGTTCGATTCCCAGTCAGGGTACATTACCGCGTTGTGGGACAGATTCCCAGTGGAGGGCACATGAGAGACAACCACACATTGATGTTTCTCTCCCTTTCTCCTTCCCTTCCTGTCTGTCTAAAACTAAATAAAATCTTTTTTTAAAAAAGTCTTTCATTTAGACATGTATTTGATTCTAAATTGTCGAAATAATTTCATTTTCTTAACCCAAATGTAAAACCAGAATTTTTAAAAGTTGCAAACAGAATTTACCCATCATTTTTTGTAGTTAAGCAATGCAGCTGACAAATGTTTTTCAAAGGCATGCTATTGAATTAATGATTAAAAATAAAGCCACAAAACACACTGCAAAGAAACAGAGTATCTTGAAATACCTTCTGCTGCTGCCTCCACTTGCTGGGTGAGCTCGAGCGTCAAAGCTGATCACGACACCTCTTTGCTTAAGGTCACTGAATTGTTTTTCAAGATATCTGCAAAATCCCTAAAAAATACCCCACAGATTAAAGAGTATATATGTTTTAACATGTCACAGGTATATGATAAATTGGTTAATTTTTCTCTCCTTCCACAGGAGAACATTGTAGCAGAGAGGGGAGAAATTGCTCAGCAATTAAACAAGGTGAACAACAGGAAAACAAAAACTTTATTGCTAATCTATATGTATCAAGTACTATGCTGGACACTTAATATCTAAAATCACTAACCCCAGATGCACTTCGCCAAGAAGTTCCCTTTTACAAAGGGGAAACTAAGGCTCAGGGACTTGTCCACATACACGAGTAGCAGAGCCTGGATTGTTCCCCAGGTCTGGTTAGAGGTGGTTCAGTGCTGGGTTACGAGCACACAGTGTGGGTTTGAACTGCATTCCGCCACCTATGAGCAAATGACAAGTTCCTTAATCTCTTGGTGCCTCAATTTCCTCTTCTGTGAAACAGGAATAACAATAGTACCTACCTCCACAGGCTTTTATAAGGATTAAATGAGTGAAATATGCCAAGTGCTGAACGCCAAGAAAGTACTATGTGTTGCTGTTGGAGCATTATTTTTTTGTTGTTGTTTTTTTCCTTCAAAGCCTGTACTCCTTTTTACACTAGTTCTAGCTGCCTGAGGACAGGGGGTTGTTTTAGGTATTCCTGCCGGCTCTGTACCATCACTAGGTCAATGAAACTCAATGCATTTGATAAGATTTTTACAACTGATTGATCTAATGTGTTCTGTTTGTGATACTGTTTTTCAGCAGGTCTTAAGAAGGCGACGCCAGTCCAAATACATGATATAGCCAATTATACAAAGAAAAAGTATGCAGAATCTGGGCTAGCACACTTGCTAAAAATGAAAGAAGTCACAATTCCTGTGTTGCAGTGGGTACAATAAAATCATTTTAATCTGAAATGAAAAAGATTAGAAAATAGCAAACTTTGAACTTAATCAGTTCAGAATAGTGGATAAAACTGGTTTTTATCACAGAGCAAAGAGAATGAAGGTTGATTGGGTAATAATGATGGTTCATATTACTTATTTTACTTTCACTGAAGAAAATCATTTTTGGTAGGGAGGATACTTCACAGCTTTGTTACCAGGGTAGGGCCCATTTAGAATGCCTTTAGTTTTTCCTAGACAAAAAAAAAAAAAGAAAAAAAGAAAAGAAAAAAAATAGTGCTTTGGGCCTATCTTCTGAGGTCAAGTGATACAAAGAAATGAAGACACACGTGTATTGGTTTTGAGGGTTCCCAAGAAGGAAATGAGCTGCTCACACGCTAAGGCTTACAGCAGTGATAGCACCCTCTCCCCATCCCTAGTTATTCCTGTCTTGTGGCCCCAAAGTTCAAGGGGACAAAAAGCATTCAGTCTTGGTCCAAAATTCGCCCATCTCCAAATTGTCTGAAAAGACTCTGGGGCCTGCTGAGTCTAAGGACCCAAGAGAATGGCTAAGAAAAGACTCAGTGAGGGATGAGGGAAGTTTTGGGAATTGAAATTTAAATGTTATCCTCAGACACAAGAAATAAACTTTGTATGGCTCTAAAAGGTCAAGCTATGTATGACCCATATGTAAAAGCTACAGAAAGACAGATTTGGACTCAAAATAGTGAAACCATTCTTTAATGACAACAGTCCAAAGATGGAATGGCTATTTCAGAAGACACTGAGCTCTCCATCACTGATGTCTTGTGACTTGGTTAGGTAACCTAAGAGGAAATCGTGACCTCTGTGAACAAGGCAAACAATACAAAAAAGTTTCCCTGCAGTCTCTATCCTGTTTCCCTTTGGGGTGCTCTCACATACATCTGCTTCTTAAATCCACCCAGACGAACGTCGGGGGCACCATTAGAAGCATCCACACCAGAGACTAGGAAGCAGGCAGGGCGCTGAGCTTAGGCTAAAAGCCAGCACATTCCTGGGTCACACTCCCCGAGGCTAAGGGGGATGTCTGGGGGGTTTCTCCTGGGAATCCTTTTCTTCTGATTGGGAAACTACTCCTAAGGTTTTAAAAGTGCCCCGCTGCTCTTACAACATTGTCTTAACTCTTAACATGCCTGTCTCCCGTGGTAAGTGTTCCAATGTCAGCTAGATGGCCGCTTCGGAGCGCTAGGGATTGTGGGCGAAATGATCCCAAGGGGTAGCTGACCGAGGGACGTGCCTTTTAAGGGACACACTCATTTTAGCTCTGAGGCTTTTTAGCATCACAGTGTCTCTTCCCAGAGGAGACCAGTTCCTCTGCGAGGAGGAACGATGTAGGTCCTAAGGCCATCCTGCGGCTAGGCCACCTCATTCCTGGGGACTACAGAGATGAACGCAGGAGAAGGGACCCCACGTTCATTAAAAAGCCCACAGAATCCCCTACAATTAGGTCTAATCCAAGGAGTGACCAACTGAATTTTCCAAAGATGGCCACACCAGTATGTCCCATCCCATGGGCTCCTCTCATGAAATGAGATACTCCTTCAATGAGAGGTGGGTGTCTACATACCGTCTCCTTAAATATGAGCAGCCTTACTGACTTGCTTTTCACAAATACAATATGGTGGAAGTGAGGGATTTGAGGTGACTTTCAAGGTCAGGTTGTAAAAGTCAATATAGCCTCCACCTGGCACACGCCCTCTCTCTGGATGCCACCCCAAGTCCCATGCTGTAAGGAAGCCCCGGCCACACAAGCAGGGGTCCAGCGCCAGCTCAGATCTCAGCCAAGAGCCAGCAACAACTGCAGGCATGTGAGCGAGGGAGCTTTCAGGTGACCCCAGGCTCCTAGCTGGCCCAGGTGATGCCATGTAGCAGAGATTAGCTGTCCCCACTGAGCTCCACTCACATTATAGATCTGTGAGCAAAATAAACTGTTTAAAATCACTGTTTTGGGTGATTTGCTCTACAGCCCCAGGAACTCCTCTTATTAGGGTTTTGCTACAACACGCCCTGTTGCCTTCCATGCTGGGGGGTACGCGTAAGGTACGCGTCATCACCGCAGTCAATTTCTCCAGCCTTTTCTTTCTGAGAATTAAGGTGACCACAATTTTTCACAGGTCTAAGTAGTTGAAGAGACAAAAGAATATGTTCTCCTTCTTTTCCCTCATAAACAGACCTCTCCCTACTCAGTGGCAGCTCTTCTGTTTTGTCAAAGGCTTCATCTCTGTTCCTAAAAGTTGGGTCTAAACGCTAATAAAATTCACAAACGAAGGCAAGAGAACTCAGCAATGATTTCCACCTATGCTACACATGAACCCTACAGAGAATTGGCTGGCAGTTATTATGGCAGTTTAAAAAGCTTTTCAATGCGTGAGTCTGTACAACTGTAACAAACATGAATTTGCACTGGAATGAAAGATGCATGAGCCTGTTTTACTCATTATTATATTCCCAGTGCCTGGCACATAGTAGGCACTCAATAAACCTCTGTTAAATGAATGAATGAATAAATCATGGGTTTTGAAATGAGTACTGCTTCAACCAACTGCGCAAGCCTTACTTTATGGAGTAAATGTCTGTCTCCCTGTGCCTGGACAATCCCACAAGACCTGGCCATAATTAAAACAAATGAGGCCTGTCAAATACAAAGGGAGCCCAGGGTTCAATTCATCACACAACGAGGCCATTGGACCGAAGTGGAGTTAATGCCTTAGTAGCCTGAGTAAGCAAACCAAAACCTGTTAAGCAAATCAAAATCTAAGCCTGTAAATGCCTCAAGGTTAAGAAATTAAACCTAATGACAACCAACCACAAATAGCCACCTGAGCTTTCCCCAGTAAGGTAACCGCTTGAGCTGTAGCCAATCTATTAATCTCCTTGCTTTGCTCCTGCCTCTTCCCAATAAAAGTCTCCCTCCTAGCCCCTGTCAGAGCAGGGCTTCTAGCCATTGCCGGACTGGTACTGCCCGATTCAAGTAGAGTTTTGCTCAGATAAACTCTTCAAGTTTTGAATATGCCTCAGTTTATCTTTTAACACTAGGAGTATTTAAAGATAACGAAGCCATATAAAAATGCGGTACCTGTGTGGTCTGGATGATGGTCAAGTCGTTCATCCGAGAAATCCCCGCTCCCATAGCAGCTCGGAGGCCGGCTGTCCCAAACTCCATGCGGGCCCCGAAACATTTCTGCAGTTCTTCTTTATTGCCTTCTGCAATCAGTTGTTTCACTGACTCCAAAGTTAAAGGATTCTGCAAAACACAAATGTAGATACCAGATCCAGCCAGGTAAATAACAGGATGAAAAATCTGAAATTAAACAAACAAACAAAAAAATCCACAATAATTCCACCTTGGGCAGGGGGAATCTATCTACCTATCTACACTTTTCAATATTTCCATATTTTGATCCTTTTTAAATTTGAAATATAAAGTCTTTTTTGAATTATAATGAGTGATATTATGATTAATAAGAAATATATATTTAGTTTTAGAATAGTTTAGGATAGATTTAGGATATATATACCCCTATATATATATCTATACACATATATATATAGGGGTATATATATAGGGGTAGTCCAAAGTAGGTTTACAGTGTTCATATGAAAAAAGACATGCAGGTTTTTATTATTATAATAGCTTTCTTAAGTCTGTTTTGCATACTCACAACTATAAACTTACTTCTGCCCACCTCTGTATTTAGTCTTTCCCTTTATAAGTATTATTTTATTTCCTACCAAGGTAAGCAATTTGGAAAAATGGAATGGACTTAAAGGTTGTGGGGTCTAAGACGCCAGAATGATATCTCAGCCATACCACCACTCCCCAACGCTATTCACTGGGGTTTACAGTCTAGAATGTTCCTTAGAAGATGATTTTGAGGTGGTGTTACATTAAATTAATGTAACACCTCTTTCTCTGCCTGGTACTTAGTTGTAATCAAATGTTCATTTTCTTCCCGAATGTATTCAAATTTTCCCAGAGAGTGAAAGTTATATGATTTTAAACCAAAACCTTATTTTCTGTAGTGTTTTTGAACTTGTACAATGATTTCACATACCAGGCCAAATTTGAAATAATGACTTCAGGAGGCAAATGACAAAAACCCCATTTTACAGATGGAGGCACCTCTGAGATGAAGAGACTTGCTTAGACTGCATGTTACACATGAATTCTGTGCCTTTATACTCACTGCTTCAAATAGACATTCCCATGAATCATTTAAGTTCACTTTACACTGCTCTTTTTTCTTTGTACAACAACTGCAGAAAATGTTAAGAATGGAGAAAAATGGCAATCACATCAATTTCATACCAGATATTTTGAATTAAGAATTCAGAAGAGTAACAGCGTAAGTACTTTATTTCTATTTACAGTCATTATCTCACTAGATGAGCATGCAGGCAAGATGTAGCTACGTAATTAAACTTTGAAATGCTATTACAATAAAACCTTGGCCTTTTGGAATTAAGCCCACATTTCCCGATTGTTCTAGAATCAAGAGGAATCAAGTGAAAGCCCGCTTTTTAGGTTAAAAGCAAAAGCCCCTGAACACAGAGCACAATCTGACCAATCAGATTGGCAGGTGCCCCCAGTGGAGGGCTCAGGTCTGCAACTTAAAAGAGATTCAATCAATATTTGCTGAGCGAATGGGAAAACAGGAACTTTAAGGCCACACCCAATGTCCGGTGATTCTCAGTGTTGATGTGGAAAATCCTAATTGGCCTTGGGTATCTATAAAAACCCCATTAATTGACCTTTAGTATCTATAAAAGTCCAGTAACAGCCTGAGAAAAACCAAAGGAGTTGAGATAAGAATGAAAAGTCCAGAGGTTCTCAGAGGTGAGAATCAGCCGTGGGAGTGACCGAAGCTGACAGCAGCCGAAGGAGAGGGTGAAGGCTCACTGGAAATGCAGGGCAACCTGCCGCGCCCGGGGGCTCAGGCCAGAGGCTACAAAGCTTTTAGCTAGCAGGAAGTTCCCTCGTGCTGCCTGTCTCAAAACAAAGAAGAAATTGGGAGGAAAGAAGAGAAGTGGTAGAAATTAAAAAGGACAACTCCTCACCTCTGCCCAGGGAATGGACAGATAGAACATTTTGTGGACATCAGGTGTTGTTTCTGCAAAGGGAAAGCTCTATGGAGCAAGTCATTACCACCTAAAAGATTTCTACAGGTTGCAAGTTACTAAGTTATCAGACATGGAAACATTTTCCTTCCTAAAGAACTGCAAGGCAGTCTTTTCAGGGAAGGTAAAAACCACCCACAGTTGCCAATGACATTCAAACAGGCTTTTCAAGCGCAGGGGCCAGAAGGTAAAGAGGGAGTCACGAGACCCAGCCCTTACACAATCTTCTTCACTTACTCAACAACTATTTTAGGTACAGGTACCTCACCCCCCCCAGCCCCCTTTTCGAAAGTTTGTGTTACAAAAGACCTATTAGTGTCTGTTTTTGCTAACTGAAAGAAATCTAAAGAGGATTTTTGCATTTACAAAAAAAAAGTGGAAACAGCAATCAGCGGGGTTTGGCAGCAGCCATTATAGAGGCAGCGCCCGCCCCGCTCCTCCCCTGGGAGCTACACTCAGCATCTCAGCGTCAGGCCGCCAGAGCTGTGAACTGTGTCTGTGAGCATCTGTGCTTCATCGCAGTTTGTTCCGTGCGCATCTGTTAGCAAGATGCGTCCTGAGGTATCAGCAAAACCTAAGAGCTCATAGGGAGCTAGCATGCAACTGGACGTAACTGTTTTGGTCATGATGACTGAAATAACAACGTTGTGTGTGTGCTGAATTTGCCTGCATCCACCACTCATGCTATCCACACTCAGAGAAAGAATCTTGACAGCTGCCTAAGTTCCTGTTGGTTCCTGCCAGTCGCAAAGTGGTCTCTCCAATAATGAACAAGACAGAAAGTCTGTTGCTAGAGTGGATCCACAGGTGTACAAAGCATGGTGTATATTTATCGTATCATTCCTGCTTTTGCTATATTTTAGGGTTATTTTAGGCTTTGTGTGTTATATGGTATCACGTGGTAGGTTATTTTGGGGGTCTAGAAATGCTGAAAATATTTTCCATGTAAATTAATGGTAACGGCTTCTTTGCTTTCTGCCCTTTGAGCTCACCCAAGGTTTCACAGGGGAGCTCTCCTTTCGGAGGGTGGGGAAACCCTGCATCTGCTCTGTGTCTGCACTGTATGAACCGTGAAAGTTCGTGGAGGTCCTGCTACATGGCTTGATGGAACCCAGTGCTAAATAAAACACGGGGCCCCTCCCTCAACAATGGTTAAGAATTTCAAGACAGGACAGCAGAGTATTTAACCCAGTGCTGGGCCCCCCTAGAAGGGGTCCTGTGCAACCCCTCATGGGATCTCATGCCTTTGAAGCCAGCCCTGGAGATATTAAATAAATAAACCTACGAACAAATCCCATCCGTCCCCTCCTCCTCCTCCCACCCCCAATTTCAGTAAGAGCTATGAAGGAAAAGAACAGTCTGTTAAGGGAGAAATCATTTACCCTTAGGAGCCAGAGAAAGCCTTTCTACAAAGGCCTCATTTAAGTGCGGATCCGAAACAGGAGCAACAACAGGAGAAACAAGTTCAGCAGAAGAGAGAAGAGAACATTCCAAGAAAACAAAGAGATGCCGGAAAGAACAAAGAGGAAGCCGGAGACTCCAAGTTGGAGAGGAGAGAGGGAGGCCAATCTAGAGTTGGCTTCCCGATTCTCTCTTTGCTCCAGCATCTAAGAGAGTGAATACGGCGAAGGGTGCAGCGTCCAAGGGGTTCCCTCTCATCTTCTCAGCAAAGTCAGAGACCTGAGAAAGGAGCCTCAAGTCAGGCGAGCCCGAGTTTGCAACCAAGCCGCTGGGGGCTGCGGATGGGAACGCCGCCCTTAGGAGCCAAAGGAAGAGGCGGACGGCACGATTCTGGGTGGGAGGCGGGGCACGTCCGAGTGCAGAGGACGAGTCCGCGGTCTGAGCGCAGGATCGCACGCGGTCCTCCACGAGACGAAACCCCGGCGCCCGGCCGGGCTCGAGCCAACCAGGCTCTCTCCGCGGCTCCGGAACTTGCAGCCCCGGCCGGCCTGCTGGCTGGTTTTCTCCCGGGGCAACGCGTCCTGGACAAACTCCGAATGTGACCCACGCCCGCGGGGCCCGAGAGGCCTGGCCGCCGCGGCTTCCTCCTCGCCCGTCTCCCCGCGGGAGGGAAGGCAAGGAAGGAAGCGCGGGCACCGCCGCTCGCCGCAGGGAAGGCGGCGCGGCGCCGGGGGAGCAGGCAGAGGACCCCGCCCCTCCTGCGAGCGCCCCCAGCCTCCGGTCGCCCCTCACCTTGTCCCACCGAAGCCACCGGGCTGACTCCTGGTCCAGCCGAGTGTCCGCGCCCGAGCCACAGGCCCCTTTAGCCGCCGCCGCCATCCCTACGCTGTCACCACCGACTCAGGAAGCGGGGATCTGGCTTCGGCGGCCCCGAGGGGCGGGGTCGGGGAGCTGCGCCGCGGAGCCAACCGGGTCCCGCAGGGAGCTGACGCGACCGTCCCTGAGCACGCCCCTTGCAGTTCACCGGCGTGCCTCTGGGGGTAGCAGGCCAGGTAGACGGGTGGAGGGGAGGTGGGGTGCTGGGTCCTTCCCATCATCTCGGAAAAGGTCCCTAGGTCACCCCCATTCATACAACAGCTAGTCACTGAGTTCCTACTATGCGACAGGCACCGGGGCAGGTGCTGGCATCCAAGGATGGATAAACTCAGGACCCTAAAAGTTAAGTAGAATTTATGAGGGTCAGCAATAACGGAGAAAATGCTTATGTAAAAGAAGAACAAAGTGGGAGGATGAAGTTAGAGGATGGAACCGAATGGAGAGCCCAAAGACTACACTTGGGTGGACAGCTTACTTATTTCGGAGCAAGAGGACAAGGACCTCCCCCCCCCCCCCATGAATGGTACAGGGTCAACTGTATATCCATATAGGAAAAAGAAAGAAATAAACTTGAACCCCTAGATCATATCACATGCAGAGATGCATTCCAAGTTAATTGTAGATCTAAGTGTGAAAGGTAAAATGAAACCTCTAGAAACTAGGATAGGAGTCTATCTTCATGACTTCGGGATCACTGATCCTTAAAGGAGACGCATGCAGTGAGCAGGAAAAGTCATGTGCAAAAATGTTTCTAGCAACGTTATTTGTCCCAGCCCCAAATTAGAAACAATCCAAGTGTCCATCAACAATACAATGGATAAATACATTGTGGTATATTCATACGGTGATATAAACAAATTATGGGATATTCATACAGCAATAAAAGGAACTGTTATCACAATAACACAGATCAACCTCACAAACATTATGTTGAGTGGAAGCAGCCAGACCTTCCTTCCCGCCTACGCATCCCCATCCCCATATACTGGATCATTCCATGTATACAAGAGTCTGGAATATGTAAAAATATAGGGGAAAAAAACAGATCAGTGCTTTTTAAGAACGGGGTGGGGGGGGAGTAGACGGGTTGACTACAGAGGGCACAAGGGAATTTTGTGGGTGATGGAACTGTTTTATATCTCCATTGTGGTCACAGTAAATAGAGCCATGTTTATCAAAACTCACGGAACTGAATTTCACTGTTCTGGAAGTATCCAGCCATGTACTATGAGAAATAGGGACTTTTATTGAAGAAGATACAAGAAACATTGTACATAGGACAATGACCTTTCAGTCCCCATTATAATAGGCACCTTGGGACCTCACACAGTTCATTGGCAGTGGTTTGAATCAAGACATTAGCAACTGCAGCATGATGTTCCTTCTGCTCTGGTAGCAGAAATCGCAGAACAAATTTTGCCGTTACACGTTTCATGTTAAGATCACTCATCAAAATCTCAGACATGGTAGTTTTTGGAATCCCCAGATCCACTTCTAGTTCTCGCACTGTCAGTCACCAATCTTTGTTGATTGCAGCCCATATACATTCTCAGGTGTTCTGCTTGTTGCAGGCCTTACAGAACGTGGATCACTTTCAACAGATTCTCGGCCATCTTTGAAGCATTTGTGCCACACTTTTATTTGCACTGCACTCATCGCATCGTCCCTGAAAGCCTTCTGAATCATCTGAATAGTTTCCACAGAGGAATGTTCCAGCTTAATGCAAAATTTGGTGCAGATTTGTCGCTCTCCTTGTTCAGTCATTTTGAATGTGGTGGCCGGCCACCTAGTACACATGCTCACTAAATGGCTTCTACTAACTGCACAATCCAGTCCACTCTCCTTGCCTGCCAGGTTACATTTATCTTGCACAAACCATTCTCATTAATATTAAAATGGCTGGACTTTTTCCAGGCAGACCTTGTATGTAAATATTTCAATTTTTTAAAGTCTTAAGATTTAAAACTTTGGGGGTTTTTTTTGTTTTTTTTTTTTAAATTGGTGATTTAAAAAATATTACTTATTTTTTAGAGAGAGGGGGAGGGAGGGAGAAAGAGAGGGAGAGAAACATTAACCTGTGGTTGCTTCTCACACGCCCCCTACTGGGGACCTAGCCTGCAACCCAGGCATGTGCCCTGACTGGGAATCGAACCAGCAACCCCTTGCTTCACAGGTTGGCACTCAGCCTGCTGAGCCACACCATCCAGGGCAGGATTTAAAACTTTAAAAGGAGGAAAACTAATGTATGGAGGTCAGGAGAGTAGTAATTTGGGAAAGGAGAAGAGTGCCTCCTGGGGGCCCGGAACATTCTATTTCTCGACCTGGGTACTGCTTGTCAGATGTGTTCACTTTGTAATAAATGACTGGACTGCACTCATGATTATGCATTTTCTGTGTATTCTATTTCAATTTTAAAAAGTAAACAATGTATACCTGGGATCTGCGATACCTGCTTAAGTGTAATGAGACAGGTGTATCAATCACATAATCACATCAGTTAATACCTAATCACAAACTGATGAAAATGTTGGAAAGGAAGCCAGGAGGTCCCACAAGGGTGTCCATTCGGGGCTGTCCTAGTGTGGGGAGCATCCCTGACCCCTTGAAGCTTGTGTGGAGATGCCAAGGAAAGATGCCAAATGGCATTAACATTGGGGGAGGCAAGAAAACTGCTTTCCAGACAGAAAGATCCACAAGTGGGGTCCTTCCCAGAAGAGAAGAAGGATGGGCGGCCTCGTCTCCCTACCTGTCAGGTTGTCTGCAGGTCTGCCACGCTCGGAGTTGTCTCCTTTCTCTGCACCAGACCAGCTTTCTGTTCGGTCTCACTAGGAGAGAAACTCAAATATCTAGAAGTATCTTTTTTCCCCTTACAATTTGCTTGAATCAGCAGCCAAATAGTTTTGCCATTAGCTGATAAATCTCTTTTAATTTATAGGGTCTGCCCCTGTTTTCTCACAAATTATATGTTGAAGACAGTAAGTCATTTGTCCTATAAGTTTCCCACAGTCTGGATTTTGCTGGTTGCGCTTCATGGTGCCTGTTAGCATGTTTCTCTGTCTCTCGTATCGCCTACACATTCATTTTACTATGACTTTCCCTTCATGGTCTCTCCCTTACAGGACCATGAGCTCCTTGAGGGCAGCATGGTGTTTCGTTGACCTGTGCTTACCCAGGGCCTAGCGCTGTAAGGGCACACTAATGGGTAAAAAAATAAATAAAGTTGGGAGGCTGTGTGTTCTTTCCTCATGTAGGAAAGGGGAAGGTTCTAGAGTCAGGACTGGATCTTGCCTCCACTGTTTGTTCTCGTGGAGACCCCTGGGCAAGTCACTCAGCCTCTCCTGGGCTCAGCTCCTTTATTTCTAGAATGGAAACAACAATATTGTTCACCTCCTAGGGGTGATGCGGGGCTTCAATGAGGAAATACACATAAAACACTTAGCATTACTTCCTGGCATAGGGTAAGCACTCAATAAATGTTAGCTGTTGCTATGCAAATTCTACTAGATTGACATTTGGTACTAGTCACTGTAGGCTAGGCCCAGCCGAAGTAATACGTTAATCCCTAAATCTCAGGATTTAGTGAAACAAATAATATTTTTTTAATTTTTTTTTTTTTTTTTTTGCTTTCTCCTGTTATAGGTCCAGGGTAAGTCAGGGAATGCTATAGTCCATGCAGTTACTCGGGGATCAGACGGCTCCCCCATCTCAGTAAATGGCCTCTGTAGTCACCGTAGAAGGGCAAGAGAAAAGTGTAGAGGTCATACAAGAGCTCTTAAATGCTTCTGCCTGGGAGTGGCATGCATCACTTCTGCTCATATTTCATTAGCTGGAACTCTGATCATATGAACCCACTTAACTGCAAGAGTTCTGCAAAGCGTAGACTACCCGTGCCCAGAAGACAATTTTGTAGGGATGAGCCCTCATCATCACTGCCACACATTCTGTGTTGCCTGTGAATAAATGTTAGAATAATGATTGCAAGTATCAGTGGTTCTGGTATATTTCTAACAAGCAAGAAGTAATTCCGAGATACCACTCAGTTGAAATGTAGAATCACCACCTGATGGAATAATCTAGTCTTCTTCATACAGTTGAGTCTTTGAAATAGATATCAGATCATGTTCCCCTTGTTTCCAGTCCTCCCATTGACTTCACAATGCACTTGGAATAAGAATATCTTTTACTATGGGCTTCAAAGTCCAACTTAAATGTCCCCAGCCCTGATTTCCTGGCACTTTTGTCACTCACTGTGATCAGCCCTGCAGTGCTGTGCGGCCCCTTGAATGTGTCAAGTAGGTGCTGCTGTGAGACCCGTGGATATCGCCGTCCTCCAGATATTCCGGTGAAAAAGGTCCGCATTTAATTCGGACTTTGGCTCACGTATCAATCACCTCATCAGAAGACTCTTCTTTACTTGCCGGTAAATGGTTAACAACTAGCTCTCTGGGATAAAAACCCTGATTTTTTAGTATTTGTCAATTTCCTTGGTGTAAACACATCCTCCATGGCTGATTTTTAGCTTCCAACGTGATGTCACGGAACACGGAGTTGGAGGGAGATGCGGGAAGCACACCATTATGTAATAGTCCCAATGCACAGATGTAATGGATGTAAATCGCTTAAAGAGCACAGATAATAGTAACGTGTAGTAAAACCATTAGAAAATGATGAGTGACTACCTTGGCTTTTATTATATTGCATTAACTTGCAAAGCAAAAATTTAACAGGCAGCTCTGGTGAACTGTCAGCAACAGTCACCATTGTCCCTCCTGAAATGGGACCTGCACCGCCTTCTTAGCTTACATTAATTTTCTTCAAAGTATTTATCAGTATGTGCTGTGATATTATACATTTGATTTTTAATATAGTACACTGCCATAGTGTAAACTCTTTATTCTGACTGAGTCACCAGCACCTAGAACAGTGCTTGGCTCTTAACAGATAGTCCATTGGGCCTCATGAAGAAGAAAGAGGAAGGCGGAAGGTATTGGGTTGGCCAAAATTTGTTTGGTTTTTTTCCCGTAAGAAGGCTCTAGTAGCGCTTAATTGTCTTCAACTTCATTCAAAACAATGTTGTTAGTTTGCATTTTACCTGCTGTCATATCAATGTGCATTTTAAAAACATGTATTAAAATTGGTGAATTTTTGTGTAGCCATTTTAATACTGAAGATGGAAGAAAATATGCAACATTTTTGGCATATTATGCTTTATTATTTCAAGAAAGGTAAAAATGCAACTGAAACACAAAAAAAGATTTGTGCTGTATATGGAGAAGGTGCTGTGACTGTTTGAATGTGTCAAAAGTGGTTTGTGAAATTTTGTGCTGGATATTTCTCACTGGACGATGCTCCGTGGTCAGCTAGACCAGCTGATGTTGATAGCCATCAAATCAAGACATTAATTGGGAACAATCAACATTATATTACATGGGAGATAGTCGACATACTCAAAATATCCCAAATCAATAAAGTTATTGGTGAAAATGAAAAATGTGTCTTTTATTTTAGAAAAACTAAATGTATTTTCTGTCCAACCCAATAATAATAATAATAGTAATAATAATAATACAGGCACACTTTGGCGATATGGTGGGTCTGGTTCCAGACGACCACAATAAAGTGAGCTGGCCTTCAATTTGTAAAATATGAAACACTTTGTGAAGCTGAATAAAGTGCAGTACAATGAGGTACGCCTATATAAGATACACGTATAACACCTACACAAACCTCTTCTCCCAAACAAGCTGGCATTTCTGCATTCAGACAAGAAAAACGAACTGCTTATCACTATTCTCTAGCAGCAATTTCCAGGCTGATGAGAGGAAGAGTAAATAAATGTGTCAACAGACTTTATCAGGATGCGCGTTCCTGGCCACAAACCTGAAGTGCACCAACAGCAAACATTTCTGCAGACCAGCTGGAGTTTAACATTCTTTCTCAATGAAAAAACTTAGATATCTATTACTTATGTCTATTTTCATTAAGTAAGTTCATATGATTGGCCAGTTTTCTCCCATCACTCACTTTAATAGCTCTCTGCACTGAACCCCCCCGCGAGGCCTCCCGGTCATTGAACAGTGAGCACCAGGGCTGATCTGTGGTCCCGTTTTCCAGCTCCCTCTTTCCACGTCTCCACTCCTTTTTCTCGGTGCCCGGTTGCCTGGCACACCTTCCTCCACCCCTTCTGACCTGTCACAGCCAGGTCTCAGGGAATGAGTCATTCACTCTCATTGGATGGTCGGCGACCCGGGAAGCATGGCTGTGTCCTTCTGCCTGAGGTACCTGGGTATTGGACAGGGCGCTAACGAGCTGGTGGACTTAAGGAGAGTGCTGTGCGCCTCGGTTTCTGCCTGGGTCACAAGAGGAGATTTGCTGACCACATCTCCAACAGATTCATGGATGAGAACTTCAAAGCCCTCTAAAGTATGAGTACCAGTAGGACCAAAGTGTTAAGAGCTTTAATAAGAAGCAAAAGATTATTTTTTCTGAGCACCCCAAAATTCCTGATGTTTCTGCAACATCACTGTTTTGGCAACTGAATAGTCAGTCTTGCGTTTTATGTCAGAGCCCAGAAAATCCACAGCTTCGGTCTGGGTAGCCACTGGGAAAGTGAAGCTGCCTGGTAACACGGGTCCTCTTGTCATCAGGATTATTTTGATCTACTGCTTTCTCATGTCTCAGTCATTTCTAATTTTCTCTGCGTTATATGGAAATTAGTTTGTAATTCTTGAAGTGAACAATATTAGAAAAAAGACCACTAACGTACTGTTAAAACAAACATTAGCCCCAATAAAATTATATTGCAAAGATAACCCACAAATCATAATTTAAATTGGATAAACCAGCCTTAATTTCTTAGAGTACCACTGTGATAAACTGAAGAGAAAAAATTTAAACTTGTGAACTTTCCTTTCAAGACCGAGCCCTGGGGTACCCCAATCTTCAGGGCCATCTGAGAAGGCAAAGCTGGAGGTGAAGGAGGAGAACCAGGGGTGTGAGGTATTGGAGGCCATGGGAGGCTGGCGTCGCAAGGAGGGCTGGTCAGCTTTCACAAACTGCTGCTGAGGAGAAAGACAGAAATTTCAGAAACTACCCATGGAACACAGAATACTGAGATTTCCGGTGTTTGCTTGAGATTTCCAACCTGCAGAAAGAAGCCATTAGCCTCCAAGTTCAGTGATTCCCAAAGCAAAATTACCTGAGGACCTTAAAAAAAAGCTCTCTCTCGTTCACTCACACACACACACACACACACACACACACACACACTCTCACAACCTGGACTATAGTTAGACCTGCGTGTTATGGGTGGGGGTGAGGAATTTGCATGTCAAGGAGTCACAGTCGTGATTCTGGTGGTCAGCAGGCTTGACCTGGCAGGACTTCATCCAGAGCAGTAGCTGATAGCTGGGCATTGGCCACGCCTACAAAGCCCTTCTCAAACTTCAGATATACCGTCCTCAACAGTAATTCACATACCTGAAGCTTGCATTCATATTGGCTTCCTATCTAGCATGAGTCTGAGCATCCTATCTTAAAATATTCGTTTTGCTTTCTTTAAGGAATTTTTCTTCTAGAGTTTCGCATCACAGGTGATGTGTATTCTCCCGCATAAGCATGCGTCATTCAGGCATTGAGGCTGTTTCTTTTTCGTGACAGTGTCTGGCATTGAGACAAAGAGGCAAACTGTTCTTTCAGTGGCTTTTGTAAAAAGATAACTTAAACAACAACAGATATACAGTTTGTGATTCGGTTATTAATCCTGCAGGCATTTTTTAAGCCATACCAACTTTCTGTAGCAGTAAGAATAAATAATACTGCTTCTTGCATTAATGATTATTTATTTTTTTTGTGCAATCCAGTAATACTATTCTCTGAAAGTGAATATAACTATTTAAAAACGTATCTTCTTATTGTCGTAAAACATATAATGTTGTTTGCTGTTTTAACCGTTTTTAAGAGCACAGTTCTGTGGCGTTAGGTACATTCACGATACTTTGCTACTGTCACCACTGGTCATTTCGAGGACTAAAATGCTTCTCGAAATATTTCATTTTCCTCATTTTTCTACTGCATTAGTTTTCTATTGCTGGATAACAAATTATCTGAGGTTCGCAGCCCAAAACAACCACTATTTTACATTCTTTTTATTCTATTAAGCCTTTGGAATCTGAGGAGTGTCCCGCCGACTTTGCCTCTCGTTTGGACTGGCCTCATTTCCAGTGCCTGCAGCCCCGCATTCCCTGACTTGCTGCACGAAGACGCACCGGGAGGGCGAGGACGGCCTGCGCCAGGGCCCTTTCGGGCTCACTCTGGATCTCACAAGAAACGATTGCAGGATAAATGCACAAGCACATGGCAGATGCAAATGACACTCAACTCACGTTGTGCCATCAGGTTTTGGAGGAGGTCCATGAACAGTCTCAGCCAGACAAAATCCCTCCAGATGGTGGAGCTGGGACCCTCAGAGCATGGCCTTGGTCAAGATACGATGGGAAGATGTGGTTTGGAAAATACCAACTTCCCAGAATCTTGTTTACTGATCAGCTTAAACTAAGAAAGGCTATTCACGGTTAGCAAAGATGCAGTCAAAATTATTATCAATAGAGTACTGCAGTTAAAACAAAAATGTTGCAAATTACTACCGCAACCCATACGTGCACAGAAACACAGTCTCTGTATTTCTGTAACCTATTTATTTTTCTTGTCCCCACCATGAGACGTTAATACTTGTACCCTGGTGATGAGATTGGGTATTGGTAGAGACACCTTGAAAGACAAGCAAAGCTGAAAATGTGCACTCTCTGTGCCTCGGTGCTCCCATCCGAGGTACGTAACCTAGAGCAGGGGCCTGCACATTTTTGCTGTGAAGAGCCAGATAATAAATACTGGGGTTTTGTGGGCCAGAAGATCCCTGTCACAGCTACTCAACTCTGCTGCCCTAGGTGGAAAGCAGCCATGGGCCCCATGGAACCAAACAGACGTGTTTATGTTGCAATAAAGCTTTATTTGCAGACACCAAAATTTGAACTTCATATAATTCTCACATGTCACAAAAATGATCTTCTCTTTTTTTGCTTTTTCAACTATTTAAAATGTAAAAATTATTCTTAGCTTGTGGATCATACAAAAACAGTCAGCAGACTGTCCTAGAAGAGCTGTTGTATATATGTGTAGGGAGAGGCTCATGCAAGAAGTTTCTTGCAGTGTTGCCTGGAATAGCAACACAATGAAAAGTCTACCACAGAGGCATAGACGATGAGAAATAGGTTACAACAAATTCATAGCATGGAACACAATATAGCACTGAAGATGGATGAACTACAGCTATTTGTACCAGTATAGATGGATCCCAAACACTTAACATTAAATGTAAAAGGAAGCGGGAGGCAAAATTAAATAATTCATAGATGATGAAACTATTGAAAAAAGGCAAGGGAATGATAAATATGTAAATCAAGAAAGTGGTTCCCTTAGGGAAAAGGAGAGATGAAGGTATGTTGGGAAGAGTATACAGGAACTTCCTAGTTACTAGTTTTCCATTTTCTAAATTTTCGTGCTGGGCATGCAGGAGTTCCTTTCTGTCTCACGATTAAACTATAAGTATATATGTGAATGTATAATCTAGTTTTTAAGAAAGCATCACCACTGACAATAATGGTGTAGTGCTTTGTTTGAAGTTGGTGTAGTGCTTTATTTCACAGATTAGTTTACAAATTATGGGTTTTGCCAATGGATCTTGGTTTTGTAGGAAAGGGTGCCCTCTTCAGGCAATATAATGGTAAAGATTTTGAATAGAAAATGTGGACTGAAAGCTACCAGAAACTCGTAGAATCACATGACTAAATGGCACTTCGTAAGGTTATTCTTAATCAGCCCTAAGTATTGTATTTTTAGAAATCTCTGGGGAAGCACTTTTTTTCCCTATTTTTTACTTAATAATAATGACTTAGTTTAGTTTATTTTTAAGATCCTCATTTCCTTTCCTCCCCAAATTTTTATATTTTACAATATATGAAATCTCTTAGAATCTCTTCTTGGAAGATTTAAGGCACAACTACAGCAATGCCAACCGTGAGATGCCCTCTTTAGCCTGTATTAATGGCAGGGGTGGGAAAGGTCGACTCTCTTGTCATTGGCAATTGCTTATACATTCTTGCAAGTATTTCAGAATTCTATTTTTATTCAGAGAAAAAAGATCTATTCCAAGCTTAGATCTTGTGGGAACTACTCTGGATTGTCAGGATATTTAACACATGGCTCCATTTAATATGTATATTTGTACTATAGTCTATGGAAAGGATCTAAACGAAAATTATCATTTAGTCAGTAATTACTAAAAATATGGTTGAAGTTGTAGCATTAGCAAGTTAGAATTAATAAATCTATTTTTGACCCAGCCATTACAATTTAACTAAATGAAATTAATTCCATTGTTAACTCACTCAACTGACACTTATTTATGATTATTATTATAACCTTAAACATAGTATATATACTTTCAGATCATATAGTACCATTGTATGAAAAAGAACCTTTCTTAAAAATCCCTTTTTAAAAATTGCATGTCAGTTTGAAAATTTTTCAAATTATTTGTTAATTTGTTATTTTGGGTTTTTTTTTTCATGGTTAGCATAAACTTAATTTGTATGAAGGGTTATATTGGCCCTGAAATTATTTTACAGGAAAACAGGTTAATTGAGTAAAAAATAGGATGCGTTGCTTTTAAAAAATTGCACTGCTTTTATTGTGTGTGGAAGATCGAAAGGGGAGCGCAGAGGGGAGAACCCTAGAATTTAAAAACTGGAAGCGATTGTGGAGGTCGCCTTGTCTGTCGTGCCCTCCTGAAGGCAACTGCCCTCAGCCGAGTAAACTGAGCGCCAAAGCAGTTCCTTGGTTTGTCCCAAATCACCCAATAACTCTTTAAACCGGTCAAATGAACATAAGTAGCAAAGTGGTTTTCATCTTAGTGGATAAAGTAGGTTCTTCAGTGGGCGCTTGGCTTGCTCAGGCTTTTACCGTTGGGTAACTGGGAGGCAGTGTTGTGCAGTGGGAACAAAACTTTCATGGCACAGAGAGAGCTGGGAGCTCCTGCCACTTGGTGGCAGACCTTGAGCAAATTACTAGGGCTCTAAATGGGAAGAATAACACATACCCTACAGGGTTGTCACAGGGCTTAAAGAAATGCACAGAGCCTGGAACACAGTAGATCTTTAATGAATAGTAGTTGCCATTATTACCAGCTTCAGTTGATGTATATTTATATTAATAATATAAATAGCTAATAGCTATATATTTGTATTATTTAGCTGTATTTTTATTAGCCATATTTTTAATGCTTATATTCATTTTTCATCTGAAATCCATCTCACTAATGTCTAGTTATGTGCCTTTATTTTCTTTATTTCTGTATCTTCTTTATTAGCCCTTAGCAGGTAACTTGCACTATATTTTAATTCATTGGTGCCTTGGTTTCCTCATTTGTACTAGGAGGAGGGGTTGAACCAAATAAATTAAAAATCCCTTTTAGCCCTAACTTTCCATGTGCTCACTGGTTGGTTTTCTGAAGCCCCAAACTGTTGATTCTCAGAGGGTTTTCAGGTTCAGATAATCTACATTAGCATCCTATAATAATTCTTCTGAGTGCCCAGTGAAAAATATTGGATTGAAAATCATTTTCAGGAGTTAAAGAAAGTAATGATGGTGGGAGTGGGGGATAAATCACTGTTTAATAAATGTTGTCAGGCAACCAGAATATATGGATAAAAACTGATTTGGATTAACTTAGATCTATGCTTCATATTAGTGATTGAAGTAAACTTCAGTTGGGTCAAAGAGTTAAATATTTAATGCTGATCTATTAAAGGAAAAAAATCCTTAGAAAAATGAAATGTCAAATTTAATCCAGCTGTGGAGGAGAGATAAATATTTGATGCTTGAAAAGTATAGGCTACAACCAGAGATGCAATACATGTGGTCAAAATGTGCCTTCTCACTGCAGAAGGGGCACATCTCTGGAGAATAAGTTCCCAAAATGTAGCAGATTCTTTAAAATCTATTCCTACCCTTTAACCCACTAATTCTATTTTGGAAATATACCCTAAGGAAATAAACCTAAAGGAAATAACAGTTGTGGAAGCACAAAAATAGCTGTTCTATTTGTAATACAAAATAAATAAATAGAAAGGGAAGAACAGTTTGTTTCAACAAAAAGAAAAACTATGGGACACACATACACATACATAGTGGCCTATTCTCTAGGCGGAAAAAGTTTATATGGTCTGTGTAAAGACTTGGAATTGCTTTTACAAAAATAATCTTAAGGTGAAAAAGAGAAGCACAAGGTAGTAGTTACATGTCGATTATACCTATAACCATTCATGCAATGATTGTTTACTTAGTTGAGTTTATGACTCCTGTTCTCTACTTCCTCTGTGAAGCAGATGACTAAGTTGTCTGTTGAAAGCAGCACTTAGGAAGGAGGAAGGTAAGAATTGATAGAGTGGGAACTTGAATTTAAGAATGGAAGCAGCAGCTTTAGGGATAAGGAGCCAAGTGTTCTTAGAAGAGCTATGGCTGAGGTTACAGAGAGTAAATTTGTTTCTGTCTAAAGAGTAATTTTTTTCCTGGCACTGATCCAAAGTCAGAACATGGAAGCAAAAATTGGGATAGAGTCAATAAACAAAAATTAGAGTTTGCAGGAAGGTGAAAAGGGTGACAAAGGAACAAGGGAATTGAAGTATTGGTAAATATACGAGGTCTATCTAGAAGGTCCAGCCATGTAACAAGAAAAATAGAGACACTTATTGAAGAAGATACAAGACACAAGAAACATTGTACATAGAACAATGACCCCTCAGTCCCCTTCCAAGAAGGCACCTTGGGACCTCACACAGTTCCCCCAATTGCTATCAGCTACTGGGTTGTATTTTCCTGAATCTCATCGACACTCTGAAATCTCTTCCCTTTCAAAGGTGATTTTAGTTTTGGGAAAAGCCAGAAGTTGCAGGACACCAAATCTGGACTTTGGGGGGCTGAGTCACCTGGGTGATTTGATGTTTTGCCAAGAGGTTCTGCGCAAGATGTGATACATGAGTGGGCATGTCATCATGAGGAAGCTGCCAATCACTGGTTGCCCATGGTTGCAGCCTTCTGAATCATCCGAACAATTTCTGCAGAGGGATGTTGAAGCTTAACACAGAATTGATGCAGATTCATTGCTGTGCTCACTCAGTCATTTTGAATGCTGCGGACGCACAGTACACGTGCTCATCCAACAGCATTTACCACCCCCAAAGACTAGTACAGTAAAGTCGTCATTGTTCATGCATGTGTATTCCAGCCCACTCTCCTTGACTGCCAGGTTAAATCAATGTGCACAAACTGTTCTCATTATGTTAACAATGGCTGGACTTTTTCTGGACAGACCTCGTATGTCATTTTGTTGAAAGTTATAGAAAGGAACCATTACCTTAAGTAAATAACAAATAGCTCATAGATCAAAGAAAAGGTTGGAGAATCAGGCTTAAAAGAACAGATGGGAATCGAGGGAGATCAGGCAGCCAATACAGGAATGAATGACCAGGACGCCCTGCTGTAGTGGCTGCCACTATCACCAACGGGCTCCCACTACCATGGGCCTCCCTCCCTCTGCTTCTGGGCCCTCCTTGTCTGGATTCTGTGACCATGAATGCCACATACTAAACTACCCTTTCACCCCAGGGGTTAAGTGGTGGAGCCTCAGGCAGCAGCATCCGATTGGCTAACCCTCAATCCTATGTCCAACCTCAACTTCCAGGAGGAAGGGAGAAGTATTTGACTCCTTCAGCTTCCACGCTGGGCATGAGTTTCCACCTCTCAGCAGACTCTCACCATAGGGATTCTCCCCGGGTAGGAAAAGGGTTCAGACCTTGAACAGGAAAACCGATGGGCAACAGCAAAACCCTCATATTCCCCGTACTCCGAGAGTGGTTGAGTGTTAAACCATTGGTTCTGGGATTATAGGCAAAGTGGAAAAAGATGGCAGTTGAAAAATTGGGGGAAAAGGGAGGGATACTGAGACTGGAATTTTTAATGCATTTTTTTTAATGTCAAGAATGAGAATGTCGGGAAGAAAGTCATTGGAGTTTAAGATTTCAAAGTTGGGACACACAAGATTTCTAGGCACAGAAACAGTTGCAATTATACATCAAAGACAACCAGTGGAAAATGTGGTATGACAGGAATGGGAGAGAGGCCGTGTTCCCTGTCTTAGACATATCCCAGCCCGTAGCAGAGAGCCTGGCACTCAACAGATAAGTGAATGAATGTTGTGTAAGTCCTTTCCTTCTGTAGAAGTCTCTATATTTCTGATTTATTACAAAAGGCAGAAAGTTGTACTTCATATTTGTGCTGATAATGACTCAGTCTGATTTTCTGCATGTCTTCAAGATATGATATGATAGAGACATCAAGGATCCAAGAACCCAGCCTTATTTGCTTTCTGCTTCCACTACTACATATTCACCTTGCTTTATTTTTATAGACATAAGCTAAACAATTTTCATGCATCTATTTGCTGCTAGTTTAAAGGGTAACTTTGGAGGGGGTCGGTTATTTTTGCTGATCACTTGCCTGCTTGCTCTTAGGTGTTTTCTCCATTCTCCCCCTGCTATGCTCTGCTCTGCTCTGCAGTATAGGGACCCACACTTCTCAGGCTCCCTTGTCAAGTGGCTTCTTGGTAAGTTCAGCTAAAGGGAGGCACTAAAGGAAGATTTGGGGCAAGGACTAGGAGAGAAGCCAGAGTATTTCTCTCTTTGTTCCTGTGCATTCCTTCCTCCCTTGGATTCTCTCTGACCTCCCCTCCCTCCCGGCCTCCCTCCCTGCCTCCGTCTCTCAGTCTCTCGACTATCTCTAGTAGAGTCTCCCATGGCAGCTGTGTCTCCACCTCTGTCCGTCAGCCCCTCTCTCCTCCCAGGCATCTCCCCCTGGAAAGCCCCAGCTTTGGAGCTCTGATACCACCATCTCGTGCTATTGACTTTCTCCTCCTGGGGGTGGTAGTGGCTTCCAATACCTCTAATCTCTGCATAGTCTGACTGTCCCTCTTTGGCTACTTAAGTTCTTTTATAAATTCATTGTATTAAACTCTCATTGCTGGAAAGACCTGAAGTGTTTTCTGTCCTCCTGACAAGAAGTCATCAGATTCAGACAGAGCTTCCTGTTACCTGAGAACATGCTATTCAAATGGGAGTTATAATCTGAAGCAGAGTGTGCCGAGCCATCCATCAAATGCTTTCTCTGTCCTCTCAGACTCTCAGCTAGACTTCATTTCCCAGCCATACAAGGGATTGCTGACAGATGGAATATGGGCAGAATATATGCCTGGCATTTCTGGGCCTGATGCACAAAAATCTCCCTTCTCTCTCTCTTCCCCTTTCTGCTCACTGGGCTTTAACATTCAGGGCAACTCTGGAAGCAGAGGCTGCAGAGGTCAGAGGCTCCGCTGGCTTGGCTCTGACTGTCTGCCTGGAGCAGACCCTTTCCACACAAACCACTGCCGAGGGGCTGTGAGGCGAGTGGGAGATGCATGAGAGGTCAACTTCTACGATGGATAGTTGTGGGATTTGGGAGTTTGCTTGTTATAACATTTAATGCAACCTTAACTAATATAGAACCTGAGAAGTTTTTTTATTAGGGACCATAGTCATTAAGAATGGAGGGGGATGGGCTTGGAATCCCAACTCTGCCTCTGACGGGCTGTCTGACTTTGAGTGAGCTACCAATGCTCTCTAAACCTCGGTTTCCTCTACTGTAAAATGGGAATAATAGCACAGTCCCATAGTAATGTGGTAAAAAAAATTACAATACATAATATCTATAAGTGTGATTCCTTAAGTAATTTCTATATTATACTATATTATACATAATTAGTGAAAATTCAATAACTGTTAGCCATTTTGTTATTAGTCAACTAGAAAGTAGGTTAGATCTTAAAAATAGCTTCTCTTATTCTTTGTGTATCTCACATAACCTTAGGATGCATCAATGTAAGTTAAGTACCATTTTAACAGATAAATGGAAATTTATTGTATAGTCAATCACACGGCCATTGAACTTTCTTCCTGGTGTTGTCATTAGATTTTTCCACTGCAGTTGCTGGAAAATAACATGGCCGATTCCATGCTCCTAGGGAAACTTTAATGTGCAATTGAAAAGGGTAAACTGAAACAGGACTTTATAAACCACACCCTCACCTAACCATCCTCCCCACCCCCCGGTTAGGGCTGATGACTCCTTCCTTTGAGTCCTCATTGATGTTTGACACTGTATGACATTTACTTGCCCCCTGTATCAGCATAGTGCAGATGAATCAAAGAAAATTTAATGCTGCTGACGTTTACAGGTCAAGGAGGACCGAGAAGGGTAATGAAGCACTCCCAGGCTGAGCCAGCGGGAGCCGCTGTCAGTCCTGGGCTGGAAGAGCAATGGGAAGGGGTGGTGACTGGAATCTGGGTGCACCTGAGGCTCTGGGAGAAGGCTGCTCCTTGGTAGTGGGGTGAGGGCGGTGGGGGGCTGCCTCAGTCAACCCCCAGGGCAAATAAAGTCTTCACCCATCTCTTCTCTCTTCCTTTATCTCCTGCTGCGTCTCCCATTGACTGAGCCCAATCAGAAGGAAGCGAGGACAAAGGGCACCGGGCGGGCTGGGGAAAGGTGGGGCATGGATCCAGAGAGGCGAAGCCCAGGTCCAGCACCCTGCCCCTGTGGGACTGTGAGCTTCTTACAAGTCTTTGTCTTACTGCCTTTGCGTCCTCAGTGCTCAGCAAAGGACACTAATAGATTTGAGTTGAGCAACTGAATGTGGAAAATAAAGACACTTGCATTTATATTTGAAGAAAAACATATAATGTTCCCATATCCTGAATTTGCCCTGGAGACGATGAAATCCCTCCTGGAAATGAGGGCTCTAACTGGATCAGGGCATTCAGAGCTTCCTGTGTCCGTGGCTTCCCAGCCCTTGAGGCTCACCCTTCCTCAGGCACTAGCAGCTGCCCTTCTCGCTGAGGTCACTCCTTGCCTGTGGCCACAGTGTCCTCCGGCTTTCCCAGGAGGAGCTATAGAGCTGCTTCTGAAGCCCCTCACCAAGGCAGAGTTGTCCGTCAATGCCCCACTGCCTGTCTGTCCTCACCCTAGATTTCCTTGACCTTTTCCCTTGCTCATGTGTTGCACAAACACCTGCATTTGAACATCCAGGCTGATCGCCCTCTCACGGCAGGCCCAGTACTATCACTTGCTCAAGTTATGCCAGCCAGTGGATAAAGAGACCGTTAGATGTAGCGGCAAAAAGAGAGGGTACAACAGAGAAGCCATGCTTATTTCAGGACATCTCACCTCAGGGCAGGACAGTAGCTCTCACTGTTGCGGGAGGGATGGCCTGGGCAGGCCACTGTGCTTCTCTCCTTGACGGAGTGCTGTTCCATATGAAGATTTTTCATTTAGTGTTCAGAAGAATATTTTAGAGGTGAATAGTGTATCATTAATCAGCACTACTTCAGGGCCACAGTACCTAGAATATGCATTTATTGGCAAAGGAGAAATACTCATACCGTATAAACAGTAGACATAGTTTTATTATGAAACTTCATACAAACGAGGTTTCCTTATATTTGAAATCAATCTATTCTGGACAGGTCTTTTGCCTTAGGGTCACATCTGAAAGGAAAGTAGACAATAAGTATATGGAAAATGTGTTTCTGATCTTTTTTTCTGGTGGGCTTAATTGCTCTATTTGCTCTGAAGACCGTTAGAAGAAAAATATTAGAAACAGAAATTTGGACAGAAGGATATCACTTATTACCTCCAGGTATATGCAGGTTTCTCATTCACATAAATAAATTTTTAATGATTAATTTTTAACGACCAGCACTAATCATTAAGCGCATTCACTTTTTCTGTGTTGGATGTGTCACTGAAGGTCACCGATCAGATTTCTTTTTGGTCATGACTCAGTCATGCGAACTTTGGCCAAGCTTACCTATTGCTTACTATAGGAAAGATTTCCTCAGAGAGACAGGGTGCTCTTTCTTCAGCTCATCATAGCCAAACCAGCAGTCTGAGGACATGAAATAGTATGTCTATATTGTCTTAAACATACACATTCATGATCTATATTTTATTAACAAATTTACTGTTTATTGGGTGGCTTTTTGTTTGAGCCTTATACCTGGTATTCCAGGGATTTAATGAAAAGTGAGACATGTTCCTGGCCCCAAAGAGCTTGTCTAGCTGGAGAGAAATTCATGTTTAAAAACTCTCCAGACCAAAATGTGAGGGCCATCACAAAAATGCATCTGATCAAACATTACTCAAGTGGAGAGAGCTGATTGAAGACATTTAGAGAAGCTTTTAAAAGGGAAAAGGAAATGAGATTGGATAGAATTTGAAATAACAAGGGTCAGTGGAGAACTGATGTGAGCAAAAGTTGCGGAGATTTGTTATGCCTTTCAGCTTGATTTCTCTGCGAGACATGGAACTGGGAAATATGTAAGCCCCAGGGAAATAGCTCCATTGTGGAAGCACCTCAGTGGGCCCTCTAACTGCTGTGGCCAAACACTTGTGTGCCCTAATTAACTGATTAACTCGTGTGCCCTAATCAAGTGTGAAATCTTTCCTAGGTAAAGTGCGCAGATTGTGATGGGGGAAAAAAACAAACTGGATAAATGATTTTACTTTAGAAAGGATGTTAAGGGATTGTTTTGCTTGAAGACTAAAACAAAACAAAACAAAACAAAAAACAAAAAACGTAATACCAAAAAAACAGGCAAGAAAACCAGTATTGGTGAATGATTCTAAATATCCAGTTACTGTTCCTAAATTGTAAAAATATAATTATTATGCTAGGATACAAAGGATGTATCCAGAAGCACTGACAACAAATGACAAAGCAAATAAATTAAAAATACAATGCCAACCATGTTCTTTTAACAAATGTAACATGACTCAGAAGACTTAAAGCATGCTCTCTCTCCCTTAACTTTTGCTGGGCCTTGAGTTTGATTGGGGTTGCTCAACCACAGCGCTATTGACGTCTCGGGCAGGATCATCCTTGATGTTCGGGGCTTCTGTTGCACTGCAGAACGCCTAGCGGCACCCCTCTCCTCCACCTACAGCAGCATCCTTTTTCCTCCCCAGTTGGGACAACCCCCCAGTTGTGACAACCAATGATGTCTGCAGACATTGCCAAGTGTCCCCTGGGTGGCAGGGGGCAGGGAGGGGGAGTCACTCCTGTTGAGATCCACTGGTTTAGACAATGAGTGCATTTTTAAAAAGTAGTCCTAAATAGGTGTAACAAGAGATCACATATATAAGGGTAGAGTGTGGGGTCACCCCAGAGAGAAAAGAAAAAAAAGAAGACATTTTAAAACATTTGTGCAAGAAAGTACACTCTCACTTATTCCTAGCGATCTCAATTATTTCTGAGAGAAAACACACAAAATAATATTTCTGAAAAAACCACCAGCTGTCTTGAGCTCTCTGAGCCAAGGCTTGGATGTTCTTGGCAGCTGACCTCTGCTGGCTGGGTGCAGGAGCTTTCTGAGGTCGCCCTGGTGCTGACTCACATGTTGTCATCTGGTGAGCATTCCACGACTGAGCAACCCGGCAGGGTCTCGGGTGATGCTGGTTGAGACAGATGGCTTTTCCCCCCGGGTTTACAAGGTCCTTTCAAGGTGGATGGGCAAGATGTGGGGAGCATGCTCAGTAGACTGAGCCCCATGGAATGACCTTCTCTGTCTAGAGAGAGCAAGCCCAGTGGCCCAGCCTTTGCCCCGCAGTGCTCGCCAGTCAGATGGAGCCCACACTGTGATCGATTCCTGTCGCTGCGCAGAATTACCTCATCGATACTGGCAAGGCTGTCCTCTTCTCCAGCTCTGGTGCTGTAAGCATTACTGTCTTATTAAGATATTTTTATCTGAACATCTGGCACCAGAATTCCTTTTGAGGAGAGCACTGACTATTGGAAAAAAATTTTTTGGTGAATATGTGGAATGGGGGAAGAGATGTCTAAGTTACATTTCTGTGCAAAAGGTCATCCTGATGACAAATGCTTTATGTGAAATAAAAGGATGATTCTGCTTTACCTTTTGGGGGAGATGGCGAAGTGAAGGAGGGAAGGGGGAAGAAAAATGGAGAGAACAAGAGATAAGCAGGACGACAAAAGTTTGTGTAATTTTCTCTCTCCCAAGGGCCCCCAAAATATCACAACAAAGTCTTATCTGTTAGGGACATTGTAGACAGCAAGTAATAGGATATCCGCCTCCTGATGGCTTAGCTAAATGGGAGTACATTTAAAATCAGAGTTGAGTAGTTGTTGGCATGAATATAGCTACTCAAAAATGCCATCGGGGACCCAGGCACTTTCTGTATTTCCACTGTATCATCCTTGTTCTGTTGGCTTTTGTGCTCATGCCTGCCTCCTTATGGTCTCAGGTCGCTGCTGTGGGCTCACACAAGACGTCCACATTCAAGACAGGTACAAGGAAGAAGAGGAAAAAGCTACCAAGGATAACAATGTTCTTTTAACAAAGTAAAATCTTACTCAGAAACACTCCCAGCAAGTTTCTAATTATATCACATGGCCTCCCTGAACTCCAGGGGTGGGGGTGGGGGATAATTAACCTTTATAGCCTCTTCCGCAGAGAGAAGTGAGGGGGACGGCATGGCGCTGGGTCAGCCGGCCTCCACCACCCCCTGCCACAGCCACTGAACTTGTCAACAGGAGCCAGTTTGGGAAGTGAAAGAGGGTGATGTGTTGCCTGTGGGGCGTTGACCCGGTGTGAGTGTGAGCAGTCCACGGGGAAGTCAGGGGTCCTAGAGCAGAGAGGCCTGGGGAATGCAGCCCTCCAGAATGAGCAGAAATCGAGGGGAGACTTAGGGCCTCCCCATGCTGTGGGTTTGAGGGGGGGCAATCTCAACAATCAGATCTCATGGCTGATACTTGGGTTATAGTCACCTCTAGCTGACCACCAATCCTAGTAACTATTCTTCTCTGTGGCCTTCGTATTTGCCACCTTCACACAGTCCCTTTTTCTTTAACATCGCTGCTAACACTTTCAATGCCATTCCTGAAATTTCCATCATTGGCTTGTTTCACCGCCTTCAGTTTTTTCTCCTAGTCCAGCCTCATGCAGCTTGTTGGTGGTTAGCTGTTGCTCCATACCGAAAAAGCTGCAACACTGCTTTCAGGGAGAAAGAGCATGATGAATAAATGGCTAGGAAACAGAATGTCTTGGATGCTGGTAAGAAATGAACAACAGAAGTGTGCCCCCTAACGCTGGGTTGGGTGGCCCCCTTCTGCCCCTGAGAGCTCCCTCCCCAAACCCGGAGGTCCTTAGGCCTCTGCTCTGGAGTCCTGGCCAGAGCAGCCCCGAGGGCCTCTGGAGTCCCGGGTACAGAGAAGGCCCACGCCTATAACTTGGGGTGAAAGTTATTTGTAAAGCTTGGAGAGGTATGTCACCATTCTCCATAATGTGCAGCAGAAATGTAATAATATTAAAGCAAATTTCGAATGACACCCATTATTAGAAAATGTTTTAGAATATTCTATTATCTTGGGAAAATGCTTAACATATCTGGCTAAATGGAAAAAATGGGCTCCAAAACAGCACGTGAGATCTGAATTGTTACACACACACGCATGCGTGCGCGCGCGCGCACACACACACACACACTCTGCATCTTTTGTGCGTCTTAGGCACCAAGTTTAAAATTTAATCTCCAGGAAGATGTCGCTTCATTATCATGTTTAAACTACACAATAAACCAATCTATTAATATGTATCAAGGTCACAGCTGTTTAAGATTAAAATATAACAGAGTACATACTGCCCAGTAGGCAGGACAACTTTAGAATTCTCCACCCCCCTTACTGGGTTATTTTAATATATTGCTTTTGTTTCTCTTTTAGTCTAGCTGAGCAGTTCTCAAACTGCTCGGAAGCATAAGAAGCACTTCACAGGGCTGTGAACATAAAACCATGTGGACTGTACCTTATGAGTGATTTGAGGATAGTTTCAGCATAGTTTACAAGTTATTTCACCTTACTGGCTGACTTGAGAATTAAACCTTGAATCACTTGCTACTTCACCATATTTACAGTAAAAAAATGTTCAGCCCTGGCTGGTGTGGCTCAGTGGGTTGTGACCTAGCCCATGAATCAGTAGGTTGCCAGTTCAACTTTCAGTCAGGGCACATGCCTGGGTTATGGGCCAGGTGCCCAGTTGGGAGCACATAAGAGACACCCAATAGATATTTCTCTCCCTCTTACCCCCTCCCTTCCTCTCTCTCTAAAAATTAAAAAAAAAAAAATTCAAATGGATACAGTGTATATGAGAACGTTGATAGCATTTATTTTTGATAATAGGATTGTGAAAAAATTTTACTTTATTCTCACCTACAATTTCCAATTTTTCTCCAATGAAACCATAGTACTTTTCTAATCAAAGTTATTTAAAAATAATCAAAGGATAAAAGTTTATCCGCACTGCTCTTTTCACATCTTCTCCAAGAACGTCTCAGCAGTTTGCAGGTAGAGGCTGGTGCAAAAGCTACCAGGGCGATGCTCGGGGCTGACGCCACCCGGAGTCTGCCCCAGGCCCCACAGAGCGGCTATCCTCCACTTCAAGGCGGGCTATCAGCAAGGGTCTTCCCGTGGTCATTTCCAGGAGGGTGACAGCATTGGGGCTAAATCAATTCAGCCATATCTAGGGACAAACCTGGCAACCCTTTACTCAAAATGGGTTGCAGCCGTGCCAGGTTATCAACTCCTACCCAGCCTTTGTTCCGTGCATCATCAGTTTTGTGATTCCTTTATTGTGTACAGTCCTGGTCCTTGCTAACCATGTGGTATGGTTGCTGTCGCAGAGACAAGAATTCCAAATTTTCCCATGCTTAATTGATTCATAAGAGAAAGTGCCTTGTGTAACAGGAGAAGTCAGTTTAGATTTATCATGCTGAGAATTTGGCAGGACCCATCAGTAATGCTGTCTTTTAAAAAAGTATGTAGAAACTCAACCCGGTTAGCTATTCTGTGCCGCTCAGCTAGTATGCAAACAGGTTTTGTGCTCCCAGGTTTTTTCAGAGCCTTTTTCATGGCTCTTTAGGGTGTGGAGCCAGGATGCCCTGTCTCTGTGCTTGCAAAGCCTTTTCATCTTGGCACATATGCTCAGAAACTGCAGGTAATATTTTTAAAAGGCTAAAGAAATATATTCAAAGCATCCTCCCAAACCAGCCTTTGTTGTGCTCAGTTTTATTTGAGGCTGAGCAGTCTATTTGTCCAGCAGGAAACAATGAAGATCAATGGGCCACCCAGGGGCACTCTCTCCCCAGGAACTTGCTGTGGTCTCAACCCAGCTCCTTCCTGCTCTTTACCTGTGGCTCAGCTTAGACAGCTTTGAAAGTCTAGCGGCAGCCACAAAGGGACCTTTGCAGGCAGTTTGCAGATTCCACTGAGAAAGGGAACACGGTGAAAAGCAGGTCATTAATTTTTATATCCTTCTTTGCCTTTGTCTTTCTTCCCTGGCTCCTTCTCCTCAGGAGCCAGTACAAAATTGTGGGGAGGAGCAAAAGCTCATCACCTTAAGATCCATCCAAATGGTGGAGGGCTTGAATCACCACTGCTCTCTTTCTGAGGATAATTGAGGTATATAAGGGATGGTCGACCCATTGAAGAGACCACAAAGCTGTAGGGTTTATTTTAATGTCTAAATGAATGTGCTTTGGTGCAGGCTTTTGTTGTGTGTTGTTTTCATTCAGCCTGACGAAATGTCTTTCCTTCCCGAGTGAAATCACCACATGAGCATTGTGCAGAATTTTTCTCTGAGCTAGAGCATGCTTCCCCATTGGCTGGGCCACACAGGAGTCCACAGAGGGCAAGGCAGCTCCGTGGCCCCAGTGGATGGTGTAGATAACATGGCTTAGGAGGTTACAAATGAAGGCCGCAAAGGACGACACACATTCTGCCACGACTCGAAACAACCCTCCTCCCGTACCTGACTCCCCTCACCGGGTTTCTATGAGGCTTTGATTCCTCATTAAGCATCCAGGAAATACACGTCAAGAGAGTATAGAACAGAAGGTCTTCCCAGGGCAGCCTTCCTTTTCCTGGCAGTGGTAATTGTTTAGTTCATTCTTTGGAGTCACTGTATTCATTGTAGTCATTTAGACTTATGGACCTTCACGTATTTTTAACTGTAAGACATATTTTAAATGGAGGTCAGTCATAATTTTCCTTACAAGCACTGTATTTCACTCTAATTCTAGCTTTTTTGCTACTGAGAAAAGAGTTATTTAAAATTGCTAGTATGAGCCTGCTGTTTCCAGTTTTGGCAGAGTGCATCATCCCTGCTCACCAATCTACAGGCAGGACGGTGACCGAGGTTGTTGCGCAGGTCAGTGCATCTCCATCCAGGGTTGGGGCACATTTGAAGGACATGGCTGCTGGAAGCAGTTAATGACAGTCCAGCCAACCCATCAACGCACATTTACCATTGAGCCCAGTATGGTGCTTATCATTGTGGGAATAAAGAGGTCCTGGCATGCTGAGTGTGTGTATTCTTGGGAGAAAGAAGGGGAGGAACTAATATTTAATAAGGGCTCACCATGTTCTTGGTGCAGTGCTAGCCATTATAGAAATATACAAAGAGTTATAGGGCAGGGCTGCTGCCCCTGGGGAGCATGCAAATGAATTGAAAAGTGAAATGCACACATACACACACATACATACTCTGCACCTTATGTTCTTATATCCTATTTGGAGCAAACAAAACACATTAAATCCTCACAGCTTGATGAGACTGGTGCTATTATTATCCCCATTGTACAGCTATGGCAAGTGAGGAAGAGAGGTTGATAAGCAATACAGCTGGGATCCCATGTGTCCACCTGACTCTATTTCCTTTTCCTCCAGGGTATAGAGCCAGACTACACTTCCCAGGCTCCCCCTTGGGTATATGGTCTGGCAACTGCCCTGGCACACAACCCATTCTTAGGTTTCTCCTTTTCCGGGAAGCTGAAAATCAGAGGCCTCCAATGCCTTAGGGGATGGTGGGGACACGAGGGTGAAGGCCTGGGTCCTGAGCCCTGGTTTGGAAGAGGGCTGCCTGACTGGGACATCCACACCGGACTCTTCCAGGAGTGAAATGAACTTTTTGTGGCAAGCACCAAGCTGCCGGGCTGCGTGTTGTGGCAGTTCAGCCCCACTGACCCGCACAGGTGGGTTTCACACAGTCCGTGGCCACGCAGGTTATCCACGTGTGCTTCCTAATCGATGCTTAGATGAGTATCATTAATCTGTTATTGTTACTTTTTTACTTTTCTTTATTGTTTTAAACAGAAAAGCATAATCCGTATTCTCTGATTACTAGAACATAAAAGACATAAAGTATTTATTATATTGGGGGATTAAATAGTATTCAGCTTTTTGACCACATACACTATTGAAGTTTTAAGACAATGTCTACATAGATCTACTTGTAACGGAAAATTAATTTAAATTTTATTAAAATAATTAAGATTATTTAAATCTTACCAGTTAAAATATTCTCTTGAAAATAGTAAGCTCAAAATCTAATTGATTTTCCCTTTATTAATAATCTAATTAATTTATGTAACCATTGCCCTAGAATAAAGACCAAATATATTGAGAAGTTGCGTAGTAAAAACCAGGAGATGAATTGCTATTTATCAGTTGGCCCCTATGCTTTCAGGTTTACCTTTCTTACCTCTCTTTCTTGTGACCAATGATGTCATTGCTTAGAATCTATTTCCAGGAAACCACTGTGTGATTTTAGTGACCTTACTGTATGACACTTTGTTTTGTACATTGAACTTGAAAAGAGTCAGTACTATAATTCAAGTTTATTTAAATGAAGTGACTTGATATTTAATACACAAGCACACCTTGGAAACTTAAAGTAACATTTTTATTATTTCATGGGCATTATTGATTAATTGAAATTAAGATAGGCTAACTCAGACCAAGAATACTTCTACTTCTGTAGGAAAGAGTTATTGCAAAAAAGATGAGGTTAGAAAAAAACCCATAATATAAACAGTGACTAAAACAGAAAAACAATGTTTGAATTATGATAATTTAGATATGAAAGAAGGGTGACCACATGCAAGAAATAAACATGAGGGAATTCAAATAAGAGATATATGATTTAAAAAATATTAATACAAATAGACATATTTTATAAAGTATAGGCTTAAGAAAGAAAAGGGAGAATAAAGTAAAAATTTCATTCAAACTAAAAGACAGAAGAAATATTTTTAACTGGAGAATATTAGTAAGAACAAAAGGAATGCAAAGTATACTAAAAATCAAGAAAAAGAAGGAAATTCTGACATTTGTGACACCATCGATGAATCTGGAGAACATTATATTAAGTGAAATAAGCCAGACAAAGAGAATTACCATATGGTATCACTTATATGTGGAATCTTAAAAAAAAAGTCAAATTCATAGAAAAGTGGTTGCCTGGATCTGGGGTGGGAGAAATAGTAAGAAGTTGATAAAAATGTACCAACTTTCAATTATAAGATGGATAAATTCTGAGGACCTAATGAATAACATGGTGAGATAACATTGTGTTGCGTAACTGAAATTTGCTAATAGAGTAGAACTTACATATTCTCACCAAGGGGAAAAAATAACCGTAAATATATGAGGTGATGCATATGTTAATTAACTAGGTGGAGAGAATATTTTCACAATATATACATATAGCAAATGATCATGTTGTACACTTTAAATATATTACAATATCATTTATCAATTATACCTCAATAAAGCTAAAAAAAAAAGAAGAAGAAAGAAAAGAAGCTTTCAAATCCAGTAGCCCTAACTTCAAATTCCAGTTCCATTTTCAACAGGTCCTGACCGTGGTCTAATTAGTTTACCACTCGGAGCTCAACTGTCCCCAACTGTCAAATAAAAATACCTCATAAAATGCCCGCAAGACTGTATTTCTTAAGCTTTTCCAGTCCATGATACCAGACATTCTCCCTCCACATCAGTTCTTTCTCCTTTTACAGTAATTAAATGGTAGCTGGATAGCGACTGTTCAGTATTTTTATTTTCCAGCCTGAATGCAGGTAAGTATGGTCACGTGACTACATTCTCACCAAAAGAAGATGAGTGACCCCTACATGGGCCACTCTGGGCTGCTGGCTAAGACCCAGGTGTGCCTCCTCTATGCCCCTGCCCTGGCTAGAGCCAGTGGAGATCCAGCCTTGACCGGGTAGGTGAGACCATGGCCAAGGCCCTGAATGACTGTGAGGAGCAGAACTCCCCACAGCCTCGAATACTCACCTCACACTATTCCAGGGGAAGCAAAACACTTCTGTCCTCTCTAAGCTCCTGGCTAATTGTTGCTTTTTTTTGTTTTTTGGGGGGTTTTTTTGGGTTTTTTTTTTGTTGTTGTTGCAATCTCCTAGTGCTATCCTAAAGAATATAGCTCCGCTCAGACAAACATGAAAGCCTCTCTCCTCCATCCTCATATATTTCCTCCACTGCTAACTCTGGTGGAAAATCACTGCAAATTCTGGATGTTTCCACCCACCAGGAAAATGGAGTCAGATTATACTTCATTTGAAGTTCGAGAACAATTGGATATTTTTTACCAAATATAAAGTGACTTTATTTAATTTTTCCCATACAACCTTCCTCTGGAAAAAAAGAATTGATACCTTCCTTAATGCTTTAAAATATAGTTGTATTAATGGAAAATTTGAGGTACGGTAAGGCCAACACATCAGGAGCCAATGGTCATCGAACAGATAGTTCATTACTCACAGTTGCCGAGAGGAGGAGCCGTGCTACGCCGTGGGGGCTGGGCCCACACGGAGGAGCGCGGGGGTCAGTCAGGAGACAGATACGAGGGGGGAAGGGTGAGCAGGAGTCTTTTTTTGGGGTTCCTGCAGGAATAAATGGATGGGAAGAGTAAGCTGTCTTAGGAAATGGCTAGTTTGAAGGATTTCAGGGGACTCTGGGGAAGAGGGACTGGCTGTAGTTGTCTAGTACCTGGATTTGGGGTGATTAGGCCAGAAGTAGGATTTTGATAAAAAGAGGTAAAGAGAGAGACATTGGTCCAGAAATTAGGCCCCAGGAGGCCACATCGGGCTTATCCATCCCCGTCACCACCCGCACCCACACAGTTCCTGGTACATGATGGACCATTGTAAATACTGGCTGAATGAAAATGAATTCTGGGCCTGGAACGGAGGGCAGATACATGATTGAGGGACTCTAAGAAGACCAATTTGAATAATGAAGAAATGTGTTTGAAAATGTAGGGTGGAACCCTCCAAGAAGCAGGTGCCAAGACGACATGAAACGTGCAAGGATTTTATCAAGGGAAGCGCCTGAGCTAAAGTGGCGAGGGATCCAGGCAAGGTCGGAGAGTCCTCAGACCATGAGTAAAGGAGAGAGGAAAGGAGGGTGGGTAGAAGTATCCCAGCATTTCACACCGTCTACTGAGGGGCCCCAGGGAGCCCTTGGGGCAAAGTTGGCTGTTAAGTGTTTGGGAAATTGCCCAAGACCAAATGTCAGAATCAGGACTAGAACTGAAATCTCCTTCTTTAGTCTCAGGTCAGTACTCTTCCCGCTCACCAACCCCTCCTTTTTTTAATAAGCAAATAAAACCATGAGGTGGTCAAATGGTTTTCCCAGAATTGGAGGAGAATTTTTGTTCAACCTATTCTGAGTCCAGCAATAGAACATAAAACTTCCTGGAAAATCAGGTAAAAAGATAACCTGTGTGCCATGTAGCTTGCTGGGAACAGGTCCGGGCTGGCACCTGAAGAATGCCAGTGCCAAATGCTAGCTTTATATTTGCAATTACCCTTCAGCAAGGAGAAACCACGTACTACCATGGGAAAAGTACCAGATAAGGTCATCCACCAGATAAACGACCTCCCTGGGTATGATTTCCTCAGGGATAAAATAAGAAATTTGGACTAGATACATGCAGAAGTCCACCCAATGCTATGCATGAGGATGCTAAGGACCCAGATAAGCCTGAAACTGAGGTTTCAGTAACAGAGGGCAAAGAAAATCACTGCTTTTGTGGAGGAGGGTGGGAAGATGCCAGGGGCGAGTCCTTGTAGAGTTGTACTAAAGGTGTGATGAGAGCGTCACTTTTTGTTCAAATCCTTCCTATATGCCCAGCTCTGTATTAGGCTGTGGAAATAAAACGGTAAGACATGGTATCTGAATTTGAAGAGCTCGTAGCTGAGTTAGAAGGCTTGGTAAGCAGTAGTGTGGGATGGGGAAAGGAAGAGGGCTTTGGAGGGAGTCCTGTGGAATCTTGGGTAAACCACATAATCTCTGAATTGGCTTCTTCAGATGAAATTCCTGTTTCTTGGGGTTGTTGGGAAAATTAGAAATAGGATCGGTAAGCTGACCGGAAGAGCATTGGGAACAAAAGTGGTACTCAACAGCCCAGGCTGGTGTGGCTCAGCGGATTGAGCACCAGCCTGCAAACCAAATGGTCGCCAGTTCAATTCCCAGTCAGGGCACATGCCTGGGGTGCGGGCCTGGCCTCCAGTAGCGGGTGCTTGAGAGGCAACCACACATTGATGTTTCTCTCTCTCTCTTTCTCCCTCCCTTCCCCTTTCTAAAAACAAAACAAAACAAAAAATGGCAACCTTTAAAAAAAAGTGGTACTCACAAAATGGCATGCTGTCATTACTAGTGTGACTGGTATAAGATTAGCGAGTGAAAAATGTTTCCCAGTCCCTCACCCACCCCCAGTCCTGCTCTGCATGAAGAGGCTGCTTTCTTGGGCTCCTTGCCAGTGGGTGCGAAACGCTCTCTGAGGTAAAGCAAGAGATTGTGATGCAGGGATAAAATGAGCTGATAGGAGCAGGTGAAAGACCAGGAGGAGAGGCCAAGCAGATCCAACGATGAGGAATTCAGAGAGGGAGGCGATGAGAACTGAAAGAAAAATGCCTCCTGATGCTGGTGAGCAGGAAGAATGGGGGAGGTGGGTGAAGATGAATGGGAGGCTCTGGAGCTGGGGGTAAGAGAATTGGGGAGAAGGGGGAGGGGGTATAAAAATGTAACTGGACAGTTTGAATTGGACACTCCCCCCACTTTATTTTTGAGAGGTAAGTTAGGAATAAAGATTTCCTTTCTGAATGTTTTGGCTTCCTGTTCCTCTGTAATCATGACATCACAGCAAGACTGAACCACAAGGGTCTGGCATTCTTAAGGCTCACGTTACACACATACATAGCTGGAGCGCATTGTGGTGACAGAGGTATTTACAAAGCCCTATGCGGCTGGAGGGATTTCTCATGAATGGGCCAGAGAGAATGAGGCTGTTGATCTATTTGAGGGCTGGCTTTGACTCCTACTGAATGAACAATCATGGAAAAAATCACTTGAAGCCTTTGGGCCCCAACTTCCTCACCTATAAATGAACAGTATTTGAAAAATACCCCCCCTTAAAGGCTTCACATAAGGATCAAATGAGATATTGAATGTGTACTATAAAGAAGCAGTGGAGACTTTTGGTCAAGACTTTGGGTTGTGAGGTTAGATATCCGTGGATTTGAAGGTTGGTTCAGCGTGACATGGACAAGCAACAGGATATTTGTGGGAACCAAGGGCCAATGTGCGTAGAGCCCTGACACCCACCTGGCACAGGTAAATGCTCAGGTGTTATTAGATTCTCTTTGCACAGCTTGGAGCGCCGTACAAGTGGCTATTATTAATTTTACAATAATTCCTACTATGGCCTAACAGTATGAAGCTGTAAAGGTGAAAATACACGAAGCGTAGGGGTGAAGCATTGTGTTAGTTTCTTACTGCTGCTATAAGAAATTATCATGAACAAGAAAAATTTATACTCTTATAGTGCTGGAGGTCAGAAGTGTGAAGTCTGCTTCAGAAGTCTCACAGTCAAGGGGACAGTAGGGTTGGTTCCTTCTGGAAGCTCTAGGGCAGGATGTATTTCCTGGCCTTTTTCTGCCCGCCTTCTCGTCCACCTTCCAAGCCAGAATCAGAGCTCCTTCCTTCCTCTCTGGCCTCTGCTACCATCCTTGCAACTTCGTTCTCTGACCCTGACTCTACTACCTCCCTCTCAGAGAGACATCCTTGAGATTTTGTTGGGCCCACCTGGATAATTCAGGATAAACTCTCCCTCTCAAGATCCTTAACATAATCACCCTCGCAAATAGTTGGGGTTTTTTTCCATATAAGGCAACAGGCTCACACGTTCCGGGACACCCTTGGGCCAACTGTTATTCAGGCTATCACAGGTACCTAGGGAAGGAAAAAGGAATTTCCAAGAAGGAGGAACTTGAACAGTGGGAAAGCATTATAGCTGCAGACAGGAACTACTGGAGTTAGAAACATAACAAAGGCGAGTGATGAGTTGAGAAGACATTCGCATGAGTCCAGTCCCAGTGACCCCCAACAGGTAAAGAAGCAGGTTGGTAAACTTGACCTCATCGCCTTCCTAGGTGTCTCTCATCCCCGTTCTCACCATGTTGTGTGCCTATCCCCACCTCCCTGTTCTCCCCTATTCCTTTCCTTCCTCTTTGTGTTCAGAAGCAGAATGACACTCACTGCCCTACCGACCTGATTTTTAAATTTTGGCTCAATCATTTCCAAACTTTGTGACCTTGGTCCAACCACTTAACCTCTCTCAATCTGAAATACCTCATTTATTAGAACAAGTATAATGTCAGTGACCTAAGGGGGGGTTTGCAAAACATTCTATGAGATGATCTTTTAAGAAAACACCTGACTCACAGCAATGTTACTTTTCCTCTCTTTTTCCTAATCTCCCAGGTTTCCCAGCTTCTTGGGCTCAGCAAGCCTTGCCTGAGCGCCTCCTCTGGGCCAGTCATTTTTTCCAGGCATTTCCACACATACTGTCACATCTGTTTCTCACAAAAAAACTTCTGAGACAGATTTAGTTCCCCTTTTTGGTGGTAAAGGAAAATTTGTTTCTTACTCTATTTACAACACTCCTGCCACCAAGTAGGTGGGAATTTTTCCCACACCAACCAGTTCTCCAACTCTCTGGATACCAATTTAATTTTGACACTAACTACCCAGAGTTAGAAGAGACCCCACAAGTTGAGGGCTCAATCCCACAAAACTGCCCCGCCTTCAGACACCAATCGCAAGTTGTGAGTCTCCAAGTTCACATATTTCTGTCGTAATTGGCTATAAATTGGGGGCTCCTGCAGGCCCACATCAGTATGTAGATCATCAGGTGATTTGCTCTACTGGCTCACAGAACTGAAGGACATGCATTTACTGGTTTATTAGAGAGGATGAACTGAAGGACACAGATGAACAAACGGAGGAGGAGGTGCACAGGGTGGGGTTTGGAAGGATCCTAAGCACAGAGCTCCTGTCCCTGTGGAGCTGGGGTGCCCCACCCTCCCCGCACACACACGTGTTTACCAACTCAGAAGCTCTCTGAGCCCCGTAGTGTAGGGATTTTTATGGAAGCCTCATCACACTGGCACGATTGATTTATTAACTCAATCTCTAGCCTCTCTCCACTCCCTGGAGGTAGTGGGTGGGGCTGGAATTTCTAAGCTTCTAGTGGTGGCTTGGTCTTTCTGGTGACCAGCCTGAAGCTATCTGGCGGCCCACCCAGAGTTGCAACAGAGGAGGAAACTTCAAAGGATTTGGCAACTCTGTGTAAGATGTTCCTATCACACCAGCACTCCGGAAATTACAAAGGATTTAGGTGTCAAGAACCAGGGAAGACCTAATATTAGAACAAAAGTTGCTCCTAGTACCCCCATCACTCAGGTGACAGGAACTCTGTGTCAGAAACCAGGGGCACAGACCAAATATATATTTCCTATTATGTCACCAATGGGCACAGTGAGATGCAGAGAGTTGAGGCAATTTACCAAGTGCACGTGGTAGGAGGTGACTGAGCGGTGATGCGGGCTGTATCTTTTGACCCCACACCTGCCTACGGCACAGGACCACAGAGTACATTTCATTGTTGGAAGAGTACCGTTTGAATTTCTTGCTATTTAGTTTCAAAAGTAAAACAGAGCATTTGCTTATCTTTTTTTCTTCTTATAACACAAGAACCTTCCATGGTGGAAGTTTTAACTTTGGGTGTGGTCCTTGATTTTGTTCTGAGGGCCCACAAACATTGCAAGGAGCTGCTCAGATCCTGCCACGTGCAGCGTGGCAGGTGACACAAAGTTCTGCTCTTTCTACTCCCAGGCGGCCAGATACCAGTTCTGAGCACCTGCTTGCAGTAGTTTGTTCCTGCTATACTAATGACAGGTGGTGCACGGGTGGCTGCAAGGCTATACCTCACCTTTATGACAATAGAAAAAAGTGGCCTCTCTGAACAAATGCTAACTTGGCCATCAGAAGTTTCTTTGAGCCAATTAGAAAAGGGTACCCCTTCCCTTGCATAGGTACGGATCCGTGCCAAGGCTGAACGCTGGTTGCGTTTCCATCCCTGCCCGCCTCCTGCACCTCAGCACCGTGGCCAGTGGGGGGGTGGGAGGGGGCGGGGGGGGGACAGTGAGACCACAGTGCTGCGTTCAGATCATGTGACCTCCGGCAACTGACTTACCCTCTTTGCAACTTGGGTTCATTGCCTGTAACTCAGGGAGGATAACTATATCTATATCAAAGATTCTCATGAGAATGCAATAATTTACACACACAAGTTGGAATGGTTCTTAGTTATAATAATGAACGTAGGAGTGTGAGTTAGCGTGACTGTTACTAGAGCTGCAAGCCCAGCTACTAGGAAGACACAGAGTCCCCAGTTCTCTCTCCTTCTAATCCCAGGCCCCAGGCCTAATTTTACTCCCTTTCCCTCTGCCATTCTAGAAATATCCTCTCTGATACTTCTCCCTCATGGACACCATATGACACCAGAGAATTCATCTAGGAACGAAGCGTGCCTGCACGTGTGCTTCACACGTATTTGAAATCTTCGTCTGTCTTGCTGAGTGTGTTTGTTAAGATAAAGACTAAGCTGTTGAAACAAAGGAACCTAAAATTGTAGTGGCTTAAAGAAGATAGACGTTTATACCAGTCGCTGTTTTAGAGCAGATGAATAGAACACCTCTCAAAGTATCTTTCCTGTGCCTTCTCATGTTAAGGTAGTCGCGAGCCAGCCGCCTTATCACACACGGAAATGGGGCTCATTTACACGAGCTCTGTACCTAAGCCACATCGTCTGGCTCTCAGGAATCTAGAACCTGTAAGCAGTTCTCACTGGTGTACCCCACCGGCTGCTGGCTCCCTTCCCACTTCATCTTAGCAATGTATTCTTTCCAGAAATCCACCACTTTGATATTTTTCTTACAGTGGTCCGATCAAAGTGCTTACAGTGAAAAAGAGAGTATTCCGAGGCCTAGATTTAGTATGTCTCTGCAACAATTTTCTGTGTATTAGATTTGACAATAAATGCTTATGTGGTAGGAGGCGGCAGCGAAGAGAACGTCAATAGTTGGGATTGTTGATTGTTATTAGCTGCAAACAGAGCTGGCAAAATGAACTCGTTCTCCAGAAGTGGCATCAATGCTGACTGTGCACAAAAAAGGTGTAATGTGCGTACAGAGAAAGCACAGACCTCACCTTTGTAGAGAGTCCTTATTTTGCCATCTGTTTTTAATTTTTCACTTAAAAAAAACCCTGACAATGAGCATTTCTGCCTGGAGTTGGGGGCCGGGGATGCTGTTGTGCTCATTCCCCAGAGCACCAGAGGTCAGAGTTCCTGTGCCCGTCTCTCTGGCTCACCAAGCAGCTGCATGAAGCTGCGGTGCCCCTTTCTCCTCCTCTGCAAAGGGCACCCCCATCCAGATGCAATGTGACTCAGTGTGACCCTCTTTAGGTCTGAACTGTCTTTGGAGACACAGTGCCCCGGAAACAGATACAACAAAACAATACAGAATGCTGCATTAATCTAGACGTACGAGGAAATACGTACTCTGTTGTACTTCACTCATTCATTCATTCAGTGAATGTCGATTGTCTCTCTACTCCGTCTTAGAGTGTTTGCCAGGATAAAGGTAAGTAGCTATAACAAAGACATAAAAAATGCAGTGGCTTAAGAAAGAAAGGAGACTGTGCTCTTCATGGTCACAGCCTGGGTGGGCCAGGTTGGTGAGACAGGTAGGCTACAGGTGGTCACTCGGCAATCTTCCTGCCCCTCCAGCCCCCAGACTCAGTCCCTGTGGTGGGTGTGGTTTGTATATATAAATATATAAAGGCTGCCTCACTCACCCTTTCTACAAAAGGGAACCTGTCTTGACAGTGCTTACACCCCACTTGAACAAACTACAAACATGTTGAAATTAAGAGATGCCATAGTAATGTTTACATAAAATTTGTCTTTGCATGTTTGTTTTTTTTTGAGAGAAGTTTAACAAAAGAAAACCTGTTTCTGCTCCAAAAGCAAGCAGTATAAACTAGTTGTTTGCATTGGTCAGAAAGCCTATGAAAGAACTGGTGAGGATTTAAGCTAATACTCCTCGACTCTAACCCCCAGTCCCCTGGTGAAAGGTGTTTGCATAAAAGCCCAGCCTGCCTGACTGGCCCTGGACATTGAGCATTGACCTCGTGTGCGTCTCTCTGGAGAATGCTGAATTGGGTTTTGCAGGCTGTGGCATGTAGTTTGGAAGTGATTCTGACCTCATCCCGTAGATAAGAGAAAGAAATCTTGCTACCAAGGTCACTGACGTGCTACCTGGGGTCAGCAGTGGAGGAGGCAGAGAAAGGCTGATCAGACTGATAAGAAGGTTGTGCGTGCCTATCACCCATACCTACCAACTCTCTCCCTGCTTGTCTTGCTGAAGTAAATAAGTATAAATATGGCATTTACTCTATGTGTATGTGTGATCAGTAGCTTTTCTTTCATATTAACTACCCTTTGACACCCTGAACCTCTGGGTTTTACCACAGGACGGGCATGACTTTCTAATGAACACACAGAGTAGATGAGCCCCCTTCTGCATAGTCAAAGCTGAGTCAAGAGAAGATCCAGCTTCCAGAAGGGGAAAAGAAATAGTCCAAGAGAGTAATGTCCTCTAAACAAAATAGGTGGATTATGATTATGTGTATTCACCTTGCATTGATGAGATCATGGTCACATGGCTGGCCCAATCTGCAAGGGATGCTAGGAAATATAGTCTAGCTGGTAGACCTGTGCTGAGCTGAAACTTTATTACATGATTCAAGAAAACAAGAAAAGATTTTGGTGGAGCAATTCCTCACTGTGGCATGGAATTTTAGTGCTCCCCTAAACTCCTTTCTCGTTTTTCCCACCCCTTAAAGACATAGTTAAGATTTAAAATTTCTTTTAAGCACAGCGAGGCCACTCACACAGAGCAGAGTCTCCATGCTTCCTCCTCTCCCCTAGAGAGATGATTGCCCCACCGCTTACAGAGCAAGTCCGGTCCTGTCATTAACTGCTTTATTCCTTGGCATGCTGGTTCATGGTTGCTAGGATTCCAACATTATTGCTATGGGTTTCAAACATGCTGGTTGGCCCCAGGCATAGCATGCTCTAGCACATGTTGAAAATGAGCCCGCCACTGAATGGCCAGACATCAGGAAACCATTGATTCTAGCACACAGATCACTCAGATACTACCTGGCTTCCCAGACCTCTATGTTAAGCCAGAAAGGAGTTATACCAAGGTAATAATGATGACTATCATGTATCGGTGCCAACTATGATCGGGGCTTTGGGATTGGTGCTCGACATACCTTTTCTTTACTCTCTTAAATTGTGTTTGTAAATGGTTTCTGGGATCACCTCCCAAATCCTTGTTCCTTACTCTGGAAGGAACACAAACTATAATTGTCTTCTTAGATTAATTTTCACTTACCCCCTGGGGCTGGGGAGAGACCTGTGTAACATATGAGCGCTAAACATCACAGAACATCAGGGCCCTGATAGCAAGGAAAAAGGCAACAATTGCTGGGTGGGCAACTAGCCATGACCATCCCATGTGTCTTTAGCCAAGTCTAATTTTTTATGTTGCGATTAATGAGTAGCTAGCTGTTCCCACACTCTTGATACCTTTCTTATATTTCACAGTTGTCTTGGGACCCTGATGATGCCCCTGTCAGGCCGAGACTGCTGGAATGGTCACCAAGTCTGCCCATCTCAGAGTGAATCGGAGAGCAAGCGTCGGATGGGCCCCGTGCGCCCATTCAAATGGAGCCCATTTACTTGGCCAGACCAGGTGGGCTCCAGGGCGATGCAAGTCTGAATGGGGCAGAGTGAGCAGCCAAACTGCCCCTGCTCTGGGTCACTTAGCTCCCCGCCGAAGCCTCTTCCTCAGCACTACTACATTCCATTGTAATTGTCTGTTTCTCAGGCTGCCTTTGAGGTTTGGGGTCTAGTCTCCTATTAAACCATCTACAGGCTTTGCTCAGCTTGTAAAATCCTCCCGCCTCTGGTTGGCTGCAGCCTCGTAGATACAGCTTTGCCAGTAGAAGAAGGTGTTGGGGATGTAGCAGGGTCTGGGCCACTAATGGGGAGCAGAACTCTGGCTGAATTTCATGCCCCATCCTCCTCTGCTCCGCAATGGGTCAGGCACTCAAGCTGTGAACTGCGCACAGCAGCCCTTGAGTTCTTAACCTCTTTGAGTCTTATTTCCTCCTGTGTAATACAGTGGTAACAAAGCATTGATTCAGTGCTTTTATGGGGATCAAAGTGACAGAACATGTAGAGGAAGGTTTTGGTTGTCATATTGCAGTGGGTCCAAATCCTAACTCTGTTTTACTAAGGGGCGTGGCTTTGAGTGGATTACTGAATTCCCTGAGCCTCGCCTTCCTCAACTGGGAACAATAATAGTGCTTACTTCATTAGGAAGATTAAATAAGATACTACATGTGGAATACATAAACTAGAGTGAGGCTCATATCAACTACTCAATCAATGTTAGCAGTTTTTACATTTTAGTTTTATGTAAAGTTCCTAACACACAGTAAGTGACCAAAATAAAAAACCTGTCAGGCAATAAATAAATGAATGTGGAATGAGCTGAAGCAGGGTCTTCACTTTTGAGAGGGCAGCCTTGGCTTGTCCCCAGGACTTCATTTGGTAGATATCCCCTGCTGCCGGCCACCACCCGCCCCGTCCCTGGGGGCCTAGATTTCCTCTCAAGCTCCTGCCTCAGGGGTGGCACCTGCGCTAGTCAGTCTTGGTGCTTCATGTCTGAGTACAGCAGTTTGCACAGAGGTGGGCTAGGACCAACTGTGGCCACTTGGAGTCGCCTTTGAATGAAGACATTTCCTTGCCCAGGTCCTGCAGAGAGGCTGCCGCAGCCCATCATTGAAAAAGAAGCAGAGCTGACAGGTGGAGAGGAATTGCTGAGCCCTAACATCGTAGTTTTAATCCTGGGTTGAGCCATATCTGAAGCTACCATAGCACTTGAACTTTCCAGCTAGATGGTCCTATTCTGTGTCATTACTGTACTGAAGCTATTTTGACCTGAGTTTCTCTCACTTGGAGGTTCTATACATAAATGTAACTGAAAAATCCTATGGCTGAATGTGTGATACAAGTACTACAACTGTACTTGTAGTAGAGATACCATTTATTAAGCTTTACTAGGTACCAGGCACTGTTTCAGGTGCTTTGCATGTGTTAGCTCATTTAGGCCTCATAACTGCTTGAGGCAGGCCCTGTTACTTCTGTTCTACAGATGGGAAAACAGAGTTACAGAAGGGTTTCCTGCCTAGTGATTTCAGGGTCAGGATTCAAACTTTCACATTCAAGGGAGCGATGGGCCATCTGAAAAGCTTAGCTTGTAATGTTTTGCAAATAATGCTAACATACCTAAACATTTTTGAACTGCATTTTTAAAAAAGGATTACTAGAGCTAGTTTATTTGAGAAAATAAAAAAAAAGAAATAAAGAATGCTGCACATAATTATGCATTGCGTTTGGCCAGAAGGGCATTCCTGTGTTTGCTTAATTACTTCCTTTACTACCTATGACTTTCAAAGATATTTAGCTGTATACACAAATGATATGCACCCTGAAGGGACAAAAGTATGTGACCAGTGAGAATGTGAAGTGGGCTCTGAAGGTTATTCTAAAAGGCTCACTTCCAAACCTGTTTTGTGCAAGGTATGCTTTTGAAGAGCACATCGATTACGGTATGCTGATTTCCGAAAAGGTTAGTCACATCACATTATGCTCACACCTTATTATTCTTTCTTTTAAATCTGTATCTAACAGAGGCAAGGCATCATGGCATTTGCGTTAGGGAGTCTGGTCACTCTAGCTGGTGTCTTGAAGGAGAGCTGGTTCTACAGAAGAGCCTGAGAGAGACTATTTAACTCCAGAAACATCAGGTCAAGATTGAGAAAGAAATAGCCCGTTGATGTGCCCTGCACTCAGCTGAACACTCCCCGGAGCCTCACAGAAGACGCCTGGGAAAAAACGTTTGGGCCGGGGGTGTGCAAGAGGCAGCCAATTGGTCTTTCTCTCCTTCTGTTTCTCTCCCTTCCCCTCTCTCTGAAAATTAATAAATGAAGTCTTTTTAAAAAATGATCTTCAAAATCCTCTTTTCTACTGCCAGTGTTATCCTCCTAATATTAATAATGGCTTTCTCAGGATAATGTGCATTTTTACATTAATAAATAATAGTTTGGCATGGTACAAACTTAGAAATGCACAAAAAGGTATATGGTAAATAGTGGCTTTCCTTACTCATTCCCCAACCATCGAACTCATCTTCCCAGAGGCAAACAATGCGATAGGTTTCTTGTGTCTCCTTCAAGAGGAATTCTGTGTGGAAATAAGAATACAAATAATCTTTATTTTACCCAATGTTGGTGTATTGTACATACTCATTTGTATCTTGTTTTTGTTTTTGTTTTGTTTTTTCATTTAGAGCCCGTTTTGGAGCTTGCCTTATTATACCAAAATGTAGGTGGCCTTCAAGTCTAGATACATAACAATATGTTCTTTTAAATATAGCTTGCCCTGATCGGTGCGGCCCAGTGGGTTGGGCATTGTCCTGCAAAGCAAAAAGGTTACCAGCTTGATTCCTGGTCAGGGCACATGTCTAGGTTGTGGGTTTGGTCTCTGGCCAGGGTGAATATGAGACGCAACTGATCAATGTTTCTCTCCCACATTGCTGTTTCTCTCCCTCTTTTTCTCCCTCCCTTTCCTTCTTTCTAAAAATAAATAATAAATAAGATCTTTAAAAATGTATAGCTTATTGATATAAAATATATGATAAAATAATGTTTCCAGATTTTATAGCCTGGAGGCATATACATACTGAGATAAAAATTTTCATGTGCTTCTTAAAATTCCCTCCGCAGGCTTCTTCCTTCTCTTCTGGCCAGTCCTTCTCTTGCGCCTGGCTGCCCCACCACCCTGGGACCTGGATGAACACCACACTGCAAGCATCAGTCGCAGCTTCCTGTGTGCCGCTAAGGAACCAAGAAGACACAACCAAGAAGAGTGAAGCTCCACTGCTTGGGAAGCGGAGCAAGGAGGAGCCCAGCGGTTGACTTCTCCCGCCTTTCTCTCCTCTGTAAACTGCTCTGAGATGATGGTTCCTACTTAGAACCCATCTGAAATGCTTTCTCTTTACAACTCATTGATCTAATCAGAGTGGGAACACATTGCATCACATCACACTTCTCTCAACTCACTTCTCTTCTGCTTCACCCTCACCTTCCTGGGCTTGTACCTCCCAAGTAAATTACTAGCCTTGCTTTCTAAAGAACCTGATCTAGGACTCTATAAATCTGCATCGTTCTTTTTTAATAGCTGCCTTGTCTTTCACTTACATACATACAAAATTTATTTAACCAATCCTCTATTGGCAGACGTTAGGTCACCTCCAATCTTTTGCAGTCATGAATATTTATGAAATGCATAAATTCAATTTTATGAATATGAATTGCTTAAAATATATGAATTGCTTTTGGATCTCTATGCTTCCATGTCATCTCTTCTTGGGTGACAACACATTGCTAGATAATTAGTATTTTTATCCTTAAAAAATAAAGAAAGCTAAACACTTTTAGAGGGATTGGGCATTTGCTTTCCCCTAGGGACTCATTTTTTGCCACTCTTATCTTTAAATTCTATAAGCCATCAATACTGAGATACTATTTGTAATCCCCAGAGCTCTCTTAAACCTCCCTGCCTTCCCACAGGCTGTCCTCCCTGCCTGGAATGCCCTTCAGACTAGCCCCCTGGCAAACTCCTATTTGTCCTTAAGCCAGGGTCTTGTGCCAAAATTACATCCAATTCTCTTTCTCTGATCCCCCTCCAGGCAGGAACATCTTTTTCCATGATCTACCTTTATTTTGAATATGTGACCATCGTAGCTGTCATCATGCTGAATACTAATCACTTCTTTGCATTTCTGGCTCTCCACTGGTCTATAGGTTCTCTGAGGGCAGTAATCACATTTTTTACCCTTAGAACTCCAAGGCTGTAAATAATCAACAAAATTTATCCAAAAAAGCTATACCATATTTGTCTCTAAGGGCATCAACAGCAACCCAGCTTAAGTGGATTGATGCTCTTTTTTTATAAATAGCTAATGCTTTTATCCATGTATCAATAATTTTGCCCTAGGGCTCTAACAAAAAAAAAAAAAAAATAAAGCAAGCATGTTTTCTTAAGAAAAGCCTGACTCTTGAGACAAGTTTGAGTTAGAGTTGCTGCTCATTAACTTGTTATCTTGCACAAGTCACTTCAACTTTTTGACCTTCAGTTTCCTCACTGGTCAAGTGGCCGTAATAAGACTTACCTCCTGGGGTTGGCTGTAAGGATTAAACATAATAACACATGTGTGCATATTATCTTTCCTACACCTGGAATAGATAGGGAGGATGAGCTAAAAGTATTAATTCTTTTACCCTTCCCTTCCTCTCTCTTTTGCATGCTGTCTTTGTGTAAATTCCGTGATCTCTCTTAATTTCAACAGTTTTGAGGTCTATAATAACAACAACACAAACTTTATATGGAGTTCACTATGAGTTAAGTAGTATTTTGTGTGCTTTACATGTGTTGACTAAGCTACTGAACTTGATTAGAGTCTTACCTTGACAATGTGACCCTTTGATGGTTTGAATTAACTCTGTAATGGCAAACTATTTTTCTAATATTATCGTGAGTTCCAAACATGACATACAAGGCTAAAGAACTCCCATGAATAATATTGTTTTATCCAAAATAGAAAGCAAGCATGTACTTTAGGGTACCAGAAGAGTTACAGTTAAAAAAACATGTTTGTTTGTTTGCTTGCTTTGAAAAATTTGATATTATTTAAAAACAAACAAAAAAACCCCATTGAAGTTGGTGGTAGTCATGGGGGAAACTTTGGTAGTTTGTGTTTAGTTACTTAGGGTCGGGTGAGAGGAAGAAAGAAGAGCCACAAAATCTGTGTTAACTGCCATTTACACTTGATAGGAATTTCTCAAAAAGCATTTGAAGAGCTGAGAGTGAATCCCAGGCAAGGCCTTCAACCCGGAAGCTGGAAGGCTCTTTCAGAATACAGGAAAAATGCATTTCTGATGTGGTTCCACCAGCCTCAGCCAGAGCCGCTATAATAGGCATTGTTTGAGCACTTTTATTGCAAAACCAAGACATCTGTAGTTTTCTAAGTCCTATTGTTCCCCTTCTTCTTCCTTTCAGTCATATCATTGCTTGCTTGTTGTAGACAATTTGCTGTCTACCCAGCACCCAGTCACCCACTTCTTCCCTGTTAACAACATATCACCCAGTGGAAATACATTCACCCCAAAAGGGAGGCACCTATTCCAGTCACAGGCAATTAATCATGTGTGGTCTAAACCATCATGTTGCCCCTTTGAAACTGTTGGGTTAGAGGTGGATATCTGAGCCCTTCTGGCTAAAGAGATGTAGGGGGAAGTTGGCTGGAAAGTTCCCATCTCAGTTAAAATGATTGAACCTCAGAGGGGTAAAGTCTTTATGTACTACCCCTACCTTCACTCTACCTTGGAAAAGTGATGTGAAGCCAAACTACCTAATGCTGCAGCAGCCATTTTATGACCATGAGGTAAGGAGAACAAGAATGAGAGGGCAATAAGCTGAGAAAGCCCTCCTTTGGGCAGGGGGATTGATGACATCAAGTAGGCTCAGAACATGCCCTGGCGTTATATCCAGACTTCTTATTAAGTAAAATTAAATGTCCTTTGAGTTTAGCTGCCATAAACTGGTTTTGCTGTTAATTTTTGCCAAAAATAATTCTAATTGATATACTTGCCTTCACTATAGAACTTTCTATGATGTTATTTGTAAAAAAAAAAAAAAAAAAAGATAAGAAACATTAGTCCGATGAGATTTTAAGATTATTTTTCATTCTCTTTTCTCCATTTCTCCCTGTTACATGGATAAGAGAAAACTGTGATGACTTTATAAAAATCTTCAGAATGAATTTAATTCCCTTTGTTGTCACAAGTTCTACTTCTTAATCCTTATTCAAAACATTATTTCCCAATAGGAACAGGAATTTTCTAAAAGTTGAAGCATCTCCATTTTGGAGGCTGAACACACCCCAGCCTCCCTCTGTACACGTACATGGTCAGCCGTCCTGCAGACCCTCTCCCCTCTGCATGTGCTCTGGCTCTTCCCCTCGGACTTTGCACGTGCCTTGAATGACTACAATGCCAATTCCAGTTCGAATTCTACAATCCTTTTTGGCCCCAGAGTGCAGCAGCAACTAAACAGAATTATCTGTGCCCCTGACCTCAATTTCTTAAGGAAAATTGTAACGAGGTGTTGACAAGCCAATCCGCTGACTCCCCATGGGTCACAGGGCCACACCTGGTCACATCTGTTGTGGGCTGTGCACAAGGATCATGTGACACAAACATGCGTGCCTAAGCCTAGCCCTTCAACGCAGCAGCAGGGAAGGGACCTCTTAGCAGTACGAATAATGAAACAAGGCCTGTAGGAGGTATCATTTAGTTGGCATCAGATTATAAGACATTAACAGAGTCCCATGTGTCTGTAAGATATCGATTGTCATAAACCTACGATTACATTTTGTATCTTGATCAGAGTGGCAGGCTATTGAGGGTGTGGTAGGCAAAATAATAGCCTCCAAAAGATGTCCTCATTTTGAGGCCCAGAGTCTGTGAATATGTTACATTATACTGCAAGGGGAAATGAAGGTTCTGAGCAGCTATGTTACAATAAGATTATCTTGGATTATCTGGTTGGGCTCAGTGCAGTCACAAGGGTCATTGAATGTGGGAGAGAGAGGTTTAAGTCGAGTAATGCAATGCGAGGAGATTCCTGGCCCTTGCTGGCCTTGAAGAAGAGAGGGCACACAGGCCCCAGGATGTAGGCAGCCTCCAGAAGCTGGAAAGCACAAGAAAACATGTTCCCCTGGAGTCTCCAGAAAGGAATGTAGTCCTGCCAATACCTTGAATTTTAGCCCAGCGAGACCCTTTTGGATTTCTGGCTACCAGAACTGTAACGTAATAAACTTGTGTTGCTCTAAGCCCCTAGATTTGTGGTAATTTCGTACAGCAGCCACAGGAGACTCATACAGGGATAAGATGGGTACTACCTTTTATGTACTAACTCATATATTCTCACTCAATCCAGACAACAAAACTGTGAGTTGGCATTATTAGTCCTGTTTTCCCAATAAGGAAATTAAGAAGAGATTACACAGGTAGCTAGTGGAAGAACTATTTCATTCCTGAGCCCATGTTCTTTCAAGCAAACCACAGCTGCCTCCTTGGAAGACAGTCACTGCTTCCAGAACGTCGCTGTAAAATGGAAACACCTGGCATCTCTAAAAATTCTGACGCCTGGTTCTCATGCCCAGACATTCCCATTTAATTGGTGTCGGGTATAACTTGGCCATCAGTTTCAAAGTGCAGCAGCGCTTGGCAACCACCATTCTGAAGGAAGGTCTACAGAGCAGGTCCTCAAATACCTTCCTTTCATTCACTGTTATTTCACAACAACGTTGAAGAGATACTGTGGGAACTTAACTTGTGTTTATATCAGTTGGGCTATGGTAAAATTGGTTTCATTATATATCATTTCCCCTCAGTTGAAAGGACCTGTTGATGACATTTACTGAGGACTTAATGTAGGGTCTTATGTTAAATGGTGACATTACAATTACTTTTCCTTTTTGAAACGACTTCTTTTTCAGTGATCCCCACCAGGGTTGCCCAACACACTCCTCTGGAAAGCTTTTAGAATATACTTCTGCTTGGCCTTGCCCTCAGAGATTCTGATCCAAATGGTCTGGAGGAGGGCCTGGTACAGTTGAAAGCTCCCCAGATGATTCAAATGGATAGTTGGGGTTGAAACCCCCTGTACCAGGTGAACACATTGATGTGTGTGCTGGCGGGGAGCCTACCTATATTGTGAGTCATTGTGAAAACTCTGGGTGCCGGTGGGAGGGAAAGGAAGTTTCCATAGAAGAGTGGATTCCTCCGCTACCCCATGGGATGTTTAAGGGTAACTGTACCCAGCTGCCCCTGACAGGAAGTGTGTACACATATTTGTGGAACTGCTCTATCGGCACTGAGAAAGAAGTCACTGTTTTTGGAGAAGAGCCAAATGAACACTTGCAACCTAGAATTTATAAGTACAAATTTTTTAAAAAATCTGTTTAAGGTATTTCAGAGATGGCACAAGGAAGCCATCCTGAGTTGTTCTCAAGTATGCAGGGTAGATAAGGCTCTTGTCTTTGTGGACTCAACCATTCAGTGAAGGCTTGCAGCTCCCAGGCTATGTGCAGGGGCCTAGGTTAGCTTGTTGTGATAGCTAATTGTGAAGGAAAGAAATAGCATTTCAATGGAAAGTTCTAGCAGTTAACACCTTTGTGTAGTGGTCACATTTAGTGTCAGTCATGAGACACCTTGACACGATGTGACTCCCAATGAGATGCAAAGCAAAGTACACAGGGCCATCTATGCAATAGTCATGCTAAAGTTGTGTCACCTGAATCATGTCAAACCCCTGGACCTGCCTTCCAGCTGTCAGGAAGTGTCTGGGCAAAAAGAATGAGGTAAATGGCTCCCTGAGAAAACAAGCAGGTGAATCCAGACTCTGGAACATTCTACAAGACAGCTGGACTGTTCTCTTCAAAAGAGCAATGTTTTTTTTTTTAAAAAAAGTGCACAGTTATTTTTAGCAATATATATAGCTAAACACACACACACACACACACACACACACACACACACACACACACCCCTATCCAAAGCAAAATGTCAGAATGTTAACAGTTATTGAATAAAAGTGGTGGGTATATATTGTGCTCTTTTTTCAACTTTTTAAAATGTTTTCAATGATTTCCAGAACATTTGCAGAAATATCTCTATTTCTAATCTCTTTGTGCTAATAAATGCCTCTTTGAGGTTTGGTCTCTAGGATTGTGAGAGGTGGCTTCATTCCTGCCCCAAAACCCAGGCGTGTGCCCTGACTGGGAATCGAACCAGCGACTTTTTGGTTCACACGCCGGTGCTCAGTCCACTGAGCCGCACCAGCCAGGGCATGAAGATCATTTAACTCAGCAAATATATATGAGCATCAGGATAGCAGGGTAGATACTGAAATAATGTGGGAGACCCTCCCTCTGCCTGGACAGAGTTTACAATCAAGAAGAGAGGACAATTAGGCAAGTATGATGGTAGCTAACTGGGCCCTGGAGTCCTAACCAAATGAAATCAACAAATCCTTTCTCTGTGTACACAGTCCTTAGTGTAAAGAAGTTATGTTTTTGTGGCAAAACCTTTACATAGCAGGCCTCAGTGTCTCATTTTTAAATTGTTGGTGTTCAGTTACGACAGGGGTGCCAACAGTTTTCCTGTAAAGGGCAGGTAGTAAACATTCTAGGCTTTGCAGGCCAGCCAGTCTCTGTCACAGCTATTCCGCTCTGTTGTAGTGCAAAGCAGCCATAGCCAGTCGCTAAGCCAATGAGCATGGCTGTGAGACTATAAAACCCCTGGGAGCTTTGCAAGTCTATTGTTGATTCTGGTGGAACTTTATATGTCATATAACGTATGTGTCATGAAATATTATTTTTCTTTTGATTTTTTCCCCAAACTTTTAACTTGCAGGCTAGACAGAAATAGGTAGCAGGCCCCATTTCACCTGCAGGCTGTGATATGTTCAACCCGAAGTCAGAGTATTGCTCCCATGTTAACATTCCAACTCCATTCATGTAAAATCTCAACATTCCTCTGAGCAGTAGCTGGCACTGCGGGCTAGTTTTACAGGCCTACTGAAGCCTTATGGTTCTGTGGCTGATGGCTTGATTTGCATTGCATTTTGCTTTAACTTTGTGTTTGTTCTCTCGTCCTCTGCCACACTTACTCTGGCTGCATTGTATGCTGTTTTGAAAGAGAAGATTTACTTCCTCTGCGACTGCTGGTTAATTCATTTCTGGATATTAGAACCGCTTTTATCAGCCCCATGCCATATGCCATATGGAATATCATTATGTGCTCCCTAGAGCTTCTGTCATTGCCATCTGTCGGTGACTTCCTGTGTGGTTCCCCTGGCACTGGGGGACTCATCTCTCAGAAAGGGTTCTATAAAGTAAGTTTCAAAAACCCAATTCTAACACATGTCTCTGGAGTTAGATGTATATTTCCAAGGCTTAAACGTTGGAAGCACATTAATAGCGATCTTCATTGTGAAGCCACAGTTGAAAATTAGAAGAGTGTATTGTAGTCCGTCACCAGGGCAACACCGAGACGGAAGCACTGCCAACCCTGCAAACCCTCCGCAAGTCAATCGCTAAATCTCCCGTTTTGAGAACTCTCGCCTGTTAGTCAGAACCTTGGCGTTCTGCCTAAATTGGGCTCTGTTCTCAAACACGCCCAGAATTTTCCATCTTAACAATAGGAATTGTATTTGTTCATTTTGTTTTTGTGTCCCCAGCATCTACTGCAACACCTAGCACTTTGTAGGAGTTTAACGATTTTGTGTTGACCTGAACTGAAGTGGTGAATTAACCCTGTGAGTTTGGAGGTCCTACCTCCAAGCAACAGCAATGACAGGATTTCTACTCAATGCGACGCTGGTGATGGGTTGTGCAGAAAATGAATTGTTTGTTACGTTGCCTTGGTGGCTGATTATGAGTGCATATAAAATGCGTATTTGTATTACAAAGATGAATGAGATACTCAGAATAAAGCATTTTTAGATCTTCAGATAAAGGAATAGTGTAGATCCAGGTTAGAAACTTGGGGTAATGGAGTTTTTATAAATTGTTATGACATTTCCCTTAACACTAATTATCAATGAAGTAGATGATATTTCACATCTATGAAGCTTGTCATCAGATAATTTAGAAATTTAATAGAACATTTAAAATTATATTTTTTACATACAAGAAAGTCTTGGATGTAGAAATAATTAAAACTGGCTGCTAATGAAGGATCGAAGATGAATTATTTTGGATAGGAGTTAATAAATATCCTGAGTGTGCTCAAACTGCATTCAGGTCTCTAGTCCATTTCTGCCAACATTCTGTGACACTGGTTTGTTTGCTGTGAGTGCTGGTAAGAGAAAACATAGAAGCACTTCAGACTTATCCTCAGTAAGTAGTGCTTTCACTAATCTAACATTAGCTAAATTAACAAGAAAGCAGCAGCTCATTTTTCCCATTGAAAACTTTAAATATATGCATATAAGTGTTTGTTCAAAATGCTTGTCCCTTTGCATAGAGGTGTTTAACAAGAGAAATTATTCTTTCCTTTATAACTTTCTTTTGGCTCTGATTGCTGCAAGCGGCGTGTGTTTGAGGGGTTGCGGGGGTTGGTTAGCAGCCTTTTGGGACTAGCAGACTTTTGGGATACATAAACTGATTCTAGCCAAGTGAACCATGCAATGCTTTTTTTACCTTGAATTTTGAGGAGTCACTAGCCAAGAAACTTCAAAAAGGTTCTGGGGAAAGAAAAAAAAAGAAAGAGAGAGAGAGAGAAAAGAGTGTTCTAAGTCACCACAAAAACCCATTCAATGACCAGTTATGCCATTTCCTAGCATCAAGCAAGCAAGAAAGCAACTTCAAAAATTGCATGTAAAGATAACCACTCTCAACAGGCTCACAGATACACAGAGCAGACTGATGGTTGCTGGAGGGAATCGGGGTGGGGTGGCTGAGTGAAAAAGGGGTAGGGATTAAGAAGTAGAAATGTCTGGTTACAAAATAGTCCCAGGGATGCAAAGTACAGCATAAGGAATAGAGTCGATAACACTGTAGGAACTACGTATGGCGCTAGGCTTATGGGGAAGAGGGGCACTTTGTAAAGCATAAGATTGTCTGACCGCTATGCTGTACACCTGAAACTAATATAATCTTAGTCAACTATGTCAGCTCTAATTGGAAAACAAAAAAAATTTTAAAGATAACCATTCTTCCCTTCCAAATTGTGTGGAACAACAGAGACATCTCTCATCCTTGGGAAAATTTAGAATTAAGAAGATAAATGTTCAAGAGAATGAAGCACTAAATATTCATATTTTAAAGCAGAGGAATCGACACAGACCTGGGAGAGCGATCGAGACCCCTCCACCTCTTTTCCACCTTCCTCTCCCTTCGGGTCGGAGGGATTTCCCATGGCCCCCAAAAAGGGTTAAGAGTTTTGGCTTTGGATATGAATGAGCAAGGCCTTTAATGCGCTGCCATCATTTTCAGAGCTGTGATCTGTAATACATTCTTTGCTTCTCTCAGTCTCAGATTTCTCATTGCCATAAAACTGCCCTCATGTAGAATGTTTGTACAGCGTAAGCGCTTAATGGAGAGTAGCTGCTCGAGCTGCCTATTGCTGAGTAACAAACCACACCAGACTTTGTGGTGTGTAACAGCCTTTTCATTAAGCTCATGGATTCTGTGGACCAGGAATTCAAAAAGGGCGTAGCAGGAACAACTCTTCCATTCCTCACGCTGTCGGGAGTCTCATTTGGAGTGACTGCAACGGCTGGGGGTGAATTGAATGGGTGGAGGTTGGAATCACGGGGCTGAAGGATCCCCTTCTAAGATAGCGTCAGCATCGTCACTTAAGCATCTGACGCCTGGGCTGGGCTGCCTAAAGAACAGGGCCCAGCTAGGATTGTCCCTGGATTGTTTACACAGCACCTCACCACGGGCTTTGGGCTTCCTTAGTGCATGTCAGCCTCAGGGTAGTCAAACTTCTTGCTGGCAGCTCAGAGCTATTATCAAAAGCCACTGTGACAGTTTTAAAACACAGGCCAAATTCCAGACATGCCTCCCATCAAAAAAATCTCTGATGAGCCTTTGTAGAAAGGAATGCAGCAATACCATAAAGCCACCAGAAGTCTGCCATTTACTACAGGAGTAATGCAGTGGGAGGAGGAGTAATAGAATAAGTTATTAGAATTTCTTGAGATGGGCAATGTAAAAATTTGGGATCCTAAGATCCTTGGCTCATAGCGATTCTTGGGTATGTCTGTTCCCAACTCTCCCTGCCTCTTCCCATCATGTATTTCCTGATCCGAAAGCCTTCATGTCCACTGCCCTGGCGCCTTGTCTGCCTTCCGGTCAGGCTGTCTGTTTTCTCCTGAGGCCACAGTATTGGGAGGCCAGGAAACACAGGCAAACTGTAGAGACTGTGTGTAAATGCAAAGATTGGTGATGTGAGTAGAGACTGCTATAATGTTTACTGTAAGGTTAGCACCAAGTAAAATTGTGTGTTTGTTTCTTTCAACAAAAAATGGCTTGAAGACGCTGAGGACTTTAAATGCAGAGAGCTGTCATTTTGCATATGCACACTCATGCACATTTATATGTTGTATAATAGTTTTTTTAAGAAGAGTGTCATTCACTTATTATTTTTCTTCTTCCTGACAGGCATCACTGGCTTATACTACTAGCTAGTTAACTGTGAAAGGGCATTTCTGTTGTGATTTATTAAAAGACTGAATAGCTTCAAAGAGTTAAGGTGGGGGGCGGGGGATACTGGGAATGTGGACGAGGCCACAGGCATTTGACACTGCTGCCTCCTGGTCACCTTGGGCACTCCCGGCTAGGCCTGGCTCTTTTTCACATGACTATTTGTTGTTTGGCCAGAAGAATCAGGAAATTGATTGGGCGAGTCTGTGCAAACCATCACCACATCTGAGGGTGGACTCAGTGTCTGGGAAACCAGCATCTGTCAGCAGGAGAGAACCGGCAGTGGCGAGCGCAGGATTCAATGGGGACCTTTCCCTCAGCTTTGTTTCCGCGTGTTCTCTTGACACGCATCAGTTTTGCCCCTCAGCTGGTTAAGCACCTGCACTTAGAACCTTCTTTTTTACTCTGTAATTTTCATGGCCACTGGAATTGAGCTTCATAAAAATCTCCTCCAATCCTGCAGGCTCTTGGAGATTGTCTCTCTGTGTGAGGTCAGATTTAGGAGCTTCTCCCACATTCATTTTTCATGTTAGAAGTTGTTTTGGAATTTCTCTGGAAACCACACACTGAGTCAGAATGAAGCCATTTTAGAACTTCTCCTTAAACAGAACATGGTAGGAGAGCTAATCCATCCAAAAGTCATGCTGAGGAACAAGGGCTGATCACTGTTGGATTAAATATGGGGACTTGTTCTGCTGAGTGGACTGTGCAGGCTGAGGACAAAGACTGAATTGCTTGGGGGGTTGTAGAAGCTGCTTGCGTTGGAGCGGGCATAGCACACTGAGGGGCAGTGGGAAAAGAGAGTGGAGACCTGGCTGGGAGGACACGGAAGGGAGTCTGGGGAGAAAGCAGAGAATTATCAGAGGACTATGAGTAAACTTAGCTGGAAGGCGTGATATAATTTTCATAAAATGCATTTCTTAAGAGATACGGGGAAGAACAACACTATGAATATTTATATTGATGCATTTAATTTAACACGATGCTCTTTTGACAACCAGTAAATGATTCTGAGTATTATTTTCCTGGGGAAAAGGGGGCCATCTTAAACTTCTGTTATCTTTTTAGCTATTTATAGGCCTGATTTTTTGTTATCCTCTTTATATTTTTTGTCTTTTCCAAGTCCAACATTTATTGATTTTGCAATCAGAAAAGTGATGCTATGCTGAACACTCCACCTTTATTTGGACAGTTATATGTTCTGTCTTGTTGACATTACTTTTATAGGGATTTTCAATTACATCATAATAAGTGCCTTCCATCTATTGACACAGCATCTTTCTTCTGGGGACCTACAGCATCATCTGTTTAGACCTTATGAGAATGCTTGATGATATTTTTTCCCTGCACTGAGTACTGTCTAGAACAAGAGACGGAAAGACTGGCAGATTTTATTCTATTTGATAGACTGAAAAATGTGGCTTTGGGGATCAGCAGCGATTCCATCCAAGGCTGGGCAGAGAATATGTGAGCTGGGGCAAGTCCCAAGGGGCCCCAAGTTTTAGTTGAATAAGCAGATGTCTAGACCCAGTGTCCAGAATGTCCAAGGGGTGACTCAGAGAGAGCCAGTCAACAAGGACTGACATTTGCAGCATAATGTGTGACTTCTTACAGGGAAATAGTTGCAAATCAAATGCAAGTGGGGAGAGTTGTTCAAAAATATTTTTCATGCTTTTAATATGATTGCATTTATTTGTTGGAAAACCCACCAATTTATTTGTGATTAATACCATGCATGAAAGAGCCCCATTGTATTGGACTGGCCAAAAAGTCTGTTACATTTTTTTTCCAAACAATGGCTCTAGTAGTGCTCAGTTGTCTTTAACTTCATTTGAAACAATTTTGTTTCATCGTATTTTGACAGCTGTTGTGTCAGTGTTCATTTAAAAAAATTATCAAAATTGGGGAATTTTTGTGCAGCCATTTTAATACTGAAGATGGAAGAAAAGACACATATTTTTGGCATATTATGCTTTATTATTTCAAGAAAGGTAAAAACAACAGATGTAAAAAGATTCATGCAATGTATGGAGAAGGTGCTGTGACAGACTGAACATGTCAAAAGTGGTTTGCAAAGTGTGTTGGTACTTTTGACATTTTGACCAAATAATTCTTTGTTGTGGGGCTCTTTCAGGCATTAGATGTTTAGCAGCACCCCTGGCCCCTACCCATTTGAAGCCAATAGTGGAAAAGAGCTGATGTATTCAAAAGATCCAAATCAAAGTTATTGGTGGAAATGAAAAATGTGTCTTCTTTTACGGGGGGAAAAAAACCGTAATGGACTTTTTGGCCAACCCGATATTTAGGTTGCAGTATGTTATTAAGTCAGTATCTCTAACAGAGATATCTTGTATTAAAATTTAAAAAGCTTCCTATGATCTTAACATTTTAAAAATACTAGATACAAACTTGATTTCCATGTTTGGAAAGAGTTAAGCAACTCTTAAGGAAACTAAGAATCATTTATTTGAGTCTGTGACTATAATATCTTTTATTTGATGGTAATTGTTGTTTCAAGTCCCTGGGAAACCTTTGTTTTTGCTGAGTTAAACAGTTTCTATTCAAATTTACCGTGGAAAACCAGAATATAAGTAGGTAAAAGTAATTTCCAAATATTGTTTAATTTGAGAAGATAATAGTCAAACATAGATTCATCTGATTCTGGACAAATTTCCATTATATACTAAAAGTATTTAAAGTTATTTTTCTTATCTTGTAAACCTTAGAGTGGGGTCACTGCATTTCTAGAAATTGAAACATATGGTAGGAACATACATTTCAGTTTTGGCGGGCATGTGATTTTGTGTCTGCCCTCAAGTAATGCATGTTTTTAGAACTCATCAGAGTAGTTTTATTAATAACACTGGAAAGCACCCGCAACCAGGCATTTTGGAGACTTGCCAAGTGCATGTTTGACTTGCGTCCGTTTCTGATTCAAGTGCAGTCAGTTCAGTAGCTCAGCGTTTCCCCATCACTGCTGATTGTCCTTTCGGCATGATCCTGTTCCCAAGAACCTCTCGTCAGTAATTGAGCTAGAAAGGGGAGAGACTGACCAGGGTGCATGGATGATCCTACTCTACCCATTTTATGATACAGTTACAGAAGCTGGGACCCGGGACGGCTACACCACCACAGGCACCAGAGGTCCCCCTTGGTCACGTTTTGAATCCTGCAGTTTTAAAAGAACGTGCATTCTTAGAATGGAGAATTATAGAAAAGAGCATTGGCACCCGGCAGGCAGGCATCGTGACCTGCCCAGCCTAGAGCAACGGCACACATCCACAGCCCGCAGAACAACGACCAATCAGGCCCGATGGAAGCGTCATGGCGCTGGGTTGTGCTCCTAATTACGTGCTGTCACAGTCTGGGCAAGGCTCCACAGGGGAGGCTCTTCTCTGTTCCATCAGCATGAGCGGGGGCCGCTCGAATGGGCAGGATCATTTGCTCCCAAGTTGCTCGCTCCCATGGCTGGCAAGCTGATATGGACTATTTGTCTTGGTTCCTGTCTAGATGGCTTCTCTATACGGCTTATATTTCCACCCCATATCGTGGCTGAGTTCCAATGGTGAATGTCCCAAGACAGGTGGGAACTGTATGGGTTTTTAGGATCTAGCCTAGGAAGCGCCTTCACATTGTTCATGCCACACTCTATTAGTCAAATAGTCACAAAGGTCCACCTGGTTTTGAGGCAGAGAGGGACATAAACCTGGGGCACAAACCTTGATGGAACAGTGGCAAGGTTCTGAATGAGCATATGAGATGGGAAATATCACAGACATTTCTGGAAAATGCAATCTGGCATGCTTTCTTCTTTTCTGTCCCAATGCCATCTTACAATTAATAAAAGTTCTTCATTTTAATGAAATGCAATGTGTCTATCTTTCTTTTATGCTAATTCTTTGTGTGTGGTAGTTAAGGAAGCTTTGCCTATATTAAAGTTACGTGATTTAACTAATCCTCTTCACTATCATATAAGGTAGGCACTCATGGCACAATATTATGGGTCTCAGTTTTTACAGAAGGAAATATTTAAAGCACAGAGAGTTAAAAACTTGCTCAAGGCCTGACTTCAAAGTTCATGTTGTCTTTGCCCCTGGTAACTCTTGTCACCCTAACATGTTGCATTGACCCCTACTCCTGCTGAACCCGTGCTGATCAGGCCTGGCCTCCTAGGACCAGCTCAGAGCTGGCTCTTCTTCTGGAAGCCTGTTTGCTTATCTATGTTTTCCTTCCACACCCCTGGAACAAACAGTCCTTAGGAAGCAAACTCAAGTTCCTAGATGATTTTGTAAGATGCCATAAAGGAGAGGTCAGCTTCTTGGATGAATCAGACTGAAATTACGTACAAATTCAAAGGGCTTTTGCCTTGTTGTGTATTTTTGCTGTTGTTGTTTGGTTTGGTTTAGGTGAATTGTACAGTTTTAACCCAAATGGCCCTAAAAGTGGGTCCTATTTTTAGGATTGAATATAAAGGGCTGTATGAGCTTAAGCCAAACAATGAGCAGGTGTGTAAGGTATGAGTCTACAACCACCTGTTACATGTGCTTGACCAAGTTGTTCTGAGTATCAGATGAGCTAATGGGCAGACGTCAGTTCTAAGAGCGTGACTGTAATGCTTCTTTACTCATATGAGAAGCAGAGAACTCTCACCCAGAAGCAAGCCCTTGGATGTAGTGGAAAACAAAGCCACTCATGAGCTAAAGCATATCTTAGGAAACCTTTGTGATTTTAGTAATGCCATCATACATAAACACCTGTATTTTTATCTCAGGTGTGTTGCCAGGCATTCGGAAGCCTGCCAACGTTTCTCAGTTGTTCCTCTCCTCACATGAACTGCAGGTAATCTACCTGACTCATTGGCAGAGAAACAAGGCAACTCAGCACTGTGCTAGTTCATTTTGCGGGTTTTCTATCAGTGTAGGCAAGCGGTGAGAGGTAGGATGATGCTTTATAAGATAATTATTCTTTGCCAATTCAGAACAATTTTAGTCCTGAATTAGGAATGGCCCGTGACAAAACCAGTAAGTGACTTCTTTTAACTTCTGACTTTACTTAAAGTGACAACATTATATAATAGAATTATTTTATTTACTCTCTGGTTGCTTAATGGCAGACTAAAAAAAAAAATCCTGATGTCGAAAGAAAGTATAAGCTCTGATCAGAACCAAATGGAAAAATGGCTAATGTTTATTCAGTACTAGCTCTGTGCCAGGCAGTTTTCTAAGTGCCTTACAGAGTTAACTGGTTCAGTTCCCATGACAGCTCCGTGAGTGAGGTATGATCGCATCTTATAGTCAACAGATATGGAAAATGCAGCACAGGGAGGTATGAAAATCCAGAATTTTAACCTGTGCACTCTGGTTGGACACCAGAGTCTGCTCTCAGGACCTTATACCACATTTCTATACAATGTAAGACTAAATGTTAAAACTGATAGTTAAAAATGTCAACCTAGAGACAGCTAACTTATGCCTGATAGCCTGAAACAGTTAAACAGGCAAACCCTCTGGGTCTAAGGTAGGGGAAGGTGGATGGCTTTTCATGCCAGAGCTGAAGGGTCTGAGAACCAACCACTTCTTGAAAGAAGGAGGAGACAATGCCAAATCTTACCCATTCCCAGAGCTGCTCTCTCCCTCCCCTAAGTCAGGATGGGTGTAATAACTTTGTTCTTGAGGCCTCTCCAAGGGCAGCTCTAGGCAAATGACAGTGGGCAAAATGGAACTGTGCAGGCCTTTCAGAGAGAGTGCTCATCGGAGGAAAACGACCCTCTTTAGACCTTGCCAGTGAAGACGCTGCAGCACTGCAGATGGAGAGAAGTTCTACACACTGACCTCACAAGGTGACACAATGTGTTACCACTCCAAGGCACGTGGTACCCAAATGGCAATGAGACCCTAAAAGAAGCTGGCAAATGATGTAGCACCAAGATGCTGAAGGGGAAGGCTTGAACCACATCTGGTGAAAAGTTCCTTCTACTTTTTAACTTAGAAAACTTGGGATGAATGTCAGAACTAGACAGTGTATCAGTTATGGTCGATTTATATGTAGCTCCACTCCCATTCCCTTGAAGGACTTATTTCTTACCACACTTCGAACTGCCAGGACTTGCAACTCTGTCTAAGCCCTAGCCGAGATGTCTGACCTTTTGGTGTCTCTGGGCCACACTGGAAATAGAAGAGTTGTCTTGGGCCACACATTAAACACATTGTGATATGTAATCACAACAAAATCTCATAATGTTTTAAGTAAATTTACGATTTTGTGTTGGGCCGCATTCACAGCCATCCTGGGCTGCACACGGCCTGCGGGCTGCCGGTCAGACACCCAGAGGGGCTGGAGAATTAACCGCCATCATCACCAGCGCCCCATCAGCACCCACACACACACATTGTCCCCAACCAGTGGCCGATAGGAGACGGCGGATACAGAGCCCAACTCCCTTGTCTCTCAGCAGGTGTGCTTGCCACTGTCCCCCAGAACCTCCAGTGGGACTGAGCTCCAACCACACACAGCAGAAAGTTGCTTGGACACATATCACTGATGGACTCCCGGTCTCACTTCCCTATTTCCCCATCAGAGTTTCCTGGGATGAGCTCTCTATTAAACCAGTTATTTCAGAGTCTGTGTCCAGAGAAAACCAAAAAAAGAAAACTTGAGATAACTGTAAATAAAATAATCTAACAGAGTTGGGCATACCTTTTTAAAATTTATTGAAAAACCATAAAGTAAGGCTTCCATAACAGTAGGGATATATCCCATTTATGGCAAGGAAGACATGATATGTCAGATTTCCCCAAATTAGATCTAAAGGAAACTTCGAATTGCAATAGGCTTTTCATAGACCTTTTCAACATGACCTTTTTCAACTTAAATGAAAAAAAAAACTTCCCCCCAAAACACCCCATTGAATTGCCAGGAATAGTCAAGATACATCCAAAGAAGAACAAAGTATGGAAACTTGCTATAATAGATATTAAAACTCATTATAAAGCTACAATTTTGAGAGTGTATTGCTGGCACAGGGGTCGATAAGAGATCAAAGAAACAATGGTAAGTCCAGGTACAGATAAAACGAAGGTGACATGGGACATCTGACCATGGTAGAAGGTCAGGTGAGTGGATAACAGGGAGTGCCTTCCATAAATGGTGTCAGGACGTGGTGTTCTTCCATGTGGGAAAAAATGAAAGTCGAACCTCTATTTCAGATCAGATGCAAAAAATCAAATCCTGATAGTTAATACACCAAAATGTCACAAAAAAACCTTTCAAAATATTAAAGGGAATATCAAAAAGATTTCTAATAATTTGAAGTACAAAAAGATGTGATAGATGAAATATAAAAAAGCATACACATACACCAAAAACACAAGGAAATAATAATGAATTGATTAGGACAAAGAAAAATAGTAAAAAGAAGGATAGAAACTGGAAGAACATAAACAAAGGGAACTCCTTACACACTAGTGGTAAAAAATCGTATAAACATTTTGGAAAGTAATTTACCACTATCTTATGAAGCACTTTCCAAAGTACTTCGTTTTGTTACTGTGAGCACATGGGCTTTCATTGTGATTCCAGATGATGTTTTCTGAGCACATGAGCAGAGTGCTGCTTCCTGCACTGACGCTGATGTGGAAGAAACGATGATTATGAAGAATTATTAGGAAAGGCGAATGTAAAGAAACAATGTGCTTCAAACACAGGGGAGCCACAGTTCTCTAACGTGTCCCAATCATTCCCTGATATCAGAGAGGCTAGCCTTTTTAGAGGCCCAGGTGGCTTTTAACTTGTAATCAATCAACTGATATCTACCATAAGCCTTGAACTGTGCTGGATGATTAAGATGCGAAAACGTGTAAGTATATACCTAAGATAATAAAAAAATATATCCACACAAAAAATTAAAACATGTGCAAAGCAGCATTATTCATAATTGCTAAAAAGTGGAAACAACCCAAATGTACAGCAACTGAAGGATGGATAAACGATGAGTGGTATACATATGCAGTAGAATATTATTCAGCCACAAAGGCAAATGAAGTACTGCGACATGATGGTGCAGCATGGATGAACCTTGAAAACCTTATACAGCATGAAAGAAGTCAGGCACATATGATGCCACTGATGGGAAATGAATGCCCACAAAAGGCAAATCAATAGATACAGACAGCAGATTAGTGGTTATTGGGGCCTAGCGTAACCGGTGGGGGAAGTGTGATGGAAATGTCCACTAATGGGCATCGGGTTTCTTTTGGAGGTGATGACAATGTTCTGGGATTAGATAATAATCATGACTGCACAATTTTTATATATAGTAAAAACAATTGAATTTTGTACTTTAAGAGATAAATTTTATGCTATGTGAATTATAACTGAAAAAGCAAACCCATTCTGTTAGGCAGGAGAGCGGTCTCTGGCGATGGTGGCAGCAAGCGGCCAGAGAGAACTTCAGGGTCTGGGCATCTTCTGCTTCTCGATCTGGCTGTTGGCTCCATGGCTCAGCTCACTTTGAGCTAGAGCTGGAAACTTAAGTCTGCCTGTTTGCATATACATTGTTTACGATCAAATTGTCTTCCTCAAAAAGATATGTTCAACCCCTGCTATCTCAGAATGTGACCTTATTTGGAAATAGAGTCACTGCGGATATAATTAGTTAAGATGAGGTCACACCAGAGGAGAGTGAGAACTTACCCCATTACGGCTGGTGTCCTGGAAGAAGAGAAAGAAACACACAGGGAATACAGCCACATGAAGACCAAGGCAGGGGTAGAGCTCCGCTGCCACAAACCACATGCAGCCTGGGGCTGCCAGAGGCTGGGTCCTCCCCCAAAGGGGTCAGAGGGGCCCGACCCTGACGACACGTTGATATCAGACCGCTAGCCAACTGCGGGAGAACAAATTTCTGTTGTTTTACGCTAGCAAGTGTGTGGTATTTTGTTGCAACAGCCCTAGCAAACCAAAACATATGAGTAAAGTCTTTAAAAAAAAAAGCAAAGCAAGACTCGTTCCTTCAGCAAATAGAAGTTACTGTAGACATTGCAAGGAGGCAATCCTTGCTCTGGCTGGTGAGATCAGTGAAGGCTTCTGTGGTGGTTGATACTTGAGCCTAACTGTCAATGATTTTGAAGAATTGATAAGAGTTCGCCAGGTGCAAAAGGAAGAATTGTCACAAAACTGCCATGCTCCTTGATATGCAAAGCTAATATTTTAATGAGGTAGAAAACAAACAGATGAACGAATAACAAATTACAAACTTTGGTAATTATAATGCAGAGCTCGCTGTACTAGCAGCGCTGGGAGGGACCAGGTCATAGACGGGCACCCCTCCGCAGCCTGGTGTCTGGACACTTTTGGTTAAGTGGACAGGCCACCAGACAGAGAAGCATGATTGCTTTGTTTTCACCCCAGTGCTGTGTGGCTTGGGCAAGTCTTCTCACTTCTCTGGACCTCACCTCATATATCTGAAAAAAGATATGGCAGGAGAAAGTGTATCTAAAATCCATTCTCATTTTAATTCGGTGAAATAGGTTGTGATATAAAGAGCTCCAAAATTAAGTTAACTAAAGCAGAATCCATGGGATAGCATCCATTGTAAGTTGATGGTAATTACTGAAGTTTCACAGCCCTCTACATGGACTTTTTTTATGGTGATTACATTGAGCTGTCACATTACAAACTATTACAAAGGAAGGGAGCTGCAGCCTGAGGTCTTAGTTTTTCAGATTGGAGAGACTGGTAATTCACACTGAATGAGAAGAGCATTTGGCTCTCGGGATAGCTCCATTTTTGCATTTATTTCTTCCCTGGCCGCAGTCCTTACTGGAATTGCTTTCACTGCTCATATATCTCTTAGGCTAGAAAGAAAGATGAATGTTCAGTGCCATCCTGGGGAAGGAAAATGAGAAGGCAGCTCTCATATAATCAAAAGAACCGTGGACGTAGACTCAGGGACCTGACTTCACATCCCGCTTCTCCCACCTGTGAGCTGTTTCTGAACTTCACTTTCCTTGTCCATCGTGGGGTTGCAAACCCACTCCTCACGTGGTGGTGGTGAATTTTAAACTCACTCATGCATTCATCACATATTTATGGAGCATTTTATATAAAAGGCACTGCAGATATAGCAATGAAGATGACAACATGATGCATGGTCCCCAACCTCAAGGAGTTTCTAGTGTGGCGGTGAAGACAGATATTGAATAGTAACTCCACAGGATTAGTAGAGTAGAGTAGGATTAGATGAGTAGAAGTCATCTTCAAAACAAAGGTGGTAGGAGGCAAGAAGAATGTTCAGAGTGGGAAAATATAAGATGATGCTCAGGTCCTCGCTTCACTGGTGTTGGCTGACTCAGCAGTGAAGGGAGATGGTGTTAGGACTGAAGTAAGTGTGCATGAAGTAAAATTGTATTTTAGGGACATTGTTTTCCTGAAAATGTATAAGTTGGTAAATTTTCTCCCAAACATAATGAAGAGCCAAAAATCTTATTTAATTTATTTTTAGGCTTGAACTAACAACCACAAGTAGGACTGATTTCTGTGTTTCTTTTTCTAGAGCATGGAAAAATTAGGAATACTCTTGGGTAATTTGTCTTTCAAATATCAAAGGGTTCTGAATCATGTCGTGTTTTATGACATCTCAAGCTACTTCTGAAAATCTGAATGACATAATTGGTCTTTGCCAAACATAATTTCTTAAGCGTCTTTAGGTCTTTTGTGGCAATTAAAATGAGTACCACTTCTGTAGAGGTACAAGTTGCCTAGGTTGTTACATATCATTTGTCTATTACCACCCATCAAAGCCTGTTATTAAACTAAATAAGAGACAGAGGAGAGGTGCAGTAGCTTAAAAACTAGGATTTAAAATGCTAGTAATTACAGAGAATGGGGATTCTGCATTTGGAACAAAAATTTAAAAGATATCACTCAGTGAACTCCAGGTACAGTCAATATAGTCTGCTTTTTCCCATTGTGCTGTCCAGAGTGGTTCTCACTAACCATTTAAATTTAATTTAAGTTAATTTAAACCAAAAAAAATTTAACAGTAACACTCAGTTCCTCATTCTCCTAGCCACGCTTCAAGTGTTTAATGGCCACATGTGACTAGTGGCTATACAGCATGGATATGGAATACTCTTATCACCACAAGTTCTTTTGGACAGCCATGCCTTAGACGAGCTAGTCAGAAAAAAGAACTAAAAATCATCCTTGTACAAGTCTGGATGAAATGGAGTTCCTTTTATTTTTGATCATAGAGGAACATGAGAAATACATAAAAGTTACTTCTAGAAATACATCCTTGAAAATGGCTCAGTTGGTTGGAGCATTGTTCCATAAACAGAAAGGTCACAGGTTTGATTTCTAGTCAGAGCACATGCCTGGGTTGCAGGGTAAGTCCCCGGTCAGGGTGCATGTGAAAGACAATTGATAGATGTTTCTCTCTCACATTGATGTTTCTTTCCCTCTCTCCCTCTTGCTCTCTTTCCCTCTCTCTAGATTAATAAGCATGCCTTCAGGTGAGGATTAAAAAAATGTAGGTAAGCAACTAATGGTTAATGAATCATTTCTCATGCCATTATTATGAGAATTAATATAGATGTCCACAGTAAGAGTTAATGGTTTACAGTTACTAACATGAGGTTTTTAGAGGCTATTTAATGACAGAGAAAATGCTAATGTTAATTTTTAAAATTATAATATAAAATTATAATATCTTAAAAATTACTCAACAAAGTATACTCAACATGGTAATTTCTCATTAGTTCATGGTGCTTTTTATACTTGTCCATATTTGTTTTTAAATGAGCATGAACTATTTAGTTGCTAGAAAAAATTTTTTGAAAAGTACAAGTATTTGAGTTTTGGAGCAGGTTGATGAATACAATCTAAAGCACAAAGCAAACCAAGGGCACACTCCTTTTCTGCTTCAGTAGGGAATGGAAAAGCTGGTGACGCTGAAAGCTTTTTGATAGAAATGTCCAGGTCCGGAATCTGACTTCAGGCTGTGTTCATTCTTGTTACCCGCCAGGGGTCTAATGCGCGCAATTCAGATAACAAGTGTGTGGGCTGGCGGCACTGAGGAAGGCGATACTAGAGCAAAGAGCAAGACACCGGGCCGTCTGCAGGGCAGAGTAAGAACAGGGTTCCAAACAGAGAAATTGAAGTGTCACGGCATAAAAAGCAAGTTATTCAAAACCTCGCCTTTATTGAATCAAAAACAACCAAGTCACTTAGAAAATCATTTTTTGGACTTAATTTTGATGACTTTAAGATGTACATCTTAATTTTTTTACAAGTAATTTTGATACAATCAGCAATTTCAAGGCCTGTCTCAATGCTCAGGCAGCTCTTACCTGTCATTTCGCAGATGATTCAGCCTTGTTGAAATGTTAGTGGTTTTACAGACGATCTCACATACTCCACATTTTACATTTATTTATAATATACATTCACACATATAAGATTTCTATAAAGACAAATGGAGTATGTACATGTGTAGGAACTTCAATACTAGTTATTATAATAAATCAAACTTTGTATAATTTTGTTCAACCTTTTCTTTCCAGTGACTATATCACACACATGGACATTTTGTAGTTATTCAGAGAATGTAAAAAGTAGTCAGTTGTGGACATTATTAATTAAGTGACTGGTTTAAAACTTAAATTCTTAGCGAAAAGAAGAATAATTATTGGGAGAACTGACAATCACTGAATCACCTTTTATCTGGCTGGGACCGCTGGCATTGGCTTTTGAGTTAAGAGTGGAAAAGGCATAATTTTAGGCTTGAGATAGATACTTTGAGGATAGGTAGGTGAATTAAATAATTCGTGAAGACCCTAAAAGCAAATTTCATCCATTTTCCAGTGTTTCCCCAAACATGATGAGTACAATTCCCTGCCATGGTCCTAAAAGTCATCTTACCTTGGAGCTTCGTGTTTGGCTGCTTGGAGTATGTTAGACAAAGGATCCTTCCATAGATTGAGAGTCACCTTCAGGTCATTCGATGATCAAATAATTTAAAGATTTTATTTAATCTCCTGGTGGAGATGTTTGTTGCATTTCACAGTATTTTGCAGCTAAACAACATTTCAATGTGCCTCCTCTCCCCTACGATCTCCAATTCAGCTGCCAACTCCTTAAGAGAAATCCAGGATCAGAGTTCTCCAAGGGGCATTTCAATCTCCTCTTTGGCTCCTTCATGGCCATGACCAGATTACTTATCTATTCTGACAGTCCTCAACTACAAGAGAGAGAATAAAAAATGAACTGCACTACATTCTCAAATGTCAGTTTTGAATAAAAAGCTTTAATCAGCAGAATGCAGGTGTTAGGGATATTAGAACTAATTTTTCATTATGCTTCCAACTCAGACATTGTAAGATTCAGTAGGAAAAAAAAAGCATCATTCATCTGTCTTTTGGTTCCCTGGAATTTGGCATAGTGAACTGGGCTTAGATTGTCATTTAAATTCACTGGGTTATCACAGATTCTGCTGAACTTATTTGCATCACAAAGAAAGTCTAAGCCATTTTGTCAACACATTTATTGGGTGTGAAACGAGTCCACAGCACTGTCCGAGACTGCAATGACAGAAGAAACCAGCTTCAACATTTGTAACCTTATGCTGTTTTTCTAATAAGTTGGACAACACAATATGGAGACCATTTTCTAATTCCTTAGGGGAGAGAGAAAGGGGGAGAGAGCGCCTGGTCAGTGCCCCTCTATCTTTGTTTTGGTCCCTGCATCAGACTGATGATGGCTGGACTCTTTGAAAGTTGTGGATGCTTTTCCAGGACCGTTGTGAGCCCTTGAAGGTCTAGCTCCCAGCACCGCATTGGTGTTATTCAAGGATGATAGCTCTCAATTCATGCTTACACAGCCGGACATTATTTTCAGAGTAGGACCCATGAGCCAGGTTCAGTCTCACCTCCTTCCGCTAACCCTCCAAAAACCAGTGTAGAGGTTGAGTTACCCAGCTGTGTTAGCTTCTTGCTGCTGCTGTGACTAGTCTCCTCAAATTTAGCAACTTATGCAACACAAATTTATCATCTTACTGTTTTGTCTGATAGAAATAGGAAATGGGTGTCCCTGGAGTTAAATGAAAGTGTGAACAAGACTCCATGTCTTTGTGGAGGCTCTAGGAGAGAAGGTGACTGGTTGCCCTTTCTAGTTGGTAGAGGCCTCCCAGATTCCTTGGCTCAATGTCTCCTTTGTCTTCAAAGCTAGCCGCACGACACCTCCTTCCACAGTCACATCTGTCTTGGATTAACGTCATTGTTTGGCTGCCCTCTTTCACTTTCAAGTCCCCTCCTGACTACACTGGCTCTACCTGGATAATCCAGGATAATTTCCCTCTTTTAAAGTCAGTTGATTAGCAACCTTAATTCCATCTGCAACTTTAATTCCTCTTTGCCCTGTTACCCAACGTATTCACAGGTTCCAGACACCAGGACAGGGACACCTTTGGGACGCTATTGTTATGCCTTTTACACCAGCCCACATTCTCTCTTTGCTCATTGTCATCTTCCCTTTGCAGCCTATCCCATTCTTTCTCACTGTGGCAGGCGGGCCCTGAGAGGGCTGCCAGTGACTTCTGCCTCCTGGCATTTATCCGCTTGTGTAATTCCCTCCCCTTGAGTGTGGGTGGGACCCATGACTTACTTTTAACCAATAGAATGGCAATGGTAAGGTGATGTCACGTTCCCGATTATGTTCCTTAAGAATGTAACTTCCATTTTTTCATAGCTTTATTTTTTAGAGCATTTTTAAGTTCACAACAAAGTTGAACAGAAGGTACAGAGATTTCCCATGTATCTCCTACCCCTACACAGGCGTAGCCTTCCCATTATCAACATTCCCCACCAGAGTGGCACATTTGTGTCACTGTCATCTTGAAACAGAGCCTCTCTGTTGCCTACCCAGTTTTTTTCACTTCGATAAAGCAAGCAGCCATGTTGGGGACACCTACTACCCCACTGCCAAAGAGGAGAGGGAAAGGCAGGCCTCCTCCTTTACTTCAAGGCCAGGGGGACCCTTAGGCAACATCACTCAGCTTAATGTGCGTCCTTTTCCTGGTGTCTGTCTTCCACCTAAAAAGTCTAAATGGTGAGAAGCAGCTTGGTCAGCGGATTTGACAGTGGAGCAAAAGAGAAGTGGCTTCCCTGGGGGAAGGAGAAGCTGTGACTCCCCTAGTTTTTCAGAGCAAAGAGTATGTTCCTGTAGCACAGGCCTGTCTACAAGGATGGTCTAGAGAAGCTAGCAGTCCTCAGGCCAAAGAAGTTCCAGGTACCATTGATGCCTAAGGAAAAAGTGAAGTGACCCCTGAGTAGATGTTCTTTCTTGCAAGGGGAAGCCCTACACTCTCCCTGGGGAGGCGGCATGGCCTTGAGGCAGCTCCCTTTTGCTGAGGGCAATTTCCAGAGAGCCGCCCAGCTGAGAACCTTGCGGGCCAGCCCTTCCGCAGCTGGGGGATAAAGGAGGCAGGCCCTCACAGGGCTCCTCCCAGTGGCGGCTCCTGTGTGCAGGGGCCTAGCCAGGGAGAGGGAGGAGGTTTTAATCCTTCCAGATGATTGGACTTCTAATTAGTGTCAAGTAGCTTTTGTTACCTTCAAGGTAGCAGGAAAATCATGGGGCTTGCTCTATTTTTCATCCTTGGGCAAGAAAAGAAATATCCCCACAGAATAAATTTATAGAAATGTGTATCTAGCTAAATTTCCTTGCATCCCCCAAGTTTTGGTTATAACTCAGCTGTTTTTAGAAAAGCAGCCTCAGGGAAGACAACCTTTGCAAAGGAAAATTCCTCCAAAGGATTCTGCAAAGGCAGGCCCTGGAGTGGAGGCTCCAAGTTTGTGTGTGTGTTTGTGTGGGAGGGCCTTGGCTGCCTCTGGCAGCCTGGCCTAGGTGTGACTTCTCGGAGTCATGGTTTCAAATATATAAAACAAAATATGATTACAAGAGAAACCAATGATATTGAAATATTGTTATGGAAATATTTAAAAAATTATGATGTGTGTGCTTTACACATTAAATGACAAGATTTAAAATAAAAATCTTGCCCTGGACAGCTTGGGTCAACTGGTTGGCTGCTGTCCTGCAAAGCGAAGGGTCGCTGGTTCGATTCCCCATCAGAGCATGCGCCTGGGTTTTGGGCCTGGTCCCTGGTTGGGGCCCATGCGAGAGGCGACCAATCACAATGTTTCTCTCACACACTGATGTTTCTCTCCCTCTCTTTCTTCTTACCTTCCCCTCCCTCTAAAATTAATAAATAAAACCTTAAAAAATAAGTAAATAAAAATCAAAATCTTGTCATTTAATGTGTAATTTTAAGTTTCAGAGTAATTTCAAAATAATGACGTCATAAGTAACATTTTGAATACCTGCATAACTATAATTAACGGGAAAATATCTTTGATTTGTATTGGTGCCCGTATTGCAAGCACTGCAGTTTGTCACCTACATTCATAGTTGAAGAAAATGTTAAAGTTTACTTCAAGATTACTGAAAATAAAGATGTAAGGCCCTAAAGCTGAATCCCTCTCGTAAGCTACCCTTTTCATTTCTATTCCTGTGCTGCTAGGCACAGTTAAAGAGTATCGTTCAATCACGCAGATTGGCCCATGAAAAATTCATGGGCTCCAGCCCTAGCTCTAGCCTCGTGATGCACAGCAGTGCACACACACTGGGCAGCTCTCCTGTTCCCTTTGGTGACCATGCAAACCTCTACTGCTCTCAGAATCTCTGCGAATCAGCTAAAAATGCCCCTTCCTCCAATTTGTTCTGATATTATTGCACAATCTGGAGAGCTCTGCCCAGTGGGTGGGGAGAAACAGGATTGTCAACGTCCTAAGGGGGAGCATCCCTGCACACATATTTGTGCCCAAATTTTTTTCACCTGTGCAACCCCCCTGACTTTGGGTTTCCATAGTGTCAGCAGCTTGCATATTTTATGCTTTTTCTGCCCTCTTCCCCAGAGGAAAAGAAGCGTGGTTGGAGTTTGGTTGGCCTGAATCAGGCTTCTGTGGGTGAGAGAAGAAATCTCAAGGGATGCTCAGAGCATGATGGATATAAGATGGGGTGTGTGTTTGTGTGTGTGTGTGTGTGTGTGTACACCATTGAGAGTATACATGTATACTCTACCAAGTGTGTGCATGGCCTTGTGTGCAGTGTGGGCTTCTATGCAGGAAGAGGCTCTCCTCTGCTTTTCCAAGATTTAATCAGGAAGCCAGAATCTCTTGCCTTCATATCCTGGGGTAAATGAATATATGATGCCATGTGTAGCGCACAACCCGGACGCCTGTACTGCTGACTCTGACCACGGTCTCCTCCGAACCCTGCATCCTTTCCCTCCCTTCCACTGTCAGGTGATGGCTTTGCCTCCATTCCGCGAGCCTCCTCAACTTTCTCTTTCCCATCTGAAAATATTTGTGCCTTTCTTCTGCCTTTTCTCTTCAATTTCAATGCATGAGGTATCAGCCTTTTGTGCAAAGCCAACACCTGCTCTGCTCTTGATCCCACCAGGGGTCTCCTTTGGACCTGGCTGCATTAGTTATCTCTCTTCAGCCTTCTTTTCCAGTTACCCCATAACATCAGTTCCATTCCATATAAAACTTCTCTTGACTCGAAGGTCCCCCCTACTTTTTCTTCTCTCTCAGACAAGCTTCTGGAAAGAGAGCTGAGCTCTCTTGGATCATTTTCACTTCTTCACCTACTACACTCTGCCCCCACCCATGACTCCCCTTGATGACTTTCCACAAGGGCCCTCAGGAGCCTCTGTGTTGCCTGAGTCGCTGGGTAACTTTTCAGTCCTTAATTTACTGGGCTCCTCTGCATATTTTACATAGATGATCACTTCTTTCTGCAGGAAACTCTTGACTCTGTCAGCTTCCGTGACACCTCCCTGTACAGAACCTGTCAGTCATGTGAGGACCGTGCCCCATGCTCCTGCCTAGGAGAATAGCTATATGCAGAGTCCCTGGCTGGGCTGCCCCATGTTCTGAGACACAAAGAACCTACCTACAGCCAATCTGTGGAGGTCACACTGAGCAGGGCCTGGATAGAAAGCCACCTTGGGAGGCCCTGGCCAAGACAAATAAGCAATAAATAAGCAGAAGATGTCACAGAGAAAGAGAAATGTGGAGAGACAGAGAGCAAATAGAGATAAACAGAGACAGAGAGAGAGAGAGAGAGAGACAGAGAGGAAGCATGTGCTTGCTAAGAGGTAGAAGTGAGAACAATGTGTCAGCCTAGAGAAATGGATAGAGAGGCCTCATTTCCTATATGCACTATTTACTGTTCCCAGTTCTGAATTGCTTGAGGGCTGGAGGCCTGGCCCTTTTTATATCCATCAGAGTGCTTTACTCCTATAATAAATTTACTGTTTATTGAACTAGTGTTTAGGTTTCTGTTAATTATGATCCAAAGGAAGCTTGTCTAAGACACATTGAGCTTTGTAACTTGTCTTCGCAAACGTGCATTTGTGCATTTTATTGGGCCGGAACCACAAGGTTCTTCACTATAATTCTCTTTTGTTCTTTACTGAGAACAACTATATCAATGTACATATAGACACCTGATTTTGAGGCACTGCCAGCAAACGGTCTTAGTTCCTTAGATGCCATTGCAAACCTAAGGATCAAATTTCTCTGAAATCTATTGAACAAGCCAGCAAAATCAAGACCACTCTATTTGTAGTTTCCTGATGTAAGATGAAAAATATCCAGTTGAATAATGACAATTTTTTCTCATCATCCTTAAAAAATACCTGTTTTGGTGACAGAATCCTTTTTTATAATTTATGACAATTCTGAGTATTCGAAACACTTACTTCTCTGAAATTATTATGCCCAGCTATGGCCCATAGTTATTGCTGACCCATCGTCTCCTTCTTTCCTTCATGCACACTCATCATTGTGTAGCCTACACCATGCAGAGTCTTTCATCGTAAGCCCATCTACTTCCCTCACCTCTCCACTAATCCCTGTACTTCCATTAGGCTCAGCTCAAATTGTACCTCCCCATGAAGCCTTGCTCAGAGCCTCTGGTTGCAATCCTTAGAAACTTCTTGAAATTTCTTTGGCTCAGGAGTACTCATCTGGAATCAGTTTTGGCCCTCGGGGGACATTTGGAAATATCTGGAGGTATTTTGGTAGTCACAGCTGGAAGGAGAGTGCTATTGGCATTTAGTTGGTAAAGGCCAAGGATGCTGCTAAACATCCCACAATGCACTCAACAGTCACCCAACAATGTCAGCAACATTGAGAAACCCAATAGTCTAGCCTGACTTTGGCACCATGAACCTTATCATTTGATTGCTCATTATGGTGTGAATTCTGAGGGCTGAATGGAAAACTTAAGAAATCAATCATTGTCTTCCTGAATTTTATGGGTATGAAGACTGACCCAAGAGAAGCTGCCAAAAGTCACCGAGAATGCCACTGGCAGAGCTTTATCCCTTGACCCCTGAGCCTCTGGCCAGTTCCACTTCGTTATGCTGCAGTTCCTTTCTCTCAGGAAGGTTTAAAAAGTTCCTCTAAGCCAGAGTAGGATCTTTTATTAAATAGGCAGTGTCTCTCCCCTCCAGCCCTTAGTCAATTACTAAGAACACAGTACATATTCATCAGGTCAAAATAATTCTAGATTTTTTTAGATTTTATAAAATATCATTTTATTTCCCTGCAAATGTATTTTCTTAAAGAACTGTAAGCTTTTCTCCTGGATATAACCTCTCAAAAGGAAGGATGACTACATCTAAATCACAGACAGAAGACATTCTATGGAGATCTGCGGAAGTATTTTCAACATTAATTAGAGTAAATACCAGCCAACTGAGTCTTACACATTTAAATGATGGTGATGAAAATTACTGCCTTAACAGCACAGAGGAAAACAGGAAAGGTTTTTACTAAGGGGAATAATTAACTGAATTCTTAGAGAGAAACTGGACAATAACCCCTAACAAACAAAAAATGAACAAAATACAGACCCTTATTCATAACCCATTCCCAAAAATAAATAATTATTCTCCTTGGAGAAAAAAAATATGTAAGCAATTGTTCACAGAATTCACAAAGGAGAGCTGATTGGCTAGTGTTCTGCATTTTAAAGGCAGAACAGTACAAGCAGAAGTTCAACTGTAGGCCTGGAGCAAAATGATCCTGGCTTTGCGTCCTGGCAGTGCAGCAGAGCAGCTGTGTGACTTGGGCACCTTAATCCTTCAAATCCTAGTCTCCTCAGCTTCAAAGTGAGGCTCTGTAATACTAGATCCCAAAATATAAAATTGTGAGGTTTTGATGAAGGAACACAGGAAACATGCCCACCACAGGATCAGGCTAAATCCAAGCCATGAATAAATGAGATCAATTGTTGCAATGATTTCTACCTACTGTACTTTAATTTTACTTCTGAAAAATTGGGAAGATCACTTAGTATTTTGATGTCAATTTTTATTTCCTCAGGAAAAAAAATATGATGTCCCCTGCCTTATACAGAAGAGAACTTCTATTGCATTGGAATCTTCACATTTAATTATTAGCCAATCAGCTCTCCTTTTCCAATTTAAAATAAAACAATAAGCAAAAGCTTTTAGATATGCATGTGGGGCTTTTAAATTGTGTGAACAAGTCTGTAGTTGTAAGTACCTGGGAAATGATGTAAGCTTGACCTTCCTTTCTTCTTCCCTTCCTTCCTTCTTTCCTTTCTTTCTTCCTCCATTCTTTGCTTTCTTTCTCCCTTTAACAAGATGTGCAAATGCACGTATATGGGGTTGTGTGTCAGTATAAGATATCTATAGAGAGGGTGTCAAGCATTTAACTTTTATGGAAAAGTCTGAGAAGGAAAATTTCAGGAACTTGGGTTCCAGCCCTGCCTCATACTAGGTATGAGATATCAGGCAAGTCACTTCACTATCTCTCATCTGTAAAGTAAGGGGATTAGTAGATGATTGCTATGGTTTCCTCCAGTTTTAATTACTGGATTGTGTTTTTATTTTTGGAGAGTTACGACAGACAACTAATTCAAATACGTTGTTCAAAATGATCTTGTCATTATGTTTTAAATATTTTATTTATTTATTTTTAGAGACGGGGGAAGGGAGAAAGAGAGGGAGAAAAGAAGTGATGTGAGAAAGAAACATATATGTGCCGCCTTTTGCAGGTCCCCACCAGGGACCTAACTCCAAACCCAGGCATGCCTAACTGACAAACTTCTTTGCAGGATGACGCCCAACCAACTGAGCCACACTGATCAGGGCAGATCTTGTCTTTTCAATAGAAAGTACAATCTGCAAGAAAAGCGTCAAACATCATTGAATTTTAAAATGATATTTTAAATTTTGAATGGATCCCTTGGTCCAAGCATTTTGCCAGTTCCCAAAGTGGCTTTTTGGGTGCCGTTGCACAGGATCCCAGGCTTAGAAGGACTCCACGATTAACTTAGTGCTCTGCTATTGCTGTCTTGAAATTCTCAATGTTTGAACAAAAGGTCCTGCATTTCTGTTTTACACTGGACTCTGCAAATTACATAGCTGGATCTGGCTGCAAATTACAGTTAACAGTGTAATATCTGGGTTCAGGACTCTTTCTTTTAGTTAGAAACCTACACCGACCTCTTTCCTCTGCAGCTGTTCTCAGTTTTTATGTTGGTGTAAAACTGCTTCACCACCTAGACTGCAGGATGGGTGGACAACTGTGCACGGGACACGCAGTGGCCGCCTTTGACTTCAAAGGGCGGAGGCTCCACCATTCAGCCCAGCCCTCTGTAGGGGTGGAGCTTCTGTCAGTGGCAATGCCCACATTGGTGCAAATGTTTGCAGGAGTCTAGTAGATTGCATGGAGGACTCAGCGAAAAGCATCCTTGTTTGAAAATTGGAGGCTGGAAGCCAGGCCAAAGAAGAGCTACATTCTCTGAACACCCCCACACCCGGGCCTTATGGGTGTTAGTATTTTCTCAAGGCTGACCACTCTGCTTCAGGGATCTCTAAAGTAAAGTAAAGAGGTAATTACTCAGAGAAAGGCTGAGTTCAGTCAGTGCTTGGAATGATGATTCAACTTCAAAAATCATTTCTGATCCCTTAGTGCGTACTGCCATTTCATTAAGCCAGGCGCCCAGGACACAGCTGAAAGCAAACACGATGACGGTGAGCTAATTCCAATTTATTACGGCTATTCTGGGTTTACTTCCCAGCCTGTGAAACATGGATGCTACTCAGGTCACAGAGCTGATGTAAGGATATAAGGAGATAATAAGTGACTAACTACTTGAAGAGCCACTTCGTGGAAGTATTTGCAAGGTGTAATGTAGGCACACGATTTTTTTTTTGAAAAAGCAATGTGTTCCTGGAGGTACGTAGAGGTTTTTTCTTTTTTCTTTTTCCCCCAAATGGAAGCAGAGATAGGATGAAATTTAAATGATTTGCCTTCTCTCAATTTTCAGAGTGGAACTTGACATCCAGCGAGCGCAGCGCCCCTTCCGGACCAGTCACAGAAGGGAATGCCAGCCGAAAAGAGATGGCAATAGAGAAAAAAGATCGTGCCCACGCCAGTGCTGGCCATGTCCGCATCCAGAGCTTCCTGCCCCGTTGCTTTCCGGTTTCCATGCCCGCCTGATACTAAAACCGGGGAAGACAAGCCCACTCTGCTCCCGCCCCGGGCTCCCGCGCAATACTCGAAGTTACGGTAAAACCAGAGTAGGAAACGAAGCTGTCTCGGCGAGAAGAGGCGGGGCCGTGTCTCTGTGGGCGGGGCATGAGGGGTGGGGCCATAGTTTAACCCGGGAGGTCGAAGCTGTGACCACTGAGAAAGACAGCTGGCTGGGACGGGAGGGTGGGGCCAGGCTGAGGTGGGCGGTCCCGGGGCGGGGCCACATGGCCTTGCGCTCCAGCAGGCGGAGTGGCGGGGCGGAGCCGAGGTAGGTGGGGCTGGAGGGGAGGGTCCACGGTGGGGCGGGGTTCGCCGCGGGGCGGGGTTGCCGCGCGGTAGGGCAGAGCTTAAGCACTCCGTCCTCCCGCCAGTCCCAGAGCTGCACCGTCTGCCAGAACCCGGGACGAGGCGTCCCGGGGCGGGGAGGAGGGCGAAGGAAACTGGCAATGGCTTCAAGAGGACTCCCGGGGTCTGTTGTCCTCGCTGTTGCTGTCTTTGTGAGAGGCGCCGTGAGTTTGCCGCTCGTGGCACCGGGTAAGTTCCCCGATAGGGCCGGGGCTCGTGGGAGGAGGCGAAGGATTGAGACTGCAGCCCCGCTGCGCCTGGCGCAGCTCTAGTGCCGGCCAGTGGCGCGATACGGCCGCTGAACTGCCTGCCGTCAGGGGGTAGCCCGAGTCGGTTGTGGCGCTTGGCAGAGGCTCTGATCCCTCCCTTCCCGCCTGCGGGGCTCCCGCCTTCACCCCGCTCGCCGGCTCCTCCGAGGACCTGTTACCCCCGCCCCCGCCTCTGAGCTATCCAGGGTGTAGGGACCCGGCCCGGTCTTGCACGCCCCAAGTGCGCTCCTGCTTGACACCTCGGAGCCTCGCGAACCCCTTTTGTGCCGCCCTTGTCCTCAAAGGCCCCGCGAGAGGAAGATCGTGACACAGGGGACTGAGTGCACTGGCGCCGTCGCCTTTTCCCCCCACCCCCCATTAGTTTAAAACCTTGGGGAGTTTCAGTCTCTTTACTTTTCAAGTTTTAATTTATTTTAGTGGTGGATGGATTCTTTTAACAGGTTGGGGATTTCAGATTTCTTCTCACATATCCTGTTAAATCAGACTTGGAAAAAGGGAAGGAGCATTTGTAAAGTTACACTTTTTTTTCTTAGCCGAGTCCTGTCACCACAAAAGGAACCTAATGTGGTCAGAGCAGGAAGCCACCAGCTGAGCTGATAAAGTGTCATCTGTAATGATGAATTTACGGCAGAAATTTTTTATTGACATCTAAGAGGATATGTAAATTTTAGGGAAGTCTTGCCTCAAACTCTTGTTTTTATAACTGTATACACCAGGGATTCATTCCTACCATTCCCCCCTTCACTGCCACCTTACGGAGAAGTTTGAAAATACTAATAAATATATACCTTCTTGGCCAACTGGAGTCACCACGACCTGGAATTTTAGGTCAGCAAGCTCTCCTAAGCTTGAGCAGCTCCTCTTCGGGTCCAAATAATAAGCATCTGGAAGCATTCCAACTGTGGCTATCTCCATGAAAACACATACACCGTTCTTCACTTTGGCTTTCGCTTTTTCATAGAAAACAGAACATGTTAGGAAGGAAACAGGATTGATCATATATCTCCTGAGCTGTTATTAGCAGACACGTATTTCCTTCAGCCATCCTCCCTGGGGAGAAGGCAGCTGGTGACATGGTTATTGGATGGGAGATTTTGGTTTTCAGACTGTGTTTCATTGCTGAGACAGGTAGGTGTGTTATCAGGTTCAAACTGGACCCGAGGTTGTAAATGGTAGTTAGAGATAGAGAGTCAGTTCTTCCAGAATTTGAAGAGCTTAGCCTGGGAGTAAAATTCAGCACAGGCTGCCTGTAATCCTCCATCAACCAGAGAAAACCATCCCTAGTGTAAGTTTGTGTTTCCATGGATCTGAGCAGTACCCAGCTCTCAGGACTAGAATGAAGAAAACTCTCATCTTATTGCACAGTAACCGTTTTTTTTTTTTTTTTTTAAAAAAAGATTTTATTTATTTTTAGACAGAGGGGAAGGGAGGGAGAGAGGGAGAGAAACATCAATGTGTGGCTGCCTCTCATGCACCCCCTACTGGGAACCTGCCTGCAACCCAGGCATGTGACCTGACTGGGAATCGAACTGGTGACCCTCTGGTTGGCAGGCCCGCAGCACTCAATTCACTGAGCCACACCAGCCAGGGCTGCTTTTTTTTTTTTCCTTTTTAAATAAAATGGAACACTTTAGAAGAATAAGATATCTAAAAAGGAAAGAATCCAGATTATGAATTTGTCAGGGTGACTTGAGACCTGACCAGTCAACATCTGGTCACCCATTGGAATCTAAGACAGTGTTAATGTTTGTAGGGAATGTTAGGGAGGTAGGGAGGAAAGAAATGGGAAGTAATGTTGAGTACCTGCTACCTGCCAAGCTTCAAGTTGAGCATTTCATATGCATTTTTACACTTATTTATCATAATCCTAGGAAGTTCTTATTTCCAGTGAGGCAGCTGAGGCCCATAGTGGTTGAACAGTGGGTCCAACATCACATAGCTAGTCTATCAGCCAGTATTTAATCCGAGAAGCAGAACCAGTGGGGGGGGGGGGGGTGTGGTGTGTGTGTGTGTGTGTGTGTGTGTGTGTGTGTGTCTTTATATGTATCTTTTATCTTTGATAACCTAGCCCACTTAATTCCAAAGTTCATTCATTCTCTTTCCACTATAGCCACTGCTCCCCAGAAAGAAAATAGAACAGAAGTCAGCTGGGGCAGTCCTGTTGAGATTCTAAGATGCGGAGTTTAGGACGTTATAAAATTGTAAGCATGTGGTTATGAGAAGATGGGAGGCAGGAGAAAGTAGAAGAGATAACTTCACAGTGGGCAGTGGCCATGTCTCTCACTTCCTGCCTAGTTGGAGAATCTCATTAAATTTCTGTCTCTCAGTAACAGCATTTGGAGCTCTGTACCTCAAGCAGCAGAAGGGATGATTTTTCACATCTTGGCTTATTTATGTCCTTAAGTTCTCTGGTTACTCAACCTTTGGGCTTATTTGTTTCTCTGCGCGACAGTGGGCACAGCCTTCTAGTAAGGAGCGGGCAGCAAAGGTCCAGGGCCTGGTGAATGAGAAGCGCCCTCTTCCTGGGCTCTGCGGGCTGCCATCCAGCCTCCTGACTCGTTGTTTAGATGCCAAAGATAAGCTTTATTAAATTCTGGTTCTCCTTTGGCCAGATAGCTACCCAGATGCACATCCACATCAAACATAATCAGTAGACAGAATACTTTGAGAAGGCACCCCTTGAAGCTTGGGCTTGCAAGTCCAAGTTTAATTTAAAGAGGAAATGAAAAAATTTGAGAAGTGCTTGTCATTCCCTCTCTTCTCCTGTTTCAACCCCGCCCCCTCCCCCCCACGCCTGCAAAGAAATTAATCAAACAATCTATTTGGGAGCTTCAGTAGTTGAATTTGAATGAGAGAGGTCAAAACGCCAGGTGATAGGAGCAAAACAATTTATTGTTGCTTTTCAAAGAATTGTTTGGCTCTGAAGTTGAAGTTTAATTATATATTGAGAAATTATTTAAAAGTGACGAAACGATTTAAATTGTCATTGTTTCAAACTGTTATGTTGAGTGGTTTCTAATTATTTTGAGGCATTTACCTCAGTAATTGGTAAAGGTTTGATGGGCTGCTGGAAGCAGGTGGAATGAGGGGTGTGGCGTGGCTGCCAAGGACTATAACTGGAATTTGGAGTTAGTTCATTGTAGACACTCTGCTCTTTTTAAAGGAAGGAGTACAATGTTTATTATACCTGTTTTGTGGCTGGCTCTGGTCTATGAACTTGGGTCATTTAATACTTATAACATTCTGTCCTGTCATAAATACTGGAATAATTGAAATATTCCTTTATTTTTATAGATGAAAAAAATTGAGTCTCTGAGAAGTTAGCTTGAAAAAGTCACTCAATCAAGTATATGATTGTCTGACTACTATGCTGTACACCTGAAATGAATACAAAATAATATTGAATGTAAACTGTACTTGAAAAATAACACTAAAAAAAGAAAAAGCCTCTCAAAGCTGGATTTTGACCTTGGTCAGAACTGTCCAATTCTGAAGCTAGTTCTTATTATATTACTAAATCATTTTTTTTCTTCCAAGTGAGAACTTTCTTTTTATTCTACGATATTTATAAAGAATCACTAAAGGTGATGGCATGGCACAGTAGAAAGAGCATCAACGTGAGAGTCCTGGACTTGAAGTCAAAAGCCAAGAAGGGCCCTTGCTGCCCTCGGGAGTGTGGCTCCCTGCCCTCCCTGCCTCCACTTTCTAACCCACTTCTATCTTTACCTCCCTTCTGGCTGCTAGTAGGGCTCAAACGAGCTATTGTCTCTGAAAGGTCTTAGCAAATGGCCAAGTGGTATATATCTTTTATCCTGTGTATTTTCCTGTATTTCTTCCCCAAAGTGTCCATCAGGTTAGAATTATATTATAATGTGAACCAAACTATCTAATAAACGTTTACCACTGATACTGTAACGTTTTCATTCTGGAGGTGGTGATGGTTTTGCAATGATAGGTCCATTGTGAATACATAAAGCCCAGAGTGACACCTCAGATTCATGAGTTTGCTGCCATTGACTGGGAGGTAAGCAGCCAAATCTTCTCCCATTTTTCCCTCAGCTAAAATACAGTGCTCTTGGTATTTTTGGAAAATTCCCTACAAGAATGGGGAAAAGGGGATATCATTACTCCAAGGTACTTGCCACTGTTAGTCTATTATTTCTTTCTGGCCTTTTCTCTCTCTCTCTCTCTCTCTGTCTCTCTATTTTTACTTGGATAGGGTCATAATGCAAATATAATTTTGTGTCCTGCGTTTTTCACGTAATGTTACACATGAAGTTTCCTCCATTTTCCTATACTCAAAAAATGGCTGCATCATATTCTATTTTATGGATTCATTGCGTTTTACCTCATTGTGCCTCCATTTTAAGATATTTCAGTTGTTGCTAATTATCTTCAAATGGATTTTAAAACTCATTGTTTTGGTGAACAGATATGAATGAAGCTTTGCCTAGATATCGATGACTTCCCAGGAAATGAGTTCCTGAAAAGGCATTTTGAAGGTCAAAGGTATTCATGTCATTGAGGCCTTGAGGACATCAGTGTTGGTGACCTGAAGGGTGACCCAGTTTACCTTCTCAAAGCAATAGTCAAAGGACTCACCTTTTACACCGTTGGCATTTTCTCTAAAAAATGTATTTGTTAATTTGTAGGGTGAAAATTGGTACCTTGATTGTTTTAATTTGTATGATTTTGATTAGTAGTATGATGACTTTTTTTTTTATAGTATCGGAGCCATTTGCACATGTCTATAACCCTTTATGGACAATTCTGAAATCTGAAAATCTCTGAAAACCAAAAGCTTTTTTTTGAGGCTTTTTACGTACTCCGTTGGTGGTAAACCCTAATTTGAACCGATGTGAGATTCTATAGTATATATTTATCTCAGTGTGAATACTGCTAAGTTTTGCTGCAGTTACATTAATGAGTTCGATTTCTGAGTGGTACATAACTTGTGCTAAATGCATTGTATTGCTTTTCTAGAATCACAACATCTAAATTTCGAGGCACATCTGAACCCCAGGTTTTCAGATGAGGGATCATGGTCCTGCATTTCCTCTTTCATGACTCATATTTTCTTATCTGTGGGCAGCCAAATGTAAAAGTGCTCAAAATAGTAAAATACCCGATGGAGAAAATAACTCCTCAAATGAGTGGCACTTCGCGAAAAGAAGCACTATTTTGGTATCCTAGCGTGGAATCTAATGAGATAACGCTATCTGGGAAAAGCTGAAGTTTTGTTTATTCTAGGTGGCTTTAGGGATAGGTGGCCATTGTAATGGACACTTGATGGAGGAGTTGGGCCAAATTTCTCCTCTGCCGGTTATTGACACAGTTCTCTTTGTGAGGGAGAAAAGAAATGGAATCCACCCAAGGGACTTTCTGGGGGAGGGGGAAATGGGTAGAGGGTGGCAGATACTCCAGGCAAACTGAGTTCCCATGCCCAGTCATCTCACCTTGAGGATCCTTTTGCCAAACTAGTTGAACTTGGAGAACTGGTTTCTGTTCTCTCTTCAACATATCTCAAGGCCCCGTTTTCTCGACTTTGCTCATCCTAGGATCCCGAGCCGCTGCCATCTCTCCCTGACTCTCCTACCCCTATTTTGTTCACACATCTCTATGTAGAACCAGTAATAAAGCACCTGTGGTACAGAGGGAAAAAAAAAGTCTTTAAACCACTTTCCTTATCTGTACTAGGGAGAACTATGGCAGAGTTGCCTCGTGGGTTGTTGTTTTGAGATAAAATATTCATGGTCTGCCGCCATACTGCCCTGAACATGCCTGAGCTTGTCTGATCTCAGAAGCTAAGCTGGGTCGGGCCTGGTTAGTACTTGGATGGGAGATAAAATATGCATGGCACAGTGTTAGGCATGTAGTAAGTTCTAAGAAAGTATATTGTTATCATTCTGTCCTTAGCCACGTACCAACCATTTACTGACCTGCTACAGCTATCAGATAAGATTTTCCTTTGTCCTACCCTCTCTCATCTTGCTCTTGAGCTCTGGGTGCTGAAGGCAGTGTGTATCACGCAGTGGGGCTTTGAGGAGGCAGTGCTGGGTAATGCCCCAGGCTCCTGGGGAAGGGGGAGGGACAGGGACCAGGGGGCTTGGCAGGGAATTCTCTTGGGATGCAGTGGATATGCAGGCCCGAACCATTTAGCTACCAAAATTAGGCAAGGAAGGAGAGAAGGAAAAAAGGAAAGAAACCATAACCTTTATATGATGTGTTTTTGGGGAAGAATTTTGCAAGCTTCACTGACTGGTTTATCTCTAATCAGTTCATCTGTAGGTTTAGCCATAAAATTGTGACAGCTTTCCCCTAAGGTTTGATAGTGGCACGATTTTTGAGTATGCTCAGGAATGACTTAGGGTGGAACCTGAAAGTGAATAGAGGGTTGGCCCTTTCAGCCCACCCCCAACCCCCTACCTCTGCATAGGGGAAGAGGGAGAGGTGGGAGGCTGCAGACAAAGCTCTGGAAAAACTCTTGAACAAGACTGGATGCGCCTCCAGACTGGTCAACATGTGGAGATGAGGGAGAGGGTGCCCATGCCCAGGAGAGCGTAGAAGCTCCTTGCCATTTTCTCATACCTATGTGTCTCTTCCGTCTGGCTGTTCCTGAGTTAGGTAGTTTTATCATGAACCAGCAGTTTAGTATGCAAAATGTTTCTTTGAGTTCTGTGAGGCCCTTTAGCAAATTAACCAAACCCGAAGAGGGGGTCTTTGGAGCCTGTGATCTGTAGGCTGTTGGTCAGACGCACAGGGAGCATCTGAAGTGTGTGTGATGGGGGGCAGCCTTGTAGATCTCAGACCCAACCTGGCGGGTTTGTTGCTCTCTCCCCACAGATAGTTACAGAATTAATTGTTTGGTGGTTCTTGGAGAAACACAAATTAGAATGAGAAGTAGAACCCTGTAGACTTAGGGCTGGAAGGGACCGTGATAATCTCCCCAAAGCTTCTTATTTAGTAGGTGAGGAAGCTGAGTTAGCAAAGCCTGGATTTCAGCGGGTTTCTTTACTCTGCCTAGGACTCTTCCCCCTTGTGTCTGAGCTGGCCTTCCACTGAGGTGGACCCAGCTCTCCTCCCTCCCTCCCTCCCTTCTTCCCTCCCTCCCTCCCTCCCTCCCTTCCTTCCTTCCCTCCCTCCTTCCTTCCTTCCCTCCCTCCCTCCCTCTTTCTTTTTTTCTCTCTTTCCTTCTTTCTTTTTTCTTTCTTTTTCTTTCTTTCTCTTCCTTCCTTCCTTTCTTTAATTTTATTTATATATTTTTAGACAGAGGGGAAGGGGAAGCAAGAGAGGAAGAGAAACATCTATGTGTGGTTGCCTCTTGTGTGCCCCTTACTGGGGACCTGGCCCGCAACCCAAGCCTGTGCCCTGACTTTGAATTGAACTGGTGACCCCTTGGTTTGTAGGCCCGCACTCAATCCACTTGAACCACACCAGCCAGGGCCCAGCCTTCTGGCAAAGCTCCTGGGTCTACGTTTGCCCTTGGTCCTTGTGCTCCACGGTCCGCTTTCTCAGCTCTGGATCTGGGGTGTGCAGGCCCTGAGAAGAATGACTTTGGCTGACTGATATCTGAGACTAATTGTGCTGTTTTTAGTTGTTTACTTTTAGAGTCAGAGGGGACTTGGGGGTCATTTTGTAATTAATCCCTGTCTTTGCAGATGGGGAAACTGAGCCTGAGAGGTTCAGTGGCCTGGGAAGGCAGGAAGGGCCATCAGCTGCAGCAGCAGCAGAGAAGCAGCAGACCGTTAGGTTTGGGGAGGGAGGGCCGCATTGTGTGTTTTGGTCACAGTCCAAGGCTCAGATCCAAACACAGGACCCAGAACAGAGCAGATATTTCAATATTGGAAGGAAGGAAGGAAGCCAGAGCTGGAATCCAGGTGTTCGGACTCAGCCAGAGGCTTTTTCTTTATAATAAAGCAAAGAGTTGGGTTTTCCAAGTTTCACCCACAAATCTTAGCTGCAGTCTTCTCTCCCCCTAACTTTCCAAGTTGATGAGAGGCCGCTTTGTCTGCCAGCCTATGGGCCATATTGCTCCAAACCTGAGGTGGAAAAAGCTGGACATAGAGATAAAAAGAATGACATTAAAAAAGTAAGCAAGTACTGCCTTTATGAAGTGAGCATGGTGGGGCATCGATACAAGATACTCAAAACCTAAATTCATTCATTAAGCTCTTTCCAAAGACAAACTAAATTTGGTTGTGTTTCTACAATCAGTACCTATTGATTGTGTATATATCATTTTTCATGTTTTTAGACTTTTCTTTTATACCTTTGTTTCATGGGTTAAGTTTTTGACTTATTTATTAATTCAGCAAATATTAGTAATCTGCCCAGCTGTGTGCAAGGCCCTGGGGAAAAGGGATGTGATCCAGATAGACTCAGTCCTACCTTTAAGGAGTTAACAGGTTATCAGGGAAGATGATTAAACAAGCAGTCCTGATAAAGTGTCATTGGCATCTCGATAAGGAAAGTGTGGCCTAGGGCCAGAGCACCTCACCTGCAGCTGGGGGTGGGATGAGGGTCCAGTTGAGCAAGACTTTCTGGAGGAAATGAAGTTTAAACTTGTAAAAATGTTGTTGTTATTCAGCTGAAGAGAACTAGAGGTCATAGAAGAGAGGACGTGAGAGCTGGCAAAACTAGAGCAGTGGTTCCCAGACTTGAGCTTGCATCAGAATTAACTAGAGGGCAGTTAAAACAGATCGTTGGGCCCCACCCAAGCGTGTTTGAGTCATTAGGTCTGAGAAGGGACTGGAATATTTGCTTTTTTCCAGCACATTCCCAGGTGATGGTGCCTAAAGATAATGTGAGTGGAGGAGTTAAGAAGTGGTAGAAATAAGGGGGTTGTTTTACCTGGAAATCCCTCCCCTCCATGTGGGCTATCCATATTCTGCTCTCCACCCGTCTTTCAAGCTGAGATCGAGGGTAGCACTTGCAGGAAATCTTTCCTGAATATTTGCACTGATTTTATCTCCTTAGAGTCCACGAATACATATTGCATCCATTCCACGTTATTTAACATAATTATAGGCAATTGTTTCCACCATGTTTGGTCTAACTAGAGTTCTGGAGGCCATGGCACACAGAAGACATGCTCAGATATTTGATTGCTTGATCAGATTTATTTCTTGGAGCAACTGTGAGGAGCCAGTCGCCATATTCTCTGTAGAGTTGAAGAAACTGAGACTTACAGAAAAATAGCTAAGGTCAAGTGAAATGTCTCACTCAAGTCACAGATGAGGGGAAGCCAAAGCTAGGTGTTTGTTCATTGTTCTCAAGTGTTCTTTATGTTATGTAAAATTGCATGGACTCCATGCTCAGCACCACCAGTAAAAGGAAGGTTTTATATTTATTATTACATTTTTACTTTTTAGGTAGGTAGGCCCACCTACCTAAAGAGAAAAACAAGGCATCTTATAAATGGAATGTAGATTTTAAGTAGAAAATTGTCAATTATCCAAGGAATTCTTCATGGATTGTTTGTTTGCTTTTAGAATAAACATTTGAGGAGAGTAATTCATTTTACATGTCATTAGGTTTATACATGAGTTTTGTAAAATTTTGTCATGAGGTAGATATTAAGGGAAAATAGATTTCAGTTTCTTGAAAAGACACAAATAAGACAGTTTATGATATTACTCTTTTTGACTGGACAGATGAGTTTAGCTGAGTGGTTGAAGATTTATAAGAACCTGCACATAGAGTGTCATGTGATAGGGAAGGTTAAAAACAAACAAATCCTCTTCAATACCCGTAACATACCAAACCTTTCTTCCCCATGAGTGTATACAAACAGAATGTGATTTTCTGAGACTCCTGTCAGTGGTGGAGATTTGAAGAATTCACTGGGCATTCTGTCTCACAGTAGAACTCGTAACAATAATTTTCAAATGTTCTAACAGCTCTTCATAGCTGGAAGTCTCCAACACAATCATGTGAATTATTCACATTATAAAAAACAGCAGCCCGGAATTTCCTGGCATTGGTGAAGTGGCAGATGGTTAATGAACAGGCATTCCTTCACTTTTCTTTGCGTGTTTGTGCTGTATACTTGTATGGCCTGAATGTTCTTGCTGCTTCCTTAATTCTTTCCATCCTCCTCCCCCCTCTATTAAGGGCAAAACACAAAACCACCACTGATAGGAAAAAAGAGGGTTTGGAAATTGCTTATAGCTAGGCGATAGAGCCAAGAAGCTGGGGTTTGAAGGTAAAACTCATTTCCCATGTATAAATGCCAAATCAGTGTCTTAAGAGTCTTTGCAGAGAGAACTCATAGATATTTCTTACACACAGTGTGTAATTACTTAAAAATGAGTGACCCTTATCTGAGTCACTATTAGGTGTTGTGTAGGGTATGTAAAATAAATAACAAACTTGGTTTCTGTCCTCATGAACTTGTGACTGAGAAGGGGAACATAAACTAGGAACACAAATCATTATGGAATAATGGAGAATGTGTTTGGTATAATCAGAGAAGTACAGATAAAGTGCTGCATGGGATCACAGAGGAGACACTAAAGACTCAATAGCCTACAGGGGTGTCCAACCTTTTGGCGTCTCTGGGCCACACTGGAAGAAGAGTTGTCTTGGGCCACACTTTAAATACACAAACACTAACAGAAACAAAAACAAAAAAATCTCATACTGTTTTAAGTCAACTTACAGTTCTGTGTTGGGGTGCATTCATAGCCATCCTGGGCCACATATGGCCAGTGGGCCACTTTAGACACCCCTGACTAGGGAGACATGGCATTTTAAGTGGACCTTAAAAGGAGTGTAGAGAAAGGGAACAGCCTTATGCAAAGGTATGGAGGTAAGGAAGGCAAAGTCATTGCAGATCCAGTGTAGACTGCAGAGCAGAGGCTGAGGCTTGGCTGGGGAGCTCCTGAGACTACGTACTTTACTGTGTGGGGGTGAGGGCTGAGGATGGGGTGGAGTGGAGGATGGGGGTGGACCAGGAGGGGTCTTTAGGCTTTGTGATGTAATGGAAGAGCCCCCGATGTGGGCTCAGGAAGACCTGAGTTTGAGACATGGCCTCATAATTTCATCAAGGCAGTTGAGATACTGTTTCTATTTTCTCTGGAGAGAGCAAGGAAGATAAGAACTGTTCTTTAAAACACCTCAGTTGTTTTGAGGATCAAGCAAATAATATAACCCTACGTAAGTAATGCAAATCTGACCTGTATAAGTATATAGGATTAATATAATACCTGTAGTATGTAGCTAGAAATAAGTTTTCAAAGTTTAAGGAGTGCTGGGAAAGTGGAATCATGAAGTAAGTATAATTATAATATTGATGATGTGACGGCCAAGAAGTGTTCATTAATGGTATAAGCTAGCTAATTGTGTATTTTTCTTTCATTAGAGTAAATCCTTTGAGATTGTTCAAATCAACGTGATTCCTGAATTCATCACTAAGCATTTATATTTAGAAGACTTGGACATTTCCAATTTTTAGTCTTATTTTTGTGCAGGTTCTTCTCTCTCCTGGTGAGGAGGGTATCAATGTAAGAAGTGTTCAAACCTGTAGAGAATTTTTATGAGTTTACTTGAGCCAAACTGAGGATGCACAATGGGTAGAGAATTTTTATGAGTTTACTTGAGCCAAACTGAGGATGCACAATGGGGAGCAAGACCTCAAATGCTCTGTAAAATAACAGTTTTACAGCTTCTTTTATGCATTTGAAGTCAAAGTGGGGACAGATGTAAGGATTGGAGAAAGCAAAGTGGGGATTAGGTTACAGGATAGTTAACAAGATTATGTGCTCTCTTGAGGGGTAAAACCCCCTTTTAGGGGTATTACTCCTGGTATTTGGAAGGTATGTTAACTTAGATGCACAAGAACAGTGGACAGGGCTGCCTTAAAACCTTTCACAAGAGAAGTTATCTACCTAGAGCATGACAACCCACCATGACCTGACCTGCCCCCATAAGAATTTATGATCAGACCATCCTGAGGTTACTTTTCATCCACAAGGGCAGTGTTGGCCATTGTGGGGAAGGGAGAAATGTGATATAGTCAATTGTGACTTTGAGTCAATGTGATATAGTAAAAAGTATATGTGTTTGGTTTTTGTCCTTGCTTTCTGGAAAAGAACTTTAGAAACTCTTGGTATTTCCTTAGTGACAGGATTATAGGTTATTCTTAATGAGCCTGTTTAGACCATAGTTGAGTTCATGCTAATGGATGACCTTTGGTGGGCCTCCAGAAAGCTTCAGGATGGGGCCAGTTGCCAGGTGAACCAACTACATGATTAGAGGGTTAGAACTTTCAGCCCCACTCCTGATACTTGGGAAAAGGAGAGGGGCTGAAGATTGGGTTAATTGCCAATGGCCAATGACTAAATCAAGCATGCCTACCTAATGAAACTTCCATAAAAACTCTGGAACAAGGAGGTGGAGGGAGCTTCTGGATTGGCGAACACATGGATGTGCTGGGGCTGGCATGTCTAGCGAGAGCATGCAAGCTCTGAGCCGCCCCCCACCCCCTGCCCCCAATTTGCCCTATGCACCTCTTCCATCTGGCTTCTCCTGAATTGTATTCTTTATAATAAAACAGTATTCCTAAGTATAGCACTTCCCTGTGTTCTGTGAGTCATTGTAGCAAAGTGTCCAAACTGAGGGAGACCGAGGGGAGCCCTGAATTCCTGTTGGTTAGCCTGGGACCCTATTTGCAGCTGGCACCTGACCTGGGGACAGTCTTGTGGGGCTGAGTCCTTCAACCTGTGGGGTTTCTACTGGTAGTCAGTGTCAGAATTGAACTGAACTGTAGGACACACAGTTGGTGATGGAGAATTGGTTGCAGGACAAACGAAGCAGTCAAGTGTTCCTATTAGGGAAAAAATCTACTCACAACATTAAAACTTCTTCCTGGAATAATCTCTTTGAAATTTTAGTGGCTTACTATTTAGATAAAGACTCAAAGCCATTTAAAAAATAATAGTGGGAAAGAAAAGAAATTGTCAGGTTAGTGCCTTATTGTCTATGTATTTACATTGTGTTGTGTAGTGTAATAAAGTAGAAGTTTACCACTGCGTGGTTTTCTTTGACTCTTGTCTTCTGTGGTGTAGACCAAAGATTTCATAGCATTGTCTCAGGCTCTTGTCAGGGGACATAGCTGGTATGTAAATATTACGGATTGCAATCATAGGCAGTCTCCTCATTAAGGGATTTCCAGTATTCTGGTTGGCCTCCACGGTGTTATTACTATTAGGGTGAACCACAATTTATAATCTTACCACTCAGAGATAATTAGTGTACACATTTTGATATATTTTTTTTCCAATAAAACAGATCATGTTAGCGCAAACTTCTGTTTTATATTTATCTATTCACTTAACATTTTTCATTAAAAAGTGAGATCATTTGGGACAAACGGATATGGCAAATCTGATTCCTTCATACAAACTTTTTCTATTTTAAAAGTCAAAGGAAAGTTTGGGATTTCTGAGAAGTAATGAAGAGTTTCAACAGTGTTAAATGCAAATCAGGATGGCCTTTTGATTTGCTTCTTATTAAATGCTAGAGAGATTTTTTTTTTGAAATCTGTACTTGATGACACAAACATAGATAAATTGACTTGGAGAGAATGTAACTTAAATGCACCTTCTCATCCCAATAATTGACTCACTAGGAAAAACCATTCTGTCATCCTAGATTTAGAACTCAATTAGATGAGCAATGATTACCTGTAGATTTTCTTCTCAAGACTCTAACTCAGCTAGAGATGAGCTATAGATAATCCCATTTCATGGAACTTGACTGAATGTCAAAACTGTTAACTGAGTTTTATACTAGTGACTTCCACGTTCATTTCTTCCCCTTAAAATCAATGTCTCTATGTCTAGGGTTTTCCTAATTCTGTTTAATTTTTCCTTTGCTTGCCTTTTCTGAAGGGATCTTTATTTTCTGTGCTAGTCCTCCTTTTACTTTGCTCTTTCTCTAACCGCTCTAGTGGAGACTTGACGTCAGAGGACTTCACTGGGGAACCGTGGTGCTCCCCACTTCGTCTTTGTTTTCAAGTTCCCTTATTCCCAGAAGGCGCACCACATGCCTGTCTTGCACGAATCCTGCCTGACTTCACCTGTGACTAATGGGAAAACCCTGTGTTTAGGACTTTCGCAGGTTTTGTTTAATCTGTATCCACTTCCTGTTCCTGGAAGAGCAAGAAACCGCTGGGCAGAGCCCACGTGTGGGAGCACGGTTGTGGCGGCTGCTCCCTCTTCTGTAATCATTCTGTCCCCGGCATTTAACACTGCCCCTGCCAGTGTAGCTCACGTGGCTCACTGTCCTTTCCTGCTTGCTGGTTTGGCATCCCCAGCTGAGCTGTGTGCTCTGTGAGATCAGTGTTGACACTTCCTATCGCTGGCAGCAGTGATGGGTCATCGTGGGAGTCCCAGCCAGCATTTACTGAGCACCTCCTCTGTGCGAGCCACTCAGGTGGACCCAAGTTCCTCTCACTTCAGGCTCAGAAACAATTCCACTGTAACCTTCATTTTAGAGGTGAAGAAGCCAAGGCACAGGGAGGTTGATTAGCTAGGAACCAAGTTAAATGAACACAGTGCCACCAGGAGAAGGCTGGCTTCCACTTTGGCCTCCTCTCTTTTCTAGGGCACAGCTTTGGTTCCAAGTTTGGGCGCTGATTGCAACAGACCTCGGTTCAGTTGTTGGCTGTTCCCCACATGAGTGACCTTGGCTTCAGTACTTTGTTCTTTACTGTCTCCGTTTTTAAAATGGGTTTAGTAATAGCGCCTCTCTAAGAGTTGTGATAATTTAAAAAAAGATAATGTCAGTAAAAATGCCAACCACAGAAATAGGCGCTCAGTGCAGTTTCGCTGCTGTTAGCAGTTGGTGGTAGAGTAGTTAGTTGAACTTCTCAGAGACCTTGGATGCAGGAAGGGTTAACCCTTTTGGGGCCAATGCTGGGCCATCTTCCTCTTGGAAGGCCTTGCTGGGCTCTAGCTGACTCAGTAACACCCCCTTGTTGCCCCGTGTGGTTGATTTTTGTTGTCTTCTGCCCTATGGAAATTACTTGGCCGGACTCCAACCCTGGTCGGGGGTGGGTTGTACCCAGAAACTAAGAACCTAGCTCCCTGAGGTCAGGTCCCCTATGCCAGCTCTCTCTCTGTGATGCTCCAGGCAGTCACTGGTTTCTAAGGGCACACCCCAACTTTGGCAGCCAGTCTTGCTGTTTCAGCCTGAAACAGGCCTTCTGGGTTTGGTCTCTTCTCATTTGGTGGTTTTATTTTGGCACCTGCCTTTTAGCTTCCTTCCATAGTTTAAATAATTTCTAACCTACTCCCTACTTGACCTCTTGTGAGGAATGTGCACAAACAGATGTTAGGAATCGCGGCTCCCAGGGAAGAAGGCAGTGTCTTTCATGAGTGTATGTCAGCGTCGCTCCTGTCGGGTGTGACAGTTTGGAGCGTGATGCTGTCCTGTGGAAATCCGGTGGAGGGCTAGTCTGAAAGCCGGCTTAGGAACGTGCTGCTGCTTGTGGTCTTCATACCTTTGCTAACGGAAATTTTCTATTGCTTTTGATGAGCACAGGGGCTTTTTGGTATGTTTACATCTTTTGGAAAGGGCTTACCCAATCAGTGCGTAAAGCTATGGGGCGTATCAGCTTTGAAAAAGAATTTATGTGTTTAAAAACTGTTGGCATTTGGCATATGGGGATGTAAGTACATTGGACATTCTGTCCTACCAAATAGTATCTTAAAACTGCTTATTAAGTTATAGTGAAAGTGGACACACCTGATCAATTACTGGGGGCCCTTCGGGAAGGTTGGAATTTACTTTCACAGGGCCAATGTAAAAAATGTCTAAGGTGTTCCCACTGTGTTCCAGGAACTGCAATAGGGATTAGAGGCACAAAGACAGGACATCCTCCCCTCTGCTTGGGGAAATGGGCAAGTTTGACAGGGGACTTTCCTGCAAAGTCTGTGTTGTGTTTGGTTGCCCACGGAATGCCCGAGTGATGTGTGTGGTAGCGAGATGGGTAGGGAAGAACGCGGTGGCTCTGAGTTTTGGTTCTTCTGCCTGGCCACTGATTCATTTGCAGAAATGAGATCTCATCCGTCCTCCTGGCTACTTCTTTGGGATTAAGAGATTTCAGACAAAATAATGAATACGAGAGTATCAAGTGGCATTTAGGTGGGAACTTTTATATCTTGCATGGTGTCTGTAGCTAATGTGAGTGATTGAAGATTTTCTTCCTCTTTTTCCTTCCTTTCCCTTTCTTTCTTTCCTTCTGAAAGATTTTCAGATATCATGTAATTAACATGATTAGAACAGTTATGTTTGTGGCTACTATTGAATTGTTTCCAAGTACCATATTTGTGAATAATAACATGAAAACTTATATATGTGGATGAGATGCTTTTTCCATAGACAAAAAAAATATCTTTCCTTTACCTTCATAATAATTTTGGAGTGGTTAAATAAAGTTATACTTTAGAGTGAACTTTTGCTTTATGCAGTTAAATTAATAATGGGAAATTTTTTCCTGCTGAGGTTTTTTATTTTTAAAATGAAGTCAATACAACGTTCATCTTGCTCTACCTGACTTGAATCATTTTTCATGATGGTTTTTACATTAAAAAATGCATGCAGATTCCAATGTTTATCATACATACTAGGGTCATATGAAAAGAGACAGCTTTTTAGGGTTTAAAGGCATTTGAGTGGGTAAGGTGGACCTGGCCTCCAGCCCAGCCCTGCGGTCCCTTGGTGACGGTTTAACCCCCGGCTTACTGTGAGGCATGTGTCATGAACTAGGTCAAATTGTAGGCTACCCCTGCTCTTACAGACACTGTTTAGATAACGTGGCTGAGAGAGGGAGGACTGGGGTTATTTTGCCTGCGTTAGATCCTGTCCCACATCACACATTAGGGCTTGTCATTGAACCGCCTGTGCCCCATTTTCCTCATCTGCAGATGGGGGTGACGAGAGGACCTGCCTTACAGGTGTTGTGGAAATGAAATGAGATTGCGCGCAAAGCACCCGGAACAGTGCCTGCTGCACTGCGAACACTGGGTAAATGCTGCCTTACAAGTATTTTAATGTAGCAACTCATTCTTCATTCTTCACACCACCTTTTGAAAAGAATCTGAAGTGAATATTAGATTTCTGAAGTTTGTTGCTTTAAGGTCATTTCAAACAAATGACTTTTTAAAAATCTCATTTCTTTCTTGAATAGTCATAACTTAAAATTTGCAAGGTGCAGAAAGTTCCAGTCAAAGTCTCACTCCACTTTGGTCCTCCAGTGACCCAGCCCCACCCCTGGAGATTTAGTGTGATCAGTAAGTGAAGATTTTAAAAATCCAAAAAATGGACAACACTGAAAATAACAAGAGAAAGAGGGAGAGGCACAGGAAGGGGCAGGGGAACAGGAAAAGAGAAAGGGGGAGATTCAGGGGGGTCCTGAGCTCTCCGGGGCCCTGCAGCCCCTGGCTGACACTCCTCCCTGAGGACCGCAGGATCTGTCTTCCTGCTTGGGATCCCCTGGGGGGCTCCTCAGCCTTCTCTGCGTTAGGGGCGCGGTTGGTAGCTTCTTGGCTGTGTGTCAGTGCAGATACTGGCGAGCTGACCTTGCTCTGGTCAGGGGTGAGGCTGGGTCAGGTGAACCTTCTGTTGTCTTCTGAAAGGAAACGATTGTTTGAGGTTCTCTGGAAGGCTCAGGACCAGTCCAGAAGTCGAGATCCTTGGCTTCTTAAAACAGAGGGATCCTAAAGTTAATCAACCCCTCTCCCAAGGAGCAGCTGTGGGGCTGTAGCTTTTGTCTGTGTGCAGTCCTTCGGTGCCCGTGGGGGAATTGTGTTTGGTCAGGGAGTTCGTTCTGACTGTAAGAAGTCACTTCAATGGTGAATCTGAGACAATTGTGGAGAATGCTAAGAACTTCCCTTGGCTCTGCAAAGTCAGTTTGACCCACCTGCAATGGTAAATATTTATAGTTTCCATCATTACTTTTAAGTATCTTTGACATCACGCTAATTTCAGTCTTTTGTTCTGGTAGTTACCTGGGGTTTGGGATTGGTTCTAGCTGTTCTCCAGTTTCCTGTCTGTCAAGAATGTTCGTTTTCTTGAGAACAACAACAACAACAACAACAACAATTTAACTTTTCTTTTGACACCTAATATGAAGTTCCTTTTTTCCCCCCTGGATCACACTCGTTACTTCCCTTCTCACCTCCAAGGGAACACAAAGAAAGAAACCATAGCTTAAGTATGGGCTGTGCCTCAAACATTCCTTACTGAGTTAGAAATTAAAATGCATTTTCCCATTAAAAATGATTATTAGACTCCCACAAATAGTATTTAAAAAGAATGATAAGGTAAGACTTTGTGAACTTTTATTACGGAGAAGTCAAAAGAATAGTAAAACCACTTAGAGTTAACATTTTGCCATATTTTCTTTTTACCCTACCTGTTTGTCTGTCTGCCTACTTTTATGCTGACCTAGTTGAAATCAAATTGCAGACATTTCACTTTTAAATATATTTATTCTGCATCTCGTGGATTTGACTTCCTCTACATAACCACAGTACCATTAGTATACTTAAGAAAATAAACAAGTCTTTAATTTCTGTCTAACCCAGTTTCCTCAATTGTCCTCAATATCCTTTGTTAGCTGCTTAAGATTTTTATTATTGTTTGAAATTTTGAACCAGGCTCCAGTCAAGGTTTACTTGCTGCATTTGGTTATATTCTAACAAAAGCTATTTGAGTGCACCTTTAGCTAGGTATGGGGGAAGGGAAAGAACTGTCGTGGGCACAGGCGGTATTTTGATATCTTTGGCTACTTGCTACCTCACAATTTTCCTGTCTCACTTGTAAGGCCTGTCTCCAGATCCGGGGGCACTCCTTCTGCCCTGAGCTCTCCATTTGGGCACCACCAAGGGCGCAGCGGAACTTGCCCAGGTGTTAGCAGAAACCTCAGACAGCTGCAGTTTTCAAGGGGCCTCTTAGCCAAATGCATTGGTCAGTAGGGGTTCATGGCCAGGCATTGTTGATTTACGCATGTCTTGCTGGGATGGCTGTTTAGGCCTCCCTCTCTTCCCAAAGTGATCTTTGCTGCCCAGAATCAAAGCTCTGTGTTCCTGGATTGTGGTAGCATTTCAAGGATTTTGACAAAAGAAAGGTAAATGGCTCAATGCATTTGGAGGATTTTTGTGTCAGGGGTGAGTAGACTCTGACCGGGCAGTTCCGTCTGGATGTCCCCTCCCTGCCTAATCACAGCTGGGGGGTGGGGGAGGGTGGGGCTGTAGCAGCTCTTTATCTGAGACGGGTTTGGAAGCTGGCACTTGCCTGAAGTTTCACTACAAAATTTAACACTTACTTATATGTTGACTTTCATAATTTTCCAATTTTTGTTTAAGCCCATTTGTTCTCTTCATATATTTCAAACTTTTAAAATTTTTCTGGACAAATGCTGTGTCTTAGTAACTGGCACTGTGGGGGACGATCTTAAAAGCTCTGTGACTTTGGTAGTCTCTGTGGCAAAAAATAGGAATAATTTGGGTAGATTTTGTTTTGCAGAATTTGCTTTGATTTTTCATCTTTTGTTAGTGTAGGTAATTGATTTAAATGGTTTAACCAGTTAACTTCATAAAGGAGGCTGCTTTGCAGGCGCTGGTAGATCTGGTTGTGAACACTGTCCTGAAACATGACCGGCCTGGGTATTCCTCCTGGCCCTTACCAGCTTTTAACTGTGTGAGCCCGAGCAAAATATACACCCTCCTGAACCTCCGTTTCTTGTTGTCTGAAAGGATAGTAGCCACCTCATAGTTGTGACCATATGAGACCCCTGTGGCTGTGGCCTAGACCCTGAGGGGGTCTAAGCAAATAGAGGTTGTAAACAGCCTCACATTATTTCAAGACAGGCTTTGCTACCAATGAGTCTGTCAGATTTGGTTTTATTACCAGTCCAAAGACCATGTGCTCAATGCTTCAAAAATGCCAAAACTAAAAACGTCAGAGTCTGGAGTAAGGAAAGATTTATTCATGGAGGAGGTGCCAGATTGCGAAAATAGGTGCCTTAGTGCTTCCTCAGATCCCCCTGAAGACAGCACAGAGTTCAGGCTTCTTTTATGCCAAGGGAAGGGAAAATGGGAGGGGCTGTTTCTGGAAAAACTCAAGCCCCAAGAAGAATTCCTCTAGTGGTTAGCATGTTTAAAGCTGGAGCAATTAGCCTGAAGGCCGTGGAAACAATGCAGGCCTGAACAAGATTGAGTCAGAGAGACTGAGTATTTCACTTTGTTATAGTTTTGCTGTGAAATGAGTTTGTTTTTAGATTGTTTTAGATCTTGCCTTGTGGACACAGAAGTGTGGGCTTCTGTTTTTCATCCCAGTTGCATCAACCCAGAGTGAATTGTGGATGGGGCTGTCAATGGTTGGGGAAGTTGTGGCATTTTGAGAACCACAAAGGACATCGGTACTAGCTCATAATTTTTAGCTGAACGAATCGTGGCCCAGAGAGGTAAAGTGACTTGTTCAATATCGTGGAGGTAGCAGGTGGCAAAGCTGGATAAAGAAGGAAACCTTTTAGAGAAAGGCCTGTTGAGTTGAGTGATCTTAGTAATCTAGACCAAAAATAGACTGCCCTTGGGTACTGCGATTTCGATGTTTGCTTAAAAAAAAAAAATGGCGTGCGTGTGTTTGTGTTTGAAAGTCCTTTTCCAGCCAAACTTGATGTGGGTTATCGACTTACGAACCAAGCTCCTTTCCCATCACGGAGTTGTTGGGTCACTCTTCTGGGAAACCCTAGCTTCTGAGAATGCAAACCCTTTCCTGATAAAAAGGAAAGAATAGCTATCAGAATCATCAAAGTGCTCTTGGCCTTGGTTGGAACAGAGCTGCTTGGGAGAAGTCACAAGGTCCCCTTATCTGGAGTCTCTGGTTATTACCATCGTTTTCCCCGTTATTTTAGTAACCCTCAAGTGACGCACAAGGGTTTGGGGAATGCCGTTTCTGCAGCATTTCACCTCAGCTCCTCTTGTTACTGGTCCAAAGTCCATGCGCCCAATGCTTCGAAAGGCCGACATTCAAAATGTCGGAGTTTGGAGTAAGGAAAGGTTTATTGATTGAGAAGATACCCAGATGAGAAGATGGGGGCCTTAGAGATTCCTTAATTCTATCTTCAGGACGTACAGAATTCAAGTTTCTTTTATGTCAAGGGCAAGGAGAATGGGAGGGGCAAGAGGTGTTTGATGACCACAGACATCTGGGTGCCAGCAGGGTCCAAGGAGGGCAGGCAATCTTCACGTCTCTTTGTTCACGGTCCATTGACCCCTGCTGGTCAGAGTCTGGTCTTGAGGTCCCTGAAAATTTTTGATAAACAATCTTTGTACCTATATCCCCCCATCTTCTGGGGAGGCACCTTCTGACTGGCAAGGGGCTGGCTGTTTTTCCGAAGACTAAAGCCTCAAGCAGAATTCCTCCAATAATTAGCATATCTATAGCAGGAGCTATTTGCCTGAAGGTCAAGGGAAAAATGCAGACTTGAATAAGATGAAGTGAGAGAGACAGAGCCTGTCACCCTGTTGACGCGCTAACCATTGAAGTCAGTTGGAAATACAAGTGTAACTTGGAAGCAAGCTAGAAAATGGCTTTCGATTTTGGGGGAATGGCTTTGCCATTCCTTATGCCTTTTCCTCAGTTCTCTTCCGTCTTCCAACCTGTCAATTTCACGGCTCCTTTTGTGACCTTCTCAATGGGATCTTGGCAAAACTCACATACACAGCAAGTCCTCAAAATACAGTGAATTAAGTAACTGAATCTAATGTCATTAATTAAATAAGTAAACCTGGCTAGGGCAAGGAAAAACCCAATGGATTTTGATAAATGCTGGCTCTTGTTGGACGTTTTTGCCCTTGTAAGTTTGTGGGAGGGAATCCCTTATCAGTGAGAGCTGAGAACTCCGCCTTCCAAGGCTCTTGCTGTGTGCACAGGACACTGGAGATGAGGTGATGGGCTTATATTTGAAGAGGCTGAGGTGACTCAGGTTGCAGTCTGCATAGGTGAGCTATGGTTTAGGAGTTGAGAGAGAGAGGTTAGAGATGGTGGACAAATGGTAGAGTCTTGCAGTTCATCGCGTCTACTGCTTTGGAGTCTGGTATTGGGCATTTTCAAAACATATTCTACTTTTCACTGTTTTAATTGGAACCTATTGTTTTGAAGGTTGCGATCATTTAAGCTGTGAAATATGAGAGCAAATGAGCATGAACATTTTAACAGAAAAGTAGCGAAATGTTGAAATATTGTTGGAAGAAAAATAATTGAAATATACCTTAAAGAGGCATTTGTAATTGGGTAGTGCTCTGTTATAAGCCCTGTTTTACATATTGTGAAACAAAACCCTTCGCAGCTGAAAGTTTTCCTAAAAGAAAGGGTTTGTTGAGCCAGAAAAAGGACTAGGTCCTGGAGCACGCAATCTAAACCATCAGCAGCAGGGCTAGGTGGAGAAGACAAACGTGCCCAGTGTTCTGGAGTTGACTCATTTATCAGTGAGTTTTGGGAAAAAAGATATAGATTGTTTTGAAAGAATTTCCATTCGGTATAGGTTCGGGGGCTGAGTAGGTCAGAGAAGATGAAGCAGAGAACGTTCTGGGACAGGTGAATAGTCTGTAAGGAAGCGATAGGGGAACTGAAGAGTTAAACATTTTCACTTCAGTCATAGTTGATAGGCCTAAGTTGAGTAATTCATATGGAAGGCTATTATGCATGGAACTGGAATGCCTGACAAGACGCCAGAAGATTGACAGGCAATTCAGCCTTGTGCCCCAGCGGGTCAGCAACTGGCAACCGATGGAGATGGTATCTGAGCCGTTGTGTTCCAGGGAGGGAACCTCTGTGACAGAGAAGGCATTGTTGATCAACAGATAAAGAAGTACTAGGAAAACTGCAGCTGGGCTGCAACTTTTATCCAATTAACCTTTTTTCCAAATCTCTTAGTACCCCGTCTTCTCCTTATAAAAAGATCGGCTTGAGATGAAGTTTAAGATGGTTTTTGAGGGTACATAACTCACCATCTTCTTAAATTGCTTGCACCTGAATAACCTTCCCATAGAGATTCAATCCTTGTTTCTACTTATTGGTTCTGATAGTGACAGGCATCATGAATACCTACTTTTCCGGTTTCAAAAGAAGTATTTGATGCTTATGGATTTGTTGTTGGCAACAGGCTGGAAAGTTCACGCCTAAGCAAGATGTGGTGGCATCTGGTGACAATTATTCATTTTAGGGAAAAGCTGAGAGAGCTGCCTGGAAGTTGATTCAAAGGTTCAACATACATTCATGAATGTGACTAGCTTTTTGTCGGTTTAAGCCTATGGCTCTGTTAATTAATTAACTTCCCTTAACTCTTCCTCCCACCTTCCTGCTATAATTTAATTGAGACATTTCAGATTTTTTCCTGTTAATATGCAGATGCCTAGGCTTTGGGAAGGTAAGAGGAAGAAGTGTACCAGCAGGCAGAATCCAGACTGCCTGGTATGAACCCAGGCATTGCTACCTTGGGAAGCTTGCTTTACCTTTCTGTGCCTCCTGTTCCCTGCCCGTAATGTGGGGATAATACCACCATGTCATATGTTTATTGTGGAGATTCAGTGCTTAGTATAGTGCTGGCCCACGAATGTTCCATAAATGTGGTAGTTACTGTGAATAGTGGCAAGAGTAATAAACTCTCGCACCATACTTTCCCTGCTTCTGGAACCATCTCACCCCAAACTGTTCCCTTTCTAAACACTGTCTTGGACTATTTTCGTCTGACCGTTATAATCGGTCCCTTGTTGTCCTGGGCTTTCCAGCTCCCATGGCCCTCCCTGTATGGGTGAGCTCAGTTGGAGGTCCAGGTCGCACAGCTCCGCTGTGCCCCAGTGTCTTTGCTCAGTCCTTTCGCTGGCCTCTCCTATTCTTTCAGACCCTGCTCTCCTTACTGTGTCCCTAAGCTCTCTTCTGCCCTGGCTGCCCCACTTCTTAACCGAGGCCATCTCCTCTTACATGTTAGGGGAAAATAGCGGATATCGGGCCCCTGTTCCCTCACCTTCCTTCTGCCCACAACAAAGGACTCGAACTCATCCTCGCTCCTTTAGGAACAAGGGTCTTGTCTTTTTTTTTTTTTGTATTCAAGTTTTTCATCCATAATCATCTCTTCTTGCTTTTTCTAGGTTATTATCAGTCCCTACTTCCTGTCACTCCCTTTTGCTCTTTCTGAATGTAAATACTTTTGTTTCAGCCACTTATACAACAACAACAACAACAAAGCTACAAAACAAGATTCCTTCCCCTCAACCCAAGGGTGAAGTCCTCTACCCTTTTTGCTCATACTTGACTTCTAGAAAAGAGTGAACTGGGCTCAGTCTCTATTCCTCAACCCTGGGACTCGAGTCTTACCTTCCCTGGTATTGAAAAACTGCTCCCTCTGAGGACACAGTACCCCTTGTGCATTGTTTTCCCTTCCTATTTTATTTTTAAAGTTTATTCATTCATTTTATGAATGTATGTATATATGTATGTATGTATTTATTTTAGGATTTGAGTTTACTTTAAGAAATGACAGAGAAAAAGATAGGGAGTAAAATACAAGGGGAAAGTTAAAAAAATTACAAGTTGCATGCTAAATTAGAAACTAAAAGTTTCTCACGGGTTCTTAGAATCATCTCTGTGACTTCATTTGTCTCAGCTCTCCATTCTTTTTCTACAAAGATACTTCTTAGGTTCTTTCTTTTTCCTTTTCACCATGGTAAGGGCACTTGACTTGGGATTTACCCCCTTCACAAATGTGGGAGTGCACACCATGGTACTGTTAGCTATGGACAATGTTGTACAGCAGATCTCTGGGACTTACGCATCTTGCATAACAAACTTTATGTCCATAGGAACAACTTCCCATTTCCTTTCCCCCCACATCTGGCAACCAGTCTGTTGTCCTTTGCTTCTAAAAGCCTGACTGACCATTTTAGTTCCTCTTGTAAGTGGAATCAGGTTGTGTATTTCCTCCTGTGACTGGTGTATTTCTCTCAGCATAATGTCCTCCAGGTTCATCCTGCTATCACCTCTGACAAGATTTCTTTCTTTTTTAAGGCTGAGTAGGAGGCGGTTGGGTGCACACACCACATTTTCTTTATCCGTTTATTCACTGATGAGCATCCAGGCTGTTTCCATAACTTGACCACGAATAACGCTGCAAGGAGCATGGGAGTGCACATGTCTCTGAAGAGATCCTGGTTTCAATTCTTTGGATGAATACCGAGACATGGGACTGTTAGATCATATGGTAGTTCTTTTTTTAATTTTTGAGGAACCTTTATACTTTTTTCCATAGTGGCTGCACCATTTTACATTTCCTTCCTATTTCAGTTTTTCTCTCTTGCAGCATTTGACCTAGCTGACTGCTCATTCCTTCTGGAACGTCCTTCCTTTGTGTCTGAGGCTAGTGCCCTGGCTTCTCTTCCTCTGCTTCCTCTTGCAGTAGATCCAGTTGCTCAATAGATATTTCCATCTGAATGTCCCCCTGTTTACCTCTATCTCCGCATGCTCCAAGCTGAACTCGTGATACTGTCCTCTCCGTGCCAAGTATATTAGTTTGCTGGAGCTGCTGTAACAAAGTCCCAGAGAGTGGGTGGCTTAAAATAGAGAAATGTATTGTCTCAGTTCTGGAGGCCAGAAATCCAAGATCAGGGTTGGCAGAGTTCTTTCCTTCTGAGGCTGTGAGGAGGGATCTCTTTTATGCCTCTCTTCTAGACTCAGGTGGTTTGTGGGCAGTCTTTGGCATTTTTTGGTTTGTAGGAGCATCATCTCGATCTCTGCCTTCTATGTTCATGTGTTTTTCCCTATGTGAATGTCTGTCTGTCTCAAATTTTTCCTTTTTATAATGACACCAATCATATGGAATTAGGCTCCACTGTAATGACCTCATTTTAACTTGATTACCATTGGTAAGATCCTGTCTCCTAATGAGGTCACATTCCAAGGTACTTGGGGTTAGGACTTCAACGTATGAATTGGCCAGGGGATGGGGGGTGCAAAATTCAGCCCATGACACCAAGCAAACTTTTTTTCACATATTTCTGATCTTAATGAATGGAACCAATGTCCACTCTGTTCCTCCAACAGAAATGTGGGCATTGTCTCTCTCTTGTCACTTGCCCTTATGTTGACTGGGGTTCAGAGCTCACAGAAGTTGGAGGCAGATTTGGAATAGGAACCATAACCTCCAACACGTTTGCAAAGGGGTGACTCCCAATTGTCTGACAACTTTGCCCTATATCTTTTTTTTCTTTGTGTCAATCCCGTGGTACGAAAGTAATACTTTTGTACAAATTACAGAAAATTACAGAAAAGTATACAATTAAAATTTAAAATGATCTTATTATCCAATTACCCAGAGTCACTTAATATTTTGGTTTTTTTTTGTATATTTTATGCCTTTATGCATGTTTTTTTACTAGTTGGGTCATACTATATTGTAAGATTTTGAGTCCAACTTATAAAATTCAACATTAGATATGATGTATTTTCCCATATCTTCACAACATCTTCATAAATAGATTTAAATGGCATACTTCATCAAATGGCAGACTATGATTGACTTAGATATTCTTATTATTCTATTGTGAAACATGCAGGGTCTGCCATTTTTTGACTTTTATAAATAATGCCAGAACAAACTTTGCCATTAGTTTGTACTCAAATAACAAATTTGTTCATATTTCAGACATGATTCACCTGGGGGTGAAGGAGAAAGGTAGACACAGTGTCTTTAAGCAAATTATTAGTATAAATTGAAGGAAAGCTAAACTTATCTAAGCTGACAAATGACTTAGGCATTTCCTATGAAGAGTTACTGTATTTCGCCATGTATAATGCACACCCATGTTTCTGGCCCATGTATAATACCTATCTATCATATATTATAACTACGCATGTATAATGCGTACCCCTATTTCCCCCCTCAAAAATCTAGGCAAGAAGTGCGCATTATACATGGCAAAATACGGGTACTTTGTGATTTAAAATTTATTCTTCATTGAATTGCTATGGTAGATCACATTAGATTCTCTGGTCAACATTTTGCTTTTTAGTGATTCTTCATATATCATTTATAATGGGCTGTCTAATAGAACTTTTGGGTGGATGGAAATACTCTTTATCTTATCTGTCCACTATGGTAGCCAATTAACCACATGTGACTATCAAACACTTGAAATGTGCAACCAAAGAACCGAATTTTTAATTTTATATAATTGTAATTAAGTTTAACTAACTCTTTGTGGCTGGTGGTTATCATATTGGATAGTGCCGTTCTATCAAGATGATGACTAAACACTTTTATAGTGCTTTACTTTTTCCTAGACACGATTCTAAGTGCTTACCTTATTAATCTATTTCATCCTCACAGGGATTCCATGAGGTAGTCTTCCAGTTACTAGTGCTATAGAACAAACTATTGCTAAGCTTAGTAACTTAAAACAACAGCAGTCACTTATTTTGCTTAGGAATCTATAATTTGGGCAGGTTTCATCAGAAACAGCTCATCTTTGTTCTATGGGACATCAGCTGGAGCAATAGGATCTACTTCTAAGATGTTTCAGTTACGTGATTGACAAATTGATGACTGCAACTGACAAGGGATCACTTCTAACACACTCTGTTGGCCAGGCAACACATAGAGTATATATATTGAAGGGGAGGAGATACAGACCTTACATCTCCATGGCGGCTGTATATAATAATTGGAGCCATGTTTTAAAATCATCATAGAAAGGCCCTGGCTGGTGTGGCTCAGTGGATTGAGCACCGGCCTGCAAACCAAAAGGTCACTGGTTTGATTCCTGGTTAGGGCATATGCCTGAGTTGATGGCTAGTTCCCCGGTTGGGGGCGTGCAAGAAGCAACTGATCTATGTTTCTCTCACACATTGATGTTTCTCTCCCCTCTCTTTCTCCCTTCCTTCCCCCTCTCTAAAAATAAGTGAGTAAAATCATTTTAAAAAATAAATAAAATCATCATAGAAGGGTACAATCATTTTTTTACTCCATTTTACATGTCAGGAAATTAAGCACAGAACATGTAAATAATTTGCCTGAGGTGACAATCTCTGTAAATGGCCAAGCTGTTATTTATGCCAAGCAGTCTTGACCTTTTAACCTCAGAGCCTATATTTCATCTCTCTATAATTCATGTTTTGGTCATTTAGATTGATATCTTTTCCAGTTTTTTCATGGTAGAATAATTATGATACTGTGACTGACACATGTTTGTAAGTCACAAGCACTGTAAATATGTAGTGTCTGCAAGGGTTTGCTAGATGTCAAACGGTGAAGACACATTCTCAACTATGTGGTTCAAGAGGAGCTGCATGGCTCTGCTGCTCAGCTCCTCTGCTTTCCTTCCTGCTTCCTACTGCTCCCAAAGAGAATTTGTTATCACTTCCAGATTGAAACAGAGTATGATTCTGAATAAAACCCTTTCAGTTTTACCATGCTGCCTGCTTCACCTACTCCTAGCATACAGAATGAGTGTTAGTAAAAATGAATCAATAAATAAAACTTCTTTAGAATTATAATTACTTCAATTCTTAGAAGAGAAATCCAAAAAAATGTAGGTTGAAAATACCGGTTAAAAATATATCGGTTATCCGAAGTTCTATAGGTTGCTCGGTAATGAATGCAGCATATACAAATCTAGGAAACCTGCAATTTCCTTTCATGCTCAAGTTCAAAGATAATGGATATTTATGTGTGAAAGAGAGACAGACCTTTGCAAACAGCAGCCTGGTTTGCAAATTAGGCTGCTGTTTGATACTATTTGCTGCAGTGATGAAATGTGGTCCTTACATACCAGGTGTCTGCCCCCACCATGGAATCATTACAACACAGATTCTTTTTTTTCACCAAAATACTCTTGAGAGAGCTTGAAATTAAATGTATCTAGCTTTCCAGTTTCTGGATTTCTTAAGCAACATGTATGAATCTTTTTGACGTAGGAAACGCCATTTTTATCACTTCATAATCTGAGTATTCCAAATAATGAGACTTTATTTCGATCAAAGCTTATATTTTTCTTTAGTTGTCACCATACCTGACCCCCTCTATGATAATTCTCTCCACATTTTGCATCCGGGAACTGGTGCTTTGCTGATTTTCTACACAGTCAGCTCTTTCTCTGTTATCTTAATTGGCCATATCTCGCTTAGGTTACTTAATTTCTATGTAGGAGCCTAACTGGCATCCCACTGGCCTGCCCAGATATCCGACTGCCTCCAGTGTAAGTCCATGTGATACTTTGACATGTCTAAAAGCAAACTTATTCTTTTCTCCAGTAGCTGCCGCTTTCTCAACTGTCGTTTTCTGAAGTCATGAGACCAGTCCCCACTGTCTTTTTTTTTCCTTCTGATGCCCCATGTGTATCTTCCACAGCATTTCTCCCATAATGCCATGATCTGCCCATGTGTTGACTTGTTTAGTGGCTGTTGCTGCTGCTACCCTCCAAGTTCCAAGATGGCACTGGCCAAGTTACGTTATTGGTCACTCTCTCTATCCATCTTCCAGGATGGACATCCCCCTAAATGTTAATTTGGATCGCTGAATGAACAAACAAATGCGTACACTTTCATTGTTATGCTTTTGCACGCCTGGGCCAAAATTTTAATGCCATCCTAGATTTTCTCCGTTTTCATACAGTACGTCCTCCAGTTTACTAAATCCTTCTAAGAAGCTCCATGAGACAAGGATCTTTGTTCTTCTTGCCCAATGATATATCGCAAATGCCTCTAATGGTGCTTTACTATGTTACAGAAATCATTCTAAATGTTTTGCATATATTAATTTATTTATTTTTCATAATAACCCTAGAAGGGTGGGTAGGTACTGTTAGTATGCCCACTTCACACTTAAAGCGAGGCATCATTTTTGTCACGGTTTAGTGTCGCACGGCTGCTAAGCGGTGGAGTCAGAACTAGAATCCATGTCTTCTAAGTCTGTACTAACAATGCTGCACAATGATTATGTGTCTATTCTGTGCTGGACACTTTACTGACTACTTTTATGTCATGCCGAAGAAGCAGAAAATGGCTTTGGAGATGATTTAAAAAAAATTATCCAGGTGAGGACCCAGTTCATGAATAGCAGGGACAGGAGGCATTGTGTTAGCCCCAACAGGCCTGGGCCTTCGCCCCCTGTGCCCAAACTTCCAGACCCACCAGCGTCTGCGTGGCCTGTGGTTCAGGGAGCAGGCTTGGATTTAACACGCACATTTCCCCAGGTGGTTGGGTTTTCCATGCTCCCTGCAGTCACCTAACGCAGCCACGTGCATTTCTTCTTACAGACAATGGTGGCAGCCGCGCACTGCACTCCAGAACAGAGACGACAGCATCGCCCACTGACAATACCAACAGCGGACACCCCGAATATGTTGCGTTCGCGCTTGTCCCTGTGTTCTTCATCATGGGCCTCTTTGGCGTCCTCATCTGCCACTTGCTTAAGAAGAAAGGCTATCGTTGTACAACAGAAGCTGAGCAAGATGTAGAAGAGGAAAAGGTTGAGAAGATAGGTGAATAATCTGGATTTTTTTTTTTAAGTGTCTCATGTCCACTTTTTTATGATTATTGAAGATTTTATTTATTTATTTTTAGAGAGGGGAAAGGAAGGAGAAGGAAATGGAGAGAAACATCATGTGTGAGAGAAACAGTGATCAGTTGTGTCTCTTGCAGCCCCCACTGGGGACCTGGCCTGCAACAGGCATGTGCCCTAGACTGAGAGTTGACCTGGCAACCTTTTGGTTCACAGGCCGGTGCTCAAGCCATTGAGCCACACCAGCCAGGGCTAGATTCCTTTTGAGAGTGTGAGTGGGGACAATTTTTAAATAAGAAAGCAGTCATATACATATATATATATATATTTATATATATATATATGTATAAATATATATATATACTTTTTTTCATCTCTGTGAGGCAAAATGATCCATGTTAACAGCAGGTGGTATGGTATAGTGTCCGTATAGATTTCAGTGACCACACCTAGTGTTTGAAACCTGGCTTTCATTTATTTAATACCTACTAGGTAATTACTCTTAGTTGCTTCGGGGCCCTGAGCAAGTTACATGTGCTCTGAATCTCTGCTATGTATAATTTAACTGGAATTTAATTTTAATTTAATGCTGATTTAATTACATTTTTTATTTCATTTCTATGAGTATAGTAATCTCTACCTCATAGGATTACCGTGAAATTTAGAGAGAAGATGCATGTGATATTTGGCACAGATGGCCACTCAGTAAATATTAATTCTTACTGCTATTACTGAATTAGATTCTAATTAAAATGATGGGAAAAGTCAATAGGTTGCACCATTTTGAGGGTTATGACTTTTGCTAGGGGAGTTCTCTCTTAAATCTGTGAGATTGGAGTTTGTGTTGTTTAAATTAATGATTTGTGAACAGCGCAGTGTAAGAATGGCAAGGAACTGCCTTAGTATTAACTTTAGGGTAACTCACCTTTTACTGTTAATGCGAGGTTGTGGGGTAGTGTTTAGAAAACCTAAGAGATGAAATCCTGTTTTCTCCATGAATGTTCTTTATAACCAGCCTGACTTGGGTCTTGGGGAGTTGTAGGTAACTCTCCATATCTCTTTCTTAAAGGGCAGTTTTTACAGAAGGTGACATTTGGCATAAGTAGGTCGCCCTTCAAGCCAACACCAAGGGTGGAGTGGGGGGAGCTTCCTCATTCCTTGCCAGCTTGCTGGCCTGTTGGCTTTTCCCACCCCCACTGACCTTTGAGGCAGAGAGAGAACACGGTTGCAGGATGAGTCATGTGCAACTTATGAGCATACCAAAGCTGAGTGTTTGTCAACAGAAAGTGGAGCCTCCCCCTCTCCTTTCTAGACTCTCTGTAGGCTGGCTTAGCAGTCAGCATTTGCACTGTCCAGCCAAACACGTGTGTTCACAGAGGAGGAAACATCCGTGATGGAGAAGACACCCTTCCAGATACACAGGTAGAACATCACACACCTTGATTCCTTCTCTGTGAGCTCGGATGGAGTGTTTTGACACTCCCTCTTTCCTCTTTTTTCCCTCCCTAAATATTTATTTATTTATTTATTTATTAATAAATAGAGAGAGGGGAAGAAAGGAAGAGAAACATCAATGTGTGAGAGAAACATTGATTGGAGACCTCTTGCATGCCCCAACCAGTGTCCTGGCCCACAACCCAGGCATGTGCCCTGACTGGGAATTGAACTGGTGACCTTTCAGTTTGCAAGACGACACCCAACCCACTGAGCCATACCAGTCAGGGCTCTTCTTGTTTTATTGAAACTAATTATACAGACAGGTTTCAGAGTAGAGGTTTGATTTTTTTTCTTTTCCAAAGACTACCACATACAAAAGTCTCCAAGAGTAAACTGACTTTGTGAGCAAATAACCATGGCCAAAATTTAGATCATTTAGAAGTATATTTAACAGAAAGAAGAATCTTTTAAACATGGATGAATATTACATTACTTAATTTAAAAAAGAAATTAATACCCTGCATTTAATTTATATAGTTCATCTGCAATTAAAATAACCCAAGAAGAATTTTTCCTTTCAATAAGCTTTCTTCCATTACCCCCAAGGATCTAATGAAGTACTGAGAGAGAAATATTAGTGGTATGGACTGAGCCTTAGAAAAGTGTGGTGTTGGGATTTGAGAAGGGACTGATGGACAGCTCTGGGAATTTTTATGTCTGTTGGGCCAAGGAAGGCATGTGGGCTCTACTCTAGGCAGTTTGGAGCTGAAGGAAGGAAGCTGGGTTTCTTAGCATGAGGGGTGATCGCTTGAATTTTCTGCAGACTGTTCAGGGAGATCTTGGGCTCTGAAACTGAATGCCTCATTGATGTGATGCAGGAGACCAAATGTAACCCTTCGTCCCATCCCCTTTCTCTTTCAGAGTTGAATGACAGTATAAATGAAAACAGTGACACCGTTGGGCAAATCGTCCACTACATCATGAAAAATGAAGGTATGGCTGTTTTAGTGTTCTGGAACAATTCACTATTCATGCGTTTCATTAAGAACCTGCTTGGAAGAGTCAGGATTTGTATGGACTCTCCTGCCGATTGTCTGAAGTTACTGGCGGCATCTTTTACCTAACTCAGCTTCCAGCGTTAACCCACAGTGAGCCTTTCAAATAAGTGGGGTTTTTAAGAGCCTGTCAGCCTGAGGGTCGCAGAGTTAGCCCTGAAGGGGACAGCTTGCCTTCAGATCCTGGCCTCACCCCAATTCGGGGAAGGTCACATGACCTCAGTTGCTCCTCTGTGAAATGAAGGCAGCCGTAACACCTGCCTCATCGCATTGTTGTGACACACTGCACAAAACGTGCTTAGTATGATAGCCCTTATATTATCTGTTCCTTTTTTGTGCTTTATAAAAATTATGGTAAAATACACGTCATATAAAACTTACCATTATACCCATTTTTAAGTGCATAATGCATTGGCATTGAGTATGTTCACGGCGTTGTACAGCCATCACCACTGTCTGGTTCTAGGACTCTTTTGTCATCCCAGAGGGCATCGCTGTGCCCGCTCAGCAGGCACGCCCCGTTCCCCGTCCCCTCCGCCCACCACCTGCTGGCCTCCACTGCCCTGCGCTCTGTCTCTGTGGATTTGTCTGTTCTGTTATCCATTCTTAAGTGTAAAAACTTTTTAAAAGTTTACCCTTTATCAATCTAAGCATTTTCCCCTCTGAAATGTATTCTAAATCTTGTTAATGGAGGGTTCATTGAATCTTCATTAGGTGCGTCAGGGTCATTGCTCTGAACACTGGTTCTGGTCACCACAGGGTGATTCCATGCCCTCACTGGCTTTGGAGGTTTGTGCAGCTCCGGGCCCACATACCCAACAGCTGCAGATCCCCATACTTTGAATTCTCATGAGAATTGAAAAGAAAATGTTATCCTTGGGCAATGGCTTTGCTTGTTGGTGCTTAATCATATGGTGTGCACAGAGGCACCTGAGCCATTTGTCCAGAAGCTGAAATACCTCCTATTGCTCAGCAAATGCCTGCTCTTCTGCCCCAGGCCTTCCGTGGGGGTCCTCTACCTCCTTATCCTCACTATCAACAAGAGCGTCCGCCCGGCCCGGGCTGTTGGTCCATGCTTTTGAGTTGGAGAAACAGCTGTTTCATAAGGTTTGGTGTACTTTTTATTGTTCTTTACAGAATGTGCTTTATGTGTTTGGCATAGGTCTAGGTGCTTTATGTGTGTAATTTCATGTAATCCTCAAAATATATCTTCAGTGAGTATTATATCCATTTCACAACAGAAGAAATGAAGGTTCCAGGTATGGCGTTCACACGGTTGGTAAGCGGGCTTGTTCTATCTCGGCCTCTCTCAAATGTACAGTGTTGCCTCTGCTCTCTTCTAATTTGTAGTTTTCAGTTTCTACAGGATGTAAAACCAGATAACCAAATTTAATAGTGGTTTTTAAAGTAAGAACAAAAAAGACCAGAACACTTGGATTTTGATCTGTCTTCCAGAGGTGGTCCTTCAGGGAACAATATTCGGTGATACTCTTCTTGAGCATGTTTCCCTCACGTGGAAAAGTGGTTTTTAATTTGCACAAGCAACACACAAATACGTGCTTGGCATAGAAGCTTCAGCCGGGACAGAAGGACACAGAGCGAGACGGGGACGGCCTCTTCCTTGCGCCCCTGCCTGTGCATTCGCAGCTGCCTCCGGGGACTCTGGGGAGCTGGGCGGCCTTTTGGGACCTGGGCTTCATGGAGCTGAGCAGCTCCTAAGTCCGTGAGAGCTGGAGAGAGGGGGTCAGTCAACTCTGGCAGTCACCTCTGGAAACTTTGCCAGGGGCTAAATTCTTAGGTACAAGTTTACAGTGAACACTGAGTGTTTGCTACATGTCAGGCCTGTTCTAAGGGCGTTTTGGGGACTTACAACTCTATGGTTCAGACGCTTTATTCCCATTTTACAGGTGAGAGACTGAGGCCCACAACTGCTTAACTAATTTGCTGGCAAGTGGTGGAGCTGAGAGAAGGGCTCTAGCATCTGACTCTAGAGCCTGCACTTCACCCCTTGTGGTTACTGCCTCTATTGTGGAGCAGGAAGGAGGGATGGTAAACTTCCTCCTTTCAAAGGGTTAAAGTATGCAGTTGGGGTAGTTTATAGAACTCTAGAAACATTAACGCATTAAATTCTCAGAACTGCCTTCTGAGCCGAGGCTGCAGCCAAGGGGCACAGAAACTTGCCCAAGGTCTCACAGCCCGTGATTGGCAGGGCTGTGCCAGCAGCAGCCACAGAGCATTTGGGTCCCTGGAGCAAGCACCCTATGTGATTTCCTCACCTCCTACTCTCAAGGGCAAATTGGCTGTTCTTCTCTTATTTTATTCATGTCCTTTTCCTGTTGGAGAGTAGCTTTTGTGATTCCTGGTAGGTCTGGTAGGGCGATACCCAAGATGCAGTTTCTGCTCTTTCTCTTCTGCTCTGCTTCTGTCTGATTCTTTACCCTCTTCCCTGTCCATGCCTTCATCTGTCTGCCTGGGGTTTGGCCAGGGACCTGTGGGCACGGCTGGGGATTCTGATCCTTTGTGCTGCCCCAGGTCCTCCTAGGCCATCAGGAGACATCTGACCTCACAGGACATCCCTTTTCCAGCTCTGGCCCTCCCTAGCTTCCAGCCTGTGCCCAGCCACAGCTGGGTGATCAGTTACCTACCTGTCACCAGTTATAACCTAGCTTTTTCAGTTTTCCTTTGAGATTTAAATCTTCTATAGAACAAATCCATTTTTATTTTCCTTTATCTCTGTCATTAAGAGACTCTGAACTTACTACCAATTTAGACTTCCCTGTTGGTGTTAATGTAACATTATAATTCTTTTTAATTATAAGCACACCATTGTATAACCTTTTAAAAATGGAGGAAAAAAGGAATAAAATTAAGAACAGTTCATCCATTGTATTGTCCCATGTTTATGTAGGTTTTCTTTGTCTATATTTACATCATTTAGAACATTTGCAGTTGTGGTGTATGACCAGCCGTCTGCTTTGCATCTTTAATTTGGCTAACCAGGTCCCATTTCACCTGTGCTCATGGTAACGGTCTTATGTTTATGGTTTAAACATAACACGTCTTGAGTGTTGCAAATCAGCTCAGTTTAGATAAATATCTCTGGAAGGATGACTTTATCAGCTGACCTGAGCACTGATTATTTTCCTCCTAATCTCAAGTCTTGGACTAACTGCAGTGCCACCTTTGATTTTCCTTTCTAAAGGAAGCTGAAATGATGAGTGTTTGCAAGGTCATTGTTTTTTTGTTTGTTTTTGGATGTGTGTGTGTGTGTGTGTGTGTGTGTGTGTGTGTGTGTATGTATGTTTGCATTGTATGGAGTTTGGAAAGTACCTGCAACTCCACGGCTGAGCTTCCCTTCTAGGCCCTTGAACCGTCTGATATAGGAATAAGAGCATTGCAATTATTCTCCAAGTGCCCTTGATCATTCACACCAGGCTGAGAGATCTCTGTGTGAAGTTCTTAACTGCAGTTTATGTTACGGCAAAAAGGATTTACTCTCATAGGCCTCTGAAACTTGCTGTAGTGATTGTGTAAACATCCTGTCAATTATTGAACTATTACTCATTGGGGTAGAGACTTGGAGGAGTAGGAAGAACATCAGGGTGAAATAGAGTCAGAGAGACCAGGGTTGTGTCCACATCTGTCACTATGCATGTGACTCTGGTCAGCCAGTTATAATCTTTAGGCTTCAGTCTCTGTATCTATAAAATGGGGGTCATAATTTTACCTCCTGCCCGCGTTGCCAGGAGAGTCAGATGTGGTGAGGTCTGTAAAGCTGTTAGCCAGTGCCTGGCACACACAGGCACATCCTCTAACTTTGCTGAGGGCAGTTTTGCTCCTTGCTCGGGAAATCTGCCTTGAGTGTAAGGAAAAACTTTGTAGAGAATGGTGATGGGAGAGAAAACAGGGCTTTTTTTTTTTTTTCCTTGCCTGATTTTGATTGCTTTATGCATATTATCAGGCAGAACGTCAGGAAAGAAGGAAGGAAGCTTTTCCTGGAAAGTATTGTCCGTGGGAAAATTTCTCTCATTCTTGACAGGCTTTCTCTTCCCAGTAACTCAGTCATCCTGCTCTCTGGAAGTTCAGGAAGAGAGGCGGAGTTGACAGAATGTTGATATGTGTAGGAGAAACCATCCTTTATGGCTTATTGGAGTTATGAGTACTATGCAAGGAAGAGAGAGAGATATGATAGAGTTTAATTAGATTACTGCTCTTTCATAGTAATTTTATAACCAGATTAAATCATGTGTATAGGTCCTAATGGTAGCATTAGAAAGTTTCCTCATCACAGGAAAGCAAAAATGTTCCCAAGGCACAGATTACTGAAGTTCACTGCCTGGTATAGACTGGAAATTAGACTAGAGACGAGAGTGTATATGTGTGTATAGAGATGAGAGGATCAGACAGGCTGGGCCTGGATGATTTTGCACATAAACTTGTGTCTACTCTGGAAGACTTCACTCATAGTGAACAAAGAGGCTGTTTACTAATGATTGCTAGGAGAAAAGGGTGAGGTACTGGAGTCCATAAATACATGAGAAACAACACTATAAAAAATAAGTTTTAGTAATGATTTTACTATATTTTAATAATCTTCCTGGGACCATTTTATAATTTGATGTTTCTAAAAGAGATTATCATTCTACCGGTTGTTAATTTTCTCAGGTGACTATTTAAAATTTTGGAAACCACCTTCTTATAAGTGAGTGCCATTAGTGTTATTTTTGCTGTACCTTTTTTTGGGCTTGTTATTCCTCTTTTCTGTTTATAGTTTTGAAGTTTGGTAAATTGTAGCAGAGTAGAAGTGTCAACTGGCAAATTATTACGTAGGCACTAAACCCTTTATTTGAAATAAAATTATTTTTCTGAATCTTTAATATAAGTCCAAAGGTAAAATGAGTGACATCACTAGAATATACTTAAATTTGTCTCTCAGAGGGTAACATGCCATCTTTGTCGTATGGGAGAAGATACTGGCAATCTGTTTTAGTTCTTTCTTTGTCATGACAAGAAGTCTTATTTAGAGCAAACTTGCATTTGGGCATGCAGTAGGGCATCCTCACAGATAGCCATGAGGGCAAAAAAAAGATTTCTTTGAAAAAGGTGAAAGATTTATACGATCTGAAGAGAAAGCAGAGTATAGATTTCTTTGAGAAAAGAATGGTATGTTGTGCTAATAAATTTTTTAAAAAACCCATGTATTTGCAAGTGTTGTGATGGAGTGAAAATTAGATTGTGGGGGCAAAAAGACAGTATTTATATATAAAACACAGATATACATATAATACATAAAAAGGTGCTATCATTTCCTGGGAAGGTGACTAGGAAAAAAATGTCAAAGAAAATTTCCCGGGTAGGGCAACAATGAAAAAAAAAACCAAAAAATGTTGAGAAACATAGTATAAACCCTCCACTGTTAATGTGTAAAAGCAGCAGTTGGAACCAGAGTAAATTTTCCTCTAGTAGGGGTGTTCACATCTGAGATAGTTAACATTCAAGATGTTAACTATTAAGTGTCCGTGTTAGCTCACAAGGTAAATAATGTCTTTTTATTCTTTTATCCCTAGAGGATTTGTTGTGGCTCGTCATGAGAACAGTGCCTTAAAACCTAATGGAAAGGTTAGGACTTAGTAATAACATGTGGCCTTTCCTGTTAAAACCCAAGAGAAACTTGAACATTCCCTTCACTACTGTTGGGAGCTTGACCGCTCACTCTAGAAGAGGCGAGAAGAACAAGCATGTCTGCACATGGGGGTGGGCTGGGGATCCCAGAAGCCTCGAGTCAATTTGCTTTTGTTGACAGCCATATACAAAATAGATTTTTTAAAAAAATTAACATTAGGATTGTCATTTAACTTAGTCCATATTAGGTAACTTGCATGTGTGGCTAGCCCTTGAAATTTTAAATCACATTGCCTGAGTTAAGGTCCTGTGTGGTCTGGAAACAGAGGGAAGCCACGTGGCCCACAAGGAACATTATATGTAGGACGAACTTGATACTACATGAGTATCCAGAATTTAGAGGTTATTATTTGGACACATAGAGATCATCAGCATCCAAGTGTCTTAAGACATATATTTTCTTACATACTTAGTCAAGTGAGCCGAATGCCTTGGAGTGTTTGAAGGGAGGAAGAAATGTCCTATGTTACAGTGTAATGATGTGTAGGAAGCAGAACTCCATATTGGATCTGCTTTCCTCTGTGTAGATTCTCTGCCACTCACTACTACACTGCTGTGCGGGGCATTGGCAGATGGCACTGTATCACCGACTACCTCCTCTCCCTTGTCCATGATCCCAGGGCCTTGGCTATGAACTGGAGGAACTGAATCAGGTGTTTTTCCAACAGCTTTTATGATGTGATCATTCTGTGATTACTCATCTTTTTTATGCTATTTTAATTCTTTACACTTTTTTTCTCTTTAGCAAATGCTGATGTTTTGAAGGCAATGGTAGCAGATAACACCGTGTCTGATCCTGAAAGGTGAGTACCCCTCCCCTCATTTCACAGGACATTTTTTTTCAGTTGTTTGCTAGAGCAGGTTTCCCAACTTTGGCACGTTTGAGCCAGACCCTTATTTGCTGTGGGGAACTGTCCCATGCACAGGGCTATTTAACAGCATCCTCGGCCTCGCTAGACGTCAGTGTGTCCTGGAGGCGCAGTTGCTCCTGGTGGAGAACTACCGTGTTTGAGAATGGAGATGGGAGGAGGTAACAGCCTCGCTTCTGGGGACCTGGGCTGTGTCTTACCTCCAGCGCTTATTGGGCATCTCTCCTTGGGGAAGTTAACTGACCACTGTGAGCACAAGTTCCATCTCCTATGAGAAGGAGATAAGCACTGCACCAACTTCATTGGGTTACTGTAAGTAGGACAAACTGCCTCAGGCATCAAAAGACCTCCATGAACAATAACGATTAATGAAAAACAGGCTGGTTTGGGGGTACCTGCTAGGTTCTCTGTATTACCAGTTTTTGGCTATAGTTGTTGAGCGTCCTAGTCTTTCCTAATTAATTACAGAACTTTATTCCTATATACCCTTTCATTGCTCCAATAAGGAGCATTTATTGAGTGCCTGCTGTGTGCTGGGTACTCTGCTGGCATTCAGATCCTGGTCTAGTGTGAGCCTTCAGGAGAGAGCACGTGACTGCAGTAGGGGGGGTGAGGGCCAGGTGCTCTGGGGGCCCCCTGGGGCCAGCGGGAGGCCAGGGGAGGTTCCCAAGGAGTGCCATCTGACTCAGGCATGTGACAAGCAGAGACAAGAGGCAGGGGCTGCTTGTAGAACAGAGAAAGTTTAGGAGAAACAGCCCCAGAGCGTGGAAGTGTGGGACGTACCTGGACAGGTGCAGTCTGGGGTGGCCAGGGCATGTGTTGTGGACAGTAGCGAGAGGGGCCAGCAAGGCAAGTGGGGATTGAGTGACATGGCAAGGAGTTTAGACCTTTTTCTGCTTACTCTGTGGGTGGTGCACCCAGCATATTTTAAATACGTAATACGTGCTTGTCAAACTGGCTGTGTTAGCTTTACACTTTAGCAAGGTAACTCAGTGCAGGGAGATCAGCTTACGAACCGCTGGTGGTGAAGTTCATAGAGACATATGAGCTGTGATTTCTCCCACATCCGAGCCCTGAGCACAGACACCTGGTGTTAGGGGCAGGTTCGCTTGTGGTATGTTTGCCTCTGTCATCTTTAGGCATCACGTAGGGCCTTCATTGGGTTTTATACCCAGTGGGTATTTGATAAATGTTTGTTGAATGAATGTTGTTAAACTTTTGAATTCCACCCTCTATGTGGTGTCAGTTTAACACTGTTTTGCCCCAGACAACTGCTGCTGTGTGTTTTTATTTTAATGATCTAAAGAGTACCAGGAAACTATTGGTCGTCTGTGATAGTTGAGAGTATCTTTTCAACCACTGGCTACACTTCTGTTTAATGTGCAAGCAGGCTGCTTCCAGCAGCACAGAGCATGGTTTATGCAGCCATGAGACTTCCATGTATGTGCCTTTGGGGCTCTGGGCACAGTCCCAGGTGTCAGGCTCTGCTGTGAAGTGTCGCCTCCCCTGTATGCACCTGTAGCCACTCATACCACGTCAGAGGGCTGATTCCCAGTAAGGCTGGCCCTGTCCTGTTTTAATTCCTCCTTTTCTAGTGGACCAGCGCGTTGACATGTGCCTTTGGAAAGCAGCCAATCCCTGGCCAGTGTACTTCTGCTTTTTAATATTTTGGATGGTCTGGCTGGATTTCTTCCAGATTATCAAAGTGATCTCCGTGTTTCTAAACCACTACGTGCTGATAAAGATCATGGTTTCTAGAATTAGACTTCCCAGATTTGTGCCTCAACCAATTACTTATTAGCGTGACCTTGGGCAATTTATTAAATTTCTCTGAGCCTCAAATTTTTTAAATGAGAAAATTGATACCTACCTCATAAAGTTCTGTAAAGTGAATTAAATTAACATATATCGAATGCTTAGAATACTATTTTAACTATTTCTATTATTACTATTATCAACTCCATCAGCACGGAGCATCACTTCATATCTTGACCTAAAAACTTTCTTATTTTGATGCAATAGTCAATTGGATCAAATATCCTACCTTAACTCATTGGATAATTTGACTGGAATTTAAGTTTACCAATCCTCAAGGGCATCTCTTTGCTTAGAAATCTAGGCAGGCACTTTGCTATGTGTGAGAAATTAGTATGATTGCATGAGCATGGAGAACAGTTGCTTAGAAAGAAACCTAATACTTTAAAGACGAACAGTCCATGATCATTAGAAGCAGCAACTTATTTCTAGCCAGTTAGTGCCATTCTAAAAATGATAAATCACATTATTGCTGTTTAAAATGAGCTCTCATTGCATAGTCGTAAGAGCTGAGTGTTTGCGGCCTAAGGTCAGTTCACAAAGCCCGTTGGTTTATTTGGAAAAGACATTTCTTTCTTTTGACTTACACCTGCCTCTTTCGTGGCAGGGGGAGAGATGGCCTTAGCTGGTGTTTCTTTTAGGTAACCAGTTCTACCTCTTTTTTCTTCCCACCTTAGCCCTGTGACCCCCAGCACTCCTGGCAGCCCACCTGTGAGCCCCGGGCCCTTGTCACCAGATGGCACTCCAGGGAAGCACATCTGTGGCCACCATCTGCACACAGTGGGCGGTCCCGTCGAGAGGGATGTGTGTCATCGGTGTAGGCACAAGCGGTGGCACTTCATAAAACCCACCACCAAGTCCAAAGAAAGCCGTCCAAGGCGTCAAGGGGAGGTCACCGTCCTCTCTGTGGGCAGGTAAGAGTCCTGTGGGTGCTCTGGGTTTGTGTCCCATGGGTGCTCCGCTGGATGGATTGGTACTGACCTGTGAAATATAAAATGTGTTCTCCTTAGTCTGATTCGGGTCACACCTCTGGACTTTTTAGGAGTTTTCTGGTTGAGTTCTGCACTCTTCCAACAGCAGAGGAATCCTAAGAGGTAGCTATTGCTAGATCAGATGTCAGCTGTATGAATTGAGGTAAAAAATTAATTACTTGCTGCATTAGGGTTCTCCACAGAAGCAGAACCAACCAGATAGATAGATATAGGTATACATATGTGGAGATTTATTGTAACAATTGCACATGCAATAAGCGAGGCCAAGAGGTCCCGCAATCAGCTGGCTGTGAGCTGGGGACCCAGGAAAGCTGGTGGTGTGTGTAGTTCAGTCCCAGCCCGAAGGCCTGAGAACCAGGGGAGCTGATAGTGTAAGTCCCTATCCCAGCCTGAAGGCCTGAGGGCAGGAGAAGGCATATGTCCCAACTCCAGCAAAAAGGGCAAAATCCCCCTTCCTCTGCCTTTTGGTTGTATTCAGGCCCTCAAGAGGCAGGATGCTGCCCTCCTGCAGTGGGGAGGGTGGTCTGCTTCACTGAGACTACAGGTTCAAATGCCAGTCTCTTCTGAAACACCCTCGCAGACACGCCCAGAAACGTTTTACCTGTCAAGCAGACACAGGAAATTGCCCACCACACTTGCTGTAATAGCTGAAGCCCAAATCTCAGCTATTTAGGGAACAGAAGTTTCTATTTCACATGTGCAGATAGAAAAATCAGTGGGCGGCTCTTCAAGTGGGCATCCAGGGTCCCACGTTCCTTGTGTCCGCGGCTCTGCCGGGCTTGCTCAGAGAGGGGGAAAGCACCCAGAGGACTGATCACGAGAGGTTTCAGGAAGGGGGCCCAGAAGTGGCACATTTCATTTCACTCACATTCCACTGTCCAGAGTTCAGTCACTCGGCCACGCCAAACTTCCAGGCCTCTGAGAAATGTCTAGCCACGTGCCAGGGAGAAAAGCAGTGGGGCTGGTCCGTGGCTCTCCAGTCTGTAGCATGCCAGCTCCCCGTGGGTTCCTGTGACTGCCCTCTTTTAGCTCACCTCACTCGAGTCCTGGACGTCTCCGTCCTGAAGTACTGTTTACCTGTGACCCACATGTGATGTCGAGATCTTGCAGTTCAAGCAGTGAATCAGTGTGACTATCTGGGGAGCATTTTTGCAGAGTCTGCTCTTTTGGCGGTTGAGTCTCATGCAGGAACTGCATCGCTAATGCTGCCTTGGGTATGAGCATGTGTGCTGGACCAGGCTGACCATGCACCGAGCAAAAGCTGGCAGCAGCGCATACATGATCCTTCTTTCTCTACTGACAAACTCTGGGAGGAGCAGCCTGGACTCCTTGCGTCTCCACTGTTTGAGTCTTGGTACCACTCACTACTTACAAACTCTTGTGTCGCTCTGTGCCTCAGTTTCCCCTTTCATAAAGTGGGGATGACAGTAACACCTCATTGAGTTGCTGTGAAGACTACATTCATGTAACAGACTTAGTCCAGTTTTTGGCATTTCTAATGCACACAGGAAATATTGGCTGTTGTTATTTTAATTCTGTTGACTTTCCCCATGCGCTACACAAGCAATGAAGAGAAGACTGCTGGGCTGTTCGCCACTCCCAGCTAAACAGCTCGTCTCATGACCACACTGCTTCATTAAGAAGCAGAGTCACGGGAATTTATGAATGTGGAATGTAATGAGAACCTGGAGTTTGTTTAGACAAAGCGTGTTTTGTTTGGTTTGCTTTAAAGAAAGATCTGCTGAAATTTTCAACTCAGATTCAACATGGCCTTTTCGAATGCCCCAAATCCAACTCTCTTTCTTGGATGTAGAATACTGGGAGCATTTAATTCCTGCCGGCTGCTTTCCAGCATGTCTTACTTAGGGTTATCGTTCGACAGAATAGATTTCTGGTGACAGCTTTCCCCCTATCCTCCTTTCACTTCCTCAGCCTCCGCCTTCATGGTGGGGGGTGATCTCATTTTGGACAAAGAAGAATTTATTTGAGATACTTTTAAGGGAACTTAAGGCCAGAACTAGAGAGACACTGTTATGAAAGACTTTGGGAATTTGGTGAGGATGGACTAGAAGAAGAGTTACATTGAGTAAATTTCTTTAACTTCTCTCTTCATCTTAATGAAAATCTCTTCCTTAATTTCCTTATTTTCTTAATGAAAAGTAACCCAAATTTGCTTTCCAAAATAACAGATAAAAACTAGATGCAAAAACCCTACTACCAGCGGATACTGATAAAATACCAGTATCCGCTGGTAGTAGGCTGATACTACTACAGTACCAGTGGCTGGGGCTCCTCCGGCTGTGTGTATGGACCCTCTGACAGATGGATCTTTGACTGAGGCAGAGTCTGAGTAACATTTTGGTTTCAGCGCTCCATTAGTCTAGTTGTGCTTTTCTCCAGCCTGATGTTATAGCCTATGTCATCATTAGAAACCACAACTCTGAGGCCATGTAATAGTTGAGTCCCACATGTTTAATACATTTCTGTGCCCCATAAAGCATCTGGTATAGCCTGTGATGTGTTGAGTGAAAATCAGCCAGAAAGTTTGGCATTTGCTGGCAGGAACCTCTCATGTTGACTGTGGCGTTCTGTGTTGATGTCCTAACTTTCAACTGAGTTCATTTGGGATCCTCTAGATGGGTGATTTTTGATTCGCTCATAATTCTTGTTTACTGGCAAAGGAAAGCCCCTCAAATCTCCTCTTTACCTCCCTCCCCCCACCAGGTTTAGAGTTACAAAAGTGGAGCACAAGTCAAACCAGAAGGAGCGGAGAAGTTTGATGTCGGTTAGTGGGACTGAAAGCGTCAACGGGGATGTGCTTGTGACGCCTGTGAAGAGAGATCGGAGTAGCATGGGGGAGCAGGTGAGTTGTCATTTCGGTGACTTTTGGGGTGGGGAGGTGCATGGTGGGGGGAGGGCACTGAGAGCCTCTCTGGGGCAGGGGGATGGAGAAAGAATGGCCGGGCAGGGAGGTGAGGAGGCTTTCTGGCAACTGGTTGGACTGGAGAGGACTGAGTGTGGATTCCTTGTCTGTCCAGAGCTTCTTAGAAAGAGACCGCAAGCTTGGGTGCCTCTAGGAGCTTGGCCTGCAGGATGCGGAGGAGAGAGGATTACTTATGAGGCAATGTGGAGTGGTGGCACTTGCGGCAAACCAGAAATCACATAACCCACCTATGAGTTTGCATTGCCACAAGGCAGAAGGCACTTAAGGTTGCTACATCTTATGCAGAAAAAGGAAGGGGGAAACCTGTACTTTTTAAATGGGAAATCCCCACAGGTTTTTAAACATTAACAGCATATTACATTTCCTTTAAAAAAAAAACAAACCAGGCAGGCCAAATGAAGTATGATCTTGTCATTTCTAGGTAAACTATGATTTGTAAAAGGCTAGAGCAAGCTTCTTCCATTAGTTGAGTTGGAAACCAGTTTTTTTAATGTGTCATCATTCTAAAGTACTCCCAGTAGGAATATTACTCCTTCCACCAAATATTTCGAAGCAATTTAAAAGCAAAAGTAAAGCCTTCTTGGTTTGGCAGTTTTCATTTTGGAAGCTATTGCTTTAAAAAACACCTGTGATAGTTTGATATATTGGCTTCGCTTTTACCTTACTCTTTTGTTTCTGTTCCGGTTTGAGTAGCATTCATCCTTTTCGTGTTTCTTATACGTGGCAGGGAGAGTGTGAGAACTCGGGAGCGGTCGTGGTGCAGAGGCTGTGATGAGACCTGAACCTTAAGGCGAAGGGAAGGCAGGGTGGGGCATAGGGAAGGGGACTGGTAGACTCAGGCAACCAGGTTCAAATCCCAGTTTTCCAGGTTTTCCACTCACTAGCACTGGGACCTGGGTGAGGCACTGTGGCTTTTTATGACTCACTCACCGCACTGGAAAATGGAAAGGATGTTACCTGCCTCAGGGTGACAGTGAGGTTTCTGTCAAATAACACGCAAGGCCCAGGGCCCGGCACAGAGGAAGTGCTCGGTCAGGGCTGCTGATTATGAATTGTTCATTCCCTTTTGGGTGGTGTGGCTGAGTAGGGGAAAGGAGTGGCTTTTGTGTGACGCTCCTCTGAGACTCTGCCAAGGCTCCGAGGGGTTGGGGGCAGCCTGGAAGGAACCGGCAAGGGTGTGCTCCTGAGCTCTGTAGACGCAGGGACTCTGCCAGCTTCCCAGGTCTGGTTCTTGCAGTCTTTCCTCGGGGGAGATCTGGCCCCTTCCCCTGAGTTTAGGAGCTGAATAGGGGCTTCTTTTAAAGACAAGAAAAAGCGCAGAAGTCTGTCTTTGGCTTCTTAGCCAGTTACTGGTGCTTTGGGAGAGCAACCAGGAGGAAGTTAGGAAAAGGAGGAAGATGATGAAGATAGTAATGAAAGTAGCTAATGTCAGTTCAGGATTCTGGTCACCTAGACATGTGATATGTATCTCACATATCTCCATTATAAACATCTCCTAATGGGATGGATACTAGCATCCCAGTTTTATTGATAAGACACCAATAAATAGAAATGATAAGCTACATGTTCAGGGTCACATATCTGGAAAGAGGAGCAGATGGACATGAACCTGGATCTCTGGTTACAAGACCAACTGTCCTACCATCCTAGGAGGCTCATGAAGAGGCAGCCTAGACCTACAAATGGAGAATGTTTCCACCAATGATCTAGACACCTCCTGGCTGTGGCTACTTCAGTTTAAATTGAATAAGTTAAAAATTTAGGGTGTGCCATATTGGGCAGTGCAGAGACAGAACATTTCCCTCAATGCAGAAAGTTTCATTGGACAGAGACGATGGTACCTTAGATGTTAGAACTGAAATCTGGAGGGACTTCGGTAAATCAGAGAAGCATTCTGATTAAAGTCAGGAGGACTTGTCAGGCTGGGAAGAGAGGCATCTGGCCATTCAAGTTTAGGGTGAGGAGGGCCCAGCCTGTTTAGCTGCAAAGCAAGCATAGGTTGCAGTGCAAATCTGCCTGAGAATGAATCGTCAACCTGGCCGCGTGCTGAGAGATGGAGCGGACCATGCGGAAGACACGCCTCAGCCTGATCAGAGGCTAGTGTACCCTGGCTTAGTTTGCCTTCTACTGCCTGGAGGAGGAACTTGACATTTGGGGAGCTTAAAAGAATTAGGATAGCTCAGCTGGTTTTCTTGGTCCAAATTCTGCCTGTATCTGACCATAGGAGTTTGATCTAATCATCTAAAGTCCTGACCACATGTAACTGTTTTCAATTTGATATTTCCGGCAAAGCCCATAATCATCCCCAGGATTTTGTAAGAGGGCATTGAATTTGATCAGAAGACACGCTCACCCCCTAGCTTCCCCACTTGGAAATTGGGGTACTTAACTGCCCTCTTCCCTGAGTGTGTCCTTGAGTGTGAAATTCATTGATTAAGGCACGTGCCAAAAGTGTCTGGTACGCAGTTGGCTCTCAGTAGAGGGCAGTCATTTTGTGCCCACGGATGACTCAGAAAGGGGATGCGTTTTCCTAGCCTTCAACTTGTAACTAATTTTGAATTTAAAAGTAAAAACTTTTGTTATGGAAATTTTCAAACAAACTCAAAAATAGAGAGAATACTATGAATGCTCTTAAGTCATGGAGTGATTCAATTATAATATCTACCACTTACTGAGTATGTACCATATACCTGGTGTGCTTTGAAAGATACGTTCCATGCACTAATGGATTTAAACCTCACAACGGCATCAGGTAGGTACCACCTAGTACTCATTTTGCAGGTGAAGAGTTTAGAGAACTTGTTTGAGTTACCAGCAAGTCTGTGGTACGGTTTAGACCCCGACCAGCCAGCCTGGCTTCCGGAGCCACAGACTTTGCTGCTTAGCCTGGTCCAGGGAGAGCAGTCCCGCGCTTCAGTCTGCTGGGGTTGGGACCTGTTGAGGGACCATGTCTGATGGCCCCAATGACGAATGGACTCTGAAAAAGGAAGGAAGGGACAATGGCTGATCTTTGAAAAAATGTCTGTATTCATCAAAATTTTTCCTGCTAGTGTTTTTGTTTTTTTTTGTTTTTTGTTTTTTTTTAAATATTTCTCATCCCCAGAAAGAATATGCTTAGGATATTTAACATGGCTTGATTTTCCAAGTAGAGAGATCCTGAAACTTTCCCTCCTAGACCTAAAGCTCTGGTTCTGGACTGAATCAAAAGATTTGCCCTGAAATATGACTAATATAGCAGGACAGGAATATTATGTGTTTTTCGTATAGTCTTGTACAGTGTTTAAAGTTATCTTTTTTTCCCTGGAAAATGTTTTTGTTTTTTGTTTAAATTTGGATATTTGGCCAAATTATTTTACTGTAGTAGCTTGTTTTACTATAGAGTTGATTCACATATTCAAAATATATCTACTCATTGGTTAGGTTTCCTTTTTTTTTTCTTTAGGTGGTTGGTACTAGAAACTAGACTTCGTATTCTAAACAGAATGCTATCAAGATGGCAGCAAGATTTCTCTCTCTTTCTCTTTTTAAAAAACAGAGCCAACCCACCGGCGTCCCCTCCCCGCCTTGCTCTCCCCGTCCTGCGCCCTTGGCCTGAGCAGCTCGGGCTAACATGCCCGCTGCCTGATTTATTTTGGCAATGCAGTTAAAATGGTTTCTTTTTTCCACAGAAAATGTGTTTTGATTTCTTCTTAGAAGAATAAGCTTTTGTTCTCCAAAGTTAAATCAAATTGCTTTCAGCCTACAGATGCCACTGCCTTGTGTTCATTGTCACTGGTCTTTCCCTTTTCCAAGATGACACTGTCGTGAGGGTTCTGTATCATACGTTTCTGAAGTATATACTCTTTTTCCCATTTTATGGTAGCATCTTATTGAAAACATTGACATAGAAAGTTTATAGAACAGTACTTTTTATCAAAACAAATTCATAATAGTAGACATCTCCTAATTTTAAATTGATTTATTATTAAAACTTCTATTAATTGTAATGTTTTATTTTTGTGAGTAAAAACTAAGTTTTAAACTGGTTAGGTTTAATTTTAACTATGCCACTAACTACCAATGATTTTAAACAAATTACTTAACCTCTCCAAGCCTTGGGTTCTTCATCTTTAAAATGGGGTTGTTGCTGAACTTAAATGTCACGATACATGTGGAGAGCTCTTCCATCAGACCTTGGTATTAGTATGTATTAAGTGTTCACTATTATCAATACCTTTCATCCCATTCTTGGTGGCCTTAGTTATTTATTAACTGATTCTTCAAGCATCTACTTTAGGTCCTGTGAATCCCTTTTTCCTTCTTAGGAACATTAGAGCTCTGGACTTTTATGACATCTCAACATAGAAGTTTGGCAAATCTCTTAGGAATTTGGGCCATTGTCTTGTTTGTGTTAAGAGGGCCTTAGAAATAACCATTCCTCTCTTCCTGGAGGTGGAATCAGAATTAGTTACAAGGTAATAGAAAACTTTTTTGAAGTTTTTTTTTAAATTGATTGATTTGAGAGAGAGAGAAGGGAAGCGAGAGAGGGAGAAAGCATGTGAGACATCGATTCGTTCCACTTTTTCATGCATTCATTGGTTGATTCTTGTATGTGCCCTGACTGGGGATCAAACTCGCAACCTTGGCGTATCCGGTCGTCGCTCTAACCAACTGAGTTACCCACCAGGGCTGGCAGTGGAAAGGCTTTGCTAACTTAAGTTCCTTTTATGATAAAGATCAGAGGATGGCAGTGAGAACTGGGAAGTTCTCTGTCCCTAACAGTGCAGCACTGCTGGGGCTCTACTCTGCCCCTTTTTGCCAAGACTGTTCTGGGGGTCATGCTCCCTCCTTCCTGAGTGTAGTGGCCAATCACAAGGTCAGCTTTTCTGACCTTTGGTGCCTTCCTCTTCTTTCTAACTGTGGGGATAGACAAGCCTTTCTCCTTTCCTTTGAACCCTGTGCCAGGCGGTGTGGTGGAGGGTCCCTGTGGAGCCTCCCTGAGCTCGTGTTGCTTTATTTGCAGTCACGCTTCTTTCATGAACTCCCCTGGGGGATGGAGAGGGTGGGAAACTTCAGGTGACACTAAAAAGTGAATATTTTTCTCCATAGCACATAATTTTTTCAGGGTAACATTTTTTAAAAAAGCAAAAGGGATCTCAGGTTTAACGGAAGCCCGTTTATTTGATTCACTGGTCTCAAAGGGGGCCATGGTATATAAATTTATGAAAGGAAACCACACTCTTATGAGTTATGGGTGATAATCTTTCCACTTTACAGATGAGGAACCAGGCTCAGAGGGATTCATTTTCCTCAGATCCCTGGGCTGGGTGGGGCGAGGGCTCGGGTGGGAAGAAATCCATATTTTGGAGCTAACATGGTCAGTGGCTTTGAAGTTCAAGGGAGCTTTGCTTTCTCCCACAAGAGGAAAAACGTCCTTATTCAGCTTAGCCTAGGAGTTCACAGTAATGATCACTTTGACATTATTAGCCTTCACTAGGCAGGGCCTCCTTTGCTCTCCCGTGGGGACCTCCTGATGCTACTTGTTTGAGCGGTGCCTGGATCAGGTCTGGGTTTGCAAGCTGTTCTCCTTTCTCCCAGGAAGACTAAGATCATAGACTGTGAGATCTCAGAGGAGCTGTGATTGCTAGTTCGGGCCAATTCAGGTATAATTATACCTATTAGAAGTATGTACTGCGCCTGGCCTTGGCTGTGTGGCGTTGTAGATTGTGGACGGACAAGGGCCACGCTCTCATGGAGTTTCTGTTCTAGCTTTTATCGTGGACTATTCTTCCCATGCCCCCGGCTCCGTTTTAGAGTAGGCAGACCATAGGAGGTTATGTGTGTAGTTCAAGGTCATGCAGATGGTTAGTTCCAGAGCCTACACTGGGTCTTCTCGATGGTTTTGTCCCTCCACTGCCTCTGAGGTATTGGGTGTTGAAAGTACACACAATAATTGAATAAGTCTCTAAAAATGGAACTCTTCACCCTTTCTCCACTCCTTCCCCAGCCCACACAGATCTTCATCTCCCGGTCCGTTCCCAGAGGCCACTACAGGCACGTAATCCTTTCAGGACTACGTTCTGCATAAGCACATGCTTATACATCACATATGCGTCTCTATGGTTCCCCTCTTTGTTGAAGCTGATGGCTGTAGGTTCCTTGGCCTGTTGAGTTTTTACTCTCCCACATTGCTTAAGCCATGGACAGTAAAAATGCTGGATGCTGTTTCAAAGTTCCGTGCCCTATTTGTTCTTTGTTGTTGGGAACGGCTCCAAAACATTTATGGACAAAATCTGAGAGCTTTGGGTGGACCCAAAAACATACTTTGCTGTCATCGCTGTGATGTTCTAAGTTATTCTTCCTTGTTCTGGGCACTGAAGAGACTCAAATGTATTGTCAGTGTTCCCATATTTAGACGGCATGAGAACCAGAGGTTTTTGTTTTGTTCTGAGTTGCCATCAAAACAAGCCGTCTCCTCTCCACGCATGTCTCCTAGGCAGGGTCAGCTGCTGGGCCCCTCCCTATTGTTAGTCAAGGGATTGACCCGCTGACCCCTCAGAGAGCTTTTCTCCTCTCCCTCGGGAGCCCTGTCATTTGATCAGAACTTAAGAAAGAGAGGCCGTGGCATCTGCCCTTTTCACCAGAGGAGCTGCAGATCTGGACGCTCACAGAGACTTGGCAGGACCTAAAACAGACCTGGAGGGGCTTGAGGGAGGCAGCAAGTGAAATGTTCTTAGTGACATTTGTGTCTAGGACTAGAAAGAAGTTACAACCAGGATTTTTATTTTTCTTAATTTGTAACTTTAGGCTTTGATCTCTACTAACATTAAGTAGCTTAATAAAGCATAGTGGCTTTTCCCCTCCAGTAGCAGGATGTAGGATTGTGGTCTGTCCGTTTTTAGCTGTGTGATCTCGGACAAGTAACTTAGCCTCTCGGCCCTCAGCTTCCACTTGTGAAAAGTGGGGATAGTGACCATATCACCTGCCTCTGAGGGATGCTCTTCCTTGGCACTTAGTGCTGAGTAGGCAAATGCTAGATGTCACTATAGATTATATCAGGCCCTATCTATACATTTAGCAAATAAGCTGTGAAAAATGAATGTTGTTTCTATATTTCTTACTTTTTCTGCAACTCAGAAAGACCAGGTTTGACATACCTACAAGGTAGTGTTGTTCACGTGATGCTCAGGTGGAGGCTCACCAATGGCCGGTTAGCTGAGCTCTAGGTCACGAGCCAATGGAGAGGCAATTTCTCACTTGTTTGCTTTTCCTCATTAGAAAGGCATGGCACTATTCAGAGTAATAAGTTATTCTATCTGTAACTTAATGGAGATTGAATCTCCGTGATTCTATCTATAACTTAATGGAGATTGAATCTCCGTGATTCTTACTGAATCACAGTTGTGTTGAGACTCATACTCCTGAATTGCCTTTAAATATTTCTTAGGCGAACCCTGTTTCTCCAAATACAGAACATTTTTTTTTATGCCAATTATATTTTGCTTGGAATAAAGTGCTCTGACTCTCACAGTTGTAAGGCTAGTAAATCACAAGTGTTCCCTTCCTGCCACTTGGGAAACCCATTTTTGCTAAATATATGAACACATTTAAATTGCTGTGAGGGCATAACTCAGTAACGAGCAACCTTTAGACTTCCCAGTAAGATCCAAATCTAATGACCGAAGATTCAAACCATAAGGAGTGCAAATCTGTCATCAGCGTTGCGCCACGAAGAAGGCGGTGACATTTGCACGAATACCCATTTTATCCCGGTGTGACTTTAAGAAGCTGTTTCCATTTCGAATGGAAAAAAATATCTAGAAACATTTTAATTTTTCCTGAATTGACCCACATACGTAAGAAGTCACTGCCTATTCATATTTTGAAAACCTAAAATTTTAATTATTAAACTCCTTCCCAAAGTGTGGGGGGCTGTAATGTGGCGATCTGTGATGCTGTGATTCATAGTAAGAAATAGACACTTGTTCGCCATCCAGCTCTGGCACAGAGCTAATGGAACGCTGGGCATTTCCTAAGTGGTAAGAGCCAAAGATGTCTTTTGTTATGCTGCTGAGGTCACTCGTAAAGCCCCTAGTAACCCAAGGTGGGAGCTGGTTGCCAGGGGAGCCAGGCAACCATGTGATTGGAGGGTAGAAACTTGCTGTCCTGTGTGTCCCCCATCCGCCCCCAGTCACACACACACGTTGAAATTGGGTGCAGAACCCTTACAATCAATGCATGGAAGAGGCAGTGTTCAATAAAAATTGAAAAATGCCCAACCTTACTAACAATCAAATAAATACAAACTGAAATGAGATCACGATTTGCTTTTCTGTTGGCAAAGGTGAATGTTAACACTAGCATGACGATATAACTTATATCCAAAATGAAGACTCTTCTGAGAGTAAAAGGAGCCACTATCAATATTATTCATATCTAATCATGAAATAAACATATGTAAACCAAGATCTCGCAGGCAGACTGGTTCCGTGGTCCCCCTGGGTAGCGCCGTGTTGAAGACGGAGGAGGGAGATGGGCATTGTCACACACCTGAGCAGGGAGGCCACGTTGGGGAGTGGAGCCATACGTACAGACACAGAGCATCTACTACATATTAATAGATGAAAAAGCAAGTTTGGAAATACCCAGTTTTGTTTTGGGTCGCATTTTGTCTTGGGTTGAAGCTGATTATTTAAGTTTCTCTCTACAAGCTCCAGGCTCCAGTGATGCCTTAACAGGTGTGAGAATAGCTCACTCACTTGCTTGTTAAAATAGACCTCTGCAGATGAGCTGAATTCTGGTTCCAAACTATTTTGAAATAAGTTAAAAAATGATTCTGTTATTCAAAAATTTTGTAGTTCAGATTGAGTTGCCAAATTTGTTTTTTTAATTTATATTCCAGTCCTTAAATGCTTCTGTCATACCTGTTTCTTCTTCCAGTTTCTTTGATATATTTTTTGACCTCGGCTAACTTTGTAGTGTTGCATTTGCAGGGTTCGCCCTTTGGGACTAACTTTAGTTCTTACGGTTATCACCACTTGACGACCAGTACAGGGTTTCCCTCTTGACTTAAACCCTGATTCGTGCATCAGTCCACTGGGCACCTTGTACGAAAGCAGAGTCTTGGGCTCCAACTCCGTAGATTCTGACTTAGTAGATCGTGTGTATGGCCCAAAGAACCTGTAGTTTTTGATGATATTTGAGCCAATTCCAAAGCATGTGCTACCGATCATCCTGAGAACGCTGACTTAAAGAGACCGCATGGACTGACCTAGATTAGCATGAATCTGTTGTGCTTTCTAAGTAAACATGGAGCTTTCATTAAAATACAAAGGTATTAATATTAATTTATAAAATTTACTACAAATTTTAGACCAGAACAAGAGTTCAAGGACTACGGACACCAAATGCCTTCTGGTATCTTCCTGTTAATCTACAGCTGGCAAGGTGCCAATCTATGCAGGCAGTGTTGTTGCAAGATCACACTGTCGCATGGTTGCGTGTTTTCCACTAGAAATGGCCAGCACGTTACCAGACTGTTAACTAGAGCCCAGTACAAGATAATCCTCTAACTAAGAAGTTTGATCTTGGAGAGTTACTTGTAACTATAGTACTTGAATGCGAATATTACTGTTGCAATTTTAACTCTGTTTCTGTAAATAACTCCTGCCCTTTGTTTTATTTAAAAGTGCTCTAGATAATTCTGAAGCCAGCAGTGTGCTTCTGTGGGCTTGTATCTATTCCCTGTCATATAGGGGCGCCTTTGGTCTGGGGCCCCGTCGGGTGCCGGTTTTCAGCGCCCTTAGCCGTCGCCGTGCGGCCACAGTGGCTGCCCCAGGGAGTGGCCCTGCCAGCGGTTCTGGTTCCTGCACCTCCCTTCTGTGGCCCCGCACAGGTGTCGAGCAGAGAAGCGAGGGGGCCGGCGCCTCTCAGTGACGCCACGGGTGTGTCTGGAGTGACTGGCGTTGCAGTGCAGTGCGGGGTGACTGTAACATTCTTCCTGTGTGGCCGGGGCCGTGTTAGGGAACCTGTAAGCCTTGGTTTTCTCCTCTGAAAACGGGAACTGCTGCTGACTCATGGAACTGTCAGACCGACTGAGTTACTGAATCTCAAGTGCTAGGCAGGGACGGCGGGCCTGGCGCCCAGAAGGCACTCCCTAAATGCCAGCTTCCGTTGTTATTGGTCAGGTAGTCCTTTCCTTCCTTGACACCTGTCCTTTGAGGTCTTAGTACTTAACGTTTTAAATCATGTTTGTAGTTTTTTAAGGGATGAGATCCTTTTTTCTAGTGAACCCTTTCTAACAAGGGACATATATGTCTTAATCAAAAAGATACAGCTGCTCCCCTCCCCCCTCCCCGTATTTGAAGTTTTACTTTCCACGGTTTCAGTGAACCCCCCATCAACCGTGGTCCAATAATATTAATTGGAAAATTGCAGGGAGAAATAACGCCCAGGTTTTCAAGTGCGAGTCTTCCCCTCTCAGGGGCGTGAAGAAGCCTTGGGCCGTCCCGCTCTGTCCTGCCCAGGCCGTGAAAAATCATCGCGGCTGCCCAGCGCGTGTCTGCTCCCGCTCGCTAGCCTCTGAGCGGTTGTCTCGGGTATCGGGGGCCATTGTGGTGTCTCAGTGCTTGTGCCCAGGTGACCCTTATTGCTCTTGCTGTGCCTAATTTCTCAATTAAACTTGATCACAGCTGTGCATGTATAGGGAGAAACATAGTATATACAGGGTTCGGTACCACGGGTGGTCCCAGGCATCCCCTGGGGGTCTTGGAACGTACCTCCTCCACGGATAAGGGGCGACTGCTCAATATGTGGCTTCGGGGGAACTCGAACCTAATAATGGAGTCATGGCTTTAACTGTATAATTAGAATTGTGCAGTAAGCAATAAACTTTAAAGAAAAAAATAACCTCTTTAATCTCTTATTCTTTCTGATCAATCTTTTGAGGTTCTACATTTCTGTCCATCAGTGTTTTTTTGGGGGGGAAATAGTCATCCTTGGGATTTATGAATTGTGTTTTCAATATAGAGAAGTTTTGCTTAATTTCTTCCAGCTTGAGCACTCACTCATATAAGACTGTAGTTACCGGATTTGCCCCAAAGAGAGAGAAGTTGGTCTTATTAAATAGGGCGGGGTCCCCTACGGCGGGTGAAATGAGAATAACGGGGACGGGGGGGCGGTGATCGCCGCCGCCCCCCACCCCCCCGCGCCCCCGCCCCCTGCTGCTGGCCGTCCCAGCGCTTACATCAGCCGGTCAGCCGGCCACCGTTCCCGCCTGCTGTGACCACAGCGAAGGCACCTTTTAACGTCCGTGCGCTGCGGTAAAGAAAGAAACCCATTTAAAGTCTGTGTATCAATATGGTTATGTTCACGACCGTAGAACGAAATGAGAAGAAATTTAACAGTGCAAAAATGCGTCGTGACAGCGTCCCAGAAACAAGGCTCCAGTTGGAAATTTCCAAGCCGTAGCGCAGGCGCTGTCTTCTTTCCCCTAGATGGACATTCTGATAAGGCAGGTATTTTACCTGGAGACGGAGAGCTCCTCTGCTGGGAAAGAGTGACCTCTCACCAAGTGTGTGTGTGTAGAGAGAGCGCCAGGACTGCAAATCAGTGCTGACGAGCTTTTAGTAGAGCTTTTAAAAAGCTGTCCCCCCTCCTTTTTTTTTGCTTAGTTTCTGGTGTTAGTGGTGAGGACTCGGGGCTGCAATTTGTATTTTTCACTTTGTCTCTAAAAGATTCTGTGTACAGTGCAGTTTTAATCGGCCACAGAGGGCCGCTGTTAGAGCCGTTGTTCAGGGCAGAGAAGGCAGGATGGCGCTGAGCCCAAGAACTCCCCGTGGGGCCGGTGTGCTGACGCCGTGGCTCTGTCCTCGGCATTGGACCTGAATCATCCTACGTGAAACCCCGCTGCCCTAGACGGGGTGCGCCGGCTCCGGAGCTAGTCACGTGTCAGGCTGTGGGCGCCTCATCTCTAGCCCTGCCTCCGTCGGGCACACCCACTCCCTAAAGTTGGTTGGATCTGTGCACAGAACTCCAAAGGGGAATTTCTCTTACGTGGGAATGAAAACTCTGGCTGTGATGAAACGTTCCAGTCCGTGCCTTACATCCCTCACCTTTTGCCCTGTTTTCCTTGATGCAAAAAAGTCTAGTTCTAAGGGAGCAGATGGTAAAAGGAGAAATAAAAATAGTCGAATACCTAATTTCTAGACAATGGCCTAGTTTGAAGTTTTACTGGGAAAATTCTGTCTCTTTCTTTTTTCCCTTTTAGAACCATTTTTCTATTTCTCCACCTCTGGCCTTTCTACATTTTTTCTTGCTCACCTCTTCTGTATTAATCAACTCTCAGCTGAAAATATTCCCAGACTTGACTTTGCTCAGCTTTAGCGTTCCGATCCATAGTTCAGCTGTGCTAGTTGCCGCAACATAGTGCAGGGGATTACTTACTTTGTTTATAATTAATAACTCAGTTTGTGCTATTTTAGGGACAGTGTTTTATTTCCTTTTTAGCTGAGGGGTAAGTGTCCTTTATCTGGCCTATTTCGTTCAGTAAATATCTATCTTTGTCTCTCTCTGTCTTTGTTTCTCTCTCTCTCGGAAAACCACTATGAAAATTATAAATTACAGATGACAGAAAAGGATAATATGGATACTAATAAACCATATTTTGAAGGACAAATTAGAAATAAGTATAAAGTAATGCTTAAATTAAGACATCTCTATTGATTTTTCGCTATTTCTCCATATTTTTGCAAGTTGGTTTCATCTCTGGTTTTGTTTAGCATTTATAGGCAAACATCCTTTTGGCAGACAAGAGAACGCTTTCTTCCTTGACCCGGTGTAGGCTAGCCGCCCTGGTGTGTATGTTTCAACATACACAGCCCTTTCCTGGGCCGTCCCAGCATTCAAAACAGGAAGGGAAAAGAGTGCATAACTGCCTGTCACTTAGAAGAGACTCTTGGGGGGAAAAATAAAAAAGATACTCTTTGGAAAATAGGAAACTGTTTTACAAGTTTACCAGATAGGCCTTGGAACAGTTGATATCAGAACTTACTAATACAGTGCAGAGCCCTCGAGGCACAGTGAGGACCTAGGACTGGGCAAGTCATCACGTGTTCTTACTTGCTGGTGAAATCCCGGCCCAGCTGCCCTGTGTGCTCAAGAGGCTCCAAGTTAACTCTCTTTGGTGTGGCTTAGACACCTGATATCTGAGGCTCCTTGTGACTGAGCATGTTCACTTGACACTATGTGGCTGAGGAGTTAAAGAACACGGTCCCAAGGAGCGATACATGACCCACAGGGAGGAGGCCCGCCTTAGAAACTCATGTTAAAACAGACCGATACCCTCAGTCCACTGTGGTTCTCAAATTCTCGTCTTTCTTCATTTATAAAACCTTGATAATGAGGTCTTTTTGAAATTGTGGTACTTAAATTTCTTTAGACAGAATTCTAGAAGAACCGTGCGATGGGGGAAGGAATGCCATGGGATGGGGTGGGACGGGGTGAGGGCGGATTACAGTTTCTCTGTGTTTTTAAATATTCAGGCAGATTAATATGTGATATTATGCTTACTTGTTATAAAGCTTTACCTTTCTTGATTTCTTTTTCAGGAATGACTTTATTTGAAGAATTCTAAGAGACTGAAAACGTAGCAAGATATGAAGTTGCCCAAGGAATATATTTTATCTTTTGTATGACTTCTATCGTGGAGTATGCAGGCATATGGAAAAAGCTAAAAGGAAATGTTGTTGCTCTACTGGATACAGAATTCAGTTGGCATTGAAACAAGTTTTGGTTTAAAAAAAATCTGGTGAAAAATTTATTACGCTTCCAGGAAAGAAAAGAACTCATTTTTTTATCTCCCCAACTACCTTCAGCCACTGCCCCTTCCAATCATCCATCCCTGGCCTTAGTGTATACTGTTTTTCCAGAATGATCACTATGTACAGTGGAACTATTCATGTACAGTCTGAGCTGATGCTTTGGGGGGGTGTGTGTGAATACGTGTGTGTGTGTGTGTGTGTGTGTGTGTGTGTGTACGCGCATGTAAGTGCTTCTGTCCCCCAACCCTTACTTCCTATTTTACTACTGGTTGTAAGAAGATGTTCTTACAGTTTAACTGTTACAAAAGATAAAGATGACTCTGGTGGTGAAAGGTCCTTGAAGGCACCCCAGTCTAGCCCTGAGAAACTGACCACGCGAGAGGTCATGGAGTCAGATGGCACTAGCTGGCAGACCAAGAACCCAACATGCTGTTCTCTTAGGTCACTTGTAAAATATTGAGAGTTTGTTGTTTGTTTTTTTTTTTAACTTGAACTAAGCAATTCTTATTTAGTCCGTTCAATAAAGGGGAAAATAGGTTAAAGTCACAAAAACAAAACACTCTTGTTTTGACAACCTGAGGTCAAAACAAAACAAAAAAATCTCCACTGCTTGTTTCAGATGGGCCCGCACCTTCCTCTGCCTTGTGTTCCCTGGTGCACTTGCTGTTTTGCATCTCATAACTAATGCTCCTTATTTACAAGAACCTTCGTGGTTATTTCCCCTTTGGGCATGAAAAACCCTACTTTTTTTTTTTTTTTTTGTCTTAGAGTTTATGAAACACCTGCCAGAACTAGAGGACATTGCGGTAGGTTGGGCCAAAGGCTTGGAGGGTCCACTTACAGGGAAATCTCCAAGACCTATTTACTTCATGCTTCTTTTATTTCAGAGAGAAAAGCACATTTCTCATTTGACTCCAGGAAAATGATTTCCATTAACATGTATTTGAAAGTAGTATTACAGTAGATATACTCATTCCATTCTGTTTCTGGCATCAAACTAAAAGTTTCTAACCTTTTAAATGAATGGTAGGTTTAGTTTCATGTTTGGACTAGAATGGTAGGTTTAGTTTCATGTTTGGACAGTGAATTACAGGAAGTCAGTAAGGGTGTAAATTTCACTAAGGTCCAAAAAGTAGCAATGTAAGAGTTTGGGGGATGTGAATTAATGTACATAATATACGTGCAGTCTAGACCAATATTTTCAGTTTAAAAAAAAAGCATCTTTTTTTGTCATTGTTTAAAGAATATGCCCTCAAAATGGGGAGGGATAATATGTAAAATATTCTTCAGCTTTAAGTATTTTTTAACTTTATTCAGGTCAGAGCACTTTTTTAATAGCAATACAACAGACAAGAGAATACTCAAAAATATTTAAAGTTGTATTTATACCAATAGTACATTTTAAATATTTTCTAATACTTGAGCAGTTTTTGTCTGTTTGTCTTCCAAATATGCCAAATGTTAAGCATTCAATATTTTCCACACATAAGCTTTCTACTGGTTTCTATGATCTAATACGTACTCTTAAGTGTTCCCAAAGCAGCTGATGTTTACAAGCCTTGTGTTTTCCCTCCTTCAGAAGGACTGGGGACCCACAACAAACATACTATACCAAACACTAATGAGGGACTGCCTTCGGGTGTGATAAGTGAGTTGGCTACCACCTTGATGTAAAAATTTGTAAAGGAAGTTTTTCACCCTTTTGAGTGTCAAGTGTATTTTTAACTGTCTGGTTTGTACTTTTACGACTTTTGTACTACCAAAGCAGAGTTAAAAATAAAAATGTTAAATACAGTGTGCTGGTTTTGAATGATCCAGTTGTTGGTGCCCTGTGTACTGAAAGTACAGCATGGTAGTGTAATTTAGGGGCTTAATATTGCAGGGCCTAATTTCCTATGTCTGATTTGGCAAGTAATCATCTGGCTGACTTTCCTCGTTGGGTTCCTCCCTATGGTAACACCATTCCTCAGCCCCGCCATAATGATTTTTTAAATTTGAAGATAATTTTGGAGGTGGAGAAGAATTGCAAAAGCAGTACAAAGAGTTCCTGTGTACCCTTTACCCCATTTCCCCTAGCGTTAACATATAACCACGGAACAATGATCAAAAGACATTTAACATAGGTACATTATTACTAATTAAGTCACAACTTTATTCTGATCTCACCAATTGTCCCACCAACATCCTTGTTCTGTTCCAGGATCCCCCACTGCACTTAGTAGTTGGTCTCCTCAGTCTCCTTTGATGTGTGGTCCCTTCAGTCTTCTGTTTCATGATCTTGCCACTTGAGAGTGGACTGGTCAGTTACTTTGTAAAATGCCCTTCAGCTGAAGGTTGCCGGCTGCTCTGACCATACTGAAGTTTTGCGTATGGAAGGGATCCATACAGGCGACAGGCCTTCCTCATTGCATCGCGTCTGGGGAACACGATGTCAGTGTGCATGACTAGTGCTGTCGGCCTTGATCGTTGGCTAAGGTGGTGGCCACCAGGTTTCATTTTGGTAATGTCACTATTTTCCTTTTGCCAGGTGAGATTAGGCAAACATTCTATTTCTGCTTAAACTTCCACCCATTAATTTTCCCATCCGCATTCGTTTCCTAGGGCTCCTGTAACAAAATACCACAGAACAATAGATTCTTACTCTTTCACAGTTTCGGAAGTCAGAAATCTGAAATGCAGGTGTCTGCAGAGTTGGTCCCGTCTGAAGTCCCCGAGAGAGAATGTGCCCTTGCCTCTCTCCTAGCCCCTGGCGGTGGCTGGCAGCCCTTGGTGGTCCTTGCTTTGTGATGGCTTCACTCCACGGGCTGCCTCTGGGTTCACACGGACTTTGTCCCTGCGTGCGCACCTCTGTCTGCTCCCTCCTCAGGAGGACGCCTGCTGGTGGCTTTAGGGCCCACCTGTCTAGCATGACTTCATTTTAACTTGATTACATTTGCAAAGACACTAACCTCAAATAAGGTCACATGCACAGGAACCTGGAGTTAGGATATCGATGTTTCATTTAAGGGGATACAACTCACTATACCATCCGCGGGCTGGGGGCTGAGCCTCAGGCCGTTTTGCCTGTAGAATGTCTCAGGTCGGGGCCTGTGTCCTTTTGGTACGGTTCCATTCCTTCCCTCTGTCCCTCCCTCCTTTCCCATCTTTCTTTCTCCTGTTTGCCCTTATTTTCTGGGACCACAAGATACTCCAGACTCATTTCATTTTGTATATTTCCTTGCCTCAGCCCTGGAATGGACCGCTAATCAAGGAGCCATGGTTGCCTTTTTTGAAGAACAAATGATGTTTAGAAGTAAAGGCCAGGGCACTAGGTGTGCTCATTGATATTGGGGTGTCACTGCTCCTAGGCTCCCCATATGTGTGAATACAGGCACAGGCACTACTGACCCCTGTGTATACATACATGCATTATTTATTTATTTCTGTCTCTATTTTTAAAGCAGAAGCATGAGTCCAGACTGATACCTGAGGCTCCAGTCAGCTCCAAAGGGCTCATTCTAACTTTCCACTTCTTCATAACTTTTCTATCCTACAGTGAAGAAACCTGGCTCTTAGCTATTTTTTTATGTATTCATTCACCCCAGCCTCCTTACAAAGCAGTTGAAATATATGCCCTTCGAAGAAATTTGCCAACTTGAGCACAATGTTTGTGCTCTGTTCATTTAGTTTTTAGCCTAAGAGTGTGCCGTCAAAACACTTTGCCAGTTGCTGAGGCCAGCCCCTCTGTCCGCCCCCCCCCTTTAGTGGGTTATGTGATTCCGTTTTAACACAGTCATTTGTCACCATTGACATGCCATCTGTCATTCATATCCTGGTTTAAAATTTTAAAATTTATGTGCAGCAAACTTCACTCATTGTGGCACCTCATTGGATTTTTTATTTTGAGTTTTCATTTTTCATTTTTCATTTTTTTTGCCTTGAAAACAAAATGATCAATAACAACTTAGACTAAGGAAGTGGAAAAACTGATTTTTATAATTTTCAGTTTATGAAAATGAAGATAATCCAGAATTTACAGACCAGAGTGGATGTTAGAAATTCCCCCCAACCCCCCAGTTTATAGACAAGAGGAGTCACGTGGGTTGACAGGTTTGATTCTTCCTCAGCCTTTTGACATCGTCCCTCGCACACGGTAATGCGGAACGGGCGGGGCGGGGCTCCTGCTGTGCTTTCGTGCAGTTCTCAGCTGGTGAGGGAGCGTGAGCAGCTTGGCCATCAGCGCCTGCGGCCATTCTGTCCTGCGTGCAGACAGAACGCCAGACTCGCAATGCCCGCCTGAACGATGATTCCTCTCTCAGCGCCCGCAGGTCGTGGGCGAATTTGCCAGGGGGACTGTCCATGCCCGTGTATGCCCCCGGACTTCCTTCCCCAATCTCTCTCGCTATGTAGGCTTCTTCCACCTTCATATAGCCGTAAAGCGGAGGAGCCCTTCCTTCCTCCCCACTGAGCACAGGGGGATGTTGGGGCTAGGAAGTGGGGTCCCACGGTTCAGTTCTGGTTGCCAAGGGCCTAGCTGTGGCCAAAGTGGACTGTGTTCTGCACCCGAGGCCTTCGCCTTTTCTTGGACTTCTGACCGTGGGGCTGCTTGGTTCTACCCAGGGCTTCCTTTGCTCATTCCTCATCTTCCCGGGACTGTTCTTCAGGACTGCTCTCAGATGTCCCTGGGGGTCCCTCATGGGAGCTTCAAACACTGGTAAGGACACCTTGGACTTCTTTGTGTCCCCGCTGCTGTGCGGTCTACTGGATTCCCCTGGTGACCAGACGGGAGGTCCTATGCTTTGCAGAGCTGGCACTGCCTCCCTCTGCTGGCAGAATGTGAGAACTGCACGGCTTCTTGGCCATTTGTTGTGCTTTATCTCAGGACCTGGAGCTCAGAAAATGCTCCCGGTTATTTTTGGAAAGAATAAACAAAAGTCTACCTTTAAAAATGAAAGACGATCATTAGCTATTTTATGGACGTAAAAAGTCAAGTTTCGGTTTTTCCTAACCCATTTTCAGACCCTGGCGGTTTGTCTTTATGGTCTTTCTCATCAGAAACCCCGGGTCCTTACCTGGGAGCTTGTGTCACGGCAGGTGTTACTTGGGATGCCGGTAGAAACGACTGAGCCCCGTTTTGGAGAAAACCCCACGCCCTGAAGCCTGTCACAAAAGCGGTGGGACTGTGAGAAGCAGTATGATCTTTCAGAAGGAGCCCAGCCTTGGCTGCTGAGTTCGAACCCTGGCCCTCCGCTCACAGCAGTGCAATATTGGGAAAATTACTTCACCTTTCCGAGCCGCAGTTTTCTCATCTGTAAAATGACCAGTCTCGCACAGCTTTTAAGGATTAGAAAACTGCACGCAGTTATACTGCCTGCAGTGATCTGCGCAGCACCCCTTCCCCTGACAGAGGGCGCTGCTATGGTCAGCAGCCGGGCTTGGCGTCTGGGTGGTGAAGGTCGCTGTGCATGCAGAGGGGAGAGAGGCCGTCCAAGTCGCTTTCAAGTCCCAGGCTCAGGGAGAGTTGTCCCTCAGGCCCAGCTGTCCTTCTGAGTCTTATAAGTGTTCTAAGGACATTTCTCTCTGTCTCACCTAGTTTGGGTTTTTATCACTTGCACCACCACCCCCATAGCCCATGACCGATGCAATGACTCGGAGAAAAGGAGGTACTTGAGGCAGCACAGGGCCAGGTGGGTAGTGAAGCCATGGCAGCCAGCCCGAGACCCGAGGGTGCCCGGCGCGGCCGCGGACCTGGAGCCCCGGGCCCGGCCGTGCGTGCTCTCTGCTCCGAAGGGCTCGTGCAAACCCTCCCTCCTTCACTGCCCTCCACCATCCCTTGATTGGCCACAGGGCTCGTGAGTATAGCTCCTGTAAGAGCGCAGCTTTGACATTCAGATGTTTTTGGCCACCTATGACCCTGAATTCTTTGTATCTCAATCTTCTAACTGTAGCATGAAGATGATATGTGCCTTTTAGGGTGGTTGTGATGATTATATGAGCTTCGGCGCAGAATGCACTTAAACTCAGGGACAGGTAGGTTCGGCTGCATACGATCGGCTTTCATTCACTGAGCTGCCTCCGCTCTGCCAAGTTCAGACCCTCTTTAGCAAAACAAATGATAGAATGACGGGAGTTTGGCCATTTGAGAGTTGGTGCTTGATATTTCTGCCATGTTCACATCACTTCATGTTCAAAGTTGGACCGAGGGTGGGGAATAAGAGTGTAGGAAGAAACAGGTAGAAAGGGAACTGTCATATCTACTGAGCCTGAGGTTCTCCTGGAGCCAGGTCACACAAGTTAAGTGCGAGAATGACCTCATTGTCCTGATGTTGAAAGGACCCAGATCGCAAGGTAAGGGACAAGTTGTTTGTTAAGGCTGTCATTATCATCTTACGATAAGAATTTAGTATAGTCATCTCAGGGAGTTTAAAAAGAACTTGATTACTTTTTGTCTGCAAGTTAATCTAGCTCAGAAACTTGGATAAAATGCTCTTGGAATTGTAACATTATGGGTTTGCTTATTATGGATGAATACCTTCATGCTGACCAACACAGACACAAAACAAAAACATCCCTCTGAAATAAACCAAGCCTGCCAAATCTGAGGGTTCTGTCTTGCATTAGAAATGCATTTTATTTTATAAAAGTTTATTTGGGGCAAGGAAGGATAAAAGAAGTAGACCACATAAATATTCATTTCAAATGCAGCATGACTAAACATAAATGTGTGTCCTATAATGGTTACATGATAAAATAATGAAAATAAATAACAATGAGAATTTTTAAGTATATTAAAGCGCCTCCAAGATTTTTGCCTTGAGATTATTAATGATGTAGGTAGGAAGAAAATGCATCTAGTTTAGAAGTTTTTGATTATTATTAGAAGCGGTTCAGAGAGCTTTGGTGGTCACAGCAATCAAAATGTAGTTATTCAGTAACGTGTTGAATGCTACTCATAAAAAATGGTCCAATGTGAGATGATTTTCACTGGGTAACAAAAGGACACCCAATGTTAATTATTTACCTCGTGCTGGGTACGTGCTAACCACTTTACACTCTGTATCTCATGTAAGTCTCCTGATAGTCTGGGAGGAGGCATAGCCATCACTTCTGCTTTACAGGTGGCAAAACCGAGGAAAGAAATCTCGAACTACATCATATGAGCTGTTCATGTGGCAAACATATATGGCCCATGGGCCTACCTCATGCTTTGCAGGGTAAGAAATTCATGGTCCCATGATCATTGTAAAAACTCAGCTATCAATACTGATAGTAATGGTCTCAAGATTTTACAGGTAAGTTCTTGACTCTGACTTTTCATTAAAATCTTCCTCAGAACCAGGAAAAAAAAAAACACAAATTCTTTCCCAATTGACAAGTAACTTCACTTTTCCAAAACTGAATCATTTTTATGTCCACCATTTTGAAGTCCCCTCCCCTTACAGCCCTCAGAATTCACTTTATTGTTGTGATTGTTGCATTCCCTGAGATAATGAAGACCAGAGGTTTCTCCTCTTAGATGTTTCACATTTGGATTCAGCCCCTCCTTTTGTCTGATGGCAACGTGGCTGTCTTCACAGAGAGGCTGTATTACGTATTCCTTAAAAGAACCACTTTGTTGGTCGGTCCAGGTTCAGCTGAGATGTTGCTGCTGGCTGGTTGTGTGACTGTAGATGAGGTATTTGGAGCCTCCATTTCCCCATCTGTGAAACGGGGTGATCACAGCATAACTCACAGGGTCACGGGGGACCTGTGTGAGATGAGGCACTATACTCAATGCTTAACAAAGAGTTGTAAAAAGTTTAGAAATTTAAAAACGGCGAAGCTACGTCTGCACTATTAAAAACCAAAAACTATAACTTGGTGACTCCCAGAAATTATTACTGAATAAGATTTCTACAGCAGCAAGTGTATTATTTGGCAAGTTATTTTGATATTGTGGCTTTGCAAGTATTTTTCTTGTTACCGTTTTCTTCCGTGTAAACTTTTATTTTAAATTCTGTAACAGCCCCTAGTCTCCTGGATAATGGCTGATGTCATGGAAATCTTAGAGCCTATGCTCTTAGGGCCTCATAAATGGGTAATTTAAAAACTTTTCATTTCTTTCTAAGCATCAACATTTAAGACAGAGAGCACGTCAGTTAATGAGAAGAGACCTTCAACCCTCTTAGACCTGTGAAATCTTCCTTTTTTATATAAATACCAAGGTTTACATGTCCCATTCTCTGTCAGCTTAGGACTATTTTGGAGAATGGAAAAGGGAGAATATTTTTTTCATCCTGGAAATGCAATTATTTTTGTGGGATTTTTTTTTTAAAGGTTGGTAACTGATGTCAAAAGAAAATTTTACAGTGTTGCTTTTAAAATAGCAAGATCTAAACAAATACTCCAATCAGCCTGTCCACCAGCTGTCTCACTTACATGAATTTGGAATGTGCAGTTTTGATAAGCGACGTAGGTAAAATTCTTGGGCTACCTTCCTGACTCTTGGTCATGTTTCAACCTAGTTTTATATTAACTATTCCAAAAATGCTTAAAAACAGAAAGTGCAGAAGCCTCCTAAAAATCAGGCTCAAAGGGTGAGGTGAGGCTGAAAGATGAGTGGTACTGGGGTGTGCATTTCCGCATCTGCTTGTATTCTAAGCATGTGGCTCACACGCATATGGATGCTGAGTACGTAAAAAATGAGTCCAGCTTTGTCTATTTACAGAGCACTTTTGCAGATAGCACACTTGAATTTCTCAATCAGTGGTTTTCAAGGTAGGTTCCACACCCAGGTGTGTGGAAAGGAAATGTTAAAACTCTTAATAATTTAATTCTTTCGTCTTAATATTGCTCTAAAAAGTATATGGCATACTTACGATGCATGCAGGGGTTACTACAGAGGCAATCCACATTCGGAGCCAGGGGAAAAGCAACTTCTCTGTCCCATGACACAAATACACATCCTCTTGTTCTCTCTCCCCCAGGATTTTAAAGATTGAGTTCAACAGGACTGAAAAATGAGGTCAGCCAAGCTTCCCACTGCTTGGCCTCAAACCTTGGTTTTCTTAAGCTTTCTGTCTCGATTTGGAATTAAGGTCCTCGAGGTAACATGGTCTAATCATAGAGACCAAATCTTCACCGGCTGCTTAAATTCTACTCTCTGCCCACAGACTGCTGCCCCTGCCCCCCACAACCCGCCCCCTCACCCACCACCCCGCGTGCCAAAGCCTCATTGTTCCGATGGAGCAGGGAAGTTTGAGAATGTGGACCATGAATAATAAATGTAATTTCTCTCAAATTTATATAGCCTTGTGCTCCTGCAGGACTGCATGTATGCCTTTCTGACAACATATCACAATCTCATAATTAGTATTCAGAATCTAAGTCACACGATGTTTCTCCAGTGACACTGTGAACAGCTTTTGTTCTCGCACTCAACAAGTGACATTGAGTTCCCCCTTGTGCCACACACCTTCCTGGATCTAGGCAAAGGCACTTGCTCATTATAGTCACTTGAGTTTAAAAAAAAAAATTGCTAGTAAAGGGCTGATAAATAGTAATGGAAGGAAACTTAGGGTGGCGAACACATAATACAGTGTATAGATGATATGTGTGATATTGTTTACACAATATCAAAACCTGTACCCCTGAAACCTGCATAAGTTTATTAATCAATGTCACCTCAATAAATTCAATAAAAACTTTGAAAAAGAAAACAAAAAATTGCTAATAGTCAACTCCAAGCAAATGATGTCAGTGTGCAGGTAAGAATCATCTGTTACCAGCATATTTAATAGGTTTGCCTAAATGGTTGCTTTTCAAAGTAACCGAGGGTGCTCCAAAAGTCAGACTGTTCAGCTATGTCTACCATAACCTGATGCACAGGAGAAACGTACTAAGTTAGTAAATAAAGGAATAACTTTTCTCCTAAATTAACAGGCAGAGCATTTACCATGAAGAACAAAGGTCAGCTTGTCTGTTTAATTATCTCTACTTCTAAAACAGAGGATTTTACAATGAATGAGGTTTAATCTCGAGGGACAAAAATAAACAGAAAGGAAGGACTTCCACATTTTTATCATAAAGACTCATGCAAATAGGAGTCCCCTTGGTGAAGAATAAAGTCCAAGTCCAAGCCAGGAGGCCACGTTGCTGGGCCTGCACACAGGTGACAGAGCTAGGGCAGGCAGGAGAGCTCTGGCCGCGCACTGGCGTTGGGCGCCTCATTCTCCCTGGGGCCCCTCCTGCCTGGAGATACTGATGGAAGAGTTAGGAAGAGCAGAGAGAATCTTACCCTTTTTTTTTTTTAATCCTTACTCAACGATATTTTTAAAATTGATTTTAGAGAGAGGAAGAGTGGGGAGAAACAAAGAGGGGGAGGTGGGGTGAGAGGTGGGAGGCAGGAGAGAAAGAGACAATAATTGGTTGCCTCCCATACACGCCCTGACCAGGGATTGAACCCACAACCTAGGTATGTGTCCTGACCAGGAATCAAACCTACCACCTTTTGGTGTACAGGACAATGCTCCAACCAACTGAGCCACCCGGACCAGGGGAGAGAACATTACCCTTTGGATCAAAGGCAGAGTGAGGTGGAAAGAAGGAAAGGTAAATGGCCAACAACTCCCGAACACAGACAAATAGGCAAGCACAGAGAAACCTCAAAGTCCCCTCATTCTTCTGGGGATCTGGTTTGACAGTTATAACAATTTGCTACTATCTACCTTGAAAACCAGGGAAAAAGATTTACTTCATATTATTGTAATAATTCAACTTTCTCTAGTAAAAAATGAAATATAACTTCTTAGCATGAGAAAACCTGTATGTAATATAGAAAAAAAGCCTTAAGATCAAGATCTGACATGGTAAATACCCACTTCGTACAACTGGCTAAGATCATGAGTTACATGGATGTCCACTCCTAATCACAAGCAGCGCCTTAAACTGAGAATGCATCTGTGCTCTCTGGCCCTCCAGGATGTTACGGGAAGGCTCGCTCCTGCCGGCACACATTTCTGATATGCGGTGGTAGCAGGCTCCAGAAAGAAGACACTACGCAGAGCAGATGCTCAGGCAGCTGCTGGACATCCCAGTGGGTAGAGCTAGGTCTGGAGTTTCTCTTCAACCTCAAGATGTTGACTTTCTTCCGACATTCCTTGGGGGCGTGTGGCCATTGGGATAAAGACAGAAGGGGCCAGGATTACTTAAAAAAACAAAACTTGAAATTCTTGGTCTTCTGTTAACCGTTTGAAGCAGTTATTTGCACAAAAAAGAATCATTAAAACATAGGAGAGTTGTTAGTCACGGTGCAATATTTGCAGCAGTCCTAAAATGTAAAATTAAGTGCACGTGGAAATGCAGAAATATTCCCAGGCACGGGAAAGAGATTTGGCTGCACTAAGGCCTTACCTTACCCCTCTCCTGTCTGAATTTTCTTCTTTATCCTTCTGTTTTAGAGACGTCAGTGGGGAGTTGGGATAGCAGTAGCTGGCCAGTCCTCCTTCCCCTGGGCCAAAGGTTTAAACCCCTTCTGTGTTATTCTAAATATAAATGCAATTTCGACCTCTTGCAAACTGGCTCTTTCTCAGGCTCTTGTGTTTTGAAGACCTGATGTGTAAAGACTACAAGCTGACCACCTTAAAACTCGATGTTAACTTCCTCTTCTCACTAACTAAACCCTGAATTTATTTGGAAAGCTATGCACACAGATAGAAAGATACGTTTTCCTAGCCTTTCTTGCAGCTAGATGTGACCAACCCAGATATTGACCAATGAGGTATATGTAAAAGGGCTGAGTTATACTTCTGGGAGGCTTTTAATGGAGAGGGAGTGAGAACTTCTGGCCCTTCATCCCTTTTCCTATATGGAGAGCAAATGTAACGACTGGGGCCCCAGAAGCCACTATGGACTACAGAGTGATCTTGAGAGGGAAGCCAAGATTATAGAAGGAGCATGTGTCACTCATGCCATGGAATGCTCTACCAGCCTGAAATGCATCCTCCAGACTTTTCTACATAAAAAGCAAGTAAATATCTATTCTTACAAGCCATTTATCACATGCAGCTGGACCTTATCCCAGCAGATATACTTGGGAAATTATTGAAAGAACTGCTCTGAAATATTAAGCATTTGGTGTACCAAGTACAACAGCAAACACATCTACAATGCAATCAACAATGACAACAGTTATCTTTTAAAGCTTCTGAGGAACCTTGTATGTAGAGGTGACTTGTCACCAAACAAACCCAGGGCAATCAATATACATCAGTTAAGCATTTCTTAGGGTAACATCCTTAAAGATGCCGGAAGGCTCAGAAATCATGTTTTATGTTGAATAATTACCAAAATGCCTGAAGACATTATATATACTTCACAGTATTAGTGTTTTTACTTGTGAGGATGGAAAAATTTATTTAAAGGGTAGTTTTAACTAAGAAGACTTATTTTACTGAGTGCCTACTAAGTGACAGGCATTGTGCTAAACACTTGTGTAATCTCGTTTAACCTTTACAAATATACACTGTTATTATTCTTAATTAACAGATGGGCAAATAGAAGGGATAAATTACTTGCCCAAAGTCCCATGGCAAAGCTGGAAAGCAAATCAAGGTCAACCAGATTTCAGATGGGTTATGAAACACCACACTTAAGTGTCTTCCATGTTTATATTTTTCTAGAAAGTCTTGACAATCCTATAACTTCTCCATCGATTCATGTCAGAATGGCTGCTCTTGTTTTATGAATTAGGAGGCTGAACCCCAGAGAGGGCTGGCTTATCCATAAGGCTCAGGGAGTCGTGTTGTCAAGGCTTTGGATCCCAAGGACAGAGAGCCAAAGTCATTCTCAGCAAAGCGACCTGGTCTCCTCCTCACGTGTGGTGTAGAAGCCTGGCTCTTTAAATTAAAACAAACAAACGAACAAAACACCGGAAACACCAAAGGTCACTGACACTCAGCCTGGGAATATTAGAAGCACCACTGAGTTAATACAGGCAGTCACATTATGCTGTTATATTTTAATCAGAATCAGGCATTAAATGGCATAAAACACTCTATCTACCCCTTTGCTGTTCCAAATCTCATAAACTTCAAACCCAAATATGACACAAGCAGTTTCAAGAATTATTTTGACCGGCCTCCCCAATCCCAAAGGAGATTAAAAAGTAATAATGTAAAAAAGTTAAGGTCAAGGTGTCTTAATAGCACAGCTAATGACTAACCATTTGTTTACTCGTGGCTTCTGCTCCACCCTGAATGCTGCTGAGCTTCACTGGCTGTCAAACAACTGGTTAGTTATTAGTTCCCTGGGTGATTGTCCCTGAATGTAGGCCACGCTCTGGCGAGGGGACACAGTAGGCACTTACAGTGGGGTAGCTACCTCTTCCAGGTTGGGTCCAACGTTTGGCTCTCAAAAGCAAGATAAAGAATTGACAAAGCAAATGTTCTGTGAGTCTGTGCTCTCGAGATGAAGTGCTGGGATTTCAGAGCATTCTCAAGAACCTCTGCACCAGATGTGCAGAGCTTTGGGGCGTGGAGCGCAGGTTGTTTAATTTCTAGACCCGGGCACCTTGGCCCACTCTGATTTTTGTTCCAGTGTCCTGAGCAATGGGCCTCCTCCACAGGGATGCTCTCGACCTGGATGAGGCATGGAAACGCAAATCATCCAAACAGATGCTGGCTGTAAACAGTGGGCGAGGCTGCACCGCTCGCTGCAGAGATTCAGCTCGGTGTCTGCGGAGCAATGACATCCCGAGATGATCCTGGGGACAGTAGGTTGTTTGCGTGCGCAAAGTACCTCCCCTAATCTGCCTCATCCAAGTCTTCTCCCGCAGTAGCTGCTTCCAAAGCCGCCAGGGCTTCTGCCACCTCCGCGTCCTCGTCCTCTGTCCCCCCAGCGCGGTCTCCAGCACAGCCAGGGGCACCCTCCCACCTGTCCGTTGGGTGGGCCACAGGCATGGCCTGGGCGGGATCCTCTTCTTTAAAGTAGACGCTCAGGACTTCGGCCGCCACAGCCTCGTTCAGTGAATCCCAGCTTCTCTTCACAGAGAAGGGCATGTTCAAACCCTGCCCCGCCATGTCAGGGCGCATTTCCTCCAGGGGCTCCTCCTCAGGATCGCTCCTGAAAAGATAATCTTTTTCTTCGTGATCCCTGCTGTCTCCAGCTGAGCCCCAACACTGAGGATAATCTGGGGCTGGTAGCTGGAGGACATGGTCTTGTACTTCCACGGGGGGACAATCTCCCTTGGAAGGGACCCTGGAGTCTCCATGTCCAGCGACTCGGGTCTCCTCCAAGGCCTGCAGTGCCCAGTCTGTTTCCCTGGGGTCCCCTCCATCGAGGAAGGGTGAAGTCGGGTGCACGCTGTTGGTGGTACTGGCCCAGGAACCCGTGCCGCCCTGCTGGGGCCCGGGGTCCCCGGGGGGCTGCAGAGCTGCAGCGGGTCCAATGCCATTGACGGCACTGCCAGTCTTCTCGGCACTGTGTCCGTCTCCTCTGTCCCCCTGAGGGGACGGTCCCTGGAGAGGACAGCAGGGCTCCTGCGGACCAGCTGGTCTGCTTCTGCTCGCAGTCCTCCTCAAGCCCTCGCCCTGAAGGTCATTGTTATGCACCTGTACTCCGCTGCTCTGTTTGCCTTTTAGTTTAACAGGGTCCTCTTCATCTAACTTGCAGCTGTTCACTTCGTTGACGTAGCCAGGGGAGGGCGCTTGAACAGGATCAAAGAGATAGCTGAGGTGAGAATAATGAAGATCGGTCAGGTTCATTACTGACTTTAGTCATTAACAACTATTAACTGCTGATTTCCATTATGGACAATTTTTTCTCTTCCTGTTAATTTCTGTGATTAGCTACTCATTGACGCCTGTGTGTCTAAATCAAATAGACAGAGTTCGCATAAAAATCTTCTACCACTGGAACTAGGTCTGAGAGGGGAACTAGTTCCAAAAGGGGGTGGGAAGCTGGTACAGAGCAAAGTGGTTCATGCAATTCGAAATCAAATCAAAAAAGTAAGTAAAAAGAAAGTAAATGTCCAAAAACAGGGAAATAACTAGGTAAGTACTGATGGCACATCCCCTAAATGGAATATTATACAATCATCAAAATGATAAAGTCTAAACTGGCATGAAAGATATTTATAAAATGTTTTTATGGTAAAGTCTATCATCACATTATGATTACAGTCGAGTAAAACCTATGTATTGTACATGTGTGCCTATACATGGGTAAAAATACTTGTATGTGTATACAGTATGAAATAGAACTATAATAATAAAAATAAATTTATTTGTTAGGGAAGCAAAAAAATAAATGTATTTGTTAGGGAAGCAAAGCCATCAGTTATTTATTCCCTTTACTCCACAGAGAATCGTTTCTGTTAGCCGCCTTCTGGAAGACGTGATGAGCGCATGTGTGATGGAGGTGGTTTATTCCCAGCGACGCCGCGCCAGGCACCCCCTAAAACCCAAGATTTTCTCTGCACCAAAACTCTCTGGAGAAATGTAAATTCAGCCTAAACCAAATTCAGACTCAGAGAAGGACGCGGTTCCCAACCTCTCTGAGAAGGAAGCAAAACAAACACAGACCAAGTTTAAAAATCTAGTCCACACGTCCTCTTCAATGATATCAAAGCAGTTCCAAATTCTTAATTTCTTGGCCATGCCAGTCCTACCCAAGCTAGAGAAATATCTCCACAGGAATCATGAGTTCTTCCATTCGAGATAAGGTTTTTTTTTTTTCAACTTTACCTGTGTATCATTTTACAGCATCTGCACCCCATCTGGATTTTCTTTTTGTTACCATCTGGAGAAAGAAAACATAAAAAAGGAGAAAACACAGTGAACGGCATTTTAATATAAATCCAGTTTGCTTTTCCTCACAAGTTAGCGGAGTCCCAGTTTTTCGGCAGAAAGATGGCATGTGAGTCAGGGAGGCACTGGAATGCCTTTCTGTACTGAAAATCGCCGATTCAGGGTTCTCAGACATTTATTGGTCCTTGTCCCTGTGCCAGACCCTCTCCCCAACACTGGGAGTTTTGTATGTCTTCTCCATTTTGCAAATGAGGAAACAGAGGATGAAGAGCGCTCGGGAGAGAAAGGTAGGGCTGAAAGGGATCTGTGTGTTTTCTCTTCCACCACCTTCTTTGCGGGGCCCAGGAGCGGAGGTGAAAGAGAGAGGAGAGGTGTCCTTGCCAGAGGATTAGTCACTCCACCATTCAAGGACATCAGGATAAGGCAGCTGATCTGCGTGTTCCACATTAGAGACCCAAAGAGGTGACAGCCAGAGCCCTGTCAAAGCTTCACCTGGACTAAACTGCTCCTGCTGTCCCTTTCCCGTCCCTGGGACGCCTCTGGCTGTAATTCCTGGACTCCACTCTCTTGCAGTTCAAGGACGTGGCCCTGGGCTCCCAGATGGTAGACGGACTCAGGTCTGTGCCTCTTTCATTTCTCGACAGCCCACTGTCACCTGCCCTTTCCCAAGGTCACATCCCACCCACCCCCCCGCACTGAAAATTGGCCTCTGAGGAAAATCCTCTCCATATAAAATCAACCATGTTGTTCTGGTTTTCCCTTTGAAATCCTCAAAGTGAGTGCATAAAAATCTTTAAGTTATTCTCCATTTCTAATATCTATGACCTCCAAGAAGACAAGCTAATAACAGAACTGAAAGCCCCAGTCCCTCTGGCTCTGTAACACACGGGCACTTGGGAGGCAGAGAGATCATTCACAGTTGGCTGGGTTCCTGCCTGCCCCGCTCTCTCTCTTCCTCCTTCCTCGGTCATGGATGAATTTCCCAGGATGCTGCTTCATAAGCCTTTACCACCCGAGAAAATGCCTGGTGTTTCCTAAGAAGTATAGGCCGGTTGGTTGGTTATAGGAGACTAGGTTTACATGGATAAATCAAATCCACAAATCACCTCCTATGCAGGGCAGATAAAAGCGCACCCCCAAAAGATAGCCACATCCTAATCTCTGCAATTTGTGAATGCTACCTCATATGACCGAAAGCAAACAAAACAAAAAGAATCTTCACGGATGTGGTTGCAGATTTGAGATGGGGCGACGTGCCTGGATTATCTAGCTCAGACCCCAGCTCTGCCCCTTCCTGGCTCTATGACTTTGGGCCTCAGCCATTTCACCTTTAAATGGGGATAATGATATACCTATACGTGATGTTGCCGGGGATGATATGCGTGAAAATGCATATACTTATTACTTAGTTTTGTTTGATACAGCATGCTTGAAAAAAGATTGTGGCCTTGCACTTAAAAATGATGTAGTCTACTTGCATGACAAACACATACAAACAAGAGCAGCAATAATGCGATACCAAGTGATACTTGTTTTGGCATATGGTCTAAATGGTATATTTCTACCAACTGTGGCACCAATTGAAAGACACAAACCCAAGTGTGACAGAAGACCTGCAGATTGGCGTCACTGGGGGCTTAGCCAGCAATGTGTGTGTACAACTTTTTCCTTCTTCAAAGTACCCTCAATTAAACTGCCCCATTTCCAAAGCCCAGGACTGTGTTTCCAGCCTCTGCTCCCCATTTATGTCCATTTTCTGCTAATACTTCATTCATCAGCTGGATAAGTAGATAAAGAGTATCACGTGTGCCTCCTTCCCCCATTAACCCGCTCTCCCCTCCGCACCTTGCTCTAAAACCCTGCCGCCTTCCATGCTGGCAGCGCCTTTGTTTACCTAGGACTGTACAGAAAAACAACACAAAACGATCAGCCAGGAAGACAGGGGACCAAAAATGGAAAAAAAAGAAAAAAAAAAGAAAAAGCTTTTAAGTGTTTGAGAGAGGGAGGGCTGTGGGTGATAATAATGTAATTGAAGCAATTGAAAAATATCAGGTAGGTCAACTTTAGGATGGTGAGTTCAAGAGAGCAGAGGGAAAGTTTTCTTCTGAAAGAAAGGAAGAGAGGCATATCTGGAGTGACACCTCGTGTTGTCAGCGCAGAGGCTACGTCGACCTTGGGGAAGCCTGGCCAGGCTGGATCTGTCCCCACCATTTGCTGCTGTGGCCACAGAAGCAACATGCACCGAGATACAATGACTGCTGAGATTTAATAGCCACCACTTCCTGTTTCTTACAGAATTTACATGTCACCTGTGGCTTTTAGGGTTCCCTCCCACTGCCCCAGGTAAACCACAGGATCTTTATTTTTCTTCAAGGCCATGTAATTGTAAAGGATGGTTTGATGGTTATCCCCTTTCAGGATCAAGTTTCCAGTCTGGCCCCCCCCCCCCCCCCCCGGCCCCTGCACTCTCCCCTCCCCCCACCCCCACCCCCGCCTCCCTTTAGGGCACACCACCCGGGTTTCCCACAGAGGTGGTCCCCTACGGAGCACAATGCTTTGCACCTCTCCCAGGCCCGGTGGTCACAGCCCCCGCCTGGGGAGAGGCTCCGCCCTCTCTCACCTCACCTGGTGTTTTCCTTCCCCAGCGACATCCCTTCTCTCTGTGAGACCAGCTCTGGTGTCCGAGGTCGTGCGACCACTGATGAAAAGGGCGGGGGCTCGTGTATTACAGCCAACTCCTGCCTGCCCATATCAGTAATTATTCTTCCTTATTTGATGATTCCTAATATCCAATTCAATTTCTTTCTTTCCCTATGTCACTCCCTCATCTATGTCCTGCTTTTAGGGAGGCATTCTCCCATCGCTGGGTGCAAAAAGGAAATACTCCTTGTCCAGCATGATACATGGACTTGGGCAGAATGTATGTTCTTTGGAAGTAAGACTGAGCGTAAGATGGGCTGTCTGCTTTCTCTGTCCCGCTCCCTTTGACGACAGCTAGTTTAAAGGTGAGAAATCGGTTGTCAGGTGCCCTTTATTAGTGAGCAGAGTCAAAATTTGCTTTCTGTTTGGAGTGTAAAAAAGCAACAGAGAAGCAAAGGGCAAATATTCTTCACAACCATCATCGCGTTTACACAGGGGAAAAGCAAATACCATTAGGGTGGGGTGTCCATCATCGCTGGCGCCTGCCCGCTGCCTGGGGTTTCGTGTTGGGGGTTGGCTCTGCCTTGGGTTTGGTGTTGAAATTAAATAGTCACGTGTTTGAGGATGGACACACCAATGTCCCATCAGTTACCAGCCAAGTCTCCTTGCTGGAAAAATCCTGTTTCCTAAGGCGGAGACGGGTGGAGATGGGAAGAAGGGACAAGACTGGGGAGAGCCAGGAGTTTGCCAACCAGGTGGAGAAATTGACTGAATATTCATCAGGAAGTGAAGGGAATATAGGAAAAGGCTTCACCCAGTGAGAAAGGGCTGCCTTTGTAGATTAGGTAACAGTATTAAATCAATGTTCATTTTTTAATTAATCATTGTTCTGGGGGCTATACAGAAAATGCCCTTGCTTTTAGGAAATGTACAGTGAGGTAATTAGGAGCAAAGAGCATAGAATCTGTAGCTTATTAAAATAATCCAGGAAAAAAATTGTGTGTGAGTGTGTGTGCATGTGTGTTTAGGGAAAGGGAATAAAGCCAATGCGCTAAATGTTAACATTTGGGGACTCTCGGTAGAGAGTATATGGGGATTCTTTGTCTTTAAAATTAGTCATTTTATTATAAAAATTTACATAAAATTAACCATAAATACAGCAGTTAAAAATAAAAAAAGAGAACTAAGACAGTAAACACTTCAAATGAAAAAGTAGAAACAAAAACCTGATTGCTTGAAATTATTCATATTTTAGCTAAATGCTTTCTTTCTTAGACTTATAATAGTTGTTTCTATTATACTAATTAGGCTATAAAATACAAAAATATTATTTTCAAAAGACAGATTCTCAAACGCCAGGTATATGGGGAATCTTGGTGTTTTTCTTGCACCTTTTCTGTAAGTCTGAAATAAAGTCAAAATTAAAAATTAAAAGAAAAAAGAAGTGTGCAGGAACTGATCAAAATCCCACCAAGCTTTCTGCATTTAACCGCCGTCCTGAGCGTTTATGGAGGCCTCTGTCCACAGGCAGCCCCAGGACGCGCGCGCTCTGAGGGCACAGGCGTGGTTTCTGTCCTTGTCCTCAGGCTGCCCGCTGCCCCGTCTTAAAGAGGGTCCTGCAGCCCCAGGCTGTGGTGGTCCTCAGCCGCCAGCCTGCCCCGTAAACACAAGCTCCTCACAGGCCAGGCCTAACCCAGCCCCAGGGCCAGCTCAGGCAGAGCACCTCCCACTGTTATTCAAACAAAGGAATGACTGCTAAGTGACAGGTGCCAATGAAGTGAGGGACAGATGCACAGGAGGTTTTAGAAGTTATTATTCCCATAGAGGCTCTACCCCTTTCCATGATCAAATCATTCACTACCCTGCGTCCGGAAGGAAGAGCCAAGCACAAGCGCTGGGTGGGACGGGAGGGACCTGGGCCCCTCCTTCCCCACTTGGGAAACAGCAAAACCTCCCGTGTGCAACTCCAAGGTAAAGGATGTTCTGCTTCAGGGGTTCTAGTCAACGAGCTTTGAAAGCAGCTGCCAGGAAGTGGTTTGAGTTCATCAAAAGCTGAAGTGCTTGGAAGAGATACAGAATAAAGTTAAACGTTTAAAATTACAGCTCCATTTTGAAAAACCAACTTGCCAATGTTTACAGAAAACAACAGGGATTTCATGTAACCTGGTCAAAAGGTGAGGCCGATCAATATTTAGTTGAGTTGCTTCTGGGCACTGAGCTCTTGGACTCAAGCGGAGTGAATGAAAATAACCACCAGGGGCTTTACCAAGGACATTAAAGACTGCCCTCGGGCTTCACAGACAGCACCGCACCTGCCGCTGAGGAAGGACCAGGGGATAGACCTGTGACCGCCCAATCTGTTTCCTCCGCAGAGCCACTCCTTCCTTTCTGGGCCTGCGCTGGGAACCCCCTGGGACATTCTTTGGGTGTGTCTCCTTTTCCCCTCAAGAGGCTGAGCTTCAATGATTGTGGAAAAACCAAAGACGCTATGAAGGCCTTTCTGATCAGCACCACCAGACAGCCTGCTTTATGCCTCCTCAGTAGTTGGAGGCGCTATGAGATAGGTGTTAGCATCCCCAGAACCGGGTTTCAGGAGATATTTGTGTGCAGAGCGGGGTGTTTCTAAGTACCCCCTAAAAAAGGGTTCCCTGGTCCAAAAGCTTTGGGAACAGCAGAGTGAAGATGGGCACATTCGTAGTTATGAAAGGAACTGTTTTACTTTGTTTAAAACCACTAGTCCTCCAAATTATTTGACCTCAGAACTTTTTTTTTTTTTTTTGCATAAAAGACAATTAACAACCAACCAAACTTGTATTTTATGTAATATGTTGGGGAAAACAACTGCAGAAATGAGAGTCCTAATCACTGGAGGGAGTTTTGTGCCCTGAATTAATAATATTATGTGGTGCTTGGTGAGCACAACCAGGCAAAGCCTGTGCCCAGTGTAAGCGGGTAGCAATGGCTCTGTCACCCATGCCTGAGATATGGGAGAGCTATCGAGTCTCTCGTTCCTCAGTTTCTGCAAAATGAGGCCAGATTGCTAGAGTGTGCAGTTCCCTCACTGACTCCTGAGACCTTCCTGGCCAGGAAGGCACAAGTATGACCCTTTTATAGGCGGGGAACCCCACTCAATGGTTCGTCAACTACACCATCACGATGCTGTTGAGGTGTGTTTGGGCCCTAAGTCCACACTCCCCCCAACCCATGATCCGTTTCCTGCCTTTAGGGTCTAAGCACTCTGTCTCCCTCCCTGCAGCCTGCAGGTCTCAGGTAGAGGTGTGCCTGCCCGTTCGCCAGAAGAACGGCTGCCCAGCACCCTGGAGCATTGAGATGGGGCGAGACTGGGCATCACAGTGCCATTGGGAGGGATGAGGACTCAGATCAGGGGGACCTGGTGAGGGGGAGGAGTGTCTGCGGGACCCCCTCCTCCCCTGGAATGGGCTGGGGAGGTGCAGGCTCCAGGGTGGCGGGTGACCTTTGGCTTCCTTGTATATTTTAATAGGAAACCATGTCAGAAGTATGTTTTTAGAGCAAAAAGAATCGATCTCTGAGGATGACATGTCCGGGTAGAGATCAGCGTTTCTCAGTGAAAGGTTGCCCTGGGCCCCACTCAGATGGTGCTATTTGAAGTGCTGTCTCACTGGCCCTTCCCGGAAAGGGCGCTGCTGGGCGGGGGCGGGGGCGGGGGGGACCGACTGCAGGGGCGCGTGGCGCTCCCACTGCATCAGCTCTGGGGAGCAAGCCAGGTCCTGTCCTGTGACTTTACTGCTGCTAGGCTCACAGGGTCCTTGAGGTCTGTGTAGAATGGGGAAACAAGACCTTTCTTACAACAGTGATAACGCCACTCCTTTCTTCCTGGGGTCCTTATACTAGTATATCCCAATCCTGTTGATGCATCTTAAAAACACTTCATATGGCCCTTTCCCATTTTCTGGCCAGATGCCCCTACCTTTTTTTTTCTTTTCTGATATAGTGCTTAGTCTGTGGTTCTTAAGACAGATGTTTCATGAACATCCTAGTCACAGTTGTTATGTAGTATTTTCACTGACTCCACATCTTCCCAGTGAACGCCCCTGGTATGTACCAGGCACAGGGCTAGGTTCTGGAGATACAATGAATGGCATCCTGGCTGCTTCCCAAGAGAGTTATAGAGAGAAAGAGAGTGAGAGAGAGAGAGAGAGTGTGTGTGTGTGTGTGTGTGTGTGTGTGTGTGTGTGTAGGGGGGTAATTGTGTGGGGTGGGATGGGATTTATATAAACATTTGGGAAGATTCATTACAACACCTCAGCAATTCAGCAGAGCGGTTAAATGAACAACTTAGAGCTGGGGGTTGGTTCCAATCCTACCTCCACCGCTTGTTAGCTTTGTGACCTCCGGGCAATTTCTTAGCCTCTGTGACCATCAGTTGTCTAACCTGCAAAATGGGACCAGTAACAGTTCCTGTTCATCAGGATCACTTTGAAAATTGACATAAAAGTATGTAAGTCATTTACTATAATGTATGGCATATTGTCAGTACTTATTAATAATTATTATAAGTAGTTAACATTTGAGGGTTTACTGTTTATCAAGTACTGTTTTAAGGACGCCAATGTATTCATTCATTTCAACTTCACAATAACCCTTTTAGGTGTAAACCAGTATTTTATAGATAAGTAAATGGATATAAATGTTACAGGGTGGTACAGTTTGGTTATTATTAGCACTGATGCTATTGTCTTCCTTATTAATATTTCCTGATTATATACTATGTGGTTATATATTATATAATATTTATATAGTTACAGACATTACATAATATATATTGTATTAATATAATCTGTCTTCATAAGTGCTGTTGTTTTCTGAGTCCATTGGGTTATACAATAAACAGCAGCTTGCAATTCAGTAGCTTTTGCAAAAGGGAACTGGATTCTCTTAATTTGGATGCTGACAGAATTTCATAGGTGCAGTTTTACCTATTCACCACCAGATAGCAGTATAGAGTAGTTAAACTAATTTCAAGAGAGGGACTTGTGGGGAGGTCTCAGAAACAGGAGACTTAGGGCACAAATAATGTAGATGTTTTGCCATGTAGCAAAGTTAGAGAGTGAGTTATGTGGTAAATATTTCAGACAAGTAGTGTCACCTTTACATCCTGGTGGCCATGGCACCACCACAGGCAGGGCCTTCTCCAACTCTAGCTGGGCATGAGGCTTATTCAATAGTCTGGCCAGACCACTGAATTCTATAATGGCCACTTTTGACACAATGACTGATCTTCAAACTCCCCAATGGGAGCGCCTGGGTTTCTCTCTCCCACTTGGATGTCTGGACAATAATTCTGTGGAAGAGGATGGGGGAGGAAGGACCTGTGGAGTGCACAAGGGTCTACCCATGGGTCCCTCACCCCAGGCTACCCATGGGCTACTCGTGGCCTGAGCTGGTCTTGGGGCTCCATCTTCCGGATGAGGTGTGTGGCCATGAATTAGGAGGTAAATATAAGCTACAAAATAAATATGGCCCAATTGGAAGGATTTGGGTGGAAGAAGCTCATTGTTTTTATTTAAAATAAATTCACAATGTTGTGTTTGAAAAGGCTAAATTTGCATGAATTATTAGAATTAAAGAGAGCATACATAGATTGTCAAGGTCTGTTAGTAGCTGGTGGTCAGCCCTCGAGGTGCCTCACTAGTCCCCTCATATCCTCCTGTACTCTTGGTGGGAAGTGTTTTAGGGGAAAAGTTGGAAAAACTCTGCCCCTAGTCTCTGGATGGAATTCTAGGGAGTAAGCTCCTGTCTGGAGCAGTTGAGATGCAACACTCATTGGTGAATAAAGACTGGGTGTGCGTGGGGCAAGGTGGGGATCCCGCTGCACTCACAGAGGAGGAGAGAGCACAGGGTCTGTGAGGAGTCTGCCTGGGTTGGAACGGGGCCCGATAACCTGTGTTCCTTACAAGCTCCTGGGTAGTGTGGGTGCCGCTGTCTGGGGACCGCACTTTTACTGCTGTAAAGAAATTGGGGCAGTCCAGGCCTCTCTGCTTGGCTGTGTTGCTGGTTGGGCTTTGACTTACAGGTGGTACAGGGGGGACTAACATCCTAAGGCTTAGGGAGTTCCTGGCACACAGTGAGGTAGCTACCATCACTCTGGCCCCTTCTGGTGACAAAAGATATGGCCTAAACCAAGCTGGCCAACACGACCATTTGGTTAGAACATAATTCTGGTCAGAAACCAACAACTGTAGTCACTGTTGCCAATCCCATCCCCAGTGAGCACAATCCCTCCCATTGATCTGTCAATGGCAACCAAAGCTCAACTACAAGAGGAGGGTGTACTCAGCCCACACGTAGGTGCACCTGGAGTACCCAGCTTGGGTGATAGGGGAGGCTGTGCCATTGGACCCTACAGGACACCTGCTACAGTAGGCCGCACTACCAAGACATGGAGTCAAAGCACCTCTACCTAATACATAGAAACAAACACAGGGAGGCTGGCAAAATGAGGAGACAAAGAAACATGTCCCAAGATCAAAACTCCAGAAAAGGGGCAAAATGAAATGGAGATAAGCAATCTATCAGATGCCGAGTTCAAAACACTGGTTATAAGGATGCTCAAGGAACCTAGTGAGGACCTCAGCAGCATAAAAAAAAAAAAAAAACAACAAAAAAACAAACAAAAAAAAACCCCAGCCAGAAACGAAGGATACACTAATTGAAATAAAGAACAATTTATTTCTTTATTTCAGGGAAACAACAGTAGAGTGGTTGAAGCTGGGAATCAAGTCAGTGATTTGGAACATAAAGAAGCCAAAAACAACCATGCCAAAAAAACAAGAAAAAAGAATCCAGAGAAACGAGGACAGTATAAACAGCCTCTGGGACAACTTTAAGAGGTCCAAGACTCACCTCATAGGGGTGTCAGAAGGAGAAGAGAAAGAGCAAGAAATTGGAAATCTATCTGGAAAAAAAAAATAGTGAAAGAAAATTTCCCTTATTTGGTGAAGGAAATAGAAATTCAAGTCCAGGAAGCACAGACAGTCCCAGTTTTGATGGATGCAATGAGCCCCACCCCAAGACACATCATTATTAAAATTCTAAAGGTTAAAGTTAAAGAGAGATTCTTAAAAGCAGCAAGAGAAAAGCAGTTACTGGAAGGTTGCCAGAGGGAAGGGTGTGTGGGAAAACGGGTAAAGAGGTGAGGGGGTTATGAAGTACAAATACATGGTTATGGAATAGCCATGGGGATGTAAAGTACAGTATAGGAAGTAGAGCAGCCAAAGAACTTATAGGCATGACCGAAAGACAGAAACAATGGTGGGGGAATTGCCTGAGGGAGTGGGCGGTGCTGGGTGGAGGAGGGCAAAAGGGGAAAAATCAGGACAACTGTAATAGCATAATCAATAAAATATAATTCAAAAATAAAAATTGTGTCTGTATTTTAGACTTTGCCTTCAAACATTTGTGATTTATGTTCAGTCTTTTATTCTTCTCTGTTGGGGTTGCAACAGGGAAAAGTTAAAATAAACCAAGTGTCGAATAATACCGAATTAATTCGAACCACCCCACTGGTTCATGGCTGGAGGAAGAGGTGGAACAAACCGCCACTGAGGGTGCACTGCCTGTCTGTGCTTAGCTCCGTCCCTGCCTTCCCTCACTCGCCCAGTGTGGCGGGCACCACAAGGCCAAGGGGCTGTTGCCCTCTGGACCTGGACAGGTCGCACCAAGGGAAGGTGCTGGTGGGAGGCTAGACGGGGAGGATGGGAGGTACCAGGGGTCCCCACTCCCCCCGCCCTTTTGCTCTCTTTCTTTGGAAAGTATCCTGTTCATCACAGCAATGGCTGCATCTTCACTACCACCTGGACATCCGACAGCCCCGCCCTCCGTGGTGGCAATGAGAACCACAGCACCTCTCCTTGGCTCCAACTACTGCCCCAGCATCTGGGTCTTTGTCTCACCCCAGGGTGGTAATATCTTTTTGGCTTGACCGTCTTTGTGTTTCCTCACCAGCTCTTCCAATACCTGCGTAACCCAATCACTATATAACTCCCCTCTGTATGAAAGGAGGGGTTCCTCTTCCTGGTTAGTCTTTCTGGCTAAGTTACCAAATCACACACAACAGCAGCATTGAACTCTGCAAAAACTGGCGCTAACATACACATTGCTACTTGCTGTGTGCGTGACATAGAGCAGGTCACGGGGGATGTCAATGATGGTCAGGGAAAGAACTTTAGCCTCACCATCACCTCCCTCCAGTTCTCTTCCCTTTCCCATAAAAAATGAGCCTGTTTGCTGTGCAGTGTATCTTCTGGATAAGTCTAGGTTCCTTCCCACGCTTCTGAACCCCTCCTAGGTGGAAAAGATAGTAGCATTGAATTGTGCAGGGTTCCTATGAGGATCACATGATTTAAACGTGATAGGCCTGGCAAAGTGTGTCTGGTAAGTAGCAGGTTCTAAATAAATGATGGCTGCTCTCATGTTCATGGTCATCGTCTATAAGAACATAACCACTGGGTGCCAGTCACTTTTAGGCACTGAATAAAAATGGGTAACGTTCTGATCAAACTCTCCCAGGAACCCCATGGGAATCAGGGCAGGTCTCTCATTTGCAGCTTGTGTCTAACTGGGGCAAGCCCTCTTATCTGGAAGTTGGAAAAAATCTGGAAGGAACGTGAAGCATTTAGGAAAACTTAAATCCTGGAAATAAGGAAGTTTTGGAGGAGATGATGTGGAGAAAAGTTTATAGAATACAGCCTTATAAAGCTACAGATAATGATAGCTTTACAATCAGGCACAGCTCATAGTTAGATTCTTGGAATGAACTAGCATTGGGTAATCTCTGTAATCCTAGAGTGCCCAGACAACAAAGGATCTTAGACAACATCACACCCAATCACCTCATTTTATAAAAGTAGACTCAATACTGGAAGTATAAAACAGAGGACAAGAAAAAAGATTGTTCCATACTTGTAGATGACCCTCTGGGTGTGGAATTGGGATCCCAGAGTTTCCTTGAATTACAGTAAAAAATAGTTTTTGTGTGTGTGCTTTTTTTTTTTTTTTACTGGAAAATACTGGGTAAGGATCTCTGAGTAGCTGTTGGAGGCGACAGTCTGCTAGTCTTGCCTCCAACCGAACACAAAGAGGCAGAAAATCTCTCCTGTCCATTGAAGGACCCATCATTCATTCATGCAAACAAATATTCCTTGAGCATCTATTATGTGCCAAGTGCAGAACTTGATTCCAGGGACCTGGAAGGAGTTTACAGTACAGCAAGGGAGAGAGACATGGAAAGAGATGACAAATATGGTGTTACCCGAAGTTGTCATATAAAATGTTCCATAAGGTGAGGATCGCCTGAGTCACCCTGGGAGGTTAGAAAGGCTTGTGGGCGAACATGAGCAGACGGTGGTGCTGGTGGAGTTCCAGGGCACATCCCAGGGGAAGGCGAGGCCCACTCAGGAACGCAGGGACGCTGCAGGGCAGCGGGGACACTCGTACCCCCAACACGGTTTCCCTTAGACCCACCCTTGTTGGGTGCCCTGCCATCCCCCTGAGACCTCTTTCCTACCTTGGCTTTCGCAATCGGCTTCTGCCCCCTGCACCGACCCCTGCCTTCTGCTACGTTTCCCACACAGAAGTCACGTGACCTTTTCAGGACACAGATCTGAACCGTATCACTTCCCTGGCCTAAAACTTTTCAAAGGTGTGCAATGCCCTCAGAATATTTAATAACATATAATAATGAAGATGATAAAAATATCAAGCTTACATAGAGCTTCCTATATACCAAGTGTTAATCCACACACTTCATGTGAACAATGAATTGATCCTCATTGTTTCTGGGTTCTGTATTTGTGAATTCACCCACTCACTCAAATTTATTTGTAACCCAAATCAATACCTGGGGTGCTTTTGAGATTATTCATGGACTTGCAAAAAGTGGCAAAAAAGATTTGAGTCATCTAACATCTATGCTTCTGGCTGAGCTCAAAGGCGGCAATTTTCTGCCTCCTTGTTCCAGCTCTCATACTGTAAGCAAGTGGCTTTTCTGGGATTTATTTAGTGTCATATATTTTTTACACATTTATGCTTTTTGTTTGTAATTTTGCTGTTTAAAATGGCCCCCAAGCATAGTGCTCAAGTGCTGTCTCATGTTCTCAAGGACTACAAGGTGCTTTGCCGAGACAGTTCGTTTAGGAGTGAGTTCCATGCTGTTAGCCTTGAGTTCAGTGTTGATATATCAACAATACATATATTAAGTAGGGTGCCTTTAAGCAGAAACACACACAAAACAAGGTTATGTGCTAAGCGACTGATGACAATGTGGTGACCAAAGGCTTGCAGGGTCCCAGCTACGCTGCTCCCCTGGGGGCGATGGTTGGGCAGTCGCCAGCTCATGGTTGGAAGTGCCTGCATAGAGTACACTACAGCGACTAATGGGGACCAACACAAACAACTCTTAAAACTAGTAAGAACCTTATAAGGTAAAGGACAAAGTCTTTTCTGTAACATATACAACCCTCTGGTGTATCATCTCTCCTTTTCTTCCCTGGCCATGCTAACCTTCTTGCAAACCTTTGAACTTAGGTGTCTCTTAAGTTCTTTTGAACAGATGTTTCTTTCTTGGTCCAAAGGCCTTGTCATAGGCTCTTTCCTTTGCCTTCGCCAATGACCTCCAGCCAGTTCAGACCTCGGTCATTCCACACCCATCTCACCTTTCACCTTGCCTTCTCAGCACGACTTGAGTACTTTTACTTCATTAATTGTTGCTCTGTCTTGCCTTTTCAGCTTTGGGAGCCTGGGAGTCTCCTGGTTACTGCCCTTCCCCAAGTGTCTGCTCTAAGTAGGTGGAGATGGGGAAAGTGCGCTCAGGGAAGGAGGAGGGACGCAAGGCGTCGTATCAGGACGAGAGGAGGGAGTTGGAAATGAGGCAGTCTGCCACTCAAGTGCCAAATGCCTCAGGGGAGAGGAAAGGAAAGGGAAGGCCATGTTGATTTTAGTAACAAGGGGGTTAATGGTAAGAAGGGAGGGAAAGTTACAGAATGAGCACTGTGGGGGGTGGGGTGCAGTAGGTTGGGGAACGACTAGGACATATGAGAAGGGGTGTGGGGTCTCTCACTGAGTGTGGCTGGGATGGGGACAGAGAAGGGAGTAGTTATATTATAGGAGGATACAGGACTGTAGGATGGTTTTGGAGAGAGAGTAAATATATTTTATATGCTGAGGAGAAAACAGATAATTGAAGGAAAATGAGGATAACAGAGAGAGTGGGGGGAAATATGGGCAATCAAGTCAAGATCACCTGTAAAGGTTAATTCCTTGCCCTGGTTCTTATTTTTCAACCATGACAATATATTTTTGAAAACTTTTTGATCTAGAATGAGAGGTTCAAATGGCCTGTTGTGCCTATGATGCATATAATACAACTTGTTACTACAGAGAAAAAGATCACCATGAAAGTACGCTTTCAAAAGAAGTGGGGATCCTCACTTCTTCCTTGGAGCCTAGAGGGAAAGCGGTGAGGGCAAGTGGAGAGACAGTTCTCGATGCCCAGGCAGTAAGGCTTGAGTTTCTTATTGATATGTGAGGCGAGGTTGTCTGTCTTAGCAGCTGAGTCAAAGCTCAGAGTGTCAAAGGTTTGGAGTGACGTGTGGTGGAGAAGAGTAACCATGGAAAGACGGCTGGGCAGTGCCGAGGGCCGGCTGAAGTCAGCAACCAAAAACTTCAGTGATGGCAATGTGTGCAGTTCTTGCAACGTCTTCCCCTCCCAGCGATGCCCAGCGACCTCCGGTAAGTGTCCCAGCGACCTACGGACTACGGTAAAGGTCCGTAAGTGTGGATTCTTACGCTGTCCCAGGTTGAGGTAAAGGACCACAAGGTCTACATTAAATAGGCAGGGCAGTCTGCTGAGAGTTAGGCTAAGGGATCAGGGGGAAAACTTGGGGACTGGTGGTCCTAACTAGATTTACAAAAAGCCAGTGACCTGTGTTCTTGAGTATGAGAAATTTGGAGAGTTCAAAGACAATGTTTTCACACTGGTACATTAAAGTTCATGGTTAATGACATGGCCCAGGATGTGGTCGGGGAGGGAATTAAAATGTAGTGTAAGTGAGGATAACTCAAGTACAGCAAGTCAAGAAGGCTCTGAGCCTACAGTGCTGAATGATCGAGAACAGCTGGAAAGTTCCCAGATGACAACAGCAAGTAAGGGAAAGGACAGAGTATGCAGATGGCATGAGCCTCAAAGGTAGGTACTCTTTTTTTTTTTTTTTTTTTTTTTTGCACCCAGGAGGCAGCTTGACCATCCAGAATTTGCAAAGGGGAACAAGGACAATGTACATACTACTTCCAGGATTAGAGTAGGGAGAACAGGCTGGTTCCACCAGAGTAAGATACACAAGAGACCATGCCCCGTGTCTTGCGGAAGGTGGACATGGTAAGGGAGGTGGGGAGAAGACCCAGAGAGAAAGAAAAGCAAGGAAGGCCTGTGATCCTAGGGCCTGGTTCCTAAATTTGGGAGTGTATCAGAGTATCCTGGAGGACTGGGTGCCACCCCCAGATTTCTGACTGAGCAGGTCTGGGGTGGGGCCCCAGAATCTGCATTTCTAACATGTTCCCAGGCGAGGCTGATGCTGTTGGTCTTAGGACCATATTTGAAGAATCACTGTTTGGGAGAGACAGTCTTTACTGGAGAAACCGCGCACTGTCTGGGGAGACAGACTAACAGGAAGCCTTTCAGGGTGAAGATTTAGTTGGGTCACACCTCATCTCATCTGCGTGAGAAGTAAATCCCCAAACGACAAAAGTAAAAAGGAAATAGAGTTCTACTTAAAACTGAATGCACCAGAAAGAAACAGACTTTGGGACGGCGCTGTCTACTGGTTTTAATGTTTTAGGTAATACAAATTGTAGTGAGAGACCGAGTAATAGAAAATTTAATAGAAAGTAGAAAGAATAGACTTTTCCCCACTGCATTAAAAAAAGAAAAGAAAATAGCTTACCTGTTGTGGAGATTGTCCATTGGGTTTCTCTAGAAGTTTAACTTTTCCTGTAACAACAAAAAAGTGGAACATTAAGGTCTGTGAGTTGTCTCCGTGTCACAGCCAAGTTGCCTCAACAAAGTGACAGCGGAGAGCCCTGCCTTAGAGGCGCCGGCAGCGGCACGGGATGGACGGGGGGCCTGGCCCAGCACAGTCAGCACAGGCGGACAGGCTCTTTGAAATTCGCCAGGCCTTGGTTTGCAGCCCAGCTCCTGACACTCGTCATTGTATTAACAATTTACCCAAATTTCAGTGTTTCTTCTATAAAATAAGATTGCAGGGAGACTTAAATGGCACAACATGTGAGCTGTTTATCGCATGCTGGGCATGTTGGAATTGTTCAATAACCAAAAGCTATTGCTCTTTATTACTGTTGACAAACATTACTTGACAGTATGTCTCTTCTCTGATGGGTAATGTTTCAATTAAGCAGCAAGAAATTCATGGCATTTATTTGCTTCTTGGAAGCATATCAGACAAAGTTTCAATGAACACATGTATAATATTTCAACAAAATACATGATTTAGAAAATAGCTTTGCATTATAATGACAATGATATATAGAATTTGAATGTAAAGCAAATGTTTAGATTTTTACCAACTTCTCTGCAATCCTTAGAATAATTTACTACTGCTCTGGATGGGTGGCTCAGTTGGTTGGAGCACTGACCCATATACCAAAAGGCTGCAGGTTCGATACCTGGTCAGGGCACATACCTAGGTTGTGGGTTCGATCCTTGGTTAGGGGTACATATGGGAGGCAACAGACCAATGTTTCTCTCTCTCAAAAAAATAATTCACTATCTATAAACATAAATTTTTCGAACATTGCTCTTATCCTACAGGCCCCTCTCCTGTTAAGGAGCCTTAAGTAGCTCTGCATTGTCTAGCAATCTTTAGTGAACTCAGCTAAGCATTCAAGGCCTTTCATGACATGGCACCAGTGGCCTTCCAAGATTATCTCTGAAACTCCTTGAGCCACTCCTATTTCTAGCCAATCTCAACTTTTCATTCTTTTCTAAACATGCGTATATTTTTATATTTCTATTATTTTTCCCAGTTGGCTTGCCTTTATGCCTATTGATATTTTGCAAAATTCTACTGATTCTTCAAAACTTATTTCACATGCCACCTCCTTCATGAAGATTTTTAAATGATCCCAACTAAAAGTAATTATTCTTTTCCTTTCTATAGGATCTTCCACCTCTTGGATGGCTCCACTCACTTTATGCCTTGGATGATGGTAATTCATTTATATGCCATCCCCTCCATTAGGCTGTAATTCCTTAGAAGGGAAAGGTCATGGCTTCAACATTGTTTATCTACATGCAATAGTTTTTCACATGGTGACTTGCATTTAGGTGATATATTGCATGTCTTTAAAAAATCTGACTTAAGAATATCATTCACAACTTTAAGATGCCTAATGCAAATGTATAATATTATAAAACAACAATAAACATATTTTACCAAATCCAAGATGCACATGTATTCATTTACCTTCTTACGTCTCTGAAATTGGAGTGTGTCTTACAACCACTAGTACATCATGGTTAAATTGGCAGCACTGTTTTCTACTTTTTTTTTTTTTTTGGTACGTAAATAGATGGTACATGTTATAATTGATGACATCGAATATTTAATGAAATATGGTATTTCATTTCTATATTATAGTTGTAGCTCAGAAATACATTATGCATAACTGTTATTAAAAATATTCTATGTTGCCCTGGTTGTTCTGGCTCAGTGGAGTGTGAGCCTGCAAACCAGAGGGTCTTCAGTTTGCTTCCCAGTCAGGGCACATGCCTGGCTTGCAGGCTGGGTCCCCAGTAGGGGACACTTGAGAGGCAACTGATCCAAGTATCTCTCATGCATCAATGTTTCTCTCTCTCCTTTCCTGTCTCTGTAGAAATGAAGGGATAAAATCTTTAAAAAATCCTGTGTTGAGTGAGTGTCTATCATGGGTATGATTATACAAGAGAAGTGCAAGACATGACCTGTTTACCTAAGAACTTCCTCAAGTGAAAATTAATAATATCCAAAAATAGGGTAGGAATTTTACAAGCTTTAAGCCCTATAAAGATCACGTATCAAAGTAAAGTCAATAACCATAAGAAAGATGCTTCAAAGATATTGTATTTTTTCCTAAGGTGACTTTTTGAAATAATACATTCTTTCCAAAGTAAATAGTTTCGACACACTTGTTTTGCTGGTGCCTCAGGTACAGACTAATTTGTTGGGTGGTCAGCACCAGCATTACACTGGGTTGTACATATTGAGGACCCAGCGACTGGTACAGCTCATCAGTGCTAAGCATCACGGGAGCTTGGGAGAAAAAGCAATCCCAGTGGGGTGGGGCTGCCAGGAATGAGTTTATGGAAAAAATGGGGAAAAAAATGAGAGACGGGTAGACCTTAGTTAGGAAAAGAAGACAGTTTTAGTAAAAGCACAAGGGTCATACAAAATATGACTTGTACAAAAAGACAGTAGAGGGACCCATGCTGTAGCTTTTGGGGACGGATATGGCATACGTGACCAGGTACTTGGCTCTTGAAAATAGGCCTAGAAGACCAAACATGATAAGACTGGCAAAGAGAGTAGGTTCTCGAGCAGTGAATGACACAATGGTGGCAATATATTGGAAAGCCTCACCCGCTAGCAGTAAGCAGGGACAATTAAAAGGGTTAGGTACAGAGAGACTTGCGAAGGTTAATATTTTGCATTCGGTGACAAGACGGAAAGAGCCTGGTGTGTGGTGGCATCAGAGGGAATCCAGAGGAAAAAGCAAATGTGGAAATCTAGTTTTTCAAGCTTCCATTGATTTTCGAGTTAAATATTGCTTTCTGCTGTTCCTGGTTCCTCTTAGCACACTGGTTTGGATATTTATTATATAGAGTGTCCTGGAGAAATTTTGTTGCCTCACGGCTTGTCTCCCTATGTGTGAAATGACCGTGGTAAGAGTGCCTTTTTCAGAGAGTAGTTGGGATTCAGTGAAAGAGCACAGGAGAGTAGTGAGCACAGTGGTTGGTACAAACCGTGCTCTCAACAGGGGCAGCCATGATTTTTTCATTCACTGTCATTGTTGTCATTGTCATTATCACCATCATCTCTTCGTCAGATCATCATCACTATCATATCATCGTCATCATCATCACCTCCTAGCCAGCTTTCTTCTTTTCCCTGCCACGGTACTGCAAGTTCCTTGATTCCAAAGATCGCCTCTCATTATCGTTGTTTCTCCAAAAAAGAATACAAAGCAGGATTTTTGCTAATATGTACTGAATTTTAAGGGGGAAAATGCCAGGAATCCGAGAAAGTGCGAATCTGTGTGACAAAACAAAGTACTATTAAAATTATCCTAATTTTTGAGGCGGACAGGCAGGAAGAATGGTGATTCCCTAAGCTGGGAAGCTGGAGGGAGAACCACATGCAGTATCTGAGAGACCCAGAGCTCAGCACTTAGCGCACTGAGGCGATGCGAGGGATGGCGGGATGAAAGAGAAAGGGTGCAGGCAGGACAAACGGAGCAAGCCGCCTTCCATTAAAAGGGTAAATGGGCGCACGCTTACAGAGAGAACAAAAGGGGAGATGCTGTAAAACAGAAAGTCCATGACTGTGAAGTAACTGATCTAGTAAATCAGCCATGTTGATAACCAAAAACTAGCTCAATACAGACTATAGAAACCTTAAGGCATTTTCAAGGTAGGAATGAAGAGGGGAGGGATAAAATCAGGATGATTTGGAAGGTGTTTAAGAAGCAGTTACTTCCTAAATACCTTTCAGCACTCCAGGCTCCAGGGTGGCTTCCACTGTCCACCTCAGCCAAAGGATGTTAAGTACAGTGTCTGGAAAGGGTTTTTGGACCAGGAATACCACCGGGAACAGCCAGCTGAGGGAAGGGGTTCTGAACCCAGAGCCAGGTGATGGCGTGTATGTGTGAATATGAAATGCTGAGACCTGCTGCCGAAAAGAACCAAGGCAATTAAGAAAAATTAGAGAACAGCAACAAAAAAGCTCTTGGAAATGAAAACAAGACCGCAAAAATGAATATTTAAATAGAGAACCCAGAGGAAACGGTGAGGTAATCTCATATAAAGTAACAAAAGAGATAAAGACATAGAAGATCAACTAGAAAAGACAAAAAAAAAATGTTAGAGGACCATCCAGGAGTTCCAATATGCATAACACAAGAGTTCCATAAAAAGAGAACAAACAAAAGGTGGGGAGAACTTTGTCAACAAAACAATTTGAGAAAATTCCACATAACTGAAGGGCACAGTTTTTAGATGAAGGCACTCACCAAGTAACCAACTCAATGGATAAAAATAGACTCAACGTCAAGATACATCATTGTGATATTTCAGTTGTAAGTATAGAACACTGAACAAATTTTAAAAAGGGCCATTTGTTACCTTCAGAGAAAAATGAAGATCTTACAGGCTACCAGAAGACAGCAAAAACAAAAATGCAATGTCAGATTATATGCAAACAAAGAGGAGGGGATCAGAATTGTCTGGAACTTCTTACACACACAAAGCAATATAAACCCAGCCAAACTACCAATTCAGTGAGAGAGTAGGCTAAAGGTATTTTCAGATATAAAGCATTCACCATCTATATATCTTCCCCTCCTGGGAAGGAGGCTAGTTGAAGATGTAACAACCAAATGAGGGAGGAACTCAGGAGGAGGAGTCAAAGGATAAAGGAAATTGAGCATTAAACACAAGAGAGACCCCAAAGTGTCCCCCAGGATGATGGTGGCCAGAGATTTCAGAACGTCAGCAGTGTGCACCAAAAGAGGACGCCATGTTCAGACTGGAGAAGGCAAGAAGGCTCTGGGCAGCTGCATTGTAAGAGATGAAATTGGTAGAATAACTGAAATGTCCTGAAGAGAAAGATATATACAATAAGGAGAGAATTTGGGTTTGAATCACTGGTAAGTATGCGGAACACTGAACAAATGAAAAAAAGAACCATTTATTATCTTCAGAGAAAAAGCTGTGCAAGACAAGAAATAATTTTCTACCTGTCTTCCCCGTGAATAGCATTTCCATAGTTATAATAAATACAGACATTCGTCTAACTAACACTGGAGGTGGGACGTTCAGTTGGGAGTGGGAACATTCCTTACGTGTGGCGGGGCGGGGGACAGAAGCTGAATCATTGTCTGTAGTAGGCGATGATGTCAAAAAATGAAAAAAAAATCAAGAAATAGCAAGAAGCATTCATTTAGAGAAGTAATATTTAGAGGCAAATAACCGAAACAAGCAGCTACAAAGCGATTTCCTTTGAGGAAAGAAAAAGGTGCTCATGAGAGATTGGTCTGAGCTTCACCTGAAGATTTGGGAATCAATCTAGTCATAAATAGCAAAGTCCTGAGAAAAGCGAAACTAGATAATAGGAAGCCGAAACAATAGTGCTTTTGAAAACGTCAACTCACATCCATTTAATCTACGTTAACTGCTCACTTTCTATTACCGGGGGCCAGGCCATGTGCTCATAAATGATTACAACAGGATGAGTAAGACATATAAAGTTTACAACCAAGCGAGGTAGGCAAAACATAAATAAATAATTATGATCCAGTGATATAAATGAGTTTATAGGCAAAGCATTATGAAAATGTGGGTACCAGCAACCTTTCAGGGATCTCTAGAGCTGTGCCATCCAATATGTTAACTACTAGCCGACTAGCCACATGTGGCTATTTAAATTTAAATTACTTAAAATTAAATACATTGAGTTCTCTGTCACAGGAGCCAGCTCCATTTCAAATGCCCCAAGGCCACGCGTGCCTAGTGGCTCCGGTATTGGACAGCATAGGACTAGGGCATTTTCCTGACTGCAGAGAGTTCTATTGGATAGTGCTGGTCCAGAGGCTCTTTAAATTTTTTTTTAAATTTCATTTTTTAATTAGAGTTTACATGCAGTGTTATTTTTGTATTAGTTTCAGATATAGAGCAATCATGTACTTTACAAAGCATTCCCCTGATATTTCCAGTACCCACCTGGCACTGCACACAGTTACTACAATGTTATTGACTACATTCCCTATGCTGTGCTTCCCACCCCCGTAACTATTTTGTAACTACCAATCTGTACTTCTCAATCCCTTCACCTTTTTCAACCAGCCCCCCGTAGAGGTTCTTACATGGTGATTTTTTTTTTACAGCGTATTCAAGTACATTAAAGCCCTGAGGGGATCACATTCCTTGGGTCTATTAGTAAATAGAGCCTTACAGAGCTTGATATTTAACCAGCTAAGTTATCTGTACAAGGAATGCAATTTTTACTCTGCTAGAAATTTAGTTTTCCAGCAGAGCTACCCCTGGAGCTAGGAAGGGGATTTCCTGCATCCCCCAATTCTGTTCGGCCACCCACAGAAGTTGGGGGTACACGCTGCTGGTGACCAGAAATCTGTGAGTCTTTGGCAAAGCAGGCGCGCATAGTGGAAAGAGGGGAGTGTGCTGGAGAATTCAGAAATGCCTGAGTTTGAAATGTTTGCTCCATTATTTGTTGGCTGTGTGGCCTCGAGCAAATCTCTGAACCTCTCTGAGCCCTTGTGTTTATAGTTGTGAAGTGTATTGGTAACGCGTGAATCAGGATATGCAGAGGGTAGAAGCACTAAATGGCAGCTGCCATTCTTCTCACTGTTCTTAATCTCCAACATTCAAGAAATGGCTGGTGAAGAGGTCCTCCCCTACCACCCCCGCCCTGCCGTTGTGAGAGCTGGCTCTTCTCTTTACGTCTGTTTTCTTAAAGGAGTTATCACTAACCAGCAACTTAAGGACCTATCATAGGGAGGGGAATTTCTGTTCAAAGAAAGGAAAGGAAGGGAGGAGGAGGGGAGGGCACTGGCATTTACTGCAGGGGCTCGGATGGGCCCGACCCCCTCGCAGGGACTGCATGTCCTTCTAGAAATCTCCCCAATGGCTAAGGAGAGTAGAAGGATGCAGGGAAGGTGGCTGGAGAGGAAGGTTTGTTAAAAAGAAAGCAGGGTGGGACATAAACCCATGGGGATGGGCTGGGTCAGGCGGGAAGGGCCTCTGAATGCCAAGCCCAGGGCCCGACTTGACGAGACTCCTAGTTCATAATCACAACTGGTGGCAACATGTAGGACACACTGGTGGGCAAAGAGTCGAAGCCAATGGAGAATTTAAGCCCGCCCATGACTTATCCTCAGACAGGTTTTTACTCAGAGTTTTTACCATAGCGTAGACAGTCTACCTCTGTTCCCTTCTTTAACCTCCATGAGAAGAAAAACAAAGTTTCTTTCCAAGTGGAGTTAAGTTCTAAATATGATAAGCCTGAGTTGGCACCAACACTGGTTGCAAGAATGAACTTTCCCTTGTAATTTGTAAATGCATGGAGGCTTGTTCTCGGGTTTTCTTTTATGGGTTTCCCCCACCCCCACCCCAGGCAGGGCCAATCTCTAAATAGAAAGAAAAGCCCTCCAGCTGGGCGCCTTTCTCCGAACGAGCTTTGCAAGCTCCGCAACATCTTCCTTGGAGACAGTTCAGCTGGGGGCCTTCCCTGTATTCCAGGAGGAATTCCTGCCGCACACAGGGCCCCTTTGTTGTCAGAGGTTATGAGAAGTTAACCGCTACTTCGCACGAGGAAATATCTTTTCCTTGTGTGAAGAAATGATCAAAGAGGAATGTCATTTAAACCAAGGAAAACAAAACCGTGATTTATATCTAAAATCTCTACAGAGAAAAAAAGATCCTAGTTACTTCAGTAAAGCACAGATATCTGCAGTATAGAGTGTAAAATTCACTCACTCTTGATGGATTTTCAAGTTTAGTCCTTAGTATATGCTAAATTCTGAGTCTTTTTTAAATGTAGAAAAACCTTTTTCTCTTTTGCATGTGCCCTGCTCACAAACATCTCTGATCTTTTCCAAGAGCTTAAAGGAAACTATTTCTTTCCATTAAAGACAATATATTATGTGTATTTGTATATATACATATTCATATATAATATCCATCTATAAAAACACATGTAATATACACACACATGCGCATAAACATATAAGCACGCCAACTTTGGGAAAAGGGGGTAAAAAAGGTCAGCCATCACCATAGCAACCTAACCTTGTGTTAGGTATTACTTTTTTTTCCAGGGTTTGTTTTAGTTTGTGTCCATCTACCTCCAAGTTTCACACAATAGACAAACAACTTCACATCCTGCTGTTTTCCACTTAATATGATGTCTCTAGCCTTTTCCATGACAACGAAAAGTGTCTGAAATGACCAATTTAAATGACCGCAAATTATGCCAAGAGAGACCCTCCTGCCAGTTAACTGGCCACTCTTCTCTGTAGCTTAACATTTCCTTGCATCTCCCAAGGTCAAAGTCTATGTGGCTGACTATAAACATGATGTCATTGTAACGTGTGTGATGCTGTTGGTTTTCCTTGCCTTTCTGTTTTTTTCATTTTCTTCTGACACGAAGTACAGGTGACCTGCAGGACCCAGCAGTCAGGGACCAGCCAGGAGGCTGTCCCTTCGTCACAAACCAGGAAACGCTGGATCCAGGAAGCATCACGCTATTCCCGTTCAGGACTCCAGGTAAAAGCAAGGAAAACCTGTCCCAGGCAGACGTCCTCATTTCCGGAACAGGTCCAGACCCCACACGAGGCACCACAGGGAATCCCACTTGAACTCTTGACTCCTAATGAGCTAGTCTGTCTCTGCAGCTTAAGCTCTTCCCAGGTGGAAGCAGCAAGGTGTCCCTTTCAGCAGCAGGGGCCCAGGGACAGTGGCTAACAACTGTCCTGTAAATCCAAAGGTGCTCCAATGCCCTTTGGAAGATTCCTTTACTGTGTATATACAGTAAATACTGTTTATATAGACCTTATTATGTCACAATTTTTTCACATAGGAAGCATAAGAGATTCACCTCAGATGTGCAAACTATCTTCGTTTACCAAGGGCAGGTGAGGGGCGGGGGAACAGGAGAGGACAGAGAGAGGCTGAACCCAGGGCCAAGTCACAGCTGCTGTGGTGCTATCCGCTCATTTATGCAGGGTCGTCTGGGGAGGGGACAGCCACAGACTGACCCCTCACTGGGCCCAGACAGGTGGTGTAGTTAGTTACCCGCAACAGATTTTCAAGACCAAAACCTGGGGCCCTAGATCTGATGCATGAGTGTGAGTGAGAGAGAGAGAGAGAGAGGGAGAGAGAGAGAGGGAGTGTGTGTGAGTGTGTGTGCGCGTGTGTGTGTTGGTAGTGATGGTACCTGACACTTGAACACCCATTACGTAATTGATACTATACACTCACTATTTCATTTACTTCCCAGCAACTCTGTGAGATAAGCATTACTAGTTCCATGAGTAAAGGGTAGAATGATGATTCAGAGTTTGAGCTTTTTCATTTACATCATGGAGTCTTCAAAATGAAAGGATTTACACAACTTTTTGTTGGGGTAGGCAGGGAATATGGGAATATGGGATACAGGAGGTTAATTAACCAGTGCTTCCCATCCACAAAGGGCCTCAAGTATAGACTCTTGACAAATATATGCCCAGAGCTATTCTGACAGGATTGGAAGAAGACAGTGGCCATTGCACCACTTTGAGCTTCAGCCCCATTTTTCCATAATAAATCACCCGCAGCTTCCTATGAACCAGCACTTTATCTTGAAGAGGAACATTTTGTCACCTTTATGCATGGGTACATTGCAATTTGCCCATGGAAGCATTTAAAATATTCTTCAGTTTTTATAATCCTGTTTTGTCATTATTTTAGTACTTTACTATACAGAAAGCCTCAAAAACAACAAAAATACAATCCAAGCCTCTTTCAACCTCTGAGAGACCTTTATCTGATACTGCAGTTTGCTCTAGACAAACAGGGCTGCACGTTCACAAGTGTCAGGCAAAAGGAAATAGGGACAGATTTCTGTGCAGTTTAAGGGAAATTCTTGAGGGGGAGGGGGGTCCACTGTCACATACCTTTTGCAGAGATGCCATTATTTGTGATTCTGTAAGTATTTACATCTTAAGGACCCTAAGAGCTGCTACCTTATGGATTACATCCTTTGCATGGGCAGGTAAGTAATCAATCACCTGTAGTTGTATTATGATGCCATTGGTCCTCCAACTCCTGGGCCTGCCCTTTGTCACGCAGGCAGGCAAAGTCCCTGCTGTCATGAGCCCATCACTCTCTGTCCAAAGCTGGCCATCATGCCCCACGTGACTGAGACCAGTGGTATTAATTAAAAGTAGGGACTTGAATACATTAATTCTGTTTTCCCTGGCTAAATTTTTCCCATTGTACAGTGAGATTTGTAATGTGTTCTGATACCGTGGTTAATCTATCAGTTTTAGCAGAGAGAGATGGGATAAATAAATGGCTATTAAACTGCTGTGAGTGAAGACCCAGCATTTGTGGGGTGGGAAGGCCCTAAAAAATACTATTCTAACCCACATGTATTAGAGATTGGGAACTGAAGTCCTGGGAGGCTAAGGGACTGCCAGGATTATTTTTGCTAAACTACACTGCTGTTCCTGTAGAGACCCAGAGCCTGGGCTAGGCTACCTTCTTTTGTAAATAAAGTTTTATTGGAACACAGCTTTGCCCATTCAGTTACATGTTGTTTGTGACTGCTTCCTGCTACCCAGTAGAGCTGAGTAGTTGCGACAGGCACTGTATGACCTGCAAGGCCTAAAATATTTACTGTCTAGCCCTCTGCAGAAAGTGCTGACACCAGCTCTAGAGGATAAACAAAGTGTGTGAGGAGATAGTAAGTCACGCCAGGGACCACGTGAGTGAATTCGGAAGCGGAACTTTCGAGGCCTGCCAACGTGCGCCCAAGTGTGCTTGGAAGCGGACTCTCTGGCTCCAAGCTCACCAACAGCTGCAGGCCTGGCCCACAGCTTGATTTTGACCTCACGAGAGACCGCGGGCCACGGGCACCCCATGACGCTGTGCTTGGGCTCCTGACCCAGAGAAATAGTAAGACAAGAAATGTTTGTTCTTTTAAACTGTTCAATTTAGTGCTATTTGTTACACAGCCACAGATAACTAAAACAATGGTGTCTTTTAGGCTGGCCTCTCCCCTCTCAAGGTGAGTGAAATTCTATCTCCCAGGTGAAAGCCCCACTGTGATCTGCTCTGTGGAGCCTTCAGGAACCCTGGTCCCAAATTCCAAATGGCCCCAACCATTTGGACGATCCCAGCCATCAAAGTACTGTACCCCCGGCTTACTCAGAGTCTATCCTACAACCATGTGGTCAATTACACAGATGTCTGTCTCCCCAGCTGATGTTTACTCAGTTTTGTGACCATAGAATCTCATTTAGTGCCTATTACTTGTCATGGAATACTAACAGTAAATATTATTGAGTACTTACATAGGTTAAGCATTTTATGTGCATTACCTCATTTAACCCTCTCAGAACAACCTTATGAGGTAAGTGGTACTTTTAAGCCCATTTAAAAGGACAGGAAAGAGAAGTTGGGGAACTTGCCTTATATCCTGTAGCCAGGAGGTGGTGGGGTCTAGACCCTGGGGCTGCCACACTCGACTGCCTGGGACCCCAAATCTGAGGACATGTGTGGCTTCTGTCTTGGCACTGCCACCCGCCACTGTGGACCTGGCAAAGTCACTCCTGCCAAGGAAACCAGCTTCCTTACCCATCAAGTGGTGGCAATGAGGCCCCTCTCCTACCTCTTAATTCCATCAATTTTAGCTGAATAAATAAAAGGACTTCCACCCATTTCTGGCTGTTCCACGCAGGAACATAAATTCCTTAAGAAGCTATTTAGTGTTCAACCAGTGTAGGTGCTCAGTAAATATTTGTTACCTGAGCCTAAACATCTGACCTCATACTCTTAGATTCAAAACAGTGGAGTCTGATTAAAGAACAGACTGACGGTTGCCAGAGGGCAGGGCGGCTGGGGCCCGGGTGAAAAGTGTGGAGGGAATGAGAAGCGCAAATTGGAAGTTACGAGATGGTCACGGGGACGTAAAATACAGTATAGAGAATATAGTTAATAATATTGTAAGTATGGGTGGTGCCAGATGGGTATTGGAAATACCGGGGGAACACTTTGTAAAGTATGATTGTTTGACCACTATGCTATATACCTGAAACTACTATGAAACAATATTGCATGTAAGCAAGTTGTAATTGAAAAATAAAATTAAAACAAACAGTAGAGTTCAAAGAATGGCTTCAGGGTTAAGAAGACACCTGGCTCTGGCCAAGGCCCCAGCTGTGGCCAAGCTGAACTCCTAGGACGTCCCCAGACGTGGGTTTTGTATATTCATTGTTGGGTATCCAGCCTCTAGGGAAAGTATTATCTATTTATTCCTATCCAACTGCAGCCAATGGCCTTGGATTTAAATTGTATGTTTCCTGGAGCAGCAACTTTCAAAAGTTATAAACAGCAAAAAGCTGCTGCTTCTGTATGGACTACCTGTCTCATCTTGCCTCTTTAAATGTCACTGAAAAAAAAAAAAGGAAAAAACAATTTTTCCCCTCTAAGCACAGAAAGATCCCAAGAGACTAAAAACTTCATCAGGGTTTCCTTTTAGCATCACTTCTGACAAGTGAGATAAAATAGACATCTCAAGAAAACAGACAACCTAGACAACCTGACATGTGCTTAATGTCAAAACCAGAAAAAAAAAAAAAATTCTGCCTAATCATCACCAGGAAAATGTGCCTTGTAAGTGATTCCCACCATTACTTGCCAATCCGTCCATTTTTCTCAGGGAACTGGACACTCTGCAGATGTGATTTGTCTCAATTAGGTTCAAACCTGAGACTAAAATAACTTTCCCAGTTATTATTTTCATCTCTTCCACTCAAGTACCCCTAATCCTACATAAGCGGTTTTCCAGAAAACGTTGAAAGGGCCCCTAGTTGCTTGCCTGCCTTCTTTCTTTCCTCCCTCCCTCCCTCCCTTCCCTCTCTCCCTTCTGTCATTCACTCATTCATTAATTTGACCATTATTTTTTTTCCATTAAAAAATATTAGATGTACACCAGAGTAAGATGGAAAGGAGGGCAGTTCTCAAAATTTTGTGTATTAAAATTTGCTCAGAGAAAGTAAAAAATTTGGTCATGGAAAGTTTGCTAATTTATAAGCTAAAATCAACAGAAAAGCCTCACCTTCTGCAGTGTGGAATGTAATGCGGAAACAGTGTTGTACAATAGAAAACAGTCCAAAACCAATTAAAGTAGAAGTAATGACTAAGCATATAAAAAAGTGCGTGACAATCCACAGATCAGAGTATTTCTAGAGAGTGGTACAGGGTAGAAGTAAAACAAAACCAGAAATTGATAAGCTCTTAACGTACTTTTTAATTCACTCAACTAAGAAAATATGAGACCAGTTTAAATTCCCAAATTTTCAATCCCTAATGTTTCCTTAGCTTGATATACTAACACATAAAGTGTATTAATTACTATTGTTTGGAGGGAAAAAATCCTACTGCTTAAGCCAGAGATAGCTGGAAATGTACTATATAACCTTCATTAGGAACAAAAAGGTACATGTACATATGGCAACAAAATGTATGGCATTTCAGGAGAAACTTATCTGTAACCTGCTTTTGGGTAGTTTAAAGACTTCTTGACAGTATTCTTTCTTGCTGGTGGACTAATAATACAGAAAATTCAACACCATTAGAAGTTGGCATGTTTTTTGATTTTCTTTTTTTAGACAGTGAGATAAGTATCTATGTTCGTATTTCAACTATATCCAAAAATGGTGCCAATGTTTTGGGTAAGGCATGGATTTGACTCTGCAGTTCTGGCAGGTGAAAAGTTTGCAGACAAGTCATACTTCACAGGCAGTGGTATGCTAGCAAATGTTTAGCACCTGGCTCTACAGAAACAAAAATGTTTATTGTTATAAATCAAGGATGTGTAGTACACAGTTTACAAATAAAAGTGAACAATACTTTCTTTTTATTATAAATTCCATTTTGACAAATTGATTTTCACAGGATGCTTTAACTGAGTTTTTAGAGACTTTTTTACCCATAGTCAATCTACAGTTGTAACTAATGAAACAAATATAGTTCTGACATGAATGTCAGTTGATATTTCATTTATATTAAGTAGTTAGATGAGAGTGAAACAATGAGCACAAATGTTGGAATTTCACTTGTTACTGACATGAGCACACTCTTTGCTGAAGTAGATAACAGTTTTTGAATACAGGGAGAAAAATTTCCTCAGGATGTTTTTTGTGTGTGTTATTCTCATGTCATGGCTAAAGACAGCAAACTTTTATTTAATTTTCATTAATGTTTTCTTCACCATATTCTTAAGTGTAGTCAAGCAACACAACATTTAGTTGAACCTGATTTATAGCATTTGCCAATTTCCGTGGTGTAAATGCTCCTGTCATGGCCAATTTCAAGCTTGTATTCTCAAGTCACTGAACGCAAAATTGAAAAGAGGTATTTCTACATTATACAGTATTTCTATCATACAGATACAACAAATGTCAAAAAAAAAACATAGAAAACTAAATAGGAAATAATGAGTTTTGAGTATTTATTAACTTTGTTTTTAATATACTTTGCTTATACTTTAATATACTAATATACTTATACTTTAATAGAATTTAATTTTTTAATATCACCTTGCAAAATTCCAAAAGTCCCTGGTCGGCCCTGGTGGGCTCCAGCACAAGGTTTCAGGGTTCTGAGTCTGAAGGGCAAATGCGTTTCCCAGACAATTTTCCCTTAGCCACACACCACTAACCTCCAATTAAGTGACCTTGTAGCCCAACTTCCCCTGTTATGAGTTAATCAGTTTCCAGGGGTGGGATGTCTGGCATCAAGTCCCAGTGGAGTGTTAACAGTTAGTGAGAAGAAAAAAATGACTTCAGCATAGTCATGTGACTTGGAGGCGATCCTGTTTCCTCGCCTGTAGAATAGGGCCAATACTTTTTCTAGGGCTGTCATAAGTTATAGACAATGTAGCAAAGCTTCTAGAATAACAGAATAATGCCTCAAATACAGCAGATGTGGAATAACTGTTTATCACTAAGATGATGGCAGAATTACTATGAAAGGTTCCTTTTTTGTATACATAGGGGTCAGTCAGATGAGATGCCTCCTCTCCAACAGAGAAGCAATTTTCCAATGTGACTAACTAAAGAGCATGTTCGAGAACAAGTTCAGTCACAGTCAGAATTCTTGAGTATATGGAAGATTGTTATCTGGCTTTCAAGGATCACTCTTTTCATCTCTTCTCAGGAAAGAAAGGAAAGAAAGAAAGAGAGAGAGAAAGAAAGAAAGAGAAAGAAAAGAAAAATAGAAGAAAGGAGGCAAATTTGTAACTGAAGTGTTTTAGCACTGACCCAAAAGGTAACCTCCAACAGTAAATATTTTTATGTCTGCATCATGGACTAGAATTTAGGAAGATTACTTTGCCACCTGTGAAATCGGCACAGACAATTTCAGGGAGCATTTTGTTTGGATAAAAGGCAAAATCTTTTAGAGTTTTTGATACTTTCAAAAATAAGTTGCCCTAGAATATTTATCATTACTTCTGGGATTCCAGGACCCTTTAAATCCTTTCTACACCATCTCTTTTAATTTTTTTTAAAGCACACATTAAAAAAAAAGAATGTTAGACTTCCGGCCAAGATGGATGCATAGGCAGATACACTTTGCCTCTGCACACAACCAAAAGGACAACAACAAATTTAAAAACAAAAAATAACCAGAACTGCCAGAAAGTCAAACTGTATGGCAGTCTGACAACCAAGGAGTTAAAGAAGACACATTCATCAGACCAGTAGGAGGGGCAGAGAAGGGCAGCCAGGGCGGAGAGCAAGGCAGCGGCTGGCCGACCAGGTGGTCCCACGTTTGTGTGCGGATAAATGGGGGAACAGCTGGGAAGCAAGACGGGCTGTGCAATCCAGCATTCCAGAGCAGGAAAAGAAAGCCTCAAAACCTCTGGCTGTAAAAATCTGTGGGGGTTGTGGCAGCAGGAGAAACTCTGAGCCTCACAGGAGAGTTTGTTGGAGAGACCCACAGGGTCCCAGAATGTACACAAGCCCACCCATCTGGGAATCAGCACCAGAAGGGCCCGTTTTGCTTGTGGGTAGCAGGGGAAGTGACTGAAAGCTGGCTGAGAGCTGAGCAAGCAGCCTTGTTATCACTTGGACCCCTCCCCGACAGACAGCATCACAACACAGTGACCTGGGTTACCCTGCCCTGGCGAATACTTAAGGCTCTACCCCTTCCAACGATTTCCAAAGCACATGAGCCAAAGAAATATGGCCCAAATGAAAGAACAGATCAAAGCTCTAAAAATCGAACTAAGCAAGAAACAGATAGCCAGCCTATCAGATGCAGAGTTTAAAACACTGGTAATCTGGATGTTCACTGAATTGGTTGAGTATGGTCGCAAAATGGAGGAAAAGGCAAAGGCCATGCAAACTGAAATAAAGAAAAATATACAGGGAACCAACAGCAAAGGGAAGGAAACCAGGACTCAAATCAACAATTGGCAGCAGAAGGAACGGATAAGCATTGAACCAGAACAGAATTAAGAAACGAGAATTCAAAAAACTGAGGAGAGACTTGGGAATCTCTGGGACAACTTTAAACGATCCAACATCCAAATCATAGTGGGGCCAGAAGGAGAAGAGGAAGAGTGAGAAATTGAAAACTTATTTGAAAAAATAACAAGGGAGAACTTCCCCAATCTGGAGAAGGAAATAGACTTCCAGGAGATCCAGGAAGCTCAGGGAGTCCCAAAGAAGTTGGACCCAAGGAAGGACACACCAAGGCAAATCATAATTATATTACCCAAGATTAAAGATGAGAATATTAAAAGCAGCAAGAGAAAATGAGACAGCTACCTACAAAGGACTTTCCATAAGACTGTCAGCTGATTTCTCAAAAGAAACCTTTCAGGCAAGAAAGGGCTGGAAAGAAGTATTCAAAGTCATGAAAGAAAAGGACCTACATCCAAGATTACTCTATCCAGCAAAGCTATCATTTAGAATAAAAGGGTAGATAAAGTGCTTCCCAGATAAAGTTAGGTTAAAGAAGTTCATCATCACCAAGTCTTTATTACATGAAATGTTAAAGGGACTTATCTAAGAAAAAGAAAAAGATCAAAACTATGAATAGTAAAATGACAACAAACTCACAACTATCAATAACTGAACCTAAACAAAAACAAAAACAAACTAAGCAAACAACTAGAACAGGAACAGAATCACACAAATGGAGATCACATGGAGGGTTATCAGCAGGGAAGGGGAGGGGGAGAATGAGGGGAAAGGTATAGGGAATAAGAAGCATAAATGGTAGGTGCAAAATAGACAGGGGGAGGTTAAGAATAGACTAGAAAATGGAGAAGCCAAAGAACTTATATGTACGACCCATGGACAGGAACTAAGGTGGGGGGGGTGCTGGGGGGGTGCAGGGCAGAGGGGAATAAAGGGAATACAAAAAATGGGACAACTGTAATAGCATAATCAATAAAATATACATAAAAATAAAAAATAAAAAGAACAATGTTAAACAATACAGAAAGGCTTACATTATTTTTTAATATGCAGAACAGGGGTCATCATACCTATCTCACAGGCTTAATGGTATTAAATGAACTAAAGAATTCAGCCCATGGACTGTGTCCAGCACGCTGTCGGGGTACACACCTAATGGCAGCTGTTGCACGCAGCACATTGCATTCTCCCCTCCTTTCAAATCAACCCAAGGTTAGCTGGGGGAGGGGCACAGAGAGAGAACACCAAGCGGAGGCCAGATTTCTCCTGTCTGCTAAATGATCAGGTAAACAGGCTGAATTGATCCATTTTCCCCTTTGGAGATTGTATTTTCCTCCAAAAATAAAAAAGAACCGCAGCTTGCTCATGGTAGTTATTAACTATATCAAATCTCTAGGAAGTCAGAGATTTTAAGACCTCACTTGTCCTTTTACTTTATATACATTTGTATATGCTATTCCTTATTCTGGATTTCAGGAACACCAAAGATTAATTGTCAAGCCATAGGCAATTTCGGCAAATAGTAAGCATTTCAAGTGCAGACGGTATAACAGAGCCATGAGGAGTCAGCCTAGCCTTATGTTGTAAGATATTTATAGCATCAATAATATGCAATTATATATCGCTAGGGAGAAAATAAAAGGGAGGAAATACATATGCATCTTAAAGCTAGAAATATTAAAAGAACTATCGGCTCTAAAGTACCTAGATCATCGTAAGTATATTTTTGTAGCACATTATAGAAGACAATTTGATGTGTTTCTGGGGAAAGCACAGAATTTAGCCTAGAAACATATGAAAATACAAGGACTTTAGGTAACACTGTTAAATTTAGTGTCATTCAAATCTGAGATTTGAGTTCTAGTTGCAATTCATGTTTCATAAAAACCCAAGCAAGATTTCTGGGCAGGAAACATCCTAAATTGAAAAAAATAACACAAAATATGATAAAGCAAATATGACTAGTTGTCACATTGAAAATCGCAAACCATGAACAGTAAACCAGGTTAGCTAACGTGAAGTTTTAAAAGTAATAATAAAGTGTGTGTGTGTATGTGTACACGCCTTTGAGCAAACTTACGCTGGAACAAAGCAGTTTTTCTCTCCTGGTGGAGTTTACGTAATATACACTAGGGCTAGAACTGTTCATAAGAACAGTTCCTTAAACTATAGTATTTTCAAATTTGAATACACATTGCTATAAAGGTCTGTCTGAGTTTGGAAAGGAATGCAAAGTAAACTTACAGTATCATCAGTCTTTCTAATTCAATCGCAAGTCCTTCCTCTCCTGGGCTATAGTGACTGGATTTCCTGCCTAGAAAATCCCTATGGTGAATCAATATGGGCTCCTTTCTCTCTCTCTCTGAAATTGCAGGAGGAACTAAGCTTTTTCTTTGTATTTTTTCTGAAGCATTTTCTTACCTCACCACAGGCTTGTGACGTCATCGGACCTACACTGGAGCTGTTCTGTTGGTTCTTCTTTCTTTTCCCCAAGGAGATGCCCCAAAAGCTTACATCCCAAGACCAAAATCCTAGCAGGTTCTCAGAACTTTACACAGTTGTGCAATGGTTAAAAACCAAACAGAAAGCCCAGCCCTGAGCCCTTCTGGCTGGGGTGTGGCTGCAGGCTGGCTGTGTGGCTGAGGGCTATTGCTTAACAAAACCAAACACTCAGCACTAACCGCTGACCAGGCACAGTGATTACATATTAAATAGAAGGAGCTGTATACCTTTCCTTACTGAGGAAGTGAATGGGAACCTGAAATCCCTTTAGTCAAAGCTCCTCAGGGTTCCACACTGCAGTGCTTTTCAGCTATTAGCATACAAGCACTACCTGGAGTAAAAACAAACCCACTGCTCACTTCCTAAAGTTGACGCTTAACATAATTAAAATTGGTGGAAATGGAAACACTCAATTTTAAACATTCTGAAATGAAGCAAATATCACTATTTATATTGGATTATTATGGTTCATACTCATGCTTATTTCCTGATGAAGCTTAGTACATGTTAGGAGCAAGGCTGTGAATTGACATAAAAAAAAAGAAATCCCCAACTATATAAAATGTATACCATTTCTATCACTCACTGCCAATTGCAATGAATCATTCCAAGTGAGCTATGCAGTTTTTTAATGTCATTAGTTCATTGAGGCATATTAGAAGTTCAAAGCAAATACAAAACTCTCAGGCCCAAATATTTTGTAAAAAATGGCTATAAATTTTAATAACTTAAAAGTATTTATTATACATCTCTATGTACCTACATATACCTAGCACTGTGCTAGCCATTATGGGAAAAGTTAAAAAGTAAATGACTCACTCTCTCCAAGAATGTTAATAATCTAATTAAAGAGCTAAATCCAACACACGAAGCAATTTGATGATGACTAAACATAAACACCATGGCCCTGGACTTCAGAGTGATGGCAGCTGTCAGCCTTCAGCTCAGCCCTGCTGCATCCACTCTCTGGGTTCGACTGGACGGGTTTCCTTTACTCTATAACTCACTTCATCATAAACAGCGTGACATACATGTTTAGTGTATGAAACTCCAGGAGTAGTCAGGAATTCATACTAGTGGTCAACTAGTATCTAGTTGGGATGATCATAAATCGAAGTGGTTACTGAATGCAACTGCGGCTTCACTGATTAATGTATAAATTAATGAATAGCATAAATGGGTTTTCACTGGTGAACTCAGTGGGCTATTAATCAGGAAAATAAATGTTAGAAATAGGCATGATTTGAGGGATTTGAGGTATGCAGATGGCTTCTCTGGCCTATAAGAACAGAGACTAAGAATCTATTGTGCACCCTCTCGGGCCTGACACATGAATCTGGATTCCTGTTTCTATGACCTGCCATTGGATTATGTGATTTCTGGTGCTTGACGCTGCCTATGAAAGTAACAGGAACCTGTGTGTGGAATATTGTCAGGTCTGGCTTAAGTGCCTTTTCTGTAGGGTGGTAGGAGAACTTAGAAAAATAGAGGATTGGAATTTCAAGTTTACAAAACATATTGATGTACTAATTTGTGCCTGCTTGCTAATACATGTGGATTAAAAATATATATGTGGAATATTTGGCCTGAAACTTGCTTTCATTATATCCTGGCAGGGATGACGTCGAGAAGGGCTAATTCTCATCCACCTCAAGCTTTCCTGGGCTACCGTTACCTACCCTTGATCCATTTTAGTTTGATATTTTACATGCTGGGAAGACCTATTTTAAGGTTAAGGGTAATCAGCCCTCACTAACTAGTTATGTGGCTGACCATAAATCCTCTAGGTTCCATTTTAGTTCCATTAAACGAGGATAACAACACTTACTCCCGGGGTCACTATAAAGATTGAAAACAATTAGTTGATAGCCCAGTTAGCTGCTCATTCACTATTAGCTTCCCTCCCCTGCATTACTTTTCCTATCGCAGAGGAAACATACAGACATTTGCAGAATTGAAAAGTGCAACCTCCTTCTATTTTCCATTTTAATTTCTTGGGACTGAACAAATGTTGGAGTTGTAAATTTGTTGCCTATATTACTCTGTCTTAAATCTGGATGTTGTGAATCATCAGAGGCTGGAATCTTTTACTTTCCCTTCCCGTTTCTAGCACCCAGAGTCCTTCCTCACTCTCTTCTGGAACCCCTTTTGCCCGTTCACACTTCTAGGACTCTCCATGGGCAATGACTGCTTTGCCTTCTCAATATCACCTGAGTCATTGCCTTAGATACACTAAGGGAGAGGATATCTATTTAACCTTCATTTTATAAAAACCATCTGACCAACAAACCAACCCTTCTTCACTAAGCAGTTCAAAAAAAAAAAAAAAAAGAGAGAGAGACACTACTGCAGAATGCTTATTAGCAAGTTCGGTAGCCAATGTTCCAGCTTGTCCCCAGTGATCCTTGCCTCCTGGTGTCACATCCTTGTGTTGCTAGTGCTCTTCGTACACTGTATCAGGGCTGGTCTGTGTGACTGCTAGAATATGGCAAAAGTCACAAAGTGTGACTGTCAAGGTTAGGTAAGGAAAAGCATTACAGCTTCTGTCATAGCCTCTTCAGTTTTTCACTCCGGAGGAAGCCAGGGGCCATGCCATGAGGACACTGAAGGGTAGGGAGTCCCATGGGGATGAACCACCTTGAGCTACTGTGAAGTGTATCCACCAGTCCCAACCCAGCCCCAGTGACTAAAGCCACAGCTGACTCCAGACTGCAACCTTGTGAGAGATCACAAGTCAGAAAGGCCCAAGGAGGCCACTCTCAAATTCCTGACTTGCAGGAAATGTCAGGTGATAAATGTTTACTGTGGTTTTAAACCACCTGAGTTTAGGGGGCAACTTGTTATGCAGCAATACGTAACTAATATGTCAAGAATGCATTTCCTGTTCTCAGCTGGCTTCCTGCTAGAGATAATCTAATACAGGCAAAGTCTTTTAAAGAAGGAGACCGCTTTTCACTCTACTTGTTACTCTTTGTCAGGGTCTCTTTTCGAGATGCATATGCTAATCTGGCTGTGAGGGAAACACTACTTGGCTGTGCCTCCCAAAATTCATGTAGAAGCCCTAATCGCCACTGTGATGGTATTTGGAGGTGAGGCATATGGGAGGTAAATGGGTTCAGATGAGGTCACGATGGGATGGATGCTCTTGTAAGAGGAAGAGATCCCGCTTGCTCTCTGGCTCTCTCCATGTGCCTGTACCAAGGTGGGCCCATGTGAGCACCTGCCCAGGGAGATGGCCCTCACTATGAACCAAAGTTGGAACCCCGGCCTCAGACCTTCGGTCTCCAGACCACGAGAAAGACATGTTTGTTGTTTTAACCACCCGGTCTGTGGTGCTTTGTTATAGAAGCCAGAACTAAGACAGAAGTATTTCATATATAATACACAAGAGTATTAATTTCTGTTTACTTAGGAGAAAAACACATGCAGCACATAACCCTTTTTAGTTTTTGCTATACACTGAGTGTTTGTTCCTCCTAAATGCAAATGTTCACACCAAAATCCCAATATTATGGTACTGGGTGGGGAGGGGCTTTGGGAGATGATTAGGTCATAAAGGGTAGAGCCCTCATGGATGGGATTAGTGCCCTTATAAAAGAGTTCCCAGAGAGCTCCCTTACCCCTTCCACCAAGTGAGAACACAGGGAAAAGAGAGATGTCTATGAATCAGGAAACTGGCTCCCACCAGAGACTGAATGCCTGTGTCTTCGTCTTAGACTTCTGAGCCTCCAAGACTGTGAGAAATAAACATGTGTTGTTTATCAGCCACCCAGTGCTGGGTATTCTGTTAGAGTAGCCCGAATGGACTAACATAGTCTTATAAGAAGATTGAGTGGCAATCTGTGATGACCCCAATAACTGCAAAGAATGGACGCATGTCCAGGTAGGCACACAAGGCTAAAGGTGTGTCAGCGAAGTCACCATTAGTGACTGTTTTATTGCACAAATAATATATGGTCACTGCAGAAGATTTAAGACATGCAGATGAGGCAAAAATGTAATGAATACCACTTGTGATTATGTACTTCTAGTCATTTTTTTTTTACTTAAAATTACATCATGAATATTTTCTATATTATGATGAGTAAGCTCTGTAGAATCTGCAACAGTGCCACAGACCAAGCAGATAAGCAATAAATATTTATTGATTAAGCCTAGAATGATCATTAAACTGATAGATGCTAAGAAGTGAGAGTTATGAAAAATTTCTCTTCACAGGTACATTATTTATTTTAATAAACAATGAAAAAAATCTCCTTTTGGAATCCACTCATCACTAATTAGAATGAATAGTTACATGTTCTTGGACCTCTGTGTGATAATATGTTGATAAGTCCACTTTTATTTAAATGTGTATTGGTAGACTACCAGATAAAGACAGTGGAATGAACATACTCATTAATTTTGGCCTGCTCCTGAATCTCATTAAAACTAAAGTAATTATATAAGCATATGTATACATATGCATATACATACATCTATATCTTTTAAAAAAATCTTTACCTGAGGATATATTTATTGATTTTAGAGAGAGAGGAAGGGAGAGAGAAAGAGAAACATCTGTGTGAGAGAGAAACATTGACTGGTTGCCTCTCATATGCACCAGTCCTCCTGACTGGGGACCGAACCCACAACCTTCCGGTTTCCAGGAACACGCTCAACCAACTGAACCAACTGAGCCAAATGGCCAGGGCAACATCTATATTTTTTCAACAACAGTAGTGACAGAAGTGACAATAACAGCATTTTGGAAGCAAGAAAGTGGGTGGATGGTGGCCACTCCCTCAGAGGGCCCGAGGAAACTGAACAAGAGGCTGAAGGTGGAACAGGTGAGTCCCACGTTTTACATGTAGGGCCCTCAAAAGGCGGCAGGCAGACTGGGGAACCGCTGCCCGAATGGTTGCGGGGTTGAACTGTGTGTAAGAAGCAGTTAACACCCACCTCCTTTCCCCTCCTGCAAGCAGCCGGTGACAGCACCTTCTCCACCTGAGCAGCAGCCTGAACGTTGACCCGCTGGTGAGGGCACGCCAGGGACACTGAATTAGGGGGAATACCAAGCGATATTGGGCACGAGGGGCTATATATACATAGGAGGAAGGTTAAGTGAAATGGACATGGCATACGAGGTTCTTCTTTTCGACTCCTCAACTCTACCTCCCAAATGCTGGCAGCCAGGCCCCTACCCTCCTGGGGCACCTGACCTACCCGCGGGGAGGGCCTGAGAGATCCCGACGCTGAAGTTCCCTAACAAGTGGCTCAGCCTGGTCATCACAAAAGTCACCATCCATGAGGGATCCCTCCTGCCACCAAGCTTGTGTTCAGAATTTCACTTTTTAGTTCCTTGCTCTTACATGTGAGAAGAACACCAATGCTACCCAATAGCCAAGGAAACCAAAAACAATCTGGAAGGATGAAGAACTATGAAGGAAAAAGAAAATGTCCAAAATTGTTATTAAAAACTCAGAGATAAGGGAAATACAAGATGTCTTGAAGCAAGAAAATGATGCTGTTAGAAAAAAAGGGCGTGTAGGGAACAAAAAAGACCTCTTAGAAATTAAAAACGTGACAGCATAAATAGAAACCTCAGAATCTATGTTGAATTGAAGAAATTAGAGCAAAAAGACAAAGAAATAAATCATAGGAAAGAAAAGCAGAAATAATTCAGAAATTTCAAGAAGATCAAGAAAACAGAACATCTAAGGAGAAGAAAATACTAATGAAATAACTGAAGAAAATTCATCAAAACTGGAAGATAGATTTTCTAGATTTAAAGAGCCCACTGAGTGCCCAGCACAATGGATTTAAAAGATGAGGTATATCACTGAAATTTCATATCACTAGGATAAAAAATATTTAATGAACTTCCAGAGAAGGAAATAAAGGATGGGAAATTGAAATGATGGTATACTTTCCAACAGTCATATTATGAATAAGTGCATAATGAAGTAGACAGTGTCTCCAAAATTCTGAAGAAAAAGCAAAGAAAAAAGTTTTGCATGAAGATGATTTCCAACATAGAACTTTCCATTTAATCCCTCTAACAATCAAGCCAGGAGGTGGGATACAGACATATTATTAGAGAGACAAATACATACTTAGATCATTTTTACCTCCCTGAACCTCTCCTTAAAAGCTACTGGAGCGTGTGGTCCATGAAAATGAGGGAATAAAACCAGAAAAAAGGAGACCTGCAGTCTAAGAAATAGGAGCACAATGCAAAAGGGAAGTGAAGGGATTCTTCCAGCTGGTGGTGACAGGAGGGGTCAGTGTGACCAGGCAGAGAGGGTGAGCAGGCCAGGAGTCTCTGAGAGAGGCTTCTGCAAAAGTATGAGGTTGATATCTTCGCTATAACACCTGGTAGGATTCTGACAGGATCCTGGAACATCCTGAGAGACTATTTAGACAGCTGGGAAATATTTCAATACTGGAAGAATGGCAAGTACATAAAACACACACACACACGAAAAGCAAACAGATACATAAGCAAGTAAAAAGAAAACTATTAACTCCAGGAATAAGTTGTGTTGGTTAAGAAATAAAGGGTTTAATATATACCCCATTTCTGAATAGCATATAGAGTCATAATAGTGTGAACCTTGAAGAGTTTTCTAACCAAAACTGAGATTTTAAGTACCTTGTGTGGATGAGGACTGACTGTGCGTGGTGTGAATGAGGAGAATAAAGAGCTCAGTCTCATCTTCCATAGGCGACCATCAATGTACAGTGTATGCCCCACACAAAAAACTCAGGAGGCGGCAATACTTACTTGCCATTAAGGTACATGGAGGTAAATGCTAGGCTAAGAATTGCAAGTGTCTCTCTGGGGAAGAGGAAATGAGAAGCAGGGTTGCTGAGACCTGTTCTTTTTCTTAAGGAATCTTGTAGAAATAGCAGGTCCTTTAAACTGTACCCTGCTACATATATAACTTTGATGAAAAACTATAAAACAATTTAAAGTGCAACAGTATATGGAGAGCTAACCTGTGGCTGAGTTTCGAAATAACATCTATGTGATTTTGATAAATAATATCTGGGGTGTTCACTTTCTTTTTTTATAAATGGAGAGACTTGGACTAATTTCTAAGGTCCCCTGACCTCTCTCTGCATGTGTTCATTTTTTTGTATTTCTTTGTACGAGTGTCTCGGCTTATGAACATAAACACACAGAGAGCTGATAATCAACAGGGGAACTCCCCTGATTGTTTTGATCAATAAAAATTAATATGCATTATCTACATATCTACAAAGACACAATCTGATCCTACCGAGAGAAGGCAGCACACCCGTCTACCGATCTGTAGAGAAACATATGAGGCTGCATTTCTGTCTTCCGCTGTGAGAAGAGGCACAAAAAGAAGCTAAAGTTCCCTGTTGTTTAGACTCTGGCCTGTGACGCATGGTTATGCTGACCTAAAAGTTAATATTTAGCCATCTCCGTGAGTTCAGCTGGCTTGAGGACGAGATGGGGGGAAAGGAGGGAAAGTGCTACAAACTCTGGTAGAGATTTGTACTAAAGTCAGCGTTAATCTTGGGTAGCATAGCAAGCCACTTGCAACCTCTCTAGCGCATGCCAGGGAAGAACATGGCTAGTCCTGTAACAATACCAACAGTAAAATGGGGAGGGCTGGTGTGGCACTTTGAGTTAAAGAGAAAAATAAAGATTGTCCCACTGCTTCAAAGCTTTGTGACTGCCGGGCAAGGGACAATTTCTCTATGCCCTGAGCTTTTCACAAATTGAGGATAATAATACCTATTCCATCTGGTTGATAGGAGGATTATGTGTGTTAACACCTGTTGGACACTGAAAATGTTGTCTTGATGTACTGTCTCTAAAAATAGATGCAAAGATCAGAGCCGATTTGGAGGGGCCGTGGATTCCTCTCTCTCTCTCCTTCTCTGACTCTCTTTCTCAGACATATAAGCTGGTCTTCAGAATAACAGAAGATCTAAGAGGAGAGAATTTCCTATGACAAATTTGGTTAAGTCAATCACAAAAAGTCAAGGAACAAATCGCTCATTGACCACAGTAATCCTGTTCAGTAAAATCTCAGGTTACAGTCACTGCTGGCATTGTGGATCCAACACTAACGCTTTCCTTTGATATTTGGCACTCCGGATGTATTGTAGCGAACTGCTGGTGCCAAGTCAAGGAGTCCAGCGGCTGATTTAGGGACACTCTTTCATTCTTTTTTGTTATGCCAGGCCCTCAACAATATCTGGCACAAGGAAAAAGAGCTCAATAAATGTTGGTTAAGTTAAAAATGGGAAAAGACATTGGGCATGCTTTTCCTAGTCAAAAGTTACATAATCATACTTTACAGTCGCTCACAATTCTCTCATCTAAGAATGCCGTTTTATTTTTCTTATTTTTCTGTCTATAACTTGTATAGTTCAAAATACTATATTAAATAGATTATGTATTATAGCATGTATAATTTATAATAAAAAATTAATAAAGAAAACTGCCATCCTAGGGAAGTCGTACTCTTCAGTGATGAGCTATTTTTGCTTTAAAAACTCCCAAAGAATTTAACCATGCCAGATATATGGCTTGTAAATATTTTCTCCCATTCCATAGATTGCCTTTTCACTCTATTGATCTCTTCCTTTGCTGTGCTGAAGCTTTTTAGCTTGATGTTTTTCCAATTGGTTTTGTTTTTGTAGTCATATCTAAGACATCATTGCTAAGATCAGTATCATGAAGGTTTTCTGCTCTGTTGTCTTCTTGGCATTATAAGAGGTTTTTCAGGTCTTATGTTTATGTCTTTAATCCATTATGAGTTGATTTTTGTGCATGGTGTAAGATAAGGGTCCAATTTCATTCTTTTGCATGTAGATATCCAGTCTTCCCAACACAGCTTGTTGAAGAGACTATCCTTTTCCCATTGTGTATTTGTGACACCCTTCGCAGAGTCGTAATGAATGGGATTAGTGCTCCTATAAAAGAGGCCCCAGAAGGTTCCTTCACCTCTATACCATGTGAGGTTATAGCAAATAGAGAGATTTATATGAGCCAGAAAGTAGGGTCTCATTTGATGCCAAATCTCTTGACACTTTGATGTTAGACTTTCTGATCTCCAGAACTCTGAGAAATAAATTTCTGTTGTTTAATCCAGTTTATGATATTCTGTTATAGCAGCCTGGATGAACTAAGATATCATGTACATGTGAGTATATTTCTGGGGTTTTCTGGGCTCTCTATTCTGTTCCATTGATCTACATTCTGTTTATACCAGTACTACATTGGTTTTAATTATTGTAGCTTTGTAATATATTTTAAAGTTAGGAAATGTGATACCGCTAGCTTTGTTTTTCTTTCTCAAGATTGCTTTAGCTATTCTCAGTCTTTTGTGGTTCCATATGAATTTTAGGATTTTTTTCTTTTTTCTTTTTTGTAAAATATGCCATTGAGATTTTGACAGGTATTGCATTGAATCTGCAGATCGCTTGGGTAATACGGACATTTTAACAATATTATGTCTTCTGATCCATAGACATATCTTTTTATTTATTTCTATCTTTATTTTTTCATCAGTGTTTTATAGTTTTCAGTGTATAAGTCTTTCACCTCCTTGGTTAAGTTTATTTCTCAATGTTTTATCATTTTTGATGCTACTATAAATGAGATTTTTAAAATTGCCTTTTGGGGGCTTGTTGTGAGGATGTACAAATGCAACTGATTTTGTATGTTGATTTTATATGTTGCAACTTTATCAAACTCATTTATTAGTTCTAACTTTGTGTGTGTGTGGAATCTTTAGGTTTTTCTACATATAAGATTCTGTGAAGTTCTTTAATTACTTCATAAATGGTGCTAGGACAACAGATTATGAGGAAAAAGTTAGATTCTGAAATTAAATGAGATTAAGAAATATTTGGAGGGAAATACAAGGGAATATTTATATAATTGAAGAATAAGACCTTTTCAGTCACTAAAGTCTGGAAGAAACACAAAGGAAAAGATTAATAGAAAATATAAGAAATAAACATTTTGCCCTGACTGGTGTGGCTCAGTGGGTTGTTTGCCTTATTTGTCTCTCTCTCTCTTTTTTTTTAATAAAGATTTTGTGTATTTATTTTCAGAGAGAGGGAAAAGGAGAGAGAAAGAGAGGGAGAGAAACATTGATGTGAGAGAAAAGAATCAATTGGATGCCTCTTGCATGTGCTCCAAATGGACACTGAACCCAAAACCCAGGCATGTACCCTGACCGGGATTTGAACTGGTGGCCTTTCACTTTGTGGAATGACACCCAACCAACTGAGCCATACCGGTCAGGGTGTCCCTCTCTTTTGATTGATTATTTTCTGTGTCACATTATTCTGGGTGAATAGCAAGTGATTTTATTTTTTTCTGACCAAAACTTCTGTCTCTGCCTCTTAATAAAGAACTTATACCATTCACATTTATGCTATATGCTGACTCTTTTCTACTATCTATATTGACATTTTCTTAATGCCTCCTGGCTTCTTTTGGTTGCTTCTTTTATATTCAGACTTTGCTTTTTTCTTTTTTTAATCCTCATCCAAGGACATTTTTTTCATTGATCTTAGAGAGGGAGGGAAGGAAAGGAGGGGGGAGGGAGAGAGAGAAACATCAATGTGACAGAGAAACATCGATTGGTTGCCTTCATGTGTGCGCCCTGACTGGAGATCAAACCCACAACCTGGGTTACGTGCCCTGACTGGGAATTGAATTCATGATCTTTTGGTGCATAGGGTGATGCTCCAACCAACAGAGCCACACTGGCCAGGGCTTCAGACTTTTGCTTTTAATTTTGATCTCATTTTAAATTTTCTCTAGTATGTTGCAAAGTATATGTTGTATTTAAAATTTTTTAATTGTAAGAGAAAAATATCCTCTTTTATCCTCCTCTTTAAAAAGTATATTTACATAGAGTGGTACCTAAATGAGGTTTTCATACAAGGACCACAGATGTCAACTGGAAGCATCTTGGGTAGATAGGGATGAATGGTTACCCTATCTCTACGTGATAGGGATAAGGAGGTGCAGCTTTCACTTTGGTGCATTCTGTATCTAAGGTGCTTAATAAACATTCAAACAAGAGGTGTTCAGTTGGCAGCTGTATACATTGGCTGGAACTTAGAAGAGAACTTTGGGTTCAATATAAAGATTTCAGAGTCATCAACAATATACCTAATAAAGAAAGCCATGAGATTGAATTAAAGAAATAGAGACAACAAGTATGTAGTGTTAAAGACTGAATTCTGAAGAACACTGCTTAATGTGGAAAAAAAAATGACTACAAAGTAGATTCATAAATTGAAGAGGTGTAGGAAAAAAAAATGTAGAGGGTTGATTTCATTCCTTGCTGTATCCTTTCATAAGACTTGCAGGATGAAATGATTCTGGCCAAGAAACAAGAGAAGAATTGTCCCATTCTGCCATGGATTTGGACGAAAACTAATAGTCAGGTACAACTCCAAAAGGAGACAGTGGAGGAGAGCCAGGCTGGGTCTATAAGGAATCACACATGAGATGACACCATGTTTATACTTTACCAAGGTCACAGCATCTTTACATGTAAATTGGAAAACATCACCACTATCTGAGCAAACAAATCTTATAGGGAAAATGATTTTTTCTTTGTTTCTATGCTTCTGTACCAGTAGTTTGGTTCAGGAATAAATACATAAAACTTTTATTTGAAAAAAAAATTAACAAAGAATAGTAAGTGTGGTAATGGGAACAGGCAAGGTGTTTTAGGGAGTAAGGACTGGCCAATTCATGTTAAATGCCTCTCAAAGGTCTATGCAGAGGGCTGTAAATGTGTCTTAAGATTTAGCTCCAAGGTGGTAACTTACAGTTTTGGTGATGTGGTGAATATGGAAGCTAGACTGCTCTGAGTTACCCAGCAGTAAAAGGTGAGGAAGTAGAAAAGCTAAGCATACATAACCCTTAGAAGAAGCTGGCTGTGCATGAAAGGTGAGAGATAGCGAGGAAGGAGGAGGTAGGTAGGCTTAAGGGGAGGTCTGGTCAACTTGGGAAAGTTTTCCGGTTGCTGAGATGTATTGATAGGAGTCAGTTGGAAAAAAAAAAAGGAGTTGAAGAGAGAAGAAGGAGACAGGATGGTCACTTGAGTATGCAGGGAGGAGGGAACCACGAAGGATTAATGAGACTTAGACAGGAGATGGCACTGAATCGGGCGGCCCTGTGCTCAATGTCTTCCTTTTATGCATTTTCCTGTTTTGCAGAGACCAGAGGGTAAAAGATTTCCCAGACGCTCTCGCAGCAGGGTTCCCATACAGACTTGGATGCGAAAGGAGGCAGGAAGTGAGAAAGAGGTTGGATTTTGGCTACTTCTGCTTTCTCTGCAGGCCAGCCCCCTGGGGACACTGGGTTAGCAGTGTCCCAGTGTCCAGGTGCTTTGTGGGTGTCAATGGCAGAGTGCGAACCTTTTTTTTTTTCCCTTATGCAGCTGCAGTAGGCACGGAATGACTCTAGGGCCTCGTTCCCAGCAGCTCAGCAGCTAAGTGCAGGCAGCTCAGGCCTTCCAAGGGTCACTTCCAGTTCCCCTCCTCTTCGGTTGTGTGAGCGGCAGTGCCCCGGTGTTTTCATGTTATCAAGCGTGCTACCCTAGCCTTTCCAGGGATGTGGTAAGCATTCAATTCTACGGATTAAATTCCATTTTGTTTGAAGTAGCTAATGTAATTTCTGTTTTCTGCAAGTGAACTCTGAGAGAGAGGGACATCTATTCTTGTATCAGGAGGGAAGGAAGAAAGGTTGCGGGTATGTACAGATAAATAATTTTGGAGGGAGATGGCATTCTCCTTAAATGCAGAGATTTTTAAAAGTTGGGGTGTGTGGAGCTCCACAGGGTTTCTGGAGAGAATTCAGGGTTCCTGTGAACTTAAATAAGAAAAAGTCACATTTCCTTCTTTACTAGACTCTAACTAAAATTTTGTATTTTCTTCAATCCTGAGTGTAGGCATCAAACCACAGCATCATTAATAGTTGCTGCAACTTTGTCTTGTAGAAGTCACAGGTATTTTCATATTGCATTAGTTGTTTTAGACCTCAAGATACTGTTATGCTCATAACTATGGTAATTATTAGACTCCTGCTAGATCCTGTTCTGTAATGCATTTATAGAGGCACATATTATTGTCTCAATTAAAAAAACCCTGATTCCTCTATTTCCTTTGTAGTCCTATATGTTATTTTATGCATTTAAAAATGTTATTATGAGAAGGGGTCCGTAGGCTTCAACAGACTGATAGAGCAGTTCCTAGTATAAAACACATTAAGGAACCTGTTCTAGTGCCTTCTATTTCCCTGGAACTCAGGGTTTCTAGACTTCAGCACTACAGACAGTTTAGAAGAGGTCATTCTTTTTTTGTGGAGGATGATTTTTTGCACTGCAGGCTGTTTGGCAGCCTTGGCCCACTGTGTGCTAGTAGCACCCTTCCTGACTACAGGACAATCAAAGACAAGAGTGGAGCAAGCGTGACCCTGGTTGAGAACCACTACGGTGAAGTAATGCCAAGCATGAGGAATAGAAGGTGACTGCGTCTGAGATCTGATCAGAGGAAAGAGTTTAAACTGGATACAATAGAGGGTGGCAGAAAGAAGTGACAAAAGCAACATGTGACTGAACAAGGTTGAGGGACCAGCGGAAATGAACAATGATACAGTAGCCCATGGATAAGATAAGAGCGTCTCAATTTGGTTTTCTGCTCCATACACATGATGAATAATCTTCCAATGACAGACAGTCTACAATCCACAGCATGTGTGTGCTGGAGTCACCTACAATGTCCCAAGGGCTGCTTCTTCCACCAACCACTATGCCAACATGTCTAACATGTTAACACACTGCGGGAGAAATACACTGTCTTCGTGCAGAAGCGTAATGAGAACATTTCGAACCTAAAAATGACTGTCATTGCCCCTTGCTGTGCCACTGAATGGGAATAAAATACTGTGAGGTTGAGTGGACTTGGGGGTCGCTGCTCCCAGAGAAGCTCAGTCGAACATGCATGGACATGAAAGACGTGCAGTAGCTCTGCGCTCTGCAATCTGACTCCTAGGTAGTTACCCCAGAGAAACAAAATATATACTCATATAAAAGCCCCATATTGGAGACAACCCACACGTTCGCCAACAGTATGATCCACTGCGGTATAGTCTTACAATGAAATACTAATGAGCAACAAAGAAGGACGAACTACGGATATATGCAACGACATGGATGAAACTAAAACACATGCTGAGTAAAAGAAGCCTAACATAAAAGGAGGACATACTTACAGATCACTGACATGAAACTCTGAACAAGCTAAATTACTCTATGGTGATAAAAAGAAGTCAGGATAGCGACGGACTCCATGGTGGGTCAGGCACTGTGGGGACACTAATTGTTTGGGAAGGGGCCTGGGAATTTTCCTGGGGTGATCATATTCTCTCCATACATCTCGGTGGGCAGTTGGGTCACACAGATACATGCAGTTGCCAGAACTCACCAACTCATACACTTAGATTTGTGCATGTCACTGTATGTAAATTATACCAGAGGAAAAGGAGGAGGAGGAGAAAACAATACATAAAAACTGAACTTATAGTTAACAAAATATATGCCGAAATGTTTGCAATGAATTGAAGTCTGCAACATACTCAAAGATGCAGTTAGAAAGCAGGATGACTGACGGATAGTGAGGTGGTTATATATGTGCCAATGTTACAAAATGTTAATTGTGGATTGTGCATGGTTAGTGTGGTCCACGTGCAATTCTTTCAACTTTTCTGTACCTTGACATTTTTGTACTAAAAAAGTGAGGGTATGTAGGAATGTCTTTTTGCCCTTCTGAGAGATTTCATTAACCTGTGGGCAAAGAAAGCCACTTCAAAACATACTTCATACGGTTCTTGCCCTATTTTAATAAATGGATCTTAAAATGTCACATGCATCATCTCTATTCCAGTAATAATGACCATCGTTATTACTGGAATTATTACTGTTGCCACCACCATTTCTGGTCACTGGGGCTGTCCCAGGCACTCTGCTAATTACTTTACACATGTTATCCTCACACAGAGAAAATAGCAGCTTTTTAAATTGTTTAACAAACAGCTCTAGGCTGAGTCACATCTTCTGAACTTCCAGACAGCCCAGCACAAGAACAAACAGATGTCCACGAGGAAGGTCACATCTGTGGTGCTGGGTATTTTTAGCAAAATGCATTATTTAAATCAGTTATGAGAGTATGGGACAGGATGTGTGTGGTGTGTATTTTTAGGGATAGTCAGCTGAACTGGGAGAAGGAAAATACATTTTAGAAAGAAGATACATACTATAAGCCATAAAAAGGAACAGTAACTTCAACCCAGTTTCTATAGAGGGAGAAACCCTTTTCCTGTTCTCTTTTTTCCTGAGCTCATGCCCAGTGCCATATGATAGTGTCACCTGGCAAAGAGGTGTGACAAGGGCTGCCTGAGTTTGGCACCTCCAGCTCTTTTGTGGCTTTCCTTTCTCAATAACCCTTTTGACAAAGGCCAGGTGTTTGAAAGCCTGGGTTTTTCCTTGTTTGATCTAAATGTTTCTTGCTAAGAAGAATGATTAAATGTCCCCAAGTGTCAATAAATAAGTGGTTTCAGTGAAGCTTTTTGGAATATATTTCCCCAAAGGCTGCTTGGTGGCATGCCTGGGATTGGTTTGGTTTTGTGCGAAACTAGTAAATAAACAATGTCATTACCAGGCTGCCTAGACCCCACGACTCCTGGTGTCTGCAGGGCCACATATGTGGCAAGAGAGCAGGGTAAAATATCTTCACCTAAAAGCAGGAGTCAAGAGGCTCTGAACTTGAACTTTGCTGACAAAATGCCAAGATGTAGAAGTACAGAAGCCAGATTTGAATTAAACAGACCTCGGGAGCACGGGGGCCGCTGTGGCAGCACTAGAAAGAATAAACAAGCTATGTAAATACCTACTAGGAAAAGGAAAGGACAGGCCAGCCTTGAACAAAGACATATGTGTTCTTGATTAACTTTATTCTGAGGTGCTGATACAGGCCATAAATCCAAACCTAATTCATGAAACAGTGCCTGATAGTACAGGCTGTGTATGGGAGAAATGTATCAGAATAAATCGGCTATAGCAACCCCATGTTGAACTGAGACAGGTTAGTTAGCCAGGAAGGACAAGTGAAATAGGGAAACTGAGACAGATAGTTAAACAGCCAAGCAGTTTACAGCCATCTGGTAAACTGAAAAGTTTTATTTTTTTTTTTATAACCAAGGAAACTGAAGAGTAAATGTTTACACTTCTCCCCAACCTGAGGGTAAATAGCTTTAAGTCACCCTGCTCAGGGAGATATATAGAAAACAAAAATCCAATTAGTGCCATTTGGGCCAACTACACCCCAGGATAAATGAATTCGGGGGAATTTCTAGCATTTTGGCACATCAGCATAAAACTAATGAATAAGTCTATTCAGATCCTCCCCTAAAATTCCTGCCTTTAGGAATAAGAACACTCCCCACATCAAAGACCCGACGTGGGCTCTCTCTGGAACACACCCACATCTTTCTCCCCTCTCAGGCGTGCATCTGTAGTTTTCTCTCCTAAACTCTATGCTTCCCATGAGACTTGCAACCAGGGGAGCAGTGGGCAACAGCAGCTTGTCCCGGGCTTAGCCCTGTACCTGTCCACAAGGCCTCCTCTACTCTGACTTTCCAGTGAGCTGCCAGAGCCCTGCCATGGCTCACCTCTTTCCTAAAACACTTCTAGAGAACTGAAGTAAAGCACTGTCTGAGCTCTCTCCTTTTGTTGCTTCTAAGCCCTTTCTTTATTTCACTGTGCCCAGCTTTAACGAACATACTCTCAAAATCATTTGGGCTCGTCTTGTGAAATCTTTCCTGCACAAAGTCAAGAACCCCCACACTACTCTACTGGCGGGCCCGCGGCTGACCCACTCCAGGCCTGGTCCCTTTCCGGTGACAGAACAAGTTCAGGGAGATCCCTTCATTTCTATTTGTTTTTATGGACCTCCACCTCCAACACACACACCATTCTGTTATTAGGGAGAGAACAGTGTTTTTGTTTGTTTGTTTGTAAAGCCAGGTCAAACAGCCTCTTCTTGGGAAGTAGCTGACTGATGTGTAAACCATGCAGGCCAGTGTTCACCTGGGCTTAGGTGCTCTGCTCCTTCAAGGGGAGATGCTGGTCTTACCCGATTAGAAGGAAAAATGCAGTTTCACGGTCTCTACAGACATTGAGAAATTACTCAATGAATGGTATCCAGGTTCCGTAAAGCAGCAGACAAACTTTGAGGCTTAATAGGATTGAGGAAAAGAAGTAATACGCCTCCTTCTTTAACATAAATTGTATATAATCAGCAAATAAGCAGGCAGTTTTTATTGGTTTGTGAGTCATTTGAGACTTAATTCCAATAAAGATGATGTGATGGCATTTAAAAGCTTGGCTGAAACTAGAAACACTAGGAATACTGCAGGGCCCTTTGGTGGAGAACGTGGAAGATAAAATGACATGCAAAATAATATTGACTTCTTGGGTGGGTTTTGAGTTGCTGATTCACCACACCCATATTGTTTCTATCATCTACTACTCTCCTGGTCTGACAGTAGGGGATAAGGGACAATCTTTCGTGCACAGTGCTTTGTTTTAAAGACAGAATTATCAACATAATCTTCTCAGCCATTTTCCCAGGATCAGAAACAGAAAAGTTGAATGACTTGCTTTCAGAGCAGAGAGTGAAGGAAGGATGTACACATTAGTTCCCCTGTATCTCATAAACTGCACGCTCCCCACGCCCTACCCCACACAGAACAGGCTGGCTGCACGGACGCTGGCCCAGCAGAGCGGAGCGGACTGGGGCGCCTGGGCTGAGGGGCTCTGCTGCTTCAGGGCGAGACGCTCTTCTCACCTGGTTAGGAGAACAATCCACGCACATGCTCTCTCCTCATGGAACATCTCCACTTTGATCTGGGTGTGGGGCTGATTACTGGAATACTGTTTGCTATATTTTTCTTATTCTTTGTAAGTATTTTATGGGGTTACTAATAAAAAAGGTAAGTGACACAAATCTTTTCAGTGCATTTTGGGACTTGGCTATGGAGTGTGCTGGTGGTGAGACATCTTAGGCAGACTTTTCATGACAAAGGACCACCCGACCTCGGATGTGATGTATGATGTGGGTGCTCAGTGGTGCACAGCTGTTGAAGAGAAGTTTATGCGTCTGCAGTTTTTCTGGGCTGAACTCTGTACCTCTGAAATTCATGTACTTGAAGCTGTAACCCTTGGTACCTCAGAATGTGGCTGTATTTGCAGAACCTTTAAAGAGGTGATTAAGGTAAAATGAGGCCCTTGAGGCAGGGGAGGGGCTAATCCAATCTGACTAGTGTCCTTATTAGAGGGCAGAGTAGGGCACACACACCACAGCTCGGACTGCGGGATTACCCGGATTATGGGATTACTGTGTGAAGAGTCAGCAGGAGGGTGCCCACCTGCAGGAGAAACCAACCCTGCTGACACCTTGACCTTGGACTTCTAGCCTCTGGTACTGTGAGAAAATACATTTCTGTTGCTTAAACCACACAGTCTGGTATTTCATTACAGCAGCCCTAGCATTCTAACACAGGGGTTTAAAAAAATGTGGAGAGCCCTGACTGATGTGGCTTAGTTGGTTAGACGTCATACTGCAAAGTGAAAGGTCACTGGCTCAATTCCTGGCTGGGCTGTGGGTTAGGTCTCTGGTCGAGGTGCGTATGAGAGGCAACTGATTGACATTTCTCTCTTGTATCAATGTTTTTCTCCCTCCCTTGCCCTCTCTCTAAAAATAAATAAAATCTTTTTAAAAGTGTGAAGAATATTTGGAATTGTTTAAAGTAAAAGCTCACTTAGGTTCACTCAGAGTTGTCTGAAGTATGTTCCCAGGAAGTTCATGACTGACCAGAAGAAGAAAAGGGGAATTTGGGGCTCTGATGATCTGGTGCAATGCTGGGTTGGACAGCGAGCTTTCTTTGCTGCAGAACCTCTCGGAGACTTGAACGTGCTGCTGTCCCAATCAGCAGCATGAGTCACACTATCTGGGCGTCACCCCGTGATACCTTTCCTTCCCTCACGTCTCATTTCCAACCTATCGCCTGATGAATTTATCTTTCTCCTGTTTGTTTTTAAACTATTAGTTTCCTTGTATTTGAACCCTCACTGAAACCGGGACTATACCAACAGTGCCTGACACTTCCATTTTCTCCATATTTCTTGAATTAGTTCTCCTCCCTCTGCTGAGCTGCCATTGAAGCCTCCCCCTGGTGAACTGCAGAACCTGTCTGAGGCGTCTGCGCACGCTGTGCTCTCCAATCAGTTTTCCACAATACGCATTGAATTACACCAGCTCCCTGACTTTAAAGACATTTCAGTAGCTTTCTATTGCTCCTAAGAGGAGTGGACAAATTCCAATTCATGCTGTCAAACTGACCTTGAACCACCGTCCCCTCTGGGTTGCAGCTGCGCCGTCTTCTTTCAATCCTACCTTGCTCTGCTCCCGCCCTCCAAAGGGTCTTTGCCCCTGTGGCCCCCTTTTCCTGGTAAACTCCCCCACCTCCCTTTACTTCCCTTACTGGGTCAAATCCCTTTAGTATTGATTGACACTGCACTTGTCACTGCGAATTTACATTTGTGTGACTCTGGTTAATACCCGAATTGCCTTCTTCTACACTGAAAACTGAGTTTATAGACTATCTTTTGTGAAATATCTTATCGATTAAGGTTTGGGGAAGACACGTTTGGAACAAAATGTGGAGAATTTTCATGAAGAAAAAAAATGAGCAGGATTAAAGGAGGAAGGTTTTACAGTTATTTGCTGTCACTTAGCAGCTTCTGAAATAAATAGCCCATGTGAGAAGTTGAGTAAGGAAAGGATATGATATCGGGTCTCAGTGCTGGAGATATATGTGGATGTTTAACCTTTTTTTAACTTTTGATTTTGAAAACTTTCAAACCTCTCAGCAACTAGAAAGACTAGTATAATGAACAGCCACATTTTTAATGTTTTTATTTTCTCCCACAAAACCGTTATCTTTTGTTTTCCCGTGGACGTAATCCTGACCATGCCTTCAGAAAGCTACAAGGCTACATAATTAGACCACAAATGCTCATGCTTCAGGAAGGCTAACCATGCTTCCTGGCAAATAATTAATCACAAACTATTCAGGGCTTGATCTTAAATAAGGTGCTGCGGGAGATAAAAAGATGTTTATGGGACATAACTTTAAAAAATTTATAACCATTTGGGAAAATAACACTTTCACATGAAAGAATAACCAGCAATAAAAGATACTAGATACGGGCTGGACGAAGCGGGGTCAAAGAGCTGAGAGTTCGTTCGGAGGAGGAGACTGTTTCTAGCTGTGCTTCCTCACAGAGAGGGATTCCCTGTGCAAAGTAGCACAGCTCACTATCAACTCTTTTCCTGATACTAAGAGTCCAATCCGGGAAAATGATTTTATAAGATAAATTACAAATAAGCATTGTAAACCCATGTGTAAGTGCTATGGCTCCTTATGAACGCAGTATTTATAATTATTTCAGTTCTTTATTGGAAGGACAATTGAAAGCTAGGGGACATATTTGTTCCTTTAAGGGCCAGACTTAGCTTGGTGGACTTAAGCCAAATAATTAATCCATTTTTTTCCCCCTAACAAAGAATAGGCTATTATATTCAACTGCCCTCCACTAAGATCTGCCCTGCCCCGGGCAGAATGTGATTCCCAGTGAACCAGCTCCTAGGCCTGGGGATCTGGGCAGCATTTCCTCTATAACCCATTACTGCCAGGGTTCCACATCTAGGCTTAGAGAAACTGGAAATGGGTAAATAATGAATCAGACCATAACCTGATACAAATATTAAAATTATAGGAAGAAAAACGTCATGTAAATGGTGGGGTGGGGTGGGCGAGGTCGCTCATATGCAAAGTTAGTGGCAGTGTGTTTTTAAGTTCGGGCAGACCGTGACAGCCTTTGGGCACTACTAACCTACACTGGGCTGGAAACCTGCCTTTACAAAGATGAGATCTTCGGGTCTAAGCGATCATTTTAGAGGCAGTTCAGTTCACATATGCACATGGCATGAGAACTTGCTTCTCTAAAACCCAAGTTGTAGATCAGATTTTCCCACCTGGAAAGCAATCAGGAAGGGACGTCGCTCTCAGAGTCACAGGGTTACTTGTGTAAAAAATAATGAAACTATTAGACAAAGATTGGAGTTGAAGCTTTTTTTTTTTTACACACAGGAAAACCACAGCTGTTGGCAGGGAGATACTAAGAAGCTACTGGCCAAGTCAAAGCCCAGGGATCTGGGGGCACATCTCTGCCAAGTAATTAACAGGTGTCTTCTGTCTACTGACCTCTTTGCTACAAACTTTTAAGCTTGAAAGGTTACTGAACTTACTTATAAGTCTGCCACTTTATTATTTTGTAAGTGCTTTATTGAGATATAATTCATGTACCTTACCATTCAGCCACTTAAAGTGTACAAGTCAATGGTGTTTAATATATTCACAGAGTTGTGCAACCATCGCCACAATCAATCTCAGAACATTTTCAACATCCCCTCCACGAAACCCTGTGCCCTTTAACCACAAATTCCCCATCCCCCATTGTCCTCAGCCCTCAGCAATCACTGATCTACTTTTCGTCTCTGTATTTTTCTATTCTGGACCTTTCATATAAATGGAATCATACAATATGTGGCCTTTTCTACTGGGCTTCCTTCACTTAGCATGATATTTCCAAGGTTCATCCATGTTGTAGCATGCATCATTCCTTACTATGGCCATACAATAGTCTACTGCATGGCTGTATCACATTTTATTTGTCCACTCACCAGTCAATGGACATTTGAGTTATTCTCATTTTTTGGCTACTATGAATAATGCTGCCATGAACACTCATGTACAAGTTTTTGTGGGAACATGTGTTTTCCTTTTTTCTTGGAGCAGAACTTTTCTAGGAGTGGAATTGCTGAGTAATATAGTAATTCTACATTTATTTAACCTTTTAAGAAACACCCAGACTTTTCCAAAGTGGATGCACCATTTTACATTCCTACCAGCCGTGGACAGGGGTTCCGTTTGTCTATATCCTTGCCACTACTTGTTATTGCCCATCTTTTTAATCATAGCCTTTCTCATAGGTGGCTATCAAAGTAGCAGGTCTTTAAGAATTCTCTGCTTACAGAAGTCTGACAAGTTAACATACAAAATTTCTTCACATGCAGGCATTGGTTTGCTACCTAGCTTCCAGGACAACAGCAATTCCATCTGTGTGTCAGAACAATTATCCCAATTTTATGAAGCAATGGAGGCTCACCGAGGTTCAGGAGGTCTATACTTGGGATGTGAAGCCACAGCAGTATCCTTTTTCAATAGCTGCCCTGTGCATACATAACCTCATCAGGATCAGTCAGGGGTACATAAACGCATCGGGATCAAGTAAATGAAATTTACAAAATAAATGACGAGTAAGATGCTGAAGGACATGGCTTTTGGATTATATTGGTATCTGTTCAGAGATTAGGGAACAGAGAAGTGATTTCTGTGGCCACAGAGCAATTGAAAGGAATACTCGAGGCTAAGCAGTTCCACATCACTTTGGGTAAATTACTGTCTTTATCACCCTACCAGGAAAATGAGAACATGAATTGTCCTAGGGGTATGGTGACAAGTAGCACTGAAACATGTGCTATTTACCTTTACCTTCTGGCCTGTACACTTGAGAGAATGAGGTTTCTCTTGAATGACTACATTCTCTGAATGTGGTCAGATAGGTGATTTCAGTTTTGTGATTTTCTTTTATATATAATATAGTGCCTTTCTTTTACTCCTTGTAGTTGAGACGACATTCTTTGCAGTTAAAATTATTTTGAATTTTGGCCACAATCGCTACCAGTTCTGGAAATTAAACACTGTTAGTCAACAGGTTCCATTCGCTGCAACCTCTTCTAGCAATCTATTCTGTGGCACTGTGTATGTAATTATTGTATCTTTATCTAGGCTCTTTCCAATTTTCAAACTTGTATACCTGACTCCTATTAAATAGAAGCGCCGAAGGAAACTGATCTTCTAAATTACTTATAAAGATTGCTAAAGGTTGTTAAAATGTATTTCTAGGATACTTCCATTATTAGGATATTTTTATTTTAAATTATATTTATTGAACATGACATTGGTTAGTGGCATTATACAAATTTCAAGTGTACAATTCTGTTATACATCATCTATATATTGCATTGTGTCCTCACCATCTAAAGGTGTTTGTTGTATTTTTATGTATAATTTCCTGAAGAGAAACTATACTAAAGGTCTCCAACTTCAACAATCCTAACAAAAACAGAATTCTATTTTGGAGTGGGAGAGTTCATTTGGGAATGAGAAAAATAGACTCTAATGCTCACTATGTTTAAAAAGTTTATTTTGAGAAAAGGATCTGGTTATCTCAGTCTTTAGCTTGTACTTGGCAGCCCTGTTTCATGGATTTATCCCCCTGGGGGGGTGGGGGAGGTGAGGGGGTGGGGCTGGGGGGAGGGGGAATGTGGATAACAGAGCCGCTCCAGTTTTCCCACTCTTACTACCGTATTTTGCCGTGTATAATGTGCACTTTTTTGCCCAAATTTTTGAGGGGAAAATAAGGATGCGTATTATACATAGGTAGTACTGCTTCCATATCTATATAAATGTTTTTAATTCTTTTATTTATACTTATGCATTAAAAGTGTAACTCTAGGAAGCAATAATGATATCCGTATGCAAAATAATACCCTGGAATGAGATCACTGATTTTGTGTCTAAATATAAATAAATAAAAAATTGAATTAAAAAAATTAAAACGAAAGATTTCTTTTTCCTGAAAGTTTGGGCTAAAAACGTGGGTATGCATTATACATGGCAAATATGGTAATTTTGTGCTAGGGTTCAAGTGCTCAGCAGAAAATAGATGCATTGTTTCCATGAACTGTATAAAGGAGCAGGAATGAGGAAATGTGAGGAGGATGATTTCTCAATTTTACTTTTTAAAAGGCGCTGTTGTGACTGCATTTCCTCTAAAGTCAACGTTTTGTGCCCTGTGTGACCAATGTGCATCCTTTTTGGTTGGCAGTATATGGAAAGACGGGAAGGATTTTCCCTCGCCCAGCAGCAAACCAAGCAGGGGAGCTGGGAGAACTGACTGCTGAGGCATCTTTAAGAAGAGAGAGTACTGATCTTTGAAATCATTAAGCCTTGGTATTTTGATCTGTTTAAAAGGTGAAGTGAGTTTTTTTAATAAGAAAGCGGGAAAAAAAATCTACTAAATGCTTAAAGACTGATTTCTGAGTTTCTAAGTCTTACTTGATCTTCACAGTCACATCACTGAAGCCACCACATTAAAATCAGAGGAGGAGACGGAGCCCAGCAGCGTGAAGACAGCTGCTCTGAGCAGGGGTGGGGACGCTGAAGAGGCGGTCTGCTGGCCAGGAGGGTGGGTTCTGAAGTCACAGAGCCTTGACTGAGCCCCAGCTTTGTCATTTACCAGCTCTGTCACTTTGAACCACTGGCTTACCCTCTCCAAACCCATTCCTTCAAACTAAATGATGTATATAAATCACTTTGAATTCTCGGCAGATAGTAGGTGCTCGATAAATGTCAGCTCTTCCTGCTCTCCTGACAAGATTTTAACAAATACCAACATGATATGGGGTCTTCCCCCTCTGCTCATCCAAAACTATGTATTCATGTCATCTTGTATTTTATTTGGCCTTCGCATTCACTGAAGGAGTTTTTCAGTGCCTGCTGTTGTCAGGTAGTAGGCACCGAGGAGTCAAAGATGCCCAAGCCACAGTCCTGGCCTTTGGGGACAAGGAAATGGAGATGATACCAATAGCTTAAACAGCGACAAGAGGGAGAGGAAATTGGCGGGGGTGGAAATGGGGCGGGCCAGTGAGAGAGGGGCAGGGGAGACGCAAGTGGATCTGCTCTGCAGGCAGCTGTTTTCAGGGGTCCGGTAGCTGCGTCCGGAGAGCAGGGCTGGAGGTGTGCATTTGGCATCGTGTGCCTATGAGCTGGGAGCTGGGAGTGGGCACGCCCTGTGACGCTGCCAGAGGGGCCCAGGGGGCCAGAGGAGTGGGAAGAACTGAGGGTGAAGAGGGAGCCCAGAGGCACCAATGCTTGGGAGCAAAAGACAGCAACAGGGGCTTTGGGGTATCCCCCAGGACACCAAAAGATAGAACGTATGACTATTTAGGTTTTTGATGAATATTTAATTTACTAAATAAATTAAACTACAATCCAAAAATGTAGTTTTGTCTTGAGTTGGGATCTACTACAAATCTTATATTCTATTTAAAATTATCTAAACTTTGTCAATCTTTTTAAGAGTGATTTTTCAACTTGATTAAAGTAAAAAACATTTTATGTATTTCAGTTTTCTGACTAATAAACAAACCTTTCCCCAGTACTTATGTCATTTTATAAAATGAATAAATTAAACTCATAAGTAAGGTGAATCTTCAGTTCTCTTAAACATTTTAACCAGTGTAAAGCATAGCAAAATTATCTCAAAAGTTCCAACTTAATGATCCGAAGTCTAAGTCAATCACCTAGTGACATATTTTATAGCAGAACCACAAGGCTAAATCATGTTAATTAATAAATTATCTTAAAAACTATGAATATTGTAAAACAAAAAAGCTGTGAATATTGTATATCTTTAAAGCATTAAATACAGACATTTCCACAAACTTATCTAAAAATTTAAATACTCTGAATTTTATTTAGTGCATCCTATCTACACTTAATTCTAAACTGCCCAGGATTAAGACACTATCTTGTAAGAAATTCGCTTTAATGTGGAATCCAAACCTGACAGAGGGCTTCCTCCTCTCACCTCTGTCCCCAGGTTCAAATGACTCGACACCTAATTCTCCAGTCCTTTTTGATTCTTCAGCTCCCACCCAGGCTGCCTTGCCAACCGACCTGAAACAATGAGCCCAGTCGCCTTTCAGTCCTACTCTGAGTCCTTCGCTCACCTTTCTTGACAGCAGAGTCACAGCTCCTCCTGAGGCTGGATTCGGCCTCACGGGCGCCCTGATAATAGGCGGCAGACAACTAGGGGCCGCAGGGAGAAACACGACGGTATACTTGGGGTCAAAGCAGAGGGAATTCCAAAAAGGAAGGCTGCAGTAATGTCAGTAGTCTGATATGCAGCACGGGAGTTTATAAAAGGATGAAATATGACAATTAGATTAATAATGGTCATAAATTTAAATTTAGGGTTCAAATTTCATCACTGAAATTTTCATGTCATGATGTGGGTGGAAAACAAATAGCTACGAATTAGGAGTGAATGGGAAGTGAAAAACTGGCAATTGCAATTAAAGGCAGGAATGATTCTTTATGACTTTTCAATTTAATATTTTAATAAAGAAAACAGTGACGGGGAGAGAAGGGGGGAGAGAGGGAGAGCCAAAAAGCAGAGGAATAAGGCTCAAATGAAGAAATATTTGTTCTGTATTTTATTTTTTAAAAAAAGATGAGTGTGTTTACTGAAGAGAGTTGCCCCTTTTGGGGGGCGGGGGAGTGCTAAGAATTGGAAGAGTCAGGATAGAGACAGGATGAATTGGTGAAGCAACGTGCCAGAGGACAGGGGCTACCAGTAATGGAGCCCTTGTGAAAAGGTTGACCTTGAAGAGGAAAAGGAACACCTTACCCTCTGAGAATGGAGGGAATGAGGAAGGGATTGATAGGGAGGCAGATAACTATGTGGATGCGGGTGGAGCAGGAAGCTGAGGTAACCGGGCCTGGAACTGCCTGAATCTGGCTTGCCTGGGGCCACTCTGGCAGTGACTCAACTCGCCGGGACAAAACCTGGGCTGGGACCGGGACAGCTTCAGAAATGCCCAAAGAAGCCATCACAGCTTTCCAGTGGGGTAGCAGTTCCTGAGAATCACAGGCCAGAGAAGAAATCCTAGGGGTTTCTATTCAACTAGGTTTAAGAAAATGAGACGGGGTGAAGACACATGCTCAAGAGCAGTCACTAGCACCTCTTAAACTAGAAAGCGGGTCTCCTGGCCCCCAGAACCATGTTTCCTGCCTCCTTTCTCTCTCTCTCTCTCTCCCCCCTCCACCCCCTGAGCCCCCACCGCCAGCTGACTTTTCCTCATTCTTCTGCTCTGAGCACAGTCACTTTCTCAGAAAAGTCTTCCCTGACCTCCTGACCTCTCTTTCCTCCTCCTCTCACTCAGACCCCATAAGGGCTGTTACACACCATTTACCTTCCTTTTGTGGCACCACGACTGGAAATTCTATTTTTATTTCTGTGATTATTAAATGTTCCTTTTCCCAGTGGATATTATAAGCCAGATGAGGACAAGGCCTTCTCTTGTTTACTCCTGTATGGAGGTCAGCACAGAGCTCAATGCCTACCTCAATACATGTGACAAATGAACGTATATCCCAAGTACATGGTGTGGGAAAACAGTAGTCAAGCATTTTATTTGCAAATTCAAGTTTTTCATTTGTTAAAAATGTCCATCTGGGGTTCCAGAAAGGAGACTTATACTGACTCTATAGCTTGGGCATATATATGGAAAATGCTCAATACCTATTTGTTGAGTGAATGAGAATTTCTGCACTATTGGAATTTTAATTCCCCTAAAGAAAAAAAACAAACAAACTTTGCCTCTAAGTCATTATTGAAAGATTAAAGATATTACCAAAAGATTAAAAAAACCTATTTAAACAAGCAAAATTAAGATTTTCCAAGCAATGTTATTTAGAGTAAATATTAGACTTCATCAGTACTTTTGGAAAAACTGATTTACAGTGAAAAAACTGATCATACAACTAGGGTAGCTTCAGGGTCCCAAGTAACTAGAAAACCCAATGTTTAATTTCCGAAATTTCATACTTTTGAATATCTCAGAGACATCGCTTAGATCCAACTCTTAGATCCTAAACACATTTACCAATTTTTAGTGTAAAACTTCATGCATGTGCAAACATTTAGAAAGAAATGACACTACTAAGGAATTGCCTACCACCTTTCTCAGGGAAGGAAATTCATGTACACGTGCATGAAGATTAGTACCATACAGTAGGCAAATATTTTTCCATGTCCCACCCAAAGCAAACAAATGAAAATAGAAGCTTCAAGGACAATTATAAAATATCTCCAAATTTAAAGACACAGCATCTTTTTCTGCTTTGGTTTCCCTCTATATTTTCATCAGAAATAAATATTCCTCAGTTGGTCCCAATTGAGAAGTTCTACCAGGAAAACATTTTGATTGTGATGGAATTAATTTTTTCCTTATATATTTTTATGTAATGAAGCAAAAAAAAAACAAAAAAAACAAAACAACAACTGGATAAAAGGTACACAACTGTTTGTTAATTACGGATATTAAGAGACATCATAGAATCTACCTTGTCTAACCTTTAATTATCTCTAAGGACCTTTACATTCTAATTCTTTCATGGAAATTTTAATTTCCAATAGATGCTATCATAATCCCTATTAACAAGCAAAATTTACCACTGTTTAGACATACAAACCAAACCCCCCAAATGTCACAGTGTTAGCATAAAAATGCTTTGTTAAGATTCATTTGGGCAAGTTTCGGGGAACATTAATCCTTGAGTTGTCAGTGTAGACTACTTTTAATCTATCCTGTTATCCATCTAACATGTTTTACATTTTAATAGAAAATTTGGTAACTATATCTCATACAAGGTCACTATCAGTCAGATAGCTTATTGCTCAGCCTGGCCGCAGCTGAAACGCACAAAGAGAAACATAACCTTTTCCAGGCACGCACCCGGGCCAGGATGGGGTGGGAAGGACATCATACCAACTCGCTAATAACTCCCCCAGGCTCACCACTCCTGTTATCTAGGAATTTTCCGACTCTAAGATCTGTTGAGTTGTGGTTCACTCATATTCCTCCATGTTCTCTTTGTTATGAAGGTCCCTTGGCTATTCCTCACGGAAGGGCATGGGTTCTGCTCTGCCTTCATCACCCTCTCAGCCTCTGCGTGACGCTAAACTCCTGAATTTGTGAAAAGCATAACATGAGCTTTCTAAAAGGCAGGACAACTGCTGACTGAGGGGAGAATAATTGTTAGTACTTTAAATGTATGGGTGTTTTTTCACAACATCCAAGTACTAGGTTTCTTAGTACAATTTAAAGGCATATCGCAGTTGTGATACTCAACTACTTTTGCTTTCTCCAAATTTTCAGATAAAATGTATAAATGCATTAGATGGATAACGTAAATACTTAAAGCATTGTGAACGCATATAATTAGCAATAGGAGAAACTGGTTTGAAAGCGTTTAAAACTCAACTTCATATAAATGTGTGGGTGTGTGTGAGCCTAAACAATAAAACAGATGGTAATTTAAAAAATGGAAAAGTTTAAGATATGGAAAGTGTTAGGTTGAAATAAATTAATAAAACACTGGAAACAAGCTCACCAAATTGGCAAAAAGGGAGAACAGTTTCCGAAAGACAGCGGCCCATTTAGGTGATGAGCAGCAGATGTCTAGTGTAGTTCAGCACAGACAATAGTACCCTGATTAGCTTCCGGGGAGGAGAAGAGGGTCAGGTGCCGAAGGCAGGAAAGCCAAACAGCCCAAAACAGACTGGGGCATGGAACGCCCTGTGTAACTCCTGGTCTCAGGACAAAATAGTTCTCTGCCCTTGTTTCTGCCAGTGAATCCTGATCCAGAAGAGTCGAGTTCGTGGGGTCACTGCCACCTGAGGGTGGACAATCTGAGACATTGCTCTGGGCCCACAATCAGGCCAGCGGCAGCTGTGATTCTGTAAGATAAGGAACAGTCCCTGAAACACACTCTGTGAAAAGGGCCTTTGAGAGTCCTAGAAGTGAGAGTGCTGAAGACAGCTGGGGGAAATCACTGAGATTATCAACCAATTAAAAGAACCCTAGAATAGCATGCCATTTCCTTTAGGAAGTTTCGGATACTGGCATATTGCTGCAGTGGGAAGGATACTCAGCAATCCTCCCTTCCATCCAAAATCCATTTTCCCAGCATAAGCAATTAAGCAACGCAGCTGAGTGCCCCTAGCTTATTCTTACCGTGCGCGGTGCGTGAGTTTCTGTGTGGGGCTGGGGAAGGAAGCTGAGTGACTGCCACCCAAGTGTGGGAATCTTCGTCCTCCCTGAATTTCAGGTCTGCCTCTTGGACCTGCCTCCTGATGGCTTTCATGGCTGTTTGACAGTATGTTGGACATGATACTGGACACTGCCTGTCTCAGTCAGAGCACATGATTTATTGAAGGAGAAAGATTTATTCACTTCACAGGCCAATAAAAGCCAAGTTATTCATAGGTGCGGTGAGGGCTAGAGATGACTTAACTTACAGTAGAAAGGAGTCTCAGAGTTAGCATGTCCCTGGAGTCTCCTGTTGGCTGTGCTATTAATTTAGAACCATGCGACTCTGGCCAAGCCGTTAACCTCTCCGGGCCTCAGTTTCCTCAGATGTGAAATGGAGATGCTGAACGAACTGACCCCTTTTTGGATCTAACACTCTGGAATGAATGTGGTCTGTGTGTTCAGAAGAGGGAGAAATCATTGTGAGCTAGGATGGTCCGTAGTTTTCATGCTAGAAATAGGGTAGTCTGATCATTTTCTGCACAGTCAAATTTCTCAGTTGCAAAATAAATCCAGAGTACAGAAATGTCTAATGTACACTGCTCTGAAAATGTCCCTGGTAAACTCTGCCTCATGGGTAGTCACTGTTAGACATTTTTTCTTCCAGATATTGCACTTGCGCCAATTATTATTATTATTATTATTGCTAAGTTATGAGGCGGGGGAACCCCCCAAAACCTGTAACTTATTTATATTAAAAATTGTGGATTCATTCTCACGTTTAAATTTCAGTCACCTTCAAAGCACTCTCCACTTGATACGATACACCTATCAAGACTCTTCTTCCACTGCTCAAAACAGTTTTTGAACTCGTCGATTTTGATGCTTTTGCCATTTTTTGTTTCACCCTCCCATACTGGCAAAACGTTTCCCTTTGAGGACTTTTTTCATCCAGGGAAACAACAAAAAAAAAGTCACTCGGGGCAAGACTGGGTGAATAAGGAGAGTGGGGCATGGGGGTCACGCCGTTTTGGGTCGAAGACTGTTGAACACTCAGCGTGGTGTGGGCAGGGGTGCTCATGAGTCACCCATCACGAGATGGGCAGAATCGTTGAAAGAGTCTTCAAAAAAATTTCACCGAAGCCAAACACAGCCTCTCACACCACCACCAGCTGGTACGCTGATACCGATGGGTTCCCAGAATACCTATGGGGGAAGCCTGTACTACGAGGGGCCTGTGCTCCAGAAGGTAATTTGGTAAGTGCTAATTAAATTCATGACTATTTGTATTAACATGGAACACTAAGTTCATGCTTCTTCAACAAGTTTTTAAAAATTTAAGATTGTATTCTGGACATCTTTCCACCATGACATCACATATACATCTCGTTTTTTTCATCAGAGTATTGCATTGTATCTACAAATTGTACTTCATTTAACTGTTGTATATTGACAACATACAAACTGTCTCCTTTTCTTTTTGATCACAAAGAACCCTACAACAAAATTATTTGTATCCCCTGCCCCAAAACTTAACCTGGACACCTCCCCCCTCACTTCCCATTTCCAATCCATCACCAGGTTCCAGTCATTTCACCCAGTATCTCAGGAAACCATCTACTTCTCATCTAATTACCTCCACTTTATTCAAGTGGAGAGTCAGCACCATCCACACCGTGGCTCCGTAACTGGTTCCCTCTCCCCGCAAGTCTGGCTTTTGGTTTACCAAACTGCAGCCGGAGAGGAAAATCTTACGACTTTCCAGTTTAAAACCTTCAATAGCTTCTCACTGTTCTTAAGATAAAGACCATTGCCTTACAATGACTGTATTATCTGTAATTCAGTTTGAAATATGTCAACATAGACAGCCTGAGAATTGAGTATGATTTTAATCTCTACCTTAGGTTGTAAATTAAATTAGTTGCCCCAATCAAGTATATACACTTCAGAGATGACTTGTGAGAATGTTATTATCTGAAGGCTACACACAGTCCAGAGGTGGTTTCTATAGTTATGTTGGCTTCTTTATCTCAAACCAGAGCAAAGGGATTTATTCATTGGCAAATGGATGTTAGAGGTTACTTCTTTGGGGAGGCGTGGGGGTAGGTGGGAAAGGTTTAGCAAAGATAAATGGCGATGGACAGAAACTTGACTTGGGATGGTGAATACACAATACAGTGAACAGATGATATGCTATAGAATTGTGCACCTGAAACCTGTATAATTTTGTCAACCAGTGCCATCCCAATAAATACAATAAAAAGGAAAAAAAGAAGTGATTTTTCCTTGGTGAAGTCAGTTTTGTATAAGATGTGTGGATTGTCTAGAAATGGTGTGTAGGGGTGTCCAATCCACCGGGGGGGGAAGGGTGGCCCGCAAGTGGCCCAGGATGGCTACAAATGCGGCCCAATATAAAATCATAAGTTCACTTAAAACCTATTTTTTTTGCTCATCAGTTTTTGCTAGTGTCTGTGTATTTAATGTGTGGTCCAAGACAGCTCTGCTTCTTCCATGGTGGCCCAGACACACCAAAATGTTGGATGCCCCTGGTGGCCTTCCCACTCTTGCATCATCTTGTAGATGCTGGCAGTCCAGTCACCTGTGGTTACAGCAGTCCCCAACGCTCATTGCTAAAGAGTGCCTTGTCCAGGGTTAACTCCAAAGCTTCTCTGCTTAAACACTTTGCCCTGCTTCCAAAGAGTCTCACACTGCCTCTACAGAACTATCCGTGAAATACTGGGTTGGCCAAGAGTCTGTTTAGTTTTTCCTGTAAAATAAAAGGCACATTTTTTCATTTTCAGCAATGACTTTATTGATTTGGATGTTTTGCATATGTTGACTATCTCCCATGTGGTATAACATTGATTGTTCTCAATTAATATCTCAATTTGATCGCTATCAACCTCAACTGGTCTACCCAACAGTGAAGCATCATCCAGTGAGAAATCTCCAGCATGAAACTTTGCAAACCACTTTTGACGCATTCAATCAGTCACAGCACCTTCTCCACACACTGCACAAATCTTTTTTTATTTTTATTTTTTGCATTTCAGTTGTGTTTTTACCTTTCTTGAAATAATAATATGCTGAAAATGCTGCACTTCTTCTATCTTTAATATTAAAAGGGCTACACAAAAATTCACCAGTTTTGTAAGTTTTTAAAAGAAATGCATGCTGATATGACAGCTGTCACAATACAATCTAATAAAATTGGTTCAAATGAAGTTAAAGACAACTAAGTGCTACTAGAGCCATCTTATGGAAAAAAAACCAAACAAACTTTTTGGCCAACCCAATATATAATTGCAGAAACTGAAAGAACAGAAAGGGGGACTTCACCAAGCTTACAAAACAGGACGCATGATTTTTTTCATTCCTGTTACTAATCAATGTGTTGAACTGAGCCTGAGATTTGCTTTTGGATCACGTGCGAGACTCCGAGGAAGGAGACCTTTGCCCTTACCCAAGCCTAAGTATCAGAAGTTTCAACATCCACCCCCCCCCCCCCAAAAAAAAATTCTAAATAAAGAAGGAGGACCAGACTGGTTGAGGTCAGATTATTGCACAGAGCCTACAAAGGCCTGTGTGATCTCGCTTCCACCCACTGTTTCCCTCTCTGGTACTCAAGACACTTCCAGGAGGGCTGCTGCCACCTCGGGAGTGTGAGCGTGCTGCCTGCATCCCCACCCCTGCGATGCCCTCCACCCGGTTAGACCCCCCTCATCCGTCCTCAGGGGAGCCCTTCCTGCCTCTCAGACCAGACGGCAGCTCCCTGTCCCCCGTGCACAGTGCCCGGGACTCCTCTCTGCCGTCCTTCCAGGAATGCGGTGACACATCTGTGTGACTAATATGTCAGTACCTAAAGGGACTATGTGCAGGTCCACTGTGTTCACCTTTGTACCCCTACCACCTGCACCGCCTCCATTTGTTCCATTGAAGATCATTTCGATTTTAGCCTCTACAGCATTAATGGGGTGGGGTGGGAGGCTTTTTATGCAATTAAGTTCACTAAGTGGTGTGGGCCCTCCACAGTAAAAACATTTTCTAATATATATATTTAAATCCAACTAAACTTACAGAGTGAAGGATGAAGATTATATAAAAGACCACAGGCAAGGCCATGGCCTTCTCTCTTAAATATCAATGTCCCCTTACTTATTTTGAAAATCCTTCATAGAAATGAGGGCCAGGGAAAAGTCACCTTCCTCACCTCTCACTTCTCCATATGTCAGAGCTTCCTTTCATCTGGTCACTCACAGAATGATCATTTTGGCACCTCAGGAAGTTCCGCTTCCTCAGACAACTCCACTTCTATTTTGTTTCCCCCAAATGAAGTCATTGGTGCCCATCCACCGTGCCACTGATGCACACATGGAACTGCTGCTACATCTTGCCCCCACATTCTCTACTTGCTTGAGGTACACGGAGCTTTTACAACTACTCGTGGTCCAAACCTCTCATTTTACATCCGAGAAAACTGAAAGCCACAGAGGCCAAGAATCCGATTTAGTAAAACATTTGCTAAGTGCAGGCACACGCTAGGGGAAGCAGTTAGTCAGCTTCCCAGTTTTATAGAGAAGGAAGTGGGAACATAAGGGGATTAGGTGAAATTCCTCCTGAGGTCGCACAACAAATGGCAGAGTGAGGATTCGCAGGGGAGGAGCCCGGCCCTCATTCCAGTCTCTTTTGGGAGAGCGGCTCCTGTTTCCATTCCTCCGAGACTCCCGGCAGAAGTGCAGCGCCCCCGACGAAGACACGGCCCCCACCCCAGGTTTCTCCTCAGAGGGCTCACAGAAACTATGTAGGTGGTGAGCGCCGGCAAACGCAGGGAGGGAAGAGATTTAATGGGACCAAACATGCATATGATGCTGTCATCTGTGTTTGAGAGGATGATCCTGATGATTTCTGACTTATGGGCGTGTGTGTATGTGGGCCTCACCCAGTTACACCTGCCATTAGGGGCCCTGCGAAGTGCGAGGGTGGCAGATTCTTGAGTTTTTATTTGTTTGCTTGTTTTGCTTTTTTGTTTGTCTAATTAGCTCTTACAGGACAACTGTCTCTCGCGGAGATAATAAAGCTATATTATCTACTGTAGCTTTATTATTGCTCTTATGTAAAAGTCACATGCCTTTAGCCCATTAAATCTTTGAATTTAGGCAGGACATTAAATAAAAAAAAACAAGCCCCTAGCTTTGTCCACCCCAGTGGGCTGTGACACCTCTGCCTGCTCCTGGGGCCCGCTCGCCTCCCGGGAGCCACAACCTAGCGCCGTGCTTTGGCACCAGCAGGCGCTGCATCTATGAGAGAGACTAGAATAGAGACGGAACTCATTTTACGGTGGGCACTGTGGGGCGGGGGTCAGGCTCCGGCAGCGGGTCTTCTGAGGCAGGGCTCCGCCTGGGTTGCAGTGCGCGGCCGAAGCTTCTATTCCGTCCCCTCCTAGAACACTTGGCTTCCTTCACCAAAACCAAATCCCACTGAGAATCATAAAACCTGCCAGGTCAAGTTTAAAAGAGAATGCAGATAAATTGTACTTTGTAAACCAAATCTTCACTGTCTCGCCAATTAATTCTGTTTTATGATTCTCTTCAGCAATGACTGCAGCAGTAAATGCATTTGTTACACACTAGGTAGCTACCAAACCAGGATCCAGTCCCAGGATGCCTAGATTTTAAACTGTGAGCTTTCCCAACTCCACATGGGGTGGCAGTTGGGGGTGGGGGGAGGTCAGAGGCTGGGAAACAGGGAAAGGGGTTTCCCTGAAGTAGCTTAGGAGAGTATAGAGCTCAGGGTTAGAAACAAGAGGTCCTGCTCTAGCTTTGTTCCAGCTTGTGGGGGACCCTGGACCCCTCCTCTCCGGGCCTCAGTCTTCTTATCTGTACAGCCAGGTGCTTTTACCCCTTTGGGGTCATGATTCTGTAATCCATGGACTCTTTATTTTATTTATTTTTTGCCTAAGCTTAAGAACAGGCTTAAAAATGTATTCAGACAAAATAAAAATCTTTTTATCGCTGAAAGAATCAAAAGAAAAGCTGCAAAAGAGCTCACATCATTTGAAATATAAAGTCTAATTTGTTGCCGTTGGGATCAATATAAGGAAAGAAAAACAAGAAAACCAGGTGAGGAAAGAAATCATTTTTTATAAGGCATTTTCAAATTTCTATGAAATAAGTACTTCCAAATCATCCATATACATTTTTAAACCCTTCTCTGAGTTTGGTACAGTGCATATAGAAAACAAAATAGGACCCAAAATTGATCAGATCAAAAATTTCCTCCAAAGACCAAATGTAAAACCTGCAGGGTGTTTTGGTGAGCAGATAGAAGAGTGGGCTTAGAGTCGGTAGACCTGGGTTCAAATCCTGACTGAGTGACATCGTTAAATCTCAGGGTCCTTAACTGTTAAAGGGGCGTAATAATCCTACCTGTATAGATGTCCATGGGGCAGTTGGGAAGATCTAATACACAGAAGATATATATAAAGAACTGTTTCATTATAAGTACCTGCCAAAAAAATTCTCATTTATATTTGGGAAATCTACACGAGCTTGCAGATTTGGGACTTTAATGTTTCAACTGCCTCTTGACAAAACCACCATCATTACCAAAAAGTATCTTCTTTTTCAGTAGTAAAGAAACACAAACAAAGGTAATATGACAAGCTAAAGGCTGGGAAACTGCTCCGAACTTGGCAGGCCAGAGCCACCTTCACTTCCTCTCTCACTTTCCTTAGAATCCAGTTTGGCATCAGGTCCTGTGAGATGTGCTTTGAAATGCCTCCCAGATTGGACCATTGGCCTCTCTTATTTCTTTCACCATCTCTGCTGCAGTCTGAGCTCTCCTTATGGCACACCCAAATGACAGGAAATCCTCGTCTCTCCTTCCTCCAGTCCTCCTCAGGGCCGCCTGATTAGCCTTTCCAAAAACAAGCACACTTCCTTTTACACCATGAAGGAACTTGCCCTTGCAGTGAGTGGCCCCATGCAGTCCAGGATCCCTTCACCTGCCTGCAGACTACAGCCTGAGGGCCAATGCTCTTGCTGTTCTCCCTGCCTGGAATGTTCTTCCACCAGTTCCTCCTGAGATCATTCCCATCCCCCGCCCACCCCGCTCCCTCCAGTGCCTACTTCTAGGGCTTCACTGTGCTTATGAATAACCTGGGATCTTGTTCCAATGCAGGTTCTGATTCAACAGGTCTGAGGTGGAGCCAGGGCTGCATTTGTAACCCATTCCCAGGTGCTCACCACGCAGGGTCCATCACTCACCCGCTGCATCCTTTAAGTCAGACTAGCATGTTTGGGTTTCAACTAGAAGTTGGGGTTCACTTCTACTGTTGATGTGAGATTTAAGTTGGGTAAGGTACGTAAAGTGCTCTGCCGAGGTGTGGTAGGTTGCCAAAATGGCCACGATTCGCCACCCCTCCTGAACCCTCACAATTCTCTTGACTTGTTTTAAAATAGATTGGAAGAGAAGCAATTGGCGTCCATTTCCGGCTAGGCCCCAGCTCTCTCGCTCGTTCTCACAGCTATGCTGAGTCTGCCCAGCAATGAGCCCCGCTCCCCAGCTGACTCAGCCGGGGGTCAGCCAATACACAGAGGCAGAGCCACCCTGGTGACCCCAGGTGTGTAAGCAAGCCTGGAAAAAGACCAGAAGGTTCTCCAGGCCCTACCTGCTGATCCACAAAGCCATACACTAAATAAATGGTGGTTGTTTTAAGCTCTTAGGGTTTAGAGCGGTTTGTTACATGGCACTAACAAATGATACTGTAAATGATATTGTATTGATAAATGATATTATATATATAAATTTCTCCATAAACAGTAGCTATAATTTTTTAAGAAAAAAGTACTTAACAGAAAATGAATTTTCCATGCCACTGAAATTTGTACTTTTTGGTTAGTGCCAGAAGATAACTGAACTGGAAATTGGGATTTCTTAGATTCTGGTTCCAGTAGATTTTCCAATAGGCAGCCTCAACACTTTGGACATATCACTTAAGCATACGGGGCCTCATTTTTTTTTTTTTTCCTAGCTCTAAAAATGCTTGAAGGTGCATTTTTCCAAAATGCAATACTTATTTCCTTGTTAACAGATAGTTCTGAGCCCAACTTTCTTTTCTTGTAGACTTTGGTTTTACTCACAGGCAACCGTCATTGCCCTCTCTATTTAGTAGTGGCTGTGGCTACATTTCACACCTAATCATAATAGCCATACACTGAACCTACAAGGTGGGCTTCCTTGCTGTGGACCAGGAACTCAGCAAGCCAAGCTCATTAGGCTGAAGATAAATGTGCAGTGCCACAGAAGTTCTAGTGAGAATCTCAGTATGCAGCTCTGAACTACTTGCAGGTGCAGGTAGACTTTCATTCATTTCTAGATTGCAGCCAATACTCCAGACGACTGAGGGTGTGTAGTCTGATCACCAAATAAGAGGCATACTGTTTTACAACCATCTGCCTTTATCTCATGTAAATAACCCAAGATATGTACTCAATTATCAAATGGGTGGGAGATTTAACACCAAAATTCAAGGAAATTTCAAAACTCGTGTATGCAGAGATCAACTCCGGGACTAACAAACAAGTGAATTACAAATATATCCAAATACCTGTTATATTACAAAGCTATACCTGTGTCAATGAGTCAATAGCCAAGGAGACTTTTCTTCTGTCATAGGCACTCAGGGCCTCTCACACACTAGTACACACTCTGACGCCACATTCCTGGAAACATGGTACACTCTTCTTTGTGACGTAACAGCAGGCCATGTTGTGACCAAATTAAAAAAAAAAAAAAGGCTGTTCTACTGCCCACTTTCACTACTGTTACACAATAAAAACTCAGGTATTGTTATTCCCAGAAACTAAATCAGAGAACATGTATACAATACGAGGGCAACAAATTATCTTAATTTTGGTTTCAGATGTATATATTTAAGTCTATATAAAGAACACTAGATTGTTCAAAATGTGAAATATATTTGGCTCATTCTTTACCAAAAACTTTTTTTCTGTGATGGAAACAAAGTACGTGGGGCCCCACAGTAATATCAGTCAGTAAGGAAGGCATCGCAGTCACACGTGGCTTATGATTATCTACCCGGAACAAATGTATTCTGAAATGACATGTAAATTACTGCAACTTCAGAGACTTGAGCCACCTAACATTTCTCTCAGTTTATATCCTGAATACCTTTCCCCCCTAATTATCTTTTGAATCAATTCACTTCTCTTTCTCCTCCCATGTGGGTTTTTACAGAAGTGACTTTGCTAGTATCTTCCCCACTTAATTGTTCTCATTGCAGCCAGGGACTTTCTAAAATGCAGGTCTGCTGTGCTTCAAGTCCTCCACGGCCTCTCTGAAGACTGTCAGATGAAGGCAAAGACTGTGTCCCCAGCACCTCACCGAGGCGCTGGTGTCTCTGGGTCTGCACACACGCTGTCTCCAAAGCCAGATCAGGGTTTCAGTTAATTCTAGAGAGCTGCTTGTACTCTGAACAGAACAGCATTCACTGCTAGGGCTGAAATTTGCGACATGATGTTCTTTTTGTCTTATGCAACTCAGGAGCGTCTTTTCTAAGATGTTTGATGACTCTGAGTCAGTATTTCAAGTTCTTTTAAGTATCTGCTTCAGGGCACATGTTCATCCAATGGGTGTGCTATAAGTATGTTTTACGATAGGGTCATTTTGATGACATACACTCCTGAAGATTTCAATCTTTGTGGGACATGTTCAGGGTACAAAGAGATAAAAGATTCCATTTTATTTTTCTAAATAGCATTCTCATGGTGACCAGACCCAAAAAAAAAAAAAAAGAAGAAGAAGAAGAAGAAACAAAAGGCTACCACTGGGTGACTCATTTGACTGGCAGGTGGGTGAAGGCTGACGTCCGCGCTCCCTTATCAACTCCTCTTTTCTAAATACCTAGAAATTTTATCTGCAACCAGATAATCAATCTAAAGACCAAAAAGGGAAGGGGAGAAAAAAAAAAAAAGACAGGGCCGAGGTACTATTTAACCAGAACTCCCCCAAAGAGCCCAAGATTCAAGGTGATTGGAAAACTTGTGGAACTAGGGGAGTTTGAAACATTCCAGGTGGAAGGAAGCCAGCTACGGGGAGGTTGGTATTCATTTATTCGGAAACTGGAGTCCATTCCAAGAAGCACTGTCAATGGGCTTCTGGGCACCCGGGGCAGGGCAGTTCCAAGAGCCAGAAGGGCAGCACCTGCTCTGCTCTTAGACTAGGATTGGATTTGGGCCAGAGCTTAGCCAGGTAGTGTTTCTAGGCTTAGAAGCATGAGGTAAGGAATTGGGGGAATCCTTCTATTTTTTAGGTTCCTGAACATATTTCATTGATATACCAGTTTTGTTTTAAATTCCAGATATGCAGAAAAGCTCTTAGTGCACAGCTAAGATTGCTCACATTTATCTTTCCATGTCATTACCTACCTAACTCTTTAGAACCCTTGGGGAGGACCAGGGCCCGGGGCCAGGTGCCATGAGATAGGTACTTATCACCTGGCTGCTGAGGAAAGAGCAGGATCAGAATGGACTTAGAGTAGACAGAAATAAATAAATAAATAAGAAAGACGAACCCTGCCTTCCTTTATCAGTGTCTGTTCCATTTCTCCTCTCTGATCAAGGCAGCTTCCTATAATAGCCTCTTTGCACTTCAGATAAATGCGAGTAACCCTGGAACTCTACCTTCAGCACTTCAAATTATTGTTTTGGTGACCTGCCTCATGACTGGGAAGGTGTTCTACAGGCACTGTTGTTGAGCCTTAGAAGACTTTAACATCTGTCTCCTCCTTAACACAGTATTAGCTGAAGGATGAAATGTGGGAGTAAGTAGTGGCAAATATACATTCTATTGTCTTTAAAAGCAGCAACTGGTGTCCACTTCTTTCTCACTCAACTCTCAACTGTTGCTCATCTTTTTCCCAGCTATGACTTCTTCGCGACAGCTTGGTTACAACGGCCCAGGACAGCCATAAGTCATGGCGGGACGCGCCACCAGTAATTCCCTCTTCATAGTGACAGGAAGAAAATATCTGTCTTCAATGATTTTAAACCACCACATGGAACACTGATTTTCTCTACATTCACTGGGCAAACATCTATACTGCAGTGCAAAGGAAAATGTACTAAGTTACTAAAGGGAGTTTTTGTTTTGTTTTTAAATGTAATTGCGGTGCTGCAGAAAAGAAAGGCAAACACTGATTTCTGCCTTACATCACTGGAAAAATTCTTCAGTGGTGGTTTGTGAAAATCTCACCTCATCAGGGCTGCCAAATGAGACTCAAGTAACCCACCTGCAGGAACTTGCCTAATTATTAAATATCCAGCAAACAGTGTGTGACCATTTAACCCTTTGCACCTAGCACCCTCTTTCAACGCCTGCTCCCACCTAGCACTGCACCCTGTCCCCTCCACACCTGCCTACTGTCACCCGGTGCGCCCAAGGGGACAAATCCTGGGACCCAAGGACATTTCAAAGAAACAGCGGCGGTCACGTTCTATTTCCATTTTATTTTATTTTTTTAAAATACTCAAATGCTTAAAAATGTGTGTGGAGTAGGGGGTCGGGAGCACTTAGAAATACGGGAAAATCTCTTACAGTTTTTCCAATTCAAGTTCTCCGGCACTGCTGAAAGTTCATTAGTTAGGGATTTAAAAACAAAAGTGTTTCATACAGCAGTTAGATGCCAAACTTTACAAACCGTCCTGATCTTCGGGGAATTGGTAAAAGTCCCCCTCCCGTCCTCTATCCTGAATTTTACCTCTCTTTTCGTGCCTTTCTTGAATGGTGTGACTTGTCCAAAGTAATCAAATTGAGAATTGCCTCATCCCCTTTTTTTTTTTTTTTTTTTTTTTTTTTTTTTTGCTTCACCCCAGGGCAAAATAAATAAATACATAAAAATAACCCGCGAGAGAAGTCGGGGAAATAATGCCACCAAGCCGAGTTCCGCAGCAGTCAAACCCATGCCCTCCCCGCAGCGGGGCCCGACGCGCGGGGTGGGGAACGGTCCTACCTGGGGCCGGGTGGCAGCGGCGCTGTCGGGGTCGCGGCGCCCATGGCTTCGCGGGGCTCGGCCGGCAGCGCCGGAAAACTCCAGCGGCTCAGCACCGCCCGCAGCCCGCGGCGCTCGCAGCTGCCGCCCCGGTGCCGTCATTGGGCCGGCGCATCACGTGGCCCGGCCCGAGGCGAGCCTCCCCGGCACGTGTAACCCTTTACCTGCGCGCCCCACGCCGCGCGGCGCCCCTGGAGGCGCCCGAGCCCACGGAACCCGACTTCCGACCCCCGGCAGCCGGGGCTGGCCTTCCGGACGCACTGAAGCAAAAAACCCAGGAGCGCGGCCTCTGCGCACCCACACCCAGGTCGTCTGCCGGCCTCCTCCCCGTGCTGGGAAACTTTTCCTGTCGTGTTGTCCCATAATTCGGGACTTATCTGGGGAGATAAGTAAACGCACCGCTTGCAAGTAGATCTGTACCCCTCACGCCCGAATTTTTCTGTTTCCTCCGAGTTATGGCAGTAGCCGCTTAGACCTGGTGTGTGCACTGTCGCCTGCCTTTGTGACACAGATGGTCTCAGCGAAAACGCAGACGCTGCCATAACTGCCAGGGAAGCCGCGCACGCTCTCCTGCACCCTCTGGACCGCAGGGGGAGTTCAGCGAAATCATGCTTCTTCGCTCCCACCTTTTCTCTCTTTTCCTGGTATAGGAACCTCAGCTGCAACTCTTCGTCCAATCTACTGAGCCCCACGCTTGTCCTTGTAATCCACGCACCCTAAAATACTACTTAGTTATGGGACAGTTTTTTTCACCTGCGCTCAGAAGTTAACGTTGGGTGCGACAGGAAAATGTATTAAGCAACTGCGCCACCTAGCTTACCTTCTTCTCTCTGCCCCCCAACTCATCCAGGGATAAAACAGGGTGCTGGAGAAGCAACCACACGGAACACCATTTAAAGATGGACATGCTGCCTTTAGTTTTTAATGTGCCCACTTAAGTGACTCCAGCGCCATTTACACACTTTCTTTTATAGAATAAAACCCACTTCTTAATCTTCCCAATCGCGTGGTAGCTACGCGCTTTAAAGTGACAGATTTAGGAGGGAAGTTAGACTGTTTTTTTCTGATAAAATCCTTTGCCACAATAAAGGAACCTCATGCCCACCTTCTAGCTGATGTTTTAGTAATGTCTACAAGATAATGGCACATTTATCAGTTAGGTTATTCCAACCATAAAGACTTTGGTGTTTATCTTAGGTTTTAAAGTGTGGTTCCCAGACTAGAAGAATGAGCACCATCTTGGGGAATTTAGTAAGAATATAAATTCTTGGGTCCCACTCCAGACACATCGATTCAGAAATAGTGAGGGACAGGGAAGGTAATGCACAGTCTAGTTTTCGAGTCGCTGCTCTTAGTATGTTCAAGTGGCTGGTTAAGTTACCGTCATGGATAGAATCCCAGTAAAGGTTGGAATTCTAAATTGGCAGAGGTGGTGGTGTTTTGGTAACTTCAAATTACCAGTGGTACATAATTTGTCACGCTGATATATTGAAACCGAACCCTCTGATGTGTTTGTGCAAAGTGTGACCTGGACTTCCTGCAGATTGCATGGAGTGCCAAATGGAGATCCTTGTGCAAAATACTGAAGAAAAACCTGTGGTTTCTTGATGCATGTGGAAACAAAAACAGCATAATTCACTTAGTTTTTAGTGTTGGTGTTTTCATTAACATATCATTGACAGTTGTCGTGGAAGAAGGAAAGCTCATTTGATTAGATTTGTCAATATAATTCTAAATTTGTCAATATAGTTCTAAAAAACCAATGAAAATTTTAAGTGCATAGTATTGGCTTACACTGTAACACACACACACACACACACACACTCAAATGCCACATGAGGCACTTTAGACTTTTAAGAGAGAGAAATAGTTGGATTTTATTTATTCATTTTCCTCACCCGAGGACTTCTTTTTTTTTTTCATTGCTCTTACAGAGAGGAAGGGAGAAAGAGAAACACTGGTATGAGAGAGAAACATTGATTGGTTGCCTCTCCTATGTGTCTGTACCGGGGATCATAGGCACCCGGACCGGGGATCGGACCCACAACCTAATTATATGCCCTGACGGAGTTACCGCAGGAGCTCCCACCAACAGAGCCAGGCCAGCGAGGGCAGATTCTTTATCTTTAGCATGGGCTTCTCCATTGGATGAATAGTGTATTTCCAATTGCCTGCATGGATGCTTTAACCTTTGAACTCTCTAGGTCCAACTTTTTTATTATTTCCTCAACTTCTATCTCCTAAACAGTTCATTTTACATTTGCAGCTCTGCTATCCACCCACTTTCCGCTGAAACCAGAATTTGTTTTCTCTCTCCAGCATTCCCCTCTGTCAGTAAACCCTGAAATCACTCTTGAATTGTCCCTCGTCTTAGCATTCCCCCTGCCACTGTCCTACGAGCCAACTCTTCTACTTTCTATCTCAGGTCATTGCGATAGTCTCTTTACTGGTCCCGTGCATCTCTATTCCATCCGACACTGTAATGCCTGAGTCATTCTAAAAACACCATTCCGACCAGGCCATTCTCCTTCCCAGGAACATTTTCATGATTGCCTGTTGACTACCAAATACAGTCTCGAATCCCAACACAGCCCATGAACTCACCCAGAATATACTTCGGCGCTGTTTTTGCTCATAACGGTTCCTTCACTGAAATGTCTGACATTCTGACAGCTAAGTCCTACTTTTTGTTCAAGCCTCAGCTATCTGTCACCTCCTCTCGGCCACTCTTTATGATTCTCAGAGTTAATTGCTCCTCTGCGGTGTATCCTCAGCACATGGTTTTCACTTTTAGTAACAACTTTGTGTCAGTATGCCTTACATCTGATTCAGTTGTGTCTTCTTTAGATTGTAGGATTGCGGAGGACGGGAGTTGTGACTAATTTTCAAGTCACCCTATGGCACAGCATAATGCTTTGTACATAGCAAGCATGCAGTCTTTGTTCTGTTTTTGAGCTTGGGATAGAAGATATTTAAACAACAAATTCCATGCCTAGGAAATGCTTCAATGCAAATGTTAATGGTCAACTTCTATATTTTCTTTGAGAATTGAAAGAGAAGAGGGTTTAACGTTCCATGTAATGGAATTGGATTAGCATCCAAGAAGGCATTGCCTAGCATGGGTAGTGGAGTCATTTTTAGGAGGGGTAAATTTTAAACAGAAGTCAGTGTCAACCATGTGAAGATGGAGACTATTAGCCTGATGGATAATGCAACTTCTTGATTTTAAGGTTCTCTGAGAGTAGTTGTTTCATGAAGTTTCCACCTGGTAATTTCCTTTGTTACCATGTAGGCCCTCCATTGCTGCCATGTTTAAAAAAAAATTGTGCGTGCGTGTGTGTGTTTCTCAGATCTAAGAGGTGATAAGAAGAAAAAGTGTGTATGGGAAAGGTCCCCTTAGTCCCTCATCTGTAGGAAATTTGAGTGGGATGACCCCTTGGTCATCATCCTTCCCACTTCTGCCCCAGCTCCAGATGGAAGCACACTGTCCTTGAATTTACACATAGAGCTCATTTCCTATCTGTTTTCCTGTTAAGAGTATGAAACCCTAGAAGGCATTCTTGGCAAAATAAATGCCCAAATATTTGCTAAATGAATAGTATAGCAACTACTGCAGTACACCTGAAAATCCTGAGTTTCCAAAGACCCCAATGACCTTCAGAGCCTAGCATGGTCTATCATCTTAAAGTGAGAAAATATCTCATAGATCATTATTAGAAAGCGCCTATCAGATACTCAATGCTATATTTTTATGTGCTTTGAGAAAGCTGACAAAAAAGACATTTGATTGTGCATTGAAATCCTGTTCAGCTATTTTCCCTGGACCTCTATGTCTAGGTTTCTTCATCTGTAAATCTGGAACACTACCAGTTCTTAACTCATAAAGCTGTTGTGAAGATTACGTGGCTCAGTACATGTGAAACTCTGAAAATAGTGCCTGTTATATAGTAAACATGAACAATTCCTCCTCCCTCTCCTCCTCCTTCACAGTCTAAGCTGGGAGAAAAACCAAACATCACACAAATCTACATAGTTTATCTTTTATTCATAGAAACAATACATACACAAGACTGTATATTGTTTGAAGACTGCCATTGTTTTCTAGTGTAACAACTCTGTAACAAAATTTAACTAAATGTAACATTTATGAAAATATAAATCTCTGATTGGGTAATTCTTCCCAACAATACAAAGTTTACATAAAAACATTCAATATGAGCTATCAGTTGCAAACAAGTTAGGAAAAATCAAGTCACTTGTTAAACTCTATCGGCTGTTACATAGAACATTCACACACTACATTTATTCCATCTAGGCATTTAATTCTTAGACATGTGTGACATGGAGGACCCACTGATAATGACAGGAATAAGATGTGTTGCCTGTGAAGTGCTAAGAGAAAGCATTGACTATACAATAAACTCCAGGTGATATGTACGTGGGTTGGGTCTTCTCTGGACTATCACCTTCCTGGCTGGTAGCCAGACCAGACGGAACATACAAAACAAAAAAAGAGTATTTCTTTCACCATGGAATGGGATGTTCCTGTCTGAAGCACATCTCTTTCCAAAGTGAAGTACAATTGACTTGGATACCCTAGAGGTCCGATCACTTTGTTTCTCCCATTAGCTTCAATAACGAATATGTCGCTGTATTTTTTTTTCTTTTTTTGCTCCCCAACATCCCTGTGAGGACTATGGCAGATACTAGCACGATCATTGTTTTTCACTTTACAAAAATGATACAGCAGAGAGGTTAAAGATCTGTCTATGGATGCGTGATGAGTTCGTGGCAGAGCTGGACCAAAAGCGAGTCAGTTCCTTGTTCACCATTCTGCCTGTTTAAGTCACAACAGCCACTTTCAAATAAAACCACACCAAACCACAACTACCGACATCCTTTGGAAAGTTATCCAAGGACATACCATGTGAAGAAAATCACTTTCCCCTTTTGGGGTATAATATTTTAAATAGGTGATGTATTTTTTTTTTTTTTTTTTAAAAAGAGCCTCTGCTTTGAAATGGAGAAGACAAGAAAAGTCTCCAACAAGTCCTCAGCAGAAAGGGTGACAGACAAAGAAGCATACATACAGTGTATAGAAGTAAGAAAGTGATTACAAACAGGGACAGTAAAGAACCTTGGGAGACCCCTAAGATTTATGGAATATTTTAGCACAAAGACAGGCATATTCAGTTTGTCCCAGAGAATTTGGTCATCTCTCTGCGTTCCACACAGGAAAAGAGGAGGAATGAGAGTAAGGCAGATGTTATCAGTGTTCCATAGATGGCATGTCGAGAACGCTTTCCTTCTATTAGGGTTGACTGCAGGGATTTAGGAAATAATTTATGCTTCCATACAATGGACTGCACAGCACAGGCTTTTGTTAGTACAATGATAAAAATGAACAGGTGTTTGGATCAAACCTGTAATGCCCTTCCTATAATTCCTCTTTATGCCTAGCACAAGTAGGCCTTGCAAAAAGACGTGAAAAGATCGTGGCTTCTTATTCAATGGGTTCTTCTGCAGTCCGGGAAGTAGTTTTTTAAATTATACGTTCTGTTACACTGAAACCCTGGCATGCAACTGTAGTTTCACGAAGACTGACTCTGTGTGTTCAGTAGCCCTATGACGGTGGTAGGTAGTTCTTGTCCCAGTCCAGTTCGTGACCTCACAGTTCATGCCCGTTCTCTTGGGAAACTGGGAGTACATCTGGGCATTTCTGTTACATGATTTTGCACCATTTGACCTTCCATCAGCAGACTGGATTTACACAGTTGTCAGGACTGTAAAATGTAAGGAGAGATTAAGGCTGGGTTTACTTATGGCCACACCATCACTTGAAGTCAAACAGCTCTTTGTGTTCACGATTTCAGCCAATTTCTATAAAATTAGTTCCAGTCCAAATGGTCTCTAGCCTCTCTCATTTGAACCAGTGGAGTGAGTTATGTTCCTTCTTCCCCTACAATTTAAAAAGTGTTAACCCTCCAGGTGATGTAGCCATTTAAATATGATTTCGACAAATTCTTTAGAAAAGTCTCAAGACTTCATTACTGGAGAAAATCTGACAAAAACACCAAAACACCAAAACCAAACAAACAAAAACCGCCCCAAACCAATTTCCCATTTCTGTACCTTTCATGAATATGTTAATGATGAACACGGGAACTCCGTCATCGTCCTTGTGTTTTAAGAAATGAGTAGCTTATCATTTGGGATACAGAAGATCTGCTTGCCCCCCCGCCCCTTCTGTGCGTGTATCACGCATTTCGGCTGAGCAGGATAAACACTTCCATCAGTCGTCAGGGCCGTAGGTGTGGCCCCTGGGTTCCAGGGCAGAGCACATCCGGTCATAGCAAGAATTGTGTTTCTTGGAGGGTGTCGCCTCGTTCGGCTCAGCAGAGTCACTCACTGTGATGGGACTGTCTCGTGCAAAGACCTCAGTAGACTCTCTCCATAAGCAATCCACAGACACTTTGAAACAGTAGCTGTTACACTTTGGCCTGGACGTCTGTGCTGCATTGTTGAATATCTGCCTGCTGTTGGAAGTGGCAATTTTAATTTTCAGTGCAGCATCTACGCGGTCCACCACCGTGTATATCCCTATGCTCCCATCGTCAAAACCCACAACGATGTTCAGGTGCCTCTGGGAGAGGGCAAGAAAAGTTGGTGTTTTGTAAAGGGAACAAGCACCGATATTTTTGCCATCGGCCAGCCTCATGACAATTAAACTGGATATGGCACCATTCTCATCCTCTTCCTCCCCGTTTCGGAAACAAATGTATACCAGGTAGCGACCGTCTCGAGACAACCTCTGCCGCCAGATGACCCCGGACGCGTGAACCACCCGTAATTTACCATTGTGTAAATCCAGCACGTTGATATTTTCATCTCCCCGGGATATAATGCCTAACTTTCCATTGGGAGATATTTCAAAATCCTCTAGGTTTTTCAGGAAGTTGCTTGGAAGTTGCACCCGGCGACAGATCACTTCGTCTGTCAGACTCCAGATGTTCACTGTCTCGGCCGAGGTGATAAACACGATGATGTCAGGACAGTCGGGGATCAGTTTGAAACTCACGATGGTGGTGCCGTCCTCACAGCAAAATTTCTTGGTGATGCTCCCTGTCCACAGGCTGACAGCCAGCACTTTGCTTTTGGTCATTCCCACCACGAAGGTGTTCGCAGAGGTTATAAAGGCATTCTGCAGCGTGGTCAGGATGTTGCAGACCCTGTGGCCCGTGGCCAGTCTCCACACCCTGGAGGCGTTTTCCTCACAGAGAGAGACCACAAACTGGTCGTTGTGTGTAATTAGCAGCTGAGATATCCTCTGCCCATTAATTCGGAAGAGGTTGTCACCGCTGCTGGTGTGCCAGACATACTGGCTGCTTTTGTCATCGGCTGTCACCATGATGTCTCCAGAGGATGTCAACACACAGTGTTCAACTATTCCTTCATGTTTAAACACCGCTTCAATGAACCCATTGCTGAAGTTCCATTTATGGACACAATCGGAGCCATCCAGGGAGTAAATGATTTCCCCTCTAGCAGGTAACACCAGGCTTTGGATGGGTTTTCCGGTCTTATCTATGTTGGACATCGCTGTGATGATGTCTATATCCCAAATAGACAGAACGCCACTGGTTGATAGAGACAGCAGCATATTGTGGTGACTGGATTTCACCAGCTTAACAATGGTACCTGAGATTTCCTGTAGGCTTGCCATACACTGTCCTGTGTCCCGCCTCCAAAAAAACACGGCTGAGGTATTTTCCATGGTCGCGATGATGCAGTCTCCATTTTTGGAGAGCACGGCAGATATAAAGCGTTCGTTGTGCTTAGCTCTGAACTTTTCAGCCACCTTCCACATGCCAGTGTCTAAGAGCTCAATGCTGAGGGCTTTGCAGATCAGAATTGCACTTTGGTCCTCCGAAAGTTCAATGCCGACCACCTCGCTGTCTTCTCTCCGGCAGTCAAAGTCATCAGTCAGCTGGGGGTTAGAAATATCCTCAGTATTCCAAACAGAAAGGCTTCCCTCACTATCTACCATTACCATTTCTTGAGCTGTGTCCAAGATAAGAAGAAACTGCACAAACCCACCTGAAAACTCAGATGTCACTGTACATAACTTTTCTCCACTCCCTAAGTGAAATATGGTGGTGGTGTTCAGGTACTGTCCACAGAAAGCATAGATCCCATCCAGAGAGCACTGGACACATGTCACTTCATACCAGCAGTGGAACTGGTAAAGGGGCCATCCATAGAGCAGATCGATGACAGTGACATCTTTGCTGGCTTCAAGCCATGCCAGGGCATGGTTGACAGACAGTGTAAATCCATTGATGTAGGGTGAGCCACTTCCATGCTTGGTCCCTTTGATTTCCACTTCAGACAGGAGACAAGAATTGACATTGTCATAAATCAGCAAGGTGTTATTGGTCGTAGCCACTACAAGATATTTTTCATCACTGGTGAGTTTCATGCCCAGGATGACAGACTGGGCCGTTGTGATTTGCCTGAGTAGCTGACGAGTTTCCACATCCCATGTGCTGATAGAACCATTTTCTAAAGCAGTGAGGACAGTACTGGGGTTAGAAGTTGGCAGAATCTCAGTGACATGCAGGTGACTAGATGACAAGGGAAGACGCTCTGGGCTATATGTCACATCCATGGATGAATGTAATGGCACAATGGAGCAATATTTGGGCCCGTCTTTGTCACACTCTAGAAGCAGGTGTCTCAGCTTAGGCAGGGAACTTACGACAGGCAGCAGCCTCTGCTGAAGCTCTGCTGAAAGGGAGCCAGGGAATGCGATGATCTTGTTTTTGATGCTGCGGAGGGTGCTGGCCAGGAACTTCAGCTCCTTCTCTTGCGTGTAGCTGTAAGCGAGCTCGATGTCTGAGAGCACTTTGTCGAACTGGCCAATTTTGATCATGGTGTAAAGCCAGCTGAAGTTCATGATGATGCCGTAAAGCAAGTCATCGGTTTTTCCACATCTCGTCAGATGGTGCAAGAGCTCGGACATTTTCCGATGATTGACAAAAAAGATGTCAGGCTCCAATGGGTTACACTGGAAAACCCAGGGCTGGTCAGGGGCCTGTCTATCAAAAGAAGCCTGTTCCATGAAGTGCTTTTCTTCCTCAAGCAGGCTTCTGTTTTCCAAGTCAAGGCAGCCATTCAAGTAGGGGTCTTCGAGGCAAAAGGCTTTCCTCCTGCCCCCTGACCAGACCCCCAGAAAATAATCAGCCAGGATGGTGTGCATTTCATGCAGGTCACTGTCGTCCTTCAGATACAGCTTCTGGGCTATGAGCTGCAGGTGTCTATTGGCCCAGACCAGGAGGGTAACGTTCTTCACGTGTCTTTCTATTAAGTATCCACTGAGACCCTCCTTGAGTCTCGCGATGTACAAATAAGGTACTCTCAGGGGGTTGCTGGGCCTGGTGTTCTCAGTGATCTCATTCATAACACGGTTGTCTAGGGCCAACACATCCTCCAGCTCCATCTCACTTAAACCCATTTTGGCCATAGTGATGTAACCAAGAGCCCTGGAGACCAGTTTCTGACCACACCTCTTCTCTAAGGACCAGAAGAGCTGCTCTATACTTTCATGAACAGTGACACAGAGGGAGGATTCATCGACGTCTTTGTGAGATCTCCAGTGTCTCACCTCCCTGAAGGTCAGGTTCACAAACATGGGCAGCGTGCACTTGGAGAACGCATTGTTCACGTAAATCTGCTGGCCCGATGTGACCTTCCTTTTGACTCGCAGCAGCTGGTGTTTGAGGACCTGGCTGCACATCTTTCTGTCCCGGGGAATCAACTCGATGTAATTGTTTTCTTCATGGATAAGGCACCGTAGTTTCTGCAGGATCCCATGTTTGTTGGGCAGTGTGGAGAGGACTATCCGTACGAAGCGGGGCAGGTGAGCAGGGAGCCACCAAAGCTTCCTGGCTTCGTCGCTCTCTGAGAGCTGCTCTAGGGCATCAAATATTATTACTAGAGGTCTCTGCAATGAAGACTCATTCAAAAGGTTTATAAATAAGTCACGGAGGTCATGAATCTTCTTAGGGTAGCTTTGAACCAGACACCGGTAGTTAACTGCCAGTTGTTCACAAACACTTAGAAGGAGAGTCCTGAGGTCTGTGCTGACGTCTGTGCTTCCTAGAAATCGCACAACTATTACTGGGTCAGATTCTGGTCCTGTGTCTTCATGTAGCCAGCCGTAAGCCTAAAACATAAGAATGGCATTTAGAATGGTAATATATATTCATGTGGTCATATACTACAACATCTCTTCTCTCCAAAGGCCAGACTTCGGGTACATTGGGCCATGCGGAAAGTAGTCTAGAACCAGGAAACAGAAAAACCTGGAAGGATCAAAGAGCTGTCACGAAGCTTGTGCACTAAAATCTATAGGTGAGACCCTCAGGATCATTTTACTAAAGGTAATAAAATAGTGACAGCAGTACTATTCAACCATAAGGCAATATTTCACTTGTATTCTAAAATTTACAAAGTGTTTCATAAGCCGTAAATCTGAATATCTAGCTAGTATGATCAGTTTTTTAATGCTTGAATCCCATTTGCTGGCATGGTTGTTGGCACATAGTAGGTACTTAGCATTTGTTTAATGAATAGATTAAATAATAATTTACACAATATATCAAGTCAAATATTTTCATTAGTTGGATTACATAATACCATATATGGCTGAAAAAATTTCCAGTTAATTAGTTGCAATAAAAAATAGTACTAAAATGATACTGAATAGATCTTTTATGATTCAGAGACATTTCACTGTATTGTGATGCTCTAGGGTCATCATTATGATTATTATTTATCATTGTCATAAAAACTATATAATGCTGGTTAAAAGAGTTTTGCTAAATTTGTGCTTTAAAACATTTTACTATATACACAGGAAGCTATTGATCCCACATTGTCTCTCTGTAGGGAACATGGATATTACAGTATCATTTAACAGAAGTAGAAACAGGTCCAGGTTGGATAAATGACTTGCCTGGAGTTAAATGGTTACCAACAGACAAAGCTGGAGAAGTTAATTTGACTTTCATTCGAAGGGGTACACACTCTCAATTGTAGAACTAAGGAGATAAAATATAGGAGGGGGTTGCACAGTTTAGCATTTTTCTGTTTGGAAAGGCAGGAATAAGAAGGGACGTGATCAAAGTATAAAATACTCTCAAATGTGTTTTTAGGAAGACAATGTCTTTCAGTAATCATTGGAATTCAACCAAGGATACTCCTTAGGAAAGAAAATATTATTTAATACGTTAGGAAGTTTATGAAACTTGGTTCCTCAAGAGATACTTCAGGTGAAAGTATGAATAAGTTTAGAGAAGGTACATGGCTGTCAGTTTCAGAATGAGCTGTTAGGGGACATAAGCTTTGTACTGTCATTGTTGAGGCCCAACCTTTGATGCTGATTAGGAGGAGGTTAATCCTGCCATCCTGCAGCTGCCCTTAGTGGCAAATCAGAAACAATACAATTCATGGCCACTGCAGGTTGCTTATGATGCTTATATGTATCGTCTTCCTTCCACCTAATCATGTGTTGCTGAATGTGTAGTATCTGTAGGGAGTACCCCTCCAATCATAAGCTCACAACCATGGAAATGTTGGGTACACAGGCGATAACTGTGAAATTAACAAGAGATGCCCGTTTGCATTGTCCCAGGGACACAAAGTCACAAGAGAGTACATTGTTCTCGGTGGTGATGGGTGGGAACAACGTGTCCCAGGAGAGAGGCAAGACGCAGGGGACCTAGAAACAGCTGAGGCCCTTGAGGGATCAGAGTCCTGGGCCCTGAACAGATGCACTTGGGTAGTTGGGCAAAACATCCCCAACAGTGAGAGCTCGGAAGGCCAGTTTCTTTTTGTAAAAAATTGAATCTTTATTGCATTTATTTACATTGCCTTTTAGTCACCTTACACTCTCCTCCCCCAACAATCACCACACAGCCATCCATGTCCATGAGCCCTTTTTCCTTTTGGCTCAGTCCCTCCACCCCCTGACCTCCCCACCCCACCGGCTGTCACCCTGCTCCCCACCTATGAGCCTGTCCCCATTTTCCTTATTAGTTCCGTGTGTTCATTAGATTCCACAGATGAGTGAAATCATACGGTATTTGTCTTTCTCTGACTGGCTTATTTCACTGAGCATAATGCCCAGCGATCCCACTTCTGGGAATATATCCAAAGGAACCCAAAACACTGATTCAAAAGACCATAAGCAACCCCTATGTTCATTGCAGCCGTATTTACAACTGCCAAGATATGGAAGCAGCTCAAGTGTCCATCAGCAGATAAGTGGATAAAACAACTATGGGACATTTACACTCGGTCATAAAAAAGAAAATTTTACCCTTTGTGACAGTATGGACGGGCCATTTTCAAATTGATCACCTTGATTGTCACCACACTGCCCCACCTGGATTGCATATGTATACAGGCCTATCAGCACATCCCATGTGATCATTTACCTCCTATGCTAGAGCATGTGGAGTTGCATCACATGCACATTTCACTTGGCCAAATTCAACAATATTTCCCCCTCCAACCACCCTTCGCCTTCCCCCCTCCACAACGGAAAAAGCCTTATAGTGAGTGGGAAATGGCCCCTGTGAACTTTCCCCATTTGATTTCAGTTCCCATGGGCCCTCTCAGAGTGTTTCTATCTTGCTTACTTGGATTACCCTAAAGCTTGAAGATTCACATACAAATTAGTGTTCAAAGACACACATGCACATGCATGCACACACATATGTAGACACACATTCATTTTGATGCAACGTGGCCCCTACATGTAAGCTAGCCACTTCATCTGGTGTTGAAGCTGTATCAACTAACACAAGAAGGGATACCAGCAGCTGAGCTTGGTGTATTAAGAAATGGTAAAGTGGTCTTCCCAAGGACTTTTTAAGAGTAAATTTGACATACCTGATTTTCACCTGAGAGTTTACTTTGGAACCTAATCCCCACATAAGGTACCACACAACTGCGCCTATTCTTGTCCTTAAGATGACCTCCTTGAGGTTGTGTAGCATGTGATAGGTCATGACGATGCTCATGCAGTTGAAGAATGCTCTGGCCTTAAGAGAGTACACAGGGAGAACACCACATAGATTCCGAAGTAATACCAGGATAATAGAAGCCATCAGGTTTTGATACCGAGTAAAGAGAAGTTAACCATTTTTAACAAATGGAACAAGAGTGGGCCAGTTTAGACTGAGGTGCCAAGACAATAGATAACACATTCCAGGGTGAGGTCCCAGACCTTCCTGCAGGACTTGAAAGGGAGCTGTGAGAACCAGTTTTGCTACCTTTAATGGACTATCCCCGTCCAGCCTAAAAAAGAGATTTGAGAGGCCAAGAAAAAAGTTGAGGTTAGGGTGCTGATTCATCTATCACCACCCTGATCCCACGGGGGAAGCCTCAGAGATGCCCGACTCCTCGCTTCTAGCCTAGAGAAACGGACCACTTCCAGGGTGTCCCCTAGAGCATGGGGCTGTGGCCATCTGTGTCTGATGACATCTGAGAACTAGGGAGGGTGAGTGGCTGAGGCTGCTGTGTGGGAGGAGTGTTGAAGAGCTGCTGTATTCGAGCTGGAATTTCTCAGGGAAAAAGAAAATACCTGAGTGTTTCCCCTGTACCAGCTGTGAGCCACTAGAAAGAGGGAGCTGAAAATGGCTTTTGTTGGCTCTGTGTTTCCCAGGCCCTATCGAAGGGAGTTGGCTGGGCTGTGGAGAGGATCTTGGTAGAAAGATACTAGAAGTGCTGAATATCTAGGAACCAAGGAAGTGACAAGCTAGAAAAAAGATCTAATCCTCTGTGTCTAGAACTGTAGCTGAGAGCTGCTGAGCAAGGACAAGGGATGTGGGAGGGGAAGAACCTCCAGGGAACCTAGAGAAGGCCTCAGAAGAGGCAGGAAGAGCTTTAGACACCCACCAAGCCCAGAGAGTGCAGAGAGTAGAGATGTACTGGTCATGTAAGAACTTTCTGGCCACCTTACCTTTCCTCTATCCCCTAAACTGCAACCCTACAGGGGTCGTCAATGTGGTTGGGATGTGGGATTAGGGATGGAGGGGGAGGAAAGGAGAAGAGGGTTATGTTCCCCTCTACCACTGTAGATACCTTGTTTATGGTAAGCCTCAGCTGGAGGAGAGAAACGTAGACGGAAATTTCAATGATCGTCTTAGACTGGAAATAAGAATTGTGGAACTGAGACCGACTTCATGTCCAGAAGCAATGGAGGGCTTGTTTTTGCTGAGGAAGGAGAAGAGTTGTGAGGTCTGCACTAGTTTCCATTCCAAGGAACGCTGGCCCTACAATGTGACTTTGAACAGTGGGAGAAGACATAAAGATGTCCTGTGATTGCACCCCATGCATCGTACTCGTTCCACATATGTGTTATACCAGCAAAAGAAAAACACTGAAGTGTCTATACAAACAGGCTAATTATAATTCAGATGGTAAACACAGAAAATGGAAATGAATTTGGTCAATTTATCTTTTCCCATAAGTAAAAGTTTTTATAAATATACACATAAAAGAACAGGCTTTTTACCTTTTTTGCTACTTCAGCTAGCAGCAGCGTCTTCCCAGTGCATGGTCCACCATATATAATAAGTGGGTTGATGTGCCCAGTTTTGCTTGGAAGAATGTATTTATGGACTATGTTTAGAGATTCGCATTTGTACTCATAGAAAGAGGCATACGTTTTACATAATGACGAATGTTGGAGGATTTCGTCATAGAGTGTATCAGTCTCAGTGTCAAAATTCTGTTGCACTGTTGCCTGAATTATATCAATCATGTCCTCATAAAATTGTTTACCGAGTCCTTCTATGTAATGATTTTCTATTTCCTGGGAATAGCCTAGTTTCATGTCACAATGAGTAACAGATGTGTATACTCTGAGATTAGATGACGCAACAATAGTAGGAATAAATTCATCCCTGAGTTTTATCAGCTTCTCTTGGGCTTCTGGGTCCCGAATAATCCTTGGTTCTGTTCCCGTTACATCCATGTATTTTCCCATCTCTGGGATTTTTACAAAACGCTCAATGTTAGCAATTTTCCTGATGTAGCAGACACACTTCTTTAGGAACGCTGGTGTTTGCTTTCCTAGAGCGAAGTCAAACTCATCCTCTATAGCTGAAAGAAAATAAGATATCAAGTTCATTGCTTGAAACAAAGAAGCAACATCTCATACTCTCAGCTCTTACCTCTCAAGTCCTAGTGGTGGATTATTTTGCTTATAGTATGGAGCAGAGTTGTCTACAGAATTATTTCTTAATTCCTTAATTTCTTATTTGTGTTTTCTGAGACAGCCTGGGACCCAGAACAATGGTTTTTAAATAAGATTCTTTAATTCCCTCTCTTGTTGGAGGGAGAGGCTGAACGTAAGCATAAGAAGGCACACAAAGCTTTCATTTAAGTTACTCCTTAGCTTTCCCCTCAGACTACAGGGGTCCAGGAGGCAAGAGCCGGGGCCAGCAGGGGCTGGGAAAGAATGAAGAAGAGGCCACATGAGAAACCTAGTGAGTTTACTGCTTCTCTGTTGGTCTCCCCTTTACATGTAGTGTCACCATTTTATCTGAAGTGTGTCGCTGGGTGCAGGGGGGCAAAGCATGGGGAAAACGAGGGACATCTGTAAGAATACCAACAATTAAAAAAAAGAATGAAGGCTTACAGGGAATGTACTTAGTACAATGATTCTAAAGTAGATGTGATATTGAGGGGAATCACTTTGTAAAGTATACAACTGTCCACCAGGGGTGTGCAAACTTTTGGTGTCTCTGGGCCACACTAGAAGAGGAAGAGTTGCCTTGGGTCACACATGAAACACACTGTGACACGTAATCACAAAAATAATGTCATAATGTTTTAAATAAATTTACAATTTTGTGTTGGACCCCAGGTTGGACACCCTTGGACTGCTATGGTGTATATCTGAAACTAATATAAAATAATATTGAATGTAAACCGTAATTGAAAAATAGAATTAAAAAAAGAGGCTGTACCTAAGCATAACAGGTTGTTAGTATGGACTTAATAATAATACCTGAATAAATGAGTCATCACAGATTAAGTCAACTCTATACAGTTATTTTTAGAAGTGCATCCTCATGATTTTAGGGGACTTCTGTGAATAATTTCTGTTATTTACTTGACTATAAATATTATAAACTTCCCTTCTCCTTATTAGAATACTCTACAGTATTTGTTTTTGCTCTTTGCACTTTTCTTACTACCCTAAAGTTGACCTGGTTACAGCACCTGGAAAAGATGACATCAGGAGGAGGTGCCCACCGCTGGCAACTGTCACTCAGGAGCTATCAGTCTCTCTACTATCCCTGAAACTGCTCAGTTTTCCTGTTCACTGTGGATACCATTCTGAGGTCTAATTTATTTCTCTTCCTCTCCCGTGATTTAAAAAGGTAAAACTGGAAGTATGGTGAAACTTACATTTAAATAAAAATAGTACACCTTTCCAGATTCTAATATCCGTATTTTCAAGATTTCTGAAAATATAAAATACTACAGTTGACCCTTGAACAACATGGGTTTGAACTGCGCAGATCCACTCATACATGGATTTTTTTCAATAAATACATACAGTATAGTAAATGAATTTTCTCATCCTTGTAATTTTATCAATGTTTTCTTTTCTCTAGCTCACTTTTTTGTAAGAATACAGTGTATAACACATATAACAGACTAAATATGTGATAGTATTTAAGTTTGGGGTGTCAAGTTATTCTTGATTTTTGACTGCACGGGAGGCTGGTACCCCAAAGTCACACAGTCATGGTCAGCTATACATCCATTTCAAAGAGTGGGTACTTCTCCAGCAATTTTTATGTGCAGACATGGTCTTAAAATGAGTTGGAAATGTACAGTAAATTGTTCTGGGCAGGTATGTCTTTAAGAGATGTAACCCCAAGCAGAAAACAGATTACTTGCAGTGGTTCATGTTACATAATATGAAATTATTTATATTCATAAACATTCATGTGAACAGGGTTCTTTAGTGTGGAGAAAATTAGGAGAAAGTGTTCGAACACTTGGGCTGTATGATTCTAAATGAGAGGGTGATTTCCCCAGACTGGTGTCTTTTATCAAGAATAGGAAAAGCTTTTGCCCTAGGAATTATTTTTTTTTAAACACAGCTTTTCTTTAAAACAGGGTGATTTTGCCTTTGATAAAGATGAAGAACCAGAGCCTCACAAATGGATCAAAAAGATCCCAAAGGAATAAGAATGTTTGTTAATTTTAAAAAGAGCAATTAATCCTGCCAATTTTAGTATTTTCAGGAAGACCTAAAATAAGACCCAATTTTTGACAGCTTTCAGAGAATGAATTTGTCAAAATTATTTATAATTCCTCTGAGCTGGAATACATGTGTCCAGGGAGAAGGGTATCAAGTGCTTTTTAGGTTTTCACAAATGCTTTGCCATGCCATTCACAAAATCAATCTGAAAACGCAGGTACTGTTGCTTTTTCTTCAATAATTTTCTTACTATCAACTTTCACAATAAATGCTACACTGCTGGCCCTGGCGCCTTTGTCATTCAGCTCAAAAGTCATCTTCTTATTGCCCATTCTATCTAAACTTGGACCCATTTATCCTTCACCAGCACCTGTTGTCCAACTACTGTTTTGTTTTATACATAACACTTATCCTTTCTGACATGATCTTGTCTATTTACTTGATTACTTGCCTATCATTTATTTTCCCACACTGAAAAATAAGTCCCGGGAGAGCAGACACTTTGCCTTCCTATTCATTGTATCCCCAGTGCCTGGCACATAGTATCAACTCAACAAATGTTTGCTGAGCGAGTGAGTGAATGAACGAGTGAACCCTTCAGATGAGAAACACTGGCAGAGTCTGGTCTATTATATCCAGCCTCTTCTGACTACTTTCAAAAATCACATCTCCTGAAGGACTCTTCGAGGTAAGTAAAGACTTATCTATGGGTTAAAACAAAAGAACACTTATCTCTCTGGGAGATGGAAATATGTTAGGGTACTGAGGATGTACAAAAATTACCTGAGAACAGGTACCTCTTAGCTTGGCTGTGTTTCATTTTCCCCTTTTCATGTAACAGTTTTACCGCAGCCTTAAATATCCTTTTGATCTCATCTGATATCTCTTGCCAGGTCTTCCCATTCTCAGCACTGGCTGACGGCTGTATCTACGGAGATGTGAAAGTCAGATATTCGTCTTTAAATCATCAAAGAAAAACTGATATTAAAGAATAAAAGAACTATTATTATTTGAAGGCTTACTACATGCCAATACTATGATAGGTGCTTAACAGACAGTCTCTCACTTAATACTCCCACTAACCCTAAAAGTTAAAAATTACTTCCATGTTAAGTGTGAACTTGCCCAGTTACACAATAGTGTGAACCCAAACAGGATTTCTTTGCTGGGCTTTCTTATACCATGTATTTCCTTCTTGATTTTTGATAAAAATATCATAACAAAATCATCTCTTTAATGTTCTCTAGAGAGGAGAGAAAATTTAAAAGGGGAGGTGCTCATATGTTACTATTTAATTGTCTTTCATTATTTCTTCTTCATTTGTTTTTATTATCTTCTAGGAAATAAAATAGGAGGCTTGCCTACCAAGAAAGTAACCTTTACAGAGTCTTGATGATAATCTTACTCTTACACTCATTCTTTATTTTTTGTCTAAAGAGCATATTTTAATGCAATTTTCACAAAACCTGGAATACTTTCCCAAAATGGAAAGCAAAGGTAAACATTAGAGGCATTTTATGGTGTATCCATGACAGGCTCAATTAAATCTGATTTTGCAGGAATTGCAAAAAGTGAGCTCTCTGTCTGATTTGGAAGTACTAAGTGTATGGCTCGACCCCACATAAGGCGATCCCGTTTTTGATACTTCCTCTTGGCTCCTCCAATCACACATTCTCTTGATTTGATCTTTAGATGAGTTTTAGTGGATCCATGCAGACCCTCCTTGGCTCCAGTCGGGTTGCTCGACACACATCAGCATTCTCTGTCTCCCCTTCCCCTCTCAAAGCCATGAACAAATTTCCCTTCCTGCTTCTCCAAAGTGTGTAAAAAAGTTTTATGTCTATTATCAACCGACAGTAACTATGAAATGCGATAAACCTAAAATGTGGGTGGATGGCAGTTTAGATATTTTAAGAGGCATCCTTAAATGGACAAATTAATCCATTGAAGTGGATGACTCAATACTATTTTTGTAGAAAATTAAATGAGCACCAAGAGTCGGAAATTTTCTCATACAACTCAAAAGTAACGCAGTTGAAAATTGTAATTTTAGTTTGACACACATACACAAAACATACATTCATTTATTTAACAACTGTTTATGCAGATATAGCATGTGAGGTTTAGAGAATAATTTAAATTTCCCTAGAGGGTTATAGAATCAAATGAAGAAGGAATGAGTAAAGCCAATGAAATAGTAACATATAACAAGTGCTCCCAAACCACTGTGTAAGCCTGGTTTCTTGAGGGACTGTGTGTTTTGATAGCTACATTTACTAGCTGCTACATTTACTCTTGGAACATTTAACCAGGGAATGGTTTGGGTTTACCCCAATATTCCTTTCTAGAGAAACAATATTCTTGCAGATAATTACTTTGAAAAATGCACGCGGCAGGGGGGGCGGGCAGGGAGAAAAACCAAGGATTCTAACATGATTTCATATTGCATGGAGAAAATGCTTTATGTTAACTATCAGAGTGACAAATATACTAGGTCTTTAAATGAAGTACTGTTGGCAACCCAGGGCTCTCCTGCTGGAGCTGCCTGGTGCTAAATGTATCAAGGCTTGTTGTCTTTGAAGAGGGATGGAATCTATGGCTTCCTTTCAATTCTCTCTAAATTATCTGTGCAATGAATAGGCCCAGCCATTTTCTGTTCCTCCTTCATTCAGTTGCAGGGGACACACAGCAGATACATCTGGGAACCAGGCTGGGGAGGGACAATGTGTCCATCGTACTCATGCATGAGTCCACCTAACTCCAAGGTCCCACACAAGATTTAAGAAATATAAAGTAACTCTGCATGAAATGTTAAAGAAAAAATATTGAATTAAAAGACAAGAAACTATGAAAAAATAGGTAGATTTAAAAAGACCATCCCGCCAAACAAAGTATGTTTCACAAATTGAAAGTACAGCTCTTGAACTTGAAAACTCAATGTGTAGACAGAGTGAACAGAGCTGAAGAAAACATTTCTGAACTGGAAAAAAATCTAAAATAATCTTCTGGAAAGCAGCACAGGGAGATAAGGAAACTGATAATGTGAAAGAGGATTAAGTGATAGGGAAGATGAACTGAGGTGGTCGAATCCACTTCTAGAATAAAAGCAAAAAGGAAAGAACGGAGAAAATGGAGGAGAGATGATTTGATGAGATGGTGTCTGAGAATTTTCCACATCTGACAGAATATGTGTATTTACAAACATAAGAAGCATGACATATATTAAACAAAACAAATAAACAGTTTGCAAGACAGGAAAAATAGAAGTATTTTCAGAAGAAACACTGAGAAGAGCTTATCTCTAACAGACCCTTCATGAGTGGAACTTCCAGGAGATGTACCTCAAGAAGGAGGAAATGATCCCGGAAAGAAAGTCTGAGGTGCTAAAAAGAAAGGTGACTCACAGATTGGAAAGTTTCTTAGCTTTGGATTTCGTAGTTAAAAGGAAATCCAGGGCCCCGGGCAGAATAACTTGAAGTCTACCACTCCCAGGTGACATTAACAGGTTACAGAAATGGACAGACACATACTTTGCAGAGAAAGGTAACTTACTGCATTTTTATTGCTTTTCAGCATTTCTGATTTGGGCCTGAGGTAATAAGCTGCTGGCACCGAGTTCTCATCTCGACAGTACCACTCTTCCAGCAGCTGGGTCTCCAGCTTGGCCTCCACGGCAGCATCCAAAATCATCTCAAACTCTGAGGCTTCCACCTCTCCGGGGATTCGGATGTTCCCATATTTTTCCCCTAATAGTCCCTGTGTATCAACAAGAAAGTTCAGTTTAGCGTATCACCAGGAAAGTTCATTTTAGTATTCACGTGATGTGGTTACTCGATAAATACTAATATATACTTTGTGACATCAGCTTCCTCTTTTAATGACAGTGAATAATTACCCCCTCTCCCCCCATGGATAATTTTGTAAGTAAAAGTAGAACAGTTGTATTGTAATTATAGTAAGTTTTAACAATACTGTAATTATAATAAGTTTTTTACATACTGAGAAATGAGATTGCATATCATATTAGGCAAATTCAAAATACAGAATTTTGTAGCAAATTTATTTTCCCAAAGTTTACGTAATACAACAAAAGTTCTTGAGATTTTTTGGTTTGTTCGTGTCACAGAAAAATGACATGCTGGACTCTATGAAATATCAAACAGGTAAACTCTCAAACAAAAGAAATGGTTTCTACAGAGTTAATGGTGTGATTTTCAAGCTCCAGATTTACCCAGCTACAAAGGGAAAAAAGTATGACATCATTAAATGTGAAATAACTATCAACCCAACTGGTAGCATTTCAAAATATGAACAAGGTATCATTTTTTCTCTATTAAATTGTCAAGGAAAAACTTGCTCAGGGTTATGTGAAGATGTGAGAAAATACCCACATAGTGCTGATGGGTCTGTCAACTGATCCGATATTTCTTTGAAGGGTATTCTGGCAACGGGTATCCAAAGCTTTAAAAATATATATAACTTTTGACTCAAAAATTTTTCTTTGGGGACTCTGTCTTTAGAAAATAATTAAAGATGTACCTATAGATTTAACAGAATATTTAGGCTGAACCTAAATGTTTTAACAATAAAGAGCTGGTATAACAACGTAAGTGCCCAGCGAAGGGGATCACTGAAATATTTCATGGTATGTTTCTTTATTCAGGGGCTATTCCAAGTTATGTTCTAGAGCTGTGCTGACACGGAAAGATGTTTATAATATACTGTTAAGTGAAAAGATAAGTTACAAAACAGCATGTATAAGGCAAGTCCAGTGTTTCACCTAGTCTCATATATATGAATATCATGTATGTGTATACACAAACATACATATACACATAAGAGCTTTTATAAGCACACACAGCAAAGTCAATGGCTATCTTTAAGTGGTTAGTTTTAAGTTTACTTAGGTTGTTTTATGGGTTTGTTGTTTTTTTATTAAAAAACTTTTTTGGGGGTAATACATATGTATTATTTTGTGGTGAGGAAAACAGCAGGTATTAACAATTTTAAACTCAGCAACACACTGTCTGTGCTCGGGCATTTCTTGTTGGTAAGTCTGCATGTTTGATATTTCATAGGCTCAAGCATGTCCTTTTTCTGTGTCATGCATATACCAAAAATTCTCAAGAGTAGAACAAATTTTGTTGTATTATGTAAACTCTGGGAAAATCAATTTGCTTAATAGCATCTGGTATTTCAATTAATCTTCAATAACATACGCAGTAGAAACAAGGACTAACAAAGAGGAGCTCTTAACACAAATCTCTGCTACGAAGGGCAAGTTTGTCTGCATTATAGTATCTGTGGGAAGGTTCCTGTTTAGTTTGTGGGCATCTTCGTCCCTTCTCCTCCTGTTGAAAAGCACCTTTACCACGTACTTCAAGCCTTGTTTGCCCAAGGACCACGACTGGAACGTGAATCGCGCTTTGGCTTCCCTGTGCGCGTCCCATTCCTGCCTGTCCCTGCCGGTCCCCAGTGCTCTTTCCAGATCCCGCGGGTGGGCAGGCGAGAGAACCAAAGTCCTGGGTAGGCCTGCATTGCAAATCAGCTCGTGCCCTAAACTCTGCTACAAGGTAGTAAACCCCTTTTGGGCAGAAGCCAGAGCTGTTTATGCCTAGCACACAAAAAATATTAATAAACATTTGTTGAATAAAAAATCTAGACAGAGAAAGAACTAATTAGAACTTGCTCTATTTGTATTTGAATTTTTTCTTATATTCATAGGCAAAGTAACAATTCGGGAAGGTACCTGTTTCCAGGGGTTTCCCCCCCTCTCACTTGAGGACATTTTTTCATTGCTTTTAGAGAGAAAGGTGGGTGGGAGGGGGTGGGGAGAGAGAGAGGGAGAGAAAGATAAAAGAAACACCAATTGGTTGGCTTCTCGTATGCGCCCCAACGGGGGATTGAACCCACAACCTGGGTATGTGCCCTGACTGGGAATCAAACTCATGACCCATCAGTCTAGGGGATGACATTCCAACAAACTGAACCACACGGGCCAGGGCGGGGAAGGTACCAGTTTTGTCAGCAACCTTCATTTTAGCCTGCAGTGTTTTAGCAGAGGCTGCCTAAATGCATTTCTGGTTGGGCCTTGTCCTATCTCCTTCGCACAGAATCCATCCCATCTAACTGGTTCACTGAAAATGACTGTGGCCAACTGAACTCACTGTTTCGAGCTCCGGTCTCCTCAGCTGGAACCCTAATGACCAGGCAGGAGGGGAGTACAAACTGATGGTTCTCTTGAGCTGGAGAAATCCTTTTGGAAGGGACTTGAATGAGGAACTCCTCATCCCTGGTCTCCACTATTCCAGCACGGTAAAGGAGGGCTTATACCTCTTTTGAGATAAGGGTGTTCTAAATCTCAATTCAATGTATCAGCCTGAAGGCCAATTAAAAACATTTTTATCTTAATCTGCATTTGTTTGGGGCTATTCTTGACAGAAAGTTGTATGCAACAAAAGTAACATTATTTGGAGTTGTTTCTCACCTTTAACAGTTCCTCTTCTACAATCTTTTAGATTAAAGTTGGGCAAATGAGCCTGCACAACCTCTCATTCTGCCATGAATACTGAGGGAGATGATTATCCTATTGATCATCCTATTACCCGTGACTAGTTCTGGATAAGGATAGTCAGCATCCTCAGCCAGGCTGCCTGTCCCAAGGAGTGAGGTGTTAGTGCTGGGGACAAGCCACCCAGCAAAGCCACAGGGGCACAGTAGGAAAAAAGAAGACTTCTAAACAGTAGCCAGAGGAATCCAAAACAGCACACAGGTGGAGCTTGGCCAAGGTTGGAGGGCTTGCTGGACAGGCAGAACATTAAACATGGGATTTAGTAATGGATGGTTCCCCTTGTAGCAGCCAGTGGAGCCCAGGAAGGCTCTGCTACCAAGTTCCAAGACTGGATTTTGGACAGGCCTTGGAAACGAGGCAAAATAGTGATGAGTCAAGTAAGATCATGTGCCAGGGCAGGAGCATCCTCGCGGCACCGGTGATTTACGAACTGTTGTTTCCTCATCTTCTCTCTGCTCTCCGTGGCCTCAGAGTTAAGGGCAGGGTCCAGTCTATGGATCGATTTCTAAAATATGCTTCCTGGATTATCTGCCCCTGGATGAGCCAGGTGGGTTGTTAAAATGTTAAAATGTAGTTACTAGACCGCATTTTAGACTTAAAGGACACTGTGGTTAGGGGGCCTTGGAATCTAGATTTTAAAATGCGGTTATAAATAAATCTAGAATCAGAGAACCACTGCTCTGGATGGGCAAGGCACATGCGGTTTCAGGAGTGACGGTCAGCAGGCACTGAAAGGCAGGACAGGGAACACAGCAGGCCACTACAAAATCGAAGGCTATTTAAAAATATTTGAGTTGAACAGCTGGCACCAAATATTATTAGTTACTTGATCGATATGCAAGGCAAAAATGTTCCCTAGAATAGAGATTACCAAAGAAGAAAAAATATCCTCATTCAATTCAAATAACAAATACGTATCGAGTGCCTACTATGTATAAAGTGGTAATATAGAACTCCAGAAAAGTAAAAATGTGCTACAGGCTTAAAGTTACTTATTGGATTGTTCTCCCCAAGCCTTCTCCCTTCTCTCTATTGATTCTTCCATTAGGTGGAATGCTCATAAATCATGAAGCTGTGACTTTTCAGGGATCTAAGACAGAAGCCTGCTTCAGTCTTATCTTGCTATTGGAGAAACAGCAAAAAGAGAAATAGCAAAAGAGAAGTTTGCTGCTACATCTTTTGGGAAGACTTTTCTGGGCTCTGTGTGCTTATTATAGTCCTAAGGTAACACATAAAAGATGTCTATATTTAACAGAGCCAGGGAGTGTCAACTTGGAGAGTCAGTCCAGCTGAGTCATAAAGTCATAAAGTTCACACAAGTCAATGGCTCAGAGCAGGGGGAGAGGTGTGGGACCAAGTCTGCGAGGCTAGAAGAGTGGAGGCGGCAAGCTGCGGTCCAGCCTTGGTTTCCTGATCCGCCTGTCTCTTAGCTCTGTAGCCCTGGGGAGCAGGCATGCATGACGCGCGGCAGCCACAGAAACTACGGACAAGGACGCGTCCCCCTCTCTTCACCGGCAATGGGACGTTCACTCCCACCACCAAGAGAGAATCGGATTTTCCACAGTCTCAGAATTGGATTTTCAAGGAGCTTATGTTTTGCTTAGTTGAAACAACTTTGTAGGAGAAATTCAGTGGAGAGTTCAGGGGCTACATAGGATTTTGCATTTAGGTCCTTGATCAATCTGCCTGTGTGACCCTGCGTGGAAGCAACGCATGTGTCTTAAATAACTTTCCACTTTTTATTGAATGATTTAAACACACTGTCAATACATCTGAACATAAACATACGGGATTTCACCTGTCTGCAGAAATCCATAATGTTCTCTCCCACCCACCTAGTCAAGTGGGAAAACCTTTTTAAATTGGCCCATTCTTAAACACTGATGGTACATCATATTAGTTAGGTAAAAAGCAATAATCCATCTAAGTGCTCAAATATAATCTGGGAGTTAAGTCCAAATGGATAAAAAATCTAAAAAAATTTTCTAACATTTTAAACTGTAGTTTCTGCATGTAAAATTCTAGCATAAGAAATACTTCCAGATGCTGCGGAAGTAGAGAGGTGGCAGTTAATCAACGTTATAAACATACTAAATGCCACTGGATTGTTTGCTTTAAAATGGTTAATTTTGTTATAGGGATTTCACTTCATTTTAAAAAGTGAAATATTTTATGCGCTATTGATACCATTATAAATGGGAACTTTAATGTAAAAGGACTCTTCTTTTTGTATCTTCTTTTCCTTTTTTTACATGCTGCTATAGATACACCTAAGCTACGGCTTTCAAAGGCTTAGATAGAACATTTTCTAACCCCTCAATTGATTTTTCTTTTCCATTCGGCGAACAGTGACTCCCCCAGCCCTCACGCTGCTCTTTCTGTGCAGTTGGTTCTGACTGGGCTTGCAATCTGAGACTCCTCGGGGTCAGACTCCGATCGTATGCAGCTTTTATTGCAGCAAACAGAAAAGGAGGATTCAGGTGTTCTTCACTGTCACCTCCGTCTGTCCTTGCCTTTCCTCTGAGGTGGCCTCTCAGGGAAGAGGTGAGGGAAGAGTCTTTTTGGGGTGATGGATGGCATTCTTTGCAGAGAGGTGGGCAAGTGCTCCCACGGGGGCCGCTGGAAGGGAAAGGAGGGACCCTGCCACCGGCCCCCCGCCCCCACCGGTACGGTCATAAGCTGAGGCACATACTCTTTAGTAAATGCCCTATTCTTCCTAATCCAGTCACCAAAGTAAGGCAGGTGGGACTATTCCTTCCTTTCTAAAAGCTCCCCCTTTATACTGAAAACAAAACCCCCATTTATATACACATTTTCCCTGACACATAATCTCATCTAATGTTCAGGATTCTGTGAAATGGGGTGAATTGCTGAAGGGGACATCAAGGCTCACAGGCATCAGCTGGCTTGCCCAAGACCACTTCTCTAAGAAGACGCAGACTACCAACACTTGAATACGGGGTGTTTAACTCAAACATTTCTTGCTACGCTCCTTTCTGAGAGAGACTCCAGCTGCCTTATTTGCTTGTGATGGCTCTCGTAGGCTGGGCCAGTGGAGGGACATGTGAGGCCGGGCGGTGTGAGCGCCGCACAGCTTCAGGCGTGCCGTTCACGTGGAACGCAGCGTGTTCAATGGTTCTGGGGGGCGGCATTCCTTTTGTCTGACGTATGGTTGAGTGGAGGGACAAAGATGGTTGTGACGTATTTCCTAGAGCTCAGAGCCAACTGTCATAGTCAGAGCTCTACTGAGGAGTAATACCAACCACACCATACTAAAGAGTCAGCTGCACCTGCCTCACAATGTTCTTTTCTTAATATTTTTCAAAGTCACCAGTCACCTTTCACAACCAATACATTTTTAAATACAAACAATGCAGGGTAATTTAGAAGTGAATTGCAACTCAATTACTCCAGCTTTATTTCATGCGTCACAAGACGCAAGAGTAAACGCAGAAAAGGGGACGGGATGGTGAACTTGGTGTGGCAGCCTGACGGCCACGGAATGAACCCACAGACATTGGCTGATCATTGTCTCTGGGTACGTCTGGGAGGTGTTTCTGGATGAGATCGGAGTCAGCAGACTGAGTGAAGCAGCGGTCCTTCCGCGGTGTGGGCGGACATGATCCAATCCATTGTGGGCCGGAACACAACAAAAAGGCGGAGGAGGGGAGACGCACTCTCTCTGCCCGACCGCAGGAGCTGGGGCACTGGTGCCCTGCGCCCAGCCTGGGGCTTCCTCCCCCTGGGACTGCTGGGTCTCAGGCCTGCAGACTCGGGCTGGGCCGAAACCACTGGCTTGCCTTGGTTTCCAGATGGAGAGGGCAATACCATGGGACTTCTCGGCCTCCATAATCATATGAGCCAATTCTTTATAATAAATCTTTATATGTACATATCCTTTGTACGTACATAATATATATCCTTTATATATAAACATACCATATATATACACACATACATATAATCTTAATGGTGTATATGTGTATATATCTGTTTATATACATGTCTCCTATTGGTTCCATTTCTCTGGAGAATTGTGGCTAATACAGAGGGCGATATGGAATTAAATTGGGAAATGATGACAGGTGACTAAAACATTGTCTGTTGGAACTAGGTAATGTCCCCAATAAAGATGATCTGATAAGCTATTTAAGAAAGGTCATATCTTTGGCACCAACAGACATAAGGGTAATATCTTTAGAAAACTGTTCACCTCTCAAGCATTAGAGATACACTTTTGCTTGCAGGGTTGCCAAGGATGGATGTTAGCAGACATATTAAGCATATAAAGTTTAGTATTTTTCATTTGAATGCATTCAATTATCGAGCTATCCACGATGGAATTCATGCTATGTAAAGATCAGATATTTACTGGCATCTGTCTATGGGCAAAAAATATCCATTTTCCACAACTTGTACATAGCGAGCCTGTGTTTCACATGCCACAAAAATGAGATTCTGAAGTAGGATATACAGACACAGAGATACATTCATTCACACCAATAATCGGCTAATAAATACAGGCTATTTTGAGGTTAGGAAAAGGCAAGATGTTAGGAGTAACCTTGACAAGTTGTTTCACCTCTGATTCTCAGCTTTCATGTCTATAAAGATAGGTATTACTTTAGCCTTGTATATTCATCTGGCCACATATGTATTCTGACTTACTGTGAGGATGAAATAGTTACTCTAGGCGAAAGCACTCTGTGAAAGGTGAGACACTTGGCAAGATATAAGGCACCACTCCTTTACTGAAACATAATTTATGGAGAAACTGCATATTCAGCATACTCAACCATACATACACATACCAGAAATAAATGCTGAGAAATACTGCCGAGTAGATACGTAAGGGAATGAAATATCTCTTGATTGAAAAAAGAGACAGAGAAAATAGCAAGGAGGTAAAGAAAGTATAGATAGTTGCTCAAAGGTATCACAAAGGTGATAAAATATATGGTCAGATAAGGACAAACTCCACTCTCCATGGGTGGAGAAAAAAGCTTAAAAGAATTGTGTTCAGCTAACTGCATTCGCTGGCTGCAAGGACAGCAACAGATGTAGGGAGAAAACGTTTACAGAGAACACAGGCGGTGTGCTGTAGGGACAGCTGACAACCCGCATGTGAAACAGAAGTTTTAAAAAATGAAGCCATTTGTATTGATGGTGTGTTAATAACCACGTATGCAGGAATCAGGTGATTTAAATTTAAGGCCAGCATCAGTATGAACTGAATTGCATCCTCCTCTGGAATTTGCACCTTGAAGCCCTAAGTCCTCCATGGGACTGGCCTGAAGACTAGTCCTTTAAGGAAGTGATTGAGGTTAAATGAGGTCATAAGGGGCGTGGAGCCTTGATCTCGTAGGACTGATGCCCTTGTAAGAAGAGGAAGACGGGAGACACCAGGCCTGTTTCTGTCAAGTGAGAGCACAGGGAGAAGGCAGCACACAGAAAGTCCTCACCAGCACCTGACCACGCTGCCTCCTTGGGCGAGGACTTCGAGACTCCACAACTGCGAAGGTGTAAATTTCTGTTATTTAAGCCACACATTCTATTGGGTTGACCAAAAAGTCCAGTACATTCTTTCCATAAAAAAAGACACATTTTTCATTTTCACCAATAACTTTATTGACTTGGATATTTTGAATATGTCAGCTATCTCCCACTACTGGCTTCTAGGGGTGCTGCTAAACATCTTCCAATGCATAAGACAGCCCCACAGCAAAAAATTATTTGGCCAAAATGTCAATAGTAGGAAGAAACTTCACAAACTACTTTTGACACATTTGATTCATCATAGCACCTTCTCCATACACGGCACAAATCTTTTTTTTTGCATTGCAGTTGTGTTTTTACCTTTCTTGAAATAATATAGCACAACAGGTTGAAAATGCTGCATATTATTTTCCCACCTGCAGTATTAAAATTCACCAATTTTGATGTTTTAAAAAATGCACACTGATGTGACAGCTGTCACAATACAATCTAACCAAATTGTTTCTAATGAAGTTAAAGACAACTAAGCAGTACTAGAGCCACTGTACAGAAAAAATGTAACAGACTTTTTGGCCAACGTATAATATGTTGTTGTGATGGCCCGAGCTGACAAATACAAACAAAATGAAGCAGATTTTGTCAATGTAAGATCTGGTATCTTTGTCAATTCATCATAAAATGAATTAAGAGGGTAAGGTCATAGATGACATGATTTACTAATTTCATTTATACAGCAGAAAAACTAAGTTGATGACTCAATCTAGTTTGAGAGTCTCAGCTTTCTCATAATCAAGTTATAATATTACCTTTCCTTAAATCTGATATTCATGGTTTAACTATGATTGTGAAATTTACATACTTAAACCCACTGCTGAACTTAAACTTGTATCAATGATAATTCTGCTATTTTCACTGCTTATATGACGCTTGTGTCTGTAAGGAAGTTTCATCACCTGCAAAATATAAAGCACATATATCATTCTTTGGAGACATAAAAACTAAGGCATAAAAACCACAAGAGTGAAAGGATTGGGTGACAGACTGCAGGGAATGGAACCATTCTGAAGTTTGCAGTTCATTTGCATCAGTTCCAAAGTCCAGAAGACAACCCTCACCCCGACTACTACCTTACAAGACAGAAAACTGAGAAATGTGTCCAGATTATTGGAATTCTAAAATGCTAGAGAAAAATTCACTGAGAAAGTGAATGCAGAAGAATAGGGTTTGTGTGTGTGTGTGTGCGCACGTGTGTGCGCACATGCGTGTGTGTGCACATGTGCGTGCGGTGGTGGTGGTGGTGGAAGAGGAGTTGGGAGAGAGTTTTGGACATAGAAGAAGTAGATATCGACTATTCAAATGATCTCCACGAAGCCATTAAAAACAGAGATCTGTAGGTCAAAGGAGTTATCTGGCTGGAAAAGCTGTTTTGGAAGTCACCATGCATTCACTCAACATATATCTATTCACAATACCTAACTTGACTTGTAGGATGACCAGCCATTTTGATTTGCTCAGGGCTGTCTCAGTGTGAGCACTGAAAGTCCCAGAAACCCCTTCATCCCCAGGCAAGCTGGGGCAGCTGTGACATTAACAAGACAGCCACGGTCCTTGTTCCGTTTGGGCTTTCATTCTGGGGGTCCCTTCAGGTATGGGCATACCTCGCTTTACTGTGCTTCACAGGTGTTGAGTACTTTACAAACTGAAGGCAAGAGCCTTCACCAGCAGGATTACCACTCACTTTATTATGATACCTGCTTTACTGTGATGGTCTGGAGCTGCTCCCGCAACGCCTCCAAGGTGTGCCTGTATCTGTATGGGCTAGAGAGTTCATGGGGGAGTTACAGGGTAGAAAGAGAGAGGGCTGAGGCACCAACCTTCCTATGGGTACAGAGCATGAGGGGAAGAGTGGAATGGTATCCTGGAAGCCCAGAAAGAAGAGAATGCTTTTCAAAACATTTACACAGTGTTCCCATAAAAGCAGTGGAAAAATGGACAAAGGACATCAATATATTAAATCATTGAAGCAGAAACACAAACACCAGTGAGCATGAAAAATAAAAATGCTTAACTCTATTAACAATCATAGGACTGCAAATGAAAACACGTGTGATAAGATCTTTTTGCTTATCAAACTTATAAAGGAAAGTAATACCAAGTGGTGCTTAGGCCGCAAGGAAATGGGCACTCTCAGACACAGAGTGCCAAGAAAAACGGGGATGGTCTTGCTGAGCGTGTAACTGGCAGCAGGGGTAAAATGCCTCTTGTAGAAATCCACTCTTCCTTTTGCCTAAAGATTTGTGTACACAGAAGCTCGGCAATTTTTAGCTTGAATCCTTGTCTTATTCTGTAAGAGGATTTTACTAGTGTTAATATAAACAAGAAAACTGAGTGCAAAATTGCCCAACATAATTACTAATTCACATAATGTGTGGGGAAGAATTCTGTTCAAATTTCTGTTTTTCTAATTCTGAGTAACTAAAAAAAATGGAGAACATACAAAGCATAAAATAAACAACTCTGTCCCCACATCCCAGCCTGACAACTCAACATTTGGTCATGTTTTCAAAATGATTTTTTAAAAAAATTAATAGACTTTTAAAAAATAATTTTAGACTTACAGAAAAATTGAGCAGATAGTACTGGAAGTTCCCATTTACCACCCCTCCTCCACCAATTTTCCTATTTTTAATATCTTACATTAGTAATGAATATTTGTCACAATTACTGAACCACTACTGGTCTATCTTTATGAGCTACAGCCTATAGTTTATTCAGATTGCCACAGTTTATCCTTAATGTCCTTCTTCTGTTCTAGGATGCCATCCAGTATCCCATGTTACACTTGGTTGTCATTTTTCCTTGGGTTCTTCTTAGCTATGATACTTTTTCCAGTTTTCTTTGTTTTTGATGACTTTGATCATTTTTGGGTTTTGTAGGATGCCCCCACTGGAATTTGCCTGATATTTTTCTCACTATTTTACTGGAGTTAATGGTTTTTTGGGGAGGAACACTGTAAAGGTAAAGTGCATTTTCATCATGTCAAGGAACTTAATACCAACATAACTTATGAGTGTTGATATTGATCTAAATCACCTGGCTGAGGTAGCATTTGGTGCATTTCTCCACTGTAAATATACTTCTCCACCCCCTCCCCATTTTCATACTGTACTCATTAGAAGCAAGTCACATGCCCAGCCCACACTTAAGGGCTGGGAGTTAGGCTCCTCTCCTTTAGGGTGGTGTACCTACATAATTTGGAATTATTTTGCAAAGAGATTTGTCTCTTCTTCTCTCATTTATTTAGTCAATCATTTCTATAAGTAGCAACTTATGAATATTTATTTTATATTCAGGGTCTGATCCAATGTTAGTTTATTTTGTTGCTCAAATTATTTTGGCTTTGGTGGAATTTTTTTTTAAAAGAACTAGTAACTTTCTGCCACTACAAGATGCTCCAGGTTCTCCTTGTGTGTTTCCTGCTCCAGCTCCAGAGTCACTCATTTCTCCAAGGAGCTCTTCCTTGTTCTTTTTATTGGAGAGCAGAGGCAAGACCTGGGTGCTAGATGTGTTTTGTGCTACTCCAGTGTCATTTCTTTTAGGACTTCTTAGCTGAGAGAACAAAGAATTTCATGTGCAAATACTAACCTCTGTATAGACACGTACCTGTAAATATTTCTGTAGGTTACCATTTGTGCTCTATATTAATTATCCTTACACTTAATTTTTCCTAAGTTAAACATGAGTTCTCTATAAACTCCATCAAGTGCCTCCACTTCTAATCCATCACCATGTGGATGAATCAGTCTAGCCTCTTATTCTGGCTGATCAGTACACTTCGACTCCAACTGCGAGAAACCTGGATCCTGCCATCGGCCATTCATTTCATTTGTTCTGATCCTTAATGTACATACAGCAGTATCAGAATTGTCAGCCTCTGCCTTGTGGGAGATTATTTCATTGACAAGAGTACTGCTCTTTGTTTTTAATTTTATTTTAAAATCATGTTTATTCTACTACAGTTGTCTCAGTTTTTCCCCCTTTGCCCCCCTCCACCCATCCCACCCCGCCCCCCTCTCCCACACTCAATTCCTACCCTGTTGTCCATGTCCATGGGTCATTCATACATGTCCTTTGTTTAGTCCCTTTCCCTTCTTTCCACCATTGTCCTCCTTCCCCATCCCCTCTGGTCACTTTCAGTCTGCTCCATGCTTCCTTGCCTGTGGTTTATTTTGTTCGTTAGTTAATTTTGTTGAATAGATTCCACTTATAGGTGAGATCATGTGGTATTCATCTTTCACCGACTGGCTTATTTCACTTAACATAATATTCCCCAGTTCCATCCATGATGTCACAAAAGGTAGGAGTTCCTTCCTTCTTTCTTTCTTTTTTCTAAATGCAGATTGCCTTTATTTTTTTTAAATGTCAAGATCCATTATAAAATATTAAAAAATTTAAAGTACTGTTCTTCAGCACAGTTCCTTTCGCCTTTAATGTTACAGGTTCCATTCCTTTTCAACTGTAGTTTTTAAATAAAATAAATAAAACATAACAGATTAAGTCGAATTCCCCTTTGACCTGCAAATTCAGGCTGAGTCCCCTCTTTTCCTTCTGAAAATGCACATAATATATTTGCTACATACCCTTTCAGTCTACTTTTATATTTTATATATACTGATATATATATATATATATATATATATATATGCATTTTATTTTGAAATTTACACAAAATATATATGGGGTCTATTCTGCACTTTTTTTTCATTTTTATATTTTTGCGATGACTGTTGATAAATTTAGATTTGGTTTATTCCTTTGCGTAGTTATGATATCCCACCATAAAAATATTCTACATTTTCTTCACCATTTTTTTTTACTGATATTTAGATTCTTCCAATTGCTCTTTTGCTTTTAAAACTAAGACCATACAAAATATCCCATCATTAATCCAGCGAATATTGAGTGCACTATGCCAGAGGAAATGGCATCTATGTGTATTGAACATGTAGAAAGTCCAATGCTCAGACAGGATTTCTAACTCCATACTTAAAATAAGGATTCTGGTCCTGTTTTAGTGCCTGTGGAGCCTGGTTCTTGCAGCCCCTGTTCAGCTGGCTGGGTCCTTATCCAGGCTTGGCTACATCGCACGATACCTGGCCCCTGAAGGCTCCCACTCTCATCCTCCTGCCTGGCAGGGTCAGCCCTGGTCAGCATGGCTCAGGGTTCTGTCAGGACTGCCTGTGCATGCACAGATCCTGCTGAGACCTTTCAGCACTGCTTTGAAAGCCTTACAAAGAAAGCTGAGCTGTGCATGTGTACTGCAGGTCCACAGCTTGAAGAAAAGTTTCTTTTTTGGAACTGGGGACAGAGCAGACAGGCCTGGCATGTGCACCGTGGGCTTGGGAAAGCTGGCTCGTTAGGCGTTACTGTTTAGACGACGACAGCAGCATTATCAATGGGCATCCACTAATGAGGCCAGGCCTCATGGAGGCCCCTTCAGCACATGCCTCATCTGCAAGTAGTTTCACACTTACAAGTCCTTCTACATCTTGCCTAATATTCTGCCTCCTTAGAGGATAGAAAAGTGAACCAGTATTTTAAAAACTCATGTATTTTCTTGTTCATTACCTGTTTTCTCCAGCACTATAAGCTGCAAGAATGCAGGGTCCTTACCTGTCTTGCCCTTCACTATATTTTCATGCTGAGAAGAGTGCCTGGCACATAATAAAAGGTTTAGAAAATACATATTGTTGGATGAATACATGGAGTCTCATGGGAGCAGTGTCTTGTGGGCTTGGCCATCTTCCCAGTGCTGCTTCTCCCAGTAGACTTTGATCTTGGTGGTTTCAAGGAAATATTAGGATGAAGTGAACAGTTTAATCATCTCTCAAGGGTTCATGACATGGGTTCAGACCCCCTTCCCATCAAGAAATCCTTAGCATTCAATGTACGGTTGCCTACGCTATGAAAATGGTTCTTCGAACTTAACAATGAGTAGGTTTGGTACAACAAGAGCTGACAAACGACAATGATGATAGCTAAAATAACAGAATCTTAGATGTGGTAGAAATCTTATGAAAAATGTAGTGCCAACCCCTCATTTTACAGATGAAGAAACTGTCATCTTCCCAAAAGATTAATGACAAGCCAGAACCTAGGGGGCTGAATTAGTGAAGAAGAGCCAGGACTAGAACTTGGAATTTCTCATTTCAGCCTTCTCTTTCTACTTCAACAAGGGCTTCCATAATGGCGAGAAAAGAGTAAAGATGGGGAATGTATAAAATGGAGTTATTTTAACCAAGCTGCTAAAATTATTAATATTATGAAGGTTGAGGTATGAGGAAAGTCTCCATTCTTGTTCTAACTGGCCTGGAAACTTAAACTTTTTTGAACTTTCTGGTCCTGCAGCAATTCCTGGATGTACAGCTGAAATCCCAGGCAGCCCTCTAATTATCCCTTGAAAGACTCAGGTTTCTGGGCTACCTGACATCTGTCATCCAGGCCATTAGGATGCAACCACGCCTCCTGGCTTCCTGTCTTCTTGACATCTTACTGATAACAGTTCTGGACCAATCCCAGGGCTAAGAATGCAGGACTGATAATTCTCAGCAATGTACTTTTGACTATAATACCTTTTAACTTGCTCCCTCCTCTGAAACACTGCCCAGTGGGCAAACCCCAAGCCCCCTGAATCAACTCCTATCATTTGTTTCTAGCAAAGCCTCTGGAATCTTTTTGAGTTTGTTCAGCAATAATTTCTTTAGATTAGAATTTAATTGATCATTAGACACATATTCTAGATATGGGTGAAATCCACTGCATTTAAGTAATATTGCTAAAGAAGAAAATATCTGAATAAAACAAGCTAACATTCCTGTTTCCCTGTGATGCTGCTGTGATTATGCATTTGGTTATTAGCACACAATTTAATTCAGTGCCTAAACATCTAAACATCTACCTTTGGTAAGTCACCATGTTTGTTACTGGAAAGGTTAAAAAAAAAAAAAAGACATTTTCCCTGATCTCAGGCATAAACAACTAACCACACTGGAAGGCAGTGCTGTAATAAATGTCTAACATGGGTGCACAGACACGGGCGTGTGGATTTGAACTGGAAACACACTGAAGACAAGAATGTCAACAAGTAGAAAGAAGACAGTGCAGATGGGGTAATGGCAAGAGCAGGAGTTCAGGGGCCTGACGGTGGGTGCAGGTGCTCAGAGGACAGCGGATGACTTATGAGCGGGAACGGGAGGTGGGTGGACGAGGTCAGTGTGGGAAGGAAAGCAGGGCGCCTCGACGTGGATGGTGTAGAAGCTTGAGACCCAGTAAGTACTTTTTTTTTCTAATTCTTTTGGATATTGCTCAGTTTCTGAGTCGGGGACTAACATAAGCATATATGCCTTTCAACAAAGTAATTCTGGTATAAAATGTGGAGAAGAAAGAAGCTGCCATCAGAGGGACGAGCTAAGAGTCCCGGTGAGAAGCTGAGGGTCTGAACCTCCACGTTGTCCACAGTAATGAAGGGAGTGACAGAGGGGAGAGACCGAGTTTCTAAAGCACACGGAGATGCTAACAGAGAGGAGGGGCAGATACGTAAGAGAAAGCGAAAACTGGCAGAGAGGATCCTGCGGCCTCCGAGGCCAAGGTGGCATCTTTGAAGAGCAGCTTTTCTTGCCAAGACACTTGGCAAAATGGGCCAGACGGAGGTGAGGAGGCGTCATGAGGTGAAGATGAGTGTGGGCAGTCAGGGGGTTCACGGCGAATGTCCTTTGTTTCACAATAAAGGTGGAAATGAGGTTTCTTGTCACGGAGGAGAGAGAAAGAACAGACCGGTTTTGTGATTGGGTAAGTGAAAAAGCGTTCCACAAAATACACATGATGAACTCTTCCAGGGGACATGGTCCCTAATTTTATGAGTGGTTTATTGATACATATATATGTATATTACATACATATTTAAAATAAGCATTATTCTCACTTGTTCTTGGTAAAATGACTACACGGCATCAATTAATGATAGCTCATGTCACTGAGCCCTGATGTTCTTTCTCATCAAACAAATCCTGTTTAAGTTCACTTTTTAGTATAATTTAACTGCAGCAACCACAACAAAAGAAGTATAAACATCGTTCCTCAGGGAAAAGCCATCACACTCTCCCAAACCTCATTTCAAGCAATACAGATGGATTGAGATTAAAACGTAGGCACTTAGCGTTCTGTTTATAGTGCTCAGATCATCACAATCAAAGCAAAACATTCCTTCCTCGCTTCCATAAAATGCCCATTTGTCAGCCACTGCCAAGAGCAAGTACACAAGACAATTAGTCACAACGCTGAAGTATGTGAGAGTTTTCAGTCAGTTTTCTAAAACTTGGCCAGCTTCAGGACCATTTGTATTCTTACGATGGCCTTCTGAGGGAATTGATGGTGACGGGCGACTCTGTCTCAGGTGAGGCGGAAACACACGCCCTCACTCCAATTTTCTGACTCGGCCTGGGCAATTCCTCCCAACTGCAGTGTGGTTAACAGCCACGGGCAAATGGAAAAATCTGTGCTGAACAGCAAGCCTGGTGCCCCAAAATACAATCCGGGAAGGTAATTTCTTTTTATTTTCCCACTGGAAAGATTGCTGGGGGAAATTGAGCTGTTAGCTCTGTGCTTCTTCATTAGTTAAGATAGATAGGATGGAGAGAAACACATTTGGAGACTAGCACCAGGGGTATTAGAGTGCATGGGAAGGCAGACTAATGATAAGGGATTTTGAAAGAAGCAATTTGCCCATGCCTATCGGTTTAGATTCAGTCGATTTCCAAGGAAGTTTTGAGGTTGGGGACGCAGAGTCTACAATCTGCCTTAGCTCTGGTTACCTGCTATCTACTGATTTAAAAAAACATGGTAGATGGAACAGGGCCTGACAGCTTGAGGAAGGACAACGCAGCGCAGCGGTGCTCAACCTGGAGGGCTTGTTCAAACAGAACACTGGCCTCCCACCCACCGCCCCCCGCCCCGCTTTCTGATTCTGTATGTCTGGGGTGGGACCAGAAAGTCTGTACAGTGGTCCCCCTTTACCCGCAATTTTGCTTTCTGCAGTTTCAGTTACCCTCAATCAACCATGGTCTAAAAACACTAAATGGAAAATTCCAGAAATCATTCATAAGTTTTAAATTGCACATCATTTTGAGTAGCCTGAGAAAATCTCCTGCCATCCCGCTTCGGCCCACCTGGGGCACGAACCATCCCTTTGTCCGGCAGACACAAGCTGTGCAGCTACCCGCCCACAGGTCCTGTAGGAGCCACCTGGGTTATCTGATGGACTGCCCTGCTCTCGCAGCGCTTGTGTTCAAGTAACCCTTGTTTTGCCTACTAATGGCCCCAAAGCGCAAGAGCAGTGATATTGACAATTCAGAAATGCCAAAGCGAAGCCAATGAATCTTTCCTAATACGGTACAATAAGATATTGTGGAAGAGACCACATTCATGTAACTTTTATTACAGTACACAGTTTTAATTGTTGTATTTTATTAGTAGTTATTGTTCATCTCTTACTGTGCCTAATTTATAAGTTAATCTTTATCATTGGTATGTACATATAGGAAAAACAGTATGTATAGTGTTCAGTATGATTTGTGGTTTCAGGCATCTACTCTGGGGGTGGGGGGGCGGTCTTAGAATGTATTCCCTACAGATAAGGGGGAACTACTGTATTTCCAAGCATCTCCCACGTAATATAGTTGCTGCTGGTATGGGGACCATCCACAAAGAGGGCGGCAGCAAAGTTGCCATCCTGGATAAAAGTATGGAGACTGGAGTTCACTGAGAGGCTAAGGCAATTAAGTTAATTCTGGAGAAAGAGACTAAAGAGGCAAACCATGTTGGCAAACCTGAAGGACTGAATCAGAAATTCACTTCATATCAACAACAGGCAGAATTGGAGAAAGTGATTTTAAGTGGCAAGGAAAGTTACTATAAGGGGCGGTATAGGGAAATATTTGGCCACCAAAGTGAATGATGGATCCTTCATATGAATGATGCAGACAGGAAACCCAGCACTTCAAAAGCACTAACTTTAAAACTTGTAGCTCATCAGATTAAGTGTATTTGGAACAAGCAAAAAATAGAAATTGCTTTAAAAACACTTATGTTATTCAAGATATTTGGGATTTAAAAATATTGAATTTGGCATATGGAGTTCACGGCGCCTGAGTCCAGCTCTGTGTTCCAAGCTAGACGGCAGCCAGAGAGGCGTCAGCAGCAAGTCCTGCTGCCGAGCCACCTGCCTAATGAAATGCATGAGTGGCCCTGCCTGTGAGAAACTCTTTTTTGAAAAAATAGATTTTATTTATCTATTTTTAGAGGGAGGGAGAGAGAGGGAGAAAATATCGATTGGTTGCCTCTTGCACGTGTCCCAGCTGGGGACTGAACCCACAACCCAGCTGGGACACGTGCAAGAGTGTGTGGCCTGACTGGGATCAAACCTGTGAACTTTCTCCTTGTGGGATGACACTCAACCAACTGAGCTGCAACAGGCAGGACAGAAACTCTTGATCTGAATTTTTCTTGAGGGGTTTAGGTGGGAAAATGACAAAGACATAAACTTCTCATTGGCTTTCATGTGTGGATATCATCTGCTTTGTTTTAAAATTGCAATTGAGGACACAAGCCATCATTTAAAAATACACCCCCGCACACAGGAGAAGTTCCTTTCACAGTTCAGCACCCTTCTTCCTGAACTGCCACGATTCCTTTTTGTCCCATCATAAAAGGTGTGACATTTACTACATTCCTCCTGTGGTCACGGCAGCTTCCCTCAAAATCCTCTCTTGATAGAGTTGTCTCTTCCTAACTCCTTATTTTTATCTTTTTAAATGTTAAAAAAAGCACAAAACCAAAAACTTACTGTTTCTTTTAACATAAATTCCAGTCAAATCCTTTTCTGGTGTTGATGTGGTTACATATAATGAATCAAAAATATGTTATCCTATTCAATCACAAATATTTAAAAAAATATATATGTCTCCCTTATATATGTTTATGGAGATGAACGCCAACCCTCAGACAGGGTATGCTTTTGGGGGACCACAGCACTGGAGTAGAGAACATGGGCTTTGAAGCCAGGCTGCTGGATTTTGAATTTTGTCCCTGCCACATTGGCTGTGTGACCCCAGATATGTTATTTAATGTCTATGGGCCTCAGCTCTCTCATCTGTAAAATGGCCTTGTTTACAGTACTGAGGACTAATTAGTGCTTTGAACAAAATGCTCTGAACAGTGCTTGGACCACATCAAGTACTTAGTAAATATTAGCTATTGCAATTAGAAACAATGGTGACGAGATTTGTGCAACTCAACTGTGGTGCTAAAGGATGCCATTTCAACCACAGGTTCATGCTCCTGTGCAATGGCAGCTCTGGTTTTAATTTGTATTTAATTTGAAAGATGTGCTTCTACCAAATGACTGTGCACAATGAGAACCTTCTGTGGCCATGAAGAGGCTGGTGCAGAGCCCAGAGGCTGTGGACAGAGAGCAACAGAAAGATGCAGAGAGGGAGAGAGCGTTCCCAGGGAAACAGGTTGCCACGGGCAAGCGTTTGGCCAAGGGCACTGAAACAGTGCAATTTCCTTGAACTACATCTAATGAAAATACTCTGTACTTACAGTGAACTTTAAGCAAATGGGAAGTACAACCTGAGAATGTTGGGGAATTAGAAATAAGTGCGCTGAAATCACCCTCACTCTAGCATGGGCTACTTTACGGCGAGAACAGTACAGGCACCCAAGAGAGGACAGAATCTGAGAGACACAAGAGGAAATCTGGAGGTGAGCATGATAGATTTAATTCCCTATTTTGGGCAAAACAATTTGGAAACTAATGTCACAATCAGATGGATAGTGTATGTGTAAAATTTCACAGAAGGCACTTCTACACTGTTCTCATTTCACTGTACGTGTTGTCACCCTCAGGTAATCCTTCTGATCTCCTCCTAAAGCTCTGAGTGGAAGAACTGTTCTAGGTCCTGGTAACAAATGTTTGTATCGACTACTGGAGATGAGATTATGGTGTCCGGACTGAGCAAAACAAGCTATGCGTCTCTGTAGAACTGATGTAAAATGATAAAGAGGGTTGCGTTAATCAGGGTTCTCCAGAGAAATACCAGCAGGGAGGGATGCTGTGTCTGTGTCTGTCTGTCTCATTAAGGAATCAGCTTGTGTGGTTGTGGGGGTTGGCAAGTCTGAAATCTGCAGGGCAAGTTGGAGACACAGGAAGGGTTGATATTGTAGCTCAAGTCTGGAGGTTGTCTACAGGTAGAATTCCTTTTTCCTTGGGGGACCTCAGTCTTTTTGTCCTAATGTCGTTAACTGATTGGATGAAGCCCGCCCACATCTGGAAGGCTAAACTGCTTTGCTCAAAGCCTGCTGATTTAAATGTGAACCTCATTTAAAAATACCTTGACATCCATACTGGTGTCTGGCCAAATAGCTGGGTTCTGTAGTCCAGTCAGTTTGACACATAAAATGAACCATAAGGGCTCTTGCTAAAATCTCAGAATTTTCACTGAAACCCAGAGCCAGGGCAACAGGCTATGGCAACACTGTATACAGAGAAGTTGCTAGATGGTCACCTTGCTCCTGTGACCCTCATTCCCATGACCTACCTCCAGTCTATATAACAGATGCCTGGGGAGACTGGAAAGAGATTTCTTGGAGGAAATTAAAGTAGAGCCTGCTTTGCTTTTTCCTCTCCCTGGTGTGACTGCTGCTTCCCTGTCCCCATCCCCACCCCATCCTCATCAAGGGAGGGAGGTGCTATCTGTAGAGACTGGGGAGACCACATTCTGCCCCCTGACTGAGATCTGCTGAGCTACAGAAGCCCAGAGAACCCTCTCTACTGAACACAGGGAGTGGAACAGGTTTAGAGATTTCTTGAGAGAATCCAAGAGATGGCCCCAGGAACTGGGGAGGGTTTGCAAATACGGAGGCTGGTTCTGGCTTCCCTCCTAGAGAACTATGAAGGAATAGCCTGGTGGGAGCAGCCTAAGCAGGCTGGGGAAGCAGAGGGCAGCCTGTGCCTCCAGAGAGTGGCATGGGTAGGGGTGAGGATGTACGAATTTCTCACGGACTAGCGAGTCACGACAAAGAGCCAGGCTGCAGCCATCTTAACGAGACTTCATCCAAGAAGACTTCAGGTCAAGGTGGGAACCCCACCAGCAAGAAAAAGTGAGGAGGACTGCAGGAGCCGGAATTGGGCGGAAGTCCTATCACTTACATTGGGGTGGAGGTTCCACTGAATGGGGGCCTCACAATAGGCTCCATGAAGGAGCTAGCTCCATCCATCCTGCCATGGAACAAGTCCAACCATGTCCTCAGCAAGGCCAAAGCAAAGGCCAGTGCCCAGAGTTTCTGTTTCATAGAAAAGTTTAGTCCTATAGACCCTACATGGCTGTTAGACCCACACAGCTGTATGTGTTCCCAGGAAAGAGAGAGAATGTGCAGGGTCGGGGTGGGGAGTGGAGGTTGGGGAGCTTGAGCCTTTTTGTTCCACTGGGGTTATAACCAGGAGCTTTTTCAAAATAACCAATCCACTCCCTAAGCTTTTGGGAGCTTCTGATGACCAATGATCCCTTTCCCAGGTTAAACTGACAGGCCTCTGTGACTAAGCACCCCCCTGTGCCCCACAACAATTCAGTGCCAGAGGAGCTGTGCCCCTGGGGAGATTGCCTGAGCTCCCAGGATTAAGTCTCCTCAGCGGCAGCCCCCTGGAGTGCGAAGTTGAGGCAGCAAACAGGCTCATGTGTCCCAGTTTATTAAGCTCAATGTCTAATTCCCTTTGCTCTCTTTCTTACTGATAACTAGTTAACTACCTATTGGTAACATGGGCGTTATATCTCTGTCAATTGAAGACTAGGAGGAAGGTGAGGTCTGGGTCAAGAATTTAAGCAAAGCCTCCCAATAGAAGAACATGGGCCAATTTATACAGCATTCCCATTAAATGCGCCAGTCAAGGGCAGACAGAGAGGTCCCCATGTGCATGGCTGTGTCGCCACTGCACACACCTGTTTACAGTCTCCCCGTTTCTCTAAGGTTAGATTAGCTTTCAGGTAAGTGAAATGGAAAAAAGAATTAGTGGCGATGGCAAAACATACAGAATACTAGCGCTACGACCCCTTCTAATTCAATGGGTAAAGTCTGCCCCTAATTTATGAGTATTATCAAAAGTACTTAATGCCCATTTCTGGAGATCCCTCTGTCACTTACTGTGGTACATGCTATACAAAGCAGCATGTTGTTTCAGTGCATCTGAATTGATAAGTCTGTTATTTAAGTCCGGCCATTCTGGTTTTAACCAATTTTACTATCTTCCCTCCAAAGCCTTGGTTATCTCCTGCCTCCCCTAGCAAGACTTCTTATTTAATCATGTGAAAATAATACAGGTGAATACAGATGAAACATACCAACAACTTAAGATTTCAGAATGAAGCCATGTGGTAAATAGGTAACAATGAGGTGACATTATGCATTTACTTCAGTGCTTAGTGTGGTTTCATTAAAGGATGAAAAATATTAGGCAGATTAGACCTGAACAGGCTTCCATATTCTTAGCAAATGTTTTTCTTCCCCCACTTCATTTTTCTTCTTTTTTAGAAGATATCGGAAAGGAATAATACTCATGTTTGGAAGGCTGTTCTTTGCCATTGAAGGACCATTCTTTACCCAAGTAAAGAGTTATTTTTCAAAGGTTAACTTTGTTCTTCCATCCTAGCAACTAAGGGAAGAGACTAATTCAAGTCGCTCATGGCTTTGAGCCTTAAGGACAACAATGTTCTGAGAGAGATGCTGGCGGAGAGGAATATCACAGAAGGAGTAGGAACTGACCAAGTCCGGGTTGCATCAGGAGCTGTGAAGAGTGCAGGCAGACGGGAAGTTTGGAAGTCAGTAACCCCAAATTCAGGCCAGCAGACTGCTGGCTGCTGTGCAGAATTCAGCTTCCCAATGCACTTTGACAGGAAGACTTGTGATCGTGTTCCCTCTCAAGAGATGCCAGGGTCCATGAAGGGGTCTGTGCTAGTGTTTGCATCCGTTTTGCACTTAAAAAATATGCCTGGACTACCTTCTCTGGACATTTTCAAATTATATTGGTAAATTATAAGTTGTCTCCACTCATTATCCCATTTACACATTTCTCCTCATAACAATGCAGAGCCCAGGAAATAAGAAAAAGTATTGATTTAAAAAAAAAAAAAACAACTAAAATTCCTGGAGAACCTCTTCCAAAATTTGTTTTGAGGGTCCATTGCTTTTCTTGCACATTAGGTAATGTAGAGGGTTCTGGCAGAAAAAAGATATAATAAAAAGCCCCAAAAATGATGGTTATTCATAGCATAAAAGACAGTTTTCTCTGAATCCCATCTTTTATTTTATTATAATCAAGGTCAGAGTTTTTTTCCGGATGTTTCCTGCCAGCGTGAAGTGGATTCTTTGTTTTCTGAGAAAAAGGCCCAACGGTCAGGCTCGGCCTCGCTGCCCGCTGCTTCACTTCCTGTGGCTCGGTGGCCAGAGCCGGCGCACCCGGAGGGGGTGCTGCATGGCAGCCTGCTTTGGGCCCGCTGTTCACTTGAGGGCGGCCAGAAGTGATTTTTATGTCAGACCAATGCTGGGGTCAGGAGTGTCCACAGCATTTGCAGACACCCCAGTGTGAATGAGAGAACTCTCTGGGACTTGGAAACTCTGCAAGAGGGAGGAGACCCGTTTGTGTAGTTTGAAGGAGGCTCCAGGCAACTCAGACAACTCAGACTGGTGGAGACGACTTGAAGGTGAATGAACTGTCAGCTGCAGAGTCAGCCTTCACGCGCAGAGGTGTTCAGAGAGTGCGCGGACGAGCCCAGAACTCTGCAGGAGCAATTAGTGAAAGCTAAGCTCAACCGGCACAAAACAAAGATACCATCGTTCAGGCCGGCTACTACCTGCCCAATTCTAACTGGCAAATCCTACATTAACTAACCGTACTCCCAAATATTTTTGCAACACCTACACTAATGGTTCTCAGCAAGGGGGGCTGGGAGTCTGCCCCCCAGGAGATACTTTTGATTGTCACAACCTGGAGGTAGAGATAAAAAAGTTGCCACAGATAATGGCTAGAGACCAGGAATGCTGCTTAACAGCCTGCAGTGCATACCACAGACCCCGGACCTAAAACGTCCATGGAGCAGAGGTGCAGAAATCCTGACCTAAGTGGCCTGGTTTAAGCTGTTTAATGATTACGTTTTATTATCTATGCCCTAGTCTTTAGTTTTTATAGGAGCTTATTAGGCTCACACCTATGTAATATACTCCTGGGCATGTGGATTAAAGACCCTGTCTTTGCCTTTATGTATTCATATCTTAATTTATCCAGTAAGTGTTTTTAAACTGACGGAGGTATGTACATAGAATACACTGACTCTCAGTTATCTTGCAGTTTCGGTGAGGAGAGGCTGCCCAGCGCGGCCCAGCAGAACACAGGGAAGAGAGAGGGAGAATGTGCAGCAGGGAGTCGGGGGCGGGGGGCGGTGGTGCCCCCAGGCGCGGTCTCCACATCTCAGCCTATGGGCTTCAGCTCGAAGTTCTGCTGGGGCTCTGACGTCCTATCATGAACAACTGCTGGTGGTGGAAACCCACACACCCTTTCACCTCTTCCTATGTCTTCACCCAATAGTCCTGCTTCCCTCTCTCCCACCTACCAGAACCCCTTCCCAAAGCTGCTGCTTTCCCACTGCAAGAGATTTTCTACTCTAACTTAAACAAGATAATTAATGTTCTTTCACTTAAATCTGAATTCCTCTTTCTCCCCACTCACAACCCGTCTGCTGACAGCCTCCCCTGAGCCCAGCACACCCCGACTCCCGGATACGCCTGTTATCCTCTCAGCTGGCTGGGGCTCTTCTACACGAAATGGTCCTGCTCATATTCTGCTGCTCTATTTTTATGTCCTTTTAATCCTAAAAAATCTACATGTGTGTCTCCTCTCTCTGTAGATCAAAGAACTTTTGATTACGAGCACTACAGCATTTAGTCATAATACTGTATAGAATGTGGAGTTTTTGATGGACAGTCACAAGTGCCCTCCTATGAGTTATTAGTAAGAGACAAAGCATTGCCCCCACACAAGCGCAGTTTCAGAGAGAAGAGCGACGGGGAGGCGAAACTACCTAATCGTATTCAGGGCTGCAGGCTGTTGACACAGATAATCTAATTCAAATTAACTTTGTACATAAAAATCTAACAGATAAATTCCATGAACTTATTTTGTTGAAGTACAGAAATCAATTTGTAACGTGGAAGACAGATCAGACAAGCATAGTCTCCATTTTATTCCCCCCACCCCCTTTTTTAAAGCCCTCCAAACAATGAAGCAAGACATCTCCTGAACAACTGATAGGTTCCAACATATCCACCGATATCTTTCATGAAGCTCCTCTCCTAATTACCAGTGTGACTTCGGGCAAGTCACTTAAACCCTCAGTGTACGGGACTCAGAGGCGTGGCCACCGTTCTCGCCAAGGCTCTTCCCAGGTCTAACCCTCCACGGATCTAAGACTGTAAGTCCCAACTTCGGCTGCACTGGGACTCCTGCCTCCCTGCCCCAGGCCAAACCAATCGGAATTTCAGGAAGAGGGACAAAGCCACAGTAGTTTTTCCTTCTAACTACTCAGGCAATTTCCAAGTTCAACCCAGGTTATGCCCCATGTTCACCCCTGACTTACAATAAATCAAGTTTCCCAGACCAGTGACTTTCTAAATGCTTTTAAAACGGCCCGCTGTCAGACAAAGCATTTCACTTTGTGCCTAAGTACACACACGAGTATGTTTTAATATTTCAATAAAATAACCCTTTGGAATGTATTTAATTGTTATAAAAGAATTTTTATGCACTCTGATATTTTCTCTTCTATTTTGCTCTGCAAAGTTAAAAAAAAAAAATCATGACCCACAGACTGAAAAATGCTGTTCTTGCCACCAACTATGTATGACTATTTGGCCACTAGGTGGAACCCTCACATTTAAACAATGGAAAGCGCAACTCTAGATTCTAACCTCCACAGAGCAAAGTAAAAACAAGCATGTGTTACGATTTAATATTCACTTATATCCTGACAAAAAGTTATTTTATAAGAAAAGGCATGAGGTTGTTGGAAATTGATGGCTATATTAACAGTATCAAACACCAGTGAAAGATGTGACCTTGTATATAGAGTGTGTCTCTCTGGCTCTTTCACCTCCACAACCACCTGAGGAGGTTGGTGGTTTCTCCCTTTTCCAGTTGCAGGAACTAAGAGCCACACAGCTGAAGTAATATGATCGGCACTTGGACAAACAGCCTGTCACTGCGGAGCCAGGGCAGGGGACAGAGCGTCTGAAATCTAGTCAGAGACACAGAAGCAGAATTAAGTGTTCGTGGGCTTGGCTTTTGCCTCTAACAATGACAAAATGTCATAGAGATTTAAGGGCTGTAACATGAACACACAGGCTCCATTTGCACAGCACTGAAGCACACTGGAGTTGTATCTCTTTCTGAATCCAGGCTTTCGAGTGTGCACAATTCAAGAAAAGGGGAGTGAACGGCAGACAGGGAGAGGCAGATGGGCCTGAGACAGAGGCTCCGGGGAGTGGCCTCGTGGGCTGAGGAACGAATTTTGGTTTTACTCAAAGTGCGGGGGGTTCCCACTGAAGGAACCTTTTCAAAAGGACAGGGACTAGGTGGGATTTCTGCATGGACAGCTTCTTCAATTCGCACCTCTCTTTGGGCAAAAAAAGTCTTTTTCTGGAGAGGTCCATCTTGATCGTCAGTAGTATCATCCCCATCCTCCATCTCTTTATGTGGTTTTCCTTTTTCACCAGCATTTAGCAGTAGCAGTAGCAGATATTATGTTAAATAGCTTATTTATTTACTCTCTGTCTCTCGTCAACTAGGTGTAGAGTCCATAACGCAAGTTGAAAAGTCAGCAATCCACACCAGGTCTGGGGGAAGAGGAACATGGGGAGTTAATGTCTAACATGTAAAAGTTGTCTGGGGTGATGAAAAACTTTTTGGAGTAGCTAGTGGGGATGGACGCAGAGCACTGCACATGTAATTAATGTCACCAAGTCACACAATGGTTATAATGGCATACCTTGTTATACATATTTTGCCACAATAAAAAAGATTTAAAAAGTCAGTCACCCAAAATTCAATCCTGCGGAGTGACTTGAAAAAATGTCACTTTCTATGTACCAAGTACTTTACATCTATTAACTAAGGGGATCATCACAGCAACCCCATAAAGTAGGTACTATTATTGTTCCCATTTCACAGATGAGAAAATTAAAGCACAGTCTCTTTTAGCAACTTGTCCATGGTCACTCAGTTAGTACGTAGAGGCAAGACTTGGATAAGCTGTTCTTACCCATTGTACTAATGTTGTATCTAACACCTAAAATAAAGCCTGGCGCATACCCATTTCAATAAATATCTGTTATAAGAATATTTCAAAAATGGTTACTTTGCCTGCTGGGTGGAGAACAGACTGGAGGGGTGAGAGGAGCAGTTTGGAGTGGTAGCACACGGCCTCCGAAGGGGAAAGATGTGAAGGCCATGGTCGTACAGACAAGCTGATGGTCTGTGTGTGTGACAAGATCCAGACCACGGGCGTGCCGACGGATCTGACTGGAGGAATGAGAGACGAAGCTTAGAGCTAAGACTGGATTACCCAGCGGTGTAGCCAGTAGCCATACGTACCCTCTGAGCACTCGAAACATGGCTGGTAAGGAAGAAGGTATGAAATACAGTCTGGATTCCAAAGAGCACAAAAAAGCAAAATACCTTGCTTTTTACATTGATGTAGAAGTGCCAGTAGTTTTGATATGTTGGATTTATGTTAATAAATACTACATATTGTGAATTCCGTGTTTTAATTTTTTAAATGTGTTTGCTCGAAAGTGTAAACTGACATATGTGGTCCCCATTACACAGGGTACAGTGGAAGTTAACGCCTGCTTTGGGGTGGCCGGTAGGGGAATAACACGGGTGTCGTAAGTTATAATTGGAACATTTCACCTAAAATGTCATATGGTGTGCTTGAGTGTGACCTTGTTATGTTACAGAATTACATGCTTATGATTTTGTAATAATAGATTTTGTAATGAAAAAGGGGCGTTGTCTGTGCCAGACCCTGCATTTCACCGGGAAGGTGCTGATTTGTAACAGCATAATGTCTTTTTGTTGTTGTTGAACAATGTCATTAACAGTAGTGTGTTTACTGCAACTGTAAAAAATGGGAAGAGGGAGGCTTAAGGATGAAACTAAGCGAAAACTCTGCTCTAGCTGTATAAAGTTTGCAAGCTCTCCAGGTGGAGACGGGGAGCCCAGAGTTCAGAGCAGGGGCAGAGCTCGCATCGCACGTCTGGGAGCCATCGGCCTGTAGATGACACTGGGGGCCGCGTTTGTATGTGAGGCCCCTCTCGGAGAGCCTGGCTGTGGGGAGAGCCCAGTGAGCACGTGGCGCCGACCCCAGCTCTAACACTCTGACATTTAGCGGTCCTGTAGAGATAGGCAGCCAGATGTTGTAGAAAGGATAGTACAGGGTGGGGAAAACGTAGGTTTGCAGTTGTATGTGAAACAGAGTTTATTCCTGTATAATTATTATTGTATTATTTTCCACACAAACTGCAAGCCTACTCTTGCCCAACCCTGTATATTTTTTATATTTAATATTCTAGCTAAGAAAATACCTCTACAGATTCATTATAGTTTCACGTCAATATATTTTTGGAATTCTTTGAATCTTTCTTTTTTTTAATTTATTGTTGTTCAGTTACAGTTGTCCCACCGGAATTTTTATTTTTTTTTAACTGCACTTTAGGATTGCTTTTTATTTTCTAGACAACATTAGTACAGTTTAGCTGTGGAGGTCCCTGGAAAGCTTCTTTATACAGAAGTAACAAAACTCATTACGATGAACAAGTACCACAGATAAATCTCACAAAATCCCCAACTCTCCACATCACGGGGCGAATGGCGCCGCCGGAGCCCTCAGGCGGCGACTTCGTCATGGCACCTGCCGCAGGAGGGCGATGTGTCCCCGAGACAGGGACATTTTTTAGAGATTTTAAAACTTCATTTAATCCCCAAATTACTTCTTTAGAGAACTCTGTTTTACAACAATTAATGGCCTCATAGTGAACTGTGTGGTCAGGTCCATCTGAGATAAGGAATGCATTTAGCGGAGTCCTGGCCTGCAGTGAGCACTTGTTAAATGCTATTATTATTCTTGTTAATAGTATCAGAAATCCCTTCTTGTTCCCCCAATTAATTTCTACCATATGATAAGGGTGTGTGTGTATACATCATATGATAGTTATATCTTATGACATCACATCATATATAACCAATTTGTGTGTTTCCTGCCCTTCGTCTGATGGTGCTTTCCTAGGGGACTTCCTCTTCAGCTTCGTGTTAGGGGGAACTTTCTTTGTGCTCCTGGTGTTATCTTGCGGTGGGACCCCTGTTAGAGTAACACTTTCCATTTCTTATCCTCTTTCAATCACCTCTCCAGGGTGGGTGAATAACTCTCAGAGGCTTTGGGATATGGAGCTGGGCATCTCTTTTTGTTATCTACCCGTTGGCAGAGAGAACACACTCGGCTTTGAGCAGCTCCTTGTATTGGCACAGGACCTGTTGCGGGAGGCTCGATGCTTTCCAGCTGTGGGTGGTAACTACTGACTATAACATTTACGAACCCACTTACCTGGGAATTCTCAATGACTAGATTCACAGAAAAAGTGAGTTTTTAAATTGTCACCTGATTCCTGTGTTTATCTTTCCACTGGTTCAGAATTTAAGCAGGGGTTAGAGGTGTTATTAACTGATTTTCTTAAATTTCCAATGTCTACTGTGTTCAGCTGGAAACTGTGACAAATAAACCAACAGTAGAGAGGATTTAACAGTCCAAGGCACATAGCTTTGCACCTCTGGGGTCGCAGGGAACGGTCCTGTGTGTTAATCTTGGTAGATGGCAGGTGGCACTCAGCTGGTTCTTACCACTGGCTTTTAGTTCATGTGCCTGAGCAGAAGGCTTTAGGCTTTGGCAACTGTGGGTCTTTGGGATTCCTACTCTGGGTTGGGATGGCTTTACCTATAGGTGAATGGCTATTTTTATACGGGTAAGAAAGATATTTATATGTAGACAGCACCGCAGTTGCCAGCCTTGGGAAGCAGTCATAAAGAAGCCAAGATGGGGAAAGGTTTGTTTGGGTATAGGCCTCTTAGATATTCAGGAACTAAACAATTCTTCTTTTTCTTTTCTTTTCTTTTTTTGCTGCTGTTTCTTGTGAGGAACTGCAAGAGCACACAGAGCTGAGTGCCAAGTGCACTGCAGAACACCAGTAGGTTCCAGCTTCAAATTATTAGTGCCTTTCATGGCCATACAGGGAATTAATATGGCTAACCTCTTATGTAATTACATGCTTGCCAAAGGCTCTCAACAGTCACCTGTGAAAGGCGGCACATTCAGAATAAATAGAATTGCCATCTTCTTGGGTTAAAGTGGAGAAAAATGCAATGAAATTATTGCAAACCCAAAGGCCTGTTACGAGGAATCAGGGAATGAAAGGAGAACTCAAGTGCTTTGAAAAATATGCTTCAGTTTGACAGTCCTATCAGGAGCAGTGAAACACTGACAAGTAAATAAAGAAGACAAATGGAATAAAAGCTAAAGAAAGATTTCCTTGAGGGAAAGGCAGACACCTTAGAAGACAAGTTAAATAGGAAATCTCTAAAGGCCTGAAGAGATAGCTAAGAAACTAAAGGTGTACTTAAGTCTGTGTGCTCCAAGAAAAGCAGAGATCTTTAAATTGGTAATTTGAACTGAAAGAGTGACTTGAACCCAAGTCAACAAAACCCAACAGAGGACTGAAGGGTAGGGCACAGAAAACACCATGAAATTACTACCTTAGAAGGTGTTGGAATCCAGAACACTTTCGCAAACACCATGAAAACCAGCAGAGCCCACAGTGAAAGCCATTGGGACCCACACCCTGATGTCTGGGTCAGTGTAGAAATGAGCTAAACAGGCAGACAGATTTTATGTGAAAAGACTGGGGAAGGTATCAATGAATTCCTAGGTGAGTTTTTAGGTGACAGAGCCATTGCAGGAGGCATGCAGGTGTTTCCCATGCCCTGAGGGACTTGCTGGAGAAACTGATGATGCTGGAACTCGAAGACAGAGACAAGCTGACACAGGCCACATGGCAACAGGCAGGACAATAATGGAGCAAGTCCAGTGACTGTGACCTGTGAACCTCGGTTCGCTTGAAAGAAACTTGCCAAGTGATTAGTTTTGGCACTCAGTTGACCACTCAACTCAGGACGACACTCAGGAGGACGTTTCTCTCTAGATATGCTGTGCGCACACAGACCGACTGGCATCCAGGCCTTCCCCTGTTGATTCTCTTTCATTTGCTTTTACTGAGTCTCTGCCATGTTTTCTGGCAACATGCAGTGTGGACTTGGGAAACGTAAGGGTGACTGAGCTAACTTCTTCTCTGGGGCCTTGGATTGGCTTGTTTTCTAAATTTCATGTGTGTATGACTAACACTAGGACACCATAGTTGAGTTTTATCATCTCTGGAAAGATAGAATAACAGTTCATTTCCAGGATGTTGAAGTAATAACACCCATCCAGAGGACAGCTCAAGCTTGTCCCAGGCATCAGGAATGTCTCTGAAGGAGACTGAACAGAGTAAGAGACTGAAGGTCAATTTCAAATTTTAAGTTTTAATATTTTTTCCCAACAAAAGCAAGGGAATTTTCTTTTCCATATGTTGAAATTTGATTTAGCTACTTTGTACTTTTAATATTTTTGGATGTTAATATCTAAATTTTAATTTCCCCCTGTGTAATTAATGATGGGATGAGATTTATATTCATATAGAGAATTGATTTATATTATTAGCATTTCATTATTGGAACATATGCTGTCCCTTCATCTCATTACAGAACGTCTGAAGGGCTGTGCTGGCTAACGTGGCTGCACGTGAGTTGGGATGGGACACAGAACACAGACTGAATTTCAGGTTTAGGTTCAGAGTAGCCTTGGTATTAATTTCATAATTATATATCCCTGACCTGGTTTTGAAATTTCTGGGGACAAAATGAATGCTGCCTAGTTAAGGCCTAGGCAGGGAACACGAAGACGCAACAGCTGGTGGTTAGCTAATCTCCCAAAGCCTCATTTCTCTTTTCATCTGCAAACTGGGGCTGGCAGTCCTTACATCTCGTTGGGTTGCTGTAATGATTGAGTGAGGGGTGCTTTGTGCTTGACCCACTAGAAGCACTCCCTGGAATGCATCAACGCCCACTCCCACTTCACAGATAAAACAACAGACTGAAGCTTGCAAGTGCCAAAGCCAAGTTCAAATCCTGACTTATCCAACTATCAAAGCTTGCTTTTTCTTCTGTGCTATTCCTGTTTCCAGTAATTTCTGGCCTCTGCAGAGCTAGTTTCTCTTAAACCACACAGTTCATCCAAGTGAAACAAAATTACTACCTTTCTGAAAGATATGACAGGATCAGGCAGTGGATTCCCACTTATGTTACATGGAGCCATTTCAGAGGCTGCTGGGGGTGAAATGAAAATGGTGGGCATAGGAGAGAAGTCTAAGGGCCTTGCCTACCAGTTTCAACACGGACAGTTACTGCCTTCATTCATCTTATGAAGAGACAGTTTAAGTTTTCACTGAGTAAGAATGTTCCTTGGCAAAACTAAACCAAACCAAACTTCCATGAGAGACCAAGACAGGCATGAGAGGAGAGCAGGAGGCTTGCAATCAGGAGGCCTGGGGCTGAGACAAGTTCATTAGTTAGTAGCAGCCTTGGTCACTTCCGCTTCCTGCTTCTGTGTGTGTTTACTTTAGTGAACAGAGTAATCAAACCTTAATATCTCCTTAATATCACTTAATATGAGGATTAAGTGATAAAACATATTATGAAATGTGCTCTGTGAGACACAAAAGCCTGGCACCAGCATGAGCGTACCCCAGAGCTAGAATGTCAGCGTTTGTGATTCCTGCTCCTTCTCTCAGTGTGTGAAGCCGGGCAGGCCGTTCACCCTCTCGGGCCTTGGTTTGTTCTGTGAAGCGGAGAGGACAGCACCGACTTCATCATGCTGTGTGAAGGACGAAATGGTTGGAAATATGGAAACATTGCTCCATAAATGTTTTTGTTATATTTATTCTTAGGTTGGATCAACTTTATTAGCTCTGTCCACCACAGTTCCTCCTGTGAAGACTCTGCAGAACACACCGGAAAGTGCTGCCCTTTTCTGAACCTTAACTGCACCAAGACAGCGGGCAGGTTCATCGTCCCTGTCACGCGGCTTTCCACTGAGGTACCCAGACATGCAGCTGGAGGCAAATAGCGTTCGCGGGGAGGAAGAGGGTATGGAGGAGTCCAACGAGCAAGCGTGTGCAAACTCCAGCGTTCCTTTATACAATTCGTTTTGGAGTTATAAAATGTGAGTTAAAATTGTTGTCAGATTTGTAGCCTCAACACAAATGAAATCAATCTATTCTATTAGTTTTATAGTTTCTAATGGAAAAACTATAAAAACAAATGTCCATTCCCTTGGCTTTAAAACAACAAATAAGTCCTTGTGAATCTCAGCAAAATGTCCAATTCTATAAATTTCTCAATTTTTAAAGAAATCAATTGTTGAGCACAGCATTAGAGAGAAAGCAGGGTTTTAAAAAAATCTATAAAATTGCATTTAGAGAGGACGCAGAGGGGTGTACTGAAAGAAAACACTTTGACAAGAATTACCAAATTATAAGTCCATCTGACTCAAAGGTCACTCAAATTAAAAACAAAATACATATTCAGGGAAATAAGGAAAAACATAAGAGCCAGAAGAAAGGTAATTGCATAACGGGCCAAGGAATTGTCCCAAGATCCTGGCAAAACCAGGTTAGAGCCTGTCTGGCATCAGCCATGGCTGCAAGGGAAAAGGAAGTTCTCTGCTAACTTGCTTGAAATTATAGACTGTCACCCCAAATGAATGACAGCTAAATTAACTAAATGGCACCATGTACACTGCCCACTTCCTTACCCAAGAGCCTTGTTATTATTATTTGGCCTGTTTCACTTTTCTCTTTGAGAAAGCTTAGATAAAAAACGTGAACTTAAACATGCCTATAAAGATAACTGTTGTCTATGTCCTTTATTTCAATTCAGACATCGGTAGAGAAGAGCATAATAACAGAACATTAAAGTTCTCCAAACCACAGTCATTGTTGTCAGTATTTTGTAAAATGATTATTAATGAGGATAGGATGCAAACTTGGGCACATACATTTTGGAGGGTGATCTGGGGGCAGATAAAGGACACAGAGAGCCAGTCACACTTTATCTGCTTAATCATCATAACCAAAATCAGGTTTACAAGGATATATTTTTAGTATACAAAGATGCTCTCACCTAAAGTATGCTTTATTTTATTCAGAAAACATTTTCTCCCCTGATCTTTTGTAATAACTTTCATCTGACAGTAAACATCACTTAAGAAACCATGTTAACTTTTGCAGGTCTTCATAAAACCTTATCAGGGACTTTCCTTTTTTGTTTTATTACACCAAACATTGGGAGATATTTTTGAAAACATTTCTCTTCCAATGGGAAGAGAAGGAAGGGTGTGAGTACTCCTCCACTTGCCCAAGTCCCCACTTTGGTTACTACATCTTTGTCCATCAAATCACACTCACTGGGGTGGTCGCCGCTCTGGCAGTTACTCTAGCATTTGGCCTGTCCGGCACTAGCCTCTAATACAGTCTGTCCTAAAGAAAGTGGCTAAAAATAATTAAAACTCTAAAATCTGTCTTTGGGGACCTAAATTTGATTTCTATTTTAAAAAACTCTACAATAGGAAAATGAAAAGATGTTTAGAGGCTAGCCAGATGGAACCGTGGCATCTAATCACAAAACATCCTGTGGAAGTAGAATAATCTCATGTTCAGCCCGATGTAGGAGATATGTATTCCTGATTCATATCAGGCTTTGTGCTAGGGACTATGGACAGAGGACAAAGGTACAAACTCCTCCTGAGAATTCATAATCTATTGCGGGACAATGATAAGTACATACCAAACTTTAAAACAAGTCTAAATAGAGCTCCAAGTAAGTGACGTGAAAGCATGGAGCAATATTTAAAAATAGTATTTGGAAGCTAAGCACTTTTTTTGTGCTATATAAACACTTTGCATATATTATTTACTACTGACAGTAAACCAATGAAGTTGTATTATCATTATTATGACTTTAAGATGAGAATATTAAGGCTCAGTGAGATTGAAGTGTGTGGGATCAGGATCAGCCTGGATTTCTAGGAATACCTTTGTGGGACAACAATGCATTCAGTATAGTGATGTTCTATTTTTTTTTTAATGTTCTATTTCTTAAAAGTTGGAAGGTCCAGAGCCTCTGAGAGAAGGGATTGTTCTTAAGCACTAGCAACACTGCTTTCTCTGAGGCAGGGATTAACAGAGGAATCACACACCAATATTCCAATGGTTAATGAACATATGAAGGTGTTCTTAGACGCTACTATTAATCAGGGAGGTGAGATAAGATACCCTTTTCTCACCTATCAAATTTACAAAAGTTTTAAGCAGGGGCACTCTGCAGAGCTGAGGGGATGGCCATTCTCATCTTCTCTGGGTAGAAACACAAATTACAAAATCTTTCTACAGAACAAGGAGAATATCAGGACAGTTCATAAACATTCATGACTTTGACCTACTAATTCTGCATCTTGGAGTGTATCCTCAAAGCAGAGATTTGAAAAGTATGAAAATTTGAAACACATGAGCATTTATCATAATAAATAATCAGAAATGGCCTACATATTTAAAAATAGGCAATGCTTAAATATGTGAGTTCATTAAAATCATTTGATTAAGTGAATATCATTAAAATCATTTAAAAACCATGTATCATTGGGAAATGCTTATGATAAAACACTGGAAAAAGTTCTCCCAAGAGACAGCAGTGCACCGTGGTCGAAGGGAGTGAATCCTAGGGTAACACCGCACGAGTACGCGGCTCCCCTGAGACTGCCTGTCACTCTACGCACCTGTCTCACCAGGAAAATGGGGATTACAACCGCAATTCCTGTGCCAGAAGATCTTTAACAAAACTAAATAAAAATATGCATATATGCACTTAGCGTAGGCCTGTGTTTAAAATAATAGTTAAAACACTAATGGTGAATATCTCTGGATGGTGAGATATAGGTGATTTTTATAGTTTCTTTACGATCATCTGTAATTTCCAAACTTCTGTCAATAAGCTTTAATTTTTTAATAGGCATGCTTATAGTGATCGCAAAGTTGGTTATTAACATATGGTAGATATTCTTAAACTATAAAGAAAGAATCTATTGCTAGATTTACATTATTCATTACTGGTTAGAAATGGGTCTGGAATGACTCTTTGGCATCGACTGAGATTAACATATTTTTCACATTGATTTACTTATTAACACACTGTGTAATGATAAATCTTTGTTACATTTCCAGGATAAGTATCTAAGAATGGTGGACACTTTTTATTTATTTTTTTATATTTTTAAAGATTTTACTTATTTATTTTTAGAGGGGAAGAAAGGAGGGAGAAAAAGAGGGAGAGAAATATCAGCGTGAGAAAGGTCGACCACTGTCCTCTTGTACGTGCCCTGTCTGGGGACCAAAGCCACAAAGCCATGTGCCCCAAATGGGAATCAAACTGGTGAACTTTCATTTTGTGGGACAATGAGCAACTACTTTTTACACCACTTTTGAATGTGGTTTAGTAATTTTGTAAAGAATTTTGAATCTATACTAAAGTCAATAAGGAGCATTAATTTTGTGCTCTTTCAGGTTTGGGGAGAGGATTACGCTTGCTTAAAAAGTGAGTAAGATGGCTTTTATACCTTTGTCTGTCTTTACAATGGAACAATTTATCCAGCATTAAACCGTGTTTCTTGAAAATTTAGAAGAAGACATAAATAAGACCACTTTGTCTACTTTTTGAGAGCAAGAGGAAGCTTATTTTTAGAAGTTACGCTTTAGTGAACTTTCAAGTTCTTTTACAACTACCAATTTATCCAAATCTTCTTCAATCTATTTTGGTATTTCACACTTCTCAGAAAAGCATTCATATCATTCAGCTTTGAAGCTTTCTCAGCATCAAGTTTTACATAGTGTTTTCATTTTAAAAGTTGACTTATGATATAAATGTTTAAAACCCATATAACTTAGATGCATGGTACCTATATTAGTGTTGTTACTGGTATTTTTTCTGTATCTGTGGCTAAATGGTCTTTTAATTCTTAATTTTGCTGTTACGTATTTTCCCTATTTTATTAGATTCATCAAAGATATATGTTTTTATTGCTAGTAAAAATCATTTGTCGAGAACTTTTTCCTCCAGTTATGTTTCTGATTCCTGCTTCTGACCCTGGTATCTTCCCTGGAAATAGGGTTGATTCTACGGTTGGATTCTATCTGCTGCCCTCTATCTCGATTTCTCTCTCTCTCTCTCTTTTTTTTTTCATGCCAAGAAACCATATTATGTTTATTCTCTGTATGAATGGCTTGATTTTTACTATGTTAATTCTATTGTTGGTTTTACTTGTAAGTCACCCATCCCTACCATTTTGTTATTTTTTCACATTAGTCTGTTCTCACCATATATGATTTTTAGCCTCAAAAAGTGTTCTGCATGCTACTGAGATGCCACTATGTTTTCGAATGTATTTTGTTTCCTTTAGCAAATCAGATACATTACTTTCTTCTTATTTCCTTTTTCTTATTATGTAAAATGTTTTTCAAAAGCCTTTTCCCCCCACACTTGATGTTGCTGAATACACAGGATGCCTGGCTGGCTCTCTGGTCCCAAACTCTGTCCGTTTGTGTTGACCAACATTTCTTCTCCATTTAATAAGAAAAAAGCAAAAATCATTATCATATCATTGATAAAAATTAATAGGAACAGCTTTCCATCTGAAATTTGATTAAAGAAACTATCTGACAGTCTATTTGGCCATCTATTAAGGGGAAATTAGGAAAGAAAATGTAGTGATTATGATTAATATGAAAGTAAAGGTCAGTGTGATAGTCCATAGGGAAGGGGTAGCTAGACCCTGAGTTTACCCTGTGTGGGGTCGCACAAATAGAAAAATTAATCTGTAGGTTGTTCATGCCAGATAACATATATAAAGCTAGTAAAAACTAAGGCTAAGCTGAAATGGCATAATTAAGCTTGAGACTCATTATTCTTCCTGTCTTCAAGAAATGAGGTTTAGAGATAGATTTAATGACTCATCTGGATTCTTTTTATGCTTACCTCATCTGCTACGCTTTGGAAAAAGTTGAGTCCAGTACTTCACTGAGACTGCTATAGGTAATTAGGATGCAACTGCTTCCTGCTGTTGGTTAATCAGGGTCACCTCTGTATTTCTGATTCAAGTTGGAGACCAATTAATATCCATTTTCACAGGGACACAATTTAAATCCTCTTCCAAATGCTCACTCAGCCACCTCATCCCAGGCCAGGTGAAAGTCCACAAGCCTGCACCCATGCGGGGGCAAGAAAATAATTTTATAGTTAAGGGAAAGCATGCTGATCAAGCCATTTGCATAAAGACATACGTTTTAAATTACATGTAATATTGCTGGTAGTATAGGGGTATTTGATTCTAGTCTAGAAACACTAATCTTTATGATAGGCTTGGAAAACCTGGACCATTCATTACGAACAATATGTTTTTGTATAATAAACAATGTGTAAGTGCTGAATTAAGTAAAAATAAGCCAGGTGCCCTTACCCCAAGTTAAAATTAAGTAGTTAAAACTATTACCTCTTCTATAATTAGAGTCTCCATGTATAGAAATAGAAATGCTGAAATAATTAAATTGATCTGAACCATTTAGTTTATATCTGCAGAGTGGCTGGGAAGATGGTTTTGCAACTTACAGCAAAGCGAGAAAGGTTTTGGGAGCAAAGGAATCCCACCCCTAGGTCTGCACATCCTCCTGCATCTCAGGTGCTGAGGAAGGGAGAGAAAGAGCAGGAAGAAGAGAAGGACCTCCTGGTCCTGCCAGGGGTGCTATGGATGGCTGAGAATATAGAAGGAGCCATAAAACTGAGAAGTCCTACAAAACTGTCCCATATCCGGGCATATTTCCAAACTGGGACTTCCACTCTCAGGAATGAATTTGCATTTGGCTCCTGACAGACATTTATAAAATTGATCTGTGCCTGACACTTTAAAAAAGAAAAGTGAGAACCGGTAAGAGAAGTGTTCATAGAATTATAATGGTCCACACTGATTTTGCTCCTTATTTATTCTTGGTTATTGGTTTAAGTTTCCTCCCATACTGCTCAGTAGAAAAGAATGAGAAAGAAAAGACCGAGATCATGAGTTATGAAGAATATTATACAGTCTCATGGGATAATACAGATTTTATTTTGAGCAAATAATTATGTTTTGAATATCTGACTTGTAGGTTACTGTATAACAGGTGTTTTCGGGTGTAATAAGGATAGACGGACGAGCTCACACCCTGGATATTAACATCACCTTGGACTCATTCTACTCCTTACCCCCACTTTTTAATAGTCATCATCAATTCTGTTTCTGAACTGTCTCTAATCTATGCCCACCTCTCTATTTCATCTCTCACCGGATTATTTTTTGGCTGGATCATGACATTAGCTGGGCTCCCAGTTAGGCATCTCGCCTCTGGCCTCTTCACAATGCTGCCTCCAGAGTTACAGATCTGAACAGTGTCCTCCTCATTGCTAACCAGGGTGAGCTGAAACTTACAAAGTCTGTCCTCAAGCTACATTTCTTGCCTCTTGTTCCCCAATACCCTATATTCTAACTAAACTCAAGAACTGCTGGTCTCTGGACAACCACAGCACCCTCACATCCCCTGTCCTAGAAGGAAAGCTCTTAGTTCTTCTAAGTTCAACACAAACATCACTTCCTCTGGAGGTCTCTTCTGACCCACTGAGTCAGAATAACAGAGCCAAGTCAGAATAAAACAGTCGCTGTCTCCATTGGGCTTTCATAGCACTTGCATAACACCATATTATTGCATTGACCACACTGTATTATATTCAACCACATATACATTTCTCTCTCTTTTTAGGTAGGTGCTTAAGAGGACAGAGATAGATGTTACTTAATTTTGTAGCTATGAGCACAGAGTACTCAGGCATTGCTCAGGGAAGTTAGCATAGAGTCTTGTACATGACAGGCACTGCATCAATTTGCTGGTTGTTTTATTGAACGCTGTAAAGTGTGCATTTCCAGACCCACGTGGACACGTTAGGCTTTGGCATACAGAGCAGACCTGGGCCTTGTGCTGTGGGTTGATACAGGGTAAGCATGAGGGGAAAAACCATTTGTATGTGTGGTATTTCCAAGCACAGATTTTGGCAGCTTCAAATTTCTCTGTCTAGGGAAATTAGATTAAAAGTTGAAGTTCATCATATAATTTAATGGCTGGCCTAAGCAATCTTAATAAAGCCTAGGGCAAAACAGCATCATTCCCCATTGGGGATAAGTACATTGCATGCTAGACCCATGATTACTTTAGCTGAGTCATTCAGCTGTATATGAAAGAACTCCACAAAACTGAAACAAGACATTATGGGTCAATTTCTGTACTTTTGTAATGGAAGAAGAAATAGACTGGGAGAAAGGGACTTTGGTTCTAGACCTCCCGATGGCTTCTTATTAAACCATATAGGGTCTTGTTGTAGGAAGATTATGGGGTTTGGAATTAAAGAGACCTAGGCTGGGATCCTGGTTCCAGCTCTTAAATTACTTTGTTTAGACAAATGACAGAAACTACTTAAGTTTTAGCATCCTCACTGATATAGCAGGAAAACTGTTGGCATCAGAGGGTTGGTATAAGAAATAGTATGTGACAAGTGCTCAGCATGGCACCTGCTATATTTGAGAGTTCAGGAAATACTGGATTCCTTCACTTCTTCGGGTCTCAAATTTTACCTTGTAAAATGCAGGATTTTTAATTACTTAATTACATGATGATCTCAAGGCCCTTTCCAACTCTAAAGTCCTATCATCCTTTATCCTCAGAGGTATGAATAGTGCTCAGAATTTTTGAAAGTGTTTTAAAATCTGTTGCTTCTGATGAATGTGCCTTTTTCTTCTAATTTCTTAAAAAAAAAAAGATTTTATTTATTTAATTTTAGAGAGGGGAAGGGAGGGAGAGAGGGAGAAAAACCATCCACATGTGGCTTCCTCTCATGCGCACCCTACTCGGGACCTGGCCTGCATCTGAGGCATAGGCCCTGACTGGGAATCGAACTGGCAACCCTTTGGCTCACAGGTCGGCACTCAGTACACTGAGCCACACCAGTCAGGGCTCTTCTAATTTCTTTAGGTTTAATTTTCTTTTTCTAGACTCTTAATATAGAGAAGCAAATCACTGATTTCCAAACTGTCTTCTTGCTTAACACACATTTAAAACCATGCATTTCCTTCTGTTTTTTGCTAAGCACTGCTTTAGCTGAATCCCACACTTTGATATGTTGTATTTTTACTTTAGTTTAGTTCAAAAATATTTTTAAGTTTCCCATGATATTTCCTTGACTCATGGTTTATTTAGAACTACGTTGCTTAGTGTTCACATATTTGGAGATTGTATTGTTATCTTTCAGTTGTTTTTTAGTTTTTAATCCCACCTACGACAGAGCAAAAATTTAGTATGATTTCAATCCTTTGATATTTGTTGAGACTTGCATTATTACCCAACATATGGATGAGTCATACTTTATACTTTAGAAAATATTCTGTGTCACTGAACAATGGTATATTCTATAGTTATTGGTTGTAGCATTCTATACATGTCAATTAGGTCATTGTCAATAAATCATGTTATTTAAAGCTATGTACTTAGTGATTTTTGTTTTCTGCTTATTCGCTCAAATACTATAGTTCTAAAAATCTTGAACTATTCTTTTGGATTTTTCTATTTCCCTTTTAGTTCTGACAAGTTTTGCTTTATATAATTTGAAGCCATGTTATCAGATGCTTTTAAATGTAGGAATATTATATCTTTCTACTAAATTGAACTTTTTTATTATTAATCAAATGTCCATTTATCTTCTTAAAGCCTACTGTGTGATACTGATGTAACTTTGTTTTGGTTAGTGTACAGCACAGGCTGTAGTTGAATCTCTATCTTAGTTGGAGTGTTTAGTCTGTTTACATTTGATGAAATAGTTGGGTTTAAGGCCATTACCTTTCTATTTGTTCCATCTATTCTTTATTCTTCCTTTCCAGCCTTCTTTTAGAAAAATTATTTTTCTTCTATTTTATCTCTTCAATGAGATTTTTATTTATATCTTTTATATTCCTCTTTAGTGGTTTTCCTATAAGTGGTATGACAAAACTTACCCTTGACTTACAGTCCAAATTTGTACTTTTATCACTTACCAAATAATGCAGCACTACTTTTAAAAGTGGTTAACTACACCTTTCCCTTATGCCCTTTGAGCAGTTCCAGATCACTGCAATAAATCAAGTATCACAATAAAGTGAGGCAAAAGCATTTTGCTGGTGAGGGTCTTGCCTTCAATTTGTATTAAAAATAAACAAAGAAAAAAGCAAAATCTGTAAAGCATAATAGTGAAGCACTATAAAACAAAGTTATATGTTATAAACCCTTCAAAGCATTATTACATTGCTTAACAGAGTCAATATTCTTTCCAATGCTCTTAATTCCTTCCTATGAATCTGAGCTTCTACCTGTGGTTATTTTCCCCAAGGCAGAAGCTTTTTTTTTTTTCCTTTAAATGTGGGTTAGCTGATGACAAAGTCTTTCTGTTTTTGTCTGAAAATGTCTTTATTTCATCTTCATTTTTGCAGGATACTTTTACTAGGTATAACCGTCTAGCTTGGCTATTTTTTTCTTTCAGCACTTTAAAGAAGACAATCCACTGTTTTTGCCTTCTAGAGTTTCTCTATGAAAAAAGTCAAGTGACAGTCTCTTTGTTGTTTTTCTGAAGGCAACAATTTTTTTCTTCTGATTAATTTTAAATTTTATTTTTTTTCTCTTTACTTTTGGTTTTAAGCAGTTTACTATAATGTGCTTAGGTGCAATTTTCTTGCTTGGATTTTACTGGGCTTCTTGAATCTGAGTGGGTTGATGTCTTTCAATGGCTTTGGAAATTTCTCACTTGTTACTTCTTTCCTATCTTTTTCTGTCCTGCAATTACACTTATGTGAAGCCATTTGACAATACCTCAAGTTTCTTCTGCTTTATTCTATTTTTCCTATTTTGAAAAAAAAATCTGTGCTTCAACTTAGAAATTTTCTTTTGAGTTCACTAATTCAGTAGTAGACTTTGTTTAGTCTATCATGAAGCCCATCAAATAAATTTTTAATTTTATATAGTGTATCTTTTAGTTCTAAAATAGCCATTTGATTCTTTTTTTATAGATCCCATTTCTTTGTTGAAATCCATGTTCTCTATCCTTTAATTCATCTTTTCCTGTGTTTTAATTAACACACTTCACAGTCTCTGATAGTCAATTCCATCATCTTGGTCATCTGGGGAGCTGACTTCAGCTTTGTACTTTTTCTCTCACTTATTAATCATATTTTCTTTGATTCTTTGAATGTCTTGTAATTTTCATTGTATTCTTCGTACTGTATTTAAAAGAGCTGTCATTTAGGGGTTCCTTTTCCTATGTTGACTGATGGGGAAAGAGGCTAATTCCTTCAGTATTTGAACTGGGTACAACTTGGTTGTGGTTTTAGTTGGCTTCAGCTTACTTTGAATTAAAACGTTTCAATGGCAATACCTATTAAATATTCATTCTAGGTTCCAGTGAACTTTGTCTCCTAAATATCAAGAGATTGTGGCAGACTTTACTCTGCTTTTTCTGCCCAGCTCTCTACCATCCCATGTTTGGAAATATCTAATGGGGAAAACTGTTGATACTTTTGGGGCTCCTCCAGCATACATCCAGATCACCAATACAGAACTCTTGTCTCTGGAAATTAAGTTTGTCTAATTATCTTTGTCTTTACAGTTCTACTATCTCTTTAAAAATAGGATGTCTGTAATTTAAAATTTTAAGTTGTAGTTCTACTCAGAAGCAGAAGTCCTTAGGACTATAGTCTGAAGTGAACATTTTTCTTACGAATCAAGTTATAGTTTAATTACTCTCCAGGTCAATTTTCCTCCATAATTCTTTTTACCACACGAAAATATACCATATTATGTGAAACAATGGCTTCAACTGTGGAAAGAACTTATGTATTAATCAAAATTTATTGTGGAAATACTTTATGTATTAGCAACCATTAACTAACTGGCCCTCTTTGGTTTTTGCCAGTGATAACTAGCTTTCTTTTCAACAACAGTTTTCAATGTTTGCCCATTCTAACCTCTTCTGGTGATAATCAAGTAATTTATTATTGGAACCAACTTATTATGGGAAATTAATTGGAACCTATTTTAGAACTATGATTACTGGTTGATTTCAACTGGACAAGCTTAATTTTATACGTAAAAAAGTCTTTGTTTCTCTTGATATTACAAAGTATATCTAGAAAATCTGAGGTTTTAGATTAGTTTTTTTTTTTACATTTTTATTTAAGGATGTTAAAAATATATATTGTTTTTAATTTAGATGACTGTCAGTTCAAATCAATGCCTACTTTCCCATTTTAGTACATTTTGATTAGTAAAGCTGTATTTATGAATGTGAGAACTAAATCGTAGAAAAATACCTGTGCATTTTGTTACAGTCAAACAAAATTAAACACTTGCATTAAGTTTGCATGTGTCTATTTACTTAGTATACCTAAAGTGGTAAACCAATCATATATTGAATTGTGGATAAAGGGAAATATTTTTCAAAGCTCAACTGCTATAAAAACCCTGAAATTCTTTCTTTAAATTCAGTGATTTAAGAACTCTTTGGCTCTGGCTGGTGTGGCTCAGTAGATTGAGTGCTAGCCTGTGAACCAGGGGGTCACTGGTTCGATTCCCAGTCAGGGCACATCCCTGGGTTGCGGGCTGGGTCCCCAGTGGGGGTGCGCAAGAGGCAACCACACATTGTTTCTTTCCTTCTCATCTTCCTTTCCCTTCCCTCTAAAGATAAACAAAGTAAGTCGTAAAAAAAAACAAAAAAGAACTCTCACTGTACAGTTTTCTTTAACTTAAACTGAGCCTGAACTTTCAAGTAGGCATAATTTAACTCTGAAGAAGAGTGGTGACCCAGATGGGTGATAAAAAACTCATCTCTGTGCTGTAGGTTTAATTCAGTAGTGTCACGTAGTGATGCACAAATATGGGATGGTTTAGTTTTTACCAGGAACTGCTATGGACTTTATTTTGTCTTTACTCTTTTGCCTAGTGGAAAAACTTAAACTTGCTGAATGATGATAAATTTCTCAGTCCAATCCCTTAAAAGTTCTCATATTCCTGGTCTAAAATTTAGCTCAGTCCAAAATATGGATCTATGGATCTCTAAGCTTCCTTCTTCCCACTTTGCACACTGTTCTTAAGTGCAGCTGCCAGGAGCTGCCTGTGGTGGGCAAGAGCACGGCCTGCTCTTTGTCCCATGCCATCTGTGTCATGTGTGTGTGCGCACGTGTGTTTTGGGGGTAGGGCTGCAAGCTGGCTTTGGTGTCTGCTGACACTCAGGTAAGGATGACAGCGGTAGTTCCACTCTTGGTCTTGGCTTCTTCTCTATCCAATGCTGACAAATTATGTCTGTTTACATCTGTGTGATCTGGTAGCCCCAATGAGGATGGTTATACAGATTTTGGCTCTCTATGACTTCTGGAAATTGTCAAAACATATCGCAGGCAGCATTCTTTTAGTCCTGATTCTAAGACATGGTGAGTGTCCCTCTGAATATGAAGTCACTGAACCTCTTATCCGTCTCCAGCGGTGGTAACTACTGCCCGTTTATTGGGTACCTGGCCCTGGCTTGGCTCTGCCAGCGCCTTGCACTCAGTAAATCTCCATACCTTCTACACTGTGGATTGATGGAACGTAGTGTGACACTGTCTGGACCCCCCAGAGCTCCTATGCACCGAGGGGCAGCTCGTCCAATGCTATATAACAGAGCTTTTTAAACCACAATTCTTTAAGCTAGCCAATCACTTGCTTTTATCAACTTCTGCCAAAAGGCAATACTTCGTGCAAAGTCCAGGCTCCATGCTCAGGCTCCACAAGCAAGTCTTTTGGAGCACTCCAAATGTGAAGGAATGGTTAAGAAGAACAGCCTCTCTCCCCCTAAACACAGATCATGAAGAGGGACAGGGATGCGAAGAGTTAGCATTCACATGGACGCTGCTCTCTCTAAAAGCTATATTCCTCTCCTCCTTCATAAGGATATTTTTTATGGTCTAAGTGGTCAGTGAGGAAGATTTTGCTGAACTGTCCACAGTTTGTGAAGGCTGAGGCAATTCTCTGCCCTTAAGAGAAGCAGATAGTGACTTTGTACTCAAGGGTGAGTCCAAATCTTGGCCAAAATCCCTCCTTGGAAACAGGCAAAGGCCTTACTAAGTAAATTACTTGCAAATTCATATCTAGCAAATTCATACTGTATATTTTATGTTGTTTGTTAAGAATGAAGTCAAAAGCCCTTCATTGGACTTTAATTTTTGACTGTCTGAATCAAGTCTTAATACTTCTTACATTTTGACTATCAACATTTTCAAAGGGAAACTCCAGTATCAAAAAAATTTTATTCTCATTTGAAATATCTTAAATCATAACTTAACAATACCTAATGATTGTGAAGCTCTTTATAGTTTACAAAGAATTCTCACATAAATCCCACAACAAACCTTTGATATTTATTCAACATTTACTCTTACTTGTAGTTTAACTGTTATTATTTCCCCACTTTATGGCTGTGATCATTAAGCACGGTAAGGTTACTGACCTGAGGCCTTATCAGAACCAGGGCTCTGACTCAGGTCAAAAAATACAAATTCCAAGTTTTCCTCACTATGTTTTTTTCCCTACCCATGTCTACATATTCTGTTCTTCCTTTCCAAGTACTGAGCAGACCCGACCCTACTTAGCTTCCGAGATCAGATGAGATCGGGCGTGTTCAGGGTGATATGGCCATAGACTAAATTCTGTTCTTCCTTAGTAGCGATGATGTATTCTCAGTATGAAAGGTCTCCTGAGTTAATTCTCTGAGAGTGAAACCTGGACACATGTCTGGGCAACTTACTCTATCACCCTCTCCTCCTTGTCACCAAATGCATATGTTCAAACAGCTGTGTGGATTTAGCAGGCACAGCTGGCATGTCTCTAGCAGCTCGAGCCATATCCCAAAGCACAACTTTTAGGAAATGAAGTTAAAAGAGCCAAGTACATACAACATTTAAGTCTAAGGTCCCTTTGGGCCCCAATTCCCTGGGTACTTAAAAGGAAAGTTTGGTTTGGTCCTGAATTTATTTGTATCTAACATAAGAGCTAATATCTGTAGAGACTTTGAAGGTACAAAAACATTTTTTCATCCAGCAAGGGTGAATTTTCTCGCCGCCAGGTGAAGTAATGTGTCATACTCTCCGGCCCTCTGGGATCATCATAACTTCTAGAAATATCACCAGGAGGCACTGGACAAGGGAACTGGTGCTCAAAAGCAACACATGTCTGCTCACTGTTACCATAGTTACAAGAAAGGCCATAAGAGCACTGTGTTCTCCTACAAGCAGAGAGATAAACCTTGTGTGATTTAAAATCACTGGAGTGAATAATCCCAGCTCTACCCACAGGGTGGGATTGTGGGTGCCCTGAGTTTCAACATGTAACAGGGAGTGGAAGGAGGGATAAACTATAGATTTATGCTCCATGAAGTTGTTACTGATGTTCTATCAGTTAACCTCTCTCAGAACCTACAAATTATTGGAATTAATGGCCATGATGAATTTTGGTTGGTCTGAGTATGACACTCTACAGGGTGATAAAAGGTGGGGCATGTCTCTCTCATCCCTGAATTTCTGAGGCTGGATCAGGACAGAGCTGTGGAGATCACAGCAACTGAGATTCCCCAGGGCACACTCCCAGCACTATGTACCTTCCAAATCTGGCTTTCTAAGCATGATGAAATCTGTTCTAACTTGTCTTCTGATGTTTGGATATCTTCTCTAGCACCACTCCTTGCCAAAGTGGTTTGGATTCTTTACTTTAATGGCAACTTTGTTGGTGACACACTCATTACAATTTGAGGCAGGTGATTTCGTCTTTAGACAGCTTTGAGAGATAATCATAATCATCACAACAACAAATAACAACCAACACTTACTGTGGGTTATGCTACGGGAGACACTGTAAGTGCCCTGTAATATCATTTCATCTTCAGAATGACTTCAGAAGCTAGATAACTATTATCAACATCCCCATTTTATAGATAAAGAAACTAAGGCTTAGGGTAGTAAAGAAAATCCTCCAATGTCACACAGCTATGACATGTTAGTCAGGACCCAGGGATGCGTGACCCTGAATCCTGAGAGAGTGCTACCTTCTCCAATTTCTTCATCTGGAGCTAAAATCTGTCTCCTTGTATTTCCATCCACTGGTCCTAGTTCTGTTTTCTGAAGGCCCATGGACAAAGTCTTCATTCCTCTGCCACACCAGCTCTTCAGATATCTAAAATGACTTTCAGGACTTTTACCATTCTGTTCAGACCACAGGATGCTGTTTTTAGATGTCCATGCTTCACATACCTCCCCTAAACCATTTATTTGTCTTGTTTGTCTTATTACAATAGCTTCCTAATGGGCCTCCCTGCTCTGCCTTCTGCTATACACCCAGCGGCCACGGTAGGCCTTACACTGTGTCTCATCGCTTTAGTACTCCGCTCAAAACACTGTGGCTTCTCGCGTCAGTCAAAGTGAAAGTGAAGCCTTTACAGCCAACTCTGAGAGGATAAAGCCAGTGGCGCAGTCTGCCTGCATCCTCATCCTCTTCCCTTTTGTTAGTGCTCCCTGAACACGCCAGTCATGTTCCCAACTCCTCTCCTTGCAAGGCACTGACCTGAATATTTCCCACCCCTCTTCCCAGCTCCCTTCCAAAGTCACCTTTTCAGTGAGGTCTTGCCCAGCTACTCAGCTGAAAATGACAAATCTCTCACCTCACTGCTGTTCCCTCTCCCTTCCTCTCTGTGTTTTCCTCCATAGCGTTTCTCATCATCTGATGTGCTTCCTCTACTCATTCCTTTGATTTTTGCTTGCTCTCTCTCCTCACCCTCACAGAACGCAAGCTCCATGAGGGCAGAAAGTTTGTTTTCTCAGCTCAGTTCTAAGGTTAAATCACATGAAATTGGCCCACTAAATGACCATTTCATATGGTCCGCCTACCACACCCCCAGTATTGAGAGCAGCCCCTGGCACGGAGTGGCATTCACTAAGTGCTTGGTGAATAAATAAATAATTTATTCATATACCGATACTAAACATAGTATAGAGCTTTCCAGTACTTTATTATCTTTGGTAAGGACTTTATTAACTGGTCAGATTTCTGATATGGTCTCTGTTATCTTAATCCTATGTGACGCAGCATATAGATGGATATTACAAATAAGTATTAAAATCAGTTTCATTGATACACTGAACCTAGCTTTTAATGGCATGATCTGGTATTTTCTTCATAGCATTCACTAGTAATTTTACCCATCATCCATGAGATGCAAAGCTTCCTGTGTTGTAAGGGACAACTTCCCTACCAACTGGTAGGATCTGTATGGATTCAAGATAAGGAGTTTTCTTAAGCTAAATTAAGACAGTTTCTACACAATCACTTGCCACAGACTGACCTTCTTATCTTATTACCATTTTGTTTACACAGAGGAGTGGGTATTGTTTAGAAAATAATGATGAACTAATAATAATGTTCCACTTCAATTTATAGCTTACATTAAGCATCTAGCTGGAAATCACTGCATAATTAAATTTTTTTTATACTTCCTATTGGCAGATTTGGCATAATGCATTTGGTTTACTTTTACGACATTTCAGCCACTGTGCTTAAAAAAATGCCAGGAATTCTAATGTTGATGAATAGAGACCCTAGGATTAAATACATTATACATGAAAATCTAGGATAATTACTGTAGGACTCCTGCAGTAACCTTTACTGCTGACCACTGGCATGGTGGAAATTGTCGAAGCCAAGCCGTCCCGCTGACTACCATTTCAAATTATTCCCCGTGAATCTGCGATACTTTCTTTATCGTAAACCTGAGGATTTTGTTCTCACACTCAGGGCAAAGAGACAGTTTAAAATTTTAAATAGAAATAGAAAAGCGAGTATTTCCCCCCTATTTTAAAAGCCCTTTAGGGATCACCAATCAGCAAGAATTCTCACATTCGTTTCTACTTTAATATAAAGCATTAGTTTTTTATACCCACAACAAAACATGGACCTGCAGAAGTTTTCAAACAGTCCTCCAGCAGCCTCATGCGCGTCTTCTGGAGCTCGGGGCTGTCCCACTCGTCCTCGTCCACGCCCCAGTACAGATCTATGACCTGGGAACCAAGGCGGGAGGCGCGTTAATCCACCGTTTTCATGCATTTTTATTTACCTGCGGGCCTTATTCTTATTCACAGTGTTAAGCCAACATGACTTTTAACTTTTCTTTTCGCAGCATTTTTTTCCCTTAGAGAGGGAACGTGATTGTTAAGTTCCACCTAAAGAGGTTTATTTTTCCATCCCCTGGTGGGTGTGGGATGAACATTATAATTTCATCTTCTGTTCCTGATGATACTGTTGACATGGACCCAGAGAAAATGAAATGTTAAATGTCAGAGGCTTTGCAATGCAGGTTTTCATTATATTGAAATGGTAACAAGGCTTCAAAACAAACTTCGAAAGCAGCTGGGATATGGTTATACATTATTTGAGACAATGGAATAAGAATGTATGTTACTGAATATCTTAATATGAGAAGGGAAAACCACAATGGTTTTCTTGAACCTAACTTAAACATCTACATTTCTTTCCTCCCCCCCTCTTTTTTTAAAGAAAATAAACTCCCGAACCTGTTATTTTCATGGTCTACCATATGGGAATAGCCATTTTGCTTACGTCTGTGTTATCTATACGCAGCTTGGCTTTCATCAACACGTATCTGTAAAACATGTATTGGGAAGCAGTGAACGGTATGCCTTACCAAGGAGGGAGGATAATAGGAGCTTCTATCTCCTTACTTCAAAGACAACAGGGGAGATTCTGAGAGTCTGTAAAAACTTTTGCAAGTGCGCTCTTTGAAAAATTTGCTATGGAGAACAGCAGGGGTTTCGTTCCCTTTATTCAACTGCTATCTGCATAAGGAAAATGTTTCCAATAGCAGCTTTGAAGATTTCTTCTTTTCCTTTCCTAGTTTCCCACAGGCAGAAAATGAAGGCCTCTGCTCCGTACTGACTGTTTGCATGGCATTCGGTGAGCCGGCAGCACAGGGCACAGTCCTCCATTGTACCCCGAGCAGATCCTGGGGACTCTGTGCGCTTCCCAGGCCATGGCCCCGCGCAGGTGTGCTTGTATCACACAGGTGTCTTTATCTGCCTGCATTTATGCTTTTAGAAGGCTGGCAGGGATATACAAACTTCTTTAAAAAATATTCCCATAGCTCAGTCTATGCATTTTATAATATACGAAGCTATCAGAACTGATTCTGGAGTTTTTCCCTTTAATCTACCTTACAAAGTTTAATCACAATATTACAGAAGGGGATATCTGAGATTGAAATGTCACTGTCCAATATGAGAGCCTTTAGCTGTGGCTATTTAAAATTAAATATAAATCAATTAAAATTAAAAATTCAGCTTTTCAAATGTTCATTAGTAACATGTGGTTATGACCCCCATGTTGGAAAGCAGAGAAATAAATACTTCACCATCATAGAAAGTTTAATTGGACAGAACTGTAAAGTACTGAGATTCATACACTGTAATCATGAGAAGGCATTCTAACCATTTGCCAATAAACTGTCAAAATGAAAACACATCTACTGCAATGTTAATGGTACTTTTTGGCTGTCCCATACATAAACTAACAACCATACATAGAGTCAGGTATGCAACTTTTTGGCTGACACTGTTTGTATATACCTGAAGAAAGGTTTGGTTTACAACAAATGAAGAGAAACAGAAATGGTAAATATGGAGGTTGACATAACAAAAGCTTTAATATACACCTGCTCTTCTCCCATCTTCTTTTAATGATACAATTATATCAAGTAATAATTGTAATAGTATGTCATTAGGTTAGTAACATATATAAATGTCACATATATAACAATAACACCACAAAAGAGAGAAAAGGGAATTGACCTACATACAAGTAATCTTTTTACAGGTCATTGGAATTAATTTAGCATAAATCATAAGTAGATTCTGATAATATGTACATGCCTTACATAACTACAAAGAAAAAACTCAAAAAAGTGAAAAATCATTAAAGGAATTTAAATGTTACACTAGAAAATATTCAAATGTACTATAAAGCTACAATAATTAGGAGAATGTAGTGCTGGCATTAGGATAGTCAACAGAATAACACTGAGACTCCAGAAATAAATCCTCACACTTACGGCCAACTGATTTCAGCACAAGTGCCAAAATAATTCAATGAACAATAGTTTTTTTTTTTTTCAACAAATGGAACAGGGACAACTGGATAGCTACATGTGAAAGAATGAAGTTTGACCCCTACCTCACTCCATACACAAAAATTAACTCTAAATAGATCATAGGCATAAAGAGTTAAAACTATAAAACTTTAGTTTTTTGAAAACACAGAATAAATCTTTGTGACCTTGGATTTGACAGGGGTTTCTCAGACATGAAAGCAAAGTACAAGTCATTAAAACAAAAAAGATAAATTGAATTTACTCAAAATTTAAAAAGGTTTTTGTGCATCAAAGGACACACAAGGAAAGCAAATAGAGCACCCTTGGAGTGGCAGAAAATATTTGCAAATCATATATTTGATGAGTAGACATTTCTTCAAAGAGTATGTACAAATTGTCAACAAACATATGAAAAGATGCTCAACATCATTAGTCATCAGGGAAATGCAAATTAAAACTATAATGAAATAACCCTTCACACCCACTAGGAAGGCTATAATCAGAAAGACAAAACAAGTGTTGATGCGGATATGGAGCGACTGCAACCTTTATACACTGCTGGTGAAAACACACAGTGGTACTGCCACTTTGGAAACCAGTCTAGCAGTTTCTCAAATGGTTAAGCATAGAGTTACCACATGATCCAGTAATTCTCCTAGGTATATACCCAACAGAAATGAAAATGTATGTCCAACAAAAACTTCAACCTGAATGCTCATAGAGCATTATTTATAATAGCCAAAAAGCGGAAAAAGTCTGTCTAGCACATGATCAATGGATAAATAAAATAGCATATTCATGCAATGGAATATTATTTGGAAATAAAAAGTAATGAAATGCTGATGTTACAAGGATGAGCCTTGAAAACATTTTGCAAAGTGGTAGAAGCCAGTCACAAAAGACCACTTGTCCTATAATTCCATTCATATAAAATGTCTAGAATAGCCAAATCTACAAAGGCAAAAGGTAGATTAGTGGTTGCCGGGGCTGGGAGGGAGGGGAATTGGACAATTAGGGAGTCACAGTGAAAGGGCACAGTGTTTCTTCGAGAGGCGATCACAACATTCCACAACTGATTTGAGTAATGCTTGCACAACCATGAATATACTAAAAACTGTGCCCTTTAAACAGGAAAATTTTATAGTACATGAATTGAATTATATCTCAATGACACTGTGCATGTCTAATCTGTATTGTGATTGTCTATGGGCCTTCCATCTTCTACTCACAGTAGAACTGAGTGCAAGAACAGTGTAAGTGCCTGGTATATTAAAAAAGCAGCAAGAGGAAAGAAGAGTTACCTACAAAGGAGTTCCCATAAGACTATCAGCTGGTTTCTCCAAAGAAACCTTGCAGGCTAGAAGAGACTGGCAAGAACTATTCAAAGTCATGAAAGGCGAGGTCCTACATCCAAGATGACTCTATTCAGCAAAGCTATCATTTAGGATGGAAGGGCAGATAAAGTGCTTCGCAGACAAGGTAAAGGTAAAGGAGTTCATGTCACAAAGCCCTTATTATATGAAATATTAAAGGGACTTATTTAAGAAAAAGAGGATCAAAACTATGAACAGTATAATGACAACAAACTCAACAACTATCAACAACTGAATTTAAAAACAAAAACAAACTAGGCAAACAACAAGAACAGGAATAAAGTCATAGAAATGGAGATCCCATGAAGGGTTATCAGTGGGGAGGAGGAAGAGATTACTGGCAGGTACAAAATAGACAGGGGGATGTTAAGAATAGTATAAGAAATGAAGAAGCCAAGTGACCTATATGCATGACCCATGGACATGAACTAAGTGGCGGGGAGATTGCTGGATGGAAGGAGGTACTGGGCAGAAGGCAGCAAAGGGGAAAATTCTGGGACAACTGAAATAGCATAATCAATACAATATGCTTAAAAAAAATAAAATAGGGAAAGAAGGGGAATGGTCGTCAAGGAACATGTATAAAGGACCCATGGACAAAGCCAAAGAGGGGTAGGATTGAGGGGGTGGCGGGAAAATGGAGACAACTATTCTTGAACAACTATATACACACACACACACACACACACACACACACACACATATATACACACACATATATATGTATATATATTTTATATGCATATATATATAAATAAGATAAATTTTTTAAAAAAGAGCTAAACAGTGAGATTTACCTACATACTCATATATGCAGACCAAACAACCAGGGTAAAAGTTGACACAAGGCTTTCGCTTACATTTTTAAATAGAAGCCCGATGGTCACCTTATTTATTTGCCACGCATGGGAGTCTTTTGCAACAGTGTGTGCACCTGCTACCCCTTCGGGCCTGGCCACCGCTGCCCTGCTCCGGGCCTGCACAGCTCCGTCTCCTGACTTCAGGAGCTGGACTTGCACAGGCTCCTGCTTCCAGCTCTTTTCCCTTGAACTGCTCTTTTCGCAAATGACTTTATGGGCAGAAAATGATGAAAAGAGATAAAATCAAGCAACTGTGAAGACAGGGAGGAAACAAATGAATGAAACATCTAACTTATGCAACACGAAACGCCATCTGGGCAAACAGACACACCACGTATCCGCATGATCGATAACTGGCAAAGAGCAGCAGGGACCCAAAGTGCTCGACAAGACAAGATTTATTATCCACTTAAAAAATTAAATTTAGTTTTTAGCCTAATGTCCAGGCACTGCAGACACTGCAATCTAATTTACTATTTATTGGACTACTAACTTGTTGACAGCACGTTTTATGTGCCTTTACTTATTTCAACATTAAGTACAAAAGCTCAGGAAAGTACTTCAATTTGATTCCTTTTTACTTAAAACCATCTAATTTGTTTTAAAATATTCTTAGGGAAGCTAATTTACCAGGCTCATTTTAATGTTCTGAATTGGTCTGGAAACAAAAAAAGGCAGCAAATAAAAGCCCTCACAAATTTTAACCACTTGAAACTGGACATAACCATTTAAATACTGAGATTATTGTACAAACAACAAAGGAAACTATAAGAGACAAATATTAACCTCATGCTTTAACCAAGAAACAAAACCAAACCCAAATGTGAATTCATAATATCTTCACACCATCATTTCTTCAAAGGACTTTTAAATTTAAATATTTTCCCAAACACTTTCCTTCTCCATTTTCCCATGCCATATGACATTACTGGATGTGGAAGAAAAATGTCATCACAGAGACAACAGGACAGATTCCGGTTTTGAACAAATGCAGTACTGAAATGAAGAGGAAGCTCCCATGACTCTGCCACTCCCAGGGGCATTTCCTCTGAAGGAATCATCACATTTTGTCTTGAAAAAATTCCTGTCACTTCATAGGTAGAGTTTGTTTTTATTACAAATGTTATCGCTCCTACTTTATTGGCCTATACATTTATACGACATGGTTCTGAAAAGACCTTTTGGTCTTCTAGAAAATCAAATCTATTCTTAAAGGGATAATATCTGCCACTATAAAAAAAATTCAGAAGACCACAGGACAGGCTCAGAAAGACTTGAACAGAAACAACATTACTGTGCTGTGGACGTAACTTTCAAGGTCAATATGGAGGTGAAGACAGTACTCATTTGTTTCAGTAGCTGTTCGAACTGAATGTTCTAAAATGAACTAGAATGTTCGTCTCACAGGAGAAGGTAAGCAGGGAGGAGTCTTAAACCTCAGACTAGGTTTATCAGATACTATTCACAACTGTTGAGCTATACTTTATAGATGTGGTAATTCTCACTCTAGTTAGAATGGCTTTCCCCAGATTAATGTGATACAATAAAAAAAAAAAAAAGAAAGCACTTCAGGCCCACATCATCCATATCTGCACTTTTATTAGGGCTACTGCAAACACTGACTTTAGGTCTCCTGCAATTTTTCTGTCGGTCATGAGCTACATGGGAGCATGACTAAGACACACATTTCTGGGAAAATTATGCCTTCTATCAAGCCCAGGAAGGACTGGCTGGTCCCAGTGGTCATATACAATTACCAGAAAGAAAGAGGGTCCTCTAGCATGAGGTGGGACAATGCTTCATCCAAAACCTCATGAAGACAGCAAACCGCTCAGACCTGATGCCTTTCTGTCTTGGAAGCTGTGGCGGTAAGGAAGGGCTAAACCATGAACGAAGGCAGGGCCTCTGACTATTAAGGCTTAATGAACGTGGAGGCAGAGAAGCAGCCACGAGCCAGAAGCTGCAGCACATCTGTGCGGCCTATGAGTTGGAGGAGCTCGCTGCACAGAGGAACCTCAGCCAGGCTGCAGCCAGGTACCAGCTTCCTTCAGTGGTGCGGCAGCTGACCTCCGACAAAGCATGTGACTCTGAGTGAAAACCACCAGTGGCTTTGTACTTCCTTTGCAGCCAGCGCCACCCTGGTCACTGCTGTTTATGACTGTCTTCTCTGCAAGACTGTAAACTCCATGAGGGCAGGAACCATGTTGTTTCCAACATCATGGCATCTGCTGCACCCACAACTCTGCCTGGTGCAAAGCAGAGGCTCGAGGAAGTCTGTGAATAAATGAATACAGCCCATGGGACCAAGCACTTTAACCTGCCTCTGGGGAATTAGGGTGGACAGACATCAGCGAGGAGGAAAGTGGTCTGAACTGGAAGGATATGCGTGTAGGAGACTGTTTTTCGGTGAGGGTAAGAGGGGTGTCTAGGCAGAACAGTACCACAAATGTGACAGGGCTTACCCATAGGGACAAAAGGTCATAGCATCATCATTTGGGGAGGTGAAAGGAGACATCAGATAGAAGAAAAGCGAGCTTCAGTTACTTTTCAATGGTCTATAACTTATTAGTTGATAAAGTAAACCTCTTAAGTGAGTGCTCTTTTTCCTGTGCAAAGGTTTGATAAAAAGTCCCCTCTCCCTCCTATAAAAAGAAATACAAAAATGAAAATGGAAAAAAAAATGACTACCCTGTGTTCAGAATTTGAGAAGAGCCTCAGGGTGATTGTACCCAATTGGAACACTTAAGTATCACCTGCAAATGGGATCCCTCCTTCTGTTTATTAAGGGATTCACATTAGTGCATGATTTCCAGTGTTGGGGTAATCAGATGGCCACAATTTAGCAGAATTAAACATTCAGCAAAGTACAGCTCCTCCAGTAAATTCTGGACCGCCCCCCCCTCCCTGTCACAAGGGCACTGCTCTATATTTAGGATAAATATTAGGCAGAAAATTGTCCATACACACAAAGTGAAGGATGAACAACAATGCTATCTTGGGAAGTCAGGCATGAGAATTCCGGAAGAGCCACGCCATGCTGCACAAACAGCGGGCTGAGACTTACAATTAAACTGGAACAACTGCAGGGCAATTATGATAATGTTTTCCTTCCCTTTTTCCATCTCTGTTCATCTTCCTTCCCCCTTTTTATACGCTGGCTCATGGATGGGAGAAAGATGATGTCACATGCTTATGCTATTTTTACGTAATATTAACTTGGTAAGACATGCTCAGGCTTTGATAGACAGAACCAAAATGGGAAGTGGGCTGGACAAATTAAAGTGCTGGCCTGAGTGAAGTGATGTGTGGTCAATGAGGGATCCGCATTTCGCTTCAGAAGGAAGCGTACACTTGATTACTAGAAAATGGGAAGGGGCTGATTAGCTGACAATGTGGAGAAAAGACCAAGGGCACCAAAACATATCTTCTCAATTATAAGCCAATGCTATATTCTGGCAACTCAGCAACAAAATGCATTTTGATATTCCTGAGTAGGCAGACAGTTGGGAGGAAAAAATGTGTACAAAGAAGGAGACCGGGCTCCTTTTAGAACAGGAGGGCTGTGGTGGGCGAAGAAAGAAGCAATAGAGGAAAAGTAGGTAGAAACGACTAATGAGGAACCTTCAGTGTGAGGCTAAGTAATTGTTCAATTCAGTAAGTATCAGTAAGGTCAAGCTAATGTAAGACTCACGTAATGTCACCTAACCTACAACTTTGATGTGCACAGAGATTGTGGCTACTTTATGTAGTCTGAAATGAGTAGGGCTTCCTGCCCAACTCTCCATCCATCCTGTGGTCAAAAGCTTCCATGTGCGTTGAATTCTCATAACAATCCTGGAAAACAAATGCTGTCTCATTCATTTTATAGATAGGGTCACTATGTGTCAGGGATCAAGCACTTTGCCCAGTGTCGCAGGACTGGTAATTTGTGGACCCAGAATTTGAAGCTTAGTCTAACAAAAAAATCTATGTTGTTTCAACTAGACCCCATAAATGACTAAATTAGATTCAATTTATTGAATCTAAAATATCAGTTGTAGCCTGCTCCAATATTGTACAATATTGTCAGTGACATCATGACATATGACACACTGCTTATTTGTATAGGGGCTTCTGAAGAGAGCACAGACACACCAATTACTTGGAAGATGAATCTTAATTTGAGATGTAAAAAAAACCCCAAAACCCACAAACAACCATGCATCTTTGAATGAAATCGGGAAAATCCTGCTTAAGGAAGATTATTTGAGCAGCTGTGCACAGTCTGGACCAGAACACAAAAACACCCAGGCTAAGGAAAGTTTGGGAAAAGGTTGCCATTGTCACTCAGCTATAAAGAAAAAGGAGCCTGGGTAAAGACAGAGAGAGCCTTGTGAGGTGGAAAGAAAAGGCAAACTTGTAGAAACACGGTGGCAAGTAAATCAAAAGGAACAGTGGCACTTTAGATCTAGGTTGCAAAAGGCGAAGAATGAATTATATGCCAAGATTTTAAAGTCTGGAAAACAGGGCAATAGGAGCAAGTGAGAAGCTGGGGAGAGGGGAAAGAAGGATGGGTTCTGTTTTAGATACATTAACATTCAAAAACCAGAGAGTTATCTGCCTGTCACTGTGGAGGAGAGCAAACTGGAGATGCTGACGTGGGCTCACCCACTCGTGGACACCAGCTAAGGAGGCGATACAGCTCTCACTGGGGGTGTGGGGAGGAGAAACCCCAGGGAGACAGGTGCGGGCTTGTGATGTCAAAGGAAACATGAAGAGATGAAACCTCAACATGAAGGAGAGAAGGACATATTCCAGACAAAAGGACGCATCTTTGTTAAGGATGGGCACCCATCCCTTTGGCGCCTTTGGGTGGCATCACAATGTCATTGTGAGGCAGAAAGCAGGTTTGCAAGGTCCTCCTGAGGGAAAATCTGCAGGCTTCGCTCTCCCACTTCCTACGCACCTGGGATCCCAACCCTTGCCTGTCAGGGAGAAGGAAAAGGGCTGGGGCCAGAGCAACTTGCTCGAAGGCCAGGCTGATGTACTTAGCTGCAAGGGTGTAAAGGGGAATTTTTTTTAGGAAGCTATATTTAGCAAAATTGCAAAAACGTAATAAATGGCACCCACCGTGACAAGGACTGTTCATCTAGGATTGGGAAATAAGCATTTCCATCACTTGCCTCTTTTGATTTCAAATAAAGATTCAGTCTTAAGAAAGCTGGCAAATAACTGCTGACCGTCCATTTTAGTCTGTTGCTTCATACATGAGAGTCACTCAGTCCTAATCCCACAGCACTTTTGCAAGTTGCATTAATTATTTGAGATTATGCACCCTATTAATGTCTGAAAATGATCAAATAAATGAAAAACTTCCTAATTCAATAAGTGGAAAATTTTTCATAATTATCTGGATTTTTTTTCTTTACGTGCACGAAGAAATTTCTGTTCCCCCTGTAATTCCTCTACTTGGCTCTCTGTCACTCTCAGCTGGACGCCTCCATCGGGCAAGCCAGGCTCTTGTCCCTGTCAGGATGGCACCACTACCTTGATGCCACTGCTGTCTAGGGCTGCTCCTGGCCACACATGGTTGTTGGGCACCCGAAATATAGCCAGTCAGAGTGGGGATGTGTTGTGAGTGTAACAATATACACTGGACCTTGAAGACTGGGTATGAAAAGAGAACGTAAAATACCTACTTAATAATCTCTTTATTGATTACATGTTGCAATGATAATGTTTTATATAATGGCTTAAATATATTATTAATATTTATTAATATATATTATTATACTGCTTTATTATTCTACACAGAAGTGTATTATTATTCTGTCACATTATACTTCTGTGTAGTACCATTCTAGACTTTCAGCTTCTGGGTCTAATTCATTTAATCACTAAGTTCACTTCAATTAACCCACATAGCATGAACCAGGTACTATAAAAATGCTGGTGATATGAAGATATAAATAATATCATTTCTGACCTCTAAGAGTTTCAGTTAGTGGGGTGAGGGCATTTTAAAAGTAATGAAAAAACAAGGAGGACTTCTGGTCAAGATGGCGGCAGAGGTAAACATGGCTTTCCTCCTCACACAACCACATCACAATTACAACTGAAATATAGAACCACCATTGCTCAGAACGGACAGAAATCGAGTTGAATGGAAGCCTGACAACTATGGAATTAAAGAAGCCCATCCATCCAGACTGGTAGGAGGGATGGAGACGAGGAATGGGCTGGTCCCACATCCATGTGTGGTAGATAAAAATTCAAGAGGAATATCTCAGGAGCGAGGAGTCCCAGACCCACACCAGATCCCCCAGTCCAGGATTCCAGTGCCAGGGAGGTAAGTCCCTATAATTCTGGTGGCAAAAACCAGTAGGGATTGAGTCAGCGGAAGAAACTAATGGAGTCCCAAGCAGTTCTTCATAAAGAACCCAGGCACAGAATTACTCAGACTCACCCTTTCTGAGCTCTAGCATCAGGGTAGCAGCTTGAAAGGCACCAGTGGCATTAACGGAGGAACTGAAGTGTCTGGCATCTTGGCGAGAGCTGGGGGACAGCTTTCTCCCACACAGAAAGGCAAGCAGAGGCCATTGTCCCTTTTCTGAACCCTCTCCCACCAGAACCACAGGGCTGGCATTGGGTATCATATCTGAGATTCCAGCAACCTGGCTAATGTTGCTTTCCTTGCCCTGGAGATCCCTTGAGACTCCATCCCACTCAACTTATGGGCCCGCCCAAGCTGTCAACAGTGCCTTTTCTATATGAATGGCTGGTCTTAGCTCATGCTTCACAACTTCCAAAATCCTCTCAAACAAGCAATAGCCAGCCTCAGTGAGCCCCTAGCACCCATACTTCTTGCTAAGTGGCCCCAGGTCCAGCACTAGCAGCAGCCAGCCTAGATTCACAGCCTGAGGATCTCCAAGCCCAGCACAAGTAGCAGCTATCTCATATTGCTCTGTAGCTCAGGCAGGGTGGCCCTTGGCAGAACACAGATAGGGAATGACCTTGGCCTGCACCACCTGGGAAACTCCAGAGCCTGCACACCCAGTGGACAGCTACAGAACTTGTCAGAGCACCACCACCCTGCCCCCTGCACAGCTGATCCTCCACAGACAGTGGAGGTTGGAGGTCAATGGTCACAGCCAATCCTTGCAGCTGACTGACCTGGGTAAATCCCTCCCATTGACCTGCCAACAACAATCAAGGCTCAGCTACAAGAGGAGGGTGTACTCAGCCCACATGGAGAGTGCACCGTGAGTACCCAGCTTGGGCGATAGGGGAGGCTGTGCTACTGGACCCTACAGGACACCTACTACATTAGGCCACACTACCAAAACAGGAAGCCATAGCAGCCCTACCTAATATGTAGAAACAAACATAGGGATGCTGCCAAAATGAGGAGACAAAGAAACATGGCCCAATAAAAGAACAGATCAAAACTCCAGAAAAAGAGCTAAACAAAATAGAAATAAGCAATTTATCAGATGCAGAGTTCAAAACACTGGTTATAAGGATGCTCAAAGAACTTAGTGAGGACCTCAGCAGCATAAAAAAGATCCAGTCAAAGATGAAGGATACACTAATTAAAATAAAGAACAATTTACAGGGAAACAACAGTAGAGCAGATGAAGCCAAGAATCAAATCAATGATTTGGAACATAACGAAGCAAAAACCAATCAGCCAGAATAACAAGATGAAAAAAGAAGTAAAAAAACAAGGATATTATAAGAAGCCCATGGGACAACTTCAAGAGGTCCAACATTTGTATCATACGGGTTCCAGAAGGACACGAGATAGAGCACAAAACTGGAAATTTATTTGAAAAATGAAGGAAAAATTCCCTAATTTGGTGAAGGAAATAGACATGCAAGTCCAGAAGCACAGAGTCCCAAACAAGATGGATGCAAAGAGAACCACTCCAAGATACGTCATAATTAAAATGCTAAAGGTTAAAGATAAAGAGAGTATCTTAAAAGTGGCAATACAAAAGCAGTTTGTTACCTACAGGGGAGATCCCATTAGACTGTCCTCTGATTTCTTAAAAGAAACTTTGTGGGCTAGAAAGGATTGGCAAGAAATATTCCAAGTCATGAAAAACAGGGACCTATACCCAAGTTGCTCTCCCCAGCAAAGATATAATTTAGAATAGAGGGGCAGATAAAGAGCTTCCCAGACAAGAAAAAACTAGAGGAGTTCATTATCACCAAACCATTATTATATGAAATGTTAAAGAGACTTATTTAAGAAAAAGACCACAACTATGAACAATAAAATGGCAATAAATACTAAGCAAACAAGAAGAATAGAAACACAATTCTGGATATGGAGAGTATGTAGATGTTTGCCAGATGGAAGCGGGGTGCAGGGGAAATGGATGAAGAGGTGAGGTGATTAAGAAGTACAAATAGGTACTTACAGAATAGCCATGGGGATATAAAATATAATATAGGAAATGGAGTAGCCAAAGAATGTATATGCAGGACCCATTGACATGAACAATGGTGTGGGGATTGCCTGAGGGAGTAGGAGGTGCTGAGTGGACGGGGGCAAAGAAGGAAAAATTAGGACAACTGTAATAGCATAATCGATAAAATATAATTAAAATAATAGTAATCAATAACAATATGACAAATGCTATTAAAGATTAGGAATAAAGCACTATGGAATCTTAAAGTAGGAAATTCACTGTTTACTGAAGGATGAGTCAACTTTTCTTCGTCATCTGCATGGTGGGCTATTTAAGGGCACCCCACAGAGAGGACAAGGTGAGTGTTAAGACTCAGGGAAAAGGCAGAACATGTTTGGAAAACTGAATGTAGTCCTGAAAGGCTAAACTGGTCTGCCTCTGGGGAGGTGACAGGTAAGACCTCAACTGTAGGCCGGGGTGGAAAAGAGGACCTTGCACACTGTGCTAAGATGTGCATTTTCTAGTGTTTCTTTTTATCTAAACTAAGATATTTAATGAAAATCCTCCAGATTCTCTGATTATATGAACTTCAGTTCTGTGTGTAATACATGTAAGTTGATTGCTCAGAGATGGAAAAAACTGAGTGGAAGGAATATCAGTCCCACTCAGCGCAGAGAACACATATGGCTTCAGAAAAAGACAAGGTGTTAAAATTATGTTATTTGATTTGCCAGTGTTCAGTGAGCACAGCTAAGATGACACTGTCAGATGTGCATTTTGGAAATCGTGCTGCAGCAATGTTATGGGGGGTGGGTTAGGTGGCCAAGGCGAGTAGGAGGTTGATGCTGGAGAGAAGAAGGAAGAGATGAAGGTGAACAGCCCAGTGCAGTATCTGTTGCAACAGTCAAGATGATAAGAACACAGATTCGAACAAATGGTATAGACTGTAAAATAATTAGGGAAGCAAAATCCACAGGTCTTCGGGATTTACTGGATGCTAAAGATGAAAAAGGAACAGGCTTATGAATTTTGGTGACTGAGATGAAGTGAGACAATCACTAGATGCCCACTAAAGAAGTTGGCATCAGAATGCATGCTTAAGGAATGATAGTAAGTTGAGTGCCTGGACTGAAATGAAAATTGCTTTCAAAATGGAGGTGTTTTAGTGCCCAGATCAATCAAATACCTCGTTAGAGGTCCCTTCCATGAGTAGATTTACTGGGGGCCCAGGGGCCAGTGGGGGCTGGGTGGGATAGATTTATAAGGATTGAAAGAGTAGAGCGGGGGAGACATTTGGGAATCAAAAAAGACTTCTTGGGAAAGCTAGGCCTTGAGCAGAATTTTGAAGGATGGAGTGGAGAAGAAATGGTATTTCTGAGAAGAGGGGAGAACTGAAAGAGATAGCAAATGAGATTTTCAAGTCAGGAATAAGCTATCAGCATGATGTGCTCCAAGAACAGGCCAAGAATGAAGCGTTTATGTTGGGAAGAGTGGGAGATGAAGCTGGAGAGATGGCTGGACCATATTAAAGAGGGATCCCGTAGGCAGCAGGGAGCTAGTAAAAGCTTTTAAGCAGAGGAGTTGGCCACATGGCATTTAAGTGAGATTATTTTGGTGGTGGTGCACAGAAAAACTCAAGCTGCCCTGGCCCATGTGGCTCAATTGGTTGGAGTGTTGTCCCATAACAGAAAGGCTGAGGGTTCGATTCCCGGTCAGGGCATAGGCCTACGTTGCATGTTCAATCCCTGGTCTGAGTGTGTACAGGAGGCAACAGACAGATGCTTCTCTTGAACATCAGTGTTTCTCTCTCTCCCTTCCTTTCTCTCTCAAAGCAATGAAAAAATGTTCTTGGGTGAGGATTAAAAAAAATTTTAAAAAATAAAAGAAAAAGAAAAACTCAAGCAGGGCAATGGTGTAGGCAGTTCTGCTTAACACACTTTTAAGAAACCCTGAAAAATGTCAAACACTCTCCCAGGTCCTGGGGACTTAAAAATAAATGAGAACTAGTCTCTTAAGTATTTGCAACCTATTGGGGTAAGCAGGAAACAAGATCAGTTAAGATGGTTTTTGTTCATCCAATTTTGGTGGCAATGAAGGTTAATTAGTAAGAAGGGAGAGGAAACATCTGAAAGCAAAAAACAGATGGCACTGTGGATATAGACACAAACCCTTCATTTAGTGGGCCCTGTGCTACCTGCTTTTGCCACAATGCTTTCATTTCTCCCAATTTTTTCCCCTTGTTCTTCCTTTCTATTCTCCATAGTCAAGGCTTTCACTGAACACTGGCAAATCAAATAACATAATTTTAACACCTTGTCTTTTTCTGAACCCATGTGTGTGCTCTGCTCTGAGTGGGGCTGATATTCCTTCCACTCAGTTTTTTTCCATCTCTGAGCAATCAACTTACATGTATTACACACAGAATTGAAGTTCATATAATCAGAGAGCCTGGAGGATTTTCATTGAATAGCTTAGTTTAAATAAAAAGAAACACTAGAAAACAGCTTGCCACACAGGCATACAGGTAAAAGTATGTGGCCTTGTTTAAAATGTAACTCCATATCCTATCAATAAAGTTTAATAAGGATTTAACTAAATGGCCTACTATGTGCCAGATGCTTGACTAATCGTTGAGATTAGATGAGTAAGACACAATTCTAGTCCTGAGAACTTTCAGATCTTACAGACAGGTGATGAAAAATTCATCTAACTGGATGTTTCATTTAGCTCTACGGCTCACCAGGGTGTCCAATCTTCGGCCCAGGATGGTTATGAACGTGGCCCAACACAAAATCATAAATTTACTTAAAACCTTTTTTTGCTCATCAGTTTTCATTTTAATTTGTGTATTTAATGTGTGGCCCAAGACGACTCTTCTTCCAGTGTGGCCCAGAGACGACAAAAGGTTGGACACCCCTGCTAGTCAATGCTGTAACCATTTCTTACTTGAATCATCTTCCTGAATCCACCATTCCTTCCCCCCCGCCCCCACCCTCCCACCCCCCTGCTGGCTCTAGTCTCCTCACAGAGCCTGAGTGAATCTCTTAAGTGTATAATGTCACTCTTTTCTTTCTTACTCAATAAAATTCTTAGTCCTTTATCTTGGTCCACAAGATCCTATATGATCTGACTTTGATGTCATCTCCTGTAATTATTTCCTTTACTTACGCCACTTCACTTGGCTCCTTTATAGTTGCTAGAATATTCTAAACATGCTCCCACCTCAGACCCTGATTGCCTACACTTAGCACCTTCCTCCATAGATGTCTGTGTGACTTGCTCCATCACCTTCTACAGATCTCTGCTCAAAGGTAGTTTTGTTACTGAGTCTTCCTCTGATTACCTGGCATGCCCTACCTGTCACTCACTACCCCCCGATCCTGCTTTACTTTTCTCAGAAACATTTACTGAATAAAGTGCATCTATTACTACTGGAATTTATAGTTTATCGTCTGCCTCCGCTAACAATATTGGTTTGCACTTCTATCCCCAATACTTGGAATATTGACTGGCATGTGGTCAAGACTCAACAAATACATCTTGAATCATTCTTGATGAATGGTTGGGAGTTATGCACAGGACCTTAAGAGGGCAAAGAGAAGGGTACAAGGAACATCCTGGGAAGGATGGGGGATCAGAGAAGGCTTCCCTGAGCAAGAAGTGTTTGGGCTGAGACTTCCTTCATTCACATGCTCATGCAGGCATTCATTCATTCGTTCAACACATTCTTTTGGAGTTTTCCTATGTGACAGGAAGTATTCTAGGACCAGGAATATAGCTGTCGTGAAGGCAGACAAATCCCTGTTCTTGTGGAACTTACATTCTACAGGGATAAAGACCATAAGCAAGCCAACAGATGGGCAAATGAGAAAAATATCCAATATCGACATATGCAATGCAAAGAACTAAAATAGGGCAACATAAAGGAGTGCCTAAGGGGTTCCTTTGGATTGGGTCATTAGGGAAGTAACATTTCCATGGTTACCTGAAGGACATTAAGAAGACAGGAGGTGAGCCATTGCTGCAGAGAGAGACCATCCAGGGAAAAATCCTGAAATGGGAATCGGTTGGAAGTGTCCAAGGAGCCAGATGGAGGATTTGTAGCTTAAGGGCAGTGGGCAAAGAGGAGAAGGCATGACTTAAGATCAGACAGGAAGAGTCTGAGGAATAAGTAGGACTCAGAAGGTGACTCGGGAAGAACCAGAACGAAAAACACATTGTAGGAGGAGAGAACAACATAAGCAAAGGCAAGAGGCATAAAATAGATTGGGAGGTTTGAGCAACTCTAGGAAATTTGTTTCTCCTGGGTTCACAGCACAACCAAGAGCAGAATCCAGACTACCTTATAGGCAAAGTGTTTTTTTCCATGAAGTTTCTGGCACCATATTTTGTTGCAGCTGAAAAGGGAACTGTCTCTCTAGAAAACATATCTTCCTGGGAATCTATAATCAACTTACCAGAAAAGACGACACCAAAAAGTGTATTCTTAGAATGTTCAGTTATTATATGGAACTCCTATTAAGCCTGGAAGCTGGAATGCAAATGCAACCTTGTGTATTTTATTCTAAACCAACCTCAGACCTGTAAGCTGTCACCAGCCCCACTTTAGACATTGAACTAAAGGACTGGCAGGTATGTCACTTGCAGCAGACAGCTGGGGCTCAGCAGTTCTGTCTGCTTTGCTGTTTTCTCTGCTGCCCAGCATCTCACCAATTGGTTCACCAAACCTGCCTAGAATCATACTTGCCGTTAATTTAGTCTATGCACCTTGCTCGCCATAGTTTTCTTTTAGCTTCATCTGTCTTCTCCTGTGCCTTCCTGTCATTCAGATAATATACTTCTCTGTTTCTCTCCTCAGCTAATCCTAACAGACACCATGTTTTATGGAAGCTGTTCTGTAGTTCAAACCTTCCTCCCTCTACTGACAAAAATGATGCAAACCCAAACTTCCTCAAAGATGGGATTAATATATTTGGGCACATTTCTTCCCCTAGTAACTGGGTCCCCAAGGTCATCTAAGTCTTTGGGAATCTTGACAGATGGACATTTTTGTTAACAGCTGAGACCCTGGTATCAGTAGATTCACTGGTAAATTCCTTGAAGAAGGTAATGCTAAATTCACAATAAGAAATTTAATTTCAGTTCCTAAGTTATCAAGCAAATGGTACAGTATGAGTAATTATTCAATATGTATGTCAACACCCTGCTGCTGAGTGACATGATGCATCGAGATTCAAGCCATTTGAGACCATTATTTTATGCATATTAGAAGGCATCATGCGCCATACCAAGATAAAATATATATTCAGGAGGAAACAAACCGGTGGAGTTTTCCTCCACTAACACTGGTGTAATGGTGCATTTTACACTCTTACACCAGAACCCCCAAGTGCATATTCCTCACTTGACAATGTAAATCTATAATTAAGAGACAGCACGGGAGAATTAAGATTTCCATGGTAAATAAGGTTGAAGAATTCTGTCTAATGTTGTCTGTTGCAGGAGCCATTTATTTTCCCAATTTTTGGATGTCCAAGATACATCCACGTTTTCAAGTATTTTTCTATTAGGTGGCAAAAGCAATGGTGTCTACCAGGGTTTTCATAAACTTCAGCAATGGTTGAAACTGTCTCTTGGAAGGTTAATTTTTTTTTTTTTTGGTAAATGTTAAATCCCTGATATACTTGGGGAAAAGGACATTCTGCAATATGAATAAAACTAAAAAGCAAGGAAGAAAGTGAGGACTGGCTGGACTACTAAAAGGAAATACCTATGATAAAGCTGGTCCCAAATTTTAGGGGCAAAACATTTTTAGAGACTATAGCTTAAAGACAGGTGCTCGACAACTTTCTTTCTTTCTTTCTTTCTTTCTTTCTTTCTTTCTTTCTTTCTTTCTTTCTTTCTTTCCTTCTTTCTTTCTTTTTGATAATAGTGGAAATTGTAAAAAAAATGCAAATAAATATGGTTCAAAGAAAAAGACAAGCCAATAGCAGACAGGGTCCAAGAAATAGTATAAAAGTGCAAAATAGGAAAAATGACTAAGTATTTTATCTCTATTTTCCAGTGTTTCTTTTTACCCACTCTTACAGGAATGGCATTTTTCAGGGCTTAAAATTTGTCATTTATAGCACTCAAGTGGTGACAAGAAACAAACACAAATATTAGTTATTTAGCTGACATAATTAAAAATGAAATAAATATCAGACTTACCTGAAATTCCAATCCATAATTTTCTCTGCAGAATTCTCTCAATTTAGGATACACATTTTCTCTTAGTGTCTGTCTTTCTGCCCCCGTGTCTGTGGTAGAAAAAACAAACACATAGAAAGTGAATTATGTCCATATACATATTTATTTCTAGGAAAAAGTGAAAACTTACATATAAACATTAACATTAGTATAATCAAGTTGGGGTGCTGCATTTTAAAATCATGGGATATTTTATGGTGGGGGAAGACCTGCTCTCTTTTTTCTTCTTGCTGACTTTATTTCGGTGACGCTGGCTAGCAAACTTACACAGGTTTGAGGTGCACAACTCCACAACACATCATCGCTCACTGTGCTGTGCTCACCGCCCCTAGTCAGGTCTCTGTCCATCACCATTTATCCCCCCATACCTTTCTCCACCTTCCCGCAACCATCACACTGTTGCCTGTGCCTGTGAGTTTTTTCTCTTTCCCTCAGTGTTTTTTTTTTGTTTGTTTTTTGCTCATGGGGGAGACCTGCTCATGGGGGAGACCTGCTCTTAACAGAGTGGGGGGAGCAGAGAACCCCCACTGGGCACACCCAGGAAGCCCACAGGATGGATGAGAGCCCACTGATCACTTTTGTGTGTGCCGGCAGAGCTGAGAATTCACAGTGATTCTTTATTTCCACGTAGACTCTCACATGGAGCTTCTAAATATCCATGACTCAACTGTCTTTGGACAAGGTAGAAGGAAAAATTGCAGGGCTATCAGGTATTTTTTGCCCCAAGAAGTCTAAGTTTCAAAACACACACACACACATTAGTTTTTGACTTCCACAAAACCCAGACTCTGTCACCATTTCCTATAGTATGTAGAAACGCCCTGACTTTCTACAAAATTTAGTACAGCACCCATGCTATCAGCACAATACTTAGGAGAGCCAAATTGTGGGAGCAAACACCCCCAAAACAGCAGATTGCACACACCATACATTCATACATACATTCAATGAATTGGTCAGTGGTTTCACAGAGCAACACCTCACGCCCTGGGCTTAGGGACTCCGGTTATACCAAAGTGGGGATGGTAGTTTTACAGCTGCTGCACCACACAAAAGCTTGGAGGTAAAATATTTATTTTTCATGCCATCAAAAAATGCAAGGAGAAACAGAGAACCTGAGACGAGAAGAACCACGGACTACGTGGGTACTTAATGTTGAATGTTCTGCACAGAAAGGGATTCCAAAGCCACCTGCGCCAGACAGTGTTTTGTGTACTGTAACACTATTACAGCGAAGAGAGGCTATGCCTGGCCCAACAAACAGCAGTGAAAGATGAAAAGCAGAGCTTTTAAAAATTAGGTTAATGTGTTATCTCATGAAAAGTGCCATTTGCTCAATATACATCGACCCAGCCTTAACAAAGAGACATTTGCCTACCACATGTATAACTAAGGAACCAATGTAAAAGAATTTCCTTATTATTCTCAAGCACATCTGTCCATGCAAATGCAAACATATGCTATGCTGACCTACTCTACTTTCCGACTGTTCAGAAGCCTATTTTGAGATGTAAATAACCAATCTCCAGAGTCTGAAATTGCAGCTGCAGCCTGACAGAGTGAAAGGAACCAGTGTTTACATGGAAACCGAAGAGTCGATACACGGGCTTCTAGACCACCCTGGGATCCAAATGAATAGCGCCTCTTCTCACAGTAGATCCAACCTGGACCTAAGTCCAAAGGAAAGCAGGTGGACCGTGTTGAGGAGTGGTGCCTCTGAGCAGCGCCCACAGGTGGTTATGGGGCTGGTGGAGGCAGTACATGAAGCCTTTATCATTTTATATAATTTATGTAATCTTGGGATCAGACTCCCGTCCTCCCTCACCCCATTTTAAGGGTTGAAAACACTAACTTTACAACAAAGATGACAGCATTCAAACACTCTCTCTAAAAGGCTTCAGATGTTTAAACCCAAAGTAACAAAAAATTTACTTTAAAAATAAACAAATACCATCAGATGCCACAGCTGCGGCTCTATTAAGCCAGGATTATTAAGACAGTCTTTTAAAAAATATCAAAATAATACATGAAAAATATAAAACAAGGAGCAGAAAGTACTTGCTGTGTAACATTTTTACTGTAAGTCTTATTACTAAATACTTTGTAATAGCAAGGAGGCCAGGACAGGAATACAGTATCTGATCACTAGCATTTACTGAGTGCTTACTACAGTCTAGTTGTGCGCTAAGTATTTCTATGTAGATTTTCTTAGTCACTTCTGACAACAACACTGTGATATAGGTAATATTATTATTCCTTAATTTTTATAAGAGGAAAGTAAAAAACAAAGGAGTTAAGAGACTTATTTGGGGTCATATGACGATCAAGTTAGAGAATTTGGATTTCAATCTAAAGAGTCCTATGTCATAGTTTGCTCTTACCATGGAAAATAGGCAACTGTGCAAGGAGTCAATCCTTGAAAATGATAAATGCAGTAACTTCAGAGAATGGTTAAAAAATGTTGGAGTCCTAATATTTATGAAACAAAAAAACCTTGGGTTATCCTTAATGGACTCATCCCTTTCTATAATATACACTTCAACAGCCAACTCATCAATAAGTTGCCTTTCTCCATCTATCTCTAAACAAATTCTGAATCAGACTACTTCTCTGCACCTCTGGTGCAAGACAAACTCATCTCTCAGCTGGATTCTACCTGCCTGTTGCCATATTTGCTCCCTTCAGTCCATTCTACACATGTGGAATGTGTAGAATATGTAAATCAGATCACGTCACTATGTTGCTTAACATCCTCCAGCAGCTCTTCAGGAAACCTGGAATGAAACCCACACTCCCTGCCTTGCATGTTCTCCCTCTCCCTGAGCTCATCTCTTACCACGTTGCCAGTTCATGTCACTCCAGACTGGCATTCATGTGGTTCCAGATTACATTCCCACTCACGGCCTTTGCTCCGGCTGTGAATTCCTCCTGCAGTCCTTAGTTCTGTGATCATCCGATGGCATCTCCTGCCATTCAAGTTGTCAGCTTGAATGCCACCTCCTCAGAGATCCCTTCTGAGCCCTCCACCTACAGCACCACCGTCTCTCACATCACCAACTTTAAATTCTCTGCACATTAGTCGTCACTACTGTTGGTATTTGTTTACTGTCTGTGCCACCCCCCCCCCACTGCAATATGAGCGCAAAGGGAGTCAGAACCTTCTTTTGTCTCATGCTCTGCTGCGCCCCCGGTGATTACACTCGTGCTCAATTAAGGAGCGAATGAGAAACGCCCTCCCCCCACAGGCACCAGTGACAAAGCAGAGCTGACAGGCAGCTCTTCCTTGTAATTACCTCCAGAAAGAGACAGACTTCCTACAGTATAGTGTGTCACTGCACAGATACAGAAGACTAAGTGAAATTCTGGGCAATAAAACCATGGGATTGAGCAAGGTGGTTTCATGAGGTAAGTGAATGAGCTGAAATACTGATCTCTTTCCTGGTTTCTGTGATTCTGGAAGAACACCAATACACTTCACCAAGTGACAGTGAACCTTTCTAAGAATGGGAAGGGGGCCTGTGCACATATCTGACAGGCATTCTGTGTTATTAATATTACAAAAATGACTCAGATTTTCCCTTACATTTCTAGCAGAGAATGATTGGCTCTGGAAATAGAACAGTAATTAAGATAGAATGGATTAATTACGATGGGTGACAGATAAGCTGGCTTCATTATATAAAAAGGCCTGATTCACACTGACAGCAAATCCGGATGCTGGCAATTAAAAAACATTAGAATGTCATGAACAGGAAAAGTCAAGTCACAGAATGTCACAATAAAAAGGGACCTCTTAAAAAAGTGTGGATCAGAGACAAGGTATGTAACCATTTACTCTTCATACATAGTCGGTGCGTCCCTTCGTATCCGGCTAGCCCCTTCATGCTTCGGGAAAAGGTGCATTAACACTTTGGCGGCACTCTTACATAAGGTGTTGCTTTCTAAATAATTCCTCAATGATTTCAGAGTTAATGAAGGTCTCTGTATGGTGTGTGAGTTACCCTCAGGAAGAACATTAATTGCGGAGGGGCGGAATTGTTAACCAGTACCATTACCCAAGGTCAAGAAGGGTCTAGATGATAAATTTTTATTGAAAATAAGGGTGCCAAAATGATTGTGTTGGCTTGGAACCTCTTACTGCCCTTCCTTACCCAAAGTTAGGGCCATGAACAGCAGATTATGCCTTTTCCTTCTTGGCAGCTCAGAAAATTTATTTTGGATCCACTGTACACCATCTGCTTACAACTGGCATTGCAGCCTGGCCTCCAGGGTTCTATACATTTGTGTTTGCCTGGATTCTCCCTCTTTGCCTGGTCTGCTTAGTCAGCCTCTCCTCTGAACATCTATCTGGCTTTTATTGTTTGGTTTGATTTCTTGTTTGGTGGCTTACCAGAGGCTGTCTCCTGTCCCTCTAAGTCCTCTGTGCCCAACCAGCCACAGTCACCCTCCCTTACTTCAGTATCACCAAGTCCTGTCAATAGTATCATAAAGATCTTCTGAATTGGGCCACTCTCACCATCTCTAAACGCTGAGTCCACAAGTCTCCTATTTGACTGATTATCTATCCCTCTTCATCACAGATAAAACAAAAGCAAAAACTACTTTGCTCATTAAAGATGCTGGCTGGTACCTGGTGGCCTGGGGAACAAAGGCCCGAACGCTCAGCAGATGCAAGTGTCTTCTAGCGAAGTTCCATCTCCTGCTGCTCTTCACCATGCACCTACCCTCGAGCATTTTTCAGATATGAGTTGAACCTGAACCATCTCTCAGCACGTACTACCTTCCATGTTCAGAATTCCCGAACTGTTGCATTCCTTTCGCTTAGCAGACTCCCACCCTCTGAGACCCCACTGAAGGCAGCACACTTTGTGAATTTTTACTAGTCAGGACAGATATACCCTCTCCAGGTGACCCCATGCCACTCTGCGACCCCTATATAACATCATGGATTATATAACATCATGTCTGTATAACTTCATTATAATGATTTTTATTTTCTTTCCCCCATTAGAGCTTGTGAATTCATGGAAGGCAGGGACTTTCTTATACACCTTTACATCACAGAAATGAGAGCAGATCCCAGACCACAGTCATAACTCAGTAAAGGAATGTAACAGGTGGGGAACATGGTTCAGAGTGGCGTGCAGGCTGAGAGGCCCCAGGGCCCCCCACAAGCCTAGCTTCAGCACAGGGATTGAGAGTTATTCTGAATATCAGTAACAGCAGGCTAGCTTTATAGTCTGCCTGGGCCAGGGAGATGGGCAGGGCTTTGACCTGTGGTGTGGCTGGGAGGCTGCTCCCCCCGCCCCCCCACCCCCTTAGAGCACCTGCGCGAGAGCTCGGTGATGGTCCGCTCCATGCCACCAGGGGCCCACGCCTGCCTGGACTAAGTATGGCGCCAAGAAGGGCAGAGAATACAGGAGTGCTAGCAGGTGTAGCCAATCATAGGAGTTGGAAATGGGGTTACGAGGAGGTTCCAGGCTGGGATTTAAACAAAAAGGCGGACAGCCATGTGGGACCATGGGAGACAATGCGGGACCCTTGCGGGACCTTGCTGGTTGAGAGAGGGTGAAAGGACTCTCGCTGGCTGGCCGTGAGGAGGTGCCACGTGGTTTGGATTAAGAACTGGAGCTCACAGCGGCACAGCTGATGGTGCTGGAAGCCGTGGGAGACCTGCCCAGCTCAGAAGGGATGACTGGGAGGAACTGGGAGAAGTGAGCTTCGGACTTGTTTTTTTCCTTCTGGAAGGTGGTACTTCTGACTAGCATGCTCTGCAACTGGCCTGACTGGGTAAAGGGGGGAGGGCAGGAGTGTGTGTTTGTGGGTGTATGTTTGTTTCTGAAGGGAGTGAAATTTAAAGACAGAATGCTGCCATTATTCCACACCTGTAGAACTTTTAATTAAGTGATTGATTCCTTTTCTTTTGACCAAATTCTGGCATTGAAAGCCACAGTCCTGAATACGGCAGCAGTGGGCATAAAGAACCTTGAGTAGCAAAAGACTTGGGGTGGGGTGGGGGGCTGTTTCTATAACAATATTATTATAATGAAAACAATTAAATCCAACTAAAGAATTCATTTGTTTCCATAAAGCTCACATAAAATCAAAACCCAATGTCATTTTCAAATAATAGTTTATGTTCACAGCATTAATAGTTATGTGGGATTCTGGGGTGATGTTACAAAATATATGACACAGTAAAGAGCTTAGCAGATCCTCTTCCCAATAAGCAATAATAAAATTGAACAAAAGTGTCAAAACAAGCATTTAAATGCAATGTAAACCAACCAAGGACCAAAGGCATAAACCAAATCAGGAAGTGAATATTCATGAAAAACAACTGAATTTTGGATAAGAACAGTGGAGTCTTACAGGATTCTTGCCCTGGCTTCTCCCGTCCCCCCTTAACCATACCACCCACCCCCATCTTAGAGAAGATGTGAACATCAACAGTTTCATTAACAGAAAGGACTTAACTTGATTTAGAGCTGAGCACAGGAATCTCCCTACGCATCAGTATTAACAGCAGTACTGGTCTCCGAGGTAGACAAATGGTGACGTCTAGCGGCTTGGCTACCTTGTGGTTCATCCATATTTCATAAGGAGATCAAGGAAATAAACAGCCATCAAGGGCCCTGATAAGCTCTCCGCAAATTCCTGGCTGATGGGTAGACTACCCACAATCAAAGGAGGCACTAAAAACCTACCGAATATCCACATAGTCCTGGCTGACTTTGAGACTGTGCCTCGGTACATGGGTAGCGGAAACATGGGGAGGCCTAGTGGAAAGGAAAAGCTGTGGCAGATTTAAATGCTGACTAAGCTTCGCATTTGTTCCCCAACCCACACAGACCCCTTGGCAAAGAGTGGAGGCCTTGCTGGCTGGAGGTACTGTATTTGAAAAGAAATTCTGACAAATCAGACTAACACCAAGCTATGCAGATAAGTGGGTGACTCCTAGGAAGCCAGACATCATCATCATCATCATCATCATCATCATCATCCTCATCATCACCATCACCATCGCCGCCGCCACCACCAAATAACAGGGCAGAGACACCAGCAGCCCACACAGCGGGAAACCTTCCATAGGCTTAGTCCAAGCAAGTTACTAAATACACCAAAACACACACACACACACAAAGAAACAAATTAAAAAACAGTGCACTGAGGTAAAAATCAGACTCTATATCTGTTACAATGTAGTACCTTAAAATGTCCAGTTTTCCAATAAAATTAGGATATATACAAAGAAATAGAGAAATGGGACACGCATCCAGGAGAAGCAAGCTGTCCCTGAATGAGTCCACAGGCTGGTTGAGTTGACAAAGGCCTCAAAAACACCTATTATAAATATATTCAAAGAACTTAACTGTGTTTAAAGATTAAATAAAAATGAACAAGGTTCCAGAAAACTGTGGGACAATATTAATTGCAGTAATATATATGTAAAGGGAGTCCCAGAAGCATAAGAGAGAAAGGAAGAGAAATATCTTCAAGAAATAACTTCCAAAAATGCCGAATTTAATGGTAAACATGAATCTACAAATTCAAAATGCTCAGCCATGGCCGGGTATGGCTCAGTTGGTTGGGTGTTGTCCTGCAAACCAAAAGGTTGCTGGTTTGATTCCCAGTCAGGTCCCATGCCTGGGTTGCAGTTCAGTCCCCAGTTGGGACATGTACAGAAGGCAACCAATTGATGTCTCTCTCTCACATCAATGTTTCTTTCCCTCTCTTTAAACATTTTGTAAAAATCAAATTCAAAATGTTCAAAGAACCCAAGTAAGATAAACAGTAAGAGAGCCACACTTAGACACCTAGTCAAATAATTGAAACCAAATAAAAAAAAGAGAGAAAATGACTCATCACACATAGGGGAACAGTATAATCGATGGCTGAGTTCTTATCAGAAGGTCGACATTAGTGACTGTTGCTTCTTCATCAAATACAGGTTTAGTTTTGCTCCATTCCTTTTGCCTCCTAGATACAAATTATGTGCATAATCAATAACGAAAATGTCTGTTTTCTGACAGCAACCCTCTGGAAAGCCACACTTCTCCTTCAAATGATGGGACACGAGTCCAAACCTGATCATGACCAGTCATTACTGAGATGCTGCACAGATCCTCATAACGCACACAGTGAGCCAACTACCTCAACTTGGGTCGGCCACAGCGGTATTCCTGGGGCGGGTCTTGGGCGGGAGGACATCAATAATAATTTTGTGGTGGAGAAACCTGGCAGACACCACTTTAACCAAGCAATCAATTAGCACTACCAGAAATGGAGCAAATCAACATCGTATTCCTCCTGATAAAATGTACTAAGGGGAACACATCAGTTTCATTCGTACCAAAAAAGCATAATAATAAACTTAGCCATGAAGAAATATCAAACCACACTGAAGACAGTCTGCAAAATAACTGATATACACTTAAAAACATTAAAGTCAACAACTAAGGAAATGTACTGAATTAAAAAATGGCTAGAGAGACATGAGAGCTGAATGCAACATGTGATCTAGTGTTAACGGGACAGCTGGTAAGTCCTAATAAGACCTACACATTAGGTAGTATTAATTCATGCTGATCTTCTGATTTTGATAACTGTATTGTGTTTACAAAAGAAAATGTCTTTATTTATTAGCTATACATTAAAACATTTAAATGCAAAGGATGGATGTATATGTTAGAATTCTATGTGTGTATATAATACACTGTATATGTGTATATGTACACATGTATTATATACACACAGAATTCTAGCATATAGAGAGGGATATAGCAAATGGCACAATATTAACATGTGGGGAATCCAGGTGAGCAGTATACAAAAATTATCTTACTTTTCTTGCCACTTCTCTGTAAGTCTGAAATTACAGCTGATTCTCATTATTTGCAGCAGGTATATTCCATGAAGTTGTTGTCAACACAGAATTAGTGAATTCTGAAGCATTGCTCCTATGAAATACATGGTTAGACTCTTGAAGGCGTCTGGTCACCATATTTTTTATCAACAGATCAATACAAAACCTTGTTTCATGTGTGTTCTGCTTCAAGACACCTTATTTAAAATACAGTGTTGATTCATTAACACCGGTCCACAGCACTATACATGCCTGAATGAAGCTTATCTAGCACAGACTGTGAAAAAAACACTTGTTCAGCATCAGAGCTGAAGCAAGAAGGCACAGTACTGTCACCTTGTTTAACCTCAAGAACTGTGCACATTGGGTGACTCAAATTTTTCCTCTCTGTACATGTGCACGAATGACCACAAAAGCCCCATGGGTGTTGATTTGGGGGTCAGAAGTAAGTTTTAGTGAGTGGATGAATTCACAAATATGGAATCTGTGAATAATGAGGCTTGACTGGGTATCAAAATAAAGAGTTAAGAAAATACACTTTCAACCTGGAAGACGAGAAAATGGTAGTACGATAAATGAACTGTGGTCCCTGGGCAGGGGAGCTGTTCTGGGAGGGAAGATTCTATTTAATTCAGGATATTACAGGTTTGAAGGTTGTCCTAGAAATGCTTTCAAGACACTGGAAATCCAGGAGTGGAGGAATGTCAAGGCAGGGTAGGGGATGCGGTCACGGCGACAGGTTAGAGATAACGGATGCCATGAGCAGGCAGACCCACGGCAGAGGAAAGAGCCAGGTTGGCGCCGAACCCGTAGTGCACACGAGGATTACATCACTGTGAGGAAGAAAGGCAGAGTCAAGCTAATGAATCAGGAATGGGACACACACGGAAGCCAACCTTTGTTTGGCAAAGGTGACTCCATACATGAACTGAGTCAGGAGTAGCAGACAGGATTCAGTGAGGGAGTTTCACCCCAAAATGAGAAAAAAAATTTGACTAGTTAGAGCTTTCCAGATCGAACCAATAGCTTTAAAAGGCAGATTCACTGCTATTGGAGGTATTCCAACACAGGCTGCCGGATCATTTACTACAGCGGAAGCATCTATGACATACTTTGGTTGGATAATCTTCTAAGACCTGTGTAATTCTAATATTCTACGATTGATTTTTTGCTGACTTTTCTTTGGTGACAAATGACATCCATAGACACAGTCAAACCTCTCAAAGTGGGCAAATTGTTTGTCATAGGCAAAATGCTTCTGTCATAGAAAAAAAACGATAGGCCATTTCTCAGGAATATCTCGCACACAGAGAAAAGGCAGAAGCAACATCTTTGCCACTGTTGTCTATCCTCTTCCTTAGTTTGCTGTTGTTATTTTATGCATAAGCAATGCATGAGATGGACTTTCGGGGCCTGCGACATACCCCTCTCAGGAGCTCCTTATGCAAAGTCAGCATGAAACGAGTCCACCAGGAGCATAAATGAGTGCTTGGGCCTGAGGCGGGAGTGGGGCTGAGAAAGACGACAGTCCTGAAAATTCCATCCTAGGCTATGGGCTTGGGAACCGAGGATTTCTCGGAACCCGGCCAGCCTCCCTGCCTGTGAGTGGCACGTCTGCCTCACGGCATCGGCTCTGCGGTTGCCCTCGTTCCTTTCCCTCACCTGACAACACGGAGAGCCGTGCTTTCTGTAGAGGGGAATAAGAGACTTCCTGTGACCTGACTTCGGACATTCCTATAAACATTCACTGTGCTTTTGATTAGTTTAGAACAGAGAAATGTTCACAGACAAGCCTCCTCCGGTTTTCTGAAGTCCAAATTTCTTTCTCTTTTTTAAATGCAGTGTCCTAGGCTTGATATCTGCTAAGTACTAACCGATAATACATGGTTTGCAACAGCTGGTAGAAATAATAATAGATGAAGGCTTCTTCTACAGTAATAAGAAAGCATTTAAAGTCCTTAATATTGTTAGCAAAAGCAAATATTCACTCTTTATATACATTTCTTTCACTACACACTGTCAACACAATCCTCCAAATAAACATACAATTCACCATATGGCTACAAAATCAACTAAATGTACAAATGTAAGAGATGGACAGGAAGGCAATGAGTCCATTTTGGCAACACATGAAATACCAAAGTGAAAGACATTCATATGTCATAGTTGATGTTCATTAACAACTGGCAAATTGGAAGGCCATATTTAAGTTGACATTTTTGTTGTAAGAAATTCTTATGGAGACACCAAATAGGTATTGCAATAGTTCCCATAATGACTGCTTTGTGGAACAAATATTGATTTGTTAGACACCACTAACGAGTTAAATTAACAGCAAATACGTATTGCATCCTCGCCACGTGGGAAGCACTGTCCTACGGGCGAGAAGGATATGAGAAATCTACCCTACCCCAAATGTGCAAACAGACATTGGTATAAACATCTATAATCTAGAGAGCATGTGGTGTTAAACATTAACAATAATCTTTCTTATGGTTTCAGAGAGGACAGGGAGGGCAGGGGAGGGAAGGGAGAGGGAGAAATAATGTTAACAGTAGTCTCAGTGCTAGCGTATTGACAACTGATTGGACACTGGCCAATATCAACTAGTCGTTTGAAAAAATGTTTCAGAAATTGATTGATTCTGTTTCATAAGCATAGGTACTTTAGAAAATACAGTTTGGATCTCCATGTATCTCAGGATCTCCATGGGTCTTGACACCTGCTCAGATGAGAGCCCGGGGCTGGAGGTGAGCCAGCTACGACTCACTGGCCCCACCCAGTTCTCTGCATTGATCTTCTAAGGGAATGCATCTCCCACGTGGGGCTACAGGGAAAAACCATCAAAGGTACTAAGGTATGTACAAACGTATTCCTTTTGGTATATTTGAAGATCGTTAGATCTGAGCTTTAGGGGCATTAAAAAAAGACAAACCAAAAATGAAACTAATGCTGTGTGATCCTGTTCAGATAAATAACCCAGTAAATATGGGTTCAGTGTGAGGTGCTTCACTGTGCACAGAGTCAGTGTGCATGGAGTTTACCTCACGTACAGAACGCTTCCCATATTTTCAAGAGATGACATAACTGCAGCAGAGCTTAAAGTGCTATATACCAAAGGTATATAATAGATGGTGTCTTAGTTTTAATGTTTTGAGATAAGTTTAAATACCTTGATCATTATATATTTTTGGATGTGTTTATCTGGTCTCATCACTGAAGGGGAGAATTATCTTAGTGATATCACACTATATGAAGAACATTAATACAGTTCACATAGAAGAAAAGAGCAAAACAAAGTTTTAGTAAAGTTATCTTCTTGCGCTAATGCTTTTATGAATAATATATTATTATTAGTATGAACTAAATACTACTCACAGCTAAGGGTTGTAAAAGTTTCCTTGTAATCCATTAAAGGATGTTTTCACTTTACATTTTTTCCAAAGTGTCAATATTGAATGTTATAAAAATCCTTTCAGGGTTTGCTTTCAAATAAAATATTCAATGCTCAATGCTTTCATGTAACATTTTCACTTTAAAAATCCATTATACTAAAAGTAAATATCTGCATGGAGCCCACTAGACTGATGTAATTAAAATTAAATTTACAAAAAGGTAATGGAGATTTTTATCAGCAACAGTATATAATTCAGTGCAGCAGCTGAATCACTGGGGATTTCTTCTTCAATACAATCTTACCTGGGATTAATAATGTTGCAGTTTTTAAAGTTTTAGAGCAATCCTTAGGTTAGACTTTTATTTTTGTTACAATGACTTAATTTTATTACAAGGTACTAAATAACGCAAGAAAATCAAAGTGATGCGAAGGTAAGAATTCGGCCACATTTGGTCACTTTTAAATTGCTGAACTAATGGCCCAGAAAGGCCTGCTATTGAGGCTGGGTATCGATGCAGTGCTCCTTGGGCTGTTCGGAGCCTCTGGAGGAGGTGGCTAAATTCAGGCCTTTGGTCAAAGAAGCCCTGTGGTAGCTTCTAGGTTCGCTCTCAGGGTTCCAGACCAGACAGAGCTGCATGGTTGAACAGGTCTGATTAGACCCAAACCTCCTCACGTCACTCTTAACTCTGGGACTCCTTAAATCTTGCTCTTAGAATTGTTTCTGTTTGAAACAGTAGCCCAGCCAATTCTAGATTACACTCATGAAGCGAATCCAATAAATCAGTAATTTATCTGGGGCGCGAAGAGTGGAAATGGTGATGGCTCCACCCCTCAAACACTCTTGCCGTCTCATGATAAGGACCTACTATGGGATTTTCCCTGTGTCTCTGCGGCCCTCGCTTTCTGTCCCTGTGCTCCTTGCTCTCTGCTTCCAACTTCCCAACATGCCAGGTGTTTTCTCATGCTGTTCCCGCATGCCTGTAGGCTAACTCCTGCATACTCCCTTTACCCTGGCTCATGCCTGCCTGTCCTTTAGGTATCAGCTTAAAGGCAGTTTCTTCCAGGAAGCCTTCTCTGATTACCCACATTCTCCCTAAAGGCCTAAGTGACCAGTGTATCTTCCCACTATAAAGTCCTGTAACACTCTACACTTGTGATTTCTGATGCCTGGCACAGTTACAATCGCTGAGGATGGCTTTCCGCTCTGGGCTGTCACTCCAGAGGGCAGGGACCATGTTTATCTTGTTGAGGGCTGTGTCTTCATTGCTGACACACAGGAGAGGCTCAGTAAGTATTTTTTGAACATCATAAATGAATAATTAAGTTATTGGCTATACATACTGTGACTTCTATGTGTTTTGTTCATCTTGGTACCCTGTTCATCTAGCCCAGTAATTGTTACAACATAAGCCCTTAATAAATGCAGGCTGAATTTATTTCTGAAATGGTGTGCATGTCTAACTTACCAAGGACAGTTTTGTCCTCCCTTGGCTTACCTGTAACTGTAAAAAAGAAATCAGAAGGTGGCTAGAAAAGAAGCAGAAATAGCATCCTCAGAAGATTATACTGATGTGAAAATGAAAAATGGATTGCTCACTCAACCTTCAGGCAGGGTACCTATGCACATGGCCAAATACAACCAATGCCTTTTTTTTTTTTTTAAAGAGGAAAAAAAAAGCATTTGCTATTAACTGGCTGCTTGGAACTAATCTATGGTGGAAAAAATCAGAATAGTAGTTGCCTCTGGGGTTGGGGACAAGGACTGAGTGGAAGGGACATGAGGGAACTTTCAGGAGATAAAAATGTTCTATACTTAGCTTACAGTTTATTCCACTCACGTAGGCATTTCAAAATTCAGCAAATGGCTCACTCAGGATTTGTATATTTCACAGCATGTAAATTTTACCTCAAAAAGCAAGCAAAAGGCCTGTCAATAAATACTGAACTCTGTTAAATAATATGCATGACATGGTATGTTAAGGGTAGAGTATACTGATGATCGCAATTTACTTTGAAATGCATATAATAAAAAAATTGACGGTGAAAGAAACACAATGAAGCAAAAATGTAAAATATTAATCACATAATAGAGACGGTAGGTATATGATTGTTTACTATACAATTCTCTCAACATTCCTGTATGTTTGAAAATTTTCATTAGAAAACCTTGGGGGAAAATGGTTGCTTGGCCTCATTTACATGCAGGTATATTAGCAACCAGAAGCTGAGTTCTGGTCTCCAGGGAGTCCTTCAGCTGTACAAAGTCAGAAATTAAGATCATGGATAACTGGTTAGGATACAGTAACAAAGAAATTCTAAAAATCTCCCGAAAATGATGAAAGTTCTCATTATGTGCGATTGATCAACCCATTCATTCATTCAATATTTATGTAACTCCCTAGTATGTACCAGAAACTGTTAGCCTAAGCAGCTAGTTAGCTGTTGACAAAGAAAGGGAACAAATGGAGCCAGATGCCATCTAATTAAATCAGATTAACTAGAAAGTTATAGCTTTCAGACACTCCAGGGCATAGCAGCATTGCCCACCCCCCCTACTCTGCCACCAAGGGGATCAATATCCCTCTATTCCCCAGAGCAGGGTGGGCAGGAAGAACCCATTTTCCAGTCTCTCCAGGCAACAATGTGTTCATTCCCCCAGATCACTGTGGGGACAGAGAACCCCTAAAGGGGAAATTCCAGAGCAGACGCACGCACAGGCAAAGCCAAGATGGCACAGGGGGCGGGCCCAGCAACAGCCCAGAGGAGCCAGGAAAGACACTGGGTAGTTTGAAAAGAGCCTGCTCTTTCCCAAGCCTGAGATAATACAATCAAAGCTGAACAAAGGCCTGAAGTTTGTTCTTTCATTCTTAACTCATCTGTCTTTGTGCCCAAGTTCAGGGCTGGTTGGGCCCAAGCGCAGCCTTGGCGGTGGGCGTGCAGATGGAGAAATGAGACACAGAAAAGTTCTGCATGTCTGAGTCCTGGCCCTTCTGGGCCTGCCAGGTATGGGAGTGAGTGTGTGGCTCCAGAGGCTGGACTTCTCCCACAGCAAGTTGGAGCTGCGCCATCTGGTCATGGATGAGGCCCCAGGCACCTGGGGACAGTCCTTTGTTTTTGCTCCAATAAACCTCGTCACTACATCTCATCCTCCAATGTGTGGGTCCTCAAAATGTTTTTCTTGAGACTCCATGCAAGAACCCTATTTCTACCAGCAACAAAACCATCTAGATACTCTAAAGAGAATAGACAAAAAGTGTGGCCTTCTCGGGGTTCAGATTTTCATCATGATTTCCAAAAGGTCCCTCCAGAGATGAGAGGTAAGGTGGCAGTGGGCTGACGGGTTAGCAGGTGACCAGGTGGCAGTTTTGTTCAGGTCTAAGACTCTGCTTTGAAGAGAATAATACCACAGGTGGATATAAAATGGGCCTAGGCACTGTGACACCTAGAATGTACCAGCAATCCACTGAGGGCACTAGCACCTTCAGCTGAAACCGCTTTTAGTTCACAGTGGCGAATCAGTTTGCCCTCCAAAGGGGGAAAGAATCTTTTGTCTTTGGTTTTCTTAACTTACTTTACAATCTGCTCTGACAGACTGTATCATGTACAATACGTGGGACACCTACATGTGACAACCTTTTAAACTAGACATAACTACGCCACATACGAACTCATGCTCTGCTCTCTTGAGCGAGGGAGGAGGACTGGTGGTCATGATTTTCACCACAGGAATGACTTCTTTTTTTCAAAAAGAAACCTGAAGCCTGTATGGCAACACATTTGTTCTATCTGGGTGGTGCATTTTTCAGACTGTTAAAATTTTTTCAGGATTAAAAATTTCATCATTAAATTACAGAAAAAAATGTTGAGAAACTATAGGGGGAGTCCCAATGATATCACTTAACCACAGACTACATGGGGCTCTCTCTAATGCACTAAACAGGGGAGGAAAAAATGAAAGGCAAATGCAACTATCAAAATAAAAACATATCTCCCAAGTAAAAATTCGTTTCTTAATAGATTCATTTATAAAAGTATTCCTTCCTTCAAAACAATACCGGGGGAAAAATGGGTGAAATGACCCTATTTATCAGGAAACAAGGCTCACTAATATTGCATATTTCCTGACAGAAATGAACACTTTGATTTCATTCATTTATTAGTCATTAATTGCTTATTTCTGAAAATTGGTTCTTCTGTGCAAATATGTGGTATAAGCGCATTACAAATGAGAACTGCGATGATGACTCATGAAAAAATACAGATGTGTGGAAATTTCCAATTTATATCACCCAACACTAGATTGATTACAAGGGGTGATGAAACTGGAATATCGCAACCGCGTTGAAGGTATTTGTCCAAAAGTCCATCAATATCTGGGCAACAGTTTGAATTCTTGTTGAAGGGATTCATTACGAAAAGTCACTGATCACGTCAGGGATTAAACAGAAAATAAGGCAAAGCTAAAATACCAATATAAAGCGTATGTGCAATGAACAGAAACACAATATAAACAACTAATAATTCAGCACCATTTTATAACCTTTTTTCCCGAGGGCTTGGTTTTATTTAAACAGCTAACAAACATGATTCACCCAATGTGACCATGTCTGTTTCTTTATGTCCTTAACGGCAGGGTTCAGTTAATCCCGTGAAAACCAACCACTGGTTTAGTTCTCTTGTTTAATATTGTGTAACAGGTGAGAATGGGAAGCTCACAGCAATTTCAGCTCTCCACTAATCCTGCGGCCGTGCGTATGGACTGTGCCAGAGGAGGCAGAAGAGATTCTGATGCCCCAATTCTGTGCTAGAATATTACCGCCAAACCTCCACAGAAATGACAGGAGGCTGATTAAATTTCTGCACATGCTGTCTTGAAAAATTAATACATAAATTAGGCTGACAATTAGAAACACTATAAATAACATGTTTCATTTGATAGCCTGGCTATTGTAATAAATTTAACAACCGCTTCTCCCTCTTGCTATATTCATTTTCACCTCGGGGTTAAGTGATACTGGCTAAAGTGGTCCCAGAACAGGAGGCATTTGCAGAAGCCTAATGTGTGAAATTAATTTTTCTTGTACTCACTGGCTTTATTCCTGTTGACACAAAGGATCCACATGAAACATTTCACACCAGGAAATACCCCATCTTCTTTACACTAATTTGCTTTTCCTTTCAGCGTCATGAAACTAAGTTAAGCTTTGTGAGAATGGAGATTCCTGTTCAACTAACATTTATTAGACCTCTTCAGTAATGCCCCAGGTACTCTGGCGTTGTTGCACTACACCTCACAACAGTCATGTGAATAGTATCATGATCCCTATTTCACACGTGAGGAAACTCAAAGTTGCTAAGTAACTTGCTCAAGTGCCCCCACATTTGACTGGTCAATTCATGATTGAATCCTGGGCTCTGCACTCCAGAGTCCACATTCTTTTGATGGCCCGGAACACTGAATCTAATTCTTTGCTTTCTCTATGCCACATAATTGTCACTGCACATGCATACTTCAACGTGAATTGGGCTTCTACCTGACTCATATGTAAGTTGGTATCTTCTGAAGGTACTTTCCCATTCCAGGAGGTTAGGGCTGGTTCAGTCACGTACCATGGCAAGAAAGAGTTAAGTGTGTTTTTCCAACTCAGTCATTGGGGGAAGCCTGACCCAGTGTGCACAAGTGTAATTTGGCTGATACTTTAGCACTACGCTCTCTTGGGGATTTCATTCTCACTGTCGTTGCTGTTAACAAAAGTGCTGAGGACGCAGGCATCTCCAAAGCTGATGCCAGATAAAACACAACAGCTCATAAAAATGATAAACTAACCCAATCACATCAGAGAGTTAACATTTTTTACAGATGGCAATAAAAATTTTATTTGAAAATAACCGTTATGCATTAAGTGATACTCTGATGCTACATCCTTTTTGTTGAGCCAACTAAATACAGGAAGAGTGTTCTCTATAGATTTCTGTTGGCAGTATCTTCGGATGACTTGCTTCCACACAGAGGCTGAAGGCCTGGTGATGTCATGATTCTACACCAAGATGCTTTCAAAACCCTCACACACGTCTGATGAGTCCTCAAAAAATCTGAACAAAATTCTCTTCAGCATAGGTTTGATGCTAAAGTAATTTATAAAAATGGCTATCACTAGAATGGCATACACTATTGACACTATTAAAATAACTGACACGGTTAAACAGAAACCCTATATTATAAGCACTAAAGAGGAGGGAATTTCATGCATATACAATTTTTTTAAAATTTTATCCTAATTTATTTTTTCAAATACATTTGTCTCTGCCTCCCCCCCACCACTTTCCCTTGCCCCCTCTCTCCTTCCCTCCCTCAGCTCTTCCCCTTTGGTTTTGTCCATGAGTCCTTGCATATAAAATTTTTGATGAGAAAAAGCAGCTCACTGTAAACTTCTACATAAAACTTTCAACAGACTAGTGTGAAGATAAAATGCATGGATACATCTTGGAATCCCAAATGAAGTAAAAATAAATTAACTAAAGATAACTTGGAAAATATTATCCAGTTCCAATGAAACAAAAACATAATGCTTTCTCAACAAGAATTGTTAGAAATGCCATCTTTCATGTCAACGGCATCAGTTACTATAATAAAAGTGAATTTGTAAAAACAATGCCTATTTTATCTTTTTCATTTGATTCTTGGCTAACTTATAAAAATTATAAATCAGGATAGTTTTATTGTATTCATCCATATTACTATAAACATTTTAATATATACTGTATGTTTCCAGAAGGTCTTAGAGATCAGCCAAGAAATTGTATTTCAACATATAGAAGAAACTTTTAGGATAGTTATTTACACATTTGTTTTGGCAACCCTAGAGTTATTTTTTTTTCCCCTAACAACTCCAGAGCTTTGGAAAAACAATGAAATGTTATTGAATTACAGAGAACACATATCAGAGATCCTTTAAAAGAAAAAACACAAAATAAAAAGTCTACTTCCTTAAAAGTTACAAAATCTGCTGTAAAGTTGGCTGAAAAGGGGAACACATGGACTAAATTCCAGTTTTGCCAATAATTACTGTAGCCTGACTAGGCTTCTGTTACTCACTGGTAAAATGAGTGTATTGGTGGGCGGGGGTGGAGGCGGTGCTGTGAAAGGAAGGAGTGTTAAAGTATATGGTATCCAATGGCATATACAGTTACCAGATGTGGTTTTTTTTTCCCAACCCTACCCATCCTTAGACATGGAAGTAAATGTCTAACTGTGGAGTTGATGGAGAGAGGCACTCCCTTGGTGAAAACAACTACCGGGAGTGTTTCATCCCTGAAGGCAAACAGGCTCCCAGCATTTCTGTCTATAACCCCCAATCACAGGTCTCTAGTCACTGAAGGGACACAATGAGAGTGACTACAAAGACACAAATATACAGCCTTTGTCCTGGGGGACAGTCAACCGCAAGGGCCTATCAAAGTACCCTGAGCACCAGATACTCATTGGTGTTGGGCAGAGAAGGATATGTGAACCTCACCTACAATTACCATAAGATAGAACTGAAATTTTCCAGTGTCACTAAAAACTCTTAGATGACATATATAAGCACACTGAATTAAAAATTAAGCACACACTTTAAAGAGAACATAAGTGCTACCTTCTAGAAATTATTGTCACAAAAGATGGTTGGTCCTCAATAGAGAATTTCTCCTAAATCCCTATGTATTATGCCCAACATGTCTCCACAGTTGGATAAAACAGATTGCTGCATATTAAAATATTCCTGATATGAATTCTAATTTATACATTTTGGGGTGGAGGAAGGCTTTCCATTGACTGCAAAAGACAGCATTTGAGGCAAGTTCAGTAAATGAACAGCAAGTGACTTGGCACTTGAAGAGTCAGGCAGATGAGGAAGTAAGTTCTGCCTTCCCCACACACAAGCTGTGTGACCTTAGGCAAGTTACTCAGCCGCTCTGAACTTCAGTTTCCTCATTAGTAGCGACTTCCTAATAATCTGTAATATTATGTAAGTAACTTAGTAATCATGCAAAATCCTGGGTGTTAATTAAATGAAACCCATTATAATTACATTATTGATATTTGTCAGTTTATTTATGTCTTGCAACAACCCTAAAAGGAGAAACTATGATACAACATTTAGAGTAACAAAAATGAGAGCATTGGGAGGTTCAGTAATGTCTCCAAGGATACTCATGGTGTAACTGTACCCACGTTAGTCAGTAAATGACATATAAGCAGAACTCAGGGAAGGAGAAGATAACAATGCCTCCAAACCTAAAACAGAGATCTATTATACAAACATGCCCAGCATAATAGTTGCAGCCAAATATGAATCCAGTAAATGGTGCCTAAGGATGACAGAACTGCACCTGCGTATTTCTACAACTCAAACTGTACAAGGATTCTGAATGGCTCGACAATCAATGGGTCTCACTTACCGAATTACTGAGGCTTAACAAGGAGAGGGCTTACTATTCTCCCGCCAAAAGCCGCACTCACTGTGCAAGAAACAGTATCCGTGTACAAAAAGTCTTTCCTAAGCACCTAAATTACTTCAGGGCCAGAATAAAAGCAGGCTCAAGGGAGAAAAACCAGTGTTATTCTGCATTTTTCCCCGTGCCTTGGAAATAGAGCTATAATGTAGTTAGTTTATAAGCAATATACATATATATTTTTTTCAGTTTGAGGGTAGATAATACACTTTATGCTTAAGGTTTTGGGGATGTTTTGGTTTCTTTGTTTTTCTTTTTTAACAGCTTTCCACTGAAAGAACTGTGGCTTCTCTAAGAAATATGCTGGGGATTTTAAATTGACAGATTATTAACTTACATTACTGAACACTAAGAGTTATTTTTTTTCCTCTAACAATTCCAGAGCTTTGGAAAAATAATGAAATGTTATTGAATTACAGAGAACACATATCAGAGATCCTTTAAAAGGAAAACCACATAATAAAAAGTTTACTTCCTTAAAAGTTACAAAATCATTGTCTAAGATAAGCAACATTTTCCTCAGTGTATTGAAGAAAAATCCCAAACATAGTGTGTGTATGGAAATGCCAGATCTTTCTGTTTCTCTCCAGGCAACCAGAAATGTTGTAAAGACTTTTCCAAGCTATGTTTTGCCCGACTACTTTGTTTTTGTTTTTGTTTTTTGCTGGCGTGATGTGTCACAGAATCCCAATCACACGACACAGACACAGCGGCACAGATCAGGAAGGACAATGCCAGTGGCATCAGAGCTGCCTCTCTGGTAGCAGGAGTTTTCAGTTATTTGTCTACTTTGGGAGGAAGCAACTAGTTTTAAGGGTGGAGTTATAATTATGCAAACGCATGCTTTGTATCAGATTGTCTTCCCCTATTTTAAAAAAATTTATTTTTCAATTGCAGCTTACACTCAGCACTGTTCTGTATTAGTTTCAGGTGTACAGCACAGTGGTTAGAAGATCACACACTTTACAAAGTGGTCCCCCCAATACTTAAGTACCTACCTGGTGCCGTACACAGTTATCCCAATACAATATTATTCACTATATTCCCTATGTCATACTTTACAATGCTGTGACTAGTTTGTGACTTCCAGTTTTTATCTCTTAATCCCTTCACATTTTTCACCCAGTGCCCCAACCCCCGGCAGTGATTTCACTTCTGGGTACATATATGAAGAAACCCAAAATGTTAATTTGAAAGAATATACTGTATGTACCCCTGTGTTCAATGTAGCATTACTGACAATAGCCAAAATATGGAAGAAGCTCAAGTGTCCATCAGTAGATGAGTGGATAAAAAAGTTGTAGTAAAAAGTATATAAAGTAGAATATTACTCGGCCATTAAAAATAATGAAATCTTACCATTTTCAACAGCATAGATGGACATGCAGGGATGTCCAACCCTTTGGCATCTCTGGGCCACACTGGAAGAAGAAGAATGATCTTGGGCCACACATTGAATACATTGCAACACATTATCACAAAAAAATCTCATAAGGTTTTAAGTAAATTTATGATTTTGAGTTGGGTCCATTCACAGTCACTCTGGGCTGCATGCGGCCTGTGGGCAGGTTGGATACGCCTGGTGGAGGGTATTATGCTAAGTGATGTAAGTCAGATGGAGTAAAACGAATACCACGTGGTTTTACTTAAATGTGGACTCTAAACAGAAAACTAAACAAACAAAATAGTCAAACTACTTTGATTTAGCTACTACTAGGATCTTAATGTGCTTATGCAAAGGAGTTTAAGTTAACTAGGATTTTTATATTCATAAATTAGTTTAAAATGTAAATATTTTAATATGATCCACAAGGATTAAAATATTAGATAATAGGGTAGAATAAAAATATATAAGGAAATAAAAGTCTTTATATTGGTATTACTATTTTATTACTAACATCTCTTCTATTTTCAACGGAGATGAATCTTACCATGTGATCATGTATGATGGATGTAAGGTACCCACTGCAAGGTGTTCATAGATACTTGGTGTGAGACTAGAATCATTACTCTATCCTTTTGACCTCTTTATAGTACAGGTAATTTGATAACATTAAATAAACACTGACTGATTATTTAGCACTGGCTGTTCTAAAAAAAAAAAGTAACAATGGTTAACACAGTGAGGGAACACAGAAGTTCCTCATTAAATGACAGCTATTATCACTAAAAAGTTCCTTCCTATCATTCTTCCTGTTTTTGTTACCTTTCAGAGTTGAGAGGTGGGTAGGAGGGCCCTGGAATAGTTAGAATGGGAAGGGGGCTAGAGCAACACTACCGAGCTCAAATCCCCACTTTATTTTTTGCTCAGTCTGTGACCTTGGGCCCGTTATTTAAACTTTTTATGCCTCAGTTTTCGCCTACGTAAAATCGCAATGATAACGGACCTTTAACTGAGTGAATCCCACTGGGTTAGTCAGAAGAATAATAATTTAATACACATAAAATACTTAAGAGGAGAAATGGGCCCCAGGCTTCTATCTCCTCCATGCCTGTCTCTTCTGGTTTCCCTTGATCGATCCTTCCAGACATTGTCTAATGATGCCTTTTTCTCCTCTCATCTTTTCAGGTTCTTCAGGGCTGGAATTGAGTCTTTATTTTACCAACTTTTGTGACGACACAGAAACTTTTATTTCTTCAACATGACCTTTTTTCATTTCTGTCTGTCCATTCCTTTCCTTAATCGTTAAGCCCTTAGGAGAGCCAATTCCGGTCAGTAACAAACTGTCTTAGGAGCAAAGCCTCAGGTCTGTTGACCACAGGAACAGGGGCCTGGTCAAGCTGAAGACAACATCGTGACTGCCGCTGTGTTTCAGGCCCAGGCCTGTGAAAGGGAAGACCGGACACACCACACCAGGAAACCAGACGGAACAAAGCCGCGACTGCCGTCAGGACTTGACACAAAGATTTCTCTTCCCTGCCTTGGCCCCAACCAATCAGTACAGCCCATAGCCCAACTCCTCTAACTACCTTGATTAATGATTTTTTCCCCTTATATAACCCACCCCCTGGAAGCCCATTGGGGAGTCAGGTCTTTGACATTAGCTCACCTGTAACCCTGGGCTTGGTGCTATTTCCTCAACTAATAAACCTCTACTTTCTTTTTGGCAAACTCCGGTTTGCATTTGACTGGGCTTTGATGCATACAATGGACGGACTCCTTTAGTCCAGTAACACTTTGAACAAAATGCACTTAGTAGCTTTCAAAAAAATGTAGAATTTTACTAAACTCCTTAGCTGGCCCCAGAAATACTTGGTGTGGTTCAAAAGAGAGGGGGCCACAGGCTGGCCTTGGGAGGGTACCCAGGGAGTAGTTTCTCGGAGATGGGAGAGAAATCCTTCATTAAGAAAGTGTGGATTAGGGTCCTGCCATTGACATTTATGCTTTTCTTCTTGGTGCCCATATCTAATTTTGTTGTAGTTGTTTCTACCCAGGTCTCTCCACTGGACTGTAGGTTCCATGAGAGCAGCATTAGAAAATAACAAATGGGTCAGCTCTCTTCCATTTGCTCATCCCAATGCGTTCCCCGCCCTTCCCCACCTGTTCGCTCCCCAAAAGCAAGAGGCTGGTCTGTAGAAACTACATCAAAGGGCCCCTCGTCCTCCAGCTTCCTGAGATGTGTAGACACTGGGAGCTACTGCATGAGGCTAGAGAAAAAAGGAGAGAAGTTAGGGTCTTTATACCCCCAGGGGTCTGACCTGTAAGGTCCCCTCAGAAGGGGCCTCACTGTTTGACTCTAAAATGTGCTTTTTTCTGGGTCGTTTGGACCTGGGGTGGTAACAGACCTATTAGTATTGGCACCAGGGTGTGCGCTATCCCTTGTAATTACTCTCCACTTTTCTCCCAGCTTGGTTGAAAGTCCCTTTCTTAAACCCTGTAGAAATAATCTAGTTTGAAAGTGCCATCTGTTTCCTGCAGGAACTCTGATTAATACAGTACTTTAGATATAAAAAGGGAGAACCATAAGACAATTGTCACATTTCCTCTGGCTACAAGGCCAAATAGCAACTAATTTTCCTCTTTTATGCCCAATTGGAACCCAGATGCTTTCCCCTCGTGGCTCCCAAATGATTCCTATAAATCTCTCTGAATCCTGAAATGATAAAAGCTTCTCCAGTCGTTCTTCTTCTTCAGGGAATTATTTTAAAAGAAAAAAAATCTCTGCCGTAACTTAGGGATAATTTTCTACTTCTTGTTTTTATTTTTTATTTTTGGTATTTTTTAGAGGCATCACTTCATGTGATTATATTCTACCATCCATATTTAAATTCAGCCATAGGTAACAATATCATCTGTGTAAAGCAGTACATTTTTCAAATGAAACTTTGCTCTTAACTGATTTTTTCAGTGAATTAAGTGCTTCAAATACATTTATATACATGCCACTAACAAGAAATGTAATGTAAAATAAATTATTTTTGAGATAATACAGATTATAATAGAGTTGCTTCTACTTTTCAGAGTGTATTTCTTGCGATCTAGTCCAGATGTTAAAACAATTTTAAAACACATTTGGAAATAAACTGATATTCAACTCCTGTTTTTACATATTACCAGTATTTCTGAAGATTTCACTATGGAGCATGAAAATAAACAGCAAATTACTATGTCTATTTTTTTCTTCTGTAGGTGTAGTCTTATTGTCACACAACTCTTTAGTGTTTGTAAACAACCCATCCATTTGGTGAGGAGGATTTTCCATAAAAGCTTTTGTCCCATTTTTGTTTACTTTGGCTTCCAGAGGGACTGATATCCAAAAGGAAAGCAAGTGGATGATAAAGCTTCTTGCCACAAACAGACCTAAAACCTGAAAAAACTAACAGTGAGTTCTACATCTTCTCTATCTAAAAGTATGGTTTGATATTAACCATGTATATTTCTCTATCTTATTTTCATTTTCCTTTACATTCTTAATTTTTGTGGCCATTATTCTTGATGTTATACCAAAGATTCAAGAGCACCCTGACTTGTGGCTCTGTGGACTGGACATCATCCTGCAAATCAAAAGGTTGCCCGTTTGATTCCTGGTCAGGGAGCATGCCTGGGTTGTGGGCCAGGTCCCTGGTTGAAGGTGTATGAGAGGTAATTGACTGATGTATCTCTCACGCACTGATGTTTCTCTCCCTTTCTCCCTCCCTACTCACTCTCTAAAAATAAATAAAATCTATTTAAAAAAAAAAGAGGCAACTGCCATGGAGTAAATGCCTATAACATCAATCAGGTTTGTTCCACCTTGTCCTGTTTTTGACAGAACTGACAGGAGTAGTCAGATCTTTATTGGGGGGCTGAGTAAGCTGCACTACATTGATAAATGGCCAAGTGAGGTGGGAGCGCAGTCTCTGATCCCGCAGAGCCCGTCCCAAGGTCGTCACAGATGGGGAAATAAAATAAGTCATTCCAGACACTTCTCTGTCCGCCAGGGAAGGGGGTGGCTCTTCCCTCTAGAGGAGAAGGCCCTAAGCCCCTTTGCTTGATAGCTTTTATTGAGAACAATACGTGCAGGGGTATACAGCAAAGCTCATCAAGTGATGTCAAAAGGCTATGTTTACAGAAAACAAATAGAGATCATGGATAACAACTGAAGGAACACAAGAGATTTGCCTCAGGTGGGGGTCTGTGAATAATGTAAATTTCCTTCCCAGTATGAGCTGGTTATCATAGCTTTTGCGGGAAGAACAAATCATGCTTCAAGGAACTTACTTCTAGGTGTGACTTCCCCCTGGGAACTGCCCAATCCAATTTAGGGCTGTACCTGCCTTTAGTATTATTTCAAACATGAGCCAGGAGGCAGGGCAGAGCTGCCAAGAGATAAGGAGACTTCTTTCAGATAGAATGAGAACTGTGGCCATATTAAAGCTGGGGCGTGGGGGTCTTTTGCCCTTTCTACATGTCCCCCAAGTTCTTCCCTGATGCCCATTGTGGCTGTGCCTGTCTTAGGTTGTTCCTTCCATTGAGGGGTCTTACCCGTCATTGACTAACCAGCCATCCTCTGGGGCCAAGCAAGGTGATGCCAGGGGGACAGGTTTTGTCTCCTCACTGGCCTGTTTTCCCAAGGCCTCCTCGATTAGCTCCAGCTTTGGGGCCCTCTCGCCTGTTGGCAGGGCTACAGTTCCTGAAACCAGGCAGGGCATTTCCCTGGAAGCCAAGGAAGTCAATGCTGGTCCTCATGAAGGGTCAGGGAATGGCAGAATGCTCAAAACCCTCACAAAGGTGGCAACACATTTCAGGATTCATTTAAGTGCTTCTTTCTCAATTGATATAAGCACATTTCGTCCATGTCTAATTGCATATTTGAAGGAAAATGTCATTTACAATTATGAGTGTGTCACAATTGCTGCAGGCCAGCAAGGCTGACATGGAGGTTCCACCGGGACGGGGAGAGCTGGGCCAGGCCAGGCCACAGGGCTGGCGCTTTCTCTGCTGCAGGCATGGGGGCTCACTGGATTTGGAGTGGTGGGTGCTACCCATTCCCAGTGCATGTTATAATTCCAAGAAGTAAAAAAGAAATTATTTTTTAATAAATTATAAAAAGTATGAAAACAATGAATGAATAAATAGGCATCATCAAGAAGGAGGGAGAATTTATAAAAAAGAATTCTGGAGTTGAAAAGTACAATAATTGAAATAATTCACTAGAAAGTACAATTGCAGATTTGAAATGGAAGAATCACTGAAATTTAATATAGTGTAATAGAAATAATCCAATCTGAAGAGATGACAATAAAGATGAATGAATACAGCCTTAGAGACCCTTAGGACATCAAGCATACAGACACGTAGGACAGTCCCAGAAGGAGAGATGAAGGCAAAGGCAGAAAAATTCTTAAAGAAATAATGGATAGAACTTCCTAAATTTGATGAAGAGTATTAATATATGCATCTATGACACTCAGTGGGACACAAGTAAGATACATATCAAAAGATTCACACCTGGATACATCATAGTAAACCTATGAAAAGCCAAACACAGAAAATCCTGAATACAGAAAGAGAAAAACAGGCTGTCCCATATAGCAGAGGATCAATACAATTTTTGGCTGACTTCTCACCAGAAACAATAAAGGCCAGAGGCAGGGGAATGGCAAAATCAAAGTGCTGAAAAAAAAATTTTAAACCCCGTTATCCCAAAATTCTGTATCTACAAAAACTATCCTTCAAAAATGGAAGCAAAACTCATAAAGACAGAGAATTTGCTGCTAGTAGACCTGTCTTATAAGAAATACTAAGGACAGTGCTTCAGGCTAAAAGGAACAGACTCCAGACAGTGACCCAAACCCACTGGGTAAAATGCAGGACACTAGACATGGTAAATGTGTGTTAATATAAAAATACTATTTTTTTCTCATTTCCCATCTAAGTTCTTTAAAAGACTGTTATATAAAGTGATAATCATAAGACTATTTTATTGGGCTTATTACTTAAATAGATGTAACTATACATGACAATCTTAAGACCAATGGGGAGGGAATGAAGCTATTTTGGAACAAATATTCTACTAGAATATTGTTTTACTAGAATTAGGTTAGTGTTAATCTAAAGGAGTCATGAAAAAATAAGAGGCATGTTTTGATCCCTAGAACCAGTAAGAGAATAATTTTGACAATATAGTTTAAAAATCCAGAGGAATTAAAATATTTTCTTAAGACAAAAGAAGGCACTCAAGGAGAAATGGGGACAGAAAAGAGAGGAGGCACATAGGAAACAAATGGCAAAATGGGAAATATAAACTCTATTACATAATTATATAATTATGTAATTATATAATTACATTTTATGTCAATGGTTTAAATCAAAAGGCAGCAATTCTCAGACTTGATTTAAAAAAGCAAGACCAACTACATGCTGTCTACAAGAGATACACTGTAGATTCAAGGATATAACTAAACTGAATGTGAAAGCCTGGAGACAGGGAGGAATGCAAACAGAAGCAATGAGAGAGCTAGAGTGGTTATACTAAAATCAGGAACAACAGACACCATGACAAAAATGATTACAAAGTGAGGTGTTTTAAATAAAAGGGTCAATACATCCTGAGGACTTAACAATAATAAATACTTGTGCCTAACAAGAGAGCAAAAACTGACAAAAAGGAAAACAGACAATATTAGTTGGAGATTTCAGTAACTGATAGAACAGCAGCAAAGATATAAAACTATCAACCAACTCAACCTGACATATACAGAACACTTCACCCAATCTATGCAGACTACACATTGTTTTCCAGCTTATGCGGCGCATCCCCAGGACAGACCACGTTATACCAAAAACGCTTATGTTAGAAGCGTGGTTTAAATCAGTAATTTAAGTTTTGTTGTAAGATGACAGAAAAATGTAAATTAAACACAAAGTAGAGTAAGTAGAGTACAGGAAATAAGTGCAGAAAGCAAAGAAATGAAATAGAAAGCAGAGAAAATTAACAAAGCCAAAAGATAGCTGTTGAAAGAGTGGTAAGATTAATGATATGATGATGATTAACATTAGAGCAATTAAGAAAAAAGGAGAGATGACTCAAATGATCAGTATCAGAAAGAAAAGGGTTGCCATTGGGTCCCCTACAGTTATCGATAAAATAACAACAGAATATTATGCACGATTTTATGCCAATAAATTCAATAACTTAAATGAAATAGACAAATTCCTTGAAAACCTCAATATACCAGAATAGATGCAAGATAAAACAGAAAACCTGTATCTGTTTTAAATATTGAATTATAAAATGTTCTCTCAAAGAAAATACTGGCCCATTGTACATCAGTACACTCTATCAACCATTTAATGTAGAAATAATATCAATCTTACACAAACGATTTTAAAAAGTAGAGGTGGCATTAACAATCTCAACTCAGTTTGTGAAACCAGCAGTATTAATACTCAAACCAATGGAAACCACAGATCAATATCCTTTGTGAGCATCAACTGAAGATATTTAAAATACAAGCAAATCAAATTCATCAATATATAAAAACGTAATACATCATGACCAAGTTAGGTTCATCCCAGGAAGGAAAGACTGGTTTAACATTTGAAAATAATGTACTTTTCCACAATAACAGAATTAAAAAGAAAAAGCCTATATGATTATTTCAAATGAAACAAAAAAAACCTTTGAAAAAATTCAAACCATCTCATAATAAAGCCCTCAGAAAATTAGAAATAAACTGGAACATTCTCAGTCTGATAAAAGGAAATGAAAATAAACCAAAAACTAACATCACACTTAATAGTGAAATACTAAACACTTTCTTCCCTAAGATTGGGAGCAAGGGAAAAACCTTCTCTTATTATTTCTGTTCAACAACTTATTCTGGAGTACAACAAGTTAGTGCAATAAGGCAAGAAATAGAAATAAAAGGTATAAAGAACTAAAAAAGGAAGAAATATAACTTATTTTCCGATGACAGATTGTGTACAGTATCTAGAAAATGCTAAGGAATTTGTAAAAGAATTTCTGATAAAATCTCCAAAGTCTTATGCTGAGTGACAGAACCCAGCTAAAGAGTACCTACTGCATGATTCCATCTGAATGAAGTTCAACGATAAAACTAATCATCGGTGATGGAAATCAGAACAGGGATGCTTATGTAGCTGGCGACTGAGAGGTGGGGAACACAAGTGTGGGTCAATGCAGGGGTCCCCGACCTCCAGCCCAGGGACTGGTACCGGTCCAGGCCTGTTAGGAAGAGGGCTGCACAGCAGGAGGTGAGCTTGACTGTGATGCGCTTGAATCATCTGAAACCATCCCCCCAAGCCCAGTCTGTGGAAAAATTGTCTTCCACAAAACTGGTCCCTGGTGCTAAAAAGGTTGGGGAACACTGGAGAACAATGGAAGTGTTCTATGGTTTCATTAGTGCGTGATTACACAAATGAGTATATTGTCAAAACTCATCCAATTGTCACTCTGGCCAGGTAGCCTAATTGGTTAGAGTGTTGTCTCCATATGCCAAGGTTGTGGGTTCCATCCTCAGTCAGGGCATAAACAAGAACCAACCAATGAATGCACAAATAAGTGCAAGAAGAAATCTATTATTGTCTCTTTCTCCCTCCCTCCCTCCTTTCCTCCTCACCTTCCTCTCTCTCTAAAATCAACAACTCAAATTGTGTAATTAAGTTCCATGCATTTCATTGCTCACAAAAGGATTGGTGGTAATAAGACTGTGGATTAACTTTCCACTTTTTACTTTAATACTCTAGACATGTTTTGCATGGCGCACACTCTCCATAATTAAAAGTACAACGATTGAGAGCAGCATGAATGGAGACAAGGATCTGGATGTCCCGAATCAAACCAAGTCATGACTGGCATCACTATTTTCAATATGTGTAGTTTTATTTTTAAAATCTTATTTGTGACTGTAATACAATGATGTGCTTTTTACTCTAGCCAAAGATACAAGCCATTGCATTTAATTCTTATAAAAACATCAATACACATATCTATGTAATATTAATGAAATAAATCTCATAATGGCAAAGGAATTCTCCAAAGGCTGGGCTTAAAAGTCACTGCTTTGGCAAATCAGGAATTCACTCTAACTGACTTTCTTGGCTAAAAATGGATTCTTCTTTCATCAGTTAATGGAAATAAAGCCTGATGATTTACTTCTATTTGTCAAATGAGCAACATTTAAATAGTTATGGATACTGACGGGCAAAGCTCAGTGTTTGGGAGAATCCTGGTCCAGACACTCCCTTGCCTCTCTTAAGCTTGATTACTGCACCTGCCTTGCCTACCTGCTTGTCTACCTGTCTCCAGTCTCCCTCACCTTATCAACCCACCCTACCTATGGCTCCCAGAATAATTTTCTTGAAAACTGACTTTCTCGGGTCAACAGTTTGTTTTCCCTAAATAGCCTTTTAAAAGCTCTTAGCCATTACTCATGCCAATGAGTGATCTTACTGAAGAAAAGTACCAACTGTCCATCTCCATTTGTTATTTCAACATCGAAGCTGCGTGTTGCAGTAACTGCACATGCACTGTCGCAGCTGCTCAGAATTGATAGAGGAATGTCGCAGAGTTCTTTATTAGTTGACAATGAATTTGGGAAGCAAGGCATAGACATTAGATAATGGAAGAAATGGTGTGAAAGGTCTCTGATTAAAAAAATCACTATTTAAGCAGTCATTTTCCTAGGAGTTCATTCAGGACAGCTTCCTGTGGGAGGCAGACCTTAAAACTGAAACATGTGACTATGTGAGGGTACAGGAAGAAATCAGCTGGCTGACGATGCCCAATTATGGAAGTTTTGGCAAATCAGACTCTTGAGTTCATAATTCATCCCACAGGTGGTAAGGGGTGGCTTAGATGTCTCTGGGTTGAGAAGGAGTATGTGGAAATTGTTTTCTGAACACAAAACTATCTTCTTTATATAAAGGACTCCTACGGGAAATAAGACAGGCCGTGGGCGCAGGTAAGGGTCGAGCAGATTAAGAAGGGTAAACAGCGGCAAGTCAGGATTGGAGGCAGCCACACAGGGGTCTTCTAACCCTGGGGTCAAACGGCCTTCGCAATTCTCATCACAGCCAATTATTTTCTATTTCTGTGTTTCTCTCCTTCATCAGATATGAAGTCCTTTCCGGCAGAACCTATTTATTATTAATTGTTTTGACTTTATCAATTATTGTTTTTAATTATGTTGTAATGATAATTAATATTAATTCCTGGCATATGATAGGGACTCAAATGTTTGTTTTAAAAAGACCCATTAACGTGGAGGAATTGAGTAAGAAAGCAAAAGAACAAACTCACGGACACAAACACCGGCGTGGTGATTGCGGGGGGTGGGGGTGGGGGGGAGGAGGACAAGGGTAAACGGGGGATACAACGGTGATCACAGAGACTTGACTCGGGTGGTGAACACAGTACAGTGAGCAGACGACGTGTTGTGGAGTGGTGCACCTGCAACCTGCGTAGTTTTGTTAACCGGTGTCACCCTAATAAATTCAATGAAATGCGAAAGAAAAAGATCCTATATTTAATCACACGGGCGAAGTCTGTTTTGCCATATAAGGCAACATTCGCAGGTCCCAGGCATTCGGATCTAGGTACTTTGGGGGCCCACTAACCAGTTTCCCGCACCCTTCCCTATAAATTTAATGTCTGTACTGAATCTCTAATGCTCTTCCAATAAAAAAAAAAAAGTTTTAAAAATGTAATAATCAAAACAAATCAAACAAAGAAAATACATTAAGACCAAGAGGTATTTCAGGGCTTGGTCCCAGGGTTTCTACTGCTTCCGATTTACAGCCCTCAATTCACAGCCACAGCCTCATCCCTGCGGGCACTACACTTCCTAGCGAACAGGCACATCGAAAACTGCACAGGGCCCCCAGGGGTCTGCAGTAAAGGTTACAGATAGTTTCGTCTGACAGGTTCTTATCAGACTGGCAGGTTCTTAGGAATCTTAAAGTTGCAGACTCTGATGGAAGTGATGCGGCCAGAGATGGCCCCGTTTCCTCCAACTTGTCCTCCGTTCTCTCCCCCAGCTCTTTGCCACCCTCTCCCATACTAAGTAGGTTCCTTAGTATGAGTGACAGTTCTCACTATGCATCAATAATCCCAGCAAACCGCCAATAACTAATTAAATGAATGACTGGTTAAATGAACCACTGCAAGATATGGTAAAATTGTGATTCTGCAATGGCAACTTCTAATTAATGTGAACATGAAATATTTATGATTTATAGCAACAGAGTCATAGAAGGAGGTGCCAGAACTAGGAGACAATTCTACCTAGAATTTAGTTATCTGTTTCTTGGGAATTTCTTTTTGGTTCCATGCATTCTGTAACAACCCAAACTCTGCTATCTGTCTTCCTTTTCCTATCTAAATTCTATTTGTCTTTTAAGTCCCAGCTCAAGCTATGCCATTTTCTCAAGTTATTAATCTCCATAGTGCATTTCACTTCTCTGAAATTTTATCACTTATTTTAATTAACCTTAAGCTGCCTTAAGACATCTCTTCTTCTATAGTGTTATTTCCAACCCAATTTAACACATTTACTATCAGTATTGCACAGTTTTAGGGGCCAGGTGGGAGGGGCGGGGTAAAAATGAGCAAGGCAGAGCACTTCCTGTAAGGATTCAGTATGTCAGTAAAATGATCCAAGGCACATAAAAATGATCAATGCCATGGAAGAAAAACAGGGAAAATAAAGATGTGATCATTATGATAAATTAAGATGACTGTAAATAAACTATAATGGGGTTTGAGACGATGTCACACCAGATTGGTGACTGCAACAAGTATTATGTATTGTATCCAACCCTTTTCCCTTCCTTTCATCTCTTAAAGATTATTTCCCCATTTCTACTCTCCATCTTCAATACAGGACCATCTAGCCATAGTGACCTGCCTAAGGGCTGGGCATGTGACCTAGCCAAAGCCAATCAGAGTCCTTCACCCAGAAGTTTTTTAAAAATCTGGTTAAAGCTGCAAAATTGTAAGCTTGAGGTAACCTGTGGCCGCCTCCACTTCTGCCCAAGTAAGAAAAGATGGTCTGAGAGCATTTGGTAGCCACAGAGAGGGAAGCAAAAACAAGCAGACTGTCCTGATAGTGTTCAAGTTCCTGATGGCTACGAACTGATTTTTTTTTGTCCCCCCGAAATCCATAGGTTAAAGCCCTAATCCCCAGTGTGATGGTATTTGGAGATGGGGTCTCTGGGAGGTAGTCCCATGACGGGATTAGTGCCCTTTTAGGAAGAGAAGGAGAGACCAGAGTCCCCTCTCTCTGCCACCTGAAAATACCAGAAAAGGTACATCTCTAATCTGAGAAGTAGGCTGTCACCAGGAACCAAATCTCCTGGGACCTTGATCTTGGACATATGAGCCTCTGGAACATTGAGAAATAAACATTATTTAAGCCACCCAGTCTATGGTATTTTGTCATAGCAGCTTGAGCTGACTAAGACACCGATTACTGAGCCCAGATGTTTCTAGGCCAGATCCACCCCTATCTTGCCCTTACACAATTCAATTACTTGAATTAATCAGGTCTCCAGTTCTTGCTTACATGAGTTTGAGTTGGGTTTTGGTCACCTGCACACAAAGTGTCCTGGCTCATTTGGGAAAAATCAGAAACAGTAAAAGGAGAACAGAGCATCTGAGACTGACCTTGAAGGATGGCTAGGATTCCGAAAAGTGAACAGGAAACTAGAGCAGATGCAAACAAAGGCCGAAAGGAGGGAATGGGCAGGACTGTAGCTAGAAAGGATGCCCTTAGAGGTTTGATGGAAGATGAAATTTAGGAGAAACTGTGGCATTACTGTAGAATCTTGAAATGGAGGCTGCAAAGACATTTCTTCTTAAAGCCTCCACTGTTATGGAGGGCCAAATAATGAGCCCCAAAGATGTCCGCATCCTAATCCCCCAAAACCTGGCAATGTTACCTTATGTGGCAAATGGGACTTTGCCTATGAGAATCCAGAGAAGGAGAGATTATTCAGGACTGTCTGGGAGGGCCCAGTATAATCACAAAGGTCCTTATACGAGGAAGGCCAAAGGGCCAAAGTGAAAGGAGCAACTGTTGATTATGAAAGCAGAAGCAGAGATGTGACAAAAGAAGGTCCTAGAGGGCGGCAGGGCGGGGCGGGGACCAAAGACCCTTGCTGTTGGCTTTGAAGCCAAAGAGGAGACCATGGGGCCAAAAAGGCAGGCAGGCTCTGGAAGCTGGAAAAGGCAAGGCAAAAGATTCTCCCCTGGAATTCCAGAAAGAATGTAAGCCTGTCGACACCTTGACATTAGCCCAGGGAAGCTGAATTCAGTCTTCGGAGCTCCAGAGCTTCAAGATAATAAATCTGTGCCGCTGCAAGCTGCTAGTTGTGGTGACTTATTACAGAAGCAGTAGGAAACTAATACAAATGTTTTATGTTTGTTAGACGCTTTCTCATTTTTCAGATGTCAGTGTGAGTCTGCTATATTTTAAGTTCCTGGGTGTAAATTCCACGTCTCATGCTTCTGTGTGTCTTTACAGAGACTGTGCAGAGTAGGGTCAATTAAACCTCACTTGTTTGTATAATTTACCTCAAGTTACCTTACTAGAAGTGTATCATTTGCTACCTTAACATAAAAAAGGTCTTATCTTTTTCTTAAAAAGATACTTAGTATTGTCATGACCATCACAAAGTATTCCTTCTTTCCCTTCTGCCTCTCCACTTCTATGGAGGCACAGAAAATTTTATAGTCAAGTTATGGATGCGCTGGACTTGGGCTTGAAATGTAATAGTTTGTTTTGGTTTGATTTTAACATTGAAATTTATGTAAATTTAAGCATTTAATGGCTGGGAGACCTACTTTGTGGCTCATTCAACCTTACAGATTCTGCAATAAACACCCTCCAGCATATTTTGACAATATAACTGTTACGGCAGAAGAGTTATGCCAAAAAACAGATGCTCTGCATTTTATTTTTTACCTTGCAGATATTATTTTGGTTAGAAAATAGTATTAAATGCCTAAAATATTAAAAGTATACTATATAAATCTAATCAGTCTTTTATAGAATTTAAATGAAAAATTAAATATTTACATGTATACATAGAATATAACTGCATTATTAAGAAAAGGGCTAGATCCTATATTTATTTTTGCTTCTGATTTTATTGCTTATACAACAGAATAAAGCTTCATTTTTATACCCTTTGGACCTTTGCAAACATCTGGTTATTGTTAAGGGCATTTGTTTTTACTTTATTGTGTGGAGCAGAGAATTTCCCAGTGCCACAACCTTAACAGCTTTGAAATGCAGATTGAAATATCTGTTTGACATATGGACACATCCAGGCAGAAACACATTCAACCTTCTTTGGCAAAAGTCTCCGGAACACTGAGTTTACTGGCTGTATAACCAAATGACCTATTTAGGGAAAAGGTCATCTGGTTGTTTTTTAAAAAATGATAAAATCAATTCCAGGATGAGGAAGGATAAAAACATCATTTTACCTAAGTGAGAGAAACTATCCAAATCACACATCCACCAAGAGTAAAGCAAGCTCTTATGAAACGCTATGGATCTATGAGGCTTATGCCAACTATTCAACCTTCTGCAAACCACTCAAATTCTCCACATCTTCCTATTATACTGGAAAGGGCTGATTTAAAAAAAAAAAAAGTCACCTATCACACCTGAATTCAGCTGGGCACTAAATTAAGTGCACAGTTACCTGTTAGGATTGGGAGTTGATACACAGATTCGAGTCTAAGTCCCACTTCTCCCTTGGTTTGAAATGATTTAGTTCAATCTGAAACGAATGGAATGGCTCTTAACTGCCTTGTTGCTCCATTCAAGAATTTCCATCTTCACCGCCATCAGATTACAACCCTGGTGCTCTCTTTAATAGCTACTTTGTTTCAGGGACACTCAAAGTGTTATTCATCTCCCTGTCCGCAGGAGCTCAGCAAATGAACAAAGGAACAAAGGCAACCTTCAATTGCTTCCAATGACCATCCAGAACCCTATTGCTAAAATCTTTTCTTCTTCCTTTGTTTTAAATAACTTAGAGCTCATTCCAGTCTATCATGCTCTTGTCATAATTTCTCTATTAAAATTTGAGAGGAACGTGAATGTTTTGTCTTCACACAGCTTGGCACACCCATTTTTCTCTCTGCTGCATTTTTCCTGGATATTCTCCTCTCCTCCCTCCTCTTATTCCTCCCTCCTCGCCCCGCCCCCCCGACCCTGCACTGCCCCCCCCCCACACACTATAATTCTACTTTCCTTTTGAATCACTATAACAAGGAGTATTAATGTATCTATCGCATCAGGCCCAGTGCACTAAGTGCTGTCCATACATTATCTCTTTAATCCTCATAGGAACCTTCCAAGTCAAGTACTATTATTAGCCCCCTTAGGACGCTGAGGAAGCCAAGGCTCAGGGAGGTTAAGGAAGAAGACACACTGCTACAGAGCTGGGGAGCCCTGACACCAGACCTAGCACTTCCTGATTCCTGAGCCACCACGCAGCTCTCTGTTATTGTTAACATCAGGAAAAGTTTTGCAACCCACACTCCCTCTGCCTCCAAAGCAGCCTGGGAGAGCAGAGGCGGTGGAGAGCCCCGGCCACACAGGACTGCTTCTTGAGTGGACAGGTGCAAGAATGAATGAGAAAGTAACTGGGACTATGAGACTCTTGGTCACCTCGGGAACCTGCTATGAAACACATGGCTTATGTGTTCTCCTTCGGGGGCATTACATTTTCCTGCTGCCATTGTAGGTTCGAAGATATCTGAAGTGTCCTGGGATCTTAGCATCTGCATAAACTGCACCACAAGGCCTTCCACTGTTCCTGATGGGGGTTGCAGCCCAGCTGCTCCTGCTGCTGCTGCTGCTGCTGCTGCTGCTGGACAGCACGATGCCCCAGGGCATGTTCACTCAGGCCTGGTGTTGATCCCTAGCGGTTTCGTAGCTGCCACTGCGCCCCCACTGCCACGACAAGGCAGTGCTGGTGGTCCCTGCCCCACCAACCTCACCATGGGCTCTCGAATTGTCGCCTTGGTGTCACCTCTCAAAGAATGTTTAACGGATTTCTAGGAGCTTTGGTTAAAGGATGTGCAGGGAGTCCACCTGGAGCTACACCAAGCAGCAGCCTGGCCACTTTTCAGTACCCAGAGACCAAGAATGACCCCACCCTCTGCCACCTCAGAGAGGATTATCTGTCTGCTCAGGTCACGGGTGTGTGGGTGGCTTTCTTCTCTTGTAGAACTCTTATTCTCAGAGTTTAGGGCACTCGGCCGCCTGCCTCCTTGACAGATGCCATTTCTATGTCTTTATTCCCTTCTGTATTTGTTCCCCGGGGCCAGGATGGCCAGGAGGTGCAGTCAGGCTCCACAGCCTCCCACCTGGGCGCTGCGGAACTGCTGAGCCCCCAGAACCACAGCTCAGATCTGTGCTAACAAACCTACCAGGACACACGTACCCAAGTGAATGTGGACATCCCTTTTCTTTCAAGAATACTGGAAATAATTTTGAGGTTTCACTTTTAAAATTACATTGAATCAGTGAATGAATATACTCCCAAAATAAATCGTGATAATCCTTATCTTTTGTGAGTAAAGTTGGTTTCTGGAGCTAAGTCAAGATATTACAGCGAGAGAACACACCTGCCCTGTAGGATCTGGCTTCCGTGAGCCCTGGGATCTCATTTCCTGTCCAGGCTGATGCTCAGCAGAGACACACCACACTGGCTGCTCATACACAGCGTCTGCACTGGTTGGTTGCCACGTGGGTTAAAATTTTGTAAACACTGCACTCTCTCCATCTACTCTCTACCACGCTGACCTTGTAGCTCCTGGGACATCTGGGGCATGATCTGCCTCAGGGCCTTTGCACTTGCTGCTGCTTCTCTGTACTTATGTCTTGGCACAAATGCTTGGCTCCCTTCTTTACTCGGTTTACGTCTGTTTTCAAATATTATTTACCAGACATACCTCCTGACTGCTCATTACTGTGAGTGAGAAACTCTGCCCGTTATTCTTTCTCCTTACCTTCTATTTTTCTTCACGATACGTATCATCACTTCCACAAACTTTACGAACAAAATTTATTTGCTTTTTTACATTGTGGTTCCTCCATCAGAATATGGTGTCATGATGGTAGGGGGCAATGTGCATGTTAAATAAACATAGTTATCTAATATGGTTTATTTCTACAACCCTCAGGACGTAGAACAATGTCTTGCTTGTAGAAAGCCCTCAGTAAATATTTGTTTAAATGAGTGCTGTGAATTTCTGACTAAAAACGGGTTCTGGCTGTAATGTAATAAAGTACGTCTATTCTCAGGGCTTGTAAACTTACTTCTGAGGATAACTCTGCAAGGGCACTTTTTAAAATGTTTGTAATTGTGGCCTCCTAAGGTGTCAGCCTTGACAGACAGTAGGAAATAAACATTCTGGCTTAATATAATAAACAGAATATAAATGTTTTCTAATTGTAGTATCACGTCACACATCTTTCCTTGTCCTACTGAGTGGGCAACAAGGACAATGCTGGAAGATGAGTATTTCTTGTTTTTTTAAATGACTGCCAGTTAGTTGTGCCAGGTTTTATGTCACTTTTTTTTAAAAATCTCCACCCAAGGATACGCTTATTGATTTTAGAGAGATTGGAAGAGAAGGAGAGAAACATCGATGTGAGAAACACTGATCAGTTGCCTCCCGCATGCACCCCAACAGGGACTTGAACCCGCAACCCTTTGGCCTACTGGATGATGCCCCAACCGGCCAGGACTGATGGCACTTCTTTACTAGCTGAGTTGTCGTCATCTTCCAGGTAGGGAGATAATGGAGCTAATAATAATGATAACAACCCTAGTTACATTTAATCAGAGCTTTTTATATGCCAGGCAGGTAATAAACATTTCACAAGCTTCACCTCATTTAAGCCTCATAAGAATACGATGATATTTTCAATTTTAGAGTAAGCAAATCTAGGGTTAGAAAGCTTAAGTAATTTGCTTAAGGTCACTGAGTCAGAAAATGGCACAGAGCAAGGTCTCGAACTCAGCCGTTTCCAACTCCACGTTCTGAACCTTTCAGCTCTTTCTTCCTGGTCCCCATGTGCATCATGTGCTGCGTGTGCACGCACAATGGACTGTGCCACACAATTCAGGGGAGAGACTCAATCCTTTCTGTCTAGGAGTTCGTGTGCAACCACCTTCTCCAAGAGCCCAGTGATTTTATCAACCTCAAATCTCCTTTGTAGACCTACAGAGGCCCTTTGTGTTTATTTCACCCTACTCACACTCAACAATTTTAATATTGGACACTTGGGAAGGGTTTCTAAATCCTGAGGTTTCCCAATGAACTTGTTGTGCTGTTATATTTCCCACGTTCAAATATTCAACAATGTACATTTACCTAGTACAGTGCAGTTTCAAAGGTGCTTTCCCATCTGTTATCATGACGCACTTCTGAGCCAAGAGGACAGGTGCTATTTTTCAGATGATGGTGGAGACATGTGCACAGAGTCAGGATAAAGACCTAGACCCCAGACTTCCCTTCCTTAGAAAGAAATATAAAATAAAATGGAACTGCTGGGGAATTTCAAAGAAATGAAATACTGTAATACTGGAGTTGGGAGACGCCCCAGAAGTCTTGTTTTTCATCCACCTCCTTCTACCGGTGAGAAAAAAGGGTCCCAGAGAGAACGCCCACATGCAGAGCCAGCCAGCGACTCTGTGAGAAACACCTGGACATTGAACACCATGCTGCTGCCATCTAGTTTCAGTGCAGGACTCTCTTCTCACCTCATCCCTCAGTCCCTGCTTTCCTGGGAGTAACACAGCATTATCTTCCCCCTGTCCCTCCCTTGGTGGCTGCAGCAGAAAATGAGGCGCTGTGCTCTCGGAACACGGCTTATGGGAGCCCCTCGGGCGGCAGGGAGCCGGCATGCTGAGCGCCAGCTGGGCGGGGGAGGGCTGTGGGCCCGCTGTCCTGCATGCGCTTACTATGATTATCTGAAGGAAAGGAAATCTCGGGCTTAGCCAAATGTTCGAGGGTTTTTTCCCCCTGAGATTTAAAAAAACATTGGAAACTCCTTTTTGAATTCGGTATTTAATATATACAATCTTTTTGTCTTGTTTTTGCTTACCTTTCTTCTTTTGGAAGATTACAGTCTATCTCATTGTCAAAGAGGGAAAAAAAAGGCATCACTTTTGCAGATATCATGAGTAGGATCAAAGCAGACCGACTAGTGCTCCGGGGGCAGCCACAGCGGGTGTGCAAGCAGTGGGGGGGGGGGGGCGAGGCGGACCCCCACTTTTAACACTCTGATGACCTAAACGGTGGATGTAAATGTCCTCCCTGCCAGTGTCTGCGTTTGCCAGGTGTGGCCGTGCAGGCTTCTAGGGCAGGGGTTTCAGGTGCTACCAGGGCATCTGAGACCTACACCAGCAGAATTCTGGCATCAGCACCGCCTAGTTGTCTATCAAACATATGACCTGGGGCAGGTGCTGAAACCCCCAGTCTCATTCTTCCCTCCTGTCAAAACAAAAACAAAACAAAGACCCTATGTTGTATACCTTTTGGAATTCTGAGGGTTACATTCTGATATAGTTACAGTGAGCCCTACATACAGGGTGGGGCAAAGTATGTTTAGAGATGTTCGTATGGAAAATAATGCAATAATAAATAGTAATATAAGAATAAACTGTTTTGTGTACTCACAACTGTAAACCTACCTTTGATCCACCCTGTAGAAACAAAACGTTATTTTTTGTCTTAAAACTTGTCCCAATATATGAGTCTCTATTTTTTTTTAAGATTGTATTTATTTATTTTAGAGAGGGGAAGGAGGGAGGGAGAGAGAGAGGGAGATATACACCAACGGATGGTTGCCTTTCACACGCCCCCTGCTGGGGACCCAGCCTGCAATCCAGGCCGGTGCCCTGACTGGGAATGAATCGCTGACCCTTTGATTCACAGGCTGGCGCTCAATCCACTGAGCCACACCAGCCAGGGCACATGAGTCTTAAACTGACTCATCAGGCAATATTAAGTTATCGTGTTACAGTACTGTATAATAAAGTAACTAACATTCAGTACTCCCACAAGCTAGGGTCTCAAGAAACAACTGCTGAACGTAAGCTTGCCCTACGAGAAATATAAACAGACGGGGGAAATGAGGAGGGGGCTGTCCTCCTCCTCACCTGGCCTTCCCAGGTGTTGCTGTAGGCCCTGTTCCTGCCAGGACCGACTCTAGCTCACAAAGCCCGCCCCCATGTCCCTGTCATCTCCTGATCCCACCGCCAGTCAGTACACCACACATCTCCTGCCTGTGCAGCTGTTCGACTCCTTTCCCCGCAGGGTGACGGCGCCTCCCCCAGAGGCCAGTTGGATCCCCCAAAGGATGGTTGTCGAGACCCAGCCCTAGAGTCCCCACCCCCTGAAGCGAGCGCTCCCAATAAACCACATTCCATGCATACAACTCCCCATTTCCAAGTAGCTCCAAGCTCTGAACTTAAGAATCAAACACCTTCTGTTTTCAGACGCCTAGATTCTTGGGCCTTCTCTCTCCCTCCATTCCACTCTCAGATGTGCAGGGCAGAATCGGTGAAGAAATGAAAGATTAACCCTTTCAGATTCAACTTACCGTCCCTCTATCCCTGGTCCATGTGCTGATTCACCCATCTCCTCCCTTCTCTTCGCAGCTCCCTGGCTTCCAGCCCAAACGCCAACATTTACTGGGGCCCCTATATTGTCCCTTAGTAGAGTGTGGGCTTACAGCAACCACTACAGGCACGTTATAAGCAACTCAGACAAGCTGGGTCGTTCTACTATAATGGCCACTTGGAATGACAGCATTTTTAATCATAGATGATGTTTCTATTGAAATTTTTCTTAGGTAAAAAGGGGCTGCTTGTTTTTACCAAGAGTGGTCCTTCCCATGTTGTGAGCACCACAAGCTCTTTGGATCATCTGTGGCAAGCAAACTGGGCGTCAAGGTCTAAAAGATTAACAGCAATTGGAAAAAGGATATATTAATCTTTATGCAGATTTAAAGTATTATTGAAAGGATTCTTTCTGTGAGAAAGAAATTATGATTTTTAGTACTCGACTTTAGCGCTTTTTACATTAAAAGGTGAAAGTGTTATCTTTTTATTCTCACTGAATGTCATTTTATTGAAATAAATTTGCTCTCTATGGTTTTAAAAGTTTTTGGGCTAATTTTTAAAAACAAGTTATCAGTAGCTTCTGCTCTATTATTTAGAGATGAAATCACATTTATGTGTTAAGTCAACTTTTAAAAATACTTGTATGAGGGGGACCAAAAAAACCCCCAGAATTTATTTATAAAAAATTGTGTATTTATTCTTACATGTTTTAACTTGTCACCTTCAAAGTACTCTCCATTTGATGCAATACACCTATTGGGACATTTTTCCATGGCTCAAAACAGTTTTTGAATTTGTCAATTGTGATGCCTTTTAGTGCTTCTGTCATTTTATGTCTCACCTCTTCCACATTGGCAAAACGTTTCCTTTGAGGACTTTTTTACCCAAGGAAACAAAAAAAAAAGTTGCTAGGGGGACGATTCAGGGAATAGGGAAGGTGGAGCACGGGGGTCCTGCTGTTTTTGGTCACAACTTCTGAACACTCAGTGCAGTGTGGGCAGGTGTGGTCCTAAGTCACCCATCATGAAATGGGCAAATGCACTGGAAGAGTCTTCAAAAAAAATTTTCTGATGCTGAACACAGCTTCTCACAACAATGCCAGCTGGTACATGCCACAGGTGGGTTCCTAGAGCCCTCACACCTAGTGGGGGAAGCCTGTACTCCAAGGGGCCCACCCGCCAGAAAATAATTCCACATTTTTGAGTCCCCTTCAGTGATGTTTTATGGAGTCCCCTCAAGCTAAAAGTACATGATTATACAGGTGTCATGACTTAGGAATAATGACCTATTTCATGACACAATTTATAAAAAATGAAATTATTCAAGCTATTCTCATTCCCTTATAATCCTTATACCTCTTCTTTCCATTATTTCCTATGGCTGTTAACAAACTGATGTATAATTTCTGAGTTCTTGTTGTCTTTCAGGCATTGATGTAGGGACTTGTGAACAGTATTTCATTTATTTCTCACAATAACCCTGCAAGGTAGTTATTATCATGCCCAACTTTCAAAAGGGACAGCGGATTGAGGAGATTACATCAATACTGTACACAATTAACCAGTCTTGGTATTCAAATCCAGATCTAACCCCCAAATTCTTTGTTCTTAGTGATTAATGCACTATTAAACATGTTTTATTTTACAAATCTGATAACTTTTCTTGATAACAAATAAAAACCATTGGCTCAAAACAACAATGATCATTCATTTTCCTCTTGAATTTGCAATTTGGGCAGGGCTCCGTGCGGAAGGCTCGTCTCTGCCCATACAGCCTCAGTGGGCTGCAATGGCACGTATGAGCATGTGTGTGTGTGTGTGTGTGTGTGTGTGGGTGTGTGTGTACGCGCGCCCGCGCATATTAGAGATCCGTTTCAAAGGTGGCTCATTCTCCTGGTTGGGGTCTCTCCATGGCGTGGCTGGGTTCCAAAGAACAAGTGTTTCAAAAGACCAAAAGTCGAAGTGGCCAGTTTCTAAGAGTGTGGGCCCAGAAACAGGGCTGTACCACTTCTTCCACATTTCATTGGCCAAGAACAGCCAGAGAACCCAGATTCAAGGAGAAAAGTCATGGATTCCATGTTTCAATGACAGGTGTGCCAACAATGTGGGGCCGTGTGACAAATTTCCCACACCAGGTAAGATTTCTACTTCAGCAGTGATTTCATTAAACTGTGAAATTCCTATTTTATAAATGCTCTCATCCACCACAACTTATGAGATAAATACCTCCAAACGGCAGGTAGCTTCATGGAGGTGGGAAGGTCTGGATCTTTTTTCATTTTCCCTACAAATTCTCCCCATTGTTTTTGCAATTCCTTTTCTATACAGATGGCTTAGACTTCTGAGTACAGACTGAGGACTTTAGGGACATTTTTCTTTCCATGTCTTCTTTTCAGGGTTCTCAGCAGTTTCTCTTTTTCTTTAACATGTGATATCTCTGGTTAAGTTTATCACTTTTCATCAAACAGTGTTTCATCAAACATTGAGTTCATCAAACTCAATAGTTTTTGAGCTATATTTTATTTTATTTTTTAAAAGACTTTATTTATTTTTAGAGAGAGGAAAAGGGAGAAAGAGAGGGAGAGAAACATCAGTGTGTGGTTGCCTCCTGTGCAGCCCCTGCTGGGGACCCAGCCCACAACCAGGCATGTGCCCCGACTGGGAATCGAACCTGTGACCCTTTGGTTCACAGGCGGGCACTGAATCCACTGAACCGCTCCAGCCATGGTTGAACTACATCTTAATTAGAGAATTTTCTAGAATACTGTCAACCTAGTGTGATTTACTGAAGCTACACTCTGCTTAGCAGTTAACTAGTACGCAGGTTCTACCTTACGCAAGTAGACTGTCAGTCTATGTAACAGTTTTGACACATCTTCCTTCTTTATAAAGTGATGATTCTACCAGTTCTGTCATTTGGGCAAGAAAATTTCTCACCAGTTATTTCTTGGGCAAATTTTTCTTTTCACATGGGCTTGTCCTCGCTACCTTGGCCAAAACAAACCATAACTCAAGCCTTCTTGCTCTTTGTTGCCAACATCGCCCCATTCATTTCTCTGTTGCGCAGTGTCTGCAGTTGCAAACGCACTGCATAAACAGGACATGCACAAGCCCTCTCCCAGCAGACATTCCTGATCAATCACTGCTCTCTTTCCCACTAAGCTTGGATGTGGCCTCAAAGAAGTTGTGGTTGTAAAACATTTTAGTCAGCTGCCACTGATCAAGCAATGAGACTTCTGGGATATATACTGTTCCCTCTGTCTGTCTGGAGCATCTCATATTCCATTACAACAATCAGGTCTTTCTGATCTCTCAAATGTTGCTCTGAATGCCTTCTTTTTACTCAATAACGCTTTCCGCTGCCCAGCCCCTGCATCTATTCTCTGAGAAACCTGAAGCCACACTTCATGCTACCGGCAGTGCTGGCTGTTCCCAGTCCCTGGACCCAATAGTGACCTCAGCCAGGAAATGTCTCATCATTTCTATCCCAAGCCCCTGGGGCTCAGGGACAGATCACTGAGGCAGCAGTTCTGACTCTGGCCTTGGGTTCTAGCCCTGACAATATGCCTTGTCCCAGGACCTCAGTCCCGCCTTATGACTGGGGGCAGGACCCTGCCCTGGTTTTACTGGACGCTCCCTGTCCTCTGGCCTCCACCCCCATATTCCCCCCCAGGATGGGGATCTTGTGCCCACACCCTTGTTTTACCTTCAATCTCTGCACCCGCCTGAATCCCTCCAGTTACTGTCTGAGTAATTTCCCAAGCTCTTCTTCTGACACTCAAGGAAACTAAATTTCAGCATACGCTTTGCCCATCTGCTGAGTAACCTTTGATATTAGATTCTCTGGCAACAAATGCTTTCTCCTCAAAAGCTGTGTTCCATGTCTGCACCCCTCCTACCAGTCTCGGTGGATGTGGCTTCTTAAATCCGTAGTTGTCAGACTTCCATTCAACTCGCTTTCTGACATTTCTGAATGATGGCTGTTTTAGAATTTGGATGAAATTTTGATGTGGTCGTGCAAAGAGGCGAGCCAGGTCTGCCTATGCCACAATCTTGACCAGAAGCCCCCAAAACTGTGTTCCTCCCTTGGATCTGGACCAGCTCCCTCCAGCCGCCACAATGGAAAGGTCTATTTCTCAGATTTGATACATCTTGGTCTTTGCTTCTTGACTAAATTCGACCATCTCATGCCTGACTGGGAATCAGACTGGACAGTTTGATTCTGATTATTCAAACTGGCATTTCACGTAAACATCCCACTCACAACCACAATGCTTATACTTTTAGTAGTTGTGTTTGTCCTGACTTATAAATAGATGAGTCTAAAGACTCAAGAGAGTAGTATGTGTCTTTTACTTCCTTAGTAATTCTCTACACCAACCAGTTGGGAGTTCAGTTGTATACAATGGGTATCTAATAAATATTGCAGCTTAGAATAAAATCGGAAGGAAATATACTGAGTGGCAAGAATCTCTCTGAATGACACTACACATAATGGATCAGATTAAGCATTATGATACTTTCAATTTTGTGGTTTCATGTCTGAGTTTGATTCTGTAATCACTCTTGGAATAAGACACCTGACATCTGGGCTTTGCTCTTCTGAGTGTATCCATGTCAAAGTCTTTGATATATTTTGGATTGAAAATGAGATTTCAAGGAAGTATTTCATTAGAAGTGAGTATTATTTCATTTGAATTGCATCCAAAGCTGTATTTTATCCTTTTATTAACTTTATATCACATAACTCCCTTTTCTAATTATATATCAGCCAACTTTAATTTCTTCAATGAATCTTGTTTGATTTCTACAAAAAATATGATGGAAAAGAAAGCTTTGAAGAAGCAATACAAAGGTGCCTGTCTTTTAGTAACACCAGATTTTCTTCTCAATTTGATTGTATGTAACTCATCACCTCTGTATACTTTTGAGCCATCTACATGGTTTACATTTATTTAAATAATATGACCATTAAAAATAAAACTTAAAAGAATTTTTGAGTTGAAAATAACTTCAAGCTTACTTTATTAAACCCAATTACTTTGTAGATGAATTCCCATTACTCAGTAAGAATTGTACAATTTTGCATTTTAAAAGGTGTTTGAGAGTTTGCACTTTTTCAGTTGTCTATTGCTGCATATCACTCTACCCCAAAACCTAGTGGTTTAAAATAATGTATTATTTCTAGAGAGATAAGGTGACTTTTCCCAAGGCTGTCCAAGCACTTCTCCTATAAAAGTATTCTTATGTTGATATTTGATATGTCTTGCTTTTGTGTATAAGGTTATGTCACATATCTTACTGTATTCTCTTCTTTGTATTAAGATACTTGGCTGTGATATAATTTGGATTTTGTGAAACAAGGTATTTAATTTAAAGGATCCTGAGTAATTAAAGGATCCCACCGTGCAGAAATGTTACAACTGAAATAAATATTCATGGCAGGGGAGAAGCCTTGCTCCCTCTCACTGGAGGTCTCTTCTAGAGCCTAAGACTCCTGTCCTCTTCTTTACCTCCTCACTTGCTCTTTCCAGGCCTGGAGTGGAGGCCATAAGGGGCAACTTATTTGATTGGAAAATGCAGGGAGAATAAACCAGCAGGCGCGACGCACCTGTTCAGTGGCCGCCCCGGGGACTGACCTGTCCACAGGAAGTATGGGGTACGCGCTCCCCTCCAGGCTCCATGTTTCGTGGGCAGACCCTCTGGCGGCCCGTTAGCGTGAAAGAAGGTTTCATTCTGGTGTTTAGTACTAGGAGGCACAAAAGCTTCCTCCAGTGTTATTTTTATCAGTCAAAATGGAATATTTTGATTTCCTATCTACAAACTCTCCAGTATTTGTTCTTAGGTTAGAACTTGGGAGGTTCTGGAAGGGTGGCATTTACAAAGTCGATGTCCATCCTCAACAAGTTATCCTTATCATCACCAACCATGATTTCTAGCACTGGTTTAGCACTGTGCCAGGCTACTAGTTTACTGACTTTTCATGCATTCTACCATTTAATCTAATTATAACAAAGGTCAAAGGATGTACACACTATACAGCCTGGGGTTCTGCTGCTATCAAAGTCCGCCACCATTAATCCCTGCCCTTCCTGGTAGGCACACACCTCTCCTCAGTGGGGGGGCTATTTCTCTTTCCTGGGAATCCAGGCTGGCCTATGCCTTGCACAGACAGAAAGCAGCAAAAGTAACATTCTGGGACTTCCCAGCCCAGGCCTTAAGAAGGCCAGCAGTTGACACTTCCCTTTCCTGGGAAGCCAGTCCCCTTTAATGAGTCCTCGGCTAGACTCCTGGGGGATAAGAGAAAAACTGGGGCGAGTGAGACCTCGTGGAGGAGCCCTGAGGAGCCAGACACACAAGCGCACCCTGACTGTCCAGCCCTCCCAGGCGTAGCTGAATGCTGAGTGACTCCAGCCAACGCCTTGGGGAACTGAAGAAACTCTGCTTCTGCAGGCTGAGCCCAGCCCAAATTCCCAGACATTCAGTTGTGAGAAATGATAAATTGTTCTTTTAAGTCATAAGCTTTGGGGTACGTTAATATCCAGCAAAAGACAGCAGAAATAGAATACACACTTGCAGATGCCCTTTAAAATGGCAAATGGTGTCATTGTCATGGTGTGACAAGAACTTTGAAAGATCTGTTGATGATTTATTAAGCCATAAAATCATATCTATTTGTATATAGCATACCTGTATGGTCCTAGATGTGCTTTCTTTTAAATGTCATTGTAAATGAGCCACCTTCAAAGGACAAACGATAGTATCACCTCAAGACATCAGCTCCACTCTTATTCCAAGAGATAAAAGCTTTTCATTGAACGATAATCCCTTCCTACTGCCTGTAGAGATCACCTTAGTCCTCACGTTGCCTATTTTACTATGATGCAGAGTAGTTTCTATGCCCTGGCTCTCTACTTGTTTCTCTGAGGAGGCCCCCCCCCACCCCAACTCCTCGCTCTGAGCCCGCAAGGAGGCTTAACTCCTCCTTGGTGTCTCTTTAATGCTCTGCTCATGTTTTAGCATGGTGCTCATCACATACATTACCATCTTTATGTAAACCGCATGAAAGCAGAACCCTGCCTGTTTTCCAAGCACCAAAACAGCACTGCATATGGAGTACGTGCTTCATGCATGTTTACTTGTTGAACAAGTAAACGAGTGAATGCTCCTGCCTCCCCTGGGTTAGATACTGTCTCTTGGTTTTGAGTAGCTGTTACCACTTCCATTCATTCTCTCCCTTGCCATACAGGGGCTGGAAGCTTGAAGTTCCAGTCTTACTTTTTGCCAGGATGCCAACGCAATTCTGGTTCTGCCAGAGGGCCGTATTCCATAGCTCCATGGCAGCTGGAGGCCAAGGGTGACAGGGAAGTTCCTTGGCCACGGGCTGTGTTGGGTATAACACGCTTTCAGCCCATGTGCGTGTTTGTAGAAGCTAGCCAGCTACCCAGTACCAACTGTAATCCCACCGGTGGCTTCTGCCCTTTGAGGGATGGCTTCGGCAATTTACCTAAATGCCTAATGACGCCCCTTCATTCCTCAGACCCTTACAATGCTTTTTTCCAAGCACCTAGCTCCCCGAAGTATTACAAGTGGTTTGTTTTCTCACTGAGTTCTAACTGATAGGGCTCTATGGACCACCTCCCAGCAGGGCAGGAAAGGCCTCATTCATCTTTGCGTACCCACACCTGCGGGGTCTCTAGGTCACAGTGGAAACTACCAATAATAAAGAGACCACAAACAACAGTAAATGCTAACTTTATGTTTACTAAGTGACCAACTGTTCTAAGTGCTTTACATCTATGAGTTTATTTAATCTCCTCAATAACCCTGCAAGGCAGGTGCTATTACTGTCCTCTCTTAGAGATTAGGAAACTGAAAACAGAGTTAAACAACTGCTCAAGAAATCACAGCATTAAATGGTGGACTGATGAGTCAAACCCAGGCAGTCTGACTGTGAAGTCTGTATTTGTATCTAATCCTCTCTTCCTGCCTGAAAAAATGTTGGCTGAACAATTTAAAAATACAATCCCTACAATTTTAGAACTGATTTATTACATATATTTTATGTGCATTTATCATAAAAGACTCTTACCTTTTAAAGATGTTTCTGGGGCATAAAAACAGCTGTGTGTGTATATATACACATATATTATTTTGCTGTGCTCAATTGTATTTTTTTCTGATTACTTATAAAAATGAAAAAAAGCCAGGGATACTTGGAAATAACACTGTAGGGAAGGTAAGAAGAACCAAGGTGAAGAGTACTCATGGGTTTCATATTAATTTTGCCAGCACATCTTTCTACCTCTTGTCTGGGAACATCTGCTAAAGCAAATGGCCACTGGTTGCAGCAACTGCAGGGGAAATATTTCTTTATTCACCGTGGCTTCTGCCAAAACGGACAACAAGCTTTTCTACCGAGACTCCAACAACATGGGGTATCCAGAGAAGATGCAAAGGCATGCAAAGTAAAAAATGTACTTGGGAATTGACTGAGCATCTGACCACTGTTATTGTGGACAAAAGTACACAACCCTCAAAGATGCATAATTTTGTGTAGGGGGTGGAATGTACAAAAAAATAGGTGTTTGAGTATCTTCTTCTCCACTCCAGATGTCTGCTGATACACAGAGGGAGATCCACAAGTACAGCAGCCCTGGGCGGGGTCACCCGCTACACCTCAGGAGGGAGGTGACTTAATCTGGTGGATGCATCTGGAAGGAAAATCTGAGCACGAACAGCCCAGCCCTTTTTTCCTCTCCTGTAAGTAAACCTGTCGTTCTTCCCGGACCCTCCACGCCTTAAATGTTAAAGGGGCAACTCTGTCCACTAGTGGGGTGGGGCAGGGCAGGTCTGTGCCCTGTCTACCCACTGCTGATAAGTGACTGGGAGGGTGAGTCTGTGCAATCCTAGAGTTAAAAGCCACATTCCCCAATAAGGGTCAACGGCCCTTACCTGCCATTAGTGTTCAGAATATACTGAAATTTTCTTGAATGCTTCTAAGGCTACCTCTTGGTGGGGGTCAGGTGGGTCAGGCCAGCCATGTGCCCTTCCTACTACTCAGCTTCTCCTGGCTGTCAGGCATCAAGCATAAGGACCCCACTTGTCCAGTTATATCTAGCTAAGTCTTGTCTAGATGGATATAAGACATCTTACAGAAATCTGGCATGAACCTAGCCCTGGCCAGAGTACCAAGAGAGATGTCTGGATTCCCCTGAAAGCTCTACACTTGTTTCATTCTGCTATATGAGTTCAGGCAAGTAGCGTCACCTGCTGTAACCTCAGTTTTCTCATCTGTACAATAGGGAGAACATGCTCTGGTCCACCCTCCTCACAGGGTTTAATGGAAATCAAAATTAAAATATTCAATGAGCTAATATATGGAAAAGTAAGTTTTCCATTCTAAAGGCATGCATTATCTTTGTTACTGATGGGAAATTCCACACAGCCTTGTAAAACAATACCTATAAAAACAATCATCTAAGTGAGAGAGACCCTGGCTGGATTCTTAAAAGTATTGCTATGAGTTCAACACAAAGTAGCTTTTATTTAGAGCATAAATTGGATTTCTACTTGTAAAGGAAAGCATGAGATAATGTTCTTTGCCTTAATTTGACAGTGGAGAGGCTCTTGAGTATTGGCCAAGAATCTAATATTGGATTGTACCAAAACACACCATTTGCTTCCTGAATTGTATCCATAAAGGTCTCAGAGTAAAATGCTGCCTCTCACAGAGCAGTTACTAAGATTGCAAGTCTTCATACTCAGGTTCTAAAAAACGCCCGTCTCTGTCTTTCCTATTCGACATACCCTGCACTCTCTAACTCAGATGCAATCTCTGGTCCTGCCCCTACTGAAACTTCTTGGGGAAGCTTCTCATTTCTGATCTTTTAAGGCTGATGCACAAGCTGCTCAGCACAGTGACCGGAGGACATGATCAGCAACTCTCCTGTTTGCTTTCCTAAGATCAATATATGTTAAAGTCTTTATTTCAAGAAACTAGAGAATTTAAAGGCTCACAAGGACAGGTTTGAGAAAACTGACATTAATCTTGAAGATTAATTCGATATTTAGCTGACTCAATTTTAATTTATTATCATTGGTTTTTATCCCAGAAATTACAAATTTAACAAAAAAATTAACTTTTGATATTAACAATTTTCACTGTATTTTAGAAGCAACTTATCTAAAGAAAAACCAATTTAAATAGTTTTACATCAGTGGATTTAAATGCTTCATGAGGTTTTTCTTTCAAGCTCAGGGAACTGAAAACGTTAAGACTAACCATTTTCCAACACAATTCTCTAAAACACTTTAAAAATGTTTTAGCAATTTTTGTAATCCTTCAGCAGGCTGCATATCTCCATGGTTTTCTTTATGCAGATTAAAGTAAAAATTCTGGAAGACATATTTGAAATAAAAAGATTTTTAGAGTGTACTATAGCTTTCTAAAAATCTCCTTAGTTATTACATTCTGTATAAGTGAGTTGCAAATTGATAAAAGGCCAGTTGGTGCCTCCACCTAAAAAAGTACAAAGTACTTCTAAGAGTAATTAGAATTAGTTTCTGCTAGTATGCTTTTTTAAATAATTTTTCCCCCAAAAGTTTTGTTGTTGTTGGTCTTCTCTGAGTGCATTTACCAAGAAACCAGAGCCTTGGGTTTTTAAATGATTCTAAGCAATGATTGCTTGTCAATTTCCTTTTTTCTTTTTACTCTTCTGTCAAACTCCAGACTTGTTAGAGTGCAGAAAAAGTTCGTTTCGGATTTCGCACGTTTATTTCAGTCTCCTAAGAACTTATCTTACAACGGGGCATTTATTGTTCGGGATCAGGCAATTCTTGAGGTCTTATCCAGCTCACGTCAAATGCACCCTACTTTTTCTTCACTTACTGGGAATGAAAGTTAACTTTCAGGATGGGAACTAAAAACCAGCGAAGAGCAAGGGATTAACCTCCCAGCGCTCAGCCGCTGTGATTTGTGAATATAATAAATCAACAAGTTTCACTTAGCGCCCGACGACCAGGTAGGTATTCAGCCTTAAGCAGATACGTGGCTGAGAAGGTCAGGCTCTGGAGCGGAGAGGTCAAGCCTGGGACCTAACTGCAGAGAAGGGCTTATCCTCAGCATCCATTGCGAAACCAGCTCTCGGCTGAGCGCCCGCTGATCCCAGGACCCCACGGCTTGTTTCTTGGCGACCTCAGCGGCCTTCAGTAGACAGCGGTCTTCTCGGTCCCCCAAGGACGCGAGTCTTGGGGAACATTTCGCTTCGGCCTGAACAAGTAGCGAAGGAGGGTGTCCCTATTCGGGAACCGGCCGCGGAGAGCTACTGGTCTGCGATAACCTCGGAGAAGAAACCGCTAAAAGAAAGGGAAACGCGGTGGCAGGTTGGAGCTTCCAGAAGCATCTGCTAATGCCTGGGACGTTTCTTAGCTCGACCGAGAGGAGAAACCCAGGGGGAGAGAATGGGTGTCGTAGGGGAAGTCAGCAGGCAGAGGGGATGAGCGAGGTGAGTAAAAGTGATTCAAATGAAATTCCCACGCGCTCAGGGAAGCCAAGGCTTTAGCTGGAGGAAGGGAGCGCGGAGGACGCACGCCACACCCGGCTGTGCTGCGGGAACTCTCTGCCGATCCCGCCCTGCGGACGGACAGAAGGACAGACAAATCCGAGCGACTTACCTTCAGGGTTGGCGCTGATGAAGACCCGGACGCTGCGGCCGGCGGGCACGAGGTGAGAAGGCAGGGCGGTGAGGTTCCCGGAGAAAGCCGCTCGCCGAAGCGCGGAGTCCCGGGGGCAGGGCAGCTTGGTGCCCGCACCGGCCGGCCACATCGCCCTTAGGAGGAATAGGCGCCGCCGCCGCCTTCTGCTTCTCGAGTTCCTGCCGGCGGCTCCGCGGAACAGCGAAGTCGATCCCCGCAGGCAGCGCGGCTCAGAGCCGCTCCGAGCCCGAGGTGCCGCCGGCGAGCTCCGTGGCGCACACCACCGGCCGGCGGGGAGTGGCCATACGGACCCTCGGGCCTTTGTCACCGCCGCCTCCTCCTGCCCCACAGGGCGTCCGCCTTCGCTCTCTGCGGGGGTTCAGCGCAGCAGCCGGTGGTAGCGGGAGGTCAGCGTGCCGGCGGCTACGCGCGCGGCGCCCCTTTGCGCCAGGGAGCGCCAGCGCCTGTCGTGGAGTCCGCGGCCATCTCCCCTCCCGTGCCTGCCGCGGGAGGAGGGGGCTGCTTAGGAGGTGGGACTGAGAGGGCGTGGGAAGTAGACCAAACTTTATCTCCGAAAGGCGCACGGAGTTTATCGGATGCTGCCTCCCGCGGCTTAAAGGACGGGGAGGGCTCGGGCCTCCGGCTACCCAGGGACTTCCAGGGTTTAACAGAGGACGATCTCGAGCGCACAAGGCTGCCTCCTTGGTGGAGGACAGGAAAGAAATTAGCCCGAGATCCCTGCTACTACGCCACCTCTCCTATAGGTCAAAGAAGCCCTGAGCATTTTCGGGAATGCACGGGTGCCGGCGTCTGCGGGTCTATGCCTAAGTGCCGAGAATACGGCCTCAAAGTTAGACACACGCACAGAGGCCAGATCCCCAGGGTCTGAAGTAGCAAAACGCGGCGCCGTTTGGGCGTCTTGGAGGGAGTGTCACCGCCAACCTGTCTTTTCTGGAGCAGGTGGCCCTGTCCTGCTGCTCCTTTTCCCTCCGCTCCTGACGCGCAGCAAAGCGGTGGTTTTTATAGGAAAGCTGTGCGACTCACGTGCTCTTCGTCGCGTGGTCGTGGAACCTTTCCAAAAGCGGAAATCCGCGGGGAGCCCTCCCAAGGTCTCGAAGGCTCCAGAGGGTCCGTCCTGCTCCAGCTTCAGCGCATTCCGGAGCCATTCCGCCCGCCCAGCGTCACTCGGGCCCACGGGCCTTGCCGGTGCCCTGCGCCCGGCGCCGCCCCGCGCAAGGTCCAGCAAAACGCAGGTGACCGCGGTTCGGGGTTAGGTGCTAAAGATCAGAGTTGGCGTTGGGCCACTATTCCAAACCCATGCAAAGCTTGAGTTGGCTCTACCAGATAGTGGCCACAGCGGATGCAGGACGGTGCTACCTGCGGTCGGCGGCACGAGGTGGACGGCCGGAGGGGTCTGGTCAAGGTCCTGGGTGAAGTGAGATGCAGGTGGACCCAGTTGTAATTGCCATCTCTGGGTCACACTCCACTGCCCCTGAGGAAATACTGCAAATCCCAGAACAGGACTGAAAACTTGGGGGGAAGGGAGGAGGGAGAAGGGATTGCTTTGTCCCTTAATTGGAGTCTGTTCTCCAAACCCCTCATTTTGAGCTTGGGGACAGGAACTCTTACCTTTTGGAGAGGAAGAGCAGCTTTTCCAAATCTTTGAGATTGGGGAAGGGGTGGGTGCGCGCAGGAGGGAAGGAGTTTAGGCTATTAAGTTTCACGTCTCGCCCGCGGCTTCTGTAGGCAGCAGAAGCCAGCTCCTGCCTCCCTCCGGGCCTGCACTTTTTCTGGGCCCTGCTGGTGGCAGTGAAGTCCTAGGCACTGCTATTTATTTTGCTACACACTTTCTGGGATAATCTTCTTACAAGAAGTGGGTCTCTGTGTTTTTAAGGCAGCTTTCTTCACTGCTGAGAACCAGGGGCCAGGCAACAGTTCTTACTGTGTAATAATTTAATGCAAGCAATAAAGAAGCCCTGAACCTACCCAGGCATTTGTTCAACTAATTCCATTTAGCAAATTAACTCCTTTTCCTCTCCAGCCTCATTATTCTCAGGTGGCAACGTTCTCCAGCAGGGGGAAGGTTCTCCTAGGAGGTATGGACTGAGAGTTCGGGAACAGGTTATGAGTATACAGTATCTGTTACAGTATCAGCCTGTATGAATGTGCCGTACTTACCACTGGAGAAGGGAGACAGGACCACTTTATGCCTGATCTCAGTGCTGTTTGTAAGAGGCTGATAAGGGAGTTGCCATGTTGCTGAGGACCCACCTTCCTTTCTTTCTTCCCTGCCCCTTCTTTATTTGGTGGTTTCTCTCTTACAACTCGGCTTAGCATTTGTATCTTCTGACCTTTGCTTCAGGTCTGAAAGTCTCACCCTTTCTTAGGATGACTTTGGAATTTTTGGCAGCCTCTATAACCTAATTAACTGTTCTAGACAGGCCGAAGTTTAGCATCTGCCAGTGTCACTGCAGACTGAGGATGCAGAGAGAATTTCACAGTATCTGTGGGGCCAGATAATGTGCAGGGAGCTTTGCATCAAGTAGAGCAGGCTGCTGCCTTTGGGCAATGAGGGAGGTTTCGACGTAAGGATATCTGACCACACACCCACCTCTCCGCCCATACGTACATTCTTCTCCTACCTTCTTCCACCCTCTCCCTTACTAACATGTGCGATCCTAAAGCCAGAGCTTCATTTGCATGCAGATGGAATAGGAAAGAGTCACTCATGACGCTAACACTTTGTTATGAATTAACTAGATTTATTTTCCACCCTGAGGAACTGTTGGCTAAGGGAAGAGGGGTGGAGGGAAGAAACTTGAAGGGAAGGAGCAAGCATGAATCTGGGGGGCAGGCCTAGACTTATGGCTTTGTTTTGGTATCTATTTAAAACACTTTGTATTTTCTCCTCTTCAGGATATACTGAATGTCTTGTTATGACTCTCATTTTACACATGAGAAAACCAAGGCTTAAAAAAAGATATGACTTATCCAAGGTCATATAACTAGTTAATGCTAGAGCCAGGATCCAGGTATTGTGATCTGTCCCAATAGTCTTTGCAACACACCACCTCTATTTTCTAATTTTGCCCGGGTCCAGCCCTGGCCAACATCTTTAGTAACCTGGAAAATAGATGTTTAGGCCTGTGTTCAGGTGTGGAAGTCTAGTTATCACTTCTGCTCCAAACAGGAAAGGTCTGTGTCCACAGGGTCACATAAAATTAGACTCCTGAAACTTGTAGAAGTTGGTTGGGTGACAAAGACTTCCTAATTGCTTGTTTTCTTTGGGTCCTATTCTTTCCTGATAAGACCACCAGCAGACATGTTTCATCTCTGAAGTTGGTTGGGCAATCGTCTCGAACAGGGTTGGGACCATGATTGGTATCAAAAACAGGAATTCCCTTCTCCATCCTCTCTTTCCCCCAGCTGGCAGGCCAGAGAGCCACAGAGAGGTGTCCTATCTTTATGAAACAATGCTGCCAGCTCTTGATAAGACAGGATTGCTCAAAGGTAAAATTACTGCTAGATTCATCCTATTCATTGAGCTAAAAGGAACATTGTGATCTTAGAATTCAGCTCCCCCTGACATATCGATAATGCCCCTCCCACAAAGTAGATTTTAAATATAGAAGGAAAGAAAACTAATGTCTAGTAACATTGATATACTGAATATCTGTAAGCTAGATACTGTATTGGGCCTTTAGTAGGTATCTCATTTAATCTTACTACATCTGGTGTGTGGGCCCAACACCTCTTATCATTTTTTGTGATGTATGGGCAGGTTGCCTGTACCAAAGTCCATGATGTGCAAATGTATCTCACCCATTCCCTTCCCTGCAATGGTTGATGACTTTTCATCCATCTGCATGGTTGCATCACATGTCCAGTTCATTCTGTGTAAGTGACCAGGTAGTGATCATGAAGCATATAACCAGAGCCCATGTGACTGACTCTGTTCAGCAGAAGGAAGATGCATCACCCAACCTGTATTTGCCTGCAAGTGCACTCATATTTTGTATATATCAGATATCTTGGCTTCCATGCTTCTGACCCAGTATTCCATATTTGTTATCTTATGGACAGAAGTGGAAATAGAGCCCCTAGTATTATAAAGATGATCAAATTAACACACTGTACTACTCTGTCTCAGGAAATCTAGCCAAGGAAGCCAGTGATGTGTTTTGTGTTTCCTAAGCATAAAGCAGAGTATCAGACTTAATATTACATTAATGTTCATAGTGACTCTCTGGGTGAAAAATACTTGAATCTGCTTTGCTAATGTGAGAAGTGGATTATACAGGGTCAGTCAAGCAAGGACTTCACTTTCCAAAGTTTCATTTTAGGACAAAAGTTAGACCATCAGGAACCCACTTACTTGTTTACGAAATGGGAATTTTCAGTTTACGTGTGACTTTGTCAGCATAACAATATGCCAGCAAAGATAGTTGAGTCAGAGGTGTCTGCAGCATGATAGAATTCACAGCAGCTTGGATTTAAATAAAGTTACACCTTTCTGAAATTGCTATCTGAATGTTTTTGTGACTCAGAAATGCTAACTTTATATCCACCCCCTTCCAAATCTGTTTAATATATTTTTTGATCAGTCTATTTCTTACAACCTTCTAAACACTTGCATTGTTATGAGAGAATGATGCATACCACACAAAGTAGAAGAAGGTAAGGTGAGTTTTTCAATTTGTAGATTATCTCATATTTCTAAATTAAATGTTTTGTTTTTGTTTTATGATGGTCAAGTTTGTTTCCCTTTCATGACATTAATCTAAATACAGCACATTAAACATCTTCTTTTCTCTTGTTCCATTATCTCATACATATTTGGAGAATTGCTTCTTACAAAGCACTTTCATGCGCGTAAACTCATTTTAATTCTAGCCCAGTAATGTTAGTTCTACCAACCATGTATAATGATTCCCTTTTCTTCACATCCTTGCCAACACTTGATATCTTTTGTTTTTTAAATAGTAACCTTCCTAATATGTATGAAGTAATACCACACTGTGGTTGTGATTTCATTTCCCTGATGATTAGTGATGTTGAACATCTTTTCATTTACTTGTTGGTCATTTGTATGTCATCTTTGAAGAAACGTCTATTCAGGTCCTTTGCCCATGTTTTAATTGGACTATTATTATTGTTATTATTAACTCACATGAGTCCTTTATATATTTTGAGTATTAGTCCCTTCTCAGATATATGCTTTACAAATGTTTTCTCCAGTTCTGTAGGTTTGTTGATTATTTTCTGTGAATTTTTTTTTGTTTGATGTAATCTCAGGTGTTAACTTTCATTTTAGTTGTCTATGCATTTGGTGCCATATCCAAAAAATTATTGCCAAGACTAATAGAAAAGACAATCCTAAAATTTATATAGGCCCATAAAGACCTCAGGTAGCCAAGGCAATCTTGAACAAGAACAACAAAGCTGGAATTATTATACTTCCTGATTTTAAATTTCATTAGGAAGCTACAGTAATCAAAACAGTGTGGTACTTGCATAAAAATGTACATAGATTGATGGGACAAGATAGAGATCCCAAAAATAAATCCACCCATATATGGTCAACTAATCTTCAGCAAGGGTACCAACAATACAAATGAGAAAAAGGTAGTTTCTTAAATAAATGTTAGCTATCCATAGGCAAAAGAGTGAAATTTGTTCCTTATCTTACACCATATATAGAAACCAACTCAAAATGGATTAAAGACAAATATAAGACCTGAAACTGTAAAACTCTTAGAACAAGGGAAATAAGTGTTTTTAAAGATGATTTAAACACTCTTTGGGGAGTAAAAACAAATAGAAAGTAGTAGGTCAAAATAGAATTTTGCCACCTTTTTGGAATAATTTTGTTAATAAGGAAATGAGAATAAAACTTACTGAACATAATCTACTATATGGCTAAACTATCCTTTGAAATCAAGTGGTTGGCTTATATATAATTTAGATAGAAAAATAAGAAATTACACATATGTCCTACACAGAGTTCTTGGCTGAAAACAATGAAACTGGTGCTGATTGATGTAAGCGTAAAAGCAATTTACTGGAGAATTCTTAGATATTAACAGTATCATCGGCAGGGATGGAGAAGCAGCCTTGGAAAATGGGAAAGGACCAGAAGGGGTGAGCTCCTAGGATCCATACCTGGTGTCACAAGAACAGACCCTATGGCTGGAGGCTGGACATCGCAGTGCGACCCTGTTGTCACCAGGGCCACTGGCTGAGACCACTGTTGGCAGCACTGGATGGTGGATACTGCCATCATTATTCTTCTTCACTGTGGCTTCTGGAATCAGGGAGCCAGGGTGTATGGCCACCTACACTAGCCCTGGGCTGTGCAGAATTTTCTACACACTGCGAGGAGGTCCAGAGGCTATTGGAGTGTCAAACTCTCCCACACCTCCCATCAGCAAATGCATAATACACTTCTGTTCTTACATGGCCTAGAACACTGGATGCTATAAGAAATGATGCTAGAATATTTGACGTATAAGAAATGAATTGGATGCTTTTTGATTTCCTCGTAATAAAATTAGAATAATGATATTCCACATCTCTAAGTCTTAGAGGCCTGGCAAAACTCACTTCTCTTGGACCGCAAACAGGAATATAAATGTGATCTAAAAAGAATCTTCTAAGCAGCCAGACTATATGTTACAATGTTCACATGCTGACACTCACTCCCTCACTCCCTGGACTCACTCAAGATCCTCAGAGGCTTTCTGCGGGGTGTCTTCACATTTACTGTACACACAATTCTGACAAGCTGGGTTTTCCTGTTTGGCAAAACCGCAGCAGATTAGACAATGAATCAGAAGAGGAAGGGCTGCTATGTGGAAATGAGAAATGACTGCTCACTGCAAAGAGTTGGAAAATGGGACAGCTGAGGTGATGTGTATCACACACATACAGTCCGATGATCTAGGGTGCACCTAATTTTGAAACAACAGGACTCTCTATATCCCCAAATGGGACAGACACGGAACGAGCAGACCCTGAAGCTGAGACAGAGTAACTTCAGGGTGTTGCATATTGCAGGTACAGTCATACCTTGGTACTCATCAGCTTCAGAACTCATCGAACCTCGTACTCGTCGCATTTTGATGAGAAAAGCAATGTTTCAGCGTTTGGTGCTTGCTCACCACGCATTGCACTTGCTAGAGCTTGTATGAGTCATGATGCCACCCGGCAAGAAAGCATGCTTCATCAGTTGTCGCTTGCTCGTCAATTGCCAGAGTGAATTAACAATGAGGTTACCGAGGTGCCTCTGTATTCGGCGCCAGCTTTCCGCAGCAAACAAGTCAGAGTTTAGACAAAGAGACAATTTGGCGCTCATGATATTCAGTAGTAAACATCAAGTAGGTGGAGATTCGGGTAGAATCCTGCCTCTGAGAAGAACGTTGCAGGGCTCTTTAATTAAGTCCCTGAAGGAGTGGTAATAGTAGTAGTAATAGTAATAATATTAATAATCACAACAACAATAATAAAGCAAACATTCAATCCTTTCATTGGACTAGATATGGTTCTATGAGCTTTATAAGCATTAACTTATTTCATTCTGTGCTGTCATTCCTGAAAAGAAGATATTATTATTATTCCCATTTTTCAGATGAGGAGGCAGAGGCAAGGTATTGTCAAGGTACTTGCCTCGATCGCACAGTTGGGATGGGGTGTGGCCTGGACTTCAATGCAGGCAGCCTGGCTCTAGAATTTGAGTTTCAAACATTATGGTATACTCACTCCATCTCTAGACACGAGGTAGCATACCAACACGAACACCCAGGCAAAGAGAACCTGCTCAAGACAAGGAAACTAGGAGGAAACTCAGGTTGCAACACTTATCTGAAAGGAAAGGGAAGGGAAATAATATTCAATTCAATGCAATGAATGTTGCATTCATTACCTTCACTGTCTCTTATGGCCTTCCGTGTGCTCTTTGATATTATTGCTCATTTTACAGATGAACAATCTCAGGCTTAGAGAGGTTAAGTAAAGTATCTCCCCTTGCAGATCTTAGAAGCGATGAAACTGAGATTTGATTTCCAAGTCCTGGTCCATGCGCTTTCTGCTGCACTGTGTCATTGCCAGCAAACCGTGCAAATGCTGATGGTGAGAACAAGCTATTAAACGTGTCCATTCATATACACATCTGTTTCATGTATTTGTTCATTTATTCATCAAACGTTTGTTAAGCACTTTTGTGTTCTAAGGGCAACACCTGTTTTCAGGATGTGCAATCCCATATGAGGTTCCAAAAAGATGGTGCCTGTGTGGGGCAAGGTCTAATGAAATCAATGATCAGTTTAGAGATGTTTAAAACACAGGTAAGCCCAATAAGAGAAGTGTTTACCTGAAAAGACATTAGTTGACACTCTAGAAAAAAGGGCCGTATGGAAGCAGAGGTCACAATAACCAACAATACAAGAGCAGGGGTTTGATGAGCTCTACTTAAAGAGGCAGTAGGCCATAATAGCAGGATGTGGAGTTTGGACACCAACTGATAAATATTCACTCCTACCCTTAACTAACCGTGGCTGTGGGTTACTAAATCTTCTTCTCTAAGCTTCAGTGTCTTCCTGGGTGAAATCAACATGAGATGTTTACGTTGCAGGGATAAAAGGTAAACATGTTGAAGGACCCACCACAGTGCTTGGTGTTCAGCCATGGTAATTATTGTTAGAGGGGAAACGTAGCTAGACTCTCAGTTCTTAATTCAAAAGGGAATCATGAAGGAAAAATTATGTCAGATTATTAAATCTTTGTATGTTTTGGTATTTTTTTTTCTGTTTCTGTCCATAGGGTCTAGTAAAAACATAGAAACACAATCAGACAAACCAATCAACTAACAAAACTCTGTTTAAGGAATTCTGGCTCGTTTTGTGGCTCGTTTGGTATGGTTGGGACAAGGGTTGCGTGGCTACCAGCAGGAGCTGAAAACTTTGGGTTTTACTCCACAGTCAGCCTAGCTGAGATGAGAAAAATCTAGATAAGGAATGAGCGAGAGCAACATGAAAAAGGCAGAAAGGGAGATTACAGAATCTCAAAGGCAGACTTGCAAGCTGAAAGTGGAAAAACCGTACTGTTCCTCATATTGGGGTCCAAGATCAAAATGGAACCAGGAACAAGGCTCACCATTAGATTGATGCTCAGTAGCTAATAAATATTTTCTAGTTTAGAGTTGGAGGACTCTGGAAGTCTCAGTAGATGGGGTATAAGTACTATAGACACTGTAAATGTGAAGACTGCAGAGAGCTGGGAATAGGAAGCACTAACTACTCTTTAGCTCTGGAACTTGCTACTTCCTCTCTAGGCTTTTGCAAGAGCCTCCTCACAGATAATTCTATCTGCATTCTCAGTTCTCTACCACAACTTTTCGCAAATACTCTGTTCCTAGCTAGTCTTTCCCAATTTGTCTCCACTCTTCCTTTACAGATTTACTCTAAATCCAGGTGTAGAACTCTCTGTATTTTTTCATACTGGATGATTTTACTTCTATCCTTCAAGGTTTATTTTCTGCAGTCTTACAAAAGCCTTTCTTGATTTTGTCAACTAAATGGAGTCTCTATTTTTCCTCCTAATATTTGCATTATTGATATAAAAGCAACATTATGTTGCAATAATAACCAACCTCAAAATCTCAGGGATTCCTTTCTTGAGTATTGTATCAGAGGTTCTAGACAGAGCAATTAGGAAAGGAAAAAAATAAAAGGTATTAAGTTGGAAATAAAAAAAGTAAAACTATCTTTATTTTCAGATATTACCTTCTATGTAAAAATCCCAAGGAACCCACCAAAAAATGTTAGAACTAAAAAATGAATTCAGCAAGGTTGCAAGATACAAGCTCAGTATAAAAAAAACTGCATTTCTATACACTAACAATGGACAATACAAAAAAATTAAGAAAACAGTTTCATTCACAATAATATCCAAAAATTAAAAACTTATTAAAGGTAAACTTGGCTAAAGAAGTTTAAGACTTATATACTAAAAGCTATAAAACATTGTTGGGAAAATTAAAGAAGATCTAAATAAATGGAAAGATACCCTGTGTTTATGGATCAGAAGACTTAATGTTGTTAGGATGGCAATACTCCCCAAACTGATCTACAGTTTTAATTCTTTCCCCATTCGATTTCAGCCAGGCTTTTACATTGTTTTATTTTAGGAATCTGACTAGCTGACCCTAATATTTTGGGAAGTGCAAAAACCTAGATGAGCCAAATCAATCCTGAAAAAAGAATGAAAAGGTTGAGGGATCTACACTACCGGATTTCAAAACCTATTATAAAACTAATATATTGTGGTACTGGCATAAGATAGACACATGTAGAATAGAATTGGAAAATAGAATTAAGAGACCCAAAATAAACCCTTATGTTTGTGGTCAACTGCTTTTTGACAAAGTTGGATCTTTTCAACAAATGGTTCTGGGACAACTAGATATCAACATGCAAAAGAATACATTTGGAACCTTACTTCACACCATACACAAAAATGTACCTGGATCACAGATTTAATGTAAGAACTAATATTATAAAACTCTTACAAGAAGCCATAGCAGTAAATCTTTGTGACCCTGGCTTAGCCAGTGGTTTCTTAGATATAACACCAAAAGCACAAGTGCTAAAAGAAAAAATTGAAACATTGACTTCACCAAAATTAAAAACCTTTGTCTTGCAAACATGCTATCAGGAAAGTGAAAAGACAAGCCACAGGTTCAGAAAAATATTTGCAACTATATATCTAATAAGCGACTTGTATATAGATTACATAATGAACTCTTAAAACCCAATTATAAATGATCAAAGAATTTAGTAAACATTTCTCCAAAAGAGATTTACAAATGATGACAAAGCACATAAAACGATGTACAACATCATTAGTCATTAGAGAAATGCAAATCAAAACCATGGTAAGATACCATTGCATCCCACTTGAATGAGTAAAATAGAAAAGTCAAACAGTAACAATTGGTAGAATGTAAAGAAATTGGAATCTTTATATATTGGTGATGTGAACGTATATGTAAATGTTTGTAACGGCATTATTCATAAATGCCAAAAGTGGAAACAGCATAAATGTTCACCATATAAAGAATAAATAAAATGTGGTACATATGTACAACTGCAACTATGCACAAGAAAAAGAAATACATCACTGAGTGGTGTTACAACATGGACAAACCCTCAAAACATTATGTGCAGTGAAAAAAAAGTCACAAAAGAACACATACTGTGTAAGTCAGTTTATGTGAAATGTCCAGAATATGTAAATTTATAGAGACAGAAGTAGATTAGTGATTGCCTAGGGCTCATAGAATGAGGGAGAAGTGGAGAGTGACTGCTAATGGGTATAATATTTCTTGTTGATGAAATCTTCTAAATGATGTTTTGCTGAAAGTGTTCTAAAATTAGATTATGGTGATGGTTACACAACTTTATATACTAAAAATCATTGAACTATACACTTTAAACAGGGGAATTTTGTGAGGTGTAAATTCTCTCTCAGTAAAGCTGTTAAAACTCACAGTGGTTTAATACAGCAAAAGTTAATTTCTCATTCATGCTACATCATCACTGAAGGTTGGGAGAGGGGCCCTGCTTGTGGTAGGTTCTCTAACACCCTGGCTGATAGAAGCTATACTTGATCGAATATGTACACACACACACACACACACACACACACACTTCTGTGGTTGCTAAGGTAGGACAAAAGGAATGTGGTGAATTGCCTACTGGCCCTTAAAACTTCCACCTGGAAGTTATACATAACACTTGAACTCATGTTTCATTGGCCAAAAGATGTCACATGATCACTCCTAACTTCAGAGAGGGCAAGTAATTTCAGTTCAACTATGTACGTATGAGAAAAGAAGAGCTCGAGTATTTGTGGAAGGTCCTAAGGAACACCACATTAGCCTCACCTTCTTTCCTAGGTTTTAATTCCTGAGGCCAATGACTCGTCCCTGCAATAATAAACCAAGTTTCCTTACGTTCTTTCTTTTTCTTTTTGAACAAGATGGAGGTATTAATATACATGTATTTGTATAGGTATAGGTGTATTTGTATGTAGGTTAAAAAGTAAAGAAAAACACACACATCAACCTAGAATAGTACTGTCTTCCCAAGAAATGTTTCCTAATTGTGTGCCAGTTGAATAAACGAGCACGAGCTGAGGAAGCCGCAGCGCAGAGTTGTGAATGACTAAGAGCCCAACGTGCGAACTGAGGGTGAGCACAGCAGGGGTTCCGGGGAGGAACTCAGGAGAGACGAGGCGGCAGCGGCGCCGTGATCAGTGTCCCCAGCCTGTCTCTCGTATCCGTACAGATGGATCACGAAGAACTGCTGCAGTGACCCAGATGGACTGTGTTATCTGTGTCACAGTTGGTTTTCTTCCCAGGTATGTCTTGGGCAGAGCCCTGCAAACTTAATGAGGGCAGAAAAGAATAGCATCCATAATCATTTGACCTTTCTGAATCCCTGTTTGCAAATCAAGATTGTAAAAATGTGGCTGTATAACACCTAAAGACCCGTGATAAAAGATGCTATTAGTATTTTGTGCAACATCTATCAGAGAGCAAAATGGTACCTCTGGACCTGGAATTGCTGAATATCGCAAAGCCTTAACAGTCAGTCTGAGGGTAACCCTGCATTTTGCTGAATTCGGGGTTTTCACAGAAATGCTATAATGAAGACCCTCTTCTTCCCAGAAACTCCATAGGCAATTCGGTAATACACACCCTGGAGTCATTTGTATAACATGGAGAGGTCGTTAAATTGAAAGGAGCGCTGAGAGTGCTTGCAGGGCATCGCCAGTTCTTCCATCACACGTGGGCTTTCAAGCGAAAGTTTACTGATGTCTTGGCTGACAGATATTACAGGGTCTCTGCTTCCTTCATATTTCTGTTAGACATATATTGCCACTAATTTCTGTTCGTAAGGAAAGGACCTTTTCCCTCAAGAAAGATTTGTACGTTTTTATTATTAGCTTTGGTTGTTGTAGTGACCAAATTAACCTGATCATGTGGCCACACTTCACCACCTTGTCTGTGGACAGCTCTAATGCTTGGAGAGAGGAGTTAATGTGTTCCTAGAAAATAGTCCTTATTTTTTTTTAAAATGTGTTAAAAATATTTGGTTTTCTCTACCACAAGAAAAGAACAGTAAGAATATCAGTTAAAAATTATGTGATTAAATATCTTTTAAAAGGCATTCTGCACCGAAGTTATAGAAAAATCATATTAAATTGTCTAGAGACAAGAAGTGTTAACTTGTTTATGAAAAAAAAGAGTATCAGTTAAAAAGGGATTGGGAAAAAATAGAAAGCACACATAAAAACAAACCACTTACCACTAGTACATGTAAATACTAGTTTAAGCTATTTTTCACTGTTATTATTTTAATTTTTATTATTTATTATTTTTATTTAATCTGTATTATATTTTGTCCATTACCGTTTAGTCCCCTTATATCCCCCCCCCCCAGCAATCGCCACACTGTTGCCCATGTCCTTGAGTCCTTTTTCCTTTTTGCTCAATGAAAAGAAATAAGAGATATGGGACAAGATTCAAATTTTCAGAAACTCTTAGGATTTTGGACAGAATAGGGGAATATGAATCATTTGGAGACAAACAGTGAACAAGTCATAAATTAAAATGTATACAGTCAGTCTTAATAGTTGTGGTTTTTGGGAAGACATACAATGTCCATTAGGAGTGGAAATCAAAGCTGTTTTCTTACTATAACCATTTATCTTAGCTTTTTATTTATTGAAATTACACAGCACTGAGCACAGAGGAGTTGCTTTCAAAAACACTTCCAGAATAAATTGCTCATTCCTGGCAAATGATCTTGGAATATCTTCAAAATAGCAGGTAGGCTGTTGCATCCAGTGCAGGCACACATACCTGCGCAACACCGAGAGAGCCATATGTGGAGCAGAATATTTTTAGTACTTCCCTAAGGGATCCACACCTACCGCTAATTCTGAAAGAAGTAAAAATAACCTTCACAGCTTAGAGCTGCAAAGACAATAATGAACAATACTCCAGAAATATTCATAAAGGACCTCCCAAGTATACTGCTGTGTACTCAAACATTTATATCTTCCCGTTTGCTGGTTCCATCCGAGGAGAGATGGCAAAATCAGTCATGTGACATTTTGGACCTATGAGATAAACACAGCTCACTTCAGCAAACACACTGAAAGGCACCTGCTCCCTTCTTTGTATTGTGAAGTGCATTATGCCACCACGGGAAGAGACTTTTGGATTAGAATGTTGAAGAAAGAAAGGCAGAAAGAGGAAAAATGACGTTAAAGTTCTAATCCTAACTAAAGAGAAGCAACAGCAATTAATATTTACTTTATGCATCGTTATTTTCTAATTCCCTTAATCCCATCTGGCTCAGTGACGTGAGAATTACAGTAAGTGGAGAAAATTCTCCATCTGTTAGAAATGTAGACTACAGCACTTCGTCTTGGAGGTAACCACACAGGACACCAGGAAATGTCTCACAGTTGAAATGGTAAGAGTGGGATCTTCTCTTTAGTTGCATGTAGACAGACTTTTGAAAGATCTTTACTAGACAGACTTGCAAATATATCGAAGAGATAGTGCTCTCTTTTGTTTTCAAGGGAGATGAAATACACTAGCTAAATGGTATAATACTAATAAATTCAGAAGACAATTGGCCATGTGTTACAAGTAAATGATGCAGTAGATACTCATTATATGTGCCCCTTGTCTTTTGTCTCTTGTTCCACCACTCTGAGACTTCCTTTCTCATGGCTGTAGGACTAGCCCCTGCTGCTATGTTGATCTAACATTAACTCAGCATGTTCCCTATTGATCAAGGGTGGACTTATCAAAATCCTTTCCCTGGGAATTTTGGTGGCTGGATCTGTAGCAAGTAAATCCAGGAGGCATCAGCGGTCATGCTTCTTCTATACGCACCAGAGGGGCAGAGGAAGCTGGTTTAGAAAGAGAATCAGAGTAGGTCAAGAACTACTGGAAGCACCCAAAGGAAAGAAAGAGCTGGGAAGCAAGAGAGATTGAGAGAGAAGGACAGAAATGCAATCGCACATGGGCAGGAGGTAGAAAATGGGTTCAGACAGAGCTTGGATCCCTAAATCACAGTTACTCCTGAACTCTGCTTACACCCCAGCTTAACGATCTCATGGGAAACACTTTCTCTACAATTAAGGATCCCTTATTTGTCTAAGTACCTCAAATGGTTTCTCTTATTTGCAACCATGTCAATGTTGTGTCTCCAAGCAATAATGTGGTTGTTCCTGGGCATTTATCTCCCCGTCTCTCTCAATCCAGAAGAGACTTTCACTCTGAACCACCTCACACAAAAATAGAAACAATGATTTAAACAAGTCTTCTACATAAATAACAGGTAAGAAGGTTGCCTGAAGGTCCTTTTCTCTCCAAGTCAGAAGTGATTAGATATTACTGCCCCTGGGGGAAGGGAGAAAGGAGACAGAAACTTATCTAACAATGAGAGAGGAAGGATGGTCTAGAGGGACAAGGGTGAAAACATTTAGTCAGGAGGACTGAGAGCAGAATGGAAGAAATTAGAGGTTGGATACTCCCCTGCCTGCTCACTCATCTCTTGCTGTTCAAAAGTCCTGAGCCCTGGTAGGTCCTCTGGCACAGAGTAGAATGAACTTCTGTATGGGGTTGGGTAGGACTGATAAAACTGAAAAGGGTCATAATTAATACAAATCACAGTTTGCAACATTAAGGCTATTTCTCCATTAGCAGAGTAAAATGCAAGTAATTATCTAGGTACTTCAGATAATTAAAAGGAAAGTAGTTAAGACTGAAGACGATTACCCATCTCATCAGAACATTCAGGTCAAGGTCTATGGTGTAGGGATTCTCAGTGGATGCCTGTCTTCTGTTTGAGTTCATGCTCATTTGCAGGTATCCTTGGAGTAGAGCCAGTGTAGTTAAATATTGAGGAAACAATTAGAATGGAACTTTACTTGAAGGGAAAAGGATGCTCTCCTTCTTTTGAAGATATAGCTGAGGAATTGCAGATAACTCAAACATCACTGGGATAATTCAAGTCTCAAGGCACCCCTTTTCCATTTGGATTACCCCAGCGCTTAAGACTCGGTATTAACAAGAAGCATTGACAAGTGTATGGGTATTTGAGCTAATCCTGCTGTCTTTGTGTCTCTAAGAAACCGATCTTTGATGAGACACATGGCTTGCATTCCTGGCCCTGTCTGATTCTCTCTGTTGTACTCATCCAGGAAAAGATGACTGCTGAGGTTGGGCTCTGGCCAGACAGCTAGTCTACAACTTTTGTTATCAACCCTATATCCATAGCCACCTTTGTCACATCTTTGCCCATCTGACTTCCAGATGGCCTGATGTCTCCGGTTTTTTACCCCACTCACGCACACAGTTTCTTCCAAACTCCACAGCCCTCTGTACACGCTGATCAACTCCCAGTCTACTGATACTCTGCCTACACTAGCCATGGAGGACACCGGCTGCTTCAGGGAAAGTGGGAGGTCCCATCTGCTCAAACACATGACAGGAAACCCAGTTAGGGTACAAGGAAGTGGGGCAAAGGGAAGTCTGCAGTTAGGCAGTGTGTCGAAGGAATTGAGCCAGAAGCTCAGAAATTTGGCACAGAATAAGGCTTGTTAATCATCTAGACACTGTTCTAGGCACTGGGGATACTGAGATGAACATAAACTTTATTTTTTAGTAGAGCAAACAGAAAATAAACAGTTGATAAATAGATCAGTAAGATAACCTAGGTGGTGATAAGATCCGTGATTTTAAAAGGGGGTATTGTATAAAGAGTTTCAGAGGGGTGTTCAAGTTAGATAGGCTGGTCAGGGAAGCTGCATTTGAGGAAGTGACATTTGAGCCACTAAACAATGAAAAGGACCCATCCATGCAGTGATCTTGGGGAAGAACATTAGAGGTAAAGAAAAACACTGATGGGGGAGCCCTGAGTTGAGACAAGATTGACTGTGTTGGAAGGTCAGTGGAGCTGAGGAACAGTTGATGGGGGGAAGGATGGTCCTAGATGCCTTGAAGGGAAACTAGGTAGGGTCCAGTTCCTATAGGGACTTTCAGGCTGTGTTAAGGTGCTTAGGCAGCCACTGGAGAGTCGTAAGCCTGGAAATAACGTCATCAAATGTATGTTGGAAAAAGCTCAGTTGGGCATGGGCATGAGTTGTTAGAGGGCAAGAATGCAACCGGGGACTCCAGTGGGTGAGTGGTGTGGGCCAGACATGTGAAATGACTTGCTCGAAGACACTCAGTGAATGTCAAAAACAAGTGGCATGGGGTCAGTGGAAGCAGAGGAGTGGAAACACACCCTTCTCTCCTGACCCTCTTGGTCTCTCTGACCTAGAACATTGGCTGCTATTCTAGCTCTGCCTAGAATCCGAGGGAGTGGACATCTGTCATTGTTTTTAGCAGTCTGGCACCTTTGAACATTCCTACTTTGGAGAGCTCTCTGCTTTCAGAATCTACATTCCCTATGGAAAATATTAGAAACTAATTTTTCCATCCTTTTTGCTGTTCTGGCATAAGCAATGACCTAGGTGCTGCCAATCGGGGATTTACATGTATGTCATAGTTTTGGCAGGTATCATGGAGAGAAACAGGTGCCAAGAAGAACCCACTGTGGGGAAGGCAGCCCCAGCGATGTGAAGCTTCCGGACCAGCAGGGGAGGAGGTTCTGAATGTGTGCCCAGGGCCCAGGGTTGCTGATGCAGATATGCTGAGTGTCTGTCTGTTAGGGCCATGCTCCTCGGTAAAGCAGACATTTAATTTGGCCACAGAGGCTCCAAGCCTGGTTCTCTGTTCTTCCAGAGTTGCCAAAAGCTACCCAGTGCCTGTAATACATCCCTTTTCTGCTTAAATCTATTGATTCTGTTTTGTTGACTCCTTATGAACCATAACTGAAACCTCTATTTTCCTTTGGAACACAATTACAAGGCTGAAGATGTCAGAGGAGAGAGGCTCCTCGCCTAGGTTAAAGGCTATGGCTTTAGGAGATTCTCTCCTGTCCCAGCTTGCCTGAGAGTTCTGCAAAATCTCACCTTTCCCATTATAAAATAGAACCTGAGAGCTGCCTAATATGTTGAATGTACTTCTTGGAAGGGGAAGCAAAATAGAATTTGTCAGTAGGCAAATTCTGGCCAGACAGCCCTGCCTGTTACCGAAAGTAATTTCTCCCCAAATAGAGGGCAAAGGGAAAACGTGCAACCATAGTTTTGGACTTTTTCACAGAAGTTGTTTTGCCGATGGTAGTGTTCACTCAGGACTTGGCTTCTCCCTGATGTTACCAGAGAATGTGCAGTTTCTGACTCATCAGCAATATTTGTAAGCACTTTTGCCACTATAATTGAAGTCAGTAATGAATGAATTAAAAAAAAACAAACCTCTACCAACTACCCCCTGTGAGGAGGCCTAGTAAGTAATAATAACTTAAAATATGCCATGAGCTCCCGATTCCCAGGGTCCTGGGTAATTGCTTATTATAAACATAGGAAACAATAGAGAAAAAATGGAGATTTTCAATAAGATTTAAGGATATGCTTTTAAATATTAATTTTAATTATTTATATACAGATTTCTCTCAAGAGGAAGTTGAAAAGGCATAATAAATCAGTCTCAAATTCAGGGTATATCTTTTTAATGGGTGGTTTTCTCCTTGGTGTGTAAGTTCAAGCTGATGATTAGCTAAGGCTTCAGGACATGGTTTCCCTTTGGCCACAACAGGAAAAAGACAACACCTCGCCAATTGCACCTTGCCAATCACCACTGAGCAGAGTCTCCCTCTTGGTGCCATTTTTAAGAAGTGGTATCCGCTGTAGTAGCACTGTCTCCTGTGTAAAGTTTTCCAGAAACTGACACCCATTTATCAATGAGATATTTATTTTACCTCTCTGGCTTCATAACAGAGTGTGAGCAGAACTTAGGTGCCATTGTTTTGTCTTCACTTTCCTTATTCCTCTACCTCAAACACCAGCGGGGCTGGGGCTCTGCCTCGCAGACTCAGCTGGCAAACTTTAGGGGTGCAACCCCTCCCTAGGAGGACCAGGGATAGGAAAAAAGGTGCTTGGTGTTGGATCCTCTGGGAGCGTGTCTCCAAAGTGTACTTTCCCTCCATTTGTGACATGCTGTCAATGAATTCGTGTGTTTATTAATTGATCAATTAATTGATCTAGAGGTTGCTATCGACTGAAGGTTGAGGTCCCCCCAAGTTCACATGTGGAAACCTAACCCCTAGTGTGATGGTCTTTGGGAGGGTGGAGCCCTCATGGATGGGATTAGTGTCCTTACAAACGTGGCTCCAGAGAGTTCCCTTTTCCCTCTGCACAGTGAGAAGACAGCCAAATGCGTGTTCTCACCAGACACTAGATTTGTCAGTGCTACGATCTTGGACTTCTCAGCCTCCCAAATTGTGAGAGATAAATTTCTGTTATTTGAAATCCACCCAGTCTATAGCATTTTTGTTGTAGTCCTAATGGAGTAAGACAGAGGTATAATCCAGTGCTTCGGAAGTGGGCCTCACAGATTAGCCACGGCTTTATGGAGGCAGTGCCTTTGACCTAAGCCATGAAAGATGAGAAGGATTTCAAAAGTAAGGAAGCAGAAAGATTGGTGGACTGTTGTGGAACTTTAGAGATGTACGGAATTTTTATGTTGTGCAAGGTGTAGGGAAGGTGCCGGGAGCCAAACCCGGCAGGTTGGGCTTTGCTGTGGTCTCTCCACTTCCTGGCCCAGAGTGAGTTTCCCAAACTACTTGTCAAGTGAATCACGCTTTGTGCAGGGGTTTGAACTGCATAGGGAGAGCAAGGGAGAGTCATTGGAAGCTATTAAAAACACGTGGAGAGCGTTTTCCAACACAAACAATGTTTCTGCTCTTCACAAACGTCCCTTTTACCACCACTCTTACTACACTTTTTCAAGTGCTGCTATCATTCGGTGATACCTGCGTGTAGTAAAGGGACTTTAATGATTGGAGAAATGTCTGGGCTCACATTTGGTGACAACCCTGGGCAGAGTCTTTTAGCGCAGAAAGGTAGGACAGCAGGAAGTAGAATACAATTTCTCTTTCTGCTCCAGTCAATCAGATAAGACGCACAAAGATAAGAATACCCCCTATGGGGCTGGAGTGTTGATGAGATGGCGTACCCTAAAGTGTTATAAATTTTAGTTGAAGTTTAGATAGGTTTTGGTGGCAGATAAACTTTATAGATACAATTTACACTTGGGCCCGTTTCCCCCACTAATCTTCACTGCAAACAGGTCTTCGTTCCATAGTAACAGCAACCCTGTGTCAAAGCAATCAGCAAAGATGTGAATTGAGTTGCATGCTACAGTGATTTATTTTACTAACATGTTTTAGGTATCACATACGAAAATCATTTCTTGTGACTTTCGCCAGAATTTCCTATCTTAAGTTATATTGTTGTAAATATTTGAATAGACAAATCTTATAGTGCGATCTATAGCAGTAGTCATTGGTTCTATCTTGTCAAGTAAAAGAAGGTTAGAATCCAATTAAAATCTGACATTGTTAAAATAATATTTATATGGAACTTAATTTACTAAAGCACTGTCATGTATAGTCTTTTTTTTTTTTTTTTTTTTTTTTTTGTATTTTGTAATTATTCTGGTTGAGGATGTCAAGTTTACAGGTAACAAAAATAGGCTTAGGGAGGTCAACTGACTTACCCAAAGTAACCTAGCTGATCCTTATTTGGGGCAGAATCAGGACTCAGACCGAGATCCATGTATCCTATATTCCCAGGTTTGTCCGTCTGTGGGAAGTTATTAATTTAGGTCACATGATAGGCTAGTTTACGGAATAGATTTTGGTGTCTCTGCTTTGTGAAAGAAATATTGTGTTCAGAAGAAGAAAAGCCAGAAAGGATAAAATAGGAAAGGAAGAGTGGATGAAAGAAGGACAAAAGAAGAAAGCCATTTGCAGAACAACAATGCCTTTTATTAAATAGCAGGTGATCGTCTAGTCTCTCCCACATGCCTTTGCTGTATGACACAGTGGCTAGGGCTGACCTCCCGCAAGCCATTCTCGCTGTACTCAATTGATTAGCTGACACTTTTCACCCACAGGCCAATTATGTTGAAAGCCATAAGTATTGTTTGCTTTTACTATGTTATTTTGTAGAGATGAGAGACAGTGATGGATGGATTGGTTATACTGGATAATTGGACTAGTTTTAGAGTGATCCTTCCACTAAACACACAGCCCCAGAACGACTCTCAGAGACCTTCGGGAGGCTGTGAACATGACATCTGAGAGAGTGTTCCAAGTAGTGTGTTCAGACTCATGCCTCTTCAATGCCCTTTCAGCCGTTATCTTTTATAGCTGTATGAGGGCAAACACAGTCATGTTTACAGAAACATCATAGAAGAAATGTATTGTTTTTTCAAATAAAAGAAAAGAAGTGGAGTTAAATGTCAGACACTTGAAAAGGATAATATTGCTTGCTTTAGATGTTAGATGTCAGGGAGCTTGGATACCAATCCCTACTCTGCCTAACTCGAATGCACTAGCCTGCCTCTAATTAACTTTTCTAAAACTGCTCTCTCAGCTGAAAAATGAGGTAATGCTCTTTCATTAAACTCAAAGTATAGTGGAGCAGAATTTGAAAGTGTGATCAGGGAGCACTGAATATCTCCCCTCCTTGGCCCGTGAGACCTCACATTAAGCAAAATGAACTGATGATACAAAGGGTTAGGAAATAATCTTCAATGGGAGCAAGTGTCGGGAAGGACTTCTATCTCTTGCGTAATAATTTTCTGAACTTCAACTCCTCATTTGTGAAATGAAGACATGGGACAAGATGGCCCTTACCAGTAATTTTGGTTCTAAAATATGTTAGACTTGATGATGTTGGTCTTGTGTGCAATGACAATCTTCTAGAAACCCTTGAAAGCCGTGACCCAGCATGGTACATTTTGCGAACACACGTAGGAAGATAAAAACAAGTGTCCACCTTTCCATGTGCATGTACACATGCAAATGGGTTGTTTGCATGTATATAAATGATAAAAACAAGTGTCCACCTTCATGTACCAAACGTTTCCCATGAGGGTGTCCAAACCTTCGACATCTCGGGGTCACAGCGGAAGAAGAGTTGTTTTGGGCCACACATTAAATACACAAACACTAACGAAAACTGATGAGCAAAAAAAAAAGGGGTTTTAAATAAATGTACGATTTGTGTTAGGCCACATTCATAGCCATGCTGGGATGCATGCGGCCTGTGGATCGCATTAATTATTAATTTATTAATTATTAATAAATTAATAACTTGGGAAGTTATTAATTTAGGTCACATGCATCCCAGCATGGCTATGAATGTGGCCTGTGGGCCACAGGTTGGACACGCTTTTGGTGTTCCATGACATGGAAATTGTTAGCGTAACTGAGTTTGTGATTGCATAGTTATTTTTAGAAATCATTTATTTTAATTTAGTATCTATTTAGGTGTTCTGTATTGTATGTCTATGACAAACAGATACCCATCACCAGTTACGTGCTTCTTGTCAAGACAATTAAAGAAGGAATTTCCCATGACAAGATAACTCGTTCATCACGGAGTTTTCTCCTGTTTATCAGGGACAGAGAAGGCATTCTATTTTGGGGAGTAGCACCCTCTCTCCCCTCTGCCAGAGTACAGTGACATGAAAGTGATTAATGAGTGTGTTCCACATTCCTGTCAGCAGGGATGCAGCCCAGGCCTGGGGGAAGCCTGAATAATTGAAGGGAAGAGGTAGCAATGGTAACATTAGTTGTAAGAGGTCAGAGAAGCTTTATTCCGGGGCTATCTGCGCAGTTTAAAGGATCATTTACCCAATTCGGAGTGCGGTTTGCTTTGCTAATTGGTAAGCAACCCTTATTGGCTCAGAAGCCTAAGATACGACTCATTGTGAGGTCAGAGAGGGAGGCTGGACAGAACTGCACATTCTCGCATGGAAACCTTTCATGACAACAGTTGCGACAGAGGTTTTACCTAATGAATGATAAATGGCCACACGTCACCCCGGCGTGCTATCTCATTTATCATCGGCTCCCGAGCAGAGTGTCCCTGGAATCAGAATCAAAACTCCTCGGTCGGTCTATACTTTGCATTTACTCCTGATTTCTTCACATGTTTCTTTTTTCTTGGTTAACAAATAAGAAAATAGTGTGGCTGGTGGAACTGGGGCAGTGGTCAAGGGATGTGTGAGAAGAAAGTGCTTCACCCATTAAAACACTTTAATGAACCTACCTATACAATTGTGTGAAACCAAAACCAAATTACACTACAGACTCAAAGGAGCAGGGGCAGATGGATCTGTGCAAAATCAGTGGGACAGGAGGAGGCAGAGTTGTAACGACTGAATGGGAGGTGGGAATCAGGCAGGCGAGGATCAAGGACCTGCTTCACAGCAGCCTGCAGGCAACCTACCCCCATGTTTGGGGCCTCGTTAGCCACTTAAACAGGGGGATAATGACTACCCTGTCTTCTACAGTAACTTGAAATATGAAAGAGGTGACTTATATCCTACACACACACACACACACACACACACACACACACACACACACAGAATATAGGAGTCATTGTGGGGCTGTAAGAGCTGTTGATGCTGGCTTAAATAGAGAAGAAACCAAATCATGCCATTCAAAGCAAAAGAAATACAACACTGGACCAGACAATGTGTTACTGGCTGAACATCAAGGGAATATGATACCATAAAGGTCAGCAAAATCATGGATGCTACTTTTGAAACATATCTTTAAATAGTAACCCTCAGCCTGACATTACCTTTTAAGGAGAATTTACTAAGGCTATGTTGCAATTTTTGTACTCTAAAAAACTGACAAACTATGCAAGAGGTTAAGAATTCTGGCATATTTCATAAAAATCAAATTCAAATGTAAAGTTGCACTAAAGATAAAAATTGAAATAAAATAAATTCAGTGAGAGAACAGATTTTAAAAAGTTGCTCTAAGATTGAGATTAAGAAAGAGTAGCAATTTCCTTTCAAAACTTGGAGCTCATTTTAAGATGCAAAAATCAATGTATCTGAGAAGTGAATACACTTTATTTCTAATTCTTTATATTTTATACCATCTGTTAAAATATTTAAAAAATCAACCAACACAAAAGAAACAACTTAGAAAATGTTGCATATGCTGTGTTGTTGGGAAACGCCCTGTCCGGTTTCAGGAACTGTAACCCTGCTGACAGGCTGGAGGGCCCCAAGGCTGGAAATAATCAGGAGGCCGTGGAGAAACAGGCTCCTGAGGAGACCTAGCCTGTCCCCCTGGGCGCGGGCATAGCTCCTGCCTCTCTGCTTTGCCTGTGATGGTCGTTTGTAGATGACAGGTAAGACCCCTTGAGGGACGGGCGACCTAAGCCAGACATCAATCGGTATGGGTGGCAGACAAGAAATTGGGGGACACAGAGAAAGAGCAAAAAGACCCACACCTCTCGCTGGGCTTGGACAATGCAGGAAGGCTCATTCTAGCTGAAAGAAGTCTCCTTGTCTCTTGGCGGCTCCCTCCTCCTGCCTGGTTCAGGCTTGAAACAATACAGGAATCAGCTTCAAACCAGATCTGGCAGTTCCCCAGGAAATCAGGCCTAAAAGTAAATTCTTTAAAGTGTGCTTTGTTCTTCCCTTAAAAGCTCTAGCCAGCTCATGCTGGGAAGGGTATTTACATTATTCACAGACGCTAGCCCTATACCCTTAGGCACTCTTATGTTTACTGTGCTCTCCTCTTTAGTCCTCTCTCTTGTTTACTAGTCTCCTCTCCGACAGTGTAATCGGTGTGTACCTGCCATTTGTTTTCTTCAAAACATGACCTATTCTCTGTGAACGTTAACATACAGATGTAACGAGATAACCTGTGCATCCCTGTTACCTAGCCCCACGGGTAATCTTTTCAATAAAAGCCTTGGGACAAAGGGCCTCGGGGCTTTGCCCACTAGACGGATGCGCCAGGAGCTTTCCCCACTAAGGGGGAAGAGCCCACGGCCGCTCTCCCTGCACAGAGAACTCTTTGCCACGATTCACGTTTATCCCCTTGCTCCGTGACGACACTTGGACGTGACGACACCTGGACGGCTCTGCGAGACTCAGAGCCCTGCCCCCATCTCAGCTGCCCCTGCCTGAACTCAGGTTCAGGGAGTGCCAAGCTGCCCGCAGTGTGCTCCGTCCCCGCGACGTGGCCCTTGCTGCCCGGACCGACCGGGTCCCGCGTTGACCCCAGCGGCGTTCCCCCCGAGGGGGCGCGCCCTGTCTTGCTCCCGCGCCACAACACTGTGAGGCTTCAGAAAAGCTTGCTTTTCTTTTTATACCAATGTCAGGAGATGTTAAAGTCCTGCTTCGGCTTAAGTACAGAGGATGATATTTATAAATATAAGGTATAACTTAGAGGTAATTAACAACCTATAACCTTCTCATTTTTGTCTGTTATTAATATATTTCAGGTAAAAATATTTTTAGATGTTCTCACCTCACTTGCTTATTGCTAACGTAGATGAAAATCTTACCTAACAGATCTAAATATGCGGCTTATCACTACAACCAACCAGTATGTTCTCCCGTGTAGGGCAACCCTCTACCCAGCCAATGGGTCAGAAATATCGTCCGGGAACAGGAATCCGTTCACATGAACCGAAGAACATGTTTACTTCTCTCTTCTGCTGACTATGTAACTTCATTTTACCCGCAAAATACTCAGGCATGCCACCTCCCGTTGTTTGAAGGCAAATAATCTTTCAGGTAGAAACTGGTATTTACTGCATGCATACAAAGTATATAATTTGTTCTTTAAAATTGGATTCATCCAACACTAACTGGATGTTTAGCTCAATGTTTTCCGTCACATCCAGAATTCTTGTTCTTTCTGTGATAAGCTTTAGAAATAAACCTCAATTTTGCTCAAAATTATTCTGTCTATTGTCATTAGAACTTTACTTGGACTTCTTTTATATCCTAACGTCTACTCAATACCCCTTTAGCAAGTTTCTTTTCCTTAGGCCTTGTGAGGTAAACATATATATCTGTCTGTGGTTAATACACTTGTAAACAGAGAAGGTTCTGGATGCAATATGCCTGTATCCACATCTATCTCTATCACTCACAGCTATGGGACGCTGGAAAACTTTCTCCATGCTGGAGAGTTCTCATTGCGAGCAGAAGGACAAACTAGACATGCACTTTGAAAAGCACTTTGGGGCTCTGTTGTAAAGTTGAATATCTGCATTGTCTACAACCCAGTGATAACATTCTGAGGTAAACTAAGAGAAATGCACGAGAAAGTTCACATATTCCACTCATGTCCCGCAGACATGCCTTGCCATTTAAGATGGGCACACATTTTGCATGTTTTCTATCACCCCTTCCCCCGCCCCTAAATATCTATGGCAGATACCACTAACTGACCCCAGCAGTTTTTCCTGGGGAGTCCAGGCTTAACCTTGTAATTCTTTTCAATGCAGCTCCACAGGTAACCACCTCCAATCAGTTGGAATCTTGTAGAGATACTCTTCTGCCTTCCTGGCCTTAGGCAGCTAAGGCCATATGGATTGAGCATACTGCGCAGTTTCTTTAAAATGGGTTTGAATGTAGATAATGATAAAAAGATTTCCAAAGGCTCATTTCCTTCCTCTTTGTATATCATCTCATCCTGAAAGGCCAATTTCACAAAAAACTTGGTTCTTGTATTTTTTCCCTTACAGTTTTAAGAACTGAGTTATATATTGGTTTTAGGGTGAAAAATTATGTTCTCATCTCTTAAATGGTTTTAATTTCTTGTCCATATGCTCAGATTTATTTTGCTTTTATAATTCATATTGATCCATTACATAAAGCACTAATTTTCATTCAATGGTTTTATGACATTTTCTTTTTAGATTATTGACACTAGCTTTCTGCAAATTGCTTTGGCCTCTTTTGTATATAGCAATCAATGGAAAACAAAAGTCTAATATGATAGAGGGATAAGTTATATTAATATTCCATAGATCTACACATGGGTCCCCAAATGGGAGGAGAAATTGTCCAATCTATAATTTCCTTCTTCTCAGAGGCTGATACAGTATTCTGAGCCACAGCATATATTATAGTTCTTTCCAGCAAATAGGTTTAGAAGGAGGAGCACTGAATCACTTAGCAATAATTTTAAATTGCTGAGGCAAAGAGACCAGGAAAAATATGACTTCACATATCATATGAGAATTTTTTGTTTTTCTTGTGGCTGATGGTTTAGGCTTTTTATTTCTCGGATTTAAGAGACCCCAGTTAATAAGAGATTACTGCAGAAACAGTGTAGGTGGCAGAATGTCAATTTAGTTACAAAATACCTTTCTGAAGGAAAGAAAATCCTTACACTTTTAACTTTGTCACTACAGCTAATTTTCTCAACAAACTTTTCTTCTAATTAAAAGAAGCATGTTTAATGCTTAGGAGGCAAATTGCATTAAATGGACGCCCTTGGAGACAGAGGTGCTCTGTATTTCCTTCTCAGGATAAACCATGGGCAGCCCTTGTTCCCAGCAGTGTCCAGATCCAAACCCTGAGCTGGATGAACTACGGTGGCAGGTCAGCAGGCCAACACACCAACTAGAGCCCTAGCCTGGTGGCTTGGTTGGTTGGACCCTTGTCCTGTACTCCAAAGTATGTGCAGTTCACATACTTAGTTTGTGGGTTCAATCCCCAGTCAGGTACAAATAGGAGGCAGCCAATTGATGTTTCTCTCTCACATCGATGTTTTCTCTGTCTCTGTCTCTCTTCTTTCCTCTCTCTAAAATCAATCGTGTTCTCAGGTGAGGATTAAAAAAAAGTCAATCAAAAGACCTTTTTTGAGATGCTTGTCTTTGCTTTTAGGAATCTGTACTGTGGTTCCCCATGCCGCCTCTTTCTAACGTTGGATAGAGTGTTTGGCAGTGAGATTCGGAGGCTCTGAGAAGTTCTCCAGTAGGTCTGAAAAGAGGGGGGGAAGGATAGCAGACTCCACATTGGAGCAACACTGCGTAAGATGCTAAGAACTACAGAGCTCAGGGGCTCTGGAAATTAAACTTCCCTCACCCATTTGGAGATTGGACAACATTTGAAATAGTCGTAAAAATGATGAGTCTCTCTCCTTCTTGACACCCATGCCAGTAGGTCTGGTAACACTTAATTTTAGGAATACCATGAAGGTATACAACATTTTTCACTGATGTGAGACTAGAAGAGAAAATGCCAATAATTTTCATTTTACCAAGGTTGAAATTTAGGCATGTCCATTTTAGTCGTCATTCCAAAGTTAACACCGTAGTGTAGGATTATAACACAGGGTCCCTGACTGTGGGACTCGTGGCCTTCCTAAACACGGGACCTCATAGCGTATCTGTGTCCATCTTCGATCGCTCTCTCCCCACCCCCGACCTCCCACATCATTGCCACCCCAAAAGAGGCAGTTTTGGTTAATGGCTAAGAGACTGGACCTTGGGATTAGAATGCCTGGCTCTCGCACTCCTCAGCAGTGTGACTAAAGGCACAATTTTTGATAACCTGTTACAAATGGTTCTTCATCTCTATGGTGGGACTAAAAATAGTACCTACTTCAATGACTGTTGTGAAGAATAAATAGGTAATTATAAGTAAAATGCCTGGCACAGAGTAAGGTCCCAAATACATGTTAGATTAGAAGAACCTATCCTGATAGCCTCCTCTGTGACCAATTCCTTGCTTTTCCTCCTTCTGATTTCTTTTCTATCCACATTAACCATCAACTCTTTCACTTGTGTTTGGGTTGCTCATCTCAGTCTTGGTTAGCTACCTCCTTTGCATGGTTTTATTATAATTCTCAGTAATAATATTCATTGGTCTGCTGATGAACATTCAAGTTTGCAAGGGAAAATTACAGCATGGGATGTGCTTGATAATAAGATCACCTGTAGATGTGAAGAGGAGGTCTTAGAAGGGACAGGAATGGAGACAAGAAGACTGGTAAGGATGCAATTGTACAGACAAAAGCAAACTCTAAGAAAATGGTGGTGGGGATGCAGGGGAGACACAAGAAGGGGAGCTAAATAAAGAGGCAGAATCCACAGAATCTGATTGTCAAGGAAGCATAGGAGAAAGGGGTAAAGGGTGATGCCTGGGTTTCGACATAGACAATTAGGTCTTGAGATGGATGTGGAGGTCCAAGTTGTACTGGGAGTAACTGAAGTGATGGGCATGGGTAAGACTGCCCAGGGAGCACAGAAAACGAGAGGAGCACCAAGGCAGATCTCGGAGAAGTACCAACATTGAAGGGTTGGAGAGAGCAAGGAGAAGATGAAGAAACTTGGGAGAAAGCCGAGGGCAGAGAAGGTGAGCCAGGTCGATGGGATGGGACCTGAGAGAGATCTGCGCCACGGAGCTGTAAGGGGCACTCGGTCAGGCAGTTGGATTTTAAAATTGTGCTTTACAGAAACATGAAGAAAACAAGAAATAAATATTTGTTAAGCCTCTGCAGAAGCCCCAGATTTCTAAGCTTAGAAATGGCAAACAAACAAACAAAAGGAACTCAACAAAATAAAACAAAACAGCAAAACAAAAAACCAAGCATTGTAATAAAGAGATTTACATAGGTAGAACTAAATCTTTTGAATGTTAAAGCCATCAAAACAAAAAGGCAAGCATGAAATTGAGGAAAATGTCTCCAAGTGTTTATGGCCAGGAAAATAATGTCTAGAAAAAGAGCTTGTGTGAATTGTTAAGGTAAAACCACTAAGTATGGCATAGATCAATGCATAAAGGACTTAATGATAGGATTCATAAAATGTTCTGACTATAAAAAAGAGATGATAATTTTTGGATGTCCTGGAGGTGTTAGCTAATGTTAAGGCAGTAATCATATTGTAACATATAAATGTATCAAATCAATACATTGTAAACCTAAACTCATACAATGTTGTATGTTAATTATATCTCAGTTTTTAAAAAGGAGCAACTACAAGTAATAAACTTAAAGGAAAATGTTTGTTTTCACTACTAGCAAAGACACGTGCTTTAAAGAGACAATATTTTTCTCTTGTTAATTAGCAAAAATGTTTAAATAATAATATAATAACTAACAAAGATTTGGTGAAGTCAGCATTCTAATGATTGTTGGTGTATTAGTATAGACTCTTGGGAAAAATACTTGTTGGAATAAATTTGAAACCACAAATTGTTCTTGTAGAGTTTTGCTGGTGTCTCCTAAAAATTTCAAATGATAGACTATATGTACAAAGCATTTTTGTTAAATAACACAATTGTAAGTAATTATGAAAAATTAGAATTTAATAATAAAGCTGTTGTTAAATAATATGCACTATGATCTATTATGAAAGTTATAAAATGATTATGATATAATGTTTGTGAATTAAAAACAGGGTCTATATTTTACACGTACACTGAATATTGCTATCCATGTGGAATACAAAATATTAAAAAAACTAGAAAGAGCTTGCACTAAAATGTCGACAGTGGTTGTGCTGGTATGTTTGGGTTAAGCATGATATTTCCTCCTTTATTTCTCACCATTCTTGTTTTCTTATTACTTAATGTAACTACAATAAATATAATTGCTGATAGTTATGGGGTCTTCATTTATTTTTCTCTTTTTCAGGCTAAATGAAACCATATTTTTCAAGTTGATGAAATATGATTTTTTTAATCATTAAAACTGTTGCAAATTATCTACAAGTCAAACAAAGTCAGACTCATACCTAGAGAGCAGGCTGACAGCTCTGGGGGGATTTGAGGGGAGGGGTCAAGTGAAAAGCAAAAGAAAAGAACTCATGGCCACAGACAGCAGCGTGGTGACTGCAAGGGGGCCCCATGGAGGTGGAAGAGGGTCTGGGGGGCAAGTGGGAATGGAAAAAATAGAATAAAAATGAACTACGAAAACTACGTCAATAAAAATATCATCAGCGATTTAAAAAATCATTTCGGTGCTAATATGTGTTATCAAATGACAGATTTTACTAATTTTTTTTTTTTAAAAAGTGACCTACTAGCGATGACGACAGTGATGGTGATTTGGTGATGCTATGACCATAATGAGACATTGCACAACTGAACTGCTGCCGTTACCTTGAGCCTGTATTTGGCAAATTGCAGTAGACTTTGTCCCTTGGTTTCATGGAAATCAAAGAGTTTCTTTTAGCCTTCTAGTTCTAAAATCTGGGGAATGTGTCCCTTGTGATTAATAATATATGATCATTAGCAAACTTGTACCTCAACTTAATGTCTTGTTTATAGGTGATACAAGTGAGAGCACCTGAGCTCATTACAAATTCCATGAGTTATTTGGTTAATGCCTTTGCTGATAATGCTAAATAAATTACTCTGTATAATGAGGCATCTGTTCAAAGGAAGAATGAGATCCTGACAGGGCCTGGACAATCGATCAGCTCTCCCGGCCTAGACGGAGGCTGTTCGGGGGCATGGACAGCGAACCAGAACTTCTCCGCAACCTAGTGCGTCGGTGTTCTTTTTACACGATGTAAGTCAGTATTCAGCTCTCCCTTATGGGGCAACGTATTTCCACGGGGGTCTCTGACATGATCTTTTTCTCCTCCAAAACTCTTGACTTGCTGACTTTGGACAATTTTTTACCTAATTCTTGAGTTGGCATAGTGTTGATTGAAAAGCTTCCTTCCTCTCTATTTTTTCTTCACCCAAATTTGAAATTCCTGACATTCAAGGCACACCTGTACCTTGGCACTTGTGATGCACTATTTTCATCTTAGAATATCCTCATGTCGCTGAAGGTGGTTGGTGTATGGATAGAGTAGACTCACTGCTGACAATTTGAGTTTGACTTTATAAAAGCTTAATGAAGCTTTTCAAAATAACCAGTTTCCTGAACTATTACTAGAATATGAAGTCCACTAGAACTTAGATTTCACAGGGACAGGAATTTGTATGTCTATTTTGTTCATTAATGCAGAACAGGGCTTGCTACGTGTTAGGTATATGATACATAATGTTGGAAGAACTGGGTCTAAAAATAAAAGAAAGAGGTGACACTTATTTAAAGGGCTGTTCCCACCCCCAGCCCCTTTATTCTTGTCTCACTGTACTTTCCTTTACCTGAAAAAGGAATTTTAAAAGGTGTACAAAATTGATGAGAGCGAGGGCATAGGACAACTTCTTCATGCTTGTGGCTTGGGTGGGAGAACCCCCCCACCCCCGCTTCCCCAGCTGGTGTGGCAAGTTGCAAAAGCCCATGGAAACTGTTCACAGGAAGGGCTGCGTCTCATGGAAATGCTAGGAGGAAGTCTCAGAAACTGCTTGATCTTCATATAGTATTTAGGAGGCTCTTATCCTCTAAACTGAATGTAACCTAATGTGTGACTGAAAATGAATCTCCAGTTGTGGTGGCCTTTCCCTAACATCTTGGACAAACATTATGTCCCATGTACCCCTGAACTTGAAGTGGAGTCACTTCAAAGAAATCTCATGGAGGAAAGACGAGGCTTCCAGCAAATCGAGGAACTTCTGAAAGCCTCTCTGCCTCACGTGAAAAATACCTTCAGGGCATGATTTCTTCACCTATGTAAAAAAAAGCAATAATGATTTTGCTTAATAAATGTGAGTTCAGTGAAATAGTTTTTGTATGAATGAGAAGGAACACTAATGTATTAGTGACTCATCATATATGTTTTTGTTCTGGGAAGCAGATTCCAGGATGTAGTGAGAGCTTGTTAGTCTGAGACAGAAGACGTTGGCTCAGTCTTGATGTTACTCATTCTGAGCATTTATTACTCAGAGTCTTAATTTCCCTTTGGGAAATAAAAATTCCCTCGTTCTCACAAGTGCGATTGGGTTAATTCTACCCATAAACACTTGGTCGGAGGTGTTGGGAAGACTAAATAAGTTAGTATAAGTATATGCAAATCACTTAGAACAATGCCTGCCTGGCACTTAATACACATTGTTGAAGCTGTTGCATAAGTCCTCTGCATCTGATGGTTCTGCAGATTCAACCAACTGAAGATTGAAAATGTTGGAAAAACAAATGTCACATTGTTGGTGACATGTACTATGTAGCTAGGCCTATGAGGGTTGCCTCTTGTCACTATTCTGTACACAATACTGTATAACAATTGTTTATATAGCATTTAGGTTGTATTATAAGTGATTCAGATGATTTAAAGTATACAGGATGATTTGTTCATAGGTTATATGCAAATACTGTACCATTTTATATAAGGGACTTGAGCATCTGCAGATTTGGGTACCCACGGGGGTCCTGGGACCAATCCCCCATGGATACCAAGGAAACAACTATATTTTCTTTGTTTATGAATTATTTCTGTAAGATTTTGCAATAATGCAAATCATTGGAACAAATAACATTCTGTTATTTTATCTTAAACTCTACAGCTGCTAATCTCATTTATGAACTCATTCAACCTACTGGCCAGTTTTCGTGATGCAGCTGGTGCATGTCTTAGATTAGTTACACTTGTGTGCAAAGGCAAAGGGAACATGGCTTATGTTTTCATGGATCTTACAAGACACTTGTCTTATTTCAGAATTTTCACTCACGTGAAGGATATGAAGCCAAGACTCATACTTAGTGCAAATAAACATAATGTATACAGTAGCAGTGGGAAAAGGCCTGTTTTTACCATTCATGATTTAATTGGATGTCACTAGAATATGCAAAAAGTCTTTATATTCTGTAGGCTTTTTCCCCTATATTCCATTCTAGCACACTGGGATGCCTGCGATTCTATAATACGGACCCTGAGCATAGAATAATGGATGTATAGTGAGCCATACAAAAATAGAAGTCATGTATACATTTTGATATAACATAAAACTAATTATTACATAAAATATCTTTCTTACTGTAACATCTGAAATTTGATTTTATGAGCTATTGGCTCTATTAAAACAATCTGTGTTTAGGCACTACTTGAAAAGTCCCAACAGTCTTCATAATCACGTAGTGGCTGAAACTGTGGCTTGCTTCCTCCCCCACCCCCCAAGCCCCCGTTCCTTTTTCTTCCACATCACACATTCATAGCCAAGGAGACAAAGGCAAAGACCTCTGAAGAGGGTTTCTGTTCACAAGGAGAAGACTAAGCGTTGCCTCTTTTTCCTGCTTGGATCATGGGTATGATGCCTGTGGGAGCAGGAGCCGTATGACGCTGTGACAAATGCCACACTGGAGATGCCAAGGAGGAAGATGAAAGGAGACTGGGTCATGGGAGAAACTCCTGAACTGTCCTTCCAGTCCTGACCGCCTTCCCTGGGCCTCCCTAGGGTGTGAGCCAAAGAGACTTCTTACTTTTTTAAGCCAATGCAGTGTAATTTTCTGCTCCTCTCAGCCAAAGACAAACAGAACTGAAGCAACATCTCACATGAGGACAGGCTGTTTCACACTTTTATGGAAATGAACAACCTGGAAATCTCAGTGGCTACACGGCCAACATTTAGTTCTTGTTCACTGCATGTCTCCTGTGGTTTTAGACTCTTGAAGGGGCTGATATCCACGTGCGAGCTCAGCATTCCAGGAAGAGTGATGGCAGTTCCACGTCCACACAAGGCCCTGATCGCTGCAGCAGCGGAAAGAAGCAGAGTTGCAGGATCGATCAAATACAGGTAAATACTCCGGCCGGAAGTGACACTTCCTGTCTGCACACATCGCATTGGCCAAACCAAATCACCTGGCTAGGAGAAGCCAAAAGAGTCTACAGAGGAACAGTATCGTTATATACCTGGAGAGGGGAGGCTGCGTGGGCCGCACGACTGTCTCCCGCTCGTCAGAGATCTTTGTTGAAAACTAAGGGAATGAAGTTATTGAAAACATGGCCAGGCAAAGATGTTCAGATAATTTGATAAAATAGGTATGCAAAAAGTAAAATCTTCCAGTCCTACTAGAGTAAATAATACGGTGCTCTTATCTGTCCTGCATGATATTGGTTCAGAACAGAATTTGCTAGTAATTGGCCTAAAAGCAGGAGTGAGGTGGCTGAGTCACACGACACAGTGGAACTTGGAGACATTCTCGTTCACCCACTGGTGATTTTCCTCTAAACTTTAAATCTGCTATGATTCTGAAGATGAAATAGGAAGAAATGCTGCTGATCTGCAGTTGCTCAGGATGCTCTCCAGCTGCCCTCCCAGCAGGCCCTGCTGTATAACTTGTTTTCTCATCATTGCAACTCCAGTAACATGATTTTAAAAAGTCTCTGGGAGTTGGATAATAGAATTGAGCTGAGCCATGACTCAGAACACCAGCCTTTCATGTGGACTCAATGCACAAGTTTTTGGCACACTAGAGAGTAAATAAATGGACCGATCTGCAAGTATTAGCCGGTAAAATGTGACTTCCTATGCGTGGTTATTGGGTTGCTATGGACGTTCAGTGAGTGTAACAAGGAAGTGAGGAAGTGTGTGGGGGAAAAACCCCTGTCACAGGGTCGGGTCTGCTGCTGGGTGCGATGCTTTGTACTGCAGTGATCTTTGAAGACACCGGGGCTTCTGCGCCAGCCTTGACACCTGCTAGTCGCGTGGCTTAGTCACCCACTCTGCTTCAACATCAGTTTCCTCATCTGTGCAATGGAGATGGTATCACCTATCACACAAGATTTCTGTGAGAATAGACAATTGTAAGAACTTGAGCTTTATTTGCTTTATTGCTTTCTCTTCTTTTTCTAGTGGGTTTCTTCTTTTGGTTAAAAAATAGTTTTAACTTTTTTTGTTCTTATTCTTTTACAGTTGTTCCAGTTTTTCCCCCTTTGCCCTCCTCTATCCGGCCTACTCCCCACTCCCACAGTCCATCCCTATACTGTTGTCCATGTCCGTGTGTCATTCATACATGTGCTTTGACTAGTCACTTCCCCTTCTTTCTGTCCTATTATCCTTTATTTCCCTCCCCTTCTCCCCTCTGGTCGCTGCCAGTCTGTTCCATGTTTCCATGTCTCTGGTTCTATTTTGATCATTAGTTTATTTTGTTCATTATTTTGAATCATCAAAAGAGGTATATTGCCTTAAAACATTCCTCCTATAAGTGAGATCATATGGTATTTGTCTTTCACCAACTGGCTTATTTCACTTAGCATAATATTCTCCAATTCCATCCATGCTGTTGCAAAAGGTAGGAGTGCAGTCTTTCTTCTGTGTAGTATTCCATTATGTAAATGTACCACAGTTTTTGATCCACTTTTACTCCTGGGCAGTTAGGCTGTTTCCAGCACTTGGCTATTATATATAGTGCCGCTATGAACATGGGGGTGCATAGGTTCTTTTGAGTTGGTGTTTCAGGATTCCTAGGGTATAATCCCAGCAGTGGGATCGCTGGGTCAAAAGGCAGTTCTGTTTTTAATTTTTTGAGGAAAGCGATAATTCTTTTAAAATTCTTCTCTAAAAGTTTTTCTATTAAAATTGTATGCTTCCTTAAAATATTTCAGACTTAAGGGAAAAATCCAGTTCCTTTCTTCTCAGAAGTCCTTAGAAATTATGTGATTTAAAAGTTAACATTTCATCAGTTTTTCTTTTGGGGGTGGGGAGTTCCAAATGCGGGGTTAAATGCAACAAACAGATGTTTGGATTACTATCTGAACTTGTTCTATTAGAGGCTAGACTCAGTGGTATCAGGGAGGAACTGTGAGTTCAGACCAGGCACAGACCAGGGAGGCGCAGGTGAGAACTGTTGGCTGGGCAGGATGTGCACCATCAGGGATGATGCCTTTCGGCCTCAGATGGTGGTTGAGAGGGGTTCTGACCACACCAAAATGCGGGAGCACACATTTTGTCCAGGCAGAGTAGGTTCAGGATATGGCCTTGAAGAAGGCAAGGGTGCAGAGAGAAAGAAGAGGTGGAAGGTGGTGTAGAAATACAATAATGATAATAATTCCAGTAAATAAATACAGAGCTACCACATGATAATATGCTAATGATAATAAAAATGGCTAGCTAGCATTTATTTAGGGCACATTATGGGTGTGGTGTCATATAAAGTGCTTTACAATGGCTATCTCATTTAATCTTCAAAATAACCCTATGTGACAGTTCTTATTATTATCCCCACTTTATAGAAAAGAAAAGTGCAGCTTCACAGTTTCAAGTCAATGCAAGTAAGTACCAGGTCTTTCTGGAAAAAATCCAACCATTGCTAATATAACGAGAATGGTTTGCGCAACACTGAGGTAACCAGGCAGCTAAGGAGAGTGGACTGGAATGTGCATGTGTGCACAATGATGACTTCATTGCGCTAGTCAGTAGGAGCAGAAGACATCATTTAGTGAGCATGTGTACAGTGTGGTTGTCACATTCAAAATGACTGAGCAAGCAGAGCAATGAATCTGCATCAGGTTTTTCATTAAGCTTGAACATTCCTCTGCAGAAACTATTTGGATGATTCAGAAGCCTGCAGCTGTAGACAGCTAGTGATTGGCAGCTTCATTATGATAGCATGCCACTCATGCATCACATCTTGTGAAGAGTTTTTTGGTGAAATGTCAAATCACCCAGGGGACTCAGCCCCCCTTTCAGCCCAGTTTTGGTCCCCTGCCACTTCTGGCTTTTCCCAAAACTAAAATCACCTTAGAAAGGGAGGTGATTTCAAACTGCCAATGAAATTCAGGAAAATGTGATGAGGTAGCTAATGGTGATTGGGAGAATTGTGTGAGGTCCCAAAGTGTCTACTTTGAAGGAGACTGAGGCGTTGTTATCCTATGTACAATGTTGCTTGTATCTTGTATCTTCTTCAATAAGTGTCTCTATTTTCATATTGTATGTCTTGATACCTTCTGGACAGATCTTGTAAGTGGCACAGTTACAATGTGAACTGAGCTGATTATGAATTCTGTTCCTTCTCCCCTGCTTTGCTATACTGTCTCCATATTGATGAGGTTGCAAGAGTCCTTGGACTTCTCAAAAGAGCTACAGAGATCAGACGTGAGACAGCAAAGAAATGAAGCTGGAGCAGTTAAGGGAGTGCATAGATATTGGACAGTTTCCCTAGATTATATGAGGAAGGTAAAATTGCCCTGTGGCTGTATCTGATTTTACCCATCAGCAGGGAGCACCTCCAGCTCTTCCCTGGTCCTGGCTCTTTGCTTTCTATTTGGCCACTCTTATTGAGTATCGATTCCACCACCCCGCACAATATGACCAATTCTGTTCTCTTAGTTACTTATAAATGTGATTTTAAAAAGTGATGAATGCTGAGATCAGAAGTTGACACTATTTGAAAATTATGATGTCAAAGTTAGTCCTTTTCTTTCATTTTGTAATGCAGGGTGCTGAGGGAAAAGAGGTATATTGCCTTAAAACTAGTACCTACTCTATTCAATACCAGAGCAGTCTCACAGTCAACAATGTTTTTGGCCAACAAAATCAATTTCAAAGCAATTCAAATCTTTTATATGTATTCTTCTAGTTCCTAAGCCTCATGATTTTTAGAATCTCCACTCAGTTTTAAGCATCTACAATTTCCTATCCCATACACTGCCTTCATATACTGCAGCTGTTCCCATATTTTCTTTTTCAAAATTTCCTCTGTGACTTCTAGCCTAAATCTACCTGTGCTTGTCCCTCCCCTCTTAACCCTTTTTTTGCATGACAAAGCTCCTCCTCTCCTGGTGGAAGACTCAAAAAGAGTGAGGCTGTCCAGGTCAAATCCTCCATAGTAGGCTGCTCAAGAGGATACCTGGGAACACTCTTGTATTAATAACTTTTGTCCCAAAACACAAGCATTTGCTGACCTCCAACCCTTGAAGTGTGGGCAAGGGGCTGAGGGGAGGTGGGGCAGCCGCTGACACCTAGGGCAGAGGCAGAGTTGTGGTAGCGAGCGCTAGGACACCAGTTTGCCATCTTTGACACACGGGCCCTCAGTTTCTGGTTAGACAGAGAATCATCAAAGGCTATTAGTTTAAATTTAATTTTGCACTAGAGAATGCTCTTAATGTGAGCAGGCTCACCAAGGCAGCTCTCAATCATGCTCAAATATTCACCGGGGGACAGGTTTGGCCTCTAGAAGTAATTCATACTCAGCAGTCCAGAAAGAAGAACCTCCAGTAGGAAAAATGAAGGTATCTTTCTCCCCCACAAAATCAAAATATATTATCGCTTCAAGTCAAGTACCTACAGTTTATGATTGTGTCTCATTATGGTTGTTTAACCCTAGCATCGCTGCAGTCTTGCTGAGGGCTGAAGGAGAATGTTTATTAATTTGAGGCCAGATGGAAAGCTTGATGGATTTTACTATTATGCCCAATAGAGCACTGTGTGGAAAATGTAACTGAGGCTTAGCAAATTGAATGTATACTTTGATTGCAATACTTTCCTGCTCAGGTTTACGTCATCCTTTTCTGGAATGAAGTCAAGTTTCAAAAGTTAAGATTCAGCTAAACATTTTAAGTTAAGAACTTGTAGATAATTCTAGGGCTATGTACACAGTTTTAAAAAGGGATGTGATAACTGTATTTTTGGAAGAGGGTTTATTTGGAGAAAGAAGTAAGATACACGCACGCACACACACACATGCATACACATACATGCTATTGGAGTGAAAAGTAAGAAAAATAAGGTTGACTTAATTTACTTTCCCACCCATATAAATAAGGAACACACACAAATTGACCCAGAGTTCAGAGGCCCCATAAAATTGCAGGGTTTATGTGTGAGCTGAGAGACAGATAATACATATGCCTGGTGTTATAAAATGAACTGCAGCAATAACAACAATAATAAAGGAAGCCATAGATGACTAAAATAGCAGAGTAACCAGAAACCTTACTGTGACCAAGAATTCAACAATTTCCCTATAAAACCTTTTATCTTCCTGCCTAATATGTAGGTAAAACAAAGAAATTTATGTTTCATGTTTGAGGCACCAACTGATAACTTATGTCTGCAATCCGTTTCTCCCCATTTTCCTTTAGTGACAGAGCCTCTCAGATTTTACTGGCACATTGCCGACCAGGTACTGACTAAATTCCTGAGGCTCTCCTGTGATTAGTGAGGACCATCTGGCTAAGTTCTGGACAATGAAATGTGAATGGATGTGACCTGTGCAACTTCTACCAAATGCATTGTAAATGATGTTAGCGTGCTTGTACTTCTTGTCCCCTGCTTGCTGGCTGCAGATGTGATGATGACAGTAGAGCGGCCACCTTGTAGGCAGAGGTGGAGATGGCATGTTGACAATGGTGGAGTTATTCTCCTAGACCTTGGCTACAATTGCTGAGTCACTGCATGGGGAAGAAATGAACTTCCGTCTTACTGAACCGATGTAATTTGTATTCTCTTTGTTATGAGAGATTAAATTGTGCCACAGTTAATATAGAACTCTAATATTATGTGCCCGTTCTTTGAGAGAGGGTTGTCTATCAGCGATCAGATTTCTTCCACAGAGGCAGCTGGAAGGAGAAGGATTCTCAGGTGAGTGTTGTGTGTCTTCTAAATCGTGGCATAAATAAAGTATGTCAGAAGAAAAAGGAAGATGACATTAATTCCATGTAAAATATCAGGGAAAGCTTCACAGAAAACAGTGATGTTGCACTGAGGTTTAAACGATAAGCTGGCATTTGCCAACTGGGGAGTATCTGAACTAAGGCTTGAAGAACAGTTTACGGAAGTAATTTGGGGCCTAGTGTAATGTCTTACACCAGAAGGAATTTGCCCTTGCTTTCCCCAGTGCCTAGAAAATGATAACTCTGGAACTTAATTCAATTTCAGAGACTTAGGTTTTCAAGGCCACGCAGCTGACACAAAGCTAGTCTGTAGACCATGCAAGAAGAAGTGGTTTTACTTTTGTTTCACCTTCATTCCTAAAATGCTACCCTTCTAGAAAGAACTCCAAACACGTGAGAGTTATCACAAGCTCCCCAGCAGGCCTGGACTCTAACTTTTGTCCCTCTAGCTCTTTGAGGCAGTTCAAAGCCTTGTCCAAGCTCTTAGCCCCTGTCACTCCCCACACCTTTCTGCCCTACTTGGTATCCTTAAACACTGACCCTCTACAAGTGGCATCAGAAGGCTCCCTTTTCCTCTGGATGTTGGTTGGGTTTAGACAATGGGAGGCCCAGCAGGAGATAGGAAGAAGGAAGGAATACGAGGTCAGGGGGTTTAATCTCTCAGCCCTGTCCCTGCTGACCCCTGAGTGAGTGGTGGCTACATTCTACTGAAGCTGCAAACTCCCACAGCTCTCTCTACGTTCTGTAACTACTTCCTTTTTCTGCCTCTCCAGGGTTACTGCTGATTGTGGCAACCTGAAAACCTGTTGTTAGTCCTGAGCTATTCCCTCATCTCTCACTGGTTTCTCTTAATCCTACCCATACCTTTGTAAATTGTACCTTCATTGATCACTCAACAATTATGCCACTTACATTTGCCATGTGTGTCTTGCTGGTCTCTTATCAACATAAGTCCCAAATGCTGAGCTTTTCTGACTGGATTTCTGTCTCCTCACAGTAACACTTCACTTGTTAGTGTGGCAATATTTTTAAGTTGAACTTGCATATATTTTGTCCAGTTTTCCTACTTATCCTTATCAGGGGAATAACTAATATGTTATTGCTTAATATTCTGTCATTGGAGGCAAAATTTCTATCATACTTACACTTATTTAAATTTTCCCATACATGATTTTGTCTCAAAATAATCAATTCTTCATTTTGTATATTTTATATGTCTCAGTGGAGCCATTCTGCATATAGGCTTCTGTGATGTGCTTTTCTCATGGACATTCCAAAACGCTCCTCCCGTTCTTCTTTTGTTTATCACTCTTCATCTTCACTTTACCTCGTTTCTCAGTCTCAATGTCATTTTTGGCTCTGTATTTTCCCTTCTGTCTCTCACTTAGCTTTCTTGCTTGACACATGTGACATTTGACTTGAGGTAGTTTCTATGACTGTGCCTTTGGTACTTCTTCAAGACTTGTCGTATTTGTCCCTTGAATTACTTGGGTAAGAGGTTCCACCCCACCCCTCATCTCCAAGGCCCTGCCTTCTGGATGCTCTTTCCTTCATGTGTTTAAGTCAATACCTACTTTATCCCTATCTTGATAATAAAAACCGACTTAGTCAAGAGAAGATTTGAGGATGCAATGTAATTGTTTTTTCCCTTTATTGGGGGGAATGACTATGTTTTCCATTTATAAAATGTAACATATTATGAAAGAGAAAGAACACACTGGTTTGATGGCAAGTTACCTTGAAAATAAATGAGCAAACAAAAGAGAAAGGAACTCGTAGACACAGAAAACAAACTGGTGGTTGCCAGATGGAAGCGGGGTTTGGAGGATAGGTAATAACGGTGAAAGGGATTAAGAAGTACAGATTGCCAGTTATAAAAATAGTCACTGAGACATAAAGTGTAGCATTGGGAATATAGTCAATAATACTGTAATAATTATGTATGGCGACAGATGGGTACTGGCCATAAGACATATAAATGTCTAATCATTATGTTGTACATCTGAAACTAATATAATATTGTATGTTAACTGTTATTGGAAAATAAATTAATTAAAAAAATAAAGTTCACGCACATAAAACAGGTTAAAAAAGGGCTGATGATTCTTTTTCAAAAGGATTCATTATGTGATAAATTAAAAATAACAAACTTCTTCAGTGCAATATATATATAAAATATATATACACATATATATGTATATATGGCATGATTTATTAAAAAAATCAATTTACACTGCTGGCCAGTCATTCTTTTCATAACATGTCTTTTATTTAATAACACCAAACTGCTTTTTCCCCCCTCAAGGATCAATGAAATAAATGGTTATGATTTTATACTGGTAGCATCTTTTACTGAGAAGCAAAGATGTACAGAGCTAAGGGAATTAATTCAGCAAAAGCACAATAAAAACATAACTTTGAATAATTTCTTAAAATGGCAGGTGTTAAATCTTAGAAAAGGCTTGTGTTGTTGTGGCTGTTCAGAGCATCAAAGTCTTGAATGGAGAAACATGGAAGACTCTGGCAGGCCCCGTACTGGTCCTGAGACTTTCCTCGTCTCAGCTCATCTTTGGGTGGCGCAAGGAACACAGCCCAAGCCGTAGGTAGCACAGAGCCCTTCCAAGCTTGGCTACAGGCTGGGAGCTCCTTGTGAGTCAAGGAGATAAAAGCAAGAAAAAGTGAGATTTAAAAAGAAATATGTAGTAATGGGAATAAGTGATACTTAAAAATATGGAACAGTATTAGTGTAACTTCTTGTTATTCAGTGAACTCTTGTGGTACAGGTAAGGTTGCAAAACTGAATGCAAATACATTCTTGAAACAGAAACGATATAGCATCAAAAAAATAATTTCAACCCCAAGTTGTTTTAAGGTATATGGGAAATGGAGGTGGGCTGGGTGGGAAATTAAAGTACGCTAAAAACCCTACTTTATATAGTGGAGAGTAAAAAAATACCATTTCATTCTTGAGAATCTTAAACTTAGAATATTAGTTAAAGAAAGCTTGGGAATACCTTAATGGTAAAAATCTGTAGGCAAAAAATAAACATAGTTTGTAACTTTCGAAAGATTGGAGAAGGAAAAAATCCTCTAAAAACAAAAAAATAGTAAGGAAACATTGAAGATAAAAGCATGAAACAAGGTATCATAGGACCAGATGTTTAAATTATGACAGTAATATATTAAAATCCTATTAAATGGCTAAGATCCTCAGCCTCACTAGATCAAAGAGTTAAATGTAAAAACATTGCCACCTATATTTTGATTTTTTTCTAGTTTATAGCCTAATTTTAAGATATGCATGGTCTTTCCATTTATAAACATATTAGAAAAATTGATTTACCCTAAACTATCAACATATTTGATTATTTATATGAATTTATCCTACACTGCAGAATAACCAAAGTCAAAGACAAATTACAAGCTGAGTTATCTATAACAAACATGAATGTAACAATTTCTAATATGTAAAATTCTTACAAGTCAATGATAAAAATATAAATACCTCCCAATATAAATAAAGAACAGTCAAAAAAGTGGGCAAAAAGACATGATTAAAATGTTAGTGGAGAATAACTAAAATAAAATTTTTAATTCACTATTAATCATGAAATACAAATATACCCTTATAAATTTTTACGTATCAAGTTGTTAAATAGTAAAACATAGTGTTATTTGATGTTGACAAGTGTTTGCACAGACTGATACTATTTTATACTAGTTGGAACATTAACTGGTACATGCCTTCTGAAAAGTAATTTGTCCATGTATATCAAGAGGAGTAACGTTTTCTATTCTCTTACTCAATAACTTCATTTCTAGGAATCTGTTACAAGGAAATAAACAGAGATGTAGAGAAATGGTCAATGTGTTAAATTACAATTAGGACATGCATTTTAGCACAAATTATTATAGAAAAAATGATTAAATAATATCATGGGAAGCAATATAATTAAGTCATTAAAATTACATTTCCAAATAATAATTCCCTGTAAGATAAAAAACAGGAGACCAATCTTTTTGTAAAGTTTCCTCTAGTATTTTTGGATATTTGTTTTGTTTGTTTGTTTTCTTCTACATATTATCCCAATATTTCTTCAAAGACCGTATATTCTTTTCACGATTACCAAAATTGTTATATTAATAGTGTGCAGTAGCTTCTATCAGGACTCTTCTTCCTGTGCACTCGAAAAATAAAATCAGAAAGTCCACAGGAACGTGGACACCACCGTCATGCAAAACCGTCATGCAAAACTGTTTATTGAACCTTGTCTGGTTGACGATGTTAACCTGCTCATTCTAAGACTGACTTTTCTACTCGTCTACTCACTGATTTCAAAAGAAGTAACTGAGACAGTGGCATAATCAGGAATGGTGAAGAGCCAAATTTTCTCTACTCTTTTTTGATTTAATCTTAGCATATTTCTCTTTCCACTTTGTAGATATCAAACTTTTAAGATGCTGCGTTGTGCTGGTCACTTAAGGTTGCTTCTGATGCCATAATTACAGGAATCATAAAGTAGTTGGATTATGGGTCTTCAAGGTATTTTGGAGGTTGTAAGTGAATATCGAAGCTTGGTATGGTTTTGGTAAGTCTGAGGGATCATCAGAGAATCATCAGAGGCAGAGCCTCTGGGGTGGGGACAGCAGCTCTAGCTGTCATCTGCTTTCTCACTGTGGCCACTCATCTTGGGACATTATGGGGTTACTTTGCCAGGTCATTCTGAAAGGGAAGCTTTATGAAAAATATATTGAACATCAGGTTGATAGCATCCAGTCAAAATAAAAATAAAGTTTTGCTTAAAATATGTTTTCAGCATCCTTTTCTGTTGCTTAGGTGCTGCCAAAGGATGAGTTTAACAGACTCTTTTTCCAAATTCCAATCATGTAGTTTTATTATGAGAAAATTAGTCTTCAATGAGTAAACAATTTAGATGAAATCAAAGTTCTTTTTCCCTCTCTCCCTCCCTCCCTTCATCTTTTCTTTCTTCTCCCTCCATTCCTTCTTTTCTTTATTCATTCCTTCCTAACTCCTTTTTCTTTTGCATTTGGGTTTGAAAAGGGCTGTCCCACTGCTTGGTAAAACTATACTCATTCTTCAAGGCAAAACGATTCACAGCTTTCTTGCTTCTCAATCCTCTGGGAATAATAAGAGTCTCTCCATTTCTGCCCATACAGGACTTTAGAAATGATGCTGGCATATGCCTCACATGTGTCAGGGCTGAGTTGTGTCTTTTCCACTAGACCATGAGCAAGGACCATGTTGTCCTTGGATTATATCCCCAGGGCTCAACCTGATATCTGGCATGAAGCTGGTCCATGAATGGGGGTGGAGTTCTGTTTTTCTGGTGATGTGCTTTTCAAAATTTATCGACCTTTGTTGTTATTTCACATTTGAGAAAACTTTGAGAAATGAGGGAAGAAAACTATCCAAGAGCTTTGCACTTTGAATTCTATTCCCTCCAGGTATTTAAATATAAATTGGAAATAGCCAATGTCCCCTATAAAAGACAGGCAGCAATGATTAACTTGAACAGAACAAGGTTTAAAAGTAGGTAAGAATTTCTTTGTTAGATTTACTCCCCACTTTTAACGAATAGATTTTAAAAAATAATGTGAGCTCTTTGGTGAACCTTAAATTATAGCTGAGCTTCTCATACAGATTTTTGTTCTTGCAGAATTTTTTTTTCCATTTACTTGGGCATCACATTTCCATTAGGGAGAGAAAAGGACACCATGTAGTTATTCCCTTCTCTATTAGTAGGAGTACATGAATACAAAAATATTCTAACAGGTATTTATTACTTGCCTCTAAAGAACATGTATTCTTGAGAAATTACAAATATAAAATTGGCTATGATTTTTAAAGTTTTGTATTTGTATTCCCATAACAAAAAAAACAACTAAATTAGAAATCTTTTGAAAATTTTAGATATACATTGTTTATCAGTGAAAAGCATTTTGTGGTAGGACTAGGTTATGAGGGAAAGAGATTGAGGTTAGTGACTAAGCCCACACAATTTATCTTGGCCAGGCAGCCTGCTAACTGCCTGTCAATTGCTTGGCACAGACATTTAAAGTATCTTCTCTAGGTGAGAGAGCAGAAAATGCTGGAGTACGTTTAACAATGCAAGGCATGAGGCCATTCTCTCCCAGTAAGCTGCTGAATGGAGAACGCTGCTGCTTTGATGGGGAAGCCAGGGAGCATGGTATAAAAGATGATTCCTTGAAGAGTGAGGTTATGGCATGCATCTGTTGCTTATGTTGTAAAACAGATGCCCTATTTGATTAGGTGCATTTTAGTGCTTCATTGGAATCATGCTCTATTACTGTAACATTCAAAGAGCAGAAACAGGATAGAGAGGGAGACAACAACAATATTCAGTAGGCATGGAGTAGAGGTCGGATCCCTTCTATGGGAACAATGAGAAAAGATCAATTTGTAGAAGCTTCAGGAACCATAAAGTGGCTTGAAGTCAAACAGTTATCACTTGCATGGGAGGTAGCGACACAGAGAAGGAAGGGCCCCTGAGTGGAAAAATCCCTCCAGCCTGGTATACACGTAGCAGATAAATAATGATAAAGTAATCAAATAATTTTAAAAGATAATAAAAAAGACTTTTACCTAGGAAATCACTATATTGGAGTCAACTGATTTTTTATTCTGTCTGAATTCTCAGGTAATTGTTTTACTACCCATCCTATAATATATGTGCATGTAAAATTTCCTTCTTTGTATAATGTTTATCATAACTACAGTAAGAAGATGATTCTGTGGTTGAAAGCACACCATTGCCCTAGAAAACTGAACTGAATTGGTTAAGAATTGGCACACTTCTGTTTTACAGGTTTATTCTGAGTATCCTGGAATACTCGGTGTAATGTTGTGAACTTCAAGAGCATATTTCTCACTTTATAATATCTAAAAACTTGATGACAAATTTACCCAGAGCTGATTTAATCCAAGGTGATATTTACTAATGTTATTCCTAATCAAACGACTATTTTTTCAAATCATTAATCAACATTTACAAAGTGCACCCATTCAGGGGCTGGGGCATAGAACTGAAGACAACAAAACCTTTATCTTCATGGATCTCCTTTTTATAAACTCGCTGACACACTAAGTATCTGTATGAAACAGCGAGACAATAGAGGCGTCTCAAGATCTTGAGCTAGAATACTTGTTTCCTCTGTTTTCTACAGAATTATTATTTTTTTAAATAGAGAGGCAGTAGAAGATATTGGTCAATAGCAAAAGCTCAGAATTCAGGCTGCCAACATTCAAATCTTAATTCAGCTCTTACTAGCTGTGTGATGTTTGCAAGTCATTTAACCTTTGTGCACCTGAATTCCTAATCATGAAGTGGGAGGATACAGAATTCGTCCATGCTGTAGCAACCTGTAGGGGTTGGAAAGAGGGCTCAGGACATATGTAGCAGATATTATGACAACAGATCTGGCCACATCAGAAAATCAAATGAGATTGAATGTTTATCTCCAGGAAAACAGCAAAGCACTAGACGCGGCATTCATTTTACTCGTTCACCTACAGATATTGAATGAGTGCCATGCACTGTGCGATAAGCTGAGGGGGAAATGACTGAGATGGTGCTTGCACTCAAGGAACTCACAATCTAATGCATGGTACAAGCACACTGTTGAACATTTTTTATACAATATTATGGCTCAAGAAATGTTTTTTGATGTTATTGTCCAAAGAAGAGGAGGACAAAATTTTAAATTGCATAAGTTAAAAACATATTGAGGAAGCATGCGGCTTAGTAAAGGAGAGGGATGTCATCAACAGATTCAATGTGACAGAAACTGTAAGGGGGTTGCAGACAAAGTGCTAGTAGCGTCCAGAGAGACGTTCCTCACAGCTCAGGGCGGCAGGAAGGTTGTTAGAAAAGGAAAATTTGAATTAGATCCAGAAGGCTATATTATTTTTAGAATATTTTTAATTTAATTTTCCTTGTGATCATATTTGAGAGAGAGATACAAATCTGTGTGGATAATCTGGAGGCATGACCAGGGCTTGAGAGTCACCACAGAGTGACTACTGGGGATCCTTCTAATATCAGCAGGTCTCTTCTGTTGTGCCAGTTAGTTTCTCCCCGGAGAAGTTCTGAAGACTTTTGCCTGGGATGTCAATGCCTAACTTCCATTGTTCTGGGAGCTGAGTGGACGAATGTGTCTGGGACATTCAGGAGATTTTTCCTCTCCCCTTGTTTTCAGCCTGTTGCTTCTTCCTGTCTTCCAGTGTTCTTGGTTTTAGGCTCCTCAGTCCCTGGTTGTGTGTTTCTGGGGAGTAACAATGGTAGTCAGAATTCTAGACGTGTGTTCTCCAAGGTTCCCATCCCCTGGTTACCCCATTAAATAGTAATCTAGGTACTGCTCTGAGGGGACTTTACAGATGGAATTAAGAATACTTAGCAGTTGACAGTAATATATAGAGATTATTCTGTATTTTCCTGGTGGGCATGATGTAATTATATGAGCCCTTAATAACAGAAGAGGAATACACAAGAGGGAGGCAGAAAAGGAGACACAGGCAGAAAAGGAGACACAGGAGGTGGGGCAGAAAGAAAGGCAGAGAGATCTGAACTATGAGAGGTACTCCGTGTGCCATTGTGCTACCTCTGGAAAGACAGAGAGGGTGATGTGATAAAGAAGGTAGAGTGGTTTTCAGGTGACAGCCAGCAAGGTGATGGGGACCTCAGTCCTACAACCTCAAGGACTTAAATTCTGCCAACAACCTGAATCAGCTGGGAAGTGAATCTTTCTCAGAATTTTCTGATGAGCCTAACCATCCAGGGGATCCTTCTGTTGACACTTTAATTTCAGTCTTGAGAAGCCAGTGGAACCAACCTGGACTTTAAACCAACAGAATAATAAGGTAATTAATACATAGGTATTGCTCTAGGCTGCTAAATTTGTGGTAATTTGTTATAACAGCAATAGAAAATCAACACAGTAACAAACCGCTGATGTCCTCCTGGCCTGCTAACCAGTGGGGAGAAGGGGGTGAGGTGGAATCTGGAATTTAACTTCTCATTATAGAGACTTTCAACTGATCTCCCACCCCTCACATGGTCTTCAGAGGTACCTAGTACATCCAGCTCCCAAGCTTTTCTGTGATTCTGCAGGGCAAATTAACTTATGTGTAGTTGACCTCTCTGCCGCAGGTACCTACATTTCAGTATTTCTTTCTTTTGCAAATCAGTTGTCACTCACATCATGCTTCCACTTTTCACATTTTGTTGATTTATCTCATCTGCTATCACTTCCATTGCAGTCCTCCCTGTCCTTGAGAATTTCTTCCTTTAAAAATATTTTATGTTGTCGTTGCAGTGGGGTTTGGGGAGCTGAGGTGGGGTGGGTGTGTGCAATTAATCTGCCTTATGAAACTAAAGTCTTTATGTATAATTATAATAAAAAATGTGGAAGAGAAGAAAGTTACAAAAAGGGAAAAGTAAGCCAATATGAGGGAGGGAAAGTTCGAGAGGTAAGAGGAAGGGAAATTTCAGGATGTAAACAGAAGGACGGGATAGTGTGTTTTGATTAGAGATGCTCATGTAAGAGAGTAGAAGGAAATAAGGCTGGAAAGGCTATAGAAGACCAATCATTGAGGACTGTGAGGGCTGAAGCTGGGAAGTTTGGAATTGACTCATGGCACTGGAAAGCCTTGAAAGTCTTTGAACAGAAATAATCAGAAATTTGCTTTAGAATGGTTAATTTGCCAGCTATATGTAAATGGACTAGGGTGGAATGGGAAAAACATTAGTGGGAAGGCTCTGACAATCTGAGAGTCATGGGTCTGAAATGTACTGTCTGCCACAGTGGCGACTCGCCACACGTGGTCTGTTGAGCACTGGAAATGTGGCTCATGTGACGGAGGCACTGAGTTTTAAATATAGTTACATTTAAAATTTAAGAATGCTACACAATTCAGCTGTTGGAAAATTTTTATGTATGTTTTGAACAACATGGGTATGTGAATATTTTTCAACTACAAGTTTTATTATGCTGTACATCTAAAACTAATACAGAATAATATTGAATGTAAACTGAAGTTGAAAATAAAAACAGATCCAGTATTTCCATTTAAAATTCAGCATCTGAACTCAAATATGTTGTAAGTGTAAAATGCACATCTGATGTTGAATACTTAAACAAAGATTGCAAAGAATCTCATTAATATTTTTATATTAATTACATGTTAAAATTATAATATTTTGGACATATTGGGTTAAATAAAATATATACAGGGTCCAGCACAAATAATGCCCTTTTTATTACAAATTCTTTTATTATAAAATCATAAGCATGTAATTGTGCAACATAACATAACAATCACACTCAAGAACACCCATATGACATTTTAGGTGAAATGTTCAAATTGCTGACCATCTTGTGAGAGATATTCACACACCCTGCCAAGCATACTCAAGCAAGCTTTACTTCTGCCAGACCCTGTATATTATTGAAATTTATTTTACCTGCTTTTAAAACTTTTTATAATGTGGCTACTGAAAAATTTAAAATTACATATGTGGCTTATATGATATTTCTATTGGACAACTCCAGTCTGAACTGTTTATGGTAGTGTTCATCAGAGGGCAACGGGCATTTGAGAACATTATGGAGGTAGAGTGGATTCTTAGAAGTTGGGTGGACTTGCACATATGTGATAGGGTTCTGGCAATGTAGAAGGTGAGGAAATGTGGATGGAGGAGAAATCTAGGCTGTCATGAGAGACCTCAAGCTGGGAGAGAAGAAGCTCATGCAAATGTTCTGGAGAGAACATCTGGATGTTTGAGACATATCATCTAAGGGGAAACAGTTACCTTAGAACTGACATTAGAAGTGGTAGCTGTTGTCAGAGCATCTGAGCTTGTGGACTGAGCTTAACGATATGGGATTCGGATATGGTGAGGATAATGGTGAGATTGTGGCGGATCTAACAATACATAGCAGAGGAATAGGGAATGAACTGAGGTCCATGGACGGGCACAAAGAAAACCCAAACAATATACCCAAACCAATTTCAGTGATCTGAGGTAAGAGTGGGCTCTAGTCCTACAGGATAAGATCATTGGGAAGCATAGAAGTGCTCTGACTTGACCTACGGATCACATGTATATCTATGGCTTAGCATCACATATTTGAATCCTAGGTCTGGTTGGCAGAAAAGAATTCAGCAATTATGACTGGGAATTATCCCTGGGTGTTGAAAGTGCATTGATTTTAAGACCCAACATATTATAGAATGAGAGGTACCTAGAGATATTTAACATGCTTCTGAACTATTTTGAAATTGTTGAAAAAATTAGTGAGGACATTTGTGGATTCAGGAGTAAAAATCTAGGGAGGACAAAAATGGACAGTGGAGGTGGGAAAAGAGGCATAGCCATTTTGGATAAGAGGAAGCAAGGAATGGAGAGGAGAGGGAGATTATTATCTAGTTGGTGCTAATGACAGAAAAGAGTAGGATTGGTTTTGAGTCAGAGATAATGAATTCTGTTTACCTTATGTGGAATTTCTTTCTGTGCATTTGAGATATTGACATCAGCCAGGACTAGAGAATAAAAAAGTTATCAGTTTTGGAGATACAAAATATGAGAGTTTCCTCACATAATCGATTGTTTGCAGTGAGATTGCCAAGACTGAAGATACTGAAAGAACTGAAGCCAAGTATGTAAAGTGTTTTACTATCTTTAAAGAGCCTCTGCCTCCATTAAGATCAGAATGCCAACCATTAATTAGTAATGAGATGTGACTGCCAAGTGGTCAGAATGTTCTTGTTGGCTCACCAATGTATTCTCTCTAATAAGCAACAGGAAACATAGATATTAATTTGGAAAATAATATTGAAATATATAATCAGAGAAAACAGAATTAGGTGGTTTTAAGGAATGTTTTCAACAGCATATGGGAGTCCAGTGAATCCATTTCCTACTAAATGAAAAAAAACTTTTAAAGTATTGGTGTATGTTCTTTGTCATTCAGATAGAGCAACTTCTTCCCAAGTCATGTTTTTGGGAGAACTAATAACATATCCACTAAACTCTGCTCTTTGTAGATTCCAGGAATGCTGCTCCATTTTGTTTATAATGACTTTGTAGCATCATCTACCATTCAGTAGACTTCCACGGCATGTTATCATTTTATATTGATCATCTCTTTAGTTGGAATATAGGGAAGTCCTTGATTTTATCAGAGCTAATCATATTGTATGGTGGCTACACTTGGGAAGGTTTCCTGTAGGCATCTCATCTCATTCCTCTTGGTCTTTGTCAGTTTAATCACAAAAGGATATTGGTTGGCCAGGAGAGGTTAGGTTACATAGTATAACAAATGATACCAAAAATCTCTGGTGTGTGACAACAATGGACAACATGGACAATGTCCATTAGGACTCTGCTCCTCCTCATCCGCACTCTGGGATCCAGCCTGATGGATCAGCCTCTATCTGGAACAATACCATTTGTTGTGTCAGGGGCAGGGGAAAAAGAAGAACACACAGAGGAGCCCATCCTGGCTCTTGAAGATTCTAGTGGAAAAGTCACAGCTCAAATGGTCTCATCTAAGTTCGCTAGAGTGAGACTCCTCACACAGGGAAGGGCAGCCAATATTGGAGAGTCAATCACAGCTGTCCCTTTAGAATATCTTCACCCATTTCTGTCTGCTGAATAAGTTTTTTTTAATTGTTGAAGATCTTAGGGCCCAAGTACTATATGTGAATACATTTTAGTCAATAAAAGTGCATTATAGTGAAGCAGTGTGATGTTTTCTCCAGGACTGAGATGATGGAGTTCTCTTCAGACTATAGTTTGACAGAGAGGGAGGACCATAGCTGAGGAAAGAAAATGAAAGTGAGCTGTTATGGATCTGTGCTGATGAGAACTTCTTTCTGAGTTTCTTCCTGATGGTATTGAAAATAATGCATTTACCAGATCAATTGGCACATACTGCACCGAAGACCTAGTTTGCTTGTTCTAGTGAAGATGTCATATCTGGGACCACAGCTGCAATAAGGGCTATCACAGGTAGTCTCCAATTATCTGTCGTGCTTTCCTGGGTTAATGGCGAGGCTATACTGCATATCCTTTAAATTTTTGAGAGTGGTACTAATCTCGGATAATCTGCCTGACATTTGGTATTGCTTCTGATTTACTACTACCTTGGCCGAGGGTTTGACCATTGCTATCATGATGAGCATTGCTTTGCAGATCAGGATCTCCTGGGTGAGTTGTATTGCAGCTACAAGTATCCAACCCAGTTAAACATTCAGGGACTAGGGATATGAAAACAGGATGATTCCTTGGAACTATTGGACCTATTCTGACATGGACAGGGACTAGGCTCTATTCATAGCCTCCCTCTTCAGGTCTCCATTTTTAGCAGATGGGTTGTGATGACAATTTAAATCCCTTTGTGTCACTCAGATTATGTATACAACAGTCCTTAAAAGAACTACTTATTTTTATTTCCCTAAATTGGTTCATATATACATAAATCATGTTTTTTCTGTGCAGCAGCAGCTCATCAATTCTTAACCAGTTTTGTTTGTGTAAGTCATGCTAAGTTCTTGTGACTGCTCAACTTATCTTGCCCTTAGGAACTCAATGGTCTATTAGCCTCATGTTGCCATCCTAGCTTCTGCCTATTATAGTAATTATATCCATCTTGCCTCTGATGAGTAAGTGTAATATCTGGCCTCTGAGGTTTCAGAGTACCATCATCCACATTGTCCTCTTGACAGCAGGGAGCCCAGTTTCATAGCAACATGTCCTATCATCAACCTGGGCTACAGAGAATAGACATTACTCAGATTCTCAGCAATGCCACTATTCCCCTCATTAATGCATTCCCTATTGACTCAGCGAAGTAATTGTTTTTTCTCACTCCCTTAAGATCATAGGTCCCCTAAGTTCTGTGGTCTCACATAATAATATGCTTTTGTTTGCTCACTGCTCTGAGACTATGGATCTCTTTTTTCAACACTCTGCCAAGGCAGTTTGGATGTCTTCATAATACTTAGTGTAGGTCATTAATGAGTCCAACAACCTGTAGATAGTCATCCCAGCAGCACATGAGAATAATATTCAGGCGTTATGTAACCACCCCACAATTCATATGCCAAAGTAGTTCTCAAATTGAGCCTACATCAGAATTCCCTGGAGGGCTTATGAGAACACAAATTGCTGGACACTAACCCAGAGTTTCTGATTTAGATGGTCTTGGCTGGGCCTGAAAATTTGCATCAGGGGATGCTGATGCTGGCAGTCCAGGGACAATGTACTGAGGACCATTTGGCTAGAATATAGGGCAGAGTCATCCCTTAGCCTTGTGTTCTCCATGTTTCCACACCCAAATCACCCGAGGTTGAAGGCCATCTGTTGGTGACACAAATGGGGAGTGTTTGATACAGTTTAGGTAAATGAGAATGTACGATCAACATGTTTTAGTATGCATTTTTGCTTGTTGATTTAAAATGACACTGTTGATGCATAATGCTTGCTTGGGGGTTAATTATGATTCTTTTTCTGCCCCAGTTTTTCATCCAGGGTAGATAGGTGACTGTGGGACATGTTTTCCACTTCAGTGATGCCCACTGTCTGTCCTCCTGCGCTCTGACTGGCTTCCACCTTTAAGGGAGACTAGGTCCTCAGTAGGCATTATAACAACTTCACATTTAAAAACTATAAACCAGAAACTATCATTTCCCAAATTAAAATTTTGTGATTTTATATATAATGTTTCAGTCACTGAATGTATTCCAAGATAATAAAATGAGCTGAAATAGAGTTTTTGAAGAACACTGACAGCGAGAAATTTCCTATCCAATTAATGTTCCGATTTGGCTCTTCACCTCCGCTTACCACTCCTCCTTACAAGTCAGCTTGTCTAGGTTCAGGCTACCAAGATCAATTGCTGTGAATTTCAGATGTTCAGCAAGCTGTCAGATGCTGCTTAGATGTTTCCAGGGAAACAGCTTTGCTTATCAGCAGTTGTCTCCACAGATTTTAAATACACCATTTCCTGGATATAGAAGCAATCAGCTAGGATACTTGTACCACTGAAAAGCCCACAAATCTTATTTAAACTATACTACAGACAAAAATTAAGGCATTTCACAATCTTTTTAATTTGAAAGATAGGTCCAATAAAAATTATATAATTGAGATTCCTGCATTTTCAATATAAATGAAGGATTTGTGCATAAAACTCTTAAAACATTGAATAATCTAGTTTAAACACAAAGTTTAAATTTTATAGATTTCTCCTGCATCATGGCTTTACTTTTAAGCAAGATATTTTTTAAAAGATTATGTTTGAAACTTTATGACATGATATATTAATCCCACATGTAAATTAATTGCAACCCCATGTCAAGCTTGAGAGCAGGAATCCTAGCATCTTGAATTTTAGTGAAATTTGAGAACCTCTGTTCCTGCATAATGTTTAAAATTGTTCCTACTGAAGAAAATTAAGTGTATTCAGAGAAAAGCTAACTAAACGAAATACACTTCCCTGACCGTGTAGGAACACTCTTGCCACAGACCCCCAGTCTGCAATAAGCACGTTTATCTGGCAGCAACTCTGGCCAACAATTGCCCATGGCCCCCTGCAGGGTTGCGCAGGCCAGTGGCTCTCTTTAAACCCTTGGTGGGTGTGTGTACAGATCTCTCCCAAAGATCTGAGAATAAACTTGTAGAGAATGTACTTCAGCCTATTATTGATTGGCTAATCTTTAAAATAACCTTTTGTCTTAGGGGTTTCTTTAAAATTTCTTTACCTTTTCTTTGCCAAGAAATGCATTAGTAAGCAAGGTAAAAGTGCAGAGGAGCAAATGGTACCAGTTTGAGTGGATGGTTTTAGACTAATTTTGTTTTCTTTCTAACTGGGCCTAATTTTGTCTAATATCTTTAGTGTGTTTGGGTCATATCAAGGAAAATATGTTTATATTTATAATTTCCAGAGGTTTATAAAATAGTTAGAAAATGAAACCTGTTATATAAGAAACAAAATAATAAACAGAGCTACACTGCTTAGTTCAAAGAAGGATAGCTGTGAGTTACAGTAAGAGAAAGCTTCATGAAAGGAGAGAAACCGAAGTTGGGCCCTGAAAAAATATAAGGTATTTTTAGTATATATGTATAATAATGGGAGGTATCAAAAATGTAAAACTTGGAAGACTGATCCTAATACCTCTTTAAAAATCAACATTTTTAAAAGAAATTTATTAAAAAGGAGTCATTCGAAAGGTGAACTAAGATGTGTGTACATGTTGGTTCGTGCCACCTTTGTTTACACCCATTTATATGAAACTCAGGAGGGGATTTATAATAGCTAAGTTATAATATTCTCATTCAGTGTGCACTTTGTACATGATGAGTAAGTCCTAGAGATCTACTCTACAACACTGTAATTATAGTTAACATTACTTCATTGTCATTCCAAAGCCCAAACTCAAAAATGCTTACCCAATTATGACATATAAAAAGGCAGTAGAACACCATTTTCTGATTGACTGGATGAAGTAATATTTTTTACAAACCATTCTCCATTCTACATACCAGTTTATACACCCTCAGAATCCTCTAGTAGTTTCCAATCGCTGTATTTGTTGATAAAATCAAACCCATAAGTCATTTTTACATAAATTATTGGCAAATCACATTATACATGACTGAAACTATACCCATTGATAGCAACTCTCCATTTCCTTATTCCTGAGTCCCTGGCAACCACTGCACTATTATTCTCCCTTCCTATGAGTCTGACTATTTTAATACCTCATATAAGCGAGTCATGCAGTATTTCTCCTTCTGTGACTGGCTTATCTCACTTAGCGTAACATCCTACAGGCTTATCCATGTTGTTGCCTTCTTTTTCAAGGCTTAATAGATCTTACTGTATGCAAGGTCTGTCCAGAAAGTATCCAGCCAGTACTATGAAAAAGAGACATTTATTGACGATACAAAAGTAAGAAGCACTGTACATAGGACGACAATGACACCCCAGTCCCCTTCAAAGTAGGCACCTTGGGATCTCACACACTTCTTTTTAATCGCCAGCAGCTGCTCCGATGTATTTTCCTGCATCTCACCAATGGTCTGAAATCTCTCTTTCAAAGGTGATTTTAGTTTTGGGAAAAGCCAGAAGTTGCAGGGTGCCAAATCTGAGCTGTAGGGGGGTTGAGTCACCTGAGTGATTTGATGTTTCACCAAAAAAGTCTGCATGAGACATGATACATGAACAGGCATGTGGTGATGAAGCTGTCAATCACCAGTTGTCCATAGCTGCAGCCTTCTGAATCATTTGAATAGTTTTTACAGAGGAATGTTCAAGCTTAATACAAAATTTGATGCAGATTCATTGAATACTTGCTCAGTCATTATGAACGTGATAGTCACATAGTACACAGATTCACTCAATGTTGTCTGCCAACGTTGTCAATCAATGTTGACTACCAACGTTGTCTATTAACTGGTACAATGAAGTCATCATTGTTCACACATGTGCATTCCAGTCCGCGCTCTTTGGTTGCCAGGTGATATTGGTTTTGTGTAAACTGTTCTAGTTGTATTAATAATGGTTGGATTTTTTTCTCTGACAGACCTCATGTATCTACCACATTTTTATTATCCATTTGTCATGGATATTTAAGCCTGTTGCCATATCTTGACTACTGTGAACATGGGAATGCAGATATCTCTTTGAAATTTTGACTTTAATTCCTTTGTCTATATACCAGAAGTGGGATTGCTGGGTCATAGGATACGTATATTTTTAATTTTTTGAGAAACCACCATACTGTTTTTTACCGTGGCTGCATTACTTTATATTCCCACCAACATTGTACAACTGTTGCAATTTCTCCACCCCTTTGCCAACATATTATTATTATTATTCAATAATAGCCATCCTAACAGGTGTGAGGTAATCTTATTATGGTTTGATTTGCATTTGCCTGATGATTAGTCATATTAAGCATATTTTTATATATCTGCTTGCCATTTTATATCTTTTTTGGAGAAATGTTTATTAAAGTCCTTTGTCCATTTTTTAATTGGGTTATTCATTTCTTTGTTGTTTCCTAGTTTCTATTAAGTTGTAGGAGTGCCTTATGTTTTAAAAAATATTAATTCTTTATCATATATGTGGTTTTTAAATATTTCTCTGATTCTGTAGATTTCCTTTTTACTCTCTTGGTTATTTTGTTTGCTGTGCTAAAACTTTTTAGTTTAATGTAATTGTACTTGTCTATTTTTGCTCTTGTTGCTTATGCTTTTGTTGTCCTATCTAAGAAGATCACCAAGAACAACATCATAAAGATGTTTCAAATTGTCAGGTTTTATGTTTGCATCAGTACTCCATTGTGAATTGATTTTTTTTGTAAGGTGTCAGATAAGAGTTCAATATTATTATTTTGTATATGAATATCTATTTTCTTAACATGATTTGTTGAGGAAACTATCCTTTTTTCATTGTGTTTTCTTGATATCTTTGCTGAAGATCAGTATATTGTATAAGAATGGGCTTATTTCTGGATTCTCTACTGTTTCATATACATCTGTTTTTATGACAGTACCATAATGTTTTAATTACTGTAGCTTTGCAATAGATTTTGAAATCATGAGGTGTGATGCCTCTGTCTTTGTTCTTCTTGCTTAAGATTGCTTTGGCCATTCGGAGTCTTTTGTGTTTCCATATGAATTTTAGGATAGTTTTTCTATTTCTGTGAAAAATACCATGAGAATTTTGATAAGGATTGTATTGAATATGTAGATTGCTTTGGGTAATATGGATTTTCGAGCAATATTAATTCTTCCAGTCTATAAAGAGGGGACGTCTTTCAATTTATTAAGTCTTCTAAAATTTCTTTCAATAATTTATAGTTTTCGGTGTAGAAGTGTCTAATAGCTTTGGTTAAATTTATTCCTAAGTATTTTATTCTTTTGCTGCTATTGTAAATGGAATTGTTTTTTTAATTTTGTGTTCAGATAGTTCATTGTAATTGGAAAGAAACACATCTTATTTTTGGATATTGATTTTTGTATCCTGCAAGTTCACTGCATGTTATGTCAGCATCCTGAGTGAGATGAGACTCCAGGCAGTACAGCAAAGGATCGGGACTTTGGAAATATGCTCCACTCCTCTCTCCTTACAAGGGGAGAAGCCTCGAGTTCTCTACCTTCTCGCAGTCGATTGGAACTCGGCCAGCTGCAGCAACCTTGTTCAGCTCTGAGCTGTACAGCTTGGAGGAGGAGCTGATGTGAAATTACCCTTCTTACCCATGCAAATGTGGCTGTTCTTGGTTTTGGTTTTGTCTGTGTACTACGGTTTCTCATTCTGAATTCTGGACTTCTCATAAAATTATTTTAGCCCATATATCATTGTTACATCAGGGTTTCTGTTGGGGTAGGACGGCTGGAACTTCTTATTTGACTATCTCATTGACCTGGATAACTGACATTACCTGTGTTTGAATCCATCCTCAGTCACCTAACTCACTCTGTGACTTGAATTAATTCACCCAGCCTTTCAAAGCCTCACATTTCTTATCTGTAAAATGGGGATAATAGTGACAGCTACCAATAACCTTTTGTCAGAATTTAATATCTGTTCGGCCATTAAGAAAGTGATAGGCACATAGTAAAATCTCGATAAATGTTGGCTATTATTGATTTTATCACTATTTTTATATTCTTGGATGATGACATCTCTGAATTTAATTACTACCCATATACTGACTCTAATTAACTAATACCTTTATCTTTGTCCTCCAGATTTGGCTACTTAACATCACCTCCAAGTTTAATGTATTGTAACTGCACATGTGACGGTTCCCTGAAACTCGTCTCTCTGCCAGTGTTGCTTATATTAATAAATGGCATAATCATCCACCTACCAATACAAGCCAGTGACATTGGTGTCATCCTTAATATCCTTTTCCTTTAAGTGCCGTATATGTCCTTGATCAAGTTTTGTTAGTTTTACCTTCCAAAAAAAAACCTCTAGTATTTTTCTGTTTTCTAACTACAACCTCTCTACTTTGTATAAGCCACCGTCGCACCTTGCCTGATCACACTCATTCCCCAAAACCTCTCTTTCCACTTAGCCCATTGTTCTGTGGACAGAAGTCAGGACAATGCAAAGGCGTATCCAATCATGTCACTTGCCTACCTAAAACACTTTGGGGGCTACTTATTATTCTTACGATAAGACTTAAGTCATTAACAGCATTCCAAATATCTCAGTATAATCTGGCCCCTTCCTGTGTTCAGTGTCAACTTGTGTCACTCTATATCTTACACTCTGGGCTACAGCCATCCTGGCTCTCTTTCATTCCCTCCCGTACAATATGAATATTTTTGCTTGAGGACCTCTGCACAGTGTACATGGTATTCCTTTTGCCTGAAGTCCTTCCCCTCCATCACCCGCAAACATCCATAAATCTTTCAGGTCTCTGCTTAACTGTGATCTCCACTGGAAAGTTTCCCCTGACACCATAGTCTAGATCAGGACCATATTCTTATTCTTAGCATAGTTCATATTTAATTTTAAAATCACTTATTGTAGTTTTAATGAAACAGTTAATTATGCACTTATTGATTTAATTTTACCGGTATATATGTTTTTTCAGGTAGAAGGTAGGTTTTAGGAGGGCAGGGATTATGTCTATCTTATTCATGCTATGTCTGCAGCATCTACATGATGTCTTGCAAAGAGATGGCTCCTAACAAACATTTGTTGAGTGATGAATGAAGGAATGGAGAATGTGATAACTGAGTTGAGTTTTGAAGAACATATGCCTGGGGATTCAGATGGTAACAAGGGATACTGAACATGAGGGGGTACTAGAAGGAATACAAGATGCAGGGAGATGATCATGGCAAGAGATGAGGTGGATACTTATGCAGAAGTAATGAAAAGCACTTGCATGACATTCTAAGACATATGGATTTTACCCTGAAGACAGTTCAAAACTATAAAAGAAATGTAAATAACTAAATAGGGCTTTGGCATAAAATACTTAGCAGAAGCATAGAGAATGGATTGGACAGAAGTAAATTTTGGGAGAGAAGATATAGAAGATGGATTTGAGAGAACTAAATTTTGCGATGGGGAGCCAATTAGAAATCTGTTAGACTAATTGGTTTAAGAAATGCTGATAGCCTGGATCAAAGCAGGTGTGTAGGAATGAGAGACAAATTCTGAAGATGTTAAAGGGTCTGAGAGCACTTCGTTGCCAATTAAATTTGGAGAGTAGGGAGCAGGGGCTGTGGATCAGTCCTTGGTTTATACTTTAGACAACTGGATGGAATAGTGTTGAAATCCATAAAGGCAGGAAATAAAGTGCAAGAAGATGAAGTTCATGGTGGTAACATCGTGATATGCTTCTGTAGTGTTGTGTTTGAGGCACTTGAGAATTATCAATGGAGCTGCCTAGTGATGGGTACTGGAGGCAGTGGATATCATAGGAGTGACTGCACTTGTGCAAAAAGCAATGTAGAACTTCATTCAAGCATCCTTTGAGTATTCAGTAAAACTCTTAGTTCTAGGAATATACACATATGTATAGATACAAAATTTTGGATACAATTTTAGTGAGTTCACAGATATCCTGAAAGCAATTTTTTTTGCTTAAAAATAAGAAGAAAACAGAGCAGATAAACATGGGTAAACATAAAGGAGTAGGCAAACAAGACCAGTTCTAAAAGAATAATATACTGACTAGGGATAATGAGTGAGAATAAAGAATTGTGTCAGAAAAATAAAAGCAAAGGAGAAGAGAATTTTAAAAAGAAATGAGCAAGCAATCAGGAGTGTTCAGATGTTTTAGAATTGTAGAGTGATGTTGTAGGGGTAGAAGTTCAATTGCCTCCAAAATTAACAAGTGAGGAAGTAAAATTAAGTGCGTCATATTCTTTTCTCCTAACTTGGTATTATGGAAGAAGAGAGCAAAGGCACATGAAGGCATAGGTTCAAGGCAAGGATTTTTTTCATTTTAATTTTTTATTGATTTATCATAAATATGTTTCTGTGTGGATGGTAGAGAGGTATTAGCAGTTATTTGAACAATATTTAGGGATTTTTTTTGTCTTCACTTAGGAGAGAAGACATGAAATGTTCTGACAGTGGGGTTCAAGTACATGGTTTATAATTTGTGAGAGAGTCAGCAATTCAGTGCTGCCCTATGTGCAGAATAGGTTCCACTGGGATCCTGCTAAGGCAGTAATTGTCTTGTCATAGGAAGCGAGCAATCACAGACTGGTAACAGATTGCTAGGGGCAGTGCAAAGGGAACTCACAATTAAGTGAAACGTGAACATCAATGCCCCTTTTACCTCTGGGATGTTAATGGTTCTTTTTTTGGGAAATCCTAGCAAGCATCAGAAAAACTTTTATCCTTCTTGTCTGAGAAAATTGGTGCCCTAAATTCAGAAAGGTGAGTTGTACTGCAAGCAGTATTTGAATAGTTTTGGGTTGATATGCCATGGGAACTCTCTGTCAGATCTAGTTACAAAAACATGTGCTGCATTAGATTTAATCAAAGGCGATTATGTCAGAGCTTCTGCCTGGGGTATTTGCTACTGATGATGTTATTTTCTTTCTTTGAAGCCATCTGGGATTAAATCATGAGATCATAGAGTGATATTTGCTAATTTTACCTTAACTTTGAAAAAGAAGTGATTATTTTCACACAATTTCAGAATGTGAGATTGCTAATGCAACAATAAATATCTATTTACAGCATTTTTCCTTTTGAAATAAAGTACCCCAAGGGCCTCTAATGGACAAATTCAATTTCAATGAATTTGACAAAATAGAATTATTCAATATTTCAAAATCAGTTTAATAATTAAGTAGTAACCCTACATAGCAAATTTTATTACATCAAAAAAGAAATAATGTACTATCTTCCCACTTTTATTTTTTGTGTCTGTGTTTCTAGGTATATATCATTCTTGTAAAACAGCCCTTAATGTCTGACATGGTAAAAAGAAGGACACCAGACAGAAAGAGGTCCTTTTAGCTCCCATTCTGTCAAAGAGCTGGCTTACTTGGTCTGCTGAATTTGGGCACCAAAAGGATGATGTCAACTATCAATTAGATCTGCTCAGTGCAAGTATCTCCAAGTGGTATATATCACTCTAGACTTCATAAGAATAATAGATTAGTTAATAAAAGCTAAAATTACATGATGATAAAATTTTTTTTCACATAACACTGAGCACTTTTGATAATAGCTACCATTCTCTGTTCACTAACTCAGTAGATGAAGCCCATATTCAGGAGTAGTTGGATTAGCATTGTGATCTTTGTCTTTCAATGAATTGGTTCTGTTTCTCCCTCCTATCTTATTTTTATTCATTTATTCAACAGATATTTATTGGGCACTCTTATGGGCTGAATTGTGTACCCCAAGAAGAACCATATGTTGAGGTCCTGACCACTAGGACCTAAGAATTTGAGAAGTAATTAAAGTTAAATGAGGTCATTAGCATGAGCCATAATTCAATATGACTATGATCCTTATAAGAAGAGAAGATTAGCATACAGACACACCCAGAGAAAAGATGATGTAAAGATAAAAAGGGAAAAAGAGCCATCTACAAGGATGTCAAGCCAGGAAAAGAGTCATTCCAATGAAACCAAAGCTGCTGATACCTTAATTATGGACTTCTAGAATCCAGGACTGCAAGAAAATACATTTCTGTTGTTTAAGCCACCCAGTGTCTGGTGCTTTGTTATGACAGGCTTAACAAACTAATATAGACACCAATTATATGTTAGGTACTGCACTATCATGTAGTATGGTGATTCTCTAACTTTAGCGTGCACAAGAATTACCTGGATATTTGAGAAAGTAGAGATTCCTGAGTTTCTGATTTAAGTGTGGAGTGAAGCACAAGAATTTACATTTCCAGTCATTTTGCAGGTGATGTGATGCTCCCAGTGGGACTGTACTTTGGAGGGTAGCATTGCCTTAGTAAATACAAATGCCTTTCAGACGGTCATAAATATCTTCCTGGTTGATTTGGTCACTAATGGCTAGTTTTTCAGGAACTTTGTAATCTCATTGTTAAATATATAAATCCTTGAAATTGGCCATGGAGGGAGTGTGTACATCACAGAAGCTGGTAATGCTACCAAACAAGGCTTTCATTACTGGATAGCCAGTGAATGATTTTATTAGATTGCTTTTCAGAAGTTATGGAAAAAGAAGATGGAAGGTAGAGAAAAGCTGAGGGTGTGAGCTGATGGGGAATCGCCTAAGGTGAGGAACACACGTGGAGTGAGGGCACAAAATGGCTAAATGCATATCAATGACTGCAAAGAACCTAAAGTCAGCAATTTTATTACTGTATTAATAATTCTAACAGATGTCTTTCTACCAGGTAGGTTGGAAAAAAGCAGGCAATTTGAATTTCTATCACTGCCCTGGTGCTCTGGCTGCTTGTTTAATATTATTTAACCTTTAGAGCAAAAGTCTTCTTTTTTAAGTTTATATTTTATATTTTATTTTTAATTGAATTTATTGAGGTGACATTGGTTAATGAAATTATACAAGTTTTAGGTGTACGATTCTATAATACATCATCTGTATAGTGTATCGTGTGTTCGCCACCACAAGGCAAGTCTCCTTCTGTCACCATTCAGTCCTCTTTTACCCTCTTCTACCTCTCCCCACCCCTCTGGTAATCACCATACTCTCATCTGTGTCCACGAATTTTTTGTGTGTGTGTTAGCTTAATCACCTCACCTGTAAAAAAAGAAAAAAGTCTTTTTTTTTTTTTTACATAAGGTGTAGATAGGATAATTTGAGCTGCTTCTTACATTGTGAGATTTCCGAGCACAATAACATAATGAAGAATCTGATCTCCACTCACTTTAAGATGATATATTTTTTTTTTAATTTAAATTTTGAAATGTAAATTCTTGTCTTGCTCAAAATTTGGGGACTCATGATTATGTAAATGCCTGAGCTGATGGAAACATGGGACTGTCTTAATTATCTTTCAAAGATGGTTGTGAAGATTAAATGACATCATGCTTTTTGTGTAAGTATAGTTGGTATGCCATATTATATTAGTTATATTAGTTTTGGGTGTATAATATAGTGATTGGACATTTTTATATATTACAATATGATTACCCCACTAATTCTAGTACTCATCTGTCACCGTGCAAACTTATCCCAACATTATTGATTATATTCCCCTTTGCTTTCTTCACTCAGCCCCCTCCTCCCCTCTGGCAACCATCTCTTGGTCTCTTTTTCTATGAGTCTCTTTTTGTTTTGTTATTTGTTTTTGTTTGTTTTTTTTTAGATTGCACAAAGAAGTGAAACCATACTGTATTTGTTTTTGTTTGTTTAACTTACTTTACTTAGCATAATACCCTCTAGGTCCATCCATGTTGTCACAAATGTGAAGATTTCATTCTTTTTATTGCTGTGTAGTATTCCATCATATATGCATATCTTATTTATCCATTCATCTATCAATAGACACCTAGGTTGCTTCTGTGTCAGAGCTATTGTAAATAATGCTTCAATGAACATAGGGGTGCATATATCTGTTCAAATTAGTGTTTTCATTTTCTTGAGATAAATACCCAGAAGGGAAATCACTGGGTCTTCTGTCAGTTCTATTTTTAATTTTTTGAGTTACCTCCATACTGTTCTCCACAGTGGCTGCACCAGTCTGCAGCCCCACCAGCAGTGCATGAGGGTTCTAACAGAGCATTACAAACTACTGAGTCACACAAACCAAGGTCAAATTAATGTGTGTTTGTGGTTGGAGAGTTTTGGCTAGATGGTGATCTGGAAGTTTGGGGAGTCTTGGTAGGTAAAACTTCAGAACAGTTATTTGTGTAATGTTATATTTGTTAATGTGGCTTTTTGACATATTTTCCTGTGCTTGCAAGAAATAGAGATGTAAATTTTAGTGACTTATCTAACAGAACTCTAGAGAAATTTCTTCATCACAGACTGATAATATGCTAATATTCCTATTTTTATTAATTAATTTATTGTTTACATTAATTTCTTCACTATTCATTCTTTCATGAAGTACTTATTGAGCTACTGCGTGTCAGCCTTGAGTTATGTACTAGGACGTAAGGTAGACATGTTTTATATTTACAGGGTGCTTACAAGTCTGGAGAAAGTGAAGGTTAAAGGGCATTTAAAAAGGTTGTGGCATTTTACTGAAGCAACACTTGTCTCTCTGGATTTGCTATACCCTTCTCCCCCCTACTAAAATACAGTATAGTTTCTAAAAAAAGATGGAGTTATTTGGCCCAAGATGGTAAGATGATCAGAATTTGTGTGCGTGTATGATACAGAATAATTACAGATGTTAGACTAACTGTTGTGACTACATAAGCACTACAATTAATCTTATTTAAATGCAAACTGGTAAGTGTCTCTTTCTTCAAAGACTGCACTAAGCCTGCCTCTTCACAGGGGAAAATCACAAGTACCTGGAAAACAAAGACCCCTAAGCAGTTCAGCCAAAACAATCTAAACACTAGAGTAATTTCACTTTGAAAAAAATATGTTTTTAAGAGTGTATAGCTTATTCATTTATAAGGGTATTAGAATCAGACCCTTACACAGCACAGAAGAAAATTTAAAATGCATACAATTCAAATACTGTAAGTCAACAGGCTGAAACCTAAGTCTGGATTAATGTTTTATTTTCTGTATTTTAGGATATTTTGATATCTTGTGGGATTCACTGACCAGGAAGAGACTGCCCCTCCCAGGGTGAGCTAATTCCTGGAAATAATAAATGGTTTAATTGTGAGTGCACCTTTGATATCCAAACAAACCAATCCAGAGCCGTACTCCAAACCACCTCCTTATCTGACTTCTTTACTCCAGGGGGCAATATTTTTCTGCCCTGAGCATCTCATGGCCAGGTGCCAGCCAAAGACAAGGGATGGCCTTTAACCCAGAGTCCACAGAAATTATTTAGACTGGCCAAGCCTAAGCTGCTTGCCCTGCCTCACCCATTCCTTCCCACAAAACCACAAAGGCACAGTGAAGGCTTCTGCCTATGCCTTTCCCTCAGCCCCTCTGCTCCCTGACCCACTCGGTGCTTCCCCAAGTGGCCTGAATCTGTGGCATTCCCCCCTCCTTGGGAACTGTAAATAATGCTTTTCCATGGCAACGATATCCTGACCTCTGGCCTCACCGTACCTGAATGCAAAAACATCCTGTATACCTTTTAAAACAAAGTCACAGGATTTCAGGTGTGGCCTTGGGAGGAATCAGAATAAGTTAGAAACACCTTTAGTCAAGTAGAGGCAGTGAACAGGGAGTGATCCAACTGGAGCAATGAGTGATCAGAATGGGTAACAGAATGAGGGTGACAGAGAAAAAAGGTACATGAGGATGATAAATAATGACCAAAATTAAAGCCAAGTCTATTCAGGCATCCATCTATGGCCCATATATGATAGCTGCAAAAATCTTCAACCTGCATGTTGCTTAGTCAAGTCCCAAAGAAAGTGCTATATTTTGATCAGCCCTTCTTAATTCTGAGCAAATTAACTGCTAATACAGACACATCTAGAAATATTTCATAACAGGCAGCCAGTTATGCACAGTGTACAACCGCCTTTGGAGGGTACCATTAGGACAGCAGCCCGGTGCCCTGTACTCCTACATGTACCTGCCACATGATGGGTCCAGTATTATTTTAATATCATCACCAGTAATAGCTTTTGTAATTACAACTATGCTACACTGTAGATACAATAATTACCTACTCTCAATAGATGGAGAAACTGAGGTATGGAAGGATTAAACAATTTGTCTCCACATATACAAAGGTAAATTTGTGGCAGAAAGTCATGAACACAAGCATTCCGACCCCAGACGCCACTGCCTCTTCCTTCCTTCCAGGCAGCTGATACTCAAATTTCAAATGCCACATATGTCTTGTGAAAACTTTCCTTTGCCCCTTCCCCGTGTTTTACAGGACATGAAGCATTCTTCTGTCATAGCCGGTTTAGCGATGGCTTAAACAGATTGCAAATTATTTGTCTTGTGTGCCTGGGAGGAAGGCCATGCAGGGTTACTCAAGGATAGTGTCAGGAAGCCTATCTTTTTACATATTTCTACTCTGTCATCCATTGATGTAGAATGTCATCCTCAGTTCTGCTACCTCACAATTGCACAATGGCTGCTACTCTTCCTGGTCTCTCTTCCACATTCTTGAGAAGGGGTGGACAAAGGGGCAAGCAGCTAAGTTGTACAATAGATTCTAGAGAGATAATGACTCTTTATTCAAGAAGCAATAACCTCTCCATAGACTTCTGCCTTTGGCAGAAGTGTACTGTATAATTTTCAAACTTTGATCGGTAGGAAAATCACCTGGGAGTCTTGGTAAAAATACAGAGGTGTGGGTCTTAACTTACTTCAACACCTCTGGGCTTCTGTGTTCGTTATAGCTCTTCCAGTGATTGAATGCACACCAATGTTCAAGAACAACTGTTCTCGGACAACTATCCAACCTTCCCCAATACACACAGGCATTTTTTTTATTCTTTAGAAGTGACTTAGCTATCCTTGCCTTTTGCTTTTTTAATTAATTAAAAAAAACAGCCAGTTTTACATGATTTCTGTTGGGACTTACTTGAGATAACATTAAATCTATAGATTATTTTGTTAAAAACTTGTTTAAAATTTCTTTCTTCTTCCTTACCTGATCCCTTATAAATTGGCTTCTGCCCCACCACTCTACTGGAAAAAACCAAAAAGTATAGCTCTTGTAGACATCACATACATTTTCCTTGTCAAATATACATTTAAGGAATAGCAGAAAACAAAACAAAAAAATTGCACAGAGAGGAAGATGTTCTGTGCATCTTATATCAGCATGCCGGTTATAAGAACCGTGTTGCTGAAGTTGAGGATAACAGAATTTTGTCCCTCGAATTCATCTTTCCCATGAATGCTAATAAATCCTAAAGCTTGAGTATGCTCAGAGAAGATATCACAATTCACTTGACTTTATCCCTAAGACTTCCAGAGTGAATAAAGCATTTAAGTTCCATCAAGTTCCATCAGGGCAAATGTTCTCACTTTATTGATTTCCAGAAAAAAGTCAATAGCGGTATTGATTGACTTGACAGTTCTTTTACTTCTGAAGAAGCAAAAGAAACGGTGCTTAAAACTAGAATGATGGAGGGGGTATAAGGGGACTAAACGGTAATGGGAAAAAATACAACAATGATTAAAAAAAACTAGAATGGTGAGAAACAGCACCATTCTCACCTCTATGTCTTGCTGCACAGAGATTAGAAAACACATTAACTAGATAGGAAGATCAGTTTTCTTGAGCTGTATACTCAATTCTACAAATTTTCACAAGGCATGGCAAGGTGGCTACCCCTTGCTGTCGGCCACTCACACCTCTGCCGAGTGCGGGCCTTTTCTAGCTCTGGCTCCTTCCCAAGAGCTGACAGTGAGAGAGGCAAAAGAAAACAGATGGAGAGAACACCTTTATTTCTTCATTTTTCTTCTGTTCTCTTCTTTTTAAGCATTTTGCATGCTGACCAAGACATTGAAACATGTATAAAACAATTTAATAGTTTAATCTGTTTAAATCCAAGCTCTGTTATTTATGAGTTGTAGGATCTTGGAATAATTGTTAAAACATGTAAACTCATTAGAAAAAATCTGGGATGATAAAAATGCTAAGTTCTTTGGAAGGGTCTTACAAGTGTTAAATTAGTAAATACATGTGAAGAGTCTTCCCATTGGGCAGCATTTTTCAAATAGTTCTTCATAATCATTTAGTATGAAATTAATATTGTAGGTAGTAATGAACTTAAAAACATGTCTATAGAATCAAAAATACCAGAGCATGTCACATTAATGAGGGTATGTAAAAGATAGTGGAATTTTTTTGCTTCAGTTTCTAATACATCCATATATTTACACACCTATATATACACCAGGTCACTATGAAAAATATATTTCTTACTATAGGCTGGTTTGAAGAAGTTGGAAGAAAACTAGTATAGGGCAAAGATTATAGCCAATAAATATTAACATCTTTCTTTTCCTCATTTACTTTACCTTTGACTAGCCTTGTGTACTGAATCTGGTCACGATAAGTACAGTTGACCCTCGGAATTTATAAGGGCACCATAAAGCTCGACTGAGCTGTGGCCACTGGACAGTCTCCCAGGCACTCTCACCAGGTGCCCAGAGCATGCGTGACATAAATGGAGTCTAGGAAATTACAACTTACTACATGTCATGGATTATCAGATACACTTGCAAATAATGAAAATTTTGGAGGAATTCCAAATTTCTATAAGAGAGCAACCTGCCATATATATTTGTCCCAAAACTAATTTTCAAATCATCTTATTAGTCTTCACATAAGTCATTTAATTCTCTCTAAACCTATTCTCATCTGTCATATGAAGGTAATATTATTTTTTTGGTGAGCACCGAATGAGTTAACATGTGCAAAGTATTTAGCACATGAAAAGCATTCTCTATGGATATTAGCTATTGTCTCAGGTCAGGGGCATAAGCAATCAAGCCCTGAGATGCAAGTGCTGTTTGGGGGCATGATCTCAGGAATACCACCTATAAGCAAATGAGAAAGGCACAACTGGGCAGAGGGAGGAGTCAAAGGAGTGGGTGCCACAGAGGCCTAGGAAGGGATGTCTGATGCAGAGATGGCCGCTCAGATGGTCTTGAATGAGGCAAGGGAACCAGACCATTTTTACCCCTGTGTCAGAGGTAATCTTGGGTAAAATAACTCTCTCTGTTGAGAGGAAATCCCAAGAAAGTAATTCAGTGGCGAGAAATAAGCAGCCAGTTCTCCCAGCAGTTCTGGGATCGCGCATGAGAGTCCTGGGGGAGCTGGGGAGCCCATGCAGTACCCGCCACAGCCCATCCAGGTAGCCCTCAGACCCACTTGCTTCACGCAGAAAGCTTATCTCATCTAGGTTCTGTGCCTCCAGGATTCTGGGGTGGGGGTGAGGGGGGCTTGGGAAACAAACAAGAGGAAAGTTAGTGAGATCAACTACAGTTCTTATCACCGCAGCTGTCTGAAGGCCAGAATGGGTCCTCCTCACTCTCCTCTCTGCCACACACTTTCGAGCCCCCTCACTCTTGGTTTGCATCTCTCCTGGTCTGGCGACATACCTGGTGGCAACCCAGATCCCCATGCCTTGTCTTCATGCCCACTTGGGCCATGGCTGCTTTCTTAGTCCATTTCCCATCAAGACAGGGCAGAAGAATGCCAAGAAGCCCTCTTGAGGCCACCTGGGTGCTAAATGTATTCTCCCTGCCTCTCGTAGGTAACAGCCTCCTCCTAATGGTCAGGATCCCAGACTTGCCAAAATGGTGACTCCTTTCTTTGACTTCAAGTTTTTTGTCATGAGTGACTTGAAGTGAGTTGGCAGAAGCTGTAACTTAAAGTTTGATGAGACCCTTACTCTATCCTCTGGTGTTCCCTTCTAGAAACCAGGACATACAGACCCATTTAGCATGAAGGTATAGAAATGGGAAGCACAGATACTATTTGGGAACCAGGCCCTTCAGATGGAAGGACAGGAAGCATAAATTCCTCAAATGAGTCTTTGGGAGTGATTGTGAATAAGGCCGTTTCTATTTCTGCCCCTTGGCTCCTAGATGCATATATTCTACTGATGAGGGACATAGCACCAGCACCCATACTAGTTATCAACTGCGTGCACATAAGCTGTATTGGAGTGTATATTAGGTGGCTCTTCACCCTTGAAAGGTATCGTCCCAAGCCAATGCCCCAGCAGTGCCTTCCAATGGTCATATCATTGCTTATCAGACCAGCCACTGCTAGTCAGAACAGCATATACGAGGACCAGTACATCTTGTTAACCATGTTTTGCAGCATTGCCTACTTTGTTGTAAGTTGGGTTCCTTGGATAAAGCATCCATGTCTGTTGGGGGGAGTGGGGCTCTGGTCGTGCAGAGGTGGGGCTCTGCCATTTTTTCGTGTCCCTCCGGGTCGCCATGGATGGGAGAAATAAACAGTACCAGACACAATTTGCCTGTCAGGAGAAGGGGTTGGAGATTCCCTTTAGTGGAGAATGCCCTGAGCCCTTCCTTAGAAGTGGCTCTTATTGAGAACAATATGCACAGGGGTATACAGCATACATACAAAGCCTATCAATCTACATCAAAAGACTATAGATAATCAATTGAAGAAATACAGAGGTTTGTCTTAAATCAAGGTCCATCAGACAAGTTGGTGCCAGATGCTCATCAAGACACAGTTTTTGGGGCTCAGAAATTACTTCCTTGCTGGGAAGCAAGACACCTAGTTTTTCCTTATCAGGGCAGTGGGAGGCAGAGCAAGCTTCGGTGGATATGATATATTCTTTTAGGGGCTACAGTTCCCAATGCCACACAGTGCTCCCCAACATCAGTACCCATTAACTCAAAGGCATTCTTAGCAAAGTAACTTTCATAAGATTTAGTGCATTTCTTATTCCAGGCCTAATTGTCCCTGGGAACTGCCTGATCCAGTTCAGGGCTGTACCTGACTTAGATTGTTTCACTGACTGGCCAGGCACCTGGGCAGAGCAGCCAAGAGACAAGGAGACTTCTTTCAGATAGAATGGGGACTCTGGCCATAACAAAGCTGAGGGGTGGGGGTCTTTCCCATTTTTTAGTGTCCCCCAAGTTCTTCCCTCATGGCTCCCATGTAGCTGTGCCTGTCTTAGGTTGCCCCTTCCTTTGAGGGGTCTTACCTGTCATTGACTAACCAGCCATCCCCCAGGGCCAAGCAAGGTGATGCGAGGGAGGTAGGGGCGCAGCCCCTGCCAGGGGAACAGGTTTTGTCTCCTCAGTGGCCTATTTTCCCAAGGCCTCCTCGCTTAGCTCCAGCCTTGGGGCCTTCTTGCCTGTCGCAAGGCTGCAGTTCCTGAAACCAGGCAGGATGGTTCCCAACACATGTCGGTGAATCGGACACTGGAAATACTTAGATAATAACTTTGTTATCCAAGGGGCATGTGAACTATTTGCCAATGCAAAGGAAAGCAAAATAGACTGAAGCCAATGCAAAGGAAAGCAAAATAGAAATGGAGAGGGAAACATTTCTCATAACACTGTTGGGGCCCTTGGTACCTGAAATAAGATTGCCCTGATTTTTCAGCTAAATGAGCTGATAAATTACATTATTATTATTATTATTATTATTATTATTATTATTTGAACTAGGCTTCTATCACTTGCATCCAAATGAGTTCAGATGACGCCACCAACTTGCTTTCTATGGATGCTTATAAATTCACTCTTTTACAAAACGAATAGCCTAAACCAGGACTTATTCTGCCTCAAAAGTCGTTTTCTATCTTCAGGATAACTTTGAATATCTGTGATTTGATCCATATTGTGATAATTTTACAGTTGAAACATCAAAAACAGATATTGCCAAATTCTTCTGGGTCTTAGAATGTTAATCAATGGGCATATTGAGATCCCCAGTCAGGAGGTAGGGCGGCAGGAGTTAGGGCGGTTGGGAGCCCGAGAACCACTTATTATATGCCAAGCGCTGTTGTGAGTGCCTTGCAATTATAGAAGTTCCTTCTCATTGCAACCCTGTGAGGGTGATATTAGTTTCCTCATCTTGACGCTGAGGGAAGGATGAGGGAAGCTGGGTGACTGGCTTTAGGTCACTCAGTCAATAAGTAGAAGAACCACAGATCTGAAATGTGCAACAGTGAGTGCACTGGCGATGACTCCAGAGGTGCAAGGGATCAGCAGGAGTCAGAAAAGCCTCCTGGAGAAGTGGGAGCAAAACCCCTTCTCCTCTTACTGTTTCACCTCCTGTGATGCCAGGCAGTGGTCTGGCATCCTGAAGGCACCATCCAAATTGTTTGAACTGCTGTAGACGTGGGTGAATATTTATTTTTCATCTCTCAAGTACGCTCACACACATGCATGATTTTTTTTATCAGAAAGGGATTATTTCATACTTGCTTTTAAACTACTTTCCTGACTTAGGTTTCTGTAATAGTCATCATAATCATAATAACACAGCTACGCTTGTCCCAGACTCATGTGGCCTGGTGTCTCTCTATCTCTGACCTTCTAGAAGAAGAGGGTCTCTGCCCTTGAGCTCACTGTTGTCAACAAGTCATGCTGGACCCTTTTGTGGGGGTTCTGAGATTCTGAGGTAGTACTTCCTTCAAAACTCCTTCCTTCCAGTGGTCCCTGATAATCATAGACAATTTCACCTTTTACATTTAATTCCCCATATGCCAGTTTCTAATTATATGTGCAAGGTTATTTTTAAAAAATTTTCTGAGCCCTTAATTGAAAGTATTTAAAGAACTTTCTGGGGACTATCAACGCTCAGGACAAAACAAACCCATGGAGCCTCTCATACTGAGTTCCGCATTCACATCTAGTCTAGGTCAAGAATGAGTGGCAGCAGTAACTTTAGCACCCCTGGGGAGAGGGACTAATTCCATTTCTGGACCTAGAATTTGATCGTGTCTTTTGAGACTTTAGGGAAGAAGTCTCAGAATGTGATAGCAGTACTTGGGAGGGACATGGCCTTGTGGAATGGGATCGTGTGTTAGAGTCAGAGCTGTCTGGGGATTTATCCTGACTCCGCCTCATACCATGGGCCCCGAGAGAATACTTCACCTCTGTTTGCCTTAGTTTCCTCATCTATAAAATTGGAATAATAAAGAGCACAGGCTCCGCAAGGGTTGCTCTGAGGAGTTGGAGACACACACACACACACACACACACACACACACACCCATTTGCAATATGCCAAACACTGTTTAAAAATTTTTATAAATATTCACTCCTTTAATATTCCATAACTTATGAAGAGGGAAAAGATTAATGTTCTATTTTACATATGAGAAAACTGAGGTTCAGAGCAGTTAAGTCACTCATCCAATGTCATAGAGCTAATAAGTGCTAGCACTGAGTTTCAAGTTTCAGCAGGCTGGTTTCAGAGTGTGTGCTTGCTGTACAAAGTGGGGCCCTTGAGTGGTGATTAGGTTATGAGGGTGGAGCCCTCATATGTAGGAATAACACCTTATTAAAAAGTCCTCAGTTCCCTCATCCCTTCCATCATGCGATGACACAGTGAGAAGAAAGTGTGGTCTATCAAACAGAAAGAGGACTCTCGCCAGACACCAAACCTGCTAAAGCCTTGATCTTGGACTTGCCAGGCTCTAGAACTATGAGTAATCAATTTCTGTTGTTTATAAGCCACACAGTCTATGGTAGACCATTCTGGCAGCCCAAATACATCAGACAGCTTTAAATTCAGGCAGTCTAAGTCCAGAGTTCATATTCTTAACTGTTATTATGCTGCCTCAAATGGGAGCTATTTTTATAATCTAGTTTAAAAATGTTTAATACAATGACTGTATGTCACAATATGTGGGTGGGTGCACATGATTCTGTAGGAGGTTTAACTACAGTCACTTTCATAAAAGAAATCAGATAAACTTTACTCATTATTGGGCCTTTAATGAAATAAAACAGAGCAACAGCATTTCAAATAAATTACTGAATGATAGTCTGATAAGTTCCTTGAAACTAAGATTGGATATATTGTTTTATAAGCTGAAGATACTCTTTTCTTCTTAGTACCCAGCACTTACATTGACATTCTAAAGAAACACAACATCTCATTACAGAGTGTTTCTGAGACTTAATCATATAAATATACCAAAAAAAACAGACATCACACCAATAAACAAACATTGAGTTTCCATAATAAGTTCATAATTATAATCTTCAAAATCAGAGGCTTTAATAAGTGTATGAAATCCTAGATAAATATTGAACAGTTTTATCTATTGTAGACATTGCTGAGCCTTTGGTATACTAATGTTCTGTGAGTCTCATGGGTTTTAACTTGTTGGCTATGGAACTTAGGATCACTTCACCATGTGCCAAGTTGGCTAGGCCAACCTAGGTATCTCCAAATTCCCTTCTCTGCATATTTCTGGTCAGGGTAGGCCACAAGAGACATTCTTGTGGAAGATGTGGAAGGTGGAAAGGAAGCAGCAGCACTCTGTAGCTCTCTGCTGGCTCACTTCATTGTTGTGAACCCTCCTTCCGCTTTTCCAACTCTTGGGCCAGGTGTATGTTCAGTTCCAAGATGAAGGGCACCAGCTTCTCCTAGAAGACGCCCATGCCATCAAGGTCAGAGGCAATTAGAACAAACATGGGCTTCAGCTGTGCTAAGGGACGTTCGCTAATCCTTGTTCTCCCCATGTACACTCATCTTTCCTTCTTCATTACCTGTTCTGTAGAATTCAAGATTCAACAATAGACAACAACTTTACAGAGATTTTTTTTAAATTTTAAAAGATTTTTATTTATTTTTAGAGAGAGGGGAAGTTGAGGGAGAAAGAGAGGAAGAGAAACTTAGATGAGAGAGCGAAACATTGACTAGCCGCCTCACACATGGCTCCAGCTGGGGACCTGGCCCACAACCCAGGCATGTGCCCTGACCAGGATTCGAACTGGTGACCCTTCAGTTTGCAGGCCAGTACTAAATCCACTGAGCTAAACCAGGCAGGGCTACAGAGATTTCTTAACCCCATAATTACATAAGATAAAATCCCTTGTATATCAACTTATGATATATATGTGATATATGATATACAATTAATAAAAATTATATATATATATATAAAACATTAAACATAGTATATCTCATCAATTGTTTCTACTTCTCTAATTGGGACCCTAATAGATAGATAACTCTTGAATCACAGCACAGCTAATTACATCTTTAGAAACAGCACTCTGCACACACTAATTAGGAAATTCTAATGTAGTTGTCTTTTTTCTTTTTTTTGAATGAGATTTTCCTGATAGTTGTGTTAGAGTAAGTCACGAAGCAGCATCTAATTTGCCACTTCTTTATAGACTGTGATAAGAAACAGCATTTAGGGTTTTGTTGTGGATTGAATTATGTCCTCCAAAAAGATATGGATTAAGTCCCAAACCCTGGTACTTGTGAATGTGACTTTGGAAATTAGGTCTTGCAGATGTAATTCAGATGCAAGTTAACATGAGGTTGTACTGGATCAGGGTGGGCCCTAAACACAGTTACTAGTGTCCTTATAAGAGACACAGAGGGAAAGTGGCCATGTGACTGTGAAGAGGCTGAGAGTGGAGTTACGCTGCCACAACCAACAAACTTCACGGACTGCCAGCAGCCACCAGAAGGGAAAAGAGTCAAAGCAACATTCTTCCTAGAGCCTTCAATGGGAGTGTGGCTTTGCTTTTCTCTTGAATTCAGATTTCTAGGCCTCAAAATGCTGTGATAATACATTTCTGTTGTTTTAAGACACCCAGTTTGTGATAGTTTGTTAGAGTCTCCCTAGCAACCTAATACAGGTTCCAAACTAATTTCCTTGTGGCTGTTCTGGTGGTCATAGGTGCGACCTCTCACATTTCATAAAATCCATTGCAGGACACTGCTGAAAGGGACGTTGGGGACCTTCCAGGAAGTCTCGGTAATTGTGCTTCTATTAATAAGTATTTTGCATTCAACCTAGGATGGACAGTTTTGGATTGTTTTATACCATCCCATGCCACAGGTGTCCATGCCTGTTTTGTACTGATTTCAGTCTATCAATAATACATATTGGAGCCGGGCCAGCCCTTGTGGTTCTTATTAGGATTGCAAGATGCCTTCAGCAATAACCATTGGGAAATTTTGAAAAAAAATAAAATAAAAAATGGTTATAGCTTACAGGTCCTGGTGCCTACAGGGTAGACCTGGGGTCACATAATAAGGTCGCAAGTACAGTGTAGGCCTGGGGTTCTGCTTTCACTGGAGTCAAGGGTGGGGGCCTAAGGTTTCCTGAGTTCACTCCTTATTGGTGAATTTAAAACATAAAAGTGAGATGTTCAAGTAGGGCTGGTCAGTTATGAAAATCAACAAAGATATCTAAAACAAGGGAGCCTGGCTTTGACCTTGCCTTTGTGGCTGGCCTTGTGTTTATTCAAGACAGTGACCTTTGAAGTGAATGCCTCTTTGAGGCGGATGCCTCACAATCAAAGCTTAAGTCAGGCACTCCATTACCAAAAGAAGGGCTAGCTAGCAGCTGTTACCCTGCCATGTCCCTCACACAAGATTCTGGATTGCAAAAGCCCAGGATGCTCTCAGTGGGCAGAGGCTGGCAGCGTTGCCACCACTCGACCAGTTAATCTCCAAACACGTGCTCTTGGGGCAGGAGATGAACTGAACAATGGGTCCTTCTCAGATGTGAGGAAACATGACAATTTAGAACGAAGCCAGCCTGGCTGCAGCTCCCAGGTACACGCAAAGGGAAGTCCTGCCTCACCTTCCCATTCTAAACCTTAGTCCTACCCACCTTAAGGTTTTTCTGTGTCTTCCTCTCTGATCTGAGAGCTACATCTTTTCTTTTTTCTCAGCCAAGCTCATTTACCTAAATCTGCTAGTATAAAAACTTGCTGTGTAGGTATGTGTCTGAGTCTTTCTGACTCAATCTGATGTTATTTTTGTTTTAATTTCTATAGTGGGTTATAAGTTGAGGGCAGATGTAGGGGTGGGTGGATTGTGCAGAGAGTGCTTGGGAAAGAAATACAGTTAAGACTTAGAAATATTATCCCATCACATGAGCCTCCTTCCTTCATCCCCCCACTTCTGCCTCTCCCTCCTTCTCTCCCTTCTCTCCTCCCTCCTTTCCTATATTGATCATCCACATATTGATCACATAATAGGAGCTACACTCTTTGCTAATCATTAGATCACTATGATGTTCCATGATTCCTACTCTTTCAGGGCTCACAATCTATCAGTGATGCTTATATGCAGAATTTGCATTGTGTCCATTACTTAACCGGAGGACCACTGTACTCCCTCGGGCTCAGTGATGGTGGGATTAGAGGATGCCAAATGGGAGAAATAGCTTAGGCCCAAATCCTAAGGTCCATGAGGGACTGTGTGGAGTTGGGGCACGTTATGGAAATGTTGAGCTATGAGACAAGGAAGAAGGGTAAGATCTTTGAAAGAACTAGAATGACATACTAAGGAATTTGGAACTTACTATCTTTACCCAATAGGGTGATGTAGAATGTTCCAGAGTTTCTGAATATGGACATGATTACTGCACTGTGGATCTTCCTTTCTAAGGACACTGTACATAACATGTAAAGCCACAAAGAGAGGGGCCATGTCCATCTAGCTTTCGTGTCTCCAGGGCCTACACAGCAACTGTCCCCCATGGTGTGTTGAATGAATGATTGAAGCTTAGAGGGGTAACTAACTACATGTGGCCAAAGCCTGACATTTGAATTAGGAATCCAGGAATCCTTATGAATTGTGAATTCATAAGGGATAATAGAAAATAAATCAGAGAAACCTGCCAGCTCTGTTCCCGCCACAGCCTGTCATGTATTCACTCTAACTCCCTCATGCTACGAAGGGGCCAGAGCCCCTTGCTTTCTGCGGACGTGGAGGGTGACTGCAGCACCTTCTTGCGGCGCACACATTGAGGTGCTTGCTGATCATCACTGAGTCACCCTCAGTATCTCCAGAAGAAACAATTTCTATTTTTTTAAATTACCCTTTCCCCCCACAAATCTCATTTCCAACTATTTAATCATCTTTGCAGTTGACCTGGATTTTCTGTCACCTCACCTCCTTTGGCTGCCAAGATCTTGCCTGGAAAGGATGCAGCTGGAGCTCCATGGTCTCCAAGGGAACAAATTCTGGCCAAATTATCATTAGGCTAATAAGGAAGGACTAGAAATTGGTGTATAGAACATGCTTCATGTCTAATATTTGGATAATGTTTGAGTTTTGGTCAATATATTAATAAGGAATTACTAAATTATGATATTACTGACTTGAAAACAATTATAATTCAGTAAAGTGCACAATGCTAAAATTATAACAGTGCTTTCTGAGGTGATTTGGCTTTAAAATGAAAGGGAAAACAACAGATGTTGAGTGCTTGCTCTGTGGGAGGAACATTATGTACTTTATTTCTTTTCATTCTTTTGTATTATGCTTTACTGTGTGCTTTAAGGCAGTTGTTTTATTTATTTTTATTTTTCAATTACAGCTGACATTCAATATTATGTTAGTTTTCAGTGTACATTTATATAACTTATGAGGTGATTCCCCCAATAAGTCAAGTACCACTTGGTTTGTATCATACAGTTATTACAAAATCATTGACTATATTCTCTTTTAATTATTAAAAGAACTATAAGAAGTAGGTATTTTCCCCATGTCATGAATGAGAAGGTAAAAATTAGAGAGCTTAAGTAATAGGCCCAAGGTCTTACTGTTAGTGACTGACAGAGTAAGTAAGGACTTGAACCTACATCTGTTCAACTAAAAAGCCAAGGGCCTTTGAACTTGGGCAGAAAATAGAAGGACTAGCCCAGGGTGCTGGACTATTTATTAATATTGCCATGACCATTTATTAAACACCTGTTTAGCATTAGGATTTAGGCTAGATCAGTTTCACATAAAATATCAGATAAAATTTCATCTATTCTTTGCCATAAGGCTGTTTCCTGAGAATTATTATTCTTATTTCACAAATATCAAAACTGAGGCCCAGAGAAATTAAATGACTCTCCCACTTTGACACTGTTAGTAAGGGACGGAGCTGGGAGGCCAGGCCCCGTGGATGCTGCCCCTCTCACTCACCGCAGCGTTATCCTGGCCTGAGAGCAGGGGCCATGGGAGCACAACTGGGGGGGACTTTAATTAGACCTGGATGTAACACGGAGGTGAGTAGCCCTAGACGTCACCTTATCACATTGACAATTTTGCTGCTCTAAGCAATCATATTCAAAGACAACAAAAACTAATGTTCCTACCTTAGATCATTTTTTCCCCCTAGAGGGCTGGAACGGTTAATTTAATCAAATAGTGTCTTTTTCAGTGATAGAGCAGAGTGTTTCTCAAACTTCAGTGTTGATAAGGATCACCCTGGGCACCTGATTATATGATTCCTGGGCCTCCTTCCTAGAAATTCTGACTCCATAGGCTTAGAGTGGGCCTGGAGAACTTTCATCTTTATGAGGTATTTCTGATGTTGCTGATGCAGGTGGTCTAAATTCTGCCTTTTGAAACCTATGTGTACAGGTTGAAATTCTGAGTCTGAATCCCTGGCCCCATCACGACTAGCTTAAAGTGAGCAAGGTAATGAACTTCTCTTAGCCTCACTACGTATCTGTAAAATGGGTATAATGATGACACCTACCTAACTCTTAGTCATGTGAGGATTAAATAAAACAATTTGTGTAACATTCTGGCACATAGTAAACAATTAATGTTAACTATAATTATACTAATGAGAAGTTAGATATTTAGAGAAAAGAGAATTATTCTCTCTACTAGAAAAGTTTTTATGTCTTTGTGACTCTGAAAGTGGGGATTGGGGAAAGAACCTGTTCCTGGAAAGGTCAGTAATACAGGCTTCCCCCCAACCTCCTTTGGAGTATCTTTCTTATGTGTTCTTTTTTTTTCTTTTTCTTTTTCTTTTTTGCTTGTGGTATACTTTTTTCCTCCCCAAATCAGGATTTATAGTTCCAAAAATGTTGTACTAGTGGTATAAATTTACCTTAAGGTTGCCAGCAAGTTCTGTGGAAAAGAATTCCTCTCACATTGCTAAACACTAAACGGATCTTTGGCTAAGGGCGCACTAACTTTTCTATAGGCCCTGTAAGGACTGCTGGGAAAATTTCCTTTTCTCTAACTTTTTGAGAGAAATGATAATGAAGAAACAAAACTCAGAAAGTTTAGAACAATCTTCTCTTTCCCTCCTTCAGCCAGGCCAGAGATGCCAACATCCCTCTGCCAGAGAGAGCCCTCCCCTGGACTAGAAGTGCAAAGACAGGAGCCCAGCCCGGGATCTAGGAAAATCTCCAGTGGATCCTGGCTTCAGGTGGGATTAAATCTAAACTTTTCCACATGTGCATATGACTCCTCAAAAGTCCTTGTCTGGGTTCCTGCTTAGCTTTTAATATTCATTTTCTGCCACTCCTATCTCTTTTAGCTTCTTTATTTCAGGTCTTTTGTTGTTGTTGGAGCTTTATTTTCTCTCCACTCTAGAATTTCCTTATTCTGTCTCTCTCTAAACGTGTTTTCTTCTGCTATTTTCATCTTCATATTGTCTTTAGTCCTCATTTGGATGTTCTTCTCTATGGGAAGTCTTTATCAGGTACTAGTTGCTCTTCTATGTGTTTCTAGAACCTAATGATTCTTGCTCTCATACATTTAGCAAAATATAGTGTTATTTGCTTTTGTATTTGTCTCCCTTACTAGACCAGCAACACCCTGACTTTTTGTCTTCTTACTCACTTTCTCTCCCCATTTCCCTATTACAGACACAAAATAGAAGCTCACTAAATATTTACTCAGTGGATAAACAAGTTGCCTTCTAGCATCTGCTGGAGCACCTCCAATGATGGGAACCTTATTCCCTCCTGAGGCTGCCAGATCCATTTTTGGAAGACTCTACTCATTTGAAAGCTCTTCCTGATTAATGAGCTGAAATCAGCAGTCCTGTGACTTTCCAGGACTCTGCTCCTGCCCTCATAGCCCAGTCTTGGAAAGGCTCTCTAGTTAACGACTTGAGTGCAAAATGAAGACCGCTTTCTTAAGGGTTGCTAGATAGAGAGAGGAATGCAAATGTTGAAAGAACAAAGCTGACAGCTCATCTGGAATAAGAAACATTGCCGTTTTCACCTTTTGCAATCAAGGGCAAAGGGAGTACATCTGAGGAACAGGGATGGGGTGCCCGGTGACACGTCTGTCCGCACAGAGAGAGATGCTCTATGGCTGCCACAGCGGAGCTGGGGATTTACCAACAAGACTTTGAGTAGCGCTAGGACATTGCAGTTTGTGAATGAAGATATTTGGGTGAAGGAGTTAATGCCTATTAGTTTAAAAATGAAGTGAGAACACGAAGAATGTGAAGGTCTATTCCGTCCCGGTGGTGCGAGGGCTGTGACTTGTCCCCCATCAGTGTTGTTTTCCCTCACCCACCCGAACTCCAGGAGGGAGAGTTAGTTATTCTCATTTTGCAGAAGAGAAACAAACTTCATAAAATACTTGACACAAGATGACAGTTAATAATACAGGGTTGAGACACTTATTCCACTATTTTCCCACCACTTAAGGAGTTAAATTCCTTAAGTGAGTTAAGGAGTTACATTTTGCAACATGCAAAATTTAGTCATTTGTGTAAACAAAATATTTCCAAAGATAAGATTCTAGGGCCCCCTCTTTTTAAATCACATTGTATCCTTTAAATGCCCCGTTTGACAAGTCACATACAATGGTATATAAATGCTAAATTGCATAAAACAAAAGGAACGAAAATAGTGCCATTTTCTTCATTACTTGGTATGTGTTTTAACACTGCAGTGAAAGCGCACTGGATCTCTCAACTTCAATCAGAAGAGTACTCAAAGTGCTGTGGATGAACACATGGCTGTAACATGTCCCAAGAAAATGTTTCCACATCAAGGATATATGCAGTTATAATGAAACAGCTAATTGAAAACTGATAGAAAGGGAGGTCCCTATACCAAGAATAATAATAATTTTCTTCAAAGTAACTAATATAAGAGTATACTGCTTGTTATCATTCTTCCTTTTCTAAGCCCTGACACATTGAACCAATAACTTCACTGGGCCTTGGTAATTGTTTGTTGAAGATGTGACCATTGCAACTCTCCCTTAAGCCAAACACCCACTGAAAATCTTATTTAATGAGTCCAAGGCCTGCCAGAAAGCTCTGGTCAGACCGTAGATCTGAAGCTTCACTCAGTTATGAGATCAGAGTCTATCTTTGGCATTAGGATCATAACTTTTACAAGAAGTCCTGAAAATAGATGTTGAGGGACCATCCTGGATACATGGGCAGTTTGGCAATTATTTTATCTTGCAGTTTCTTTCTAACATCCTTAAGCCTCTGACCCTTGGGTAGGCCGCCAACCAGGGCCCCTTTCTGCAGCACCAAACCCAGTCCCCTTCATTAGCCCCTTCACTCCTCTACCCGAATTTGATTCTATCAAAATCAAATCCTTTTTTCCCCCCTCATCTCATCCCCTTGCATTCAGGGACTTTCCAGATAATTTAACTGTTTTCGAAGAAATGTATTCAAGCCCTGACCAGTATAGCTCCATTGGTTGGATGTTGGCCCACAAAGCAAAAAGTCGCTGGTTCAATTCCCGGTTAGGGCACAAGCCTGGACTGCAGCCCTGGCCTGGTCAGGGTATGTGCGAGAGGCAATCGATCGATGTTTCTCTCACTCATTGATGTTTCTCTCCCTCTCTCCCTCCCTTCCCTTATTTCTAAAAAGAAATAAATAAAATAGTTTAAAAATAATACATTTATTCAAAAAAGATAATGACTTAATGTGTTAGACGTTTAAGAAGACTTGCATTTTAAGGAATTAATTCTAGTAGTGGGAGAAATCTTGGGAATTTCAAGCATAGTATGTAATAGAACCAAAAATGCTTTTTTATTACATGCCAAAACTGTACAATAGAAATATCTGAGCCATAATTATAACCTGCATAGGTAGTTTAAAATTTTTCTAGTAGTTACTTGAAAAAAGAAAAAGAAGCAGGTGAAATGAAATTTAACTGATATTTTTAACCCAATGTAGTCAAAATATTATCCTTTAAACATGTAATCAATATAAAAATTATTAATGATGTACTTCACATTCATTTTGTTCTAAGTTTTGGAAATCTGATGTGTATTTTACGTCCCCAGCACATACCAGTGGGGACTGGCCACACTTCAAGTGCTCAGTAGCCACAAACCATACAGGACAGCACAATTATATTCAGAAAAATAAGCCCATTTTTTGTGTGTCTGTGTGGAGATACAACACCGAAGGGGGAGGTATGTGTGTGTGAAAGGCATTACCAAGAGAGTAATGAGAGGACTGTCATGCTGGCAACAAAGGAAAGAAAACTGTGTATATGTTTAATTCCTAATTGAATTTAAGAGGCACAGTGGAGTAATAGAAAGAGTATGTAATTTAGGTTACGACTGAAACTCTGTTGTGTATTATTGAACACATGCATAAGCTCTCTGAGCTGCGGATTGCTCATTTGTAAAAAGGGAGTTAGTAATAACCACTTTAGAGGATGGCTGTTGAGGAATTTAATGATCAAATAGACAGAAAAGTGCTGAGTGGAAGGCTCTCAGGGAATGCAAATCTGCCTGTTTTCTCCCTCTCAGAAAACTTTACATTTTTCCTTTCCTTCTCCATACCACTTATCCAACCCGCCCCTCCTCAAATGCTAGTTCAATTCTCATCTTCTGTATGAAACTTTAAAAAAAGTAATTCTATCATTCTTCCTGAACATCCTGAAAAAATTGGCAAGACTATGAAATTTGGTATCAAGACAAAGTTCAGCCACGTACCTACCCATTTCTGTGGCGAACATGTTGTTATCTATCTGTGGAATGCTTTTTCCCTTTCTCTCTGCGCGTTCAAATTCTAGTCCCTTTATTTCCTGGCTCACATTCCAACTTATTCTGGAAGCATTCTTAGATCACTTGAGTCTACAGTGATCTTGCTCTCGCTGAAATCTTATTGCTTTTACCCCAGCATTTACCCAGCTAGATTCTATAAAGCTTAGTTCCTGTGGCTAATCAAGAGGTATTCTGAAAAAAAAACAAAACGTGTCCTATAGACCAAAATAATAAGTTGGTAAATTTCTGGGTTAAAAAAAGTTAGATCATTTAATTTTCCAGTGCTCCATAGGGTAATGTATATCGTAAAACTTCAAAGGAGGAGGGAAAAATTATTTTAAACATTTTCAAAATGTATTAACCTAAGTAAAAAGTCCTTATTTTCTTCTTTTGAATACTTCATAAACTAGTGTTTCAGAGAATTCATTTTGGGCTACACTAGTATACATAATACACTATGGCACTTTACCATGCTTCCTCTCAAATGCACTTTACTTTCATTCATTTATGTCTGATGATCTCAATAACAGTATCTTGATGTACATTGGGATTTAAAGCATAGAAGGAAAATTTCCATGAATTCTTTAATTTGCTCTTCACAACAACAGTATTCTGAACTCATAATATATAAGAAGAGACATGAAGGCTTCATACAACATTTCACTCAATATCAATTTAGCAAAATTAGGTTGGTGATTTAGGCACCAACCTAAGCTCTACAAATTCAATGGTAACCAAGAGAAGCCCCATGGGGCAGACAGACATTTAATAAAACTTCCTCAAAATCCACAAGTACTTGGAGGTAAGAGTAGTAAGTACTTCTGTAACATTGACTAAGTTCCAGGCCATGTTCTAAATACTTAGTTCTCAAAATAACCTAGTGGTAGATCTAATTATCCCCTTTTTACAGATAAAATTGAGACACAGAGATACAGTGAATGACTTGTCCGAAGTCACACAGAGCCAAGATACAAACCTGAGCAATCTTGGCTCTAGAGTTTGCCCTAGGCTCTGCTGCCTCAAAATACAGAAGTAGGGGGGTATCACAAGAATGTGTAGCTGCAGGCCTTGCCTAGCATGCATTATTATGGAAAGAACTAATGTTTAAGCTGAATCTTCAGTAACGAGTAGAATATGGTTAGTGTAGTGGGCAGGAAAGAGCATTTTAAGCAGAATTAAAAAGCATGTCTGAAGGGTTTGAGTAAGACATGAGTTTGGCACATACAAGGAACTGTGTAAAGGTCAGAATGACTTGACTATAATGATGCAAGGTGGGAACCAGTTCATGCTTGTTATACTTGTCATGTAACAAAAATTTAATTTCAGGATATGGAGGTGGTAAGGGATGAACAACAATATTTACTTAATGTCATAGAGCGGTACACTTAAAATGGTAGATTTTGTTATGCACACTTTCCCACAATAAAAAATAATTGAGCAAAGAGTAAATAGATAAAAGGAGTATGATTAAATTATGATAATTATTAAGGCTAGATGATGGGTATAAGGAAATTTATCGTAATAGTCTCCCCACTTTGAAGTATATTTGGCTTTTTATAATAAAGTGAAAATAAATGTAAAATGTATAATTTTTAACAAAAAATAATGAACAGTAGGGAAAGATTTTAGGGTCTATATGAAGTTTTAAGATTACTGCTGGTTGTCATTCAGAGAAAAAAAAATGTTGGAAATAAAAGGGGGATTTCAGATGGAGAGGTAGAAGAACACTACTTCACCTATAATGGCATCATTAGCTCTAGGGAAAGTGGATTTCAACATCTAGAAGGGAGAATCACCAGATCTGGTGATTTAATATTGTGGCATTGAGCTATGAAGTAGATGGTAGCAATAAGAAGATAAACAGAAAACCAGAAGAGTGTGATGTTATAGAATCCAAAGAAAAAGGTAGTCAATGTTGAATGCTGAGAAAAGCTCAAGTGCTACGATCATTGAAGTTAAAAATACAGAAAATATTTGTAACCTTACTTAGTGGACTTTTGGTGGAGTGGTTGGGAGTCAGTTAGTCATAGGTTGATTCAGTTATAGACTAAATATTTATATCCTCTCCGAATTCATGTGTTGAAACTCTAACCTTCAATGTGATGTTCATTAGGAGGTGGGGCCTTTTGAAAGAAATTATGTTTAGATGAGGTCATGATGGTGTAGAGGAATTTGTTGATACAGTATTGGGTAGTTAAAGCAATTTCTACCCAGTGGCTTCTATTTTTCCATATGTGTGAAAATATATTTAGAAAAATAGTAAACTTTTACCGATGGCTTATTGACAGCAGGCACTGTTTTAAACAGTTTATACGTACTTACTCATTTATTACATATAACTTTAGGAGGCAGGAACTATTATTCTCTATTTTACCAGTACGGAACTGAGACACAGAACTGTTCCTAAAGTTGCATTTAGACAAATTTCTGAAACCTAGATACAAACCTAGACGGTTTGCTTTTACAGCCCACAATCTAAATACAGGCCACACTTGGCTAAGGCGGTCTACCGATGTTTAAGAGGACATAGGAGGGGTCAGTCATCTAAGGAGTGTGAAAGGCAAAAAGAGTGTCTACAGAAACGAGTTAAAATGCACTTAGTTTTTGGTTCTGGAGCAATGAAGGATCATGGCATTTGCTCTGTTCATGCTCTTCCAAACACAGATAACACCAGTTATGTCATTATTACTTCTGAGTTTTTTTCTTTTCTGTGTCTTTAACAAAAGCATAAAGGTGAACGCCAAGGTGAGTGACCAAAAGACAGTGGCTATTCAATATATGGCATTGACAACCAAGCTAGCGTTTTCTTCTTGTCAAGTACTTCTACAGAGAACACTTTTGCTTTTTCTCTCCATGCTCTCTTCGAGGGGGAGAGATAATAAATGAGAGGGCAAAGCACCAAGACAGACAACAAAAGGCCTCCAAACAGGCAGGCATGATTTCCCTCTCATCTTCAGGTTTTAGGTAGATGCTTTTAGATGGACAATACCCTATGGAACAAAAGGGAGAATGCTTTACTGCTCAATTTTTCTAGGTATTAAGGTCACATTCGATGATTTTGAAATAATGTTAGGTATTTAACAGAATGAAAGCTAGGTGCCTGTGTGTCTACAGCAGTAAAGAGCATGTTGATATCACAGATTTAGCATAGATGAATAGTCAATTTGAATAACAGTAATATTTCTTGAGGACTGAACGTGCATTGTCTAATTTAATCCTCAGAGTAATCCATATGAAAGTGGACATTAGACTCTATCTTGCTCAGGATTATGGAGCTGGTCAGTGGTACCCTTCTCACACTCTACTCCCTGTATTCCAGCCCCCTCCACCATCGCTAACCTACTCACAAGGGAATATAAAGATATTTACCCGTGGTTTCTCCCTTCTCTCCACGTACTCCCTCTCATATACCTTATAAAGCCCTTTACTGCATTTAAAAAAGGTTTCAAAGTTATGCCCCTCTTAATGTACAAATAAATTTGGGACTATATTAGCCATCCTGAGCTAATCAAATTTCTCATTTTCATGGCCACAGGCGAGATAACAATTTAGAACACATTATTATCCCCACAGTACATAAAGTGACATAAAACAAACCTTAGCTGTGGAGAGAGTCCTAAATAGAGACTTCTAATGTCTCTTAATGTGTAAATACATTAAACTGAGAAAAGCAAACAAGACCTCCCTTTGGCAATGCCCTTGCTTCTAATTTCTTAAAAATTTTACTTTCCCATCTGTCTCCACTTACAGAAAGGAAATGACTAAATGAATTAATGAGCTCTTTTGTGGGCTATGTCAGTCATCTATTTATTTGTCATTTTCTCTTTTGTCCCTCTTGCAGACCTTGCCCTAATTCTTATTTTCTTTTTATCCTGTATCTTCACCCCTCCTCTACTGACATTTAACCATGGCATTGATATTTAAGCCAATTAAATTCACCTTAGACAATAATGATAACAATAAACCATACATACATTGCTCAGGCTATAATTCTTTTCTCTTGCCTTTTGCAGCCAAGATTTTCAAGGCTTGCTGAAGTTACATTTCTTTTATCTGTCCCCTAGTCCACTTCAATCTCTCCCCTCTGCTTGACCAAACCAGCATCCCCCAAGATCACCAATGACCTTCTCATTTCCAAACTCATTTGAAGAGAATTACTTCTCGGTCTGCTTTAACTCAGAGCAGCATTGGACGTGGCTGACCACGAGCCCTCTGGAAACTGTTTCCTCCCCTTGTTCCATGACACACCTGTCTGCATGGCCAGCACTACCAATAAGAACACATTTATCAAATGAGTACAGTGCTCCAGGCACATTACTAAGCTCTTCATGTGATGTATCTCATTTCTCGTAACAACTCAAGTGTTTAACTTCACCCTATGTTTTCTCCTAAGTCCCTGAACTACTTAGAGAATTCTCTTCATTGTCTTGCAGGCATCTCAAGAGGAAGAAGTTCAACATGGCATTCATCTTTCCCACTGCACTCCATCCAAAGCCAGCTCTTCAGACACCATTCCCTAAACCAATTCATGGTATCACCAGCCACTAATTAATTGCTGAAGCCAGAGACCCAAGAGTCAATCTTTTTTGCTTCTTATGCCCAAACACTCTGTTTAATCACTAAATCCTATTCATTTTACCTCCCAGCTATCTTTCTATTGATGAAGGCACATTAGTGCACAATTGCCTGGCCTCATATCCTGAAATTAGTGAGGAAGAAGAACAATGAGATGTATGACCTTGTTTCTATGGTTACCCCTTTGGTTTACCAGCAGCCGATAGAAGGAGCTGTGACACTCAGATAAAATGTAGAATCATTTATATTTTAAGGTCCTTCTAAGGACTACTTCATCAGAAACATGCCTGATAGGAATATCCTTGGAGTAGCCTCGAATATCACAACAATGAGACATGGAAACAATTCAGGTATAAAGTGGGAGAGAGAGACCAAGGAGAATTTTCCTATTCTAAGCACCTCATGTCCCCCCAGGAGCATCAGTGTTTGGTTCCAAGGAAGCAAAGCCCAGAACTCTCATAATCTCCAAGTGCCGAGAGGACCACCACTGAACGGGGCAGCCAGCCATCGTGGCCTTCTCCCTTCTCTTGACAAGTGGCCACGACTGGCAATGGTCATCAGTGAGAGAACTAACTTCACTTGTTTGATGGTCTGATATAGATAATGTGTTATTTATTTAATTTTTTTTTAACACAAGTAGAAATAGTTTCTTAAAATTTGTATTCCACTATGAAAGCTTGCTACCAGGCATAGGAAGTTATAAGCCACTGAAGGGCTGTGTGGTGAAGCAGATGTATTTAAGCCAAGACATATTCAAAAAGGGAAAAGTGGGCAAATTATGCATGGGAATAGGAGCTTTGGCAACACACTCAGCCAACTGTCCCCACCTCTCAAGAGCAAGAAACATCATATATTTTGGAACTACTGAAATCAAGACCTCTTTTTTGTGAACGTAGATGAACACTTAAATGTGATAACATTAGGCAGTAGAGGCTGCCACTTGGAGCAGTGCTGATTTATTTCAGGAAAGCTAAGCCAAGGGAAACCCATAATTTTCTAAGGAAGGGCTTTTGCACTCATCTTTAAACTTTCATATGCTAATTCCTATCTTATTTCTACAACCACTCACTCTAGAGCATGTTTAATGAAAATAAGAGATGATGGCTGTCATATCTTAAGTGAGCTAAATTTTATCGGCGCTGAAAACCACTGTGAAATAATCTCTAATTATAAAGCTGGGAAACAGAACATTTCATCACATGTGCATTGAAGGAGTAAGTTCCTAGTTCTTACAACTAGCGCTGTCTTGAAAATTGCTCACATCTGCTAAAAGGGGAAAAGATTGAGCTTCTTCATCAGTGTTTTAGAAAACCTAAATATTTTGCAATCATGATGAAGTTTGGACTGAAGACCAATTTTTCTATGTTGTTGGGAATTACAGCCATTTTATTTCACATGCAAAATGTCTCTGATATGTATAATATTGAATGTAGAAATTATACAGTATGCCATACATAATTTTGCAAATGCCAAATGGATACTATGTGCCAGGTGTCTTGCTAAATGCTTCACACGTTACTTGCCTTATATTTACTTCCCAGCCAAGATAATGATAAAGTGGCAAAAATGCCACATGGGATTACCTCGACTATGCAATTTCCAAGAGATTCAGCAATTTACTTTAAATCTTCAGACAACAGTGCAATAAAGGATAGAGAAAAGAACATAAAAATGATTTTACCTGACACACACACACACACACACACACATACACACGTATTTACTTTTAATATTTTAAAGGGTTGAGTTTTTATAGATTGGGAAATATGGCAATATTCAATATTTATCCTTGTACTTAAATAACAAGAATCCTGTTTATTCTAAATTAAATCATTAATCTATGTGTGCTGTACCCGGCATGTGCTGAGATACATAAGTGAGGTTTCCACGCAGAGCTAAACTAGCAACATCATTCCTTCCCTTTCTTCCCTTTCAACTCAACAGTCCACTTTCAAAACTGTGATTAAGAAAAAGGCAACATAGAGCAAAAAATAATAGGATTCCTGAGAATGTCACCAATAATTATGCCATGTTGACAGTTGATGATCTTTTTTTCGAATTGCTGTTCATATTTTGAAAACTTCATTTTCTTTCTCAGTTTCCAAAATCACCAGTAAGAATAATGACTTCTATGGGGTTGCTCTGGAAATCGTGACCACTCAGAGCTGAAGGGATAAATGCTCATCTATACCTTGTGGGTAATTCTTTCTAGGCTGGTCATCTGTATCCCTCAAATGGCATATAACTTTGTGCTGGAATTTGTGTTAAACTTAACATGGTCTGCTGATCTTAAATCAACTGTCAGATTTTTCTTTTGTTTAGAGATATACCTCATGGAAATGTTGCTGACAGCATAAAATGCTCACTCAGGTTCATAAAAAACCTGCCCTTAAATTTCAAAAATCCAAAACCACCTCAGGTTTCACTCAAGGAAAACAAGTTTGATCTCATGTGAGTGGAAAAATCAACCAAATGGGTTCTTAAGAGGCTCTGTTAAGTCTTTTTGAATTGTTCTAACAGGCATTAGTGGGAACACTGATCAGAAACTAAAAGCCAAAATGACTTAGTTGATCAAAGAACAAATCAAACCAAAGAAACCCTGGAAAATGTTGACCTTATAATTTTGTTTTTTCAGGCATGTCCCAAGGCTTCGTCAGATCAATCCATCAACAATTCAACTGAACACCTCATAGTCTACCTTGGAATAAGAAAACCTCATTCATCAATCACTGTGACATTATGTGAAATACATTGAATTACTCTTACTTTAACAGTCTCTTAAACAGAAAATGTCAAAATCTTTTATGCTCTGAAGGAATACCCCTTAGCTGAAACTTCATGGCTGAATTTCCATGAACTTTGTGTATTTCTTGGTGCAATAATGTTGCCTGTCAGTCTAATTCAATGTCTTTCAGCTTAAAAAAATCACCTATGTACTACACTTTTGAAATGTTATGTCTAGTTTATATTAAAATGATATATTTACTATTCTGCAGAGGCACTGCAAGGAATAGAAGGGAAATGTGCAAACCACCCTGCTGTAGCTGTCTTTAAGAAGACACTTTAATCGACAATCACAGTCCAGTGTGTATTTTTATAAAGTCAGTTGGTCAGAAATGTGTCTCATTATTCACCTGCCATTTCAACTTGCCTTTTCAGTATGAACTCCAGGCCACTCAACTGTGAAAACACATTCAATTATAGGCTCAATTCCTTATTGAAAATGACAGGATCTTATACATTTATTTGTCAAATTGACCATTCCATGAAAATGAAGATTGACTATAAATCTTGAAGCTCTACTGCAATTTATTTTTTTCCACTTAGAATAGCAAGTCCTAAAATACCCTAAGACATAGATTCTGTGGTATTTTCCAATGTCAGTCCATCAATAACTTACTAATATTTTCATCTTAGGTAAGGAAACAAAAGCCCAGAGAGCCATTTGTAATAATTGCATAGTTTTTAAAATGAGCAAACTAAGACTATATCTTAAACTTTTCAACTCACAACTCATGATCATTCACGATATTATTCACAATAGCTAAGATATGGAAACAACCTAAGTTGTCTATTAATGGATGAATAAATAAAGAAGTGCGAACACATCCCAAAGTTTAAGCATATATGTGTGTATGTGTGTGTGTGTGAATATTATTCTTCCTTTAAAAAAAGGAAATTCTGCCATTTGTGACAACACGGATGGACCTTGAAGGCATTATGCTAAGTGAAATAAATCAGACAGAGAAAGAGAAATACTGTTGTGATCTTACATATGTGTGACCTAAAAATGCTAAACTCATAGAAGCAGAGAGTAGAATTATGAAGTTCTGAGGATCTAATTACAGCATAGTGACTATAACTAAAAATATGGTATTATATACTTGAATTTTGCTAAGATAGTAAATCTTAAATGTTTTCAACACACACACACACACACACAATTATATGAGATGACAGAGGCATTAACTGACCATATCACAGTATCCATTTCTCTCTCTCTCTCTCTTTTAAAGATTTTATGTATTTATTTTTAAAGAGAAGGGAATGGAGGTAGAAAGAGAGGTAGAGAAACATCAATGTGTGGTTGCCTCTCGCGTGGACCCTACTGGGGATCTGGCCCGCAACCCAGGCATGTGCCCTGACTGGGAATCGAAAGAGTGATCCTTTGTCTCTTTCCAGTCATCTCATGACAGGATTGAACCTGGCACTCAATCCACTGAGCCACACCAACCAGGGCAATTTTTCAATATATATGCAGGTCAAATCATCACACTATATACCTTAAAGTTATACAGTGTTATATGTGAATCATAATAAAGCTGAAAAGAAATAAAGGTTAAAAAGTAAAGAAATACCATAGGTTGGGCCCCACCCCAGGTGTACTGCATCAGGCAGGTTCTTCATTTTTAATATGATCCCCAGGTGACTCACAAGTTTGAGAGGCACTGATACATATCATGTCAGGAAATTAGAAATTTAAAATATAATTTTAATATTGGAGGAAAGAGCTATTAACATAACTATTATGTGATTAAACAAAGTGAATAAAGAAATAATTATTCATTGTTGTTAATTATTGGTTTATAAATAAATTGAACTTCTTGCTTTGCTGATGAGCAATAATTTACATGAGAACAAAATAACTCATTAAGGATCAAGAAATATAACAAAAGATATTTTTATATAATCCTAAATGATCAATGTGGATTATGGTTATTTACTGAATAAAACATTTACTAGGGAGGGAATGTATATGACATTTATCATTTGGATAACCTATTATAAGATAATAGATGCTTTTCATCCTAAATGTTAGGTCTGATCATTATTTCTCTGGTGTATGGGCATGATAGATGCCATTATCCAAATATTATTGGTGAAAAAACAAGCCAAATAATTGAAGCAATTAATACAGTGTGATGTGCGTGTTGGGCCTTTTCATTTGCCAGAGATTAAAAACTCAATTCAAGCCAGTCTACGCATAACTGAAAGTTTTAGAATGTTTGAATCCAGAATACAGCAGGTAGGAGGGCTGCTCAGCTAAAGACACATCTTACCAGCTTAACATCCTCAGTGGAAAAAGTAAAACTTGCCCTCTCCTTAGTGGCTCTGGCAGAAAATCCTGGCGAGTATGCTTAAGGGCTCATTTTGGGACACTGTTGCTAGAGGGACATGATAAGATGACTGGGCAGGGCTGGGTCATGTGATCACTCATGGGAAAGTGAAGGGAGGATTCAGGAAACGACAGGATTCAGTGCCCACAAAGCAGGAGGAAGAGGTTGCTCTGGAAGGAGGGCTGCTTGTGTTAGGAGTATGAAAAAAATCGATATGATGGTATGTGTCTGCTCGGGGTCGAGGTTATAAATTGAGGCATTTTGATTTCTCTTTTCCATTACAGTTTCTTGAAGCGATAGTTTTCATTTGGTTGTGGTGATGGGATGAGTTCATATCGAAATCTCCTGGAGGAATATTTAAGCATACGCTCACCTGCGTAAGTACTAACTAGACTCATATAGTTAGAATCTTGGGTGAGAGTGGGTGGGACAATATAAGGCTACAATCCAGGATTCAAGAGATGCCTAATTTAGCATTTTAATTTATTCAAAATGTTCTCTAAATTGCATCTTAATTGGGCAGTGATAAATTATGGGTAAATATAAAGCTTCTTGGTTTTAATAATGTTATCTTATGAAGAAAATATATGTGTGTCATATTCCTGTTTTAGATAACCACACCTGTAGAAAGCCCATCTCCAGATCAAGAATTCATGTTAGCATAGCAGGGCCTTACCTGGAAAGAAACAAAAATCTTGCAAGCAACACATCATTAAAACTCAGATTAATTTGTTTGCCACATTTCTTAAATGCCCCTAGTATGTATAATGACCAACATTAATGATTAAAATGAGGATTAATAATCTTAAGGTTACTGATTACTAGGTCTCTCTAGACTCGTTTATAGAAATAAATGAGAGAAAACTGTCAATCAATCCTATCTTGCTAAAGTAATCTTTTCATTAAATCCATCTGAAGGTTAGGCCCTCATAAGTCCTCAAGCCCTTCGGAAAAGTTAGCAATTTCCTCAACCCTTCATTAAGCACGTATTAATGCATTATTTGTCTTTTATTTAACGGTCCCTAAATTCTAAAGTATTTTTCATTTTTGTATTTTTGTTTGTAAAATGTTTTATTTAAATCTCTCTTTTCTAATTTCTACAGGTAATAACAAATGATCATTTTCAAATCAATTGTTCATTTCTTTCAATGTAACATGGTTAATAATAACTCCAGTTCTTGGTAACTATTATCTCTGTAATAAAAGAATGTTGCTTATTCTTATTTTAAATCCCCTTGCCCTTTTTAGTATTTGTCCTTCTATAATCTTTTCCTTTTTTCAATGGAGTGCTTGACAAGATGTCAATTTCTGATCATTTATTCATAGAAATAAATCCCCTAAAGTCTTGTCAACATGAGTTTCTTTTTAATCCGAGCACTGAAACCCTCTCCTATGTAGTACAAAGCTTTCTTCATCTTCTGAAAGTCATTTCAAAAGATGTTTCAGTTTTTTAGAAGATTAGTAAAGCTTCTTATACTGAGATACCATCTTGTTCAAAGTTTTTAATTCTTTGTTTAAAACATGTTACTACAGTGGTAGGTTTGACTTACCGCATGTAAAGATATTTACAGCTTGAGTGGGCTGTGAAATCCAATCACCTTGGGTAACACAGCCAGAATGTGAAAAAAAAGGGTACTAAAATTAAGATGCTCTCTTTCTATTCCTTCACTGTAACTACTTTCAACCTCATACCTTTTGAAAATCAAAGCCTACTATTCAAATAGAGGCATAAAGATACAAGTTCTCTTCTTCAAGTGTCTCATAATAACTGGAATTGAATTTAATTCATGCCCTTGAAATTAGTGGCTTAATTTTCAACAGCAACAAAAAGACTACTAAAAAACAAATCAAAATCCAAAATTCTGCACTTCATCATCCACTGCTAAATTTAAGAAGCTTTGTGCGGCATGAACATTAAATATGCCTATGTGTTCATAAGATATTTTAAGAATAAAGGCGAGCCATCTGTCCATCTTTGTGTCTCCCCGCTTTTCATGCTCTTCTCCTTCCTACCCTTAGTAGCTCTTCCGTTTAGTTTTAAAGCAATACAAAGATTTTAGAAAAAAATGAGCTCATGTGTTACAAAAATCCATGTATGTGTCATTTATGTTTGTAAAGTATCTACTTCTAGACACCTATTGATGTATTAATATGGATTCATAGAAAAAGCCCTGGAAGAATATTTGCCAGGCTATTTTACTGAGGCATTGGTGTAGAGGGCGGGTTATAAAAACAGACTTTCATGTACAGGTTTTATTTTTCACATTAGAGTAAAAACATACCTATGCTTCACTTGTGTGAACATTTTATAAAACTAAATGCACTTTTAATCTATTGCTTGCTACTAACAGAATATGGGGGACAAGGGTGAAATTCTACTCCTTGGTCATTGACATCCTACCCTTCCAAGCATTTAAGTGAAAAGAGATAACTTTTCCATAAGGTAGGAGAGCTAACGACATTAGACAGAGGAGTGAAGGAAGCTGAAGAATGGAAAAGATCCATTCCTTTGGTAATGCGTTGCCTGGTGACTTTCAAAACAGAAAAAAGATTTTCAGGACCATAGCAAGAGTAGAAATCGGAAGTTGAAGCAAGTATGGGGTAAAGATTGTTATATTTATTCAGCTGAGTATAAACTACTTTTTAAAAAAGACATTGATACTTTAGGCAATGAGATGAGCAGAATCAGAGCTCAAAAGAATAATAGAGAAGAAAATTATTTTTTTATGGGAGGAGAGACTTTATCATGCTGGGGCCCGAGGGAAGTAAGAATATAGAGGAAATCTCATGAAAATACAAGAAGTTGGATACTTAATGTAACAAACTCCAGGACATGACCTTGAGGTGACAGGAAAAAAGGTTTTAAAGTATGTCTATTTAAAAAGATGCAAGGGTTAAGGGATGATATCTTCACTCAATAAAAATAAACTTGGCTAAGTAAACACTGGTGTTTTTAACAAAGAAAAGCATTACAGTGTAAATTTTCTACCTAAAAGAACTCCATTAAGAAAGAAGAGCCACACGAATGATTTATTTTTTACTTAAGAACTTCATTTGTGTCTGCCTCAGCAATAACACAGCAGTGAGCAGACACTCCAACGAATCCTTAACCTAGTTAACTTTTCCATTCCTCTTAGCATGTGATGTTGAAATCTCACAGGGGGAACTGTGCTACTTTTTAATAAAAACTATCTGGACAGCAGTTAACTGGAGCATTACTCTGTTTTGGAGAAAAGTAAATCTGCTGACACTTACATGTCTCTGGAAATTAAATGACCAGAAGAAATATATGTGACCCTTCTAAATTTAGAGAGTGAAGCAAGATTAGTTAAGGACACAGGTCAATACTCATGTAAAATCATATACATATATAATACACGTGTATGAATTTATAGTACTCTTATAACAGGCAAGATGTTACATTGGATATTGGAGTCAATAAAAGAAGCTATGTATTTGAGGAACATTGACATCTTTTTAATATATTTAGGATTATATATTTAAACCTGTAAAAATCTCTCATATAACAATAAAAGTACTATATAATCCTGCTATGTAATTTAGATGATCATGGAATACATTTTGGAAAACATAGAAGAGCATAAGATGGAGAATTGAAATCACCTGTAATGTTTTCGTGTGTTTACTTACAGTCTTTTCCCCCCATGCATTGCTTTTTTTAGCTGGCAAATAGCCTATCTTCTCCACTGGATGAAGTCTTTAGCGTGGAATTACTGGACCTAAGGGTCCAGAGGTTTTAAGAATCTCGAAACATATTACTAAATTTATTTCCAAGAAGGTTGCTTCAGTTCATGTGCACTTGCCTGCATTAAGTGTAAATGTTTTTAAAATCTTCACCAATCTAGTATACAAAAAATGCAATTTCATTGTTTTAATTTAATCTCTCTATTAGTTTAAATAACCAACATTCATTGGAATACTGATGCCATGTGCTGGGCACGAGGCTAGGCTCTAGTTAGACATAAATGTGGCTACGATGATCTGTTTTCAGAAGCTCAAAATAGAGGACATTCACATAGGGGGCAGCGGGATAAATAAATGCTCTGGTGATGCACCATGTAGACCCTAAGTGATGGGAGCAAAAGGGAGTGTTTAACTTTCCTTGCAGAAATGTGATAAATAGGAATTTTATTTTTCTCTTGGGGGATAAAGAGAACACTGGAACCTGTGAATAGCCTTAATTTTAATACAACTCTGTTTGTATTAATTTTATTACAAATAGCTTTTCATTTTCATTTTGTTATTTTCATTTTATAAAGAGACAAATTTAAAGAGGTAATGATTTACAGCAAACAATAGAGTAAATTAGGATGCACGTCTAACTTCCTTCAAAGTCCACACATCATCTTCCTGCATGTCTTCTCTGTTACCTACCAAGAAGACTATATATTTGTTATATGTCTCTTTTTTGTTTTAAGATATATATATATATATATATATATATATAATATTTTAGATATTTTTCTTTGGTTGTTTAACCTGGGAGTCCTGGCTTTATTCCAAGGGCAATTTGATATTCTAGTCCTGTGTCTGCTCAGATGTTCGATGCACTGAGTGAGCTTCAAGCTCTGAGTGGCAGAGACAGGTCACGAGGCTCAACCTGCTCTTCATTCCGGGGGGGGGGCGGGGGGGGGAAGCTGAAGCTCAGAGAAGGGGGCATCATGGCGACCTGTGGCGGAGCGGACACACATTTCCTGACTTCTCCTGCAGCGGCCTTCCTCCATACCGCCCTGTCCTTGTTGTTCCCATTGTGTTTCAATAAAGTTTGAGGTTTGGACTCGGAATCAAGTGCAATATTTTAAAATTTGTGGGTCAGTATTCGCTTTTGTTCAAGTTCTTGCTCTGGATTGGCTGAGCCATGCAGAAATATTCAGAGAGAGAGAGTTTGCCCTGTTCCTTACAATAGCAGAAAGGAAGGGGAAAAACCTGAACATCTGAGTTCCTACTAACTATATGCCAGCCACTTATGTACTTTGCACCATGCATCCCCACAACAGCTCTTCAGTGTCGCTATTATAATCTCCAAGGCACAGATGGTAGCATAGGAGAAAATATATGGGGAGTTTAAAGAAGTTGCTTAAGTTAAATTGCTTAGCTTCTAAGCAGAAGTGAGAGGATTGGAACTCACATCTGTTTGACACCAAAGCCTACGCCCATTCCACTGAATCCCACAGCTTCCAAATTCTCAGCAAAAAACTGATGAAATCTTAAGTATTAGGCATAAAAGAGTATTCAATTTTGATGTGGTAATAAATACTGTCTCCTGCTTCACTTCCTGCCATTGCTGAATCCAACTCCCTGCCCTTCCCATTCACAGCTCCTACCCTACGGAACTTACTTCAGATCCTGAAATGAGCCATTGGATTGCTGGCTTAGAACTCAGTGAAAGGCAGTGCAGAATAGTGGTTACATGGGGGGTTCTAGGGCTAGACTATTGGGGTTCAAGTCTATGCTCAACTCCTTACCAGCTGTATCATCTTGCGCAAGATTCATAACTCACTGCTGCCCAGTTTTCCTATGTGGAAAATAGAATTAATAATAGTGTAACCGCACTGGGTTGTTATGAGAATGAAATGAAATTGTGTGTAAGGCATACGGCCTAGCAGATTCAATAAATACTGGTGATTTCTACTGTTGCCTCAGTACTTGTCCACATTCTATCTGCCGGGAGATAGATAGATTCTATCTACCTGATTGGATCTCTTTGCTTTGACTCCATTCCTTTAGCTAATTTCTCTACATTCTTCAAGTCTCAGTTCCAGTGCCATTTCCCCAGAGAAGTCTCCCCTGACCATGTAACACTGGGGGAAGTGGTTGTCCAGCATGGTCACATAGAAGCCTGTATTTCTCTGTCAACAGACCATACCCCCATTGTATTAAATGTGATTATGTCTTCATCCCAAAATGAATCGCTCCCCATCCCCGATTGAATTTCTTTCCAGATGCCACCAATCGAAAGCTCAGAACTGCTGTCACCTCAGCAGGTTGTTCCCCCTTTCCTGTGCACGTGGACCTGTCCTAACAGAAAGGTACCTGTACCCTCAGCTCGACAGGAATGAGGATACTTGAGTTTTGTTAATACTCCAAAAGAACAGCAGGCCTCACATGGGCTTGTTTTGGACAATTGATGATTTCCTCAAAAAATCATGGAGCTCTGGCTGGATGGCCCAGTTGGTTGGAGCATTGTCCATATACCAAAATGTTGTGGGCTTGATCCCTGGTACATACCTAGGTTGTGGCTTTGATACCCGCCCAGGGCATCTATGGGAGGCAGCCGATCACTATTCCTCTCTTACATCAATATTTCTCTCTCTCTCCCTTTCTCTCTCTCTAAAATCAAACATATCCTTGGGTGAGGATTTTTTTTAAAGTTTATGTAAATTACATTTCTGCAATTCCAATGATTTGTTATATGCACTGAGTGCTGGATTTTTAAAAGTGTTCACTGGTGCATTATTTTATAAAGTGAAGAATTCTTTCATAAAAATGAATATTTATCCCATAACACAGCTATTGATCTGTTATTGATCTGTATTTAGTGTGTTGCTAACTTCTCGAGAAAAAACTGCAGAATAGGAAAAAAAAAAGTCTACTTTATGTTTACTAAGGAAGGTTCTAATTTGTATCTCCCGTCCCCTAATTCCACTACTGGGTTTTGATAGTCAATTCCTGGTTTTCTGAGTGAATCATTAACTTTACTCACGGCAGTGCCAGCAGATTGCCTAATTCTTGAGGAGCTGATCTAGCGCCCAGGTATGGGGATGAGACGTAGCATGGAAGAAGAAAGCAACATCCGGCCCCCAGGTGTCCATGCGAAGGACACATCCTTCCCTCTTCATTTGTTGGTTGATGGAGATGACTTCAGTTCTTGCCATCTCAACCACCAGGGGGACCAGGGGTCAGGGCCTCAGCGCCCCAGGACCTGATCTCATCACGTTTGGCCACATTTGGTAAAGTCCCTGTGCCATGTTGGGAAGCAGGAGGACTCTGAGGGGCTGCCTTAGGTGTGTTTGCCTGGCTGCATTTGGTAGCCATTTTTGCTTGACTCTTCCCAAGTCATGAGGAGCAAAGGGACTTTTGTTTCCCCGCTGCAAGGCAAGGTACAGGTTCCATACATTTGCTTTCAATTTTTCAATCCTGTATCCTCATAAAAATGAGAATTTAAAAAATCAAACATTTTCAGTGCTTATAACATGTAATTATAATAAACTACAGACCTGTAATTTATATAAACTTTTCAGAAACTCCTCAATTGCTTCTGGGCCTCAGGTGAGGGGGTAACACACAGCACCCTCAATCCACATCAGGATGTTCTCTCTACTTTCCCTCTGTCAGTTTAAAGAATCTTTATTTAGGGGCAAGGCTATCCTGGCTTTCATCTCTTCTCCCAAATGTAATTTTTTATGGCATAAGCTTTATATCTCAAATCCTTCAGGGTTTTGCTGTGATTCTCAGAACATCTTTTTTTTCGAACTAATGCCTCTGTCATAAATTTTAAGAGACTTCAGATGATTCAAACATCTTGGAGTTGACTCCCATGTTAAGTTGTTATAAACTACCTTGTGGCAAGAGATATGTCAATCTAGTTTGAATGGGGAAGGGCCAGGTGGTCCAAGAGAGTGCCTCAGGAAGCAGCTGGGGGTCGGGGGATCAGACACACTCATATTCATACTTTGAACTATTACACAGATGTACATGCTTTGATTGCACATGCCCCTTATACTTAGATGTGTTTCTCATAAAGAGTTTTAGAACATATTATACTTCCTTCCATGTTTATTTTCCCCCTTTCATATCATATGACACAATGCAGGAGCCACATTTCTGTAAAAGAAGTAAACATTTGATGATGTGTTATTTCTTTAAGTAACGGACCAAAGATTTCTAAATATGCAAATATCAAAGGAAATTAACTTGGCTCCTGCAATTTGGAGGATGCTAAGTAAATTGAATGATCCATCATTATATGACTCCATTGGGGCAGATTAAAGGAGAAAAAACATTCATTTATTTTCTTTTCAGCTTCTCTCTTCCATGCCTATCTTCACATGAATTTCTAGCAGCACATTCTTGTCTCCAAAAACACAGAGGCACTTTTTCTTTTTCAATTGTGAAAAGGCTTAATGAGAAATGACAACCTGCCTCCTCATGATAATTTGATTTTTAGACTATCTAAATCTTCTAATTAATTTATTTCCAATGTGATTTTTGTCCTTCTTAGCATTTTATTGATTTATGGACTAATCAGCTGCAACATTTTTACAGAAAGCAAATGTAACATCAATTCAAACAATTTCTCCTTGTAAGAGATTACCTTCCAATGCTCTTGCCTACATTCTAATTTCCAAAACTGAGTAGTTTTTGGAAGTCCCATGTAACGTATTCTATCCCAGAGCGTGCTTCCCAATTTTTTCCTGTCCATCAGCTTTCTTTTTGTTTCGCTTCCCCCTTTGCCAACATAGATTTAACGCTTGTCACTAAAAGGATGCTCTCACAATTCTCCCTTGCTCCTTTGTCCTTCTTGTCACAGTGTATAGCTAAGCCACAACCTTTATAAGCCTAACCATCTTCTTTATCTGTATTGGTGGCCAAATAGCTTGTCAAATGGAGTGCAATAGCCATTAGGAGAGGAAACAGCCAGTGTCCAAACAGTGAACACATGAGCCATGACTTGGTAGCCCAGCTCAACCTCAAGCAATTGCAGATATGGATACTGAGAACTGCCCTCAATTAGCATATTGCTCCTGAAACAAGCAACCGACTGCACCAGCATAACCTTAATTAGGAAGCAGATTCAGGTGGCTTAGGCCAGAGAAAAGAAATCAAGGTAATGAGTTAGGAGGTGGATATAAAACGAGGTGAACAAGAGTGAACCATATGGACTTTGGGTGATAATGATGTGTCAATGTAGGTTCATTAATTGTAACAAATAAACCACTCTGGTGGGAGCTGTTGATAATGGGGAGGCTACAGATGAGGGGGAGGGGCAAAGGAAAATTTACATTGGAAAATTCTGTACTTTCTCAATGTTGCCATGAATCTAAAACTGCTTTAAAAAATAAAGTCAATAAAGAATTTAAAAAAAACCCCAAACTTTGAGGGGCTATTTGCTTACCAGTTCTATCTCAATGGTCCCCCATATTGTAATGAATGTGGATTCAAAACTAATAATAGAACCATGTTGTATTAATCTCTAGAGTGTGGAGTTTACCATGTATATTTAGTATATATAAATTTAGTAAAGTACACTCAAATGGCTTATATCTTGTTCATTCTGTTTTATTCTAATGAGGTTTCTGATTATTCCCTGAGCTATGTTAGTAATGTACCCTTGACTCAAGCATACTCTATGGATAGTTTTGATGAATGTCCCTCAGGAAAGTTTCCTCCCTTGAGGATAGCATTGCAGAGTGGGAAAGAAAGGCATCTTACCTAGGGGTCTCCAACTACAATGTCTTCTGATGTCAGAAAGTTAAAAGGGAGGTAGTAGGACCTTGAACAACTGGGTAGTGCATATCCTACCTAGAGGCATTCTAATAAAAACAATTAAAAATATAATGTGTCCAAATAAAACTCTTTTGTAAGTGTTATTTGGCCCATTTGACATCAGTTTTGGACGCCTGATCTAGGCCACCTTTTTGATTTTACCGATGGGGGCATACAGGTCCAGAGAAGTGATTATCAATGTTGTATTGTGCTCACGAACAGGAGCTCCGGAGTCAGACAATTTAGGCTCCAGTTCTGCCTATCCCACTGAATGCAGCTTGGGCCTCTGTTGCCTCTTGTGCACTGTGATAAGAGCAGTAGTTTCTATGAGGATGAAATGAATTAGTATGCATAAAGCATGAGGAGTATCCTTTAAAGTAGCTGGCATGTTCCTTTTTGTCTCTTCATCCCTTTCTTAATCTTGTCACCTAGAATGTAGTTTCTGTCATCAGGGACATTAAGAGTGAGGGCCCCAGTGTAGGGATGAGGGAGCTGTGAAGGGGAAGGATCCGGGGTTGCCGAGATTCCACGAGTGAAGCTGCCCTGTCAGCCCTAGCAACCAGCCTTCAGGCTCTGTTCATAGGAGCAACAAGTCACCTTCAAACCTGGTTAATCACTACTGGTTTGGCTTTACGGTCACTCATAGCAGAACCCCATCTAATATATATTTATCTTCCCTATTATTTTCTACCATATGTGTGATTGTTTTAGGTGTAATTTTTCTGCAATATATAACTAGATTTAGTTTTATTTATGCAGTCTGATAACCTCTGTCTTCTAATTGGTATGTTTAATTATTATAATTTATTTTAATTATATTCCACAGAGCAACTATCCTATTGATGCTTTTCCACAAAAAGTTTCTTAACAGTGCCTTCTTAAAACATTCATATTCTCTATGCTATGCTTTTTGGATGATGTTTACATAGGAAAAATTTATGTTTACATTTAATTCAACATTATAGATTTTAATAACTTGATGTATGAGAAGACTCATATATTACATTCCAAATGCAACGAGTAGAACTTCAGATTTGATAAGTGCACCAATGTCAACAAAGGGAAATCATGACTGTTCCTGGCTTTGAGGGAGACTATGTCACTGGATAGAAATAGATTGTTTGCTAATAATTATATCAATTGATAATTAGGGAGCAATGTTAAAGCATTTCATATTCTATCATTATAATTTGTTACTTATACAAATAGGCATTTTATGCATCTTAGGCTCATTTTTAAAAGTTGTAAATTGGTTGAGGATTTTTCAATTGAACCGCACTACTCTGTATTCATTTACCCTTTAAAATAAAGTAAGACAGACTTCTGGGTAGCATTTCATGTAGCGTATCTGATTTAAAGAACCAGATACTCACTTAAAGAGAAAAATGTTTCTATGTTTTTTCTACCATCTTAATGTAAATATTTTAGATAATATCCTTTGTCTTTACTATTTTCAAAAATCTCCTTTATGTTTTCTATAGGATGGTAAAAAATTTTATATTACTTTTTTCCTTCTTATGGCTTATAAGTCACAGATTTTTTTTTATTTCTATTCTCTTGGTAATAACCTTGTTTTTAAAATGTATACTAAATCATAAGTTTGCATTTTTGTCAATGACCCAGCACACTTTAACTGCTCACTCAACATCTGCTAATGTTACTGTTTTCTAGAATTTTAATTGTTCTCTTTTAATACAAAAGTAAGATTTTAAAAATTAAACTCACTGTCTACTTCACTGACTACAGTGTTCCTGATTAGATTTTATTCCTCATGCTTGGTTAGTTTTCTTCTTAACAGAATTTTTTCTTCATTAATTCCTTTGATAAAGGTGTTTGGTAGGTAAATTCTCTGTATGTCTGCATATGTTCTTATTTTGTGCTCACTGTTGAACAATATTAAGTTGGATATAAAAGTTAAGATTTGGAGTTATTTCTTCCTCAGCATGTTGAAGACATTTCTCCTTTGCTTCTGGCATCTATTGCTGTGGATGAAAAGTCCAATGTCAATCTGATTGTTACTTTTTATAGTTAGTTTCTCTTTTCCCTTTGGTAGCCTTAATGGATAGGAGCAATTATTATCATTAAAAGGTCCATGCTATGCAAAGTGATCTACAGATTCAACACAACTGCTATAAAGATACCAATGGTGTATTCCACAGAACTAGAACATATATTCCAATAATTGATGTGGAACCACAGAAGACTTTGAATAGCAACTGTGATCTTGAGAAAGAAGAACAAAGTTGGAGGAATGATGCTACCTAATTTCAAACTATACTCCAAGGCCATAGTAATAAAAAGGCATTGTATTGGTATAAAAACATATAGAATAATGGAACAGGACAGAGAGCTGAGAAATAAACTCACACCTTTATAGTCAATTAATATTTACAAAGGAGCCAAGAACATATAATGGGCTAAAGATAACCTATTCAATAAATAGTGTTGGAAAAATTGGACACATACATGTAAAAAAAAAATTAAAACTATACCATCTTCTTACCCCCCACACAAAAATAAACTCAAAATGGATTAAAGATTTAAAAGTAAGACTTGAAACCATAAAACTCCTGGAAGAAAACTTAGGCAATAAAATCTCAGACATTTGCTGTAGCAATATTTTTTCTGACATATCTTCTCAGGCAAGAGAAACAAAAAAATAAAAATAAACAAATGGGACTGCATAAAACTAAAAATGTTTTGCACATAAAAGGAAAACATCAACAACATAAAAAGACAACCCACTGAATGGGAAAAAAATATTTGCTGATACATCTGGTAATGGGTTAATATCTAAAATGTATAAAGAATTTATAAAACTTAATACCAAAATAAACCCAAACAATTCAATTAAAAAATGGGCCAAGGACCTGAAGAGACACTTCTCCAAAGAGGACATACAGATGGCCAATAGACATATGAAAAGATGCTCAACGTCACTAATCATCAAAGAAATACAAATTAAAACCACAATGAGATGTCACCTCACCCCTGTCAGAGTGGCTATCATCAATAAATCAACAAACAACAAGAGCTGGCAAGGATGTGGAGAAGGGGGAACCTTTGTGCACCATTGGAGGGAATACGGAAGCGTGCAACTACTGTAGAAAGCAGTATGGAGTTACCTCAAAAAATTAAAAATGGAACTTCTGAGAATTTATCCAAATAAACTTGAAATACTAATTCAAAGGAATATATGCACCTTTATGTTCATTGCAGCATTATTTACAGTAGCCAAAATTTAGAAGTAGCCCAAGTGTCCATCAGTAGATGACTGGGTAAAACAGCTGTGTTACATTTATACAATAGATCCTATTCAATCATAAAAAAAGAGGAAATTTTACCCTTTGTGATAGCCTGGATGAACTTGGAGAACATTAGGCTAAGCGAAATAAGCCAGTCAGAGAAAGACAAATACCATATGATCTCACTCATATGTGGAATCTAATCAACACACTGAACTCACAAGCAAAATAGAGATAGACTCAAGGTAGAGAGCAAGCTGACAACTCTGGTGGGGGCTGGAGTGCGGAGGGATTGAGCAAAATAAAAAAATAGAGAAAGAAGTCATGAACAGGGGCAACAGTGTGGTGATTGCGGGGGGATTGAGGAGGATGAATGGAAGTAGAAGAGGTATAGGGGGGATAAATGGTGATGGAAAAAATAAAATAATATAAATTTTAAAAAAGATTCCTGTCTTCTTTAACTATACCCCATTTCCTTAATGTTCAATATTAAGGAAATAATATCAAATATTAAGATAAGTCAGTAAGATAGATCAATAAAATAGATCTAGGTATAGATTTGTTTTTTTCTATTTTTATTTTTATTTTTATGGCTCTATAATCATACTGTACTTTTGATTTGAGAACTCATGTCTTTCTTTAACTGTAATATTCCTTGTTTTTATCTTTTTTAAATAGTGTTCTTTTGCTCCATTCGCTTCTAATTTTGACATTAGATTTTTGTTATAATTTCTTCCCTATCCTCCCTGTCACCTAATATGTCTCATATTTTTTTTCATTGGTTCATCTTCTTTTGATGCATTATGGGTAAAATTATAACCAGCACCTTCCAATTCACTAATTGATTTTTTTGTTTCCAGTTTAGAGTTTACCCTATCTAATAAATATTTAATTTTTTTAATGATAATTTTTTATTTGCAAATTTTGTTTTTTCCATATTTACTTCTTTTTGTTTCATTTATCTCCTTTTCTAGTAAATACCTTTTTGTTCAGTGTTAGTATTATTCCTTTATTCATTTCTTCAAGCACCTTAGACTAAATATAATTCAATTTATAAAATAAGTGTATTTTGAAATGAATACACACCTGTTTTAGTAAATGTATGTATGTACATGTATACAAAAAACACAAATATTAATGAAACATCTAAACTGATCAGATTTTGCCTCTAGCTCACTAGGCAGACTAATATTTGTCTATGTCTATTTGTCTATGACCTGTGTCCTGATTTGTGAGTGTTTTATGTATGTGCTATATTGGTGATGATTATCTCTCTGGCTTCAGGTGTAGTAAGAGGCTCACAGCAAGAGTTATAGCTGCATTTGCTCAATGACAGGAGGAACCACAACAGGAAGAAAGAAAAAGAAGCTGGATAGAGAAGGAGCCAACAAATCCACTAAGGCAAAGTTGGCCCAAACTTTGGAACCCACAGCTGCCTTATTAATAATGCTTAAGAGAAAAAAAGCCTTCATTCAGCCTTGACACCTTTCTTCTGCAAGCAGAAATATTACACAGAACCACACAATATTTGAATGGACAAGGATCACATAGTCCACCAAGTAAGACCCTCTCATTTTAGAAAAGAGGGAATTGAGAAACAGGAGTTAACCTGCCCAGATATTCTGGCTACAGAAGGTTCAGAGTCAGCGATGTGGCTTTCATCCCTGACCCCTAATCCTATACTGTTTTTTGTTTTATGGTTGCCTTCAATTCCCAGAAGACTCCAGCCTCCTTAGCACTTTTTGAAGATTCTTGCATATGCCAGCAAAAGTATTCAAATATGTCAACTTCTGCTCATCTTCCCCTAGCCAGATTTTTCACTAACTTTATCTCACTTGAGGGAAACATGAAAAGTACTTCTTTTTAGCATGCAAACCAAGATCAATTCCCAAAAATGGTTGTTTGGTTTCATAAGCTTTAATTAGCAAAGAGATTTTTTGGTATTATTTTTCACCAATGTGTTATTCTCTTAAAAGTAGTTTTAAGCCTAACATGCTTGTTTTCTAAAAAGATTGAGTGCATGTGAAAAACATCTAATTTAGTTTCAGTACATTCTTACCTCTTTAACAAAATTTAGTTTCTAACCAATTAACACCTTCAAAATATAGGTAATGCTTCTTTGTATCATTTTTAATGCAGTTTCATTAGAATAAAAACTTTTATGATTAAATTAATATTTAAATAAAATGTCAAGATTTTTTAGCTATGTATATTTTATATATCTCATGCATTGATTTTAATATATATTTGGATATATAGTTGTACTTTTCAAAATTAAGACCCCTCAGGATTATAAAATATCTGCTATGATGGTTATTGTGAATAATTATATATTTAGAGTCTACCAAGTGTCAATTCAGTGTTTTACAAGTTTCCCCTAGCTCAAGCTAGTAAGGTAGATGCTACTGTTCTTATGCCTTATGTAGGACATGGGAGACTGAAGAACACAGAGTAAGGAAAATTTCCCAAGGAAACTGCTAGATGATGCAGAGGTGAGATACAACTTGCATCTGTCAATTCTAGTGCTTAATTTCTTTATACTATATCATGGCTTCTCACCTTCCCTTTTCCTCTTCTTTGCAGCTCTTTTGAATTTATTCTGATTGTTCTCATATTTTTTCAGATTTCCACTTCTTTCCTTTTTACATGATTCAATAATGAAATCTCCCCTTCTTAAGCCTCTAACCTTTATTTACTCTCCTCATTATTCACACAAAATGTGACTGTATTAAACTATGCCATGGTAGTTTCAAAGACTTAACAGTCAGAACAGGAATACTGACTATTGAAATCTGGAATAAATTCTGCTGTTTACATTGCTTGGTAATCACTTACATTGCATTCATTTCCCCTGGACATCTAGCAGACTGATCCCTTTCTTCCTCCAAACTTCTGACCAAATGCTACTTTTTCAAAGAGGATTTTTCACTTATTTTATTGAGATACAATTTACCCACCAGAAACTTCACCATTCTAAAATGTACAATTTACTGGTTTGAGAACATTCAAATGCTCGAGTAAATACCACTATTATCCAATTCCAGAACATTATTATCACCCCCCCAACATAAATCCTCTACCCATAGAGCAGTTACTGCCCCTTCTCCTCTCTCTCCTGCCCCTGGAAAGTACTAATCTACTTTCTGTCTCTATGAATTTACCTATTTTTTACTTCATGTAAAAATAGAGCCATAAAATATGCGGCCTTTAGTGTCTGTCTTCTTTTACTAAGCATAATGTTTCCAAGGCTTGTTCATGTCATAGCATGCTCTTCTTTCTTTTTTATGTCTGAATAGTATCTCATTGTATAGTTATGCTATGTCTTGTATATCCACCAGTTGATGGACATTTGGTTTATTTTTACTTTTTAGCTATTGTAAATAATGTTCCTATAAACATTTGTGCTTAAGCTTTTATGTGAACACATGTTCAATTACCTTGTGCATATATCTAGGAATGAAATGGCTGGGTTATATGGTAAATCTATGTTTAATTTTTTGAGGAACTTCCAAAGTCTTCCCAAAGTAACTGCATTTTTTTTAAATTCACACCAGCAATGTATAAGGGTTCCAATTTCTCCACATCCTTGCCAACATTCACTTTTTGTCTTTTTGATTATACCTATTATAGTGGATATGAAGTAGTACCTGATTATGGTTTTGATTTGCATTTCCCCAATGACTAATGATATTGAGAATCTTTTCATATGCTTTTTTGCCATTTATATATCCTTCTTCTTAAAAATACATATTCAAAACTTTGGTCCATTTTTTCACTGAGTTGTCTTTTTATTGTTGAGTTTTAAGAGGTTTTTATATGCTATAGATCCAAGAGTCTTACTGCATATGTGATTTGCAAATATATTCAATTCTTTAGGTTGTCTTAACGCTTTCTTGATAATGTCCTTTGATGCACAAAAGTTTTTAAGTTTGATGGAGTTCAGTTTTTTTTTTTTTTTTGGTTACTTGTGCTTTGTTGTTTTGTCTAAGAAACTGTTGCTTAATCCAAGGTCACAAAGACGTACACCAATGTTTTCTTCTAAGAATTTTATAGTTTTAGCTCTTACGTTTAGATATTTGATCCATTTGGAGTTAATTCCGATTATGTCCTATTTCCTTTTTGATCTTTTGTCTACTTTTTTATCCATTATTGAAGTCAGGTGCTGAAATCTCTTTTAATGCTGCATTGTCTATTTCTGCTCTCAGTTCAGATAGTTTTGCTTCATGTATTTTAGGTCTCTGTTTTAAGGGTCATATAAATTTGTAATTGTTATTTTTGACCCTTTTAGCATTATAAGTGTTTTGTTTCTCATAATAACCTTAGCTGTTAGGTATATTTTGCCTTCTATTTGTATAGTCAGCAGAGCTCTCATTTAATTGCTGTCTTATGATATGATCTTTTTCATGGTTTTAATTTTACCTTATTTGTTTCTTTTAATATAAAGTATACCTTCTTTAGATGGCATACGGTTGGATTGTGATGTTTTATTTATCCTGCCAATCTCTGCATTTTATATTTAATCCTTTTATATTTAATGTAATTACTGATAAGGTAAGATTTATGTCTGCCATTTTTCTATTTCATTCTTATGCCCTTTCCTCAATTACTCTAGAACTAATTTCTTTTGTGTTAATTAGATATTTTTTGATGTACCATTTTTATTCCGTTGCTTTTTCTTTACTATATTTTGAGTTTTTTTCTCAGTGCTTCCCTGATGATTATAATTAAAATTAATTTTTATAACAATTGAGTTCATATTTATGTCAAATTAATTTTAGTAGCGTACAAAAACTTTGCTTCTATATAGCTCCATTCCTTCCCCTTCCTTTGTGATATTATTGATTGAGATTTGCTTTCAGCACTTTGAATATACCATCCCACTGTCTTCTGCCTCCATAGTTTTTTATGAGAAATTATCTGTTAATTTTAGTGGGTATTTCTTGTACATTACGAATCATTCTTCTCTTGATGCTCTCGAGATTCTTTGTCTTTTGACAGTTTGGTATAAGTTTATCCTACTTGGAGTTCATTGAACTTCTTGGATGTATGGATTAATATGTTTTAAAAAAATCAAATTTGTAGGATGTTCATATCATCAAGGTAATGACTCCGGTGGTTGTTCCTGACTCAGTCTCCCTCACAAAAAGACCAACCAGCAACAATCCATAGACAAGACACCATCATGAAAATCCCCAAACTGGACATGAATATAAAGCACCCTAATGGACGCAGACACTGATGGACTACATTAGACAAGCAAGAGGAGCAGTTCCACTTGGGCCACATTTCCCCTCCCACAGATTGGCACAGTGCCGAAGTGAGAAGGTGCCCCTGCACCTTTGGTTTCTCCAGTGAAAAAAAGAGAACCCACGGTGGACATCCGGCTTTCTGAGCACTGCAGGATGTTTCCTGGGAGGCTCACTTGGGTCTCACTTGGGTTTCATTAGGGATCATTGGGGAAACCTGCAGAGCTCAGCCCCTGGAGATCATACAGAGATGGAGAAAAGGGGCAGAGCTCAGAGCAACCTGCACTGAGATCTTGGTAGATCAGGTTCCTGCCTGCGTGGTGTCTGAGTCGAGATCCCAGCCAGCAATTCATCTGCAGAGCTGAGCTGGTGGCCACAGATGCCCAGTAGCTATAGAGCACATTCGATAGCCTACCTAGGCGGGAGACCACGTCAATGATCCTTCCAAATGCTGAGCACAGCCTCTGGCTCCAGATAATCCTGAGCAGCCTTGGAGCCCAGCCTACCACCCCATTCAGCAGTAGAGCCCAGTATATGACCATGTACAATTTCTGAACACAACCTGTGGCTTCAACCAGGCTGAGAGCCAGTGCTACCCCCACCCCCAACTGTTCCTACAGATCACAGTCTCCAGCCCCACCCAGCTGTGAAGTACCTTTGGAGACCTCACCTGACCAGAGAGCCCAGTCCCTGGTCTTGTCCAACTGCAGAAGCACCACAAGGGTACAGGCTGGGTCTGTTCTGTTCCTCACTGTATCTCAGCACTAAAACAATGCGATCGGCCCACATGGACGGGTTAACATGATCGGTTATGTCCCACTTTCCTTACTTATCGAGGTAACTCACATGCCACGTGAACTAAGTGCCAATTGTAGTAATCATAATATATTGATAACACTAACAATTCAACCAATTCACGTAGCTGCACTCCATCGGTATTATTACTGACATTCAGTATTTAAAATAATCTCATGATTAGTCATGTACCAACATTGTGCTTAGAAAGTTATTTTCAACTTGTTGTACTGACAATGGAGGCAAAACCAAACACAAACAAAACCCTGACAGTTTCACATAAGAAATTGCTAAAATGTTTTTCGCAAATAATTTTTTCCTATATGAACTATTATCAATTTTCATACAAAGGGTATTATTAGGAAAAAATAAATGCTTTATAAGCACCAAGGGTACTTGGCAACATTCAAGTGCAATTTGCATTAAATAAAAATTCCAAAGTATTTCCTAAATTCTAGGAAAGTACACTCATAGTACTTACAGACAAATATCAGTATTAAAAAGAAAATAAAACTTCTAATTTGATAAGGTGAAGAAAGAAGAAATAGTGAGTCCGAATACTTTTTGTTCTAATTTCCCACTGTCAGGCTTAGACTGGTCTATTTATTAATAATTATTTGGCATTTTTCCTCGGATTGTATGTGGCTGGAACCAACGTGGTGGTGTGGGATGATCCTGCACCACAGCGCGGCAGTAATTCCTAGACTCCATCTTCAGTCGTTTGTTTATGTGGGAGTCACAGGTGAGTATGGTCTCAATGTGCCATTTAAAGGCTCCGGATTTACGGCAATGTAACCTGCTCTCTGACTGAGGATCCCATGGTGTATCTCTCATTCAACTCCCAATTTAACCTCTTCCGTTAAGGAACAGGGACTTGATTCTCCTTAAATCATACCTCCATGGTTAGTCCTTCACAACTGAAGGCTTACTTTGCACTGCTTATTCTGGACTTCCTCTCTTTCCCCTTTCTGTAAACTAAAATATGGTTGTGCCATATTTTTTGACCATCCAGGCAAGGACAATGTCCCAGGGGTGGTGAAAACACACAAATATGGGGGTATTCTTGATCCACAAGTTACTATGTGAATATGAACCTCTCCATTCTAGTTGTCAGGCCCCAAGCCTCCCTAGGGTACCTCTATGTGCAGGTTACTGGTGCTTTACAAGTATTTACATTACAATCTATATGTCATGATCTTACTTTGGGCAATGTCAAGAGTATAGTATTTAAAATTAAGTGTAAATTGCTGTCAGCACAAAATATAGAGCATAAAGCAAATGCAGGGTCATTTTTCTTTGATGTAATCGTGTTGAAGGAGCCACTAAGAGAATGGTGCTTTCAGGTGGTCATTCAAGGGCAGTAAAACTACAAAGGAAACAAGCGATAAGAAACCAGAATTTAGAAAGCGAGTCAGCCCTGAGTGGGGAGGGGTACGGAAGGGACCTATAAGAGCTATGTAGGTATGACAATGATCGATTTCTAGTTAGCTGACTTGTTTTGCTTTGTGCCAAATATAAATTTCATAAATACTTTACTCACTATTTAATAAAAACAACTTGAAGTAAAAAAGAAGAAGTTAAAAAGAGCTCTTGGCACAAATGGTGACGAATAGCATTTCTTCTACCAATTCTGGTAACTAGAGAGAAGGGAGAGGTTAGAGAAAACTAATATTTATTGAGCACTGACTGTCTGCCAGGCACTATCAAGGTATGGCTACAAAAGGTATTTCATTTACCTGTCACAATAATACCTTTAAAGTGGGTATAAAGAATCTTTTTTATTTTTTAAAGAAAACTGAAACTTGGAGAAATTGAATGCTTTTCCAACACTGCACAGCTAGTAATCAGCAAACCTGGGATGCAAGCTCATGTACTTCTGGACATCAAAGCCCATGCAAGTAGCCCAGTGGTATACGGCACTGTTTCCCAATCCTGAGCTGTTGGCTTAACATTTCCCTGATTTTTTTTGCCAAATCTAAGTATCCCTGACTACCATTCTAGTGATTTCTGTCATAGTAAATGTACCACATTGTTATTGACTTAATTCTTTTTCCTTAACACTTTCTGGATTTTATTTAAAAGGAAAATTTTGCATAATAGGTAGGAAATAAAGAGCCAGTATCACTTGCCATAAGTAGAAGGTAATGTTATGACTAAAGCTGTGATTAAATTTTACTTTAATACAACTGGTTGCTGAAGGCTCTGAGATGGAGACCTGTTTTTACTGATTGAAAGAGGAACATTAGCAAGTGTATGTAAAGGCACGACAGTCCCAGACTGAGTCACAGTCAGAAGGATTGAGAGAAAATGGAAAAGAGAGTTAGTCTCACCCGGTGATTCCATGGTGTTCAAGGCTGTCCCTGGGTATCAGCAAAACCTAAAATATATCATATTTTACTGGTCTAGAAACTTGAGAAATAATAGACTGACATGAGTTCAAGTCTTTGCTCCAACAGTTTCAAGTTAATAAACTTCTCTCTATGTTGTGTCTCACTTGTAAAATGGAAGTGTACCTCATATTGTTGTGAATATTAAATGTGATAGTACAACAAAAAGCTCCTAACACACATGCCAGTAAATGTTCAGGGGAAATGAACCTGTTACCACTATGTTCTCTGGACTCTGCTGTGTTGTTGTTGTTGCAAACACCAGGATTTGTAATTGTGATTATAATATTGTTCCTCCCCTACCCAACTCCAGACTCCATTGAGATGCTTGTTACAATCCCAGCCTACCTGAGGCATAAACAGTTGAAAAAAAAAAAAGATTAGTTACAAAGTGTATCACATCAAGAAATATTTATTGAACACCAGGACTGATAGGAGGGTGTGAGAGTGATACGTTTTCTTTTATCCTGTTCTTTTCTTTTCTTTTTTGGCTTGGCACAAAGGTGCCGGGACAAAGCGAGCATGTGGGAGCTGGAATTCAGATTGTCTTGCAGGCTCAGCCACGGGCCCTGCTGTGGAGCTGCATTGACTTCAGCAGGTGCTTTTTCCTGATTTGCACGCAAGTGCCTCATCGGTGGCAGGAGCCCCCTTCTTCCTGATTGCCATTATTTAGTTATGAGGGTCATTGATCTGTGCGCTATGAGTGATAATAGAGAAATCAGACAGTATGAAGAGTCCTAAGCAAAGGAACTAAGGGAGGCACTGTGCTAAGGGCCAGACCAGGGAGGCCTGAGTCGCAGCTGGTCCCAGGTCACTGCCCAGCGCTGTCTCCATCCAGGGCTGTCCTTCCCTCCAGCGTCTCAAGTGCTCACAGCAGCTCTGACTGCCTTTGCAAGCAATGCCGAAGCTCAGTGCTAAAGTAAAAGTTCTCATTCTCCATGACATTTTGAAGGTGGAGCTGAAAGATGGCTGCGGACTGGGTACACAAGAGAGGGAGAGGCAGGATCGAGAAGGAAGTCCAAATTTAGCGGTGGCAGAGCTGGGCTATTTTTATTTTTGGCTAATAAGCACAATTCTGAAAGAGATCTTTTCCTGTTTGTTAACTTTTAAATAAAGAGACCTCTACCTGTGTCACAGTAGGAGTTTCAAGCACCAAGCCTATTCTCCTAAGGGGAGGGAAAGGAGACAATCGATAGGGTCAGGTCTCTGCTCTGGCTTTTCCTTTGTCCCTCATCTACATGTACCTTTGTCACCTGCGAGCCAGGGAAGCACAGGGGTTTGCATTTGCGCCTCACCAGGAGGTAAGAGGTCCTGCCACTCAAGCCTGCGCCTCCCTTTGTCCACTCAGGTACCAGTGGTGGCTTCCTGGCAGGTAGATCTTAGCCTCTCTTCATCAGTGTCACTGACTGAGTTGTCACCAGATGCTGGACACTGTGACCAGTGTTTGAGGTGCATCGTTTCATGTAAGGTTCATAACAATCCTAAGAAAAATTTTGGGATTTGAATATACTCATCATTGTTTCCATCTTACAGAAGAAGAAAGTGAGGGTAAATGCGCTTAAAGAAATACAGCTATTATGTAGCAAAGCATCATCTAGATAGTGGGACTCCACCAGTTCCACGAAGTAGCCCTGTGTCCTCAGGGCCTTCTGGACGCTAGGGGCTTTACTTGTATGAGGTCTAAACTAACAAGTCAAGTGATTTATTTGGAACCAGTGTGGAAATGCCTTATGCTTAGGAGGGCGAAATGAAGTGTGTAAATGTGGCTCAGCCTTGCACTTGGTGGGAATTTCTGTGTATGTGGCGTTAAGGAACTAGAGAACACTGGGCCAGCAGCTCCAAGGCTGTCACACCGACATAGGCCACTAGGGTCACCGTGAGCACTGGGAAAGCCCAGCTGAGGTTCTCAGCACCTCCATCCAGGGGAAAAGAAAGGACTGGCTCAGCCATCTCTCAGGTTCCAGGAAAGGAAAGGAAAAGAAAGAGATAACCAAGGTCAGTAAAGGAGAGACTTTCTGCCTGTGTATGTCTTAGGAGAAGATGGAAAAGGAATAAACAAACAGTAAACTTATCATCAAGACACTTCTGAATTTGGTCCTGCTGAACATGTAATATACTGTCTGCTGTCAATGAAGATAAATTTGTGAGTGGGACCCTAGAATCCTAGCCTGAAAACTTTAAAATGGTCCTGGGCAGGTGAGTGTGAGTTTCTGTAGCTTGAAGTACAAAGTGAGCCATTACTCATTTATGCTAGTCAACCAAAGTGGTGCTGGCTCCACAATGGCAATGTGCAATTGCAAAAATAGCTTTTCTCCCCTCAATGTGGTCTTTTGTTCCTTTGAGAATGCCATGAGTCTTGTGGCTTTTTTATCCAAGAACCAACCAGTACTGGTTTTTCTCATCAGAGCAGGGAGCATTGGACAGCCCACCTGCTGCTGTGTTTGCAAAGATGCACGGGCAGACCCACAGTCTGATGCCATCGCTGATGCCTGCTGAGTTGCTAAAGCCGCCCTTCTAGAGCTGGTTCTCAGCTGCAAGAATCCCTGTGTTTCTAGGGCAGGGTCACTTTATTCTATTACAATCCAGGGATACTAGGAGCTCAGCTCAGAGCTCTTCCCTGATGGGCCTCCCTCAGACCATTTTTTCTCTTCCCCATCCAGGAGATGTTTTCTTGTGTTAACCCCACCCTATCAGGATGACTGGGTCATTTTGTCTCCAAGTATCCACAAGGTTCCATGCCTGGAGCTAGTTCCTACTTAAGATTTAGAGCACTGTTGTAGGCCCTCAGGTCACTCTAACAAAATACCACAGACTTGGCAGCTTACACAACAGTCCTTTATTCCCCACAGTCTGCTGGCTGGGAAACCTAAGCTCTTCTTATAAGAATACTAATCACATCATGGGGATTTCCCCTTATGTCCAAATCTAAACCTAGCTAACTTCAAAAGCCCCACCTCCCAATACCATCACTTTGGGGATCATGGGTGGACACAATCTTCAGCCCATAGCAGGTATGAACTGTGTTATATCACGTGGAGTGGGTGTGAACATGATAGGACCTCTGCAGTTGGGGTCACAACACCCTCTACAGGCGCCGTTACTGCCTTCGTCACTAGTGGAGAAAGGGGAGGAGTGGTGGGAGTGGGCCTGGGAGCCCTTCCCCCACAAAGCCAGCACCGCTTACCTCCCACTCAGTCGTTCCTACTAGTGAACTCCATGGTTCTCGTGTGGAGGTTGTTGGCCAGATATTCTTATTTTCTGCTCTGTTTCCAAGGCTCACCTCTTTCTTGTCTCTTGAATGGCAGTTGGACTAATCAATGTATATCTCTATTTAGATTAATCGTTGGTCACTTGGTTACATGGGGCTTATTCTATCTACATTTTTTATTTTGCCTGTAGATTGGTTTAAAATGATGGAACTGACGAGGCTTGACTTCTGATTAAAAATCCTGGATCATAGCCCAGAATCACCTAGAGATTAGTGTCATGGGCCCCTTGCCTTGGGCAAGACACTTGATGATTACCTCCATTTTCCACATAGTAGGTCATCCAAGGAGACTAGATTGTAGCAACCTTAGAAGAAAGAGGAGGAAGGATAGAAAAATCTTCGGGACTTGGGTACCTGGTAACTCCGGGGTGTTTGAAATAAAGAACAATGGGGAAGCTAGTGAAAGATGACAGGGAGAGGCATTTTAGTTGATTATTGGGTATATGGCTTAGTTCTAAAAAATTTCAGCAGACGAGGGTTTGAGTCCCAGCTCTGGCACGGATTATCTGACAAAAATTACTTAATCATTCTAGACTCCAATTTTTTCACCAAAATCAGAGATAGCAAATAACCTATCGCTCAAGGTTGCTGTATGGCCTGAATACCACAATACAAGCACCAATGCTAGGGCCGGGCCTCTGGAGACCTCAGTACTCTCCAGGCCATATTTTGAGGCTATTGGGGGGTTGCTAACTGATGCATGGATCTTCTTCAATAACCTTGAACTCTGAGGAATGACATTTCACAAAGCAGTCACATTTTATCACAAATCCTATTTCCAAAAACGTTACAGTGATTTTTATGTGACTTCGTTGTAATAAAGGAACTAGGAAGCTTTAGACTGAATTCTCACTGACCATCTTTGGAAACAAAAACAAACGGCAACACCTTAATGTGAGGGATAAAAAAAAATATATAAATACCACCCATATATTGATTCTTATTTCTATCTGCATCTTATATTTTTAAAGCTCAGCCTTACCAGATCTAACCTAGCAGTCCTGAGCTCTGCCCAGGCTTTGAGGCAGGGATGGGACTTGAATCTCTTTACCTTCTCCCCTGGTAACATTTTGTCTGTGAAGGGTGGGAAACCAGAAGCAAGGGGGCGGGGAGAGAAAAGAAGTTGATGGAGGTCAATCAGAGGGCAGCGAAGGCACCAACAAGCAGGAAGTGGGAGGGACATGGTCAGTTACTGAATGGCAACGAGGACAAGTCCCAGCCCTAACTCCTTCCCCTCCTCTGTCCAGGCACTGGAGAAGCCCTATGCCACCGTGCCCAGTCTAGCATCTGCTAAAGCTTTATCATCTCTCTGTAGCCTCCATGCACGCTGGCACAGTTTTTGCCTCAGGCATACAAATGTGCATTTTTCCCCTTGACACTCTTTTTTTTGTTTTGTTTTGTTTTTTGTTGTTGTTTTTTTTTGTTTTCCCAGTGCATTTAAAGTTATGTTTATATTATACTGTAGTATATTAAGTCTGCAATAGCAGTATGTCTAAAAAACAATGTACATACCTTAATCAAAATACACTCTTAATATGCACTGGTACAAGTAGCTTTCTAAATCTGCCTGAAATATAGCATTTGCAAGGTATTTTGGGAGACTTATGAAGAACCAGGCTGGAGTTAGGTTTCATTATTACTTTACATACTTTTCCCCCCTTCTTCTAATTTAATTTCTAAGGAAACTGTTAAACTGCCTATAATTTGAGAAATTGAAAGTTATAAAACAAAAAGAACTATACCCTAGAGACTTTCTGTTACTGACAGAAAAGATGGATGAAATGATTACGGGTCGTTTCTAAATTAATTAAGAACATAGTATTGGAAGTACTGTGCTAGTACTCTAACTTAGGTAAAGACATCCATTGGGTAACACAGAGGTGTAACACCTCCAAGCCCCCGGGCTGAGAAGGACTGGCCCCCCCAGCTCTTCCTCTTGATTGGATTAACAGCTTTACAGATTGTACTTTGGTCCCCTTTGGTCACTAACTACTAGTCAGTTCTATACTTTCAAAGAACCAGATTACACAGTTCACAGAATTGAATAACAACAACGTAGGGTCCGTTTGGGTTTTGTTCTTAGAAGATCCTTCATATAATGAGGTGTAACTGCTTTTAATTAGCCTGACAGTGGGACCAGATATTTTGACCAGGAAAAGGGCAGTATGAGGGTTGAGGAGGCTGGTCCCTCTGTGCACTGTAGGTGGGGGCCTGCGCCCTGGCTTTGATAGTAGCCTAAGAGAGACGAGAGGTTAGGACTGAAGCTAAAATCGGAGTCCACCTTGTCCCAAATGAAATGATTACAGCTTAGCCCATGTTCCGTAGGGACCTTTTTCTTCTCATTTCTTGACCTTTTTCAGCCCTATGAGTAGTTTGCTTTCTTTTTTCCCTATTAGTGTGTTTCATGAAAAAAGTTATGCTGCTCAGTAAGTTTATATTAACCAGATAAGGAAGGTTTAGCTATTCAGCACATCAACTTGAGGTTAAATTCTGAGATTGAATTTCACTTTGATCTTTCATCAATTCTTAGTTATGTGACCTCCGGCAAGTTACTCTACGTAAATAAATGCCAATATTTTAATCTTTAAAATGGGGATAATATTCACCTGATAGTGTTATTCTAGGGTGTTAAGGTATAGTATTTGTGGAAATGGCGAGCTACCGACTCCTATAAATGAGACTTGGCTTTGTCAAAAAGAAAATTTCAGGGGACGCCTAAGCAGCAGGTAGAGGAAAAGATGAGTTGTGTTAGGGCGATGGAGAGGGTGTCATGCCCTTTGTCACCTTCTCAGTCCCTCGATTTGACCTTGGCGGCTGTGGACAGAGAGAGTGGAGCCAGAGGTCAACAGAGAGCATTACTTGGAGCTCAGGCTGCAGTGGGGCACCATTTGAGAGACGGGACAGCCTCCTCCTGAGGCAAGGGGCCTCAGGGCCATGGGGGCACCGTGAGGACTGCCGGCTCCGAGCGAAGCAGGGGACAGCAGCAGGAGGGCGTTTTCCTGGTGAACCACCTGCTCTGGCAGCCGGAGGCATCCCCTCGTGGCTTAGAGTAGCGATTTTCCACCCGGGTGCTGCTGCGCCCCGCTGTGGCGCAAGAGTTTCTACACTGTGTAATACCTGACTATTTCGTCAGGGGCACTGATGCCCCTTAGACTGTCAAATAAAAAATGGCAACCGCCAACACAATAATAGCTGCTCGGTGTGAATGCATCAACATTATACCTATTGTTTTTTTCAGATTGGCAAAAAATACTTCTTTCGCGGCGTGCTGCAGAGCTTTAGTAATTACTTTGTGGGTGCCATGAGATGAAAAAGGTTGAAAATCAGGGCCTTAGAGGAAAGTGGATGTTACTCAGACGGAGAAGGGGTATGAGGAACAGAACACTAGAGAAGTCAGAATGACTCAGAATGATTTCAGATTAGGACCGAATTGTGAGTAAATGGGAGGTAAAAACACCAGGTTTAGGGGAGAGGTGTCAGAATTTCGGTTACTGTTGCTGGTGTCACCCTCTTTCAGGCCAGAAACTTGTAAAATTTTTTCATGCCTAAAAAAATAAATAAATGAATTAATGTATATAAAATGCCTGCGACTGAAACAGATTAACTCTTTACTGAATGACAATTACAGTTACTGACTACTATGTTGAGCATTTGCCATGTGCCACGCACTGTTCTAGGCATGGTGGCAGTGGAGGCGGGTAAGTTATGCAGTGATGAATAATAACAATGATAATAAAACCACAACACCCTGATCTCATAAAGCTGATATTCTAGTGAGGGAGAAAAAAATTAACAAACTATATAATTTTGGATAATGATATACATTATGGAAAAAAGAGAGACAATGAGAGATTGGAGAAAAGTGAGGAGTCATAGCATTTGAGGAAACATTGCTGTGCGTGTGCAGCAGAAGGGCGTGGGGTGGCGTGGAAGGGGAGCGCCTTCGTCGCGCTGTTTCGTTTGTACAGAACAACCGGATGACTGTACAAATGGGATACCATACACTTCACATGAAAATATTTCAACAGGCATAATTCAGCATTTTCTGTGTTGCAATTTTTGTATTATTTTAAAATAAGCCATTACAACCATTTTTTCTCAACATTCCAGGAACTCAGTTACAATTTACACCCCAGTGTTTTGAAAATACCTCTACCACCATGAGATGGCATGGAGCGTCTGGACGGCCCCCGGATATCACAGCACCGCAGTCTCCATAGCTGCGAGTGGCTATATTTTACCCCTATCTCCTGATTTAACAATAGGGTTGTTCTATCAGGACAAAGACAAACATCATCTTTAAGTATTTGTTTCTTTTTCTCAAAAAATCGTCTGCCTATGTAGCCTGTTTCACCACAACCTTCTCTTGCCAGTCTGGTTTCAATTTACCTCTTGAGCAGGGCGCCCCCTGCTGGCACTCGTTGGTAAAGCCAGATCAATTCCTTAGACTCAGGACCTGGTACTGTTTGATGAGTTGGTGCCCAAATCGTGCTAGTTGGTAAATATTTTGAATTGAATTCCTGCTTTTAAGCACATATCGATGCAGTTAATTTTAGAGTTTCAGCACCATATATGTAAATATACCCCTAGTCATTTTTTTTTTGCCCAAACCCTTACCCATATTTTTCTACAAGATGAGAAAACAACTATACACACATCTGTCTTCTACATTCCCACTGGAGATGCTGTACTTATCCCTGATTTTGCTTTCTTGTGACTCTCAGCAGATGGTTAATTTAAGTTAGGGGCCAAGTTTTGCTGATCTTTGCTTCAAAGAAACCAGTTGAATGTTTTCCATGAAGGGACACCTAATGAATGTGCCAATTAAGAGTGTCCCAACTTATTTTTCTCCCTGTAGAAGAGATGAAGTGGAATTTTAAAGAAATTGTTGGTACGTGATTAACACATCCCTCTGATATGTGATTTGGGTTGGTGAAGCTGCCTTTAATCTTTAAATTTGAATGTTTCCCTGCTGAGGAGAGGCCCCTTCAGTGATAACTTCCCTGTTCTCGGGTAGTAGTGCAATTCTGCCAGTCTCTCTCAGCCACAAATTTATCAAGGACACCAGAGCTGTAAAATTGGGGATTACAGAATATTAGAGTATTTCCAAAGTCCTTTCATGAGGCAGGTTCTAATAAGAGTGGGTCAAAAATCATTCCTATTATCCACTAAGTAGTATATGTATACTTTGTATTTTAACACCCTGATGAAAACTGATTGAACAGTATGAACAAACACACATTAAAATCTGCTGATGGGGCTGTTTAGATGGCCCATACTGTGCAAATACGGGAAACACTTTTCATTACTATGACAGGTGCTCCTGTCTTTTGCATATTCTCTTAACATTGCCGGAAAGGCCATGTGGCCAGCACTCCTGCCATCACCGGTCAGATACTTCCGCTACAGGTAATTTTCTACTCATAAAATAACTCTTACTTGTATATCACTTCCTTTTCTGGCATGCGTTATACTGTTTATTCACTCTGAGCATCATCATGACTGAATAGCTGTTCTCCATCTGAATTGGTTCCAGTAACTGAACTCACGGGCTTTCCTCACAGTACCGCTCCTGTGTTCTCGTGGTGACAGTGTAGCAAGGGGAGCCCATGGATCTGGCTTCTTTAACTTAGTCATAGATAATTTTGGAAGTATCCTTGCTTTTCGTTGTTTTTTCCCCCCCAATAACAAAATACAGACTAACCCTGAGATTTTTCTGCCCCAAACAGAGTCAGTTACTCTCTAAGGAGCCCTGACTACTTTCTGGGGGGATGATAAAAATTACATTCATGCCAGGAATTCTAATCAACTTCTATCTTTGCTAAATTTAAGTTTCTTTTGACCTTGTTTTAAATTAACAGCTCATTAATCTAATAATCCTTCTTGCTCTCTCCCCATTGTTTTCTTTGAGCTAGAATTTCCCTTGCTTTCTCTCCCACCATTCCCCGAAATGAAACATGAAACAGTGGTTAAAAAGATGTGTTCTGGAATGAGATATCATATTGACAAATTATAAAGTTCTACACCTGTAATTTATATAATGTTATTAACGTTACCCCAATTTTAAAAAATCACCACAGTGTACACTTTAAATATCTTACAATTTTATAAGTTAATTATATCTCAATAAAGCTGATCTAGAGAAAGAAACATGTAATGATGTAGATGACTTCCTTTGCCAGCATCTTGTCTAAAGAATACGGGTTTAATGTGATAAGGAAATCCTAAATATTTTATAAGATGGCATCCAAACTGCGCCACAATAGAACCCCTGGATTCTTATAAAAACATTAATAAAAGGCATAACCATAACAAATATACTCTCTTAAAATTAAAAAAAAATCATTTTAATTATTTATTTTCTTGGGTATTTAATTATCCTTTTTCTTCTACCTGTTGAAGAAAACTTTTACTGTTGAATTTCAAACACTTAATAACTTGAAGTTACTTGAACTATAACTGTAATTCACTACTTCTGCAGTTTTCCAATTTGATTTTCCAAAAGGTATTTACAAATACCAAAAGTACTACAAAATTAACATCAAGAATTATCAGAAACTTTAAAAATCTTCACTTCAAAAGTTCATGTGGATTAATTTTTGGTAGATTCATAAGTTCCATCTTGTTACTGGGGTACCACAATATCTGACTAAAAAAACCCCCTAGAAATATACAAACAAAAATTCTCCTTATAGGAAATATAAAGATTTCTTTTGTGTTATATATTATTGGCTTATGCTCTAGTGACAAAGCAGTCTTAGGGAGGGTCCCACTTCAGGAGCCACTCTCATGAATTCTGTTCATCATTTGCTTCTAGCAGCAACTATGTCCTAGTTGGAACGCACAAGAATCATGGGGCTCCAGCTGTCTTTCTTGGTTAACTTTATCCCTGCATCCTGTATGAAAATCACAGTCCTTGAATAAAATTAGTCTTTATTTTTTTCCAGCTATGCCTATGATTTCCTGCTTTGGTATGTTTGTTCACATAGAAAGTCCTTCTATGGACTTTCTCATACAATCTCATTCCCTACTTAAAGAGCTGACTCAAATAAACCATTCTTCTTAAAGATGTTCCTGTTCTTCCCAACTGGAAAAGATCTTTCTCTACTATTGTTCTTGCCACATATTATTTATCATTCCCCATCTACTCGATTTGTTACTTTTCCAATCAGATTGCAAGCCCGTTGGCATTTGCTGGCCCCGATAGCTAATTCAGTACATTATACCACACTTGGCATTGTAGGTGTTGCGTGGGGGTGAATCCAGTTTTCGTTTCTTAGGAATAGTGACCTAAGTAGTGGAAGGGGTTGAATGGAATCCAGAGCTGGCATCCAATTCCAGCCCTGCTCCCTGTTACTTTGGAAAAGTCACCTTCTCTGACATGTGTTCTAAGTTCTGAAAGGAATGGAATTCACTAGGTAAACTTTTAAGACTCTTTATGCTTTAAAATTGCTTTACTTGGTAATAACATCTTATAGCGTATCTATAATTTTAAATTTGAAAAATATTTTACAGGCAGCATCTTACATTTGACAGGAAATTATTGTTGGCAGCTAGAAAGATGTTTTTTAAGATATTGGGATTCTTACAAAAAAAATTTAGTTATCAGAATTGTCAGAAGACCTCAAAGCCGCTGGTTTAAAGAAATCACTCAAACTTAAAATATATATTAAATGTCTGTCACTTAGGTTTATTGACTTTGAAATATGACTGGGAAAATACTCATATAGTTCTGTAATTTAAAGAAATATATAATATTTCTTTGATATTTCCCCAAAGTTTCTCCTAAAAAAAAAGATTAAATTTATGATAGATCCTTAATTTGCTTTAATTCCTTTTCCAGTTGGAATATATTTTATGTGTTTAAAAAATACAACAAGAAAATATAAAATTGTTTTTTAAAATGTTTTAAGATTTTGCCATATTTGAATTATTTCTATCAAAATTTAATTTTAATTCAAGAAGTCATCTGAACTTCAATTACATAGAAACTTAGCTCTTAATTAATATAACATTAAAGGTATGGTACCTAAATTACCTCAGTTTCACAGAAATTAACATTTCAATATGCCTTGCTCTGAAATGAAAATGTCTTTGAAGAAAACAATTATTCATGAAATGAAACATGGTAGAGCACACTCTGATTCTCTATGGAAAAAGACACCTTTATAATCAACAGTTCTAGCAAGCAGTTTTGATGAAATACTCAACTGAAATAAAGATTTTTAATATTCCAGAGAGATTTAGTTTTTTTCAATGTTTTCTCCAGGCTCTTATTACTGCAAAGAGCTTGAAATTGACAGTATAGAATTTCCTCTTCAATGACATGAGACATTCTCAAAAAATGAAATATAGACATATATATATATATATATATATGCTTTTCATTAAATGTTAAACTCAAGAGGTTTTATTGCTACTGAGTTAAGTTTATTGCTTTAGTTTACATGAAAAAAAAATCCTTCTCAAAAACAACCCACTTCTCTCAAAAGGGAAAAAAATTGCGGCTGGTATGTTCAGATTCCCTCCCTGCCCCCCCCCCCCCCCCAACTGCCACTAAAAATGCGAGAGTTTTATAGCTCCTTAGACTTCGATGGGGAGAGATCCTCACTAACCCATTAGGCCTGAAGAATTCTTGAGGACGTCAAACACTCCAGTCTAGGTGGCTATTGAAACTAAGTGTAGGTTTCCTCTCAAAGGCATTCCCAGCCATGGCACGACTGACATTGTGGTCTGGATGGTTCTTTGCTGTAGGGGTTGCTCTCTGTGTCATTGAGGGATGTTTAGCAGCGTCCCTAGCCTCTACCCACTAGTTGCCAGTAGCACACATGCCTTCTGCCCCTCAGTATGACCAAAAAAAAAAAAATATATATCTCCAGACAGTGTTAGTGTTCCCTGGAAGGTGGGGGCAAAACTGTCCCCAGGTGAGAATCACCATCTTTAAGAATCACATCAGTGCGCACTCTGAGGACAGACCCCATCTCGCCCCGCGGCCGAGCGCACACACGTTCAAAGTCCTGCTTCTCGTCTTTGTAAAATAAGAATAATAATTACGTACTCCACTGGGCCATCGTCAAGATTAAACAAGATGATGCAGAAAAATGACTTAGAACAGTGCCTGGCACACAGTAAGCCCTTTTCCAACATTGTAAGTTATTTTTATTATAATCCCCATAGTCTTTGAATAAAACTTTAATTTTCACAGTAATGCAAGGTTTTCTCAACAACCACTGAGAATTATATAACTGATACTAATTAGTGGGTATTTTTTCCTTTTTAATCCCAGTTAAAATAATTACAGAGACAATTAATTTCTCCAACTAATTTTCAAGACGGACCACATGCCATAAGCCTCCCTAGGATAATATGTTGCTCACCGATGTGGGGACAGGATCTACACTGTGTTCAAAGGAAAGCATTTTGTGAATCTTTTTCTTTTTAATCGCAGGTTTACTCAAGAAAGCCTACTTGGGCCAGAGTTTTACTTTAATACTAATTAATGCAAATGCTAATAGCTCAAAGCCTCTAGATTTCAGAACACAGCAGTAGCTGAGGCTGCATTTAAAATCTCAGCAGGCCTGCTCTTATGCTTCCCGTAAACCTGAGGGCCTCACTAGAAGGGTATGATTAAGACCTGTGCTCGATAACACCACAGGCACCTTCCTGTTGGGAAATAGTAATTGAATCCTTTCCTTAAATTTGAGCCTAAAAGAGTCACCTGGCATCAAAATAAAGACAGGTTAGGGTTTTAAAAAAATTTGGTTTTTTGGTACTGTTAAAGAATAGATACTTAAATCATCTCCCTTGGAAGCATTTTAAATCACATTAAAATACAGATAGAGCATTTGAAATTACATTAAAATACAAAGGACACATTTCAAGATCCACAGTGGATGCCTGGAACTTCCTACAGTATCAAACTCCATGTATGCTATTTTATCTTACACTTACCTACTTATGATACAGTTTAACTTATAAATTAGGCATAGTAAGATGTTAGTAACATGTAATAAAAGAGAACAATTATAACAATATACTTATTGTTATATTTATTTATTTATATTTATATTTAATAATAAATATATTATTACAATATACTGTAATAAAAGTTATGTGAACGGCCTTGGGCTATTATTAAGTAAAATAAGGATTACATAAACAGAAGCACTGTGATACCAGCACAGTCAAACTGGTAACCCAGGGGGCTACTAAGTGTCTAATGGGAGGGCCATAGGTGGGGCAAAGGGATGATTCCTGTGTCCTGGGCAGGAAGGAGGGGGATGGGTCCGGGTGGCAGCGAGAGATTTCACTGCGCTACTCAGAACGATGGTGTGCAGTTTAAAACTTATGAAATTGTTTATTTCTGAAATTTTCCATTTCATGTTTTTGGACCTCAGTTGGCCATTTATAACCACAAGTATGGAAAGCAAAAAACCACAGATAAGGAGGACTACTCTACTTAGCCTCAACTCTTGACATTTTGATTCCGTGATATCTAAGCTCTAGCTCTGGAACTCGATTTCTATGAAGCTCTCCAGGTGATTTTCAGATTTCAGCTTTTTACACAGATTTGGAAGATAATACCTAAAGAGAAAGTGGAGCACCAAAGGAGCTTAAGTCAATTTCTGTAAATAAAATGCAATTTCTTCAGGATTCTGATTGTAAAATTAACAATTAATTGATCCACTCATTGCACATGTACTTCTTGAGAACCTAGTACAGACCTGTTAGTCTCAGGTGGAGAATGAGAGGGGAGCAAAGCAGATCTGGTCTCTGCCCTCATGGAGGTTGTTATTGACTAACATGGCCTTTTCAGTTCCTTGACTTGACTAAATTTTAGACAGATTTCTTCCCTACTATAGGCCCCTGACCTCCCTTGTCTTAGAGCATTTACTTCAGAAAATGTGTAATTGTAAATTATTTTTCTGCCCCTTTGAGATGTAAATATTCTAAAACCCTGGAATCTCTTTCTGAAGGAGCTGGGAGCCATCACTTTGCAATACAGTCACCAAGAAAAACAGGACCCCTCTCTCCCAGTTTCTGCAGGATGATAGGAGACTACCTAGGGTAAATTCCAGTTAGTAAACACAGATGGCCTGATCACATGGACCAATCTCCTCCCTAATATCCTCCAGTTCCATTTAATGAACACACCCCAGGGTTTAAAAACCCTCTTGCCTTCTATTTGAGCAGAATTGAGTTCAACCTGTGTCCCTAAGTTAAAACCTTAGTCTTGGCTCCTATTGCAATAGTCTGGATAAAGTCTTCCTTGCCTATTTTTTCTTTGACATTGCTTATGTCATCAATTTTGATTTTTATTGTTTATAAAAAATCACTTGAGTTTGCTAATCCAGTAGATTTTTGAATGAACAAGGAATCTGCACCTAAGTGACATGAGCAGAATATAGAGACCAGATATTGAGAAACATTGGTGCTCATGGTCCCACCATACATCACAGTAAGGAATGTACCATTGAAACCGAAGATTCTTATGACTCTGATTAAATTTAGCCTTAAATCCTAGCACGCACTCTCTTTTTCTTTGTATATATGTGTGTGTATATATACCCCTCCTAGACCTAGCCACCCCCATGCCCCCCGCCCCCGCCATGTCAGCAACCTCAGGGAAGCAGAAGGCAATAGCCCAGACCTGACTAATGGTCACAAGGTCTGGACATTTCACAGGCTAAAGCTAACATTTTGACATAGGTCATCTTTCAGCTCCTAATCCCTAAGGTAGACCTATCCCCTGGCTACTACCCATGAAACCAGACAGTGGGATGCCAGGGCAGACATCATAGCTGTCCTGAAGACCTGAAGAAATGATTTATTACCCTTCCCTCACTTCCAACCAATGAGCTCCTAGCACAACCCCGATACTCTTTACCCATGGTGTCTGGTGATTTTGTCCTTTGTAATCTGTAACCTACATGCCATTGAGAGCCAGGTCTTTGGAGCATTAATTCCCCTTATTCCAGAGTAGCTACTTCAATATGAAACTGCTTTTCTTTCTATGCTGCAAACTCCTGCTCATGCATTTCTTTTGGGCCAGGACATGCCAGCAGACAGACTCAAATATTGGGGTCCATCTAGGGTAAGTCACAAAGACCCAGAGGTCAGCTTCAAAGATGCACAAAGCCTAAATCTTGACCATTTTGAGCATCAAAATAATTAAGTATAATGATAAACTCAGGGACATTAAACAAAATGAGAATCCATGAGTGAATTCTGGCTATAAACAAATAATAGTTGTGGAGAAGGCAGGGCTCTTGGTTAAAAAAGAAAACTGAGTGATTATGGATAAATGCAGAGAATGCTGGAGTTTGAAAATAGTTATTTTGCAACCATCACAGCAAAGATTAGTTCATGCAAGAATCACCAATGAATGATGAATCAAGGGGGAAATTTTTTATGGAGACCAGAATATATGCATGGTCTTAAAGTGTCTCTCTACAGATTGCTTGTTAATTGCAAGATTAAAAATAACTACACAGTGGAGAAACTGGATCATACCTTGACCAGGTGACTGAAGTAAACATCAGCGATGAGGGGCAGATGGACATCATGTGCCTCCTCCACATTTGATACCCTGAAAAGAACATACAATTATTTATATAATATTTATAATATTAAAAATGTTAATCTATTCACCAGGAATCATTAGACAAACTCCAACTGATGATCCTTTTTATTAAGAAGGGGAAGGGGAAAGGGTATATTCTTTAAAAATGTCAATGTAATAAAAGATATAGAAAGGGAGAGTAATTCCAGACTAAAGAAGATTCAATAAGTCTGAAAACTAGTATACTGTGTGACCCCAGACTGGATTTTGCACTGGAGAAAAAAATGCTACATGGGTCTTTGTTCCCTCTATTGACAAAATTGCAGCATGGTTGGAAAATCACTAAAAGTTAAAAACTTTATAATTATGTAAGAGAATACCCTAATTTTCAGGGAACATACAAGGTCTATCTAGAAAGTATCCAGCATGTACTATGAAAAATAAAAACATTTATTGAAGAAGATACAAGAAATACTATTCATAAGAGAATGAAGCCTCAGTCCCTTTCAAAGTAGGCACATTGGGATTTCACACAGTTCTCCCAACGTGCCCCTTTGAGTTTTCCTGAGTCTCATCAATAGTCTGAAATCTCTTCCCTTTCAAAGGTGATTTTAGGTTCAGCAAAGGCCAGGAGTTGCAGGGCGCCAAATCTGGGCAGTAGGAAGGTAGAGTCACCTGGGTGATTTGATGTTTTGCCAAAAAATCTCTGCACAAGACATGATGTATGAGCGGGTACATTGTCACGAGGAAGCTGCCAATCACCAGTTGCCCATAGCTGCAGCCTTCTGAATCATTTGAATAGTTTTTGTGGAGGAACAGTCAAGCTTAATACAAAATTTCATGCAGGTTTGTTGCTCTATTTGCTCAGTCATTTTGAATGTGATAGCCACACAGTGCACATGCTCACTCAACACTAGTACAGTGAAGTTGTCACTGTTCATGCATGCCCATTCCAGCGCACTCTCTTTGGCTGGCAGGTTACATCATTGTTGCATCGTGCAAACCCTTCTCATTATATTTACAATAGCTGGACTCTTTCTAGACAGATCTCACACACTGAAACACTCAGGGGTAAAATTTCAGGCTGTATGTAACTTATACTCAAGTGGTTCAGAAAAACTCTAGGTAGATAGCAAACAAAAAGCAAATGGGGCAAAATATTAACAAAGAATAAATCTGTGTAAAACAGATACAAGTGTTTTTTGTATTATTTTTGTAAACTTCCTGCATGTTCAAAATTGTTTCAAGTAAAAAGTTTAAAATATGCTAATTTTTCCTAAATGTGTAATATAATGAGGAAAACCAGTTAATTTCATAAAGCAAGAGAGCCAAGACATGGTCTTTACACAACTGCAACTAAATAATATGTCGTTAGCCTTTATAGAGGATTAAGGAGATGATTTTTTAATATCATATATTCTGTTGTTTAACATAAAAAGCCCACACACAACCCATTTATGAATTTCTCTAAGAGTGCGGATTAAAGGAAAAACTTGGTTGGGGAAAAGCTTTACTAAGGAGAAACCTAACAAATTGATTAGACTTAATTGGTTCTCTTCTTTGTGTTGACTATTTAGAGCCAAATTAGTTACACTGCAACACGTTTCTTCAGCCTCGGTTGGCCGGAACATGCAGCAGCAGTGCCTTTCTTCAACATCCTACTTCTTTCCTTATTATTTTTCTTCTCATGTTTCAGGTCTGTGTCAATGGGCTTCAATGTTTTGTGTGACATTTTGGGAGGTGAAATGGCAAAGTGCCTCAAAATGTTGAAAATAGTAGCTCTATAAATTAAAAAACATATAAATAGAAATGCTATACCGAAACAAAATAATGTGCTAGGTTTTCCTCCAGGAGTCAGAGGCAACTTTTGGATTTTATTCAAGGGCACAGGTGGGGGCACCTCCTGAGAACTACGCCTCCAATCGCTGTGCCCTTCCCCCACACCCCACTCTGGTCACTGGCTGTCACTTTACCCTGCTCTATTTATCTGCTTGGCATTTAGCACCAACTTTCTACATTTATTTGTGTGTATTGTTTATTTTCTTCTAAAACATAAATTCTATGTTCATAAATTCAACAAGGACTTTGTCTTTTGTTTATTGCTAGAACAATGTTTACCAAGTGAATAAATGAGAGAGAGAGAGAGAGAGAGAGAGAGAGAGAGAGAGAAAGTTGCATGTTCCTACAAATTCATTCCCTGGCTCTTTATTTCCCATCATATGACAATATTTACCTCTGTAACAAGAAATAAATGTTCAGTGTACATACACATATATATGCATGTATAGTATGTATGTAATGAATTTTTCAGTCTTTGCTGATTTGCAAGGCAGATAGTGCCTAGTCCATCATCCCCACGGGCAGCAAGGGAACGAAGAGTGCGGAACTGTGTGGATGTGTGTTATCATTATAACTATTTATCTATTTTTTAGAAAAGCTCAGTCCTTAAGGAAGAAGAATATATCCTGATTCCAATGATTTACTTAAAGTGCTTTTTATTTTTTTGTGACATTTGGTGAAAGGACAGGGGAGGGAATGTTGGGAAAATTGGAATAAGAAGAGGGAGCAAGAACACCAGACTTCTCAAAGCTGCAAGTGTCACCAAGAATGAGACTGTTGTCTGGGAAGCGCTGGGCAAAAGCCCCTGAGGAGGGAAGGGTGTACAGGCCACCAGAGGCCATGCTGGCCGGGAGTCCTCACCAGCTGGAGGCCCAGTCTGCCGACTGTTCGTGGCACCACGGGAGTGGAGCGTGGAGGACTCAGGAAAATGGGGAAATAAGGGATTGTTTGTCATGTGAAGGACTCTGGGTTTTGTCCTGTGGAGAGTCCCTGAAGAGTTTCAAGCAGAGGAATGACAGAAACACATTGTTAATTTTAAAAAAAATTATCTGGTGGCGATGACTATGTTAATTTGCTGTATTGTGGTAATTCACAAGGTATGCAGATATGAAAATACCAAGTAGTATGTATACCTTAAATCTATACAACTTTTATTTTGCAATTATACCTCAATAAATTTGAGAAAAAAATTTAGTTACCAGTGGCACATTGGACAGCAGTTTGGAGAAAAGGAAGACCAGAGACAGGGAAAACAGAGCTATTGAAAAAAATCTGAGTTAGGCAGTGGCAGCCCGTTCCTAAACATGTGATTGAATTTTCTGCATTATATAAATAATAATGATAGGAAAGCTATCCAATAGATATTTCCTCTAAGTGAAAAAGCACACATGTTTTTAAAAATTAACAAATTTTCACTTCACATCTGTGTGTTGGACTTATTTAGAATGTTTTTGTTTGTTTTTATCCATGAATCATTAAAATGACTGACTTTTATTTTTAATTCATTTATATATAGGATGTTAATCTCTTTTACTCAGCTATTGATAAATTTGTTTTTAGATTCTTTGCCATTTCAATTGATGGCATGATGGAAGAACGAAGTATCAGACCATGCTATTATTTTCTTCTGAAGAGTTAGTCCATTTTATTTGCTCTAAAGCAGTGAAGTTAGAGCTATAATATTTCATCATTCTGTTTAGGGTGACAGCTGCATTCATTATAAGCGACCTATTGATCGTACAGTGTTTCCTTCAGCTCAAGGATCAGTAACTTCATCAGACAGCTATGCTGAAATTTGCAGCAAAGAACCATGTTAAGTAAGAGCACAGATGCATCAATGAAAAATTTGACTATTTTAATAATAAAATTCATTGGTAAGCTCTTCAGCAAGCAAACAGAATTGCCACAACCAACTACGGAATCTGGGCAGGACTGTGAGAGGATGGGGGAGACTTTCCGAAAGGAACGGTTAGCAAATTGAAAAGATAGTCCTGGACATGTGACTAGAAAATGCACAGCAATGATCTCAGGATACCTACGCTTGTCTATATATGAAGCTCTTATTGTTTTCTCTCCAGAGAGTAGAGCACCTGAAGAGTTAAATAAGATCCAAATAATCCTTTCAAGACTTTTCTTCACCTATCATGAAAATTAAGCACCTCTTTTCCTTTCCATTTGTCTTACATGTTTATTATGTTCCTAACTTATTTGACATTATATATCTAACACCTGAGTTTTTCCTGTCTTTATAAGGTACTACTTTATTTATTAATTGTGCTTAGCATATCATGAGTTTCATCTAGCCCATTTATTGTTCTTATCCTAGGTCAGAACTAAAGGTTCTTAAAAATTCATCAAGTATGCACTGCAGTAGTTACTCAGAATGAAGCTTTTGATCATGTTATTATAAGTATTAACTGAATCATACCAGCAGTGACTAAGTTTAAGCAATTTAGATAATAAACCAAAAAAGGAGAAATGTAGAGTCCAAAAAAATACCCTTTTATTAAGATTTAAAAATCATTTGCTTCATATAATTTCTCTTACCTAACATGAAGATGGCCTTATTATTATTTCATATCTGTTTCTAAATTTCGTTTTAGTTGGTACTAAGTTAACTTGAATGACAGTAAATACTCAAAATAAGTTTATTCTCTGTCACATGTGTGAAAGAAGTTTTTCAGCTATCAAGACTGAGGGAAGAAAAAAAGGAGGGCAAACCCTCTTTCAGAAAGTTAAACACCAGATGTTTATTTGTAAGTCATCAACTAGAACGTAGTCCTATGACCACATCTCACTCAAGGGAAGCAGGAAAATGTATTTTTTTTCCATTGGCCATGAATCTCACTAAAAATCAGGATTTAGGGTAAAAAGATACATATTGGAAGAGGAATATCAGGTTCTGTCACAAAAGATGAGCAAAACAGAACTCACACTAAAATGTAAAAATAGGATTGACCTGTAAATAGGACAAATGTCCCACCTCATTGTGGAAAGCCTATCATCTTCTTTCCAATCTAAAACTCAGTGTAAATCCAAACTCATATTAGTACAGCTCCTCCTAAAATGTACATAATTATGATCCAGTTAGCATATGATTAAACATTTTTCTCTAAGACTTTAAATTCACTACAACCAATAATTATCTTGTGCAGCCTACTTAGCAAATGCATCTCATTACCATAATAATATTAAGATTATATAATTAAACCAAATGTAAACCTTGGAAAACAATTAAAAATGAACCTAATACGTCCTGAACAGGTGCCTGCTTTTCCTCTGTAAGTCTAAAGAACACTACACTTCTCTGTCTGCTTGGGTTTTCCTCCTGAACTTTACACTTTCAGAAAAGTAAACTACTCCTCTGTCTTTAAACATGGGCTGAGTAATTTGTCAAAAGCTGGAGCTTTATTTATTTCTCAGCTAATTACAGGCTCTAGTCAATTTGAGGTGTTTGGTCTCTAGATTTCCTTTGATCTTCTTTAGTAAGAAATGGCCAAGAGCCTTTTAGTTGACTTCCACATTAAATTCTCCTTCACTGAAATTTCCCTACAAATGAAGTTTCTGGCACTTTCCTACTTCTCAGTTGATGATATCTGGCCTCCCTGCTTTGGGAGAAACATGGCAGGGGACTGTAGCACTGTCTTTATTGTACACTTGTGGGGAGGAAAAACAATTTTCTGAGTTAAACGAACATGAGACAGATTACAAAAAGAAAGTAAATAAATTTATTATGCACGCATGTGTGTGATTCCTTAAGAACATGGGACCTGAGGATGGATCTGGTAGTTAAAGCTTATTCGGCATCTAGAACTAAGGAAAAATAGAGGTTGGGTGGGCGATGTGGTTTGGGACGTCAAAGGGGAGGAAGGCAATTCACAGGGAGATGAAAAAGCAAATGTTTGGTAAACAAATGTTTGCTGGGCCATCTTTAACAATATGACACAGAGAAGACTTGGATCAAAAAGACTTACTAGGTTCCTGCCTATCACACACTGGTTTACATGAAATCCTAGTGACCTAGGACGATCTCTCCTCTCCTGGAGCAGGTCCTCTACTAGATGCTCTCAGGCAATTAGGGGAACGGTCAAAGTTTTTCCTGAATATATTGTTTCTTGAAAATAAACATCTTAAAATAATCAATATCCTAAGGAATATTTTGAGGTGGCAATCTCTGCTTCCTTTCACCCTATGATCCCTGAAATCAACAGGAAGGGAACTAATATTCATCGAAACAATTACTTTTTGCTGGATACCATAAAGTTTTATTCAATATACTTCAGAATAATTGTATTGTTGTCTTAAATAATCATACATATTTCTTATTATTCATATTTTTGGATATTTTATGTTTAGTTGTTATGGTCTTTTTTCCTTTATATTTTCATTTTAATTATTCTTGTAATATAAGACAGCCACTGACTTTTTATTTTAATATTGTAGCTAGCTACCACATACACTCTCTTACTGTCTTAAGTAATTTTTCACTCAATTCTCTTGGGTTTTCCAAGTATATAAATATGATCTTCAAATATTTATGCCTCATATTTTATTCTCTTATCTATTTCTCTTTAGAGGTTTACAGGTAATCACCATAGGGAAAGGTAGTCCCTGGTTTACAACTTTTGAATCAACCTGAAATGTTTGGAGCTTTAATCCTATTTTCTGAATTAAGCTCTCAAACTACTCACAAAGTGGGATAATTATCCACATTTCACAAAGGGAAAATTGCCTAAGGTCACTAACGGAAATATTTTTTTAATCCAAATTTGTTCTCCTATTTCAAGTGTTTTCTATGATTTAGCATAATACCTCCAAAAGAAAATATAAGATTCTGTAAAAAGGTAGACTCTATTCTCCACCTAATGCTTTCATCATGATACATTCATCATGGGTAAATCATAAGTCAGAAAAGTACCTATTCCAGTTATATATTGCTATGCATTACATAAACCCAAACTCAGTAGTGTAAAACTACATGCATTTTATTACATACTCAGGGCAGATATTTGCACAAGGCACAGCGGGGATGGTTTGTCTCTCCACATGCCATGCCACATTCTGGAAAGAGAACTGTTTAGTACAGCTGGTTTTGTAGGCTGGCTATCAGGGTAGCAAGATGTGGTTAGATACAGAAGAAGATAATAGACTGGAGGATATTATCTGGCAGGTTAAGAAGTTTGGATGTTATTCTGTAGGTAGCCTTTAAAAGGACATAAGCAAATTTGCATTCAATTTATTTTAGCAACATTTTGGAAGCTATATTGGAGGCAGCTGATGCAGGAAGCAGAAGGATGTGTTAAGAAAGAATGATGAGTCCTGACAAGTGTGGCTCAGTTGGTTGGGTGTCATCCTGCAAAACAAAAAGGTCTGTGGTTTGACTCCTGGTCAGGGCACATGCCTGAGTTGCAGGTTCTGTCCCTGGGCAGGGTGAGTACAAGAGACAACTGATTCATGTTTCACTCTCATATTGATGTTTCTCTCCCTTTCTTTCTCCCTCACTTGCCCTCTCTCTAAAACTTAATTAAAATTTTAAAAAATTAAAAAAAAGAATGGTGTATGTTTTTACTGAGGCAATAGTCAGCAAGAACTTGCATGACTTGTGGTAGATTATGTATGGAAATTTGGGAGGGGGATAAGTCTAGGAAAAGTCCAGGATTTCAGACCTGGATTTCCTAGATGGTGACGTAATACAGGAGGCCAGAGTGGCAGAGAAGCAGGCTGACATGGAGGAGAGAGAGATGGTGCATTTCATTTGGAAACTTTAGCACTTCTGTGGGAGATTTCCCCACATTACCAAAAGGAACTGTCAGATAGGTAGTTGGATTTATGAGTCTGAAACTCAATGGATGGATCTGTGCTGTAGTTGGAGGAGTCAGCTGATAGACGGAAGCTGAAGTCAAGGGTGTAGATGAGATTGTAAGGAGACGGTTTCAGAATAATAATAATAATAATGACAATAATAGCAACAATAAAAGGAAGATAGACAAGCACAGGAAAGGCCAGAGAGCTAGGAGAAGAACCAGGAGAAAGTGAATCTGTAAAGTAATTGAAGGAGAAAATTAGAGTCTTTGGTTCACAGTTTCATTTGCACTCTGTGACTGAAACAAAGATTTTCTCTCCCTTTACAATGCTAAAGAAAGGGCTCCTTAAACCAGCACAAGAATTTTCTGTGACAGCAAAGGATGTTCTAGTGGTTATTGGTTTGGTCTGCCTATCTCTTTTCCTTTCAGCAGTCTCTCCACCTGCCTGTGTGGGTGGGTGGGTAGGTGGGCCAATGAGTGAGGCTGGGCTAATCATGGGAAGCATCCTTCTGGCCATGGTGATTCGTTCATTGTGTGTGGGTCATAGGAGCATGCAGAGCCTGTGCTAATCAGATTCTATTTCCTGGGAAATTTTCGTCTTGAGAGAAGATACACAGAGGCAGAAAGTAATTAGAATTAAGTCATGTGATGGCAGTGCCCTGAGAGAAATTTGAAGATCTTTTGCTGCTAAGATTCCTAGATTTGCCCTTATTCCTTTCCTTCTAAAGGCTTTTTCATTCAGTGTTGCAAGCCACCCTATTGTCCCTTAATTTTCTTTTCTTTTTTTCCTCTTCCTGTTACCTTTCTGCAGTTATCTCCTATTGCTGCAGCAAGAGCTGATATTGGCTGTTTTTAACAGTTGACATTTCTTATATGGTGTCTGTCCCAGTTGGCCAGGTGTTAATATGACCCCTGCTGCCACAACAAATGTTAACTGATTCAGATGTTTTGACTAAAAGTAAAACAGAGTCTGATTTGAAAGGAAGTTGTAAAGCACCAAAACAGGCAACCCCTAAATTATAACCCAATTCTTTTCTGGAAGTAGAAATCTTAAGTAGAAAACCATATGGAGTTTCCTCAAAAAATTAAAAATGGAAATGCCTTTTGACCCAGTGATCCCACTTCTGGGAATATACCCTAAGAATCCCCAAACACCAATTCAAAAGAATATATGCTCCCTTATTTATGTTCATAACAGCATCATTTACAATAGCGAAGATCTGGAAACAGCCCAAGTGTCCATCACTAGACAAGTGGATAAAAAAACTATGGTGCATTTACACAATGGAATACTATGTGGCCATAAAAAGAAGAAACTCTTATCTTTTGCAATAGCATGGATGGACCTGGAGATTATTCTGCTAAGTGAAATAAGCCAGTCGGTGAAAGACAAGTAACATATGATCTCATTTATTTGTGGAATTGAATGAACAAAATAAACTGACAAACAAAATAGAAGCAGAGGTATGGACACATTGAACAGACTGACAGCTGTCAGAGGGGAGAGGAGGGAGGGACTGGATGAAAGGAGAAGGGATTAGCCAAAGGGCATATGCACATAACACACGGACACAGACAAACAGTGTGGTGATGGCTGGAGGGAAAGTAGTGGGTGAAGGCCGAGGGAAGTGGGCAGAGGGGGAAATGGGGGCATTTATCATAGTGTAAACAATAAAAATAAACTAAAAAATTAAGTTGAAAAATGCTTAGACTGTCCTTTTGCATCAAGAGGACAAATAAGTGAGCATGAAGGGGTTAGCCAGGAAGTTACTGAAACAATGCATCAGGAAGAAAGTAAAATCTGAAAGAGACACATCTGGAAATAAATTGGAGCCAAGGGACTTGAAATCTCTACGGTGCCATATGAAAAATAATGGGGCTAGAGAGATGGGAGGATGAGAACGTGGCTTAAGAATGAGGTGCTGGAACACTATTTTTAATACGTATAGCAACCTTTGTTGATGACAAGTCCTAGGATGTGAATAAGGGATGAGTTAATAAAATGAAGTGAAGTGATAGCTAACAGTGTGCTGAGAAATAGTGAGGATAGAATTTTGCTCTATGGATGCCAGACATCCTTTGTATGTCATGAGGAGAAAAGTGAATTAAGAAGGACACGTTATTACTGTTACAGTCTGTCTCACTACATCTTTGCAGATTAGATTTCAAGTTGTTTAATAATGTTTCTTTGACTTCTAGCTTTCCAGATGATGGGTCTAAATGTCCACTACCTCCCTTCATATCAATGAGGTTATATTCAAACCTTTGCTATGAGAAAAATATAATGTGAACATTGACAGTCAGAAATTTTATGGGTACATGATTTTTTAAGACTGAAATTCAGTGTTTCTGAATTTTTAATATGTTATAACAATGTTCTCTCCAAAACTAGAGTGGATCATCTTTATGAATTATTTTCTCTTGAGAATATATTTTCCTATTTTCTGATCTCACTTGAAATTATTTTCCATTGTTTTATGGAATAATAGTTTAAGTATTTATAAGTCATGAAAAAAGCTACTATGCTTTGACATGTAGTGACAAATCAATGTGTAATGATTGTTAAAACTGACACATATTTCTAATTTAAATAATAATACTAGTATTCATGTGGAAAATATTGTCTTAAAAAGGGGAGGCAATTAGAGTTGCAGCCAAAAGAATAGGAATATCCATACCAAATGGAAATGTGGTAATTCAGAGAGAACTGGTAAATTCCCCTTGTCAACTAAGCGTGCTGATACTACATTCAAGGTTGACCAAAGACAACCCCAAAATATCTGAGTCCTAACCCTAATGCTCCTTTTATGAAGGTAGTTTGACATGAGGTCCATAGCTTTTTTTATAAATTAGTAAACACAAGTGACCATATGCTTTCATTTTTCTTAAAATATTTCTAGGAAGAAATTTCTAACTATTTATCAAATATTTTCCTATTGCCCCATAAGAAATCCTTCTCAAATTCTAATTCAAACTGTCCAGTATGATTACAGGCTATGGAGGCAGTCACATGGATTTAGGGCTTACTATATGAATAACCCCTAAAATCTGAATAACTTGTGATACTGATTTAATAAACTAAGCAAAATTATGACTTTGCCTTTTGATCCTTAAAGAGACAGCAGGGAGTGAATGGAAGGTATGCTACCCTCCTTCCAGGACCAATCGGGAATTACAACTAAATTGTAGAGAAATCATCCTGAATAACCAGCTGCACACTAGCTGAAGAGAAGCCTCGTAACCAAGGACAGACAGAAGAAACCACTTCACCACAATGTGACTGGTAAGGGGTGCAGAGGAGGTGAGAGAGGAGTAGTTGGGCTCCTATGGGTGGCATTTGAAATTCTGGAGGGATATTTCAGCAGCCAGGGTATTCCCCCTGAGAAGTGTGGGGTCTAAACCCCAGCTGGGGCTTTTCAGCCTACACCAACAGACCAGAAAGGAACCCAGATAACATCCAGCTGAGAAAAGCAGCAGGGTTTCTGTCTTCCAGGGAGAGATAGCTGGTGATGCAGAGACACAAAATTTCATTTGCAGCCACTTACCCTGGGCTCCAGCAGAGGCAGGACAGAGTGGATTAGAGATGCTTGAGGAGAGTATGGAGTTGGTGGCTCTGGGGGGAGAACTGAAGGAAGAGCTACCAGGATCCGTACACTGAGTTATTTGCCACACTACAGAAGCCATCTTTTTCAGGCAAAGCTCTCCTCTCCAAGTGACATCACCTGAGGGGAAGCAATAGCCCTGCCTGCAGGAATTACCCAGCCCAACCCTGTGGTGCTTCAGCTGCACTGCTGATTACAGCTTGAGGCTATATCATTGATTAGTTCAACAACTAATATGGAAAATACAAAGAAGCAGCCAAAATGGGAAGACAAAGAAACAGACTTCAAATGAAAGAACAAGAGAATTCTCTAGAAGAAGAATGAGATGAAATGGATGAAAGCAATTTATCAGATGGAGAGTTTAAAGTAATGCTTATGAGGATACTTAACAGCATGAAAAAGACATAGAAACCATAAAAAAAGGACAAGTCAGAAATAAAGAATGTAATATCTGAAATAAATAATATACTGGAAGGAATAAACAGTGGGTTAGATTAAGCAGAGGATCGAATCAGTGATTTAGAAGACAAGAAAAAAAAAACACCCAGACAGAGCAGCAAAAAGCAAAAAGAATTTAAAAAATGAGAAGAGCTTAACAAACATTTTGGGCAACATGAACCATAACAACATCCATACCCTTGGAATTCCAGAAGGAGGAGAGTGAGCAAAGGATTGAGAATCTACCTGAAGAAATGATGACCAAAAACTTCCCTAATCTGGAGAAGGAAAAAGACACACAAATCCAGGAAGCTCTTAAACAAGCTGGACCCAAAGAGGCCTACACTGAGACACGTCATAATTAAAATGACAAGGCTTAAAGATAAGGAGAGAATCCTAAAAGCCACAAGAGAAAAGCAGGTAATTACATACAAGGGAGCACCAATTAGACTGTCATCTGATTACTCATCAGAAACATTTCAGGCCAGAAGGGAGTGATGTGAAACATTCAAGGTGATGAAAAGCAAGGACCTACAACCAAGGCTACTTTACCCAGCAAGGTTATCATTTAAAGTAGGAGAAATAAGGAGCTTCCCAGACAAGAAAAGGCTAAAGAAGTTTGTTAATACCAAACCAGTACCACAACAAATGTTAAATGGCTTGTTTTAAAAATAAAAAGAAGAAAAAGAGAAAGAAAAAAAAAAACAGAGGAAAATAGTCTAATAATAAAATGGCACTGGAACAGAACACAGAGCCCAGAAATAAACCCACCCCTTTATAGTCAATTAATATTTGACAGAGGAAACAAACACAGACAATGGACTGAAGATAGCTTATTCAATAAATGGTATTGGGAAAATTGGACAGATACATGTAGAAAAATGAAATTAAACCACTCTCTTATTACCACATAAAAAAATAAATTCAAAATGGATCAAAGGCTTAAATGTTAGACTCAGAACATAAAAACTGTAGAAGAAAACATATGTAGCAAAATCTTGGACATTGCTCCTAGCAAATTTTTATTGGATACTGTATTTTGCTGTGTATACTGTGCACCCATGTTTTTGTGTGCATTTTACACTGAATTATTAAGCCCATTATTATACCCATGGTATGTAACCATTATACCCATATGTAATGCACAGCCATAATTTCACATCAAAAATTTGGGCAAAAAATTGTACCTTATACAAGGCATAATGCAGTATATCTCCCCAGGCAAGAAAAACAAAAGAAAAACGGAAAAATTTCTGCACAGCAAAGGAAATCAACAACAAAATGAAAAGACAACCCACAGAATGGAAGAACATATTCAATGATACATCTGATAAGGAGTTAATATCCAAAATTTATAAAGAACTTACAAAACTCACCACCAAAAAACAAGCAAATCAATTAAAAAATGGGCAAAAGCCTTGAATAGACACTTCTCCAAAGACGAGATGGCCAATAGGCATATCAAAAGATGCTCAATATCATTAATCATCACAAAAAAACAAATTAAAACCACAATGAGATATCATGTCACACTGGTCAGAATGGCTATCACTAATAAATCAACAAACAACAAATTCTGGTGAGGACGTGGAGAAAGGAGAACCCTTTTGCACTGTTGGTGGGAATGCAGATTGGTGCAGCCTCTGTGGAAAGCAATATGGAGACACCTCAAAAAATTAAAAATGCATCTGCTTTTCGATCCAGCAATCCTACTTTTGGGAATATATCTGAAGGAACCCAAAAGAACGTAATTCAAAAGAACTAATTTAAAAGAACATAAACACCCCAATGTTCATTGCAATGTTATTTACAATTGCCAAGATATGATGCAGCCCAAGTGTCCATCAGTAGATGAGTGGATAAAACAACTATGGGACGTTTACACAATGTAATACTACTTGTCCCTAAAACAAAGAAAATTTTACCCTTTGCAACAATATGGATGGGCCAGGGGAACATTATGCTAAGTGAAATAAGCCAGTCAGAGAAATACAAATATCATATGATTTCACTCATATATGGAATCTATTGAACAAATTAAACTAACAAGGGAAACGAGGACAGACTCATAGATGGAGAACAGGATGCCAGCTAGTTGGAGGGGGCATGAGAGGGTAGAGGAATTGAGCAAAAAGGAAAAAAAGACTCATGAACATTGACAACAGTGTGGTGATTGCTGGGAGGAGGGGGTGTAAGAGGACTAAATGTTAATGGAAAAAATAAAACAAAAATTAAAAGGAAAATGTTAAGAGAGAGAGAGAAACAGGAGATGAAGTCACTTATCTGGGTCCCTGATGGGCTAGGCAAAGAAGATGGAGGAGGATACTTAAGGGGCAAGCACTGTATAACTGTAAGCCTCTGTCTGAATAATGCTATTCTCTTTCTTGGAATGGTCTTTGTTTCTCTGCTGGAGGATCTGTTAGCAGAAACATCTTTTCTCCATGAAGTTTTCACTCACCACTGGCCCGGACAGAGTTCATCCCTTTACATATCTCTCTTCACAGACATGCAAATGTAATCCATTGGACTGTAATTATTTACTTAATGTCTCTCAGGCCATCTGGACAGTGAGGTTTCTCAAGAGTCCTTTGTGTCAGGTTCAATGCCAGAAAAGTTAGATTCATAATAAAAGACACTATCATTAGAATGGTTACTTAATTTTTCACATTAAAACAGCTAGGGCAGCATACTTTCCTGGGAGATGTTAAAGAAATTAGATATTCTTTATCTTAATGTCTTTTAGTTGTCTTAGAGGCAAGGGCAGGAGTGATCAGCTGACTCAGGTGGTTGGGATTTTGGGGGACTTCTTGAATCTCAGGGAAAGAGCCATTTTGAAGATGTACAACATCGACCATGTTTTATAAAGAAACTTTAATCTGGGAAACATATCTGACATTCTTGTGAGGTTAGAGATCAACTCAGCTGTATATACTATGGTTTTTCCAATGTAAATTTGTACTGTCAACAATTTAGAAAGTTCTTTTGTGGGTGAAAGATTCTCATGGGATAATTTAAGAAATAAGAGCAGAGGAAGGAGGAAGCTTGTGAAGTCAGGATTGATCATGAGTTATAATAACAATTAGATTCCCTATCAGCTGGGACACTCCCTAGATATGTGGACTTGGTGTATGATTTAGAATCTACAAAACAGGAAAAATAGTTGTCTCATTGCTCTGTTTTGATAACCACATGAGACCAGGTGTTTAGAGCATATAAAGAACATAGTATGTATCAATACGTTTTAGTCTCCAGGTCTTATCTAAAATCTAACCAACATTTATTCCATAGTTGAATAGTTTTGACATTTTAGAAATAGAAAAAACAATTATAAAACTCGTATGAAGCCACAGAAGACCCTAAGTAGGCAGAGCAATCTTGAGAAAGAAAAACAAAGTTGGAAGTATCATGTGCCCTGATTTCAAACTACATTACAAAGCTATAGCAATCAAAATTGTATGGTACTGGCATAAGAACAGACACATAGCTCAATGGAACAGAATAGAGTCCAGAAACAAACCCATGCTTATATACTCAATTAATTTATGAGAAAGGAGTAAAGAATTATAGATTAATATAGGCATTTATCTCTATAAACTTCTCTCTTAGAACTGTTTTTGCTGCATCCATTAATTTTTCATATTTTGTGTTTCCATTTTCATTTGTTTTAAGATTTTTTTTTTACTTTTTTCTTTGACTTGGTTGTTCAGAAGGATGTTGTTTAATCTCAACATAGTCTGTGAATTTTCCAGTTTTCTTTTTGTAATTGATTTCTAGATTTATATCATTGTAGTCAGAAAAGATACTTGTGGTCTAACATATGATCAACCTTGCAGAATGATCTGTGTGCACTTAAGAATGTATGTTTTGTTGTTGCATGGAATATTTTACATACCTCTGTTAGGTCCGTCTGAGCTGTAATTTAAGTCTAATATTTCCTTATAGATTTTCTGTTTGGATAATATATTTTTAAAAGTGGGGTATTGAATACACTGTCATTATTGTATTGTTTTCTATTTCTCCCTTCTGATCTGTTAGTATTTGCTTTGTAAATTTAGCTGTTCCAAAGTTGGGTGCATAAATCTTTACACCTGTTGTAACCTCTGGATGAATGGATCCCTTTATCATTATATAATGACATTTTTTTTCTCTCATTACAGTTTTAAGCTTAAAGTCTATTTTGTCTGATATAAGAATAGCTATCTCTACTTACTTTTGGCTTCCATTTCCATGTAATATCTTTTTGCATCCCTTTGTTTTCAGTCTAAGTGTATCCTAGACTTTTAAATATGTATATATTTTACCTGACAATCCTAATAAGATGAAAGAAATGCTCTTGGCTTCATTTTTCCGTTTTATTTTTCATTCATTATATTTTACTTTGATCTTTATTAATTTATCATTCCCATATATTTGGTAGTTATATAATAAACATATTTCAATGTTCTTGAGGTGAGTGCTAAGTTCATTTCCCCCAGCTTTTATTGCTGTTTAATAATGCAACATACATTGCTATGGATTTTCTTTTGAGAATGACTGGGCTGTGTCCCACAGATTTTGATAATTTTTTTTGTTGTTTTTAAGTAGAAAAATTTGGCTTTAGTTCCTCTTTGGTCTAAGAGTTTTGTAACTTTTCATTCACAGCTTGGATTACCATTTTCTCTACAAGCGTCAGTGTTTTTGCCCTGCTTAGCTTCCCATGGTGAGATCCCTCTTCCGTTCCCATGTAGCGTCTCAGCTGCCCTGGCCTTCTCTCACCATTCCCCATTTCCCTTCTGCACCTCCCCCTCTGGTTCTTTTCTATTTTTTCTTCTCTATTTCTTCCATTACTTTGTTATCCTAATTGCAGTTTTTATTTTTATTGTGATTATTTATGTGTGTCCAAATCCTAGCTTATAAACTCTTCTGGTGTAGGATAAACTTTTGATTTGTCTAGAATTTTCACAGGTTATGATACTATGCTTTATACAAGGAAGTCCTTGGTAAATGCACAGTGGGGGAAATAATGCTTGTGTTTGAATACCAGAGAATTACAGGCTACTAAGGCCAGCTGAAATAACCCAGAACTTCAGTGGAAAAAAAATCCCAGCTAATAGGAGGATAGCAGGTCAAGAAAGCAATCCATGCCAAATTGGACCTGGAATTTAACAGGCTTCAAGGATGCCCTCAGGAAGATGAATGGGGGTTCTAAGCAGTAACAGAATGACAAATGAGCGGAATGATAGTAGTGACACAGTGGAGGAAAAAAAGAATAAGTGAGACAAATAGAAACTCCTGGAAAAAATATCAACTAACTGTGTCTAAGAAAGTCATTACCCAACTCTGAGAAATACTAAATCAGCATGGTTTTGAGCAAATAGGGAAGTACAGTTATAGAGAATCCATTTGACCCAGACACTTGGATCATTGCACATTAATTAGTGCAAGGGTGGAAATATTGGACCTAAAGGGAAGGAAACAGGATCTTAGCACGCTAGTTAGCTACCCATTGATTACTTAGGCAGTCATTATGTTGTAACTGCTCTATTAGCTTTCAACTCCTAGAACACCTCCCTAGACAAAGCATGAAGATTTAATTATGAATATAGAACACAACCTAAATGGTAACAAGTCTTACAGTGTCAAAGTAGAGATGTTGCTGATCGAGAGTAGGATGTAAAGGGGACACATAGGTCAGGGCTCAATGGAAGGCGCCAAAGTAATTAAAATTCTTGGAATGAAATAGAGGGTGAATTATATTATATAACACAGAAAGTTTACCAAGATGAGAAGTAAAGATTATAGGATGAATCTTGATGTTTCCAAGTTGGCTTAATAAATAGCACTTCTCTTCTTGACCTGAGTTTCTAAGTAATTGAGAAAGGAGTGGCAGGCAGAAGGCAAAATACCACTGTGGTTACTTGTAAGGACTCCATGCAGAATGTGTAAGGTCAAACCGTCTTGCCCAGTGATCCTCCGTGTTGGACAGACTAAGCATGTGCAATGCAGGGGCAAGGGAAACTCTTTGCTCATAGTTCAGAGCAGCAGAGAACTTCTGGAGAAGTCTAGAAAAAGAAGAGCAGGATTAGGACAGCTTATTCTTCCCAACTTTACCAATCAGGCATCTCTCTTTACCTCCTCTGGTGCGGAGTAAAAACACAGATGGGGTCCAGGAAAGTCAGTGGAGCCCCGAGCCCGTGGAAGACACCGTTGGAAGTGGAAACTAGGCATCGTCAGCTCACCACCACCACTGGTCTGAGGGCAGAGCGGTGGAGAGAGTGCGGTAGGGTTGGTGGCATAAGTGAGCTGACTCTTCATCTTTCACTGTGGAATGTTGGTAGACAGCATCGAAAATAAATAAAACAAGAAAAACAGGTTTCCTATTTAGCAGTAAAAAGGTGTCCCTCAGAAGAACTGGAAATTATAAACAGCTAGGTTCCCTCTATAGATGAGGAGGAGCAGGGTGGAAAGAAAACCGCTGACACTTGTTATAAGGTGTTCCATTTAACTTCTCCTGTTTAGCTTTGTGGGTGAGTTAGTGCAGGCACGAAAAGAGAGATAAAACGATGTACTGTCATCTTGTAATTAAAGTTCAAAATAACATTCTCCATAATAGTAACATTTTAGAATAAATAATAGATTTTTTTCCTGATCAAAGATCACCTTCTTATTTATTTTTCCTTAAGGTTAAATATAGGTATATAATGTTCTAAAAATAATTATACTTTTGTAAAAATAAAAAAAATATCCTTAACATTTGTCATATGCTATGCACCTTGCTGTGTGTGAAGAGATTCCTGTGGATGACTGCAGTTAATCTAGACAATACCTCCACGTCACAGGTGAGGACTGGGTGACTTGCTTGGGTAACTGTGCATGAGCGCTGCAACAGGGAATTCAGCTGAGTCTGACAACGCTCAAGACTGCAATTGGAAACTCATCGCTACGTAGACCACATTCCATCCAGACAGCGCTTGCACTGTGTGTAGGAGCACATTTGTGGAGAACAATTGGATTAAATGGAGCATTTCCTTTTAAGTGGCTTTAGGAGGGTATAATTTACACACTGTGACGTTCATTCACCTGCTCTAAGTGTATGTGGACACATGCTATGTTACCAATGACCTGTGCATAGAGGTTGATGTTCCCAAAATGGCCCATGACCAAAGTGTTTGCAGTCTAGTTGGGGAAATAAGCATGAGTTACTAAAAATATAATAAATACCATAGGTGTGATTACAATTAAGATAAGATATAAAAATTCAGTCTATCATTGCTAGAGTGAAGTTTCAAAATTAACACTGCAGAGCCTATTAAATATTTGAATGAGTAACTAGGTTACGATTTTAATTTTCAATTAGGTGTCATCTATCTCTTTAAGAGAGAGTAAATAAATCTGCGAGTGTAAGTAAAGGACCAATTGCACTTTTAAAATTACCCATAGGAAAGCATCAGTAATGAACATGAACATCATTTCCTTAGAACAACAATTAAATTAAAATTTCCTTTATATTTTCCCATAGGCAATGAGATTCACAAATTAGAAGAATAATATGTTATGCAAGTTTTCTGGTAAAGAGAGAAATTTCTTTGGCATATATCGATTTAAGAAAATGAGGACTTAAATCTTCAGATGGTTTTTTAAACATCCTTATTGAGAAGTACAACAAAATTTACATAAAGAATAAGAGAACATCAAAGCTTAATGATTCCATGCTAATTAGAGCTATTTAAATGTACGGAATGTATATATTTATTATTTATTATTAAACAGTAGATTTTGCTGAGATTTCCTGATTAAGGAGATCACATGCAATATCTCTGCTTGGAGACTTATTACTAAACCATCAGAAATATCACATAGTTCACAGGACACTAATTTTTAAAGAAACTCATTCTAGCATTTAGTGTTTTTTTACATTTTGATTTGAACTGACTGACAACTCATGCTGCAATGTTAGTTACCAAAGAGGTAACATGCTTTAGGTCTTTTGTCACTAGTTGTATATAATAAAGGTTGTAATTTCTCAGTACCAAGTGAGAAGATCTAAAATTAAAAGATTTAACAAGTTAATAATTAAAATTACCATTCCCAATTCTTTCTCTGAGCAGCATACTATGCTTTGATTCATATACATCATCTCATTTAATTGTCACAGTACCATTTGAGTAACACATTTATGTTTTCCATTTCACACACAATAAAAAAGGCTCTATGTAGTGACTAAACATCCCCAAGTTCATGTAATGTATGTGTGGCAGAGTGAAGCTACAAACAGACGTGCCAGCCTTGGAGCTTACACTCCTATTCCCTATACCACACTGTTTAGGTACATCCCGATTGGAACATTTGCAATTCAATTTAGCATTTTCTATAACTTAAGATATACATTCTTTCTGTGCAAGAGTTCTCCAAGTCTTTGGAACATGTTTGGCATTGTAATTTCCTTAGAAACTTGCCTGAGATGGCAGTTGAAGAAATCTACCTTCCATATGAACAACTGAACACATGAAGTGAATTCGAAGAAGCTCACTACCCTCATCAAGGATATTAGGGAATTGCTCTGAGGTTTTGACTGTATAGTCCTTGTCAAAGCACCACAGAAGGTGCTTGGTGTGAATGGGAGGTACGCGTGTCTCACGAGGTGACCCTACATTTTCGTGTCATCATCCTAGTTCAAGTATGAGATCAGCCAGGGGAATGGGGAGCATCCCGCGATTGTTAGAGCAGGTGGTGAAAGAAAGGCATGTTTTAGTGAAGGCTCCTTCTCCTTCTACCAAAGCCCCAGCCTCCCTGCAGGCTCTCTCTCTTCGATGTTAAAACCTAATCTAATACCTTTTCCTCCAGGTTGTTCTGAGGATTAAAAGAAATCATCTGCATGAAGTGATTGCTCTGCTGTCTCACACATAAGAACGCAGGAACCTTTAGCCATCTTTGTAATGATTCCTGCTTCACAAACTGCTTTCATACAGCCCCCTTTAATCCTTATTATGTTCACCAGGGTAGACATTTACATCCTCATTTTTCAAATAAGAAACTTGAGGCTCAGCAATGCTAGGGATCAACTAATTCAACACAGCCAATCCTAAAATCTGTATTTGAACTAAATATTGCTTTTTTTTTTTTAAACCACAGCACCAACATCCTAAAAGAGACTTGAAATCTCCTTTCTGGTGAAAGTCTCATATATGCTGTGCTCCAATGTGCTTTGCTCCAGCTTTGTTCTTGCGCTTTGCTGTCGCTGTTACCTCCCTCCAGGTGGAATGCTTGGTCCACAGAGCTACTAGGAACTCCAAGCCATTGCCTGTTTTCACTGAGCTCTGATTGCACCTTTGTCCTTCCCATTTGATTACTTGATCAGTTTCCACATTTTTATATTTTCCAGTGAGTCTCTCCTCTCCTTATTTATATATGAAATTTCCTCAGGTCAGTGACTATATCTAACAGTTCTTTGATTCTCCCACAGTACCTAGTGATTCAACCATTCGGTCAGCCAAGAAAATATTCATCAAATATGTCTACTGGCCCCTTATATATATTTCTGATGACAGCACACAAATTTTCTGCTCTTTTCCTAGTGTGAGTTGGAAGATATTAAAGGTAAATATGTACATATATACAAAAATACATACATAAATTAAAAAAATATCAGAGAGTTGTTAGAACTAATAATGCTTACTAAAATAAGACATGAGAATAACTGGGTGTCTCTTAGTCTGAATGAAGGACCCCATTAGGTAGTGACTTTTAAGTTGATGTATGATTTGCAAGAAGGAACTTGTAGTATATTCATTTTCATAAACTGAGTATCAATAATCAAAAAGTAATGAATTAGATCTGGAGGAACTGGAAATCTGGTTCAAATTACAAATAATATGTAAATAATTCTTTCTTTTAGCCCTTGTTAGAGGCAAAGAAACTTCAGGGAGTTTGCAAATATTAACCATTCATTCACTCCAATTTAATATGCTGGTACTGAGGTGATATAACAATAGAATAAAGGTGAAAAGTTATGTTTTATGTAATGTTTAAAAGCATTGCCAAAAGCTCACACAAAGAGGGAATACATTTGACTTCAAGCAAACAAAAACAATAGCTTAAACAATGAGTCTATCTCATCTAAAGAGCAGTCTAAAAGCGAGATGCCAATGACTGGAGTGGTAGCTCTGCAATATTATCAAGGATTTATATCCTTTTCTTAATTCTCACCATGCTATTCCAAGCATGAAGTTCTCATCCTCATGGCTGCAGTATGGTTGCCCCATCACGAGGTATTACACCTGTATTACAAGCAGGAAAAAAGGCAAGAATAAAAGGGAAAAATAAATTGCTGTCCCAGTCAAAATCTAGGTTTTACTAATAAAACAAGATGGGGAAATAGATACTGGATAGGTTTTAACAGTGTACAGCACAATAATATTTAAACCTTGCTTCAGTACAAGTCATAGTCACATTCTGGGGTCTGATAATAACAATCAGTATTCTGTGAGCTTTTAGAGTGCTCATTTATGTTTTGCTCAAATATCTGAAGCATATTAAGTGTGGTACTAGGCACTGAGGAGACAAAGATTAACATGATATTGCAGAATAGGCATACATGTTTGTGAATATATTAGTTAAATTTGTCTTAAATTTGATTCAACTGTATTATAGAATAGCTACTGCTAGTTGGTAGCTTTCCTTCTTATGAGAACATAACTTTAAATGAATTAAAGAACATAACTTTAAATGCTAGTTAACACATTCAACTCAATAAAACAAACAAATAAATATACAGAAAAAAGATTGAAAGCAGAAAGTATTAAGCTTTTAGCTAGCTTTTGGACAATATGAAATTCACACTGTTTCTAAAATCTGTTAGTCTTTATCGGTTACTTCTTCAAATTTTACTGCTCTCCCGTAGAGGCAATTGACAATGAACTGCTTTTTCATCTGACACCATGGGGTGGGTGGTGTCCAGTGTCTCTTTCATTTCTCCCTCTCAGTGATCTATTGGGTTGAGCCACCATCAAAAGACCTATTTCTTTTGTAAGATGTGTCTCCAAATGAGACTGTTATACTTCTCTAGTACCTTTATGAGGCTGCAATTTATCTACTCAATTTGGGAATGGAAGAGTCCTTCGGGAAATATAGAAGTAATAGAGGTTTTGGTTGGCCAGTGATTTGTTTCAAAGGGAAAATTGATGTTCACAATGGCCCTCAAGTTAGAATACTGCATAACCACAAGGGCACCATCTTAAACCTTTGTAATCCAAAGGCTTAAATCATTTTATAGCAGAACAGTTACATCATTGCCTTCAACTCCTTCCTATGTAAATTCAGAATTTCCTTCTAATAGTTACAAATTTTAATAAAACAACTAATCAAATATATTACTTCACAATTCTTTAGGGCTAACAGAAAGAAAAACTGAATTATTAATTACTCTTTCTGTCACTTGATTTTAACAGCAGATATATTTAATTTTGGAGTTGGAATTGTAAAAACACAATTTTCCTAGTATTTTAATAATTTCTCATGTGCATTAAGAACACAGAATTATCACTCTACATTATATGAAGTGCCTGGAAATTCAGAGAGTCATCAAATGACTTATTTTTGACATGTGCCTGATAGCACATATGAATATGTTACTTCCCTTTGTATCCCACACCTGGAGATTGAGTGTTAAGATTGGACTCTCTGGGTGCTTTAAGGTAGATAGGCACAGTGATTCAACAATATCCAGCACCTTTTTAAACTTGAGGAAAATTCTCTTTAAATAACCATTAGTGGGATTTAATTATTTCAGGTCTTTTTTGAGATTATTATAACTGAACTAATTTCAGGAAGCTGGTAGGATTTCATAATTGTCCTTGCCACCAGAGGCTTGCCTGAATGTCTCCTAATTAGTAGTATGTTGTGTAAGTTCCCCTGATCTCACATTCCTGGATTTGGCTCTTGGGCCTTTAACTTTTTCTGGAGTCCAATACATTTATTGACCCAAAGCATTATCTGCAGCAATTATCTTAGATTAAGCATGATTCATGAATACTAATATCAGACAACATCAGAGATATGACAACCTTGAACAGGTCTGATATTCCTACTGTGCTGTAGACCTGTGGGTATGACTTTGTAAATGAGCTGAGACATGTGGAGGCTGACAAATAGACACTAAAGAAAGGTAAACTGGGCTACGTGTGTGGCTTTCTGCAATGAAGCGTGCTCATTGCATGTTTAATAACCCTTTGTCCTTTCAGAACAGGTTGCTAGATGGTGTCACACTTTCTATCTGCTGCCTCTAAAACAAAATGGCCTTTCTGCCAATATTTCTGAATTATTTCTCTGTCCTGAAAAACTCCAGCACTCCCCTGTCCAGCTGAATCCTTCCTTTCCTCCATTCCCGTAACACCTTGTTCATACTGCTATTCCAATAGCTTACCTTAAATTACAGAGATTGGTGTACATGGCTGCTATGCGGCATGGGACTGAGTTTCTAAGAGCAGATGCGCCGTCTTTGATGTGTCCCCATATGCCTGGGTCTTAATGAGAACTCTATAAAATGGTAATGAATCCATACTGGGTTTCTTTTTCTTCTCAATGACATAATCATCTTTCTTTTCAATGGAAACAAACTGTAAAAGAGAAAAAAATTGAGGCTGATTTCCTTATAATATTTCTTTTTGTTCTAATAGAAAAAGTAAATAAAATATAATTTAAAACCTAAAACATACTGAATAGTATTTTAAAACAAGTACCACTGACCCCTAGATGACAAGAGTTTGAACTGCACCGGTCCACTCACATGCCTATTGTTTTCAATAACTATGGCCAGCCTTTATATCCTCTTTTTGGCATCTGCAGATTCAACCAGTCATAGATGGAAAACAGTATTTTTGCATTCTTAACTGCAGATTCGCAACCATGGTTGGAAAAGACTGTTATCCATCTGCTATTTGTTGAATACCCTGCGCGAAGAGCCTAAGGGCTGTCTAAGGGCTCCCCGTTTGGGGAGTCATAAGTTATACACAGATTTTTTGACTGTGGGGGTCAGCACCCCTAAAATCAGCAATGCTCAAGGGTCAACTACACACATTGTAAAATCCAACATTAACATAGAGGCCATTGTTTCTCTCCATTAGCAAGATTTGGAAACAAAAGTTGGCTCTAGTCAGCAGTTCAAGTAACCTCAGAGGTACAAGTGCGTGCAGTATTTAGAGGTTAAAATCAGTGACTTCTTTATGTTTATTTAGCACATATGCATTAGCCATATCTAAGGGCAACCTAAACAAAGAATAGAATCCCTGCCCTGGAAGGAATGTCAAGGAATGATTAGCAAATGACAGATGTTTCTGTATATCATCATGCACCAGCCCTAGAGAGGACACAGAAGGATGAGGCTCCATAACCGAACCATGGACCTTAGAAGATAATGAGGCAGATGTGGTAAACGTCCATAGACAGACATAGCACACAGGAGGTGTGCAGCTCAGATCTTTCCTCACTACAGCACTTGCTGTGCAGCTGCAAGGGGTGTGATTTGTGGATGGCCTCCTACTCTTGGCCCTTTAGTCTGTCCTGCCTCAGTTTTTGGACCAAGGTCATACTCCTTAATGGTGGCTCCGGGACAATGACTGAACAAGGTGGTGGTGTAATGGCCATTTCCACCCACCACAGGACTCCTGTAATAAATAACCTTTGCCCCGATACTCTCTGATGGACTGGCAGAAACCATGCCAGCTCTGCATGGTGGTCTGCTGGCTCCTGCTACCCACGTTTCTCCCACAGGGTTTACTCCCCAATCAATTTTGTGCGCTCCTAACTAGGTCTCAGTGTCCGCCTCTTGGAGAGATCAAGCTGCAACAAAGTGCAATAGTAGTATATGACAAAAGACAAAAGTCATCCCCTAGAGGTAGCTGGCATCCAATGACTGCTCAATGCTGGTAGCACAAATACCTGGCCCAGCCCACTTGCCTCAGTTAACATAACTCTGAAGCGCTGTCCCAGACCCAGAGCTCCCCGTAGAACAGAGTAAGGCCTCTGTGGCGGGTGCATCACCTCTTCATCTCTCTCTGCTCTGCATCCTGAAAACGCTTCACAATCATCTCTGGCATGCAATCTCACAGCCTCAGGATCTGTGTCCTGCATTATTAACAGCAGTACTTTCAAATGTTAACAAACTACTCAAGTGTGTAGATGTACAGTAAATTGTAGATAAACATATATATCTCACTATCTTTGCCCAATTATTTATGTAGACTACAAAACTATACTGCCTACCCTCCCCGTGACTCCGTGCCCTCCTCCTACGTACAGATGGCAAGCCGTGCAATAGCCATACTGAAGTCTTTGCAGTTCCCCATGGCCTGGGCCACTGCTTCTATTTTATGGGTTCTTGTCATTTTCTCTGGTTTTAGATGCACCTTCCTGTCTACCTGGACACCAGTTCCTCTTCCTGCAAGACACAGGTCAGACATCTTCATTGAAATTTTCTTTGATGCCCTGAACATAATGCCATCATTTCTCCTTTTCCTGTCTCTACACCTGTGATATGTTCTGGCTTTGTAATTAATCACTTCAAAGCAAGGAAGGGAGAGGGGAACAAAATTTTGGGAGGGAAATGTAATCCCGGTTTTTTTAAATATCTCCAATTTTAGAAAATATCTAAGTGCATGTTTAGAAGGCTGTTGAAAGTGAGGGTTTTGATGTACTGGTTTTGAGTGTCATTGCTCGTTAGCTCTTAAAGAGCCTTACAGAAAGCATGATTGGAGCTTAATTAATTGTGAAATATATGTTGGAAGCAATAGCACTGTAACTAGACTTTATTCATGGTTAAGTGATTAAGATAAACTGAAACCTGGGAATGTCTACCTTTGTTTCTTGAATTCAGTCACTAGTTGCCTAGAAACGAGAATCATGATTGACAGTACTAGGCAACTCTCTTTTGAGATTCCTGTTAATAAGCCAAAAACTTTATAAATAAGTTTCTTTGAGGAGAAGATAGTTAAGGCTAAGAAATCCTAAGACTATAAACTATTTCAGGCTGCAAACCAGCCAAGAGAGTAAGAAAAAGGAGGCATGCGCTACCACTTTATATATATTCTCATTCTATCCCACACAGACCCATGAGGAAATAGAACTAGCTTATTGAATGAGGTCAACTTGGTAGAAGCAAGCAGAAAGCAATTTTATTCTTTTTTCCTGTCTGTTTGAATTTGCTCTCTCTTTCTCTTTTAACAGCTTTGTGGAAATATAAAAGATATACAATAAATTGTACAGGTGTAAAGTGCAAAATTTGACAAGTTTTGGAATATGTTTCATATCAGTGAAACTGCCACGGTGATGAAAATAATGAATGTATTTATCATACCTGAAAGTTTCCAATTGTTCATTACTAGCTTATAGAAATACAGTCAATTTTGCCTATTTGAATTTTTACACTGGCAATCTTACTAAGCTCACGTATTCAATCTAGTGGCATTTTAATAGATTTCATATAATACTCTATATGAACAATTACATCACCTGTGAATAAAGGTGGTTTTACTTACTCTTTTTCCAACTTATATGCTTTTTATAAATTTTTCTGGCCTTATTGTACTGACTAGAATGTCAAGTGTGTGTTGGCAGTGGACATTCTTGCCTGGCACCCAACCTTAGGAAAAAAATCCAGTCTTTTTACCATTAATATGATATTAGCATGATATTTTTTTTGTAGATACAAATGTCAAGTTGAGAAATTTCCTTCCTATCTCTAGTTTGCTGAGAGTTTTCACTAGGAATGGATGTTGGATTTGTTGCAGCTTTTCTGCGTCTATTGAGATAATTACACGTGGTTTGGGGGTAGTTGTTTAGTATAGTGAATGACATCAATCCTCCTATGTTAAACTTGCCTTAGACAACTGCTTCCAGTTTTTTGCTGAAGGATGAACATCTGTTACTTCATTAATTCATGTACTATTTATTTTGTGTCTTCTGAGAATCCTGTACTATTCTAGAGGTTGAGTTTCACAGCGAATAGAACAGAACAAAGTTTGCTGTCAGGGAGACCATATTCTAGCTAGATAAACAGCCAATAAGTAAGTAAACAGACACGATGTCAAGTACTGGTAACTGGTTATTAAGAAAAATATAGAAAGGTATATTGATGAGTATGTCACAAGTAAGGCAGGTGGTGTGCTCTTTTTATAGGTGGTAGCCAGGAAAGAGCTTTCTGAAAATGTGACATGTGGGCAATTATCCAGATGAAATGAAAGAGTGAGACATTTAGAGATCTGGAGGGAGAAAACTTCAGTTGGAAGGAGCGATTAGTGCTAAGGTGGAAGATGGTTAAAATGATTACGAAGCTGCGAAGACATTGCTGCAGCTGGGTTGGTGTGTGGGAACATACCTTTCCAGCATCAGGGTTAATGAATGCAAATAAAAATTGAAGACAGAAGATAATTTAACTCTATTAAAAACTGAAAGGGGTATCATTTAGTGGTGTTTCAGTAAAATATTCAAATTGGCAATACAAGTAAATTGGTATGTATTTATTGCTTTTTGTTAATATTCATCTCATTCTTTCTGAGCTTAAAGTTGAGACATAACAAACTTCATATAACAACAGTAGCATGTCCGAGTTTATGATTGGACCAGTTGGATTCACACATCACTATTTAATCTCTTATTATGTTTTATTATAAAATTATTCCATGTGAACATTTAGTTTTATGTGTCGACATTATTTCTTTATGTAATAGAGTTGATGCTTCAAACTTCAACCGCCAAGGCTACTGAAAGTACTGCTTTGAAGAAGGATTTGAAAATTAATTATTTTGCTTACACGCTTTTTCCCCCTAAATAAGTTATTCAGATTGGAAGATATTTGAAAAAGAGAAAAGCTTCTGAGGGTAAATAAGTATATGTGATGCTGAGTTTTAAAAAAGTTATTTTTCTTCGCTGCGAAATGTTTGGAGTTTATAAAACGCTGACGTAGAGTGCGCGCCTCCAAGAAGAGGCTGTCTCACTGAGAGCGGCGCGCCCACTGGCAGCACGCGGGAGTTGTGCTCGCCAGGGCAGACCTTGGGAGAATGTGTCCCAGAAACGCTAGGAACACTTCGTGTGGAGTTTCCTCTTTACGTTGATGGGAGTGGTGAACAGCTGGGGTCTCGATGGCACAACACAGGATTATCATCAAAAGGTCAGAGATGATACCATTAAAAAATTATAAGCAAAAGCTTATAAATTTTTATCATTTATTGCTTTTAATTAACCTTTAAAAGCTATTCATGTAGGGATGCATAGGTCTTGACCTTTGAAGACAGTAGGATGTAGTACTGCTATGTTTTCCAGTGAGGACCAGTGAATGTTTCTCTTCCTGTGTAGCTCTGACATTTCAAGTTTCAATAATAGCATGCCAAGTACCACTAGCTAAGTTTCAAGGTGGACACCAGGTAGAAAGACAGTATTTTGATTTCTTAATTAAGTTTCTTTTATTTCAGACATTTAATATTACTAACCATTTTTTGATATGATTAATATAATTGCATAATCGATCAGACAGTTCAGTTCCAAGCTCTCTATGCAAGGCTTTCTATAAACTCATGGAACAAATATTCAGCAATCAGGCTGCATAACTTGTCTTCAAGGAAAAAAAACAACAAAAAAATAATGTATTAGTTTTCTATTGCTGCATAATAAATTATCACAAGTATAGCAGCTGAGAGTAATGCACATTTTTTATGTAATGGCTTCTTGGGTCAATGGTCCAGGAACAGCTTAGCTAGAACTTCTTTGAGTCTTACCAGGCTGTAATTAAGAGGTTGGATGGGCTGGGTTCTCATCTGGAAGCCCACCTGGGAAGAACGTTCTTCCAAATGCACTTTGGTTGTTGTCAGAATTCGCTTCCATGTATCTGTAATGCTGAGAGCCCTGGCTTCTGGTTAGCAGTCAGCTAAAGCCTACCTTCCGCTCCTAGAGGCTGTCACATGAGCCTCCTCAAATCTAGAAATAAAGAAGTCTCTAGAGTAATTCTGCTAACAAGTTGGAATTCTACATGATATATTCCTACATAACCCTGTAAAATGTATCCTATGGGTCAGTCACAAACCCTGCCCAGATTCAAAGGGGATTATACAAAAGTGTAAAGTCCAGGTAGCAAGAATTATGAGGACCCACCCTGAAGTCTGCCTACCCCACAGAGCATCTGCATTAATGAATCATTTAGATCTTTATAGTTCATTGGGAAAATATGGGCTTTGGAACCAGCTAGGACCAGGATTGAAACTTGGTTGCACACCAACTAGCTGTGTGCTCTTAGGTACGGTTTACTACCTCTATATCTTAGTTTATTTACCTATAAATTGAGGAGAACTATTGAAAAAATAAAATCAAATGAGACCATGTATGTAAAGGCTTATCACAGTGTGTAGCATGGAATGAATGCTCAGTAACAATAGCTGCTCATAGTAGTAATGGTAGTGTTAGTAGTATTGATGGTGAAAATAATAACCCCACACCTATTGATTGATTGATAATAGAAGTCTTTTTTCCTTTCCCCCCTGACATATGTTAAAATATATTTGATATATATTTATATTTATTCTTCTATATGTAACAAATATAACATAAATTATAATTCTAATATTCATCTCTTTGTTGTTTGCAACAAAATGTGTATGTCATGCTAAGTAAGGACTTTGGGCTGGTGAGCAGGATGGAGTGACAGGGCTGGGACATAAGATCAGATCTGTCTCTAAGACGTATCACTGTAGCAGAGTGAAGGGGAGCAAGGCTGAGTGATTGAGTGCTAAGGTTATTTGTGTCTGCATAGATTCCCTAGAGAGCTAGGTAGCATTCTAGTCCCTGCACATTGTTTAATGTTTGAGTAGAAATTAACAAAGAAAACAACAATGATAACAAAACCACAACTACCAAAAAAAAAAGAACCCCTTAGTCTTTTCTCACTAGAGAGGTGAAACAGGGATAGATAAAGAAATAGGTATATATAAATCACCTTCTAGGTATAGTTACAGAAATAGCTATATATAGATATATCCTTTTCTTCCCAATTATGCTCTGATAAACCTAGTTAATACTCTGGGCTCACATTTTAAGAGTTGCTTTTACGTTCACTGAGCATATTACAGGAGATAAAATAAAAACAGCAATTTCAGCCATATACGCACACACCTGTAGGCACATACTCAAAATGGCCTTGGCCTTAAAGTATATCAGTGGCACCAGGACACCAGGACCCGTCAACCCAGAAGCGATGGCCCTATAAAAACCAGCATTTCTTACAGGAGGACGGATGCTGGTGTGGTTCACAGGCCCTCTGAACATTTGTGTAACCATCTGGCATCCATGGGGCCATGAGAACCTGGCAATGTCCCATCAAGGCCTCACTAAGAAAAACCTCACAAAGATTTCATAAAACACATTATTTTATTATCTTCTACAGCCTCCTCGCAGTTCTTCCTCTTCCCATCACTATGACAATATGTACTGAGAAATGAACCAAAAAGAGAGATTTTAAAAATGTATCTTGCCCAGGACCCCTATTTCATTCTGGGCTTTACAACTAGATAGGCCACACCTAGACTCCCAACTATCTCACATCTCGTCATAAATCTAAATGACCTCGACTCTCTATGCCAGGTTGGTGGAACAGTCTCCCCTCGTCTTAGCTTTACCTGGCTCACAGAAGCTGAAGTCAGCTGGACAGAAAGATAAACACAGACCTAAACACCAGCGTAAATCACTTTCTAAAGTGATGAACTGGGGAAAAATGAAGTCCTCTAGGTAGGCTTGCAAAATCTTGGCTTAATAGAGAATAGGAATGGAAGCAACTTTCTGCCGTCTCAATTCACTCTGTTTCTGTTGAACGTTGGTTTTTTGTAATACTAGGCTCCAGCAAACTGAACATTTTAATATTCCATAATAATATAAAATGGTCTAAATTCTTGAGTCAAAGAATAGAAACTATCTGGTGGCTCTGCACACGCTTTCCGTTCATTTTAAATACACACTGCCCATAGTATATCCGAAGTGTGACTCGGGAGGAAGGAGACTGTTTAGCAACCAGAGGAGCACGTCGGTTTCCGGCGAGCACGGCCTCCCGTGGGAGAGCCACGCCTGTCCCAAGGGTCCCGCCGTGCGCAGAAACAGGGGAAACTCAGCCACGGTGTTGCAGAGCTCAGTTTTGCACGTCTTTAATACTGGAAAATTTTAATATCTTAAAGGTCATTCATTCAGAGCCACTTTAATTGAATGAGATAGGTGACCACGACTGTGGGAAAGAAAGAATGATGTGTGGCTGGTATGGAGAGGAGATGCTGATATGCAAATGATTATCATGTTTTGCTTCTCAATCACCTCAAAAGGCAATTAACGAAGATGAACTGCATATAAATTTTGATCCCTAATGGCAGTAATAATGATGAGCACACTATATCCCCAGCGACTCTTTCTTAAATCTTAATGCAAAATCCAGGTGTATATGCTAAAAGGTATATTCCATTCCTTTGTAGATACTGTTGTGCTACATTGGCCACAGTGTTCTGTGATAGTTTGTCTGCTTACCTTCTCATCTGGATCTCACACGCAATCTAGCAGTAGTACTCCTCACCAAGGAAACCGTACTCCATGTGTCCCACGGTCAAAAAATGGATAGAGTAGTGTGAACTCTCTTTTAAAGAGAATGAGTAAATTATCACATAATTGGGTGATGTAGGATCTGAATCAGGGCTCATTAAATTAGCATTTATGAGCATGTGATGTTTTACATAATTGCTCTATAATTGTGATTCTTGCTTTCTAAAATGAAAGAAATGTAAAAGATTTTATTATAGTTACAATCAAGGCAAAGTTCCATTTTTTATTCCCTCTTTTTTACTATTTTCAAAGCCATCATAAAACTTGGTTGCCTTTCATTTGTCTCAAGAACTCCTGGGTATAACATTTTCAGAAAATTTAGAAACCCATTCTCTTTCTACTTTTGTATATTATAATAAAATTGGTTTTAAAGGTGCAAATTAGGGAAATACTTAAAATAAGTGAATACAAATTTGTTTAAATAATATGACTTCTGTGCACAAAGTGTTTGGCACTAAATTGTTAACAAAATGTCATGGAATGTCATGTAAAATTACTAAAAGTTTTCCAGATGACTTTTCTCATTTTTTCTGAATTGTATCGGTATCATAATCTCTATTTCAAAATTGAGGAAAATAATACTTGATAAGGCTCAGTAACACTTTGGTGTCACAAAACCAGTTAACATTAGAACCAGGTAGAGAGCCCTGGGTGTAGGCTTAGAGCATTCTTCACTGACCCCGTCTGTATCCATAGCAGTTTCCTATCTCCTTCCTACTTTTTATGAGTTAATAAGCTAACAACATTCCAAATGTGATATTTACTCCTTGCCTCCAAATAAAATATTTGATATGATTTTCAACATATGTGAAATAGAAAACAGAAGTAAGCCAGAAAACTGGGTAAAGAGAAAAGAGTAGTAGGAAAAATCAGATAAAGCTAGTGGTTATGTTGCTGTAAAATGTATGTGCTATAGCTATGCTGTCTCATGAACTTGACAGAGTTAGGGTCAGAAATCAGTCACTGAGCTTTCTAGAAATTACTGAGAACATTGAGCCATTGTCCCTTATACAACTTCCAGCATGCATAAAACAAAAATAAACCAGTGGTTGGGAAGAAACATATGTATCTTTGGTAGTAAGAACTTAAAAAAAAATTCATATGGATTTGAGGAAATAAGGTGCCCTGCTTCAATCAGTGACAGTCCTAATCAAAATCAAGTACCCTTGCAGTGGATCCAGACAAGGCGGGAAGAAATGCTAACTACACACAGACAAGGCTGTACCCTGCAACCGTAAAATAATGCATGCCCCCCATTAAAGTGATCTCTTCATTGTTACAATGACAACATGATCTTTATTTTAATTATCCCTTTCCTGGAGAAAAAAAAATCATTAAGATACTAAATCACTGAATTGCCTCTATCTAGTTCCAGATAAATGCAACCCACATTCCTGATTTGTGCCCGGGATTGCCCAGTACTTTGTACTTTATCTGATTACAGGTGTTTTCTTGGCGAGTTTTGGCAGAAATCAAAAATAGAAAACTGTTTAATGAAACCAAAATATCCTCAACAATATATCCAAAGTAAATAAAATAATTTCACATGACAGTTCCTTATAAAACTCTTTAATTTAGGCCAACATCATTACACCAAAAGGTAATACCATAGTAGTGAAAATGTAGCAGTTTTCAGATGACCTAACAATTCAGAGAAGCATTTGATATCTATGCTCTAAAAGTTCCTCAAGAAAACTCAAAGAAGCTTGACGAATATTTGATTTATTCAAAATAATTTAGGAGAGTTTTATTCAAAACATATTAGCCTTTAAAATGTTCTCCTTATCACAGAATACACCAACTTTTCAGATAGTTTTTACCTGGTAACCATCATTTCACGGTGGGCTGAAATCACCCTAAAATTTTCAGTTTGCACTTATTCCAAGGCTTTTGCTGAGGTAAAGTATTTTTAGAGTCAGAAAAACATTCCCAGTATTCCTAGATCACAAAAATGGATCTGAAGTGGAAGTCACTTGATTCACACCATGGGGAAACATTCTAATACCTCACTCCTGGAAAATTTCATAAAGGGTTAATTGCTCCTTCAAGGCTGTATGTAAGTCTGGTTTTTCAATTAAAGCTTACTTTTATTTCTTTTTTAATATTTAAAATCTTTATTGTATTTTTTCCATTACTATTATTTTTATTTTTTAAATGGAAAACCATAGCTACCATATTGTAGGGAATGCAAATACTTAAAAACAGTATCAGTTTTTTAAAAAAATGAGTTTCTTTGATATCCAAAGATACTTCTCCTCTCTACTACTGACCAAATTTCATTCTTATTATTTAATTAGTGAATTCTACTCCCAAATCAAAAGTGTTTCTTATCTGCATTAGCTATCAATGATGGATTCTTATTTGCACAAAAATACAACTCATAGCATTGATTTAAACAATTCCCCATTCTGTATGGGGCAGTAAATAGAAGAAGAAATACCAGAAATTTTTTTTTTAAATCTTGGTAAAACATAAAGTCTTGATAATTAACCCAGAGACTAAAGTTGAAACTCTAGTGATGGACAATTAGTTTTTAATTCATTTTAAATGATTCACATTTCTAAAACATGCTGTCTGCTCTCTATAAAACACTTGCTAGGGTTTTCTATCAGCCTGTCCTTTTATCTATCCATAGTGTTCTAAATATGGATTTTCTGGCTTTAAAGAACAAGTTTCAAGGTCAAAGCTAATTTCTACAAACACATTCAGATGCTTCAGTATCATGTCAGTGCTATATAGATACACTCAATCTCTTCAGAGGGAGTGTAACAGAAATATCATATTCTCCTTCCAGAACTGAATTCTCAAATATTCCTAACCTACTTGGGTGAGAAATCAATCCCTGGATAAATGCCTTTTTAGTTAAGACTGTATATATCAATATCCAGAAGCTGGAAGTCAGCCTTACCTGTAGCTTTTAGAAAATGGTAAGAATTTTTTTATTATGAAGATGGTATTATAACCTTGCATTCAGAAATATGCTGTGTCTGACCAAGCCACAGGGAAACAATGAACGAAGAGCACAGAGGTGATGTTTCATTAATTTCCAGACTACAGACACAAATTCTAATGTAGTCAGTCTTATAACCTGGACTATCTCACCCAGGACATCCTTTTTCTAAGCTAGCAAGTACCTGATGGCACCTGTCAGCATCAGCGGGAAGGTAAGTTTGGATATTTATTCACTTGCAACATAAAGAATGATATTTATTATGAAATTCTATGTGGAGGAGTCTTTCCCTACAGGAAAATCGGGAAGTGGCTATCAGGCGATAGGTAAATGGATAATAAAGGGCCAAAAACAATTACCAGCCCATTGCACCAACTATGTATAGAATTTGTCTCAGGACTCAGTTTAATGCTCAGTGTGCTAAATATCCTGTTACTCCAGAGAAAATTCTATAAACCCTGGAGAAATTAGAACATCCTATGAAAATACTTGGAAGAATTTCACATTTAATTTGTCATTTTGTGGGATCTAGCACATTTGGGGCCTCCAGAAAATTCTTCAAGAATGTGATGACAACTGAAAATAACACACATGAAATAGCTAAATTTTATCTCTTTTGAGTTTCTACCATAGTCAGAATACTTCTGAGTTTATCAGAGAGTACTTATTTAAGTAAAATTTAATATTGTTATTTTGTTTTCTTAAAAGGAGAGGGGCTACATAAGATGTTTTAAATCCTTAGAAGGATCTCTGAAGCATTAATAATTTCTGAGTGATATTTTCCCCTTTATTAATATTTTAAACACAAAAATATTACCATAGGGTATATCACATATGTTGTTATTTATTGGAAAAATAAAAATCATTTGAAGACAATTTGTTCAGAGAAGTGTTCAATGAAATTCACATTTTTTTCAAACCAGTCTGACTACCTTGAGTAACTTGCTAATTCAATCTGTTGAAATAGATGGTCTATCAAAAATCAAAATATTGTATACAGATACACAGCCGGTATAAAAGTGTAAAAGCAAGATGACTCTATTAATTTATGCTGCTGTGCTTCATTATTGTCTCATGAGGTTTAAGTGAGTATGTGTGTGTTTTGTGCACATTTACCTATTCAAATAGGAAAGGTTTGAGAACTTCATAGAAATATGGTTTGGATATACAATGCTTGGACTTGAGTATGAAAAACTATTTTTCATTTGCTTTTCCAGACATTTCTTGTCAGCTAGCTGGTAAATTTCCCCTTTTTAACTCTATTTTTAATATCCTTAGCTATCAATTCACATATAACCTCTATCCTGCACCCTATTGCAATTAATAATGTAGAGTCATTTTATATCAGTTTCCCTTTCACAGTGGGGCATGACATTTATTAGCTTGAGAATGCTGACTAAATTGGACTGCAATTCCAATATGTGCAAAGGTACCTACAATAGCAGAATGACAGAAGTCTGGATATATAAGAAATTACAAAGGTCAGGCAAAATGAAAGTCAGAGCTGCTAAATAAATACACAGTAATTTCCAGGAATAAAAGAAAGCAAAAAAAAAATGCAATTTTCAGTACAAATGAAAGGATCAAGAAATGCATGTCATGTGGAGGTTATTGATGGTGAAGAGCAAAAAACAAAATATTGCTATGGATCACATTATTTTCTTAGAAAGACTAAATAAATGCAGCAGGAAAAAAATATAGCTATTGTCAAGCTAACAGGAAAACAATTAGGGAGAAATAGAATTTTGTCATCAATAACAGTTATAATTCAGTGTCTGTGATCCTTAATAAGCAGTTTTACATCCTCATTTCACTTGACCTATTGTAGGTTCTGACCAAGTTGATTACTCTGCTTTGATGCACTTCCTTCACTTGGATTCCAAGAGCCCCACACATGCTTTGCATCTCTCCTGGCTCTCTGGTTGCTCCTTCCCAGGTGCTTTGTTCCTCCCCCTCTTCATACTGACTTAATATTAGAGTGCCCAAAGCTTTGTCCTTGGTCCACGCACTAACTCTTGGTTTCATCCAGGCTGACAGATTAAATATCATCTATGTGCTGATAACTCCCAAATTTAAATCTCCATCCTAGATCTTTCACATGAACTCCAGACTCGTGTACCATACTGCCCAATATTTCTATATAGACTTAGTATCCAAAACTAAACTCCTGATCTTCCTTTGATGCCCTTCACGTAGTTTTCCTCATACCAACTGTGAGTAATTCCTTTCTTGGAATTGCCCAGGCCAAAACTTTGGAGTTATTCTTGGTCTGCCTTTTCACAATATACCCCACATTAAAGCCATTAGAAGGCCTTTTATAAAAAAAGATTTTATTTATTTATTTTTAGGTAGAGAGGAACAGGGGAATGGAGAGAGGAGAGGGAGCAAAACATTAATTGTGTTTGCCTCTAGCATGTCCCCTGCTGGGGACCTGACCCACAACCTAAGCATGTGTCCTCACTGGGAATCAAACCAGCAACATTTTGAGTCATAGGCCAGCACTGAATTCACTGAGCCATACCAGCCAGGAGAGGGCCTTTTATATCTTCAAACTATAAGCAGAATTTGACCACTTTTAAGCACTTCTTGCCTGGCCGGGTAGCTCAGTTGGTTAAAGCATCATCCTGATGTGCCAAGGTTGTGGGTTTGATCTCTAGTCATGGCACATACAAGAAGCAACCAATGAATGCATAAATAAGTGAAACAACAAATCTGTCTCTCTCAAATCAGTAAATAAAATTTAAAAACTTGAGGCATTTCTCTACAATTACCACTCTGACCTGAAGCACCATCAGCTGTCACTGGATTACTGCAATGGTGTCCCAACTGGTCACACTGCACTTCTTGTTTTCCTACAGTCTGTCCTTTATGCAGCAGCAGAATGATCTATTTGAAACCTATGTCTGAGTAGATTATTTCTCTGTTCAGAATTCGCTGCAGCAACTCTTCATTGTGCTCAGTGAAAGCTAAAGTTCATGCAATCACCTGCCAGGCTCCACATGACCTCGCCTGCTTGCCTGTTTCCTACCTCTCTGTCTTGACTTTCTACAACTCCCCCCTGCAGCCACTGCCCCAGAGAGCCACATTTGCCACTTGCTTTTCCTTGAGCACATCAGGCTCACCCCCTCAGGTCTTTGTTCTGGATGTTGCCTCTCCCAGGAATCTGCTTGGCCAGCTCTCCTAACTTTTCCAATATTTGCTCAACTCTCACCTGGGGGAGGCTTATTTTGACTAGCCTTTTCAGTATTGCCCCTTGACAACAGTCCACTTCCTTGCCATTTCAAATCCTCTTACTTTGCTCTGCTTTTTATTTTGTTTCATAACATTTATAACTTTCAAAAACACTACATCATCATTTATCACATCTGTTATTTATTGGTTGTATCTTCTTGCTAGGATATGAGATTCATGAGAGCAGATGTTTTGACTGCTTTGTTCCCTAATGTACCCAAAATGCACTGGACTGAATTACTATTAAATGAGCTTATCCTTTTATAATGACTTGCAGGTTATGATTTATACAAGGTCTGTCTGGAAAAAGTCTAGCTGCTGTTAAAATGGTTCACATGACATCAAGGTAACCTGGCAGCCAAGGAGAGTGGACTGGAATGCACATGTGTGAACGATGATGACTTCACTGTACTAGTTGGAAGGAATGACAGATGCCATGAGCATGTGTACTGTGTGACCATCACATTCGAAATGACTGAGTGAGTAGATTAATGAATCTGCATCAAATTTTGCATTAAGTTTAAACATTCCTCCACGTAGACTATTTGGATGATTCAGAAGGCCACAGCTCTGGGCAGCTGGTGATTGGCAGCTTCATCACAACAATGTGCCTGCTCACGCATCACGTCTCCTGCAGGGGTTTTGGTGAAACATCAAATCACCCAGGTGACTCAGCCCCCCTGCAGCCTAGATTTGGCGCTCTGCAACCTCTGGCTTTCTGCAAAACTAAAATCACCTTTGAAAGGAAAGAGATTTCAGATCGTGGATCAGATTCAGGAAAACACAATGGGGCAGCTGATGGCAATTGGAACCAGTTGGAATTGTGTGAAGTCCCAAGGCATTTACTTTGAAGGGGAATGAGGCATCATTGTCCTATGTACAATGTTTCTTGTATCTTGTATCTTCTTCAGTAAATGTCTCTATTTTTCATGTTACATGGCTGGATACCTTCTGGACAGACCTCATATACATAATTTTTATGCCACTGGGTATACCTCAGCACATACCCAAATAACATGCATGTTCAATATGGGTTCAGGATTCATTATTGTCATTATTTAAGAGTTAGTGCCATTAAAGTTGCAATTATATACTAAGTATTTACTAGTTTTAAACCTCTGTGTTCTAAGAAATATAATAATATACAAATATGGTCTCTAAAATGTATTAGTCAATGGGGAATAATATCATGATTTTTACATTTATCTGACCAGTGAATTTCTTCTTTCTAGCTGTAGTTCTCCATTGTGAAAACTAGTGAAACAGTATCTATTTTTAGGAGTTCAGGCAAAAAAAATTATTCTCCCTGTCGTTTCTAAGGCTTTTTGAATTGTAGTAAATGAAACATCTGGTTACCTGGTTAACTCTTCTCTAATGGGATCACAAATTCATTTAATTCTGGCTTCTTAAGGAGGCCAAGCAAAATACTGAGTTACAGTGATAGGCCTTCAGCATCACCATCTAGGTATACATTTCTATTTAATGCTACAGGGGCCTTCAGATGGTTTTAAGTAGATGAAATATTACCATTATGTTCATGTGTGATGTTGTGTAGTGCTGATATTTTAAAAATATTTGATATTTTAAACAAAGTAATAAAATACACAATCTGTCCCTGGTTGCTACAACGGAAACTGTATCTATGGAAACAAAGCTCAGTGACCATGAATGTTAATCCATCTGCATTTTCACAAAGAAGTAGAAAATGAAAGTCTCAATTCCAACCACATGTTTTGCAAATGATATCTCCTGACGAAAGAGAGTGGGTGAATTGATATTTTAAAACATGTAAGAAAAATGTTTTCTCCATAACACAGGAATATTAGCACCCTATCCTTTTCAATCTTTTAGAATTTCAGGAGCTGTAGTGAGTAGACAGCTAAGAATGATAGAATTCTGGCACTTGGCTGAGCACCTATGTAATACTCCAATGCTCACACTTGTAGTATAAAGTTTGATTTAAAAAGCCAGATGCCTGCCTCACTACCCAAATACCTGCTTGCCACTGTCTATCAATCTAAATATTGACTTCTTTTTGTCATGCTGTTTCAAATTCCTTTAGTCAAAATATCACTTTTTTCCCTAAAGCTGCCTTTAAAATGAGTTTGTTTTTTTGTTTTTGTTTTTGTTTCTTTTTTGATAGTACTAGCTGAGAGCAGATATCCATGAAAAGAAGAGTTTTGTTTTGGAAAAAGAGTAGAGAGAAGTTCTTATATAGAATGGTGCAGGGTAATGATGGGTAATGATAACTTATGCCTATGCCTTTACCTATAACTATACCTATACCTATGCCTATAGGCTTTTGTATCAAATTTTGTATCTATTTATATTTAAATGAGAGCCAACTTAAAAAATATAAATATTTATATGAGCAACATTTTTCCCATTAAAAATAAAAATAATCATACCATATCTAATAGGGAAAAATAGATATTTTTACAAGTTAAATATCATTTTGTAGAATATAATGACTTATTTTATTGAATGAAAAATGATGAGAAACTTGGTATTGTTTTCTAGACATCAATATGTTAGCGTCTTTGGGGCACATTTGAGAAGTTGTCATCTGGAGTAGCTGTCTTCCCTTGCAATTTGAAGTCAGATTAGGAGAAGGCTAGACAGGGGATCACTCGCAATTGTTGCATGAGGTTGAACTGGGGAGCTGGAGAGCACCATGAATACCCCCAGCATTGGGGGCGAGGACTCCGAAAGCTGGAAGAGGATGGAAGAAGGAGGCTTCACAGAGGGTTCTCAGCTATTTCATCATTTTTCTAGAGTCCAAATCTAATACGTCATCTATATTCCTTTTGTTTTAATATGTAATCTTGATCTGAAAACTCTTCCCTGTAAAATAACTTAATATATGGCTCACAATGTGTATGTGTATGTGCATATATATGTGACTTTTATATATATATGACTTTCCAAGAAGCAAAATGTATTTGCCTCCTCTATAACATAATTGCAAAATTTACCATTTATATTTCATCTCAACGACCATATTTAGAAGTGAATGTTACTCACTATTATTATTATTATTTGCCTAAAATAGCTAGAAAATAGAACATCTTACCTCATGAGAGTTCAGTGCCACACTCTGGGAAATGTAGGTCACAAAGGTCTTTAAGGGGCAGTTTGCTATGGCATTCGAATTACTGTTTTTGGAATAAAGAAGTCCTATAATTTTGGCTAATTTGTAACAACAGCCATTTCTATTGACAAAATAATCACGCACCTTGTAAAAGAAGAAAACCGTGATTGAATAAAATATTGCATAACCAATATTTAAACAACCACAGTACTCCAGTTGATAGCAAAAAAGAAAAATGTATATGTTGTTACTGACATTCTAGTGGCATTTGGTGGAATGTGAATAATTACAAAAATGTTGTACATAAAATGCTTATATTTTTTAATTGGTCCTTCTGCCAATATATGAGGTCTGTCTGGAAAAAGTCCAGCCATTGTTAATATAACAAGAATGGCTTGTGTGACATGAATGGAACCTGACAGCCAAGGAGAGTGGACTGGAATACAATGTGTGAACAATGACGACTTCATTGTACTAGTCAGTGGGGGCGGTAGACACCGTTGAGTAAGCGTGTGTACTATGTGACCATAGCTTTCAAAATTGACTGCATGAGTAGATTAATGAATCTGCATTAAATTTTGTGTTAAGCTTGAACATTCCTCCATGGAAACTATTCAGATGATTCAGAGAGCTGAAACTATGGGCAAGTGGTGACTGGCAGCTTTATCACTCCAAAGCACCCTCTCATGCATCATGTCTCATGCAGAGATTTTTGGTGAAACACCAAATCACCCAGGTGACTCAGCCTCCCTACAGCCAAGATTTGGCACCCTGCAACTTCTGGCTTTTCCCCAAAGTAAAATCCATTTTGAAAGGAAAGAGATTTCCGACAATGGATGAGATTCAGGAAAATACAATAGGGCAGCTGATGGTGTGTGAGGTCCCAAGGTCCCTACTTTGAAGATGACTGAGGAAACATTACTCTACAATGTTTTTTGTATCTTGTGTATTCTTCAATAAATGTTTCTATTGTTCATACTACATGGATGGATACATTCTGGACAGACCTCTTATATCTCTAACAATGTTGACATATTTCTATGTGTCTCAATATTGGTGTAGATAAGATGGTGCAGAACAGAGGTACAGACCACTAAAGACTTAGAATAAAGGGCAGAATTCCTTGGTGCACTGGCACTATCTACACAATCTAAGACTCTCTCACTGGTTCATTAAATTAAATGAGAGAAAAATCAGCTTTTTTAGTGCAATGAATACTATATGGCTATGAGGAAAATTAGTATCTGTAATAATATATATCAAAAGTACCTTATTTATTCTAAAGTGCAGAAAAAGTAACTGATTTTTATGACATTAAAAACTGAGGTTTTCATCTTCCAGTGGATGTGACAGAGTGTGAACAATAGTTAGTGGATACAGTTTGGGGAGAATAGATGTTGAAATCAGACTTGTCTATTCTCTTCCAGAAATTTAGTCACATATTTCACAGAGAATGTAGATCAGAATGGCCCCTAGAATTTCCTTGAGGAATCATGAAATTCAGATGCTATAAGATGGGAAAAGAGAGAAAAATCTGGAACCATAATATAGATAATAAATACCTGTCATTACGGTATCTTCTTATTTCTCTCTATAATCTCCACTTGATTCTGGACATGGGAGCTGTATATCTTGACTCTCTGTGTGCTAAGCTTGGAAATCATAGCTTCTTAAAAATCAACTGAAAATGTTTACTACTCCTAAAGGCATTTTTTTTCCCTTGAAACAGAGCTAAGTTTGTCTCAAAAAGCTTTAATCCATATTTCAGATTCTCAAAACTGTTTGGTTATGAATATATATATATATATTTAATCACAAAACTATAGAATCTTTTTTAAATAGCATGACATAATATTCACTATTGTCAGATGCATGTTTTGCTTCAGAGAGAGAGAATGCTATTTAAGAAACTTTAAAACCTTTAGACTCTAAAAGTTGTTTAGAAATATTACAACAGAAATGTATAAATGACTAAATTAGAAAAACTTTTTTTGTGTGAAAAAGACATAGTTTCAACATTGGTTTTTCGATGAGACATTGTAATGCTACTGAAATGCTCTCAACAGGGCATTTAGGCATCACCTTTTTCTTTCATGAAATTTACTTAAAGACTATGAAAATGATTCCTTTCCATCTTGGGAAAACTAGAAAATTTCCGATAAAGGAATCCCTTCACCATCTTCAAAAGGAGGGGTTTTTCAAATGATAAGCAGGGATTTATAAAAAAGCCAAAGGGATTATAAACTATGAAAAAGTATAAAATTCCTCCCACAGAAAACTGCATTTCTGGTAATTATCATACAAATGAATTCCGTGGCTGATTGGCAGGATAAACTCTAAGCAAATAAAAGTTTGATAAAAAGAAAACATTTCTCTCCTTTCACATGGCTCTCACCAAGTTAATCATTATGACAAATGAATTCATTATTTAGTTTGGATGAACCCCTTTCGAACATGAATTCTTACTGACCTTCTCTAGTCCACTTTCAGGAAGACACAGGGCTTGGTTCTAATGAATATTTATATCCTGCACAGTCTCATGGGGGGACTACATCATTAGTGAGATCATGTAACTTTCTTCGGTTTTCAGGATAAATGTCAATGAAAGTAACGGACCCATGAAATTGGGAGGCACATTAACTGCTGTCCTCGAGGAAGTACACGAGAGGTCATCCCGGGAGCGGCAGCTCTGCAGTGGCCGGCACATAATTCAGAGACAGTATGAGAGTTTGGGCTGCCCTTGCAGGAGAGGACATCAATATTTCATTGAAACTAAAGACTCAATCTGTTATAATAAAGGGAAGCTAGAGCAGGAGACAGGGCGGCAGGTATCTGAGGCCTGGGGAAGGAAGTCATGGAAATATGAAGGGTGAGTATGAAGGGTGAGTATGAAGGAGACCACCAGGCATAACCATTATTTTTATCAATTGCCACTGCTTTGAACCTAATCCTCCAATATTCTTGTTGTGCAAAGCTAGCTTTTACTGTTCTCCCTGCTCCATCTGAAGGTGGTTTGCTACAATCTATACTTCCTTGCGAAGAGAGCAATGAGCGTCTTTCTGTTCTTCAAGGTCACAATGAAATAGATTTGTTAGTTAAAATCAAGCCTTCTCCATTCCCTCTCAGGAATGTATGTACTAGGCCAACACTTTGGTTTGGGTTCCTATAAAAGCAGCCTTTGGGACAGGAATTTGATGTAGGTTTTGGCTGGGTGCGCTCAGGCACAGATGAAAAGAGGGAAGTGAAATAGGGAGATTAGGCATCAATGTGCAGGTTATTACTGTGGACTCCTGGGCATCAGTTCTTCTGGTGACCTTCCAGAAGGATGGGGAGGCTGAGCGTCTCTCTCCTGCTTTCCCTCTTCCATTGCCTGAGCATGGATTGCTGGTCTGTTAGCCTCCTGGCACTTCGAGGTTGCACCCGGGTGCAGGCTGGCAAGCCCCTGAGGTACTGGAGAGAATGCTTAGGCAGAGAGAGAAAGAGAAGCAGAGATAACAGGTCTTCATGATGGGAGAATCTCGTAGAGCTAAACGTCTGCAGCTCCGAGACAACTCAGGTGGGCAGAGGGGCTATGGAGTTATGGCCATTTTCTCCTCATAATGCTTAAGCACAACGGGAAGTAACACTGTGGCATTTCTACATGGCTCTGGTTTCAACTGTTGGGCATAGAATCAATGCTGTGTCCTTAATGCACATTGCTTTTCTTTTAATGGCTCTGTGACACTTTTCACTTTGATTTCCTCAACTGCACCTCGGAGATAATCATTACTATATTAATAGGACTGCCAGGTAAAATACAGGAAACCTAGTTAAATTTGAACTTTATATAAACAAAGATACTCTTTTTTACTATACACATATCCCCTGCATGCAATATTTGAGGTATATTTATAGTAAAAAAGTATTTAAAGTTCAAAGTGGTCTCTGACCTTCTCTTCTTTAGCTAGTCTTAGCCATATCACAGGTGTGTTCCTCGTGCCCAAGCAATGCCTGGAATTCATGCTGTGCAGGGGCTTCAGTGGCAGAGCGTGGTGATAGCAGGCGGAGGTCAGGCAGCAGATGCACCCACCTGCATCGGAGGCTGGCGTGCAGTTCAACGTGCTTAATTCTTCTCTCACTCTCAAGTAGAACAACAATGCCGGGGGAAATGAAAAACTAAGTTCGGAAGTCATCACTCCCACTTCTACAAGAAGAAAAAGCTGTACATACTTAAAATCCATAACTTTTCTTGGATAGACAACTGAGTTCAAAGATGTCAATGTGAAAAGTGGGATAAAAGAGTAGTTTTCGAATGGGGAAACCCAACAAACACTATCTCAACCAGGCAATTGGGATTACCATCAACAATGCTAAACCCAGGGGAGAGCATGGGCCTATGACATGGTGTGATGAGCATGTCACTTTATCTCTGGGGTCTCCCTCCTCAGGATTGTAATTTTAGTCTAACCATGAGAAAAACACCAGGCAAACCCGAAATACTGACAAATACTCCTAACTCAGTCAAGGTCATCAGAACTCAGGAGATTCTTAGAAATGATCACAACCTAAGGAGATATGATCATTAAATGTGATGTGGTATCCAGGATACAGCTCTGGAAAAGAAAAGGACAGTAGAAAAATACTGAGAAAATATGAATTAAGTATGGACTTGAGTTAATAATAATGTATTGTTCTATTATTTGTGACAAATATACCATACTAATGCAAGATATTAATGGTAGGAATAACTGGTGTGAGGTACATGGGGACTGTGTATTAAGCTTCACAATGTTTTTGCAAATTTCAATTTGTCCTAAATATTAGAAACAAATGAGGAAAATATAAGCATGAATAAAATTCAGTAGAAGAAACAAGCAGCAATTTTAGAATCTCAAAACCAGTTACACCTGATGCAGATATAAAATATACACAGATAATATTTAAAAAGCAAAAATAAAAGAATAACAATAATCAGAAAATAAGGAATCACCAAGAAGAAGACAGCAGACTTTTAAAAAATAAAAGTACTAATAAGTATGTATTTTAGAAAAACAAAATATGATTACTGAAGTTAAGAATTTTATGGATGTATTTCATAGCATAATGGGCAAAGCTGAAGAAAGAAATACTTAAGTAAAAGACGTAACTGAAGACACCTAGCCAGAATTCAGCCACGATAGATAAGGGGATTGAAAATAAGAAAAGTTAAGATATATGGAAAAAAAATGGCAAATACAATTCACATCTATTCTGATTTTCAGAAGCATGAAAGAGGAGATGTGTAAGGAGGTAATAACTTACATAAAATTTTTTGCCATGCCATCTCTTAAAGCAATAACTAGATCCACCAAGTAATGGAAATAATATTAAGCATCATTTGTATTAGTTCTAGATCAACCGACAGCTTTTATGTGCATCTTTTGTGAATACAAACAATACTGATTCTTAAGTACCACTGGAACTAGTTGCCTTAAAGACATGTAAAAAGTTCATGCTTAGCACTCATGAAAATGATGTTTCTTTGTGCAAGAAGCTATTGCAATCATATGATATGACCTGCTAATTAAATTGCCTTTTTCTTTTTCTTTTTTCAAAGCTAACATACATTGGCTAAGTTTAGAGCTCTCTGAACTGACTCCAATGTCCAATTTGACTCCAATGGGTAGTCAAAAATGTCTTTTTTAATAACTAATGAAAATGTGAAACTGCTCCAAAATGTCAGTTTAATAGTTCTCAGATGTGAATGATTTACTTGAAAGGAGGGCAGAAAGATATCTCTGATCCCTTATCTTTTTAGAGCGTAGTACTTTTAGTAGGGGCTGTACAGATGTTACTCAGTCTGGTGTCTTGTTTGGTCCAGAGAAAAGAAGAAACAAAGAATGAGGCTCAGAACCTATGAGGAGAGGTTAAAAAGCATGGCCACAAAAGCCCTGGGCAGAACCGAGACAGAATGTATTATTGGGTTGACCAAAAACTTCATTTAGTTTTTTTCAGTAAAAGAAAAGACACATTTTTCACTTTCACCAATAACTTTATGGATTTGGATATTTTCAGTATGGCGGCCATCTCTCGCTATTGGCTTCTAGTGGGTAGGGGCCAGGAGTGCTGCTAAACATCTTCCAATGCGTAAGACAGCCCCACAGCAAAGAATTCTTTGGCCAAAATGTCTATAGTACCAAGAAACTTTACAAACCCCCTTGACATGTTCAGTCAGTCACAGAACCTTCTCCATACACTGCACAAATCTTTTGTGTGTGTTGAGTTACATTTTTACCTTTCTTGAAATAATAAAGCACGATATGCAGAAAATATTGCATATTTTCTTCCATCTTCAATATTAAAATGGCTGCACAAAAATTCACCAATTTTGATTTTTTTTATTGAAATAACAATTCAAAGTGACTCACCAGCATCTGGATGAAAATTTCTTCTGCTGCACATCTCACTCTTTATTGTAAGCAAAATACAAATATCAGCCATAGAACTGGGCCTGAGGAGTAGATAGAGACTATTTGGGGGTACACCATAGGATCAGCTAATGACTATTCCTCTAAATATATGAGCATAGAAGAGAACATTCTTATATGGAGGAATTGCAGTGGACAAAAACATGTTCTTGGCATCAAACAGACCTGTTATTAAACCCTGGAATTGCCACTTGTGCAAATTATAAAAACTTTTTCTAAATTTTTAAATCATGTTTATTCTATTACAGTCGTCTCGGTTTTTCCCGCTTTGCCCTCCTCCCCCCATCCCACCCCGCCCCCCTCTCCCAGAGTCAATTCCCGCTCTGTTGTCCATGTCCATGGCTCATTCATACATGTTCTTTGTCTAGTTCCTTCCCCTTCTGTCCACCATTGTCCTCCTTCCCCATCCTCTCTGGTCACTTTCAGTCTGCTCCATGTTTCCATGCCTGTGGTTTATTTTATTCGTTAGTTTATTTTGTTGAACAGATTCCACTTATAGGTGAGATCATATGGGTATTTGTCTTTCACCAACTGGTTTATTTCACTTAGCATAATATTTTCCATTTCCATCCATGTTGTCACAAAAGGTAGGAGTCCCTTCTTTCTATCTTTTTTAAAATGCAGATTGTTTTATTTATTTTTTAAATGTCAAAATCCATTACAAAACGTTAAAAAAATTAAATCCATGATAAAAATCTCAGCAATTAAAACAACATGATACCAACACAGAAATAATCAAGTAGGTTAATGAAATAAGATGAGCATTCAGAAACAAATGTATATATCTGTCTAACAATGTAATATATGATTAAATTGATATTTCATATCAATGGGGAAAATAAGCCTTATTCGACAAATAAGATGCATGGACCACTATTACTTGAAATAAAACAAATATAGAGCCCTGTTTCACACATTATACAAAAACTATTCAGGTGAGTTAAGAATTAATATGTAAAATCTAAGGAGTTTTAGGAGAAAATATAAAATAATATTTTCTTACCCTGAGGTAAAATATTCTAACCCAGAAGATATAAAGTAAAATATTGACAATATGACTATATTTAAGACTGTGTAGTAATACACATATAAAAAAACTTAAAGGACAAGTAATAGAATAAGAAAGTATTTACAACACATCTAAAAAAGGGTTAATGATTTTTTTTTAAGGAAAAAATTCTACAAACATTTAACAAAAAATGGATAAATAACACCAAAAAGTCATTTAAAGCTTTTTAAAAATAATAGAAATAGGCAAGAAATGTACAAAATTTCTTTTGTACAAAAGAAATGTACAAAAACAGGTTTAGTTTCAACAAATAATAAAGGAACACTTAAAATAACACATCATTATCACAATCAGATGAATAAGTATTAAAAGTATTGATAATATCAAGTATTGGTGACTGTGAAAGGAACTGGGTATTCGCAGGCTGTTGTTCTTAATCTTCTTAAGCAGTCCCATTAGCATATCTTGCAACACTGCTTTGGTGAAGGTGTATTCTTTTAGCCTTCTTTTGTCTGAGAAACTCCTTATTTTGCCTTCCATTTTAGTTGAGAGCCTTGCTGGGTAGAGCAGTCTTGGTTGCATACCTTTGCTTTTCATTACTTGGAATATTTCTTGCCATTCCCTTCTGGCTTGAAGTGTTTCTGCTGAGAAGTCAGCTGCTAGCCATACTTGGGCTCCCTTATGTGTTACTACCTCTTTCAACCTAGCTTCCTTTAGGATTCTGTTTGTCTTTGATATTTGCCATTTTAGTGATAATGTATCTTGGAGTGGGTCTCACTGGGTTCCTCTTGAATGGAACCCTCTGTGCTTCCTGGACTTGTGTGAATTTTTCTCTTCTCAAATTAGGAACGTTTTTCATCATTACTTTTTCAAACAGGTTCTGTTTTCCTTGCTGTTCTTCTCCTTCTGGTATCTCTATTGTATGGATATTATTACATTTCAGGTTGTCCCATATTTCCCTAAATGCCTCTTCATTCTTTTTGAGTCTTTCTTCATTTTCTTGCTTTTTCTAGGAGCTTTTTTCTACCTTGTCCTCCAGCTCACCGATTCAATGCTCTGCTTCATCTAGGGTGCTTTTGATTCCTTCTATTGTGTTCTTCAATTCAGAAATTGTATTTTTCATTTACTCTTGTGTCTTATTGGTAGTTTCTATGTCCTTTTTCATGCTGATATAGTTTGCAGTAAGTCCCTCATAGTTTCCCTGTAGTTTTTTGTAATTCTCTCTGACCTCACTGAGCTCATTGGGTTTCCTTAGAATCGTTGTTTGGAACTCAGTATCTGATAGTTGATTTACCTCTATATACTTTAGTTCTCTTTCTGGGGATTCTTCCTTTCCCTTTGACTATGGAGTGTTTCTTTTCTTCCCATTATTTGTGAGACTCCTCTTTTTTGCTTCTGCTTCTTAAATTGATCTGTCTTGATTTTCTGACTTTGCGGTGTGAACTTCTATGGTAGAAGACCACTGTTTTTTCTTTCTGGATCTGCCTCTGATAATGTCAGATGTTAACCTTGCCTGATCTTAGGCAGTCTGTTTGAGATTTCCAGGAATCTACTGTCTGTGGCTGTCTCCTTCAGCTGTTAATCTAGTCACTCTGCACTCAGAAGGTTGGCTTAGACACCACAGGGCAGGGCCGAGTCCCTCCTGGGGGTGGGACTATTGTGTTCTCTCATGCTTTGCTGCTCAGGGGAGTGGTCTCTGCCTGAGCAAGATGGCTGCTGCTATATGGGAGATGAGTCAGCACCGGGATCCCACCAGCTACTCTCTCAGTTCTTTCCTCAAAGCCTCCTTCCCCAATCTCTCCTCAGGCGCCCCTAGCCCACTCTGCTCCTGCCTTTGCCGGAGACTAAGGTAAGTGGCTGCAAGTAAAAATTTATGCATTGGCCCTTTAAACAGCTCTTTGCATTTCCAGCTGCCATCTCTGGCAGGGAGCAACCCTGCTGCTTTTTGCAGCTGGTTGTTATCTGTGTACTTTTTGGGCTCTGGTGCTGTAGGCTGGAGATCCCTGCTTATGGTTTAGACTCTACTCTTCTCAGGGGGATCCAACTGGCCGTTTCAATATCCTTTTGGTGCTTCCACTCATGGGCACCCACCTGCCTTCTCGAGTCTCTACTGCACTCCTTACCAGTTAGGTTGTGCTAAAGCTGATTCTTCTATCTGTCTAAGGTTAAAAGGATCCTCTCTCACTATTGTTCAGTTGTTCGTTCCAGGTGATTTCTCCTCAATTTAGCTGTAATTTCAGATTGGTCGTTGGAGGAGGTCAGTGTGACTTCCAATCACGCCTCCGCCATCTTGATTCTTATCCAATTTTGATTTTTTTAAAAAGCACGCTGTTATGAGAGCTGTCACAATATAACCTAACAAAATTGTTTTGAATTAAATCGAGGACAACTAAGTACTACTAGACCCAGCGTACAGAAAAAACTAAATGAACTTTTTGGCCAACCCAATATATTGGGGAACTAAGGGACATTGCAATGCTCATTATGGACTGCTCAGCAATCATCAACAATATCCAGTGTTCAGGGAGGAATTGCATGTGTCTCCCTATTAAGAAATCTGTACTATTTGGATAATCACATTCTTCAAAACATTGCCTGTCTCATCCCTCCAAGAAACAATTCCTTCAGTGTGGACTTCAGAAAGAACAAACAGAATGGCCAACTAGACCGGCAGGGGCAATTCAGTGATGCATTTATGTATACTTCTAAGGCACTCTTTTGAAGGCAAACAACAAATTAAGGTGAGCAGATGCATTTTTAAAGTATCCTCATGAAAAAATCAGTAGGTTGCAGACTACTGGAATGTGTATTTTCATTTTTTTTCAAGGAAAGACTGAGTCAATTATATCATTGAATATTTTTGGAAAGAAATACCTTTATGGAATGGCCAGTTAATATCTTTATATAGTTAATAGCTTTATAAAGATTGTTGAGATTATTTTTTTCAACAAGAATACAATGGAAGATAAAAAGTGCTGAATGCCCCATTGCTTCTAAATAAAAACAAAACAAAGACACAAGCAAAAAACAGCAAAAAACAAACAAAACACTCCCACCCCCAGAAGTTAGTATATAATCCATCTCTTCATAGTTCACAGGTCACAGAATTTTCCCCTGATTTTCCAACCGGAAAGTGCTGTGGGGTCAGACCCTTGGAGTTCCATGAGAGGACTTGAGAAAGCAAATGTATGTATGCCTTATGTTTCAAGCAGTCATGTAGCTGGCCTTTAGCAGTTGATATATTAAAGTGTAAATGTGATGATATCCTTTTCCTTCAAAATGGGCTACATTCAGATTTTTCATTGATGGTTTGAGAGAAAATTGTGGCTGATGGCAAAGGCTGGTTTTATTTCATGCCTTTACTTAATGCACATTGATTGAGCAGTTGTTTTGTGCCCAGTGTTGTTGCTGCACTGGGCTTAGAAGACACTGCTGTGCTCTGAAAGAACTCATAGTCTAGTGGAAGATTGGCTCATTAACAGGTGACTATTATACGAAGTGACATGTTAGCAAAGAGGGTTTTAGGTGGTTCTCAGGTAAGTAATAACAGAACTGTGACTAAAAGATTAAGTACCAAGTATGCAGACTAAGGAGAGTAACGGCAACAGGAGGGAGGCCCTTCCAGGCTGTTTGACCTCCAAAGGTCCTTTCTGGACCTGCACTTCTAAGCACATCAGTATAATTAATTCACTTCACTATTTCCCCAAAGTTCTACTACTTAATAAAAAAGGTAGGAAAAAAAATGAAGACAATTACTTAACACCTAGAGAACTCAAAACCTAAATTAGCAAAAGGCTCTTAATAAGATGCGTGCCTCATTTAGCTAACGTCTTTGGAGACTAAGATATTACCGTAAAAGTGAAATTTCCAATTAAATGAACACTGCCCTTTGAAATAGCAACACTTTCACAATCTAAGCATATTTATTATGATATATATTTAAAATGTAAGGCTTGATTTCTTGCCTGGTTAATTGGAAGGTAATTGAAGGCATTTTTAATATTTGTGATTATGATTCATAATGATGCATTTTAGACAGTTTCCTACTCCTGATCCAGCTTTGGCCCTCTCTTAACAGCACACTGATGATCTGTCTTTACCTTCTGGGTTAGCTGCTGCTCAAAGCACTTTTAACACCTTTTCCACTCAGCTGCTTCTGACCAGCTGTGGAGTTGCGATGTTAGGCAAACCATTAATTTTAAGTTTTTAATTTTTGCTATTAGGTTAAAAGGACTAACTTTTGGAGAGATGAGCATACATTTATTGGGTGTCTAATATGCGGCAGGTTTTGTGCTTACTACTTATCTTGTGTTCTTAATTTGCTTGGGCTGCTGTAACAAAATACCATAGGCTGGGTGACTTAATGGATATGTGTTTTTCACAATTCTGGTGGTTAGAAGTCCCAGATCAAGGGCCATCAAGGTCAGCAAGAGCTCCCTTTCTGACTTGCCCATGGCTTCTTATTCTCATAAGGCAGAGAGAAAGAATGTGCTCTCCGGTGCCTCTTCTTATAAGGACACCAATCCTACTGGATCAAGGCCCCATCCATATGAGCTCATTTAATTTTAATTACCTCTACAGAGGCCCCATGTCCAAATACAGTCACATTGGAGGTTGGAGTTTCAGCATATGAGTTTGAGGGAAACACAATTACTCCATCCATAAACCTTGTTATTTCACACAAGTCTTAAATTAGGCCTGTGTAATTCAGGCATTATTATCCATACACTCAGATGAGACTCAGAAAGTTGAGGGGCTTGCTGAAGTTTAGCGGGCTTGTTTGTGTCAAGGATGGGAGTTCAATGAAGATATTTTGACTCCATATCTGTCTCTTGTTTTACCATTTATCATGACCTCTATGAATCATACCAAGTCTTCCAGTTCTTCAAACCACTAACTTCAGCCTCATTTTGAATGTCTCTCTGTCACTTACCACCCGCCTCCTTCAATCCAGTCCATCCCCAAAGCAGACATGTTACCTTCTAATGCTCTCTCAAGTCAAATCCACTTTCCCAGATCTGTTGCTGCCACCTTAACCCGGCCCATCCTTTTTCTTGTGGGCTATTGCTGAAGCTTCACGCCTGATCTCACCCATCGCCTGCCATCTTCATACCTGCCCCTAAACTGATGGCCTTAAAATGCAAACCTGAGAGAGTCACTTCCTCCTAAACACACTTTGATGAGCCAACACCTTTAGGATAAAGTTTTTATTTGACATTGAAGGCTCTTCATGATCTGGGTCTACCACTTGGGACATATGCACACACGTATTGCTGCTATTTTCTGGAACTCTCTCTTCCCTGTTCTTCCTCTGAACAGCTTCCCATCCTCATTTAAACTCACCTACAGTGTCTCCTGCTCTAGAAAGTCTTCCCTAATCTTGCATACTCCCATCTAGATTAAACACCTCTCCTCTCTATTATTTGATTTCATTATCATAAAAATGTCCATAGTATTTAGAAATTTAATGTTTAACTGCCTGACTGACCCACAAAATTATAACATTTTGATGCAGAAACCCTATTTTTATAATAATTAGCTTTAGCTCTCTATGTAATAGAGAAACACTCCCATATAAAAGTGGCTTAAACAAAATGGATTTCTTTTTATATAAATAATGGAGATTAGGAAGTCTAAGGGTTATACGACATCTTTTCCATTGTCAAGTTACACACTTCTTCCACCTTCTTATTTTACTCTCTTTTTCATGGGTTGGTAAACTAGTGCCCATAAGATGGCTACCTGTTTTGTAAATGAAGTTTTATTGGAACATGTCCATTTTTTAGGCATTGTCTATAGCTATGTTTCTGCTATTATGGTAGAGTTAAGTAGGTATGATAGAGGTCTTATGGTCCACAGAGTGTAAAGCTATTATGGCATTAATGATTTTAATGCCACTTCATATTCTAAAATGGCTATTGTAACTTCAACCACTTTTTTCATATAATTGATACCAGGAAAAAGGAAATAAATGGAGAAAGGCCCAGCCTCTCCTTTTTTTAGCATATCTCAGAAGTTCCAGACCACACTTCTCTTAAATATTATTGACCAGAACTCAGTTGCATGGCCATCCTAAGCAGTAAGGGAATCTCGGAAATGTAGTCTTTTCTTACCATCAGCAATATGCCCAGCTAAGTGTTTGTTAGAAGGACGGCTTGGAAAGATGCTACAGTGAGCAACTGCAGTCTCTGCTACAATCTCATTAAACATGTTCTCCCCAGCACCAAGTACCTAGTGGGTACTCAATAAACTTGTGATGAAACAGAATTGTGTGTAAAGTGCTTAGTGATGAGTATTGTATCCAGAGCTTAAGCAAATGACCTCTGATTATGCTATTGGGAACCAAGGAAGGTTCCAGCAGGAAGGTTGACCTTTGGGTAAGTGTTTGTAGCTTTTAGCAACTTTGGGACTCCAATTTGCCCTTTTTTATTATACACTGTTTTGGTAGTAATTTTATTCGTTTAAATTTGTATATATCAATCAGTAATCTGTAATTTAACAGTACAAAATTTAATATAATTACTTATTTGTTTCAAAGAAAAAGTCCTCTTCCTTTCTCCTGTAAGTATGGATAATGTGTGTCGCGTTAAGAGCACCATGTTTCTGGGTTAGGCATGTGGCAGTAAGAGGAAGGACTAAATAATGATTGTTTTCTTCAACCAGCAGTGGAAGCAAAATTACTGAAGAAGCATCAGAAGATGTCTCACTATTACAGGTTCTGTGGTTTCCAATGTGCTCAGGGCTCCTATGAAGCTTCCCGTAGATGCGGTGTGGTGGTCAACAATCCCCTCTCATAGAAGGGACATAAAACTGAGGCCTGTGAACAAGGGCTGAGACCCCACAGAGATCTCCTAGGCTTCCACTTCCATGCCCACTTTTCACTTATCTCTCCTCCTTTCCAGACTTCTCCTCTCATAACTTTGTGTGGCTCTGCATTCTGGGGTAGCAGTGGCTGAACTGAAAAGAAGTGCTATGTGTGAGTTCATCTGAGGCTCCTCTAACTCTTGGTGCCTGTTGTCCATGGGCAAGGACTCCGGTACAGATTCGCCACTTGTGGCAGCTTTTGGATACAGTTCATGTAATGACTGCCTAGTCCAAAGAGGCATTTTGCAATGACTTGGGAGGAGAGTTATGCTCTTTTCTTCACTTTGCTTCATGAGTGCTGTGAAGGCCTCGCTAGTCAAACAGTCTAACAAAAGGGTGAATAGTGCTTGGTTGGAAAATATAGTTTAGCTATAGATAGAACACAGTCTGCTGGTCCATTCTTTCCTTACGCTAAATACGCTGTATTGAAATTTTCTTTTCCTCACTTGTAGCTTCTAATTAGCTTTGGAATGATTCTGTGGTTCAGTTTCAAGTCTGCTTTCTCCCTTCAGTGATTCCTTTGGGACTGGTTGTTCATTTATTTAAAAAAAGAGAGCGAGAGAAAGAACATTTTGCATTTTTATAGTTCCGTGCACTGGACCGTGGAGGGGCAGCAGATGTTGCTTCCACCCACGCATCCAAATGTGAATAATCTTGGTGCTCCTGGCAAACTTCTGCTTCACGCAGCGTTCCTCCTCACGCATCGACAGGCTCCATCCTACAAAATGCTCGTGAAGAACAAATTCAACCAATAGCACTTAACGGTAAAATGTATTTTATGTAGTTGAAAGAGTTCTCAACTCAAAATTGAATAATTCTTGATCTGCTAGTAAGCTGTGAGACTTTGGGTAAATTTAAAAAATTTCTCACACCTCTATTTTGTTATATGTCAACTCAAAATAATGCCGTTCACATTATAAGATTGTGCTGGGCTACTTGGCACTCAACAATTCATTTTTGCATTTAATTAGAACATACAAAAAAATTAGAGTCAGTTAAATAATGTTAAACTGTTTGGTATTGCGATATTGTTATTCATAATATGAAATGGATGTGATCTCCTTCCCAGTTTCTGGCACAGAGCTCCTAGAACCCCTGGGATTTCCCAGGTCAGGAGAACCTAAAGGTGTCTTTCGTTATGTTAATGAGGTGACTTTTGAACACAACCTGAGGATGGGGGCAGGTTGCCAGTGGAACCTATCTCTAGAAAGTTTGTAGTTTTGCATTTTACACTTATGTCTATGACTATTTTGACTTAATTTGTGTGAAACATGTCATCTGTGTGCAGATTTTTATTTTTTTGCATATACATGTGCAATTGTTCCAGCACCCATTTGTTGAAAGGACAGTTCTGGTTCCATTGAAATGCTTTTGCTCCTTTGTCAAAGATCATTTGACTGTATTTTGGTAGCTCTGTTTCTGGGCTATCTAATATTATGTTCCATTTATGTGTCTATTCTTTTGCCAACCCCACCTAATGTAATTTCATAATAAGTCTTGAAATTGGTTAGCATCAGTCCTCTGCCTTTGTTCTCCTTCAATATTGTGTTGACTATTCTTGGTCTTCTACTTTTCCTTATAAACTTTAAAATCGGTTGATATCCACAAATAACTTGTTGGAATTTTGATTTAGAATGCATCAATAAAATAATCAAAATAATATAAAATATTTTCAACTATTAGCATTTGTGTGTAGTAAGTATGTGTGCCTATAATTTTGACTTAGTAATAACATAAATATAGGTAAACCATTTAGTGCAAACATAAACACTTTCTCCATTTATTGCCAGTGCTATGTAATTTTCAACTAAGATTGTAGAGGATGATGTAACATTTTATTGAAATGTACTACTTGGAAAAAATGTAATGAAAATTCATTAGCTACATTTCGTTCTCCTTAGGCGAAACTACTTAAGAATTAGGTCTTCATTCTATTCAAGAAATGAGAGCTATGTTTACTTAAGGAAAGAATGTTATGAGTTCCTCATAATACTGTTCTAAGGTCAGGTTCACTTGATCACTTTACCAATGTTGATTCAATGGGCAAGTGATAGAGAGAGAAAGAGCCAAAATCCTGCCCATTTTTCCTGTGCCAGGTCTGTTGATTATGAAGTAAGCATGATTAGAGGAAGCTGCAAAATAGTTCATGTTGAAAAGGCTGACACAAGAAGCCACTGAAATCACCCTCTGAATCACAGAGCCTTCGACTGAGAAGGTCTGAGGGGAATATTAATGTTGTCCCTGAGAATAAACAGCTGCTGCCATCTGGAATTCACACTGCTGTTTTCTGGAAGATTTTTGGGAGCATGTGTGACCAAAGTGTCCTTCTTTGGGAAAATTTCTTCTAATAGGAAAGATAGGTATAAGATATATAAAAAGTATCTTATAGCTCTTTGCTCTCAGGGTCACTAGAAGATCAAAACTGATCATCTGATTAGGGAGTATAAGCTCATCTAGGAAATTCCTGAATACTTTCTTGACTAATTGATTTTGTTAAATACATGAATACATTATGTCCAATTTACATTTACCACTGATAGATATTGCTAATGGTCATTGGAAATAACATCAATTATTTACATAATGCACAGTGCCTGCAAGACTGGGCAGGTACAGTTTATCCCCCCAAATGGAAATAATTGTATCAGGAGTCAGTTAAACATGCAAGAATTTTTAATGGCTGGTATAAAATACGTTTTGGTGGTAATATTACAGTGTGTGTAGAGTCACCTTGGGTGAATGCTGGGTTCCCTGGAGTTCCTTTATTCTCCAGCCTCCCACAATCTCTCTTTTATAGTATCCATATGTACTTCCCTGTTCCCTGGAGTCTCAGTTCCATCCTGAAAACTCTTCTTCCTGCTGGCTGTGTCTGGGGATGGCAATAGTGGAGCTCTCTGGACAAAAATCATCACAATCTTCTATAGTAGTAGATTGTTTAGAATGGAGCATCTAAGACAAGCTTTCATTTGTCGATGTTTAATGCTTTTCATACCACCAATAAAATTTTATACTAAAGACTCTGCTTTCAGCTGGGTAAGGAGAGAAGAAATAAAAAGATGAGAGCTACGAAAACATCTCTCTCTTGTTGTAATTTAAAGAACTTTCTTAGAAATAAGGTTGTCACTGTAATCCATAGTTTTTGTCAGTTGTTTGTTTTTTGATATTGGCATATAAGGCATTTGTCAAAGCATGGGTTTTGTGCAACAATGGAAGTATCTTATTATTATTCTCTTTGGACCCAAGTATGTATGAAATCCAAAATGTTCCCAGGAGCAACATATCTCAGAGGAATAACTAAAGTGAATCACTGAAACATATGGGAATTGAAGCAACCAAGCATTTTTAAAACTGTTTCACAGGGACAGCACATTTTAGAAGTACTATACCTTGTAATGTAATTCTTACAGATAAACCTTTCAAAAGTAAGGTCTTTTATTTTTGTTGATGCTTTTATTTTAAAAACTCTTTATGCACAGCTCTTCCCTATAGTAGAATATGCTATCCTCTCCCCATTTTTTCTTCAGCAATATTAATATATACTCTCAAAAACATAAATATTCCAACTCAAGATTTTTTTTTCTGATAATTTTATCAGCCAATGCATGTGGGTTGCCAGAGATGTTGTCTTTTACTAAAGAAAGATAAAATATATCTTCAGGCTTGTTAACAAGCATTGGGGTTAACTGATTTTTCCTGTCACAGAGCACATATACTGGAGAAGAATAGAAAAATAGCATGAGGGAAGGAGAGTGGGAGGCAAGTAGGAGAGACCTTACAATTAATCAAAAATGAATTTTAGCATCTCTCTTAAAAACTAACAAATCTTGCTCATAACCAGTGAGTATAGTGAATAGGAGGCATATTATTATGACATAATTAAAAATTATATATAAAAATGGATAAAGCAATAAAGGCTCTCCTTAGATAAATGGTTAATTCATCTAACTGCTAAAAAAGGTGATTGCTAATAAGTGCCTGAGATTTGATAGGTAATTGCATAAATCCAAATCTTATTGGTATGTATGGCTGATGATCTCATTAAGAAATAGTCCCACAGGGTCAAAGAAGTGAATATAAGAGATTGAAGAAGGTAACTCCACTAGTTCACAGTGTTTTTCATACATTGGGCATGTCAAAACAGTGTGAGGAGAGGGTTCATTGCTTGATTAGTCCTTATGGGAGGGAATTAAGGAGTTTTGCATTAGAATATCTAGGTCTCTTTAGAAAGAGCTCCAAAACTTTAATGGCAGTCTTAATCAGAAACAATGTAATAACAAACAGCTTGTTGTTTAAGTGTTAAAAATGCCAAGTTATGTATTTAGTACTTTCTAACAAATCTTATAAATGCCCGTCTTTGTGCAGTTAGACTAGTAGGCATCCCAGTTGCTCCAGATTACACCTAGGTTGATTTTACTGCTTACATACAGGTAGTGAAAAAAATCCCATTGCAGAGACTACCATGTATGTAGGAAACCCTATATTGACTATGAGTTGGTGGGAATTGTTTGTATATATTCTCACTAAGGAAAGAGTTGGCCCTACACTGGTATGGCAGAGATAAGCTAATTGTTAATAAAAACCCATTATTTTCTTCCTTCTGAGTGTAGAGCCCTTGGACTTTTCCTGGTCTCTTGTAATAAAGTGGAGTGTATGATGGAGATCCAACCGTCTGATGAAATGTAGGTGGAAGTGTTGTGTGCCATGTCCAGGTGTGGCCCAGTCAAACCTCTCATGTTTCCTCCCATTCTTACTCTTCCTGCACTTCATTAGATGTGGACGGCCATGGAAGAAGATGCCAGAATTTATATTAGACTTGGTCTGTGAATAGTGGCATGGAACAGGCCCACGACATTGTTGTGCATTGACATTTTTGTGAGCCAGAAATAAAGTAATCTGTATTAAACCATTGAGATGTTTTTCCTATAGATCATGTATTTACTGTAATATAACTGGAACCTCTACTCTCTCTTTTAGTTACCATCTTTTATTCATGAGTTTATTATGGAAGCTTTTATTATGCGTTCTCTATGGATCACAGACATTGCTAGCAACTACAAATATGAGAAAGAAGGTGGCAGACTCAGGTGGAAAACTAACGTCACAACTTAAACATCTCTGCAATGTCCATGGGGCTCAAAATTTTGTTCTGGGGCAGTTTTCTTTTTTTTTGAGCCAAATGCTTTGTCTCCTTGAATTCAAAGAGAATTGAGCACTCCTTTCCTACCTAGATTTACTATTTGTACTGTAAGCCAAAATTTGATAAGCTCTGACTCTATAGTCAGAGAATATTGGTTTGCAATAGTTACTTGTTTGCAGCTTAGGTATATATTAGCTGAAGGTTTTATCTTTTGTAAAATTCACATTATAGAGCGCTCTTTTTCTTTTGTCCTGGAAGCTGTCTTTCCTGACACATATTATTAACCAGACACAAATAAAGCTTTTTATCACTAACCCAGAATCACAGAGTTATAAAAAGCTCTAGGTTCTATACTTATTCACTTTCATGTAGTTTCATTTTTTTTCTTGTTATAACCTCTTTGTGCAAAGACCACCTCACAACAATGGAAACCAACAATATGTCTAATGAGATTGTGCCAGAAGGAGTGTTACAGGTGATTTCAGTCATAAAAGCCTTTTCCTTTTATAGAAGAAGAAGCTATGATAGACAGATAATAGGTATGAAATAGAGTGTATATTTTGTAATCAGAAGTTTAGCTAACTCCCATCTTTGATAGAAATTTCACAGTCAACTGATTGAACATTTAGAACCAGCCTTCAGATATTAGGTTGATGATGAATGTGCATAAATGTGCATGGCATTTTACCTCAGAAACAAGTAATAATTTTGGAAATGAAAAACTTATGATTAAAAAGGTGCACAGACATTTTAAAGACTAATTCTTCTGTCATCAAGTAAATGACCTGCTGTCCCGAAGTCTCCAAGAGCATTAATCAGTTGCAATTAGGTGAGTGTGATTCCTTTAGTGCAGTAATCTTTACATTTGGGAGGGAGGTAGGGGGCCATTTGAGTATCTGTTAAAAGCTGAAGATCTTCACCCCAGAAAAATAGAGAAACACTCCACATTTTATATACGACTCTGGGGATTCTTGATCTGCAAAACTCAGTAACTCCAAAGTGACAAAGAATAACTGTTTATTTATTTTATTTTATTTTTTTTGTGAATTGACTCGGAGAATTTGCCTTTGAAACAAGGTCTTCCTAAGAGCTAGTGGGTCATTATTTGAAGTGTCCAGTGGAGAATGAAGCATTCAAAAATTCTACAGAGTAAGCCACTGACTCTGCTTTTTAATCGGTTGAATGCATAAAATTCACCTAGAGATGATTCAAAAGAAGGGCAGGTTCCTGGACTGCAATTCCTGAGATTTTGACCAAATTGTTCTGAAGTGGGAACTAGAATCTTTATTTCAAATAATTAATTTTAGTGAGTCTTTGGTAGATTCCAGAAGGACCACATTTTGAGAAACACTGTCTAATCTTCATTTCTTCAAATCACTGGCCGTTAAACAGACGCCTCTCCACACACCACCCCTGGGGTTCCCGCGTGTCCTGCTGGCCGGTGAAAACCGCCATAGGCTGGGTGGGCATCTTCCCCCCTCTTCACTCGTCCACAGTGAACAAAGTAAAAGGGCTCAGTAGAGTGTCTTTGAGTAGCTAAGTTGTGTGACTGACCTAATTTCACTTGCCATGGTCAGTAATTGCGGAGGAAATCATTCCTGATCACCCCAATAAGTTTGTTAACATAATAATGATCAATCACTGCAGAATGTTTGCCAATGTTTGAAAACAGTAGGTGGGGCCAATTAATGGGCAGTATGACAAAACTTCTAGAGGAGAATGGGAAGGTAAATCTAGTCTTACTCTACATTACTGTTTCTTCCCATCTGCACATGTTTCTTTGGGGAAAGAATTGAGAAAAGAAAGAACCATCAATACTTACACCTGGATTATGGTGAGAAAATGTCCATACCTAGAATAACAGTGTTTACTGTAGTTTCAAATATGAGCTATAATTTATATATTCCAAAGAGTTTCTTTCCAATAATTAGATATAAATTTGTATTATTCTGAGTCCAAGTGTGCATATATCCTTATGCTTGCCTTTTGATATAATCATAATTATTACATTAATTAATATAATCATAATCATTACATTAATTATTGACTCATAATTAATATAATCATAATTATTTGATTATATAATCATATGATAATATATAATCATAATTATTACATTATTAAAATTATAACTTTAATAATATAATTATACATATTATATAACTGTTAGTTAACATAGTTATAGCATCACTAATTTATGATATACATAAATAAATTATATAATATTATTAAGTAAAATATGATCTGGAATAATATATGGTATTATAAAATTAATGTAACTACAAAGACATGGACATATTAGCATATTATTAATAATTAATATATTATTAACTTTCCACTTTACTCGTTTCACTTATTATCTTGTCAAGGAGATTTATAGAAGAGACATTCTGAAATAAGAACTAAGGATATAAAAAAGATACTTCTTAAGTTTCTAGAGTTGAAGCTGCAGGGTTCTCCTTCTTGACGTAGTGCTTCACAATTTCAGGTTCTTCCTAAAGAACCAACTCATCAAAGAATTTTCATCTAATAAGTCCTCAGTCAAACATCTAATATTTTCTTGATTGTTTAAATGTGTAGGCTGTCAGACTCAGCTGTGGACTATTTATGAAGCAGAAACTTGGCTTATACATTTTCTTATGACCAATATGTCCAAAATAGTCAAACATTATTAACAATCAAAGGAAAAGTATGTCTTATAGGGGGAAAAAGTTTTTGCTAAGCAAAAGGGTAAAACATCCAAAAGTTGAAAAAAATCTTTCATAGAAATATTGAAACATGTTTAAGGATCAAATGTTGGTAAACCAGTCTTGATAAAAACTAATGAAGATAGTCACGTACGGGACATACAAATTCAAAATTGTATTGTTCTTCGCTGCTTTCACACTAGTCAAGCAGCAAAGCAGGATTGAGAAATCCGAGAAGGAGCTAACTGAGCCTCAAAGCCTACAATGGTTACTATCAGGCCTTGTACCGAAATGCTTGCAGACCTCTGCTCTAAAATTGAGTGGGTTTTCAATATATGGAAGTACTGTAAGTAAAACAAAAACTTACAGTTAAATTACTTTAAACCAATACTTTAAAAAAAATTCCATATAGTAATAATGCATAGGTACCTAAAATTTTATCCCTGAAAATTTTAAAGTACTATATCATGACCTACATTTTTTTCTAAGTGTGTATATTATTACCTGCATCGATGTTTTGGGGACGTGTTAATTTCTTCCTTGGAGACTGTACAGGGAATGACAATGGCCTCTAAACCCACAATTGATTAATTAATGCTAAGAGCACTTCCCATCTGATGGGTCTGATTCTATCTAGCTAGTTAAATTTAGTGTATCTGCCTTTGACACAAATCTAAATTTAAAGTACTGATTTTAAGTGGTTCAAAATTTAATGACTCAAATAATGCAATCCTTATAAGTAAATACAGACACAGAGAGATTTATTTTAGTAGAGAAGTGGAAGGATTCTAATCAAGCAGTGGTATTTGCAAAGGATTAGAGGGAGAAATGAAGCAATCTCATGCAAGAGACAGCAAACAGCCAGCTTGGCGGTATCAACACCCTGCTTCTGGGCTTCTTGTGAGGGAGGATACATTATTTTGTTCCCTGCATTTTGAAAGTGGGATGACTTCCGCTTCCCACCCCAGCAGAGAACACATTGGAAGAACATTTCTGGCCATCCTCTCCCTGGTGGTTCTTCCCCCAGGAGGTATAGTAATTGATCTGATGACTGAGAGTGGGGATAGGGACTCTGTCCAGCTGAACTGCTCCTTCTTGCCTCTCTCTGGTTTCTATCTATAGGTTGAATGTGGTTCCTATCTATAGGCTGTCCCCCATGCGTTAGCACAGGGCAGCCTCCTTACGAGGGACAGGAGAGAGGAGCATAGTGTCAAAAGTCAAAGGCCATTTTGGCCTCTGCTTTAAATTAGTCCTCAATTAGTTTTGTGAGCTATAAAGCCTATGTTTGGATGCCTATCTGAATCTGCTATCTAATACTCAAATGATTTTCAACTCAGAGAAGAGGGTGATTAATTAGCTTCTCAAAACCTCAACAGTTCTTATTAGAGCTATAGGTTATATTGAAATGATGGTGACCAGTCTTATGAAGATCAGTAGAGGCTCGTTTGGGCTTGATCTGCTTGTTTGTAAAGCTAAGGCAAGGAAAGCTTGGCTTTGATTGTTACAGACTGCCCCTGTGTTCTGGGCTTGGCAGTATAACCGAGAACTCAAATGACCCTTTGACTCTGGAATGATAATCTACTACCAATGAGACATCAACAAGTAAGAATTAATACTTTATGTTAGGCATAAAAATTAAACCACCACCACCAATAACAACAAAAAATACTAGCTCAGAGGCAGAATGGGAGAAATCTGATATGAAGTTTATATGAAAATGAAGATACAATCTCAGTCTAAGACAAAATTATTATATTAATGTTACCAAAGCTGATCAAACCTCAGGCAGCCTTAATAATGGTAGAATGTCTGGATTAATGGAGGTGTCACAGGTGGGCACAGGTAACCAGGTTCTTGGTGATCGTGGACAAAAAATTGAACCGAACATACAAAGTTTATAGTAGAAAGCTAGAGAAAGCAGATTTATTAAGCCACACAGAACGTGGGAGCAGGCCAACTCTGAGCAGAGAGGAGCAGAGAGGAGCAGAGAAGAGCAGAGCCGAGCCTAGCAGCAGCAGCAGCTCCGAACTCAGGGGCTAGAGGGCTTTTCTTCCGTTAGGGTGGGTCTCCCATGATTTCCTTGATTGGCTACTGGGAAGGGGGTCCCACAATGCTAATTTATTATAATGCCATTATAATGAAGCAGGGGTCAGGTAACATCTGTGCAGGTGCATTCCTGATTCACTAAGATTCAATGCTTCTCCAGAAAGCAGGAACAACTAGTCTTAGAACGGGGTCTCTGCCCTTTATCCACGTTCTTTCTCTTTGCCCTTGGGCACCTCTGGAGTTTCCTTTTTCCTGCTATATCCTGCCTCAGTGGTAATTATCCCACTATACTTCATGCTGGTTAGACTGTATTACATTATTTGCAGTGGGGTTTTTTTGTTTGCTGAGTTTTTAAATCATAAGTGGGTGCTGTATCTTATCAAATGCTTTATCCGCATCTATTGAGATGATCATGTGATTTTTGTCCTTCCTTTTGTTTATATGACGTATTACATTTATTGATTTGCAAATATTGTACCATCCTTGCATCCCTGGCATGAACCCCACTTGATCATGGTGGATGATCTTTTTTTTTTTTAGGTTTGAAAATTTCTTTATTTTAATCTCTTTCTTAAATACAATTTAAAATAGTTTATTTTTATTGTAAAAAAATTATTTTTTTTGCATTTTTAAAAATTAATTTATTTATTTTTCCAAATACATTTTTACGAATTTTACATACTTGAGTGTTCTCAATAGGGATGATGAAGATGAGAAATTGGATGATACACCATTGGAGAATCACTGAACTAAGCTACCCTGAGCAACATAGGAGGGAAGAGCTGACTCTTTTATCATATCTGAAAGGCTATTGTGAGAAACGATAAAACCATTCTCTTGTTTTCTAGACTCAAGGATAAAAGAAGCACATTTCAAATCAGATCATCTTATAAAAATGAAGATAGTCCAGCACATAGATCAGCTGATTCTTTGAAGTAATTAGATTCTGACCCATGGGTGGGTGCAAGTAGAGCACCAAGATACCAAGTAGTATCTTTTAAAGGAGATACTACTGAGATGTTCCTTCTTAGAAGATCACTGAGCAGGGCGATTGGTCAAGACCCAATACCCTCCCTTGAAGTGGAGACTCCTGTGCGTGAATCCTTAGTGCACCACTGAGTGGTGGGGGCCTCGCCAGCCACCTTCTCTGGGCCTCAGTTCTTTCCTCTCTGGGATGAAAAGCAGTATTATCTACCCATGTCTCACAAGATTATTAAATGTGAAAATTGATATTAAAAGGCATTGAAAAGGACCTATGTAGAGATAGTCTACTATTTAGAGCAGAGAATAAAGTAACAAATTATAAAATGATAAATGCAAACTGAGGTAGAAGAGAATTTCTACTTTAATGTGCAAACAGATGTCCTGTGGAATCTTTAAATGTACATTCTGGGTTAGCAGGTCAAGAGTAGGGCCCAAGGGTGTGCATTTCTAACAAGTGCCAAGGCAATGATGATGCTGGTTTGTGGACTGGTCTTTGCTTGGCAAAAAGAAGACCCTGCCCACTCACCTGTGCACCTCTAGGCCCACTGGGCCCCTCAGGGAGTCTATCCTGGCAAAGTTCTCAGTGAAGGAATAGACAAAATTTATGGCTCTAGAATAGGCTGACAATGAGGAAGTTGCAAACACACCCACCAACTGTATATATTCATTTTCAGAATGACTCCAGTATGACAACTGTATCTTAATTAGTTGTTTGCTGTGCTAACATATATGCAAAGCAATAGTTCATGACATTTAAGTGTTAATGCTGTTTGTACAATGAATCTGATGATTCAGAAGAAAAGTAGGTTTTCAGATGCAATTAAAACATAGGGTGTCAACGTGGTTATTTTCATGCAGGCAGTAAAAACAGACTCTGGGTAGTTTAACTAAAAAGAGAATTTGTTACATATATGTGGGGGAGGGGGATTCTCAGTGAGGCTGAAGACAGACAGCTCTGTCTTAAAACTTCCTGGCAGCTGCAGGAAGTTTTAAAAGCATGAAATAGTATTCATTGTTACAATAAACGAACTTCTGTCCTTTAGTCATTAGTCAAGAGCAAAATCACAAGAATGAGCATTTGATTGGCCCAGTTTAGTTCATGCGCTACTACTTCCTGGTACACCAGAGCAGGGAGAGGAAGCATCTGGTGGAATGAGCTTCTGGTGTCTACCAACAGGAGAATGTAGGAAATGGGCAGCATGAAGGAAAGGTACCAGTGATGCTGAGAAGCCAAACATTGATCTGAGTGCAACTCTCTGAAACATAGCTATCTCTCTACCTCAACGTAACTAGATAATGTCCACTAAGAAATCTTATGTCATGCAAATATTTAAAATTCAAAACTAAAAATAAATAATTTTTATACTTGTTTATGTTAGCTCCTTGTTTATGAATAGTTTGTTTTTCCTATTTACCTATTAAACCTCAGTGGATTTCCTTTCCTTTCAATTTCCATTAGCTCTTTATACAATAAATCATTAAAGCTTTGAGTGTGAAAAAAGAGAATTAATTATATGTAAATACTCTTTTCAAACGTAGTGTCTCTCATTAATTTTTTTTTTTTTTTTTTTTTGCTTTTGGTAAGGACTGGAGGGACTGTTGGAAATCATTACCTTAAAAGTTACCAATGCAAGCTAAATATAACAGGGGGTTCATGTCATAACATGTCTCACTCATAAAAACAGCAGCCTGAAAGAAAAATATTATTAAAAGACATGTAAATCTTCACTTGATATCCCAAGGAATCACCAAAGTTGAGATGGAGTGGGGCTTGGATAGCGATAATACATTCCAAATGTTTAACAAATATCTTAAAAGTTCTCTCTTTCCAGATCAAACATTCTCAGTTTCCAACCAAAGATTCTCTCAAACTATAAAAAAAGATATTGTGTGTTTTTCTCTAAATGTTCACACTTATACTATTGAAAAAAAAATTTCCCCTTTGGCTTATCCACACAGTGCCATTGCTGGCCTGCTGGTCCTTCCATCTCCAACTTAACCGCAACACACTAAGTGTCAAAACAGAACCCCCTGTGCCGTCAGTGATCCCGTGGGAAACACAAGCTGGACTCCAGCTCTACTTTCTCAGGATCACTTTGATGTGTGGGTCACCCTGGCCCAACATGCTAGAAGGCAGGTGTTCAATGGGGGAAGTTCTGTGTATTCATTTTCATAACTATTGCCTATTGCAGCCATGAGATGATTTAAAAGCTGAGAAAGTCACCAGAGTAATTTTGCTATTGGTCAGGTTTTAATTAGAGTTAAAATTCTAATGGCTTTGAATGTCTCTAATGTGTTCTTCAGAATTTGGGCATTACCACTATGGGCAGATGGATTTGCCTATTTTTAAAAGAGAATATTGCTGAGAGTGGGTCTTTTTACAGATGTTGTTTATATTAGTGTTATCGCTGAGGTTAACCTAAATCTTTGGAAAAGGGGAAGAAATTTTAATTTTGCAACTTTCCAACAGGAAGCCCCTATGAACCATATGCTTAACTCTCAGCCGTATGCCTGCACGCCTGGGGCACAGTGCCCGCAACATTGTTCCTCTCAGAGATGACTTTCTCTCTCTCAGCCGAGGAAGGAGGGTCCTGGATATTCCCCAACAATCAGTAGCCTGTCAGCTTCAAGCTTGACTCAACGATTTAGGACAAAAGAAACACATTGTTTTTAATCCCCCTAAGGGGGAGGAACTTTCGAATGTAGGAAAAATAAATTATATTTAGTGCTAATATACAGGTAAATATTAGTTTTATAAATAGTTTAGAAGAAAAATATGTTTTTAAGATAAAATGGAATGAAATGTGTACTTTACACACCTACTCTAGTTCCTTCCAGCTGGGTGAAAGATGAGTTAGAGTGGCCTGAAGTCACAGTTAATTTCCTCCTTTTTTCCAGCAGTACACTGTGCTAAAGTTCAATGAGCTATTTACTACCTCTGTGGAGTTATTTCCTAGGAACAGGTGACCTAGAAAATTGTCTGAGTTACAGAAACAAATGAATAAACAAACAAAAAAGGAGATAACAAAAATCCTTGTAAACACAGGGATTGTGATTTAATGAAAGCAATAGTAGTCAATTTCAGATACCTGGCAAAGTCATTCGAAATACTGACTCTGTTGGAAAAGAAGAAAAATGTACTTGGGGGAAAATCTCTATTTAACTGAATTTTACCTGGTCTACTGAGGATATATTTTACTGATTACCTGACACAAGTTTAAGATGAACTCATGCCATTTAGGACATGGGTTTCCCCAAAGCCACAGTCTGTGCTGATGGGTGGGCTGTGTGCGGTTGATCTATGTCTACCTTCTCAGCTTCTGCTCTCTACTCCACTGCCATTCGGCTTGTGTAGTTCTCAGCTACTTAACGACCACATTGGATTGAAACAGGAGATAGAGTTCCATTTCAGAAGAACATTTAGCTTTGTAATACTTTGAGCATAGTAGTTGAGAATCTAGGCTTTGGAATTAGGCCCAAACTAAAGCTCTACACTCTTTTTGCTGTGTGGCAATGGAGACATCACAGTATTCTCAGATGTGAGAAAACACTAGCGCTAGTAGGTTTGGAGAGGGAGTGGCAGAGGCTAAGTCCTTCTGAGATACATAATATGGTTCTTGGAAATGAGTAAGCATACAATATATGGTAACCATCAATATCATGGTTTCATATTGTTATTATTAAACTGTTAGGTAGCAGGTGGGAATGAGGAGCCACAGGGGAAATAAAAGCAGGGCCCTCGCCATTACAATCTAACAAAGAATTTTATACAGGAGGCTGGGAGCAAAAGGAAGACATGTCTCACCGCTTAACTCAGCAGTCCTGAGCTCAGTTCGATGATTGCCAGATGTCCTGAACATGGCAAGCAAAATGGCACAAGAGGAGGGGAGAGTCCTTGAGACTGAGATGAGAAAAGGGCTTCTCTAACAATCTTACTAAGACTGCCAGGTGTTCCGAGCATCACAAGCGGGAATTGCACAGGAGGAAGCGGGGCCTGTGCTGGGAAAGGGGGCCTCTGTAACAACTCCACTAAGACAAAGAGCCGTTACTAACTGAGAAAGCAAGGCTTTGTAGTGGTACGTTATTCCTAAGGTTAGAAAGGGGAACCTAGAAGCTAGCTGAGGTGTACGTATATCCGCCAAACCCCGACAGTCGTTACACTTAGATTAGCCAAGTGCCCACCTGTAGTTGTTTGCTCGGGTGTATTAAAAAACTTGCCTTCTCATTTCTACTGTACGTACTGGTCTCTCACTTGAATTATCCTCTTGCAGGAAGACAAGAACTGAGATAGGGGAGATAGCCTCTTGATTCAGGTTTCTCCTCATCCATGACAAAACCCTTTTACTTTTCTCCTACACTACTACTTGCTCCTTGCTAAAATGTAATGACATCTCTCCTCATCCCTACACCTGCAAACAAAAGTCCATTCATATAATCCCCATCTGACACAGTGGTGAACTATGTCTTGTTGTTCACCTCGGAAACAATTCTATAGCTTTTTGACAAGTTTCCATCCTAAGGATTTCGTCGAACTCTGCAGGTTACATTTCTCTTCTGTAGAGGTATTGCAGATGTACTGAAGTAGTGATCTCTAGTACCATACCCGTTTTAGGAAAGAGATATAGAGATGAAAGGTATTTTTCTGAAAAAGACAACATATGCGGGGCTGGGGAGGAAGCAGGAACAAGAGATAACAAGGATGAAGTGATTCCTTCAAAATATATACAAAATGGTTTCATAACTTGCACAGATTTATATTACAATAAAGGGACATAGGTGGTAAATTTTTGCAATTTTTTTTTTCTTATACTATGAATAGGGCTGTTCCCTTTGTGGGCAAGTATCTGGTTGCAAAGCCAAACATGGCTGGGGAGCAGAATCTGGTAACTGATCAGGTAATGATCTTACTATTTTTAATGACTCAGATCCACTGGGATGGCTTGGATTTGCAATGAGAACAATTTATGCTGGCAGAAGCCATGCCATGTTTCAGATTGGCATTTTCCTCTTTAATTGCTTCTCTCTCACAGCCCTAATGCTGGTGTGCATTTTGAAAATTTAGAAAATTTAATTTAGAATTATTCACATTTTTTTCTTGTAATATTACAGAGCATTGTGTTTGCTTAAGTCCAAAAGAAATAGCACTGAGCTGGCTTTTATTAAAACCTCTGCTGTTTGTTGTAAAAACTTGGGCCTATTTTTCAACCTCTTCCCCCCCTAAGATGTGGCTCTATGGATAATACCTCCTTTTCACTGGAACTGCCTCTCCTAACTCCTCCATTAGGGGAGAGAGGATAAGCATTTATCATCATCTATTTCCACTCCAATTTTATTGCCTTCTCTTTAGGAGCAAGTTCTTTTTTGGTCACTTGAACTTCTTCCTTCCCAATTGTTTTCCTTGCTAGAGCAGAGTTTTTCTGTATCTTTTCTAAAAATATTAGTCCCATATATGCTCTGAAAAAAAGAATGATGTGGTAAAATACTTGCAAAATGCTATTTCTGTGTTGTCCTGGTAACAATTTATTTTAACAGAAACAATGTGATGTGTGTGTGCGTAAATAGATTTTCATCCAGCTTCTAGAGGTAGTCAGTCAGCATGGATCTGCTCCTGTTTAGAACCCACACGTATCGGTGGTTTGCTAATTAGCACAAGATATCCTGGTAATAATTTTCATTCATAAATAAGAATCTTTCAAGCTCAACTAGGCCTTTATAACAGAGCTCAATATTAGGAGCTTTAGTTCTGTGTTGTCCTACTTATTTCGTGAAGACCTCTGTTGATAGATTGGATTTGATGGTTACTGAAGCGATGACAACTCATTGGGTCAGCTTGCAAATAAATGTCTGTATGGTTGGCAGAATTTTGCCTAAAATTTGCATTTTTTAAATGTTCCTTATGATATCAAGGCAGTAAGGAAAAAATGAATATCTCTCACCACTAATTACTGAATTTTAAGTAGCTTAAGTTAGTTAACAATAGCTCTAAGATATATACCACCTTTCAAAATTCATAATGTACATGAGACTCTCAGCAGGAAAAATTGTGTAAATTTGTTTTTTGATTAAACAGATTATTTTTTTTGTTTAGACTTATTTGAGCACAGATTTCTTTTTTTTAATTTGGTAAATGCCTATTTACATCTTGAGCTATTTTAAACCTATCTTCTCTTCCTTTTCTTTCCCAACAAAATTCACTTGTATTAGTCTTTTCCTCTTTTTTTTTTTTTGAGATCATTCACTCGGGGGGAATTCAGCTATCATGTCCTGAAGAAACTAAGAAGCCCTGTGGGGAGGCCCATGCAGCAAGAAAATAGTCTTCCTGCCAGTAGCCACGTGGGTCGGCCAACTGGGCAGTGGGTCTTCCATCGCCAGGCAAGCCTTCCCTAACTGTAGCCCCATCTGACATCCTGACTGCAGCTTCATGAGTGACTCTGACCCGGCATAGCCTTTCTCAAATCCCTGACTCACAGAAGGTGAAATAATAATGTTTGTTATTTAAGCCAGTAAGAAAGAGATTACTAACACAGATTTTAATGGTTTTATTAGAACAACAGATAACAAATTATATCCAAAGATTTTAATGATCAAAATTACTACAGGCATACCACGTTTTATTGTGCTTCACTTTATGGTACTTCATAGATAGGTGTTGCTTTTTTTACAAACTGAAGGCAAGACCCTCCACCAGCAAAAAGATTATGACTTACTTTATTGTGATACTTGCTTTATTATGAGTGGTCTGGAACTGAATCTGCAATATCCCTGAGGTATGCCTATATTTTTGCCTCCTAGGAATATTTGCTTTTTAGCTGTGGTGCACTCTATAGACAGAAGTAATGAAAGGAGAATTTTCAGATGGAGAATCATTGAGTCATCAAAGCACACGATAGAGTTGGCTGGCTCGTCTGTCTTTAACCAAGACTGTCCTCATAATTCCCTTAAATTCCCAATCTCTTGTCACTCTTCCCCCAACTTGTCACTCTTCCCCCAACATGCCTTTGTTGTTAGCCTTCTTGGTCCAATTCTTAATGGAAATATTATCAAATAATACTACAAATATGTTTTCATGTCTTTGAAAAGCTCAAAAGGAAAAAGAAAGCATATGTGCTGGGTAAATGAATTTTTATTGTCTAAAATAAAAAGAATATTTTCTTTTTTATATGAATATGAATCTGATATGGTAGAATCAAAGACAGATAGGTATGTGGTGGGGACTGGAGGAAAAGGTGGCAATGATTAAACTTCTTTATAATTTCTATCAGCCCCCACCAGACCACCTCAATAAATGTACTATCCTTACAAAAACAGTAATGTGCTTCTTACAGCTTCAAGACAAGTCCTCTAACCCCAGTTCCCAAAGGGATTACACACACTAAACCCCTCAGATATAGAAATTCCAGAGGTACTATTGCTAACTCTGATCATATTTATTATTTAATGGTATTATTAAAATTAGCACAAGTGTTAGAATACATATAAATAAGTTAATAACATCCTTAGTCTCTGATAGTCATTAATAATTTGACCAACTTAGTTGATGGGTCAATGAAAAATTTAATTCTCTTTGATCAATTAAATTGACTAAAGCAAGAATCATCCCCCAAGTTTGGCACTAAAAGATAATTTAAAATAAGTAATGTTCAATGATGGCTTCCTTCCAAAGAATTTTAATGATTTGAAGCTCTTTAAAAGTTTTGCTGCTAAATTATAAATTAATTGGTATCTAATGTTGAGTTACACAGAAATAAATAAAAAAATATTAATTATGTAGCCACATCAGTTTATGGCACTAAGCCACCATCACTGAATATTCCGTTTCTTATGATATTAAGCCCAGGACACAGGGCCAGCTCAGTAACTGATAAATTTTAGGCATGGTTGTATTTTCTCTTGGCTGTTTACCAGAACTTTCACTCATGTACCTAAATAATTTTCACAGGACTTAAAAACTTTTACTTTGATGTTAATTACTACTTGCTGCATCTTCTCATTAATCAGTTTTCAAGCAATTAATTCTATTACAAATGGAAAGTATTGACCGAATTAAAGGTCATTTCCAGAATTAGGCTATGGCAATTAATTTCCTGGCTTCTATGTTAATAAGTTGTCACATATTGTTTGGCAGACATTGATTAGAGTTTACATCATCCATGCAAATTAATGAAGGGCTATTGGCCTTAGTGTTGGAGAAAGTAAGGCTGGGCTTGAAAAGAAAAAAGAAGAAAAATCAGAGCCAGCTACACTGTTGGAGAGGCTCTGTTTTTTCATTGCTAAAGATAGATAATTATTAGAGACTGTGAAAACATATTCAAGGTCTCCACAAATTCAGTTTGGAATATTTTCTTGGTTTCCCTAAATTCACATAGTTATATTTCTAGTTTAAATTGCAAGTTACATAATATTAAACATGGGAAACATTTTATGTGTTGGAAGTTTTTGTCCTCTATGGAATAGTTATTGCTATTAGAATACAGTATAATATTAAGGCATTTGAATCATATTTTATAAGATATAAAATGTGAATTCATTTATAAAATATAAAGATGAATTCATTTTAAGATTATATATACTAGCATAGGCATTCATATAATTTATTAATTTCTTTCAACCATTTTTGCTCTTTGCCACATCAAGGTAAAGCAATGTTTCTTCAATTCTTTAAAAGTGGTTTGCACCCTGGCTGGTGTGGCTCAGTGGATTGAGTGTCCACCTGTGGTTCGGTTTCCAGCCAGGGCACAGGCCTGGGTTGCGGCCCAGGTCCCCAAGAGGGACAACCACGCATTGAATGTTTCTCTCCCTCTCTTTTCCCTCCTTTCCCCTCTCTCTAAAAATAAATAAATAAAAATTTTAAAAAGTGGTTTGTAATTCATGAATTTAATTAATATATATTCACATATGAAAAATTTCAAATAGATGACAAGATATATACTCTAGTATAACATTCGCTAATGTGTATCCCGTCTTGACTTAATAGATGTGAGAAGTTTCATGTTTGTACTTCTAATCTCTTTACATAAAAATAATGCAAATAAAAATTTATAGATATAGCCAAAAATCACTTCCATTCTTTTTGCACTTCTTCCCTCTATTTTCCTAGAGATTTCAGTAACCTAAAGTTGGTGCACATTATATCTATGAATTTTTTAAACATCTTTCCTAATCGGTATGTACAATGGTTAGATTTTCATGTATTTGACATTCATAAGTGTTTCTAAATTATGCACTAGCTTTGTGTGTGTATATATATGCACATATATATTTTTAAAATATATATATTCATATATTTAAAAGTCAGAGGACGTAGGATTAAATATGTATGTATATGTGTTTGTGTATATATACATATATTCTATTTTCAAGTTGATGTCTCATTTCTTCTTCAAAATTAAGTTGGTTATTATTAGCACTTTATGTAGTAGTTTTGGACCACCTTTTCAAATTCTGCTAACAATTGGAACTTTGGTTCATTGTATTAAATTTGTAGCTTGCTGTCAAGAAGGATAGGCTGTCTTTATAATAGTGTCTTTCCATATATAGATGTAGTATTTATTTTCATTTGCAGTGTTTTCATTTTATCTGTTATATCTATTGCCAGACTTGTTTTTCAGAACTTTATAATTTTGTTGCTGTCATTATTGATATATTTTTAAACATATTTTATAATTATTTATTGCTGGTGTGTAAGAACACTTAACTTATGCATATTTGTGTTATAGGCAGCAGTCTGGCTGCACTTTTTTAATCAGTTCTAAGAGAATTTGCCTTTAGAGACTCTGCTTTCCTACATAGACAATCATCACATCTGCAAATAATAACAATTTTGTTTCTTCCTTCCCAGTTGTAATTTACCTAGAAGGAAAGTATTAAATACATTTTGCCTATAACAGGAGCAGGGTTTGGGAAATTGGAGAAGATGATACCTGATGAAGTTTTAATGCTGGAAGCCACCACATGCAGAAATTTTCCACTAACTTCCATCCACCCTCCTATTATTAAGCTTATATTCTGTAATTTTATAAGTTAGACATTTTTACTTCAAACATTGTCTTACAGAACTTTTTTTAGATGAAATCAGGCTAATCACGAGACTAGGTGCTGATGTGTCAAAGATCCACCTTGCTTCCCTGAGGAACGCCGTTCATTGTAGGCTGTATGTGCACTCACACTGACCGGCGTCAGTAGGGGCTAGGAGTGTTGTTGGAGAAGGTGGGTCCTTGCCGTGTAGCAAGGAGAACACACATAGGAGAAATGCAAGCATAGTAGCACGATTTTGGGGTGAAAAGAAGTAATACACCCTTGGAGATGTAGAGAGAGGGTGGGAAGGTTCTAATAGCAACTTCCTGGAGATTCTAATCTTCCTTGTATCTTACTGGTTTCGGGAACAAGCAGGCTATTTTTCAAACTGTCCAGTCTTGTGTCTAATTGTCCACTGCTCCTGCTAGGCCCTCCCCCTAACCAATACCTTTCCTGGATCTTCTGGGGTTTCTTTCCCTTATCCTACCCCATTTTTTCCCAGGTTTTGCCAGGCCAGACTCCTCTTTTATGGTCACCATTGTGGCTCATGCCTCAAAGTTCTGCTTCACCATCTAGCTTCTACTGCACTGTGTATAGCAAAGGAATTTCTCCTACTTTTTATCCCTCCCTCTGGTTACCAACTGGTTTTTCCCTGGGGAGACTGGAAAGCTGTTCCTTCCTGCCGGCCTGGGGATTAAGTCCCTTTGGTGGAGAATGTGGCTTCCCCCTGGGGAGTCTGTGAAGCTGCAGCCTCCTAGTTAATCAGGCCCAATATCAGATTCCATTTCCCCCTTCCTTTGTTAATAACTAACTATTGTAGTAGGAACTGAGATTTGCGCATTCCTCTTCAGCAACTGCAAGGTCTCCCCCAGGCCAGGCTGCAAACCACTTCTTTTGTTGTTCTTGCCCGAAGTAGAAACTCAGTAATTTATTTTGTTGAATTGCCCAAGTGTCTTCCTTTATCTGTCAATCAAGGCTTAAAATGTTACTGTTAGAAATTCGTGTCCCTGGGATTTGAGTTTTGTTCATTTTTAATCTTTCCAAAAAAGGCAACATCTTTAGTTTGTATTTCATTACTTTAGTTTACTATGCCTGTCCACAAAGTTTACTTTATACCTGCTTGCTATTCCATCCCAGCAATGGTGTATAGCATTTGCCAAGTTATGCCTAAGTTTCCTCATCTATTTAAATGACATAGAGTATCTTGTAGTGTTGTAGTGAAAATATATTGAAAGCATATAAAACTTTAGTATATTTCTTGATGTATATTTAATAAATGTTACTTTTATTAACAGCCCATCATTATCATTGATCTCAAATGGTTAGGTAGAAAATTACTGATTCTACATTTGCTTTTTCATTTATATCTCATACAGTACACTGTGAAGACACATAATTTTTCTATGAAAGGAAGAATTAAATAGAACTTTGTAGACATAAAAATAGTACAATCAAGTAGCCAAACATACACACACACACACACACACACACACACACACACATATGTTTGGAGCCAACTACTTTTTAAAGGTTATATTTAAAATATGTGAAATAATGGACTTCCGTCTATAACTTACTGGCTTGAATCCAAACAGTTCTCAGAAGAACAAATAGAAAATTGAATAAATCTTTAGAAAAGTTTGAAGGATTTAGAGTGCCAGTAAGATAGCCCACTACTAAAGAACCTAAGATTTTGAAGAGAAGAGAAAAACATTGAGGTAAGTATGACATTTTGTACCAATTTGCTTTGCAAGGATTTTGCCTATTTTTAAATGCCAAGTCTAAGAGAATAAGATGACCAGAAAGAGCTAGCTGCAAGTCTAAGAATCTGGGCAGACGTTTCATCATTTTTAAGAGGCTAGGAAAAAACATTCAGGGTCCAGGACTGAAAAGGCAGCCAGGATTTGTAGCGGAGAACATTTCAGAAATAAGAAATGTAAGGAGGAGTGTTCTGCACATTTGGACTGCTTTCCCCACTGAGACATTTGCTCATTCTGAAGTAGAACAGGCAAAGGTCAAGAACCAAAGCAGAGAGAAGCTAGGCAGCTGAGAAACCAAACTAAGATTTTAGAAGTCTCTCAATGGTGGCAGAGAGAAATTTATAGTTTAATATCCACTAAGAAAAAAAGACATTTGTTAACATCCTAAGCTTTCAGTAGAGACACTGAATAGCTAAATTAGATGATTAAGAACAAACCAAAAATAAACCCTCATAAAGACTAAAACAAAATTTTGAAATTATTTAAATTTTAGGTTGAAATGATCTGCTTCTATCTTGCTGTCCTGAAGCAACAGAAAATCATCATTAAAAGGAAATCATGCTACCCAGAACCTCAAAAAATATTCATTTGTGATGTCCAGCAGACAATGAGAACTTACCAGACATGGCAGGAGACAGGTTGAGAAAACAAAATACATACCAGAAATAGACTTGCATATATACATATGCAGATTTACACGTATAGATTAACATGTACAAGAAAATAAGTGACTAGATGAAGAATTTCAAGAGAGACCTAAAAGATCTATAAAATATCAGATAGAAGTTTTAAAACTTAAAAAAATAATAAATTAATATCTCAGTAGAAGTTTTACAATAGATTGAAAGAGATAAAGGGAGGACTAATGACCTACAAGGTATGTCAGAAGAAAATAACAGACCAGGCATGAAGTTAAAAAAGGGGAAAAAATTAGACTAGTGAAAAAGAGACAAATGGGACATAGTGAAAATGTCTTAGATATATGTAACTGGAGTCCAAGAAGAAAAAGTGACAGAAGCCATATTTTAGAAAATGATATCAAAAATTTGTTTTAATTAAATAAAATCCTAATTCACTAAATCAAGATGCATTATAAATTACACACAGGGTAGATATAAAAAAAATACCTAGACGTACTATTAATATAATAAAAAATTTTTAGATAGCTCAATGTATATTTGTTGTCTGGTAATTAGCATCTACTTTTCCAAAAATGCATTATGAAAAGTCTTATTTTTAAACTAGATTGTGTAGCATATTTTATTTGAAATAGAAGTTGTTAAATTTGGAGGCAATCTTATTAGTAATGCAATTTAATTTGCTCATTTTATCAATAATGACACTGAGGTCCAGAAACTTTGTGTGGCTTATCTAAGAGTACTTCATTATGAAAGGCAATCATTTTAAGATAGCAAAATTTAAAAACTGTTGAAAATAATGAAATAAGATAAATACATTTAAAATTTTAATTCATTTTATTTTTCAAAGAAATCATTATTTGTTTACCAAAATATCCATTCCAAACTTCATACTAACAAGATTTTGATTTTTGTGTATGTCCTATTGTTGAGAGAAAATTTTTGATAAATATTTTTATATTTCTGTATGATTGGAAACTTCTGAGCAATCACCAACAAGTTTTGTTAAAGGATGATTGAAGAGCTGGTAAGTTACCAATATCTGGTAAGTTACCAATAGTTTATCTTTAGGAAAGATTTAGAGATGTATCTCCCCAGAAACAATAATGTACATTTCAGGGTAAAAAACCTAGAGATTTAACCCATCTCTCCCTTCCCCAGAGAACATTTATGTTTCAGAGTTAGTCTTTTTTGCTTTGGAGATGAGTAATTGTGCCAAAATTCTCTTTATAAACTCTGAGTTTCATAATTTTGGTGTTCTGCTACTCTGATGATGTAAATACACTGCATATGCAGATACTATAATATCTAGATTCTTAGTTATATTGTCTTGTGAGGTTTTTGGGGTATGGGAAACTGGTACAGTCTTGAGTAATTAACTGTTCGATACTATGTTTCTGAAACCTTGTGGCTCCTGTCAGTACTTACATATAGAAACTTTGGCAGGATAATTTGTTAGCTTGTAAATAGGGAAAAATCTTCAAATTTTAACTTAAGTGCCAGTGGCCAACCGAAATGCTGTATTTCTTAGCCTTTTTTCATGGTTAACAGTGTCCAAGTGACCAAACTGTAAGCAAGGCTATGAAAGCAGAAGTTGTTTTTTGGGACTTTTAAAATATTCCCTTTCCCCTCATTTTCCTGTTTCTCGAACTGTGGTTATAATGCCTGGAATTATAGCTTTCTTCTTTTGCCCTAAAATGATTTTGAGAATAGGATAATGAAGATTTGGATGTAATGATGAGAAGTGTTATTCCTAACCAAGAGAACATGCCATGAAAGAGAAGGGAGATTCTTTCATTCATTCACTCAAACAACAAATATCATATTGGCAAGATCTGTGCTAGGTGCTAAAGGCAAAAAGATAAGTAAAATCTAGTTTTTACTCTCAAAAAGATCTAATGGGGAAGAGAGACATAAGTGAATAATTAAAATAATTTTTAGTAAGAGCTGTATAGTAATATGCATATTATATAATTGGTCTTTACAATTACATACATTTTCAACTCTCTTGTCTTTCTCTTGTGTCCTAGTATATGCTTGGCTAAACCAGTATTGGCATAATCAAACTCAATGCCTGTACCCATATAGTTGAATGGGGTTGGAAAAATATATACAAGACTATTCCTAGAAATCCATATTCTATGCACTTTTCCATTTTCTTATATGACATGTTATTTCTTATCTCTTTTCTTATTACTAACTGTAATGCTACCAACCTTTTCCATTGCTTTCATGGTCAACCGATGAACTTCCTTCTTATTCCATTCAGGAAATAGAAACAATTGGAAGACAACTTCCATGAGTTCTCATGAACACATCTACTTATTTACCTGCATTTATCTACATTTACTCTATCCTCTCTCCTGTTGCTATGGGTCAATATTATTATCTCACACCTAGCACTAACTATAGCTATACTATACCAGTACACACTATACTAAATAGCTACTAACTGTAGCTATATCTTACTCTTGATTTTTTATTGGATTATTCCCATAAGCAAACAAATCCCAGAGACATGTTATTCAATTGATGAGCCAAAGCCTGAAGAGATCTCAAGATCAATAATCATGAGGAAGTCTCAAAATGTTATAGATGGTTCTATAAACAGAGACTAGAGGCTGAAACAGACATCTCTACAAATATAAACAAGGACAAAATCTTGTGAAGCAACAAATGTGCCTTTTGATGCCTTGACATTACATATTATATTAAGGAATTCAGATGCAAATCTGAGACAGATGGAGAGAGAAACAACCTTGAGAAGACTGAGAACACTTTGACTTGATTATAGTTGTTTTAGTTATCGGTAGAATGGAAACTTGTGATGGTTAACTTTATGTCAGCTTGACTGTGCTAAGGATGCTTAGTTGGTATTAACAGTATCTTTTGGTATGTCTGTAAGAGTGTATCCAGAAGAAATGATCATTTGAATAGGTAGATTGAGTAACTAAATTCCTCTTAATAACACTAGTGGGCATTATTCAATCCTCTGAGGGCTTACAAAGAACAGAAAAGTTGGATAAAGGGTGGATTTGCTTTCTTGCTTGAACCAGAGCATCATCTACTCCTGCCCTGAGATATTGGTGCTCCTGATTCTCAGGCCTTTGGATCTGGCCCGGAGCTATACAGCTGGCTTCCCTGGGCTTCTAACTTGCAGATGGCAGATTATGGAACTTCTCAGCCTCAATAATCATATGTGCCAATTCCTCATAATTACTCTCTTTTGATATACCTGTATATATCCTATTGGTCCCATTTCTCTGGATAACCCTAATACAAGACCTAATATAAAATAGTTATATGCAAACAAAATAGATTTTTTGAATAGGGAAACAGCTGAATTTATAATCTCAGATGCTATATATATATATACCACAAGTATTACTTTTAAAATGTTTCTAATTTTATTGTAAAATTTGGGAGTTTGATAGAATATCTTGTAAATGTAAAACTCAAGTGTAAAAATGACACATCAAAACACATGAGAAATAAGATACACTGCTTAAAGTTTCAACAAAGTGCACTTTAACAACAATATGTGAAGAGTCATGGGAAGATTGGCCTTTGGGAAGATACTGTAATCATAAGAAGACATGGGATTCAGCAGGTGCTTGGGAACCTCATTATAGTGCATTAAGATGCAAATCAAGTTAACTTCTTTCAGTCCCCATTTTAACTGAAACTACATATGTATCCCAAAAGAGAGTCGTCAACTAATGAGAAATTTCATATTCTAAACTACTAAGTACCTTGCTTTTATTTAATCTTAATTACTTTTTTAAAAAGTTTTCTTCTTTGCTTGATATAACCTTGAATAAAATGCAAAGATGTTGTTTACCTGTGTAGTACAGGCCTAGATGTTCAAGACCAGTGATTATGTCACTCTACTTCCTAGTGTTCAGGCCAATCAGAAACAAGCCCAGTTGTTTGCTTTACTTTACCACTTGACTAGTTTTCACAGCTGGATGTACCAAAAATATCAAGATGATAGGGGACTTGAGAGTTGGAAAATTTTAGTTCAGGTAATAGCTAATAAGCTTAGTGATCAATGCAGATAAAAAGCTACTGTTCCAGGAACTGAAAGTATGCTCCACCTTTCCAGGAGCCCATTAACAGTTCCTCCTTTGTGCCTCAGGAGGTCTATAGGCAATCAAGATGGGGTCTGAGCCACTGTACTACAGGGTTAGACTTCCACTGCCCAGGGCACAGATAAAGACCACTGTCCAAGACAAGGCTGAAACAATGCTGCAGCTTTTATCTGATTAACTTTGCCCCCGAATTCCAAACTCCTTACCTATACTTTTCTTCTTATAAAAAGGGTCAGTTTAAAATGGAATTTAAAATAGTCTGTTAGGGTACATAACCTGCTGTCTTCTCAAATAGCAGACCATCTGAATAAAGCACCCATAAAGATTCAATCCCTGTCTCTGCTTATTGGATCTGGTAGTGAAGATTCTTCTTAATTTAGAAAATAAGTTTGCCTATAACTTGGCATTGATGAGATCTTTTCCTTTAGTTTCTGAAAGCATGACTACTGAAGCAAGTAAAGTACTATCTTATTTGTTTCTAAAGAGATAGGAAGTAAGCGAAAATTACATTGACTATTTGCTTCCTCAAAAATGTACTCTCTTGGGGTGATTGTTGGGCTGTCTGCTAATGAATTTGAGAGCTTAATCTGACATTGATGTTCTTTATGCATCATTTAATTGTTTCATGTTTAATTGCATTACAACAAAGCCAACATCCTTGGCAATGAAGATACAAAGGATGTTTTGTAAATTCAGAGAAGTAGAACAGAGTCACATAGCAGAATTCCCCATAAAAAAATTTCCATGAAATAGATTAACCATCTCAACTGTATTAAAGACAGAAGAGGTCATAAGAAACCAAAAACAGCAAATTAATTAAAGAATTTAAGGACCAACAGTAGATCTTAATTGATTGACAACATATCATTCACTTCCTTTGTTTTAGAATAAGAAGAAAGGTTTTAAATTTTATCCTCATTTCTTCTATCATATGATAGATATATTATTGATGAAGTAATAAATTTCACTATAATAAAATGAACTTAGATGTTCATTCTCTGAGGTTACAGTGGTTTAATTTCTTCTGCATGAAATGAGAAATTTATTTTTAGATGACCTACATATGGCAATCCCAAGGGTAATATCTACATTTTCACCCTATGAAACTAACTTTTATTAAAATGTACAGAAAAAAGTATCTGCTATGTAGTAGACAGATTATGTATAATTGATAAATGAAAAACATAACTTTATAAATTGTTTTAGAGACTGGCATGAGGATGCAAAGAATACACTAAACTAAGATATTGAATTTGAAAAGAAGCATGAAATATTAAAATTCAATGTTCAATTATTCATATTTTACAATGCAATTTTTAATTAATCATATTTTTATAAGGCAAGATGTGTTACAAAAATGTTTTCTTAAATAACAAGTGGTGGCCCTAGAGAAAAGGTTTAAGGGTAAAAGAGGTGATTACATTTATGTCTATTAGACAAAGTTATCATTTGTATTAATCTAGAAATTATGATCTCAGATTAACAAATTTCCATTGTTGGCTTCTATAAGTTATTGTATTTTTAACATCTAAATTTCTATACTATCAAGAAACCAATTCATTTTGAAGTATTTCCTGTGGTGTATAGGAAAAGCTGAGTTGTTGATTTTAAAGAAAGCTAAAACATGCCAGAATTCTTATAATTGTTTCTACTACTCTTTGATTAAATAATTGAACAAATAAATGAACAAATTGTGTTATTTGCCAGCCCCTCTGGTGGATAAGCAATCCTTCCTTAAGGGTAGTTTACAAGCTAGAGCAAAAGACAGATGTGGGATAGAATTTAAATTGTGCTGAGTATATAGTGCTGTTGGATATAGAGCTATTCCGGCCTCGGCACTTGTGAGCATTCTTTGAGGGAGTGACATTTAAATTGAGACTCGGTAAATGGTCAGGAGTTAATTAGGATAGGAAAGACAAGGGAGAAAATAGGACTTCGGGTGGAAAGAAGAGCGGGCAAAAATCTAGAGGAAGGAAGAATACGGCATGTCCAGGAAACTAAGGGAAGTCAGCAAGGCTGGTGCAGGAACAGCAAGTGGGGCGTGGAAAGAAATGAAGCAAACAGGGGTCGCTACGTCTTACGACAGTGTATTAAAGGGTAATGGCAAAGTTCAAAGTATTGCACGATTCCCTCAAAATGATCTCAGAGTGGGTTGTGTCAATAGATGTCAGCCTCCAGTGAAATCCACTCTCCCTCTTGCTTTCTTCTCCTGGAAAGGTACAGGCTAAACCTCCCCAACACACTTGCAGCTAAGTTGTGCCATTGTTCTGGACAATGAGATGTTTGGAATGTCCCAGTGGAGGGCATTCCTTTTGAATAAAAACCAAAGCCTCATTTGGAGACATTATTTTTACCCCATTTACCTTTCTCCACTTTTACTGTCTGGTTGGTAAATAGGAGGCCTGGAGATGCAACAACCATTTTAAATCATGAGGATTAATTCCTGCCTGTTAAGGACGGCAGGAGAGCGGTGCAAAAGATACAGAGAGCCTGAGGCCAGGGGGTAGAGGATCATATTTGTTTTGCAGTTGATGTCACTGGCAGCCCCTAGCATGGCACACTGCTCAGATGGTGTGGCCACATGTAAATAGCTTGCCTGGGTTCCCAGTTGTAGGTGTCATTGAGCCACCTTTCCAGAATGGGGTGGTCTATTCCCATACTTATTTTGGTGTGAGACAAATAAACTCATGTCATTTAAAGCCACCAAATTTGACTTTTCTCGTATTGCTGCCAATCACTTCTCTAACTTTCAACAGTGTTGTATTTCACCTTTTTATGGATCTAATATTCTGTATTGAAAGTCTATATATTGCCTAAAGAAAAAATATTTTTGATAGTTTGCTCCTTCTCTCTATGTGAGTATGTAATTGCTGTCTGGGACTACTACTTTCTCTCCTAGGCAACGTTCTAAACAACTCCAGTGTCCTCTCCTCAAAAAGTCCATCTCTGTTTCTTCCAGGAAAAAGTAGCTATTTCCAGAGCTCTTAAGAAACCCTATGCATTGACCACTTAGCCAGCTCTGCTACAATTCTTTGTTTATATCTCTATCTTTCCCCATCAGCTGTGAGCTTCACAGGGCACTGTTCTTACCATATTTATTTTCTAACCCTATTGCCTAGAATATTATACTATTAAGTTGGAATATTGGTGCAAGTAAATGTTTATTATTCTTCAAATTACTTTACATATTATTTTAACAAGCACTATAGTGCTTACCATATTTCATGCACTGTTTTAAACACTTTACAGACATTGTATAATTCAATAATTTTAATACAACTACCCATTTAGGTAGGCACTATTATTGTCCTCATCTACTAGATGAGAAAACTGAGACCTCGAGGGCTGAAATAATTTCCCCAAGGTCACAGATCCAGTAAATTATGCAGCTTAGAAAAAAACATAAATAAGGATGTTTGTGTTTGAAATAGAATCTCAGAACCAAATTTTAGAGGGAAGGAGCCTTAGGAATGATCTGTTCTCTTTTTATATATACAGAAATATTGTATATGACATACAGAGTTATAGAGATATTAGGTAACTTCATTAAGTCAACTATTAATTAGTAAGTGTGATTAATATTTAACATTAATTATTATTATTAATATTTTTATATATTAATTATTATTTGTCATAATGTTAACTGGTGTAAGTGCTGAGACTTTGGTCCAGGTCTCCTGATTTACAGGTTAATGTTGCTTCTTGGGCTCCCCAATCTGAGTTTGCATCAAAATCACCTGGGAAATTACTGTAATAACACAGATTCTAAGGCCCACTTTCCGAAGATTTGGAAGGCAGACCTTTTCAAATAGTCCCAAGATTATTTAGTTATATAAGCAAATGTTTAAATTATGAGTCTGCAGTACATATGTATCAGTCTAGATTTGATCTGAAAAATAGAGCTGCTACAACTATTATGAGAATAAAGCACCTAATGGAGGCTTTCGTGTTTCAGAGGAATGGCCAGCGATGGCATCAGCCAGGAGCACTGGAGCGCGAGCGGCACAGACAGAAGCTGGGGAATCTGAGAAGCTGCCGTCATTGTAACAAGGGGTCTTCTGAGGAGGCTTATAAAGTCTCTTCATCTGGGTGCTACAACCTTCTAAGAACAGTGACTTTCACTTTACTTCTACTTTTCAAATTGTATAGAGAAGTTCCTCTCATTGACAAACTATAACTCATAGTCATATACACAAGTTAGAAGACTCTGGGAATGTCCTTGCCCCTTTAGAAGGGGGATTGGTGGTGCTGAGTGAACAGCACATGTGGTGTCCCCATGATCCTCAGCTCCTGCCTGCACATTCTTGTTTGGCCTCTTCCCCTTAAAAGTAGGCAGGCCTGTGACTTGCGCCTAACCAATGGAATATGGCAAAGGTCAGGAATGTCTGTGATAACATTTACATGATTACCTAAGATTATGGAACTACTCTTGCTGGAGTTGCTCTCTTGATCATTGGCTTTAAAGAAGCAAAAGGCTACAGATTCTACAGCTGCGAGGAGCTGAACGTTGTCTACAACCATGCGAGTGGGCAAGTGGCCGTTTCCCTGGTCGAGCTCCCAGGTGAGCCCCCCGCTCCAGTCACACTTTGATCGCGCTCCATCAGAGGTCTTGAGGCAGAGAATCCTGCGAAGCCATGGCCAGATCCCTGACTCCCAGGAACTGTGAGATAATAAATGTGCTATATTAAGCAGTACGTTTGTTGTAACTTACTACACAGCATTAGGTAACTAATATGATAGATAGCCTGGTGCAGAAAGCACCTGAAAGTAGATTGCTGACATTACTAAAACTTAAAATATAGAGCATTAGCTTTGGGAATAAGTGGTGGGCAAAAAGGGATTTTCAGAGGACATGGAAAAACAATGAGGTGCTTTATAGTGAGTGGCAAAATGCTTGGTAAAATTGGGCCTGATCTACCTTAGAAGACAGTATATATAATGAATAATCTTGTAACTTTGATTTAGGTGCTATTGAGGCAAAATACTGAAAGTGGGATCCAGTTGCAATTAACTACATTTGATATGGTACTGGAAAAAGGATTAAGCTCAGGAGAAAAAAAAATTAGAGTTTGCACGCAAAATTTATAGAGTATACTAATAATTTGAAAATTGCAGTGCTATAAATAGCACTATTTCTCAACAAATCCAAAGTGTGGCTACTATGGCATAGCCTCTGTTTAAAGACCAAATCAAGGGTGTGGCTGAAACAGCCTTTTTTTAGGACCTGGGAAGAGTTTAAGAGAATATTTAGATACCACATATAAGTAAGATAAAATGGTATTTGTCTTTCTCTGATGGTTTATTTCATTTAGCATAATACTCTCCGGGTCCGCCCATGATGTTGCAAAAGGTAGTATTTCCTTCTTTTTTTACAGCCGAGTAGCATTCCATTGTGTAAATGTACCACAGATTTTTTATCCACTCATAATGAACAAAATAAACAAACAAAACAGAAACAGACTTGTAGATACAGAAAACAGGAGAGGTGGTAGGGGACTGGGTGAAAAAGGTGAAGGGATTAAGCAAAAAAAACAACCCCAAACACCTCCAAAAAACAAAGAACCTCATAGACACAGACAACAGTATGGTGATTCCCAGAGGGCAAGCAGGGGAGGGAGGGCAGGTAGAAGAGAATGAAGGGGGGATAAATGGTGATGGAAGGAGACCTGATTTTGGATGGTGAACACAAAATACAATATGCAGATGATGTATTATAGAATTGTATACCTGAAATCTATATAATTTATTAACAATTATAAAAGAGAATATTTAGTAGATTCTTTCAACTGGAAAAAGGATTTCAAGAGAACCTACGTATATAGTCTCACAAAAGCCCAAAGGGCCCAAAGTGCCCTAATTAAGTCTACGGGTGGACTTTGGCATGTGTAAATGACTAGAGTCCAATGTGTGGAGAGCTGTATTTGCCACGCAAATGTCTGGCACACCTTTGCCAGACAAGACTAAAAGAATGAAAGATGTATTTGAGATGCAAAAGGACCTCTTTTTCCCACTGAAAAGCATACGTTCTCTGATGCCCTCCTCAGAAGTACATGTCCAAATTGGGGAAAAAGGAAGCACCTCCCAGAATCAGAGTGATGAGCTGGGGAGAACTATGGACCAGGGAGCTATTCCTGCGGAGGAAGTGGATGTTAGCGAAGAAAAATGACATCCTCCCGAGTAGAGCAAACTTAAATTTATCTAGCAGTATTTCAGAAACTGCGGGGAGCGCTAACGGCTGTGTGCCGGGAATTCTGCTTTTTGGACATAAATGCTATTGTAGTTATTCTATCCCTCTTCCACCATTGGATAGTAGAGTGTGGGAGCGTATAACTTGTTTCTTAATTTATATGTCTCTGGATCAAGAAGAACACAATTTGAATTTGAAAAATACACAGCCTTCTGTACTGAAAGACCGATGCCATAATTGGATGAAACATTTGGGGTGTCTTCTTTTGGGAGTGGTATTTTGCATGGAAAAGGCACATGCATATTTTTGAACAAGAAAATGTAAAGTGACAAATTAGAGTATTTAGAAAATATTCACCTTTTTTCACCCCACTTTCATTAGAAAAGTGTATTTCCCTGCCCCACTGTTATTGGACTTTGCATTGTATCTTAACTTGGCCAAAGGAACGTGGGCAGAAGTGGCAGGGTGCCAGTTACAGGGCTAGGCTTTAGGAGGCACCAAATGTTTCTGCTTGTCCCTTGGGAAGTTCCAGAACTTTCCAATGAGAGAAACATGGCCCTAAGTAGCTATTATCCCTTCAGCCTGGGTCCAGAATAAATATACGTGAATCAGAGCCACAGACCTGTGCGTGTCATTGCATGCCACTGGGTCTGGGGGTGGTTTGTCATAAACAACAAAAACAACAACAAAAATGTCTGGCATCATGCTTGGTTAAATTCTTTGATTATGTGTTACAACTTACTCATATTCTGGCCCATGTCCTCATTAGAACAACCAGTCCTCCTAATGCTTAATTAATACTTAATGCTTTATATACAGATTCAAAAGGATGATAGAAATTATTCACTCAAATGTGTACTATAACATATTAAGTACATAGGAGTAAATAAAACATGATGTATGCAACAAGCTCTCAAAGGGGGAAAAATGTATATATGTATGCATGCATGCATACTGGATAGATAGATAGATAGGGAGAGATTGAATTTTGACCACCTTATCACTGAATCTTCAATGTGTACAACTCCAGGGATAGGTGGGAAAGAAGGAGAACAGAAAAATACAACTATAAAGTAAAAAGTTATAAAGTTAGAAGCCAGGATATGCACCTGTAGTTGTACTTGGAGCAACTTAAAAGGGTCCTCATCTTTGAATACCTTGGATTGGGCAGAAATACACAAATTCAATTTGCTCTGACTTCTGTTGTTAATGTTGTTCATGTATTTCCTGAACGGGGAAAAAATTCTATCCCTTCTTGTCATGTTGACAGCTTTTGCTACATAAATAGATAGCTATGTAGGCAGATACCAAGGTGTGAACTTCCCCCATGCATTTTAATTGGATGTTAGGCTTGAAGTGTGGGATTGATTATTTAAATGGCAAGGGCGTCCATCAGATAAAGTCCAGACATGTACTTTAAGTCAGGAAAGTGGACATTGCATAGTTAACAATGGGACTAGTTTGTTGGACATTAGTAGCTAGGTCATAGGTCCCAGAAGCAGTTTAAGGTGGGGTATTTTGTGGTCTATAGAGAAAATACATTCTCCCCACATTCTTTTTTTCTCTTAAATCATCCCGGAAAAAGACTGCTTTGGAAAACAAACTTTGGACATCAAGTTTTTGCAGACCAAAGATAAATTCCTTTTATTTTTTTCCCCAGAGGCTTTTTTCAAGCACTCATGAACTATTAATTGACATGTGATTAATCAATTGATCAACTGATTGAACAAATATTTACTTAGAGTTTACACTGTTTACAGGCCTTGAAGCCATTGGGGAAAAAAGCACAGAAATGCTCACTCTACCCTGAAGCTTATATTTGATATACCAGAAAAGTAGTAAGAGGAAAGATGTATGAGATGATTATACGTTATAATGTTTTATAGAAATAAGAGACTGAAATAGGCCAAAGAAGTCCTCCCTGAAAAGATGAAATTTAAGCCAAAACCTAAAGGAGCAGAAAGCAGCAGACATGTGCATATGTGGGGTGGGGCGTGGGCAGAGCAATTCTGCAGAATGAAAAGCATGTGCAAAGGTCATAAGGTGGAGAAAAGCATGTTGTCACCAAGAAAGAGCAAGGAGGGTGATGAGCAAGGAGGCCTAAGGAGAACGGGGTATGAAATGGGGTTGGGGTGAGAGCTAAGGGCTAGGTCAAACAAAATCTTATAGGCCATGGTAAGGAGTTTTGTCAACGTGCAATAGATAGGTTTGAAAGGTTGGACAGTGATGTGATTGGTGTATGTTTTCAGATGTTTCTAGCCCGTGTGTTGAGACTATGTTGGAGGGCCAACAACGAAAGCAGGGAGACCAGTTAGAAGATTATTGCAGTAAGTCAGATGGAAGGGGATGGCGACCAGATTAAACTGACCAGGAGAGACTCGGTGGGTTTCAGGTATGTTTTAGAGGTAGATCTGATAAGATCTATTGGTGGGGGGAGATCTGTGTGATGGTGAGAGAGAAAAAGTGGACATGCTTCATGGGTTTCTGATTTGAGTAATTTATTACATGGAGATTATAATGGGCAGAGGTCAAAAGTTCCATTTCTACATGTCTGTGAAGCATCTAAGTATTGAAGTCAAATAGTTAGTTGTGTATATCTCCTGGGACTCCAAGAAGAATACTACGGTGGAAATTAAAATGAAGATGTCAGCATAAATATATACTTAAAGCTATGGGGTGGTTGTGATAGACAAGGATGTAGAAAGATAAGAGAAGGTCCATGATGGAGTCCTGAGGAACCTGAACATTAAAAGTTTAGTTTTAGGACAATGAGCCAGCATTAGAGAAACCATGACTAGTGTAGAAAAGAGAGACGTATGATGCAATCAAACACACATGGTCCTTTATGTGAGAGTAAACTCATGAGCACTGGAAAGTCCCTGTATTTACAGGACAGGGGAAAACCAAATTTCCTTCTGAACCACTGACTCTTACTCCAAAGAATAACCTCCAAATGCCCTAGTTTGACATTTAATGTCTTTAACAACCTCCCTAAGACATTTCCTTTCATGTCCGCATGCAAAAAAAAAAAATTCCCCTCTTAAGCCTTTCTCTTGAGGAGAGAAACATAGAAGGAATGGTTTTTGATAAGGGGGGCTAAAAATTTATGGACCCAATTAGACCCCTTTGAGAATGAACAGAGAGTTAGTAGTAGTAGTAGTAATAATAATAATAATAATAATAATAATAATAATAATAAAAACAGGTATAAACCTGGAGTGTCATGGGCAAACCTGGAAATCTGTGCACACAAGCTTTTGGCAATGTTGAAATCAGATGTTTGTTGTCTTCACTTTCCTCATTACTTTCCCACATTTCAATTTTCTTAGGATTCTACTCCAAACTCTGAGGGTTTAGGTTTTTCTCTTCTTGACGATGACAAGCTATTTTAACACTCCAATTGTGTCAATTGTTCCTGAGCATGACCCATGTTTCTTAGATTTCTAAAATTTTCCTAATAAAGAAATCTAATGTGCTTATTACAAATCAAATATAAATCCAAGCTAATTAGTGATTACTAATTGGTTAATATATTTCCTTTTTTTAAAAAAAAAACAACAGAACCTGAATGGTAAAGAAAACATTCAAAGACCAGGCATTTAATCCAGAAGAATCATTGTGAAACATTTAGACATCGAAAGTAATTTTGGGCATCCAGGACTTTCAAGCCCCATGTTTTCCTACTGTAGAGTTCTCTGCCTGTTGAATGTCCTTGTAGCCCCAGCCGTGGACTATATCAAAGTTAAATGGGAAAATTTAACTATTAAAAAGTTGGACTATAAAAAAGTTAAAGATGTCAAATTTACCTTGCAGAAAGGATTTATTTAAGCATATTAAAATCACATTATATTCTTTAAGACTCTGGATCCTTTTCTTATTACAAAAATATTTCTATATTTCTTGTCCCATAGGAAAGGAAGCCCTTCGGAGAAAAAAAGCCTCCATGCCCATAGTAAAGTCTAACCTTCCACAACAGGACATGGAGATAATTGCTTGGCCTTTTCACTGTTTCATTCCATCCTGTGGTTTTCATTGGTAGCTATTGTCAGCAATTCCCTTATGTGGTACTTACTAATCCAAAGACTAAGACTAAAGCCATTTTTCTGGAAGCAATTTAAACAATTTAATTCCTTTCCTTTGTATTCTTGGAGTTTGCTCAGGCCCCTCTCCTGATAGGCAACCTTTTGTGTGTGTTTGTGTGGCTTATTTTCCCCTTTGAAACAGCTGACTCTTAGTTTCTTTTATTGTCAATTAATTGTATACCCATCCTGTTTTTCTTCCACTCAGGGAAAAAATATTCTTAAAGTTCAGGAAAGAAAGAGGACCCCATGAAGTCTTTGTAGTTAAAAATCCTTAGCCTGAAATTATTAGGGTTTAGAGGTGGCATAAAAATATGTTTAGGGTTTTGGCTTGTATGTTATGTTCAGGAAGTAAAAGATTGTTTTATGTTTTTCTTAACAATTCTCTGAACCACATGCTAAGTGACTAGACAAAACGCTTGCATTTGTTCATTGTCACTAACTCTCTAGAATAGAGGAAGCTTAAAAATAATTACCGTGTAGGCAAACCAGGAATGACGAGAGAGTGCAAAACGGGTTGGAAGAAAATCTCTCATGACCCCCTTTGTCACTTGAGCCCATTCTGAATCTTGTTGGTTTTGAAAAAACTCTCCCTGTTGGATTGAGGGAAAATATTAGAGTAATGCCAACTGCCTACTAGTTTCTTCCTCTTCGCCTATGTTTGGTCTAGTTGCACTAACTGGGACCATGCCAAATAAGGATATATTATTAGAAAGATCACAAATCAAAAGAGCTGACTCGAATTTTTAAAAAAGTATGGTGAAAACTTAGCTCAAGTGATGTGCTAGCGTTGAGTGTCACAAAAAGGAAATGGAACTGCACACACAGGAAAATAGAGAAGATGAATCTTTGGGACATATACATCTCAATTTTGAGAGGTTCTCAGGAATGTTGTGGTTACACTACTAAAGAAGAAATGGAAAACCAGATGACAAGTTCTGTGTGAATTTGGAATGGAGCACATTGCAGTCAGCAAGGCTCTTGTCAATGAAAAACTACAGAATGAATACATGCTTATAAAAATGGAATTAAGGTACGAACACCTAATGGTAGATATAGTAGTGGACCAAGAGTGGGAAGAATGAGTGTAAGTTCCAGATTTGCAAAAGTAAATCCTCCCTCTAAGCCATATATTTCTGATATAAGCTTAAATCCAGAGATCAAAAAAGAATTATAAATTGTGTCACTATATGTATGACATTTTATTTTCTGGAATGGAGGTCAACAATTGTTATCAGATTATCAAAAAGGCTGTGATATAAAAGGTTTGAAATTTATTTGAGCCTACTAGGCACATGTTTATAAAATTCTATTGCAACAAGAATAATGGAATTTAGGAAATCTTTCGTTTTAATGCAACTCCCATATTGCCCAAAAACAGATTACCTCAGGTTTAGAGCTCCTACTACTCCAATCTGAAGCAGATATGTCAACTAGGTCATACTGGTGATGGAGCAATCATATCAGATACAATTTGAGTAAGAAACAAAATTAACATCTATATATAACTGACTTAGAATATCTTGCCCCCAGAGCTTCTAAAAGTCCCCTACTGTCTGTCTATGTTTCTCTGGGCCATTCACTGGCTCTGTTCTTCACAGGGAACTACAGGAGGTAAAGAGCGCTTCATAATTCTTTACACCTTTTCTTTGTTGTATAACCAAATGACCATTGATGGGAAAGTCTAAAGGAGCCCTTACGGTCATTGAAACCAGACTTCACCTGTGAACAAATGCTGCCTCTGGAAAATATAACTGACATAGAATAGCTTGGTGCTGGTTCATCCTCTGTCCCTCTCACAATGCCTTAGGGATGACCCTTTATCAGTTAGTCTTTTAAGTTCCCAAATTCAGGAACTTTTACTAAAGAAAAACCACATAGCCTTTTCATCTTGCTGCATGTTATGGTACAGATAATCGTGTTTTATAAATGTTTATCAAGTCTGTCAGTTACTAGAGATTGAAATTGGCATTTCTATTCTTTAGTCCCCAGTGACTCACTTATTCTTTGACTCATCCATACACTCAAATCTTTTCTCACATTAAAAAAAGTGTTCTGGAAATCAAAATGTATGCTATTTGTATTCTTTCCAAAATTAGTCCAAGAAGTAGGTACAATAAAGTTCCATGTGCTGTATCAGCACTCTCCAGATGGTAAAAGGAAAATAAAGTGTCAGATCTTCATTCCCTCCTGCCTCCCCATTTTCTGAATGTACAATGTAATAATGGTTATTGGTCTGAAAATCAGACATTTCATTAGCCTTTAAGCTGTACTGAAAACAAGAATTAAAAATATTAATTTGAGCCAGCTTTGTTTAAAAAAAAAGTCAGAGATTTTCTCCCTCTATAGCCAACTCATCCCTGCCCATTTATTTCAGTTACCTTCTATAGGGCATCAAATACCAAATTTTATTGCCAAATTGTCTTCTTTTTTTGAGCTTCAGACCAATGTACCAAATTCTCCTTTTGATAGCCACATTATAATTAGAGTGATGTTGTGAAAGGGCAAATTAACTTATGTCACCCTCTTGCTTAAAGTCATTCATCGACTTCCTACATTTTAGATATAATTCAATACTTTATTGGACTAGAAGAATGTATTATGTGGTACTGTTTAGCTCTGTGTCCTCAGCTTTCCTCTCTCTTCTCCATTTTTGGCAAAGACTGCATCAATATGCACCTTTTCTGTATATAAAAGGAAGATTGTATTTCTCATTAACATTTGTAGCTAGGTTGGGACCAGATGAACAATTTTCATCAATGGAGCGTGAGAAGGATATACCCTACTTGCAATACCAACATTTCCCATGTGATCCTTTTAGGTCCTTGGAAGAGAAAGTTTCTGAAATGGCAACCTCCCCCTCATTCCCCACCCCCCATGAAAAGAGTCTGTTCCTGAATCGCCACTTGGAGGAGAGACCCCCCAAAATCCACCTGACCTACTTCAGACAACAGCAAGAAATATTCATTATGTTATGTTTGTTAAGATTTTGTGTTACTTATTAAAACAATTGTTTTTTAAAATCTTAACTAATAAGCTTCCATCACAAGATTTTTTTAATATTCTGTTTCTTGATCACATCAAACTGTTTTCTGCCATAGAGTCTTTGTGCACATTGTTTCCATTATCAGGAATGCTCCTTTCATCTACTCCTTGTCTGATTACTTTCTTCTCACTTTCCAGCTCTCAGCTCAAAACTATACCCTATATTAAGTTTCTCTATTATACTAAAAACATCTGTATTTTTCTTTGATAAATGCATTAAAATTTGTATTGTATGTATTCCTTTGCATTGAAACAGGAAACTCTACACCCCATTTTTGTTGTTGTTGTTGGTTGTTTGCTAGTTTTGCTTTAGCCTTACTTAGTAAATATTTGCTGATGTCAGAGGTTGAGCGCTTGAATTAATAGTTTGTCACAAAGAACATGACGAATAGTTATTGACTCAGCTGCAGTGGGGAAACATGACTCTGTGATAGTTGGTAAAAATAAAGGCTAAAATCTCACAGTCCTTTGGTTTAAAGGTTAAAACTGTACATCCTCACCTATGTTGTATTTAACACCTCCTCATATCAAACTTATACTTGTTCTCTATCTTGTAATCCTAGAAGTGTGGTAGTTTCTAAGAAGTTTACCTGAGACATCTAGATCTTATAAGCGCAATGATATTTTCTGTGAAATATCAATACACACTAAATGGTTATCTTGGAAAAATCTGCATTTAACCGATGCACTGCAATTTCACATGTATAAGCAACTTTGATTCTTTCATTATGTGTGAAACTGTCTTTTTATCTTAGCACAATTTCATGGTTGATTATAATAATATGCCTTGTCATTCAGTATAATTATTTTCTTAAAAACAATATAAGTATGGGAAGCCTTTTTTTCTGAAATGGTTTCTTTGACCACGGAAAATCCCGGCGGGAGGAGCCAGTTTCAGGACTTTGCCGACTGCTGTGTACGTTCATAGGTGAGAAGGCAGCCAAAGTCACAGAGAGGCTTCTGAGAGAAAGGTTCTCATCTCTTGTCCCTCTCCTGTTGGGAATCATGGTATCGTGCGACTGCTTTCCCTTTGGGAATCCTTCCCAGTTATTGAAAAAAATACACATCTACCTTGGACATGCCTCCTCTGGCTTAGCTTAGTGGAAGAAAAAAGTTACTTTATCCTCCAGTGCAGACTTTTTCCTTTCTATAAATTGAGGCTTAGTTGAATCTAAGAATTTTACCTGACTGATTCAATGGCAATGTGGGAAGTCTTTCCTAAGTGAGTTGAAATATTCAACATAAAGCCTGTAAACCAAGGTAGATGGTACAACCTTTAGGCTCTAAGTGATGATCAATGATCCAAGTATGGTTATCTATCCACTAAAGGGAACCCTGACTTTAGAGAATAAACCCTCAAATGAAGATTGTGATGTACAAGGGAATACCCAGGGAATTATCTTTTCAACGTATATGTTTTTCCTGACATTCAGTTACAGAATGTATACAGAAGAAAACATTCTCCTTGGCTAGGCTGAAATATTCTGAATGTGAGCAGAAATTTCTTTGGTTAAGAATATATACAAATTGGAGACATTCACAAAATATCAAAAGGTAGAGTATGCTTATAAAAAATGATCACTTTAACTGTGTCCTAGCAAATATTACAGTTGAGTGGGCTGAGATGATAACATAGTTTTCAAACCATTCATTCATTCATTCATTCATTCAATAAACATATACTGAGTCACTCCAAGTCCTGAATACAAATTTCTGTATTCATGGATCTAAGTTTCTAGTTGGGGAAGACCAACAATAAATAAAGTAAAATGAATAAATTATGAGTAAGTTGGGAGGTAATAAGGGTTGCATATAAAATAAAATGGGAACAATAAATAACGACTTGTTAGGGGAGTTATGAACCAGTAACTATAAAAAAGAAGTTTATCTCTTGCTCATGCAACAGTTTAATCAGCATCTTCCCGCTTGGTGTACTGCATTGCTTTCCATGGTGATTCAAGGACAGAGACTCCTTCCATCTTATGGCTCTGCCTTGGCAGGAAAGAAGAGAACTGAGTTCAACTGGTGACTATTTTTTTAAGCCTATGTTTTGTTTAAAAATTTTTAAGTGTATATAGATGTATAAATGTATAAAATATATATAAAACATATAGATAATATAAAGATAAATAAAATGAATACCCCTATATTCTCTATGCAGTTAAAGAATCAGCTCTTATTGGAGCCTTCAAAAATCCCACCCAATCACATGTCCTTTACCCCAGAGGAAAACATGACCCTAGATTTCTGTTGATCATTCCTTCACCCTTCTTTTGGAACCTGCCACATATGTGGATATCTTTATTTAATGTACTATTTCATTTTCTCCTTGTTTTTAAATAATATATTTTGAAGATTATTGCATACGTTCAACATCAATTTAAAACTTAAACATTTTATATCTGGAATTTTCCATTTAATATTTTTGGACCCTTTTTGACAACAGGTAACTAAAACTACGGAGAGCGGAGCTGTAGATAAGGGGGTTTACTATACTTGGAATTCTAAGAGGGCACTGCAACTTGGTAGCGCCAAATGAGCTAATCCTTTACCATGTGCTCTATCTCAGTTGGGCTCCATCTCAGGTGCCCTAACTTGGCTAACTTGAGTCATTTGAGGAACTAATAGATATTTCCCCTTATCTTCCTTTTCTACATATTCACATCTAATTGTTTGTAAATCTCATCAACCAAATTTATAATTATGACTCAAAATTCTTATCCTCTATTCTTTAAGGATCTTAAGTTGATCTTTTTCCTTGCAACATCTTGAGAACAGGAATGCAGCATTTACATTTATATTTTAACCTGTGACTGAAGGTAGGAAGAGAAGAGCGTACATGTTCCTTCCTAAATCCCTAAAAATGGTATCACTCTTTAACTACATTCTTTACACTCTTCTCACATATATTCCTCTAGTGACTTCTCACTATGATGTTAACCACAAGCAAACTTTTGCATAAGGACAATATTAGTTTAATCTATGGATCCTCTACAATATCAAGATGGGGACCAGAACTGGTAGATACTCAATAAACTTCTTTTGAAACTGAATAAACCTGCATATATTTATTATTTAAAGCTTTGATTTTGAATAAAAAAGCTCTAGAACACTGATATATTACTGAACTAAACATTAGCATTACCTTTTTGGTTCATATTTGTTAAAACCCACTTTACAGGTTTTGTTTGTATGAAAAGAATATTATTTTCCCTTGTTATGCATTTCTAATCCATTTTATTCCCTTTCTTTTGCTTTTTATATCGTATTTTCATTTCTCTTCTCCTAAATTTTATTTTTTTATTCAATTTATTTAAACATTTTCAGCTTTTCAATTGCTAATATTGAAAAAAAAATCCTTCCACATCATTATGGAGAATTTTTATCTTGGAAAATGACCTTAACATTTTGACTTGTGATTTTCTGCCACTCAGTTCAACCGTAATCTTTATTTTAATCATTACTGTGACTGAAATGTGTAGATTTTAAAGGCTTGCAAAGAAATAGGAGCAGTTCCTTTTATTTTTGGCAGCTGCCACACAAGTTTGCTCTGTGGCAGGTAATTTAAATCACAAATACCTGCTGTGTTTCAATTTTTTTCTGAATAATGCTTTGTATTTTGAATCTATTTATGGCACACAATTTCATTTCTGGGATTACCATCATAAACTGATGGACAAAATGCCAAAAAAAATGTGGTAAAGAGGGTAAAATGTGAAGGAATAATGAAGCTAGTTGAACTTAAGTAGGTAGATTATTTAGCCTCAAATTAGGTGAACACCTAAATCACCCCGGTGGATGTTTGCCTTTAACTGTTATGTCCTCAAGCTCTTGCAGGATGAGGTACGATGCCAATTATGCTGTTGGAGAGGCCACTCATATTTGACCAAAAATCGACTCATTCTTACCCTTGTTTTGTGCACTAGAAACTAACATTATTTCTTTCTTATTCAATTATTTGGAGAGTGAGAGAGAAAATGTAGTCACTCTCAGGTTTATTTTAAATTTTCATGTGCATTTTTCCATCTTTCCAAATTGCTGTTCTTTTAAAATTTTGGTTACTTCTTCCTAGACTACCTTCAGGTCTTTTATATGTTTATTTAAAAATAGATACCAAACTTCATGCAATTCTTTAGAGAAAACATAACATATAGGGTAAAGAATTCTTTTACCTTTACATGGAGCTGTTACATCTTAGCAACTTTCTATTTTCATGTTTCAAAAGCATCAAATTATTCACTTACTAAAGTTACAGGTTTGAAAGTATTGCCATAATCAGTTATTGTATTTTGCAATCAGAATGTATGATATACATGTCTATGCAAGGAAAAGCTAAGCAAAAGAAAAGCTAAGCAAAGCAAAACAAACACCTTGGTGAAATTCTGCTACTCCCTGAAAAGTCAATTATTTTTCTTTGGTATCGATTCCTAGTCATGCAAATGGGCTTTCCTAAGAAGGAAATACTAACTGATATTTGGGACAGAGGGATCTTGCAGTGTTTTTTCTGTTCTTGAGAACAGCAGCTTTTGTTTACGTCTTCCACATTTCAGTAAAAAGAGATGAAGGAGGAAACAATGGTACTAGGATGGACAGGAAACATTTCGTCTCTACGGAAACCTTGTGTGTTTCAGGGACAAGCTGTCTCTTTTCTCAATGCTTTATCATAAAACCACTAACAGAAAAAGCAATGAATTTAAGGGAGAATTTGGCAGAGATCCTTAATGGGGAGAGAGCAGGGATGGACTGATTCCTCCAGTGACTACGAGTAATGAGATCAACAGTTCCCACATGGTGTTTTCTATTTTCTCATGCAACTCAGATATTTCATGTGTGCAATATTATTTCTGTTTAAGTATATCTCTTCATATAAATCATATTTAGCATCCTTCAAGCTAGGGTCTTCTGGAAGACTCCCATATTTCTGAATGTCACAGAAGCAGTGGTGCTGGTTGCTTTTTTCTCTGAACTGTTTTTCAAAGATGTTTGGCTAGTGAGCAGCCTTGGAAGATATGGATGTTATCTCTGGAGCAAAGTCCAGTTTTGTTTTGTTTTTTACTGCACATCATTGTCTTAGTCCATTCAGGCTGATATAACAAAATACCACAGACTGGTGGCTTCTAAACAGCAGAAATTTCTCACAGTTTTGAAGGCTGGAAGTCTGAGATCAGGGTGCCAATGGGGTCCAACAATGGCCCTTTTCCTTGTTTCAGACTTTTCCTTGTATCCTCACATGGTGGAAAGGGTGAGGAACCTCTTTTGTAAAAACATGAATCCCATTCATAAAGCTTCACTTTCATGGCATCAGCATCTCTTAAAGACCATGACGTACATTGGGCATTATAACTTCATCATATGAATTGGTTGGGGGTATGGGTGTTACCAAATAATGGATCCGTTGGGTGGTCCAGATACTGTTACCTAAATAAGGCCGCCCTTCTCTGGTTCCCTTGGTTCTAGGTCCTTTGCCGTTGGCCTTAACACTTACGGCTCTTAATGGTAGGGTTTGGTGAAAAAGGAAGGAACTATTTATTCAAAAGTTATACAGGTTTGATTAATGGCTAGATGTCACCCTTAAACCTCAAAATCCCTTTAAAACACCCAACAACACACACAGTCCTGCCTTTGCCCCTGCTTTTGCCCAGTCAAACTAGTCAGACCAGTCAAGGGTAGTGTCCTTCAGAAGAAAAAAACCTGAAGTCCGGGGCTCGGCTAGGCAGGCCTCTCGCGCTTCCCAGCACCATTGGCTGTGTCGTTGCGATCTCCAGTTCTTAATCCAAAACCACAAGGCACCTTCTCATGGCCCACTAGCAAGAGTCCTTTCTCCTCTCTTCTCCCGTGGTCTTCACACTGTTCACCTTGTCTGAGTAGCATTGTCTCTCACGCAGGCCCTGTAACTCCCTCCCAGTTACACCTTAGGTAAAAGTTAGGCAAACCTTCCTAGTTAGTCTTGTTGAGATGCAAAATAACTGTCTTTGCATATGAGGCCTGAAGCTATCCTGCTGTTATTGATATGCAAAATAGCTCTAAAGGCCCTAATGTATGTCAGGTCGGAAGCTGGCTTGTTATTGATACACAAAGTAACTCTCAATGGCCCTGCTCCAGGTCTCCCACCCCCCATGGCAACCCACCTTGTGGGGTGGAGTGGAATATCTTATATTTTTCTTGGACTCCCCAAGTTCTGGAGCCCAGTACAAATCCCCGCTTTGGGGGGCCCTGGCTGTGCCCTGTTACAGAGGAACAAACATTCAGACCATAGCACAAATAATAAAGATAATGTCTTCTAGGGAAAAACACAGGAAGGCTTACTACCTATTTAAAAAGATTCAGGGTCCCTAAGCTTGGGATTCCTCCAGTGTAAGTATCACCTCGCCCTCTTCCTTTCGCCCTGTAGCAATTGTGGCTTTGAAAAGTAGTACAAAATGATGGTGCTCTAGCTACTCTTATTGCTGTAAATCATAAACTGTCTGTTGTCTCCATCTCAGGAATCTCTTGTCTTACACCAGCAACCACGAAACTGTGTTAGTTATCGATCGGTTGGAATCTCAGGTCCCTTACAGTTCTCAAGAGGATCTTCACACTAACATTCATTGGAAAATAATTTATTAGATTCTTTATGCTTACAACTCCCATATTTTTCTCTGAGGGAATCTAATGATGTGACTCACCCTGCCTGACAGTGGTTGTTTGAAGCAAGAGTGGATTTATGCCTATGGACAGTCATAAGTAAATAGTTAGGAACTGACGGAGATTATGATGTGGCCTAACATGGGAGAGCTGCCCAACTGTCAGAATTCACCTGAACCAATCTAATCCACGGTTTTGGGAAGCATGGCTGTGAAATGTAGAGAGAATGGTAATGGCTGCAAGAGGTCATAAGCCAACAGATAGACCTGTTAAGCATTAGAATACAGAGGAATAGTTTCGTGCATCTTTAAGAGTCACTTTCTTCAGCAAGGACTCTGCAGCTGCCCTTGGACATCTGGGGAAAATGTTAATTCCTGAGCAATAATATATGTTTCCTTGCATCTCCATGTTTACTTATAATATCCCTCCCTAACTGAAAGGAACCAGAATGTGCTCCTGCTTCTCTTCACTGAAAAAAGACAAGCTAACGTGGATGAAAGATGATAACCTGCCTGACTGAAACTTGGACTCAGGATAAGAATTTCTTGAACTCACGGATTAACCAAACTATGCTTCTAGTATTTCCTGGATGAAAGGGTGTAGAAATCCTGATCTGACAATCAGGTATTAAATCTGCTAGCAACAGATGCTGCTAAAACATGAATTTAAACAGCTTATTTTTGTTAGTACAACATTAATATAATTTCAGAATAACTGGTTATAACATGCTGTGGATTTTCTACCTGTTGTGTTGCGGCACCTGTCTTGAGAGCCATCAGTGACATCCTGGAAGATTAATCACGTGAAATAGAACATCCTCAAAAGTCTTAAAAGAGAGGTTCAAGAACACAAATGTTCATTTTTGTGTATAACTGATAATTGTTAAAGTGTAACTTAGGTAGATTAAAAAACAAAGAATCAAAATATGTGGATTTTAGCAAGGGCTTCCATTTTTTCATCTAGATATTTCTAGGAAATATTTACTTTGACAAATATCTAGTGCAAATTAATAAATGATAGTGTACACTGGGAAAGGGACCCTGCAGCCTTTGATTCTCTGTACTAAAGTGAACGCAGTGCCCGAGTAGACAGGAAGGAAAGTTTGCTTTGCTTTCCTGAACCAAAGTTAATTCGAAATTTAGATCATCTTACTATGGCTGAGTGCTCAGATGGCCATGTGAGAGACAACTGACATGAGGGGGAAAAAGCAACCTCACTGTTTGGAACAAAATTAATATTTGATGGAGGTTAGTAGAGTAAGATTACCAGTGCTGGTAATTTTCACTAATATATTAGTAAGTAATTATAGACTATGTCCAAGGAGAGATTCTCTCTCTCTCTCTCTCTCTTTCTCTTTCTCCCTCTCTCTCTGTCTTTCTCTCCCCCACTTTGTCTGTGTGGGTGGGTGTGAGTTATCATACATATCCTGGATTTTGATCTCCTAACTTTATGTTTAATAATCTCATAGATCCCTTATATTGAGCCAAACCATTGTTTCCCCAAAAGTGTTCTGTGGAGTACTAATTATGTTACATGGAAAATTTAACAGGGGACTTTATTATGGGAAATTTAATATGTAAAAATATTTTAGAATAGCACATTTCACAACTTGACATTTTATATTCTGCTCTCATAATGCTAATGACCTAATTTAAGTTTCTGAGAACTTCTACACCATGGAAACCTGTTTAACTTTTTAAACTCAGTATTTCCCAATCTTATATAGGAAGGAGATATCATTGAACAGTATTTATTAACATCACATACAACCAGTGTCTGTCTAATTGCTTCTTGTATTGAACACTCTAAAAATCAGGTTGTGCAAAAGTTTCTTCATTTTTTTTTTTGTTACAACTATTTTAATCTCTGCCTTTTCTGGGTAGTGGGGTGTGATGGGGTAAGGGTGAAAAACCAATTTGAAAATGCCAATTTATCATATCATGTCTTTCCAGTTCAAAACAATTTCTGACAAAGATTTTTCTTGCCTCCAGCTCCAACCCTAGATAAACCTGGAATCAAGTGGGGACCTACTATTGCCTATGATGACCAAGGGCCGGGCTTGTAGCCTTGGACCCATAAGTGATCTGAGGCTGTGGTCTTGGCTTCCTCCTTGAGAGACTGACTGGTCTGCTAGGATTTCTGCTGGCACCTGCACTGGTGTCACCATGGTCTGTTTTACTGGCTGGTCAAAATCTTTGATGACTCAGCCTCACTTTGTTTTCACTGACATTGCAGATCTCCGGGTCTCGCCAGCCTTTGGTCTTTCAACCCTATGGCCGTGCTACCCGTTCGGGCCGTCCTGTGGCTTTCTTCTGAACTCTTCTCAACACAGCTATCATTCTCTCCTACTCTAGCATATACATGAATTTCTGGACCACATTCACACCACAGAGAAAGGAAACTGAAGCTATTTCTACCTAAACATCAATGACACCATTTACATATCACGATGGCTGTATAGGAGGCACAGTGGCACTTTTTGAGGCTATCTTCTTCCAGATTTAAACATGAAGCTAGGCGTAGCACTGCTTTTTGGGGGGACAGCTTTTCCTTAATCTCTCTGAGGCATCTGTTGAATCATATTTTCCCCACTCATTTTTGTGTTGTGCTTCTTGACTTGAAGTTTGACCCTGTGGAAACAAGGTTATTGGAAGTGAGGAAAGCTGTTTCTGAACTCCCTGTAGGATGGCAGAGGTAGTATAGAATCAAAAGCATAAGCTCTGGCACCAGAATTCTTGAGTTTGGACCTAACTTTTGACACGTGTAGCTCTTTAAACTTGGGCACGTTAGTTAAACTCTCTATATTTGTTTCCATATTTCCATATATAGAGAGTGGAAAAAATATAAGAACATTGTAATAAAAATTATATTAAATCCCCCCAAAGTACCTGGCACATGGAGCTGCTTAATCACAGTTATTGATTGGAATTATTTCTTTCCTCCTTTTAGCCCAAAACCTTCTATTTCTGTTTGTACAAAGAGGCCATTTCATAATATTTTGAATTCTTTTTAACCACTTTTTATTGTAAACTTTGATAACTAGTTTTCCTGGCCCAGCACTCAAGCCTATTGTCTTGCTTTGGAAATATAACAAACTAATCTAAATTGAGAGACAAAAATGACCGATGGATTTATTGTTCTACCTAACAGTTACTCTTCTCCTGAAATCTTGAAAACCATTGATTTAATACATAGAGAACCACTGAACATTATAGTGTAATAAAAACGCCATGCATTAACATTATCAGAAATATATCTACTATAGGTGGAACATATATTGGAAAACGTTAAGTTAAACTAATGTTTAAATATTAGGTAGCAAACCTTCCTCTTGTTTGTCTTGCTTTTCTGTCTCAGTCATTTGAGACAAGATGTCAAAAGTTCCCTCAACTTCTCATAAAAGCTCCTACCCCTCTTCCCATTTACCTAACTCTTCTCCAAAGGAAGAAAACATTGTCAGTCTAGTCACTGGACCTCATTATATCATGGGCTGGTTTACCATGCCTTACTTCTAGGAATCAATTCTATTTTTAAGCACCCGCTGGGCAGGACTTGCTGCCTAGAGGCAGTCTCTATTATACCTAAGCGCTCTGTTTCAGCTTCTCTAACAGCGATTGGTGAACAAGGCAGTCCGGCCATATGCAGTCATGTCAACCACTCAGGAGGTGGATTCAGAGTCTCTTCTGCCAACACAACCTTCCACATTTGAGTGAGTACAAAATAGGCCAGGCTGCTGTTGATGCAGGGAGAGCCGTCAGCTAGCATGGTGGCAGAGCCCTGAAGCTGGGAAGAAAGGAGAGAAATTGAGGAAAGAAATTCATATGTGCTTCCTTCCCTTCGTTCTTAAGCAAGTGGGGGGTCTTAATACAAAGTCATATCATTGGAAAGGGAATAAATTCATTACTCTTAGACTTTTAAAATTCTGAGAAGCTGAATGTTATTTGATTTTACTAATGATAAATCTAGCCCTGAACAGATTGCTTGGAAAGGGAGAATTTCTCATAGCAGGTGATACATTTCTTTTTTGATATAAATATAAGGGATTTTTCCTCAACTTTTAGCTCCAAGAGTAACTTATTATGTTAATTTTTTTTCTCTAAAGCTGCACTTTCTTACCAACCTCAAGGTGAATGGTAAATGGTATATTTGACCTAATTATAAGTTTCAGGGAAATGGATGCTATTTAAGCCAATACCTTAATGGAAAACCTATTGGCCTGTCAACCCAACAATTTCTGTTTTTTTAGAAATATAATATGCTCTAATGCTTTGGCATTATTTTGAAAACTTTGTTAATGTGGCTACAATTTTTTTAAAAAATGTTTATTTTAAAGTATGATATACAGGGGTCTCTTCTTAAAACCTTTCCTCTTCCTCCCTCAAATTAAAAAACAAAATTATCTTTTTAAAGGAATACATTCTTAGTAAGCATATTTTATTCCTGTAATTGCTTTGAAAAAGGCTGAATGACATGTAGAGATTCTTAAAAAAACAGGGTCAGCAATCTAACCTAAAGATATGTTAATTATTTTATACCTGCTTTTCCAGTTTCAGCATTTATGCTAGAAAAAGATTGATAATAGCATAACTTGGCAGCACCTTTTCTCTTAAAAACTTCTATAAATAACATGTCATAAAATTGAATTACTGCATTCAACGTGGAATGACAGAACAATTTGGAGGTGAAAAATGGCCAATTTTATCCCTAATTCATGCTGCCCTCTCCCAGCTTGAGGAGGCAACAAAGACAGCTTAGCAAAAACCTCTGTTGAATTTTATTTAAGAAATTAGCATGTTGGACTCAATCCTGTCAGATCCACAAAATCCACCTGTGGTGACAACAGAAAAGGAAAGGAGAAGGAGAACTCGGGCAGGTACCTACTGCGATAAATCTGTGTAAAGATATATAGAGTAAATATATTCATGGTGATTATTTGAAGATGGTATTTTAAGATCTTTGAAACATTTCTACTTTGAAATTTCCATTTTTATTTAACACACTGGTTATTGAGAACATTCTCTGTGCATAGCTCTATCCTGGCACTCTGTGAGATGGAGAAATAGAAAACTGACAATTTTCTCCCATTTGAGGGACACAGCAGAAATCCAGAGGAGGGAGCACTTTAAATAAAGCACAGAGTGGACCGCAATGAAAGTTATCTACGCCTGCACCCTTTCCTTCCACGCTGGTCCTAGTCTGCTGCTGCCCACCTTACTCTTACTCATGATCACACATCCCTACTGTCATTTGCTTATGGCTGTTCTCTCTGACCCTTTCTGTCCACTGAAGCTAGATGGCCTTTCAAGTGTCCATGTTTTTAAACCCCAGAAGATAAAGTTGAGGTCTAATTGTATATATTCCCTGGAGGCAGGTAATTTATCTCACTATTGGTTTATCTCAAAAGTGAAGAGTGATGTCTACTGTATACTAGGAGCTCATCAATGAACTGGAGTGAATAGGACTGACTTTGGATGGAACAGGAATTGAGATAAACTTTAGAGTGAAGTATTGACTTGCTCTTAAGACTATAAGCATCAAATCAAAATGCTGCATAAAATCATTCAAACAGAACTGTAAATTTTGCAGGGGGTTGTTGGTGGAGAAAAATTGATTATGATCATAATATGTGTACTCACAAAAACTCCTCTAAAGTGAAATTTTTATACCTTTTTTTGTTATCTGTCCTTGTTAGGGTTGGTACTTGTAGGTCCTTGATGTCATTTGTTTTATTCAAATGTTATTGTAAATAGTGTGCTCAAACTCAGAATATTTTCGCATTCTTAACAATTAGTTGTTTACCATCTCTGGTGAATGTGCTGTCAGATTGGTCCACTGTTCTGCTAATGTTAATGCATGCTTCACTGGTTTAAAAATTGCTTGGTGCTAGGTAAGTCAGATAATTTATCACAGCTAGTCATTTACATAGACGTGTGTTAGTTTAAAAGTTCGTTAACAACTTACTAATTCAGGAAAAGAATCAAACACATAGATTCTGACTTGTTGCACTGACATCAATGAACAATTTTTTTCTTTCCATTTTTTTTGCCATTTTATCATTTAGAGTTGGGTTTAGGTATGTGAATATTAGTAAAATATCAAATCAAAAGAATTCAGAACTTCTGGTCAAGATAACGGCATGGGTAAACATGGCTTGCCTCCTTGCACAACTATATCAAAGTTACAACTAAAATATAGAACAACCATCACTCAGAACTATCAGAAATCAAGTTGAATGGAATTCTGACAATTATGGAATTAAAGAAACCACATCCATCAAGACTGGTGGGAGGGACGGGAGCACAGAATATGCTGGTCCCACATCAATGTGTGATGGATAAAAATTCAGGAGGGGGTACCTCAGAGGCGAGAAGTCCCAGCCCCAAACTAGGTGCCCCAACCCAGGGTTCTAGTGCCAGGAAGATAAGTCTTCACAGCTTCTGACTGCAAAAACCTTTGGCATTTTAATTGTGTTGTGTCTTGGAGTGGGTCTCTTTGCATCTATCTTGTTTGGGACTCTCTGTGCTTCTTGGACCTGCATATCTATTTCCTTCAACATATTAGGGAAGATTTCTTTCATTTTTTTTTTCAAATAGATTTCCAATTTCTTACTCTTTCTCTTCAACTTCTGGTACCCCTATGAAGTGAATGTTGGCACTCTTGAAATTGTTCCAGAGGCTGCTAATACTGTCCTCATTTTTTTGGATTCTTTTTTCTTCTTGTTGTTCTGATTGATTGTTTTTTTGCCTTTTTGTGTTCCAAATCATTGATTTGGTTCTTGGCTTCATTCACTCTACTGTTTCCCTGTAAGTTGTTCTTTACTTCATTTAGTGTATCCTTCATTTCTGACTGGATCTTTTTTATGCTGTTGAGTTCTTCACTAAGTTCCTTGAGCATCCTTATAACCAGTGTTTTGAATTCTGCATCTGATGGACTGCTTATCTCCATTTTGTTTAATTCTTTTTCTGGAGTTTTGATCTGTTCTTTCATTTGGGCCATGTTTCTTTGTCTTTTCATTTTGGCAGCCTCCCTGTGTTTGTTTCTATGTATCAGGTGGAACTGCTTTGACTCCATGTGTTAGCAGCATGGCCTAATGTAGTAGGTGTCCTATAGGGTCCTCTGGCTTAGCCACCCCTACCACCCAAGCTCGGTGCTCGAGGTATACCATATGTGGGGGCTGAGTACACCCTCCTCCTGTAGTTGAGTCTTGGTTGCTGTTGGCAGATCAATGAGAGAGATTTACCCAGGCCAGTCAGTTGCAAATATTGGCTGTGACCACTGACCACCAACCTCTGCCCTCCATGGAGGATCAGCTGTGCAGGGGTAGAGGGTGGTGCTCCAATGTAGTTTGTAGATGTCCACTGGGTATGAAGGCCCTGGGGTTTCCTGGGAGGTGCCGGCCAACATCAGCCCCCACCTGTGTTTTTCCTGGGGCCACCCTGCCTGAGCTATAAAGCAATTGGAGATGGTTGCTGCTTGTGCTGGGCTTGGAGATTCCCAGGGGAAACTCATGTCAAGAATCAAATAAATGATTTGGAACATAAGAAAGCAAAAAACAACCAATCAGAACAACAGGAAGAAATAGAATCTCCCCCCAAAACAAGGAGAGTGTAAGCAGCCTCTGGGACAACTTCAAGCATTTTAACATTCACATAATAGGGATGCCAGGGGGAGAAGAGAAAGAGCAAGGAATTGGAAATCTATTTGAATAAGTGAGTATACCCTTGATTAGACAGGGAATTCAGCGGTATTTCTGATGGGGAAATAGATTATGTTTTAGATATATTGAGTTTGAAATCTCTGAGGGATATCTAAGCAGAGATGTAAATTAAGAAGCTGACTATATGGTTTGTTGTCCAGGGATTGAATTCAGGGATAAAAATACAGATTTGGAAGAACAGGTCTTGACTGATGACATGAAAGTTCGTAAAGAGCTGATGAAAGTTTTGAATATGAGATCAGGACATCGATAAGTAAAGGTCCTGAAAAACACCAGAATGTAAAGGATGGGTCCAAAATGTAAGCCTGAAAGACACTAAGAAGAAACAACAGGAGAGGGGGACTGAGACTGGGGGGGGGGGGGGGGGGTTGATGTTAGAAAAACCCAGAGAGGAGGACATATACTGCTGAGTGATTAGAGCAGAGCAAGACAAAAGTGTGTCATTGCAGTGTGCAATAAAGAGGCAAGTTGTTACTGTGGTGCATGCAAGTTCTGCGGGGTTTGGGGAACAGAAGGAAAAATTCAGTGGCTTGAGAAATAACCACCAGGGGAAACTCTTCTATTGTACTCTCCGGGGATGAAGACCCTAGGTTTGTCCAAGACCTTAGCTCTCAGCGTTTGGGAAGTGAGTGTGGTATGACAAAATGGAGAGAATGAGCTATAAAGCAATTGGAGATGGCTGCTGCTTGTGCTGGGCCTGGAGATTCCCAAGGGAGACCAAGCTGCTTTTCCATATGAATGGCTGATCTTGACTCATGCTCAGAAGAAACCTGGTTATATTGACTCAAAGAGAAGGGAATGAAGAACTGAAAATGTTTGCTTTGTATTCAAGTATAAGAAAGACTTGAGTGTTTTTCTAGCTCAAGGAAGAAGAACAAGCAGAAGGGATATGTTTGTATAAATACATATATACGTACATATACACACGTATGTGTGTGTGTGTGTGTGTATGAAAGAGAGAGAGAGGAAATGTGATTGAGTGAGGATGCTGAGCAGGAAGCATAGGGTGGGACCAAGAGACTAAAAATGAGAAAGTCATTTTCCAACTTCCTGACATATTTTCAACTCACAATCTAGGAATGACCTTTTCAATATGGTAGCCAGTGGCCACATGTGTCTCTTGAACACTTGAAAATGGCTAGTCCTATTGAGATATATTATAATTATAAAATATACACTGGATTTCAAAGATTTTATATGTAAAAAGAATGTAAAATACCTATGTAATAATTTTATATTGAATCCATAGTAAACAGGATCATTTTAGATAGATTGGGTTACATAAAATGCACTATTAAAATTGGTTTTATCTGTTTCTTTGTAATGTGGCTATCAGAAAATTTTTAATTACGTCTGTGTCTCACAACAAGTTTTTTTTGGACAGTGGTGCTCTATGAGGACTCTGCATCTCCATTTGGAACCTGTGACTATCCTTGGGCACCAAACGTACGTCTAGCAAGCTGTCACCAACAATCCCCATGTCCAAAAACTAGGCCCAGCATTCCTCCTGTGAACCTTTGTTTTCGTTTTGTTGTGCTTCCTCAGAAGGTTAAGTCTGACGTGCAAAGTTTGGGATAGAGGTTGTGTTATTTAAATCTCCAGTAGCATGCCGTTCTTGCTCTTTGTTACATGTCACATTCTCCCAGTGGTTCTAATTTTCTTTTGCTCCCAAGCAATTATTTTTGTTATTGTTCATATGACCTACGTTATTTTTATCCTTCCTTGAGGTGCTCATCTTGTTCAATAATTTCCTCAAGCTCTTTCTCTTTCTCTCTAGCAAATAGATCGATCATTTTTATAACCAAGATAATTTGTCTTAGGCTTAAGCAGGAAAACACATGCAGCCATTTGTATAATTAAATTAGTATCTTTAAAGGTCCACTCTCCTTTGCCTCTCACCATAAATATATCCCCCTGCAAAAGGCTGGAGTAAGTGATCTTTTTGTTGTACTTGGTAGTCCCCGAGATCCTAATCAAGAAGAAACTTCTGGCAATTCTTATTTGCAATGTGTTGACACATCGTTCTCTTCCATTCTCCTGCCTCCACCTGTGACTCTCCTAGCCCCTTGCAAACTTCCTCTGTGTTAGGAATTACTACCGTATTTTGCTATGTATAATGCACACCCATGTTTTTGGCCCAAGCTTTCAGGAAAAAAATCTTTCATTTTAATTTTTTGATTCAATATTTTATTTACATATAAAACCAGTTATCATGTCCCAGGGTATCATTTTGCATACAGATATCATTATTGCTCTCTAGAGTTACTCTTTTAATGCATAAGCATAAATAACAGAATTAAAAACACTTATATAGATACAGAAATAGAACTACCCATGTATAATGTGCGTCCTTATTTTTCCCTCAAAAATTAGGGCAAAAAAAGTGCATATTATACATGGCAAAATACGGTAAATGCAAAATGTTGAACCAAATATTCTAAATTTCTCCCTCACTATTCCTTGTCACTTGCTGGGTCTCTTAACTGAGAGATCTGATTCTGAAAAATACTGAATTTTATCTTGTCTCCTGAAGAGTTAATGAAAGTTAAGAAGATTATATAAATATCTATCTTTATTTACTTCAGTCACTTGGCACTCTGTGGTGCCTGTTTTGGTGCTCAGTCTCAATGCTAATTCAAAGACCTTAAACATATACTCATGCTCTTCTTAAGGTTCTGTAAAGAGTCTAAAAATCTGGTCTGAGTTTTTGCAAAGATAGTTGTAACTTGTGTGATGTAACTCATTTATTATAATGGAATTTTAATGGAAACTCTCTTGAGTGCCTGTGTCTTTCAATGCTCTTGTCAGCAACATTTTCAGCCATAAGAGGGGAGTGATGTTTATTTTATTACTACTAACTGGAAGAAAATATATAATCTTAGTTAAGTGTCCTCATAAAAAGATTCCTCTGTTGCTTTCTCCAGAGTTCTTTATTAAATAATATTTTATTGCCAATATTCAGCTTCTATAAATTTTATGTATGGTCTGAAATAAAGGAGCAGTTGTCTAAATGCTTCTTTGCTGATCTTGTAAAATAGAAAGAAAACTTGAGGAAAACAACATTTTACTTTCAGCTAGTTTTTAAGTAGAAAGGATTTTAGGATAGGAACTTTTCTCCTAACTAGAGTTGATATTTGTATAATTACACAGAGACATGAATTCCAGATTGTTTATACCCTTTACTCACTTAAAATATAAATATAATAAAAATAAAATCTTAATGCTTTGTAAGAAAATATTATTTTATTAGTAAATGCAATATTATGTGTAAATTTAAAAATCCCAGAGTTTAGCAATGATTCATATTTGGATTGAGATGTTATTGACCCATAACATTGTGTAAGTTTAAGGTGCATAATATGTTGATTTAATAAATTTGTACATTGCAATATGATTACCATAATAACATTAATGAACACTTCTATCATGTCACATAATTATCATTTCTTGTGTGGTGAGAACTTTTAAGATCTAGTCTCTTAGCAACTTTAAAGCATATAATACAGTATTAATGACTATAATCATTATGCTATGCATAAGGTTTTCAGAACGTATCCATCTTCTAGTTGCAAGCTTGTTTTTGCTTATCCACGTGTTCAATAAATTACGCTCCACCTTTCTGGAGAGGACTGGTTCCTCAGCTATGAATGATTTCAGTGTTGAGGCAATCTTTCTGCCTGTCATATATTCATCAAAAACTAATATACGATGTTCCGCACTGGAATTTTTTTGTAATGCATTAGGTTTTGGCTGCCAACTGCAAAAAGAACAGAAAAAGTGAGAACAGATTAATGTTATTAAAAATGCACCAGCAAATTATCCTTCAATAGCTGCCTTTGAAGTAGAAATTACCTCAAATGACTTCCTTTCTTACAGAGGGGCCACTGCACCTCTTTTCTGCAGAAGGTCAGGGTTATCACTCATTCCATTCTGGTGCCAACCCTGGCACATAGATTCCTGAGGGCTACTGAGCAGCACAGAGCAAAAGATCTTCTGTCATCATTGGTCAATAACTGTAAAGAAAAGGTTAAGCAAAGCAAGATTTCTTACACTACATGATCACAGAGGTTGTTCTCTGAGGATGAGAATGAGGAGAAATTCTGTAGTGTCCATTTTTGATTACTGAGTGCGGTTCATGCCTGTGCCTGTGCTAGGGTCACAATATTGTCATCACTTCCCACTGAGAAAAGAAGGGGATTCAGCTCAGTTACAAAGAAATGATAAGGCTTTCAGGGAAAAAAGAAAAAACAACCCGTAATCGTTAATGAATGATTTAATTCCAACCAAAACTAAGTGCTGTACATAACTCCAGAAATACTAAAACAGTGCAGACATCAATATTGGGACCCAAGGCTCTCTGGTTTATGTAATGAAGGAGATCTGCTAGAAACAAGCAGAATTTTTTAGACCAGCTACACATCTCTATGCTTCTGTTTGCCACCTTAATGCCCAGAGTAGCAGATTTCCCTATTGCTTATTTCCAAGAGTTTGGAGAGTTAAGAAGAGGATAAATGCAATTTGATCTACTTTTCAGAGTTTCATCCAAAGCTAAGAACAATATAGTAGGTCTTAAGTAGTCCAGGTCTCATGGCAAGGTGCTTCAATATCAAAGTGGACCGTGTTAAGAAGGTGTGAAGTTCTACCAGTATTTATCATCAACCACCTCAAGGCTAAATCAAGAGAAGACTAGGAAATTCAAGAGAGCTAGATTAAGAATTTTTCTGGAGATATTGTGCAACCCCTATGCACAAGGAGAGAGGATGATGGTGCATCCCCACCACTGCAAGTCTAGAAAAATAAACTTGGCAAGATAAACTACAAGTGTAGTAGATGCTGTTAGCATCATGCCTGATCCCAGTAACTGGGTGTCACCCTCCGGTCCTTGCTGAGCCTACATCATTGGCCTATAGCCAATGATAACAGTACAAAATGCATGTTTCCTTGCTTTATCATTGCGACGAATTCTGTTCTTACTCCAGGTACCCTCATGAGATCAGCTGAAATGAGACTTCATCTAACATTGTGTCTTTTCTTACACATGCTTTTCCTCTCTCTCCCTTTCTCTGAGATATGCTCTGAATAAATTAAATGCTTTCAAATTTCCACCTCAAGCTTTGTTTTTATGGAACCCATTCTAAGAAAACAGGTATGTTTTAGGACATAGGGTCTGGTACCTAGTTCATACCTGGAAAAGTCTAGCGTGTAGGGCTCTGGCTTGTCATCAGGGCACCACCTGGGACAGCAAGGAAATTAGTCATATGCAGACCCCAGGAAAGCAAGCCAGCTACAGCTATCTTGGCAAGGACCTTGCCTGACCAGGCTCATTTTCAAGGAGTACAACAATCTCTGTAGGGATTCTTAGGTGTTCACGAAGAGAAAGCATCAAAAGGATTAGATACACACAGTCTCATATCATCACTGGGGATAGAGATCCCTAACGGACGCATACAGCATCCCTTGTAAGAAAGAACCTGTATTAAAAATGTTACACCCAGAGGGGGTCACTGTGAGATTTTTTAACTCAGGGAACAAGATTTATTTTATCAGTTTTATTCCTTCATTCTCTGCCTGCTTTAATGCGAGATGGGCCTGCCTCAGTAACTATTAAGGGGACAGACACAGAATGAAGAAATAGGAGAAACCCTTCATAATCCTCTTCTCCCCCTGATGGCTTCACAGCCTAAGGCAGGTCCAACCTGAGTAAATAAAGACATTTTCTATTAAATGAGAGTGTGAAGATTTGATATAAGACTGGAATAAATTTTTACTACTTGAGGGTTAGTTGGAAAGAGATGGAATTCTCTTGAAATTCATTCAAAAGACAAAGGGAAACAGGTCAACACAGGAGGAAATGCAAATGAATAAAGCTACCGGCTGCTTGCACCTTAAAGATCCTGGCCTGTTCATGAAACCTGTGGCTCACCTCTAAATGTCTACTAAACAGTAATAAGGCCCTCTCTGCTCCTTGCTATCTAGTGAATTACTTTGAACCTTCGGTCCTGCTACCTGGTGAATCCAAAGTCCTTCCCAACGTTCCTGTAGAGTCCCAGGAGGATGCACGTTCTCATGGTCACATTTGTCCCTGGGAAACTCCATTTACATCAGAGTTCCCTTTCCATGTGTCTTCCACAAAATTAACTCAGTGTCAGAAAGGTCTAATGGACATTTTTAGTTATTGCCCAGGATATGATCTCTTTCCTTTGATGAAGAGTTTAATTCCCATCTACTGTTTTCCTAGCATTTCTAAAGCTAAAATATGGGAGTATAAAATATAGGTTTGCCCAGTCCATTATGTCTGCTTATGAGCTAGTTGCACAAAGAACTAGAGACAAGGGCGAGTTTTAATTCATTTTAATGAATGGCAGTAGTAACAGCCAGTCAGAGGCCGAGCCAGTCATCACTGGTGTCCGGTGTCCTGGCTCAATGGGGACAGCCCTGTGCAGGAAAGCAGCATTCGGTGGTTTACAGATGCAGCAGTTGATGGACGAGATTCTGTGGTATGGTTTGGTCATGCTTCTCTCTGTTCAGCTTCCTTTTTTTTTTTTCTGCCTATTTTCTTAGTCAGTTTCCTCAGACTTCCCAGAGACTCTATAAACTACCAAAACATGTTTCAAGAATATCAGTTTCCAATTAAATGACCCAGAGTCAATTTTGCTTGCTTTAATACAAATCTTAATTAACAATACAAGAATGGAATGTAATTTAACAATGTAGGACCACGGAGAGGATTGCACTGCAGAGTGGCATTTTATAATCTCTGTTTTTTTCCTTCTCTTATCAATTTACTCTCCCCCTTTTTCCTTCTTCCCAGAGGTCCAAATACTACATCCTCCTTTTATCATGAAGAAGAAGTCCACTCATTCTAGGTGCCTGCACAATCCTAAAAGGCACTCACTTTTATAAAGGGAACTCCAATGCACTGGCCCCATATGCCTTCACAGCAATAGGGGTTTTAACTATCATAAATAAATGAATAAATAAAAATATGTTTATTTGAGCAGTGTGATTTATATATATGTTTGTATGTATATGAATCCGCATATATGTATGTCTCACATTTGTCTACATTTCAGATAATTATTTCAAACCTAACTTGTATTTACTGTTATCATTTATAGTCTATATTAGAATACTACAGATAATGTGATTCAAAATTATAGTGCATATAATGATTATTATGGTGTACTTAAATTTATTTTAGCCAATGTTCAGACAAACTAATTTGATGACTTAAATTTGTGAAAGTAATTTATAAATCTATAAACAAGTGCTTCTTTACATGATAAATTGAATCAAAATTTTAAATAGACAACATTAAAGTAATTAAAAGACATTATAACCTAAGGATTACTATGACAAATAAATTCATTATCTGGCAATAATAGATAACATTTATTGGGAGCTTAGAGTGTACAAGATGCTTTTTAAGTGCTCAATGTGTATTAACTCCCATATAGGATGCTCAGAGCGCCCTATGAAATAAGGACTATTATTACTCCCATCTTACTGATGAGAAAACTGAGACAGTAGATTGATGTTTTCAAGCTTATCCATCTGGAAAGTCTCAGAGCCAGATTCCAAACCCAGGCAACCTGGCTCAAGAGTCTGTGTTTCCAGCCACAGGCCAACGGTGCCCTGAAGTAAATGACATTAGTAGCATACAAAGAGGAGACACATTAAAACCGTCATTTTTTCCTTCAACTTTTGCCCCTTTTAGGACAAAATTTTATGATATAAAATATTCCATTAGTATAAATTATGCAACTTTGAAATACCACCAACTTCCTGAAGCCCAGAATATAATGATAAAAGCAACGTGACGCTAATACAAATGTTAGGTGGCTTTCAAGTGCTTGTAACTTCCGGTATTCCAATCTTAAGCTACTGGTCTGACCTTAAATATATACTATTGATTTTAGTTTCAATTTCTCTACCATTCACTACATTTTAACTGAAAACTATATAGCCTCTTCTCTCAAAGACATTAAAACAATCATGATAATATTTTTGTCATTTTGAGGGTGTTCTTCTCTTCTTCAACCTCACAATATTATTTTCAGTCTTAGAGCTTTTAGGCTCTTTCCCTTCCCTTTGCTTCCTCATTTCCATGGACTCCCAAATCATTTGGCTTATTCAGCAATCCTCTCATCAGTATTGTGTTTTCTTTTTGTACTTTTTTATTTCTTGAACATCCTTAAAAGCTCAGTCATTGGACCTACGCAATTCTTGGGGGACACGTGCCCCTCCTGCCAGCTACCTTTCATGGTCTCCTCTATCATCTCATACCATTTCCTCACCAGTACCCATCAAACCTGCAGCGTTTATTGTACCCGAGGGCACACAGATAGAAAGGCACAGACTTGAGAACTGACCTACTTTCTATCGGCCTTCTCAGCCTATGGCCTTAACCTCCGTGTTTGTTCCTGCTTTGACTTACAGAACACCACCACAGGGATAACCGCCGTGGCCTTAAGTGTAATAAATTTGTCCTTGCTTTATCCTCCTCTCTCTGCGTAAAATGCTCTTCTCTTCTTTGTGTTTCCCCTGAATATAAATATATCATCGTACTCCCCACATTTTCTTCTATGTCAATTTTTCAAATTCTTCACTGCCCCCACATGCTAAGAACTTGCTAGCCCAAGCCTGAGGCAAAACGCTCATGGGTAATTTATTTCCTGATCCTTATACCCCTACTCATTCACAATCCTATTAAGTGCTCATTTGGGGTGCTTTTAAAATTTAATTTAATTTTTATTGGGATATAATTGACATAACTGTGTAAATTTAAGGTATCCAGTGTGTTGATATAATACATTTATGTATTGCAGTATGATTATCTCTATGACATTAGCTAACTCGCCTATCACATCACATACTTATGATTTCACCTTTGTGGTGAGAACAGCTAAGATCTGGTCTCTTAGCAACCTTGAAGTTTATAATACATTATTGTTAACTATAATCATTATACTATGATATGTATGTACAATGGGATTTAATTCAGCCATGAGAAAGAAGGAAATCCTGCTGTTTTTGAGACAGCAGGGATGGACCTTGAGGGCATTATGCTGAGTGAGTTGTCAGACAGAGGAAGACAAACACTGTGTGGACGGTTGGTTTCACGCTTGTATTAGAATCTGAAAAAGGTGAACGCAAATTGGAGCTCATTTCTATATCTATGACTTGCCTGGAGTCTAAACCCCTTCTACATTTATTTTCAATAAAATGATTTTTTTATTCTGATATCTTACATTATCTTACCTATCTTATTAAAAATTAATTTGTATCTATTTTTTTATCTTCCACAAAAATATAACATAGCTTGAAAATAAGGTAAGAGTTGGAAGAAATTTAGTAATGACATGACTTTAGGGATTATATAGAGTGGTTTACCTGTGGTTTCCCTTTCTGCAGTTTCAGTTGCCTACAGTCAGTTGCAGTCTGAAAATATTAAATGGAAAATTTCAGAAATAAGTCATTCATAAGTTTTAAATTGTGTACCACTTTGAGTAGGGTAGTGAGATCTCTTGCATTTTGCTCCGTCAGACCAGAATATAAATGGTCCTATAAAAACGTGTTGAGCATGTTCACGAAACAGTAGCTCTGCTCCCCCCCACCCCGCCCCCCCGATCACATTGCAGCCTTTTGGGACATCAGATGGACTATTCTACATAATGCTTGTGTTCAGGTAATCTTTGGTTTACTTAACAATGGCCCCAGATTGCAGGAGCCTTAAAGCGGTCACCCTTTAAGGGAACAGGTGAAAATTCTCAATGTAATAAGGCATTTTATCATCTCACATCATTACAAGAAAAAATGGTGGGTATGCTACAATAAGATATTTTGAGAGAGAAAACCACATTTATGTAACTTTTATTAAGTATATCGTTAAAATTGTTTTATTTCATTATTAGTTATTATTGTATATAGCTTACTATGCCTAATTTATAAAATAAACTTTATCATAGATATGTGTGTTTAGGGGAAAATGCAGTACATATTGGATTCAGTACTATCTGTGGCTTCATGCATTCACTGGGGGCCTTGAAATTTATAGAGAAGAGGGTGTGCACTAGTATAGTTACATTGCTTTATTTTACAGATGAGGAAACATGCTGGAGAGATTCTTTGAAATCCTGGGTCCTCGTGGCCCATTGCACTGTCTCTTTGTCACTCATCACAAGAGGCTTTAGTCTCAGTAGATGCTTAGTAAAATGTGTTAGGTTTACTTTTAGTTAGATACAGGGAGAATGTTTTGGTAAAATTTAATTTTCACTGAGACTACTTAGGCAAACTCATTTCAAACCAGCCCCTGGGAACTTTAAAACAACAGAGTAATGACTCATTAATCTACCTTCCAGATCTTGCTAATATAAAATTATGACTTTGGCAAATAGCTTTCAATACCATGGATACCATCTGTTACTCTTTTGTGGTTGAGTCACGCAGCATTGTACTTCCCAAAAAGTAATATGAACCAAGTAATACACCAATCAAAACATATCAAGCGAGAACCTGAATGAAAAAGAGAAAGCAGTTTATTAAGTGAATATTATTGTGTATTTCTATGATAAATATTATAGTAAACTGCATCTTTTCATTTTAGTAAATTAAGTTGCAAAGCTTTGACAGTATATAATGTCTTCATGGTTCACATGCTCTAGTGTTTAATTTCTAAATCACATTTCCTGAAGCACACATTTCTGAAACTAATATTATTTAGAACCAACATCAGGTTAAAGGCAGAATTAATTTTTATTTGATTATGCTTATATAAGAAATATGCTCCATTGATACAATGTTATTTATCATTTAAAATTATTACCTATCTTATGTCTTCCAGAATGCTCATTAGGTAAAATTGGTATACTTTCTATATGTCTTGTTATATTACTCTATTATGCCCTACATAGTTTCAGATATATCTAAAATATAAACTCCTTGAGATCAGAGACTATGACATTTAACTTCCTTATACATTTATTGTATATTATGCATATTAAGTATTCAAAAAATATGTAATTGACTTGATTCCTCATTGAGTTTGTGGCAAATCAGTGCCTTGGGTGGTAGACCTAAGCCTCAGGGCATATAAGGGATGATGCCAGGCTTCAGAGGTTGACAGCTCTTTTCCAAAATAGAGGCAGCAATTTTGAGGCAAAACAAGGAAAAGGGAGGAGGAGACAGAGCTGGAGGAGGGATCAAGAAATTTAGTAGAATATTACCATATTTTGCCATGTATAATGTGCACCTATGCTTTTGTGCACATTATACACAGGGTTATTATATCTGTTATTATACCTGTGGTATATAATCATTATACCTATGTATAATGTGCATCCTTATCTTTCCCTCAAAAATTTGGGCAAAAGTGCACATTATACATGGCAAAATACAGTACGTATTGTGCAACTGACATACCTTTTAATCTCCAAGTCAGCAGTCAGCTCTCTATTGTTTAGTGAGGCTTCGATTTAGAGGATGCATGTATGTGAATGCATGTGTGTATGGTTGTTCTCTGTTCCATCTCCTGGAGGATATGAGACTAAAAATGGTCATTCTAAATGGAGAAGGTCACAGATGCCATCTGTATGTTACATCCTCAGTGTAGATTCATGTTTCCTTTGATAGGAATTAGAAAATTCTGGCATTGGATGATGAAATTTGTGGTGAAAGACTTGCCTACCACTTCTAGCCCATAACTGTTAAATAACCTTGGCTTTCTAATCTAAGTAGCTTCAGGATCTCCATATGTAAACATTAGTATCTACTCACAAAACCTACTGGGATTGCCCATGAAAATATCTGTGCATACATAACAATGTAACAGACATGCCAACAATTAACAACCAAGTTATGAGAGGAATTAGGTAAACTCTGTGACATTTTATAAAGGCTCTCTAAAAGTGATCCCAATAATTATGCATGCCTTTTAAAAATCTTTCTCTCATGAAGAAAGCTCTAATGGCTTTTATTGGCTCTTTATGTAAATATATAAAACAAAGACAAATTTCACTGTATTTTCTGCTTTTTGTATATATTTTCTTCTCTTCACATCCACTTTCTTACCTGCCAATCTTCTCTGCCTCCACTTTAGCTCCTTCTTCCTAGCAAATTATCTTGGCCTCTTTCTATATTAAATAAATTCATCAGTAATAAATTTACTTTGCTTCTCTGGTGTTCATTGGTTGAAAATCTGGTAGGTCAAAGAACTTGGGGCACACAAAGATGACTCAGATTTTGTCTCAGTCTTTGAAGTTGTCCTGTTGTTCGTGTCTGGCAGCTTCCTCTCCTTGGGGAAATCACTTTTCAAGACACAGAGTGGGCATATGACCGTGAATGGAGCCAAGGATAAGGATATTAGCCAGCAAGGTCAGACAGAGTCTTTTTCAGTGATTCACATAGAAAGAAAAATAAAAAAGCATTTTCTATCGTGATTGTTAAACTAAGATGATGTGAGCCTGGAGCTGCCAACAGCCATCTTGCCTGCCAACTAGACTTCATGCAAAATAAATTTAAGTGGAGAATTAAATTGTTAGTGTCCACTCGTAGGATTCCCAGGAATATTGGGCAATAAATTCTCCTTTAGCTTAAGCTAATTTAAATTGGCTTTCTGTCACTGGCAATCTAATGTGTCCTTATGAATACAGCCTTCTAAGAGTTTCTAGTCTAATGAAAGAACACAGCTGGAGTGGCAACATTGTCCTGCAGTGACCAAGTTGAACAGTACATTATTTCCACTTGTGATGGAAAGCAGCAGCAGTATTGCAATAATATATTGCTACTGCGCCAGCCCCATTTCTCCTTAATTCCTAGATTCCAGAGTTTCAAAGGTGCCCTCCAGCTGTAGTGGCGACACTCAGGATATGAGGATAGGGTGAGGAGAACGGAGTTAAAACTGTCTTCTCAGCAATCTCACCCACCCCATGATCTCTAAGACCAAGGCGAAAAATCAAACAAGTAACTAAACGAATATAACTATACACAGGGAATGTCTGGCCCCAAACTCGTTTATCCAACTGAATTGACACTCCAGTGCTCTGCCTATTTATTTTTGGAACTACCACTAGCTGCATTAAGTAGGAACTAGTCTTGTACTAAAATTCTAACACTTGTTAACACCCATTCTGGACTCTTGTTTGCAGTGTGGACAGATGATAGGAAATTGTGAAAATCTTACTTTTTATATCTACCATATTTAGCTTCCTTCTTTTGAAAATGCCTCTTAAAATTATAATCATAAGTGGCAAATAGTACTCTTTCAAATTCTCTTTAAGAGTGTTGATAATAATAAAGGTCAAATGATAAACTTTGATGAGTACAAAGTATAAGAAATGCCTTATTAATGAAAAGTGACAAATAATAATATTCTTTCTTCCCAACATTTAAACTTTCCATCTGTACAGATCATCTTGCAGAGGATTGTAATGGTCAGAAACAAACTGCAGAGAGTAAAATAGAAGATATTAAGAGCAATCGTTAAAGTAAAAAAAAAGCAAAGTGCAAAGAAGTATATATAATTGTATCTTTTGTTTAATGAAGATGGGTAAGTAAGAAACTCTATCTTTAAAGAGATTAACCCAAGAAGAGACACAAGTAAACAATAAATGTAGTCATCCAGGGGAAATGAGGGAGCAGAGTAGAGGGAAAAGCAAGCAAAGGGCACATTTCTAAAATACGTTTTGTACACTTTTGTATAGGGAGCATGTGAATATTCTATATATTCCCCCAAATAACTCTTAATCATAAGGATAGAAAAAAATGCAGAAAGTAAGCTTAGTAAAGTTAACCCAACTATTTTCCAAATAAATAACATGATCACACTAAAAAAAAAATAAATAAAACATATAAAAGGACTAATCCAAGTAGATTTTTACACAGAGTTTATCTATACTCAATTTTGTAATCAGGGAAAAAGAGCAAACAAAACCTGGACTCTCTTGAATGGTTTTGTTTTGTTGATCTGGTTTGGTGAAGCAATTCTAAAATTATTTTAGTTGTATAAGGATTAAACAAATGAGTAATGTTGAAATTATTGAGAACCACAATTCTCAGTGTAGAAGTAAGGAGATAAAAAGATGGAATGAGATAAGACAAGGAGGAAACGTGGAAATGCACTGAAGTAGAAGACACCAGTATAAACTAATAATAGCGTGCCCCCAATTACTGGCGTTTTTTCCATCATAATCACCATCACCATCCTGGTCAATTTCAGTTGCTATGGTGATCTTCTTTTTCTTCCTGGATAGGGTTGCGGCTCTTAGATGAAGAACTGCACTGAGGTTCCCTCAGGTTCTCTGGAAGCTGTGCCAAACAATGGGGCTCAGTCTGATATTGATGTGCATCTATATCAATCATTGCTTTTGTGATTATTATATGTCCATTACTATGCTTGGATTTGGTTATCACTTTCACTAGAGATTAGTAAGTATATTGATGTGGGAAGACAACAGCTTTATAGTTACCAAACGTTTAGAGTTTGTCAATCCTCTGAGTCTCAGTTTCTTCATCTACAAAATTTGTACATTGGAACAACCAATTTAGAAACCAGTTTGTTAGTGACCAGTAAAATTGAAGAAATAAATTTTCTGATACCAGCAGTCACAACTGCTACATATATACCCTCAAGAAATTCTTGCATACGTATACCAAGATATAAACAGAATGTTCACAGAAGCATTGCTTATAGTAGCTGAATACTGGAAACAATCCAAATGTCCATTAACACTAAAATGAATAAGTAAATCGTGGTATGATTATACTTCAGTGAAAATGAGAAAATCAAAACAAAACTAGAGAATGAAGATAAATCTCACAAGTTAGGATGAGCCAAAGAATTGAAACTTAAAAGAGTATATATAGTATAAGATCTATTTACAGGTTTAAAATGAATTATATTACTTGGGATGAATACATAGATGGTAAAACTATTTATTTAAAAGAAAGGAATCAATTATCACAAAATTCTAGAGTGGTGGTCTCTATGGAGGAGGTAGGGGCTTGGGACCTTGGAAGGGGTTGGTAATAATACTCTATGTCTTCAACTAGATTATATTATCATCATTTTGGTGGTGAAAATATGGGAGTTCATGGAGTTATGTTATATGAGTGTTAGCTTTATAATTATTAAGGTAAACACATTTATTTTATAAACTTTAAAAATGTATTTCATCTAATAAAGTTGTAGCACTTTTTAAAAAGTCAGTTCTAACAGGCAATTCTTAAAATGGTTTGAAAAAATCTCATTATCATTAAAGTTGTGTCTAGAACAAAAGGTAAAATATTTAAAACAATATTAAGCTTATAGTTATATATAATTAAGAAAATATTCTCACATACTTTAGTAGGTAAGATGATATTCATTTACATGGAAAAATCCTATTATATTTAGTAAAAAAATCAATCTCATGTTGGCTTGATTTAAAGGTATTTTCTAGAATAAAAGAAATCAGTTGTAATATTAACTCTAATGTTTCTATGTGTGCTTCTGTACAATAAGGTGTTCCAGACTGAATTTATTAAAATGTGGATTAATTTCCTGGTATTAGTTAATGGTTTATAGGGTATACAATAACTCTAGCTTTTTACATTACTCATTGACTCATTAGCTTTTTGATAAACTAATTGGGAAAGTGACCCATACAGATGTGTTCTAATGATGTCAACATTCAAATAAAGTTTTTGCAGAGATCATTGAAATTTTGTGGTTGAACATCTCCATTATTTATTTTTTGGAGTTAGAATGGAAAAGCCATAGTGATTTAGGAGTTATAATATGAATTACATATTGGCTCCAAAAAACACATGTGTTTAAGACGCTCTGTGGTAAGACTCTGGCTCGAAATGTATTAACACCAATAGGAAGGGAAATCCCAGAATACATAAATCTCCTTCCAGATCAGAAAGAGAGGCTATGTGATAATGTTAATAGGGAAGAACAAGTGATGAGCGGTAGTAATTTGTATTTGTCTTTTACTTCAGATTTTACAGTGAGTTTTTACATCTCTCATTCACATGATAACTGGATAGAGACATGACTTACGCCCATACTCAGATGAGATTGTGCATGTTCATGGAGTGTAAGCGTCTAGAACAGGATTGCTCAGTTACTTATTTCAGTTTCTTTCTAAAAGAATATTGGGACACTAAATGACCAAGAGACCTAAGACAAAGTTTCTGCCATGAGGAAATTCTTTTCCTCTTTTTCACTCAAGGAGCGAACCCAGTGCTAAATGTTATACTCAGATTAAGTATTGAAAAAATAGAGAAAATAGGAAAACTTCTTTATCATTATCCCTGCTTTTGTCGTTGGGATAGATCTGTATGATAAAAATTGTTTAACACAGTGCTGGTATTGTACTAATAACTTTCATCGAGGAATATAATTAAACAATGAGTAGTCATATTTAAAAAATTAATCTTGATTCTTCACGCTGTCTGTTCTTTGCCATATTCTTTATCAAAAATTACTGAGGATTTGGGTATGAATTAATTTTCAAAATGTATTATTCTTCTGATCTTTTCCCTAATAATGTCTAGTAATAGAACTGAGCTCCATTTCATTTACTAAAAATTAATGAATAAGATTTTGACAGAATCCAATTGTATTTTATTCTTTAAAATTATTTCAGAATTTACACACATGACCCATGGACATGAACTGAGGGGAGAGGATTACTAGAGTGAAGGAAGGTACCAGAGGCAGGAGGACAAAGGGAAAAAAATTGGGCAAGTATAACAGTATAATCAATAAAATATACTTAAAAATAAAATAAAATAATTTCAATTAGGTATAATGACTATTGTTTAACATAAGAAAATTAAGTCATTTTGTTATAAGTTAAGGTATTGACTACATACTGTAGAGTGAATGTTTTATAAGGTAGAAATAGTGTGCTTAAGCATGCAACAAACTTTATGCCTTCCAGCAATATACAGTACACTAATTTCCATTCTTGAAAAAAAGAAAGAGAAAATTACTTCCCCCATTGGTTTTAGATAAATCATTTCAATTATCTGTGGCAAGATCATTAAGCATAGTTCATTTTAATTTTTAATGTAAATTAGATTATTTATAAAATAATCCTAGGAGAACTAAAACAAAATATATACACCTATTATTTTAATGGATTTGTGTTAAAACTGGTAATTTTGATAATTGCTATGCTTTGGATTTTAGTTTAATATATATTTCTTAAAATCATGTCCTGTGCCAGCCCTGGCCAGGTAGCTTAGAGTGTTGTCCTCATATGCCAAGTTTGCAGGTTTGATCCATTATCAGGGCACATACAAGAATCAACCAACGAATGCATAAATAAGTGGAACAACAAATCTCTCTCTTTCTCTTCTGTCTCTCTCTCTCTCTCTCTCCCACCTTTGCTCCCATTCTAAATCAATAAAAAATAGTTTTTTAATGTCATATACCAAGCTATTATCTAGGAGAAGAATCTGAGACAGGGATTCATTTTCAAGTATTCTCAGGAGAAGGGAAAGAGGCATGAGTTTAGAGCAGAGGAGACTTACGCCAGGAGGTAGTTTCAGTTTGGGACTAGTTTTGGGGTGAGCTCAAGGAAGCTCTGGAGCATGACTTGTGCCATAGACTTTGTCCCACCTGGAAGCAAGGGGCAATCACTCGTACTTCTATGCCAGTCAGTCATGGACTGAGGCCAGCCCTATGTGGTCTTAGAGGGTTTCTTTTACATGAAGTCATTTGTTAGGAAGGCAATGGCAGCCAGGAACCAACACTTGAGCTGGCAGTTAGGGCCCTAGATTGTAAAGAATATTTTGGTGAGGCACCGATATCTACTAATATAAGAAAGACATTCTGCCCTTTAGATATTGTATCTACAACCAAAACAGTGACACCTGTCTATATTGTGAAGACATCTCTCCAAGAATATCTGCCAATTAATTCAAGGAAAGCTCCATAGTATTGGAGACTTAGTGGAAATCATGGTTAGTTTTATCTGTTTGAAGTGAAGGCACTAGCGGGAAGCAGAGAAACTGGTTGAAAACTAAGAGTCAATGATCTAGTTCACAGAGCGATTACATTCTGATCAGGATCTGAGAGCATATTTCTCAAAGAGACTTAGAACAAATCTGCTTAACAAGGGCTTTGTGCTTCGGGGTCTAGGGAGGCAGCATTGGAAGAGAGAGTGATTTTCCATCACAATTCTCCTTTTACATTACTCTTTGACTTAATAAAAGCCAACATAATTATGCCCCTCATCTATGGGAAGTACTTTCAGAATTTTCAGGTTTGCTCATGCTCTAGGCTACACCTAGAATGTTCTTCTCTGCATTCATCTCACCCTGTAAGACCCAGCCCACTGGTTACCTTTCCTGTGAACACTGTTCTACCTCTTTTAGGAAGAACAGTTGATTGCTCAACGCTTTGCACTTCTGCACTACTTTGAGTATGTGTTTGTCATCACACACATTTCATGTTTGAATTTTGTTTACCACATAAACTCTCCTTCTGAGAAGAAATTGCATCTTATTCATTCAAAGAAAGCCAGAAGGCAGTTGAATGACTAGAAGAGTAACAGATAAATAACTTAGGAATATAAAACATAATTATTTTGCCTCTCCCTTTATAAAATAAGGGAAGTTTGGGAAAGAGCAATCTATCCACGATTCTGCATGTGTTGCATGGCCTGGAAAGAGATGCTTCCCCAGTGTGGACCCTGACTCAGTCTATCTGTAATTTGGATTAGCTAGATTAATATTATTATGAAAAATTGCTTTAAAAATATTAAAAGCAATGTGCTTGCTACCTGTAGGTGCTCATTAAAGGATTGGTGAATGAGTTAATGGATTATAGCCCAAGGCTTAAACATGAGGATCACCCTGATCTTAGAAGCTTCATGATGTTGGGTGTGTCAGTGAACCTCTTTAAAACTCATAGGCTTGTTGGGAATTAAATGGGATTGTCCTTCCTACTTTCCTTTCTTCGTTCTTCCTTCCTTCCTTCCTTTTTTTATAGATAAAAATAGTGTCTCCCACAATTAATACACCGAAATCCTAACTTCTAGTACCACAGAACGTGGCCTTGTTTAGAAATTTGTTGCAGATGTTTTTAGTTAGGATGAGTAGAATGGGCCCCTGATCTAATCTGAGTGATGCCCTTAGGAAATAAGGAAACTTGGACAGATTGTTTTATGTCAGTCTCTCTCTGCCTATCAATAACCAATACTGTGGCTGGACCAGTCCTTGTTATTGTTATGATTGCAAGATGCCCTCAGCAGTAACTGTCAGGAAACTTTGGGGAAAAAAAGATTTATTACTTTCAGTTTCTAGAAATTACATGGCATACTGGGGCCACCCAGAGAGGTTGGACAGGGACAGGCCTGGGGCTCTTCTTTAATTGGGGCCAAGGGTGGGAGCCTCGGGTTTTGAGAGCTCACTCTTTATTGGTGAATTAAAAACATGAAAGTGGGAACTTAAAACCTGGGAAGGCATAAAAAACAAGCTGTACAATGGTCAGTTATGAAAACCAACCAAGATCTCTAAAACAAGGGAGCCTGGTGACGGGTGTGCCTGGCTTTTAACCTAGTTTTGAGGCTGGCAATGTGCTTATTTGAGACAGCCGTCCTTGAACTGTCTGCCTCAATCAAAACTTAAATCAGGCACTTGTATTACAAAAAGAAAAGCCAGCTGTCAGGGCTTACCCTGTGGATGTGCACAGAGGAAAGGCAATGAAAAGAGACAGGGGGAGGCTTCCATGTACACTGGAGAGAGAGGCCTGAAGAGAGTCTTTCCTCCCAGCCCTCTGAAGGAGCCAGTGCTGCTGAACTTGGATTAGACTCCTAGCTTCTGGGCCTGTAAGAAAATACATTTCTGTTGTTGAAGCCATTCAGTTTGTGGTGCTTTGTTAAAGCAAACTAATCTATCTATCTATCTATCTATCTTCTATCATCTGTCATCTTTCTATCTAATCTACAGTACTATAACACAGTGCCTGAAATATGGTTAACGTTTAAGAGCTACAATAAAATCAGCAAAATGGAAAAAATGTTAAGAGGAACTATTCCACAGAATACAATGGCCGTGGTGTTATTGTCACACCTAACCCAGGGCTTCTCTTTAAGCACTGGTAGCACTGCGTGTGTGAAGGAGAGTCAGAGCACAGAGTTCATACGGGCAAGAAATACAGCTTATTTATTAGGATCAGGAAGATGTCAGACCTGACATTTCCTTTCATTTTTATTTTATAATTTAATTTCTTACAGTTTTCTTGTAAATTGTTCACTCAAATTTATGTTGATATTTTACATTAGAGCTTATTTTAATGGAAATAAATGGATTCATGATATTTTGTATCGCTAACACCTCCATATGGAGAGGAAGCCTTAACACCTGACTATGCCTGGTGACAATAGCACTACAGATTGTTTGACAATAGGTATCTCACATTGAATGCTTGTGCCTTAAAAGGATGTTTAGAAGATGATCAGCTAATGGTCTTTTTTTGGAGCTCAGTTGTGCCTCTCTTCCCCATCCCTTATGCACATGGACTTTAACACTCCTCCCTCACACACACATTCTGCCATCTCCAAGACCTGGTGGCCCTGAAAGAAAGGTGGTCACCCATCACCATCATGGCTTGGCACGCACCAGGACACAATGCAACATAATTAGAACTATGTAAGAACCATATTTGATTTTTTAAACACAAAGATTGGATAGCACGGACACTATCTCTTAAGTTTAAATAAAATGTGAAAAATACATCTGCTCCTCAGGTAACTTATGTTAAAAATGCTCTTTTGCCTTGAATGTTCTTCTCCTTTGGGTGATAAAACAAAGTTACGCAATCAGAAATGACTACCAGAATGTGTTACGCCTAACCGCAGAGAAAGATAAGAAAATAAGATTTGAGTGCCAATGAGTTTTTCTATAATCTGCAAAAGTTCATTCTGTTGCTCTTTTTCCTTGGAATCTAGACAAGGAGAGATCGGTGATAAGAAGGAAGGAATTGGTGCCAGAAAATAGCATCGCTCTGATAATTATCCAGATCCTGAGGGTAGGGACGAAGACTGACTGCATAATTTGGGGGGCTCAGTGTAAAATAAAAACATAGGGCCTCTTGTTTAAGTATCATTGAGAATCTTAAGGCAGCAGCAGTTGGGTCATAAACCAAACATGCACCCCTTAGAGTGTGGGCACAGTTCACCCACCCATTACCTGAAGTGCTACCCTCCGGTAATAGTAATGAGAGCTACACATTCTGGGCCCTTACAACATGTCACATGCTGCTCTAAGTAATTTACAGGATTAACTCATTTCATTCTTACGGTAATCTATGGAGCATGGTCTATATGTATCCACATTTAAAGATTAAAAAAAAATGAAACACAGAAACAGTATGGTTATTCACCCAGAGTCACACAGCTTGTTTGTGCCAGAGCAGTAAAGTCTAGGCGTTTTATTTTCAGAGGCATATATTTAACTTTCAGCTATTCTGTTTCCTTCTAGATAAAAACTTCTCTAAAGAAAATAGGGTCAAATAAACTATCTCTTGCTGAAGATGATGCACGATAGTAGTCCCCAATCTCTACCCTTGGACTGATAATTTCCTATGATGGCGGTTTGTACCTAAAGCAGGCATCTTGCCATGACTGGTTTGTAGGTCACTAGAAACACCACTAAAAAAAAGTGTTTTATGTATAGCATTGATTTTAGAAAGCATTGAACCGTACTATGATTGCTTAAATGGGGCTCCTATATACTGAGTTAATTTTTTATACTTTTAATGATTCTGCATACATTTGATCTTTTTCAAGAGCAAAACCACATTTAATTTTTTAGGTGTTATGCAATTAGTTGATGAGTTTTTGTGGTTTCTGTGCACTTACAAAGCAATCCTGATCACAGCAGGTTATCACAGTACAATCTGGATGTGTTATTAATCAAAACTGGCACGGCTGGAACCTAAAACCACAAGGGATTTGGTGGCACCCAAAGATCAAAGTTAATTACACAAGGAAATGCCCTCCTCAGGTAGAGGAGTCACAGTTCAGACTGGCTTAGGTGCAAAGCATTCTGGCTCTTGGACAAATAGGTGAAAAGCTTGACATGCTTAGGATGTTGTGGTTGGTGGAAGAAACTGATCTTCCAGTTGCTATGGCTCCAGAGAGAAAAGCCAGACTGAGTGAGCGCCACAGATGAGGAGGGGCCCTCATTTCCATTCTGATTTGTGAAGATGGTAGGGGCTGAGATATGTAACCTAACAGACCAAGTACCTGTTGTTCAGGCAGGTGGCAGGGCATGGTTCTCTGGGAGGACCGGGACATCAGGGATGCTGAGAAACAAGGGCAACATAAGAAGCAACGCTAGGTTTGACTTCTGTCCTAAATGTATTTGGTAAACATTGATTTGAAACAATTGTTTAAATTGTAACCCAATCAGATAAGTGCCCTACCTCAAATTTTAGAATAATATATTCTTCTTTTAAGTGGAAAAGTATTTCCTTCTTTCTAGAATGTTGTGATTAGACTGCAAATTTTATCATCAGCTTCCAGCATGATAGCTGGACTATAGTACTTAACTACAGATTATTCGTTGAACAAATGAATGAATGAAGAAATACATGAATGACTAATGGAATGATGACTTTTGTTTGGGGACGTGGGTAGGAAGGGGAAACACCCAAGCTTATTCCAGAAAATAATAGTTTTTTTTTCTTATGAGCTATTCTGTTACTCATTGAACTAAAGGGCTCTAGTCATCTTTTGAACCACCATATTTTCTTGTTCGACTTTGCCCTTATAAAGTAACATTTGCCTTTTCATTTCTTATATTAAAGCTTGTCCCTATCATTTTATTGAGCAATATAGAACAGTGGCCTAATAGGCTTATTGAAGGGTTGGAATGTAATTTGTTTTAGATAAAAATTGTTTCTAAGACATGTCATACTTGAGGCCAGTCTAAGAGATGGGTTAACACTGTAAGATTTTTTTTTCTATTAATCGAGTCCATTTCAATCTTTGCACAATTGCTTCCACTGGGTTATGAGTAAATGTAAGATGATCTGCCTTTGAATAAGAAAATAATTTGGTTCCTATGTTTTATTTGTCCAATGTCCTCCAAACAACAGTCCTTGTGATAAATTTCAATAACATTTTTATTCCAGGGGAAAAAATGTTGGTATGTATGAGTATCTATACTATTTGTTGTTGGCTGTCTTGCTTCATTCAGTTTTTATCTCTAAATGCCCTTTATTTTTTAAATGTGTTTTATTTTGAATATACCAAAAATTCTATTTTTAAAAAATTTTTATTTATTGATTGTAAATACTGGGTTGTGGTGGGGAGGGGAGAGACATCAATTTGTTCTACTTATTAATGAATTTATTGGTTGATTCTTGTACATGCCCTAAGTGGGGAGATTGAAACCACAACCTTGGCATATGGGGATGGTGCTCTAAACAACTGAGCTACCTGGTGACAGCCTTTACCTTAAGTTTTTTAAAGAATAGGCAAGAGAACAACAACAATGCAATTGGTGAAAACTTGCATTGTTACAAATGAGGAGGCAGAGTATGACAATAAAAACAACTTAAGCCGTCATCCTAACTGTGTGATTTTGAGGAAGTTACTTAATCTGTCTTGGCTCCTGTTTTTCTTTGATAAAATGAGATGTGAATCCCAGCATCCCATAGTGTGCTAGAGCTGATTGACTGGCAAGAGCCTGTTGTTAAATATTCATGAATTTTACAAGTCGCTTTGAAATTATTGGTAGGTTGAAATAGGGCATGGTGGAGTATTTATGCTACAGAAATTATCATTCACTATAAATCAGAGCTTTTATTTATAAGAGACAGTTTATTAACATACCATTGCTTATTATTATGAAAAACAAATGAGATCTTCTTGTAGTCCTCAAAAATCTATGCTAAAAAAATTAGTGTAGGAGAGTCAAAGTGATTTATAATTGAATTGGATTACATATGTTTCTTAGTTATCATTTAATCCATAATTCAAAATGTCCAGTTTTATAAAATATTATGGAAAAAGATCTTATAAAAATGTTTAAACTAAAAAAAATTTATCTCTGAAAGAATATCAGTGAAAGAATAAGAAAAAAAAAAGGAATGAATTTTTCTCTCTTGGAAGATATAAAACAATTCAAACAAAAAAAATCTGCATGGGATTAAACAAGGTAAATAAATTCAGCAGAGAAGAAAACCCACAGTAGTGACTTCTAAGCAGAAAGAAAGTTATCCAGGAAACTAATTATTAGAAATACAGTTTTGTTTACAAAACCTTTTAGATTATGTAATGACATTTTTCCAGATTTTTTGAGGTATAACTGAGAAATAAAAATTGTATGTATTTGAGGTGTACAACTCAATATTTTGATATACATTGTGAAATAGTCAACACAATTGAGTTAATTAACATATCCCTCACCTCACAGTTACCATTTTCTCATGGGTATGTATGGTGTGACCTCTTAACATCTGTGCTTTAAGTAAATTTCAGATATAAGATACTGTATTCTGAACTATAGTCATATCGCTATATATGAGAACTCCAAAAGTTATTTGTCTTGCACAACTGAAACGTTATACCCTTTAACCAACAGCCCCTATGTCCCCCTCCCTCCCAGGCCCTGGCAACCACCATTCTACTCTCTGCTTATATAAGTTTGATTATTTTAGATTTCACATGTAAGTGAAATCATGCAGTATTTGTCTTTCTGTGCCTGGCTTATTTCACCTAGCCTAGTGTCCCCCAGGTTCATCCATGTTGTTGCAAATGCTAATATTTCCTTCCTTTTTAAGGCTAAGTAATACTATATATACACATTTTCTTTATACAGTTGTCTGCCAGCGGCCATTTGCATTTCTGTACACAAAGAACAAACTATGAAAAAGAAATTAAGAAAACAGTCATGTTCACAATAGCAACACAATAATACACTTAGCCAAAGAGGAAAAAGTTTCTGCACAGAAAATTATAAAACACTGATGAAGGAAGTTAAAGAAGATACAGGTAAATGAGAATTCACCTTATGCTCATGGATTGTACAAATTAATATTGTTAAAATCTCCATAATACTCAAAGTGATCTACATTTTCAATGCAATCTTCATCAAATTTCATAACATCCTTTAAATAAATAGAATAAACACACCTAAAATTCATATGAAACCACAAAAGATTTCAAATAACCAAAACAATCTTGACCAGGAAGAACAAAGCTGGAGGCGTGGGATTTTCTGATTTCAAAATTGTATAAAAGCTTTAAATAAGGAAACTATATTTCTTCGATTATTAAAGAACCTATGCATGCAAATACACTGACTCTTTTCTTTCAAAAATATTCTCCCAAGAACATCTGTACTTCAGAGGGACACAGTGACCAGGAACCTCATTCTTCAGGTTGCATGCTCCTCAGCCACCAGAGTAGTATTTTCCATCTCTCTTCCCCAGTGCCCTCTCCAATGGCTTCTGTGCTGGTTTTCGATCTTTATCTTCCTTCTCTCAATTCCTTCCCATTCCCTCTTTACCCCTGACCCCACCCCCATTCTCTTCTGCTTTCTTTTATTTCCTCGACAAGATTCATTTCTCATTCTAGCATCTGAAAAACTCACCTCCTCTTCCCTACTCCAAGGTTTTACTCGGTTATTCCCTCTACAAGGACCGCCATGTATCCGGCTACATGATAGCCTCTGCCTACCCTCGATCCTTCATGACCCAACCCAATGTCATCTCTGTAATGACGTATGTTCACTTCCAAGGGTTGCTACAACAAAGTACTTAAAACTTGGTAGCTTATCATAACAGAAATCAATTCTCTAACAATTTTGGGAGCCAAAATCCAAAACTGAGGGCTTGGCAGGGCCGCACTGTCTCCGAAGGCTCTGAGGAGAATCCTTGATTGTTTTCGCCACCTTCTGGGGGCTCCAGGCTTCTCTGGCTATTGGCAGCATAATTCTAATCTCTGCTTTCATCTTCACAGGGTCTTCTCCCCTATGTCTCTGTCTTTCAAATGTCCCTTTTCTCTTATGACACTATTCATTGGAATAAGCCTCAACCTAACTCCAAAATTATCTCACCTAAACAGCCTTTACTTAGTTACATCTGAAAAGACAAAATTTCCCAATAAAGTTACATTCACAAATACTGAGGGTTAAGACTTGGACATGGTATGTTTTTCAGACATGCAATTCAATATGCTATAGGTGTTTCCCTTCATTCTTCAGACAAAAGTTTTCTTTCTATCACCTGAATTCTGCTATGGTCTCTACTTGATGTCACTTATGTAACTGTCATGTTCTCTCACGAATTGTAATTATTTGCATACCTGACTAGTCTTCCTAAGAAACTGAAAATCCCTTAAAAATTGTGTTTGGTTCATTGTATCCAGTAAAAGTCTGAAACAGGCTTGCACGAGAAGAATATTCATTGAATGAATGCCATTGACCAAACACATTGACTAATCACTTATATTTACTCCTATAGGAGTTATAATTCCAAATATTTTTGTTCCTAAACTGTAAAGTCCAAAAGCATGACCTTGACCAGGATAATGCAAAGTAAAAATATCATAGATGAATCAAACATGCTATTGAGCAATATTTGCAACCAAGCAGAATTTGCATCATGAAGGAACATTCTAAATTAAAGAATTTCCCAGTGTTTATTTTTATGATACCAAAGCAAACTTCTCTAAAAAATAAAAGACCATTATGGAATCCACAGCAGCAAAGGCTTAAATTTCATGTAAATCATTATAGGTCACATGTCAAAGGCTAGTGGAAGGACTCATTTCTGTAGAAGATAACTATCATCAGAAGTGACAAGCCTGTCATACAAATTGTGTGGAGGTAGATTTGAGTGTATTACAACTTTGAGCTTGAATCCAATTTGACAAGAACAAGAAATCAGAATAACCACATATTCAAGTAAGAAATACATTCCCAGATATAACTTAACATGCTGTGCAATTTCCATAACTTAAAAAAAAATCCACCCCCCCCCGAATTTGCTGATAGGTAATCAAATGTAATTTCATCCTTCTCAATGTGTTCAAAATTTATTGGTTGATATTGCTTAGTCAAATTCAATAACTGCCATTTATCATTTGGCAAATGTGCAATTTATTCACTTATTGCAGGATTTATATTTATTTCAGATCAGATTGATTGAAATTTCAAATCTCTAAAGCTTCAATTTCGCTAGCTGCAATTATGTAAAACACATGCATCAATTTCCAAATAAAGTCAATCTATATTTATACTTTTACTACATCTAGTGAGAGTTAACTTTTTGGAACAGCTTCTGGAGAATGTTCTTGTCCCTGCATAAAAGGTCGTGATAAAAAAAAAATCCACGCTCCTCCTTTGTGGTTTAAAATCTTCCCAATCATTGTTTCCTATTTTGGAAAAGAAAGTGAAACATTATAATCTTCTGTGAGCCATAGTCAGACCAAAGTGCAGTTGTGACCGCCTTTATCAACTTGGAAAAGGAAAAATCAATGGCAAAAGAAAATATGTAATTAGTTCCTGTGTATATGAAAATATAAACTTACCACTTGGTAAATTGTCATGCAACTATCATGGTGACAAAATACTTGTGGCATATTTGCACAAACTCCTCTTGGAGACATTGTGCAGATAGTCTGTTTGCATGGGACCTGGCATCTGATGTCCACATTTCCCTCTATGAAAAGGGAAAGTCAGGAGTGATTACCCATGTCCAAACCATCTGGGGTCAGTGAAGGACTGTGATGCATGACACACACACGGCCTCCTGCAGCTCATGCTAAGGCTGTTATTCAGTCTCCTTTCTACATACCTCAACCTCACAGGTAGTTGTCAGGTCTTTAGGACTTAGAAACATATCTTTTATGCTTTTTGTGTTTCCTATACTGTTAAATAGGAAGCAGTGTGGCTTCATGGATATTTGACGTACTCCCATCATTCAACAAGTATTCGTGGAACTCTTAGGTAGGCCCTGTTCTAAGAAAGCAGTGGAGAGCGTGACTGCAGGATGGTAGAGACCTGACGGAGCTTCCTTGCCCTCCTGGAACTTATCTGAGAAGATAGTAAATAAAACAATAGTAAACTAGTTAAGGGTTCTGATAGGAAAGTAGAGCATACTTGAAAAGCTGATGGCATGGGCAAAAAACATAGAGAAACAGGTGAGCCAAAAAAAGGCTTGCCAGATGAAATGCCTATTAATCTTGAGGCCTAAGGGAGAAGAAGGGAGAGATTAAAGTCCCATGTGCAAAGGCCCAGATACGAGTAAGAGCATGTCCTTCTTCAAATATGAGGGGGAAAGGTTCATCCCATTAAAGGGTAGCCAAATGGATCCTATTTTATTGATGACATATCAATAAGAGAAGGGCAACAGTCTAGTAAATGGCATTACTAAATCAACATGTATTTTTTTTCAGTGCACATTGAACCTTGCTTAAGTGCAATTAGGACTTGTTTTTGTCAGATAATATCTATCAGCCACAAAGCTCTTTGCCTCCACTGACAGGTGAAGCACAGCATGCCATCCCGGGTCCCGGCTGCCTCATTACTTCTCTTAAATGTCTGTAATTTAAGACACACATATTTCAGGAAGGGTCTAGGCAGAATAAAGAAGCTATTCTAGGAATTTCAGAGGAGTTAAAGTCAAGGAATTGACTACAAAGGTGTTTGGAGAACTAAAATTGTAAAAGGGGAAAGAGAGGGAAAAGGAATGTGGCTGAAGAAGGAATGAAGGCGATATTATGAAAAATCCAAGGGATGGTAACCGTAGACTGCAGTCCAGGAGCCTGCAGCCACACTGTTGGATACACGTTGTGACCAGCTCTGGATCTGCTGAGCAGGCGCTGCTGCGATCGGAGCTAGGATTTCTGAAAAGCTTCTACCTTTGTCCAGGTTGCTGAACCTAAAACTATCCTTCCTTTGCTGCGGATACTATCATTCCCATCAAAGACAAGGAAGTGCTGAACCAGAAGCAGAAAGTTTTACTTCCTCTCAATCTTTTAATCTTTTACAAGCCTTCCTGTTGACAGAACATAGACCTAATAGGAAATCAATTAGCAACAGATCAGAGGAAATATTTAGTTTCCAGATTCCCACCCCATCAGTGCAGAGCAAAATATAGAAGAGTAGGCTAAGAGACAGCTAAATAACCTCATTAATTTAGGTTCAGGATTGGAGCTGGACTCAACATAAAGTCAACTAAGAGACAAGATGGAATTTTTGCCCTGTGAATTTTTTTTTTATGAGGATTTAGGTGAAAGCTATATTAGAATCTTACTGAGGGTTTAATTCAATTAAGTATCTAATTAATATAGTTTTCACTTAACTAAAGTGTAGGGAAATACTATAAGGTATTATTTTGGTATATTTAATTGATTCAAAGCAGAGAGGGAGAGACTCAAATGTTCCTACAGTGAGCTGTTCTTCAAAGTTTCCTTTTCATATTCTTTCCTCTCTGAAGCAGTGGGCTTTATCTATTGTCTTAGATCAGTCTCAGTCTTATTAGGTGCTGGGCTTGCAACCTACTTAATGATTCTAGTGGTATGGGATCTCTGATGGTTGAGACCAGCAATTTTCAACCTTTTTCATCTCACGGCGCACATAAACCAATTACTAAAATCCTGTGGCACATTAAAAAATTGGTATAATTTTGATTTATTCACACTGGAAGGCTGTTGTTGTGTTGGCTGTTGTCATTTTCTTTTTATTTGAAAACTAAAAGATAAGAGGTCAGTGCCCCTGACTGCGTTGTCAGGTGTAGCATGTTTTAAAAATTCTTTCAGCGCACCAGTCTGCCTCTTGCAGCTCTGAATATCGCTGGGCTAGACCCAAAACATTTTTCTGTCTTTCTCCCAGAGATAATTGGTTGTTGTTTCCTATTTTCCCCCCAGAGCTATCCTAGCCCTTCACGTAAGGCCCTTCACTCGTGCCCTGAGGGCAACAGAGTGTCTGCTCTTCCTACAAAGGATTAAAGCTTTTGCTTTTTGTGGGGAGAACGGAGAGGGATATTAGGTGGGACTTACTGTCTTTTCCACACAGCAGCTGCCGCTGCCCCCTCTGCGTACACCAGGGGGAGGCTCTCTCAGATCCTCACATTGCCCAGACCTATCTTTTAAATAAACACTCAGTAGTGAGCTCAAGACATACTCCTGTTAATTGTTAATTTCAGCATGAATGTGGCTCCCAGTCATTCTACACTGTCATGCTAGCCAGTGCTTGGCCTGTAGCAATTTATTAGAAACATTTTTTTATCTAAATTTTTCTTCTTGCTTGCATGTCATCCTTTTGCATATGTTATTAACTCATTTAATCCTCCTCGCGACCTTTTGCAGTAGGTACTATTATTATTCCATTTTGTAGAAGAGGAAACTGAGTTATTGCGAGATTAAATGTCTTGCCCAAGATTGCAAAGCTAATTAAGGAGCAGAATGGAGATTCAAATCTTAGCAGTTTGGTTCCGGAATCTGGATTCTGTGTCTTACTGGGCTGCATTAGTTTTTGGGTCTTGACCAAACTCAAAATTAGGAACGTTAAGCAAACAGCATCTGCCCTGGGATCAGTGGGAACAGCATTCATGTTCTTCTTCCACAGCAACATAGTGTGATGTATCTACTAAAATCATAAACTTTTGTACTTTAAGAGGACATGAAAAAAAAAAAGAACACATGAAAGTACTTTTATGTGATATTCAGAAGTATCTAAGAAGATAAGCAACTCATTTTAGGTTGCACAACTGATTACAAAGCTGTCATAAAAACTATTGGGGATTTTGTTGGGTCAGACATAATTTAAGCAATAAACAGGCAAATATATTTCAACATTGAAAATCAATTTTGGGTTCTGTTAAGTAATCAGAATATCATGAAGTCCTTTATATAAGAGATGGTTTAAACTATTTGATAATAAAGCATCATTTTGAACTGGGGAAAGTAGACTTAGAACTCTCTTGAATAGTGTACAATGTAAACTTACCAAATGAAAATCCTGAAATTGGTTAAATAGATTAAATACATGTTAGAAAAAATACCAACAAAGATAAATTGCACACAATTTTCTTCTATGAACTAAGTAATCCTAATAAGAAAAATGGTTGCTATAGTAGCAAAAGCACTGTGACATCTAAGAAGATAAGTTTAATGAAGTTAACTGTCAAGATATTGTGAGGCATTTCAAAACTTAAAAGAAGACAATTTCTAGTCATAAAAATACAATAATAGATGGAGCATTGGTTAGGCAGATCATGTACTTCTTTAACCACAATATTAAATAAGCACTTATTCTGAGACAGGTGGCTTTGCAAAATGTATAGTTTCTATTCTATGGAGCTCATATTCTAGGCAGGAGAGCCAGCCAAATATAAAATATCAAACAAATAATAAACCACCAAAAGAATACCAAAGTAAGTAAAAATTATGAGTTCACAAATACAAAGAGCAACACAAACTGCCAGCAAAATATTTAAATCAGTCTTACCCAAGCACTTAGAAATAAATAATTTCATGGCTACTAATCCGGTAACAGCTAACAATGGAGTCAATGTAGACTCCAAAACAATTAGACTGCAACTTACTTCAAGAAGCAAAGGAGCATATGGCACATGGAAGATGCATTCATCTGTCACAATTCAAAACACATCTTCATTATCAGTCAATGTCTAGCAGTCACCTCTCCCGTTATGAGGACAGGTTGGGCCTTTGTCAGCTCGAAATGGTATGAAACCAATTCTCAAGGGGTTTACATAAATGACATGAAAGACAGAAAATTAACAGCTCTGTAAAATATGTAACAGAAAATTGACCCAGCCGGAGGTAAAAAACAAGAAATTGTCTGACACAGGCTCTCACAAAATAGGCTGAAGAAAGTGGCACTTTGGAAGGGAGTCTGAAAAACGCCACCTCCACAGAAAGGCTTTCCCTGCTGATCTTGAGCAATTGCTGCCCCTCCCCCCCGCCATATTTTGTTTTCTGTCATAAAAGTCTGTGTTTTCTTCAAGTCCGTATGGTAATCTGTCTTTCTTTTTTAGCTTTATTTATTGTGTCTTCCTCAGTAGAATTTAAGTTCTTCAAAGTAAGGGAATGTCTGTGCATTGGACCCTATTTTACTTCCAGGGTCCACCGCAGTCCTACAGAAAAGAGGCACTCAGTCACGGTTTGTCCAACACGTACATGAAGCTGTTAATAAGTGAGTGAAGGTAATGGATTGAATGCTGTGTGTTTCAAGCTCAAAAGAGGTAAAACCTTGAAACAATAATGAATAATGAATAATGATAATAGCGAGAGCATTGGGGTTAGACTCTCTGGATGGGTATTGTATTTGTAGACACATAACAGAGCTCTTTGAGTATCTAAAAATTGCCTTGGCACTACTTGTGGTCATATGAATACTTCAAAAGAATAGTAGAATCCATGAAAATGTTGGGACCTAGTATGAATGTGTATAATTAAGAACTGAGAGAAGACATGTAGACTCTCTAAGGAAAATGAAGATTCCTAAGTTAAGAAACTAAAGAAACTTAGTTATGGCTCATGAATGCCACCTCCAATATACTGGGCGATAGTTCTAACTGTAGGTTCCACTTCTAGACTGAAATCTCCACCACGAGGGCAGCGACCATCTGTGCCTCGGCCCCTCCTCCTCGGCAGCTATGTCTCAGGGACCGTTGGTCCATGGTTTTTGAATGGAGAGGAAAAATGATTTACATCTATTATCCTAAGCTGGGGAAAAGAATCCAAATTGTAAGTTTACTTAGTAAAAAAAAAAAATATGTGGTTACAGAAGCCTTTATAACAAATCATTGTCATGGCAAAATGTATTGTTTTATTTAAAGCTGCAAAATCCTATGAAATGAATACTCTTAATATTTCAGTTTACAAATGAGACACTGGGGGTTAAGATACCCACTGGGCTATTAAATGATAAAGCTGCTTCTGAAACCCAGATTGGCCTGATTCTAGAACCAAAAGTCTCAACCCCTCCCTGTAATAGTCTAGTCTAAATTCTCCTGTTTGTTGTAAGGGGGTAGATACAGAATATGTATGGAACACAGAGCCTTAGTGCATTATATATAATGTAGCCTAATTTGGAGGGATGTAGCGTGATTTGGAAGGATCAGAAATCCAACCTGAGTGATTATTCTATGTCTATAGTTTCTGGTTAGTTATTGAGTCAGGGATTTGATTAGCATCAGTCTGTCAGTCTCTGTCTATCAAAAGATACGCTTAAGTGACATTAACTGTAGCATTGTGGTAATTCTCAGTGACACATAGGAAAAAAAACAAAATCTTTGTAGCAGAATGCCTTAATTAGGGATATTGAGAGATGTTAAATTTCAGCCATCCATCCGATTTGTACAAGAGTTAATGTTCCTTGGTTGATATATATTGTCATTCAGTTTGTCGAGAGTAACATCAATTATTGCAATCATTAAAGTTTGTTTTAATTTCAAAAACCATAAGACAAATTCCAATCCTTCAGCTCTGACATGCAGTGGTAAATTTATTTGTGTTTCATTTTATTCAAGTAAATCATTTTAATCCTTCTCCTGGAGCTGAGGAGAAAGGTTAACATTTGTTATTTACAGATCAAACAGAAACATTTAAGAGAACAGTTGGTAAGAACAACTGTGACTTTACACATAGAAATATACTTTCAACCTTAACACAGGTAAGGAGTAGCCTCCTACTTATTTTGCTCCCTCTCAGAAAAGATTTTTCAGCTTTGTATTTATTCACTTTGATTCAGGAAACAATTGGTATTTAAAGGGCTAAAACTCAAATTGTATTGTTTTCACAGAATCATGCTATTTAAATGCGATTAGTTCTGATGCCTAAATTTTCCAGAAAGTATCCAGCCATGTACTAAGAAAAATAGAGACATTTATTGAAGAAGATACAAGATACAAGAAGCATTGTACATAGGCTAAAGACTCCCCAGTCCCCTTCAAAGTAGCACCTTAGGACCTCACACAGGTCTCCCATTGCCATCAGTTGCCCTGTCAAATTTTCCTGAATCTCATTGATGGTCTGAAATCTCTTCCCTTTCAAAGGGAATTTTAATTTGGGAAAAGCCAGAAGTTTCAGGGAGCCAAATGTGGGCTGTAGTTGGGCTGAGTCACCTGGATGATTTGATGTTTCTCAAAAAAACTCTGTACCAGATGTGATGTGTGAGTGGGCACGTTGTCATGATGAAGTTGTCAATCACCAGTTGCCCATAGCTGTGGCCTTCTGAATCCTCTGAATAGTTTCTGCAGAGGAGTGTTTAAGCTTAATGCAAAACTTGATGCAGATTCGTTGCTCTACTTGTTCAGTCATTTTGAATGCAATGGCCACACAGTGCACGTGCTCACTCAACAGCGCCCATCGCCCCCACTGACTGGTACAGTGAAATTGTCATTGTTTACGCATGCGCATTCCAGTCCACTCACCTTGGCTACCAGGTTACATCAATGCCACATAAGCCGTTCTCATTATATTAGCAATAACTGGACTTTTTCCCTTGAATATACCTTGTATATATTCTACTTAATGAAAAAATGTCACAGTAATTGGCCAGCTGCTTTAAATCTCTTTCTCAATTCTTATCTGTAGGACTGACTAATCACCAGTCACGTGATGCTTAGAATTATTAGTTAACAGTAGGGACTTTGCATTGATATTCTAAAGCATGTTTTCTCATATATTAAGGTGCAGCTTTGGACATATTTAACCTCATGGTAAACTATAACTCTATCTGCCTACATGTATCAATGTGACTTTATCAAGTTTTCTACGTAGGTGGAGTATATTTCTTTGCCTTATTGTTAACACTGACTATAAGATTTGTGTTGCCAATAGCATGGGAGTTCCAGCAGAAGCTTTAAGAGCAGTTGAGTAGTTCATGCCTCTCTCTTTCTTTTTCTCTAAGTGTCAGACTTTTTAGTAGAAGGAAAGAACATATGGAATAGAGTTTTAGCAATGATTATAAACAAAAAATGCTTCATTGCTTATTATTGAAGGCCACTAAAATCCAGGGGTCTCTTTTGCTGCTATATCAAAACTACCCAATACAAGTTTTATTTGTAAAATGTTAAAACAATAAAAGTATCTACCTCTAAACTTTGTGAAGATTAAATTAGAGATTCCATATATCATATTTAAGTAAATTTTTGACATATGCAACTTCTTAAGTAATGGTGTCAACTAAATCTAATATCGTTTTTAAGATAAACCTCTTTTCTCCACTATTTGATAGTATTTTGAGGACAAAGGTGTTTGCTTGACCTTAATGTTGATGAAAAAATGGCTAAAAAAAATAGAAAGGAAACAATCATTTCTAGCATATTTACTTTATTCCTGGCTGGACTTTCTCCATAGATTAAATCATTTTATTATACCGAGTAGTGAATACTATTATAACCCTTAGAAAATGATAGAATTGAACTTCAGAAACTTAAGAAAGTATCCCTAAGTCATACAGCTAAATAAATGGTGAATCCAAGATTTGGACCTGGTTCCTAAATTTATGCTTTTCCGCTTGTACAAAATGGTTCAGGTAGTGTCTTATGCATGGCGAAATCTTACAAGATTGTTCCTCAAGTTTCCTCAAAGGGCTTCTCAGAGGGCTCCACTAACACAATTTCCAGGAAATCTTTTAACTTACCTTCACTATAATACTGAAGCTTTTAGCACAAGTAAGTCCTTGTAGGAGGTTTTGTTAGCCTGGGAAGCTGAGGATGAGAACTGGGTCCATATCCAAATGTATGTAGTTTGCTCTGTAGTTATTTAGTATATTGCATCATCTCACAATAGATGACAGAGGACTGACCTAAATGAGCTGGTCCTCAGCATATTCAGATTAACCTGTGCACAGAAATGCTTCTACCTTATATATGCAGATTCAGACTCAGAACGACTACTGAGCAACCAGCAGTTCTGAGATCATCCTTAACTCACAAATATTTGTGTCCACTTTTGTGGTGAGCCACACATGTACACTCCACTTGACAATGGAAAATACCAAAGATGTATCCTGATTGTTCCTACCATAACATTTAAGTAACTGAGACTTAATACATTTACCCAGCTGATCTCATCGTCAGTTGCAACATACCGCTGACATTTGCTAATATGGTGGCTGTGAAACCCTCAATGAATAATTAGGACTGATGGATGCTAAATTATGAAATAAGTCAGGTGAAGAATAAGAAATTGTTTGCTTATAATTACTCTTTGTATATCTCTCTTGAGCAAAAGAAGGTCCCCCAAAAGAGTAACTCACACATTTGTGTGTTTCCAGATTGATTAGGGGAGACCTCCCCATTAAGCAATTAGAGTCAACACATTGAAGAAGGGGAATTTATGTGATGAAAGCGAGCAGAGCAAGTGTTTGGTGTGCAGTCGCAGACACTGGCAGAGTCCTGACATGGTGTCGGTCTCAAGCCAGGTGGCTGCAGTGGCAGTGTGTGTCTGGTGGAATGGAAGCCCAGCAGGGCTCTGAATGTGATATGTGCTCAGAAGCTCAAGGGTTAGGTGGTTGAACCTCTAAGTTCTTATAGCCCATCCCACTAATATCTGTGTCCAAAGGGGGTCCCTATCCAACTTGTTCAGACTTTTTGGTTGGGTGTTCTGGGCCCCTCCTAAAGGTGCTCCCCTTATATCTCATTACCACAGTGTTGACATAGCACTTAACTGTCATGGCTGACAATGACTCCATATTGGATTGTCAAAAGTGTTCAGAAAGTCCACTCTTCTTGTGCTCTATGCAGTATTTTATTTTTAGTTGGAAATTCTCTTACAACTTTAGCTATTAGGTTTTTGACAACATAAAGGATGTATATAAAAACACATAGCTATTTTCTTATATAATTAATGAAATAGTCATAGAGGAACCTTTTTGCATATTCCTAGTTTTAAATACATTTAAACATTTCATAATTATTCTTTAAAGGGGAAACTACTTGTCTTACTTAAAATAGATTATTTTTACATTTTGAACCTCAAACCTAACATGTCTTGAACTTGATTTCTAGGAGGATATCATATAGGAGAGGCAGTGAAATAGTATATGATTTAGAAGGGATGAATAAAAATGATTTGCAAGAGTGAACAAAGCAGTATATTGATTAAATAAAATGATAGAGAAGAAAATTTCTCATATGAGCATTGCTTATGTCAGGCGTTACCAAGTTCATTTGTGCTTTATGGTTACAATTTCTACAAACAGGCTCTAGGTATTGAGAATAATGGTCCATATTTGAGTGCCATTCTGTTGAGTTTCTTGGAAAATCACCTTAAAACAGTGAAGTTTGTTCACCCTTAACCCAAATTCATTTTTGTTGGAATATATAACATAAGTAATAAGAGAAAAATTCTATGTTATATTTCACAACTGCCCCACCCTTTGCAACATTAAAAGTGAATTCCAGTTCTAAAAGAACGAGAAGTGGAATCAGTGGGTCAACGGCATTTCTATTTTTAATTTTTAAGAATACTCCACATTGTTTTCCAAAGTGGCTTACAACTTTAGCTATTAGGTTTCTCACAACATAAAGGATGTATATAAAAAATCTGCATTCCCACCAACAGTATACTAGGATTCTCTTTTCTCCATATCCTTGCCAATACTTGTTGTCTGTTGATTTACTGATAATATCAATTCTGATAGTTGTAATGTGATATCTCACTGAGGTCTTAATTTGCATTTCTCTGATGATTAACAATGTTGAGCATTTTTCATGTTTATGGGCCCTCTGTGTGTCATCTTCAGAGAAGTGTCTATTCAGGTCTTTTGCTCATTTCTTGAGTTGTTTTTCTCCCACTTCTGGGAATATACCCCAAAGATCCCAAAACACCAGTACAAAATGATATATACAACCCTATGTTTATAGCAGCACTGTTTACAATGGTCAAGATTTGGAAACAGCCTAGATGTCTATCAGTGGATGAGTGGATAAAAAGGCTGTGGTGCATTTATACAAGGGAATACTATGTAGCAGTAAAAAAAGAAGAAACACAGTTTGCAACAGCATGGATGGGCCTGGAGAAAATTATGCCAAGTGAAATCATCAAGTCAGTGAAAGAAAAATACCACATGACCTCACTTACATGTGGAATCTGATGAACACAATTAACTAAAACAATATAATAACAGAAGCTTAGATACACAGACTAACAGCTGCTGGAAAGGAGTGTGGGGATGGGATGAAAGATGGTGAAAGGATTACCAAAAGAACATTTATGCACAACCCATGGACAAGGACAGCAATTTGGGGACTGGCCTGGGCGGGGCAAAGGCGGGCTTAGGTGAGGGAGAGGAAGGGGAGAAAAATGGGAACAACTGTAACAGCTTGAACAATTTTAAAAAAAAAAAGCTAAAGCAAAATCAATTCAGATTGTACCTTGAAAAATAACTTAATGAGAGAACTCCTAACAGTTGTTACGGCAATCCTGTGTCCTTTTTTAGGAGTGAAAGCTACAACTTCTTCACAGAGAATGTGGTGCCACTTAGTTGTAAGCAACCTATTGCCCACAGAGAGAATCTCCAGCTTCAACCGGGAAATAAATCCACTCTGGCCTGACTTTGTTTCCTCCGTGTTGCTTCCTTTGCTTCTTTCACCGCCCCATTTCTCTTGCCCTCAGCAGGTGCGTAGCAGCAGGCAGAAGACAGGGCTGTTAACCCACATACCTGACTCATTCAATTCTCTGCCTGATGGCCCACAATCAACTCAGTTTCACTGTGTTGAATTCTACCACTTTTAAGAGCTATAAGCACTTTATCCAAAGATCTTTATTCTCCTGTTAATGGCACTTGAAAAATCTGTTGCTTGCAGACTGAAGTTCTTGATGCTACTGATCTCACATCTGGAGAAGCTGTGTCTATGTGCATGGACACACACATTTGTACTCATACACAAGTGCGCATATGTATGGGTAAAATTTATAGAGCAAGAAATATTAAAATTTCACTATTTTGTATTATAGAAGACTACCTTAAGGGAAAAACCGCTACTTTAAAAACACTGTTTAAACATGATCTAACATTTTAAAATGTGTTGAGATGTTTCTCTAATAAAAGCCTAAAATGAAGAGATACTGATTTTCAAAACCTTTGCGGAAGTTATGTATTCCTTGTAAATAGGACGATGGACATTAAATAACATTTCAGAATGCTTGTGGCTCCTAAAATGTGCATTCTTTATCCAAGTTAACTAATATGAACTAAAATGATAAACTCATATGAATATCTGCTCTAAAAAAGGCAAGACACACATCAAATAGTGTAGTTATTTAATTGCCTATTTGTGTATAAAAATAAGATACATGTTGCATATCTGTATCTATCTATCTACCTATCTTCTATGACCTTTCATTTTTTATTACACAAGAGAACTTTCCATCTTTCCTATGGACTACACACTTATATTTTAGGCACAGGGTGTGAAATCTTACATTGAAGACCAATGTATAAACCACAGGTCCACTTGTAACTGTTCTAGTTGAAGCAGAGAATGGAAAATTTATTGGAAATATTCACCCTGATGTCACAGAGGCAGCTTTATCTTAACATATTCACAACATGACTCATCCTTCCACCACTCCTCCCCGATATAAACATCTCTCATTGATTAATGGCAGCGCCCTCATCCCATTTCCTAGGCTAAAATACTCCGGGTCATTTTCTATTCCCTCATCTCCCTTTCCTGACAGAACCCATCAGTCACCTAGTCTTGTTATTTCAATTTCCTCAGACTCAAAAGTCATTTTTTTCTTCTCCGTGCCAAATAAAGCTGTCTTAGATTAGGCTCTGTATTTGTTAAGGTACCAGATAAGTTTTGGTAAAATGAGACCCCCAAATGCAATGAAGGTTGATGGTCCAAGGTAGGTAAGTGACTCTGCTTCTCGAAAGACTTCGATACAAAGACTTCGAGAAGCAGATTTCTTCTTTATTGTGGCACTTTCACCAACTGTGGGAGCATATTTGATTTTTCCAAAATTTCCCAGTCCCAACCTGCAGGAGGAGAAAAAGAGAGGTGGAAACTTGAGTGTTCCCAGGTACTTCTGTTTACATATTTTGGCTAGAACTTGGTCACCTGCCTTCAACTACATACAGGATTAAATTGTATATGTATAAGCAAATAAATGTCACCAAAGAAGTCCTGAAGTGTTCTGGAATAGCTCAGAGTCATCTGGAGGCTGAAAAGTTCCTGCTGGATTCAGAAATTCAGGGTTTGGGAAGCTGTGAAGGATCAGCTTAACTGATCTAAACCCCAAAATGCCAGTTCTCTGGATTTTGTTTGCTAGGAAGCCAGAAGCTATTCACTGGACTAAATATCATACTACTACTCCTGTTATTTTTACCTTTAGCTTAAAGAGGAAGTCAAAGTTTAACTTAGAAAGATAAGAGATGGTCAATAGATAAAACTCCTTTAATAACTCTGAATGTGCATTTTTAAAATTCATTCATCCATGTTATCAAAATACAAACACAAATTTAACACAAATTTATAAACACAAATTTAGTTGCATTCATGACATGCTATTGGCTCAATCCGGAGCTGAACTGATGAGCCCTGAATGCCCAGGAAATCTCGCTGAAGCAGGACTGTTGAAGGGAGCCTCCTGAGAATATGCAAACTACAACTGCGAAATACCACAAAAGAGTGGTGTCCATACAAGGCGATAATAGATTAAATTCACAGTTTAATTAAACACCACGTCTAGCATTCTTAAAGGAAGGGGGTTCCAGGAAGTCAGTCCAAAGATGGAAAAGGAGGGCTTAGTAGGATTTAGATATGTTAGTTAGGGTGAACTGTTTGGCAGAAGAGAGTGTTTGGTTATGGCATAGGTTCTATATCAGGAATTAGTGCAAGGCTTGGCAGACTAGGGGCTAACGACTCTGGCTTTGGTGCAGGTCTGTATTACTAATGACTGGTAGCAATAAAAATTGGAGGATAAAAGGGACAAGACTGAACAATTTTCATAGAGCCAGATTAGAGAGCATACTGGACCAAAATAAATTTATACTTTATTGTATATCTCTGTAGTCCTGCTGTCTGCAAAGTAGAATGAGAGGTCGTTCATTGACATGTTCAGGATGAGATTACTTGACCCCTTTCTCTCTCTCTCTATATATGTGCACGCGTGCGCACACACACACACACACACATACATATATATTATATACACATACAGATAAGGAAGGAATTAACTTATTGTAATATTTAATTTAAAAAACTGACAATAGTATATGTATGTAAATTATGAATGAATGAATTTAAAAAAATAAACATTTGTAATGGAAAGATTCCTCACCCTTTCCAATATGTAAAGATAGAATGGAAAGATATCATCTATGAAACAGAAAGCAGACTCTCTTCAGACACAGAAACTGCCAGCATCTTGGTCTTAAAATTCTAGCTGCCAGAACTGTGGGAAATACATTTATGTTCTGTATAAACTATCAAGTCTGTGACATTTTGTCATAGCTGCCCAAGCTGACTGACAGTGGAGGTGCATGCTCTTTCATTTACTTTTTAACTGATTAGATGCACAATTTTAAAAATGGAAACTACTGCCTTAATTAGTCGAAGTCTGGAAATAGGATTGAGATCATATTTTGTAATTCCATAAATTGAACCTAGGTAGTAATTCTGGAATTATATACTCTATTAGATTAATCTGTTTTTATCATTATATTCTGTACAGGAATAGACACAATTTTACCTAGCATACAGAGATTAATTATATCCATAGTCTGACATTAACATTACTTCCTGTTTTCAGTAATGTAAATGTATTAACTTACAAGATGCTTCACCTCTTCCAAAGAAATGAATGAGACCTATCCATAGCACTGACCCCAAAAGAGATATTTTGAGACAAATTCAATTTTGAGACACTATTTTTTAATTTTGTTTATTATTTTTTATTTAATCATTTTTATTGTTATTCTATTACAGTTGTCCCAATTTTTCCCCCTTTGCCCTCTTTCACCCATCCCACCCTCCTGCTTCCATACTCAATTCCCACACTGTTGTCCATGCCCATGGGTCATTCATACATGTCTTTGTCTGGCCCCTTCCCCTCCTTTCCACCATTGTTCCCCTCTTCCCTCCCCTCTGGTCACTTTCAGCCTGTTCCATGTTTCCATGTTTGTGGATCTGTTTTGTTTGTTAGTTTATTTTTGTGCATTAGCTTCCTCTTATAGGTGAGCTCATATGGTATTTGTCTTTACTGCCTGGCTTATTTCACTTAGCATAATGCTCTCCAGTTGTAACCATGTTGTCATGGAGGGTAGGCATTCCTTCTTTCTTTTTGCTGCATAAGTAGTCCATTGTGTAAATGAATCATAGTTTTTTGACTCACTCATTTACTGATGGGCACTTAGACTGTTTCCAGCACTTGGCTACACCACATAAACAAAAAGAAAGACAGAAATCACATGATCCTATCAATAGATACTGAAAAAGCATTTGATAACATCCAGCACCCATTTATGATAACAATACTCAGCAAAGTGGGAATATAGGGCGCATACCTCAACATAATAAAAGTCATATGCAAGAAACCTATAGCCAACATTATACTAATGGGCAAAGACTAAAAGCTTTCCCCTTAAGATCAGGAACACAACAAAGATGTATGCTTTTACCACTCTTATTCAACATACTACTGGAAGTTCTAAGCACAGTGATTAGACAAGAAAAAGAAATAAAAGACATCCATATTGGAAAGGAAGAATTAAAACTGTCATTATTTGCAGATAACATGATAGTGTGCATAGAAAACCCCATATGCTCCACCAAAACACTACTCGACCTAATAAGTAAATTTAACAAAATACTGGGATACAAAGTGAATATTCAGAAATTTATGGTATTTTTGTATGCCAACAATGAAGTAGCAGAAAGAAAAACTAGGAAAAAAAGTCCCATTTACTATAGCAACAAAAAAAAAAAAATGAAGTACCTAGGAATAAATTTAACCAAGCAGATAAAAGACCTGTACATGGAAAACTATAGAACACTGAAGAAAGAAATTAAGGAAGATATAAATAAATGGAGACACTATTTTAATTATAGAATAAATTATGAGGCAAATTCATAGATGAGACCATGTCTTCATTCATCTACCATTATTGGTGCTTATATTTCTCTAAAATATAACTAACTTCTGTTTTTTAAAAAACATTTTAAAAGGCAGAAAGTAAAGTACATAAAGTAATCAGAGTCCATGTAACTAATCTCTAGAAATAACTATTATTAATGTAGCACTATATTTGATTCATCTGTCCTAAAATTAAATAATCAAAGCATTAGAAATAAAGACAAAACCTCTGTCTTTAACTCAGTCACATTCCTACATCCTCCCTCCATCAATCCAGTCACCCACAGCCATAAACTTAATAAATACTTACTATATACTAGACATAGCTCTCCCTCCTATTTTATATAATATATACACAGGAGAGATTTTGTATAGTTTTAAAAAATCTACATAGAATTGTATTACAGTATACATAGTCTGCAGCTTGCTTTGTTCATTAAACATTGTGTTTTAGACAATATTAACATAGATATTTGAATAGCTCTAGATTAGAACTTTTCTAGCTGATGAAAATATGCATTTTTATTTTGTTCTCCCGTTGACAGAATTTAGATTATTTACAACTTTCCTGTTAAAAATAATTCTGCAGTAAACAATCTTCTACATAACTCCAGACAAGGTTTCTGTAGGGAATTTGTATGTACAATTTCTGGATTGAGGGCATAGGTACTACTTCTTCTAAAGCACTTCCCACAGTGGTTGAGCCCATTTACACAACTAGCAGCAGTTACAGGGATTCTAATTTCCTCACAATTTCACCAATACTCGCTGTCATATGTTTTTCTCTTTTTAGCAATATTATTAGTAAAATCATTTTCCTTTTTATTTACAATTTTATTACTAATAAGTTAAGAATGTTCTCAAATATTTATTACCCATTCAGTTTTTTTTTTTCATTTTGTGAATCATCTGCTCCTTTAGCTGTCTTTGAGAGCTTGTTGTATTAGAATATAAATTTCTCTCAGCCTCATAGATTTTAGTAAAACAATTAAAAATATATATTATATGATTATATGATTACAAAAATATCTATATATAAACACAAGTATATATACATATGCATGCCTACATAAGTATATAAACATGCCAACTTTCTCAGTATGACTCTTTTGACTTTGCTTTTGGCTTATCTTAATATAGCCATACGCTACTCTCTCTTCTTTGTTTTTTTGCGAGGGCTTAATTAAAATAGTGAAGTTAGTTTCCATGTACCTTTTGGATTTGTCTCATGGGGTAAACTGTCAAATAAACACTTCCCATGGATGATTTATATTAAAACAAGTGTCCTGGGCCTTCTTTATGACATGTTCACCTTGAGGCTACATCCCTTTCACGTGAACGTTCCTGCAGCGTGACAGATAAGCTCAGGATCTCCCTATAGGTAGCTTGGTTATGCGTTGGCCTGGAACGCTCTCCATTCCTATATTTCTCAGGAGTACACCCTTACTTAGTTCCCCTTGACCTATGAAAACGTTGCTAATCTAAAATTAGGTCTGAATGCATAAATTCACCATTTGTCATGATCCATCAAACTTCACAATGGGGCCCCTTTTACATAATAGAGTGAATTTTCTCTTCAATGGTGTGTGTTGGCACTTGGAAAATGGAGAGACAAGAATGAAGTCATTTCAGAAAATTATAATTCCATAATTCAAACTGGAAAAATTATAATTTAATCATAAACTTACTATGATTATGGTAGTAATGATACTATACTGACATATCATTATCACCCAAAGTCCATAGTTTACATTAGGGTACACTGGTGGGGGTGTATATTCTATGGGTTTTGACAAATGTATAATGGCATGTATTTTCCACTATAGTATCATACAGAATAGTTTCACTACTCCCAAAATCCTTTGTGCTTCACCTATTCATCCCTCCCACCCTTCTAACCCTGGTTATCATTGATCATTTTACTGTCTCCATTATTTTGCTTTCTTCAGAATGTCATATAATTGGAATAATTCAGTATGTAACCTTTATAGTCTGGCTTCTTTCACTTGGTAATATGCATTTAAGATTCTTCTATGAATTTTCATGGCTTGAGGGCTAATTTCTTTTTAGTTTTGAATGGTATTCATTATTTGGATGTACTACAGTTTATCCATTCACCTACTGAAGGACATCTTGCTTGCTTCAAAGTTTTGGCAATTATGAGTAAAGCTGTTGTAAATATCCATATGCAGGTTTTTGTATAGACACAAGTTTTCAACTGCTTTGGGTAAATTACAAGGAGTATGATTGCTAGATTGTATGGTAAGAGCATGTTTACGTTTGTAAGAAACTGCCAAAATGCCTTTCAGTGTGACTATATCGTTGTGCATTCCCACCAGCAATGCCTGACAGTTCCTTTGCTCAATCTCCTCTCCAGCATTTGGTGTTGTCAGTGCTCTGAATTTTGGATACTCTAGTAGATATGTAGTGATATCTCATTGTTTTAATTTGCATTTCCTAAATGATATATGATGTGAACATTTTTTTCATATGCTTATTTTCTATCTGTATTTCTTCTTTGGTCTGTTAATGTCTCTGGCCTATTTTTTAAATCAGCTTATTTTCTCATTGTTGAATTTTCTGCGTTCTTTACCAGATGTATCTCTTGCAAATATTTTCTCCCAGTCTGTAGCTTATTTTTTTATTCTTTTGACCATGTATTTTGCAAACTAGAAGCTTTAATTTTAATTAAATCCAGCCTATCCATTATTCTTTTGTGGATTCTTCCTTTGGTATTATATCTAAAGTCATTACCATACCCAATGCTATCTAAGTTTTATTCTTAGTATTTTTTAGGGGTTTTATAGTTTTGAGAGTTAGTTCTGTACCCAATTTTGAGTTAATTTTTGTGAATTTTGTAAAGGGGGTGTCTAGATTTTTTTTTCCTGTGCTTGTCCAATTGTTACAGCACTATTTGGCAAAATAACTATCTTTGTTCCATTGTATTGCCTTTGTCCCTTAGTCAAAGGCCAGTTACCTGTATTTATGTAGGGTCTATTTGTGGGCTGCCTATTCTGTTCCATTGGTCTATTTGCCCATTCTTTTGCCAATACTACATTGTTTTGATTGTTATAGCTTTACAGTAAGTATTGAAATCAGGTAGTGTCAGTCTTCCAACTTTGTTCTTCTCCTTTAATGCTGTGTTGGCTATTCTGGGTCTTTGGCTTCTCCATGGAAATGATATAAACTTTGAATAAGTCTGTTATTATCCACAGAATAACTTAAAGAGCTTTTCACTTGGATGGTGTTGATGCTATAGATCAAGTTGCGAAGAACTGACATCTTGACTATGTTGAGTTTTTGCCATCTGTGAACGTGAAATACCTCACAATTTATTTAGGTTTTATTTGATTTCTTTTTTCAGACTTTTGTAGTTTTCTTCATATAGATCTTATACAAATTTTACTAGATTTATACATAAACATTTTATTTTTGGGACTACTAATATAAATGGCATTTTGTTTTATGTTTCCAATTCTATTTGTTCATTGCTCATGAATGGTGTAAGGTCTGTGTCTAGATTCATTTTTTTGTCTTTGGAAAGTGATTGACTTTTGTATGTTAACTTTGTATCCTGAAACCTTGCTATAATCACTTATTCCAGGATTTTATTTTTTTGTCTATTTTTTCAAATTTTTGCATAAACAATAATGCTGTCTGCAAATAAAGACAGTATTATTTCTTCCTTCTCAATCTCTGTATCTCTTTTTCTTGTCTTATTGCATTAGCTAGGACTTCTGGTACGATGTTGAAAAAAAGTGGTGAGGGAGACATCCTTGCCTTATTTCCCGATCTTAACAATGACGTTTCTCACAATTAAGCATGATTTTGTCATAGATTTTTTTATAGATATTTTTATCCAGTTGGAGAAGTTTCCTTCTATTTCTGTTTTACTAAAAATTTTTATCATGAATGGTGTTGATTTTTGTCAATAGATGTTTCTGCATCTTATTGATTTGATATTATTTTTATTTACCATGTCAATGTAATGAATTATATTAATTTTATAATGTTAAAGGCAAAAAAAAAGACGTTAAACTTGTCTTTCCCGCATGGGATAAATCATACTTGATCATGATGTATAATTCATTTGATACATTTTTGTATTTAATTTGCTAAAATTTTGTTGAGGATATTTGCATCTATATTTATAAGAAAAATTGGTCTGCAGTTTTCTTTTCTTGTAATATTTTTGCCTGCTTTTGGCTTTAGGGTAATGCTGGTTTCACAGAATGTATTAGGAAGTATTTATTCTGCTTCCTTCTTCTAAAAAAGTTTGTAGAGAATTGTTATAATTTTTTCCTTAAATGTTTGAAAGAATTAATCAGTGAAACCATCTGGTCCTGGTGCTTTTTGTTTTAGAAGGTTATTAATGATCAACTCAATTTTTGAAATAGATATAGTCTGTTCTGTTTGTGTGAGTTTTTGCAGATTGTGTCAAGAAATTTGTTCATTCCATCTAGGTTACCAAATTTGTGGGCATAAGCTGTTCATAGTTTTCTTTTATTATTATTTTAATGTCCATGGGATCTGTAGTGATGTCCCTTCTTTCAACTGACATTAATAATCTGTTTACTCTTTTTTTTCTCCTTAGCCTGGCTAGGCACTTGTCTATTTTATTGTTCTTTTCAAAGAATCAGCTTTTGTTTTCATAGATTTTCTCTATTGAGTTCCTGTTTCCAATTTTATTGATTTCTGCTCTTATGTTTTTTTTTTCCTCTGCTTACTTTGGATTGCATTAACCCTTCTAATTTCCTAAGATTGAAGCTTACACTATTGATTTTAGACCTTTCTTATTTTTAAATATATACATTCAGCATTATAACTTCCCCTCTAAACACTGCTTTTTCCACATACAACAAATTTTGATGTTATATTTTTATTATCACTTAGTTCAAGTAGTTTTTCATTCTTCTTGAAATTTCTTAATTGGTCCACATGTTAGATGGAAGTGTGCTCTTAATCTTCAATTATTTTGGGTTTTCCAGCTATCTTTCTGTTATTTTTTTCTAATTTAATTCCAATATTGTCTGAGATCATATATTAGTTTAATTCTTTTGTGGTTTAAGAACATATGTGGTATGATTTCTATTTTTGAAAATTTGTTAAGGTGGTTTTATGGCCCATAATCTGGTCTATCTTGCTGTTGTTCAGCACTATATTTTAAAAACACTGCTAAATAGTTATCTTCATAATAATTTATAAACTGTAGGATGACAACTCTGAAACTACATTTGTTTTTCAATGAGATGCGATCCTTTTTATTTTCATATTTATTATTTCCCTTTCCACAGCTGTGTGATGAAGTACAATGTTTGCCAAAATATCCCTGAAAATAACAGTAAAGATGTTTTTAACATTACATTTTCTTTAGTACCTCCAATTTATTACATTTTCAACATAGCTGTGAATGGGGTCTAAAGTGTCTGAGGCAAAGCTTATATGCTACTCTTTATTAGGGAGTTAATCCCAAAGAGCATGAGTAGGGGCAAGGTAAATAAGGGAGGCGAGAAAGAAGAGCCAATGTGAGCATACATCATCAAGCTGATGGCAGCTTGGGGTGAGCAGAGGAGTTTGTGCAGTTAGATTAACCTGGGTAAAAATGGTTGCAGTACAATTGTTTGACACAGGGGAGGCTGAGAAAGCTGAATCCCTTGATCTCAAGAATTTGGGGCTACAGTGTGCAATGCCAATTATTGGACATGAACATCAACTTCAGCATCAATGTGATAAAGCTCCAGGAACAGAGCATTATGAAGTTGTCATTATCTAACATGACAGCTGAATCCTGGATTAAATGTTTGACATTCACAACAAGTATTTACTGCCTTTTACTACATTATAGTTTCCATTTATATAATCAGGGCATAACTATTATACATTTTATATATTTTCATTTTTATAGGAAAACTTTTAAAATTCCAGAAAGTATAATAGAATAATAAACTCATAAGTAACTATTATCACCAAGTTTTGACATTGACCAATACATGATCAATATTATTTATAGAATTATTGTATCCTTTTCTTATGTACAGAGTCAGAATTAGAGTATGACAACAGGCATTATAATCTTGATTAGGTTGGCGTAGGACTGAAGGCTTAGCTAGCACACCTATCAAATTAGGTGAATTCTAAGGTTTGGGATATTATGAAGACACTTGTTCTGATAGCTACCATTTACTTGCTCCTTTATCTTACTTACTTAATCAATCACCATATCAATCCCAAGAGAAAAATCTGTCTCTAAAAGTTGTTTTTGGAAAAATGCTTTAGCTTTTTAGCGTATTTACTGATTTAAGTATACACCCGGGCATTAGATGCCTTTTGAAAAATGTCCAGTTTATAAGCCTAATCTAATGGTGACTCACAAGTAAATAAAACTCACCATCTTTGATTAGTTAGTGTTGTGCACCCCTAGCATTACTTAATTGAAGAGGATAAAAACTTAAAATTCCAGATAAGGCAATTTATTGCTCAGCATGTTCTGAATCAAATATCTGTGTTTTAGACCTGACCTGTTCAGGCTAGTTGCTAAATAATTAAAAAGGATGATTTTCACCATTCCAGACTCCAGGATTCCTGCTTTCAGTAGCCATCTGCTAATGAACCCCCTTAGAATTCCCACAGAGCAGAGAAAACAAACGTTACACAGTCATGCCAGGCATTTTTCTCACTTCCTTTATAGTAATATACCATCCAATTAACAACCTGATGGGCCTAGGGATTCATAAAATTTTGAATAGAACCTTTAGTCTTTCTCAAACCAACTGCTAGAATTAAATATAAAAGGAAACAAGATCATCAGAAGAGAAACTTATCTATAAACATATAATTCCTTGTCTTGGCATGGCACCAAGTTTTAGTTCATGGTTTCTGATCACAGAGTTGGGAAAGACCTTGAGAGGTCATCCAGTCCAGACCTCTGGGAAGGGCAGTATCAAGGATGTGCTGGCAAATAGCTTGATCCCATTTTCCTAAAATCAATTGGAATGAACAGGCCTCTGCATTCTTTGGTCAAAAGACATACGCGAGCATGACGGTTTCTGAAAGTCTCCCTTACTCACAATTGACTTCAAAAATCAGAGAAAATCTTTGTTCCTCCCTCTGTCCCATGGGAGACTAATGTGTCTTCCCTAGAGTCACATACCATGTGCTTTGGGAAGAAAGAAACATCAAAATAAAAGTTTAACCAAATACAACACATGCCCTGCTCACAAACCGTGCAGGGCATGTTAGGTAGTGTGATTCGACAGGCAGCATATCCCTGGAATTTTTTCTCTTGACGCTGTTTTCTATTACATGGAATCTCACCAGAGAGCACAGAAAATGAACAATCTACCATATTAAGAGAATTCAATTTACTTGATTAAAATCTATTTTGCCTCATAGCTAGACTCTCAGAGCAGCTAAGGGCAGTATTCCCCACCAGTTCGCCGAAGTCATTTTCAACTCTGTAATGAAGAAATCGATACAGAAAAGAACGTCCACCTCTATTAATATTTCTAACTTTTTGTGGGACATGGATTTGTACATAGTATACTCTCAGCTAATGTTCAAATGAACAAATGATGATGGAAGAAACAAATGCATAAAAAATGGGCAAACCAATCTTGAAAAAAAGTTGCAAGTTTAGGAACTGAATTAACTTTAATAATGTATTTTTTTTATCTTGTTGCTGCTTTATCCTCCGCCTGATATTTTAATCCTGCTACAAGTGATTTGCCATTTTATCTTCTGAATTTTTCTATTAGCACCTCTTCAATCTTTTTGCTACTCTTATGCCTGCACAACTGCAAAAACCTCCATGTAGGTGAGCCCCCTGCCTGACCTCCTCCACCCCACCGCCTTGCTTTCTCACTCACTGGCTTTCCACTTACATCAACGCCAATGCAACCTTTTCATGGGAATGCAGTGGAGGAAATATTAAGAAGAAGGACATTTATTTCAGTTTCATTGTCTTCATGGTGAAATTGAGGATGGATTTGGTGAATTGATGAGAAATGCTTAACATAATCTCAGAAAAGTTTATCTGGAAGTCATTCAGCACTTTTCATTATTACTGCAAAGCAATGAGGCAAAATACAAGCTAAGGAATTAGTGAGCTGGAAGTGATTATGAGCAGTGATCTTGTTAAATAATCTATGGAACAGAGAGGTACAAGAGTCAGCATATAAAATGCAATAATTTAGGATCTATTGTATTTGACACTGGGAAGTAGGGAAATTAGGGAAATTTCTACTGATTAGGATTTGTCTAAATATTCCAATATTTTAACCCATTCAGAGTCCTATATGAGCGTGGCAAAGGCAAATGAGAGAGAGTTTTTTAAAAATAAAGTTAAGTCTTCCTGAACAAACTCAGCAGCACTTTGGAATTAAATTCTGTCAGCCCACACAATATCATGCTATTTTTTAACTTTTATAGAACATTTTCAGAGTTGAGTAGAGGTGTTAATTATCTTTGTTTGAATGTCATGTCCTAACTTGTTAATATTCCTAAAAGGCTATTCCTGAAATAAAGTATTGGTTCTCTGTAGGAATGCTTCCTGCTGAAGACAGAAGAGTGGCTATATACCAAACCTGTTTGGTATATATCCTCCTTGTTTTATGAGATGGATGTTTTCACTGAACAAATCTGTAAACCAAATTTTATAAGTCAAGAGTTTAAGATATAGAGGAGTTCCACTCCACTGAGGTTTGCCTGTCTCTTTTTCTGTTATCTACTTACCTATCTAGGTCTCTAACCATAAATTCCTCAAGAAAATATAAGCAATTGCTTTTAAATATATATTTTGAGGAAGTTAGTTTATATGTTGAATTTCCTTAAGCAATGAACATCTTGAAAGTCCTTGTTTGTAGCCTGAAAAGAACAATCTATCAGCCCTCTCTAGTCTTTAAAGGAAAAGAGAGGCCTTTGGTAGCAAGTCTTAGCACACTGCTGATAAAACTGAGAATTCCTAACCTATACATAGATTCTTCTTCAAACACCAAGAAGGGAATAGAAAAATTGACAGGTGACATGGAGCCATTTTATTGACACAATTACTACAAATCAGTTAATTCAATTCCAGAATGAAGAATAAGTAGATCTTAGTTAGATTTTGTTATAGCACAAAATCTGTATTAGCTGGTAAAAAACAAACAAACAAACAAAAATGCAGTGTGAATATATGCATATGAATTTAATTTGCTGAAGTGAAAGGAACCCAATATAGCATTTAAGACATGCAGTAGGATTCCTGGAAAAGGAAATACACAGAATATGCTCAGCCTGCCAAACAATATTATTTTTCCTGAGACAACCATTCTGTACCTTGTTTGTGTCAAATTCAAGGCAATCTGTGGAGCCAAGTACTGTTCAAAGAAAACTCCTCTGAGGAAAGAGCAGGTCGCACCTGGCAGATGGGCGCTGCATTTCCCCCTCCACACTCAGGAATGCAGCTCACATCCGAGGAGGCACTGAGGCTGTCATCAGAGCGACCTGAAAGCCGACCTCTTCCGTCTGAGGAGACCCAGAACATGAGAGCAGGGAGAGATGATTTCCCTTGTGCCATCACCTCTGTGAACTGGTTCCCTGATGATGGGTGTATTTAAAATGATTCTGCGAACTAGATCCAAGGGCAAGGTCTCCAAGCAGCTCTGTCAGCTCTAGGGCAGGCAGTTTTGAGAATGTGCAATAACCCTCCTTTGCACTGCGAAGCCAGCCGGCCACTCTGTCTGAGTGCTGACTGCCCAGCATTTGGATCTTTGCCTCTGTCAGGAGCATTCTTGTGACAACACAGTGATTTCTCAGGGACTTGGACATAACCACATGCCTGGCTTTTCTTTTTTTAAATTGTTAATGCATTTAAAATTTATCTTGAGAAATTAAAAATGTAGAGAATGATGCCAAAACCCCAAATATCTTATTATTCACTTCTTTTCCAAATTAGGAACTGGTAATATTTTGTCATGTTTGCTCACAGACCTTTTTAGTTTCTCTAAGACATATGGCACTAAAATAAAAGGTCCCTTTTGTGTTCTACCTCTGATCTCATTGCCTTCTTCTCGACATTGGGCAATATCTTCCAGTCGCTGACTTCTACTTCTAGTTTATAGAAATCTTTTATTCCTGGATATTTGAGTTCAGCTGTATTTAAAACACTCAGAAACTCATACATTGATCTGCCTTACATTGTATTCTTCATTTTAAGTCATTTCCAGTCACCACCTTCGAATGGCTAAGCATTGCCCCAGAACTTTAAGAAATCTTGACAGTTTTACTGCTGAAAAACAAAACCTTTACCAATGTGAAATATTCTTTTGGAAGGCAAAATAACTACTTTATAATATCAATTTTCTAAAAGGCTCATTTTTTCTTTGTAAAAAATAACTGTGACCAGTTGTTCATTCCTTATGTGTGTAAAATGTGTACCTTACTTCTAGTCTTCCCAGCGCTGCAAGGTAGGTGTTGTCAAACCTTTGTCTGGAAGAAGGACATCAAAACTCAAAGAGGTAAATGCAACTTGCTTAAATTCACATAGGTAATATTGGGGAGAGGCAGGATATGATCTTCAGTGTATTTCCCCTAATCCCATTTGTTCTCTTTGACGAGATTGCGCTAAGAGAGACTCAGAGCTGTACTTTTCCAACAGGAGAATTACTGTCGCAAGAGAAAGTTTTTGACATATTATTTGCCTTTCCTCTGGCACTGTTACAAACACGGTAAACAGATCCTATTAGTTTTAACAAATTCTTTTACGTGCACAAAGATGCTGTACTCAAGATCTCTTTTCAGACACATTTAATAAGAGGAAGAAAGAAATGTCTGATTCAGTTCAGCCAGCAGCCTTGTTATGTGTCTGTAATCTTTGGTCCCAGACAGATGTCCTAAAAGTTCATAACTGGAGAAAAACACTTAGATTAACATTTTTCCCCTCAGGATTAAAATAGGAAATGACAAATACTTGGCCATTTAGCCTTAAACTGAGAAAAATCTTTAAAAAGCTAAGATCTCATGAAAGAACAAATCTAAAACAGTTATTTTCAAGATCTTAAAGTACACATATATTCTACATTTCTTATATTTTCTTTTCCCACCTACAACATCCAAAAAGTCATGACAAGAAGTGTTGGGATAATAGAATTTTAAACATTCATATCAACTTAATACCCAGAGACATATTCTGAGTGTCTGATCTTGCATAAAACCTTGGCTATCTAGGCTCCAGCTCCTCCTAATGTCTGATTTTTCCAGACCATTGGGACAAGAATTAAATGTCAATGCTTTATAAAGTCTGACTCTAGAGAATATGAAATGTATTTGATTTTCTTAAGACCATAAAACTATCCCTAAATCTATAGCTAATGAAGACTACAATATATCTCATTTGATTTATATGGATTTCATTTCAGCTAAAGAAGAAACTCATTTTTTTTGTTTTTTTTTTTTAATTAGAACAGCTATTTTGAAAGGTTTCAAGTAGTTTAAAATGTGCTTTGGCTACTTTGCAAATTATGTAGGAGACCAAACTTGACTAGGTTTCTCAGAAAAAGTACAAAGATTCAATGTGTGCATGGTGCATAGAAGGGAGATTCTAGAGAGGCAGGGTGGGGATGGTGTCAGTTAAATTACATGAGCGTTGAGGTCTGTCCAGAAAGTATCTGGCCATATGCTATGGAAAAAGAGAGGCATTTATTGAAGAGGATACAAGATACAAGAAACATGGTATAGGACAATGATGCCTAAGTACCCTTCAAAATAGGCACTTTGGGACCTCCCACAGTTCTCACAGCATTTCTTCCACCGTTCAAAACACTCTGCAGAATTCTCTGTTGGAATCGCCATCTGCTGCCCTGTCCTGTTCTCCTGAATCTCATCAATGGTCTGAAATCTTTTCCCTTTCAAAGGTGATTTTAGCTTTGGGAAAAGTCAGAAGTTGCAGGGCACCAAATCTGGGCTGTAGGGAAGCTGAATGACCTGGGTGATTTGAGGTTACACCAAAAAACTTTGCACAAGACATGATTGATGCGTGAGCGGGCATGTTGTCATGATGAAGCTGCCAATCACCAGTTGCCTATGCTGCAGTTGTTTTTCATCCTGTTTCATCTCTTAACTGAAGAACATTGAGGTAGTACTCCTTATTAACTATTTGTTCGGGAGCAGCATACCCATGATGGACAACACTCTCCCAATCAAAAAACACAGTGAACATGGTTTTGATTTTGCCGTGACTTTGCTGCTCCTTCGTCAGGCATGGAGACCCAGGCAACTTCCACTGGGACCACTGGGCCTTCATTTCCAGATCATAGCCATAGACCCATGATTCACCTCCCGTTATGACCTTCTTGAAGAAAACTGGTTCATTGGTAGCAGTTTGAGTCAAGTCATTAGCAACTGCAGCACAATGTTCCATCTGCTCTGGTAGCAGAAGCTGTGGAACAAATTTTGCCAGTGCATATTTCATGCCAGGATCTTGTGACAAAATCTTGGGTACAGTAGTTTTTGGAATCCCCAGATGAGCTTCTAGTTCTCGCACGGTCAGTTGCTGATCTGTGTTTATTGCAGCCCTTATATGTTCAACATTCTCAGGTGTTCTGCTTGTTGCAGGCCTTCCAGAACATGGATCACTTTCAACAGATTCTCGGCCATCTTTGACGCATTTATGCTACACTTTTATTTGCTCTGCACTCGTTGCTTCATCCCCGCAAGGCTTCCGAATCATCCGAATATTTTCCATGGAGAAATGTTCAAGCTTAATGAAAATTTGATGCAAATTCATTGCTCTTGTCACTCATTATTTTGAATGGGATAGCCACATAGTATATATGCTAACTCAATGACATCTAGTCTACCATAGTCACACAATGACTAATACAGTGACATTGTCATTGTTCACACATGCTCATTCCAGTCCACTCTCCTTGGCTGCCAGGTTACAGTGATATCATGCAAACTCTTCTCATTATATTAACAATGGCTGGACTTTTTCCAGACAGATTTCGCATATAAAATACAAATTTATGGAAAGGAAACAAAGGCAGATCAAATTCAGAGAATTATCCTAAGTCATAGACAGACAGTGCTAGAACCTTGATTGGAACACTTATGCTTGAATGCATAGCAAAGCCCCGTCTGCTAAACTTCTACTCTGTCCTCAGAGTCAATTTTATTGCCATCTCATTACAAAATTAGAAACTTCAATTTAAGAATTTTATGCAATTGTCATGCTATGACATTTTTGAAAGACTGGAAAATATTAATTTATGAAAGATTTGTGGTAAAACTGATTTATTAAAGACTGTGCTAACATTTAATTTAGAAATTCATTTGTATAATGATATATATTCAAAATAAATATATAGGTAGATACTTATTTTGTGAAAAACATGATCCTACACTAAAACAGTTTAATTAGATGCACATATTTTGGAGGATGTAAGACCTTTAAAAACATAGCACACCTTTATTGCAACAGAAGCTATGTGTAAAATTACCTGGCTTAGCACATCTTAAATCTGATCTTTTCTCATTTTTCTAGGTCAGAAGACTATGGCAGAGAAGAAATTTGAAATCAGAGAATATTAAACATAAATGAAACCTCAAAATAATCTAGCTCAATTATTCATCTTTAAAAATTAGAAAACAGAGATGAAGCTAAATTATTTTTCTTAAGTCACTGACTAGTGAGTTGCAGAGGAGAAGTAAAACTTGGATCTTTCAAATTAGTAACCGAAGATCTTTCTTCATAACAGTCAGATGCAGATTTGTCATTTACTGAGTAAATGCCTTCTAGTTGCAAAGCATTTTGCATTGCAATATAATCTCCATTCATCTCTTGGCCTTGAAAGAATGCTGTGACTGACCCTTTGGCCTCCTCATTTATATACGATTGCGTGTGTGTGTGTGTGTGTGTGTGTGTGTGTGTGTACTTGAGGTGGAAAGGAAGGACTGAGTGGAAAGAACCAAATATTAATTTATTTTACTTTACTATGTATGGCTACATTATTTTACTTCCCTAGGCTCACAGGTTTTAGAGGAGAAAAGGGAAAACCTCATCTTTCTTGCAATTTCCGAATCAAATTTGAAAGACTTTCTATCAAACATAAAGCGATGAAGGTTTCCTAAGAGTCCCTCCTCAAAGAGAAATATTGTACCTTTGAAAGGAAATACAGTATCTTTGAAGCGAACCAATGTCAAACACAGAACAGGTGTCTGTGTGAACTATTACCCTCCTCTGGAACATCAGTCTTAGTGTTCCCTAGCTCTCTCCGTGTCCTAAAATCCCCTACTCTTTTCAAACTGTATTTCCACAGCTTGCAACTACTTTTCTAAGAATTACTTATGACCCCCACATTGCTTAATTCAAGGTTCCCATTCAGTCCGAAGTTTTCTTAACTTGTCAGTAATATCCATTAGAGTTAGGCAACTAGTTCTTTTTATATTCTTCTCTTTATTCCCATGATATGACATTTTCCTGGTTTTCTTCCCATATCCTTGGCCACTCCATCTCAAGTTCATTTGTTGTATCCCCTTCTTTGTTTGCTCTCTAACTTTTGGAGTGATCTAGGGTAGAATAATAGGTTTTCTCCTCTTTGTGCTCTACCTTCTTTAGACATTTCTATCCAGTGACATGACTACCAATACTAGCTAATGCTAAGAACTCCCAAATTTATTTCAGTAGCCTTAACCCTTCCAATATATTTATGATAAAAGACACAACTGCATACTAGATAATGTCTATTTGCATTCTAGATATCTAATTTAGATGAAATAATGCATCTACATTAGAACTATTGCTTTTCTCCACAATTCTTTCCTCCAATATTTTCCCATCTTATAAATGAGTGTGAACATTCACTTACCTATTCAAGTGAAGCGTAGCAACCAACCTTGCTTTTTTCTTCTTCCACCACATCTATTTCAACAGAAATTTCTGTAGAAGTTTCTCCCAAAACTTACTGAAGTATCCCCCAAGTCCGGAGGAGTGCCTGGTACACCATAGGTGCTCAACAAATATTTGTTAAATGTGTCGAACTTAAATATTTTCTGGTTTTACACATATTGTGAGATTTAAAGCTTCAGTGTTATGAGAGTCAACTATTTTCGTGGGAAACAACTTTTAGATTACAGATTTTATTTCTTTAAAATTTATACAAGAAGAAATAAGGAAATAAATGGAGGTCTATTTGGATCTAGATATTTTTGAACTAAGGAAAAGGTCAATGTATAGTGTAGTTACATCATAAGTCTAACATTTTGACAGTATTATAAAAGGTCAGGCAAATTTGTGTCATTGTTTATTATAAAATATATGACAAAACTGTTTTGTCAAAATTTTATTTGAACTATTCTGGACTGACACAATCAATATATTCTACAGAGTAACAGAAATGTTCTTTAAATTGGGAGTGGATAAAATTTAACTTTTTATTTAACTTTTATATGTACAGTAAATAACAAGAGCCAAAAAAGTATCCAATATAAGTTATAGTTTGTTTTAAAAGACAAAAATAAATGTAGAGAGAAATACTATTTTTATCTCTTCCCAATTTTATTTTTATGCAATAATTTTTATTATAAATGCCTTACAAATTTTTTTTTCCTATTCTCTTTTATAAGGCAACTCTATTTTACTTTTTGGGAGATGTCCCTTTGAGACTTAATTAGTCACATGATTTTGCTTCTTAGATATTTGTATTTTTAAAAGTCAAAATATAAGCTACCAACTTGATTGCTATGTATTTTCTAGTTTTCTTGTGCATCTTATCTTTAATGTTAAAGTTTCTGTCTGCCTTAAATGGTATGTTAAAAAAATGTAAGTCTCGAAAAGTTCTAGGGGAATTTTCATTTCTAAAAATGAAAAAAATTTATTTAAGAATGAGGACTCAGGGTATACTAAAATGTTCTTAACTGGACCCAACGTTGTTTTGTGGGTCATATTTCTATTTGAACTAAATCTCTTTCTTCCCCCTTCACTCAATGCTGTAGTTTTCAAATTTGCTGATATTAATAGAATCTGTGGTGACTTCCTGAGGTTTTATCTGATTACCATGGCAAGTAGCTAAATTGTAATGATTTTAATGTTTGTTATTATTTTTTAGTTATAGAATTTGATGCTAAACAATAATCAGAGAAACTCCTAGTGCATGAGGTTCTCATCTCAGCACTAGTTATAATAATATAAAAAATCTAAATTCAGCAAAATATAAGACTGGTTAAATCGTATGGTAATTCACACTTGGAGATGCAGAAGAGTTTAGTGGCTAAGAGTGCAAACTTTGGCATCAGAAGGACCAGGTTCAAATCTTAGGTAAACCTGATAAAGATGTTGCCAAAGTGGTTTCCCCAAAAGGCAGACTTTTAGAATCACCCATGTTGTATCTTAAAGGTACAGATCCTGGAGCTGACACCATGGATTCTAATTCAGTAAGTCTGGGCTGGGGCTGAGACTGGGCTGGGTATATCTAACAAGCTGTACACACGGTTTGCCTATACATCTGAGCTTTCAAATAAGTTTGCCTCTAAAAGTCTATTTCCTTATCTATAAAATGACATATAATGCCCATTTTATGGTGTTAGAGGATTAAGATAAAATATAGAAGGTATGTTAGAAATTTGCTCTGCACACCATAAGAATGTAATGTATTTGGATTTTTTGTCAACTGCTATTATGACTATTGTCCCTTCTACTACTGCACCTACTACATACTACATTGCTGCTATTATTATTATTAATCAGTCAACTAGTATGCAGGCATTGTATTATATCCATATTTTACAGAATGTAAATAAATGGATATAATAAATGTTCACAATATATTTAGTAAAAAAGTATTTACAATTTTCTGTAATTCTCTAAGCTGTAAAAGAATGTAAAATTATATAAGTACTTGGAAAAGGACTATAAGAGTTGCACTGAAAATTTAGCTAAGCTTAACTCTACATGCAAAGATAAGTGTGATTTTGTTTTTTTTTCCTTTGGACATTTCTTTATTTCCAAAACTTTCTCTCCTTGCCAAACTAGATTTAGGGTTCAATCCTGCACATATTTGACATCCATTCTATGAGAGACATTTCATGTCATAAAGCAACGGAGAGCCAATCCCCGGCCTCTAGAAGGCCGCAAGAAGGAGGACAAGGTCTGATTGACACAAGGTGGTTTAATAATGACCTTTCTGCAGTTGGTCCATCCTCTTATACAGAAAATCATGCATCCACATTTCACATTTTTGTCACCAAGTATTATATTCCCCCTTCTTTCAAAAAATAGCCTGAGATGGATTTGAAGCCATGCAGACTTTTCTTCTAGACTCTCACAACCTCTATTTAGTGAAGCTACTTCCTGAGGCCCTTCCTCCCTGCCTCCCTCCTCATACCCTCAGTTGGCTTTTCCTTCCCTCTCTGGCAATAGCAGGCTTTTGCCTTACCCTTATTAAGCAGTGGACTCCCTGCAAACATTCCTCAATTGTCCAGTTGTTTCATGACTCTGGGTATAGCCTCTCTCCTTACTCTACTTCTCAGGTTACTCACCTTTTCTACCCAGCCTGTCAGCCCTGTGAATAATCAGGCATCGTTTGCTTCTTGCAGCTCTACTTTCATTTTTTGCCTCTTCACTCAGTTTCAGAGAAGAAACTATGTCGGGGCCTGTGGATCACAATTTATCTCTCTTGCATGGAATGGAGTGGATGAAACATATTTTGATGCAGAACATCCCAGTTTCAGTTTACACATAAGAACCAAAACTGTAACAAACATAAATTTGGTTCGGTCTACTCAAGGGTCATTATATATGAAAACCCAAAATGATGTTTCGCTTAGAACACATTTATTTAAGAGAAGGTATCTGTGGATTATATGGTCTCATAAAATTGATCTATATGAAGCCTAAAGTGGATTGACTGGGTAATTACCATTTATAATACAAGGTGGAATTGCAAACGGATTTTCAGACATGAAAGAAAACCTGATGTCATGGAGCCAGGCAATTTCCCTAAACTGATAAATTACCTCATCATGGTAAAGATATAAATGTCTGCAGCTAAGCACTGAAATGTAGCTGTAAAACAAAGAGATTTTTGCTTTGAGTAATAAAACAACCAGCATTAAATTATTAAGGAAATATTTTGAATATAAAATACCACATGAAGTGATAAAATACATTTCCAAGGACTTTTTAAGATTTATCACTAACTATAAGAATAGCAGGAGCTCATTCAACCATTTTATTTATTTTTAGCACTTTTTCTTTTATTGTGTAGTTCAGTCTGAACTTTTTGATCTGAAGATCGTTCATTTAAGTATAAATAGAGATGATAAAAACAATATTTGAGAAGCTTCTCGTTTTGTCATCTATCACGTGTCATCATCTGCGCTTAGTAGCAGCTATGTCCCTGCCTTTTCTTACATCTCCAAACGTAAGGAAAAAATACAATTTTTTTGCCATTACCTTTTTTCACAAACCTCAGGTTATTCTGGGATTTCTATTTCCAGAAATTATTCTGAGACATCTGTGCCTCTCCTATATTCATTATACATTATATGTCTTTTTTCTCCATCTACTTTTTCTACTTACTCTGATTAAATTTGGGTCTGCTCAAGCTGCCTTAATGATGATTGTGTAGATATCACATCCACCCTTTCTTCGTCCTTGGTACCATTTGCCAACATCTAATCGCATTTATGTTTTAGAGATATTGTGATCTCTTCTATTTTCAAATCCTAGGCTGTGAAATCATGCCTACTTTTGATTGGGACATTTTGAAAAGCATTCTTCTTAAAGTGCATAGACAAATATAATTTAGTTTTTCTCTACTACCTACCATGTGTTCTGAAACAATATGGGCAACATTTTTTAACGCTTTTTTTGGTTAGTGTTTAACATGGTGTTTTAATCCTATAGTAATATGACCCAAAGAAAGTAAGGTTACATCTCGATTTTAAAAAGCAAAACAATAAAATAAAATGAAACAAAAAGCCGGCAAGCAGCCCCTACTGCTTCTTCCACCAAAAAACCTCCCCCCCCAAAAAAACCCCAAACAGATTTGTTGATATGACATTACTATTATCTCTATACAGAAATAGTGTTTGTTGCCATATACCTGGGGTATGTATCTTTCTCTTTCTTCTTTCTGTTATTTATTAACCACTTCTTATTCAAAAAGGAAAAGGAAGTACAAGGAATAGTTACTATATGTAAGTTTATGTCTATTATAGTTTAAGAAATTTAACATTTAGAATAAATATAATAAAAATACATTTACAATGACTGGTGTGCTATAAAATGATTAAGTTTTAGATCCAATTCACCTCTGTTACCAAGATAAATTGTGGGAATCACTTATCCACATTCTAACTGATAGCTCAATAATAATTTTTTTAAAAAAGTCAAATACAACTTAATGGAATTGAAAATTACTAAATCAGAGAGGTCATTAAACAATGGCATTGTTATGATTTCTTTAATTATCTATATGCCTAACTATAGTGAGGTCAGTTTATATTCAACCCTACATTAATAAAAACTGGCTGTCTTACATCAATGTAAGTACTTTGTTATGCCAATTTTTATTTCTCTCTATATATGACTGGCTTAAAGAAATTTAATTATAGATAAGGCATTTAGTTAAATATCATTTAGTTGTTTTTTTTTAATGAAAGTTTTACACCCCAAAATATCCTGGAAATACAAAGAAGATTACTTATCACTGTAAGGGCTGAACATTTTTAAAAGTGGGGATGGATTTAAAACCTGAGGAAATTAGACTTCACCGTAACTACTTCCTGAGTAGTCAGAGGCCATCACATAGGAAGGGAGCTTTTGAAAAAAATAGGCCACACTTTCAGTGGTAGAACAATACTGCGCTGACTTCCTAGGGAAGTATATAATTCAGTTCTTGCCTAGCAAGGACTGTACTCAGCATTGTACTCAGTGTTTGGGGACAGAGGGAATTGAAGGGGTAAGAGCCAATTGAGAATGAGGCTAGTGCCTTCCCTCTGGGTGTAGTATTGGCTTAATGGCTGTTCAGAACCAGAAGATTCATAATCAAAGATTTCCTTGTGTAATTTATTGCAAGTGAAATAGAACTCTGCTATCTTTATTTTGTTTTCATGAAGCAAGGTTTTGTTTCCAAATAAAAGAAACTAATCCTTCCCAAGTAGTACCTAATAATTAAATTATATCACTTTTAAGATAACAATTAGATCAATGTCCTGGAGCCAACGACCACCAGGACCACCGGCAGTCAAAAAAAAGTTAATTTTTTGATTGTTGATATGAGAGTGAAAGCATATCATGGAAAACCGTAGAGTGTCTTAATAAGACTGTGTAAGAAAGGACTTATTATAGGATTTGGGCTGATTTAGGTGATTTTGAGAAAGGTTCAAGGAAATAGGGTTTGCTTTGCACTGGGTGAGATATTGTCAGGAAATTGGGGTAATTCCATGATTAAGTATCTTAATAATGCATATTTAGAACATGAGAAGGCAGAGCAAGGCTGAAGCTATAATTGATTTTTTTAAAAAGGAAGCAGTCACTCATAATCAGTCAAAGAGGGAGATAGCTGATCAGTCAGAGAGGGGGCTCCTTGGTCTTTTTTGTAGTTTGTACAAGGGGTTTCTTAATCTTGCATTTAAGTGACTTAATCAGAGTCACTGAATGCCCTTGTTTGGTGGTGTCCTGTGAAATGTTTACATTCAATAGTAGAACACTGCAGGCCAGCTCTGAGTGCCAGGTCATGTCCTAGTGACACCAAGGCCTGTCTTGTTATGCCCATTCAGCTCCCTGATGGCAGGGCCTGTTCTCCATTGCCTTAAACATATTAGAGAACTTAAAAACTGTCAAATAAATAATAAAATTGTGAAACTCTAAGTCAATCCACTTACCAATAAGCACAGCGTTCCCACTGTGTCAAGCAAATAATGTATGTTGGGTCAGAAGAAGAAAAAGGAAAAAAAAGGAGTAGGAGAGTGAGGAGAAGGAAGAAGGAGCAAAGTAGGAATGGAGAAAGAACAAAGGGTGGCTTTCAAAGGCGTAGCAAAGAGAGCTGGGGACGGGCCCTCTGAGATGATTCCCAATGATCCCTGACTCTTGATGTTCACATCCTGATGCATTCCTCTCCGGTGAGCATGGGCTGGACCTCATGACTTGCTTCTCATGAATAAAACATGACAACAGTGATAAGATGTCACTGTCAATGGTAGATTATAAAAGCCTGTGACTTCTGACTTGCTTGCTCTCTTCCTCACTCTCTGTGGTTCTAGTTGTATGTTTCCTCTGATGAAGAAAGCCACCATGTGTCAGCTTCTGTATGGAGGGAGAGTCTCACGTGGCAAGGAACTGAGGGAGATGTCCCACTGCCAGCCAGCACAGACTGAAGCCCTTAGGTCATCAGCCCACGAAGAACTGAATCCTGCCAAAAGCCATGTGAATGAGCCTGTGAGGACATCATCTCCTAGTCAAGCCTTGGGATGACTGCAGCTGCTTGCTGATTCCTTGATTTCAGCCTGTTAAGGAGCCTAGAGATGGAGGACCCAGTTAATTTGCACTTGGATTCTGATCCAAAGAAGCTGCAATAGGAAATATTGGTTGTTTTAAGCCATTAAGATTGGGGGTAATTTGTTACCCAGCAACAGATAAATAACAGCAGATCAGGGCAGGATAAGAGTGAGGTTAGTAAGGAAACTAGGGCATAGATTTTAAGAAGGCACTTGCTCTCTAGGCTGTGCAGGTGTCTAACTCACCCTGGTCCAGGTCTGCAGAAGATATAGTTAAAAATAAAACATTAAAGTGAGATTGCAAGGTGAAGAACTTGAGCTTTGGTGATAGATTTATTAAACTACTATGTATTACACCTATTTTGTGATAGTTCAATTCCATTGATAACCAGTGCCCACATAACAATTAATACTCAAGAGAAATCAGCTAAGAGTGATGACTAGTTAGATAAAAGAGGAAATATTAGATTTTACACAGTACTATACACACCCATTTTAGGAGGAAAATTTAGAAAATTGCATTCTTATGGTAGGAGGCAGAAGGCAGAAGAAAGAGAACTCTTTGTTGCTTAAATGTTATGACATATTTGCTATAGGAAAGCTTTTTAGTAATATCTTATATACACTAATTTTATGTTCTAATCTCCCTCAATACCCCACCAAGCAGGAAGTAGACAGAGAAGGATAAAAGCGCTGGCATAAAATATAAATGCACTGTAAGTCACAGCAGGAACGACGTGAATGAATGAGTCATTTAAGCAGAACCTTCTGTGTGCCAAAAGCCAAATTGTGAAAAAGAAAGCAGTTTTTAAGGACTTCAAGATAAAAAAAACTAAATTATGTTCAAATATCAGATCAGGAAATGATGGTTAGGGAAAAGTAAAAAATGACTGAAAGATTTTATGATATTTTATTAGAAGTTAATTTCAATTTTAAATATTTTAAAGCACAAGAGTGAATTATTGCTTTTGTAGTGCAATATATTGATAAAAATACATGCCATTATTGAGTAGGCTTAACAGCTCATTATTCAAATTCAAATTATAGAAATTTCAACAAATCTTAGATTAATTGTTCAATTTTAATATGTATCTGAATGCATTGGGAAGTTCAAAAATAGATTCTAATTGGGTGTCTTGGGTGAGGGCTATGACTCTGCATTTTAACAATCTGCCAGATATCCTTCTACTAAGCTCCCAGGTGACCACACTTTTTTTTTATTAAGGTATCATTGACATATAGTGTTATATTAGTTTCAGGTATACAGCATAGTGATTCTACATTTATATGCCCTACAATGTGATCACCCTAAGCCTAGAAACCTAGCAACCTACTGTCACTATACAAAGTTATTACATTACTGACTCTATTTCCTATGCTGTACATTATATCCCTTTGACTTACGTGTTTTTAACTGGAAGTTTGTACCTCTTATTCCCTTTTGTGTCCCATCCTTCTGCCCTCTTCCCTCTGGCAACCATCAGATCTTAGAACTTGAGTTATAAGATCTTAGGACAATGTTCTTTGAAGTGTGGTTCCTGGACAAGCAGGATCATCAACATCCCCTGGAAACTTACCAGGATGCAAATTCTCAAGCCTCACTCTGGACTGTGGAACCAGAGACTGTGGGTGGTGCACAGCAGCTGCCTATCTATCCAAGCCTCCTGGTGATTCTGAGACAAGGAAAGGTTTGCGCACCACCATCTTAGAAGGTAGTGTTTCTGAACTAGAGGGGTAAGTCAGATACTCCTTCGGAATTTTACGAAAAGGTACCTGCCCAGTCCTCAGTTCTGGAGGACCTGATTACGTTGGTGATGGAGCCTGGAAAAATTTCTGAAAAATATGCTTGGCTCTGCAGTGGTAATAAGAGAGAGAGAGAGGGAGAGAGAGACTGTTTTAGAGCAATTGCTGAGAAATTCAGTGACGTACCCAGGGTCTGAGAACCAGAAGTAAAAGACTGCCCTAGTTCTCATAGATGTTCTTTCCCTGGCCCTTTAAGAAGATACCAGAGGACTTAAAATAATCCAAGATAGTCTTTCGTGGAATGGATGCAATTCCAGCATGATGTTCTCTTTCCCTCCTGAGATAAGCTTGAAAAAGCTGTCGGCTGTTCTGAACTATTGTCTGGGACACAGCCAACTTGGAGGCCTGCATTAGTCACTTAATTACATTCCTTTTTAGGAGTTTCACATGGAAATTACCATATAGGAACTGAAGAGTTTCTTGAAGCAGAGCTGTGATAGCCACCTGGACAAAGTTTTAAAAGCATAATGAATATAATATATAGGCTAAGATCCCAAGTGCACAGATATTATGAATACTTTCTTAAATGTTGTTTCCTTACTTATAAAAAAGAGTTTTAAAAGTAGGTTACTATTAAAACTGGCAATTTCTTTTCTTCTTCCTCTTCTAGAATTATTATATTTCTTCAGTGTATTTCTTTCTAATTTCAATGTTTTATAACTTTTCCAGTTCAAACATTTTCTTCAGCCTATATATTTTTATTATTATGTGATGAAGCTTTGTATTTAAAGCAGCATCCTTTTAGACAGCTCGTATCCTTAAAAAAGAAAACATACTGACCAGTATCTATCCATTGCATATCTGATACATATGCTCTTTGAGAATTCACATATCAGAAGTATTCAACAGTACCCAGAACTCTTCTGGAGCTCAGTTCCAGTGGTGTTTCCGTGTCCCTTAGGGAAATGTGACAAGGATTTTAGGGGGTGTCCAAGTTCCTTCAGTTCATAGACAGTGGTTCTGAATTTGAGTGATGCTGTGCTGCTAACTGGCTTTAAAAATAGGTGGGGAAGGTTTTTGGATTTTACACCGAGTAGTGACAGTGAATGATGCCAAGGAGGCTAACCATGCTGTGGTGAGAATGAGAGATTCTGGCAAAATGCTGGATTGGACCCAATATGGCACACCTGTGACAAACACTTAAGGAATCATTCAAGACACGGGGTAGAAGGAGAGAATGTCTTCTGGGCATGTGGATCTCAGTAGGAAGTTGACAGAGGTTGTTCTTTCTAGGGAACAGTGGCAGATGGCGGCAGCTAAGAGCAAGCCCGTCCAGGGCTTTGAGAATACTCATCGAAAGATCTGCTTGTTAAAAAATGCACTCCTCTTAGAATGCTCAGCAGGAAGGAGCTACGTGCATTCTCAAATTGATATTGGAAAGTGTCTCTAACTGCAGAAAGGAAGACAGAAGACTGGAAGTAAAGCAATAAAAGCAAGAGCTTACCTAAACAAAGTGAAACACTTATCGGCGGAAGTAGAGTTCTTGCGGTATCGCCAGGAAAAGAATTTCTTGAGACCCACGCGGGAGGATGGGGTTTCATGGTAAACTTTATTGATGATATAAAATTAAGGGCTTACCCTCCTGATTTCCCAGTGTACTATCCCTTTCCATCTTGCCATGGAAAAGGTGCAATCTTGTCGTCAGTAGGGCCAGGAGAAAGGCCAGTCAGGCCAGTCAGTGCCCAGGGTTTCTGCTCAGTATGAACGTCCAGTCTAGTCCAACACCCAGCCAGCTTAGCGTGTGCTTCCCTTTGCAGTCCATTCCGGGGCTGCGACATTCAGGCTCCCTCCTGGGGCCTGCGTGTGGCGTTCACACAGCCAGAGGCCATGCGAATGCTAGGGCCACGTGGCCATGGAGAGAACAGGTGAGGGCACCTTGCGACTTCAGGCCATCAGGTGAGAGAGAGGGAGGGGGAGGGGGGAGAGGGAGAGGGAGAAGGAGAGAGTTTTTGCGGGCTTCCAATGAGTCCACCCCCTACTTAGACGGGCTGAGCTCTTTGGTCACGCCCTGGGAAGGCCGGAGGGTTAATCCCCTGGGCGGAGCAATGCTGTAATCTCCCAGAGCCTGCAGCCACAGCTTTCTGGCTAAGCGAGCAGGCTCGTGCTACCCATTTTAGTAAGCTCAGTGTGTAAGTCCGTTGCTCCCCTCTTTTAAAATTCATAATAAGTTAAGTACCGATGGTAACAAAACCTTGATACGTAGGCCAAAGGCAGGGTTTGTGATCAGCGCGTATGGAGAGGAAGCAGAGCTTCAGTAAATAGTTTGAAGTGCTCTTTAATGGATGGTCTTGTTTTATTTCTGGGGTAAATTCCATGTTTTATAGAAAAGTGTTTCCCAACCAGAGAGAAGCACTGGGTAGCTTTTTCCAAATTAAATATAACTTTGTCTCAATCCCAGATTTACATTAACAGAAGTTCGAAGTCTTGCATCTTGGCATGTGTATTTTGTGCCTTAATAAAAGTTTCTCAGTAAACTTGAAATCCATCCTTGGCTAAGAAGCACCATCCAAGATGAAGGGATGCACAACATAGCTTTTTAAAAAATTTTTATTTTCCTTACACTAAACGTGAGGTCTACCTTCCTAACAAATTCTAAAGTACGCAATGGAGTATTGTTGATTGTAGGTATAACCTTGCACAGCCGGTCTCCAGGTCCTACTTGGGCCTGCAGAAAACAGTTTGCTCCGCTCTGACCGTGATGCTATGGGGTGAGGACTCCTGACCATAGTTCTCAGTAAGAGCCTGGAATAACAGCTGTGCTGTCACACAGGGGGGTATTTAATGAAAATTATAAAAGAAACAGTAAGTAAATATAATTTTTTCTTGCTACTTTGTTCACTGAGAAGCAAGAAAAACAAGAATCTTCCTCTGCAATCTTATAATGGTTTCTGGGAGCCTAGAAAAGCCCTTTAATGTTACAAAATGCAACAAAGAAACTCGATTCTTACATTTCTGAGTGTGGGAATGGATGAGAAGGAGAGAGGAAAAAAAAAGCATTGCTACAGAGAAAGAATTTATTATTTCCTAAGCAATAAAAATGGGGAAAAATGTCTAATCATTAGACTTTAAGCATTTTCATCCTTTCATTTATATTTGGATGCCCAGTTTAAAGACGATGAGGTTTTATTTAAGAACCAAGGACACTCAGCCTTGGGATTTAAAATGAGACCTGAAATGCTTACAGCATCTTATCTGTCCAACACGAAGTTATTGCTCAATGACACGTGGCGGAGCATCTATCCCATCTAATTTGTGCTTCATATATTTTTAAATTTGTAATGTGTTGTGCTTATAATTTAGTGTGATATTAAAAATCTTCCTTTGAAATGAGTCGGGGACCCCAGAGAGGTCAATTACATATTAATTACTTTATCATGTGCTTCCTGCTTCTCAGCCTAGACTATTTTCACTTCTTAATGAAATTTGTAAATTACTAACTATTTGAAAGGCATAATATCTGGATAAATTTACACCTGTCTGAATGACTACAGCACAGATTTTATATTCACCAAATGGAGATTGACATCCCTGAAATTCAGGCCTAAAATATTTACATACCATATTTCTCTCCATGCTGATACTAGTTAATATTTTTAATATTTGGTCATATTAGTGTTATATCTAAAGAATAGGCTTGGTTCATAAAAATATCCATGTACTATTTTAGACATAGAGAGTTTGCATGATGGATAGATACATATAGATTATTAAATATATACATTTATAGATACATAGGTGTACATAGATACATGGATGGATGAATAGATAGGAACATGACTGAGCTATCTCTGTATGGGACATAAACTAGTAACTTTTCTTCACCCAGAGCCAGTGGCAAGAAATGTTCCAACCATCTTGTTTCTCCCTCAGTGTGTATCTCCTGGTCGAAGGAGCTCTTTATCGGCGGGAAATGGAGTCATTGTTAGTGGCTGTGGTAGAACGCCTCAGCTTTCTTTCTTATAAGCCCCATGTGTAGACTTTCCTTGTTTCTCTTTTGTGGTGAGGGGTGGAGGGAAGTCCACCTACTGCCTGGAGCTAGATGAATAATTTCAAGTAAAGTGGTAGGAATAGAGAAACTATATTCTACCAAAAAAGGCAGATTGACTCTTTTATGTAGTTCAGTTTCACTGGCAATACAAGTTGGTAGTTTGATCTTATCCTTTTCTAATGTCTATTTTTAATTACTTTAATACTTGGATGGAGAAGAAGGTGATTCATTTCCCTCTGCTATCTCTCATTAAAATAAGTTCCTTAAAAACAGATTATGCTCCTATTTCAAATTAGGAAACAATAAGATTTTGTAAAACCAATTTCAGCGGGGATGGTCTATCATTTCAATATCTCAAATAGAAAAGCAATTTAAGTGAACAGTATGTATTACATGGGTTCCTGAGCTTTTCCTACTAATTATTTTTTTAAATGCTTCATGATATCTTCCTTGATTCAGTTTTTAGCTTCTTTATTAACTGGCTATAGAGTTACTAACTGGATTGCAATGAAACCAATGTGGAGCCCTTTGAAAATTATGTAATATTCTGTTTGAAAAATATTTTGGAATTTTTGGGTAAACGAAAGTGCTTGAGATTGCTGTGTACATCCTGTGTATTCTGATCACAGGCCACAAAAGAGGATCATTAAAATTTTCTTATAAATGCTCTGTCTTTTTGCTCCTTGTCTCTTTCTTGTCAGCCAAATTTTAGCCAGGCAAAAAGGAAGAATTATTGTATGGAATGGCTTTTGTAGTCAATTTTTGTGTGTAAAAGCCCAACTTTGCTATTTACTAGTTCTTTAGTTTTGGGCATGAATAATCTTTCTGTTCTTAGTTTTCTCACCCATAAAATGGGAAGAGTAACATAAACTAGTCAATAACATAAACCTTGGCTGTCACACAAAATTGAACGGAATTTATTTCTCTTCTCTGCTTATTAATGTTTCCATATGTCCAATCTAGAGACCACATTCTTAATATTTCACCTTATTATAATTTTTGGAATGGATCTTTGGCTTATGATAGATAGCTTTCTCCTGGGAAGACTTCATACTACAAGAATTAACCCTGACGTGCTATGTCTATATTCATGTCTCCAAGCCATTGGTCATTGCTTATGAATACAAGGCAAACTAACACCTAAGCCAATTATTTCTTTTTCCTGGGATTTTGAAACTGACAGTCACTAGAGTGACTCATTTTTTGATGTCAGGACTGTAGACATAACATGAGATTCCTGGAGCTACTTAAGTACATGCCCTTCCTGAAACCTGAACATGCACCATCCACGAGCATCTGGGGTACAGTACAGTAGGCTGAATAGGAGCACAGAACTGAGAGGCAGGCTGTCCATGTTTATAGCCCAGATCTGTCACTTACTGACTTGTGACTTGTGAAGATTTATAACTTCTCAGTTATACTTCAACACAAGAGTGTATTGATGTTTAAAAGGCACATAGTAGTTATAAATACCTTACAGAACCTATGGGAGAATGAAATAAAATAATTATGTAAAAAAATTAAAATAGTGCCTGAAACATAATGGTTACCCTACAAGTAGCAGATATTTGTAGGATTCTGGAAAATATTCCAGTCTTCTTCCAATGAACAGCTTACAGTCTTTTACCTTTACTTTTAAGTAAACCATCATTTTTATTGTTGTTGCTTATAACCAAATGAACCTCAACTAAAATCTTTGGGAGTCTGTCTTTGGTATTTTGTTTGAACCATTTCAGATTATACTGTGTAGGTAGGTTTACTGCTAATGGAAAACCATTCAGGTAAAGAAAGAAAATCAGTTCATAACAAAATTTAGTTGGCTAAATATTGATAGCTTTGTTCTTGTTCTTAACCAATTCAAAATGATGAGTTCAGTTTTTAAACTGAATGACATTTTTTTCAATGAATAAACATATAGCTTATGATTTGCATAATATAAGTATATATATTACAAATAAATCCTTTTGTCTTTAATAACAATATGAACATCATTCGTTGAGTGCTTATTATGTGTGGGGCCATATGTTAGGTGCTGGAGAGACAGTAGGGAGGAAAAATATCTCTGCCCTCATTTGGCTTTAATTTGAGGGAAAAAGAATGTAGAAACAGAAATAACTTGTTTAAAATAATATCGGGTAATGATAAGTGTCAGGTAATGAAGAAAACTAAGGCAACGTAGAAAGTAATGTTAAGGTGCTATACTTGCCAACAAAGTCAGAAAGTCTTCTTTGAAGAGTGTCATTTGAAGAGCTAAACCCTGCTGAGGTAGGTGTCAATAAGCCTCATTTTATAGGTGAGGAATCTATATTTTTATGCCTAGGTCACACAGCTAGGAGTGGAGGAATTAGGCAGCTGGGCTCCAGAGTCAACCGTATTAAGAATAACTCTATACTTTTCAGTAAGGAAAGAAAATGATAACATTATTAACTTTATTTTTCTCCTCTTTATTGTGTAGTTTTTATAACGCCTACTTTTTCTATTCTTCTGCCTCCATTTCCCATTTGAGATCTGGTACACTTTTTGAATTTATGTTCTAGAACAGAATACCAGTCTTGCTAGCTTGGCTGGCAATACATGTTACCATGTGGTCTACTTCCTCTTCCTTTTCCTTTTAATACATTATAAATAACTGAACAGCACATCTAAAGGGCAGCTAAACACATTGCTAAACAATTTTGCACACTTGCTGAGCTCCACATAACCTATCCTTTGACTTCAGAAGTTTTTAATGTATAATTTATTAAACAAGTCAAGGTTCAAAACAGTCGCCAATTATGTAGTCCTTTAACTCAACAGGGAATAGCTTTGGCTTTTCCAAATGTATACTATAGAACGAAAAGGGAATTATAAATTCATCAAAGAGTTACTTGTTTATTTTTAATAAATATCGGTTCACTGGAATATGGATTATATTACTTTTTATAAAAGGCATCCTCTGTAGACTATGGCATTGTGAACCATTAGAGCTGGAGGTTAAGGTAAAGCGGGGTTGAGCTAAAAGAATATGTTGCTTGCTGAAATACTTTCAGGTTATGAAGGGCAGCTGGGTCAGCTTATCGGTGCACTGCTTCTTCATTATGTTACTGCAGGTAGAAATGAGCAAACACCAAGAGCCCCAGTGAAAGCCCTTCATCTGGCTGGGCTTGTTACCTCTCATCACCCAGGGATGTCCAACCCGCGGCCCGCGAGCCACATGCGGCCCGGGATGGCTATGAATGTGGCCTAACATCAAATTGTAAATTTACCTAAAACCTTTTTTTTGCTCATCAGTTTTCATTACTGTTTGCATATTTAATGTGTGGCCCAAGACAACTCCTCTTCTTCTAGTGTAGCGCAGGGATGCCAAAAGGTTGGATACCCCTGCTGGACCTTTCACATCTGTGTAGTTTTTTACTCCAGAGCCCTTCTCTTAGGCTTCGAGGTATAGCTTTGAGGTGTGGCTATTTAATATGATTACAATAATTAGAAGAAATGATAACAATAGTTTTCCTTATTTCAGTATCTATTACAAGCTAAGTGATTAACCTTATACAAACTCTATAGGTCAGTTACGTACTGTTAGCCTTGCTGAAGAAATTGAGCCAGCCAGGTTAAATCGTTTGCTCAAACCGTCACTGCCGAGATGTGTGAGTTAGGATTAGAAAGGGGTTTGTCCTGTGTTAGGGTTCATGCCCTTTCTTCTGGTTGCCTGTGTAGTTACAAATACTTAGTGTTTTCACAGCTAACATTTACATGTTGTAATGGTTAAGAACTTAGTCTGTGAATTCAAAGCTGACCTCAACTAAAGGCTCTTAGATAAATCAGTTAGCTTCTCTAAATCTGTTTCTCTGTCTGCAAAATAAGAACAATAGCAGCACCTACCTCACAATATGGCTGTCAGAATTAACAGTGTGGTGATTGCCGGGGGGCAAGGGTATAAGGGGGCTAAATGGTAATGGAAAAAATATATAATAAAGATAAAAAAAAGAATTAAGTGAAAGAATGACTGTAAAACATAGTACGTTCCTAATATAGTTCTGTAAACATTATGATTATGATTATTTTAACAATTATTATGATCTCATGTTGTTCTGATGGAGCAATGTGTCAGACTGTTGCAAACATCATTGAGCTGATAGGCTGTTCTCCAGTACTGCACAGGTCAGCCATGAAATGCTAGAGCTTACCTTTTACCTAGGAAAGGGTCCAAAGCAGAGTTTACAAATTCGTGACCCCCACGTTGTGGCTGTGTTGTTATATTTGCCCTTCGCAGAGTTTTTAGAAAATTGTATTGGAATTTGTTTGTGCTGCCCTGTTGTTGCTTAGCTGGACTACCTGTTCCCTATCTGAGAACTCGCCATTTAATTTAAACTGATTTAATCATGTATAATGTTTAAATGAATTTCAGTTCATTCCACATCATTCAAGAATTGCTCTGAAGGGGTCTACTCTGCCAAAAGTTGAGGACATTAAAATGAGAAATATTGTAGTGCTCTTTAAGTAGTGCTTTTCACATTCTAATGAATATTTTAATCACCTGAGAAATTTTATTAAAATTCAAGTTTTAACTCAGTTGGTATAGGGTGAGATTTGGCATTTTTAACAGGCTTTCAGCTGCTGCCACTGGTCTCTGGGCTACACTTGGAGTAGCAAAATATCAAGGGGCTCATAGCAGTATCTACAATCAGGTGATTACTGAAAATAGATATGAATCATATACAGTGTTACACCAATACTGGGTTACAATACTGGGTATAATAGAGGTAATTAGGAAGATACTGTTCAAAAGTTTAAGTAGAATTTTGCCTTGAATGTCAAACCACATTTTACTAATATACCATATAACTTCAAAATGACAATGCCCAATTTGATTTTTGATGCATTTTTAAGTATCTCTGTTACTTCTGAGTAATGCTTGGTGTGGGATGAGTTAACATTATGAATCTTTGTCCTTATAGATGTCCCTGGCCAACCTGTGCCTACCATCTCCCAATATACAATTCCTAAGTAGGCAGATACCTTCTAAGAAATTTACATTGAAATCTCACCCCACTGATCAGCCTCAGTAATTCTAATATAGCAGGTCCTTAAATAACCACTTCATTTCATTCATTTCATTTGTTTCATTGTAACTTCCATGACATGCTGTAGAAACTTAACTCTTGTTCACATCAACTATCTGTGGTAAAATGGCCTTTCACTTAGAGTCACACAACCTATGGATGGCAGTGAGCGAGAACTTCCTCCAGAGTATGAGAGCTTTCATCTAATTGTAATGTATTTTCAATCTTGTGTAACATTTTACCTGGCTCTTGACTTTCAAGTCCAGCATCATTGTGGGACCAGAATTCTTAGAGAAATTTGAGTCTGAGATGTAGCATGACAGGAGCAATACGTAATGTCCAGAGATGTTCAAAGCCTAAACAGGATGGAGGTATTAAGGGCAGAGTCACAATTGTCTTATTTCTGAGGATGTTGCTGAATTTTGTATAGGTTATTAACTGACATATAAAGTGCTTCCTACCTAGAGCTGTACCAGGAGACAAAGAAAGATTCATAAGTTTAAAAATAAGCTTCCTAACAATGATTTGACTTGATACAGTAAGGATAAAAGCCAACTGCATACAAACCCTGACTGGTAAATTTGGTTCTTACAAGGATATGGGTTAATAATCTTGAATGTTTAGTAGAGTTGATTAAATAACTAAATATATTGTAGAAAGTGAGAGTAAGATTTATCTTGGTGGGAGAAATTACAAATAATAAAGGGGGGAAGGCTAGGAGGGTGCTGGATTAGAGTAGGAGATGCCAGTATGAATTTATTTCTATGTATATGGACATGGGTTTGTGTACATATGATAGCTCTTACCCCTGTCTACATGACAGAGCCAAGAAGTAGTGACACTCCAGAAGCAATGAGCACCCTTAGCACTCAGATTTTGGTTTCTAAAAACCATTACCCAGTAAAAGGAATCAGAACTTCTGGAGAGGTGTTCAATTCCAGACTGGAGCAGAAAAAACACAAGAAAAATCTGCAACATAATGTAATGCCAGAAAAATAAAGATGTCTAAAAAACACAAAAACAAACAGGAATATACCAAAAGTGCACAAGAGATCACTGAAATACATGGCACAATTTGAGCAAATAGTAATAGATATTAACCCAAATAATAAAATAATTATATTTGAATTTATATGATTTGAATAATGCATCTCATTCTAAATAAAGGCATATGTACTTATATGCATACATACATGGAAGAGAAGGGACAACTCTTCCTTGCAGAAGAATAATTCTAATTAATATAGGAAGACTGAGGAAAATAGAAAATTGTCATTAGAACACCACAGTAATAATTGTTGCAAGATTCACCAACAAAAGCTAAAAGTAATGGGTAAAAAGTTGCATAGACTCAAAGGAATTGTCCAAAATAAACACATTAATTTCAAAGGGAACCTTAATAACTTTGTAGTGGAGGAACTTGGCAAACTCCACCTTTACCAAGAGACCAAGGTAAAAATGATTGATAATCAGAGAGAGCAACAAGAGATGCGATGCCCTTTGATACAATGCACCGAGGACATATTCCATCAATGCTATTCTTCCCAAATTTGCACAATCTCTGTGTAATCATGAGTAATTTATTAGACAAATCCAAATTGAGGGACTGTCTGAAAAATAACTGATCTATACTTTTCAACCTTAAGGTCACCACAGACAATACAAAATAAAATAAAAAGCATCACAGTCTGGGGGAGATTAAGAAGACATGACAACTGACTGCAGTGTCGGATCCTAGAACAGAAGACATTAGCAAAAAGACTGGTGAAATCCGAATAAAGCCTGCAGCTTCTTTAATGGTATACTGTACTAATGTTATTCTAGTTTTGATCATTGAAATATCATGTAAGATGTTAACATTAGAAGTAATTGAGTAAAGCGCATGTAGGAACTATCTCAGTACCTTACTGTAAGTGTAAACTAAATTTAAAAAAAGTTAAAAACAAGTTAAAAATACAGAATAAGCAGAAGTGGCCATTCTTTTGAGTTCTTTTGCTCAAGGTAACTACAACTTTCAATAAGGGCATGTCCTTCTATGCATTGTAATAACATAACAACAAAGGTGGAATAAAATCATAAAAATGGTTTCTGATTTCAAGTAACTTACAAAAGTAACTTTTCTTCAGTTCAAGAAAACATACCTATGAGAAGTTACTAGAGAATAATTATTAGGCAGAGTTTCAAAAATTGTACACTGATAAAAAATGAAGCTAAATGTTCATAAACCCTTTGTCATTTTGTTTTCAGCCCTTTGCCTGGTGGCTGGCAATGATCAAAGGGAGTTAGTTTCTCACTAGGCTCCCACTCCTTGTAGAATTTTCCTGCTTAGCTCTCTCATTTCCAGCTCCTATTACCTCCTTCCTGAAACAAAGCTGAATTACTTGAACTAATTTACTTGAAGTCTTCTGGGAGGAATGATGAAATGCTTATTAGGAATATTTTATATACAGAAATTTCATTATATAAATTACCTAAATTAATTAAAATAGGGAAACCTAATGACTAATGTTCAAATTCCATTAACTAATTGAGAGAGACAAATGAATTCCCATACCTTTCTACATGCTTTTCTTAATGCTCCTAACAGTTGGTAATTTTGTTTATAAGAGTTTAATTTATTTGGAAAAAATGACCATTTTTTTTCAGCAGAGTTCAATTTTATTGACTACCTTTTTCAGTGTGGCCTACTTTGAGTAACTCAGATTTTAAAAACCTACCATCTGTTAACAAATGGTGTTCTCACCAGGAAAGCAGCGATTATGTTTATTATAATTTCATAGGATGAGAAACAAGGAAATATATAAGAATAGAAACTGGAGAGAAGCAAATTCGAAAGGAAAGAAACTATATGAACTGAATAAGCATCAACAAACTATACTGTCTGCTACGACATTCAGGGTAAATGAATGCAAAGCAAAAATATGGTTAGCTAAGGTTGGAAGAGTGAAGAAAAGGAAGAGAATGTTACAATGATAATCTCATCCTCCTTTATTTTAAATGGGAATTGGTGCATTTCATTCAATATGATGTTAAACATAAATGTTTTGAAGCTCTGAAAATAAACATAAAGATGGTCAATTAAGATATAAGCAAAGAATTACAAAATAATATATATGACAGAAAATCTAGTAGATGAACTCAACTATATAAAGGAAGTCAACTATACACAACCTATTAAGCAAAGCTTAGATATTATGATAGTGCTAATAATGCTAACTTTTACTAGTGTTAGGGTTTGAACTGTGCTCTAAGTGCATTGTTCTCTTTTGTTTCTGACATCTGTTATACTGATGAGTAAACCACAACTTTAGTGTTGTCTTTATTACCATAAAGTTTCCTTAGCTATATCTACCACAAAAATGAGCCCACCTTGACCATTCTCAGCTTGTTTCTTTTTCCAAGTGTGTCCAAATTCAACTGGGATCTTGAAAATGGGCAAACTTTGTAATATCTACATCATTCATTCAGCGACAATAAATCCTTCTGAGTGTCCAGGTCCCAGGGATAACATAGTAAATAAGAACACATGAGAACTCTGCTATTGGGGGGGCTTACATTTTAGTGTGGGGAACATAAAATAAACAAGTACATTTATAAGATAAGCTCCAAAAGTGATCATCACTATGAAGGACATAAAATAAGATGATATGAAAGCGAGTGTTTGGATTAAGAATGTCTTTGGAAAGAGTGCCCAGGGTAGACCTCTTTGAAGAGATGACTTTGGAATTGGTCTACAAAGATAGGAAGGAGTCAATAGACAAAGGTCATAGGAAGAGTTTTCTAGACAGAGGAGCGGGATGTCCAAGGATGCTGAGGTGTAAAAGAGCCTATTGTGTCTGAAAAACGGACAGAAGGCTAGTGTGCCTGGAGCATAGTGAAAGGTAGGGAGAATATGAAAATATTTCCTGGAAAAAGTTGGCAAGGGTCTTGAACCATAGTAGAAATTTGGGCTTTATTCTAAGGATAATGGAAAATCATCAAAGGACCTTAATGGAGGAATGGTGGGATTCGATTTGCATTTCAAAAAGGTCACTTTGTCTAAGAATTAAGAATGGCTTGGAGGACCACAGAGTAACCAGGAAAAACCTGGGATGATTGAGATATTCAGCCTGAGAGATGACACACTTTGGAAAAAAGTAGTTTTAGTAAAGATGGAAAGACATGGACAGATTTGGGACATATTTTGGAGGGAGTGCCAATAAGACTCATTAATAGATTGAATGTGGGAGTGAGGAAAAAGGAAGAAATAAAGTGTGATTCTCAGGTGTTTGTCTTGAGCATCAGAGTCGAACGTAAACATTTGCTGACATTAGGGAAACAGAATTAGAGAGTGGTTTGTAAAACCCAGGCCTAAGAAAAGCCTGAAGTTACTCTACTTCTTTCCCAACTCCACCCATCCCTCAGTTCCAACTGTTCAGTAATGCTAATGCACTTCCTCTCATTTAGGAGAAGTAGACCAATCAGCATAAACTCCCTTGTTTACATTTGCTTCCAAGACACTGTCTTTCGTAGTTTCACAATGCAGGGCATCCTCTCTCCCCCCAACACTAATTGTCCCATGTTTGCTGCTGACCTCAGCCTTACCAGATTTCTTGAGGAATTTTATTTTCCAAATGTATTACTTCCATGTGTAATATTTCCCTTTGTTCTTTGTTATTGGGTTGTTCCCTTTTACATTCAAAAGTTTGTAAGTACCTGTTAACTTGGGGAAAAAAAATCTCTGGATTCTCCTTCTATCTATCATCTTTATTAACTTTTTCTAACACGGGCTTAAGGCTCTCTATCTTGCCTCCATTCATGACTTTGTTGTTGTCGTTCTTCTGCGTTGCAGAGGATTGGGTTAAACATTAGGCACAGTTCTCAGCAAGCAATTGTTTTTGGTCCATGCAAGGCCCTGGAGCCTCTCTGATTTATTGGATTGTTTGTTCAGTATTCCTGTTTTTTCCATGCCCTACTCCCACCCCTCCTTCTCATAGGTGGTTCTAATGTGGTTGACAAATATATTTTTAAAGTTTTTGGGAAGTGTATTTATAAGGTATGTAATGATGTTCTCTGTGCATTGTATGTACTGCAATTTTCTCTATGTATTATGCTCTGGTTCTTATTTTATTTCTTTTTAAAAAATGTGCACTGTGTTTTAGTGTATCCATGTTGCTATATGTACATACCATCTATTTTTTCTAGTTGTAGCACCCAGCACATTAGGTGGACACAGTTTGGCTTCTATTCCACATTACCACAAATGATGCTGTTGTATGTATCTCACGTGTCCACTAATGAGCCCATGTGAGAATTGCTTTGATCTATATGCTCAGGAATGGCAATGCTGGTTCACAGTGCATGTTCATACTTGATTTGAAAGAGCATTGCCAGTATCCTTTCCATTTTGGCTCCCAGTCCACACACCTACAAGCAGTGTACGGGATATCCTATTTAGATACTTCTCTGCTAACACCGGTCTTTATCCAGCTTTCTAAATTTTGCCATATTGGTGGATATTTAATTTTGTTTAGTTTTCATTTATTTGATTACTTATGTGTTTTTGCATCTCCTCCTACACTTGCCAGCTTTATGAAGATTCCATTTCTGTAAATGCTAATTACAGCCTTTGCCTAATTTTCTATTGGCTTCCTGTCTTTCACATACTGATAGGCAGGAAGTCTTGTATATTATAATATTACTTCCTTGTATTTGGGGCATAAGTTCTACTTGATCATAATATTTTTTCATATGATTAGATTTCAATTCAATAATATTCAGTAGGTTCAATGTATTAAATGTATTTTTGACTTAATATCTGCAGCTGAAGATAGACATACTGTACATAACTCCAGTATAAGTCTAGGAGCACCTGTACCCTGCAACAGGGTAGAAGGGCTCAGAGAGCTGTGATGATATTGCCAACTGTTAAACTTGACACTGGAGGACACGTAGATAATTAGTGGAGTTTCTCCATCTGTTGAGCAACCACATTTGTTGAGATAGAAACAAATTATGTACACAACTGCAGTCAAAAATTAAATTGGACTTGTTAAAATAGACCCAAATATTCTAAATGTTAATGACTTTTTGTCCCTGAGTGATGGAACTATGTCTATTTCTTTCCCTTCCTTCCTTCTAACATTATGAATTACCTGAATGTTCACAATGAGTGCCTATCAAATGTATTCTATAATAAAATACATTTCAAGTTGCATACCTGTAGCTTTCCTACAGCCCTCTTTATTAAGTGAACCAAGAGAAAATTATTTGTTCTCTGCCAAAGCAATTACAAGAGACGTTTGACTATGTAAAGAAGAGGATAAAATTAGCCTTTAGGAGAGTATGGGAAAGTGTGTGACTTTTGCCAAAGAAGAATAATTAAAATAAAGAGAAGAAACTAGTCTTGAAGAAAGTGTAGAGAAATGGTTTTAGTTCTAATCAAGTTGAAATGATACATAGTTGATTTAACTGGAAGATTCACTATATAAATTACCTCTGAATACTTTGAGAGATACCTAGATAGGAAACAAAGCTTGCATAATCTTTCTCCTCAAAATAGGATGCAAGGTATTTTTAGTGAATTTTCAAATTACCTGGTGCTTGGTCAACTTTACTAAAAATGTGTAAGCCCTTCTTTGTATTTAAAATAAAATACTTATTTCCAGTATGATAAAGGAAATAGTTAATTGTAAAAAGAATAAATTGTTTTGGTACAATTAAAAGGGACTAAGAATGACTTGTAAGTTTAATGTAGTAATAGCTCTTCTACCTCTTTTAAAGGGTAGAGATTGTCTGTTTAAAACACATATTTAGAGATAGTTATATTTTAAGTAATTAAATTAAATTACTCTATGGAATTTTAATTCTTTTTGTTGGTAGGTATTAGTATTATTTCATTATTCCTTCATGTATCTGCAATTCTGAGTATGCTTCTCTGTATGTGATAGAAACAGTACGTATCAGCTCTTTCACTTGCTGGTAGTTAAGATTAATCAAAAGAAAGGAAGCTGTAAAATCTTGTCTATTTTTTTCTCATTGGGGTGTTCTGGGCAGCTGTCCTTATCATTTTCCTGCCACTATGATGCTAGGAAATTTTATCATATTCTTCCTTCACTGGCCTTTGACATTTTCCAGTGATCAGATAAAAAACCAGATACAGCTTTAGCCTACTTCCTCCATAGCACTTACGGTAGGAAAAGTTTTCACAGATCTGACAGATGAAACAGCAACCATCATCTTTCTCCTCCTGGGTTTCTGACCCATGAGCAATTCTTGATGCACTCATTCAAACAGCTCTTTGAATCTAAGCTCTTTAAAGTGGCCTTAAATATATCAGTATACTACAGTGATTTATAAACTTTTTCATCTCATGACACATGTAAACTAATTACTAGAATTCTGTGGCACACCAAAAATATATTTTTTGCCCATCTGACAAAAAATAGATATAATTCTGATTCATTCACATTGGATGGCTATTGCTGTGTTGGCTGTTGTCATTTTTTTAAATTTGACAATCTAAGGGAAAAGAGGCATTTCATAAATAGGCAGATATGGGATGTTTTAAAAATTCTGGTGGCACCACAGTGTGCCTCTTGTGGCACGCCAGTTGCAAATTGGCGATGTACCGTTCTCCTGTCCGGTCAAGGAGTAATGGGAACAAGATTTATACTCCTGCATGAAACAACTAAAGGAAAAAAGAGACTTTTTTAAAGGCACTTGAGAAAGTAGGCATCTGAAAATAGTTATCCCTAAATGATGAGAAAGAAATGAAATAAGCCCTGTTATTGCCCTGGCTTGCTACATGGAGAGTGTTTTTGGATTCTAGGACAGGCTGCAGGAACCCATACGCAGCCTGGCAGCAGCCCCCCTCGGTTGATGAGATGACCGTGGGAGTCTACAGAAGCCAAAGAAGGTGGGATAAGAAGGGCAATATGCTGGAGAAGAGGTAGCTTCAGAGAGAGAATTCTACAGACTTTGAGAAGGTTCCCAGTAAGCATTCAGGCAAGTACTGGTAAGTGCATATACGTGGACAAAGAGTCTTTTAAAAGATTAGAGGAAATGGTTTCTAAAATTCACACAAGCCTAGGAATATTGCCTCTTCCCAACAGAGTGTGTGTGTGTGTGTGTGTCTGTGTGTGTGTGTGTGTGTGTGTGTGTGTGTGTAAAATTCAGTAGACATTGTTTTGAATAAGGACCTTGCCTCAGTACTGAGGACAAGTTGGCCCTTAACTAACTATAACTCTTGTTCATCCTAACAAAACTTAAAAGCAAGTCTCAAAAGGACCAAACTTTTTCCAGCTTAAGCCTGTCGTGAACAAGTTTCAAGAATATTAATGGAAATATGAAAAAACTTCATACCTAAGCAGATAAAATTAACAATACCCTGTACCCCTCCAAAAAGCACCAGGCATACAATGAAGCACAAAAATACAATTTCTTTACTCTGTCCATGGTTCTTGTAATGCACCTTGGAGTTGCTCCAAGGAGGAGATGGGTTCTTCTTTCAGACCCATTAAATCAGGGCTTGACTTGTGCCTTGCTTTGGCCAACAGAATGCAATGGAACTGACAATGCACACTTCTGAGTTTGGGCCCCAAGACAGCTTTTATGCTTCTGCTTTCTCTCTTCAAAACCTGTCCAGAGCTGACATGAGCCTGCTCGATGATGAGAGATATGGAACATAAGTGTATCTTTGTTGCTGAGCCCATTCTTGACCAATCACGGCCCAGCAACCAGGCAGGTCTCCACAAACACAAAACTGAGCCCAGCTGGACGCAGAAGAACCATCAGCTAATACCAACCCAACTCACCAACTCACCGAATCATGAGGTAAATAAATGGTAACTGTTTGAAGCTACCAAGTTTTGGGATTGTTTGTTATAGAACAGAAGTTATATGACACACATTCTTGGTCATCTTATTGGCCTGGGTTGAAGTGGCTATGAAAACAGAATGACCTAAGTGGAGAAAAAAGATGGGATAAAAAAAAATAATGGTCCTGTTAGGAGAAAAAGGAAAAGGGAAATTTGTAGGCAAACAACTGTATGCATTATAGCAAATTGTTATTTGAAAATTGAAATAGTACTCACTGCTAAGCTAAAGTAGCATTGCATACAGTGATGGATTTTAACTAAATAACATTACTAAAAGGGGAGAAAATAATTGAATTTTTGTGTTGGTATCTTTTTAATTTAATTCTGACTTGCTCATTAGAGGGAAAATCTGCTTTGGGCTATTTAGAAAACCTAATACTGGGGATTATAATTTTCTTTACTTTGTTTATAATGATTTTACTTTCCATAATTATGTGAAAAAATTGCCCAGCAGATGTGTGTTTTCAATAACATTTAATTAGGCTTCCTAATATAGGGAACTTATCAATAATTAGGGTGTAGGGGAGACATAAAGAATAACAGGTAAGTAAATTACTTTGCAGGCTATAGGAAACCTATAATATAAGGTGTCACCTCATTTATTTGCTCTCAGGAAGTGTAATTTTGACGGACTGTGCTTCAAAGCAGATTACAGCTTTCATCGTTGGCATTTGCTTGGCTGATTATATGAATATTGTCAACTTACAGCCTTCTACTTTGTTGCTGCAAAAGTCTGCGGAGTATTCATACACAGACTTCTTTTTTTAAAAAAAAAAAAAAAAGGACATGACCATGTAGCTAAAGAGTGTCATATTTTCAGCTTATGCCTGTTAGGATATGTCAACTTGACAGTAGTGTCTAAAGCAAGACAGATGCCTCTTTGTAGTACAGAATAATAGAAAGTCACAGGTCCCTAGCCTTTGTTAAAGTATGAATCCAGGTTGTGAATAGGTATTTTACATTCCCTGTGCCTGTTCTTCCCCCTATGTTTTCTTTGGAGATAGGGAAAAAAACTATTGAAAAAGTCTTTTATTTACATTTTTTATAGACAAATACATATTAACAAATGGTTCAGCTACAAATTTTTATTGATAACCATCATGTTTCTTAAAAATCACACACAGCATTCATCACTCTAGAACATGTCTGGAGGTTACAATGATATTAAATAACCTAGTAGATAGGGTGAGTTTGTGTCTGTCCAATGCCTAGAACAGAACACCTAGTGGCATCAGGATACAGGCATTCATGTCATAACATCAAGCAAAGAACTGGGGCCACTCTACCAAGGGCCTAGTGAAAGTTATATACTAATACAGAAACAGATGAAATTCCTGGTTGTTTGACCAGAAGTTAATAGTTGGTATGCTTGGTCAGCTTGAGAAGTAACATGGCATATCAGTAACAAAATTATCTCAGTAACCAGTTCTTCCTTGCTCCATCTTCAAGGGGTTTGCATTCTCTCTGTGAAGACAGGAATGAATACCCAAACAAAGCAGGATGGACACCTTTAGAAAAAAAGAAATAAGAATGTGAACAAAACAGGGTACTGAGAGAATAAAGAATAGGTAGTTTTTTTGTTTAGGAAAAATCAAAGGTTATGTTTGTTTCTATTATTCTCAATTTAACCCTCAATTTTCTTAATTTCTTTGAACCTGTCTGACCAGTGGTATCTTTCAGCTTTTCTTTTGTGGGTACCCAATCCAGTAATGGCCTTTCTACTGTCGCTATATCCTCAGAACCATCAGAAGGTACATAAGAGGTAGAAGTGATAAATTTTACTGGAGAACGTGTATTCGGTATAGTATAAACTCATAGGCTGCAGCATTCATTGTGTAAACCTTTATGACTTGTAATAATAAGCCTTTTAGCATTGACATGTAGTCACTGGTGAATCAAAAGGGAAAGGAAAAGAAAGGCACATGAAGTCTTCACATAACATTGTTGAGTCAGCCGTCTATTCCACCTATGCAACATGTTTAACTGAATTCTGTAAATGAAATTCATTTAGGCAAGTTGTGTTTGATATGTGGATCAGGGCTTATAAATAAAGTCAAGTGCCTTTGGGTGTCAAGCAAATAAAGCAAATGTGAGGTGACCAGGCATGACAATATAGTCCCTTCTTATAGATAGGTGAAGCTAATATAGATATTACAGATAAACATTAAATATCTCCATAATATGTACATGTTATATACATACATATGATATATATATCCTCTGATATAGAGACAGATAATAGTTTACCAGTTATCAGGGTGAACTAGAGAATAAAATTCGTCTGAAACCCACTCAGATTCAATTTATTAGACATGCTATGTTGGTCAGATTTGGTCAATAGGCTTCCAGTCTGACAAATTAAACATTCTGATAACTGTAACTTCCAACATAGTTTAGTGACACACAGATGTAACCTGTTTGTTTTTTTTTAATAAAAGAAACAGGAGAAAATGAAATACGAAAATACAGATTAAGTATTTGCCAAACTTTATTCTATGAAAACTAGTTAACAAGATGTTTATAAGGGTTATAAGTCAAAAGGAGCTTACATGTGAAAATGTCTGAGACATACAATTTACATGTTCAAACAAATATATGACATAATGTATAGTGATAAGCACTATGAGTAAACATATAACACAGAAAGACAATGTTATATGCAAAAGGAGGTGTTGCAGTAGTAGTTTTGATAGAAAGGTCAGAGCTTTCATGCAGGGAACTTTGAAGCAGAGACCTAAATGAACAAAGATTTAGGAGAGTGTTCCAGAAAAATAAAAATGGCTAACTTGCTGTGGCTCGGAAGAGCTTGGTGTGTCAGAGGAATGGCAAGAAGACTGGTGTGACTGGAGCTGAGTGAGTGGAGGGCCAGACTAACTAGGGCCCTGTTAGCCCGTGAGAAGATTTAAGCTTCATTGTAAGACCCTGTGAAGACACTTTTGCTCCGGGCACGTGGTCCTATGCTCAGTTAGTTTAAGAAAAGCTCACCTGAATGCTTTGGGTATTTGAGACTCAAAACAGTCAAGTATTGAAGTGCTGAAATCAGTCCCTCAGGATGATTGGCACCTGAACCCTCCAGTCACAGAGACTGTTGTGCTCATGTTCCTTTGCCCTTGTCTTGGCAAATATTAGGTGCTTTTACTATATATACAATAAGCACACAGGTATATCAATGATGAATGAGATGCAATGTATTTCTTATCTAGGAAAGGTTTAAAAATAACCAAAGGAATGAATCTATAATTGTGGAGATGAGTATGAAAACGTTTTAGTATAGGAAAATCTCAATATTTCTGAGAATCATGTCATTCAGGCTCACAGTTTTTAAGGCCTGTTTTGGAATTGTTAGTATTTCTACCTTGAACTTCTCAATTCAATTAAATTCGAGGAAGTGCAAATATCAATGTATTGGATCAGAGTTTCTCAACTTTAGTACTCTTGACATTTTCACTGGACTATGTGACATTCTTTGCTGTCAGAAAGTATCCTTTGTTCTTCTAAGGATGTGTAGGAGCATCCCTGGCCTCTATGTATTAAAGGCCAGTACCTGCTTTCCTTATCTCCTTGCCATCCCCTTCCAGTCAAAAGAGTAAAAAAAAAAAATGTCTCTAGACTTTGCCAAATGTCTCCTGGAAGGAAAGTTGCCCTGAGGGAGAACTGCTGTGTTAGATGATGGGAGTGGTCTATACAGGGTCTCTTCTATTTACCAACATGAAAAGAATATGTGCAGAGCAAACCTGTGTTGGAAGGCATCCTAAAACTAAAACAGTGTTGGGTACTCGGGATGTATTATCAAACCTTCACGTCAAAAACACACTCATCACTGAATCGTGGCAAATATTGTTTGAACTGTTGTTTACCCTAATTCCAGTGGTTTCTGTGGCTCAGAGATGACAATCTCAAAGTTGGATGTGACAAACCTGATGCCACCCAATTTACTAGTTACTACTAGAGGGTTAGGGATTAGACTCAGATCAGCCTGACTCCAACGTCTATTTTCCTTCTAGGACACTAATCTATATCCTGCCAAGAATACCAAGGCAGTACCATGTGCAGAATGGCTTTTATGTGGCATAAATTTGGAGTGTAGTTGGAAAAATTAGATAACCATTAGCTATCTCTTCCATAATAAATTTCTTTTTCCAAATAATTATAGCTATTATTATGAACAATAATTGTTATAGTGATAAATTTTAATAACAAGTGACACATGTCAAGAACTCACCATGTATGAGGCGCCTGATAAATGTTCCATGGGAATGGTCTGATTAAATCCTCATAGTAACCCGTTGAGCTAGATTCTACTATTATTTACATTTTACAAATAATAAGTAGAAAGAAGTATCATTTCTGTTTACTAAATGAGTGACCCATTCATAAGTCCTTCACATGGACTTAATCCTCATCATACTTTCATAAGGTGGAAAGTACATTTTTTTTCTATTTTTCAGATGAGGCTACTGACACTTCAAAAAACGAGGTAACCACTCAAAGCTTTGAAGTTACGCAGCTAGCATTCCAACCTGTATTTGTCTGATCCATTGGCTGCTACCATAACCATTTGTTGTGCTTTCCTGATATTAGTAGCACATTTAAAAATTCGAACAACTGTGAGTAAACATAAATGGCTTTCTTCTTAGAAAAAGAGAGCACTTTCCAAGTCATGTTTTTTTCTTTTTAACATTAAGTCTCTGGTAGAAACGTCTTTCTTAGAAGTGCTCTTTATCTTTGCATGGTCTCTGCCCTTCCCTCCATGCTTCCTTCTCTTCCCACCGGGGGCTCAGAGTAGGTAGTGGAGAAAGTGAGGGGGCATGGAATAAAAAGAAATGTCAACCAGTAGGAGTTGTCAGCAAGGACAAAAGGTGAGAAGCAATGCTTGCTCTGACAGGCCGGAAGCGCTTATGTTTCTAGTCACACTCTGTCTCCATCCCCTCTTCTAGGCTTCATCTGAAATTGTCCCTGTCGGGAACACAAGGGAGCAGTTGACCAAAGAACACATGCTCCCTTTACGTGCGGGGTGCTGGAACAGACTTTAATTTATTAACCCAAGATTGCAGCTTGATGTTTTTTGTCTCACTGAAACATTTCAATGACTATTAAAAATACATGCATGTGACTTGCCATTTTTTGTTTAGGGTTCCTTCTGTCATTCCTCAGAGAGCCAGGAAAGGTATGGGCACTGCAATAGGAAATATAAGAATGGTTTTTACTTTTGCATTTTAGAGATATTCTCTTAAAATGGTCAGCCTAAAAATTTTCATATATATAGTTTCATGACATATGCTGTCTTGTTCTGGTATAAGAAAGATTAATAAATTAGCCAGTGGTAAACCATGACTGATAAATACCGAACATGAATTTATTAAATCAGCAGTTATATAATGAAATGATTGCAGAATATAGACCTGTAACTGAAATGGGAGAAGTGGGACAATATGAGAGATGATGAGGAGTGGCGGGGAGCATGGTCTAAATCTGAGCATATGTGGCTCCTCTGAATTGGGTCTAAATCTGAGCATATGTGGCTTCTCTGAATTGGGTGCTCATGACTCACCTCAAGCAGATTTTTGCTATGCAAGAATGTGGGCTCTGTGTTGCCAGTTTTTATGACTTATGAGAGGAGCCGGAAATCCATATTTTCAAGTTAAATTTTCTGACTTTAAAATATTGGTAAATTTCTTCCTCCTTTTTAAAAATACTATTCAGGCTGCTCATATGGCTCTATACTTTTAGAAGATAAATATCGATTCCAGAATGTGGGAGACTTCGTAGTAATTTGCATGCTACTCTCTTTGGGTGAACTTTGTGGTGTGATACACCTCAGCATTTGAACTCATGCTTGACTGAGCATATCTTGGGGAGGTTAAGTTTATTACAAATTCAAAAGCACATAAATTCCAATTCAATAGGTCTGAGGTAGGGCCTGGGGATTCTGCCATGGATGGCACAATGGACATGCTTTGAGAACAATCTTAGAAAGTGAGAGGAAGGAGCCCATTAGATCAGGGGTGGGAAGTCTATGGTCCACTGACTAAATTCAATCTGTTGCCTGTTTTTGTAAATAAGGATTTATGCAGGGATACAAGGAACAGACTGACAGATATCAGAGTGAAGGGGCTGGGTGGGACTGGAAGAGAGTAACCAAAGAAAATATATGCTAATATGCATAGTCCGTGAACACAAGACAACAATGTAGTGAAGGTCGGGGGCGGGGTGGAGGGGGGCAAAATGGGGCAAAATGAGAGACATCCGTAGTAGTGTCAACAACAAAAAAAAAGAAAGAAAGAACAGAAAAGAATCCCAAGGTGGGAAAACAAAAGATTTATTGAAACACAGCCATATCCATTTGTTCACATATTGTCTATAACTCTCTTGTGCTCCAAGGGAAGAATTGAATAGTTATGATAGAGAGTACATGACCCTCAAAACCTAAAATATTTACTATCTGGACCTTACATCAAACTTTGTTGACCCCGCATTAGATGAAATGGCCTTATGTTTCAAAACCTCAGTAAAAGCATGACTCCTCAATACTATCCAGGGTCACAAAAACTAGGTGAAGGAGCCATATTGTTAATGACGTTGACTTATCATTCATTTTTTCCAAACTCTTTCTAAAGCAAAGACTATCTTGTTGCTATGACTACACTTACATAAAGCTTTGGAGAAGAGAAGAAAAGAAAAAGGCAACAGAAACATATTAAATGTTAGACCAGAGAAAAGGACAGTAAAAGGTTTGTGATGTGGCTTTGACTTTGGCACGGTGATAAACACAAGCATCCTCACATTCTTCCCTGTAGGTGACATAGTCACATGTGACTCTGAGGATCCCTGCTCCCCCAACAGGCTGTCCCCTAACCCAGTCTCCACAAACACCATCTGTGTACTGAGGACATGATTTCACAAATAAATGAGTCATATGCCAGAGCTTTTTATTTGTCAGCAGTGTAGATAATGGGTTTATGGGATTAAAAAAGAGATCAACATTGAATTTCTGTTGTCTTATCCTAAATATATTTCAGTCATAATATGACTGAATAGTCCTGCAGAATCTGAATCTCTTTTCTATTTATAGCTTTATTAACAGTCGTGTAAGCTAGCTACTCTGTTGTTCCCATCTCAGCAAATGGCATAATCATTTTCCTGAAGCCTAAACTCCCAGGGTCAAACTTAACTTCCCTTCCTCTCTTGGATCACATCCTTGCAGCCACTCCTCAGCCCCATGCTACCCCTCCAGTCCAAGCCACAGTCATCTCTCGTTGGGCCACCAGTAGGCACCTTCTTGCATATCTCCCGCCTACCTGCTCGCCTGCCCGTGACATAGCCTCCACTCAGCAACCAGTTCTACTTTAAATACATAGATCAGATGAATTTGTGCCCCAGCTCAAAACCCCACCCTCAGCATCTTCCTTTCACACTCAATTAAAAATCCAAAATCCTTCTCGCGGCTTCCAGGCGCCACAGATCTACCCTCATTTCCTATTGCTCAGCCCTTTCTTATTCCTCGCCGGGCATACTGGCCATCTCCATGCTTCTCAGGTACCTAGACCTGCTGAGTCCCTTTCTGCTTCAGGGCCTTTGGACTGGCTATTTCTCTCTACCAGGAAGTCTTTCCTCTGGTTCTTTGCTCGGCTTTCTCTCTTTTTATTCATGTTTCCTTCCCAGGTTGGAGGGCCTTCTCTGATCATCCATCAAACTCTATGCATTTTTCCTGCATTAGTTTTCTTCATGGCACTTAATGTCACATACAACTTTATTATGAAGTCCCTTGTTTATGGATTTTCAGCAAATCCCACTCATTTGTAACCTTCATAAGGGGAGAGAGCTTGTCTCCATTATTTCCTGTTTTATCTGCAAGGCATGGCAGAGTAGGCATTCACTTTTTACTAAATGAATAAATGAAATAATGAATAAATATAAGTTCCAACATTGAATTTTCACTGAATTTCCCATTCTTTTACAGTGGCGAGATTTTAAGACGTCAAAATCTTGTACCCTGGGCCTTCTGGGACCAATAACTTCATCTCATACATGGGTAGATACTCTGAATTAAGTATCTAATATGCTACAAGAGGATTAAATGGAATAGAAAACTCACCATATCAAAAAAAAAAAAAAAAAAAAGTCCAGGCCAGATTGTACAGGCTAATTTTTAAAAAGAAAAGGAAAACGTAAGGCAGTAAAGTAAGAGTAGTCAGAGCAGCAGAAAAGCCAGGTGGGACAGCAGTCCTTGGGGACAATAAAGGTCACTGGCCATGCTGGTCACTTCACTTCACTTCTGCCTGCTCCTGCCTCAGCGGCTGCCTGCTCCATCCTTTGCTAACACCTGATAACTTCAGTAATGTGTCCACATGCGGCTGGTCATCTCACAAACATGTGAGAGTCACGAGGCAGAATGAGGTAACTGTAGGTGACTTGAGTACTATAAATCTCTTGCTACTCAACAACAGTACGCACACATGTGTGTGTGCGCACACACACAGAGCAAGGAGTTAGTTCATACAATGAGAGCAGACATTAATTAGACAAGGGGCATTTGTCATAAACATGGTCCTGAATGATCCACAGGGTTTAAGAATCTCATGCAATGTCCCAAGCTCTCCTTTGTGCTTCACATTCTAAAAGGTGTAGTAGATGCAGATGCTTGGGTAAAAGTTCCATGAAATAATCAAATGATCAAAAAGAATTATCCTTAAACACTGGTCATTTGCATATTGGTGATATAGGAGTAGCATGAAAATTGAGATATACTATGGCAAACCACATTGTTTAAACAAGGATTTTTGGAATATTTTTTCCAATGTATTTTTTGTAAAATTTATGATTAATATCCTTTAAAAATATATGTATACACATATGTATATGTATATCTATATATACTGTTCACCTTATAGTAAAAAAATTGTAAATAAACTTTTATTTTACTATGCCTTTTCTGTAGTAGTAAATTATAAACACATGCATTTAAAAATTTGAAGTGATTACAAAAACAAATGCAGTAGTCATAACTGTATAATAAAACATTTGAAATTATAAGACAATTAAGAAAATACCTTTAAAACTAAATACATTTCTAATTTTTATTTATTTTTACTATGGTGCATATTTTATTATTTTTATCATAATAAAATCATTACAAAAACCAGAAGAAAAATATATGCATATGTAATTCTATCTACCTAACTAACCATTATTAATAGTTTGTGGTGTATGTTTTTAGATATTTTTCTATTTGTACATGGAATTTGTCAGGTCTCATGCATGAATATGATACATGCATATATACCTGTTGTTTTTTTTTTTTTTTGAGAAGTCAAGGTATACATCTTATATGGTGACATGCTTTTTTCACTTAGCTATGTATTATGAACATCATTAGAAGTCAAAAATATGTTATTTAATTTTAGGCATTTAAAAATGTTTTATAGAAATTGTCTTTTTATAGCATTTTAATAGCTTGCATAATTTCTAAACTATTTAGAACTTATATAATAATAGGCTATTTTAATATTTAACATTTTCAAAGTTTTAAAATAATTAATGGAACAAAATCAGTTTAAAACAAGGACAGATTTAAAGATAGAATTCCAGAAAAGAGAAACCAACAGAGTCAAGAGGGAAGGAGGGAGAGGTGGGCGGGGAAAAGGAAGGGAAGGGGCAAGTCAAGGAACATACAGCAAGGACTCATGGACAAAGCCAAAGTGGGGAAGGATTGAGGAAGGGAGATGGGGGAGGGAGGCAGGGGAAAGTGGTGGTGGGAAGGCGGAGACAAATGTATTTGAACAAAAACATAAATTAAAAACTTAAAAAATAAAGATAGAATTCCCTTAAGCCCAAATTCTGAAAAACAAGTAACATGCTTAAAAAATAATTTTCAAAATGTCTGTGGTGCATCATTTTCAGCATGTTAGAAACAACAACAACAACAACAACAAAAAACCCAGATTCATAGATTTACACATTAATTTTTGACCAGTATGTGATTCTCAGCACAGTGGTATTTCAATAATGACATTGGCTAACTGGGTGGGACAGAGCCATGTGGTGGCCACAGTCTAAGGAAGGGACGTGTGTTTCTGCCATATCCTGGAGTCCTACTTCACTAGGATCAACCCTGACACTGTGTTTCTGACCCTGTTTGTGCTTCTTGTGTTTGCTGTCAGTTAATTTAACTGGCTGGGAGAGGAGAGGTATGAAGAACATTCCCAAACTGCTTTCACTCAAATTACTCAAAGGCTAAGAGACAGTGTGTGTCACAGGCCCCAGAGAGCTCCCAGGGACACAGAACTGTAAACAGCTATTGGGTCTCTGTGCATAGCGATCATACTGTATAAACCAAAAAGTACAACACATATTCTAACTAGGATATGGGAGACTTGAAAGCTTTGCTTTCTTGGAAAATCCAGGAAATTCAGTCCAAGTCCCCACATTTGATGTTTGGACTTAAATTCACCTTGAGTATTAGGTGAATTAGGTGAATTAGGATCATAGGATGGGATTTATATTTAAACCTAGGGTTTCTAAGTGCCATTGTAATTTTATAGTTGGAGAACCTTCATGTAACTTATTATTCATTAATACAATTCTTCATCCAATTTATTATTCATTAATGTTTTTATTTAATCTTCTTACATATGGAAAATATAGTTCTGACCTGATTTGGGATGGGGACAGATTTCATTAATGCTCTATTCTGATCTATTCTGAAGTGTCTGAGGGCAAAATATACACTGCTATCAACAGTCCTAGGAGAACCCCCATTGGAGAGTGGTTGGGATTGAGGGGTTAGTCACCTGACCTCAAGAAGGTAGGAGCCTCCTCAAGGTGCTGGGTGTAATCCTGCTTGAGCACAATCTGAAAGGTCAGTAGGCTACAGGTCCTCAAATGTTTGGAGCTTGTTTTTCAGAGTTCTTGAAAAGGGAATTTGGTTTTTGATGTTTTGCCTCTTAATGAGTCATTAGGGTGAAGAAATTTTTGTAAGTGGGACTGTTCTGAAGGCTTACTTTTCTCTCCAATGCCGTGTTTCCAGATCTAGCCAGAGAGGACAGGCCAGAACAGTTCCAATTAGGCACTTACAGCTGTATTTGGGTTCTCTGCTAACTCCTTCGGCTTATTTTCAATTGGTGCAAAATAGTGATTTTCAACCTTTTTCATCTTATGGCACACATAAACGAATTACTAAAATTCTGTGGCACACCAAAAATATATATTTTTTAAATCTGACAAATATAGGTATACCTTTGATTCATTCACTATGAATGGCTATTGTTGTGTCGGCTGTTGTCATTTTTTTATGTGACAGACTCAATAGTCATATATTGATGTTTTAAGAATTCTTATAGCACACCAGTGTGCTTCGTGCGGGTCACCAGTTGAAAATCAATGGTGTAGAACTTGTGTGGGGAAGAGAGGTGCTATATATTAGATTTTCCTTTTCAAAGAATCCAAAGTAAGTATTATTATTAATCTTCATTTTACAGTTGAGGGAACTGAGGCATAGAAAAGCTGTGTAATATGTCCAGGTTCAGACCCATGAACCTGAGTTCAAATCCAGATTTTGTCTCTCATGTTCTCAGCAAGAGTGATAGGGTACCTCTCCAGTATTATAAAAGAGCATAGCTAGTTATCTATATAATAATTGATTTAATCTCATTTTACAAAGCAATTAACTGGAAATATGAATTATTACTTGGATTTTTACTATCTAGTTCTATGAATCTTCACCTTGACACATTTAAGGATTTTTTAAAAACAAAACTGCATATAGTTACTCCTACCATAATCTACATGAAATTCTAACATCATTCTTACTAACTTCATTTAGAAAAAAGGTGTTAGAAAATTAACACATATGTGTACAGATTCAGGCTTACCTACAGGAATCTGAGATATCAAGATGTCATTTGCTACACATTTACCATCAGCGAAAAGCTTAATTGCCTAGACACAATTTCTCACTCCCTGGGACACATTTTTCACACTTCTTCAATTTGCTCTTTGGGGGATCTGATTTATACTTGTGTAAGTGACCATAATAGAAATATATTTACATTAGGGCTCTAATGTTCTCAAGTGCTTTCTCTTTTTGGCACAATGTATTTTAGTGGCCCTGGACACCAGGGAATTCATTACTGCTTAGGGACAAGCCATATGACCAGGGGTCATCTATTTTATTGAAAGAATTATCGAATCCTTTTGCTATATTCTTTCACAATGCATCTCCCAGTTTTTCAATGTAATGACTGTTTTCACCATCTCTCTTTCCATACCAACTGCCCACCTAGTAATAACTTTTTCCTTTTCCTCCTTAGCAGCAAACAATTTCCACATAGACATATCTAATACAAAATTAATAATTGCAGAAAAGATCCTGATATAGTCTTGATCACATTGACAATAACATTGTGAAGAGAAGAATGATCTCTGATCTATAGAAATTTTTGACCAGAGAAAACTATCACAAAAAACAATTTGTGAAGATCATTACCATATAAACAAACACATAATTTTTCATCCAAATATATAGTTTCTTTGCAAAATTATCTATTCCATTTTTTTACAATTTCATTGTATGTGTTTATGCTGTCAAAAATCAGAATGACAAGCTGTTAGATGATCTTATTTCATGGACCCTTTCTTTTTTCCTTTGATTTAAAAACATTGATTTTTAGTTGCTCCGTTTGTGGTGTTTTGTTATAAACTTATCAAAAACAAATATTCTGACTATGTGAGTTAAGAATTTTAATGAAAACCTATTAGAAATGTCATTTTTTGTGTGTGCTGATTATGCACCATACAAAAATCAGAGAGAGTGGATTTGCTGGCTGGCTTGTACCTTGTCACATGGCTTCCCACTTCTCCTGCACGTTTTGTAAAAGCGCATGCTTTCATTATTGTCTGTGGTTATGGGGACTAAGCAGTGAGGCACCTGCTTAACAGAGGCCCTCTGATGATTCCTGTGAGTTCAAGGAGCTCCTTTTATCCTTCCAGCTGATAGCGTTGGCCTTTATAATATTTGCTTCACACATGAAAATGTGAAACAAGGGAGCAAGAAAAATAAAAGAGAATGGCAAGAATGGATTGCGTGGGTGGGGAAATAAGAAGGATACAAAATTACAGTAAGAACACTTTCAAAATGAATGTCAAACAGTGTTAGCAGAAGGGCAAAGGTCAAAATTCCCAAAAGAGGGCATTGCCATTATGGCTACTCATTCTATAGTCATTTGATATAAATTTTTATTGAATTCTTAGCGGTGTTGGGCACTGAGATTGACCCTGGGAATAGAGGAATAAGACAGAGAAGGTTCCTGCCCTTACAAGTCTTACTTAAAAAATTATTTTACAATTCCTCCTACTAAAAAATTACTATCTTGAGTAGGATCTTCAGCTATGCCAAGGGAATACTCTATAAAGCTGAGAATTATGTAACAGTGTGATAGACATGAACAATTTACATATATTCAGAACTGACCCCAACAAAGCCATCTCACATTGGACACTGAGATCTCTGAACTCCTGATCAATTTAAAAGTATCTAAAATGTCACTGTAATTCATTATTTTCATTAAAGACAAGATATTTGTTAAAATTTTTCAGAAGAAATGTTTTAAACTATTACAGCTGTTCCTTGGGCAGCAAGGTGAAACAAATTTTAATCATAGCAGCTAGCACCAGAGCATTTTTTTAAGGGGGGAAGCCACATACTATTTGATAAACATCAGAATTATTCACCTGTATATAATGTGAGACTCTAAAGGCTTGTGTATCAAATACAGCCATAGCAATAAAAAGAAAATTTAAGCTACTCTATAAGAGAAAAAGATAGAAATTGTATATTGATTTCTTCATATAGTTAGTGGCTCCTGAGATAAAAGAACAGGTAGAAGAAGAAACAGCAGCCGAGATGGTTAGATACTTGGGTATAGTTATGAAAAACAGTAAGAAACCTCCAGGGGCTGAACAGCTAATGTGATAATTAAGAACTGACATGTCTAATACGCTATTTAAACTGTGGGACTCAAACTCTTCTGTAAAATCTATCTGCAATGTTTTTTTTTTTTTGTGCATGTGTCCTCGTTTTCGTCATTTTGTTTGTGGAAAACAATGGAGGAGGACTATTTCACAACAGGGCTACTCAGTGAGGAATGAGGAAAGCACAGGCAGAAATAGCAGTGAGGAGCAGGCAACCTTGAGAATGTGAGCAGAAGCGTTAGACTGGACTCTCACTTTTCTCTAGGTTTTCATTAGAGTTGAAGTCCATTTCATGTAGATAGACCCTAGATCTCACTGGCTACAATTTCATGACAAAATCAAGATGAGATATGCCTGTAGTTCAAGTATGTCTCACATGGCACATGATAATTAATGAGTATAGGCAAATGTTTTCATTAGTTTGAAATTCAAAAATTATTTTCAAATATAATACAATCCCCATCAATTCTCCTGAGAAGGATTTATGAGCTAATAGTAGAGCAGGCACCATTTATCCTAATTTTACAGGTAAAAACCTGAAGTCCAGAAAGATTTAAAAAATTGTTGATGGTCATATGCCTGGAGAATGAAACTGCTGATGAACACAAAATGCCTCACTCTTAATATTAAATGTTGGCTATTGTTGTGCTGTTGTTTAGTATACTTTAAAACAATTACTATGAATATAATTATAGGAAAAACTCATTTACATTTTAATCATTAAAGAAGTAATGAACAGATTCCTAAATTCAAAAGCAGAATCTTAATAAAGTTTCCTAGTGTTAATACTAGATCATTTGCATATTTTCCTTTGACTTAAATACCTAATTGCCAGGGTATTTGCATTTTCTATCTGATTTTGCCAGAACATCCAATTCATCTGTATATTCCTATTAGTTGAGTTACTGAAAATGGGTGGCCTTTCCTACCCTTAATTAGAATTAACTTCAGCTTCAACACTTCAAGAAAAGTAATTTTACACAGCCTAAAGAAGAAATATTTTGAGACTTAAATCCTGTCAACCCTTTTAAACAATGAGTAGTTATTTTGATATTCTTCTCAGGGTGCCTGAGGCTATATAAAGCAAGTTAATATTGAAGGTATCCGAATAACACATTCATATGTCAACTTAGAGGTGAATAAAGAGGATTTATCTTTGAATGTACAAATATTTTAACCCAGGTATCAGGCACTGGGTTATACATTCTCTCTCAATTTCCATAATATATATCCTTTTTGGCTTACTTTTTGATATTAAATCTCTAAATTTAGAAATTAAAAAGAATAGAAACCTGATTTATTGAAAAGGCTTTCAGCCTATGTAATTGATGCTTCACAAATGCTCACAACAAGGCCTTGGGGATTCTGTGTCATTGGGCTAAAATTATACTACGTGTATCTAAAAGTAAATGAATATGAAATACACATCATTTTATGTTAATTCATTGTTCCCATGATCCATGTGCATTCACAGTTCCTTTTAACCTCATCCTGAATGTAATGACCAAGATGACCTTACTGTTCCCTTCAGCTTGACTACACTTTGGCCAGGTTCTTCCTGACCCTAGGTCCCCAATCTCACTTTTCATGGAACACTTGCTTTATAGTAAATTCTTTCTATGCCCCTTTAAGACATAAATCTTCTCCCAGCCTCTTGCCAGTTTTAGAACCCAGGAATGTCCTCCTCCAGGCCCTGAGAGATACCCCTTTCAAATGTCATCACCAAAGGAGATACCACTATTATCTCCCAGTTGCTGTGAGAGGATGGGAACTTCAGTCAATTAGCAAACATCTATGGCTTAATTACGTTGACCACCTACTTCCTCAGCATACTCCAGTCCGGTTGTACTGGCTCTCCCCAGTGCTTAAGAAGCATTCCTGCTTTGTGTTTCAGCAGAGTTGAGTTTGATCTTTGTCCCCTATTTCAAATCATCTTGAAGAAAGTCTTGTTTTTCTAACTCTCTGTGCTGCAGTTTTTCTTTATTAGCGCTACCATCTTTGGATCACTGAATATGCACTGAATACTAAGTCCATTACAGTAGAATGTCTTATTATAATTTCAATAACCCAGAGCTTATTCTTGATCCCGTTTTAGAGATGAGGGGATGAAAGTACAGAAGAGTTAAATAACAATGCCCTTTCTGTAAAGGGGACACCTAGCAGTTTTGACAGAGGAGGTGAAGGGGAAAGACAGAGGAGGAAATAAGGGACACACACAGGGAGAAGCAAAGTAATAGGCAAACGCTACAATCTCTAGGAGTGTGTGGGGCCTGGTTCAACTCACTTTGCCTGTACTCTCTGACCACCACCGTATAAAGCACTTATGTGACTAAGAAGTGAAGGAAGAAAGATTGGGAAGTGTCTTTTCTTGGTTTTTGCTCAATAAATATGTTTACCTAAAAATTAAGGAGTCAAGTGTCAGATGCTATGTGTTTGCCTAAGAGCAAAATTCAAAACAGATGCTTCCACCAAGACTTATTTAAACAATTAGTAAATTAAAGAAAGTAGCATAAAATGGTACTAGCAATCAGAGTGAAATAGTGAACTTAGCAATAGGTTTCAGAAACAGGAGAAAAAAGTTTCAGACAAAAGTAATTCTTATGAGTCACTTGGTGAGTTGTCTAAAGTGGATGTGGCAGTTGGTCAGGTGTCTAGCTCACCTTTGTGTTTCCCCTTCTGTAGTGTAGAATTGTCCTTTGCCTTCAGCTATTCACTTGCGTGTGTTAGGTCCTTCCACGCAGACACCTCAGAGAAAAACTGGGTTCACTCTATTTGGGGAGAAGATTGTGAAGAGGGGGTAATGTTGATTCCATAAAGGCACCTGTGCCAGGGGATTACCCCTGTCCCATATATTTGTGTCAAATCAAACCACTGCATGTCTTGGCTCCCACCTGGTTAGAAACAACTGGACCTCTTAGTATCATTCCATTTCCCTTCCTGGTTCTGCATAGACACGGTGACCCATCTTCTTACTCCTTATTTTAATCCTGAGAATTCCCTTGGGATCCAAGCCCCGTAACAGTGAAGGAAAGACAGCAATGCCAGTTGTAGTAGTTCCCTATGGCTCCTTGTCACAAGCATCTGTTCGTGATACAGTCTTTCCTGTAGGTCAGCCGAGCAATGCTCAGCCAGCTGCCTGCTGACAGCCCGGCACAAAGGAAGAGACAAGAGTCACACACAGTGACTATGCTATTCACTCAAGTTTTATTGAACGCAGGTTCACTTAATGTAGAATATCAACATATGTTAATATCCTACTCACACTCTAACAATCTAAGAGGAATATAACATACGCACCGAACAATCAATTGGGGTGTAACAAACCCGAGTACCAGAGTCTCGGTCTGCAGGTCTGGAAGACAGCACTGTGGGCAAGGGAGCCGTCAGCATCTTGCAAGGAAGGATCCCCAGAGATGGTAGGCAGCAGGGCAGATGAAGTCCTCAGTCCAACAGGGCAGAACTTCTGGAGGCCAGTGACAAGGGGGGTCAGCATGGCACAGAGCAGCACTCTGGTGTGTGGAGCTCAGCTGTCTCAACATTGGTCTGGAACCTGCTTCAGTTATACCTTGAAAGTGGAATACTCCACCCTTCTGGGTCTTTTCGCTAAATGGCTTGGCACCCCGATGCCAAGTATGGGATTTTCCCAGGAGCCTACGGGTAGGACATGGCTGTTCTGCTCGACACTCCTGCTGGCAAATGTAGAATTTCCCCAGGACCCTATCTATGGGTCATTCTGCTCTGCAGACATGGCTGCTCTGACCATGTGTGCAGGTATCTTAAGTGTGTCTCCTTGCCAGATGTGTTTACTCTGATTTAGGTCATTTTCCTCTTGGACCCTGGCTGACTGGCAGCCATTTTAGTTGGCATAAGTGACTTTACTTTGTCTTATATATTTTATACTATCTTGAGAGGACTGATGCAATTTTATTGGTTCTGCTCTCCACATTTCTATAGAAAATTACAACAAACTTAGTGGCTTGAAACAACATAAGTTTGTTATCATATATTGCTGGAAGTCAAATACTCAAACTGGGTCTGACGGGGCTAGAATTGCAGTGCCAGTGAAGCTGCTTTTCCTTCTGGAGGTTCTAGAAGAGAATTCCTTTTCTTACTTCTCCCAGCTTCTACGCGGCCACCAGCCTTTCTTAGTGTCTGGGCCCCTCCCTTCATCTTTGAAGTCAGCAATGTTGTATTTCTTTCTGAATGTTCATAGTCACAGCCACCTCTGCTCCTTCTGCCTCCTTCTTTCACGTTTGAGGACCCTTATGATTACATTAGGCCCATTTAGATAATGTAGGATAATCCTCTAATTTTTAAGTCAGTTGATTAGCAGCTTTAATTTCCCTTTTTCATGTCACCTAACGTATTTACAGGGTATGTTAGGATGTGGCCTTGTCTGGGGAGTGGGGGGTATTATTCTGCCTACCACACCTGGCAAGCCAGTCAACCCCATAGCCTACTTCTTGCTCTGCCTATTACAGGCAAGTATATTGGCTGTCAATTTTCACTACTCGATTCTCGCGGTGTCGTTGGGTTACAAGCATCTATGAAAGGCCCGTCATTTTTCTGGTTTCCACTTTCACTGTTCACTTGATCAACATCCCAATTTCCATATGTTTTTCTAATATACTATGTTTAGTCCTTCTAAAATCCTGTTGCCTAGGAGACACCAGAGGGATTGGAAACATGTCAACAAAACTAGAGAGATGTTGTACTTTATTTGGAATGTAAAACCTATGTTTGATGTCAGATAAAATAGTTTGCAGAAAAAGATGCCAGTACGTATAGAGGCCCTCCTTCTGAGAGGTGGTTACAGGAAGTAAGATATTCTTTGCATGTGATATCAAGAGATTGATCTCCGTGAGTAAACAGTGCAGCCTCAAACATGAATTTTGCAAGTGATCATTTTCATTCTCTTTAACTAAGCAGCGTTATGGTGGTTTTTAAAAAGATATAGAATTATAAATTAAACTATTTAATTATCATATTTAAAATCAACAGGTGTGTGGTACGAATAAAACCATGCACTGACAAGAAATCACTGGTTGTCACTCCTGTAAAAACACTAAGGGAGAGCACTGGGCAATACATAGTGTGGTGCCAGCTCTCCGAGCACACAATGATTTTCCTTGATTGTCTCTAGCAGTTAGCACTTTCCATTTCACAAAGCAAGTATTTATATTCCTTTTTTCCTAATGGATTTTATTAATCACATCTATCAGCCATACAAACAGCGTTTATTAACTCTGGCAGTAAAACATCTAAAAGGTTGCATTCTTTTCTTAATCAGGGACCCCAACACTAATTGAAGACCTCTAGAAAGCAGGTTTCATTGTGTGGATCAGGTGATATTGGCAGCCCAGCAAGAGAGTAATGGAACAATCTATGCAGAAATCAGTTCTAGTTTTCTTCTAAACTTCCCATTTGGATTTTCCTATTAAAACTTTCTGTTAAGTGCCCCAACCTCCTTCAAAAATCATACATTAAGGATCCCTTTGTGGCATATGGTTATAATTAACAAAAGTTACCATCTAATATTTGTAAGATATTACCCTAAATGTTAGCAGGAGATAGAGATGAATACATATTTATTATATTTAACATAGGTTATAATATTATATTTAAGATATAGTAAATGCCCTCAAATATATTAAGGCTAATAAAAATTATTGCAGCTAAAACAGAATTCAGGCAAATTGAAGTATGATAAAGTGGTACTGACATGTTCTAAGTGTAATATTTCAAAAACACCAAAAAACAATAAAACAAATTAATAATCAAAACATAAGAGAAACAGACCCATAGATATAGAGAACAAGCTGATGGTTGCCAAAGAGAAAGGGAACGGCAGTTGGGAATTAAAAAGGAAAAAAATATAACAACAATAACGAAAATGTTCTGGGTGTAAATGGATCAAGTGAAAGTAAAGGTAATTAATTCCTGGAGGATAAAATGATCTCTCAGAGCCCTTTTGAGTTTAATTGGTGGTTAGGTTTTGGAAGGAGCAGCATTTAGTCTGCGCAATGAAGGACATTCAGAATTTTGATACAATGAGACAGGAAAAGGGGTTGACAAAGGCACGTTCAGGGAATGGTGAATGAGATCAACAGCTTCCATCTGTTCTTTTCTCCTCCACACTCGTCTCTGGCCGCCATTCTTCACTTTGTAGCCATGCTGATCTATGTGAAAATGAAAGTATGGCCCTGTCCTTCCCAATTTACATGGTTTGCAGTTGCTCTCAATGAAGACCATGAGACTTAAAGTGCCCCCACACCTACATGATCTGGCCCCTGTCAAAAACTCCAGCCTCTTCTCTTATTTCCACTGACTTTAGGAGCTCGTTCACCTGCTTTAAACCACTGCATTCTCTGCTACAGGACCCACGTGGTCTCACAGCTACTCTTCATCTTCTCCCTCAGCTCTACAAAGCTGGGATGACTCAGTTTCCTCTTGTTCATTTTAGCCCTGACTTGGCCATCTTTAAGGGTTCTCTTGGGCTCTAACTGAACAGAAATAAAAATATTTTACTTCTTTAAGTGGCCTGTGCCTGCTCCTGACTATCTTAAGACATTTTCACCTTCTCTTTCCTTTTGCTTGATAAAACCGGGCTCCCTCCACCTCTAAAGCCTCTATCTCTGTATCTTCCCAGCTAATACCAACTCAGCTGTAGAGCTAAGAGTAATAGCCCTCATTTCCCAAGGCACGTTTCTTTGACACCAGAGACTTAAGTCCCTTTGTTATATGACCTCAGAGCAGTTGTGTGTCTCCCTTTCTCTCATTAACATTCCAACTAAAACCCAACTTTGGAAATGGTCTGCAATAGTAATCTTTCCTTTAAAATAAATACATTTATATTGTGGGAGACTGGATGTGTCGTGTTAACATTGTATCCTGTGTAACAGCATAGGGCTTGGGAACTGGTAATTTTCACATAAATGAAAGTGTGAATAAATGAATGTGTGAACAAATGAGAAGATATTCAGAGAACAGGCTGGGTTCAGATTAGAGAAGGCCTTGAATTTGGTGCTAAGGATTTTGTGCAGAAAATCAAAGGACATCTACAGTTGTAACAATACTTGTAGGCTGAAACTGATGTTTGAGTGTGAGAGGGTAGGACTATGCAATAAATTATAACTTTCTCTTCATCCAGGCAATCTTAAATCAAGATAGATTCAAAATCTGTATCTATCTTGAAAAAAATATTTTTCTTTATTTTCTGTTTATATAGATGTTAAAGTTCTCATTTTCCATTTCATTTCACTCTTGTCTGTTCTCTATAATGCCAACATTTTTCCTTAAGGAAATCTTTCTTCTTCCCTTGGCCTGTCTTTTTTACTGAACTTGCATTCTACTATTGCTCTTGTTCTAATAGTAAAAATGAAACATATTTTCTCAAACATCCCAGTTCCTCCTTGATTATCTGGGCAGATCTAATTCCTGGATATATAGGCCTTTTAGCCTATCATATTAACTTTTGTAATTGCAACATTTTTAATTTTATTTGGCTTTTTTTTTTTTAAATTTTGGTAAGAACACAATGAGATCTGTGCACTTAACAGGTTTCTAAGTATACAACGGAGTGTTGTTATCTAGAGGTGCAGTGTTGTTCATCAGATCTTTGGAACTTACTTAAATTTCATAACTGAAATTTTATACCTGGTGTTTAGCAGTTCCAATTGCTCTCTCCCAGGCCTCAGCATAAATAATTCTATTGCTTATGTCTATGATTTTGGCTACTTTAAATACTTCATGTTAGTGGAATCATGTAGTACTTACCTTTGTGTGACTGACTTATTTCACTTAGAATAATATCCTCCAGGTTTATATAGGTTTTCACATATTGCAAGATTGTTTCTTTTTAAAGGGTGAGGAATATTCCATTGTATATATAAACCATATTTTTTAAATCTTTCCATCTGTTGATGGACATTTAGGTTGTTTCCATGTTTTGGCTGTTGTGAGTAGTGCTGGAATGAGCATGAGCTTTTAACTCTTTGAGACCCTGATTCCATTTTTATTTTTAATATGTAACCAGAAGTAGGATTGCTGTACCATCCGTTTTTAATTTTTTTGAGAAACTTTACACCATTTTCAATGGCAGCTGCACCATTTTGCATTCTTACCAACAGTGTAAAGGGTTCTAAACTCTCCACATTATCACAGACATTTGCTGTCTTTTGTTTTTATTGATAATAGCCATATTAATAGATGTGAGGTGATACCTTGCTGTGTTTTTGATTTGCAATTCCTTGATGATTAGTGACGTTGAGCATCTTTTCATAAACCTATTGGATATTTGTATGTCTTCTTTGAGGAAGTATTTATTCAAGTCCTTATCCAATTTTTTAATGGAGTTATTTGATATTTTGCTATTGAGTAATAGATTTCTTTACATATTTTGCATATTAATCTCCAACCAGTTATATGGTTTGCAAGTATTTTCTCCCATTCCATGGGCTGTCTTTTCACTTTCTTGTTTCTTTTTGCATGCAGAAACTTTTAGTTTGCTGTACTCCAGCTCCTCTATTTTTGCTTTTATTGTCTACATTTTTGAGTTTATAACCATGAAATCACTTCCAAGACCAGCATTATGAAGATTTTCCTCTATGCTTACTTCTAGAGGTTTTATAGTTTCAGGTGTATGTTTAAGTTTGTAATCCATTTAGTTCATTTTTGTGTATAATGTGACTTATCAGTCCAATTATATTCTTTTGCATGTGGATATCCATTTTTTCCCAACATTGTTATTGAAGAGATTCTCCTTTCTCCACTGTATATTCTTGGCACCCTGTCAAAGATCAGTTGACCAAATATATGGGTTTATTTCTGGGCTCTTTATTCTGCTCAGATGGTCCACATATTTGCCTTTATGCAAGTACAACTAATTATGGTAGTTTTGTAAATGTATTTAAATTGGTTAAATTTCTACACATCATCCAGGTTGTTCAAGTCAGAAATCATTTCCACAACTGTAAAAATCAGCCACCTGGGACATCAGAGCCAAGGCAAATTCCTAAGGTTTCAAACCACTAAATAATGGCCCTACTTGAGCTAATACCTAAAGCCATATCCCAGGTTGTGATAGACATTAGTCCCCCAAATATTACTCCTTATCTTTTTCTCAAAGTTCCCAGCCAATTTTCCAATGTTTGTTTCTTTGAGGACCTACTTTAGAAAATTATGTTTGTTCTGTACCTTAATTTAGTAGATAAAGATAAAAATGTCAAAAAATTTTTTTTTGCTGATATTAGCCATATTGGGAAATGTGACTTACGTATTGTGCCCTTTTTCTCCCCTAGACGATCCAAGACTTTCCCATATGGACAGAGCTTGTTCCAATAAAGTTAACCAAGCTGGGCAAGAACAGACTGGATTGCACTTGACACAGGTAACTGTGGCCTCTCTCACACACACACATACACAGGCAGAGAGAACAGAACAAGAAGTAGAGCCACACGAGAAAAGTGTTTACCTGCGAGACCAACCACTCCTCTTTCTTCGAGGAGCAATAAACAAAACATGGCTCAAAGTAAAGTAACATCCCCAAGTGGGAGTATGAGGGATGGGAAAGTGACCTTCCCTTCTAACAGTGGGAACACTAAGAATCAGACTCTGGCCCTAAAATAGAAGGTCTTAGCTACCTGATGCATCAACTCTGATAGCACTGCCTAGGATGAAGTAAGGATACTGGATTATTGACTGCATGGTAGAATAGACACAAAGGAAGCTGAAGCCTACCTTCAGATAATGTAAGAAGCATTCCTACTTGAGATGACAGTTGTCAGGTGGATCTGCTACTGCTCACTGGGGGAAGCCAAACCCTGCAGAGCAACTGACCCCAGGAAGATAAAGGGCACTGAGAATCCCATAGCCACAGGGCGGTGTTCCTGGCAGGTTCTTTGACTATCATTAGCCAGAGAGAGGACTTTATATTGAATTAGAAGTTAAAGTCAGATATATATTACTCTGAGTTCTGAACACTTAACTTCAAATTATTGCTTCCTTTCTGAATCTGTCTACTAACATAAAGATATCCTAATGCTTTTAAATAGAAAAATGACAACTTTATTGCCTGTGGTTGGGGCCTCATTTTTTAAATCATCATCCTAAGATATGTTTATCGATTTTAGAGAGAAAGAGGAAGGGGAATGGGAGAGACGAGGGGAAAGAGAAACATTGATGTGAGACAGAAACATCAATCAGTTGTTCCTGTACATGTCCTGACTGGAAATCAAACTCACAAAGTAGGTATGTGCCCTGACCAGGAATCAAACCCACAGTCTTATGTTGTACAGATGACGTTTCAGCGAACTGAGCCACCCAGCCAGGGGGAGACCTCACCCCCATTTTAGTGTTTCTTTGGCCCTAGGTAGCTACAGTAGTCTTTTCAGGAAACACTGAACAATAAATAATTGTATATTTAGAGTGTTTCAAACCCTCAGATAAAGCCTTTATATGCTACCTCCATTTTAACATTTTTTGTATCGTTCTAATTGATTCTTCATTCCATTTTTCTATTTATAACTGGTGTTATTAGAAGAAGGGTTTTTTTTTTCAGCATTGAAAATGCTTATTGTTTCCCTAGCACTTGGATACACATATAACAACAGCATAATGATTGGCTCTGAAATTTGATTTTGTATTAAAAGGAGTAGTTCTCATTTTAAATTCCAAAAACAAGTGTCAGTCATGTTGATGGCTTCATTGCCTTTCAAGGCTTGAATAGGTAAACTCTTACACCAAATAAAGGAACCACAGACTCCTTTGTCCCTCTAGAAAGATAGTATTCAAAACTTTACAAGATTGAAAGAAATGTGGCTTCCTAGCATTTCAATGAATTCAGTATGTGAGAAGACATCTATCAGAAGCAGTATCATCTATGAAGATAGAGGATTCCCTTCAGTAAAAATTATTTTTCCCGCTTGGATTAGGCTAGTCAAATGGAGGCTTCAGAAGAAAAAAATATTGTGATAATCACAACCCATTTCAGCCTAACCCGCTGCAGAGGTAGGTTGAGTGACCTTTTGGGAAGATGAGTTTTATTTAGTAGTTTGTATGGAAGGACTGCATAGTGAGGGTGGATGGTTAGCATGATTAAAATGTCCTTTAGCTCTATTACTCTGACTCTGTTTCTCTACATCGGACTGATTTAGAAAGCATGAGTTTGGTGGAAACTATAACTTTTATTTTTATTGATCTATGATTCTCCCAAGCCAACACAACTTTTTGGTGGCAAAGCCCAGTGCCCATGCTCCACGGGCAGTCACATGGTAGGTTGGCATGTAGCCCAGGAGAGCCAGAGTATCTCTATGTGGAACTGGCACGGAAGACATTCTGAATCTTGGGTTACATTACCGGAAGGATGTGTGTCAGAAACAATCAGTCCTAGCATCCAACCTCCCTGACCTCAGTGACAGATCCAGAGATGAGCATATGGCACAAGGAAACCAATATGAGTCTTCCAAGAGTTTTTCTAATTAGACCTGGAGGAAAAAAAAAACTAACAACAATCTCTGGCTTTTTAGAACTTGTGTGCTAATAGTACATCAGTCTCACATAGTGAGACCATGTTCCCATGCTCCTCACCATGTGTAGAAGCTTGTTATGCCATGGAGAGAATAAAGTAAATATTCTGAGATGAAACAAGAGAAAGATGAGGCTCTTGCACACAAACATAAAATGTAATGACGTTTAAATTTCTCTCCTTACATGATTCAGATTTAGTACATTATACATTTCTGCAATTACTGATTTGTTTTTTAAAAAAGCACAGAGAGAGAGGCCTTCTGAAAAAAAGCAATACAGCCTCAAGATCTATAAAATAATGTTTCTTAAGACCTAAAAGACAAATGCATGCAATTCTGATTGCCCAACAGGAATGAGAAATGTTAGAATAATTTCTGAGTCCTGAAGATCTGAGTGTTTACCCCAAAAAGAAAAGAAGTGTGTAACACACATGTGTAAACAGCTATGAATTATTTCTTCTTCCAAACTAAAATCACCTGAAATGATGCAAGAGAATCAATTGATCTAGTTCAAGTTATTTGATGAATTAACTTGACCAAGATCTAAAATTCTGAAATGATGTTCCAAGATGACCGTAATGATATAATTCCAATATGAAATATCTTTTGATATTGTGTTCAAAACTCAGTACGCTGTTTTATAATGCAGCTGAGTAGAGCGGGTCTAACTTAAACTAAACTTAAACTAAAATTATGATGACATGTTTTGAGTAGATAATTGATAATTCAAATACACCAGCTTCAGTCCTTTAGAGAACTCGCATAATTAGAATAGATATTTGTTCCACTTGTTAATAATTTTCACAAAAAAATTATTAAGGATCCTATTTCATTTTTACCACTTTTAGCTGATTAATCAAAGCATATTCTAAATACAAGTTTATATCTTCTTGTTCCAGCTGGTTGCTCAAAGTGCTGAAGTTCTAATTTTCTGAAATTGCTGCTTTTTTTTTTTTGCCATTACTAAATAGAAAATAAACTGCTGATGTTCAGAGTTATAGTAGATTACACAATTAGTAGTTTAATTTTTAAAGATACATTTTTCATATTCTTTATTATAAACCCATATTTCCTTGTATTATTTTGCAGCAAGAGAGAAGTGACAGTCCTTGAATACAAAACGATGTGTGTGTGTGCATGCTATTACAAAATACCCCGTGAAGTCTGTGTTCATTATTTCATAAATCAAGTGTCAAGGATAATTTCCAAAGATCCATGAACACATGGCATGCATAAGTAAGAGCATTATGGTAATATAAAAAGCTAGAGGATAAATATTTATAATTCCATAAAGACTGCTCATTCCTCAAAGCAATCTAATCAGTATATCTGATGTAATGGATGAGAATCTTCTAATATTCAGGCAGAGGTTAGAGAAATATTATATAAATCAGGTAAGTGGTAGATTGAAAAGCTATATTTATAAAACTATCACATTATTCCTGAATCATTTCACTTATGAATATGAACTTTACATTTCCAGGATAATTATTAATTTCATTGGTCATAGCATATAAAAAAATTGGTACATTTAGCTTCTGTAGACTTTATTATAAACATCACTGCATATACTAAACAAGTTTTGAGCTAAATTAATTGGTTAGCTAAAACACAAAGTAGAACACATTTCTGTGTTAGACACTTGATGAGTTTGAGATAATCTGAATCTTGAGAACTGATAAATCTATGCATTATAAAGATGCTACTTGTATAGTGGCAGTCATTACAAAATGCTACATTGTCTTAGCATTTCCATCATGAATGAGGAATTAAAGATTTAGAACATATTAAAGATGAGTTTTTTCCTTTATCATCTGCCTTTAGAAATGGAAGTTTGCTTTCATTGATAGCTGAATATTAAGTGAAGCAGACACATCAGACCAAAATCTCAAAAAAAAAAAAAAAATCAAGAGAATGATATATCACATACCTTACAAGTAAAAATTTGAATTATGCATTTAATGAACAATAAAAAATAATGCCATTCAACCATGTAAGACTCAAATTGGTACAGGTCAAGGCATTAGGTGGGTTTACATAAATTGGGGGGAGAACATGAGTATTACGACATTTAGGAAGGATGCAATTGGTGGAGAATGTCTGAAAGCTGGACTTCAGCTGTTCCGGTAACACAGATTATTTGCAGGAAATGGTGTATTTGTAACCTAATGATGCTTGAAGAAAACTAGTATGTTATTGAATATCTAGGTATTTGCTTGCAGGCTAACAATTTTATAACCACTGTATTTTAAACCTCACAAGCACACTGCCAGGGAAATATTACTACATTCCTTTATAGATGAAAGAATGAAGGCCCAACTATGGCCAAATCACAGTGCCAGAAATTGGTAGAGTTGGGAAGCCAATCTAGTTCTAAGCCAAATTCATTTTATTTCCTATTACTGTAATATTGCAATATAACCACAGTCTTGAAGTTTGTATGCAAGATGGTTTGGCTCCAAGATCATTCTTAAAATCATATTAAAAGAGAGAGAGCTAGAAAGAAAGCAAATCTGCAAGAACTCCAAATATTACATTGAAAAAAATTACATTTCATATGAATAATGGTGGACAATGAAAATGCTAGTGTTGGTCCTCTATAACTTGAAAAAACACCTACACCTGATATTTGAGAATTTATAAAAAATAATTTTTAAATTATAGTATAGCTTCATAGAAATCATTTAACTCTGACATATTTATTTCTGAAAACATCCTTTTCTTAAAGGAAAAATTGAATTGAATCTCACCTTTTGTCACAGCATGGATGGACTTGAATAGCATTATGCTAGGTTAAATAAATCAGACAGAGAAAGACAAGTACCATACAATTTCACTCCTATGTGGAATCTAATGAACTAATAAGCAAAATAGAGACAGACTCTTAGAGAGCAGGCTGACAGCTGCCAAGGGGAAGGGTTGGGAAGGGGAGGGAAGGAATTGAGCAAAAAATTTAAAAAAGAGAAGGAACTATGGACAGAGACACCAGTGTGGTGATTGCTGGGGGGAGGGGTATAGGAGGAGATAGAGGAGGGTGTAGGGGGGAAAAATGATGATAGAAGGAGACTTGACTTGGGATGGTAAACCCACAATACAGTGTGCAGATGATGAGCTATAAAATTGTGCAACTCAAACCTGTATAGTTTTGTTAACATTGTCACCCCAATACATTCAATAAAAAGAGGAAAAAATTGAATTGAATAAAGATGAAATCTCTCTGAATACTTTTAATCAATATTCAAAGAAACTTTTGTTGAATATTTTCAAAATTCAAACTGGTAATGAAACATACCAAGAATTATCTTCATATGTCAGGAGGGAAATTGCAAGAGACAAAGTGGTGTTTGATGTCAGTTACATCTCAGTAATAACATGGTAAATGTTTGGTTTAGTATCTTTGAGCCTCCTTACGAGATAAAGAAATCACCTCCTACCATGCCTACCAGAAGCAACTTATAAGACTAGCTCCAGGACTCTTCTATGTATTAAAACTTAGAATGAAGAGTCTAAATCTGAGCCTCTTACTTTACAACCTGCTCCCTCCAGGATCTAGCACTAGTTTTCCCTTTCTAGAACCCTCTTTGGCTATGGCATATCTCATCAAGAACCCCCGTCCCCATCTGCCTCCAGTACAGCTTCTGCTTTAGCAAACCACAACAACATCCTACAACCTATGATTTCACTCCACCTCACAAGGCATAATTCCCCCAGCAGACGTTTCTGATAAATCTTTATCTCCTACTCAAAACAGCTGCTTTCAGACCACATTTTTTCCCAGATGTCAAAACAACCATAGGAGGAAATATTTAGGGGTGAATTTTTTCCTGGCAAATATTGTTATTTTAAGGAGCAATAACGTCACACTTTTTCATTTTAGTGTGATCATTCAGATAAGAATAAAATGAACGGAAAACTGCATTTAAGACAGAGACCATAGCAGGGCGAGAGTTTGATGAAATTAGGTAATACAACAGTAATTCCATTTCTAGTATGCCTTTTCATTTTATTCTTTTATACGCATGTTTCATGTGAACACTGAAATCCAGATGCATACTAATTAGTAATTAATATTCATCAACTTGTATAACAGCCCTCAACATAATGGTGATTAGCTCTAGATATTTATAGTATCATGAATAACTAGTTAGTGAAATGCACCATTTTCATTAGAATTACATTATGTTCCATAGGACAATTTGTTGTGCCTGGATACCAGGCAAATAAAATGATGTTTTCAACTCTCCATTTCAAGGATACTGAACATATTTGTTCATATACCTGGCAAGTGGTCACTTTGGTAAAATTGAATGGATAATGAATTATTTTCCAAAGAGTGTTTTTTATTCAGTCTTATCTTCCTGACTTTTTTTTCACTCATGGGAAAAATGAGTCTGCCAACAGGTATTCTGAAGTCCAATAAGCCTTGTGTGGGCCATGAAAATACAGGCAACAGGTCCCAACTCTCAAGGGCTCATCCCCGCTGGACTACTCAAGGCGTAGCCAAGCAGCCATCTTTTGCCTCTTCTGCACCCTTTGCTTTCTCTCACTAAATAGTTCCTGTCACCTTACAAGCATGCTATTATTGTATTATGAAAGCATTATAGCCCTTCAGAATTTCCTATTTCTTTGTGCTGCTTTATTTTTCTCTATAATACCTATCACCTCTCTCGATGCCTTTGTCCCATTTCACTTTGGCCTATCAGCAGCATTTGACCCAATGCATCATTGCTCGACTCTGGGCTTTCAGGAAACCACACTCTATGAATTCTTCTTTTTATTTTACAGCTCCTTCTCCTTCTTAGTCAGCTCTGTTGGTTACTTCTAATCTCCCTAATCTCAGAAGTGTGGAATTCCCAGAAGCCTGTCCTAACACATTTTCTCTGTCCTACTTCAGTTATGTAGTTGGTGATCTCAGCTAGTCTCTTGCTCCTAAATTCTACTAATGTGCCCACAACTCTAAAATTTATGTCTACAGCACAGACCTCTCTCCAGGATGCTAGACTAATAAATTTGACTGATGACTTTACATCCCCACTTACAGTTAAGTATCTCACACATAATATGTCTAAAATTAAATTCCTGATATTCTCCATGAAAGCAGCTCATCCCACAGTTTTTATCTCAGTCATCGACAACTCCCTGTATCTAGCTACTAAGACCAGACATTTTACACTGATCCTTGACTCCTGTCTTTTCACACAATATATTCAATTATCGATTAAATTCTATTGACTGTTCTCTCATAATACACTTCAGCACTCACCATTTCTCACCTCCTTTGTTGCCACTACCTTGGTCCAAGCCACCCTTATTTGTCCCTTGAATTGTAGCCTAAAAACTGAGCTTGGCCCTTTGTGAGTCTAGTATTAACACTCTAGCCTTTTACAATGTGAGTCAGATCATGAACTACCTTACCCAGAAACCTCCAATGGTTTTCTTTCTAACTCAGAGAAAAGACCCAAGTCCACAGAATACTCATGCAATCTAGCTCATGTTCACCCTGACATTATGATTTGCTTTTCCCTCCCTCTGCACCAGCCATGCTAACACTGTAACTGTTCCTTGATCTTGATCAATTAACTCTGATTCCACCTCGTCTTACACTGTCTGCCTGGCATGCTTTTTCCCCCAAGATATTCTCATGACTCACTCCCTTGCTTTCCTCAGAAAATACAAAGATTTTAATGAGGCTTTTTGTGATCACTCCTTTTTTAAATTGTACCCCTTCAGAATTTCGTATTCTTATGTGCTTATTTGTTTTTCTCAATAATATCTATCACCTGCTAACCTATTGTGTAACTTATTTATTGACTTTGGGTTTTTTTATTATCTTACATATTTTAATATAAGCTCTTTGACAGCATGGATTTTTTGCCTGTTTAGTTCATTACCATAGTTCCAGTGCTTGACATATAGTAATTGTGTGTGTGTGTATACATATGTATATGTATATATACACACAATATCCATGTGTGTATGTGTGTATATATGAGGTCTGTCCAGAAAAAGTCCAGTCATTGGTAATATAACGAGAACTGTTTGCATGACATCAATGTAACCTGGGCAGCTAAGGAGAGTGGACTGGATTGTGCATGTGTGCACAATGATGACTTCACTGTATTAGTCAGTGGGGGTGGTAGATGCCATTGAGTAAGCATGTGTACTGTGTGGCCATCACATTCAAAATGAGTAAATAGAGCAATGAATCTGCATCAAATTTTGTGTTAAGCTTTAACATTCCTCTGTGCAAACTATTCAGATGATTCAGAACAATGCATTGCTTTCGAGGACAATGCAATTAGTGCAGTGGCAAAAACTCTTCAAAGATGGTCAAAAATATGTGTATGTTGAAAGTGATCCGTGTTCTGGAAGGCCTCGACAAGCAGAACACTTGAGAATGTTGAACAGGTATGGGCTGCAATCAACAAAGGTCGGAGATTAATGGTGCAAAAACTAGAAGTGGATCTGGGGATTCCAAAAACTACTGTGTCTGAGATTTTGATGCAGGACCTTAGCATGAAATGTCTCATGGCAAAAGTCATTCCACGGCTTCTGCTACCAGAGCAGAAGGAACATCATGCTGCAGGTGCTAATGACTGGATTCAAACCACTACCAACAAACTAGGTTGCCTCAAGGAGGTCATAACTGGAGATGAATGGGGGGCCTATGGTTATGACCCAAAAACAGAGGCCCAGCTGTTCCAATGGAAGTGGACTGGTTCTCCTTACCTGAAGAAGGAGCGGCAAAATCACAGCTAGATCAAGACCATGTTAATTGTGTTTTTTCATTGGGAAGGTATTGTCCATCACAAATATGCACCTCCAGGTCAAACAATTAATAAGGAGTATTACCTCAATGTTCTTCATTAGTTGAGAGATTCAATACAATGGAAATGGCGGCAACCACTATTTCCCAGTATTTAACACATAATAAGCATAGGCATTATATAAATATTTGTTGAACGAATGATTAAATCTTCCCTGACCTCCACATTACCAGTTCTTTGCCATCTTTGATTTCATAATACGTTTCTTATGCTTTGTCTGGTGGTGTATTAGAGTTGACATGTATTAGTTTCTATCCACAAGAACTTTTAATCTTCTTGAGAGGTGGGCTTTATCTATGGCATGTTTGTTCTTTTCACATTTTCCTCCCTAGGAGTATGTAATGACAGAGTACATAATCAGTGAGTATTTAAATCGCATGGTATATTTGTTAGCTATTGCTGCCTTAACAAATAACTAAAAAATCTCATGGGCACATAACAATAAGCATTTGTTTTTCTCATATTTTACAGTTAGCAGAGGTTTAGCTGATCCAGCCTGGTCTTGGCTGGGAGGGTTTCACTCGCAGGTTCAGTTTGGAAGAGTCCCACAAGTCCCTCATCCTCCTTGAATTAAGGGGGGAGTCGGTCCATGTTCTCATGATAATAGCAGAGGATGTGAGAGAGAGCAGAAATGGGCAATGCCTCTCATGTATGATGCCAATACCAGAGTGTGAAGCTTTACAGGGTTTCATAGTATTTTAGTTCATTTCATTCCACAAAAAAGTTTAGAGTACCCACCAGATGCCAGGTACTGGTCTAGCTCCTGAGGATACAAAAATGAGTGACACAACAGCATTTTAAAATGAACAAGGAAATGATGAATCATTTTTACCAATAAGTTAAGTGATGGCTCAGCTAACACACATAATTAATAGGAGAGCCTGAAATTGACCAGAGGTTGGCCTAGTTTACAAATAAATTTTACCATGTTTCCTATTTATAATCCTGACAAAAATAAGATGCCACATAGAGTTCATAAATTAAGCACAGACACAAGGACAAAGATGATGTAACATTATTCTCTATTAATATCACTGGATAAATGAGGGTAGCTTGCTCAGTTTACCAATGGCTCCAGGCCAGCTACCTCACCTCACTTTGTTTGAGACATATAGCTGCTCTTAGCTAGAACAATCTCTGAAACCCACCGTCTCCCTTTCAAAGAGCTCTTATACACGTTATTTCAGGCAACAAAACTTTAGACTAGAAAGGAAGCGTCTTTGAAAAGTGACATTTCAAGGATATGAGAACACACCTTGAAATTATATTAGTAAAATAAAATCATCTATTTTTCTTCTGTTGTTACTCTGTGAGTTTTCACTTCGCCTTCCCCCAACAAGCTGTTCCTCTTAGGAACATACTGCTTTAATCGAGTCTTACAGCTGTAGCTGGGAAGCGCCCTGAATAACAATAAGGCTTTTATATGGAATATGACTTAATTTAGAGAATAACTGCTGATGCAAGATGGCAGATTCATTAAACTGCCTGGCTGATCAATGTACTACCATTTGGAAAGGCTAGACTAGAAACTGAATAGCATTTCACATTGGTTGTCAGGCATTCTTTTAAATATCTTATTATATGTTATGACAGATGGATGAGGAACAGCTTTGGGTGATGAGAACATCAAGCCAGCAATTTGAATCTACCAGGGGCAGAAAATCACCTACGTACAGCAGGTGCTGTTCTCAGCCTCAGGTTGTTCCGGGAGAGCTCTGTACCAAACCAGAAATAAAATGTGGTTTACGCCCCCTGTGGCAGCAGGGACAGTGGAATACAAATCTTTTATTATTAAGCAGCTGCTCCCCTTGTTTTATCAATTTTCAGTGAGTAGAGAGCTCCCTAAATTCAAATGGGAACGTTGTTCTTCCTGTAACCTGTGCTGGCGAAGGTATTTATTAAGGAAGTCAAGAAGCACTGGCTTTAAGAATTTGCAGGCCTTCTGCTGCTTATTCTAGAAATAGTCATGTCCCTGAGACATCCTGGCCATAAGCACCAGACCTCGGTTATACAGTTCGTTGCTCGGCTCCAAACCCTCAGGGAGTTGTCTGAGTCAGCCCCAGCCTGGCCTGCTCCAACCGGCCCAATTAGGATTAAGAAACAAGGGAAAATTTCTTGCCTCAAAGAGTAGTCATGCAAACTGGAGTCAGTTGGCAAGGCATCTGGAGTCCGGCCCACCAATAGGGAACCACAGTTATAGACCTGAGAAATTTTAATTTTAGCTCATTTTCAGTGGTAGTTCTACAGCTGTGGCTGTGATTTTTAAAATGCTCTAATTTGATATAACAGCAATTATCTTCTAATCGCTTCCCCGCTTAATGAAGTCCTATCCTCTTGTGGAAAGATGTGTGTATTGCAGTCTTATTCAGAATTCTGCTGTTATTACTTTTTAAAATAAAATAAAGGTCAGAACATGACAAAGATGAAAAAATGTTTTCTCTGTATTTTTCCCTCCTCAATTTCATTTCAAAACAAGGAAATAACACTATGAAAATAAAAAAGGTAAAGAAATTAAGTAGAAATTGCCAGATACAGAAACAGTCGCAAGGATGTAAAGTACAGCATAAGGAATGCAGTCAATAACACTGTAATAACTATGTCTGGTGACAGGTGCGTCCTACACTTATGGGGGTGATCAGTTCGTATATAAACGTATAGACAGTTATATAAATGTCTGACCACTATGCTGTACACCTGAAACTAATATAATATTGAATGTCAACTGTAATTAAGAAATAAAAAATAAATTTAAAAACCCACAGATATATATTAGAAATAGTATTTGTGGTGGGAAGAAAATAATTGATGACTACGTTTCTGTAAGAAAGCCCATCTGTGATGTCATTGTCATTGTCCCATCAGTAGGATGCCAGAGCATTTCATGTCAACTCTCCTTTTGAGCTGTTAAAACAAGTGGAAGAATAAAGACAGAACAGAATTGCTTCATTGAAACATTGCATACATAAGGCTTTACAATGGCCCGGAGGCAAGGTGACCATGACTTTGCGCATAGAGAAAGCAAGGAGAAAATTAAGGGAGATTTAATCACAAGGCGTGAGGAGAAGGACCAGCAGGAAAGCTTCTCAACCATAGGCAAAAATAGTAGGTGTGAACAGAGTGAATGGAAAACCCCATGAGGGATCTAACAAGTTTTGGCTCAAAAGTTATTTGACCAAAGGTTGACAAACTTTTTATATTGAGGCCCACATGGTAAATAAGTTGGACTTTGTGGTCCATATAGTAACCTCTTTTGCAACTATGCAACTCTGTCATTATAACATGCAATGAATGGCACAGCCATGATCCAATGAAATGTTATAAAAACACGTGGTACGACAGATTTGACCTGCTGGCCTTTGTTCGCTGACCCTGGTGTAGCCCTGAAAGAGTCAGGCTGGGTGGGGAGAAGCATAGATCTTGCCAAAGACTTAGATTTGGAGTCACAGGATTTCAGAACAGAATTTCAGAACAGAATCAGAGGTAAGACAGATACAGTGAGCTTACCTCACGGATAAGCGGCTTCTTAGATGCCTCCCTCCCCCTGTTTTAATAAAAAGAACTGATACTCAATTCTAGGTGACACTGGCTGTCCCAATAGGGGCCAGTATTTATGGAAACACAGGAAGATCAGAAGAATGACAGAACTAGATCATGACAGAAGCTTTATAAGTTATAGAATAAGAAAATTTTAAATTTAGCCTAAGATAAAACAAAACACATATTCAAATACTAATTATAATACACATTGTCTCTGAACTGAGATTCATCCACAGTTCTCATTTCTGTAAAAAGGATAAGAATACTTAAGTCATAAAGTGTTGTAAAGGCAAAACGTGTGATCCAATGTATGTAAAGATTTAATCCAAAATCTGGACTCATCAAGATTTCCAATAAAAAATAAAAGCCATTGTTATTATTCATGTGTGTGTGAAATCAATTCCTATTACACTTAAAAAGACACCTGTCATACTCTACTTAATATTTAAAAACAGCTGTGTCTATGAAATGGTCTTTTAAAGAGTTCACTTAAAACTAATAAATAAAAATAAAGCCATTGGATTGAGAGTCAACTAGATTTAGGTTCAGAGCAAATACTGAATTCTTTTCTAACTGGAATGTGACCAGTATGGCTTTTATGATTATGTGATTGCTTCTTTCAGCTCCTCCTTTATTCCTTTTCCTTATTTTCTTTTTGCCAGGTCATAAGAAAAGGAAAGAGTGGGAAACTTTATAGGACAAATAAAGTGCTTCATTTTATAAATTAAATACAGAATAATCTATAATGATATAATGTAAATTGGAAAAAAGGAAACTTGAAACAGAAAAAAAAAACTGTTATGATGCCATAAATATAATGGAAGAGAGTAAAGGTTTGGGGTATTTTAGAACATAGGTTCAAGTTAAGCCATGTGGGCAGGTCAGTACTGAAGTTTCCTTTAAATTGCATGCCATCAACTTAATAATGACAACTAGTAATTTATTTACAATAACAATAGCAATAACAGCTAAAATTGAGTCCTTACTGTGTACAAGGCATTACATTAGGGGTTACACACATTAATTAACCTCATGCTCAAATCAGACCTAACAAGTTGGCGTCATTACTATCCCCTTTTTACAGATGAAGAAAATTGACACATAACAAGTTAAGTAATTTGCCCAACATGATGCATCGAAGAGCAGAGCCAGGATTTTCACCCAGTTTCTGGCCCCATAGCTTCAGCACTTACCTCAAGCATGTAGTGATGCCTCACATTTTCATTTCATTTCACTTCTAGAAGCAATGTGACCAACTTGTCCCAGGTTGACTGGGACTTATTTGATTTGAGCACTGAAAGTCTTGCATCCTGGGAACTCCCTCTGTTCCAGGCAGAGCCGGCAATCGCTCATCCTAACAAACGTCACATACATGAAGTTTGCCCTGTAGAAGAAAGCAGAATGTTCTAAGGCTATCAAAATAGCTGTCTCAAAATTCAGAGCGAGAGAAAAAGAGAACTGTCAATGTCATTACAAAGTTCATCTAAACTTAGTAGAGATGTAATTAGAGACCTTAGTTTAGATGCAATTGTAATAGAATTGGTTAACTGGCTTCCCAACTAAACAGGAAAGAGCTAAAAGCAAGAAGTGAAACCAACAGAAAAGAAACTAAAAAGCTTTAAGGACAAAACCTGAGGACATTTAATGACACTTAATGACATTTAATTGTCCATTAGTTAATGCATTTTATTTGTCAGTAACAGGAAATCAACTTGAACTATCTTCAACAATAAGAGAAATTTATCAGAAATACTTGAACAGGAACAAATTCCATTAGAGCTTGCTTACTATCCATCACGGTTTCTCTTTGGGGTGGCTTTATTCTCTTAGGCTGCCTCTTTCTTACTGGTTAAAAACATGAAACCAGCAACTCCTGAGTTTTATATCTTCAACCATTGGAGAAAAATTGATTATTCCATCCAAAATTTTAAAACCCCCCAATTTTTACCCATTTGTTACTTTGGATTATGCAACTATTTCTGAATCAACACTATATGGTCAAAATTGGGGTTAAGAAAAACATGGCCGCCTTGTGGGAACCACACTGATGGGGGCATGAAAGGCACTTTTCAGAAGGAGGGGAGCCTCCTGATGTTCACGACAGTCCTCTGCTTGACTGCCTAGAATAGTCACACATCCACTCTCAACCAATTCTCAATACACATTCTCTCTTGCTCTTTTTTCCTGTAAGTTGATTAGCAAAATGTCACCACTGATGTATTTTAAATATCCCACGTATTACCTCAAAATCTCTTCCTCCTCTACCATCACCATCAGGAAAAAAAATTAAACACAGTTTAAACATCGTCCAGCTAACTATGATTTCTGAAGAATTGTTACTTACCAAAATATACTGAGCTTGACATGCAAGAGGGTGGGGATGGGATATCACAGGGTTACTCTTCTCCAAGTTCAGCCATTCTGTGTGACACTAGAGCTCAAGTCATGGTCTCTTCAAGTTAGGTGGCATCATGCTCTGATCATACCTCATTTAGTTAGTACTTCAATCAGTACTAACTAATAAATTTAATCAGCTAAGATATCCAGTATGCAATAGAAGAGAAAGAAATGGAAAAAACTCCCACTTGGAAAGTGCGAAAGTCAGCAATAGGGTCAACATATCTTAATCCATTAGAATATAAACTCTACAGAGGCATGGATTTTTGCTTGTTTTATTGATCAATTTATTCTCAGTACCCAACACATAATAGATATTCCATATGTAACTGTTGAATATGTGAGCATTCTTTTTTTGTTTCATTTTCTGCAAGTAGAGTGTGTTCCTTGGTCAGCTGGTGGAGTCACCTGAGCTCCTGTTTGTTGTTCTGGGAATTGTATGAGAGAGAAAAGGGATATATTGAGTTCATTAGAATACTTAGTGATATTTCACTTGAGTGTAAAATGAACAATCATTACAAGACAAGAATATCCATGTTCAATTAGTCTTCCACTATGTGTGTCTTCATTTCCTAATCAAAGTCTTCAGTTCTGAGAGTGTCACCATGACCTAAAGAATCAGGCAACTAACTCCATCCATTACAAAGTTCATGTCAACATTCCTTCTCTACTCCTCTTAGTTTTAGATAGATAATAGCAAACGTTAGCACTGAAATTCAGGTATTTTGGCAGCACTCAGAGAATCTCATAAGGATTTCAGATTTCCAGTGCTGTTTAAATTTAATATTAAAATGTGTTCCTTGTTAGGTATGGCAATGGATTTATCGGAAGTCTTGGGGGTATCACATCATCATTTTTATATCCCCAAAAGCAGAGATAAAGTCAGAGGTGCGGATGTCATTGTGGCTATAGAAGGCTGTGTGAGCTAGTGACTTTGAGCATGCTCTGTCCGTGCTTTGTTTTGAGAAGTTGTGACTTGACCCCCTCTCAGTGTGGCCTCAGTGAGGCTGACTCTTCCTTCTGGCTTTAATTCTGGGCATGTGGCCAAAGCCCAGACCATTAGGGCGGTTCATAACCTGGCCACAGTGACTGATTCAAGAATGGGTCTCTCACTCCAAATGAGACAGTAAGAGTCATCCCTGAGACTTATTTTTATGGACTAATGTGAAAAATAGGATTCTTTTCTCTGGAAATGTTAGTAACCCTATTGCTTGCAGGGGTAATATTTGACAACAAAATGAAAAACATATCTGAGAATGAAGGCTACCCAAGGATTAAAACAGAGATCTGATTTTGTATATATATAAATCAGTGTCCTTGAATACCAGTGTATCCTGAGTCAAATCTAGAATTTTCGGTTGTGTAACCCTCCAAATTTCCTTTTGACATCAACTAAACATAGTTGGGTGGAAATCATATTTATTCAACCAAAATGTTCCAGAAAAGTTTTCTATTATAGTAATTTGAGATAAAACTTGTGATAACATATATATGACTTTTTTGAATACTTCATGAAAGTTATGTTGAAATAATGTTGGTATGATAACTATGAAATATAAAGGACAAATTACAAACATAGAATGATGTACTCAAAGAACTACAGTTCTCAGAAACAGATTCAATTTAGAATTATAGCTTTAAAATCTCTCTAGAACTTAGCAACACTGTCCAATCAATATATAATATTTACATGTATTTATGTAAATATTATGAAAATTAACTTTAAGTTGTGATTATCAGAAATAAAAAAGGCCTTGGCTGGTGTGGCTCAGTAGATTGAGTGCCATCCTGTGAACCAAAGGGTGCCAGTTCGATTCCCAGATAGGGCATGTGCCTGGGTTGCAGGCCAGGCCCCCAGTAAGGGGGCATGTAAGAGGCAACCACGCATTGATGTTTCTCACCCTCTTTCCTTTCCTTTCCCTCTCTTGAAAAATAAATAAGTAAAATCTTTAAAAAAAAAAAAGAAATTAAAACGTTTCTTGGTGACTTTCAAATGATACTATGTAAGGTGTGGTTTTTTAAATAATAAGTGAAATTTTTTATTTCTGAAGTGTGAAAACAGATTATTGAGCCTAGCAATATTTCAATATAGTCAGTCTCTTTCATGCAAAGATATAGAAAGGCGAGTGCTTCCAAAGCTTATGTTAAATTGCAGCCGTTTGACAAATGGAGGACAATTATGGTTATATGTCTTTTGTGAATATTAACAATTTGCCTATGAAACTTTGTATGTAGGATTGTATTTGTTTACTGAAGGTAAAAGTAAGTTGAGTAGTTTAAACAAAGAGGCCTGTTAGAATGCAGCTTAAGGGTGCATTTAGCAGGCTAGTGGCTTTTACCAGACACAGACAATAAATTTAAAAGCCCTTCCTTTATAAAAGACTTTATAAACAACAACAACAAAACTTTGGCGGGGAACTCATCAACTCTGTCAATTTCTGCTCTTCCCTTTTTAAAGCTAAGCCTCATGGACGTCTTGGGATGGTTACCAAAATCTGCGCTGACAACACTGCCAACGTTACAGCAAGAAGAGAGTAAATTAATGGAAAACAACATAAACGTGTTCTGTGGCCTCCACAGATTCGAAAACCGTGGAAAATATTCAAATAAATCTTTCTTGTCAGTAGTAAGCATAACCACACTAGTAGATAATAAAAATGATAAGGATATATTTAGCATTGGAAAAATGCATTTGCTAATATTGCCTTGTGAATAGCACCAATTTCAGTATTCCTCAAGCATGGTTTGTGAAATGAGATTTACACACAAGATTTGGCAGTGCATAAATTACTCTGGTGGCAGAAGGTATGACTTTTCAGAGCTATATTAACTGTTTCAGAACAAGCACACATTTTAAAGAGAGAACTGTGGTGCCGAACTGAATCCTGCTTTAGTGGCCGAAGAGATCGCGCCATCATTTTACAAGGATTTCTTGTAAACACCTTCTGCCAGTTAGCATTTTATGTGGCACTGAACAAAATGCAGACATAACAGTACAAAGAAGAGCCACGCCACAGACCAGGTCTTGGCTCAGAAGTTGAGGCAGGATAGCCTGGCTTTTCCTCCCAACCAAATGCGTCCCCAAATTGGACATATGCTAAATTATCGAATATTGGAAACAGCTTTTTTAATAACCTGTAATATTGGTCTAATATTCTTTCTAAAGTCACTTCTGGCTCTAAAATTCTATGGTTTTATTATAGTTCTTCTTCCCTGGGAGGCAAAAAATAAATAAATAAATAAATATAATTGATAGAAAATAGACTCATGCACTTAAAAACTACAAATACTATATAAAAAGACATCCATTTAATTACAAGTCCTGAATTCATCCATTCCATTAGAGGAAACTGCAAGAACTCCTAAAAATTCAACTTCTTTCTCTAAACCCTCTTTATAATAAATCGCTCTCTTTGCCTTTTTTGTTAATAGCACTTCAAATACTCCTTTATTATAGTAATCACCTCTTTGTCTTAAGGCCAGGTGTACAGTTCTCTGTCCTATCTTTCCCCACAAGTCTAAGTTCCTTGAGGGCAGGACCTACCTTGCTGTCTTACCTCCAGGTTTGTTTGGCATTGATTTAGCACTCATGAGACGTTTGAATACATAGATGAATGAATGAACTAACACTTTTAGAGAAGAGGTTGTTATCCAGTGAATAATGTATAACAATCTTACTTTCTAGGCAATACATATCACAAAATGTATAAATAAAATATTTTCAAGGTGACATTAATTGTTAAGACCTCTTCCCCATTAATGATTAACAATCTACGAGTACAATTCAGTTCTATATTTTGTAGATAGATTTTTAAAAATCTACCATGATTTTGGAATATTGGCCTTAGAATTGCTATTTTCCTTATCATAAGATACCTGGGATGAATACCAAAAGTTACAGCTGAAATGAAGTATTTCAAAAGTTAAATTATGAGTGATCTGAATACCTTCATATACTTACCACATGCCTTGCTAAGGAATTGTCTCCCTTATGTAATATCATTTAAGACAACGATGATGATGGTTGTGGTGTTAGGAGCAATAATGTCAAAGCTGACACTAATGACAATCACTACTGCTAATTATATGTATTGCTTGCCTATCATGTATGAGACATTTTGAATATAACTCATTTAGTTCTTGTACTATTGAATTTTATCATTCTTTAGCTCCACTTTTTAATAAGAAATTAGCTTTAAGGGTATAAGTAAATTGACTATTACCCAGTAACTAAGAGTTGGAAGAGCTGGTCTGGAACCCAGATCTTTCTGGAGTGTACATAATGCCCCCCGGCAGTCAAACCAACAAGTTAAGTGAAAATTTGAATCATAAACAGAATCGAACTGTTAAATGTCATTAACTGTCTGCATTGTATTAAGTCACTAAAAAATTATTTTACATAGACACGCAATTTTACATAAATGCATCCTGAATATGATCATATATGCCACAATCTCATAAACAATTAAGAAGTAGAGAGCGTGGCCCTGGCTGGGCAGCTCAGTTGGTTAGAGCATCATCCTAATATGCCAAGGTTGCAGATGCAATCCCTGGTTGGGACACATATGAGAATCAGCCAATGAATGCATAAATACTTGGAACAATAAATTGGTGCTTCTCAATTTCTCTCTCTCTCTCTCTCTGTTCTCTCTCTCTCTCTCAAATAAAAATTTAAGAAAAAAATGTCTATGAACCAATGTGTAACAAGAATTATGTTATGAGAAACTATATTTAAAGAGGATTGCCTGAATGATAAACAAGTCATTTATCTTTCTAGGTAATCTTGTTCGTTTCTGAATCAATCTGACAGCTAGAAAGCTGCACAATTTGACTATATTCTTCACTGTTTATATTATTGCTTTTACTTTGGCATCTACCTAAGTATTGTTAAAAACCCTCTCATGGTTATCTCTATTCGGTATAGGAATACAGATGAAGTCTCTTATCCAAATAAAGGTTCATAGAAGGTTTTTGTCTCAGATAATTTTTAAGAAATTTACTTATTCTAGGTAACAAGCATATTTTGTTTTATGAACCATGCTACTCTGAAAAAGGATAATATCTATTGCTTCGGCAACTAGTATACTTTGTCTAATTTCTTGCTCACTTTGAATTATTATGCATGACTACAGGCTTGTCTTTCTGTGCATAGGACACTTTAACATCATTTTACAATTTTCCATCATTATCTTTCACTCCAATCTTTTTACTGTTATGTTATTGTAACTTTATGTTTTTTGATAAATGTCTTCTTTTTTAAATAAAACAATTTAATATAAAAATCCTTCAGAATATTTGGAATCTTATTAATGAAATGTGCTGTGCACAAGCAAATTTTGAGTCTGAGAATGGCCATGAAGACACAAGATGAATAAATTGGGATGGTTGTCAAGAAAAGAGGACAAATACAGAAAATGGAAGTCTCGTTTGTCAGGATACTACTAAATTGTATTCCTGGTGTTTCTTGTGAGTGAGGGAGAAGCATGACACAAAGGGTAGTGAGATGGAAGAAGGCAGAAAACAAACGTTCCCCAGTGGTTTGCTAAGACTTTATTCTGCTTAAAAAAATCAGTATAATAGACATCATGAATTTTTTCCACACTAAAAATTTCTCACTACCTCCATTTCAGGAAGAATTGTGATGGATATATCATTGCCTAAAATGATGTAGAAAGTTAGAGCACTTGCTAAAACTTATTTGCAAATAGATATGCCCTCTCAAACTGCAGAACTGTGAAAAAAATTTTTGAGCATGACCTGAGCCACCTGATGGAACTCAGAAATACAAGAATGAAACATTTCATCTACTGAATAACTTGGACATTTTCTTATAGCTTTTGGTTCAAACTATGTGTAGGATCAACTCAGATCTGATTTCTTGGTATACTAAATTCCCTTTAAGAAATTACAAATGACTCAGATATCTTATATGTTCGTGTACAATCATCAATTCACCATCACATAATACTAATTGGTCACTGTACTGGTTGCCTATTGCCACGTGAATGCTACGTAGCAGACAATTCAGTGGCATGTAGCAAGAGACATTCATTAGCTCACGTGGGTGCAAGAGTTACCGGATTTAACTCAGGATTGCGCATGTGTCTCCCATCAGCTGCAGGTCATCTAAGCAGCTCTGTTATTATTGTATAGGCTCATAGATGAATATAGAATTTTTCTGGCTGTTCGCTGATTTTGGATGGCATTGACTGGGATAACGACAGCGAGCCAGCGCTGCTCCATGAATCTTTTATCCTTTGGCAATCTAGCCTTGGTGTGTTCTTACAACAAGGGCAAAGGTGCAAAACTAGGCAAGCCCACTTGAAAACCATCTTTTCAGACCTCACTTTGGTTATATTTGCGGACTTCCTACTAACCAAAGCAAGCTACATGGCTGTGGCTAGAGGCAGAATAGAAGGTCACTACAAAGTCATGTGGTAAAGGCGATCGACATAGAAAAGGTGAAGAATTGGGGCCGTTTGCAATGATGGCAACACAGTTCTATTCTAGCTACTTTATAGGATTAGAGGATGATATAGTTTATGTTCTCATAGGATTTATGGATCCAGTAACATAATTCGCTTATTAATATTCCCCATGAGAGGAAAATTCCTTGACCTTACTTGTGCTTCCAGAAATCAGTATTGGCTATGCTCTTCTCCCTTTGTTTCTGCAAGAATTCAGTAGTGGGTGGGTGGGTGGGTGTGGGGGTGTGTGTGTGTATTTGGCTCTTTTTTCCATGACTTGAAGTATTAGCTGACATTATTTAATGACAAGTAAAGACTAACGTTCTCCTTCACTCAGGAATGTTAAAGGAGATAAAAATGAAAATCAAATAACAAAGAAAATGAGCCAGATAATAAGACCTCTGGACAATTAAAATTCTGTGTCCAATCCAAACAATGAAAATCTTTTAGGTAGATTGTAGAAATTCATTTTGCTATAGATTTAAAAAGAAAACAATCTTGAGGTTTCTTATCACCACCAACAGCTGCTAGACTTCCAAATGGAGTTTCCTAATGAATGTGGAAACAAAATCCGTTTCTTTATTTCCCAGATACTCTATCTTGGTCTGGCTACGAACTAACACTGACCAGCTGCTGCTCTCTATTCTCAGCCACCTGGTCTTATTGCTGACATTTGAGTTTGGAAGGAGGCTGTGCTTCTTTCTAAACATTCCAAATAGTATCCCTTATTGGCTTCTGGGCTGACCCTAGTAGAAAATGTCAAAATCTCCCTGGTCTTTCTATGAGACACAGTGAAGTGCTTGGAGGCGCTCACTAAGGAGCCAGTGGTGACCATTCTTCCTACCTTCTGCATTTGTCCATAGTGTGGAGATTGAGAATCTTACATCTAGATTTCCAAGACCCTTTTGCAGCCAGGGTCCTTGATGTGATACAAGTTACTCAGTTAGGTGGGAACAAGGAAGGAAGCGGAGCTACACTTTTGCAACTGCTAGAAGATTTGTTCAGGAAGGCTGTGGGTTTCTCTGAAGTTTCTTTACCTGGAGATCATTACAGGAATCATTGTAAACAGTCATCAGGTGTTTGAAGTTTCAGTGAAATGTCATAAGGTGTTAAAAATGTAGATATAAGCTTCTCAAACTCCATGCTACAGACAGACTGTAGAAGGAAGGGAGAATGGCTGCCGTGGCCTCAGTGAGACCCTCGAAGCACGTCACTGTGTCTCATCAAACATGTGAACTGAGAGGCAAGGGGGTAGTAAATATGGACTTTCTGATTTCTGCATGGAAACTAAGGCTGTGTATTTGTGGAGTCGGTAATTTCTGGGGGTGAGTTCCCACTTTCACATATTTTTTTGTTTTAATAGAAAAAAGCAGTTCTTTTGGTGGGCTAGATTTATCGTTGTTGTGGGCCTCATTCCTGAAGAACTAGCTTCTTACCCTTCCAGTGAGTTTGTAAGCATTTAATTCCCCTTATGAAATGCTATGCTGCTTAAAATATCTAGCAACTGAGTTTTAACTCATACACACATGCTAAAACCAGAGACATTGAGTTAGTTATTTCCTTACCTAGATACCAAAAGTAAAATATAAAATATAGAATCATGCTATTACTTTATTTACTTTTATTGCTTTTCTTTCTTTTTGCTTATTGCCCTTCAAAATTATGAAATAGTTCAAGGTAATAGGAAGAATCTTAAAAATAATGTAACAGATCTCTGAGTCTCTACTGTAAGATTGATAAAAAATGTAGACATGTGCTCGAAATCTTGTTTTTTAACTAAAAATTACAGATTTCTCTAATTCCTGCCCTGATCCCACTTTCTTTTATCTATCCTCAGATGTAACAAATGTCCTATAAAATATATATATATTTCATGCATATTTTATGCTTTTAGTATACATATATATGAATTCATAGCAATTTGTAGTATTGCTTTGTATTTTATACTTCATATAAATTTCATATTATGTGAATTTTACATTTTGCAATTTGCTCTTTAAATCAGTATTATGTTCCTAATATTTTTCTATTGTTATACATATAGACCCAGTTAATTCATTGTAACTCATATATGATTTTTCATTGGCTGATTATGTTATTTCCCTCTGGAGGTTGTTTCCAAGGATTGATTTTCTAATAACGTCTCAAAATCAATGTGCTAATAATTGAATTTGTCATTTTTCCTGACCTTTCACAATAGCTTCTGTAATTGATCTCCCTGTTTTTGTCAAGGGCATTAACACCTCCTTGTCTTCCGGGCTCCAAACGTTTGGGATCACCTTGACACGTTGTTTTTATTATCAATCAGTTTGTTGAACGCTGGGTCCTTGTCAGCCTTTCTGTCTGAGCTGAAATATCATCTCCAAAGAGAGACATCCCTAAACTAGCCTCCCACCCTCTCACCTCATCCAGTAGCAGGCTCTTCCTTCTTTTCAGAATATTTATCACAGTATTTAATCATCGTTTACTTCTCTTCTGTTTTATTTGTTGTATGTCTTCTCCAATTTACTGTAAGCTCTATAAAATTTTGGCCCAGATCTCTATACGCAGTACTGACATTAGAGCAGGTAGCAGCTCAGTTGGTATTTGATAAATACATGAAAAAATGCAGGGTACTGTCCACTGCATCCTAAGTTTAACCAGTTGCTTTCTGAAGAATATTTTTCTTCAAACATCAATAATGTCAATATAAGCAGAGGACATTTAGATAGAAAAGAAATATAAAAATAAAGCAACACTTGTAGAACTTAGCACATTGCCTTGCTATATGTTTAAAATCATAAGCACTGAAATGGTAAGTATTTTATGCATGTAAAGTGTTTCTTTTATTTTTATGTTAGAATAAATGACCCAAAATAAAAATCTTGTCAATATGTGGTCTATAAATTAAATTAGTAGCTTAAAATTTTCCCTGAATAAATTATGTTTTATTAATAGAATGAAATTTTAAAAAATTATAAATTTCAAATATCAAAAAACATACAAAAATAATACAGACACCTATGTACCCACTACCAAGATTAAACAGATGTTAACATTTTGCCATATGTGCATCAAATCTGTCTTTAAAAATAGGAAATAAAGTAGTACAGATCCAGCTAAATCCTTCCTCTCTTTTCCTCCTCATCAGCACCCATTGTCTTCAAGTTATGTATCTGTCCCTCCATGTCATGTACGTAAAAAAAGTATAACTATGTCTTATGGGTGTACCCCGGGACGCTTATTTAAGAGTAAAAGTAAACTATTAGATGTGAAAGTAAATATTTGTTTAGAATGAGAAGAGAAATGACAACCCATTTAAAAATGTGAAAAGCTGATAAATGTCATGAGCAATGCACAATCCACAAAAAAAATGCATTTTTGAGTGAATTGACTGGCCTATTTCTGAAATATATTTTTCTATACATTTGTGACCATGCAATATTTGATTATTCCTTCCCGAGACATTTAAAAATATTAACTTATATAGAGCATTAGAAAGAACATTGTTTCCCCTCTAGCATGAATAAACTAAACTTATTTTTTATTATGGTTAGTTGGAGTATATTAAACTTACTACTTCACACAGATGCTTCCTGTGGTGCTGATACACGTTCATGCCCAACACAGCAGGGACCCGGAAGGAAGATACTCTTGCCAGCAGAGGTCGTTGGTATCACTAGAGGTCAACAGCTGCCACTGAGGGAGAGACAGACCTGTCTCAACAAGGTAATGTATGCCTGTCTCCCTGCATGCTTAGCCTGTTAAAAGAAACAAATATAAACATTACACTAGCCAAGTGTGTGTATCATTAGTAATTTCTCTCTGCATTGGCCGCCCTTCTATGCCCTGAAACTAAGGATTTTATATTTAACCATTAGTTAACCATTCGGAATAAAACATTCTCCCTGGAAAGAGGTCTATACAAGTGAAAGTTGCCAAAACTTAAGACTCGTTAGCTGTGTGTTCCATCTACCTTCATTGGTGTGTGCTTAAGCTTTACATAAATGCGTCCTTTCTGTTCTGTTTTATTTTGTTTTAGCTTTGTGGTTCACTCAACTCTTGGTTTTCAGTGTATTCATGGTTATGCATATAGATACAGTGCTCTGTTTATTTTAACTGCTGTCAAGTATTCCATTGTACTGATCAGCTTCATTTAGTTTTTCTATTCTTCTCCCATAGGCATTTAGAGTTTTTCTGACTGTTTTTGATGTTATACATAGGGCACAGAAACATTCTATAGGTCTCCTTGAATATGAGTGCACTGTCTCCAGGGTCACCAATGGAGCAAAATTTTGGGTGACAGGATGTGCCCACCTTAAGAAAACTGATAGAACGGCTCTAACATTTTATATTCTATTACTAATGAGTTTCTGTTACATTTTCATTAACACCTGGTACTCCCATCATTATTAATTTGGATAATTAGTTGGCTGTGAGAAGGATTCCTACTGTTGTCTTCATTGCATTTAATTTTTTTACCAATGATGTTGGACCTTTAATGTATTTATTGATTTACTTGGATGGTAATTGTCTGTTTGTATCCTTGGATTATTTTTATTGGATTTACTTCATTTTTATCTTTATTTATTTGAATTGTTCATTGCATTTTTCAGTTGATAATTCTTTATTGATGTGGTTTATCATCTTTCAGTCTGTGACTTATCATCTTAGTTTGCTTCTGACCTCTTTTCTCATGTAGAGGTTTTCAACATAGGGCAGTAAAATTTATTATTTATTTTATGAGTTTTGCCTTTTGTTCTATGTGTATGGAATTTTTTCTGCCCTGCAACAAAGATACAGTCTCATGATTCTTTTCTAAAAGTTTTAGAGTTTTATTTCTTGTATTGAATTCTTTGATGCTTTTAGAATTGATTTGAGGGTATTATGTGAAGTAAGGATTATTTTCCACACAATTAGAACTCAATTCAATTAACATGCTTTCCTTTTGCCCCTCATTAGTAAAGGACTGAAATCCTGACCCTACTCTTACTAGCCATATGATATTAGGCAAGTTACTTTCCTATGACAAAGAACTCACCATATTGTGAGACTGTAAAACTTAAATGAGTCAAGCATAAAAATTTTAGATGAAATCTCAACATATATTAAATATACAATAGCACCTCAATAATTGTATCCTTCTTCCTTTTCCTGTTGAAGTTCAATATGCTTTGATGAATAAAGTAGTAAATATAAAGGTCAAAATATTATCTTTATTATTAAAGATAATTTAAAGAGCATATTTATAGGAGTAGGCTTAGATGCTTCCTACTAATCTGAGAGTCAGGCAGACTTTTCCGCTTACTTGTGTACAGGCTGGAATAGGGCAGGCCTCATATGAAGGGCCTGCCTACCTAAGGATTACTGTATTTTGCTAAGGTAGTCTTTGGAAATTTTTCATGTGTGTTCATAAGTGAAATTGAGCTACTCATTTCTTGGACTATTTGTATTCAGTCTTGGTATCAAGATTATATTTTTTCTTTTTGCTGTTTTCTTGGGAATAATTTGCACAAACCTGGGATCATCTGTATATTAGAAGCTATTTCTTTATAAAGCCACCTAAACCTAGATCCACCCACCCACTATGAATTTGTGAGTATGTGTAGATTCTATTCTACTCTATTCTCTTCAAAGATTATAATACTATTCAGTTCTTTCTTCTTCTTGAGTGAGTTTTGGTAAATTAAAATTTTAATTTTCTTTTAATTGTATCTAAATTTTCCATTTTATTGCAATATAATCATGTATTCTCTTACAATATTTTCAAATCTTTAGTATATCAGTGACTATCTTTCCTATTTTTATTTCTTTATTTGACATTTTCAAAAAGATAAAACGACAGCTATGGAAAAGAGGTGAGGAGTTGCCAGAGGCTGGGAGTGGGGGAAAAGGGCGACGGGGCGTCATGCTGGCATTTCTTGGGGTGATGGACCGTTCACATCTCGATTGCCCTGACTGTTACATGCGTCCTTGCATGTATCAAAACACATAGACTTAGATGCCTAGAACATACCGTTTTACTACATGCTAATTTTAAAATACATTTCAAACAAACATCACGAGATTCAGCTAAAACAGGACTAAGAAGGGGATTTATGGAACTAAATGGTCATATTTAAGAAGGAAACAGGCTTCAAAATCAATGACTTAAATATTCACTTTTTGAAGTTAGAAATAAAGAGGAAATTAAAAGGCAAAATAAGTAGAACATCTCATTTTCTGTTTTGAAAAGCAAAGATTGAGCTCCCTTACAATCCCCTACACAAGTCCCCCAAATTCCCTTCACACAACTGCCTTCTCAAACTATATAGTTATAACATCTGGATAACACTTTCATAGATTCTCATTGAAGTTACCCAACCTTTTTACATGATCATCACCACAGTAATATTCTATACATTTCCTTTTTTGTGCAATATTTTCTTGTCCTTGCAGATAATCATTGTCTATTTTATTGTTGTTTTGTTGCTTAACATCCCATATAACTGTCATTAGTGTGAAAGCAAATATCCCTCTCTACACAGGCATATTCATAAAGTAACAAATCGGTTTTATTTCTTGGAGCCATGCCTACCAACAGCTCTGTCTTCCTCAGGTGAGAACTGGGTGCTGTCCACACTGGCTAATCAGTCCTTGCTTTAAGGTTTCCTGTACCACCTGAGGCTTTTCTTTGTTGTCTCCTGTGTCTTAGATTCCATTTTTTCTTTCTTGTTTGTCACCTTTTGTTTGGTAGAGCATTTTTCCCCCTACGATTTACCTAAGAAAGGATATATGGAGGGTAATTTTGTTGAGATGTATCATATGTGATAGTTTAGTTGGATTAAAAAATTTAATATAAAACTACCACTCATTTTAAATATACTTTGTTTTGTACAGATGTTTTAGGTTTATGGAAAAATTACAAAAATATAGATTCCCCTCAGACCCCCTTCCACCCAGTTTCCCAATAATTCACATCTTAAATTAGTATAGTACAATTTTTATAAATAACAAACCAATACTGATACATTATTATTATCTAAAATCCATAGTTTATTTAGATTTTTTCACTCCTTTTTCTGTTCCAGGATCCACTCTAAGATACCAAACTAAACTTATTTGACACATCAACTTATGCTTCCCTTGGCTGTGACAGTTTCTCAGACTTTCCCTGTTTTTGATGGCCTTGAGAGTTTTTTGCAGTACCGGTCAATTTTTGTAGGTTGCCCCTCTATTATAATTTATCTTGTGTTTTTCTCCTGATATCTATCACATCACATACTTATCATATCTTATTTTGGGGCAAGATTAATTAAGATCTAGTCTCTTAGCAAGTTTGATGATAATACAATATTGTTGCTTGTAGTCACTATCCAGTGCATTAGACCTCTAGAACCTATCTCATCTACTAGGTGCAAGTTCATACCCTTAAATAACATCTCTCATACTCCTATTTTCACTTTTTTTATACTTCAAATTAAATAGTGCTTGGTTTAGACCATTGTTACAGGACTGACTCCTTAGAGATGTCATCCCTGACGAAGTTATTCTTACGCCTTCATTTGATCATTTTTATTCCTGGGGGTAGAACTTATTCTGCTCCCCAACATTTTCTTTTCCCATGAGGTCTCATACTAAACTCTCTACTCCTTTTCTCACTGTTGTCATTGACTTCATTTATTCATACATTTAACAAACCTACTGAGTTCTACTAAGTGTCATAGGCTATTCTAGATGCTAAACATAGCATAGAACAAGACAGACATAGTCTTGACTCTTTAAAATTATATTATAGGGGAAAAGTGGGACAACTGTAACTGAACAACAATAAAAAAAACTATCATAATAGGAGGAAAAAGTTAATAACAATACATAAATAATGCTAGGGTATTTGGAGTTATGGAAGAAATAAACAAGTGACTTTAATAAATAATTGTAGAGGTGACTTTCTTTAAATAGAACTTTTTTTTTGAAGACCCAACACTTTTGCTAAGGCCTGAATGAATGACAAGAGGGAGCTAAATGTGAAATTTGCTGGGGAAATAGCATTTCCTTTACAAGGAAGGATAACTTCAAAGTCCTGAGACAGAGACAAAGGGGAAAGAGGGAGAAGAGAATGTCAGAAGAGCAGATCCAGCAGGGTCTCTCATATACTGATAAAAGAGTGATTTGATTAGAGTTTTCATTTGTTGGTTTGTTTTCTGTTTTTTAACACACTCCAGACGCTATTAGGGCAAGTGTAATATGAAATACCAAAGAGAGGGTAATTCAAACTTTATAAGGGGCATATGAGTTTTACTTATATACCAGAAAAGAACTCCATATTCTCAGAGTTCTTTGGTCTCTTCTGAGACACTTAATTTAGGGAAACCCTTGGCTTGTCTTTCCCTTCAAGTCAAACTGCTTTATTCCTTTGTATTTTTTTCCCCACAAAGGAAAAGCATTAAGATTTAACATCTCCATAAAAGAAAATTAGTGATCATGTTAGTAGATACTGGATTCTCATAAGAACCACTTCTTCCTGGATATTTGGACCCAATAGTTGGATTGTATGGCTTGTTATGAACATACCCTACTGTATGCCTGAGGCAGGGAGCTCACGTCTCTCCAGTCGTGGGACGGTTCTGTGCACACGCTTTCTCCGGGCTTTGGATTCATCATCTGTAAAATGAGAGGACTGGTCTAGAATAGAACTTCTCAAATGTGACTGATGGCATTATGGGCTGGATAATTCTTTGTTGTGAGGGGCTGCCCTGTATGTTGCAGCATGTTTATCAGCATCCCAGCCTTCTACCCGCTACATACCAGTAGAATCCCCTGGATAGTCAAGAACGGCTCTGGATATTGCCAAGTATCCCCTGGTAGGCAAATCTCCAAAAACTGAGAACCAAAGGTCTACGGGAATTTTTTAGTCCTCTCCTTGGATTTAAACTTTAAAATTTTTAAATACTCCAGCAGTAGTCACAGATATCATGCACTTTTGATATTTTATGTTATTTATGGAGACATTTTCTACTGAGAGATGTTAAGATTTCTTCTCTTTCTTCTTCCTCTTTATCACCATGACAACAAATTACTGCTAGGAAGTAACATTTATTACAAAGAGCAGAGTGCTAAAGCCAATGTGGATATTGCCTTCTCAAAAGCTGTTACCTAATAAATCAAAGGTTCCTTGTTGTTCAGGTGTATAAATTTCGTCTGTTTTTTGAAGGACCAATGATTCATTAAGGAATGAAGGAATGGTTGCTGTCTGAGTATGTATCAACAGAAGGTAAACCTAAGTAAGGAAACTTACTTAGAAAACCACAACCTTATTTAAATTGAAACTTTATATTCATCGTTTCCCAAAGTATAAAAAATGTGCCAATTTGGGTAATCTACACTTCAAAATATTGTATTTCATGCTAAGCTCAAATTCCTACATTGCTTTTGATGCTTCTTCAAGAATCCCAGGGTACTCCTCCTTTTTAACATCCAGCCCCCTACTGGTCCATTGCTTATTAGAATGGTATCTATTGTGGTGCAAGTCTTTGCTCAGTACACAGTTTACTGCCTGTATTCAATACCCTTTTTCACGGGGGCCTAAGACACTTGTAATCCCAAGAAAAGCCAGGTGGGGTTCTGGACTATAGTGAGAAATTTTTAAGGATTTCTCTACTTCTCTTTATAAATGATTGAACTGAAATTTTTGGAGAACCCCTGAGCTGAAACTGTGGCAAATTATAACCAATAGTAGGAGGAGTTAAGCATAACTTTCAGACTTCTGATCATTTGATGATGGCTTTACATTATGGATTTTCCATTGACTGAGATAAGAAAACTGGTAGAGAACAAGACTTGGGGTAGAAAATTATAACATTGATTTAATTATTTTTTCTTCTCATTACACCATGAGTTTATTTGCAAATTGAAACTATATGTTATTTAAATTTTATTTTTGGCACTTGAATTTCTCTCTGGAATTGATGAAAGTAAGTCAGTATTTTTTAATTATTTATAGCATATACAAGGAGGTACCCAAGAAAAGGAATTATCTTCTGGAGGGATGGCCCCTTGTAGTATAGGCTTCCCCCACTAGGTGAATGTTCTAGGAACACATCTGTATGGGAGTACCAGCTGGCGTTGTTGTCAGAAGCTGTGTTCAGCTTCAGTGAATTTTTCCTAAGATTCTTCCAATGTGTTTGCTCATTTCATGATGGGTGATTTACAAGCACACCTGCCCACAATGCACTGAATTCTTAGCAGCTTTTGACCCCAAACAGCATGACCACCATGCACCACCCTCCATATTCACCCAACCTCACCCCAAGAGACTTGTTTTGTTTCCCCAGATGAAAAAAGTCCTCAAAGAGAAACATTTTGCCAATGAGGACGAGGTGACACAAATGGCAGAAGCACTAAGAGGCATCAAAATTGACAAATTCAAAAATTGTTTTGAGCCGTGGAAAAATGTCTTGATAGGTGCATTGCATCAAATGGAGAGTGCTTTGAAAGTCACTGAAGTTTAACCATGTAAGAATACATATGTAATTTTTATAAATAAATTCTAATTCTGATTGTTGGGTCCCCTCTCATATAAATAAATTGTTCTTTTACTCAACAATCATACATTGAGCACCTACCGTGTGCCAGGCATCACTGTGGTTATCACAACCCACAGGAGTCCCCATGGGGTTGCTTCTGCTTGACTCCTGGATTAGGGAGGCCCACCCACCCAGCGTCAGGCAGCCCTGGACAACCACTGGCCCCTCCCAGGTACACAGCTGTCCCCAGGGCATGGCCAAGAGACAAAACAGGATCTATGCCTTTGAGCAGGAAGGCAGGTGTTGGAGAGGAAGGAAATAAAGCAAACTGTGTCCAGTTTCTTCTTCTAAATACACTAATTAGATAATTCACCCACTGAGGTCAATCAGGAATGTGGTTCTGCCACTGTCAGGAGGAAATCAGAATTCTCGGGAAGCCCTGTTACCACCATTACAAGGCAGATTTCCAGGGCCAACCGTTCCATCATTGGCTATCCTCCTGGTCCCTTTGTAGGTACTTGAGATTTTGCCCTCAGCATGCTCTGAGATAGGACAGAACCATACTTCAATTATGCAAAACCAAAAGCTCCTCTGTATCCAAAGCTAAGGATTCACTCCCCATTGTTCTTCTAATCGCAAATTATTTTCAAGTTACATGGCTTCACACAAAAGTTCTGTAATGAGATTAAATGACAAAATGTCAACACAGAGAGATTTGGTAGCTCAGGTGGAGCTGTGATTTTTCCAGCTGCTGTTCTCTGAAATGTCTCCTGCTGCAATGGGTGAAGGACTAACAGGGGTCCCTCAACATGAGAGACTGAGTGGATTTTAATTTTTTTGTTAATAAAGTTTTTTTACTTTAGAATAGTTTTAGATTTATAGAAAAGTGGAGGATTGTACAGGAGTCCTATAAACCCTGTACCATTTTCCCCTATTGTTAACATGTTAGTATAGCACACTAATTGCAATTCAATGAACCAATGTTAATACACTATTATTAACTAAAGTCCATACTTTATTATAGATTTCCTTAGTTTTACTTAATGTCATTTCTGGTTTTTTTGTCCAATTCAGGATATTTCATTACATTTAGTTATCATGTCTCCCAAGCTTCTTTGAGCTGCAGCATTTTCTCAGGCTTTCCTTGTCTTTGATGACTTTGAAAGTTTTGAAGAGTTCTAGTCAGGTATGTTATAAAATCCATTCGATGGGGATTTATGTGATTTTTTTTCACGGTAAGACATGACTTATGGCTTTGGGAAGGAAGGTCGCAGAGGTAAAATTCCAAATTCATCATCATATCAAGAGGACATGCTATCAATATGACTGATCACTGTTCATGGTAACCTTAATCTCCTGGCCCAACTAGTGTTTGCCAGATTTCTCCAGCTTTTCCCCTTTTTCTACACTGTACTCTTTGGAAGGAGGTCACTATGTGTAGCCCACACTTAAGGGATGGGGGATTGTATTTCTCCTACTTAATTGGGAAGCACCTACGTAAGTTATTCGGATTCTTTTCTACATGGGAAATTTGTCCATTCTTTTCATTTATTTATACAATCATTGACTTATATCAGTATGGACTCACAGATATTTATTTTATACTTTTGGGTTATAATTTAATACTACCTTATTCATTTTGTTGCTCCAATATTCCAGCTTTGGCTATTAGAAACTCTTGCCATAAGTTCTTGTGTTCCTTTGACATATTCCCATAAATGTGTGTGTGTGTGTGTGTGTGTGTGCATTTTCTTATTTTCCAGTGGTCCTCACTTTTTAAAGTCTAAAAAATTAAGAGCACAACCAATGTTCACAACTCTGGACTCATACCTATCAAATATTTCAAATATTGAAATTCCCAGGTTTCATCTCAGGAAAATTCCTTTCCCACTATAAAGAATGCTAAGGAAACAACTATAAAGAGAAAATATTTTTCATCCTGATAAACACTACTTTTTTTTAAATTTATTTTTTTGTTCAGATACATTTGTCTCCGCCTTCCTGCCACCACTTTCCCCTGCCCCTCTCCCCTGTCTCCCTCCCTCAATCCTTCCCGACTTTGGCTTTGTCCGTAAGTCCTTGCTGTATGTTTTTGACCTGACCCTTCCCTTCCTTTTCCTTGCCCACCCCTCCCTCCTTCCCTCTTGACTCTGTTTTTTCTTTCAGTGTTGCTGGTCTTATTTTCCTTGCATCATAAAGACTACTTCTTGACCAAAGTTTAGTTGGGCTCATCTGAGCCCTGTTCTTCACTAGTCCTTGTCCATGGATCCTCTCTTCAACCTGCCTTGTCCAGTTATGTCAAAAGTCCTCCTATTAAGTATGTTTAGAGAGAATCTTCCACCTTTAACATCTGATCACCCTCCATATTTGATCAAATTCCTCATCCCTCACCTTTGATATTTAAGCACCTTAGTCTGCCTTTAATAAGAATCCCACTCCATCAGTTTAGCAAGAATCCCTCTATTCTTGATGTCTCCTCTTAGTAATTTTCTGTCCCCTGAGCCCCTCACTCTGCTCATTGGCTACAAATCCCCACCTGTACTTGCTGTATTCTGAGTTGAGCACAATCTCTCTCCAGTATTGTGATAGTCTTGTCACTTATTGCAAGTGTTCTGAATAAAATATTTTTTATTGCTCTAACAAATCTCAGAATAATTTTTCTTTAGCAAGCTTCACTAGGATTTCAATAAATATATATTTATGTTAGTTGTCTGAAATACATAGCCAGTGGAATTAAACTCAGTTGGAAGAAATCTCCCCATAAAGGGTCAATTATGCATTTTTTTTTTTTTTTACAGTATCTGGAGGGAATTTACCTATGCTTGCTGCCTTCTTTCTCAGAGAATGGTGGTTGATATGATATTATAACTTCTGAGATGTGTGATAGAGAGTCCTCTGATCATCAGGACTTGTTGAGGCAACATCCTTTTTAATTGCACCTACCCAAAGCCTCCTAATTTTCATTACTTCTTTGAACCCTGTGGTCCAGGGGACCCAAAAATGAGCTGAGTGTTGGCCTCCTTCCTGACAGAACCCTCATTTTCTAGTGTAGATCATTGGCCCAAATGATTGTAGTGATGGGACCATTTAGGTTTATGAAACCTAACTCATAGGGAAGATTTCTCTAGTCTGCATATCTAAGGAAATTGGAAATTCCAAGAAGCTTCTTTATCTACTGGGATTTTTACTGGTGTTTCAGAAGCCTGTGCACTTACAGGCTAGTGAAGACCAATACTCCTGCCATTTAATTGTCAAGACATTATTTTTCTTGTTTGAATATTCCCAATCTTAACCAGTACATATTTATTTCTACTTAACTTTTTTTCTCATGTTCTTATTGGGATAAGACCAAATAACCTGAGATCTACCCTCTTAAAAAGTTTTAAGTGTAGAGTACAAGTATCATTCACTGTTAAGTACAAGTCTGTAGAACTTATCTTGCATAACTGAAACTTTGTACCTGTTCAACAGAAATTCCCTGTTTACCCCTTTCTTAGTCCCTGGCAACTACCTTTCTTCTTTCTTCAACTATGAGTTTGACTATTTTAAATATTTCATTTAAGTAGAATCATGTGGTATTTTTCTGTGACTGGCTTATTTTACTTAGTATAATTTCCTCCAGATTCATGTTGTTGCATATGGCAGGATTTCTTTCTTTTTAAACACTGAATAATATTCTATTGTAAGTACATACAACATTTTCTTTATCATTTACCCATTGATAAACATTGAGGTAATTTCTACATCTTTGTTATTATGAATAATGCTGCATGAGCATAGGAGTGAAAATATCCTTTTGAGATCCTGATTTCAATTATTTCATATAAATACCCAATGATTTTCCAAAGTCAAAGTAAAAAATGACCCTCTCACTAGAGTGGACCTCATTCACTACAATTATGTACCATCTAGTAGTGATTCACTTAAATTTTAAGCACAAAGTCCCAAGGGACTAGAAACTACATAGCCTACAAGAATGTAATTAAATGTACATTAAAAGATATATGACATCAATCTCCATGAATTTGAATGTTTTTTAAATTTTTCCCTTGAAGTTGATGTCTAGTTTGAGGCCCTTGTGGTCTGAGAAAATGCTTGATATAATTTCAATATTCTTGAATTTGTTGAGACTTGTTTTATGTCCTCTCATGTGGTCTATCTTTGAAAATGTTCCATATGCATTTGAAAAGAATGTGTATTATGCTTCTTTGGGATGAGAGTCTCTATGTATATATCAGTTAAGTCCACTTGATCTAGGGCATTGTTCAATGCTACAATATCCTTGTTGATATTTTGTTTGGAAAATCTATCCATTGTTAACAGTGAGGTGTTAAAATCCCCTAGTATAAGTGTGTTGCTGTCTATATCTTTTTTCAAGTCTTCCGAGATTTTCCTTATATACTTGGGTTACGCTATAGGGGAAAACAGTGTGGAATTTCCTCAAAAAACTAAACATGGAACTGCCTTTCGACGCCTCAATTCCACTTCTAGGATTATACCCTAAGAATCCTGAAACACCAATTCAAAAAAACCTGTGCACCCTAAAGTTCATGGCAGCGCAATTTACAATAACCAAGTGTTGGAAACAGTCTAGTGCCCATCAGTAAATTAGTGGATCAAAAAACTGTGGTGCATTTACACAATGGAATACTATACAGCAGAAAGAAAGAAACTTCAAGACATCATGGATGGAACTGGAAAGCATTATGCTAAGTGAAATAAACCAGGTGGTGAAAGACAAATACTATATGATCTTACCTATAAGGGGAACCTAATCAACAAATAAACAAGTGAGCAAAATAGAACTAGAGACACAGAAATGAAGAACAAACTGACAGTGACCAGAGGGGAGAGGGGAGGAGGATAACAGGGGAAAGAAAGGGAAGTGTCGTCAAGGAACATGTATAAAGGACCCATGGACAAAAACAACGGTTGGGGCAAGGATTGAATGTGGGAGGTGAGGATGGGTAGGGCAGGGGATAGTAATGGGGGGAAAATAGGGACAACTGTAACTGAACAACAATTAAAAAAATAAGAAAATATCACCAAAAAAAAAAAAGATCTATGACATCATTTGTGGCTGTAGAAATACACAGCTTGTATTTAGACCTTAATTCTATCCCTAGTAAATAAAACCATATTACGTTATGCTTTTTTTCTTAAATTTGTTTGGATATTAACCTAAATAAGTTTAAATTAGAGATCCAGGCCTGGAACTTTTTCTTAAGACAAGTACCTATAGTCACAGTACAGTACACTTTAGTGACAGCACGCTTTGCACTAATCTGCCTTTTCCTTTAAGGCAAATTTATTACTTCCATTACTCTCTTTTTGTATTTACCTTTGTAAGAATGGTAAGTGGATTCTGACAAGTTGAATTACAATCTTCTCAGAAATAATATTTTAAGAACCAGGGGAATAGTAAAATGATGTAGATGTTACCATCTTTACCATTTACTTTCAAAGGATTTATTTATTTTTCTAAAGAAAAGCTGTTAGAGATTTCTACAAAATAAATGTTATTTTGATTATGTACTCATATTTCTGTCAATTCTTATGACAGATACTAACTTGAAAGGAAGACATGGCTCCAAATCTGATTCTGCACCCCACAAGTTTAAGTAAGCCCTAAAGAAGGAAAGTTCCTTTCCAAATGATTACATTTATAACTTTAGCATAGCAGGCTTACTCATAACTTAGAATTTAAGTGTTGTATAATTTATCTGATTTATGTGACATGCAGGAAGTCATCTAGAAGGGCCCCAAAGCACTTTGGAAGTCAAGAGACTCCCAACCATAGTGATTTTTTAACTCTCAGGCATGTGGCTTTCCTGCCTCCCAGTTCCATAAGAAAGCAGGCCCTGACTTAGTATGTTCTTCTGCTAGTTTGTATCAGTCTTTTTAAATTCCTCTCAAAACTTGTTTTAAGTTTCCTTTTCACAAACTAGACCTGGAGTGATTTCTACCCTTTCTGCCTATTGTATTAACGGTTTTATTTCCTGTAGGTCTGGTAGTTTAGGGCTAACAGATTTACGAGCACTTTCACTAAGTTCTACGTCTTCTAGATGGTAATGATGAAGTAGCTCAGTAATCTCTTCCATCATTGGACACCAATGACAGAAACAATGGTGATCACCCTAAATGTGATTCCTAAACATAATTTGTAAAGGCAGCGAAGTTATGTATGGAAGTCGCCTACATTCACCTCCATGAAGAGAATCCAATAGCCTAGAATCAATCACTAGCCTTCTAGATCTCTTCTTTACCCCAATTATGAAATTGTTGCCTTGGCATGTCTTTCCCTAGAATGTAACCTAGGAGTTAAAAATTCTGCTCTCCCCATTCCTGCCAAAATTCACTTGGTGCTTGTTTCAGAGGTCTCAGGAGAAACCTCAAGTATGCTGATTCTCTAGAAGGATTCACACCATGCAGGGTACACCCATACCCAAGGTTTAGAACAGAAAAGATGTAAAGTAAGAACAAAGGGAAGCTATACATTGGATGGATCAGAGGGGCCAAGGACAGGTTTTCAAGTCTTTTCTCATCTGGGGTCATCAAATAGTGTGCCATTTCCTTTTCTATAAACTATAAAAATATATTAGGCTATTAGGAGACTCTCATGAAAGAAGGCTTTTATGGAGGGCTGGTCCCATAGGTAAATCCTATGTTATACAACCAGCCATGAAAACCAAACTAAAGACCCCAACAATAAAACCAGGTATGCATCATCAATCTTGCTCATTGTGTAAAAGAATCCTGACAGGGTCATGTGACGTGGTCGACGGCTCCTATTATGCACAACAGAAATATCAATCATCAACACGAGTCTTCTGAGGGTTAAATTCCCGGCACTCGCCAAAGGCCGCTTCTGGTTCCAGGCTCCCTTGGAGACATGCAAGGAGCCAGCAACCAGTCCTGCTGTGCTAATTCCCCTCACAGTGCTCTCTTCCAAATCGAATCAGGTGCATATTTATTATTCATTCACTTTTCTGTTTGTGTATTACACTTCAAAAAAATATTTGAAAAAGTAAGTCAAGGATCTTTGGCTTTGTTCAAATATTATCTCTAGAAAGCCTTGGAGCAGAATGGCCTTTAGATAATGAGCTAAGAGAGTTTAATTAAAATTTTGAAGCTTAAATCCCGAGCAAGAAACATTTTTAACAGCATGTGCATAAGTGTGTTGGGATTTCCAACCACTCTTTCTCAATCATCGCTTTGGCTTGGCTCAGGTGGGCTGACTCTTTATTTTCTCTCTGTTTTACCTGCCTCTCTTTTTCTTCTCTAGCATTTGTGTGGAGCCAAAAATGAGGTTAGAATGTATGTGTGCACGTGGGACTTCTGAGAGATCGAACTTGGGTTGATGAGTAATTCTGTAAAGTTTACAGTGCACATAAAATGCAATTGGGTGCAAAACACTTACAGAATGACAGTGCGGTGCAGGGTGCTTCCATTTGTCTTGTGTCAGGTCTTCAGGGCAACGCACATGATCATTGGCTGTGTGCACTCTGGAACCCGCTACCTGAATTCATCTCAGCACAGTGAATCATTAAATCTGCACTTCTTCATCTACAGATTTGGAGCAAGTTTAGCATTTGTCACAGTGTTGCTGTGACAGTTAAATGAAATAAAGGCTATATTGTTCTATGAATATACAATTTCAGGGTAAGTCTTCAATAAATAAAATTATTATTATGTTTCAATATTGGTAGAACTTAATAAAAATAGAATTGAATATGGAGACAGTGGTTCAAGGTTTATTTTCCTGGTCCATAATGTTATGGCAATGTGAACTTGTGTATTTAACTACATAAAGTTTCACATGTTTTTTTCTTTTGCAAAATGGGAAAAATAAGCCCAAATGAGATAAAATATGTGAAAAAATTCTAGCTCAGCCACTGGTCATATGATAAATCTACATTTCATGGTATAAATGCAAACTCAACTATATACATTTGTAGTTCCCCACTAGTAATAAACTATAATGTGCTGGTTTTGTGGGGAAAAAAAATCTTATTAACTAATATAAATTTTAAAGCTCTATTCAGACATTAGCTTTGAGTGTTGTTATTACGTATGTTTGAGAAGAGAGAAAACATCCCAGTACATCAAGCACTTGTGAGACTTGCATATAAAGTATACCTAGAGTACAGCCTCTGGATATATGAGTCACAGAAATGCAATTATCTATAAATCTAAAGGCTTTGGGTTAAGATCATTTTTCTTTGTCCCACAGTGTGGTCAAAACATGGTTCTAAAAGTTAAGGAAGAATTTTAATATGGGTGAGGTTCCAGGGACTTTACTGATGCTATCATCGCTCTTTTGGGATTGTTGTGAAAGTGAGACTAGCATTTTTATTCCATCTGGACTATTATTTCCTCTCTGAGATTCTGGCCATGAGCATCTGTGTTCAGAAGGAAGCAAGGCCCTCTTGTTGCAGGAGGGTTTGCCTTTGGCAGGGGTGGGAGCCGTGTCAAAAAGGAGGAGTCCCTCGGGATTGATTTCAGATAATCTTTTGATGAGCTGCCTTTGCTAACAGTCATCTAAATCCTGCTTTCCATGGAACACAGTGGAAGGGAAATTTGTCCTTGTCATTGAATGGCCAAAGATGTCTTTTGAAAGGTAGAAGAAAATTAATTAGACTGCAAATTCATCTTCAAAATGGAAAAACAGGCTACTTGGGCAAAAGGATCTGGAAGAGGAAGACGTTCTTATTAGGGAACTCTGAATGTACTGCTCAAGTAGCATACATTTGTGCAGGAGAGATAATGATTTGTCATTATTATTCCTTGTCCAGTTAGTTCAAGGGAGAAACTAAAATTAATGTGATTACTGACTATACATGTAATGTTTACTTTATGGCAACATCACCACACTCAGAGATCTTAAAAGGCTTAGGAAAGCATTTAAATAAAACTGCTTGAGCCAGCAAGACTCTGGAAGATCTTAAAAAGGAAAACATAATAGTGGCTGCATAAAATGCACTGAAAACTAAATCGGGACAGAAATAGCTTACTCCTCATTTTAACCATGATAATGGAGATACATGATTATATAATTAAAAATGACTTGCTCTTGACAGTACTTAAAATGTCTTACTATTTTATATGCAGGAGAAAGTATAGCATATAAACTAATGGAAAAGCCGGACATTGCTACCAAGCAGCCAGGCCCCGCCCTGCTCTGATTGTGTGTACGTTTTGTCAATATCTTGAGTGTTCTTCAACACACACCCACCTTTGCCCTTTTCATCCTTCTGCATGAAGGCAGGCTGCACTACAACGGGGCTTTCCAACTGCTGGCCCCGTTGCTGTCGTTGTGGGAGGATGTTTGGGGGGTTATCCTGTACCATTGAGGGTGCTTAGCATCACCCCCAACTTCTATCCACTAGATACCAGTAGCAACACTCCTCACTCCAGTTGTGTTGATCAAAAATGTCTCCAGACATTGCCAGATATCTCCTAGGAGGCAAAAATCCCCTTGCACTCTGGTCAGTAGGATACACTTACCACATGCATTCCCCCAACCCACCTTTCTCAATGATCTCAATTCTTCATGTCTATGAAAATGAATTCTAGAAAAGGCAATACTGAAAGGTAAATGTTAGCATGGTCCTTCAGATTTTGCATTTATAATAGAGATTCTATTATAGAATTCATGTTGTTCTTATTACCCTCAACCAGCACCCTTCTTTGAAATTCTTACCTGTCAAGTTTGTATAAAAAAAAAAAGGTATAAGAAAAGGACGTAGTGAGTTGAAGGGTCCATAAACCTAAACTTAGCATACAGAAGCAAATTGTGTGCCTGAAATATTACATAGTATACTTGTATGTACACACACACAACCTATAATCATTATTGTCAAAGCTAGGATATCAAAACTCTTGTAGCTGCCAGAAATGTTTTAAAATGAGACGATTAGTATAGCATGGTTCGTATAGAATACAAATTGTGTGATCCCCCACCCCCTTCCCGGCAAACAGCCCTCTCTATATATGGCACTTTACCAAAAGCTGAAGGTAAGGGAACATAATACTGGGAAAAACGTACTCCTGAAACTGAAAAGGTTTATCCTAGAACTTCCAGTGGCTGGAAATTTGCTCCAGTCCCACCAGCATGAGTTCCCCAGAACCATCCCTCCTAACCGAGATCTGTTTGGGATCTAGACCTAGAGGAGAGTTATTATTTCCCAATTTCAAGTGCCACTCCATCTCCCACTGCAGAGAGATTGGCAGCAGGAAACACAAAAGTCCTTCTTTGGGAACAGAAAGGTGGCTGAGAGAAGAAAATCACAACATATGACCAAGCGATTCTTAAAGTCTGAGCCCTTCCTCCAACATGAGGCACGAGGCATCAAGCCTCTGCATGTTCCCAGAAATATTCTGTTTACAAAATCCTTTTAAGAAAATAATCAAGTTAAAACAACCACATCATCCAAAAATAAACAACAAAATCCACACAAAGTCTAAATACATGGTTAGGGAAATACATATTCTTAAAACCTTAAACTGTACCCTATTTAAATGTCTAAAGCAAACCTCAGTATTTTCAGTCTCAACCATCTGCTTTCAAGTTCGGCTTGACTTCATAAATTCTTTCTAAGAACAATGGGACATTATTATTTGACTTTTTTATATATAAAAGATCCATTTTAATGATTTTCTCTAAATAGCTTTAGTCCAAAGATACGTTGGTGCTACTACTGTTACAAAAAGAAATCTGTGAGAAATTTCAGTGCCCTTTCTTGAGCTTTACAAAACTATTCCCACTAGAAAATTCCTTTAGAAAGAGCAGCCAATCACCCCTACACAAAGGAATGCAGTGTATAATGCCTTTCCACAACAGAGTCCCAGAAGCTTTACTTTGTAGCGTTGGATGGTTTAACAATAGATGTCTTCTGCAATGGAAACACCAACCAGATTTTACAGACCCCAGAAAGGTGCCTTCGGGCAAGAACTACAACTACAGGGAACACCAGCAGCATCCAAGACAGCAGGAGAGAAAAGCTGCCCCAAAGTAGAGACAATATGCAGGGACAAATGATGTCTGAGACTAAGTTGTAGAAGGAAAGGTGACTGAGAGCATTTAAAAATGTACTCCCAGTTTTGAAATGTAAAAATGAAGGTGAAGAGGGTTAGAATCAGGCTTCAAAGTCACCCTTCTAACAGTCTTGAATTTAAAAACAAGCCTTGATTCAACTTTCCATTTGTTCACTATGCCAAATGTTATATTTTTAAATTATGGCTTCAACTAACACTAAAAATTTGTTTTGATGATTTTCCTAAAGGAAAAGAACTTACTTATTTTTAAATTTATTGGGGTGACATTGGTTAATAAAGTTATATAGGTTTCCAGTGTACAACTCTATGATATGTCATCTGTATATTACACTGCGTGCCCACCACCCGAAGTCAAATCTCTTTATCAGCATACACTTAACTCCTCTACCCTTTACAACTGCTCTACTCTGTTTTCTTCCGGTAACTACCATACTGTTGTCTGTGTCTATGAGTTTTCTTGGTTTGTCTTGTTTGTCCATTGGTGCTCTCAGCTTTATATTCCACATGTAAGTGAAATCATATTGTTCTTGACTTTTTTCCTGGCTTATTTTGCTTAGCATGATATTCTCAAATCCATCTATGTTGTTGCAAAAGGCAGTATTTCACCTTTCCTTATGGCCCAGTAGCTTTCCATTGTATATATGTACCATATCTTCTTTATCCCGTTATCTATTCAGGGAAGTTTGATCCAAAGATGATTTGATATCACTCCTGTAAGTGGAAATTTGTGAGAAACTTTTAAATGCCCTTTTGATAGCTATAAAATACCAGGTGTCAGTCACAAGAAAGACCCTGGAGGAGGAGACCCAAATACAACATCATAATTGACCACAGACTCCAAGGCTGAGATGTGAAATTCATCATCTTGTTTGCCCAGAGATGACACCCCTCTTGGGGTTACTACCAGCCAACATGGTGGGAGGTGAGGAATGGGCAAGATACTAAAGCCAGCTAGGGTTCTTCAGATGACTCAAGTACTCCCCTCTTTAGCAGTCAAGGACATTTCTCCCTACCTTCTCTCCTCCTCCAATGTCAGACCTGCATCTTGGTCAGATGACTTTCCCAGATACCTCCCTACTTTCTTTTACAAAAGTATCTCTTTTGTTATAAATCTTCCATGTTGACCGAGCCTTGGTGTCTGGCCCAAACCAACGTGGAGCACATATTCCTCTATCAGCATGCTCTCAGCTTCCTGGGTAGATTATTTTGAAATTCTAGGGAAAAGCCAAGTACCGAAGTGTTCTGAATATCCTGTGCTCACTGGTTCCTAAAACCCCTCTGAAAGGTATGTCCCCAAAGAAAATGAAATGGAAGAGACAAAATATTCATAGTATATTAAGTGAAATGAGATTTTAAAAGGATTTTAAGTTTAGTAAAATTATGATCTCAACTATGTAAAACAGCATTCATGAAAGAAGAGTGATGCATCATATAAGGTGTTTTTACTATTTACTCTTCTTTTTCTATATTCCAAGTGTGCTTAATTGAACACATTAATATTTAATATTGGGAAGAAAAATGAAAATCTATATCAGGTATATTAACCAAGTCAACAGTAGGCGGAAGAGAGATAACAAATCAAACAATTGAGGAAATCTCTTGGAGCCTTGCTTGCCTGCTTTCTCCAAGAAATAGCAAGAACTAAACTGTTGACTGCTCCTAGTATGAATCTATTGTACCCTCTCACCACAGAAATCTGCGACAGTTTGGAAACCCTTACTTCTCTGCTGAAGGAGATATAGTCCTGACCTTTGTGTGGTAGATATGTTTAGGAAACTCCGCTATCCCGGTTAGTACCACACAAGCCCCTTGATGAAGCGCCCGGAGAGTCCTGTTCCCCTACCCATCACCGCCATCAGCCAGGGCAGCTGGAGAGCCCCCGCGTGCCTCCACGCCACTCTGCTGCACGCTAAGTACCCGAGCCAGCACACTCCTCTCTCCACACAGAGCAAGTTTATAACCATTTACCACTTGTAATAGCCTCAACATGAATGAGATAACTAGAAAATATGTGATTTTCTTGACTTTGCATCACTTATCTCTTTTTGCTACAGAACTCCAATTCTCTAATGAAGAAACATACAATTTCTAATTAAAGATTCTATCATGTGCAGTTTGAAAGCCTCAGGTAAATATTTACTCCTTTCAAAATTCAAAATCCTCATCAGGTTTACTTTGGCTCCCTTATGGGGCTGCTCTATCCTGTTCTCATTTCGAAGATTATGCTAGAGGAAAAAACATGCATAACCTCTCAGCACTGGGGAACTGGGCTGACACCCCTGTTTCTGTCATCTTCTGCCTAAAATGGCTCACCCAATATGTCTCTGCGATTCCGCAGTAATTCTCCATTTCTTTTCTGCTGCGGTGTCCATAGATTGTTTAACGGATGGTCTTTTTATGCTCTTTGATAAAGGCAAGACATAATGGTTGGCTCCAGAGAGGCTGGCCATCCCCCACAGACTAGGCACCCACCTTTGCTCTGACTGATACTTCAGATGCTCCAAGTCATGTCAGTGACTCTCCTGTGACCCTGGGATTGGGAACTCTACCCTAAAGCCCTCCACTTCAGGGCTACTTCACCCCTCGTGGAGGTTGTTTCTGACACGTGTGCCAGCCAGCACACTCAGCCATATCCTATATCCCCTTATGAGGACTCAGGAACTCTGGTTACCCTCTATTTCATACAGGCTCTGAGGAGGCAGAGGCTCCACCTCTATACGGACACCTCCCTCAGCCATTTCCAATGTACTTTCCTGTGTCTCTTTAGATATGGCGCCATGCTAACCATGTGGTTTCCTTAAGGAACTTGCATTTTTCAGGGGGGAAAAAAATCCCAATAAATAAATAAATAACTACATGAGTATCTACCCTCTTACCCTGGGGTTTTCCCCCACTCCAAAAATTTAAGTCTTTCTTTGATCCCTTTATGCAATACAGCTCCAGGAATTCCAAACTTTCACTCAAAAAGAGACACCAGTAAACTAGTGGTTTTTTTTTCTTTCTTTTTTTTTTCAAGGTATTAGGAAAGCTCTGTTTATTTTTTTTTAATTTTTTTTAATTTATTTTTTCAAATGCATTTGTCTCTGCCTCCCCCCCACCACTTTCCCTTGTCCCCTCTCTCCTTCCCTCCCTCAGCTCTTCCCCTTTGGTTTTGTCCATGAGTTCTTGCTATATGTTCCTTGACTTTCCCCTTCCCTTCCTTTTCCCCACCCCCCATCTCTCCTTCCCTCTTGTCTCTGTTTATTTCTTTTCCTTTCAGTGTTGCTGTTCTTATTTTCCTTGCATCTTTGTATTGTTGGTTAGGTTCCACGTATAGGTGAGATCATATGGTATTTGTCTTTCGCCCCCTGGCTTATTTCGCTTAGCATGATGCTCTCCAGTTCCATACATGCTGTTGCGAAGTTTAGTAGTTTTTTTTTCTTATTTCAAATTGTTTATTCTATTCCAGTTGTCCCAATTTTTCCCCTCTTTTCCCCCTCCACCCAGTCCACCCCTCTCTCGTACTGTCCATCGCCCTCCATTGCCAGGTCCATGAGTCAGTCATACATGTCCTTTGACTAATCCCTTCCCATTCTTTCCACCCTTCCTGCCCCTCCTCCCTTTCTACAGCTATCAGTCTGTTCCAAGTTTCCATGCCTCTGGTTCTATTTTTCTCATTAGTTTATTTTGTTCATTAGTTTCCTCTTATAGGTGAGACCTATAAAGATTCTATCATGTGCAGTTTGAAAGTCTCGGATAAATATTTACTCCTTTCAAAATTCAAAGTCCTCATCGGGTTTACTTTGGCCTCCTTCAGGGGCTGCTCTATCCCTTTCTCATTTCAAAGATCATGCTAGGGGAAAAAATATGCATAACCTCATAGCACTGGGGGAAAAAATGCATAACCTCATCACCTAGCTTATTTCACTTAGCATAATATTCTCCAGTTTCATCCATGCTGTTGCAAAGAGAAGGACTTCCTTATTATTTTTTTCTGCATAGTATTCCATTGTGTAAATATACCACAGTTCTTTCTAAAACATACTATTCATCTCTCAATCAGTGTCTATAATCAATAGAGGAAAGGCTTTTAAATTCTTCTTTGTGGTGGTTGAATGTTTCCCCATGTGGTACACTGCTCTGCATTCTGCAATGATGCCACCCTTTCCTTTTATTGTTTTTATTGAAAAAGGTCTAGAACAGCATGGATGGAACTGGAGAGCATTAAGCTAAGTGAAATAAGCCAGGTGGTAAAAACCAAATATATAATCTGACCTATAAGCGGGACTTAATCAAGAAAACAAGCAAGCAAAATATAACCGGAGACATTGAAATGAACAAACTGACAGTACCCAGCGGGGAGGGGGAAGGGGGATAAGGAAGGAAAGAAGGGGCAAGGTAGTCAAGGGACATGTATAGAGGATCCACGGGTAAAGACAATGGGGGTGTAGGACTGGGTGGGGAAGGTGGGGTGAGGGGAGAGTGGTAGGGGGAAATGGGGACAACTGTAGTTGAACAAGAAAAAAAAGAAAAAAGTCTAGAACAAACCTAGGTTACTGAAATAGAAGATACATGGGCATTATTCCAACACCATTTGCTCACATTTGAGTGTCTTTTGCCATATCAACTTCTTTGGCAAGATGATACTCTCTTTCATGTATGTATAAAAATTTCAGGTAATCATTATGTAACCCAAAAGATAGTTCCTGTTCTCACCCCCATTTTATAGATATTAAAATTGAGGCACAGAAGGTGACAGTAATTATTCTAGATTTTTAAACCAGGAAGCAGTGTTTCTAACATTCTAACCCACCCTATCTAAGGTTGGAGCTTTCATTGTCTGACTTCAAGCATACTAAAACCACATGTCCTATCACGCATTCTATTTCCTGTGCTTCTGCTAAACATAACCCAATTTCTTGTTGAGAAAAGAGGGAGAGGCAGGAAAGGAAATGATTTTAATGCCACAGCTCTCATAATCAAAAATTTTTTAGCCACTCCTCCCAGAGAGGGGCATGCAAAAAATCCAAAGGCATTTGCTCAATACCCTGATGTGCCTTTTTCCAAGATGACAGTTATATTTACACATTCTCAGAAGAGTGTGAATCCCTCAGCTCTTAAGTAGACATGGACGTAGTTCTTTCACAAAGCCTCTGGGTAATTGTTCAAACCTTTGACTTATACAAGGATTTGAGTAAAGCCTCCACTTTAGAAACAGTAATTACTGAGCACAGGTCGATGAAAAGTCCTCACTATTGTCTCCCTTCCTCCCCTAATACACAGAAGCAGAAGAAAACAATAGGGGGAAAAAAAGATATGAAAGTTACAAACAAAAAATGAAAACAGTAGAATCAGAACATTGATGAAGTTACTTCTTTAAGAACATTTTACTCAATATTCTAGTTAAGGAGAGGATGATATTTAAAGCTAATTTTACATGTCTATTTATAGGTATAACTTGTGTCTTAATGGTAGGTCAATTTAGTAAATTTTTACATAGTCTAGTCAGACTATGTACATTTAATTAATACATTATTTCATAAAAAGGTCTTTGGTCTCCAAGTTTAAATAATATTTTTAACCAAGTCTATTGCATATTTTTTCCTAATCAGTGCAATGACCACTCTCTCAATTCTCATTTTTATCTCATTCTTTTAAAGTGAATGCATGTTTATCAACCAGACACTGGGGTTAGATGACAGAGAAATTATATGAAATGATGTAGTATAAAAGAGACATAATATCAGGGTTTTCTCATTTCTGTAAATTAAAAGCCTAAACAGACATTCTACCAAATATACTTTTAAAACTTCTGTTCCTCAGTGAAATAAGAAATAGGCAGTTTGGTGATTTCAACTTGAGTGATGTTTTTTGAAAAATTTTTGCCCTATTGAAAGTGGAAAAAAGAAACCTTGCTTTCATTTTGTGCAATTTGAACTATCCCAAATCAATAGCTTGAAACTCTTAACTTGTAACTTAAGAAATGATGCTTAGTTGATTATTTCTGAAAATAGCACAAGTAGACCTAGTTTGTCCAAAGTGCACAACAGTACCTCTGCTGCTTCAACTGAGGCAAGTTGGATTGCCACAAGATGAGGAAGTCTGGCTTTAGAGAACTCCATATCCTAATAGTAATGTATCTTCTTTTTTGGAACCCATTTACTTTACTATGTTAAACTCATGTCTGTAATGTAAGACCTAGAATAATCAAGTTTCACCAGGCTTTGAGTCTTAGTTGATGATTGTATGTTTACACTGATTTTGCTAACTTTCTCTTCACTTGATCCTATTCTGATACTACTATCTAGAGATTTCTTTGTTATAATGTGAGTTATATTTGTTTACTTTTGTTAAAAGAGGATACAGCTTCAAAATATCTACTTTCAAGCTCTGTGTTTGATTTCTATGCATATTCTATATAATCATTCTTTAGGGTACACAAGGATGCAAAAAAATGTAGAATCCTCGTCCTAAGAAAGAATACATTTTAATTATATAGTCAAGATAAAAATGCTTGAGTTTGTCGTAGTTGAAGGAAAAGGGACATACTATATTTTGCTGTATATACTGCATACTCATGTTTTTGGCCTGAACTTTCAGGAAAAAATTCTTTCATTTTAATTTTTTAATTCAATTATTTATATATTTATTTATTTATTTATATTTAGATACTTGCTTTTTGTATTATAAAGGAATTTGAGCATTCATTTTTTAATGTATTAATGTACAAGAAATTTTATGTAACAATTAGTTACAAAACACAAGAACAGATACAAAATACAAGAAATTTTATGTACCAGTAACAAATTTACCATATTTACACATGTGTCCTTATTTTTCCCTATAAAGTGTGGGCAAAAAAGTGTGCATTATTATACATGGCAAAATACAGTTACACTTGTTTTAAGCAAGCCATCTGAACCTCTTTAACGGCTCCTCTGGAAACTTCACTGGAATGGTTCCCACATAGAGGCTTCATTTTGATTTTGCCATTGTCTCGTTCAAAGTCAGCACAAAGCCATCTGATTGGCAGGGCCCAGGCCACATGTTTCCACTTGGGCTAAAAAAGAGCCCAGAAATACTAATATCTGACTCCCATGATGATAATTCACAAAAAGAGGAATTCCCCCACATAAAGGAAGAGTAGTCAATTGCCTTGAATGACATTCAAGAGGAATGACTAGTAGTCACTAGATACACTAAAGCAAATTAAATACAATCATTTCATATTATGGTATAAGATGAAATGCTGAATAATGTGATTTAGAGTATGTGTTTTCCAGGGTTGCCATCAGCAGCAACAATAAGACTCTTAAAACTAATATTAGTTGAACACTCCTGTTATAATATTTTGTGGATTTATCTCATTTGATTTTTATAATATTCCTAAGAGACAACACTATTATTACCCTTGTTATACTGATAGGGGGGCTGAATAATAGCTCCCAAAGATGTCCCCATAATTGCCAAAACCTGTGAATATATTACCTTATATGTCAAAAAGGAACATTGTTAATGTGACTAAATTAAAAATTTTTAAATGGGAAGATTATTCTGGATGATCAAAATGGGCCCAAATGTAATCATAAGGGTCCTTATAATAGGGAAGGTCAAAGTCCAAAAAGGAGATGTGACAATAGAAGTAGATGTGACAATTGGATTGGAATGATGAGCTTTGAAGCAGGAAGGGCAAATAAGTCAAGGAAGGTAGGTGCTTTCTAGAAGCTGGAAAAGGCAATGAAAAAAAAAATGTTTTCCTACAGCCTCCAGAAAGAATGCAGTTGTTTTCACACCCTTATTTTTCACTGTAAGACTCATATTAGACTTCTGACCTCCAGAATTGTTAACATAATATGTATTGTTTTAAGTCACTAGGTTTGTGGTACTTTGTTTTAGAGTCCATAGAAAACTTACATAATCCCATCTTACAGGTGAGAAAGGTGAGGCTTAGAAAACGTAACTTGTTTGCCTCAGTTTCCATAGCTGATGAGCAGCAGTGCCAGGATTTGGGGTCATGTTTGCCTGCCCTCGAGGTTTGCTCACTTGTCTCTCGCTCTATGCCCTCAACCATGCCGTGGGCATTTGTTCTGGGATCAGGAGAAATGAGCGTCTTGTGGAATTTTATGACAGACCATTAGAAAATGGGTCAGATTTTAATAAGCAAATAGGGACAGCAAAAGTTTTCTAAGTAAAATTACAAAATTTATGGAGGCAGAGCTCATCACTCTAGCATTATATTGTATTTTCATTTGGTTTTTTATTTTTTAAAATTATGGTTGACATATTATATTATTTAAGGTATAAAACATAGTGATTCAGCATTTATATAATTTATGAAGTCATCACCACAACTATGTTACTGTATATAGTTACTGTGATATTATTGACTATATTCCCTATGCTGTACATTATATCCTGTGACCTATTTTCTAACCGGAAGTTTGATTTTCTTAATTCCCTTCCCCTTTTCTGCCCATCCCCTGATGCGCCTCTCTTCTGGCAACCATCAGTTTTCTGTATCTGTGAGTTTGTTTCTATTTTGTTTTGTTAATTCATTTGTTTTGATCTTCAGATTCCTCATATAAGTGAAGTCATATTTTATATTCCTTTCCCTGCCTGACTTATTTCATTTAGCATAATACTCTCTGGACCCATCTGTTTATGTTGTCACAAATGGCAAGGTTTAATTTTTGTTATGTCTGAGTGATATTTCATTGTGTGTGTGCATATATATATACATCACATTTTTTTATCTATTCATCTATCAATGGACACCTAGGTTGCTTTCACATCTTGGCTATTGTAAATAACGCTGCAGTAAACACAGAGGTGCATATATGATTTCGAATTAATGTTTTCATTTTTTTTAATAAATACCCAAAAGTGAAATTGATAGATCACATGGTCTATATTTAGTTTTTTAAGGAATGCCCATGCTGTTTTCTGTAGTGGCTGCAACAATTTACATTCTCACCAACAGTGCATAAGGGTCAACGTTTTTCAACATCCTCTCCAGCATGCTACCTCTTGTTTTTTTGATAGGTATCCTAACAGGTGTGTGGTGATATCTACTTGTGGTTTTGATTTGCCTTTCCCTGGTCATTAGTTGTGTTGAGTATCTTCATGTGTCTGTTGACCACATATATGTCATCTTTGGAGAAATGTCTATTCAGGTTCTCTACCCATTTTTTAATTAGATTGTTTAGTTTTTTGATGTTGAGCTATATGCCTCTATATATTTTAGATATTAACCCCTTATTGGGTTTATCATTTGCAACTATATGTATTTTTTTTAATCCTCACCCAAGGACATTATTATTATTTTTACTTTTTGGGTTTTAGAGAGAGGAAGAGGTGAGGGAGAGAGAGAAACATTGATTGATTGCCTTCACATACGTGACATGACTGGGCATTGAACCCACAACCTGGGTGTGTGCCTTGTCTGGAACAGAACCCATGACCCTTTGGTCCATGGGATAATGCTCCATCTAACTGAGCCATACCGGCCAGGGCTATATATATTTCTTAAATGAGCTAGAACATGTTCTCCATGAAGACAGAAGTTTCATCTGTTTGGTGTACTGCTAATTCTCATTGCTAGAACAGTTCCTGGCATCCAATAGACACTCAGTTAATATTAGTTAAATAAATGCTCTCAAAGAAAATGAAGCTTTTGGGCAATGATGTAGAATAAATTTTTAGTAATGACTTGAAATTATTAATGTAACCAAAGTATTTAACCAGAAAGCAGTCAAGTCCTAATTGGTAAAATATAGGAGTTTCTTCCTATATTCAATAGTGTCAGCTTACAATATTTCTTCCTTCCTTCCTTCCTTCCTTTCTTTCTTTCTTTCTTTCTTTCTTTCTTTCTTTCTTTCTTTCTTTCTTTCTTTCTTTCTTTCTTATCGAGGTAAAATTAACAAATAATGTCATCTTAGTTTTAGGTGTACAACATAATGGTTTAATATTTGTATAGAGAAGTGATCACCTAGTAAGTCTCGTTAATGTCCCCCACAACACAGTTACAATATTTTCTTGTGATGAAAATTTTTAAGATCTACTCTCTTAGTAATTTTTAAATATGCAATACAGTATTACTATTTGTCTTTATAATTGGAATTTTGGCAGCCTGTTTTGTTTTATCCCTTTCTAGACTGTTAGATATCAGTTCTTGATGTTCTCAAAGCATCTTCCTGACAGTGCCAATAATGACCTTTGCTACCTTAAAAACCCCTTCTTGCAAAAACCTTGAAAACCTTAATAGCAGGTACTACATTTTATTTTCTCTTCTATTCCCAGTGGCGTGGGGGCATGGCCAGTTTTGCTTCAGGTCTGAAGCCCTGGCTTGACAGATGATCTCACAACCATCTTAAACATCAATTTTATATGGGGTCACTTTCACTTTACAGATTTACCTCTTGTTTTGTCTTAAATCATTGCATAAATTTTACATTTAACATCCAGTAGTATATGTCATTAATTCATAAAAAATATCATTTTATCTAACCAGTAAAACATTACATTCATGAATTTTATAGTTATAAGGGTCTGGTGTGTATCATATATCATTGGAGACATTTATGGCAAAAAAAATATACCCCAAAATGGTCTTTAAGTTACACTTCAAGGAGCAATTCTGCAGCTAATCTCTGTCCTTGCTCTTTAGGTACCATGTGGTCCTAAAATGATATGATTAAATCTAGAAAAATACAATATTAGTTCTGAAATTGGATGTTGACAGTTATCTTTCTTACTACAACCTGCAATTTCAGATTAACTATGCAGTTAATAACATCTTTGTGTGGAAGAAAGAATTGTCATTGAAGGACTCATGTGAAGGTTACTTGTATTAGTTTTTAATGCTTCTGAGCCCTTCAGAGCTTTCCTGGCAACTACTGCATATAAAATATGGATTTCACAAACAAAAAGCAGACACTCAAACTCATTATTATTTCCTTTTTGTGTGAGTTCTGCCAAGACCTTGACACTTGTAGTGGGAACAAAAAGTATGTGTTTTTTCTTGTAAAAGTTATCAGTTCAGCCCATCCACTTGAAAACCATTATTACTCCGTGGAAAGTCTCCACATAAGATAAAAAGTAAAACTAATGTCAGATCACAGTTGTAAATCATTTTAAATAGTTTGGTGGAGTAGAAGAATAAAAGGTTACAAAATGTTAGATGATAAATAATTTTTCCTTAATCTCTTGATGAAAAATTGAATATATCTCTCTCTGTTTTAAATGCTTTGTATTTTTTGCCTCATTAAGATTCCGTCCATCCACTCATCATTCATTCATTCATTCATTCATCCTTCTTTCTACAAACATCAATTAAGCATCTTCTATATGCTAACACCTACCTTGCATACTACCAAAGCAAAGGATACAATCATTTAACTACAAAAACTCATAACCTAATATGGCAAACAGGTAGGCTTAATAATAAAAGTATAATGTGGTCATTTTCAGGATAGATGAAAAAAGTACTACCCAACCCAGAAGAACCATACTGTTGACCTTAGGGGTGGAGGCAGATTTTACTGTATTGTCACAAAAGAGCCGCAAAAGTTTATTCTTGCTTATGTCCAACTATTATCTTTACCCAAAGACACTTACTTAAGTGTCTAATAGTGTATGGGCTCAAGTAAATATATGGAAGTTGTTAAAGATGAGTTTAGAACAAATTAAAAACATAGTCTTAAGAAATATTTCCTTAAGTCTTTCAAGAATGTCATGTTTGAGATTATCATCATAAAAATCCATCATAATTCCCCTTAAATCACATTATGATACTTCAATGAGATAGATAGCTATAGGTATGGTCATTAATATTCATAACTTTCAAAGAAGCACTTCACATGTGTTCATTTAATAAACATTTAGTGATCATCAAGTACCATGCTAAATGTTAAGGATAACATTTTAGAAATTAGTATGACAGAAACTTCATGAGTGATCAATTCAGAGTAAAAATAAATTCCTCCTAGATAAGTGAGTTTAAAGAATGGAAAACTCATATATGATTTTGTTATATAGATAACTGTGACTAAAGATCAAATTGAATTCTCTTCTATTTCCTATTCACTGTGCCTACATAATATTTATCCCTAAATCTTACAGTTATGGAAATAGGATATCTAGGCTTTTAGGTCTTTATAGACTCCTGAACTAAATGGGCCTTAACGTGGCCTATTTGCCATTTATATTTCAAGTTAATATTATTTACAAAGTGTATTCAGTATTACATATATACCTAAAGATGTCAAAAGTTACTGTTATTATTAGCCTATTTTTGCATGATGCAAAACAAACATGGTAATTATAAATATACAAGCCTGAATCAAAAAACTATCAATAAGACTGATATATTTTCTAGGCTGCCTTTGTTGTACTATTTTTTATTGGCTTTAGGGGTGATGGGGCCAGAGCACACCCCTGTGTGTTAGGCTTTTCCCTAAAAGATTTGATGTCTCCACTGTCATTCACCCTAAAGAGTGAGATCCCTTCTTTGAAAGCTGCGGAAAAAACTTGCTCTCTGGGTCTGAGTAGAAACAGCAGGTAGGAACAAAGAGGAAATATCCCAGGTTACAAGTGATTCTAGATGTCAAAGGAAAGATGATGTAGTCTTCCCTAAACTACACAGAGCTGATATAAACCAAAGAACTGGTATAGCAAGAGACCCAGAGGTAGATCTGGCCTTATCCCTAGTTTTCAGGTAGTTTATTGTTGTCCCCTTTCAGTATTTATTCACCTTCAGCCTTGTAAAAGTCAACCCTATTCTCAATTTGGCTATGGAGAGTTCGAGATGGGAAAATTCCATGTGCTGAGTTTCTGCCCTAGACATCGGAGAGGGACAGTGTGGCAGTCATAGTAGAGGAGAGTGAAGGGACCATCTCATCAGCCACATCAGCAGCTGAGGTTAGACCACTGCAGCAAGTTGTGCTTAATGGAGTGAACGATGTGAGGGAACCTCATCCTGAACACAACTGAGGCCCTGGGAACGGTTATTAAGATGCCAAAAAACGCCTTGGGTTTGGGCTCTCGTGAATTTAACCTATTTGTCTAAGCCATTATAATTTTAAAGTAAAAATTAAATTCTGTGATATTTTGTAGTCCCAGGCTAAAGGGGCCTCAGATATAAGGTTCCCCAAACAATTGCTGATGTTTTTGCTTGGTAAGTTTTGCACGGCACAGCTGTAGAAGGTACCCTTTACATCATGGCTTATTCAAATAGTGCCGTCTGGATTTGTGCAGAGTACTTTCTGCATAGATCTATTCAGTCACCTTGTCAAGTTGTAGCATTTGTTTTCCAGCTTTATGTGTATCAATTCTTTATATGCACAAGTTAATTTAATCTACCATATACCTTATCTTTAACATTCTTGGGAATTATCTGAATCATGTTGTTTAGATTTCCCATTCTACTGTCAACAATCTGTCTTTGTAGCCAAAAAAGGCTTTAAAACACACAAATCACTTTTTTTAAAAAGTGTCATTGGCGTATGCAATCAAAATTAAGTCTACGTTTTGCCATTTTCTATTTCATGGGAAATTTGATTTTTATTTATCTTTTCCATTTTCAATCTTTTATTATCTTCTGAAGGCACTGAAATACATGAAGAAGTAGTCAAATATCTCATTCCAACTTTCCTTAATTAAAAGGGAAATAGTTAAGCCATGTACATTTTACGGTTTGCCATAAGAGCTCATAACCATTTTATAGGGTCTTCAAAATTTGTCACTATCTTTGTGAGAACTGTCTTGGGGAACTTTTCTTCAAATTTGAAATGTGTTCATATTTAAAATATTGTTTTAAACATTGTTTATTTTTCTTATTTATTACTAGTGAATATGGTTGGTTTTATGATTCAGATTTTCTTTGGAAATGTAATTTCATAATTACATGGGAGATAGGAGTTTTCTCTGCCGAAGCTTTGTATCAGCATCCACTGGTTCTAAGTGAATAGTGTGTGTGTGCGTGTGTCTGAGAGCGAGAGAGAGACACACACACACTTATGCCTATCTTTGTAGGTTAGGGGTGTAGCTTCTTTCCATTTAAACCTGTGGAATTTTTGTTTTGTAATTTTTTTAAAAAATATTTTAATTATTTTTAGAGAGGGAGAAGGGAGAGAGAAAGAGTAGGAGAGAAACATCCTTGTGTGAGAGAAACATCAATTGGTTGCCCCTCACACACTCCCAACCAGGACCTGACCCACAACGCAGGCATGTGCCCTGACTGGAAATCAAACTGGTGACCTTTTGGTTTGCATGCCAGTGCCTAGTCCACTGAGCCACACCAGCCAGGGCTTTTTAAAAATATATTTTATTTAAAAACCTGTGGAATTTTTAATTTAATACTTTCTTGCCCTATTCAACACTCCCTTACCTTTATCCTCCATCCCAGCCCTTCACGTTTCCCTGGAGTGTTTCAGTCCACACCATAAACATTCTACACAAGAGTTAGGTGTCCCAGTGGAAGCTGCATGTTGTTTATACGTTTTGCCTCGACAGGGTAACTTCCAGATGCTTGCACTCTTGACTTTCTCTTTCATTAACATTTGCTTTTTTTCTTTTTTACAGTTGTTTTGGCCTTCTTAAAATCTAATTCACTTTGCTGACAAAATGAAATAATTGTGCCTTGGGCTTTGAACTGCTTTTAATTGTACATCTTGCTTCTTGTCATTAATGTTTTTCAATTTTCCCCAACTCCAAATGCTTTTTCTTTTTAAGGTTTGATAACTTGCTATTATTAATCATCAAAGCTCTATTTCATTATTATTTTGGCTTTCATTTCTCTCTGCTTTGCCGCTCACTAATTCTGAAGCACTTTTTAGACAATTCAGAATTCAGGGTACAGTCATTTTCAACCATTTTATAGTATTTTTTCATTTTCTCTTTTTTTTTTAAAAGTATTATTATGGTAAGAACACTTAACATGAGATCTACCCTGTTAACATATTTTTAAGTGTACAACACTTTATTGTTGCGTAAAGGTGCAGTGTTACACAGCAGATCTCTAGAATGCAATCAACTTGTTTGACTCTAACTTTACGCCCATTGATTAGAAACTTATTTACCCCTCTTCCAGCCCCTGGAAACCAGTATTTCATTTTTTTTGTATGAATTTGAATATTTTAGATGCTTTATATAAGAGGAATCCTGTAGTATCTTACTTGCTCTGACTGGCTTATTTCACTTAGCATAACATCTTATGGTTCATCCATGTTGGTTTCTATTGCAGAATTGCCTTTTTTTAAGCGTAGAGAGAATGCTGTTGTGTGTATACCACATTTTATTTATGCCTTCATCTGCCAATAGACAGTTAGGTTGTTTCCACCTCATGGCTGTTGTGAACAGTGCTGCAATGAACAGGAATGCTAATATCTGTTTGACATGCTGATCTCATTTTTTCTTTAAATCAATACCCACAAGTGGGTTTGCTGAATCACGTTTTTTTTTGGGGGGGTGGGGGCTTCAAATCAAGTTTAATAAATAAAACAGCAAGGGGTTCAAGGCAGTTATCACTTCACAGTGTGGTCCTTGGTGGGGTGGCAGGAAAGGCCGAGTCCTACTCTGCAGATGGGCTCAAGCCAAAACTCTCCTGGTGACACCCAGGGGCTGGGGAGAGCTGCCCTGTCCCCCTGGAGGACCCCACTCCGATTTGTAAACAGAAACATAAATAAAACAAGGGAGGTAGGGGAAGAGAAGGACCGGGACCCCACACCATCTTGCTGGGAAGCTTCAACAGAAATACAACCTGTAGGGTCAGACCAGGCTGGAACCCGGCCCCTCAGCATTGCAGGCAACAGAGGGTGGCAGTCACCTGTCTCTTGGAACCCACGCCCACGCAAGGCTGCTGAGGAGGCCCTGGGGCGGATAGACAGAGGAGGCAGATGGGCATAAGGTGCGGCTTTTCCTAAAGTGGACAGAGTGGGTGAATCGCATGGTAGCTCCAGTTTTGAGTTTTGATGAACCCCCATACTTTTTCCCATAGTGGCTGCACTATTTTGCATTCCCACCAAGAGTGCCAAACAAAAAGAAAAAAAGGACCTGGGAATAAACTTATCTAAGAAGGTGAAAGGATTGTATACTGAACACTATAAAATAGGAATGATAGAAATTAAACAAGAAACAAAAAAGCAGAAAGACATTCATGTTCATGGGTTGGAAGACTTAATATGAATGAAATGTCCATATTACCTAAAGCAGTCTACAGATTCAATGCAACTTCTATCAAAATCCTAATGGCATTTTTCACAGATATAGAAAAACCATTTAACCAGTTTATAGTCTTACCAATCTATATACATCTTGAAATTAACCTTTTAAGTGACAAAATCACATAATTAAAATTAAAATGGCTTGCCACTTCTTCCAGTAAATTACCCACTCTAAGCAGCTATACAAAAGTGTTAAAATAGCTGTGACCTTTCCTCCTGTTGGGAATTCTAGAGGCTTTCTTTTGAGTACAGTTGAGAGAAGACTGTGTTCCTTATAATCCTAAATTTCAGATTGCTTTCACTGTGGTTCTTAGAAAGAGAATCAAAGCACTTGATCATGGATTTCTCAATAACATGAATTCAGAATATAACATGATAGGAAATCTACAATTTGATTATCTACTTTAAAAAAATTGAAATAACAAAATTTTTGTGAATAGAATGTTTTGGATGCCACGTGTAGTATTAAGGTAGCATCTTTTTGTACATGTGCAATTAAATGAATAGCTCTATTTTTAAAAATTTCAAAATGAGTATGATAAAATGTAACACGAATTATAAATTAGATGGCAAATGAAAGATACACTGCAGGTCAACCTGTCAGTCCACAAAATAGAAACTTTAAAAATGTTTTTCTCATTGTGTGCCAGCCATTTGCTCTATTTAAAGAGAAAAACGTTTCTAAAATATCAAATGACATTTTTTCCCCTTTTCTGTAATGCTAGCCTCATAACCATCTTCTCCTCCCGCCCCTCCCCCACTCCCTTCAAAGACATTTATTGCTTCAGGGAAATGTTGGTTCCTGCCTGTACCAAAGTTATCATTGCCTAGTTTGGAGTATGAAGTCTGACCTCTTTGAGTCTTTAGAGAAATAATACTTTTGAAAGTTATACTATATTAAGAAAGAAGTCTTCTACATTTCCAGTTTTTCTTTATTATATTGAGTCAAATATAGTTGCCTTGAATCATAGAATCTCACTATAAATGACAAGGACAGTCCTGATTTTAGCCTTTTGTTCAGTTGTCACATCCAGTTTAGTGCTTGTCCTTCTCCCTTTTATTCTCAAAAGTGTCCCAGTTTTAAGGCTACTTTATATATTTACCTCAACTCTAAGGGTAGATAAGGAGAAGAATGTAAAATAAGTTCCTCTGAAACATGAATGGAAAATTGAAAACTCCTCTGCTCTTGGAAAGAAGAAAAAAGACAGGGCAGAAGAACAAGAGGTCACATATGGGTGTCCTTAGTTGCCACTCTCCTGGTGGTGAACCTCACGGGAGAGTATGATAAATGTATTTAAGCAGGTTTAATGGAGGAAACTAATGAATGTGTGTTTGCGGGTAAGAGATAAGTGTTGTGTTGCTTCTTGCTCCCTTCCTATGTTCTGGGAAACTTGCTAAATCTTTGGAAAGCATATGTGGTTAACATGATGCCATGTTCTACCCTAGGGCCCTCTATTACATTCAAAATGTCTGATGGGATGTTCTGAATCCCTACAACCTACACATGGTGTAATGGAGGATTCCCGAGTTTTCATACACCTAGTCATACACTTAGAAGTGAAGAAATAAATCCAGCCATAGTAGGTCTGGTGTCAAAACATGGAAGTCTCAGAAAATGAACAATGGATGACAAGTGTCAGCACTAGTGACCAGTCAGTAGGCCACACAGGGAACTCAGTTATAGTCAAAATTCTTCCCTGCCACCACAAAAAAAAAAACAATTTTTTTCTCTGGCAGGCACTATCATCTTGAGGTGTACAAAAGGAGAGACTTTTTCAAAGAGGAGCCACAACACTAATAGGGTGTTTGGTCTTTGATTAGACTGACATACCAGTGTTTGGGTTGAGCTTTTTCCTGTATTTTATGTCTTTATAATATATCTATTCATAAACACACACACAAATACATATCATTCTTTGTATAAGTATATTTGGTTTTAAAACATAAATGTGAAATGTTTATGGTATAAGAAATTTTTTTAAATATCTAGTCCAGTTTGCCTTCTTTACCTTTTGTTTATGAAGCAGTTGAAGGTTATCTGGAAGTTAAATGACTTGCCAAAGGTCACACTGGTACACAAACAAACAACAAAACAAGTACTTTATCAAAGACCATTTAATAACTAAATCAGTGTTATTTCCCACATGGAAGACTGATTAAAATTATTTATTTTTTATCATTGCAAATATAGAACTTATTACTTCATTTCTTACTTATCAAAAAATAAATTTAGTCCCATTATGAGTTAATATCACTATGAATAATTTTAATGAAAAAGTGAATAAAATATTCTTACCATTAAGAGTTTACAATTTAATATGAGTTAGAAATGTAAACAAAAATATAGAACATTATTATCATTGAAGAAAGGGAGAAAAAAGCATGCATAAATGGTTCGAAACCCAAACTTGTTTATCGATGTACTACAGATTACAGTATAACTGGGATGTCACTAACTCTGCCAATTGTTGAGTACAACTCTGTAAATTCTAAATTTCTATTTAACTAAAGGAAGATCCCTTTATTTCCAGGTGCTCCTTTTTCCAAATATGCCTGACAATCCTCCGTGATCCTAAGATAAATAAACCAAATGAAGATCACCTAAGCTCTCCTAGTGGTGGATCCTAGGGAAAGCCACTTTTTCCTCTTAGAATTGCTGAGTCAGAGATGGGACATTGAGATGTCACATATAATCAGAGCTGCTCCTTGCTGCACTGCACTCCTTCCTCAAGCAGCAGCACCTGTCCACCCTCTGTTGTCTTTTGAGCTTTTGTCTGGTATCAGAGCATTGCCCAGGCTGCTGCAACCCCTGGCAGAGGTCTGACCTCAAAGCCATTGTCTGCAGGTGTCGACTAGTCAGCTAATGGTCCAGGTCAGAGGCCTATTTAGAGCTATTTATAAGCAAGGTCTTTCATTACTCGAATTTGTATACCCATTCATTCACTAAAAACGATAAATCTTATTAGGCACTTATTTTATATGCTAAGCACCCTCTATTTTAATAAGAGGATGTAAAGAAGGTTCAAGTGATGGGTAACCAAGAACTGTCCCACAAGTATTTGGACACAGGCTGTGACACAGACTCACCTATCTCAAGAATTCTTCCTCATCTGCCAGGATAGTTTTTGAAGGAAACTGTGTTTGTCCCTTACTCTATAGAGTAGGGAGTGCACATTAAGGCACCCAGAATAGGATCAGGAAATTCTTTTTTTCTCCAGTCCTTGCGTAGTGCTGGGCACACAGTACACTCAAAATATCTGTCACAAAAGTGATCACACAGTTGATCAGACATGACTTTACACAGATTATGGATAAGGTTCAAATTATTTTCAAATGCTTATCTGGAGGCCAGAAAATTCAGAAATACTATATAAAGAGTTTCTCGACAGCTGTGTTTGCAATTAGAAAATCACTTTTTCCTAGAGAAAGCAGGGTACATCCAGGCGGGTGTGGAGAGCAGAATTATTTTACCGTGGACCAGGCTATTACAGTCTCCAAGTAATCCTAGTTAAAGTAGACTTTTATATGAAATACACGCAGAGCTAGAATAATTGCATAGAGGACGGCAATTAGCATTGCTAATACCTCTTAAATTAGGTGTCACTCAAATGTAGAAATTTCAAGTTTGGAGGAGATAACAGGCTTTACACACTATTATCTTGCACAAATTGCCTTGCACCTGTTTGTAGGGCCAAGGGCAGCAATGCCAAAATCAAACCCAGGAATAGTGTTTGGCAGCAGAAGAGATGACCCATCCTGCTAAGGGGAAAAATGAAGATTGTAAATTGTGTTATGTCAGCTAAAATGAGGCTTTGTTGCCAAAGCAATAAAGGACAGATGAGGTTTTAAAGTGAATTACAAATATCTTTTTAGTTTTCAGAATGTTTAGGATTTTGGAAAGGCAGATAAAGGATTGTGGACTTCTGTTGCTTTATCACTAATACCTAGAGATTATTGAGAATTGCTAGAACTCCTTTCTGAACTCCAGATTAAGAACAAACTCAGGTACCTTTGGTCAACCTGGGCAATATTTGTAGTAGCTGCCAAATAGTATTTTTTTATATATATAAAACCCTGTTATATTATATTATCTGTTACTTATAATAATATCATATTTTATATATTATATAAATTTTATATAACTTATACATAACTCATATGATTATTAATTTTACATTCTGTTATGTTATATAACATGGCATTCTTAAACCAACATTTTTACCTTGAGTTTCTATGATCCTTGCCTTTATTATACCTGGTCATAATGTTTTGAGGAAGAAGCTAATCCTTTTTGGGGCATGTCATTATCTACCAAAAATAACATAGAAGTTTTAAAGACCAAATCAGCTTAAGTTGTTTAGCAATACTTTACTTTTAAATTTTATATATAAAACAAAAGAATGGAAATTGGATTGTTATCTGCAGTCCATTCTCAATCTACCATCACATTCTTTTTTGGTGGGTGGGAAGGAGGAGGAATATTTTCACAGGCTTACTTTAAAGCTTCTAATTTACGAAAGAGATACAAAGTTTTCTAAACTATGTTACTTTTTTTAATTTCAAAACTAATTTCTTAAATCAGTAACAAATTATGCATGTAATATATTTATGGTATGTAACTGGTGATAAGATTTTTAAAATTACTTTTGAGAAGATTGTAGATTTACATAAAGTTGTAAGAAATAATGCAAAGATATTGTGCACCCTTTGCCTCGTACCCAATGGTAAGGTCTTGTAAACCCATGGCACATTATCACAACCAGGATGTTGACGCTGACATTGATGTTGTCAAAATACAGAATGATCCTGTAGCCACACATACCATTCATCTCGCCTTTTTATAGCTACAGCCTCTTCTCTTTTACATCCCTTCCCCATCCTTGATCAATTGGGAATCACTAAACCATTTCCATTTTTATATTTTTGTAATTTTAAGAACTTTATATAAATGGAATCATACATCATAGACTATATACCTTGTTTGGGATTGGTTCTTTTCACTCAGAATAAGTCTGGAGATTCATTCATATTGTTATGTGTATTAAGAGGCTTTTTTCTTGTTGTTGTTGCTTGTCTTTTGCTAAGCAGTATTGCCTATGGATATATCACAGTTTGTTAAAACTTTCACCTGTTGAAGGATATCTGAATTGCCTCCAGTATGGACTATTACAAATATAACTGCTGTGAACATTTGCATAAAGGTTTTTGTGTAAATGTAACTCTTCAGTTCTCTGGGATAAATGCCCAAGAGGGTAATTGTTAAGCTGGGGTACATTTAAACAATGGAATACTATGCAACCATAAAAAAGAAGAGTTTGGTTTTTTTTACCGTAGGACCTCACTTATGTGAGGAATGTAATTAACAAAAATGAAGAGACAAACAAAATAGAAATAAAGGCATAGATACATGAAACAGACTGAGAGCTGTCAGAGGAGAGGCGAAGGAGAAGTCTGATGAAAGAAGGGGAAGGGATTAGCCGAAGAACATATACGCAAAGCCCATGGGCACAGACAACATTGCGGTGACAGCCAGAGGAAAGGGGTCCGGGGGCTGGGTGCAGCTGGGCAGAGGGCAGGAAAAGAGGAACATCTGTATTAGTCCCCCAGTAACAATAAATAAAATAAAATAAGTTGCCAAATTGTTTTCTAGAAAATGTACATTTACAGTCCCACTAGCAATGCAATTCAGTTTCTACACATCCTCACCAGCATTTGGTTCTGTCATTTTTTATTTTAGCCATTCTGATAGGTGTGTAGTGAGAATTCAACAGTTTTAATTTTCATTTCCCTAATGGCTGATATGAACATCTTTTCATGGGCTTATTTGCCATCTATATATCCTCTTTAATAATATGTCTCATCATGTCTTATGTTCATTTTCTAATTAGATTATTTGGCTTTTACTGGTGAGATTAGAAAATTATATATTCTAGATATTAATCCTTTGTAAATACTATCTCTCAGTCTCTAGCTTGTATTTTCATTCTCTTAACAGGGTCTTTCACAGAGCAATACTTTTTTTGGAAAAAAAAGAATGAATTGGGAGGAATCAGACTACCCAATGTCAAGACTTATTATACAGCTACATTAAACTAGATTATGTTGGCATTGTCAGAGATATTGAGACATAGGTCAATGAAACAGCATAGCAAACCCAGAAAGAGACCCACACAAGTACATCCAACTGATTTTTCAAAAGTTTGTGAACTTCTTTTTTATGGATTATTATACCTTCCATGTCAAGTTGAAGAACTATTTCCTTGGCAATAGGACCTGGAAATTTTCTTACGCGTTGTCTTCTAAAAGTCTGATAGCTTCATGAAAGTTAAGTTTGTGATCCATGTTAATTTTCATATAACATGAGATTTAAGTCAAGGTTCAATTCTTGTCTATAGATAAGCAATTGTTTCAGCACCATTTTTCAAAGAGTTATTCTTCTTCAATTAAGTTTTTTTGTACATTTGTCAAATATTTGGTTGGCTGTATTTGAGTGGGTCTACATCTGTGTTGTCTATTCTGTTGCATTGTAAGCATTTAGTGCTATAAATTTTTCAACATGACTTTAGTTGCATTCCACAGATTTTGATGTGTTGAACTTTTATCTTTCATTCAATTTGATGTATTTTTTATTTCCCTGAAGACATCCTCTTTCACAAATGGGTTATTTACAAAGTGTGTTGTTTAGTTTCCAAGTTTTTGCAGGTTTTTCTTGCTGTACCCTTTTGTTATTGCTATATAATTTGAGTTCATTGTAGACAGAGAACACATTTTGTATGATTTAAATCCTTTTAAATTTTTGAGTTTTTTAAAAAATGGTCTGGGATATGTTCAATCTTTGTATATGCTTCATGGTTTCTCAAAAAATGTGTATTCTGCTCTTATTTAATAGATGTTCTATAAATGCCTATTATATGATTGTATTAAGTTCATATATATATATATATATATATATATATATATTTGTTCATTTCCTACATAGTTCTATCATTGTTGAAGGAGGGGTGTTGAAATAATGCCACTTTATTTGTAGATTTGGCTATTTCTCCTTTCAGTTTTATCAATTTTTGCTTCACATATGCTGCAACTCTGTTGTTTGGTTCATATACATATAAGATTATTGTGTCTTCTTGGTGGAGTGAGCCTGTTATTTTGCAGGTCTTTGATCTGGTAACTTTATGTGCTCTAAAGTCTAGTTTATTTGATGTTAACAGAGCTATCCTGCTTTCTTTTGATGAATGGATGAATGTTTGATTAGTGTGCTTTTCCCCTACCCTTTTACTTTTAAACTCCTTATGCTGTTGTATTTAGAGCAAGTCTTTTGCAGGTAGTATCTACTTGGGTCATGTTTTTGATCCACTGCCAAGCTTTGTCTTTTAATTTATGTATTTAGACTATATTTAATATAATTATTATGTTAGAACTTAAATCTGCTAATTTATCTTGTTTGTCACTTGTCCTCTCTGCTTTTCACTTTTCTGTTTTCTTTTTCTTGCCTTCCTGTGGATAATACAAGTTTTTAGAATTATATGTTGACTTTATCTGGAGTATTTTTTAATCTTTATTATATTGTATTACCATTTAGCCCCCTTATACCTCCTACGCTCTAGCAACCACCACACTGTTGTCCATGTCCATGAGTCCTTTTTCCTATTTTTGAGTGTATCTTTTCATATTGTTTCTTTAGTGATTGCTCTAAGTATTACATTACAAGTACATAATTTATCCCTGTCTATGGGTATTAAAATTTTATCAGTTTGAATGAAATATGGAAACTGTATTGTCCTTTAGGGCTGTTTATTCTCTTCCATTTAAAATTGTCTTAAATTTTTTTTCTACATTTGTTTAGGACCACATGCTGTTCTAAAAAGAGTGTTAATTTTCTTCTTCTTTTCCTTTTTATTTTTTTTTTTTGCTGCAAGCATCAAACATAACTTAGAATTTCTTTCTCATCTTAAATATTCTATTACACCTACACATACTTTTGCTTCTATCCTGTTCTTTCTTACTCCGTGGTGTCTCCAAGTTCTTCTTTTATTATTTCCTCTCTGTTTAGAAAATTTTCTTTAGCCATTGTTTTTGGAATAATTCTGCTGGTGACAATTTTCTTAGTCTCTGAATTTTATTCTGTTGTTGTAACTTTTAATTTCTAAAATTTTAATTTGATTCTTCCTTTGGCTTTTCTTTCTTTGTGGAGGCTTTCTATTTTTTTCATTTGCTTCAAGCATTTTGTAATTGCTCAATTAAGGATTTTTTTTTTAATGAGTGCTCTACATTTTTTTCCAGATAATTCTAACATCTCTGTCATCTTAGTATTAGAGTCTATTGGTTATCTATTTTCATTCATATTGAAATTTTCCTGCTTCTTGGTATGATGAGATTTTCTTTGAAATCTAGATATTGTTTTATGTATTGTAAGACTCTGGACCTTACTTAAGCCTAGTATTTTAGCTGGCTTCCTCTGCTACCAGGGGCAAGGGAAGAGGGGACAGAACACCTGTCACGGCCAGTTGGTAGAAGTTACCCACTCATCCCGTTACCATCTAAGAAGGGGAGGGGCACCTAATTACTTTTAGACAGGAGTGGGAGTTACTGCTCCATACAGGGCCCAAAACCACCCTGACTGGAGAGTCAGGAGGGCTCCAAGGCTCCGCAGGCGACCTGCACTGGCACCGTAGAAAGGGTGTGGCCTTATTATTGCCGGGCAGTGGTTGGAGTCCTGATTCCCCGGACCTCCTCTGACATGGACCAGCAACGAAGGGCCGGGTGTCATGTTACTATAATAGATTCACCATCTAATCTTCACTGACTGTGGGGTCGGGAGGCTTATTACTGCCCAGTGGCTATGAACGTCATGGCTCCCTACTGGCCCTTTCTTGACACCACCGCAGGCTCAAGATTGGAGTGCTTTGTTGTAACAAGATGAGGATAGATGACGAGGCTGCCGACTCAGCCCTTGCTGGTATGGGTAAGGGCGAGGCCACATATTTTTCTGTGTTATTTGGTTGTAGTGAAGGGCTTATTGCCAAAAAGCTTTCTGTTACCCGGACTGGTATGGCTCAGCTGGTTGGACATTGTCCCACAAAGGGAAAGGTTACTGATTTGATTTCCAGTCAGGGCACGTGCCTGGGTGGTAGGTTCAGTCCTGGTTGAGGCACATAGAAAAGGCAGCTGATTGATGTTTCTCTCTCACATTGATGTTTCTCTCCCTCTTTTTTCTTTCCCTTCTCCTCTCTCCAAAAGTGAATAAATAAAATTTTTTTTAATAAGTTTTCTGTCTTGCTAGGCTACCCCTTAGCTTTCCTTGGTGCTAGTGTTGTCTATACCTGATACAGTTTCCACATTTCCAGCTCCATGCCTGGAGACTTGGAAGCACAAAGCGAACCACCAGGGAACTCACAGTATGTTGTTTGGGCCTTACAGTCCCTAGCCATTCTGCTTTCTTTTCTCTGCCTATTTTAGAGTCTTATGTTGTTATATATATGTAATGCCCAGTGTTTAGGGCTGTACTTAGAAAGAATAGAAAAAAGTATATTGCATTTTTTCAGAGGCATAAGTTGGCTTTAAATGTTGCCTAACTGGTACAAACTATCTTCTAGAAAAATGTTACAATGATATTGGTATGTAGATAAGCATACCTATGTGTTAAATATAGATTAACATAGTGCAGTCATTTTTCCTCAGATTAATACTCATAATTTGAAGACAATTAAGGATGTAACAGTCTGTTTTTTGACTTTTACCTCCAAATTATATGTTGATTTTATCTTTTTTATCTTTATTATATTTTATTACCATTTAGCTCCTTTTAACCCCCTACCCACTAGCAATTACCACACTGTTGTCCATGCACATGAGTCCTTTATTCTATTTTTGAGTATATTTTTGTATTGTTTCTTTAGCGATTGCTTTAAGTATTACTTTACATGTACATAATTTACCCCTGTCTAAGGGTATTAAACTTTTATCAGTTTGAATGAAATATGGAAACTGTATTGTCCTTTAGGGCTATTTATTTTCTTCCATTTAAAATTGGCTTACATTTTTTTTCTACATTTGCTTAGAACAACATGCAATTCTAAAGAGAGTGTTAATTTTGGAATACAAATTTACAAATTCTTTCCCTTGCTGTGATTTTTTCTTTCTTTTTTTTAATTGTTGTTCAAGTACGTTTTCCTGCCACCACTCCCCCCTGCCCCACCCACCCCACCTCCCACCCTCAATGTTTCCCCGCTTTGGCTTTGTCCATGGGTCCTTTATACACGTTCCTTAATGACCCTCCCCCTTCTTTTCCCTCTTATACCCCTCCACTCTCTCCTCTGGTTACTGTCAGTTTGGACTTCATTTCAATGTGCTGGTTATATTTTGCCTGCCTATTTGTTTTGTTGATTAGGTTCCACTTATAGGTAAGATCATATGTTATTTGCCTTTCACCCCCTGGCTTATTTCACTTGGCATAATGCTCTCCAGGTCCACCCATGCTATTGTGAAGGGTAGTAGCCATTTCTTTCTTTCTGCTGCGTAGTATTCCATTGTGTAAATGTACCATAGTTTTTTGATCCACTCATTTACCGTAAAATACCGGTGACATATTTCACAGATATAGAACAAACATTTCAAAAATTTATATGGAACAATAAATGACCCTGAATAGCTGCAGCAATTTTGAGAAAGAAGAACAAAATAGGAGGGATCACAATACCTGACATCAAACTATATTATAAGGCCACTGTATTCAAAACAGTCTGGCACTGGCATAAGAACAGACACATAGATCAATGGAACAGAATAGAGAGCCCAGAAATAAACCCATGTCTCTACGGTCAATTAATACTCAACAAAGGGAGCATAAACTTAAAATAGAGTAAAAACAGACTCTTCAACAAATGGTGTTGGGAGAGCTGAACAGCTACATGCAAAAATTTGAAATTCAGGAACCAACTTACCTCATACACAAAAATAAACTCAAGATGGATGAAAGCCTTAAATATAAGTCATGACACCATAAAAGTCCTAGAGGAGAACATAGGCAGGAAAATTTCAGATATTCCACACAAAAATATTTTTGCCAATATGTCCCCTAGAATAAGGGACCTAAAAGAAAGAATAAACAAATGGGACTTCATCAAAATAAGAAGCTTCTGCAGGGCTGAAGAAATATCAGCAAAATGACAAGGGAACCAAGAGTATGCGAAAATATATTTGCCAACGATACCTCGGACAAGGTTTTGATCTCCAAAATATGTGAAGGACTCACAGGACTCCCCTCCAGGAAGACAAACAATCCAATTAAAAAATGGGCAAAGGACCTGAACAGTCACTTCTCCAAGGAGGACATACACAGGGCTCAGAGACATATGAGAGGATGCTCAACATCACTAGCCATCAGAGAGATGCAAATTAAAACCACAGTGAGATACCACTTCACACTGTTCAGAATGGCCATCATAAACACATCAACAAACAACAACTACTGGTGATGTTGTGGAGAAAAAGGAACCCAAGTGCACTAGTTGGTGGGAATGCGGCCTGATGCAGCTACTGTGGAAAACAGTATGGAATTTCCTCAAAAAACTAAAAATGGAACTGCTTTTTGACACAGCAATTCTGCTGCTGGGATTATACCCTAGGAATCCCCAAACACCAATTCAAAAGAACCTGTGCCCCTCAATGTTCATAGCAGCGCAATTTACAATAGCCAAGTGTTGGAAGCAACCTTTGTTGTGATTTTTTTGCATGCTTCTTCTAGGTACCTATGGCTACTATTCTACTTCATTTGCGGCAGCAGAATCACTACTCGTTACCTTAGAACCACCGTTCTGCACTCCATGGATTCTGAGGTCCCTGCTCTATCCCTTTTCTGACACTGACCTTGTAGCTGAAAAGGGTACTTATCTCTCCATTGAATACTGGCATTCAACCAGTTTAAGAAATTCTTGTTGTTAAGAGATTCTACTAATGCTGAACTGTAAATTTAGTTGTCTTTTAAAAAAAATTAATAGCATATCCTGGAGCTATGTGAAAGAACAGTGAAGCGGCACACTGCATACTTAACTCAAAAGGTAGCCAATATGCATTCCCAACCCTACGGAGACAGACGTTAGACAGGGCTCCCTATTTTCTTAATAATAGGCCAGTAAAACTGAAACAAAAAAGTGAGGCCATCAGGCTGCTCTTTTGCCTGACCATGGTTTACAGCATGACCGGTGCCCTTGGTGGGGGATGGGCTGCAATCTGGACACCTGTACTTCTGAAATTGTCAAGTCTTAAGTGAAATGTACCTTCATTTTAGTTTTATATACTAAAAAAGAAAATTTGGAAGTAAAAATTAAATGGCCATCCAATAGTTTAATAGGTTTTTTCAGTGGGAAAGTTTCTTAATAAATTAAACTAGTATACACTGTTTGTAAGGAGAAATTGAATAATCAGAAGTAGAATTGAAAAACCTTAGGTACTGCTTAAAGAAATAAATAATAAGACTAATATAACTCCATGTCCAACAATGACATATAATATTTTTCTGATTTTCTCATTAAAAAATACACGAGAATATGTATTATTATAGAGCAAGTAAGTTCTATTTTTTATAGTAGACATAGGTAAATACTAGCTGAAATTACTCTAGGAAAGTAGAATTACAGGTGAAAATAACTGCAAGTGATTTTCTCTGGCCCATTTTTAATGAAGGACCTCAAATGGCTCTGAACAGCACTCTCAGGGCTTTTCCGGGTGAGACCAGGGGACGCAATTCTGAAATTATCTGCTCAGTGATGAGCAACGCAGTTCTTTTATTTCTTTTCCATATTTGAGTTTGACTGTTCTTTTTTAAATGAAGAATAGATCCTACAGTTTTTGCTTACATGTATCAGATGTGTTGGAATCACAAGTGCATGAATTTAAAATGGATTATAAGCCTTTTTTCCCACACGAGTCTGTCATAGAAAGTAATGAAATTGGGCTAGAATTGTATTCTTCTCATAGTCATAAGAAACTAGGGCATTACCTTTCATTGTGTATTCTTTAAGAATCCTTTCCAGCTAAGCAGCCTATTAAGTCTCAAAATAAGTCATTGAAGCTTAAATTTATGTGCAGACTTATCCCATAAAATTGTGGTGATATACAAACATATTCATTCAAATTGCTAAACTGACCAATATTATAAATTAACTGTGATCTCATTGGAAGATTTACAATACAATTCAATATGCCATTAAAACCTCATTTCACTCTCTGCAGAATAAATGCAGATACGTCTTATGACCTAACAACACTTGGGACTTTAAAATACTATTATGTGTCATTCTGAATATAAAATATACAACATCAGACCTGATCTCCTATGTAGTAGACTTTTTAGTGAACATGGATATAGGTATACTTTCTCCTGTTTTTAGGTTATGTGGAAAATCATTTTCTGGAACTAATATTTTAAAATATATTATTAAATTCTTCTGAATGACTTCATGTATTTTAACATGCTGTTGTGCTCTATGGGTTTATTGCATAAATATCTCTTGCATTTTCTATTATTCCCATCAGTACCAATTTCTCATGTGAAATGGATCCAATATGAATATTCATTGTAGCTGTATCTAACTAGGTTTATCATAGATCTTTTTATAATTATAAAATTCAAGAGGGAGTTTACATTGAGACCTAAGAACTTCCTATAAGTTACAAAACTAAGTATTATAAAATATTGATTAACATATGTAATAAAATACTAATAATTATTTAATGCATGTTTTGTACCAGATTCTGTGATAAATGCTTTACAAATATGAACTCATTTAATTAGCTCCACTGGCCTTCAGGATAAAGATTATTACACCAATTTTGAGAAAAGAAAATTGTGGTTTATAGAGGTTAATTGCATGATCCAACAGCGAGCAATTAATAATTTATAACTTCCATATAACAGTCATCATTTACTTTAATATGGTATATAATATTGCACTTTTATTGACTGGAATAACAGTCTTTGTTTAATTTTATGGTATAGTCTGGATCCTGACAATAGAGAAAACCGGTCTATGCTAGAAGTTAGACTCTGAGATGTGCCTCTACAAAGGCACAGGAGTCAAAGTTGAAAGGTGGATGGATTCTGCTTACGATAAGTGGATAGTGCAAGTGTCTGAGATAATCTATGCATCCTGTTTCCAAACACTACATAAGAATAGGCTTTTCTCTCTAAGAAGTTTTAAATGAACAAAGTCTTGCAGAGGTCTGAAAATAACAGACTGCAAGTATCCAAAAGGGGAGCATGACTTAAAATGTGCAAAGAAAAAGACATTGTTTTAAAATATATACATTATAAAAAAGCAAAATAATTTAAAACACATTTAAAGTGAATCTGAATCCAAACTAACAAAATAAAGGATGAGAAGATATGGAAATAGAGATGGGAAGGGAGAAAATGTAAAAGAAAAAAGAAAGAAAAATAAGTAAAAATGCAATATCAAGCAGTAAAATCAAGCCTGGCTGGTGTGGCTCAGGGGACTGAGCATCAGCCTGTAAACTGGAAGGTCAGTGGTTCATTTCCTGTTCAGGGCACCTACCTGGGTTGTGGGCCATGTCCCTAGTTGGGCCCTTGCAAAAGGAAACCAATCAATATCCCTCCCCCCTCATTCACCCTCTCTCCCCTCTCTCTAAAAGTAAATAAATAATCTGAGTTTAAAATTGAGCTACCGTTTAAGGAAAAAACAAACAACTGCTGCTGCCCTTGCACCCTAAAAAAATAAATGCTGGTGTGGCTTAGTAGATTGAGTGCTGGCTGGTGAAACAAAGAATAGCCAGTTCAATTCCCAGGGTAGGGCACATGCCTGGGTTGTGGGCCAGGTCCCTGGTAGGGGGCATGTGAGAGGCACCCACTCATTGATGTTTCTCTCTTTCTCTCTTTTTCTTTCTCCTTCCCTTCCCTTCTCTCTAAAAATAAATAAATAAAATCTTTTTTAAAAAATGACAACATACTAAAAAAAAAGAAAAAAGTCAAAGCAGTGGTGGCAATAAAGAACAAAATGGTGCACTAGAAATTTAATTCAGTGATGAACAAAGTATGTTAAGAAGCTTCATGTTGATGCAGAAATAAAAAAGAAAGCTGTGGGAATTATGAGAGTAGTGGAGAAAAGAAATACAAGCATACCTTCAGAGATGTGGGTTTAGTTCCAGACCACTACAATAAAATGAATATCACAATATAGCAAGTCACACAAATTTTTTGGTTTCCCAGTGTGCATAAGTGTTATATTTATACAATACTTTTAGTCTGTTAAGTGTACAATAGCATTATGTTTAAAATTTTATATAGCTTAATTTTAAAAATACTTTATTGCTAAAAAATTCCAACTGTCATCTAAGCCTTCAGTGAGTCATAATCTTTTTCGCTGGTGGAAGTTCTTGCATCAGCATTGATGGCTACTTACTAATCAGGATGGTGGTTGCTGAAGGTTAAAGCGGCTCTGGCAATTTCTTAAAATTAGACAACAGTAAAGTTTGCTGCACCTATTGACTCTTCCTTTGACAAATAATCTCTCTGTAGTATGTAAAGCTGTTTGATAGTGTTTTTCCTAGAGTAGAACTTTTTATCAAAATAGAAGTTAATCCTCTCAAACTTTGGTACTGTTTTATCAATTAAGTTTATGTAATATTCTAAATCTTTGTTGTCATTTCAATAATCTTCACAGCATCTTCACCAGGAATAGATTTCATCTCAAGAAACTTTCTGTGCTCATCAGTAAAAATCTACACTTTATACATTGCAGTTTTATCATGACATTGCAGCCTATCAGTCACATCTTCAAGTTCCACTTCTAATTCTAGTTTCTCTTGTTATTTGTACCGTGCCTGCAGTTACTTCCTCCACTGAAGTCTTCAGCTTCTCAAAGTCTTCAGCTTCTCAAAGTCATCCATGAGGGTTGGAATCAACTTCTTCAAAACTCCTGGTAATGTTCCTATTTTGACCTCTTCCTATCAACCAAAAATGTTCTTAATCGCATCTAGAATAGTGAATCCTTTCTGGAAGGTTTTCAATTTACTTTCCTAAGATCCATTAGAGGAATTACTACCTATGGCAGCTATAGCCTTATAAAACGCATTTCTTAAATGATGAGACTTGAAAGTAAAAATTACTCCTTGATCCATGGCCTGAAGAATGTTTGTTGTGTTAGCACACATGAAAACATTAATTCATCAGAGCTCTTGACTGACCAGGTTCTTTGCAATGAGAAGTGATATTCTGAAAGAAATCTTTTTTTCTGAGAAGATCTCAAAGTGGGCTTAAAATAGTCAGTAAACATGTTGTAAAGTGTTGTTCTATCATGCATATTCTGTTGTTCTATTTGTAGGCCACAGGCAGAGAAGATTTAGTGTAATTCCCAAGGCCCTAGGATTTTCAGAATGGTAAATGAGCACTGACTTCAACCTAAAGTCACCAGCTGCATTAGCCCCTAACTAGAGAGTCAGCCTGTCCTTTGAAGCTTTGAAGCCAGGCCCTGACTTTTCCTCTCTACTTATGAAAATCCTAAATGGCATCTTCTTACAGTATAAGACTGTTTCATCTACACTGAAAATCTGTTGTTTAGTGTATCCACTTTCATAAATTGTCTTAGCTAGATCTTCTGGATAACTTGCTGTACCTTCTACATCAGCAGTTTCTGCTTCTCCTGGTACTTTATGTCATGGAGATGGCTTCTTTCCTTAAACCCCATGAACCAACCTCTGCGAGCTTCAAAGTTTTCTTCTGTAGCTTCCTCACCTCTCTCAGCCTACAAAGAATTGAAGAGAGTTAGGGCCTTGCTCTGGGTTATGCTTTAGCATAAAGGAGTGTGTTGGCTGGCTTTATCTTCTATTCAGTCCACTAAAACTTTCTCTACCAGCAGTAATGATACCTTCTTATCATTATTGTGTTTGTTAACTGGAGTAGTCCTTTTAATTTCCTTCAAGAAGTTTGTCTTTACATCACAATGGGGATAACTATTTGGCTCAAGAGACCTACCTTTCAGCCTGCCTCAGCTTTTGACATGCCTTTGTCACTAAACTTAATCATTTCTAGTTTTTTATTTAAAGTGACAGATATGTGACTCTTCCTTTCACTGTAAAGCCTTTTTAGGATTATTAATTAAACTAATTTCAACATTCTTGTGTCTCAGGGAATAGGGAGGCTCGAGGAGATGAAGTGGTCAGTTGTCAGAGACAGAACACACAAACATTCATTAACTGTTTGCTGTCTTATATGGCCATGGTTTGTGGCATCCCCAAACAATTACAATAGTAACACCAAAGACCGCTGGTCACAAATCACCATACAAATAAAATAATAGAGAAAGTATTTGAAATATTATGAAAATTACCAAAATGTGACACAGAGACAAAGTGAACAAATGCTGTTGAAAAGATGGTGCTAATAGATTTGTTTCACATAGGGTTGCCACAAACTTTCAATTGGTTAAAAACAACAACAACAAAAAAAAACCCTAATTTGTGAAGGGCAATGAAATAATACTTTATATGAATGATGGCTATGCCCAAAGAGAAAACCAGAGCAAGTTAAACAGAAATGATTATTAAAGCCAAAATATACTAATCTATACATCAAAATGTCTCATCATGCACAGCACAAAACAAATGAAACAGATTTACATATAGAGACCTAGCTTATCTTTCCATATTTTATTGTTACTGAGAGTTCTAAGAAAAAAACAACTGAATCCAGGTAGATGAAAGAGATGCAATAATCTAGGTGATTGCACACTTTTCATCAATGCTAAATTCAAGAAGAAAATGTATCACAGTCTGAAGAGCACTGGAGAAAAACATTTATGATCCAAGAATTCTGCACCAAATCAAGTCATATTCATGTTCATAACCAAGAAGATTTAACTCTGAAATGTCTAAATGTAATACATCTCATTATAACCTCAAATATTTTATGAATAGTAATAAACTTGAGACAGAATGTAGCTCACCAGTTATCCACTTAATCAGAATTTTTAGCAGGTTTTCCTTTCTTTCCTTTTTTTTTTAGGAAAGAGGCAAATCCTAAAGAAATAATTTGATGTTTTAAATAAATTTATGAAAACAGTATTCAAATTGCAGTTAAAATGCATCAGCAAAAAAAAAAAAAAATCATGCATTATTCACACAGACTGAAAAGTAGAAACATACCAAATAGAGACTTGGAGAGCCCAAAGGGATCTCTGTAGGATCACTTAAATGATTGCTTTATATCTGCAGGGTGGAGATTCAGTTAGAGTCACAGAAACCTATGTGAATACGGGTTTTGCAAGGAAGATACATGGCCACTTTTTTGATATCCATGTTCTGAGAACTGGAATCCTTTAGTGAACAAACTGATATAGGCTGGTGGGTAAAAATCGGCAAGACTACCCCCTATATGAACCGCAGTTGAGCCGTGTATCTATAGTACCGACTGGACAGCCACACCGCTGAGAGGAGGGCATTGTCAGCAGGAGAAGGAATTAATGGTATGTGAATAGGGCTGAACAGAGCAAGAACAAATGCTGGAAGCAGCAGTGAGTCTGAGAAGAATCTATCACCAACTTAAAAAGTAGTGATTACCCAACCCAACTCCATTTTACTACTGCTTCAGCTTCCATGTAATCCACTGCTCCCTTTCCAGCCACCGCCGCTGGCACTGCTTTATCTCTGGCCCTCATTATCGCTCCCTGGGTGCCTGGAACAGCCATGGAGCAGCCTCGCGGCCCCAGGTCTGTGCAGCCTCAGGTCTCACTCTGCAGAGAGACCCCTTCTGTAGGGTACATCCAACCTCACCCAACCCTACACTCCATCCACTGAGCTCCATATTCTATTGCAAAGCTTTGTCATCCTTTCAATTTTTAGAAAAATGATTGGTTCTCGGGCACAGTCTTCTGCAGAACCCCAAAATAAAAACATATAAAAAGAGGAGCTAAAATGGTTGGAGAAAAAGACCAGCTTAACTTCTAGCCCTGCTCTCCCTGTGCCTCACATCCCTGTATTATTAGCGGTCCTGCAGGTCCTCTAAAAAATGTTAGTATGTACTCCAAGAAGGACCTTTTGAAATTCATTTGATACAAGAAAATCTCCACACTTATTAGCAAGACACAGTTTCCTTCACTGGGCCCCTGGGGCCCATTTTGGATCCTCTCCCATCATATATATGGTTCACACATGTAATTGCTGCTGAGCTCATTCAGTTTCTTACCATTGTGGGTCTCTACAGGCTGCTCCCACTGCATCAGGTACAACCGCCACACCTTTTGCTGTTCAAGGAAATGTCCAGAACTTGTGCATGTCCTCTCTGCAAAGCCCCCACCACCTGGAGGCAAAGCCATCCCTCTCTTCCCTCTACTTCACACAAACCACTACAGATGTTTGTGGCTTATTTTATAGTGATATTCGTGCATGTTGTTATGTATTTGTTATATTTTTAAGCTCCTTTAGTTCAGAGATATAGTGCATTATATTTCTTTTGACTTAAGTACCTAGAACCGTGCCTGGCATATAAAAAGTGATAAATGATTGCTGTATGAATTTAAAAATTGAGGCCATCTCAGAAATGTAGAGTCTGTCAATAATCATGCTGTGAATTATCAGCAGGAGCACTATTGGAATTCAAGTCCCCTGGCAACCATTTCAATGACCTTGACACCACACCACAAAGCATCTAAACCTGACCACTCCCCACGTTTATGTACCACAGTTCACTTTCTCAACTGGATTTCATGTGCAACTGTACTTCTTCTACACCTGCAGTTAGAGTGAACATTGAATGCTGAGTAAATTAAATTTGTTTGCAAAGATGTAGACAAACCAATTAGTCACAACAATGAACTTTTTCTATTCAACTGCAGTAAATAGTAAGTACTGACAGTGCTGATATTGTGTACTCTGCTAAGCATAATGGATGAAACAAAAGAAATTGAGAGGTTATCGTTGTTTCCAAACAGGTCACTTTCTATTAGGGAAAATAAGATGTAGCCCCCACTACTATACACTATGTATATGATAAATACTGTTAGAGTCACACCAACTGATTGTCACAGGAGAGAGAACTCTTCCAGTTCTAAGCTCTCTTCTAAAAAAATTTCCCAGCACACCTGGCATGTGAAGTTGGGTCATCTAACAGGCAATGACTCATCAGGCAAAAGGAACGCAGAGGAAAGTCAGAATATCGTAGAAGGCCTTGAAGTTTAAGACTCAAATGTCCAAATTCCACTCCTTTTGCTTGGCTGGAAAGGTCTTCTTGACACCAGTACTGTATACATCCACGTCTGTGGGGGCACAGCATCTGACTTTGTGCCCAGAGCACAGTAGACTGTCAACAATGATTTATTGAATGGCAAACCCAAAGGAGTCTGTAAAACATGAAGAATAATTACAGAAATCCAGGGGAGTCTAAACAGATCAGTAAATTCAGGAAATAGAAAATGAAGTTCAGAGAGCCAGCAGCAGGAAGCAGCACGTGGAAGGGAGCTTCTTGTGGGTCCACAGCACATACCTAGAGCAGGTGTTAACATTGATCTTGAGGTGGTACTTGGAGAGCCCAGCTACGGTTCAAGGATTAAAAATGTAAATTGTGTTTAGGAAGAACTACAATCAGACTATTTCGGTATTAAAACCTGGAAAGTAGATAGGGGGTGGGGTAGATGGGCAAATAGTAAAATTAGATTTCTTAAAATAATCTAACTGCCCATTAAAAAAAAAACTCTGATAACATACATTGTTTTCTTCTCCTTCATTAGATAAAAAAGAATATTCCCCCTTCAGGAATCCTCTGCTGTACCCATTTCTAATGAGAGACTTGACCCTTTGTAGTGTTGCACGAGTAAGTTCTTCTAGCACGGGTCATCTGGAGCCTATGCCTTGCTGTAGCTGAGGTCCACGTATACCAGAGGTCCACTTTTCCACCTTGCTAACCCTTTCATGATTTGATCCTCTAATCAGACCCTAAAATCCCATTAGGGGGGATAAAAATTGTTCATCATGATTTGGTTTGAGATGAGGAGGATTTTGAATTCGGCCTTCTTCACAATGGACTATTTCTGACACTGTTCATTGATGTTGGTTGAGATATGATGACCTTGGATTGATTCAGTAGTACTGATTGAAACAAACTATTTTGGCTTTATTGATTTTCAATCAATTGATATTCATACTCCTATTTATTAGCTATAATGAATCAGAAATGCTAATTTTCCTTCCAAAGAACAAAATAATTTTCCCTGCATTTGAGTATTTTTCTCTGCTTCTACTTTTAGTTGTGAAGAAAATTTCTGTCTATTGAGAAATATTGTGAGGCAAGTAATGCATTCTACAAAATTACAAGTGTTATTGTGCTGCATGTGGAAATTTATACTGTGTTTGTATAATGACTTTCTGTTCCGAAATCATTTATATTTCTTCCGTTTTTCAAAGAACCCTGATGTCATTTACCCTATATCTTGTTTTAGGTGCATGTGGGTGCACCCCACCTTTCTCTACACATCCACACAACATACCCCACATTTAATGTGTACCCAAGGTGGTCTCCTTTGCAGAATCATTGCTACTCACTAAAGAAGCACAGGAGAAATCTACTCCTGCAATGCACCAAAGAATTGACATATGGAAGCCAAAAGAAACTTCTAAAAAGTTCCAGAATTCCAACTTAAATTGAAACAGTAAGCAAGTATTACATAAAACACAATTTTCTGAGTTTATTTTCATATTTTCACCATGGTGAATAAGGGAGCTGAACAATATTGACTATAGAAATATTTCCTGAAGGGAAGAATTTGTTTTCATTGGAGAGCAGCTTGTGGTATTATCATTATCATTAAGAATTTTAAACAAAAATGACATGACAGAGTGCCAGGTTAACACTACATACTTTGAGAAATGTGAGGACAAAACAAAACCTCAGTTTGGTAGATTATGACAGAAGAGAGATGTTGTACAGAAACATGTATGACCTAACACACCAGCCAGTTTCTCAATTCTCAATTTCTCTTCATCGCTCTTGTTCATTCATTTAAGAAGTAGATTCCAGGGAGGGAAAGGCAAGAAGAATAACCAGTGGATAAGTCTTTCTTGGTAGGAGATTATAGTCTAATGGGGAAAAAATATGATTTTGTCAATGTAGTGGTCTGATACTCAGGTCATAAGCTTGAGGTACCGTAATAATGATGATGATAAATAGCTTTTATTAATTTTTCTGTTGTTCAGATTACTTTGTGCCTTGAGACCTTATTTTACCATGTAAAGATATTAAATCTTAGCTAATTCTGTTAAATTTTTGGCTGATTCAGAGTAATCTTCTTTATGGTGTTCCCTTCTCTTTTCCTAGGATTGTATTTCAATTAGCAGTGAAAGGATGAGACATTTCGCATAATGGGTCTTTGGTTGTCCTCTCTCCACATTGTCACCTAGTGAGGCATTTTTATCCCACCTAGTCCTGGTGACGGGTAGAGGCAAATTATTAATGCATCCTTCTTGACCCTACCTGAAGGTCCCTTAGTCCCGTGCCTCTTTGTTCAAGATGCTCTTCACTCTCAGACACTTAATACAGTGTTCTCCTCTGACTGCCCTAGAATGAGCAGAGATTTTATGGACCTACCTGATAAATCTGCCTGGACACCATGCTTGACTACATATTTCTAATAAATCTGTTAAGAGGCTGGCTGCCTTCTCAGATCCACCGAGGGAAGGAAAGTATAAGCCTTCTCTTTTGTCAAGCTTTTACCCTACCTGGTGTTCCATTACCCCAAATCCATCCCACTGAAGGAGACTCCAGTGATAAGAGAGAATTTGAAGATCTTGCTTCTCCATGAATTATCATTTTTGGTCCAGAGATAATAATATTTGATTAAACAGATAAAGGAGAGAAAGAATGGGAAAAGTGGCTCTCTCCTAAGTAGTCTCAAATCTGTGGTCTTAGGTCCTTATGGCCTTAGATTTTGATACTCAATACTAAGATTTTTTTTAATGTCCCCCTTTGAAATTTAACTTTTCTTTGTTTCTTTCAACCATCTTACTTGACATTGAGGACATGGATGTAATAGTCTAGTTTAATGGAGAAGAAACATGGGGTAAAAACAAATTATCAGAGTAATGCATATTAATACCATTACTGATATATCAGAATATCATTATGCTTCATAAGTAACTACAAGATGTGATAAATATTATAATGGGGAGTGCTGTGGTCACATGGAGAAGAAAGGATTGTTGTCCAAATACTGGTATTATGAAGTATGTAAAAATTAACAATAGATGTAATGCCTTCTCCCTGTTCTGCCTACACCTAGAGTTTCTTCCATGGGAAATGCCTACATTTATGGATTGTAGTTCATGGGAAAGTGTATGTATCTAGAATTATATCTCATTTAGCTTTTCATATTAATCAGTTTTGTCCTGAATGCACATACAAGGTTTTGGAGAGAGAGTATCATTATTTACTTAAAAGCAAATAACAATCATATGGTTCCTTACATTACAATTCTTACTCCTGGGAAAGTGCGATAAAGTCAGATCAAAAGTTCTGTCTGTACAGAAATGTTGAAAAAAATGAATCTGGATATTTATATAGTAGAGACAGAAAGTAGTTCCCCTTTTGTACTATAAAGAGAGAGAAAGAGAGAAAGGGAAACCTTTCTTCCTTGGGGAAGTGTGGAAAGACTCCTGCATTCTCATGTTAACCTTTAGAATATAAATAAATCCCTCAGAGGGCCAGATAATCCCAATGCCTTCAGCTTTGCCACTCAGAGGTGTCTTCGAGCTTCTAGACCTCAGCACCCCTAAAATGGAAACACATAGCTCCAGAGCTAGTAATTATCTTTGAACTTGAACTATCTATAGTGCAATTTATTTTTCAGGGCTTGATTTTAGTGCAGGATCCAAAGTTTCAGTAAAATTTCAGTAAAAAAAACATTATTTAACTAGGCAGAAACACAGATTTTTTTCTATACTGCACATTTCAGATGCCATTGCATGTAAGGTACAGGAATTATATTTGGTATTTAGAGTTCATTCCCTCTAAACATAGGAATCATCCTCAACTTCCAGAGATCTCAGTTGTCATGATCTAATATTTATTTTTAAGAATTCATAAACAAAATCCCATATGTTGATCTTCCCAATAACTTTCTTGTCTGAGTGCGGACTTGAATCAACATCCAATTAAGCATTAAGTATAATAGGGTTCTGGAATCCAGAGATGATTTCCTTTTGGAAGACCAAGCATGAACTATGGCAAAACTAATTTTATTTTATTTTTTACTATAGCTAACATAGACTCTCATATAACCTTTATAAATAAAATACAATATATTTTCTTAAAAATCAGTCAAATTTCACACTGGTAATAAAGGTATAGTTGTATCTCTTTATAGTTTTAATTTGCATTTCTCTGACGGCTAATAGTTTTCAAAATATTTCATGAACATATTGACCATTAAGTTATCTCGAGACTTTGATAAAAAACCATGTGCTTCCTATGAAAAAAATAACGTATATAAATGAAAAACATCTTCCACATGATTTCAGGGTGTTCACAGAACCCTGACGCCCTTCCCTCCTTGGACTCTTGGCCAGGGCTTGACCATGGCTGTTGATGTATTTTCCAGCTACAACTCTCCAGGCATTCTGCCTCACATCTTGTGTCTTAGCAGTCTTGAAAACCTTGAGTTGCCCTGCCCAGTTTGGTTATATGTTATCTGTATTCCCTTGAAATGTCATACCTTCTTTGTACCCTGATTTCTCAACCCTTACTCTCCTTTCAGTCCTTAGCTCACAAACTTTCTCCTCCAGGGAAGTTTTCATTGATACTGGCAATCTCCTCTTTTTTTGGCAAGTGTCTCCTAATACCCTATCCCTATTCTTGTTACCAAACTTACTATATTCACTATAATTATGTGTTTATTTGTGTGTCTCCCCACGTTGTGAACATCTTGAAGTCAGTGACTGTCATAGTCATGTGTTAAACAGAGTGTAAAGCACATGGTTGACACTCTAATGATTGTTGAATGAATAAATGAAAAACAAAATATTTAACTTAAAAATCATTTTGCCAGTAGTGACTACTTCTTTAGGTCTGAATTTCCAGAATTCAATGACTAGTGTAGTTGATGTGGTCTAAAAGAAAAAAAAATTTAAATATCCTGGACGATTTTGGAGGGAGGCAGAAGTGAGCTGTCTTGTGACAAACTAATGGTTTAGTTTTGGATAATGGATAATGATTTAATTTTATTTGGAATTTAATATTAAAGAAGATATCTTCATCCTTTTTTTGCTTTGATAGAAGTCTCTTCATATTTGCATAATGGTTCTTACCTCAAAGAAGTTTGTTTTTCAAGATGTATGTTTGTCTCTGGATAATATAAACTCAAGTCAGTTTTCATGCTGTTGTTTTGTTTCAATGGTGCAAAATGTCTGTTTAATAAATCCTGTTAACTTGGATTTTGGGAGTCAGATCATTGACCAGAAAGTGCTGAAATAGGATCTAACTTGAGAAATGTTATCATCTGATGTTAGTTCTTGGGCTAGCTCCGTTTTGTTTTCCCAAAAATCCATAGACAGCTAAAGGCAGAAGTGTGGCAGAAACTAGTTTTTCTCAAGAGCAGGGCAACAATTCTGCCACCAGCTGTTAAGCTCGTGTTTGTTCTGTGGAAAGAAAAGGTTACTCCTCAGCTGTGATGAATGTCACATTCTCCCTCACCAGAGAGAGTATAGGCTGCTGGATATTATCCCATCCAAGCAAATACAATTCTGTTTTGAAAACAACAATTCCAGCTGGTGTTCAAGTACAAAGCTTCCTTGGACAGGGCTGAACTATCACTCATCTCTGCCCCAAGGCACAGTGGCTTTCCCATTTACTCATTCATCGAATTATATGTTTTGAAGGCTTTATAGCAAATCCTTAGCTGAGCACAGTGGGTAAATAAAACTGAAAGAAGCATTCATTCCTTTTGAAACATATACTAATAACTATATACGAATAAGTACTTGTAGTTTCTTCTAGCCATGTTGCCTTAATCTATTTATTGCTGATGATTTTGCCTTAAGAGTTAGTGAAAGAGAAATAAGGAAAATGTGAATTTATCATTTACTTTTTAAAAAATACATCTTCAGTATTTTTCCCTCTCTACACATGTCAGAATGCAATTGTTCTATTTTCACGTTTGCTCCACGAGGAATTCTCTTTGCACCGTTGATTCTCCCCTAGTGCTTTGACCCACTACCTCTATCAGCTTGTTACTTTTTTCCTTCTTTGTCTTGTTGTGAAAGACTCCCTTTTCTCCTTGTATAGCTCTTTTCCCTACTACAGCACCACCGAGCTGCTCTGTCTGGAAGAAATACTTCAAAAGGCTCATGTATCCAATCTATTCTGCTATTTCTAGATGGTAAGTGTGACTGGGTTAAAGAATTTAAAGTAGGCCAGCCAGCAATATTTTTGCCAATCCAAGCCAATTTCCAAACATCCTGACAAGAGAATTGAGCTTTAAAAAATAAAAAAAATAAACCTCTTAATGCTCTGTGTTGGCGGAGTGTGAATGTTAAGTGGGGATCTGAGAAAAAAAAATTGTCATAATTCTCCTGCTCAAAATTCTTTGTGTGCTGGAGGGAACTCCCGGTGCCACCAATACTTTTTCTAAATGTTGACCTTGAAGTATCATAAAAATTGTAACAAAACACCAAGGGTAAGGGAAAAATACAGTTTACCTGTCTTATCAATCATAAACCAATTATATTTATTCTGGCATTAACCAATGTTGGAGGGGGAGAACTGTTTCTAAATACATGGGTACATTGAATCACTCGCAAGCAACATACAGGGTCCTTACTGAGTGCTGAGTCTTGTCTAGGCACTACGAGAAGCACACATCCTGGCATAGAAGTAGCAAAAAATAGACATGAGTAGTTTTATGTAAGCAGTAGTACATGTAACTCAATTGAAGCTCAGCTCACAACTCCTTGAAAAGTTTTCATAGATTTTTACCAAGTCAGTGCATTAACAACATTTGATATGTACTTTGAGAAGTGTTACAGTGTTTTATGATTTTTGAGGAATAATCTGTTAATAATAAACATAATGGTTATTGACATTCTCTTCCTACTACATAAGCTTTTGCAGAAAATATTTTGATTCATGATTATAATTACCAAAGCATAAAATCAACACATGGTATGTTTTTAAATTATTTTGTATGGGCTCCTCTTAATATCAAATAATATGAAATAATCACATAGGGTCATTTTTCTGAGAGCCTTCAGGTTAGAAAGTATGATTTTAATTTCCATACCAAATGCAAGAAAGATGAGGGGAACGACAGTGGCGTATCCTTGTTGCAGTAAGTTCTTACATCAGGCATAGTACAGGGTTCTAAGTCATCTCAGGGCATAATTGTGACGCAAATTTCTTTCATAACTGCATGCTGTGCAGACAAATTTACTAGTTCTTTGGACAACTACTATTAGCTGTTTTACATATTCTTCAGTTAGGAGGCCAGGGTGAGAGCATGAAAATAGCTATTAGATTATCTGCTTGTTTCAATGGAAAAGTTAAACTGAGCCTTTTTGATACAAGGTTTTACATCTTTAACATGATGAAATCGTATTTGATGACTTAAAAAAACCGGGTCCAACCAACAAAAACCTAGATGATGTTCAAATGTTTACAAAGTCATGTAATCGTATGGACAGATTTATATGTGTCGGGACATTTTTGTCAGGCTGTTGCCCAACTAGACAGGACTTTCCCTGCACACCTCTGTCTTGCCCATGAATATATTTGCTGCATAACTGAGAAAAGCATAGAAAATTAGGAATAGAGTTTATCATGAGATAAAGGTGAGGAAGCAGAGCTGACAAAGGGAGTCAGACTTCTGTCTTCTCTCTCTTGGACTAATTTTTAGTGATTGTGTGCAACTCTGGGCTCAAGCACCACTCCTTCAGGGGACACAGCGACAAAGGGCGGCGTGGAAAAAGGCGCCCCTTCCCTGCTCTTCCGCCCCCCAGCTCTGCTCTGCACCTCCTCGCTCTCGCCACCCTTCCTCTATGCTCCCCGCTCCAGTCGGTCCCAGTAGAAATGCAATACAAACATGCATGCCGTCACGTACCTAACTTTAAATTATCTAGCAGTTACATCAACAAAGTCCAAAGAAAGATACCATTAATTTTAATATGTTTTATTTAACCCAATATATTAAAAATATTATCATATGAATGTGTCATTCATTTAAAAGTATTACTGAGATATTTCACTTTCCTTTTTTTCGCCAAGTCTTTGAAAAACCTAATGTGTTGGATTTCATTCTGCACAAAAAAGTGCAGAAGAGCCCTGCGGCCAGCAGCTACCATCTGGACACGCAGCTCTCTCTTCTTTAGTCTCCTTGAAGCACTTCCTCTTCCCTGATGTTTCCATTTTTCTCTAACTTCGTCACTTCTTCTGTGCAATTTTCTGGCTTGAAACATCCTTCCCTCCTTCTGTCTGTCCTCCAACTCAACCTTATTGGTCTTGGTAAATCGAGTTTTGTCCTTTAGGACTGTCCTTGGCTATCGGCACATTCAGAAAGCCTTCCCCGAGCCCAGCACAGGTTATACAGCTCTCTGCGGTCCTGTGCTCATCCCACTGGTCAACGTGTCCGTGAGGTCTATGGGCATGTCAGAGTTTTGTGTTTCACAAGCCAAAGGTCTGGTAAGAAATAATTAAAATATAATAAATCATAAACTTCTTGAGGCCAAAGGTTTTCTTATTCATTACTATATACACAGAAGTATGCCCAGTAACTGGAACAGACTAAACACACAATACATGGTAGTGGAATAAATAGGAAAGGATCACAAATTGAAACTTATTTAAACTCTCATCCTGTCTCTAAGGATTCAATAGCAGCAAGCTTTTCTGCTCGGAAATTATATTCTCTCCTCAGTGATGAACAAATTGATATCTGCCAATATCTGTTATTCCCTAGTTTATGAGTGATTCACAATAAATAGAAGCACAATTTAGGTAATTTTGTCAGTTTTATTTCTATAAGAGTATGTAAAACTATTTATTATCTAGCTCTGTGAGCTAAATCTCAGAAAATTCCTTTTTTTATTTATCATATGCCAGGTGCTGTGCCAAATAGCCTGCGAGTATTATCTGACTTGTCCACAAATCCTAAATATATCTTATGGGCAATCTTTTTTAAAATCTCTAGTTGTAGTAAAACAGTAGAGTATTAAGAATAGATTAAGATACACACAGTCTGGGTTTATATCCCAGCGTCAGTCTTTCCAGCTATTTGACCATTGCCAAGCCTCTTGATTTCATGGGTTGTTGTGTAGAAATATTAACTTTTCTCCCCTCCCACCCAAACGTGAGGTTTATGTCACCACCACGTGACCATGGACGTGACCATGTACCTTGCTGTGGCCAATAAGATATTATCAGAGGTGGTATAAGCAGAAGCTTGAAAAGCCCTTGTGAATTGTTTATACTTTGCACCCGCACCATTTCCAAAAGAAAATATTCCCAGAGCCTTCCAGTCCAACCCAGCCAAGCTATGCCTAGCTGACCTAACAATTGACCTACCTAGTCAAGAAAATATATTATCATCAGTTTAAGCCATTGTATTTTGGAGCAGTGTAATATGCAGCATTGTCATGTCAATTCCTGTTTTCACATTTGTGAAATAGAGAAACTAACCACATATACCTCATAGTGGTATTGAAACAGTTAAATGTGTTGATTTATGTAAAGGCTTAGAAAAATTCTTGGCCTCTAGAAAGCAGTATGTATGTTAGTTATAATTTGTAAGGTAGAAAAAACATGATTAGCCAAAGAGATTTTTAAGTAACTTGCTTAAAATCAATTGATTGCAAATTATTGAAATCTGGTTCTGAATTCACTAGACTTCCTCAGATATCGCAAACTTTGTCCGTTCACAATGTATTAGAAAATTGGAGAACCTAACTCATGGAAACTATTCTTAAGAAATGGTCACAATACATATTTCAAGTCAGACAGAACGTAATCTCATTCACTGAACGAAAGGGTTCTCTGGGAACCAGACACCCCACTAGGCGTGAAGAACGTGAAAGTAGATTCAAGAGGGTTTCTGTCTAAAATGACAGCAAAAAAGGAAATCTAGCCCCTCCTTTGCCACTTACTATTAATGTGATCTTGAGTAATTAATGTTTCTAAGCCTCAGTTTCCTCACCTTTACAACTGGGATGGTATTACTTGTTTCTGATAGGCTTTTGTGGGAATTAAATGAGGTGACTTAGGTAACAGGAGCTGTCGCATTCTAGGCAGCTAGAAAATACTATTTAATAGTTTTTCTTTTCTCTCCTTTCCCCCCCTTTCTCATGAGAGTATTCTCACAGCTCTTTATGTATCTAATGAAGCCTAAGTAAAATTAAATTTCCTAACAACACCTCACAAGAGAAGAGAATTAATTAAAAAGATGCTCCGGGAGAATTACTTAAGTACACTCAATTGTAATTACGGAATTCAAATCCCAAGTAAATAAAAACAATTTAATCAAAATTAACTTGTGTGACGGGATCAGAAGTGGCTCTATCAAGCTGTAAGGACAGGTATTTTCATTTCAACTTCATGGCATCACTCATTAGGTATCTCTGTTCTTGCATCGTCCTCTCCTCAACACTAAGGACTTGAGAAAGACCAGAAGTGTATCACTTCAACAACTCATTTGAATACTTTGAAGTGCTAATCCCTAATTCTGTGGCAGAAAATAATAGTTAACTCACTCAGTATTCATCTTCAACCTCTTTTTCCGTGCCTTCCTCTACTCTAGGAAAGAGAAAACAACAGATGTTTCTTCACCTTCTTTACAGCTAAGGGAGGCCATGAGTTCTGTCCAATTAGATGTAAGGGGAAGACTGCAGATGGGTTTCTGAGCAGAATTTTATTGTTCTATAGAAAATGGGCCATTCCTTCTTTTTCTCCCTTGAACATAATTCTAGCATTGAGTTTTCATTAACTCAACTCAGCTCCTTGATGCTGTTAAGGGATGGCATTCTAAATATTCAGACATAATTTGTACATGGGCACCAACCACTCAGAAAAGAAAACAAACTGATTGAAAGGAGGCTATCCAGTTCAACAGACATGGCAAAGCACTGAGAATTTGCACTAAAATCACTGATATGTTACAAGAAGTTTGGACTGAATCTCCAAACATCTTCAGCAACTCTTATCTCTTATGTACACTTCTGCTTGTACCTAGAAACAAACAAAAACCAAAAACAACAAACTTACTACCAGAATCTGCAAGTGACACAGCACTCTGTAAAAAGAATTATGGTAATGTAAATAAAATCAGCAGCGTCTACTTTAAACTAACAGGCATTATAACATTGAGATGATTTATACGAATGCATCCTCTGAGAAAGGCTAGTTAAATTAATATTTCCAACACCATTACTTTGAAATCATTTTGAACTAAATAAAAACAAAGAAGGAAGATCTGTATAACTCTGTGCTTACAATTAATGCTGTGCTGTGCACTAAAATTTTATTAAGATAGATCTCATCATTTTTTACCAGTTTTTTTTTTAATGAAGGAAGTGTGTAGTTCAAAGGAACATTTATTTGAAAAATGGTTAAATTCAGTCAAACATATGCATAATAATCAATGGTTACTGGCTAGTTGCCTAAACAATAATATCCAAACATCTTAATGTCTGCTTGCAATTTCTTTCTCTCTTTACATCTGCCCGCTATAGGCTTTTTCAGCCAAAACTCACATGAACTGCATTGCACAGACCCTTGGGCATGTTTCTTCAGCTCTTCGAACCCTCAAATTTCCTCACTTGCAATCTGAAGATGATAATGACCACCTCCTTGTTCTTCTGAAATCTGCTGCTTTTGAGCACAAAGAATAGTGCTTGACAGAGAGAGAATGTCATGAATCTTCATTTCATTTCACATCTAATTTGAATTATCAGCGACTATAGGTGAATGGCTGTTGAATTGAATCCACTCTTCCATTTCAAAGTCTTTTTTGATGTAGCAATCCCTCCGAGGTCTCTTCTTCACTGCAGTAATTGGGCACCCTCTTTACACAGCAAAATAGGCACGCAGCCCATGTTGTATTGTGTACTGCCTCTTAGGTGGGCGTCCTCCGTTAGAATGGAAACTGTAACAAGTGATTATTACTGCTAGTGATTAATATTCATGCTCCCTCTATTCCTATTGTTTCACACTGTGCTTTTCACAAGGAATATAAATATTTGTGGCAAAATGCGTCTTGTTATAGAAACAAACGTGATTTTAAAAAGGCCAAAGTCAACTACCTAAATGTTTCAAATGGAGATTTACTGATTGGAACAACATAATAAAGACCAAATGCATTCCTGGATCTCAGAAGGCAACCAAAGCCTGTTTGAAAATTAGGTAACTTATTTTTCTCCTGCAGTAATAAAGCTGTGTCTCTACCAAGGAATAGCTTCATGGTTTCTATTGTGTTGGCCAAAAAGTTAATTTGTTTTTATTCTGTACAATGACTCTAGTAGCACTTAGCTGTCTTTAACTTCATTCAAAACAATTTTGTTAGACTGTATAGTGACAGCTGTCATATAGGCATGCATTAAAAAAAATTATCAAAATTGGTGAATTTTTGTGCAGTCATTTTAATTTTGAAGATGGAAGAAAATATACAACATTTTCACCTCAATATGCTTTATTATTTCAAGAAAGGTAAAAACACAACTGAAATGCAAATATTATGCTTTATCATTTAAAGAAAGGTAAAAACGCAACTGAAATGCAGCATAGGAAATATAGTCAATAATATTGTAATAACTTTATAAGGGGCTGGGTGGGTACTGGAAATATCAGGGGAACACTTTGTATTCAAACAAATTTTAAATTACTTGCAAATGAAAAAACTCCCTAAGAGGACCTACAATTTTAAATTACATGCATCTTCAAATAAATAATCTCAAAATAGTATTCTTTTACTGACCTGGAGAAACCAAATTGAGAGATACTTAAAATTTCCATTTTTTGAAAAATGCTCTCAGAAAGCCCTAATCAAAGCTTTCTTTTTATTAACTCATGTTCCACAAAATTTTTTCTTTACTTATGTCACTTGCAATGTCATATGAAGATAGAATTTCTTCAACCAATTTTAAAACAGCAACATTTTAGTACAGCATAGGAAATGTAGTCAATAATATTGTAATAACTTTATATGGTACCAGGTGGGTACTGGAAATATCAGGGGGAACACTTTGTAAAGTATGTGATTGTCTAACCACTATGTTATTCACCTGAAAATAATACTAAATGGCAGAGACAAATGTATTTGAAAAAAATAAATTAAAAAAATGTTATTGCAAAAAAAACTGTAATGGGAAAAAATAAAAATTTTTAAATAACAACATTTTAAAAAAGATTTTATTTACTTATTTTTAGTTAGAGGGGAAGCGGGGAGAAGAGGGAGAGAAACATCAATGTGTGGTTGCCTCTCATGCACCCCCTACTGGAGACCTGGCCTGCAATGCAGGCATGTTCCTTGACTGGGAATATGAACTGGTGACCCTTTGGTTCACAGGCCAGTGCTCAATCCATGGAGCCACACCAGAGAGGGTTAAATAGCAACATTTTAAGAATATGACTAGATTGTTGTATTTCTTGATACACAATAGCGATTGTTTATTTAGAAAAGAAATTAGTAAAAGTCATCAAGGTGTAAAAATACAATTCTCTTCAAAATCAATGAGCAGAATCCTATGAGAAAGTAAGGAGGGGAGTGTCTAGAATGCATGCTACTTAAAATTTACATTGTACAAGTTAATATGTATTAATGCATGCATATACTATATATAATTCTCATGTTTACATAAAATCAGTTAGGTCTTACTATTGTTAGTTTATGTGGGGTAAGAGCATTTTCTCTCATAATTTTGATAACTAGTGTTTTCCCTCCTGCAATAGACTGACTAGCTTAAATCATTCTTTAAGCATTTTAAAACATTAAACATCAAAATACTAAGCTTAGTAACATTTAACAACATGAATGTTATATTTTTTTTGTTCTAATGGATGCCTCACCCGTAACAGTAGAAATCCATATTCGAGCATTCACTCTAAATCTGATTCCATTCTGCTCACTCCACACAAATAAATTGACTGCCTGATCCAGATATTATCCTTAATGATAAAATGATTAGTTGAAGATTACTGCAATCACAATTATCAAACAATCCACACCCAATTTAGGAAACCATTAACCTTTGTATAAATCTATTTTAAACAGACTACAAAATAATATACAAATTGAATTAGAGAGTATTTGCGGTCTTTCTTCCAAGGACCTGATAAAACCCATGGCGACGGTGGTTTAGCAGTTGTTTCTGTTCTGGGTCTATTCACTTTCTCTTGATCAGCTTTCACCTGTGTCTGTGTTGTTCTTGCTTCTTCTTTGGGTCTGGTGACAGTCCCTGAGTCAACCTTGTGTAGCTTGGCCTCTTGCCATTTCTTCTGTTTAAAAAGTTCAGTCATTAAAGTTCAGATTCTCATCAAATATGTGTTTTTGCATCTGGCCACTTCTCTTCCTGTTTGCTGCAGTGCAGTCTGTGTAAACGCCGGAAGTGCAGGTCCCCTCGGATTCCTTGAGAAGCCCTGGCTTCCTCTCTGGAGTGCCTTGGAATGCGTGGCTCTGAAATGCCTTCTTTGCCAGAACGATGGATGTCTTAAGACGTCCTGTGTTTTTGAAGGGTGAGAAAATTGTTGAGTGCATCCCTGCTTCTTTTCCGTCATCCATTGTGAACTTAGCTCAATCACTCCTTAAGCACACACTTTTTGAGCACTTACTGTATGTTCAGAGACTGCATCAGATTCTGGAAATATAGCATCAAATCAAAGAAAAATCCCTTTCTGCTGCTCACTCCAGATACAAGTAAACTGACTGCCCTTCATGTCTTCATACATCTTAACTGGTAGTGGTAAAGAGGACAATAAGAAATAAGTAAAACATAGGATGTAGCAGAGAAGGATGAGTACTGTAGAGGGAAGAAAGCAGAGAAAATTGATAGGTAGGACCAGGGTGGAAACTTTGCAAGTGTTAACAGAGAAAGGAGGGAAATGCCCCAGCCTTGCTGAAGCAGCCAATGCAAAGTTTTTTTACATTGCAACTTCCTGCATTGCTTTTTTCTCCCTGTGTTTCACATTGCATTACTTGTTATTATGTATTAAGCAATAAACTGTTATGTTCCTCCCTGACTCAAGGAACAACAAGGAAAAAGTTTCTCAATTCCTTTTACATCCTGGTAGCTGTGGACTTCAAAAAGAGTATGTTTTCCCCAGGGAAAAGTCATTCAAGTTGAATCTGATTAAACATCTGTATCAAAATCTCCTGGAATATGTTCAAAATTCAGATTTATCAACTGCATCCCAAATCTATAGATATGGACCTCTGGGGCATGAGTTCACGGTGCCCAAATATGTAAGCACTTCATGCAGTGATCTTTATGTGTGCTATTTAAGGCTAAGTAAATGGTTTATAGTAACCTTAGGCCCAGACAACAAGGCCCTGTCCTGGCTCTGGACTTCAAGGGGTTTGCTCTGCTGGGCATGGCAGGCTGGGCTCTCTGGGAAACAATCGTTGAGACAGAACTTAGCACAGAAGGACTCGTAAGGAGAGCCCTTGTGATCAACACCTGTGGAAGTGAGGGAATGAAAGCAAGACAGGGCACTGGGGCTGCCAAATTGTACCTCAGGGTCCAAGAGAGCCTTGGCTGACCATAGGGGACACTTAGGAATTTAAAATCAGTGTTGTCCCCAATGGGGAAAAAAGGACTTCATATTCCCACTTTAATTTATCAGTGGAGATGGCTCCTCAGGAAAGGGCCTGGCCTGGGGCTAGCTGTCTGTCTGTCTGTCTGTCGGTGAGACCATTCCGGAGAGGGCTGAGCGCCGCAACTGCGGGACAGCAAGTCTTTGTCTGACGGACGATCTGAGTGGTGCATCCTCAGTTCCACCACATTTTGATTGTCCCTGTCTCTGCCCTTTCCCACTGGCTGCATACTTGTGGGGTCAAGGAGGGATGGCCACCTAAAGCCTTCACCATCTGCTCCTCTAGACCCTACTCTGTATAACTAGGATCCTGAATTCACTGTTCAACAACTCTCAAACCTGTGGGCAGGGCGTGTGTTGGCTTCTTCCCTAGAGCAGACAGCACTACCCCATTGTGTCCATCCCTAGCCCAAAGGAATGGTCAATATGTAGCTGTTCATGGGTGAGACAGAGCTCCCACGTGCAGGCTGGCATTGCTTATGCTTGTGTTCAAGGTCAGTCACAGTGCGGAACTGGGCTGGGAAGAGAAGGAAGCAGGCTGTCTGCTAGGGTCCCAACTGCTCAATTCCAATGTGGACTTTTGGGTTTTCATGTTGGGATATATGTTCAGGAAGGATGCTAGAACGTATTTTATTTAACAGTTTATTAGTTTGATTGATAACTTTCTATTATTTAGATGTTGAGTGTATGACTCTTCATTCACACTTTCTCCCCAGGTTCTGAAAAATATAATTTGCAGGCCTGAACAAAATAGTTTTCTATGATAAGAGGAAAATAAAATATTGGAAATTCTTTTATTCACACCCTTTAAATAATCATAGATGAGCAAGCTAAGGCACTGCAGCAGTGAATTACTCTGAAGGAGTAATCTATTAAGTAGAAGCAGTGTGAGCTTCTAGCTCTTACCTGCCAACTTAAAGCAAAGAGCGTTTTGCATTCTAAATATTAATTATGTTGGTTTCATTTACATTAGGAGCCAATTAGGGTGGAGGATTGTGAGGATCCTATTAATACATGATTCCAGGTGCTTCCTACAGAATTGTCCACAGAAGCTCTCCCAAATGTGAACCTAAATTAATAGTCAAGGAGTCACTTTTATGCTGAAGCAAGAAAAGTACAAACAAGGAGAGTGTGCGTCCCACGGGAAGCCAAGGTTTGGGGTTGAGAAGATGGCACTACCCCTGCAGGCGAGGCTCTGCTGGAACGTGGTGACCTCAGTGCAGTTTTTCCTCCTCCAAAAACTAAAGTGATTGTTTTTATTGTTTTTGTTTATTTATTTGTTTTAATTCCTGGAAGCTGGGGAAATGGGTGCCTCCGTCCTGAAAGAGTGGTGGGGCTGCCTCTACTGAATATACTTATGTATCTATTCACCCACCCTTATACGCCTCCACCTTCCACTCGCACTCACTCACCATGTTCATTGAGTACCATTGTTAGTCACTATCTTAGGGGCTGGAGATACACAAGAGCACAGCGCTGCCCCATGACGGATGTGTTCCCGTAACAGAGCGGATACTCCGTTTCAAACAGTGATAACTGCTGTGAAGGAGCAATAGCCAAGATAAGGCAGACAGCAAATGATAAAAGATGTCATTTATATACTGTGCTCATGGATGACCTTTTTACCCAGGTTCTTTTCCTGTTTTAATTTTTAAACTTTTTTTTACCTTTTGAGCCCATTCACCCAATTCTCCCATGCACCACCACCCTCGTCTGGCAACCAACTATCTGTTCTCTGTATCTATAAGCTTGGTTTTGTTTTTAGATTCCTTATATGAAGATCATATGGTATTTGTCTTTCTCTGTCTGACTTATTTCACTTGGCATAATGTCTTTGATGTACATCCATGTTATCACAAATGTCAAGATTTCAATATTTTTTATGACTGAAAAATATTCCATTGTAAGTGTATACCACATCTTCTTTATCCATTAATCCATAGATAGACACTTAGGTTGTTTCCAGATCTCAGCTATTGTATATAGTGCGGCAATGAACTTGAGGATACATATATCTTTTCAAGTTTGTATTGTCATTTTCTTCAAGTCAGTACCCAGAAATGGGATTGCTGGATCATGTGGTACTTCTACTTTTAATTTTTTAGCAAACTTTTTACTGTTTTCCGTAAGGGTTGCACTGATTTACATTCCTACCAATGGTGCACATGAATTCCCTGTCCTTCACCTCCTCACCAACACTTACGATTTCTAGAGTTTTTTATAACAGGCATTCTAAAGGTGTGAGGCAGTATCTCGCCGTGGGTTTTTTTAATGGTTCATTTTTATTGTATTTTTCCATTATAATTTATCTGCCTTATACCCTCTTCTACCTCCATCCACCCCTCCCCCCACCGCAATCCCTACACGGTCATTGTGGTTTCGATTTGCATTTCCGTGATGATTAGTGACGTTAAGCATGTTTTCATGCATTTGTTGGCTATCTGTATGTCTTCTTTAGAAAAATATCTAGGTCAGATTCTCTGCTCATTTTTTAATTAGATTGTTTCTTTTTTGCTATTGAGTTGTGTGAGATTGTTATATATTTTAAATATTGAACCATTTTCAGATATATGATATGCAAATATTTTCTCACACTCAGTAGGTTACCTTTTCATTTTATTGATGGTCTCTTTTGCTATGCAAAACCTTTTTAATATGATATGGTCCCACATGTTTATTTTTGTTTTTGTTGCTTTGTCTTTGGGTATAAAATCTAAAACATGATCACCAAGGCCAATGTAAAGGAGCTTATAGCCTATGTTTTCTTGTAAAAGTTCTATGGTTTCTTTTTTTCTTTCTGATTCTTTAATCCATTTTTAGTTAATTTTTGTGTATGGTATAAGAGCATGAGTGGTCCAGTTTCATTCCTTTATATGTCACTGTCCAGTTTTCCCAACACCACAAACTGAAGAGATAGTCCTTTCCCCATTGCATATTTTTGGCTTTTTTGTCATGAATTAATTGACCATCTATGCATGGGTTTACTTCTGGGATCCCTATTGTGTTCCACTGATCTGTTGTGTCTATTTTTATGCCAATGAAATACTGTGTAAATTAGTATAGCTTTGCAGTAGAGTTTGAAACCCAAGGGCATGATGCAGATAGCTTTGTTCTTTCTCAAGATTGCTTTGACTAATGGAGTTCTTTGGAGGTTCCATACACATTTTAGGATTGTTTGTTCTATTTCTGTGAAAAATGCAAAATTAAAATTTTGATAGGAAATGCATTGACGCTGTAGATTGCTTTAGGTAGTGTGGACATTTTAAAAATAATAATTCTTCCAATCCATGAACACAGAATATCTTTTCATTTCTTTGTGTCCTTTAATTTCTTTTTCTTGATGTGTGGTAGTTTCCAGTATATAGGTCTTCCTCCTCCTTGGTTAAATTTATCCCTAGGTATTTTCTTTTTCAGATACAATTTTAAATGGGATTTTTTAATTTCTCCTTCTGGTAGTTTGTTATTAATGTATAGGAATGCAACAGATTTCTGTATATAGATTTTGGTTCCTCCAACATTACTAAATTTACTAGTTCTAGCAGTTTTTGCTCCTTGTACATGTCATCTGCAAATAGTGACAGTTTTACTTCTTTCTTTCTAATTTATTTCTTTCTCTTGCTTAATTGCTTTAGCTAGTACTCCTAGTGCTATGTTCAATAAAAGTGGCAAGAGTGGGTGGGTATTCTTGTCCTTTTACTGATCTAAAAAGAAAGGCTTTTAGCTTTTCATCATTGAGTATGATGTTAGCTGTGGGCTTGTCAAATGCCTTTTCTGCATCTATTAAGAGGATCACATGATTTTTACCCTTAATTTTATTAATGTGGTGCATCACATTGACTGATTTATGGCTTTTGAGCCAGCCTTGAATCCCTCGAATAAACATCACTTGATCATGGTGTGTGATCCTTTTAATGTATTTTTGAATTCTGTGTACTAATACTTTGTCAAGGACTCCCCTATAACCTACAACCTCTGATTCTCTACTATTGATTGGCACACCTGCATCACCTTCTATGAGAGAAGCAACTCGAGAGCTCTTTAGTCACACAGAAAGAACAAAGTGTCTGTCTTCATGACACATTTATTTACCTTAGTATTCTAGTCCAGGCTGTCCATGGACTACACTTTGAGAAACTTTCTGTGGCATTTAGAAATAGTCATGTAGCTAACTCTCCCTTAGTGCCAGGGATACTCTGGATAGCATATAGTCTCTAACTTCCGTTTCCTGTGAGCCTCCCTTTGCTTCCAATCTGCATCTGATAGAATTGGAACCTTGTTTTGTTCTGCAACTGTGTGGATGAAGCTCTGACACACAGCCTAACAGTTAATGACTTCTTTAAATCCCAGTACTGCTGACTCCATTCCCTGGATCCACAGGGATGACACCTGTCTGACCTGGTGTGTCACCACCTGCCACCTGTGATTGCCCTTGGCCATGCCTTTTGGATGGTTTGCATGCCCATATTCATCTCTACAGTGTCACTCACCAATCTCTCTAATTCAAATGCTAATCCAAACACTGTTGGAGTTTGCCTCATCCCCTGCCTATTATTGGACTGTTCACTTAGCTGAAGCAAAACTAGTAACATCCTTTTAACAGTTTTTGCTTCTGCTGATTCTTTGTTGCAAATATTACTAAATTTCCATATCCTTATACCTGAATCTCCTGTTGTGAATAATATCTAAGCAATAAAAACCATAATGGGTAAAATTAAGTAGCTTATTAAATTCATTAATTATCTAGCTGAAAATAGGACATTGAAATAGAAGAAATCATGCATCTGTTCACTTGGCTTTTGTTTATTTGTTTTGTTTTGACTGAGGAGGAACAGTTTTATGGGAGAGAGCCCCGAATGGAAAACTATGGGTGACATTGAAATCGAGTGCTTGGGAAGCCTGGTAAAGGTATCAAGTCATACCTTTATGCTGATGGGAAAAAAAGAGTTGATGCAGTAAGAATAATGGGTATCCTTGTGCCCTTTCCCAAAGTTTCCTAGGACTCTGGTCCAAGCTCTGAATAAATCTTATTTAAAATCAATTGTACCCACTATTAACATCCCATTCTCTACAACTGGGTGACTATTGATCTCCTTCTAGCAGACTGAAATTTATTCCATAGAGAAAGTAGGGCAAAGATACTGTGAAATGAGGGATGCCAATTACGGCTGCAAACTGGATCTCCATCCTGAAAGAAAAGAGATGGAGATAAACAGTTGCCCACAATGCAATGCAATATACAGGTTGTGTATCATAGAAATGTACACCTGAAACCTATATAATATTTTAACCACTATCACTCCAGTAAACTTAATTTTTAAAAAGACAATTATGAAAAAGAAATAAACAATTGCATATTGCATACTGACACCTCAGTGGCCTTGTCCAGCTGGGTTCCTAGAACTCTGCCTGTTCATCTTGTCCAAGACCTGAAGGGTCCTTCTCTGAAGCCTCTGACCAACTGAAGGGAAGAGCTAATTATGTATGTGTTCCAATTAATGATGCATGGTTGTCTGCAGATTGTGCAGCGCTTCTCTCCTTTGTGCTTTCTGTAGTCTTCATATTTTATGTCATAAGCATGTATTTATGCCTCTGTAATAAAAATTAACATTCATTGATTAAGTACTTGTGTTGGGTGGACACTACACTAAGAAACTGAAATTCATTATCTCTTAATTTTCACAGTAATCTTATACATTCATTTTTATTTTTTTAATTTATTTTTTTAGAGTGAGAAAGGGGAAAGGACTAAGAGGGGGGTAGAGAGAGAGAAACATTGACTTATTTATGCATTCATTGGTTCCACTTATCCATGCATTCATTGGTTGCTTCTTGTATGTACCCTGACCAGAGGTTGAACCACAACCTTGGTGTATCAGGACAATGCTCTAACCAACTGAGCTACCTGGCCAGGGCCTAGCCTGTGTTCTCACTCAGTACCCTAAAACAGGGGTCCTCAACCTCCAGGCCGGCCATGGACCTTACTGATCCAGACCTGTGAGGATCCGGGCCACACAGCAGGAGGTGAGCTTGAATGTAATGCCTTTGAATCATCCTGAGACCATCGCCCGACCCCAGTCTGTGGAAAAATCGTCTTCCATGAAACCGGTCCCTGGTGCCAAAAAGGTTGGGGACTGCTGCTAAAATGCCTCAAATAAATTTAAAACTTATTTCTCAAAAAGAAAGGTTTCTATACCCCTCAAATTGTTCATTCTCTTTATTTTCATACCCCATTGTAAGAAGCTTTAAATTATATTTCATAACAATTTCTTATTTCTCCAATTTCTGACTTTGTAACTTGTTTTGGTTGTTTGCTTATTTAAACTCCACTACATTCTTTGAATCTGCTGCTTAGGACCTGACCTGAATGTGACTGACACAAATGGGTAGAAGTTCTGGGGGCCGTGGGTGACACCATTTGGGCGACAGCTGGAGAAAATCTTGGTAGAACATGGCAAGTGTGGCCAGAGAAGGGAGGGCTGAGGAGGAGGCTACAGGTGGTTGTGTCTGTACCTGATCCTCCTGTAAAAGCACCTGTATTCAGTTCATGCCATAAAATACTGTGCACCCCTTAACTATCATATTTCCAAATAACACATGAACAATGCTACAAAATTCTTTTAGGATAATGTTATTAGAATTGCAAGATCCAGAACCAGATGATTCCAGTTTTTAAATAACAATACATATGGGCTAACTGAATACGTATGTTAGAATTTTGTTAAAGTAACATTTGTTAAGTGGAGCATAGGGTGCCAGATGGCGAACCATGCTTCAGCAAGAGACCTTAAGAGAAATAAAAATGCAGAATTTTATTACTCACAGGTCCTGGAGAAGTACCCAGGACAATTCTGGGGACCACAGTGGCAGGTATAGGCAGAGTGCAGACAGGCAGGACCGGAGCACATGCCTTTATTAGGGTCTGTGAGCAGAGTGGCTTGGGGCTCCTGGGCTAAAGGTAGAGAGAAGTCAGTTCAAACCAAACAAGTGCCGCACAGAGGTTGTACCTACAGATCTCAAAAAGGGAAGGTATCGAGAGGCAGGGGAGCCTGCTGACCACGTAGCTGGCGGGGAGGTCACATCAAGAGTGTACATTCACTTGTGACTATACAGCCTGTTGTCCAGGGTATACGCTTGCATAAAGGGCTAGTGTTTGTTTCAAGTCCTTGCAGGCCACTTGGCTGAGAAAATTGGTGCCCAGGCAGGGATACCTGGGAGCAGATTCCTTAAAGTCTTAACAGAGTGTAAAACTACTGACATGAACATTTCTACAATGTAACAGCTCAGGCAGATCACTTTCAAATGAAGACAAAGTCACAGGTGCCCCTTCATGCTCAAAATTTCCAACCAGATTCCGGTATCCTTTCTTTAAAGATGAACAGACAAGCAAAACTCATTGAATATATAAGGAAAAACTTTAATATGACAGATAGGAACAGAACAAATAAACAGAAAAAACTACCGTAAGGGAACAAACAGATACTAACTGGGGAGAAAATAATTTTTTTAAATGTGAAAAGAAATAACAAAACTACATATCCTGATTCATATCCAAAGAGAAATAAGAAAAGGTACTACATCCATGTAAAGGAACAGAACACAATAAAAAGATATATTTAGAGAACCAAATAAGCTGTAAATATTAAAAATATAACATTAGAAAAGGAAGACTCAATAGGAAATTAAGGGGAAAGCCGCCATAAAATAGACAAATATTAGAAGTTCTGTTGTTTTTTTTTTAAAAGATAAAACAAAAAGAAGGTAAGTAGAGAACAGGTCTAGAAACTCCTTCAGTAGGAGTATCAAAAATAAAGAACAGGAAAAAAAAAACAGAGAGCATTGTATCGTCAAAAAAGTTTCAGGATTTTTTATAAAAACCAAAGACTATGAATTTTCAGTTTGAAAAAGCCCATAAAATGTCCATAAACATGGAAGAAAAACAGACCTAACTCAAGGCACTAGTAACAATGTAAAAAAAAAAAAATGAGTGTCAAGAGAAGATTCTGTAAACTCTGAAAGAAAGAAAAAATTTAATGCAAAGCAAAAACAGTAAGAAGTTAAAGAGAACCTTAACCATCTTTTGAACAAAGCAGAGATTTTCTTAAGACACACAAGCTCTAGAAAAGTTCATCTCCCATGTACCCCTGTAGGTGAGCTCCTTGGAGAAGCCCTACACAAACCTAGGAGGGAAGTGAGTGGAAGATGAGAAACATGGAAAAGAAAGGATACATCGGAGAATCAAAGAGAATTTTCAGGATGACGGTGATAGGCGGGAGAGTCCACTTTGACAGTTGTACCTTGTGAATGGAGGGCTATCAGTCTAGATTAATGCAAGTTGATGAATAATCTCCAAGAGTGTTTTCTAAATTACATAAAACCTAAAAAAGTATCTGACGCATCTGAATATGTCATAACAGTGTTGGTAAGCTACAGGGAACTTCCAACAAATCAGGATAATGGTGATTGACTTCAAGGTGTTTATCATCTGTGAGGTAAGTAGAGAAAACCAGAATAAAAATTAAAAATAACTGTAATATATAGTATCATGTGCAAATGCGATAAAAACAAACAATAAAGTAAAAATAGCATGGGGATAGAAAAATGCGGCAACAAATAAGATATGAAAAAACTCGTAACCCTGTTTGTCATATTTGACTCTGAAAAAAATGTGATGCCTTCCAAAAGGTCAATTTTCTGTGACTGAAGCTTTCCAAGAGAATTTTCTCTAGCCTTTGAAGATATCCCAAAAGAGTGCCCACCATGCTTTGGGCAATGTTCGCATCGTTAAAATGAATGCATAGGAGGCTTCCAAAGGAGGAAGAAGCATGTGGGTAGACGAGGACAGGTACGTGTGTTTCATAAATATTCTCACTAATGTATAATCATATAAAGTAAGTAAAATCACAGAATTTTAAAGCGAAGATTTAATAGATTCATGTCCTCATTTTGTTGAAGAGGAACTTGATAGGACACTTTTCATAACTTCTAAAATTCACCCAAAATTCTGAAGATGGCGTATGTAAGAGCTCAATTGAGACAAAAGTGCCCCCCCTTTTTTTTCCTGTTTTCCAATCTCCAAATTCAGAAGGGAGGGATGGGAGTGTAGCTAAATCTTTAAATCTTAAAAAACATATGTTTTACATTTAAAAGGTCAGCTCCAGGAAAGAACAGTTTGCTAAATTTTAGAAATCACAGTGGTTGTTTTTAAAAGTAACTATTCATCAATTAACATGTAAAAAAGAACTCCATAGCACTGACATTTACCTAATCAGAGTGATGACAAAATAATGAAGACACTCTTTTCCTCTTCAGTAGCTAAGATGATGATGAAGAGTTTTTTGTATCAGCCAGATAGGTGATAATTTTTTTCCTCCACATAATGGCTAGAACTGAATACATAAACACAATTAATGAAGAGCTACTATTTAATGACCCATTTCTTTTTTGGTGATACAACCTATAATTTTGCCAGAGTCTGAATATAGTGTTCCTTTTATCTAAGTTATAATTAAAAAATACAGAGTTCTTTGCATTTGCCAAAAAATGCATTCGAATTTTGCCATATTTAACATATATTTTCCTCAAATGTTGTATACTAACTACAATTATTTTGGGTCATGGAGGAAATTTAAGCTCTTAAATGAATGCCAGCTCTCAGTTACCTTTCTAGATTTTCTATATAACTAAAGGGCAAATGGAAAAGGGAAAACTCAACACATGCCAAACTTGTTTGTACAGTAGTGCTTCTAGAGTTATAAGAAAAATAAGGGATAGACAATGTATTTTCAAGAGATTGCATTTCTGCCAATGAACTTGAGGGACAAATGTTTATTAATTGTTTTTTGCAAATAAAAAGCCATTTAGATATATTGGGAATTAACGCAAATAGCCACATTCTGTTCCCAAATAACAACATTGAGGTGGGGGGACGTGCAGAGCACTGAGTTTCTGAGTTTTAAAGTGCCCCCCTGTGGAAGTAGGCAGTCATTACTATCTCCTACAATGTGGCTCCATTTGCTTACTTCATGCCTGGTACCTGGAGATTTATGAACATTTCTAACGAAAGCTGACCAGTGAATTACCTCAACAAAATAACTATAACTTATCAGCCACTCCGTGGTATTGGATGGCACCGCTGATAGTGGGCTCTAGTGCAAATTAACCCTGAGGCATCACTGGAGGCAAGAATGACGAAACTGCAGCTGTCCTACCTTGGGTACATCCTGACAAGGCAGGGTTCTTCGGAAAAGATAGTGTGCTGGAAAAATAGAAGGCGGGGGCAAAAGAGGAAGACCAAACAGGAGGTGGGCTGACTCCATAAAAAACGCCATCGGCGTGAGTCTGCAGGAGCTGAGCAGGGCTGCAGAGGACAGGGCATTGGGGACGTCAGTTATTCACAGGGTTGCCAGGAGCCGGAGCCGACTCAATGGCATGTGCACACACAGCACTGGCAGGCGCAAGCTGAATACAAACAACATCATTTTGTTACCCACTGTACCCCTAGCGCCCAGAGTGTCTAGCACAAAGCAGAAGATAGAGAAATATCTTTAAACTAACGAAACAATGATTATGCCGTCACACAAGCTAGAAATCTAAAGGCAACATTTGGGTTTTTTCTCACGCGTACATAATAGAAAAAATAACTTCTTATCATTTTCCTTATTTTCTGCTCTCTGTTCTCAGTTCATGTGTAGTTGCTACACAAAAAATTGAAACAAGATGATATCCAGCAAATTGAGGCCGACATCTACATTGTTATTAAACACAACTTTCAGCAAAAATGAATGTTAAGAGTTTTCATATTAATCTACCAGCACTGCATTACAGACATGCAGGCTCACAGGGGTGGCCAGCTGCTGAGGATTTTTTTTCCCATTTCAATAGATATTCAAACACTACCTTGACCCTGAATGTACTTTGCCCCTTTAGAATATAAGAATAAGTGCCATTCAATACAGAGTTGTTTTTGTGTTCTCCTAGGAAGAAAAAAAGATAAGAACTTTTTGCTCTAAGCAAAATTTTAATATACTATATGTTTAAAATGTACATTCTGTAAGCTTCAAGGTATTTTTAATTGTTCTTTTGATTTCTCCATTGACCCATTGGCTGTTCAGTAGCATGTTGCTTAATCTTCACATATTCGTGATGGCTGCCAATGGCAGCCATCAATGCAGAATTCTAATTTCTCATCCTGTAACGTATCCCCCAAAACACTGATATGAAAAAGAACCACATATGTTGCAGTCTTAAAGAATTGTTTATTGTTGAAACTCCAAAGATACGACTTCAGTGAAAAATAAGTTCTGTAATTTTACGACAGCCTTTGTCGTACGATGATCCTGTTGTGTGGTGTCTGACCCTCACTCACAAACCATCTTTTCTTGTTTTATCATCATGACCTTGGAAAGTAAAAATATAATGATGTCAATGTTCTGCTTAAATCCCATCGGGGTTCTCTGCTGACTACAGAGAGTAGCCAGAGCTCTTTGTGTTCCTGCGTGATCTCACTCCTGCCTTTCTCTCTAACCAGGTTAGAGCACCCCCTCTCACCCTCGTGGACATGCTCCAAACCCCCCAGTAGACACTGTAACTTATGGACAGTACTGAGCACTACATATACCATGTTTTTGTCCTATACATACATACCTATGATAAAGTTTAACTTGTAAATTCAGCACAGTAAGAGATTAACAACTAGTAATAGAACAATTACAATAATATACTGAAATAAAAGTCGTGTGAATGTAGTCTCTTCTTCTTTCCCTTTCTCTCAAAATACCTTATTGTATCATCACATATTGTGATGATGTGAGATGATGAAATGCTTTATTCAGTCAAGACTACACTTAAAGGAAGCACTTTCCAGCTTCTCTTTGGTGTATCAGAACTAACAGCCCCGCTGCTCTTGGACCTGCAGGCCGTTTTTAAGTAAAAGAGGGGTTCCCTGAACACAAGCCCTGAGATTCCACCACAGTGGATCAGATAACTGAGAAGGCTACTAAGCGACCGATGCATAGGTAGCTATACAGAAGGGAAAGGCTTGACAAAGGGATGATTCCTGTCCCATGTGGGACCGAGTGGGACAGCACAAGATGTTATCACTGAACTCAGAACAGAACAAAATTTACAACTTATGGATTGTTTATCTCTGGAATTTTCCATTTAATATTTTCAGGCTACAGTTGAGCATGGATAACTGAAAACTCGAAAAGTAAAAGTGCAAAAAGTGCAGAGTAAGGGGGCCTACTGTTATTCTGCTACTTCCTCCTCTCAATTATTATATTAGTGGTAATTGACTCTTTCCCATGGTCCATTCATGCTTCATGCTTCTTTGCTTCATTTACTCAATTCTTGTCTTTCCCAAGAATTCCGTCCCTGACTCTCATTGTACCTTCTTCACATTTTCTGCCATACCAGGCAAGCTATTATTACTGGTCCCCAGTTTCCACAAGAAAATTTTCATAGCTTCCCATCCCCAAGGGATGTTAATTACATCAATGATATGCTTCTTTTGTTTCCTGTCCATCTACTCATTGTTGTACTCATGACACTAAAGCAATTTTGCTTATTTTTCTATCTCATCAGGCAGGAGTTTTGAGCACTTTGAGCTCAGGCACAAAATCACCAACATATTATAAACACCCTGATGCATAGTAAATTGTAAAAGAATGTTTGCTGAAAGAGTAAAAGAGCAAAATATGAACCACAGAGAGGCTTGGGCATAAGAACCAAGGAAACTTCAGTTTCTATGGAAACTGAGTCTATAGACAGACATCCTCTACCAATGAGGATAACAATGTTAAGGGAGACAGACATATCTGAGCATCAAAAATCAGAAGACACTGGACTATTCATTTCATATAGATTATTTCACTTTTGTCTTTCCCGGACTTCAATTGTTGTATATGTACTAACACCTGTGCCATATGTTCTAACTTCTGTATATGCTATTTACTTGATGTTTTTATTTAAAATGACTTGGTTTACTCACTAAATCTATTTAAATAGAAATGTTGTGTCATTACAATAAAGTAGAAAAATTAGCGTTATGTTCTAAGTACACAAATTACTCTTAAAAATAAATGGAAGTGTGGCTTTTGCAAACGCACAGTAGGTAATGAGGACAATTCCTCCTACTGAGAACAACAGGGAAAGCTACACAAGATATTTTTAAAAGTTTGTTCCAGTGCATTGGAGATCTATCTACCAAAGCACAGAGGAATTTAAAAGAAAAGATCTGGAAGAATATAGGAACCCAGGGATTTAATTATTATATTTACAGACACATTTTTTTTTCTACAAGTACTTGTTCTGAGATACTTAGAAGTCAAAATATTTCTCTTTCTTCTGTCAGTTTTAATAAGTTGTTTTTAGTCTAGGACTTTGTTTATTTTTTTATCTAAATTTTCAAATTTATTTGCATTTGCTGGGTATACTGTTGGCAAACTCTGATTTTGGTTATTGTACCTTTTCTATTGTTTTCTTTTCTTACATCTATAATTCTTTTCTTTACATTTCCTTGGGTTAACCTCCTTTTTCTATTTTTTTAATATAAATTTTTTCTTTTAGTGCTTTCTGGATAATGCAAGAACCTTTGATGAGTATTTAAACTATTTTAAGCTCTCTCAACTAGTATGTGTTGGCTATTTTAATTTTCTATACATTTGAAACCTCAAAAGATATTTTTCCATTGTTTCATTAAGTTGGTATTTATTTAGATTTTCATGCATATTTACCCTTTCCTTTGCTCTTTATTCCTTCACTGTGTCTTGGAGCTTCAGTCTAGAATCATTTTCCTTTCAAGGCTCTTCTTTACTCAAGAGTTTTGGTTTTTTGTAAATGTCATTACGTTACTTCTTTTTTGAAGTGAAATAATTTCTGCTGAGTGCAAAATTCCATTTGTTTATATTTTTCTAAACCCTTGGAGAATTGGGGGGAAAGTGGTCAATAAAGGAGGGCTGTTTGCCATGATGTGAAGAAGGAGCCCACTGGGAAACCCCAGGACAGCAAGGAGGCCAGTGTGACCGGAGGGAACCAGCTCGCAGAGAATAGCAGGAAATGGGAGAAATATTTAGGATCAAATCATGTAAGGTTATAAGAATTTCTTACTTTTCAGGGTTTTATTCTAAGTGAAATAGAAAATCACTAGGTAGTTTTGAGCATGAATTTACTTATTTTAGGCCAAATTATTTCTGTTCTATCTCCTGTCAACTTGGAATAGGTTGGAAGGTGGTTTGAACACTGGGATTCCACTTAGGGATCCATTGCATAGTTTGATGACATCTTGGCCCAAGGTGACATCAGCAGAAGTGGAGAAAAATGGTTAGGTGAATAAATTTTTAAGGTAGACCCAAGAGGTTTCCCTGGTAGATTGAAATGTTTGGTGTGAGGGAAAGAAAAAAGTCAAAAATAACTCCCAAGTATTTGACCTAAACAATAGAAAGAAGAGTTTTTAAATGACTTGGATGGTAAGGGAATAGGTGTCAGAGGGGAAAACACAGAGTTCATTTTGGTAGCAGTGATGACAGCACAGAGCTCTGTTTTCAGAGAGGACAGGCACTGAAACATTGTTCAGTTCACACTATGGCCAAATGATTGAGGTTGGAAATACTCTTAATATTTGCCAAATTGATAGAGGATAAAAGGCTAGCTCGTAATCATTTCTATTTTTGCAACTTTTAAAAATTCATCTCATCACTCAGAATTAAAAAGACTCCTCTGGGGAGCAGCAAGTAAGTGGAACACAGAGGATTTTTAGGGCAGTGAAAGTGCTCTGTGCGATACTACAATGATGGGTCTCTGTCATTATAATGCATATGTTCAAACCCATAGACTATACAAGACTGACTCCTAATGTATACTGTGGCCTCCAGGTGATTATGATATGTCAGAGCAGGTTCATCAATTGCAACGAATGTACCACACTCATGGGAGATGTAAACAGAGATTACGCATGGGTTAACCAGCTCTGTTCACTTAGAGCGCCGGATTCTGTCTGACCATGGTACTTCCTTCCTTGTCTGTATGTATTCATTCACACCTCAGCCTCAGCCACCGCCTGGAATGACTACAGTATCCTATTTTATTCACATTATAACCCCAGTTCCTGTTTCTAATTGAAAAAGTGGCAATACTTCACTAAAGATAATTTAGAATTACAGTGTTCACATGGAGGAAGCTTTTATCCTAAGTTTTATAGCTCTATGGACTTATGGAACAAAATGGGATACAGTGTTCAGTTTTACAGTGGTCAGCCATTTCAGTTGGTTATAAAATATGTCATGTGCCTACTCTGGAAATATCCCTTACAAGTCAACCTGACATAAAAGAGATGAGAGTTAATAAATCACCTTTTCAGAGCTCTTAAACCTTATAGGAATTTCTGTGCTAATTGGTTGATGGAGATTAAAAATGGGCTTAAAGAAATTTAAGGTATGATAACTGAAAAATTTCCAAAGGAAAAGTTAACTTTAATGCTTGAAATATGCTCATTATTTGAGGAGGGAAGTTTGTGCTATAATAATACTGGCCTTTTCATCATCCTAATTCCAAAACCAGATAAAGACACAACAAAGAAAGAAAACTACAGGCCAATATTACTGATGAACATAGACACTAAAATCCTTAACAAAATATTGGCAAACTGCATCCAGCAATACATTACAAAGATTATCCACCATGATCAAGTGGGATTCATCCCAGGGATGCAAGGATGGTTCTGTATTCATATATCAATAAACGTAATACATCACATAAACAAAAGGAAAGACAAAAATCACATGATTATATCAATAGATGCAGAAAAAGCATTTGATAAGGTACAGCATCCATTTATGATAAAAACACTCAGCAAAGTGGGAATAAAGGGGCATACCTCAACATAATAAAGGCCATGTATGAAAAACCTACAGCCAACATCATATGCAACGGGCAAAAACTAAAAGCTTTCCCACTAAGACTGGGAACAAGACAAAGTTGTCCGCTTTCACCTTTTCTGTTCAACATAGTATTGGAGGTCCTAGCCGCAGTGATCAAACAAGAAAAATAAATAAAAAGCATCCAGATTGGAAAGGGGGAAGTAAAACTGTCACTGTTTGGAGATGACATGATAGTGTACATAGAAAACCCCATTGGCTCCACCAAAAAACTACTTGGCCTGATAAGTGAATTTGGCAAAACAGTGGGATACGAAGTTAATATTCAGAAATCGAAGGGATTTTTGTATACCAACAATGAAAAATCAGAATCAGAAATCAGGGAAAAAATCCCTTGTGCTATAGCAACATGAAAAATAAAGTGCCTAGGAATAAACTTAACCAAGGAGGTAAAAGACCTATACTCCGACAACTACACAACACTGAAGAAAGAAATTAAGGAAGACACAAATAAATGGAAGCATATACTGTGTTCATGGATTGGAAGAGTTAACATCATCAAAATGACCATACTACCCAATGCAATTTAAAGATCCAATGCAATCCCTATTAAAATACCAATGATGTATTTCACAGATACAGAACAAACATTTCAAAAATTTATATGGAACCATAAACGACCCTGAATAGCTGCAGCAATTTTGAGAAAGAAGAACAAAGTAGGAGGGATCACAATATCTGCCATCAAACTATATTACAAGGCCACTGTAATCAAAACAGTCTGGCACTGGCATAAGAACAGACACACAGATCAATGGAACACAATAGAGAGCCCAGAAATAAACCCATATCTCTATGGTCAATTAATATTTGACAAAAGGGGGCAGAAGCTTAAAATGGAGTAAAAATGCCTCTTCAACAAATGGTGCCAGGAGAGCTGAATGGCTACATGCAAAAAATTGAAATTCGGGAACCAACTTACACCATACACAAAAATAAACTCAAGATGAATAAAAGACTTAAATATCAGTCATGACACCATAAAAGTCTCCTAGGGGAAAACATAGGCAGTAAACTCTCAGGTATTCCACACAGCAATATTTTCACCAATGTGTCCCCTAGAGCAAGGGACATAAAGGAAAGAATAGACAAATGGGACTTCATCAAAATAAGAAACTTCTGCACGGCTAAAGAAAACATCAGCAAAATTGAAAGGGAACCAAGCATATGGGAAAATATATTTGCTAATGATAATTTGGTCAAGGGTTTGATCTCCAAAATATATGAAGAACTCACCAGACTCCACTCCAGAAAGACAAACAATCCAACTGAAAAATGACCAAAGGACCTGAACAGACACTTCTCCAAGGAGAACATGCACAGGGCCCAGAGACATATGAAAAGATGTTCATCATCACTAGCCCTCAGAGAAATGTAAATTAAAACCACAATGAGATACCACTTCACACCAGTCAGAATGGCCATCATAAACAAATCAACAAACAACTGGTACTGGTAAGGTTGTGGAGAAAAGGGAACCCTAGTGTACTGTTGGTAGGAATGCAGACTTGTGTAGCCACTGTGGAAAACTGTTTGGAATTTCCTCAAAAAGCTAAAAATGGAACTGCCTTTTCACCCAGCATTTCCACTGCTGGGATTATACCCTAAGAATCCCAAAACACCAAATCAAAAGAACCTGTAAACCCCAAAGTTCATAGCAGCACAATTTACAATAGCCAAGTGCTGGACGCAACCTAAGTGCCCATCAATAAATGAGTGGATCAAAAAACGATGGTACATTTACACAATGGAATACTACGCAGCAGAAAGAAAGAGCAAGCTACTACCCTTTGCAACAGCATGGATAGAACTGGAGAGCATTATGCTAAGTGAAATAAGCCAGGGGGTGAAGGACAAATACCACATGATCTCACCTATAAGTGGAACCTAATTAACAAAACAAACAAGCAAGAAAAATATAACCAGCAGCACTGAAAGAAAAAACAAATCGACAGTAAGGAAGGAGGGGGGGTAACATGGAAAAGAAGGGGAAAGTTCAGATCAAGGAGCATGTATAAAGGACCCATGGACAAAGCCAAAGTGGGGAAGGATTGAGGGTGGGAGGTGGGCGTGGGTGGGGCGGGGGAAAGTGGTGGTGGGAAACTGGAGACAAATTATTTGAACAATAAAAAAATAAAATTAAAAAAAATAACGCTGGCCTTTTGATTTGAATTAGTTTAATGGCTTTATGAGGTTTTAAAATAAGGGCTGTGAAGACATTTATTGCTTTTAAGTAATTTAACAAGTTTCTTTAACTGGTAAATATCTCTAGTAGGGGAAATTTTAATTAATATATTTAATCAAGTTGAATTCTTTGAAATTATACTGGTTGGGTAATATGCTTTTTCTCTGATTTTATCAGAATGTAAAAATAATATAATGTCAAAACAATACTAGAAAATGTTTCAATTTATCTAAGACATTGCTTAATTTCTCTGTAGAACACCTAAGTAATTGAAACTTTTTCAGTTTCCTATTCTGGTTTTATTGGTCAGATAAACTAACACTGATGTCACATGTATTTCCAGTTATAAAAATGAAATGTGTTTAACCAAACTGACTTATAATAACCAAAGTTTTTATAAAACAGATTGATCTTACAACTACAGTAAGATTCACATAATTTATGTGAATTATGTGAATCTATAAATTATGTGAATCTAGGAAGCTATCTTAAATAATTTGCATGAATTCTAAAGAGCACTTTATTTTTATGGAACTTTTTAATAGTAACAGTGACTATATTGTTTTTTAAAGAATGACTCTAATTTACTTTCCAAGGACTCCAACTGACTTTAAGTACTTGAAAGTCATTAGTAAATAATTTTTTATTATAACAAAATTCCTATGGAAATGTTTCTCTAAATCAGACAGAACAAATGCACAGTTTCCATACAATATTATATCCTTGCACATATGTGTACATACACGCACATATATTTTGCATATACTCATGTAGTTACATACATGTGCATTTCTGTTTTATAAAGGTAAACTAAATTTTAAAAATTATTTTTATATAAACAACTTAAATAAGAATAGGTTTAATTACATTTAAAGGCAAAAATTAAAACTTTACACTATGACTGCTTTATGTTTAAATCTATTACACTATATCAAATAGAAATGAAGGAGGAGGAGAGAGAGGGGAGCGGGGGAAGGGAAACATAATAGAAAAGAAAGAACTGATAAATAAACAAAAAACTGTGACCTCAGATTATAAAGTTAGCTTTCCCTATTAGGAAAAACTTGAATCCATAATCTCTCATAATTCATCTCATATCAATAAATTTAGCCTAATCCAACTATATATTCTTCTATCATTATCCCAACCCTTTAAGATCCATTTTCACACACATTACCCAGATTTCTGTCTGCATAGCTTGGACAAAAAAATCATAATGTGTGTGTGTGTGTGTGTGTGTGTGTGTGTGTGTGTATGGTGAACCTCCTCTTGGGTTAAAATTCATCCCTCAACCCTTGGGGCATTCTATGAGCTGAGTCCAACACAGGGGTCTCCAGCCTCAGGGCCACGGACAGGTGCCTGTCCAGGCCTGTTATGAACTGGGCTGCAGAGCAGGAGGTGCGCTGGAATGTGAAGCACTTGAATCATTCCGAAACCATCCCCCATCCCCTGACCCCTTCCTCTCCTGGCCACGGAAAAATTGTCTTCCCCAAAACTGGTCCCTGACACCAGTAAGGTTGGGGACTGCTGGTGTAATGATAGGTTTAGAATCAAAAAGGGATATTAAGCAGTGCATCCTTAGAAGGGCCTTGTCAGGAACTGCCTCAGGGAAGCCGTTGTGTTTTTTTAAAGAAAAGATGAAAGGACAGCTTTTCCTGGTCTCCCCGCCCCACCCCCCAAAAAAACCTGGCAGAATTTAGGGATTCAATATCGCCAGCTTTATCAAAAGCTACGTATATGACCCCATTTTTATTTTGAGGACCTCTTTCCTTCCCAATAAATGACCTCATGTAAGACACCTTGGGAGGGAATTCAATTTACATAGTAATTTAGTTAATCACAGGATGAGGCTCAGTGTTTGGTGTTCAGAAATCAGCCCTGCAACTACAGTAGACAAGAGTGTATTTCAGGGAAGATATAAAAGCTTTAAAGTGATTTTTGCAGACCTCATGCTGGGAATTTCAAGCCCTGAATTCATTATTATTTCTCTCCACTTTTTCCAGCACAAGTAAGACAACCAATCAATGCCATTATACTAATTAGTTTAATTAAAATGTCTTTACTTAGCAAATATGGTCAGCCAGAACCTCAGTTTCTATAGTTATCGGATTAGGAGTATTCAGTCGTAATGTTTTGCATGTCTCTGTGGCCACATCAAACCATGGACTATCAGTTCTCTCTTTACTATGCGCACTGGAGCCATTACTGCCTTTAAATCTATTAACTAGAGAACCAGTTCCAGAAAACCAGGTACCAATGCAGAAAACTCATCCTTCAGATTCCATTCTTTTCACCTCACAAAAATTTGTATCACATAGGGCCTCACCTAAAGAAGCAGAACCAGTAAGAGGTGTGTAATACTAGATATATTGTAGAAAAAAGTCATTTTATGTTTATTGTCAGGTGATGAAGCATGTCCAAAACCTTTTGGATCTGATGTTGGGAAGGGCAACCTGGAACTCTCAGGCACATAACATGCTAAAGTTTCAAGCTGCAGGTACAATTTCTTCTATGTCAGGGAGGCCTCCACTCTGCTTTTAAGGCCTTTCACTGTAATGAATCTAATCCATTCATATTATCTAGACTCATCTCCTTTACTTAAGGTCAGCTGAGTGTGGACTTGGATCACATCTACAAAATACCTCCAGAGCAACACCTAGACTAGCACTGGATGGGTAACTGGGGACTGTAGCCTGGCCAAGTGGACACATCGAAAGACTAGCATGTGCCTCTGTATTTTTTTAAATATAGAACAGGTTCTACTTTTGCAATTAAAAATAATAAATATATGACTGAAAGCTTTTCCATTTAAATGACAAGAGGTATGTTTAGACAGAAGTTTGTTGTCTTCTCTTTCCTCTACATAGGCAACGACATAATTGAGCCCCTTTTCCTTCTTTTATTGACCTTAGTTCGCATTTGGCCCGTTCTCCCTGCATCTGAACTGTCCGGCTGATGATGTCACACATGTGACGGTTCTTGGATGGTGGTTCCGAATCAATACGGCCTCTGAAGCTGGTTTCCTTGTCCTAAAATGATAGGCTAAACCCTGAGAGAATTTTACTTTTAAGGCCCAATTGCTCCATCATCTTCTATTACATCAAAGCCACTAGTCATTCTTTATGATATTCTGAATTTTAAGTGAATAAAAAGTGCACGATGGCTATTGATTAACGACATAGAAGACATTAGTTTAAAAATAAAAAGGGAGACACTTTGCCCTAGTTTCTGTAACAGCACCAGGATAACCCAATTCTTCACAGTTTGATATTCAGTCTCTGTGTCGGTTTGGGGTATTTCCAAGGCATATCCTACAATATTAAAGGCATAATGTGAGATCTTTTTTGAAACATATTTTATATCCATTTATTTTGCTCTGTAATCTTGTTTGGTCTCGGTCATGTTCTAAATAGTTAAGCAAAAGGAGTTTAAACCACTATCCCCATTCACATCAACTCATTTTCCAGGAAATCTCTATGCTGTCCCTTTTCATTAGAAAAGAAATCACTAACCAGCCAACCAGCAATTTTAGTGTCTTTGGCAACAAAGCAGGGTGACGTTTTTTCAGTAGAGACCCCAGAGAATGTCATCTGAGTTCTGAACACATCTATCTCAATTAATCTTCTTAGAAATAAAAATAGTATCCTAATGAAATCATATGGGACATAAACCTGTGAAAAGTGTAATAAGAACCAAATCACATTTTTAAGAATACATAATTTTAAAATAGGAGGGAACTGTTGCATAGGAATTGATACAAAGGACCCACTAATTTATTAATTCATGAGTTCTTACATAGGTAATAACAGATTTTTCCCTTAAAGTAATACTTTAGATGATTCTTATGCTTTTCCCTTTATCATCTTCATAAAAACAGAGTATGTAATTTGGGGCATGGTGATCCATCTAATAATAATGTATTATAGACTTGAAAGTTGCTGAGAGTAGATCTTAAATGCTCTCACCACAGAAAAGGGTTAACTATGTGAGCTGATAAATGTGTTAAATTACCTTGATCTTGGCAATCATTCCAAAATGTGTATGTATATCAAGTCATCATGTTATAGACTTTAAATAAATACGATTATATTTGTCAATTATTCTTCATAAAGTTGGGGAAAAATTGAATGGAAAAGTTGTCTTTAATATAGAGTTGCTTCCTTAGAATTACCGGTTTAAAGGGGACTTTTTCATACACTTGACTTCAAGGAAGTTGTGGAAGGAAATTGTTTATGTACATTGGGAGTATTTGTTCTCTCAGTCTAAAAACTTTGGGTGGAGCTTCCGGCCCAAGAATGATCTCGTGAAATCTGAGCTAATGTCTGTAAGGAGTTATAATTTTTGTTTGTCTGAAATAGAAGATTCCCAGCCTGAGTTGGGTGGACCAGGATATTTATATAATTCTCTGTAGTTTACAAGGCACCTCCTTCTATTAAATTATTTAATCATTTAATCCTCACAATAATCCAATAAATTAGGTACTATTGCCTCTATTTTTTTAATTTCTTTATTTTTATTGTTGATACTCTTACAGATGCCCCCATTTCAACACCTCCTGTTGCCCACCTCCACCCAGCCCCTACCCACTTCCCTTCGGCCCTCAGCACACGGTTGTCTGTGTCTATGGGATATGAAAAGAAGAATTTGAACCTTCGAAAAACCAAGTCCCTCACCCAGCTTCACTCAGCATGTAGCTACATTTTTGACTGAATCCCGTGGATTTTTCTATCAGAATGACTTTATCTCCCAGATGATGTATCTTGTGTAATGTCCCTGTGTGAGTCGGCTAGGGCAGCCATAACAATAGCTCAGGCTGCGGGGCTTAAACAACAGCAATTTACTTTTTACACAGTTCTGGAGGCTAGTCCGAGATCAATGTAAAGACAGGCCCAGGGAAATAAGTTAACCTATTAACATAAACAATCAAGTAGTGGTAGAATTGGGACTAGAACTCTGTCCTCCGATTTTCATAGCAGTGCTCTTTCCATTAAATAAGCATGTCTTTGACGTTATGGTTCATGTACAGTTTCACCATTGTACATACACACAAGGGGGAAGGTAGGTTCAAACTAATCAATTTGAAAGAAACTTCCAAGGAAGCCAGTGAAACTGACCTAATTTGTGAATTGGTTTAAGCCAATATGGTCCCTCACAATTGCTGGCTTTATTTTGGTATTATAGCATCAATCTTTACAGATAGTTGAACACTAAGAGCTTTCTTCCAGAGACCTGCCAGGTATCAAAAGCAATCATTAGAATAAATTCGGTACACATACAAGTGTTTATTAGCAAAAAGGAACTAAGGCAATCATGCAACCTGTTCCCTTAAGCTCAAGGAAATCCCAGCTCTTTGTCCTTTTAAAAGCTTTGGCTATGCTTGGCATGAAAGCTTCTCTGGAAAAAATGTGACAAAATTCTGGAAATGGGAATCTTCTCATCTACTTGTAAGCAATGGACAACCATATAATTTCAAATTAGTGACTGAATACTAGACTCTTGGGGAATAAAAATTCAAGATCCATCAAAACCAGACTGCTGGTCTTGCAATTCATGTGAAGGCCAGTGTCTCTATAGAGTTTCTAACCACTACTCAATTCATTAAAGAACTCATTTTTGTAACATCTCTTAGTCTGGGTAAACCATCTCTGGTTTTGATTAGAGATAAATACAGCTCAAGTCTCCTAACAATTCTGCAACCTCAACAACCTCTTTCTTCATCACTCACTCTGTTCTTAGCCCTAATAGCTTTCTTATTCTTTCTTGAATATACCAAAGTCTATATATAAGTCTACACACACACGCATACACACACACACACACACACACACACACACACGTTCTGCTTTAATGGAGAACCCTAATACATCTTGCATGCGCCCAAACTTTGGAAAACTGTAAAGTGATACATACCTATAAGGTATCACTCTTACACTATTCATATTGCACTAGGGATTTTTAAGGGTATCTTTTTGGGACAACCCTCCGTTACATTATACTGGGAACTGCTAGAGAAGCCCAAAGGCCAATTCCTGGGTTTAAGGAAAAGGCTACAGTGATGCCTTTTGGTCACCAGAGGGCACCACTGGCTCATGAATGGCTTCTTTAAAGCGAATACATTTTACTACTTGATACATTATTAAGGGTTCCTTATTCAAAGAGCATTTACTGAGCACATAGTATGGGCCAAGAAATGTTCTATATCCCGGGGGGATACAGCAATGAATAAAAGAAATAAGATCTCTATCACTGAGCTTATTTAAATTTCACTCAAAAATGATTCAAAACGGCCAGTCTAATTAGAATTGAGAAACAAATGGAAAGAAAGCCCATGCTAGTGGATTGTTAGATTTAATATCATTACAATGTCCATACTACCCAAAGCAATTTTCCTCTTAAACTAACATGTTGATGGGATCTCATGCAATCCCATCAAAATCCCAATGACTTTTTTTTACAAAAAAAGAAAAATCTTTCTTTTCATATGAAACCACAAAAGACCCAGGATAACTAAATCAATCTTGAGAAAGAAAAATCCACACTGGTCTTTGATAACATCGGGAACAATACACAGTGGGGAAAAGGACGGATGGTATCTTCAAGAAATGGCACCAGGAAAACTGAATATCCTCAATCAAAAGACAAGTTGGGCTCCGTATAGTGCACCGTGCCAAAATAAATAAATAAAATAAAATAACAACTAAAAAGGGATGAAAAGCTTAGACATAAGACCTAAAATTCCTCAAAGAAAACATGATGGAAGCTTCATGACATTGGTCCTGGCAAGGATTTCATTGATGTGACACCAAAAGCACAGGCAACAAAAACAACCGAAGGAAGATGAGTCTACTCCCAAAAAGGGTTAGGTATAGAAAAGTGGCTGCATAGGAAGCTGCAGCAATTGTTTTTCTTCATTATGATCTGGGGTCTGTCTGCTAACCTGACACCTGACCTGGAGCAGCCTCATCCTTCCAACAGCCCCAAGACCAGGCGAGAGCTATAAGACTTTAGGACGAGACCTGGAATGATGTTTGCTCAAACAAAGTCAATCCCATGGGGTTTAATTATGACACTAATTTTTGACCTGTAATAAATTAAATAATGATACGTGTGACTCATAAACAGCCAATAAAATAGAAAATACGCCGAAAGTCCAGAACAAGAGATGCATTCTAACACTGCACAATTGAAATTAGTTTCATTTTAAGTAAGAATGGCAGTTAGTAATCCCAACAGTACTGGAGATTAGAGTAAGGCCAACAAGAAACCAAGGTACTGCTGTGGAAGTAAAGAGGTTTGTTCCCCTGCACACATCAAAGCCCAATCAAATGCAAACAGGAGTTTGGGGCCAAGAAAGTAAAGTTTTATTCATTAAGAAAATGACGTGGCTTGGTGATGTCTTCTAGGAAATGGGTTGTTTAGGGGACTGAGGAAGTAGGGTCATAGTCAGGGTCTTGTTCTCCCCTGATTGTCTGGAGCTGGGGAGGGGTAGGTGATCCGTGAGTCTGGTTCTGACGTCAGCCCTGGCAGCGCTCTGACTGGTTTGGTGAGGCTGTGGTCGTGGTGGGCGGGGTTATTCCGCTTTACTGTGGCCTGAGCTAAAACACCGCCAAGGCCTAAATGTTATCTCTAGTGAGACTGAAACTCTGTTTCTGTGGTCAACAGACTCCCCCTGCCCCCCCAAGGCTTTGTTCTGGAGATTGTTTGATATTGATCAGAACCCCGCTGTCCTGCTTAACAACAAAGGGAATGGATGTGCAAGGGAGAGGAAGGTGGGTGAGTCAGGGCGCCGGATGAAGCCAGTTTGAGTTAAAAGGAAAGAAATGAGAAAATGTCAGATTAAAGAGATGAAGCTTTTGTGCATCTACAGTACTTGCATGAGTTTGAGAGAATGAGGAATCAGAGAATTTAGGTATATTTAGTTGGATTCCTGAATAAAACAATTAAATTTGGGTTTGGGGGTTGGTTGGTTTTGTTTTGTTTTTTTCTTGTTTGTTTGTTTTTTTTTTTTTTGCTTCTTCTTTTTTGTAGACCTAAGAGATCATTCTCTCTCAGACATGAAAGTAACAGTTGTAAATAATATCTTAAGTTTATATATTTTCTTTCATTTGGTTTCCTAGGAAACTGACTTAAGAACTTGATGAAATGAAAAGAAAATTTAGAAGAAAATATAAAAAGAAAGGAGTTATGAGGGCAAAAGAAGGAGATCAAGGAGTGCAAAAATAGACATAAGGAGAATAAAATTAGTACACATTATTATTTAGTAACCATCTGTCGAAGAGCTCCGAAGTGCCAAATACTAGGTTACACTCTGAAAATGAAATAACGCAACATTTAAAAAAAAACTAATGATATTGGCACCTTATTGTTAGGATGTTCTGGGTTTGATGAAGGCAAGATATATAGATATAGTTACAATGCAAAATGGTAAGCTCTATAATCTGGGAGAGTACAATCTAAGGGAGGAGATGGAAACTGAGAATACTAAATAGAGGGTAGTAACTACTATTCATTTTGTCTTTTCAGTATTGCTTCCCCCTTCTTCCTCTGGTGGCCAAACTCCTCTTTTCTGGGAAAAGTTATTTCATGTGGTTTTATGGAGCTCTAGGAATATCCTCATGACTCAGGCCTAGCCCTTCAGGGTTTTGCAGAGCCCTGATTACAGGGAGGATCTCAGTAGTGATCTTGTAATCCAAGTCCGAAAAACATGCCTTTTTGTGCACTTTTCTTCAAGGACCGCTTAGACGGATTGTCCTTCCACTGAGTTCAGCGAGCTTGGAAGATGGGTGTGGGGCTTCTGATGGCCATTTTGTGAACCACAGGAACAGAAGAGACGAGACGGCAGGAGGGGCCAAATCTGAAGGAGCCCTGGGACCTAGTCAGGCCGGAAATCAGCTGCAGGTCATCTCATCCAGGACATTTCCTGTGAGGTGTTCTCCCGCCCGCTGGCACTTAGAAATAATTCTAATTTTTACAGAGGATAGTGTTTATTATAGTTAGTTGATATATGTATTTTTTTGAAAAAAGCGCCATTTTGAATTTCAATCTCAATATTTTGTTAGGGAATAATAAAGTTATAATTTCTCCATTTAAAGGCAGACATGCCTCATGAATTCTGATTTTTTGTTTTTTGCATTGTTGGTTAAAGAGATGTGAAATATATAGTCCAGAAACATAAAAGAGAAAAGCAAATTTATGAGCTGTCAGACTACAGGATTTCTGAGATTATTCAGACAATATAATGACTTGTGTTTTATCTTGCAATCGCGAATCTGGTAGGAAGATAAAAATACAGGAAATTAGGTGGATAGTGAGAGTGCAGAGAAACTAATTTAAAACTCATTGTAAGATGTACCTATCAACCATTTAAGACACTACATTCTCTTATAAGTGTATCTTAATAGACTTCAAAATGAAAGAGAATTTATGAAGTGTTTAGCTCCCAGCATAAAGCTGCTGGAGTTGACAAGTTCATTTTTAATATTTGATTTGAAAATCTTGGTCACAGCAGTAGCAAGTTAAGATGCAAATTAAATTTTTCAGGAAACAGGAGAGATGCACATTTTAATTGAATTTCTCCGTGAATAAAAGGTTATGAAGTCCCCTACTGGACAGGAAGAAGCATCATTGTTTCACTTTGGGTAGTTTTGGAGTAAAGAAGATTTTTCTTCATTTTGTTCTCCAGTTTGAATTAACAATCTCCCTTACTACATCAGGGTATTGTCAGGAAGGACTAGCAGGAAATGAGCTTTTTAAAAAGTAGTCAGTTAGTTACAAATGAGACACCGGGGTGAATGGGTTCCCTGTGACTTGGGATCAGAAGGGAATGCCTTGATAAAGCCTTCCCTCAAGGCACCTGCCCAGATAACACTGAGTTTGGGTTTGCATTTAAATGCAGCCTGCAGATTTTTCCCTCTAAGAGAGGGCAGTCAGCCTCAACAACAAATTTAAATCCCTTGTCCCTTGACCAAGCAAGCATAACCAGCTTTTCTCCTAATGTAGATGTAGCTCTTTGCAGCTTCAAGTTCAACTCTTAAGATAATTAAAGAAGCTCTAAACAATGCTATTGCCCACTCTATTAATATTGTAATGAATTACCATATTCTCTCTCTGGGAGACTCAGAAGCTCCCATGTTCTGGCATCTGATGACTTCTCCTTAATGCAATAATTACACAGATGCATAAGGATTTTGATAGTAGAGTTTGACCCAAATTTGTAGACAACCTGTGCAGAGAATTTATGCAGTTTGTATATTAATTGTATTTGTTTTAATTTAATTTTTTGGTGCTTTCCCCATACATACTTCCATTTCTTTTCCTTTGCCTTAAAGCAAGCAGGACTTTGCAACATTATAACTAAATTTATAACCAAAAGGGAAAAGAAAGAAAAAACACTATTGCTAGGTGCTATACCATATTCATTATATAAAGGGCAGGCAAAGTTCAATGTTGTATATAGCGAACAATGAGAAAATTTTACGTTTTGATATTGTTAGCAGCGAAACAGTACCAGGTGTCAGACTTTGTTCAGCAGCCTTGGTACTTGAGTTCTGGCTGAGAAAGAATTCAGAACCAAGGCTCAAACTATAAGAGCAAGTTTGTTTAGAAAGTCACAGAGGTAGAAGAAGTGAGCTGTAGAAGAAATGGGCTCAGGAAATAAATTGCAGAGGCAAAAGAAGGGCCCTTGTAACTCAGGAGAAAGAGAGAGGCTAGGAAAACTTGGGGGAGGTGAATGGGCATGCTCCCCAGAGAGAGCCAACCAGGCCATTTATCTACGGGAGGATCCCAAAGGGATATTCATCAGCCTCCCAGGTGTGTCCTTTCAGGGTCCTGGTCTCAACTGATTGGTCAGGGACAGAGCAAGGGGTCATTAGTCATTGTTGCTGTTCCTGAGGTCAGCTGTGGCCTTGCTTGTCTGGTCTTGCTGCTTTTCTGGGCCTGGAGCTGACACACACCTGAAGTCTAGATGTATTTGTTGTGGGTCGGAACCTCAGGGGTTTAATGCTTCAGGGCTATTCTTCAGCCCCCTTGCTGCAAGGGGTCTAACCTGCGTGACTAGCAACATGCCAGGGGAGGAAAGGTCAGGGGAGGGTCCAAACCGCAGGACTAATGATGTGCTGGGGGAGGAAAGGTGAGGTCCTTGTTTTCCCAGCCTTGCCCTTTGCTGGGTACCTGGGGCTTTGGACCCAGCTGACCTTCTGTGCCTGGCCGTTTGTCCTTGCTCTGCTCATGTCTGTCTACCTGCCTCCCACAACATGTTTGAGGGCGTTGGAATTTTACCAATACAAACCTCCGGCATCCGGCGTTCCCTTCCCTTGCTATAATCAAAGCCACTTACTGCGCTGAAAATATCTTTTAGCTTTTACTTTTGTGTCTCATTTCTATTTTAGGTCATCTTAACTCAATAATTATTTCACTCTTTCTGAAATGTCCATAATAAAGTTTTAGGATATTTAGAATTTGTGTATGTATGTACATAGAGGTTATGAATACATACATATATGTAGAGAGAGAAAATATAGGGGAGGATTATGTAAACTTTATAATTTACTACTCTGATGAAACATCGACTGATGTATGAATCAATTATTCTAATTGGTCTAATGCGTATCTTAACATATTAAATTAAACAGAAAGTCAATTCCACTTCATACTGCTACTCTTCTCATTAACAAGGATCCAGAGAAGAAGGTGCCAGGTTTCTCACTGTTGTAGTGGGAGGTTACACATAGGCAATGGAGGAGGCTAGAATGATCCACCAGGTAGTGGATAAGACTGGAAATACTAATGTGAACTGACTTGGCTTCAGGTAGAGACAAATATTTGCACATGGGATATATGCCAATAATGTGCACATACACAGGATGGTATATGGACGTAGATCTCCTTGCTTTGTCAGCTGAGGGGGACTAGAAACGTCTGTATAGTACTGAGCACCTCCAGTGCCCTGATTATAGTTGCTAATGCTGTTCTCCAGTGAATAGAACAGGCCTCCTTGGATCCTTGAAGAAAAGGTTGGTACTATATGGGTGTAGCGATTATAAAACATAAGACGTTTTATGGTGTCAGAAAGCAAGGAAGGACTAAACATTTTTTATAAAAATAAAAAAAGGTGTTGATGGGAGTATGGTAAAGGGACATCAGAACCAAATGAAAGCGTTCCAAATGACCAAAGCTACACAACAAAATAAAGTAGTATTGGATTTTAACCCAAAGCATAAGGTAAGTACCACTGAGTTCACATTAATATAAATAAATCAGGTAGACTCTAACTGCCCACTCTTTAAGTGTCTATTGTATATTGCAGCTGTTAACGGTTGAATTTTGTCTTCCCCAAACTTCATATGTGAAGTCATAGTTCCCAGTGCCTCCGAATTTGACTTCATTTAGGAGGAGGGTGATCACAGATGTAATGAGTTAAGATGAGGCCACATTGGAGTAGTGTGGGCACCTAATCCAACAAGACTACTCTCTTCATAAAATGGAAATTTGGATACAGATACGAGCACAGCGAGAACACCAAGTTCCACAAAGGCAGAGATCGGGGGGATGTGTGTGCAAACCGAAGAACTCCAAAGGCGTCAGCAAACTCCCAGAAGCAGGAGGAAGGCAGAGAACAGATTTGCCCTCAGCCCCCTCAGAAGGAGCCCACCCCTCTGACATCTTCATCCCAGACGTTCTTGCGTTCAAAGCAATGAAACAATAAGTTTCTGATGTTTAAGAAAGCCAGTTAGTGGTACTTTGTTATGATAGCCCTTGGAATCTAATACAGTGACTTCCTTTCAGAGAATGGACTATGGAGTGAGAAAAAAATGGAGAAACCAGGCAAACCCTATCTCAGCCCAATGATCAGGGTTAACATGAACAGTGTTGAGTAGCATTGGCAATAAGAGCCTTAATTTGAGGTGCTGAAAAGGAAACTTTGCCTCTGTGGTTTTCCTCACAAAAACCCATAGCCCCAGTCTAATCATAAGAAAAATAGCAGACAAATCCCCGTTGAGGAACATTCTGCAATATACCTGACCAGGACTCCCCAAAACAGTCATCAAAATCAAAGGAAGTCTGCGGGAATGTCACAGCCAAGAGGAGCCCAAGGAGATGTCATGGCTAAATGTAATGTGGGGTCATGGGACAGAAAAGAGACATCAAGTTAAACATGAGGAAATCTGAATAAATTATAGACATTAGTTAATATGTCAGTGCTGGTTAATTATAATAAATATATCATATAAGATGTTGATAATCAGGGGAAATGGCTTGGGTTATATAAAAATTCTCTGTATTCTCAACTTTTACATAAACCTCAAACCGTTTAATAATAAAAAGTTCATTTAAGAAAATAATTGAAAAAAATTGGATCAGTGACCCATCTGGTAATGGACTTAAAATGCATGAAGCAAAGTGCTGTGAAATACAACTTTATTCTACAGGAAATTCAGTTTGCAATAATTCCCAACATGCTCATAAAAGCTAAAGTGCACATTAAATAAAAACTGGTATGATGATAAATTATTGATACAAATTACGTAGGGTGTGAGGCAGGGCTTTTCAACATGATGTCCAGCAGCTCCTTTTTCATCTTGTTAAAACCATGAGTAATAAATGGTTTTCTCTTCTCAGTTTACTAGGAATCAAAATGTGGTTTGACATGTTATCCTCAGACAGTTACGTAAGTAATTTGCGGTTCATTTAATTTCAGTTGAACAATTTTTTTATGTTCTATGGTAATGACTTAAAAGAAAATAAAGGAGTAGAGTAAAAGATTTATTAGTAACTTTTTATCTTTTATGTTACATACAAAATCAAACTTCTCTGGGGATTTGGGGGAGACTTGTTCTGTCATTCCTTGCCTTGTCAATATCAGGCCATTGCTTGTTAAAATCAACATACGAGGCACTAAAATACCAAGTCATGTGTAGTATATTAGCTTTCCCAACAGGACATTTTTTAATAATTACTTTTGTAATTATAAAACATAAGACATAAGGAGCGTGTGTGTGTGTTGACAACATTTAAGGTCTACTCTCTTAGCAACTTACAAGTGTTTAATACAATACTGTTAACTGTAATCACCATGCTGTATATTAGATCCCCAGAACATATCTGTCTTATAGCCAAAAGTTTGTACCCTTTGACCAACATCTCCCCATTTTCCCCACAATCCAGCCCCTGGCAACCACCATTCAACTGTTTCTATGAAATCAGCTTTGTTAGATTCTAACCCTAAGTGAGATCATGTGGTATATACCTTTCTCTGTCTGGGTCATTTCACTTAGCGTGATAATCTGCAGGGCATTCATGTTGTCATGAATGGCAATATTTTCTTTTCTTTTAACAGCATGACCCACCCTTCCTAGTCACCCCAGGCGACTTTCCCTGCCACTGCACCCCATGAAAAAAGTCCTCAAAGGGAGGCATTTTGCTGATGTAGAAGAGATGAAACAAAAAAGAAGCAGAAGCCTTAAAAGGCATCAAAATCAATGCACTCAAAAACTGTTTTGAGCAGTAGGAGAAAACAGTTTGATGGATGTATTGCATCAAATGGAGAGTAATTTGAAGGTGACTGAAGTTTAAGCGTAAGAATAAATACACACATTTTTATAAAGAAAATTCTGTTTTAGGGGGTCCCTCCTCCGTATTACGGAGTGGGAATATCTACGGATAGAGCGGAGGAGGCAAACTGGTAGCCTGAGGTGAGTGGTGGAGGGCCAAGGAATCCAGAGGACACAAATGGATAGAGTAAGGAGTCACACAGTGTTTGAAAGCATCAGACGTCTTAACGCAGGCATCAGGCGCGCCTGACGACTCGGGTCTGCAACTCGGGTCCGTTGCTGCTGGTTCCTGTGTCCTGATCCTAGTCCTTCTAAGCCTCACTCCCGACAGTCTATAATTGTATAATGCTTTCCAAAAGAGAAAAGAGAAACTATCTCAACAGCTATGACGAATAACACTAGTAAGTGTCTGTCAAACTCTGTAATGTCCGACCCTCACACTCTGTAATGAAGTAAAGTAAGTACTTCATAAACATAAGCTCTCTGAAGGGCGAGATTTTTACCTGCTTTGTTCATTGCTAGAATCTTAGCTCCTGGCACTGTTTAGTAACCTTTGAAATGGTGGATTGATTAATTAATGGCAGCTACTTATATTGCTGTTCTTGTATTTTTGTTAATGTAAGGTCCTGAGGTATACAGTCCTCACAAAGAGAGATATGATTTTTTAAAATTCTTCAACCCATTTAGGCATGTACTGCCCTCAAAAATATTTAGGGAAGACGGCTTTGCTCTTGGGTTTCCCATGTACTGCAAGTCTCTGCACTCTGAGCTTAGTCATGAAAATCAGTCTTTTCTAACATCCTATTTGGTCAATGGCATTTTCCTCCCAAAACTCTTCACAGGAATGCTCTTAAAAGTCAAAAGTCACTTTTGACTTTACTCCTGGCCTCGTGCACTGTAGCACATCTCTGGTGAACAAAATGCTATCTCCCACTCCCCGAGGCTATGTTAACGCTTACCAGCATGTGTCATGCTGTCTTCTTTTTCCCTGTTAGCACCTACGAGTAGCAAATGCCATTGTTGTTTCATGTAACCTTTACAGTGTCTTGCATATAAAGTGGGGACAAAAGTATGCCACTTTAAAGGTTACATCTATTTCTAAATTCCAGAGTGAATGCCAACATCCTCCATTTGCTCTTACAGCGCGCGCTTCAGTGACCCTTACAGACTTGCGTGTCTAAGGCAGTGGAGAAATGTAAGCCCACATGCTTCAGGCCAAGCTGTCGTTACCTATTTCATCATGTAAAAGGCTTTTTATTTTGAGTTGAGTTAGTCTTTGCAGATATTATTATGTCATTAAGATGTATTGATATTTCCCTGGCTGAGGGCAGGTTGTGAGGTGAATAGAGGGTGAGAAACAATGAATTTATCTCAAAGAAAAAGAATCAAGGTCCAGTCATACAAAAGTAAGGCAGCAGCTGAGAAAGGCTTGTCTAGAGAGAGAACCCAAAGAGAATGGCCCTCAGAGGAAGACGGGTATCAGATCACTAGTTTTACCCTTTTCCACATCATAATCCCCCTCTATCTGAGAGAATGAACTCTACAGCCAAATGGCCTGGGGTTAAATTCTGGGTTAATCATTTACTACTTACCTGTCTTTGGGAAACGTATATAGAAAATGGGGGTAATAATAATACCTATATCATAGGATCGGTGAGATCATTAAGTGAATATATATATATCCTAGTTCTCAAGTACTTAATAGGTGACTATATTACCAATACTACATTTATCCCATCGCAAGAGTTAGTCAAATCTGAAGCAGGAGAGCACTGCTCTAGCTGTGTTTAGTGGGCTGGGGCTACGTTTTGGAATGAGGCAGGGTGATCGGACAGCGGCAGGTAATCCGTGAGGGAGAGAAAGAAGTGACGAGCGAGACAGATCGACTTTCTGGGACGCATAGTCATCTCAGAGCTACTTGGGAAGGGAATTAGATATCCCGCAATTATTCAGTAGGGAAGCTCCGATTATCATTGCATATATGTGAAAAGTAATAAGCGCCCTAGAAGTCTAGAGAATTTGGAGACCCTGAGGTTTTAATTACTGTATTACTGTCAGGTCACAGACATAACCTATTGGTCACCTGTGTGAGCCTAACACCTTCCAAGGTGTTGGAGATATAGCTAGAGCCTCCATTTTGGTTGGGGAGAAAGATCATGAGCAACTAAACAAACATATGCAGGATAATTACAAATTATGGTAAGCGCTGTTAAACAGGCATAATGATACAGAGCACATACTTTACATAGGATAACAACAACAGATTCTCTGAAAAAGAGCTATTTGGACTGAAACCTAAAATACGTAACGGAGGAAGCCAATAAAAACCCAAGGGAACAGTTTACCAGGCAGAAGAAATAGGAACTACAAAGGTCTGGAGGCAAGAAAAAGCTTGATGTGTTCAAGACTCATAAAGGAGGTGAGTTTGGCTGGGGTTTAGGTGGCAGGGAGGGTGGTAAGAGATGATGCAAGCTAGGAAGGCAGAATCCAGGCCATGTTCAATTGAAGGCAAAGGTAAAAAATGCTGGGTTTTCTCCTAAAACAAGGAGGTATCTTGCACAGATTTTAACTGGGGGAATGAAAATATATATGTGACTTAAAAGTACTGCAAATGCATTGTGCATGTGTCTCAAGCAAATCTCCCCGCCTATGCCCCAGACTAGATCAAGGACATCAAGTTGTCCTCTCTAGTGGAGACACACAGATATGCTGTTGTGCTGTTTTTTTTTTCCTGTCATCTTTTTAAGCCTTTCTCAATCCTGCTTTCCACTTTAGTTACCATCCTATTTTGTTCCTTTTACATTATATCATGAAAGAAAGCAGGGGGCGGGGGGAGCGAAGGGAAAGAAGAGGAAAAAGGAAGGGGAAGGGAAGAAAGAAAATGACTTGAAAAAGTTGTCTGTACTCTCTGACTGCAATTTATCTACTATCCATTCTCTCTTAATCTCACTCTGAATAGACTTGCAACCGCATCCCTTCACAGAAATAGCTATTATCATGATCATCAGTGACTTTTTTGTTGCTACTGCCCCTTTGTTCTGCTTTTATCTCAGCTGACCTGTCAGCAACCTCAGAAAACCATTCTCCTGGTATCCCTTCTGCTTTTCTGGATCCTCAGTCATTTTTGATGGTTCCTTCTCATCCCCTTTGTCTGTGAACGTTTCCATGCCTATACCTCTTCTCTGTTCTATCTATACTCCTTAGATTATTTTATCTAGCCACATTCATGGCTTTTAAATGTCACCTGCATTCTAAGGCTTCTCACATTTCTCTGTCTAACTTGGACTCCTCCTACCTTGAACTTCAGGCCCACATATACTCTGCCTACTTAATATCTCAGATGTCTACTAAACATCTGAAATTTAACATGTTAAAAACACAGTTCCTGCAACCTATCCCTCACCCCAACAAAAAGCAAAGTCACTTCATTACTCCAGTTGCATAGGTCAAAACCTTGATGTCATTTTTGATGCTTTTTTCTTCCTTCAACCAATTTATAGCAAATCTGGTTGATTCTACCATCAAAAAAATATATTCAGAGTCTCACTAGTTACTATTACCTCCACTATTATTACCCTGAAAAAAAAAACTCTTGCTTAGATGTTTATAATTGGCTCCTACCTGATATCTCTGTTTTTGTTCGTGTCCGCCTGAATATATTCTAAATACAGCAGCCACAGTGACGCCTTTCGCACAAAATTCTCATCAGTTCACACCTCTCCTTAAAGAAGAGTGGCTTTAGTGTCTTCCCTCAGCGCTCAGAATGAAAGCCAAAGTTGTTTTTTTTCCTATAAATTATAGGGCCACATATGATTTGGACTTTTAATATTTGTAAATACTTCCTTCTCATTTGCTTGCTGGTCCAGGCTGTTTCTCAGACTTTCCAGTCACGCTTCTGCTTTGAGGGCTTTGTGCCTGGTTTGGCACTGGATGGGCAGCTCTTCCCAGAGACAGACACGCACTAACCTGCTGCGGAGAGTTATCAGTCAGGAAACAAACTGCGTTAAATCCTCCCACAGAGAAGATCTGCTGTGACATAGGCGAAGCAGCTGTTGAGGCAAAGTTCAGGTTAACACAAGCCCGTGGACCAGGCAGCAGCTGCCGCCTCTACCACTAGGAGAGACAAAAATGCAAGGGTTTGGGGCTGTCAGAACCCAGGGCTCAGAGGAGCGGCCATGGAGCTGTGGCTCAGACGTCTGAGGATGGTGCACTGGGCATCTGGTGTTGGGACCTCCGGAGCTCGGAGGACGAGTCCCATAAGGGTTGGTCTCATTCCTCAGAGGAAGGACCATCATGGCCCATCTGCACTGATGACTTGGAGGATCCAGGGAGGGGCCTGGGGGACGGGGACCCAGAACTTTACGATGGGGACTCTCAGGAGTCAGAAGGAAACTGGCTTTGAGAGGGCTGACAAACACTGAAAGCTAGAATCAACTCTTCCTCACAGGGCAAAGGGCATTGCTAGAGCGATGCTGATAAGAACTGAAAGCAAACGGGAAAGAGGAAATTCCTCTTTCCTCCTCCGGTATTCCACCTCCTTCTAGCGAACTGTATTGCAAGAAATGGCAAAGAAAAAAACCCCCCAAAAAACAAAAAAGAAACAAACCAGCTCAAGATGCAGAAATACAGTTTGCAGAGTCCCAGCCATCATTTTGAATATATTATATAGATATATATATATTGAATATAGAGTCTAGAATGACTTCATTCCTCGGCTCTATTCATAGACAGGAAGTCTGATTCAGTGTATCTCCAGAAAGCACCAAAAATCAATGATTTTAAGTTATCCAATTGATTCTGAAGTTCAACTAGATTTAGAAACCACTGATCTAGAAGAAACCCTTTATTTTTCAGAGGAAACTGAAGGGTCTTATGGTCTGTAAGTCTATTTTATGTGTCAAGTTGACTGATCCATGGGATGCTCATATATTTGATCAAACCTTATTCTGGGTGTTTCTGGAATGTGTATGGATGAGTTTAATATTAAAATTGATAAGCCAAGTAAAGCAGATTGCCCTCAATAATGTGGATGTGCCACACCTGATCGGTCATTGTAGTCAGGCTTGAAAACAATGAAAAAGCCACCCTTCCTTAAATAGCAAATTCCTCCTGCACGTGTGCCTTCTGGCTGGTGCGTTGGCTTTTTCCCGCCTTCAGGCTGGAATTGAAACATCGCCTTTGCCTGAGTCTCATGCCTGGAGGCCTTGGGACTATGTCTCTGCGACTGGCTCTCCTGGCTGTCAGCCCTCTGTGCTCAGAGGGGGCATCATTCTCCTGGTCTCCAGCTTGCTGAACGCAGGGACTGGGATGTTCAGCCTCCACAAATGCATGATCCAGTTCTTATAATAAACCTCTCTCGATATACATCCTATTCATTCCATTTCTCTGAAAAATTCATGAATGGCCTTTAACTCTGAAGTTCTGACTAATGTAAGAAAAAAATTAAAACGTACCATCCTAAACGTTTGCCATCAGCGATTGCTACCTGCTTAGCACAAATCATTTGTTCTCCCATAATTGGATAATTGGCCCACCAGGTATAAACTGGGTGTTTTACATTAGCTTGAGTGAAAACATAATCACGTACATTAGATTATAGCGATGCATTGCATCTTTTCCCAAATAATTAGGAGATGTCCCATAGGGTACACACAAATCCAGTATTTAGCCCAGTGATGTCTACCAAATTGTTTGGGATCTGGCAGAGAAAGATACTAGTATATTGATAAGATATGTTGGTGAGGGAAAGCTTATGAATGATGCAGCGGACAGCAAACGGGAAAAAATGGACTAAACACAGCTGCAGGGGTCGTAGTCACTCAGAATGAACAAAACACAATCCAATTCCCATACTGATATGGCAGGAAATGGAAAAAAGTATTCAAGTAAGATATAAGCAGGCTTAGACCAAGGTGTGACTGTCTTTTTCTGTGTGAAAGCTACACTTTTTGTGTTTAACAAGAAGATTTGGTACAGAATAATAGCATTTCTTCACTCTAGAGCACGGTGTCATAAACCTGTAAGGTTTAGTTTTAAAAACACCCCAAGCCTTGGATGAAAGGAACAAAGTCAGGGCCAGTGAAAGGCGTTCTAATTGTGCCTGTCTTCCACGCATTAAGAGACAGAACAGTCACTCACCTGTGAGGGCTGGAATACCAGTAGGGGACAGTTAGAATAATTGTAGTTTAAGATTAAGGTCCAAACATGAGACTATCTGACTACTTCTCCTTCTCATTGCTTCTTTTCTCCCCAGTGCAGTAAATGCACAACTGCTCCTCGTCCCCTCAAACATATTATAAGCTATTTTTTTAATTAAACTTGCTATTCTCAAAGAAGACAGATAGTTATTGGTGTTACAAGAATTTTCTTGAACTTTATAACACTGTTGCTCGTCTACTGACAACAATAACAGAAAAATGCATGCACAGGACTTTGCATGACATCTGCTGGCTAAAGGTGTACATGATGCAAAAACTCATTTTTTTCCTCCAAATACATCAGTGGATAACTTTCCTAAGGCCACCCAATGTCTACAGGACTGGAAGGCTTCCTTTCATTCAGTGTTTCATAGGCCCATTCTTTAAATCACAGGGTTTCGTTTTACACAAATAAGCATTAATAAATTAGAGGATAAAAGACAATCCAGCTGGGACCCACTACCCCCCTCCTCTCTTATATCTGACTTATTTCTTGAGCCCTAGGGCAATTTCTCTGAAACACATTAGCTTAGTAAACCAGACAATGGAGCCACCTTGAAAGTTAGTGAAGGCAGCAGTGGGTCCTAGTAACACCGAAGGTCTGTGGTAGGGTCAGCACCACAGAAGATTTGACTTTGGGTGGTAGGCACACAATGCAATATACAGACAACGTACCTTCGAATTATACACTTGCATTCTATATGATCTTACTTACAAAGAATTTATTATTAGATGATTATATCTTTAGTTTAAGGTATAACCCTTTGTCAATATTCAAACAATGTAGGTTATTAATTTGCATCATAATTTGAATTATTTTTATGCTAATAACTCTCCATGTGCCTCCCAGCCAGATCTAATCACAGACCTTCCCTGCGCCCAGGCCTGGGCCACCGCAGGCTGCATTGCTCAGGCTCTGGTTGGCTTCTGGCTGGGCGGGCTGATGGGAGGCACTAGCAGGAATCAGGTGACGGGAGTGAGATACAATGTTTCTTCTTACTCTCTCCCTGCTCGGGTGCTGCACCTTTGGCAGGAGCTGTGTCTCCCCATGAGCACCTTTCCTATCTAGGGGTTTCTTCCTTTAGGGTTCAGGAACTCTTCATTGTTAGTTTCTGAGTGCCCATCCTTTGTCATTGCCATAGCTTTAACCATGCCTCTTGAAGTGGTAGCTTCAATAATGGCTCTTTATTTGAACCCTACCTTTATTTGCCAGGACCTTTAATGACACCTTTCTGAAGAAGACCCGCTATACAGGGTAAGAAACAAAAGAAGGGGAGGTGTAGCGTAAGAGGAAAGAGTGGAATGAAAGGCCAGGAGGCTACAGATGAGCACCATACTGTCTTGTTTGGCCATGGGCTCTCCCAAAATGACAATATCTAGTTATGTGAAAGTCCCTACCCTCTAAGTCAAAACTTTGTGCCTGAGGGTAATTTTTGTGTGCCTGGGAGTAATTGCTCCATTAGAACGTGAGCTCTATGGGATCATGGTAGTTTTGGTGCTTTCTGTTATTATTGCTTTTTGACTGATTTGTCCACAAGTAACTGCATATGTAGAATAGAACATATGCATAGTAGCTCATCAGTAAAGATTTATTAAATTGAAGAAGTAACTGGATTATTGTTTGAAAGCATAAATTAATGGATGGGTAGATAGATTAATAATCATTATTTTCTTTAAATGGTTTATATATTCTTAGATTCTATCTTACTTCTACGAGACACACTGATATGCACGAAGGTGTAGTCAGGAAAAATAGGGACCTTAAAAAGATGTGCTGTGAGAGAGAAAGATTCTATTAAAGCATATTTAATCTTAATGCATTGTATAGCAATAAAGAAGTAAATTAAATTTCTTGCTTATTGCATAGATTAAAAACATGCTTATATATTAATTACAACAACCATTGTTATAAAGACAACTGCATCTCTATTTTATCTTTTTGGATAAATTACTTCTTTATTTCTTCATCTATTTAATAGGATGCCATATAATATGATGGTTAAGAACAGTGATATGCTGGTTATAAACTGTCTCTCTGGGGGAGGGGAGACATATAAAAGCCAGTTTATACCATTTGCTGATTTCAGGGTGTAAAGACTCCCACTAAACTCCTTAGATTCCTGTTGCTGCCACAGCAATTTCCTTCTCACACCGCAGGCTTCTGACTCTGCTTCTGTTTGTATACCTATTTTTCTGACTACAGAAGGGGGAAGGTTCTTCCCTTTTAAGGATTCCACCTGGATAATCCAGGATAATCTTCTCAGGGTCCTCAATTAAGATAATTATATCTACAAAGTCCCTTTTGCCTTGTAAAGTAACATATTTACAAGTTCCAAGTATTAGCATGTTGACAGCTTTGGGGAATCATTATTCTACCTACCACACCCACTATGGCCAAATTCAAGCTAACGATAGGACAATGGGACGCCAACTGGCTTATGAAATTCCTGAAAATTTAGCAATCAACTTTATGAGCCAGAAAATAACCAGTTCCTGCTACCAGAATTGCGAGCTTGAGTCCAGACTCAGAATGCTGAATTTGAATCCTGACTCAGCAATATACTAATTATATGGCTCTCAGCAAGTTACTTAACTTCTATATACCTCAATTCTCTCACATGTAATGGCAATAAAAAGTAGTATTTCAGCAGGAGTATTTGTGAGAATTTACAACAGAGGTAAAACATGTAAAGAAATTAGAAAATGCAAATACTTTATGTTTGTACCATTTTTTCAACTGATATTAGGAGAAAAAAATATTTTTTATCTCAGTAAACTAAAACATTAAATTCCCATGTATACAGTGATCAGTGTAAATCTCCACGTATTCACCTTTTATTGGAAAGCTCAGAGCACTTGCTTTCTTTGTAAGCCACACATAGTTTATGTCTATAATAACTCTAAAAGGTATCAAGAGACCCATGAGTCTCCTAAAATTTTAGGGAAAGATGCAATCAATTTGGCAGTATTTGTGTTGCTTTTCCTTTGTACCAGCTCAATTTTGGGATATACTATTATTAGAATGTTCTAGTAACTACAAGATTAAAACTTAGGAAGAAAAAATTACCCTAAAGTAACAGAAAAGTTATTGTTACTATTTCTGTAATATTTTCATTGGTCTTAAATCTATAATTGTACCTTCTCAAATTCATTTTGCATTGAATCTAATGTATGTTTCAGCATAATATGCTGATATAGTAAGTACATATCAGATCAATCAGTTTATTTACCAAACTTCATTTGCGAGGCAAAGGTTAACTTTGATTCCTCTCCCATGTAGTCAAAAGGTTTCTCCCTTCTTTCTCTCCCTGATTCTTTAGTTCAAAAGAATAGGTTGTTCTGTTCTACTATCCCCAAGCCACAGGCAGAAAGCCACAGGCAGAGAACCCAGTTGATTTTATTAGTATTCTCAGAGTAGTATTAAGAAAAAAAATAATGAAATACCTGGATGTGTCTGGTTTTGTTTACAATTATAGCCTCAGAACCTAGCATAGTATATAGCACATAGTAGACATTTAAATAATATATATAAATAATAAGTGAAAGAATTAAGGAATGGAAGCTTCTTGCGAGGAGGAACTTTTTCAAGCTGTTGAAGTCACAGCACCTAGCTCTATATCTCACTTAGAGTTGGTTGGTATCCATTAATTAATTTAATAAACGACTATCATGAATGAATGGCTGAAGTGATCTCCATGGAAAATATGCCCAGTTATTCAAAAGAGATGGATACTACCTCATATTCTCTTCTGATGTTTTTCTCTGACAGAAAAAAACATCCAAAAATCATAATCTATCTGCTGGTCTCTCATCCTGATGCAGCCAAATGAACACATCCCCAGTTTGCCTCTTGAGCAGAGTACCATGGAAGCCTCAGGCTGCAAGCCGATGAGTGGAGAAGGGTGGTCCCACTGATGCCGGCAAACCGGGCCTGGCTTGTTTGGATTTGCATCTCTGACTGCTTCTTGGGGTGCCAATGTCACCAACGTACAATTGCTGACTTTTCAGCTGCCAGGGAAAGTCCCTTTGCAGAGTCCAGAGAGAGAGAGAGAGATGTATTTTCAAGTATGTCTCTCGTGTTCAATTGTCAGGTTAATGCATGGAACAGATATTTATATTAGAAAAAAAAATAATAGAATGGGTGTCCTTCTCCAAAGCAAAAGCACATCCATCAGTCTCACACTGCAACCAGCTCCCAGGGCAAGCACGCTCCTTTTCCTACCTTCTCGGCCTCCACTTCGATCCAGGTACTTCCTATTGGATAGTAATCGGCATTCAGTTGCAGCACCCTTTACAGCCGGCCCTAAGTTCCTGTACTTTGACTCTCAATGGACAGGATAAGCCTGTTCAAAAATGATGGTTTTTTTAATAAAAGCATTGACATTTAGATTTTTTACTCTTAAAAAAATTGTCACGGGGATGTAAGGTACAGACAGCATAAGGAATGTAGGTAATAACACTGTAATAACAATGTGTGGTGTCAGATGGGTACTCGACTTATGAAAGTGAATACTTCGTGAAGTATGTGTCTAATCATTGTTATTTACCTGACACCAATATGTTATTGGATGTCAACTATAATTAAAAATACATTTTTAAAATAGAAAGTAAAATATCAAGTAATAATCTCATTTCACAAAAGCTTAAATGTGAGGCTTAGAATCAGATAACTATAGTATTTTTAATCCTGAAAAATAATTTTTTCCCCAAACCCTGGGCAGACACTAATTGCACTTCCGATCTATCTACAGACAATGGAAATAGAGGTATTAATAGTATAGGCCCCCCACACTAGAGTATGGTCTTGAAGACAAAAGCTGATGTGTTCATCCCATTAAGGCTGCTAATCGTAGATGCTCAGTAAATGTCTGTTGAATAGTGGGATGGACGGGTGGAGGCAGAGATGGACAGGTGGGAGGGGTGTGCCTATGCCAGAGCCCAGTAGCCATCAACACGGAGACAGTGTGGGGAGGAGCAATCTCATTGACCAAAGTCCCACAGATAGAAAGACAAATGAGACATCTGTCCAATTCTCAAAGAGTTTTTATAATCTAGCTGATTAGTGATGCAATGGAGAGCTTGCTCTTTTAATTAGCCTTCCAGAAACACTACCTATAAGTGGAAATTCTTTTAGAAATTCTTTTAGAAAGTTGTACCTGATGGCTGGTCACAGCAGCATCTTCCTAGCCAGGAACAAGCAGGAGGCAGGTCAGGTGATACAGGAAGGTGGTAACTGACTGCCTTTGGCCTCGGTTGGGGTGAACCACGCTCACATTGGCTTATACGGTAAGTCAGAGATGATTCAGAACTTTCCCAGAAACAAGGCCTGGGATCCTTGCCAGGCTAACTGAGAAACATTTTAAAAATTTGATCGGTGTTTTTTGTTCCTTCTTCTTCCATTAAAAAAAAAAAAATACTGTCCTATAAAATAGAACTTTTTACCTCTCCGTGTTCATCCGAATTTATTATCTGTAATAATGTTATTCACAATTTTTGTCTAAAAACTGAGTCTTGTGTATGTTTAAAAAATTTTTCAGTGAAAATATATGAAAAACTGCCCGTAACAGTAGGCTCACAAGTAGGCAAATTTAATAGCCTTCATTCTGGCAAGAATTGAAAGGGCCTAGGAAGGCCTCCTGCCCACCCTGCCGCCTGCAAAATGTCTGAATTCGCTCATAGGAATCTATATATTTGTGATATTTGCAGTTTTCTGGCTTTCAGAGGCCCCCTTATGAGCGTGGCAACACATATTAGTGTCACACAGCAGTCTTCCAATTGCATCTGCCGGACATGTGGCACACGAGCCACTGTGGCATCATCATTCTCTGTCCTCGGCCCTTAAATTGGTCCGAGCAGATGTGGCCTTCGGCGTCCGCAGGACAGATTCCAGGCAGGCATCGCCGAGGGGCAGGAGCCGGCCTGCAAAAAGGCGCTGGCTGCGCTCGCAGCTCTAAGCCAGCGCACTGGGGACTGGCGGAGGTCAGGGGGTTCGCCTTCCTGGGTCTCAGCGTCAGGCAAAGAAAGGGACACAGAAAAAAACCCTGAGACCCTTCTGAGATGTTCCATGATGAAAATGTGAGAGTCACTCTAAAGGAAAATGTAGCAATGATCTGGGCTTCTCAGAACCTGAAAAAAGTTAGTGCCATACCATTAAAAAAAAGTACAAAGAAGCATTCATCATTTTAGGAATTGATTTTGTAAATAAATGCTTTGTATTCACTTTGGACACTGACACACAGGACCCCAAGGGCATTGAGGAAAGGCTTATGCTCTGAAGTAATGAAGCTTCTGATCAGAGGGCAAGTTATTTTCGTGAGCTATAGAACCATGAGACGCCATTGAGGAGTGGAATAAAAATGTAGACCCAGGGCCAGGAAATTCAAATTTTTCTCAAATAGTCAAGTAGCATGACACAGTATAATCACTTAACTGTTTTAATGCAATATTTCCCAAACCTCAGTGTTCCCATATCGCCTTCACAAGTTTTATCATTTATGCATAAGAATTGTATAATTATTTAAATTAGATTTAAAATAAAATTTATTTTATTTTAATACTATTTTAGATTTTTGAGAAAATTGTGAAGATAGTACAGAGAGTTCCCATATACCCCACACTTGATTTCCTCTATTATTAAGACCTTACTCTTGTGGTCTGATGCCTTTGTTACAATTAATCAACCAATACTAATATATTATTATTAACTTCAGGCCATAATTTACTGGGACTTTTTTAGTTTTTACTTTATGTCTTTTTTATGTTCCAAGACTCCGTTCAGGTTACTACACTACATTGAGTTACCATTCTCCCTAGGCCCCTCTTGGCTGTACCAGCTTCTCAGACTTTCTTCGTTTTTGTTTAACAGTGACTGGGAAAGTATGGGTCCGGTATTTTGCAGACTATCTCAACTGGGATTTCTCTAATGTTTTTCTCATAATTAGACTGAGTTTATAGATTTTTGTGAGGAAAATGACAGAGCTGAAGTTTCCGTTTTCATCCTCTAGTATCAAGAAACGGTAACATCCTATCAATGTGCCTTAATTCTGTTAAAGTTAACACATTTGTTTTTCGCTTCAACCTCAAATAACTAGTAGAGTTCAGATCACACTTTTGGTGAGCTTTTTATATATTTTTTCTAATTCACTTCCCATTCTTTTTTTCTCTTGGTATTTCGGTTTGGGTAAATTCCGTTGCCCTGTTTTCAAGTTCACTGATCCTGTCCTCTGCTCTGTTGCATCCACCGATGAACCCATGGAAGGCATTCTTATCTATGCATCTGTAATTTTATATCTAGCATTTCCATTGGGCTGCTTCTTATAGTTTCCATCTCTCTGCTGAAATTCTCCATCTATTCATTTATATTGTCCAACTTCTCCACTAGAGCCTTTGACATACTAATTGTGGTTATTTAAAAGTGTCTGGTAGTTCTAACATCTGGGATATATATCTGTTATATACAGTCATGTATATATATGATTGTATTTATTGCTTTGTCTAGTTACAGACTGTTGTTTTTTGTTGTTTGTGTGTCTTATAATTTTTGTTGAAATTTTAACATTGTGTATAGGACTGAAAGAATTACTCTTTATGCCTGGAAGTAGACACGCTTCCTCTTCTGCTAGCCTTTTTTTAGTGTATTAGGAAGGGAGATTTTTCCACCTCCAGTGCACTGCTGGCCACAAATTCTTTCAGTATTACCTTGTGCTTGTGGGGAGGGCTGGATCGCTGAAGGACTCCTCGCAATGTTCCTGTTCTACCCCCAGCCTTAGACCTTCCTGTGCGCCTGTGCTTCAGAGAGGCTTTCTCTCCCAGCTTTTGTCCATCTCCCAGCAGGCGACCGCTGCTGCTTGTTACTAAGTGGCTGCTAGTCACCGGCGGCGGGAGGCAGGACCCACTGTTGCTTTGGCCCAGGCTCGGCCTTAGGCCGACTCTGGATCCTGCCTCGCAGGGGTTTCAGGGACCTCCCCCTCCCTCATGGGTGGGGGTTTCTTACAATCTGGGCCCAGGAGGTTTCCTGCCCCTGCCAAGATGCAGAGAGTGTTGTCCTTGTCCTTTTCCCAAGTCACAGTGAATCTTGACCTGTGACCTGAGTATGGCAGGAAATGCTGTCCTTCCCCCACAGCGACACCATGGGGAGAAACCTCCTGGGAGACTTCGCGCCTTTCCCCTAGTGGTGGCCCCTCCCTTCTCCTGCACCTGCACCGCGTGGGGAGCCTTTTCTCTTTTTTCGCCTGTTCCCGATCTTTCTGTGAGCATCCAGTGCAAAGCCCTGAAGAAGAGCCTCTGAGTGGGTGAGAAGTCCCCTGGTGACTTCAGCTCTTAGGGACTCTATACCCTCAACACTTGCCCACACTTCACTTTCAGCAACTTTCCATTAGAATTTTTAGCTAAATTCTTCCCATCAGCTTGCAAGGAAGACCCATCTTCCACCTGTGATCTTTCATGTGAGTCAGTGCGTATGGCCTGTGTCTTTTTTTTTATTATTGATTTTAGAAAGAGGAAGGAAAGGAGATAGGCAGACATCAATTTGTTGTTCTGCTTATTTATGCCTTCATTTGTTGGTTCTTGCATGCGTCCTGACCAAGGACTGAACCCACAACCTTGGCATATCAGGATGACTCTCTAACCAACTGAGCTGCCTGGACAGAGCCTAGCCTGTGTGTTTTTAAGGTACCTGTCAGTCCTTTGACTTCAGGTCAGTTGGTGGACCGGCAGCCCCATTCAAGAAAACTTATAATTTTGTACATTCTCTTGCTTTTTCTAGTTGTTAAAATATAAGCAATGCCTTTCCCAGATTTTTTTATCCTAAGTACAAGCCAGGAGTTGCCAGTACATTGTAAATTGAATGCATAAAATCTTTTTCATATTCATCTGGAATCACCTGGAATCATCTCGTTTATTACCAGCATTACAAGTGTCAGTCTTTTTTAAAAAATGCTGCTGTACTGGAAGAGAAATAGGCTTGATAGCAAGAAATCCGGGTTCTCCCCCTGCCCTGCCAATGATTAGGTGCGTAGCCTATGGGACGTTATTTAAACACCCTGGGCTTTGCTCTTCTCACATGCAAAATAAAGGTGTTGAATCACACTTATCTCTAAAATCCTTTTCAGTAACAATTTCTCTTATGGTTTATATTTTTGGTAGAGAAACATATTTTACTTGCTTTTAATTGGGTGTAGCTTGTTTACTACATAAAGAGTTGAAATTAGAACTCAGAGAGACAAACTTTCCCTATAAGCAACATACTTCCTGGCACCGACTTAGGTACTTCATAAATTGCAATACATGGTAAATGCTAACTTGAGGGAGTGAAGACTTTAAGTATCCCACAGAGTGCCTTTTTTTCATGGCTGGAGTTCATTAATTTTAACAATTGACTAAACTATTGACAAAATGTAGACACCAGTAACTCCACAAACAGAAAAATTGTTAAATAGTGAGGCCTCTCTAAATAATGTCCATAAAACTGTACCTCAGATTTCCAAGAGGAAAGTGAGTTTATAATTCACATGAAAATTCAAATTACCCAGAATCTGGATATTTTCGTTAAATATATGTATTTATATAACTCATTTACTATTCATTTTTTTTACATTAAAGGAAATATACAAATAAAGGTTGCTCTTACTTGTTATTGTTAATCTTGTTAAGATTTAAATTTGTCTTAATTTGGGCATAAATAAAATTACTAGTTGAATTTTTACTATAATAAGGAAGCACAAGATTTAACATAATTTATAATAGTGGAAAATATATGCTAGCCTAGTTATTCCTTGGTCTGTTATCTTATTCATCTCTAAAAACAATTTTGAATTTTTAAACTACACTGAATTTTTTATAACTTTATTTGACAAATGTTGACAAAGAATTTGTGTGAATGTCAGAAATTACATTAAAGCCCTGGCTGGTGTGGCTCGGTGGATTGAGTGCTGGACTACAAACCAGCGGGTCGCCAGTTTAATTCCCGGTCAGGGCACATGCCTGGGTTGTGGGCCAGGTCCCCAGAGGGGGGCATGTGAGAGATAACCACACATTGATGTTTCTCTCCTTTTCTTTCTTCCTCCCTTCCCCTCTGTCTAAAAATAAATGAATAAAATCTTTTCAAAAGTTACAGGAGAAACACTTTCATTTGTGTGGTGAAGTGCAGGCTTTAATCTGACCAGATGGCTGACCTGTCACACTGAGCGTTCCAGTGCTCCAGGCTGACCTGCAGGGTGGTTTGCAGGTGAAACTGAGGCACAGACCCCTCAGTTCCCAAAGCAGGCTCGGCTACTTGGTGAACAAGTGCCCACCTTTGTAAGGATGAGTGTCAAACACAATACAAACAAGCTCTGTAGCTTCGCGTGTGTGTTGGTAGTGCTTCGCGGCAATGATTCCAAAAGCTAACTGACACTCAGAGGTACCTGAGCAACCTGCTAAACTGGAATCTCCAGTCTTGGGCTCAGGAATCTGAATTTTTAGAAAACCCAACAATGATTCTGACTATCAGCCAGGTTTGGCAGCCACTGTTTTAGAGTTTTAACAAAGTGAGAAACATTTTTGTTTAATGTATTTTTTGCTTCTAGTATAATAACCATTGCGGAATGGAGGGAAGTGCCTTAATTAATGCCGAAGTATGGAAGGAAGGTGAGTTTCTCACCAAGGCTGGGGCCCGATGGTACGAAAGCCTGCAGGGAAAAGAAGTGATGCTCAACCTTAGCACAGCTGGGTTTGTGGATCACTTTGTTCCTTGTCACTGAGTGTCACAACGCCTGGCATTCTCTTGGTCCTTAGGATATACTCAGATGGTGCAAACACTGTGAGGGGAAGGTTTTGATCATTCATGTGGGATGAAATTTTTTTCTCTCTGGCACATGTGAAAGAAGTTACTATGATACAATCATGGGCAAAGCCAACCTGTAGGCAATGAGAATGCATTGACAAGAGTGAAGTTGAGACAAACACTGAAAATTGGTACAAATGCTCTAGAGCCCTCTGTTTACAGGACAGGATACTCTAACTCTCTCCCTACTGTGCACTTACCGCTCTGTGAACTAATCAATTTACCCTATTATCTGAACCACTATGTGTTAAATTTTGCCTTACTTGCAACCTAAGCCACATTAATCAAGTTATTCATTAAATATTTATTGAGCACCAATTATGTGTTGTATACTATCCTCAGCACCCAGAAAATAAAAATGAACAAAGTAGAGAAACTCTTCACATTTTTGTGACCAATTGTCCAAGCTCTACCACAGTTGTTATTAACTGGACATAACTAGTCACTTCTTTGGGCATGGGGTTGCTATAGTGTTTGTGCTTGGCCAATAAGTCTAGTCATTTGATTAATATGACCATCCATTCAATAATGATTTATGGGAGCCTTATGAAATAGTCATATTAACTAATCTATATTAATGTACTTTTTAGGTAATCTGTTTCTTTTCCCACATAATAAAGTGTCTTAATTCAGTTTAAATGCATCTGCTTGCAAGGGGAATTTAGAATGAGGACAAAGAGTTTTACATATTTTGACTTTTTACAAAAAACTGCCTATTTTTATATAAAAGGACAGACATTATTTTCACCCATAGTCATGATTTAGATTTATCAATGTTTAACGAAAATATTATTTGCAAGTGGGTAATGGTTGTATTGAACTCTCTGCTCTCTTCCTGGCTGGTACTTCCTTCAGCCTGTCTTCCTCTCCACTCTCTGCCACAGCTTCCTCCGAGGAGGACGGTGAGTACCTGCTGCCCTGTGGGAGGGCAGCAGCCAGAGCCTCTTTTATTTGGTCAGCATCTGAACGAAGTGCAGTCTAGCTCATTCTCCCATATGGTCCGACACCTCGGGGGCTTTGCGCAGGCTTTCCCTGCCTGACTTCTCAGGTGTGTGAATCTTCCAGCCTCAGTGGAATGATCTAATGGTAACTATTCATCCCTTAGTGAGAGTTTCACACAATGTGTTTCTTGTATGGAATCTTTATACTTTGTCTAATTTCTTGTAATAAAAGTGGCAAGCAGGTACGGGAGACTGGGCGGAGGGGAAAGCACCCTGGCATGCTGTCGCATGCCACCGGCGTGGCTGCCAATTCAGCCTGTATGTTCCAACCTTGTCTCCATGTAACCCTGTCATCCCTGGAATCTGTTAGACCTTAAAATAATACTTCTTTAAATCATTCATGTTCCCTACGATCTATTCTCTTTGTTTTTGATATAAGTCCCTGTCAATATAGATTGTTTTAGTAAATTCTCAAGGCAAAGCCCATTTGCATGGCCTTGTTTCAAGACGTGGCAAGAGTACACAGTCACTAATGGAATTTTTGATATGTTAATATTATATTCATAGGGCTATAAAGTCTCTAAGGAAAGACCCTTTATGTTCAAGACCGCTTTCTATTGTTAAAAATGGAAGACCGCGAAGTGCTGGTTGTATCTAGCTATATTTACCATGTTATAAATTAAAATAGAAATTTTTGAAATATTTACTGCTAAATGTATTTAAAAATAATGATAAATCCATTAAATGTTAACACAACATATTTTCATTAAAATAACTGTTTTCAAAAAAAGAAATGTGGCATTATTTAAATTTTTGGAAATCTCTTTAATAATTACTTTGATTAAAAACAAAAACCAGCTGGAGTCTATTTTACTTTTACATTTAGTTGTCACATAGCGTGTAGCCTCTGGAAAACTCCACTGCATCCTAACAAGAGAATGAGAATGAAAATGGCAAATAGCACATTAGCGGTTATGCAAAGAGTTTACCTCTTCTCTGATCCACTGCAAGAGCTTCAGGGACATCACCACCATCATTTTGTGAGAATCATCGCACTGATAATTAAACTAAACAACGTGTCAGAGGCCACTCACTATAGCACCATTTAGAATAGCGAAACGATACAACAAGGTAAAATTTTAGCATATAGTTTTACTTGTCCAATCATGTAACTTGACATTTATTTGCTTGGCTGCAAAGAGAATTAGAGATAAACTTCACCTGGCACCTCCAGTTCTATTGCTACCAGGTCCTCGGCAGGTGTTCGCACGCCCAGAACGGCCCCAGTAGGTGGAATATGACTGGATCGTAAAGTCTTTATCGTGCCCATCCTTGAGGAAGGGAGTTTATGTCTCCTGCTATGAATCCTTCAGGCAGATAGAGGAAGCCTATAAATTCTATTCACAATGACGTTTTCCATGTTTAATATGAAATGCATAAAATTATGAAGGAGAAATTATATTAAAATACAGGCAGCAATATATATTTTAGTTACAATGTAATATGTGTTCTTTTAATAACTCCTAATAAGAGGAAAATAACCAATATCATGTCAAAGTAGTGATGTGCATAAAACACGTTTCAAAATATCTGAATCACGTGTACAGGGTTATGAAAATATCTCTGATTTTTATTGTGACAAAGTCAGGTGCCACTAATGTTTCTGTTGATTTTGCCTACATTCGGAGTAAAAATATGGATGCAATTTTTTAACCCATCTTTTAAAAAAAATAAACTCTGTAAATCCTGTCTGTAAGATGCCTTTGAGATTGATGAACGCTAGGGTAAGGAATGTTCTTCTAGGGAGCGATGGTTCTCAAAACGTGATCCTTAGATCAGCAACATAACAATTGCCTGGAAACTTGTCAGAAATGCAGATTTGCTGATCCTGCGCCAGATCTGCTGATCCGTAGCTAGGGGTGGAGCCCAGCAACCTGTGTTTCTACACAGGCCGAGGTGCACATGTGTGGAAACCGCAGTCCAGCAATCCATTCTATTCACAAACAATGTGTTTCCTGCAGTAAGGAACGGGCAGCCAAGCCAGACACACAGTGAAAAGCTGCAGCAAAATGGAAGCTTCTTAGAGTTCACACAAGATTCTTTGCATGGGAAGATGCATACCATAATTACTGAACACTAAAAAAATAGAAGAAGATTTAGAGGCCATCTATTCCAGGAGAGGTATATTGCTTCAAGTTAAACAATAACTCAATAATGTTAACAAGTACATTGAAAACTCCTGAGTTTAAAAATGAAGGGTTTTTTATTGTATTTTTTATTGCATTTTTTTCCATTATCAACTATCCTTCTTATACCCTTGAGTGGATAAAACAACTATGGGACATTTACACAATGGAATACTACTTGGCCATAAAAAGGAAGAAAATTTTACCCTTTGCAACAGCATGGATGGACCTGAAGGACATAATGCTAAGTGAAATAAGCCCATCACAGAAAGACAAATATCATATGATTTCATTCATACAATGGAATCTAATGAACAAACTGAATTATGAAGCAAAATAGAGACAGAGTCATAGGTAAAAATGAAGGTTTTAACTGAATTTGAACATATGAATGAATGAATTGTGTCGTTATTAATTATGTGTTAGGGATATACCTAAGGGTGGAAGAAGAACAACAACCCTCAAATTGGATATATTTATGCTATCCCAAATATATCCAATTCTTCATCTTTATTTTTATTTTATTTTATTTTTTATTTTTTAGAGAGAGGAGAAGGGAGGAAGAAAGAGAGGGAGAAAAACATTGATGTGAGAAACATCGATCTGTTTCCTCTCGTAAGCACCCTGACTGGAGACTGAACCCAAAACCCAGGCATGCGCCGTGTCCTGGAGTCGAACATGCACCCTTTTGTTTTGCAGAATGATGCCCAACCAACTGAGTCACACTGGTCAGTGTGTCCAATTCTCTATTTTAAATGAAAAAAAAAATGAGATAGGGATATTAAGGGACTTGCCAAAAGTGAACAGTTAATTAGTTTCAGATCCTGAACCAGACAGACACTCTGGACATCTGACACATAATCCAATACTGATAACTTCCTTATTTGTCACAGCCCACACAATGCAATTTTAATATGCTCTAACCCAGACTCTTCACCAAAAGGCAGAGTTGTTTCTCTGTGAAATTTTATAAACTAAATAACTCCCTTAGAGCTGACTACATTATTCTGCTCGATGATTAGGAGTGGCAATTTAACTTTTTTACATGTTATTCAAAACAGGCAAGCCCCAAACAGACAAGACATGAGCAATTCTCTGTTAGGAAGACAACTTGAGACATTAGTTGGAACAATGTTACTGAATCCAAAGGTAGCACCATTCCCAAATACATAAGAAGAAAAAAAGAAGAGGAAATTCTTTTCTTGCATGTAGACATATAATTTCAATTTAACAAGTTAAAATGAAAGAAAAAGAAATTAAACCAGGAGTCAGGGCATCCTGCCAGTCAATACTAATGAATAATGTAACTCTTCAAGGGAGATGCTAGAAGAAGTTCCGTTATACTTGAGAAGCTTAGAATAATTTTTCGTGGCAAGATTGTACTTACGAAGCTGTAGGTTGGATGACCAGTTTGTTGCTTTTGTGCCTAATTTTTGTTTTTGTGAACTTCACAAACTTTCAAGATCATGTTTAACCACTTTTATATAGCTTGTTGTCCAAATCCTTCTAATAATGCCAAGTAACATTTCACATAGATCTTGAAATTGGAAAAGAATTCTCTTAAAATTAAAACAAAGGTCATTTATTTCCCATGTATTTTATTTAAATGTCATTTTATTATAGAAACATATTGTAAATAGAAAAAAATTATTTATGAAGCAATTGCTTCAGAAGAATACTTAGGTTAAACAAAAGGCTATTTTGCACAAAAATTATGGAGACTTGTCAAAAATATTTCAAATACTCAAAGACTATTGAACCTATGGCACACAAATAAGAACAGAGGAAAAGAATAAATGAGCAGAGGTCAAGGTTGCTGTAGCGAATACGTGCATTGTAGTAACAGAGCATGATAATGAAAGTGCTCTGTCCTGCAAGCATTTCAGGCCAAACAGGTCACATGGGATTCAGGGAGATGCAAGAATATACACGGAGCTGTCGGGATGTCTGACGGGCCTTTATTCCTGGGGGCGGGGCGGGGGCGGTGATCCACATGCACCACAAGCTGGAATCACACACTGAGGAAAGTCCCAACTCCCTTAAATACTAAATGCACAGCAAGCCAGCAGGGTGCCAATACTAACCTTCTGGTTATGTAACAGAGCTTCATTCTCCACACGCAGGCCCCTACTCAAGGTTATATGAACACTGCTAAGTTATATTTGCCCAGACGTCTGGGTGAGAGAGCCTGACTGACCCCATTCCTACATGCTCTTACATTTTTTTCTCACTATTCTCACGGGAAAGCTTTTGCGTAGACCTCTGAGCCTCTCATAAAGGAAAGAATGAAGAAACTGAGGCCAACCACTGCAGAGACTTGTGTAGTGATAACAAGTTTTTAAAATGGAAATGTTTAAGTTAAATGACTCATGGCCCTGAAAAATAGTTCATGTTCAAAGTCACATATTATGGGTGGACCACTACTGCCACAAACTTTACCCAGATTCAACAAATAACAGTTCGTGTGTTTGGCAAAATTAATAAAATCCATAGAACTACTTTGAAAAGAAGGTACTTGAGAGGTCATGAAATCATAGAAAATAGAATTATAAGCTCTGGATTCTGAAAGAAGTTTACCCATTCTGTCTTATAATTATTTCTCAAAGGCCTTCTTTCTTTCTTTCTTTCTTTCTTTCTTTCTTTCTTTCTTTCTTTCTTTCTTTCTTTCTTTCTTTCTTGGTGGAGGGGGCGGTGGCAGGTGGGCTTGCTCTTTATTAACTGAACAAATACTTAAATTCTACCATCATACTTTGCTACCTTTTCAAGCAAATAATTCTGAGCATAAATTATATTTTTTATTAATGACTCAGATTGTCAGCTTAAAAGAGAGTGAATTAGTTTTCTATTGCTGTGTAACAGGTTATCACATACTTCGTGCCTTGAAAAACAGCTATTTAAATGCCCCCAGTTTCCATGGGTTGGAGTCTGGCACATTCAAGCTTGATCTCCGAAGGCTGGAGTCAAGGTCTTTGCCAGCCGTGTTCTCGTCTGGAGGTATAAATAAGGATACGAGCTCCATCGGGCTGTTGGCAAGTTTCATTCCCTTGTGGTTATAGGACTGATGTCTCCATCATCTTGCGAGCTGTCACTGGACTTGCCAGAGGCTGTGGTCATGTGATCCCTTCTATCTCAGAAACTGAGAAACTTTCTTTTCTCAGATATTTTTCATGCTTCAATTCTAACTTCTTCTGAGACTAGCTTATAGGATTAGGCCACATCCATTTGAATAATCTCCTTATTTTAAAGTCAATTGTATCCTGTAGCATAACCTAATCCTGGGATTTAAATTAATTATATTCATAGTCCTGGGGATTATTCAGGGTATATATGAGTGGGAAATCTTGGAGGCCATCTTAGACTTCTGCCTAGCACAGAGTTTTAGGGAATGATGAGAACATAGACTAAGAAACCTGATAGGAAGGGGTTTAAAAATCTAAATTTACCCCCTGTATACTTGTTGATTGAATTATGAAAAGTGAACAAATGAACAGGGAATGTATAAATGAAATTAACACTTCAAACGCGTTTCATTATCTAAAAACAAAATAAGAAAGGAAAGAAGTGATACATAAAAGCTCTCGGCACGTAGGGCATTTGGTAAATTGGTGTCTATCATCAGTCTTTCTGCAGTGGCGTAGCGTCTGGGTTTATCATTCCATCCTGACTTTAACCCTCTCCCTCGCCGTAGCAGTCTTCCGTTAACATCTGCAGTGATGCTGCCGCCCTTCCTACTGCTTTTTCTTCTCTTTGCCTTATTCAAAGGGCCCAGGGCTCTACTCCTGTTTTAAAAGACTGATAGCATTTTTTAAATGTTTTCTTCCATATGCTTGGTCAATTAATTGTATCAAACAGGAAAACAGGGTTATAGCAAGACAAAACACACTTTTCACACATATTTTTCATGCTGTGTGTCCCAAGTAGGCTGCGGAGCTCTTTCACGTTCCAGGATCCAGGCTGATGCAACAGCTTTCAGTGGGGCCTTGCTGGTCTCAAAGCAGAGAGGAAACAAACAGGGTGGAACTTCTCAATGGCCCATGAAACTTCTGCTCAAACGCGGCACTCAAGTTTTCCTGGGTGCCCTAAATCACAGGACCAAGGGGAACAGCAATGTCATAGGAATGTATGTCCCTCTCACAAAGATGAACAGCAAGTATTTTAATGCACACGATCACATTTTAGTGGTCATCCTTGTATATTCTACTGTTCTGAGTTGTGCTGTTCATTTTTGCTTCATATTCAAGTGATGCTCTATTGCCATTCCCAATGTCTTTGGTTTGTGTTTTGTGATGCTTTGTGAAAAGGAAAATATTCAGCTTCTTTTAGAATTTATCTCAGGAAATGTATTATTTTAGTAAAACACAGCTAAAAATAATATTCTGAAAAATATTCCTTGACTGTTTTTAAATAATCTTGGTTCAGAGATCCATTTTAATGTATGCTAGCCATTTTTATTTATTGGTAACCATAGAAATATTGCTTTAAGAACCTTTACAAAATTAGGAAGCAATTTTTTGGAAATCAGTCAATAGCATTTATTGGAAAGTGAAGTGAGTCTGTCAATAGTTTATACTCTCAATTTCTACTTCCAGAAAATTTCAAAGAAATCTAACACCTCAGTTTCAATTATTAATAATAGATTGCATTATTATTTCTATTGTTTTGACTGAAGAAACAGAACAATGTAACAAAAAGACCTGGATAAATGCAGCAGTTTCTATATACTTTGTTTCTTGTCAACTGTAAATCAGACATTTTGGAATATTAGAGTAGAAATTAGCCACAAAATCATGTACTACATTAACAATATATTAACAATAGGTCAAATTATGCCATCTACCCTAAAATAACTTCACACTATTTTTTTTTTAAAGTCTGAAAACAGAAGGGAATTTCTATGCAGTCTTGAATGTTGCCTTAGTTTTTCTGAGACACAGACGCCCTCCTGTGGCAACATGTGGGCATTTGCAGTGACTAATTTTAAACAAAAATTTCAGCTTGTTTGGCACAGACAGGGCTTTCCAAGGCCTGGGCCACTCAATTTTGAGGCTCTCTGCATACGAAAACATTATCCAAAAGAAATCTAAAAGGAATAGAACATAATGAAATGAATTTAAAAAAAATAGCACACAAAGAAATGCAACAGAACATGACTTTGCTCTTTACAATGAGAGAAAAATTAAAAAATATTAATTTACAGTCTATGATTGGGTATGTAGTCCATGAATGGAACCAGATTTAAAAATATATAATCACTAGATTTCAGGGAAGCCAGTCCATCTTTGTAATTGTGGCACAACCATTCTGCTAAAGAGAGATGAATAAAGTGCTATGTTTGGTCCTCTGTTCCTGAGAGGCCTGAGTCAAAGCTTCCTCCTTCCCAACGATCCCAATTCCTAGCCTCAGCTCCGGACCCCACCCTGCCTAGTCTTGTGAACAGACAAATTGTCTCGAAAGACAACCATAAACTAATTTTGTATTCATCCCAGCACAGAGCCTGCTCTGTTTCCTTCTGTCTCTCTCCTGTGTTACTCTCGGTTCTGTGCTAACGATGAAAAAGAAAAACAAAAGTGCAGAGAGCGTTTTGGACAGAAAGGGGCCAGTCCCCTGGAACTTCCATGTGGGGACGTCACTTGAGATAATTCACTGAGAGTGTGGCTTCCTCCGCGTGCAGCCGCAGTGATTCCCAGGATGCCCTTGGGGTGCTGCAGGCCGAATTTCTCAGAGCAGGCCCAGGCGGCCCCTGCGGATGCTAACCCGCAGCCGATGTGAGAGCCACCGGCCAGGGCGCACACAGGCATTGGCGCCTGAGCCCCGGCAGCTTTAAGGCCAACAGGGACACACCTAAAGTTCAACAAGGTCAGGTTTATTGACTCTGCCACGACGGAGATTTCATGCCAAAAGATCAGTGCTGTCTCACTAAACAAAGGCAAAGACAGAGTTATTTTGGGACAGAGCAGTCGGGTGGAGCTGTGTTTGGATGGGCTCAAAGGGAAACAGCTTGTATAAAATGATCAGCCGCAGGTCTGCACTGCGAAGGGGACCCAGGGCCCTGCTTTCTTAGGGACTCCATGTTGAGACGGATGTGCAGGTTGTGATCCAGGAATGTGTTATCAGAAGTTCTGCCTGTGGGGTGTCAGTTGAGACTGCTCTTCTGCCAGTGTGACTTGGGCAAGAGTGGTGTGTTGCTTTTTTACTGACAGGGTCTCAAACAGTGAAGTTTCTGATAGCCCCTGACTTTGGAACACAAAGTATCTCAGTGTGTAAAAAAGGCAGCGTTCGCTCAAAGAAGAGGGCACATTACAGCTGCACTGTGTTTTGGGGAGAAATCTGAAATCTTGTTAACTTGGCAGCTGGCTTCATCTGTGTCTGTTATTCCAGTCTGATAAATGTCAGGGCGGATGTTTACAGTCTGAGCTAATTTTTACCTTTTAAAACTTAACCACAGGGTTATTTCCAGAAGGAAGGTGGAAAAGAGTCCTAGCATGTGAGCGCTTAGATGTTACTCATGCATTAATTCCACAAAGACTTACTGGATGTCTACCATGTACTAGGTCCTGTCTTAGGCTACTGGAAATATAGCGACGAACAAACATTAGTCTCTGCCCTTAGGAAACTTATACATTGGTTAGAGAAAAACACAGGTGAATACATTAGGGTATAAATGTGCTGTAATTTGAAAAAAAAAGTGCTATAACTTGACTGAAGAATAGATACCATGGATAATTAACCCAGTCTTGGGTATTCAGGGAACTGGGAAAACGTGACCTGAGGTTATGGAAGAGAGAGGACTAGGGTGGAGGGATTAAGGAGCCAGTGGCTGATATTTGGCAGTAAGAAAAGTAACTTTAAAAACAGCATCATCTGGGTTCTAATCCAGGCTCTACCACTGGGTGGGTGTCACGGTAGCTCTGAGACGCAGTTTTCTCATTTTTAAAGTAAGGATGACAAAACAAAGAAATATTCATGAGTGCCAGCCAGAGTTCTAAGTCATAGGATTGCATCAATGAACACAAGACGCAAGCTTCCTGGCCCTTACATAGCCTGACCTAAGGTGAGGGATTGCAAAAAATAAATAATCATAATTAAAATGTAAAGTATTTACTGTGCTATGTAATAAATGCAGAGTGGAAGGAGTCAGAAGTGCTGGAGGAGTAAACGCAGTGACGTCTGTCAAAACGCCTAGATGTGGCATAGGGGCATTCTGATGAGGTCAGATCATAGAAGTCATGCTTGGCTAAGCTACAGGGAAACAAGAGAACTTCATCAGCCACTATTTTGACCTAACCCAGTATTTCCCTTTTCTTCTGAACTATGGCTCTTCTAATTTCAAGGAGCCTGCTCTGTACCTCAGACAGACTTCTCATTCTATACCGCAATTCTTGGTCATAACTCAGGGTGTTCTTGTTGAGAATATTTGTGGGAAAGTCATCAGACAGCAGTTGGCTTTTCTTGCAAACAGTGACAGCAGTTGGAGAGTTTAAAGGAAGGCCCATTTTGCTTATAATGTTCTTAGTTTTTCTTAATTTATTCTTCCCCCTGTTATTTTAGGCCCTGCTTCAAATCAAAAGTTCAGTAAAACCATGATTCTCAACCGCCTCCCCCTCAAGGTCCATGACACCCTATTCTTAAGTCCAGTTGTACCATGTCTGTGCTCTCTCAACCCCCCTCCAACATAAGTAGAAATATGAAGAAGGAATTTTGTTTCTCACACTTACTAGGGTGCGGAGTGCTCTGTTCATGGGGCGAACAGAAGTCAGGGATGCTGAATGGCCTGCAATGCAGGAACCAATTCAGGTTACTTTAAAAAGTATCATTCAATGTGGTGATTATGGGGTGGGAGGAGGGGAGAGGAGTGGGGGTCGAGGTAGAGGAGGGTATGAGGAGGATAAATGGTCATGGGAAAAATACAATTAAAAAATCCCATTCAAAATGCCAATAACAACTCCATTTAGAAACACTGAGTTAGGGCCTGAGGCTAGAAGTTACAGCGGAGTAGGTGGAAGCTGAGTCCACTGGCTCTAGCCACGAATCCGGATTTTCTGCTGAACTTCCAACAATCAACCTGAACAATCAACTGAATCTTAGCTGACTGATGGGAAGGTTTGAAATCTAGGAGCACAGAAGATGGACCGCCCCACCTGGTAAGAGGATTTTGTCAGTGGAAGGGGAGTTACCCTGTGCGTGGCTGCTGTCTAAAGCTGAGAGTCCACACAGAAACTGCCGCTTTGAAGCTCCCTCCCCGCTCAGAGCCAAGGGCCTTAGTTTTCACGCAAGGATCCCCAACCCAAACTGGATAAAACTTGGAGGGATCTACTGAGACTGCGACACTTAGAGCGAGCAGTGCTTCCAGGGGCGAAGCGCCCACCTGGAGGGCTCAGGATCGGGGCTGAGACTGCTAAAGGGCCATGTTGCTGCACTCGGGTCTGCTGGAGGCACCTACAGGCTGCAGTCTATTGTGACTTTGAGACACATTTTATTCTTTGGGGAGGTTTTATGCACAGAGAACCAGCGAGTGACTCATTTCTGCAGTGCGGGTGACACATAGTGACTTTTAAAAGGAACTGAAACATGGACAGACAAGGACACCATGCCCCGTTGCTCCGACAGCAAACACACCAGAGTGAAATCGCAGCTCTGGAGCTCCCTCCCCTTTGAACTGTGGGGCCATAAGAATACTCGCAGCATTATAGAGGAAAGGGGTGGCTGTGGGGTCTCTGGTGGCTGGATGCAGTGACACTCTACCACACCTGTGAACAGCAGAGAATGCAAATTCAGCAGGGAGTGCTTCTACAGTTTGGGCGCCTGGCTGAAGAGCTCACTATAGGAGCTCAGCCCAAGAGGAAAAACACGCTGATGTAATGAGGCTTCTAAGAGCAGCAGACAGAAGCGGCATAAAGGGGATCTCTGACTGTGGGGGAGGGCCGGAGCTGGGGGAGACCAAAACGGAGAGCTTTGTTGAGTGGGTTTGGAAGAAGAACTGGTTCCCCACTCTCAAGCATGCATGCAGTGGCTCCCTGCCCCCCGGCCCCAGCACTGTGAGCTACCCTTTCTGCTGAGGCTGTGGAGAGGGACCTAGTAGAATGGGAAATTTTTTTTTGGTCCATTCTGAACTTTTTGCAGCTGCGCCAGCCCACATTGAATCTTCGGATCCTTTCCTACTGAGACCAGCTGGGCAGAGAGATCAATTTGTGCAATGAGAGGTTTTCTGGGCCCCACCGAGCTTGGCTTGCACGCAAACTGGGGGCTGTGTGAAGCAGAGAGTTCTGGACTGTGTCTCCTGCAAAGGGTATGGGCTGGGAATTAGGCAGGTGAGAGTTGAGCACCTGGGATACTTGGCAGAGAAGCAAAACCACTCTCAGCCTACAGATTAAATGCTTCAATCAAAAGATATAGAGTAGCCAAATAGTTAAGAAAGCACTACTCATATATATGCTGTCTACAAGAGACCCATCTGAGAGCAAAAGATTTCTACAGGTTGAGAGTAAAGACAGGCGAGAATTCTACCACTGAACCACCAATGCCTGCAAGAGAGTAAAAGGATAGAGTAAAATAGTCCATGCAAATGGAAATAAAAAATAGTTGGGGTATCATAAGTACACAACCCCTTCAGAATTATGTAATGGCCATCTTTATCTTTTTTTAGACTTCACTTTGAAAATAGACTTCAAAGCAAAGTCTAAAAAAAGATAAAGATGGTCATTACATAATTCTGAAGGGAATGATCCAACAAGAAGACATAACACTTGTAAATATATGTGCACTGAAAAAAAGGAGCACTTAAATATATAAAAAAAAATCTTGGACTTTAAGGAAGATATTGATAACAATGCTGTCATAATAAGGGACTTTAACATCCCGCTGTGAACAATGAACATATCTTCCAGACAAAAAAAATCAACAAAGAGATAGCAGTATTAAATGACACACTATATCAAATGGATTTCATTGATTTTTACAGAACATTTTGCTCAAAATAAGAAGTATATACACTCTTTTGAAGTGTACATGGATCATTTTCAAAGATAGAACACATGTTGGGCCACAAAACAAGCCTTGACAAACTCAAGAAAATTGAAATCATATCAAGGATTTTCTTGGATCACGATGGCATGAAATTAGAAATCAACCACAATGAAATGACTCAAAAGCATTCAAATACCTGGAGGCTAAATAGCATGTTATTAAATACTCAATGTGTAACCAATGAGATCAGAGAAGAGATAAAAAAATTTCTGAAACGAATGAAAATGAACACACAACAACCCAAAATCTATGGGACAGAGCGAAAGTAGTTCTGAAAGGGAAGTTCTTAGTACTACAGACCTATCTCAAGAAACAAGAAAAATCTAAAATAAGCAATCTAACAACTAAAAACACTAGAAAAACAACCACAAAAACAGCCCAGAGTAAATAGAAGGAGGGAAATAATCAAGATCAGAGCAGAAATCAAGGACATACGCACTAAAAAAACAATACAGAAGATTAATGAAACCAGAAGCTGGTTCTTTGAAAAGACAAACAAGATTGATGAGCCTTTAACCAGATTCATTAAAGAAAGGAGACAGAGGATCCAAATAAATACAATTAGAAATGAAAGAGGTGAAATAACAACTGATATCACAGAAATACAAGGTATTGTAAAAAATGATTAAGAACAACTATATGCCAAGAAATTGGTCAACCTGGGATACAATCTCCCAAAACTGAAGCAGGAAGAAACATAAAACCTAAATAGACTAATAACAATGGATGAAATCAAAGCAATAATAAAAAAAACTCCCAACACACAAAATCCCTGGACCAGATGGCTTCACAGGCAAAGAACTATCACCAATCCTTCTTAAACTATTCCAAAAAATTTAAGAGGAGGGAAGTCTTCCAAGCTCTTTCTACGAGGCCGATATTATCCTAATTCCAAACCAAGGTAAAGACACAACAAAGAAACAAAATATAGGCCAATATCCCTGATGAACATAGATGCTAAAATCCTCAACAAAAAAATTAGAAACCATATCCAGAAATACATCAAAAAGATCATACACCACAGTCAAATAATATTTATCCCAGGGATGGAAGGTTGGTACAATATTCACAAATCAATAAATGTGATTTATCACATAAAGAAAACAGAAGATAAAAGTTACATGATGTATCAATAGATACAGAAAAAGGATTTGATAAAATTCAGCACCTACTTATGATAAAAAAGCAGTAGAGTGGGAATGGAGGGATCATATCTCAACATAATTAAGGCCATATATAAAAAACCTACAGCTAACAACATTCTCGATAGGTAAAAAATAAAAGCGTTTCCCTTAAGGTCAGGAAGAAGACAAGGATGTCTGCTTTCACCGCTTTTATACAACACAGTATTGGAAGTCCTAGTCACAGCATTCAGATGAGAAGAAGAAATAAAAGACATCCAAATTGGAAAGGAAGAAATAAAGCTGTCATTATTTGTGATGACATGATATTATATATAGAAAACCCTTAAGACTCCACCAAAAAACTACTAGACCTAATTAAATGAATTCAGCAGGGTAGCAGGATAAAAAATTAATACCCAGAAATCAATGGCATTTTTATGCGCTAATAATGAACTTAAGAAAGAGAAACTAAGGAAACAATTCCATTTACTACTGCAACAACAAAAAAAAGGTACCTAGAAATAAATTCAACCTGTACTTGGAAAACTATAGAATATTGAGGAAAGAAATTAAGGAAGATATAAAGAAGTGGAAGAATATAACATGTTCGTGGATTGGAAGAAATAACATCATTAAAATGGGCATTCTACCAAAAGAAATCTATACATTCAATGAATTTCATTTTAAAATACCAATGGCATACAGAACTAGAACAAACATTCCAAAAATTTATATGGAAACAAAAAAGACCCCAAACAGCCTTAACAATCTTCTGAAAGAACAAAGCTGGAGATATCACAACTCCTGATATCAAACTATACTGTAAGGACACTGGAATAAAACCAGCCTGGTATAGGCACAACAACATACATAGAGATCAATGGAACAGAACAAAGAGCCCAGGAATAAACCCACACCTGTATGATCAATTGATATTTGACAAAGGTAGCAAGGGCATACAATGGAGCAAAGACAGTCTCTACAATAAAAATGGTGTTGGAAAAACTGGACTGGTCCATGCAAAAAAAAAAAAAAAAAAAAGAATCTAGACCACTAACTTACACTATACATGTAAATAAACTCAAAAGGGATAAAAGACTTAAATGTAAATCATGAAGCCATAAAAATCATAGAAGACGACTTAGCTAGTAAAATCTCAGATATTCAACATAGTAATATTTTTTCTGATACATCTCCTATGGCACTGGAAACAAAGCAAAAAATGGGGCTACGTCAAATTAAAAAGCTTCTGTACAGCTAAAAAAAAAACAAACAAAAATCAAAAAAATATCAGCAAGACGAATAGGGAACCCACTGTGTAGAAGAACATTTTTGCCAATGATACATCTGACAAGGGTTTAAGCTCCAAAATACAAAAAGAATTAATAAAACTCATTGCCAGGAAGACAAACAACCCAATGAAGAAAGGGGAAAAAGACCTGCATAGGCACTTCCCCAAAGAGGACATAGAGAGGGCCTATAGTCATGTGAGAAAATGCTCACCATCACTAATCACTAGAGAAATGCAAATTAAAACCTCAATAAAATGTCACCTTATACCTGTCAGAATGGCTCCCATCAATAAATCAACAAACTGTTGGTGAGGATGTGGAGAAAAGGGAAACTTCATGCACTGTTGGTGGGAGTGCAGACTGGTACAACCACTGTGGAAAACAATATGGAGTATTCTTCAAAAAATAAAAATAGAACTCCCTTTTGACCCAGTGGTTCTACTTCTGGGAATACACACCAAGGATCTAGAAACACCAAAACAAAACAAAACAAAATATGCACCACTATATTTATAGCAGTGCTATTTACAATAGACAAGTTTGGGAAACAGTCTAAACGCCCATCAGTAGTTGAGTGGATAAAAGAGCTGTAGTACATTTACACAATGGAATATTATGCAGCAGTAAAAAAGAAGAAACCCTTACATTTTGCAACAGCATGGATGGACCTGGAGAACATTATGCTAAGTGAATCAAGCCACTCAGTGAAAGAAAAATTCCACATGAGCTCATTTATATATGGAATCTAATGAACATAATAAACTAACGAACAAAATAATAACAGAAGCTTAGATATGTCAAACAGACTGACAGCTGCTGGAAAGGAAGCAGGAGAACGGGATGAAAGATGGTGAAGGGATTAACCAAAGAACATTCATGCATGGCGCACGGAGACGGACAATATGGGGACTGGCTTGGGGTGGGGAAAGGGAGAAAAAGCGGGAACAACTGTTAACAGCTCAAACAATTAAAATTAAAAAAAGAAGCACTGAGTTAGAAAAATAACACTTTCCCCATCAAATTTTGCTATTTTGAATACTAGATGGTGATGTTGTCAAAGTCTACCTAACTTTTGTTAAGGTGCTTCTGTTTTACTGTAAAATACTTCAGAATATACAATGCAAGATTGTCTATGTGTTTATTTAAGCTGCATTTTTTTAGGAATAATCAATTGCTCTGACATTAAATTTACACTCCACATATGGTAAACATGAAGAATGTAATGATGGTTTGACATCACAGGTTTTGTTAATCAGAGTAATATGTGTTAGAACTACAGGACCTGGCAAAAGTAACACCTGCCTGAGTGTGGGTTGTAGGGTAATAATACAGGTGTAATAATTTATAGTTTTAATTTGAACATTTCACCTAAAGTGTCATATGGTATGTTTGAGTGCGATATTGTTATGTTACAGAATTGCATTCTTATGATTTTGTAATAAAAAGGGACGCTATTTTTGCCAGGCCCTGTATTTTATATTTTATTTGTAAAATTTGGTGTTCAATAATTAGCAAAATAGTGGTTGTCAGAGCTTTTCATTAATGAAATTTTTTTATTCAAGGTGCATAGCTTGGCTCTATATATAACAAAAGCATTCTTACCTTCTTGTGTAAAATAGACACCTCAGTAATCAGGTCCAAGGCTTAATTGCTAAATAGTCCTATTTTACAGCCACTGTTTCAAAGGTTCGTGATGTGACTGAGCCAAGTTGCAGAAAATTAGCTCTTAATTATTGGTGACTATTGATACTGCTGCAAACAAAAACAGTATTTATGCCACACCAATTTATGTTTTCTCAATTTTCAATATTACACTAACCTATCAGTTCCTTAAACAAACCTAAGAGAACATTGAACTAATTGAGCCGGGACAAGTACCGAGGAAGTCACATCGCACTCCCCGCCCGTCTCCTGTGCCCATCCTCAAAACGAGCATCTATGTGCACCACGATATGAGTTAGAAAGGTTGTTTTGCAAAATGAGAAGTATAGATATAGAAAGTTGAGGGTAATAGGAAAAATAAATATATTTCCTTTCTTTCTTCTTAATTTGGTGACAGTTACGTGTTTGAATCCTGTCTGTGTCACTCACTTGTGATCTTAGGCAAGGCACTCAAACTCTCTAGTCTCCAGGTTCCTCTCTGATTAAACAAGGCAGTGTACCTACCTCACAGGAAATCAGGAGACTTAAATGAGTGAATACTTGTAAGGAGCTACGCATAAAGAGCCCGGTTCATTATAGGCCATAAACAGCGTGTTGATCTCATTCATTCGCTCTTCTTTTAAACAAAAAACGTAACCCAGGGGCCTATCTCTTGTTTTTGTTCTTCTAGTGTTGAACAGATAGCCTGGCCCAGAGTTTCTGTTCAACATATATCTTTTGAATAAATGAATTTAACATCCTTTTACTGGAATTTATTTTTTTGATACCATCAGCTCTCTGACATCCTGGAAATATGTTCACATCTCTGCTATATTATTTTCCTTTCCAATACTTTTTGAAATGACAATGTCAATGAAATATGAGGTCTGTCCAGAAGGTATCCAGCCATGCAATGTGGAAAATAGAAACATTCACTGAAGAAGATACAAGATACAAGAATCATTGTGTATAAGACAATGACGCTTCAGTCCCCATCAGGGTAGGCGCCTGGGCACCAACCTCACACCGCTCTCCCAGTCCCCATCAGCTGCCCCGTCGTGTTGTCCTGAATCTCATCCACAGTCTGAAATCTCTTCCTTTTCAAAGGTGACTTTAGTTTGGGGAAAAGAAAGAAGTTGCAGGGCACCAATTCTGGGCCATAAGGGGGCTGAGTCACCTGGGTGATTTGATGTTTCACTAAGAAACTGCATAAGACATGATGCATAAGTGGGCTCCTTGTCACGATGAAGCCGACAATCAGCTTTGCGCATAGCTGCAGCCTTATGAATCATCTGAATAGTTTTCACTGAGGAATGTTCAAGCTTAATGCAAAATCTGATGCAGATATTTTGCTCTACTAATCCAGTCATTCTGAATGTGACAGCCACACAGGACACATGCTCTCTCAATGGCACCTTTCGCCCTCACTGACTAATACAGTGAAATCATCATTGTTCATGCATGCACATTCCAATTCACTGTCCTTGGATGCCAGGTTTCATCAATGTTGTGCAAACCATTCTCATTACATTAACAGTGGCTGGACTTTTTCTGGACAGACCCTACTGTATTCATTAACAGAGGAAATGCTGTAAAAGATTTAAGCCAAAATCTTTTTTCCTCAATATAGCAATTGAAGATGATGCTGGTTTACCTAGGATATAGAATTTCATGTCATGTACTTCAAGTTGACATCATACATACATATATATATTTATATTTGAAAGTACTGTTTTGCTAGGAGTCTTTCTAACTTGTTGATTAGAAAACAAAATGGCAATTTGACAATGTGTATCAGAAGCCTCAAAAATGTTCCTAACAGGTAATTTTATTTCTAAAAGTTTATACTAATTAAATAATAATTCACATACATATGTAGAAAAGTGGTCATTGCAGTCTTATTTTTATGAAAAGAGGGAAGTCACCTGAATATACAATAAAAGGGTAAAGATTTAATTATGATAACCAATTATTATGCTCTTAGGTATATACTTGAAAAAATATGTATGTTCACCAAAAGGTATACACAGATGTTCATAAAAACACTGTTTATAATAGCTCCAAATTGGAATATATTGAAGTGTTATCTATAGTGGAATAGATATGTAATTTTTAATATATGCATATAATGGCATATTATGTATTAATGGGGAAGAACTAACTATTGCCAAAAAAAGAGGATGAATTTCAACAACATAAGGTTGCATAAAAAAGCCAGACATAAAAATTCCATGTTTTTAAATTTCTAAAATATATAATACTAAAACTAATATGGCAATGCTATGAAATGGGATTTTATGCAGGTATCAAAATATCCAAAGGCGTTGGAAAATGCTCATAATTTAATAAAAGACAGTAATGTTTTCAACTGTATATCTATGATCTCATTCCAGAAAAAAAAATAAGTTGCTATGGGAAGTGTCAGGGTCTCAATATGAAACATACAACACACTCAAGTGAAGATAATTAAAGGAGGATTTACGTTAAAAGGGTGGGCAGGGTGTGGGGGATCCACAAGGGGCGGTGTGGCAATAGAGCCGCTCCCCCCGCCGAATTGACGCAAAACCCAGGCCAGGGCTGTCCAGAGAGGTGAAGGGCAGTGGCCTTGGGGTGAGGGGCACAGCTTGGCCATGTTGAATTTGAAGGAGGAAGAAAGGGGAATAGCCTAACTCACTTCCTCCCTGCCTCCCAGTCTCCATTACCCAAGCCCGGCAAGAAGCCGATATGAGCCCCACGGCCGGCCCCGCAGACAGAGCGCAGGGGCTCGAGCGCGGGGTGTGGCGGGGCACGGTGGGCGTGTAGGGGACTGAATCCTTGGAGCACCCAGGGAGGGGGAGGTGCTGAAGAGGTGATCCTCTTTTTTCCTGTACATACTTTATTATTTTTTTACAGTTGCAAAAATATACGTAGTTTTTTAAAAATTCCGGGAAAAATATGTTTGTCAGAGTGTGTGTATGAAGAATGTGAGCCTGTGAAGCTCTGTATGTATGTAAATAAGTGTGTGTGTAGGAAGGAGAGGTGAGAGAGCAGGGTGGGGGAGGAGTAGGTCTGTGTGTGTTTAAGGGTGTACAAGTGAAGTGAGAGGGTGGTTCGCGTGTGCGTGTCTGTGGAATATGTATGTTAATGATAGAATGTATGTGCATATGAGATGCAGCCACAAGGTGTGTGTGAGAGAGCTTGTGAAAACATAGGTGAGCGTGTACAAGTGGATCTGGGACTGTGTGTGTAAGGGATGTGTGTGTGGAGTTGTCTGGGAGTAAGACATGCGAGATGGGGGCGCGGAGCAGGCAGAAGGATGTGTATTTGCGGTAGAACGCACGTGCCTGTGAGGATGCGCCAGTGGGTGCGAGACTGTGTTTGTGTGTGAAGGGCATATATAAAGGTGTTTAAGGCTGTTCTTGTGAGAAGTGTGTGGGAGGGGTGTGCGTGGAGGCGTGAGAGTGCTTATGCGATGTGAGCGCGTGGAGAGAAGATGGAAGATCCGAGTGAGCGGGTGGGTGAGGTAAACTGTGTGAAGGGACCCGTGTGCGTGGACGTGAGCACACAGGTGAGGGCATTTAGAGACCTCTATATACACAGGGAATTAGAGACGTGTCCCTCCAGGAAAAAGGAAACCCTGAAAGAAAATAAACCAAAAATGTTTATAATAGTGATCTCTAGTGTTGGAAACGCGGGGGGATTTTATTCACTTTTTTGTTATGGAGTCAGAAAAGCAATGAACATTTCAGTCTGTTTTCTACATTCCAAGAACACATGAAAAATACTGTAGCTTTCTATAAAAATAATAAAAATCTTGACTAGTAAATGTTTCTTAATAGGAAAGTGAAAATTGGAATCTCCTTTTTCAGTATATGACAAAATAGACATCTAAGGGAGTCCCTGGTTAATTCATCAAAGGAAATCTTGACTTTAAATTTCAGAATCATGTACATGTTTAGTTTTTCATGTAATTTCATTAATTTGTAGGTATTCAATAATTGAATACTGTTGCTTGCAAGCCAAGGCCCTGATTGGCTTGCATTAATGAGCTGGGAAAACAGAGTAATGTCCCATTCATTTCACGTTACTTCAGGGAGCAAAGAGATGTTAGGTTTTCCACAGTCTCAGAGCTTTAGACACTAGACATTAGACACTAACAGGGATTATCAGTGATGGAGGGCTTTAATAATTAGTATTTTTTTCTTCTAGTTTTGTGGGGATTTTTACTATTTTTACAGGGCTTATGTAATCGGGTTTCTCTCAAACTGATTTAAAAGCAGAGTTTTTCTCCTAAGTAGGTGAAAGGGCCCTGGAGTTTTCACTGATACTGCATTTCCTCTGCTCTTGCTTCATCCTACTAATAATAAAACAGGAGGTTTTCCCTATTTCAGGCTACATTTTATTAAAAGAAAACTTTGTGGCAGTAAGTGGCTGAAGTGTTATTCCATTTTTAAGTTAGTGAGAGCTTGTCTGTTTTCTGAAAGTGATTTGCTATCATCCATAACAGGTCTCTGCAGCCCAGTTTATTCGGCATTGTTACCTGGGGGCTCCATGGTACCCATGTAAGGAGGGGGAATTGATTGGGATCCTGGAAATGTATTTTACTTTTAAGTAGATAGGTTACAATAAAAAAGGGATTCTATGTATCATATTTTTCCCTTTACACTTAGAAAGTGACCTCAGCTATTAAAATGTGAACAGAGCAAACTGTAGTGCAGATGCTATTAAGTTTGGCTAGACCCAAGGCGGTCACGTTTGCAGAACATAGATCACTGACCCCTGAAAGAGCACTCAAACCTAAAAGGCTTTTCATTGTCCGATTGGTGCTTTGCCACTTGCCTCAACAGCCCATCTGTCGGACAGATTCACTTCAAATTACTTGGAAGTCATTAGTAAAATGTTGACAGAAACTATCTTCCAACCAACTATGACCCAAAGAAAGAACAACCGGCTTTACTCTGCCATATCGAACCACTGCTGTGGGTCGGTGAACACTTTATTTTCCCACTTGAACTTGAGCTCTTTGGAAAGATCACTCCTGCCAATCTTGCAGAGATGACGAGCCAGAAGGCGAAGTTTATCGGTGGCATTTGGGAGTGATTTTTTCCAGAAGCAAAGAAGTTCGTGGATCTGCTCTGTGAGATCATCTGGGTTCTTCAGTTTGATGAGCTGAACGGTGCTGCGGCGAAGAGGGAGGGACGAGGAGAGGCACGTGGCGTTTTCCTCCGAGAGCTCCTCAGCCAACCAGTAGAGCAAGTTATCCCACAGGGCTTCTGCCAGGCACATGGGGGACAGCGTGTTAGGGCTCTTTCTCAGGGGATGTGCTTATTTAACCCTCTGTACCTGTTTGCAGGAAATGTAAGTGCTATCTGGTTTGTCCTCTGAGTAGTAGAAAGATTTGGGGTCACCCAGGTGAACCATTGAGAGCCTTTGAATTTTGGGGGCTTTTTCCTGAGGAAACACCTGTTGCAGAGAGTTGGGAAATGCTTCTCAACTTTTTAACTTCCCTGTGAGCCAGAAGGGCTTGTCCAGTGCTGTGTAGGCCCTGTCCCACATAGTCTACTTTGTTATGACTAGGGTGCAGGCAAAACTTGATATTTTTAACAAGCTCTCAACCCGACTTTAAGTTGCACTATGGCAAAGGGTATTTTTTGGTTCAAAATATACTTTGTTTTCATTAAACTAATCTGATGCATAAATTATCGGAGCACCTGGACAGTTCTCACATACCCCCAACCACAGACGCACATGGACTCTCTAAGCTCCACTACCCAAAGAGCAGTTCCGTGGGAGGTTCTTCACACCAACATTACCCCGGCATCAGGACTAGTGTTTAGAACCACAAACGTCTCCTTCGTCTATACTCAGTATGTTCCACATACCTCTTCCCTTACCCTCTGACTCCTGTCTGCCACCTAAGCTCATGATTCATATTTCTGTTGTTATTTTCTTCATTGTGGAACTCAGACCCATCACTCAGTAAAAGCCCCAACTCTGCTTTCTGTCTCTTTCCACACGCCAGCACGAGCCTGCCTCACAGTCACTTTTTCCTGCTCTCATGCTCGCCACTGCTCCTTTTTTCCCTGGTCTGGTGTGAATAAAGACTATCTGCCACCTTCTACGCAGGTACTCCTTCTATCGACCTGCTCACACAAATCGCACTTGATTTTACACTACGCATCATCTTCATTCCACTTTTCTGTGGAGGCTACTCTGGCAATGGAGTCAATGCATCCTTGCTCTCTATTTTCACTTTCAAAGCAACATTCCGCTCCCATCATGCAGTACTTTGATTTCCCTGTCCATGCTCCATGGATAGGCCTTCCCCTCACTGTCCACATCACGTATCTGTTGCCATCAGCTGGCAAGATCATCAGCAACTATGTTCATCACCAGTAATGCCACTGACCACACAGTTCCTTAATCTTGTCAGCAATCAATGAGGCACGCATGACTCCATATTAGAAACGGACTCTCATGGCCAATTCTCATCAACCAGAAGTATTCCACCTCCACGGCCTCAGCTTCTCAATGTTACTGCCCACCAGCAATTGCCACAGCCTTTGTTTCATTGCTCCTGCTTCATATTCTCCTTGCCCCATCCCTACTAATACAGTCATTTACCCCTCTGATGGCCCTGGCCACTCAGTTATCCCCACTGGGTTTCACATGCTTCTCCCAACTGATGACTAATTGTGTACTTCAAGAAAGGTCTTGAATCTTCCTTAAGTTCTGTTGTCCGCTTTAGCTTTCATTGTTGTCATTTTGTCAATCCTCAGTTCTGCTTTCCTCACACTGTATGCAACTAACTACTGGGCTGCCCAGGGTTATGAACCTATGCTGAATACGATCAACAACCTCTAGGCTTTTTACACCATTTGAGCTCTTAGCACCTTAAAATCCAGTAAAAAAAAAAAAAAATCCTTTTCTCGGACTCACTTTAAATTTTCCCAGAGCAATGACTTAAATCTCTTCTATTATCTTTAAGTCCCGAACTCACACTCATTCTGTTTCCCTCAGCCGATTCTCCTACTTTTCCCAAAGCCATTTGACCTGAGTTCTCGTAACTTTGTTTTCATTTCAAAATCATTTTCTTACAAAATTTCACTCCTCGTGTTTGCCAGATTCCATCCCCCACAGTGTTTTTCATCAAGTAATTGCACTCTGCACCTGTTCCTTAATCTCTTCCTCACCACAGGTTCTTGCCATACTTTTTACAAACACTCTCAAGTCTCTCTTTTCTCTGCTCCTGCTATGAGCTCTCTCTCCCCTTCTTTTACCATAAAATCTTTTTTTTTTTTCAGAGCTAAAGGACAAGGACCTCTATTTTATTATCATTTTTTAAACTTTCAGTATTATTTTCTATTGGTTTCAGGTGTACAGCATAATGCTTAGACAATAATATACTTCAGAGAATATTCCCCCTGACATTTCTGGTACCCATCTGGCAACATACCTAGTTATCACAAAATTATTGACTATATTCCCTATACTGTGGTTTCTCTTCAGATTGTATACATCTTTTGCCTTCTACCATAAAATGTTTTAATGCCTAACATAAACTTGATGCCTCAGGTTCATCACTACTGACTCACCTCTTAAAATGTCGCTTTAGGGATTCTGTACCTTCTTTTAAAATTATTGAAGCCCTTCCAATCTTCCTAGAGCCCTCCTAATTACTACCTACAACAGCTGATGCTCAGTCTGCATCTTCTCTGATTTCACAAGGCATTTAACTCCTTCCCTTGAGTTCCGTGGCCAACCCAGGTTCTGCCCTCCCCTCTCCTACACATACGTCTTTCTGCTTTGCTGAGTCCCTTCCTCGTGCTACTGCTGAATTACTGCTTCCTCTCTCAGGCCTCTCCTATTTCTATCATCTCCCCTCAACGAATTCATCAGCTCTTACTGGCTTAACCATCTCCTCTTTATGAAATAGCCCAGATCTACTATATTTTCCTCTGCAGATCTGTTTTCCTAAATTCTGGTATAGCATTTGCAGTGTTCACCTCCTAATTATCTTTACCAGTGTAAGCCACAGTGAATTCATACTTCCTGTTTCTCAAATCAAAATCACCTTCAGCCTTTTCCTCTCTTCACCTGATCTTTTCACTCTATCAACTTTTATAATAAATGTGACCACTCAGTTGAGCAAGCTAAAACATGTAATATTATTCAAATTTTTCAAAGCCTATTTTTTTCACCCTTGTTCCTGAGTTCTAGTGGCCCTAACTCTAAACATGCCTCAGATACTTCCCCCACTTTCCAGACTTACTGACTTGGTCTCAATCATGACCTGCCTCTCTCTTCTGGAGAATTACAGGAACCAGGGTGCCAATTCGTATCTCTGCTATCAGTTTTGACTAATTTTAGTCTTTCACCCAATTAATAAATAGAAGTTTTTAGTCTAATCTGATTTTAGCTATTTCTTGTTAATAAATCCCTTTCTAAAAAGATTTTATTTATTTATTTTTAGAGAGAGGAGAAGGGAGGGAGAAAGAGAGGGAGAGAAGCATCAATGTGTGAGAGATACATCAATCAGTTGCCTCTTGTACGCCCCCAGCTGGGGACCTGGCCCACAACCCAGGCATGTGCCCTGACTTGAGAATCGAATCAGCAACTTTTTGGTTCACAGGCCAGCACTCAACCCACTGAGGCACACCAGCCAGGGCAATAAATGTCTTACAAACTACTGTCTCTACTTCTTCACTTAGCATTTAAAGCTTTTTATGGTTTAATCCTGCTCTGATGTCATCTCCGTTATCCTTCCTCCAACGGTTCAAATGGCATTGGCTATGCAAGGCCACGCAGTGTAACAGCCTAGGACTTCCTGGAGCGTGCAGGAAAGACCAGGATCAGGATACCCCGTGCTTTCCAGTGGTTGTGACAATGGTAGTGAGAATGCTACTTTTATGTGAACATCAAATTCTTCAGGAGTTAACCAACTTGCTGGGCTTTCATCTACTGCTGTTGTTTTGGTTTGATTTGGTTTGGTTTCTTATTTGGGGGCAGGATTGGCTTTGGTGTTATTTATCTTGTTCTTACTGTTATCGCCTGCTCTCTCTTTGAAAAGTTTTATTGCCTCTGAGAGGATCTATCCCACTAAGGTTTATTTCCTTCTTACTTTCTTCTTATGTAATTTCAGTAGAGCCCACACATTTTCTGTACAAACCCATAAAGGCAGCCCCCGAATGGAATGCTTTGCCATCAGCAGTGGGTCTGACACAGTAGCAAAGCACACTCACTTACGTCTTTGTAAGGCCAATAAATTATCACAGTAGTAACTATTAACACCATAAAATGAATTGCCTCAAAGACTAAAGTAGAATAAAAGTGTCAAATTCTACCCTGAAATAGGCACCATTATTATGTAATTGATTTACGCAAAACCACAATCAAATATCACAAGTTTCCTTTTTGGTTTCACATGCTATACCTCCATTTAAAGTCTGTTGCTCTCCAATGTAGATTTGAAGTGACCACACTTCAAAGCTCACAATTAATAGTCAACATTTCAGAACAAACTGTGGTGGTCTGTTTACCAAACTAAGCAAGTACTGGCTATCTTAGTAAAATAATACTTAGGAGGGTTCATATTTCTTGTAGATTTTAATAAAATTTTAATTATGTCTACATTCAATGTTTTGACTTAAGCATGCATGATTTCCAAAGGAAAACAGTTATTAAGCTGATAAACCTAGTGTTTATTTATTTGCAAAGTTCTCTTCTTTTTTCTAATAAAAAGAAGCACATAAAGTATAAGATATATGAGAAAAAAAGCGCCTCTGGTATAAGGACACTCTTACCTAGAGGATCTGTAGAAATTCTTTTGGTACTCTGTGGCCGGTTGATTAATTTTTCATGCTATTGGGGAAAGAGACACAGAATAAGTAGAAGAAATCATTAATTTGCGAACAAACTGTAAGTACAAATCCATCTGAACCTCACCCCTATTTGAAAGAAGTAATGAATGGCATGCCTTGCAAAATTAGATTATGTATTTGTGCATGCATGCTCAGCAATTGTTTCCTAAGATAAGGCAAAATACATTAACCCAAATCTTTCAGAAAATTTAAATTAAGAATACACATTTAAATATTACTATTGCAGTCACATTATCTGTGAGTAGACAGTTTTCCAACTATAATTTAAAACTGTTAAACACAGCAAACATAGGGCAATCTGCCTCTGTGCTACAAACATAGGATTTTGGAAAAGCCTTCAAGGGCCAGGCACCTGCTTAGACACCCAAAACGAGAGTTTTAGGGAATAACTGCATGAATCAATGTGCATATGTGATGTTGAAAACAATCAAGTCTTTGAGCAGATATTATTCTACAACCAATATTTTATCAAGAAATAATCAAATATATAACTATTCCTTTTGTACACGGTCTGTGGAAAGAACACTTTGTTCTCATTTAATTTAGGATCATTGAAAACAGCTCAGGAGATAAATTAAAAATATCTGGATTTGGAAGTCTGTTAAGTGATCTGGACAATTTATCTTCATCTCAGCTCTGAAATGTGATTCTTATATGTATTTTTAAAACACACATCACATTAAATAATGGAATTCTACTCGGCCATAAAAAAGAAGAAAATTGTACCCTTTGCAACAGTATGGATAGACCTGGAGAATTTTATGCTAAGTGAAATAATCCAGTCAGAGAAAGACAAATACCATATGATTTCACTCATATGGGGAATCTAACAAACAAACTGAACTAATGAGGAAAACAGAGACAGACTCATAGATGGAGAACAGATGACAGCCAATGGGGTAGCTAGGGGGTGGGAGGATTGAGCAAAAAGGAAAAAGGGCTCATGGACCACAGTGTGGTGATTGCTGGAGGGGTGTGGGGCAGGTGGGTAGGTATACAGGGACTAAATGGTAATGGGAAAAATACAATAAAGATTAAATTTTAAAAAATATTTAAAAATAAAAACACATAACAAAAATCTGTACAGAAGCGCATAGCAGCTTTACTTGGAATAGCCAAAAATACTGAAGGCAACTAATATTTTCCTCAATAGGTAAATGAAGTATGGTACATCCACACTAGGGTTACTTTTCAGTAGTAAAAAGTATGAGCCACGGATACATACAACAGTTTGCAGGAACCTCAGGGAATTACACCAACTGAAAGATTCCAGTTTCAAGGTCACCTGTTCCATGACTCCATTTTCCTCACGATCTTGAAATTACAGAATTATAAAGATGTAGAGCAGACTAATGATTGCCAGGCATTACGGATGGAGGGGGAGGGCCGTAAGGGTAGCAGAAGGGGGATCTTTGTGATGGTAGAAGAGTTCTGTGTCTTGAGTGCAGCGGTTACATGAATTTCGCATGAGATAAAAATGACAGAGTGCATTACAGTACAATACAGTACATTATATCAATGACAACTTCCTGGTTTTGATATCATACTATACTTATGTAAGATGTAACCACTGAGGAAAACCAAGTGAGGAGTACATGGGACCTCTCTGAACTTTTACAACTTCTGGTTAATTTATAATTGTTTCAAAATAATGTTTTTTAAAGCCTACTTTACAGCAATGATACGAGGAGGACGAAACTCTCTATATGAATAAGTAGGATATTGTCTAAATTATAGTGAGCAGTCAATACAAGTTTATTAAATCTGAGTATTATTTTGTAGGTACTCTTATCAAAGACATTATGTAAACATGGATATAGAACTTCCATTAAGAGGTTTTTATGGGAGGCAAGTAAGAAAGAACATAACAACCCAAGTTCAAATATACTAATATTGTAGCACTGCAAAATAATTACATAGAATTATCAAGACATTGACTACGTGCTTAAAACTTTCAAAAAATGAGAGATATACCAATTTAAATAGTGCATCAAATCCTATCATTCTCGTCAAAGGACATACGGACTTGATTGAGCCTGGGACAAGAGATATACATTGCATGTTTTCTTTGTATAAATAATTCCCCCTCAGTAATTTTTTCCCTTCAGAAATGTCTCATAGCAGCTTGATGCATTCCAAGTGATTATAGAATTTAAATATATGTATTCTTTCATATGCATGAAGATTCAAGCCAAGTCCTTCATCTGGCAGGCAACCATAGAAGCAGTGGAAGGTGGCGGAGCAGCACAGGAAATCCCTGGTTCTGTTAGATATTCAGGTGCATTGCTAGTCTCACATGTTACCTCTTCATCAGGGATGTTCAATGATCCCTTCCCCTCCCCTTCTTTTTTCTGTATTGCTGGATTTTTAATCTGTGCATTATTTTTGCCTTGCACATTACTTTGTAAGTCTCACTGGTGCTCAGGGTTGGCTCCAAGCCAAACTAGTGTTTGCTCGTTCTACATATTATTCCCTCCCACAGATTTCTGGTGTCTATCTGTAGTTCTCTGGATGATTCTTCCTTAGTGGGGCTGTTTCTAATTATTCTCTACTTTTCTCTCCCATTCGAAAAGCACTATTCTGCTCCATCTTCTCCGGTTCGACTATTTGCTAAAGAAAGTTTTGTTATTTCTCTGAGGTAACCTGATTTATATCGATGCTTCCCAGAATTTCACACGTATTTTGAAGTGCTAAGTGGAAATCGCGACATAAAATTATATCTCTGAATCATATAGTGATATCCTATTTTAAATTTTAACTTGGGTGCTCACTAATTCCAAGGGACCCCACAATACTATTGCTGTTTAGCAGAGAGAGAGAGAATAAGCAGTAGAGCTTTCCTCTTGAATTTCTACTTGCCTACAAGTTCTTTGGCATCTGCTGCAGAGCCAGCATTTGTGTAGGATGGTGCTAAGGACTTCAGGACATTGAAGCTCCATTTAACAGGGATGCCACATTACATTACAGGTAAACGTCACTGCAATCCATGAAGAGAATTTCTCAAGTAGTTATTATAATATCACGTGGCAGCAACTCCCCAGGCAGCCTCAACCCCCACATTCTCCCCACCTCCACATGCTTATTGTAGATTTTTCTAGTAAATAGGTTGGTTATTTCTTTAGTAGTTAGAAGATATACAAGTGAAAGCAGTGTGAATAATAGATCAAGGAAGTAGATAGAATCAGTATATTTCTCTGTGTCTTTAGCAGGGATTTTACCATAATCCTTTTAGATGCCATGACTAAGTACTGGTTTTCACTACTTACTGTGTTGTATATTAATTTTGCATAGAGGCCTCTTCCACTAAGTCATAGTTGCCATTTGCTTAACTTGAGTTCATCTATTGCATCATAATAGTAAACATTTATATTCTCAATCTTTATAATGTACAAATCCTACAGAATCGCATTGTAAATAAGTTAGAAGACTGATAAAAGAGGTCATCTGGTCAAAAGACTAATGGTAGCATAAGAACTTTGTGTTGCATTCATGCGTCCAACATACCTACAAACCAAGTAAAAGCTCCTATCACTGTTGAGTAAGGACAAACTGGTATGAACTGGGTTAAACTACTGGTTTCCAGTAAGTCATGTAAGAAGCCAGAAGTTGTCATTCTGTCCTGACAACAAGTAAAAAGCTGAATAAACTGAAAAAAAAAAAAGAATCAACAACTTTCTTTAATCTGTAAGGGAAGTAAGGTCACATGTCAGACCTCTGCCCTAACTTGGAGAAGAGTGATAGGCAAAAACAGAGAACAGCAGCTTCACAGTGTACAAACCCACAAGCACTGACCATGGGGAACTGGGGCCAAGGTAGGGGAGCCTGAACTGCAATCCACACCCTGTTGGAGGCTCGGTGTCCACACTGGTCTGAGAGTTAAAAACTTCAGGGCTCCCAGTCAAGGACGCCCCCACACTTTTGAGAACTTCACTTCCACAGCCCCTACCAGGTTCTCACAGTGAATATCTAAAAAACATCCCCACGTGTGGCTGGCAGGCACTGGGCAAAAGGAACCATTTTAAAGCACAGCAAAGCATTCTGCTCTTCCTAACAAGGTCTGCTCTCAGAAGAAACGATTTAACCAAACCCTTACCTGCTGGAGATTTACCAGCATCTGACTACCGTGGGGGAAGGGAAATACACAACTTTGGGATCTAGACTTGCCGGACACCCTGAAGGGGCAAAGGGTATGAGAAGCCATGTGGCATGGAGGTAAAAGTGGCAGGTGTGTAAAATAAACAAGGATCTGACTGGCTCAGGGAAGAAGCAGAGAGAGAACGGCACAAGAGAAGAATGACTTTGAAGCCTGGGTCCTCATCCAGGCGGCCTCTGCCCTGTGAAGTCCTGCAAGTTGAGACAAGCCATCTAAACATTCTTGCTCAACTCTCTAACTGGTGAAACAGAGATGGTGGCTCCCACCTCTGAAGTATGCTGTGAGCGTAGACTGAAAGAATGTTTTTAAAGGATATAACCTGCACTGAGGGTTCAACCACCGGTGGCAGACACGCAAGCCAAATGCAACATGTTGGCATTTTTAGGACTCTTTTCTTTTTTAACAAATTAACCATGAAAAGAGAAAAAAGTCAGTGAATATAGAAAATGCCTGAATAGTAGATACTATTACATAATAATAGCCAATTTTATTGGGTATAGTGATGGTATTGTGTTTTTTTTTTTTTTTAAGTTCTTACTTCTTAAAAAACATACAGAAGTCCTTACAAGAAAGGGGTATAGTACCTGGGATTTGCTTTAAATATAAACAAACAAGCCCAGGGGTATCAGATAAAAGAGTGGCAGAAAATGACGGGTGATGCGTCCATGTAGGCTCATGGTATATTTTCTCTATTTTTGTGTGCCTTTGAAAATTTCCACACAAGCACGTGCACCAAAACAAGAGGAAAAAAAAAACACAAAACTTTAACATAAATGAATTAAAAGACAGCTGCATCAGTCAATCAATATCCTGTTGTTTTCATCCTGGATTGGTTCTAACTGCACACTCAGCGCTGACCCTCCTGAAAGCTTGACAGAAATGCGTGACCCACACAATAGAAGGAAATGCTCTTACATAGGGAGCTCTGAAGGCCAGCATAAACCCACAGAGAGGTAAGATGTGTGGGGGGAAATAGGAACCAAGTTGACAGCAAGAAGGGCTGACTCAAAGTAGCTTCCCTTGGAGATAAATCTAGAAATTAAGGTTTGTGGACCTGAAATTGGGCTGCTACCAATTCCTGAAATAATGCAGATCTGTACCTTTGTTTAACTTAGATATTTCTTGGTTTTAGACCTATGCAGCCCAGCTTGGTTTGTTTCTTCATTATTTTTTCAATTGCTTCTTTGAAAGTGATCTTTTCTAAGGCTTCAGTCTGATTATGGTTTTGTCAAGAGGAAAGCATTAAATCTCTCTTAGCCTTGAAAGAAGTTAGTCACAGAAGGAGAAAGCTCTAGGTGCCTGGTAACCAGATAAACAATTCAAGAAACCCCGGGCGTGCTAAGGAGCTGGGCGGGATAGACGGAGAGGGCTGCAGATATCAATGAGAAAGGACCTGGGTAACTCAGGGAATCTATATGGAGTATATATGGAATAAGTAAAGGAAAGCAGTTAAAAGCAGTGTAGCGCAGATAAAGCACTTCAAATATGCCTAGAATTTAGCAAGCACTGCATAAGTGCTGACTATTGTTAATATGCTTAAAATTTTGCTCATTGTTCCAAGCAATTCTGGCAAAGGCACATGCCTTTTATCCACAAAAAAAGCTATGCGGGGCAGACTATTGATTTTCAAAACAGCTCAACAAATCAAAAACACACGACACTGTTGGAACTTGCATAAAATTCCACCTCCTCTCTTTATTGTTTCACTTTTAAATTGGAATCCCAAGTTTTCTTCAATCCTGAAGACTTGTCAAGGTGCCCATTCGACTCGGAACATAGTTCTTCCTAGAATATTTGAATATTTGAAAAAAATTTCCTGAATGTTTGCCTTGTTTTGCTTTCATTCTTTTGTGTTATAGACAGAAATAGCCTTTCGAACAGAAAGTGTGATGTGAATGTGGCTGGGGAAGGCCTGGGTGGCCACATCTTCGCAGGCCTTGCCAGTGTGTGTGGTCCTCACATTAGTCACTCCTTTGAAGGCGTGCAAAGTTTCTGCATAGTGTCGCTGCTGGCTGGGGAGGGATTCAGGTAAAGCATCTGTCAGTTATCGACTCCACCTGCAACTGCGTTATCAATACCCCAGCATGCAGTCATTTATTAATTAAGCCAAGAAAACATTATAGAATACATAGTAAGAATGCGATTGCAAAATTGAACGAGCTATGCTCCCAGCACTGAGGGCTCAGTCCCAAAAGGAGCCAGCAGGGGTACTGGTTAGGAGGGCGGCCATTGGAATTAGACAAACGGCATTCGCACAGGAGCTTTCCCGTTCTCTAGCTGTTTCTCCTTCAACAAACCTCTCTGTGCCTCAGTTTCTTCAACTGCCTCCCTTTTCAGCAAATGAGTTAATAGCAGGGAATAACAATAAATATCAATTATTATTATCATTATCATTATTGTACAAATAAAATTGAGAATAGACCCTACATTAATATGCATTCAGAGTGCTTTGGTTGTAGTTACAGTGCAGCACCTAATTATGCCTGGGAAGTTTAAAGGCTTCTTCTAAAAATATGATAATAGAGCTAAGGGTGGATTTGATAAAGGCAGCTGGAGGAAGAGGCTCTGGGGAGTTAAGACCATAATGTGTAAAAGAAGTGAGCTCTGAAGTGGACGGGAGCAAAAGAAGTTAGTTGGGTAAATGTCATGGGAAGGGGTGGTGGGGATAAGATATGGGCGGCTTTGAAGGGCCTTATAACGGGGTAAACGGCTTGGACATTGATCAATGGATAGAAAGTGCCAATGGAGAAGTTTTAGAAGGGCGACAAACTCATATTTGTTTTTGAGATAAATCACCCCCCATGCCCTGTCGGCTACGTGGCCTAGAGCAGAAAGGGGGGCTTGTAATCATCCTTCAAAGGAAAGTGTCAGTCCTCTATTGGATGGGGCAATATTTGGGGGAATAAAGATGAAATGCAAGTTTAAACACAATTCCAAAGGAATTTAATAAAACACTATGTTGTATCATAGGACAGTGGCTCAAACTGGTGTCCAGAGGGCCAACCTAGGAAGCCCCCTTTCACAGCTTTCTCTGTCTCCCAGAACCTTTCTACCCTTTGATCCCCACACATGTTTACCTTACCACCAAGTCCAGCTGGTCCCAAATTCTAAGTCTCTGTCCAGCTCTGTTCTCTACTTGCCACCCTTGCTGCCACGGCCTCACCTCAGATCCTCGCCGTCCCTTTCATGACTCCTCCATTAGCCTTTCTTTCACTCTAAAATTCCCCTCTTTCTAATTTATCTTTATAGGCTGTCACAGTGATATTTGTAACAAAATTCAATCACATAACCTGCCTGGTCAAGATTTACCAATGGTTTGCCATTACTTACAGGATGGAGGAAAAGCTTACTTATAAACTAACCAGAGGCCTATTTCTCTATCCTCAGTTATGGCCATACTCATTCCCAGAAATACCAGTGGCTGAGAGTTTTCTGTTTACTCATGTCCTAAGGATCTCTGATTTGAATCTCTACCTTACACATGATCTCTGTATCATGAAACGCCACATTCTTTTGACAAATGTTGACAGAAAGCCCCACCTATGACTTCACAGACACGTTCAGTACACCTAAACAAAGCATTCAAAACCCTCCAAAATCTTTCCCCAACTTATTTCCAATCTGACTTTTCCAAATCTTCCACTCAAGCCACACGGGTCTGTTTCTTGTTTTTTCTTGAAATACCTTTCAAGACTTTGCGACTGCCAGGTTTCAGCTCATACCATCCCTCTGTGTGGTAACCGCTGCCTTTTTCTCTCTTCCCCTCCAGAATCTAGATATTCTCTCCATCTGTTTTGTTCTGTGACATGTCCCCAGGCTACCCCAGTCCACAGGAATCACTCCTTTCTCTGAAATGACATAGCACTCACCGTCTTGGTCATTCATTTGCAATTAATCATCAGTTCCTGTCTTGTCATCTTACTGTATTGTTGTATTATCTCTTGCATTGTTTTGTAATGTTTAAAGTGTTTATGCTTTATTTCCTGAACTGGATTGTAATTGCCTTGAAAGATAGGACTTTTGACCTGTTTCACTATTTTTTAAGGACTTACATAATATTTCATATGGAATAGGCACTTAGTATGTTAGTTGACATGTTGATTGACAAATATACAAAAAAGAAAACAGTTGGAGTTCATGAACTAGAAAATTGTTTGAATTAAAGAACATCCTTGTTTATTTTTAAATGTTACAATTTTAAGGGAATAAATACAAATATCAAATATCTTTTTTATTTTATCTTCTCAGACAGGCAAGAATATGTGTGTTTCTTTTGTATAAGAATTCTTGAAAGCCATATAACAACATAGTGCACAATTTCCGGTTTAGTTATACTGCCTACTGAGCAGAGAAAGCCTTCCCCTTCGTGGACAGAGGGTAAAGGAGGGAGAAGGAAGGGGAGAGGTGATAAAGGTCAGGGAAGGAAGAAGGGCAAAGGGGAGGAGGAGGGGGGATTGATGAGGAGAGAAGAAGAGGAGAGGCAGGAGGGAAAAAGAAAGGGAGGGAGAAGACTAGAAGGAAGGAGGGGGGAAAGAAAAGGGAGATTCTTTTCTAATTAAATTGGTAGGTAAAACACTCCCTGAGAAAGAGTAAGGATCCTATTTCTGACTAAACCAGTTTTACTCATTTTTTCCCTTTCACGTGTCATGTACAATATAAAGTCAGTTTCTTAGTGACGTGGTCAAAACTGGATCTTTAAAGGTCATTCTGATGACCTGAAGGAAGATTGGACTGCAGGCCTGGAGTGCACCAAGGAAAAGCCAAGGGGAGCCAGAGCTGAAATGCTGGAGAGGGTGAGAAGGTGTTTTTAATACTTTTACAGGTTAAAAAGAAATTGGTATGCTCTCTCTGCTTACCCAGATGCTTGTGACTTCTTCTACCATTGGTAGGGGGTGGGGTGTGAAGCAGCATACATATTGTTGGAATTAAGTCTAGTGTAGAAAGCATGAAACTAAGTTACAGAAAATTTTAAAATCACCATTAAGTTCCCTAATTGTTCTCAATATGCACACAAACACACACATATATACAACAACACACACCATTTGTCCTAGAAGGGTTTTTTTAAAAAAGTATATGCCCTTTCTAATCTGCTTTCTTAATAGCTAGCAATAGGGTAATAAGGCCCATTTCATTCTTGAAACTTAAGATAATTTTGTCAATTATTACAACTCAAAACCCCAAATAAAATTGAAGTACTTATGAATGTAAACATTTCAATAGCTTGTAACCTTCTCATTTATTTAGTTGAGATTATTCCTTGATATTTCATAGGGTTACAAATGAAAATAACACAGAGAAGAAAAAAATCATCCCTAGCAGGAAAGGGAGATGGAGATGAAGCGTCCCAAGCGGTGAGACAGCGGTAATTCTGATGAAATGTAAGCTGCTCCAGCATCTGCTTGCTTCCTCCCTTCGACAGCCGGTTATTTATTGTGGTGAGAAAGTAAGTGTTGAAGCAGTATCATTATTTACTAGAAATCACATGTTCAGTTTTTTTTTTTTTTAAAAAAAAGGAAGTTGAGGCCAAGCAAAACTTGGGTCAGCAGAAGGATTATGTAAATATGTAGGTGAGTCTCTCTGGGGACCTGCAGCCTCCAGCAGGCTCCAGCAGAAACCGCTGCCAGCCCGGGTTCAACGCAAAGCCTCCCAGCCAACAGGAAGGGTAAAAGACAGTCGAAACTCAGGAACAAATGACCAAATGGCACAGACAATCCCCTATGTGACATTATTTCTGAAGCACACACGCAGTACTTCCTTCCACCCAAAAAAAAATCTTTGAGAGTTTTGAACTTGCCTTGCTTTTGCTGAAGCACACGTAGACATAGTGTGAACTGCGCTTATGCAAATATTTTTGTAAAAGGAGGAAGTTTGAAACACAGATTAGGAAAGATTTAGAGACAAATCATTGATTCTTTTCAGCTGTATATTCATTACATGACCATTTTCAGGTCATGTTGAAATGTGAACTATCACCAAGACCCTCTTTTCTCTTCAGACCTCACCACAGTCTTGGCTCTTGCTGTTTCCCTCACTGCTGTACTTTCCTGGCCAACAGTCTTCTTGTCCCTGTTGTTTCTTATCCCTGTTGCACCTCCATAGTGAAGTCCTCACTGGCCACCCCACCTCTAAGCCTACGCTGCCAATTCTGTCAGCCCTGCCATGCTAATTTATTTTCCTTCTTTACACTTCTCACTTTCTTCTCTATACTTTTGGTCTTTGAAATGCAAGCTCTCTCTAGGAATTCATTCATTTAACAAACATTTACTGAGCACCTAACATATGCCCAGCACTATTCCAGGCCCATGGAATTCAGCAGCAAACAAAACACATGAACATCCCTGTCCTCACGGAGCTTGTATCCTTGATGTGCAGTGGAGGATTTTCTAAATAAATATCACGAATGAGGAAATGCAGCTTAGAAGGCACCGATGTTTTAGAGGAAAGAAAAAAAATCAGGGCAAGTTAAGAAAATCAGGAGTTTCAACTTGAGTGGGTAGGAGTAGATTGTAGTAAGATATAGAGTCAGAGATGACTGCAGAGAAAAGGTGAAACCTGAGCAAAGAGTTGAAGGAGGTGGGCATGTTAACCATGCAGGTATCTGAAGGATGGAAGAACATTCCAGGCAGAGGGAACCACAAACACAAAGACCTAAAGGAGGAGCGTGTGTGGCAAGCAAGTTCCAAGAAGATTAAGAAAGTCATTGCGGCTAGTGAAGAGGAGAGTATAGAAAAGAAGCTTCTAGAGTGAGTGGGGGCCAAGTTCACATAGAGTCTTTTACTCTGAGTGAAACCAGAAGCCATTGCAGGGTTTGGCGTAAAGGCAGGAAATGATCTGACTCATGATTTGGAGGCTCACTCTGCCCTCTGAGTTGAGAATAGTCTGTAGAGAGGCAAGGGAAAAATGAGACCATACATATAGGAACATCATATATGTCTTGCCCATGGAATACAAGGAGTGTGTTTGTCAAATGAATTAAGATATGAATGAATAGACTATGGAGGTTGAAGGATAAGGTACACAGAGATCATCATGAGCATGAAGTAAGGGGTAGTATGTTTTCATATCTCTGGGAATCAGACATAGTATATTAACACTACATCTTACATTTATGTGCATATGAGTGTGTTTGTGTTTAGGTCTAAATGTGCACATATAAACATTTACTGCTTGTCTTCTGTGTGGAAAGCACTTTTCATTTTGACAAATGACTTCACCTAATTTATACTACACGTATAGATGTATGCACATGCAGTATTCACTAATGCCAAGCTCTATATAAAAAGGCTACATTCATTTCCTCAAAAACAGCCCATTCTAATACTGCCTACATGAGGTTGAGTTTTTAAGAATTCTGACATTTATGGAAGAAAGGCGTTCTACCAAAAATAAAGGTCATAGTTTTGGTTCCCATTTACATATGTCAGTTTGAAGAGAGGGAAAACATCTCTACAGCCACAGGTTCTTCCTCAGTCCCAAGGAATTTACTGTAAAGACTTTACTCAGGTATAAGAAAGGCCCACCAGAATGACTCCAGAGAGCCCTGTCCAAACCCAGCTGGGAGAATTGACTAGAACAGGCGGCGCATGGGCAGTGGATTCACATGTGAAAGGCAGCAGACGTTTAAAATGAGCTGTTTTTAAACATGCTTCTGCAGTTTCAAGATTATTTTTCAAGGTTGGACAATGTTAGGGTTTGAAGGTACTTTTTCATTCATCTAATCATTCACAAATACTTACCAAACACATGTATATATGTGTGGCACTGACAACACGAAGTGGCGGGACAAGGGTGTGACTGCAGTTGATTGAACTCATTCTCAGTTGGGGTCAGGTCACCCTCACGGAGAGAACATTTTCTCAAAAAAAAGCTTATGCTTAATGTGTAAGAATATATATATGTTATATTAAAATATGTATAGATATGAAATATGTGTATATATTTATGTATGGCATATATACACACAGTACATAAACATACATACAGAATATCTGTGATATTAAAACAATGGGGGAGAGTGGTTAGGGGAAAAGGTTCCTAAAAAGACTCCTTAGGAAGGCAAAAACAAACAAACAAAAATTGAGAAACTTTTGTCTATTGGGAAGTCAGTGATGATAGTAAAATATGGTCATTAAAGTGAGAGGGAAAATACGAGATGTTATAGAAATACCTGCCCAGGGAACACCTGACTAGGTGCGGAGGAGGAGGTCAGGCAAGACTTCCTGACACAAGCGATAGCTCAGCAGAGACGGCCACGGGGAATTTTGTGTGTAGGGAATGTTGTGCTAGAATAAAGGTAGTAGAAGAGCATGTGCAAAAAACCTGGACAATCCCTAAGATAGACTTTTACTGAAACAAATCTATATAGAGCTTTAAATTATCTAGCCTGGCTAATCTGGCTAATTAACTCATGAAGTTAGATAGGCCACAGAGAAAACACTGCAAACTGAAGGCTCCATTTATGTTACATTCTGGACCTCAAACTTGTCTTCTCTTGCATAATGGCATCTTTTCCCCCCATGGTCTGCCATCATCACAGTGAGGCCCACACTACCTCCTGCCAGAGAAGTCCAGCAGCCCCCCATCTGTCCCCCATCTGTCTCCCTCTGGTCATGCCACAGCAGCAGAACAACATAGTGGTCTTAGGAAGTCATGTGCTGAATTGAGCTCCCGGAAGACAGCACTCACCCCAACAACCGCCGATGTATTGTTCCTCTCTTCTCAAATCATCGTATTGATCCAAATCAACTCCCTTGCCTGCCAGGTAACCATTTGTACAGTCAGACTCTAAACCATTGATCTAAGACAGTTGAAGTTTTCCTTTAGGTCAAGTCCTGAAACTTTCAGAACCTAACACACACTATAGATTTCCCCTCATTCATCTGGTTACAAATATTTAGAGAGCCTACAATGACCCAGTCACTGTTCTAATCACTGACAATGGAAATGGAACAGGACAGAAAAGGTCTTTGACTCATGTAGCTTGTTTTCTGAAGGGCCAAAGGCAAACAGAACATAAATGAACACAGATAAATCTAACAATTCAAATTAGTGGTAAGTGTTATGCAGTAAGTCTTAAAAGAGTAATGGGTTAAAAAGTGACTTTAGATAAGGAGATGGGGACATCAGGATTAGGGGGTGCTGTCTGAGCTGAGACCTGAATGATAACCATCCATGGGACTGAGAGAAGAGAGGGCTAAACATAGGAAACAACAAGTACAAAGTCCGTCAGATGGAAATGAAAGTGAACAGATGGAAAACTGAACGTGGGTATGCACCTGTATGGCTATACTGCTCTTAAAATAAGATTTTCAGGATCAGGGGCTTAGTAGACTCTGCCACCCTGTATATCCTGCCCAGGAAACCCAGGACCTCCCCCAAACCAGTAAGTAAAGTGGTAGAGTCTCTAAGGACCCTGCACTCCTGCTCAAATAGTTATTTTCAGTTTGAATGACCAGAACCTGTTATACCATTTGTTAAGTAATTTTAATGTCACCTCTACACTAAAGCATAGCATACATGATATTGTCATACAACTTCAAGGGTGAAACTGGCTGTCCTAAAATCTATCCCTAAGAATCCCAGGTTCATCTGCTTCAGAGGCAGCAGCACACAATAGCTGGAGGTGTGGGAAGCAGATTTTCTGGGTTAGAATCCTAGCTCTGCCACTTACTTAGCTATCAGGCCATGAGCAAAAATTTTATGCCTCAGTTTACTGTAAAAGGGGAAAAGTGAAAATGGCTCATAGGATTTTTGTGAGGATTTAATCATGTTGCATATAAAGCTCTTAGAAGACTCTTTGCGCTTTAGAAATAATTATAATGGTTATTATATGGACTATGAATTCCTGCTAAGTTATGCCTACCATCTCCACTCAAATTCATTCCTTTTCCTCATCTTAACATACTTTTTTCCTCATTTCCAATGGCCAAACTTCTACTTATTTAACAAGATTCAGTTAAAATGCTACAACCACCACAACGCTTCTACTGATTTCATCTTCCAGAAAAACCAGTTCCCTATGCTGTTTATACCATTAATCAGTTACTCTCTTACAAGGGGATTTTGTGTACTTGTTTTGTATAGTGAACTAGATTGAAAATTACATGGAGCAATGCTGTCCCATAGAAACATAGTGTGAGATACAGAAGTCATTTTATTATTATTCTTTTTATATTTTATTTATTTATTTTTAGACAGAGGGGAAGGAAGGGAGAAAGAGAGGTAGAGAAACATCAGTGTGTGGTTGCCTCTCGTGCACCCCCTGCAGGGGCCCTGGTCCACCACCCAGGCATGTACCCTGACTGGGAATCGAACTGGCGACCCCTTGGTTCACAGGCCGGCACTCGATCCACTGAGTCACACAGCCAGGGCATCATTTTATGTATTTTTAGTTACATGCATTTTTAAAAAACAGGTGATATTAATTTTAATTATATATTTTTTTAAACACATAACCAAAGCATTATAACTTACTATGCAATTAATATAAACAAGTTAGTAATGAAATATTTTATAGTTTTATTCACTCAGTCTTTGAACTCCAGTGTGCATTCAACACATACAGCACATCTCAGTTGGGACTAGCTGTATTTCAGGTGCTCCATAGATGCCTGTGGCTATTGGGTACCATTCAGGATGAGGCAGCTTCAGGGCATGGATTATCCTCTATAGCTCTGAATTTATCCTACTGTCTAGCATGTCACATCCTCTATTTCCAAAGTTCAATTAATATGTGTCAAATTACTTAATTTGCGAATTTATTTAAAATCAGTGCAAAATCTAATCCCATGGAAAATATTGGGTTGGCCAAAAAAATCCATTTGTTTTTTTCCATATGATGGCTCTAGTAGTATTCAGTTGTCTTAAACTTCATTCAAAAGAATTTTTAGAGTGTATTGTGATGTCTGTCATATAGTGTACTTTTTAAAAAACTTATCAAAATTGGTGAATTTCTGTGTAGCCATTTTAATATTGAAGGAAGAAGAAAATACACAACATTCTCGGCATATTGTGCTTTATTATTTCAGGAAAGGTATAAAGCAACTGAAATGCAAAAAAAAGAAAGAGAGAGTTGTATAGTGTATGGAGAAGTTGCTGTAACTAATTGAGTGTGTCAAAAGTGGTTTGCAAAGTTTTGTGCTGGCGATTTCTGGCTGGATAGTACTCCACAGTCAATAGACCACTTGAAGTTGATAGCAATCAAATCGAGACATTATCTGAGAACAGTCAACGTTTCACCACGTGGGTGATAGCTGGCATACTTAAAATATTCAAATCAATCAAGTTATAGGTGGAAATGAAAAATGTGTCTTTTTTGTGGAAAAAAATCATATGGACTTTTTGGCCAACTCTATATATTCTTATTATTTATAGTACAAAAAAGACAAACACGTGGAAAAATAATTTTGGCATCTTTATAGAATAAGTTTGTTCTTCTCCGGAGTGATAAAATGAATTTTTCAGTTATTTTCTCATTAAGAATATAGTTCAGAAGTGCTAAGTCATGGATCAATACAGGAAATAGTATGTATGGTAATAAAATTATTTGTTGCTTGACATGTTCAGAGAAACAATTCAATCACACTTTTCTGATGAGTAAGAATTTTAAATAAGAGTAACTCTTCAAACAAATGGGCAGCATTTGGTAAATCTTGGTGAAAATATTTTGATGTCATTTTCCTGCTCACCCCATCATTTTTCTTCAAAGGGCTGTGCTCTAAAATACAGTCAATGTTTTCATAAATGACCTCCCAGTCACACAGAAATGAATGACATTATCTCCATAGTCGTTAACAACATACTATCAGGATCAGATCCACTTAAATTGTCCCTGCTAGAAAGTTGACATGAAAGTGGAAAACCTGATATGTATTCTACCAATCTAAAATCATAGTTACCCATTGCTTCCTTATCAACTTTATTACTACCTTTCCTTTTAACTTCAAGTATCCATATACCAGAAATTTTTATTGTGGTAGAACATTATAAAGAATTAACCAACTATGGTAATTAGGGAAGTAAAATAACTCACCTTTGGCAATCTCAATGGTAATTTGCAAATTGGCAACTGATAATGGTTTTCATTAAGTATGAGAGATTGATCCAAATTGTGGACTGTCTTTTCTTTAGGGACTTTATAAACTGCAATGGTGCCCTTATAGTGAGAGCAGCTGTAGTTGCCAAATTCATCCACCTCTTTGATTTGCAGTTCCAGCCTGGGTTTTCTTTGTAAATGAAAAATCAGCTTGTAGTCTTTTCCATAATCCTTCCCGTTGCCTACATGGAAGTAAAATGCATTTGTTACTTTTAAGATATACCACTGTGTCTTAATTTTTAAAATCTAAACAATTGTATATTTTTAATGCAATTTTTTTGGTATCATTGCCTTTTGTCCAAATATATCCTGACAAAGCAGCAACAATAGGCTCTGGGCCTCTGTAGTTACTCAAAGGATTTCTCACCTGTAATTGTCTCTGGCTGCTTCTATATCTGATAATCTTTAATTTTCTTTTTCTATTCCATTTTACTATAACAAGAAACTATTGGAAATATTCAGCTCTATGTTTAAAAAATTATTTTCACCTTTCAAGAGTTTTTTTTTCCTTTCCTCTAACTATATCATATTGTACACTCTCACGACCTCATAATGACAGTCTAGATCAGCATTCTTCTATATGAGTACCATTAGCTGTGGTTTTTAAAATTAAAGTTAAAATTAATTAAAATTCAAACTCAATTATTTAATCACTCTAATCATTAGCCAAACTTGTCTGGTAGCTATGTTATTGGGCAGTGCAGATATTAAATACTTCTAGCATCACAGAAATAGACAGTGCTGTTCTAAAACTTCTAAATGAAATAGTTACTAGATTCATGTTACTGGTATTTCTATTAAAACATGGTAAATTCCCTCAAAACAATGATATGTAAAAGTCTACCCACCTGCACACTAAAAATAATGAGGATTTAGTAAACATAACCTTTCACCCAGGGAGGTTTTACTGTGACAGTCAGGATATTTTACTTTGTCACAGCAATAGTAACACAGCACCATGTCCCTCAGGCATGCCAGCGTTACCCTTAGCAAAGGTTAAATGTAAGGTATAAAGGAGCAGTTATGATATGCTCCTGACATAAAGATATTTATCCAGTTCTGTCATATCTCTGAGCTTCTTAGAGCCTTACTTAACATTCTTCAAAACAGGAGAAGTAAAACTTACCTCCTAGATTTGTTCTGTGAATGAAGCAAGAGAATACGGATAAAATGTTTGGCATAGGGTCTTGCATATAATATGTGCTCAATAAATGAAAGCAATGATAAGAAGCAGAATTTTCCCATTGTTTTGAATTTGTATGATGAAAACAGTCCACTAAATTTTTTTTAAAGATGTGTCAATATAAAGTTTTTCTATTTAAGTTACAACTTCCTCCTGCCCCTAAATGCCTGAAAGGTGACTGCCTATTTTGCCCCATGAAGTAGGGTTTCAGTGAGAGATGAAAATAACACCAATACTCCTCTTCCGATTGTAATGACTCAAAGGACATTTTGATGAATTTATGAAGTACAATAAAATCTAGAATTAGAGTATCCCCAGGTTATTAAAGATATAGGAGTATGTCCCTTTGCCTAACTCTGTATTTTAGAGATAACCTGGCTACTTGAACAGAATAGATTTAGATCTACATTGATTCTATTTAAATCTAAAATGTATCTACCTCTTATTGCCAGTAATTTTTTTTAAAAATAAAGATTTATAACGTAAATCTCTCATTTCTGAGTAACATTAAATATAAAATAGGAAATAAGGTACTGAGAATTTATTAGTAGTAAATAGCATGACCTTATTGTTATAAATAGAAAGCATTATGTAGATTTTTTAAAGTTGGAATTTCATTATTGTCAAGATATAACACCATATTTTGAAGAAACTCTTGTCACAGAAGAAAAAAAAGACCACTGCCCACCCCCCCAAGGGTTGAGTATAGAATGAAGAAATCACACTATTCTATTCTTTTCCTCCCACACTGGCATATTTAGAGGACAAATAAAAGGAAAATCCATTTGTTGTACACCAATATTATTAAATCAACCATCAGTTGACCTTTTGAGAAACTCATTCTCTTCAACATGTGACATATTCAATAGTTTCTAGTAGGGCCTTTAGACAGTAGATGTTCAGAAATATTGGTATTATAACGAAACACAAAATTTATTTGTAATCTATAGGTTATTAAATATTCCTTATAGCAATATACTTTCATGTTAATAATGGACATTGGAATATTTTTCTTTGATGACATAGAAAGTACAAACATAGAAATATATGCTTCTGCTTAGAAAAATCAGATGAGGTGGTGAAGGCTAGCAATATGAAGAACCAGAAAACTCCAGGAGAGCCACTGGCTCAGAGTATTTCTGTATTCTCACATTTCTCACCACCTCTGCCTCTTAGCCTCTATCATCCCTTGCACTGTTTATTGTACTTTATTGTTTTAAAGATTTTATTTATTTATTTTTAGAGAGGGGAATGGAGGGAGAAAGAGAGAGAAACATCAATGTGTGGTTGCCTCTCACGCGCCCCCTTCTGGGGACCTGGCCCACCACCCAGGCACGTGCCCTGGCTGGGATTTAAACCGACGACACTTTGGTTCACAGACCGGCACTCAGTCCACTGAGCCACACCAGCCAGGGCTATTGCATGGTTTTACTGCAATGACTCATCAACTGGTCTCCCTGCTTCTTCCCTTGACTTACACAATCTATTCTCAACACACTTATAATCTAACTAAGACCTTGTGTCTCCTCAGCCAACACCTTACATAAGGCAAAGTCCTTGCAATGGACTCCATGGCATGACCAGCACTCACCTCATCTCCTCCAGCTTTCCACTCACTCCGTCTCAGTCAGCCATTCAGCCTCCTTGCTGTTCCTCAGACACACCAGGCACACTTCTGCCTCAGTTCTTTTACAATTGTAACCTCCCTGCATGGGGCAAATGCTCCAGAGGTGGGATTATGGTTGCTCTTTCATCTCTGTTTAAACGCCTCTTTGTCAAAAAGGTCTTTCCTGATGAGTCTATGTAAAATTTCAACTCTGACATTCCCCCTGAGACTCTCCATATCTTTTTCCTGCTTTATTCTTCTATACAGTACTTTTTACCCCCATTAAACTATGTATTTTATTTACTTATTTGCTCCTTCTCTGTCTCTCTCAATTAGAATACAATATACATGAGGATGGGGAATTTTTGTTGAATGAAAACAAGGACAGTCATTCTAACATCCTACATATGTATCTGGGAAAATAATTTCCCTGGTCCAAAGGGCATCCAGGGCAACTTTGACACACATAGACCTTTTTGAGGCATTACTAGATGTTAGGGGTGATGCTAAGGTATATTGTATACCATTTTGTGTGCCCACTTCAATAAAAAGCTTAAGTGCTGAATTAACAGCTCTGACCTAGAGAATGAAAGCATACTCTAGCTTGTGTCCAGAAGAATGCCAAAGGTCAATATGAAGACCAAGTACCTATCTATCTATTTTTCCTCTTAGAAGTAGAAGTAAAGTCCATGTCCCATGGTCCTCACTCAAAGGAATCATCTCTATTCTATATAATGACTATAGAGATTTTTGAAAATATTCAGAGAGCAGTTATCTAAATTTATTAAAGTTTTAAATGCTTAATCACACAATAATATTGTGTTAAGTCCTTCCTCAATTTTTTGTCTTCATTCTTTCACGAATACTCGATAAACCCCTTTTAGCTTTTAGGCACCATCCTAGGTGCTGGGAATTGAATGCAGCTTGCCAACAAGACAGACACTTCCTTCGAGACTGTAGTCAGAGAAACTGTCATTTATTAAATGATTAAATGAATAAATAGAAGAATGGATCTATGGCAAAGTCCACGAAAGAAAAGTTCATAGACTCTCAAGAAGGAAAATAAGGACTGAATCTGGAAAGACAGGGAAGGCTCCTCTGAATGTGATCATCAAGTGAGATATAAAGAGACAGTAAGAGATAATTGCAGGCAGAAGTGGGGATGGGTGGGAAGGAGAGCCCTCCAGGCGGAGAGCCCCTGACTTCCTGTCTGAAATTCACAGAAAGGACCCAGGCCCTGATGCAAGGATGAGCATCAATTCTTTACCCCTTTTGCCTCTTAAGTGGAAGAACACCAGTGAGGCTCCAGGAATGAGCATAGGTTTCTAGGAAAGGCAAAGCAGAAATGACTCTGGCACCCTGCCTGACTCATTTTCCTTGAGTGAAGATGAGTTCCTCTCTGTTCCTTATTTGGAGGAATTGCACACGCCCTGGCTATCTTCAGGAACTCTTATTTTAGCATATGCTCCCTCCCATTTCAGGCGACAGGACACTCAGTACCAAGGCCTGGAAGAAGCACAGCAACTCACTGGTGTTTAGGGAAGTAGGTAAACACAGCTGCTGTCTAGAGTATTACAGGAAAATCATTTGCATTATTTGTTTGGGTGGGACACTTCCAGTTTTTGACTATCTCTTCTTAGAGAGATAGTCCCAGGGTAGATTCCACGGTTTCTGCTACGGAAACCAAGTAGGAAGGGGGAGTGGTCTCTTCCTTCCTTCCTCTCCCTCCTTTCCTCTCCCTCCTCTCCCTTCCCATTCCCTTTTTCCATCATCCTTGACATTCACTCACTGAGACCTGTCAGCTGACTCAAATGACTGAGACTTTGCATGTGAAAGTAGAAGAGAAACTTCAAATTGGGGCACTTTGGGCTTCACTTACTTCAGAGATTTCAGATAAAGAACAGTCTCAGCTTAAGGCTGCATCATTTTTGAAGCAACAAAGAGCCCAAGGGCTTGCAGTGATTTCCAGAATCAGAGAGAAAATAAGCATCATAAGAATAAACAAAATAAAAATCAATGGGATCTAGAGTCATTTAAAAGTGATCAGAGAAGATTACTTCAGGCCAAGTCTATTGTAAGACTCCTGACCCAGAAATCCACATAAACTCAACCCTGAGCTCTCCATCCCTCATCTGTATGTGCATGTCTGTTAGATTCCATTCCACTTCCAGGAAAGGAGACGGGAAGGCAATGAACTAATAAAAAAAGAAAAGAAATTGCTGTGATGGCTGCTCCCCCCAAATCCTTTTCTCTCTTCTATCACACAGCTGTTTTCTCCATATTCTCATTTTGCCTTCCTTTTCTCTTTCTCTTCACTTCCTTTTTTCTTTTTCTCTTCACTTCCTTTTTTCTCTTCTTTTTCATTTATTCCTGCCTCTCCTGCCCTCACTCAGATTCACTCACCCTGTTTGTTTTTTGCAGCATCTTCAGATTTATTGAAAGCCTTTGATGCACCATGCAGTATCCTAGACTCAGGGATCAACAGCCAGAAAACACAGCCATTGCCCTCATGCAATTTACATTTCAATGAGGAACATAGCATAGGCATATGAATGGGATATACGTAAACAAGTCATTATGATTCCAAATTGGGGTAACATTTCAACTGGAAACAGAAAGCACTAGGTCAATATGAGGGTGAGAGGGAGGCAAGGATGTGTCATCTAGATCAGAGATCCTGAACCACTTTTTTGCTGTGGACCCTACTGGAGTTGGGTGAAACCTATTAACTCTTCTCAGAGCAGCATTTTAAATATATAAAATAAAATAAACTGAGTTATGCATAAGACAATTTTACTAGAAAATAGTTCTACACATACATTTCTTAAGAATCCACTGACCTCAGGTTACATTGTTTGTAAGATAACAAGAGTTTGGGTGTTAATTTAAGCCGAATAGGAGTTGTAATGATATTGTTTTAATCAGGAGAGTAATAAAGTATTATTTATAATTTTAAGAGATCATGATTGTTACTCTGTGGAAATGGTGTTCATATGACTAATAGTGAAAGCAGAGGACTATTTAGGAGGCAACTATTTGATGTGGGAAAGAGATGATCTGAACTTGGACTCACATAGTAATCATGGAGAAGGCGATTTCTAAAAGAATACCACTTATAATCTGCCCATAATGCTGTATGCTTCCCCAAAAATACACAGAAAGAGACTGGACAGAAGTAAAGCTCATTCTCTTGCTTTTCAAAAGCTCCTCAGTTGTCAGAAGTTTTCTTTCATAATACAGGTTTAGCGAACCCTTTCTGAAGTATGTGGCTGATAGCTCATAAAACGTACAAAAGATGTCTTTATACTTACTTGAGGCAAATATGTTTCCAGTAAACCTTAAGAGAAGTTGCTCTCCTTCTTTCACTTGGAAATGGCAGGACGGCTCTGGAGGACCACTGAAAGCTTCCAAGCGCAAATTCCTAAGCACCTGGTTTAAATCTTTAGAAGGCACCACCAAAATAACTACTCTATGTGGGTTGTCTTTCCGGTGATACAGTACCACGCAGGCACTGGTACTGAGCATGGCTTCCTCCAAAGATTTCACAAAAGAAATCAAGTGGCTATTGTCCACAGTGGAAGACAGGTGGAGCACAATAAACCTGCATGGACGAGAAGAGGCAGGACTTCAGGGAAACCTACAGTCCCAAAAATATCATCGAGAGTTAGTAAGACCCAAGAAAGGAGCTGTTATCATCCGAACTTCCTTTAAAATCAAGTATGCTGATAAGCACCTGGTTAGGGTCATGAATGACTTTCATGGAACTCTTGACAGCCAGGAAACCAGCTCAAATCAAACCACATTCTAACGCAGAAGTTCTCAAACAAAGAAGTTTTGTAGTCTCAGCTCAGCTCTAAATATGGCTGCTTATTGCAAAATATATTTTAATTAACATTACTAAAGACTATTACTTCAAACTACAGAGGAGAACAATGCTCAAAATAATCCATTTACTAGCAATAGGACACCAGATATCTGTATCATTATTAAGTGGGGATTGCGATATTCTTCCATCATGTATACCAAGGATTGTTATGATGGACCCTGTTGTGGGCTGAATTGTGTCCCCTCCACCCAAAGCCATATGTTGAAGTCCTAACCCCCAGTACCTCAGAATGTGACCTTATTTGAGACAGGATCTTTACAGAGGTGAAGTTAATGTGAGGTCATTAATATGGGCCCCAATGCGGTAGGACTGGTGTTGTAAAAAGGAGAAATTTGGGCACAGTGACATGCATACAGAGAGAATGCCAGGCGAACGTAGCAACAGCAATCCACAGTCCAAAGAGAAAGCCTTATAGATCCTTCCTTCACTATTGTCAGGAGGAATGAACCTTGCTAACAACACCTTGATTTGGACTTTAGGGTCCAGAACTGAAACAATAAATTTCTGTTGTTTAAGTCTCCTGGTTTTTAATACTTTTTCCTGGCAGCCCAGCAAATTAGTACATATCCTTCCCCTTGGTTAGAGCACCCATCACCCAACTCTTCTCCAGATAGCTGCCCTACAGGAGCCCTCAGCCCAGAGCAGCCCCCGGCCCATGCACAGGGATGAGCGACGCAAGGGTGCTAAGCCAGGCGCCTTGGTATTCACACTGCGCAGCCCCTCTGAGGCATCAGGCTGAGGTTAAACTTCAGCTGGAGCCATAGATGTTCCCACCTTCTTCTCTTACCTTACCCACTTCTCTCATGCCCTTTCAAGATTCACCTGAGGACCCTCTTTCAATAAATCACTTGCCTTTACATCTTAGACTCTTTTTCTAGGAAACCTAACTCAAGACATTTGTAGATGCAAGATGTCCCATGATGCAATAAAGGGCATCTTTGGACATGATCGTCCTCTCTTTATGAATGTCTACTTCTCACGAACCTTAAAACTGTCTAAAACTCTTCTCATAATGAGATGTCTAGAAAACATGGAAATGAGAATGTGAAATGGGGACACAGAAATAACAAATTCAGTTTCTATATACATAGTTATGAGATAAGCATAATATGAACAGTTAATTACTATCGTTATAGAATTTCAGAAATGAAGGTGCTATTTTATAACTATTTTTGGAACGAGAAGAAACCTGTAAAAATAAATTTAAGTTATGAATGGCTTCCAAAAGCAGTTATTAAGCTATCATAAATGAAATTACAGATAACATATTCATGTCAGTTCTGGTTTGCATTTTAAGCACACCCTAAGGGACTATTCATATTCCTATCTGAAGAATAAAAATTTAATCCTATGATCCCATTTCTGTAAACACCGGTGATAAATCATCAGGACAGAATATCATCAACTTTCATTGTTTATTATTGCATTACCTCTCTAAGTGTTCACACAATTCAAATGATATCAAGCCACTCTGCATGGTTCTCACTATCACATCATCAAGCCCAAACCAACCGTTGTCTTGGCTTCTGAATCCCAGCAATTTCAAAGATTCACAGACGTTGTTCCCAGGTTTTCTTATGGAAGCACCTTTTGTCCTATGTAATGATAGCAGAGGTGAAATTGGTAAAATTTGCATAGCATAAATTATATTTAATGCAGTTACGGTTTACATTAAGTGAGTAATTTAATAACAATTCATTAAGTGTATACTATGTGCCACTAGTTATGCTATGAACAGGGCTACAAAGAAGAAATATATCACCTTTGCTCTACAGAATCTCACTGATTACAATATTACTCAATGACAAGACAAGGTAATCTGTGATAATTAAGGGAATGTATATAATGTTTGCTCAGGGAAGCTTGCAAAGTGAAAATACTGTTATCTGAGATGAGCTTTGGAGAATAAGAAGCATTTTTACTACTAGCCAAAGAGTTAAGAGAATACTCCTGAAACATTAATTAACTCTCTGATGTAAACTCGGATGCTATAGGATAGTCAATGGCAGTAATATAGCATAATAGGGAAGACCACTGACTGTGGAACAAGACTGCCAACTTTCAAATCCCTCTTATTAACCACATGGCCATCGGCAAGCTTCTTTTAATCTTTCAGTTTTCCAGTGTATAATATGAGACCAATGATGGTATCTGCATAATAGGATTAAATGAGTTAATATTTAAAGCATTTATAATTGGAGTAACCGTAGTGGTATTAACATCTGCATCCTAATTCCTACAGCAGACATAGCCAGTTAGCTTTTTTGGTATAATTCTCCTTCTTGCCTAAATGGCCCCACCCAAATGCCCCAAAAGAAACAGTTGGATGTTACAAGTGATACTTTTTCCCCACAAGAGCTGATTTGACTAACAGTAGACCAGTTTCTAATACCTAATGAATTTCAGCCTTTTTCTTTGAAATTTGACTAAGAGGCCCACAGATTGGCATTGTCCTTTGGTTGCAGTGCCCTGGGCAATGAATGAATAAGCAGAGAGATCATTAAGAGAGGAAAAAAATATGGGCAGATGCTAAAAAAAAGGAAAAAATGAAGATGAAAAAATCAGTGTAGTCTTTAAGACAGAGAAGACAGAGATTACCCATTGTAGCCTTACAGTAGATTCCTCCATTCTTGAAGTCACTTAAATGGACTTTAGTTCCTGACAACTAAAGGAAGAAAAATCCTTGATACTGAACATCTTGCAGGAAACAAAGAACCTAAAAAACCCCCAAAATCTAATGATGCAGCGATCCAAAAGGGAACAGAACCATTTTAGCTAGGTACTAAAAAGGAAAACCCAAGTGTGATTCACACACCTTTATTTTAAAATAGAATTAGTTATGTTTAAACCCACCTTAGTACCACAGGGAGAGCTGTCTAGGACCCATAAATTAGCAACTGAACTCGATTTAAAATGTCTACTCCAAAAAGTTTAGACTGTGTCGATTGCTTAAGGGAATCAACCAGATTAAAATCAGGAGGATGGGGGGAAAATGACATTTAGTTTTTGGTTTTGATTTATAGATCTTGAAGCTAATAATTTACTAACAGAGGAAGATACACTCATACTGAATTCAAAATTTGGGTTATTTACTAGAAACTGACTTAATTAAATGTAATATTGGGTTGTTTTTTTTTTCTGACAGAGACTCTTACTTTTTCCTATCAATAGACTAAATTTTCAATTGGATTTATAGGCTCTCAGTTGTTTGGGGCTGGTTCTACTTCCAAGGCCTAGGCCGGTATGTAACCTGAGCCAAATAGTGCATTTGGCTTTTTTAATGCTGTTTGCTAAAAAGTCCAATCTCCGCCCACCCCTTTGTCCCATTTTGAGTACATGATAGGATATCTCTTCCTTGTCCCAAGTGGTTGAGTGGGGCTTGTGTCTAGGTCTGGTTATTGAATACTGAGTAAAGGAAATATATGTCACTGTGAGGTGAAGCATTTAATTGTCACTGTGGGTCTATCCAAACTCCTCTTCTGCAACCATGACAGCAACAGACAGTGGTTGCCCCTGAGTGTAAGTCCCAGAGTGAGGGCAGCCAAGAAGCAACCTGCCTTTGATGGCCACATAGCTTGTGTGAGACATAAAGACTGTTTTCATAAGCCCTTGGGATGCTAGATTTTTGTTATCACACCATAACTCATCTGTCTTTGGTCTTAGTGGCCTATTGAGTGATGGGTTTGTGACCAATTTAGAGTTAAAATAACACTCCTTTATGCATTTTTCTAGGGAAAAAAGGTTCCTGTTTTCCACTGATCTTGGAATTAGGAAGATGTAGCCATATTGCAGCATGAGGGACGAACATGACAGGGAATGGAATTGGCACAGAGAAAGACAGAAAGAGAAGCAAGAGGCTTGGTTCACCCTGGTTCAAGAAGTATGTAAAGATAAATATATCCCCAGGTTTTTTAATTATGTGCACAAAAAAATTCCATTTTTAAAATTTTGGGGTTTTTTTTTCTGCCTCTTAAAATCAAGGCCTTAATGATATAAAGATCGAATTTAGACTTCATTTTTTATCCAGCTTTCTTAAGATATAATTGATATACAACTTCATGTAATTTTAAGGTATGCAATGTGATGATTTGATGGGTGTATTTATTATGAAATGACTGCTATAATAAAATTAGTTAACACATTCATCTCCTTAAGTTTAGACTTTACTATTACAGACTTTACTATTTACTATCCCATATGAATGCTACAAAATCTACTTTTGCCCCACCCTGTATGCTACCAGCAAACTTTGCAACTAATATTGCCTGGCAAGGAATAGCACTTGATCTTACTCCACAAAAGATAATATTTTGATGTACTAAGAATTCAATAAAACACAATCGACCTTTGTTAAATCAATTCGTTTATTCAAGAAAAACTGCTGTTCCTTGAGTTCAAGACTCTTCCCTTGTCCTAAATTCCAGGCATTTAAGGAATTATAATTGGCCCACTTTGGGTCAAGTGCTCAATTGTAATTAACAGGGTCATTGAAGAACATGAACGAGCCCATTAAATCCACATAGATAAAATGGAAGTTTTCTAGAATTTGTGGTATAATTCCTCTAAAATAAAGTGGCTGAGATAAAAGCAGCAGGTGTCTATTCTAGGTTGTATTTCTGTCCCAGAAAAATGTCTTGAAGCCACACAATTAAAGGACGCTCATATTTTACCCAACATAAAGAAGATCTGCTCCAAAGTACCTAAATATTTGGTTCCCAAAGTAGAAACAGAGATTACTGGGAACTTGTCAAGGACAGTTTCTTGTTAAATTTTTTACACTTTATTTTTTTAGAACAGTTTTAGGTTCATGGCAAAATTGAGAGTAATGTGCAAAGATTTCCCATATATCTCCTGTCTCCATACATGCATAGCTTCTCCATTATTTGTATTACTTGGTTAACCTACATTGACACATCATAATCACCCCAAGTGCATCATTTGCCTTAGGGTTCACTCGTGGTGGTGTACATTCTGTGGTTTGGACAAACATATAATGACATGTATCCATCAATCATTATAGTATCATACAGAGTATTTTCATCACCCTAGAAATTCTTCATGCTCTGTCTTCTCATCCCTCCCCCACCCAGCCTCTGGCAACCACTGATCTTTTTACTGTTCCACAGTTTTGCCTTTTTCAAAATGTCATATAGTATGTATCATAAAGTATAAAGCATCTTCAGATTGGCCTTTTTTTTCCACTTAGCAATATGCATTTAAGATTCCTCCATGTTTTTCTGTGACTTGATAGCTCATTTGTTTCTGGCACTGAATAATATTTTATTGCACAGATATTATTTATCCATTCATCTACTGAATGACATCTTAGTTGCTTCCAAGTTTGAGCAATTATGAAAAAGGTGCCATAAGATCTGTGTGCAGGTTTTTATACAGACAGTGGTAGAATCCTCTGGGTAAATACCAAAGAGTGCTATTGCTGGATTTAGTGGTAAGTGTATGTTCAGTTTTGTAAGGAATCAACAAACCATCTTCGAGTGTGACTATACCTTTTGGCATTCTCACAAGCAACAAGTGAGAATTCCTGGCTCTACCTCTTCACCAGCATTTGAGGTTGTCAGTGTTTTAGATTTTGACCATTCTAATAGGCATGTGTGTAGTGGTACCTCATTGTTGTTTTAACTTGCTTCTTATTTATGACATATGATGTAAAATATCTTTCCTTAAGCTTATTTTTCAACTCTTACCTTCTTTGGTGACGTGCCCATTAAGGTCTTTGGCCCATTTTTTAATTAAGTTTTTTGTTTTTTTACTGATGAGTTTTAAGAGTTCTTTGTATATTTTGGGTAAAAATCCTTTATCAGATCTGTTTTTTGCAAATACTTTCTCCCAGTCTCTGGCTTATCTTCTGCCATTTGTTGCCATTGTCTTTCATAGAGTATAAGTTTTTCATTTTATGAAGTCCAGCTTATCATGTATTTCTTTCATGGATTGTGCCTCTGGTGTTGTACCTAAAAAGTCATCACCAGGCTGAAAATCATCTAGATTTTTACCTGTTATATTCTAGGAGTTTTATAGTTTTACACTTTACACTTATGTTTATAATTAATTTTGAGTTAATGTTTGTGAAAGATATAAGGTCTGTGTCTGGATTTATTTTTGCATGTGGATGTCAGCTTGCTCCAGCATTTGTTGAAAAGACTATCCCTGCTCCATTGTATTGTCTTTTTACCTTTGTCAGAGATCAATTGATTGTATATATAGAGATCTATTGCTAGGTTTTTTATTCTGTTTCATTGGTCTGTTTGTCCATTCTGTAGGCAAAGCCACTGTGTTGATTAGTGTAGCTTTACAGTAAAGCCTTGTAGTCAGGCAGTGTCAGTCCTCCAGCTTTGTTCTTCTCCTTCAATATTATGTTGGCTATTCTGAGTGATAATTTTTTTTACTTGAAAAATTAAATTCTTCCCCACATGTTTTTCCAAACCACAGGTAATATTATATGCTTTTAGATAAAATGGTATATAATAAATTAAAAATACTTCTAGTACACAACCTCCAAGTTTAATAAATGTGAAAAATTATATTTGCTCAGAAGCATTTGCTTCAAAATTTTACTGAAGCCATTTCACTTTATTAAATGAGACAATATAGTACTGGCTGTTGAGTACAAAGGAAAATATGGCATGTGTGATTTTACTATTTATAAAATTACCATTTCTTAATGTAAAATATGGTGGTTGTCATTGATAAAATAACATGGTATAATATTATTGAAATTTGCTAAGAGAGTAAAATTAAAACATTGTCACCAAAAAAATAAAAATAAAAGAGGTAAATATGTAGGGTGACATATGTGTTAACTAACTAAATGGGAGGAATCCTTTAAAAATGTACACACATTTAAAATAACCATTTAAATGTATACACATTTAAAATAACCATGTATGCTTTAAATAGCTCACAATTTTATTTGTCAATTATACCTCAGTAAAGCTAAAATAAATAAATAAAATAATCATTTCTGTTTAGGTTGAATCTCTAATACACTATAAATTTAACATACAAAACCCAGAATTATGAATGACAAATCAAGAATAAGTAATCTATGGCCTCTCCCTTCCTAATACTAAAGAACTAGATCCTGATAAACTTCTTAAATATATTTTTGGCTTGAATAAGCAGGAGGAATCGTAAAGGAATGTCCCAGATTCCCCTCCAAAAAATGTATGAAGCCAGGGTCGAAGATGAGGGGAAAATGGGAGAGATGATGGGATTACTAGGAGGACACATTTCTTTCTAACAATGTAGATATGGGAGAAAAAATACTGTAGGTAACAACCAAGTGATCAGAGCAAGGAACTGTGACCCTTGGGATTGTATGCGTAAAATGCGAACTCACGATCTTAACCAAGGTTCCCAGGGAGGCCACTCTAGTCCCAAGTGAGTGGCACCTGGATCTCAGCAGAGACAGAAACAAGTGGCCTCTGGAGGAAAAGCGCTCCATCCATGCCTGCAGAACTCTCCTCCGCGCGTACTCAGAAAAGAAGTCCCCAAACACATAAGGAGGCAAATGCCAGGAATGATAGCAGAAGCAACAGGCAACACCCTCCCAGACCACCAATATCAGAACTAGTGGATACAGATTGGAAACAACTGTATGTGAAAAGCTTAATAAGATAAAGGACAGCATCCTAAAAATAAGCAGGAGCAAGAGACTGTCAAGAATGACTGGGGGGATTGAGATAAGAACTAAAAAGACTGTAATACATAAAATATATAAATGCTGGAAAAAATAACTCAACAGTAGATCAAAAGTAGACTTTAAAAGTATACAATGTTTGTGGCATTTGAATTGGAATGTGAAGAAATTACATTGACTATAACACACAGAGACAGGAAATCAAAATATAAGAGAAGAAAGGAAATACGGAATTTAGAAAGAGATGGCCTGATATACATCTAATTGGAAATCTGGAAGTACAGAACAGATAAAATGGAAGAGAGGCAATATTTGATTAGAAAACATATAAGGATTTTTCAGAAAAGTAAAAAGACAGAAATTTATTCTTCAGGAAGCCTGATATATTGCATTCAGAAAAAGCTTTTAAAATTTATATCTAAATACTTAACAGAAAGATGCAGAACATCAAATACCAAGAAAAGATCTTAAAAGTAGTGTAGAAGATAAAGCAGATCACCCATAAAGTCCTGAAAATTAAATTCACTGCAGTCTTTACAACATCAATTAAAAAATGACCCATAAACAATGGCATAATGTCTCCAAAGAAAAAAAAATCAATGTAAATCTAGAATCTTATGTCCTAGCTAGTTTCCAAAGATGCTCAAAATACCTCTTAATATTCACGCACTTGTGTAGCTTTCTCCCACAATGAACCAGAGCTCCCTCTGTGCCTCACTTTAACCAGCAGAAAGTTACAGAACTGACGATCTGATCATTCCAGACTTGAGAATTAGGAAAGCCTGGCAGCATCTGCTTTTGTGCATTTGGAAGCTCTGGGATCCTCCATGGAATCAGTCCAGCTAGGTTCCTGGAAAGACCACGTGGCAGAAAGAGGCCATATGAAGAAGTCTGGTAGAAAGAAAAATGCCTTGGGTATACCTGGAGAGAGAATGAAGTCCAACCATTTCTGCAAATTAGCTGAGCCCAGGTTTCCAGTTGTCATTGTCAAGGCTCCAGACATGTAAATGAAACCATCTTGAATTTCCCAGCCTCAGACACTATCTTACTGAGATGGTTAACAATCCCCAAGCAAGATCAACAAAAGAACCATTTAGTGAGACCCCCCAAAAACCACAAAATCATGAGAAATAATGAAAAGGTTGTTGTTTAGAGTAATTTAATACGCAGAAATAATAACTGAAGCACTCAGTAAAATTATATTTTAAGAAAAAGTATACACAGATAAATGGAAAGACATTCCATGCTCATGGATTAGAAGAACCTGAATAGTCAAAGTAATCTTGAGCAAGAAAAGCACAGCTAGAAGCGTCGCACTTGCTGATTTCAAAATACACTATGGAGCTACGCAATAGTATGATACTGGCATAAAAACAGACATATAAACCAACTGGAACATGATAGAGAGCCTAGAAATAAATCCACACATCTGTAATTGACTGATCTTTGACAAGGATGCCAAAAACACAATAGAGAAGGGATATTCAGTTCACTAAATGGTTTTGGGAACACTGGATATCCACATGCAGAAGAAGAAAATTGGACTCTTATCTGGAACCATATACAAAGTAACTCCAAATTGATTAAAGACTTAAATGTGATGGCTGGAAAGAAAAACAAAACTGTCATTGCCTGAAGAGTATGTAAGAGTTTACGTAGAAAACTTCAAGGAACCCTCAAAAAATATTAGAAATAATTAGAGTGTTTAGAAAGATGCTGGCTTTAATACCATTGTCAAAAATCTACTATATTCACTATATACATATCTCCAGCAAAGAGAAAACAAAATTTTGAATACCATTTATAGTAGCAGCCTAAACTATAAAGTATCAAGGAATACATCTTGCAAAGCATGTGTAGCGCACATATGATACCTTTTATAACATGTCATTGGAAGATATTAGATACACATAAGAAGTATATATTGTTGTAATAGCTTAAAAGATTCAATATGATAAAAGTTCTATTTTTATCCAAATTGACCTATAGTCAGAGACAATTACAAAGTCCCAACAAAGTTTGTTCTGTGCACCTTGGCAGACCAATTCTATTTTATATAAATGGAAATGTTTCCAAAAAAAAGTTCCCCTAAAGAAGAAGTGATATGGTTTACCTACCAGATACCAACTTATTATAAAGCCATAATTATTAAAACAGTATTAATTGCCTCAAATATAGATAAAAAGACAAACAGTGGAACAGCTCAGAACAAGGAAATCTATGACAGAGGAAGCATTGTAGACTGTTGGGGAAAGAAATCATTATTTAATAGAAATGTTGAAGAACATGTTATCCACATGAAAAAAATTAAATTCCTACATCACACTGTATGTGAAAATCAATTTCAGATGAATTGAAGACATGAAATTCAAACTTTTAAAGTTATATGATAATAAATATGAAAATTTTTATCATTTCGGGCAGTAGATGACTTTAGAACCAGGATAAAAAGCACTAATTATAAAGAAAATCATAATAAATTTAGCATATAAATATGAAAATACAGGTCGCAAACCGACAAAGGATTAGCATTGAAAATGTGATAAAAAGTGCTACAAATCAAGGTAAAAATTCAAAATGAGCAAAGAAAGTAACAAATATTTCATATAGAAGAAATTATGAATGATGTTCTTTTCATTGTAATCAGAAAAGTATAGATTAAAACCACATGAGATCCATTTTACATCTATTAGATTTTCAAAATCACAGAATCTGACAATATGCAAGGCTGGAGAAGACAAGGAGTGATAGTAGGAGATTGTAATTAAGTTCTGCCACTTTGTAAAACTTGTAAAATAAAATGTATGCATACCCTATGACTCAACAATTAGTTTTCTGGTTATTTACTCTAACGAAATACTTGCTCAAATATACTTCGAGTCAAGAATAGTTACAGCAGCTCTGTTTGTATTAGCAAAAAAAAAAAATAAGAAGGAAAGAACTCAAATGTCCATCAGCAGGAAAGTAGATAAATAAAATACATAGTTATTCAATAGAATATTACATAGAAGTAAAATGATTATAAACAACTATAAATGAAAAAGCAAGACCATAAGACTATACACAATAGAATACCATGTTTACTTTTGTCAAACACAAAGCCAAACAAGACATCACATAAAGATGAATAAAAATATGTGATAAAACTAAAATAAATATGAGCAAAAAAATGACCTAAAACTTCCAAATAGTTGTTAACTTTGGTATGGATGAAGAGCAATTATGTAGTGAGGTTGAGGATGGAATAGGGGAAGGGCAAGTAAGTAGACACAATTGTATGGATAATATCCAATTTTTTTATTGGTTTGTCCATTTTATTATTACGTGACTGACATATATTTTACAAATATTCTTCTGTATGACTCATATGATACATTTAAACAAGATAATCTCAAAATCAAGAACATCATGTAGAAATGACCATTTTTTCATGAGCAATCTTTTCCATCTAACTCTCTAAAATATTTCTTCTATGATGTGAAATGTTTCTGTTTAATAAATTTCCCCTTTGTTACTGTCAAGAAATCTTTTTTGGCTTGCAATTAAATGACTTTCATCTTTTCCCCAGAAATTATTCAGACATGCAGGAGTGTAATGCAATAAAGACCTTTAATTTTCATAGTCAGACTATGTTTTGGCCTCAACTAGTTTTTATCTTTATTATGTTATGAGGCATGGATTTCTTCACTGTGTTTCTATTTCCATAGAAAATGTTCAACTGGCTTTCACCCTTTGAGGAAAGCATGTTAAATAAATGTAGCGATACAGATCCTCATTTGATTGTTTTATGCTCCACTGGATGGAGAAAATGCATCTACCATATCTAGCACTAATAATAATAGAGCATAATATGGAATTTAGCATTGTCAAAAGTATAGAGGAATTAATAATATAATTTACATTTCCACAGACTTATTCATTAATTTCTTCAATTCACCTAACATTTTTTAGTATGTTCTATGTTAAACTTGTGCTGGGTGATGATAAATGAAAAAAGTACCTATTAATATTCCAGTATGATATAAGATGTGCGCAAAGAATGGGCCGACACAGAAGAACATTGATCCCTCTGGGACATATCAATGGGTGATCACTCTTGACAGATAAGAGTTGAGCTGTCACTTACAAAATGAACAAGAGCTCTTCAGCTAAACTTGGTAGAAAAAGAATTTTCTAATAGAGAGATCATGCACTAAGGCAAAGAAACGGAGAGGAAAAAAATCAGCACTTTTTTGTTCGATTGAACGGATGCCAAATGGCCACCCTCTCACTTCACAGGAATGCTAGATGAAATGTCGTATGCACATTGGAGGAACTGAAAATATGGGGAGGAAAGCCCCTAGATCTGGGAACAAGTAAAAAAGAATCTCAGAAAGCCAGAATGCTCTTCCTTCCCGAGGGGACATAAGGAACCAATCCTACCGATGCTCCCAGCCTGGTCAGCCTCCACCTCCCCACCCCCCATGCACCCCTCCAGGTGTCGGGGGGGCGGATGGCACTTATATTCAGGCATATTAGATAGAGCCCCCAGCTGTTAGCTGGAACCAAGTCATAAAACTTGGAGTCTCAAAAGGGCAGCATTGTCCATGAAGTGAAACAAGAAAAACAACCCAAATCTCTTTGAACATTCGTGCAAGAAAGCAACAAAGAAGCACATAAAAGCTGCTCTGGTGAGAGGGAAGGGGAAGAGTCGATCTGATCAAAAATTATAACCAATACTTGGAAATGAATTCCTAAGGGTAAGAGAGAATGGAATTAGTATTATATACAATGTACCAGATTATACCATGCTAATAGATATTAATTATCCTAATAGATGATAGAATAATCTGAATGAGACCATAAAATGAGTATGTTTACAATGACTAAAGGAATAAAGGAAGACATAGGAAACACGATGAAAAAACAGAAACAAAAAGCAGGAGACTGGAAAATGAAGATTTTTAAATTTAGCAGTAGCTGTTTTGAAATGAGAATTATAATGATAGCAATTAACAGATTAAACAACTGATGGAAAAATTGGTAAGATATATGGTAAGTCTAAGGAAATTACCCCAAATATAGCATATAAAGTATTAAAGATTAAGATTAAGAAATTATGTTTAACCCATTTATATATTTTTAATATAACTGATGATTTTATTTATATCAACTTTTCTATTTAATGTCACTATGCTTTTTTCTTGTTTCTTTTATCTTTTTGCCACATGAACATTTCCTTTTTTTCTTTTTGCTTTTATGTTCTTTATTGTTTATACTCAATATCAAATTTTTTAAAAATCTCTTAAATTTTATTTTATCAAGTCAGCTCATTCATTTTATCTATTTATTTGTTTTCATAAGTACATGTATGTGAGCCCTTATATTAAAAAAAGAAAGAAAGAAAGAAAGAAAGAAAGAAAAGCTCCTTTGGTGTGTGATAACCCTAATTCCACAACGTCTTCCCTTCAAAACTTTGAAGGTTTTAGTCCATTTTTCTCTTGATACTTAGTGCAGCAAAGCATTAGACTGAGGCTGGACTAATTTTATTCCTTCTTATACTTTTTAGAAAGTGTTTCTGCTGAATGAATGCTGATAGAATTATATTAATTTAAACAGACATTTCAACTTTCCATGCTATGTCTCAGTATGTATTTTTTCCTAAATTTTGTCCAGCAATCATCCAGTGTTTTCTAACTCATAATTTTAATCAGCATCAGAAAATTATGTTCAGCTATACCTTTGATTAATCCTTCATTTATAGCTGTTTTGATTTCTTCTTTGAATAATTTTATATATATATATATATATATATATAATTATTAGGTTACATCACTTCAAAGGATTTCTTACCATACCTTCGTCCCTTTTCATCTCAGCTTGTCACCTTTGTAGTGCATCTTGTTGTCCTTTTTTAAAAATGTTTTGTTTGTAATTACAGTTTACATTCAATATTATTTTATATTTCATCCTGTTGTCCTTTTATCTTTTCCTCGTCCATCTCTTCCTAAGGGCATTTTTGGAAATTTTGCTTACTGAATACTACTAAATGTACAAAATAGGATTTTATGATATTCTTCAGGAAACTGTAATTCTCATTATTCCAATTTGTGATATGTCAGGATGAGCTTTTTCTTAATTTCTGTTTTCTGTTGTTTTTGTTTTTCTTTTACAATTTTGACATTGATACGTATTGGGTTTTTTTTTACCCTTAAGACACCAAGTAGGATTTTGGTGTTTTTTTTTTTTTTATTCTTTAATGAATATTTGTCTATTCACTTTCAGTTCAGTAGCGATTTGAATCTCTTTCTCAGACTTGAATAGCAGATCCACATGCATCATTTGTAAATCTATTCTCATTTTTACTGAACAAAATTCCTCTGGCCTAAGGTATATCTTTCTTCTACATGTGCCAACTGGATTTCCAGTGCTTTGGATCAACTGAGTGTATGAAAATGTGCCACTCCCAGCATGCATTTCTATTAGGGCTCTTATTACCTTTTTCTTCATCCCTATACTTGTGGGAATTTCATTTCTGACCATGCAATAGGCTGCCTCCAATTTCTCTCTACACTCAGTTCTGAGAGATGTGGAAACATAACCAAGGAAGGGCAAAGGAACACTGATCTAATCACTTGCAAAGTGACATCTGTGTATTACAGAGATATGAATTTATATTTCCTTTGGTGTGTGTAGACTATGGGATCAGAAAATAAGGGACAGGCGAGTTGTTACTTCTATCATCTTTCTGGCAAAGGCAGCAGTTTTATGATATAAAGTACATGTCAGTCACACATTATTTTATTAATCCTTTGCTGTCCACCCTACAGACAGTATAAATACTAGATTCTAGCAACAGGTTACCTGTCAAAATCAATTTTTAGGAGCACGTGACAAAAGTATGCATAACTGGACCATGTCTCTATTTCCATGCTCTCTCTCACTCATCTAATTCTAGGGAAAGTTTGATTTCTTCTCCCTGCCACAACCCAGCATTTCACTATTGCCAGCCTCCTCGATTGCCAACACAGTGAAAAGTAACAACTGATTCACGTCTCAATTTCTAGCCTTGCAGCTCAAACTAAATAAAGGATGGCTACATAGACTCATGATTAAATTCATGATGTAGAGCTATGGGAGTCCGCACCAAGGTTGCACTACTTGGTTAGTATTGATAGCTATACAAATTCTTAGTCTCAGTCTTCCCACTAATAAAATGAAAATGAAGCAGTGAGGAGATTGCATGAGATACTATATGCGAGGAACCTGGCACATAGTAGTTTCTTAATTTATAGTAATTATTTGAATTAAAAGTCTGAAACTGTTTCTCCCTCTTCTGGTTTCTCTAAGAAAAAAAATTCTCTTTAGAATTAGAGAATAGAAAGATTCTTGTCTACCTTTTTTTATTAGTATTGAATGAAAGAACAGGAATTTATATCAGACTTACTATTTTTCAGTGTACTCTATTTGTTGTTAGCATTTCAGTTCTGATTTCATTTCTGTCTAGTTACTCAATACATATATAGTTGTCTTATTGGTGGAGATTTTGTTTAATTATAGACATTAGGAGAGTAAGGAATTCACCTACGTGGCAAATATAGACTCAAATTTAATTTGTTTAAATAGGTCACATTTATCTTTTTCCTACATTAACAGAACACTCTTAAATACAGAAGTTAAAATCGTCATACCACACCTTTGTAATTAACCATATCATAAATTCTTTGAAGGCCAGGATTAATCATACCTCTTTTGTATCAATTGTATCATATATCATATTTTGGACCCATTATAGCTAAAATCATTACCCTTTGGATCCACATTTTATTTCTATATTTAAACTATTTCATGATATTTTAATACTGATATTTGAATACAAGACATCTGATTATATTTTGTATCATTTAAGTTTCTTTGTTTACCATCAAGTCAGTTGGAGATATTCAGATCTAACTCACCGGTTGAGATATAAAGGTACGATCCTTTTTGTTGTGGCACTAGCTTTTCTTTTATGATCCATCTCAGACCCAAAATTCTTTTTATTAGGGTGTGGAGAACAAGGTAGGAGTATAGTGACTGGCTTCTGGAAAGGATGTGTTGATGGGTGCTGAATATGAATCAGAGGGCTGGTGGATAGTACCGAGGAGAAAGTATCTTGCTGCATTTTTAAATATGCCACCAGAGATGGGTCAACTGGTTGGACCTAAGCAAAGAAAAATATATATATATATACATATATGTTTCTATATTTTAATAGCAAAAGATTCAAAGTACCAGCATATTTCTAAACCTATTTTCTGAAAATTTGAAGGAATATAGTTTTAATACATTTCTCTATACATTGTTGGCTGAATCAACACTGCATTAAATTACAAAAGAGCACAGCATTTGGTCTCATTTTACAAAGTCTGTCTGAAATCTAGGTTCCCTGTCCTTTGTTATAAATAACTGGGAAACACTCTTAATTGTAGGCAACAACATGACCTAGAAAACAAAATAGACATTTTACATAATTTCTAATTAAACCTATTGTTAGATCAAGTGGTCCTTAGAAACTAGAAAAACAAGACTATATTTACTTAAGTGTTTCACATGAGAATGACTAATAATCAAAATAACTAACATTAGTCCAAAATGTCAAGTTTATGGAAAATATTTATAAAAATTAATTATTCATAGTATGTTTTCTTCCCAACTTTTCTTCCTCACCTCCCATGGTAGGAACTGGGAGGAACTGAAGCACATGGGGGAGAGTCGAGGCCAGAGGACTATTGAGGGAATATTGAGGGACTATATCTTCTGAATGTACATTGATACATCTTTATTCACCTTGCAAACAGTGTTGTATGTATTGAAGTCTTTAAAAATTCTTCCCCAAAAGGACTGTTTTAATTAAATATAACCAGATTTCCAAAACTATTAATATTTTAATTGATTAGCCTCCTTTTTGCCTCTCAGTTGGAAATCTTGACAAGATCGGGTGCATTCAGGGTGGTATGGCCGTAGACTCAGCTGGAAATCTTGAACCGTATGAATGTCCAATGCCTGACATCAATTCTATCATACTCAACATATGTTTTGTTTCTGTTTTATTAAGTATTTGTATGTACTTCAACTTTTAGGACCATGTTTGATGACCCATGAAGTCTATAAGAAGGAAATCACCAGTTATTAATATTTACCTTTAATTGTACAAGCACTGGTGAGCTGAAAACTCCTGGAGGGTAATACAAGGATATTCGAGAATCCATGCTTGGCTTGAGAGTAAGGCCTTTCTTTGTTACTGTGAAGGACTCTTTCTTTAAACAAGACACCACAGAAAAGATACCCAACTTGTAAACTTTCACTTCAGCACAGGTGCCCTGTATGGATTGAAGGGCATTAAGACACAGGCATTAACACAGCACTGCTCTTGGACCACATACTGTACACACTCTGTGGTTGTGAAGAAAACCTACATGCTCTTCCTATAACCTCCCACAACTGAGCATAGTTAGGAGTTTCTCAATTGTGGACTACCGAATAGAAAAGAGAGAAATCAATTTCTTTTTAGATTTAAAAGAAATTCCAAAAAGAAAATGTAAATGCATAATGGACAATCACATTCAGTATTTTTAACAAATATTAATTACTCCTGGAATCCTATTCTGCTTTAGTTAGCCAGGATGGACTTGAAATATTGGCCTTGATCCAGAAGATTGAACACTGCTTTAGGACTTTCAAGGACTGAAATTTCTTTGGGTGATTTACATACACACTACAGAACCAGTACTATCAGCAAATTCTTCCTTCTGACAACACACAGTCTCTTGGTCAAGTCTATTTTCTATTTCCTTCTTCCCTGCAGTGGGAGCAGTTGACTACAAAGGGAAACGTTTGTGTTTCTTTTGTATATAGTGACATTTAAATCTGTAATGCATATATGCAGGCACATATTCAAGCTTATTTTTATCACATAAAAAGGAACCATATGTAAATGAAAACACAATCTATTCATATAATCACCAAAGCTTAAAATGAGAAGGAAGACAAAAGTAATTGGATCTATTCACGCTTTCCTGAACGCCAGCCGGGCTCCGCCCTGGCATGAGTGGATAATCACACCGACACACACACAAATATTTCAGGGACAATGACAATGCAAACTAATCTATCATTTGAAAACTGACTAAGGAAATGATTTCACAATATCACTGCATGAATCCGTTGCTGGGAAAATCCAGGGCATGATGAATGTTCCTAATTGGCTGGAGGGAAATGGTGACAGGTACGAAGGGAAGGTGTTCTTGGAACCAGTGGTTGTTGTCCTGCATTTCAGGCATGTTTGACAGATGCTGGGGATTTTTAACCAGGGGAGTGTCATGAACAGAGTGCTGATGGTGGCTTCTCTGACTCCAGAATTACAATTCTTAAATGTCATATGAACCACATAAAAATTTGGAAATAATCCAGAGTTTAAATTTTCCTGAGCTAAAAATAGGGATGATCACCATTAGAATACAGTAAAGAGAAAAGTATATGCTTTTATTTTTTCCGGTAGACAATGGTTCTCTCTCTCTCTTTCTTTCTTTCTTTGTTTTTTGCTTGCTTGCTTGCTTTGATTATTCATTTGCTGAACGTCTTGTATACCCACTTTGTGAAAAGCAAATGCGTCTGAGCAGTTTTTGCTTTTATGACAGCCAGACAGAATGGCCAAGATTAAAAAGCCCCAATCAAGAGCTGTTAGTCTAGGCTTCCTAGACTAAATAGAAAATGTATTAGTTGCATGAATTGGAGTGAATAACTAGAAGAGGCTTAGCTTTCATATTTAACTGTATAACCTTATTTGTAACTCAAAAAAATAAAAGACCAAATCAGCAAAAGAAGAGATGTACTATAAAGAATTTCTTGTGCGCATGGAATTTTTCTACACTTATTCCCTGTTCTCCTCTTCAAATAATGACAATTTACATAAAGCCAAAAAGACAAATATTTAAAATGTTTCTAAGTAAGTTCAGTGGCCCACAGCAGAACCTTAAACTTTAGTTCCCATCAGATCTATGCCAAGTTTAATAATTGTGTATATTCTTTCTTCAGAACATATGGATTTGCAACCATAGAGGTACTTAGAGTTATATAGGTAAAGTGTATCATGGAAAAATGATAATGTTTACCTCCTAGCATGTGTTTTTAGGCTTCCTGTTATCTTCTTAAATCCCCAGTATTTTCTCTGGGGACCCTATCAGGATGATACTATTATTTGTTCATTTTTCAGATGAAGAAATTGAGTCATTAGCAAAGTTACATAATTTACCAAAATTCACATAGCAAGAAAGTATGGAAACCATATTTGAATCATTCATAACCACACCCTAACAACCACATATACTGTCTTCCATGTATGGGCTGAACACAATTTACAGGCTTAATAACTATCTCAAGGCATACAAACATTTGCACAATTGTTCATTTTAATATATTATCCCAACCCGTGAATGATAAAAATAAAGCTACTATCATCAAGGATTCTAATATTCTTAAATTTTGCAGAGGTCCACCACAATAAAAATCTTGGTCTAAAGACAGTCTAACTAAGGCATTCGCTAATTAAGCCATGGTATTGGTTTTGGTTCCCAGGTGAAAATATAACATTTGCTGGGTCCTAGAGTCAAGTTCACCACTCCTAAATTTGTCCAATAATTTCTGTCCTTTGATCTTTGTGGATGGCAAAAAAAGCATGAATGCACTAGCATAAATCTATCAACTCTTTCATTTGCTACCAATGAGTAATTATATCTATACCACAATCTGGTAATCAAAGCAATATTTAGAAGAGAAGTCAAACAGCTAGTGTAGATGTTGCCAATGATTTACCAACCTTGTAACTTCCTCTCATTCCTTCCAGTGAATTTGGAGTTAGGTAACTTGATTGAAGGTTTATGTCAGACATTTTCACCATGATGTCTTTGTAATTTCCCTTGTAACACGCAGTGAATGGGATTGCAATGCATATTGGAAATGGAATCCTCTTTTCCATATCTGAACACTCAACAGTGATGACATTGCTGACCAACTCTTCATTATCACTCACTATTAAAGAACTCATGCTATTAATTATTCGACATTCTAGATGTTGTAAAAGGTATGATTGTGCTGTGATATAACAAGCCACTTGGGGGCCCATATCATCACTAAGCACATCAAGATACCTGCAGGAGAAAAAGAGGACATAATTTTTGCAAATATTTGATTTATGTATTTTATGGGTAAATATATAACAGCAGAAGCTCTAGGATCACACTGTCTTCATGTGAATCCCAGTTCTCCCACATGCTGACTCTGAGACCTTGTGTAGTCTACTCAGCCTCTCTGTGCCTCAGTTTCCTCAACAATAACGTGGTAATAAAAAAATAAACAATGTCATAGGAAGGCTATGGGAATTAAATGACCTATTATGTGTTAAGTAATTAAAAATATGTTTCTAGAACATAGTATTTTATATATTAGCTATTATTGTTACTACTGTTATTACTATCAAGTGGTTGATTCATTCCTCAGTTTTGTTCACGTCACAATATGAACTGGAGGATTACTGAAGCCTCTTAATGAACCAAGTACTCACGCCTGAATAGTTTTGTAATTATTAGGGGAGGAAATGTACATCCAGTATAGGAACTGTCTAAACATATTGGATCAAATGATGCTGTTTATTCAATTTTTTAGAAAAACTGAGAAAGGTATAAAAGTACCTTATGATTAATCAAGGTAATTAGAAAGGGAATATTTATGATCCTTGGATAATCAATCCAAAAGCATGTTTTAATCAAAAGCTTATTTTGACTATTTATATTACTCTTAGTTTTTATACCATCACTGTTGCCAAAGATTTTACAGTCTTCTTGACTTTAAATTTGAGATCAGTCATTTGCTATTTGCTTGACCTTAAACATCAATAATTACTATTATAATAGCTAATATTTTATCTCTTTCTATGGCCCAGGTTTTAGGCTCTACATTATTTCATTTATTCCTCACACTATGGAGTGAGGCAGGCATATCATCACTGTTTTACAGAAAAGGAATCCAAGATTTAAAAATTTTAACCTGCTGAGATTGCACAGATGGTAAATTGTAGAATCAATAATTGAATTAACCTGTCTTGAACACAAAAGCTCAAACTTTCTAATATAATATCATACTTCCTCAAATCTTTCCAAAACCCTGGGTTTTTTATGTATTAGGTACTGAAATTAATATCCAATCCTATAGATATTAGCATGAAAATTAAATGAGGTGAAATACTTAAACTTCTTGTAAAATAAGTTAGAATAAAATGAATGCTCAATAAACTAGATTTATACATTAAAATTACCAACTTGAGTTTCTCCTCTTCTTGCTACTCTTCATGTCATACCAGTGAAATGATTGAAATATAGAGAACATCAAAGAGAAATGAGAGGATCTACATAAAATACAGCATTAATAATCAGTTTTAGAATTATCAGGTCTTAACTATTTTTCAGTTAGTGGTAACTTGAATTTTATAGTGCACTTTAATATAGAAATCTAAAAAATATGTTGAGATTGCAGAGAGGGTTATGTATTTATGTTTATAATTCTGAACCCATAAAGTCAGAAGGAATAGCAAATTGCCCAGCCTGTTGGTGTATATAAACATTCTCTGATGATGGTGATGATGGTAATTCAGAAAATGAGAAACATTTTCTAGTAGAGGATATAATAACCCAGTTTTTAAGAATGGCTCCTAGAATGGCTCTCTTCTGTGCCCTGGGGACCTTCTCAATAGACTCTCACGAAAGACAGACGAAACAGGGAGAGGAGACCTGTCATGCTTTCTCCTTCCCTAACCCTAATTAAATAGCTAAAATAATCACACAGATTTATTCTAATTTTGTTTCCTTTTGAGTCTGTACACACTAGGACAGCTACACTAGGAGAGACAGGCTTTCTTCAAAAAGCTATTCAGGGAAGAATCAAAACATACTGTGAGCGAGGTTTTGTTTATGACATTCATCTCTTATGTGGCATGATACCCTCCTAGCCTGAAAGATGGCAATGAGTAGTCATCTTAAACATGCAAGCTAAGCACAATTGGTTTGGAGGTCCCAGAGAGGAAATCAGTAGCTAGGAAACACCTAAAGAAGGGTGAGAAGGAGTGATTCAGCAATGACTCATTAGTTGAAGCTTTGAGTCATTTCTGAATGTGGGGATCTGAAGTGTTAATGTTTTTCTCAAGTGTAATGGGCAGCCACTTTTGACTACTTCAACAGTTGTTTTGCAGGGGCAGTAATTCTTTCAACTATGAGGATCTTTCATGCATTGAGTGTACTTCTGGCACACCTATAGAATTCATTTGATATTCAGACCTGTGGGGTCCTCACAGCTAAACTAGCCAAACGTCTTCATTTTATAAATGCGATGGCTAAAGTCAAAGTGAGCAAAATGACATGCCTGCCATCATAGACTCCTTTTTGGTGTTGTCCAGAAATGGTACGGCACATCTGAAAGCATCATGCATAGTAGCAGCAAGGGGCTAAGTGAAGGCTGGCCGTGTAGGGGAGAAAGTGACAGTTGCTAGGGCACAGTAAATGAACGCACTAACATGTAGCTGAACATGAACATCTGCAGAGTAGCGCAGAGCTGGGCCTTTTCTCATTTGACCGTACCAGGTAGTCCTGGGAAGTATATACAATTTCTACAAAGAGGAAAATAGGGCTCAGGAATAAAACAAGTTGCCCAGGGTCATAGAACTAGTTTGTCATAAAACAGGAGATAAAATGTAAGTCTGTCTAACTCACAAACCAATGATTTTTCCCCCCTGCTATCCTCCATTGCCTTCTAAGGGTGTTATTTTTGCTGGTAAATATGGCTTGTGAATATTTTATTTGAACAAATAGAGATAATCACCCACTTGTATTGGGGAGATAATTTATAAAATAGATCAGTCTTTCACACTTTATGAAGTAATAGTATTTTTGAGAATCAGCAAAAGCTCTACAAAGGAGATTACATTGGTATGAAAATATACATTCGATTTTTAAGAACGTCCCAAAACTTTTCCATGATCCCCCTAGAATTCTATAGAAACAGGTTAAGAATTCATGATTTTTTATAAATAAAATAAATCTGAGAATTTACTTAAGAATGTAAATAAAATAAACATGATGTTGGAAAATTCTCTCCTTAATTTTGAACACTTTGCAGCCTCCTAATTTTTTTCTTCTTATAATTGAAAAAATTGTGATTTTAAATTATCCCTACTTGGGACCATGGTACATTTTTACTACTTGCTAATATGATCAATTCCTTCCTCCTTTAAGAAACATTTAATACACTTGTTTTCTAAAGCTGTAAGAAACACACAATATTAGTCATGTTAGCCATATAAATTTTTATAAGAGTAATTTAAACTGAATTACTGATTTATAAATATGTTTTGGAGATGCAAAGTGGAAATATAAAACTTTATTAATGTATAAATACCATAAATACTAACTACAGAAGCACATATAATTAACAACTCTCACATTGATTGCATTTACTTACTCCTTTTCCATTATGTTATTTTTCTGCTTTAGACTCTCTGAGTCATCGGGAAGAAGACTGTTCACACATTGATTGGCTATATCACATGTTACTGAGGATGTGATAGCCTCTCCTCTTTGGTTTTCTGAGCCCTCTTGGATTTCTCTTTCTGTTGTCAGAATGATGTCATGCGTCCCTTCCCTGTTGCCATTCATGTTCTCCATAATCACGTGTGCTATTTGTTTACCAGCTCCATTTTCTGCATTATCTGGGAACATTTTGTCCTGTGACTCTTCTTGCCCTGTTACATCTCCATTCAATGATGTATTGTTTTCTTTTTCCACTGGTTCCGAACTCCTGTGTGTTTTATTTTCCTTTAACGGGTCCTGGTCTGTGTAATGACTTTCCCCACCATTTGTGGGAGAAACAGTAGCTGTTTCTATGACATTTTGTTCCTGTCTTGCAGCAATGTCTGTCGCTTTGATATCCTGAATGGCAGACATTGTCCGCTGTGGAGTGCATTCATCATGCGTGCCGCATAAATTACACATCTGCTTTTCTTCTTTCTTTAGAAGTGTAGCGGTGCTTCCCAAATGGTCGTTTATTTTCATGAGGCAGTCTATGAGGGTAACGATTTCTACACACACACACACACACACACACACACGACACGAAAAGAAGAAACACAAAACTAAACCAAGTTATGTTTATTGACTGACATGGAACAAAGTATGGTAAGATAACCTTAGAAACCTGCAAAGGCCCTTCCTGGACATTTAAGCCAATCTCCCTTCCCAAGAGGAAGTCCTTTGTAAAACTGCCAGTCTTTTAACGCATTTAAGAACTGGGGACACATTGCTTTTTAATTGTAGTAAAAACAGTAAATCAAATCCTTTTTGCTTGTGAAAATTCTTTGACTATTTGAAGACAAATATTATAACCTTCCCATAAGACTGTTCAATTGACATCAACATCCCCCTTTGCCATTCTTTCTTGGGTATGATTTTGAAACTTGCCCTTTCTTTTTTGAATGTACTATAGTTTATCAATTACCCATTTATAATTATTTGCCTAAAATTTAGTGAAACACTCTAGATAAGACTTGGGTAGAGGCGTACCACAGCAACACTATTTCTGCTGGTGTGGATGCTGTACTGAATATTTTGTTTGCTGTTATGAGAAGTGGATTAAGTTTGTACTTTTTCTCCTGCTGAGCTTGTGATCATTCGCAATTTCAGAATTAGCCTTTTAAGCAATAGCTCTACTTATACTGATTCTCTGGTTAGAAACTGCAGCAGCTATTGAAGGACCGCTAAACAAAGTCAAACCTCTTCACTCTAGCATAAACCCTCACCTTGATATGATCTGACATAACCATCTCTCACTTCATCCCCCTTTCTTACCATGCTCCTACTCATTTCTCCTCTCCTCACAGCTGGGGTCACCTAACACTTTCTCGCAGCCTTAGCGATTCTCCAGTCTTCAGAATTGAGCTCTGAACTATGGCATATGACATTTAAGGCCCCAAAACTCAGTGTCTTTAGAATCATCAATAAATTATCCTTTCATTAGTCGGGACTTAACTTTGGGCTCCAGTTCTGACAACTTGTTTTTTTGTCTTATATCTGAGATCCTGTCTTTATTTTGAACTTCTCTCCTGATAGCAGAATCCTTATCATTTTCTATGAATAGTTATGAATAGACTTAATATGTTGCCTGGGAGAACATTCAGTTCTCTGCAGAGATTTAAGTCCTGGTTATGACTTCCAGCTGATGGTTTCTGGGTCTGTTGTCTTTGGACAGATTTTCCAGATGCCTACCATCTGCCCTCTGGACTGCATTTCTAAGATTGTCTGTCCTATATTCCTCTTGATAGGAAATGCAATGCCCACCTGCTTCGACATTGTATTGTTTAGAATTGGATTTCATGACGCTACCCATCTTCTTATCTAGAGTAACTCTTGTTGTCTGAGATTACATTCATGAACTGCCATGTTTTTTCTTGCTGTCCCATACTCTTCAGCATCTATAATTGGGCTTATTCCCAAGAACCTGAACTTTTCTGTGTGTGTGTGTGTGTGTGTGTGTGTGTGTGTGTGTGTGTGGTGGGCTGGGGGTGGGGAGCAATTCCATATCCCAGCTCACCCCAGTCTTTCCAGTGTTTTTTGCAACTAATAAGTTCAAACACAAATAAGTCGAAAAATAGAACAGCACATTCCAATATACATAGAAAAACTGATATTCTGCCTCAAAGTAAGCTTATATTTTCCTACCTCTAAGTCCTGGATCCTGTTGATAATACCTCTGCCTGAAATGCTCTTTCAAGATTCCCAATTTCTGGCTGCATACATCCAATTCATTCCTTAAGCCTCGACGTAATTGTCACATTTATTTAGCAAAATTCCTAAACTCTCACTCTAAAAATGGGCTCTTTCCTGCTTCTGAATTTGTATGTTGTAATGGAACTAGCCTCAATTTTCCTCACATTATTGTGTATTTGTCTCATCTCATTTACCCTATTATATTGCTAGTCCCTTGTGGAGAGAGACTCTGTCTTAGCCTTCTTTGTATGCTCTCTAACCCCTCTTGGAGTGACGACCCAATCAATATTTCTTAGAGAAAGAATGAGTAAAATAAACACTTGCCTTGTCTCCAGGAACACTGACGCTCCTTGTCCAGCAGCACGCCCAGCTGCTGGCAGGTGGAGCGCAGCGTGCGTGCAGTGTGCTCCAGCAGCTGGTGCAGGGCCCCGCTGAGCTCCTGACCCAGAAAGTCCACTGTGGCTACCCATGTGGCCCCGCTGGCCCCTTCAGCGTGGTCACAGCCCAGGAGGGCCTGCTTCAGCATCAGGTTTTGTCTCCAAATCTGCTTCAATATTTGGCCTAGTTTACCTGAGCCCATATCTTCTGTATCCATTTTATGCTCCAAGAGTGGAATGCTTCTTTCCTGCCAGCAAAGCCTAAAGGTTTAGCAAATTCAAACTTGGCGATGGTTATTTCTCCTACAACCTAGGAGATGATCCAAGTCAGCTAGCCAAGCACTCTCCTGCAACATAATAGGTTATTCAGCTTCTTGTTGACCAGTGAAAAGTTACTAGGTGACCAAAGGAGGGGCGTCCCTGCACTCTGGGTGCCATTGTGTACAGAATAGACTAATCTCAGGGTAAAGTTAACTCACACTGTCCTGTTCTCCATGGAAGTTTTACGTATTCAGTGCACTATGGAAGCCCCATAGGCTTTTCTAGTTTCAAGGGAGCAAAATATAGATTTTTGTGGTAAGATGAGAAGTTTATTATCAAAAGCAAATTGTTTGAACAATGCTGCTGATAAGATTCCTATGTGATGCTTAAAAATACTTTGGGGTGAAATAATTCAGTGTTTGAATTTCTCCCGAATAATCTGGGCATGTGGGAGTGGTATGTAGATGAAACACAGTTGGTTGTAAGTCAATAATTGTTGAACCTGTGTATGATTACATGAGGCAGTCTTTGCAATTCTAATTAGCATGTATTTATAATTTGTTTAATTATAAGGAGTTTTAAAAAATATTACTTTGCCAAGGAAGAGTCTATTACCATAGATTAGGTAAGTTTAATTAGTACCTTCTTATATGGCATGTCTGCAATCATTGGGGTAGGTACTTGGCTTCTCTACTCTCTGATAATGTCATTAATTGAATAAAATACCCCTTCAACTCACAGAAAGCCAACCTGAAAAGTGGCTTTTTCTGAACTAGAAGAAGTCTTCACCATGTATAATTAAAAATCTGATACAGCAAGTTCTCACCATGGCTGGCCCTCACTTGGCACGTTATATATGAGGCCATTTCAATACCAGATTTGATGGGGATGGGGCAGATCCTGGGGATTTGCAGAGGGACCCAGAACATCCTGCCCCCTCCTTTCCAATTCCCCTCTTCCAATAAAGGAGAACACAGAGCCAGCAGGAGGGGACATGCATTTCAGACAGGCATGTGTTCTCCAGAGGCACTGGAACGAAATGAGAGCTTTCCAGAGGGGAGCTGGAATGCTTCCCTCCCACAGGCATTGTGTTATCTCATCTGAATCACTGGAGTGCTTAGAGCTACACTCATGATGCCTGGAAGATGAGATGTGGGAACGCAAACCTAGTGAATAAAGAATAAAGAACAAATGCCACAGGTCTAAATACTGCCCAAGCTACTTGTGGTCTGAGAGTCTGAAAGAAAAGGAAAGGAGCAGGTGAGGGGCAGTGGCTAGGGCGTGAGTCGGGGCTCTTTAGGAGAAATCTTATTTTTCACTCACCTGATTCATTCAGTTTGCTGATATGAGCAATTTATGGTATGAGTTCATATCTCATCATGAAGCATATTGTGTAAATACTTTTTACCTTCTTCTTAATACAAAAGACTGTCTGGCTCAATTTTTTTTCTTTTAACTCCTATAAAATGTGTGATTCTCAATAATAATGTACACATGGCTTTAATTCAATGCCAATTCAGAAAACTTTCTCTATCATTTGCTGGGAATAGGGCCTGTTAGGACTTTGGAGAGAGGCCGACTCAAGAACAAATTATTAAAATACGGCTTAGACTGTGTTGAAAGCTCAAGCAAAAGTACGATAAGCCGTACCGCAAAAGCTTTGAGGAGTGAAAAAATGGGTTCCGATTAGAGGACTGGGAGGCGTTTGAATTAAGAGCCAAAGGATGATCAGGATGTGTGCATCTTAGATAATGGAAGGAAGAAACACGTTCCAGCACAGGGCATAATATGATCACAGGCATGGAGGCATGAAATGACACAGATGATGAAATACAGGAAAGGATGGCCTCAGAGGAGACTTCAGTCAATGAGTCAGGGAAGTGACAAGAGAGTGTAATAATTATGTAATTATGGGGAGCCAGGAGAAGAAGTTGGAATTTTGTTTTGCAGACAAAAAAAACAAAAAACAAAACAAAACAAAAGAAAACAAAACACCTACGTATTTTTGAACCAAGTTAAAATATGAGCAGAACTTTGCTGGAGCAATGCAGGTGGTTTAGATGGTTAAACGTTGAGGGCCATGGGGCCTACATTAGAACAGCAACAGTAGAGGCCAGGGAAGGGGATGCTTGGAGAAGAGATTTGAAGTCAAGTGAATGAAACTGGCTAAATCATCATGAGAGGGAGAGAAATAGAAAGCATTGAAAATCCATCCATTCATTTATTTGAGGAATAGTTACTGGCAGCTGGTGCAAGAGCTCTGCTTGCTAGTGGACTATGGCAAAGACTTTAGGTGACTGCACAGATGATAAAACAACTAACTGAAGGAAGGAATTTAGGAAAAATATTAGGCTTCATAGGTACATAATTTGGTTAATTTTGGATTTGTTGAATTTGAAATAATGCAGGGAATTTTTTTTTGAACGGTGCTAGCAATTTAGAAGAAAAGTCAGAATAATATTGGTATATTTGACTGTCCTCAGTAAGTAGGCAGTGAATGATTACCTGGAAGGGGAAGAGATCAATAAACAATGTACACTATATACAATTTAAGCATTGAATAAAACTTATAATACAATGCTAAATCACTGGACCAATGTACTTTTTTCCCTTTTTGAAATGTAGGAAAATTCTTTCTCAGGACAGAGGGGGAAAAAACAACAACAAAATATTTCTCCTTTGCCTCATTGACATTCATTCTCCTCAAGTCTGAACTTGTTCTCTCTCTGGCTTCCCAAGAACATGCAGCATCTGCAAAGTGAGACCTTCCACAAACCATGCTGCATTTACTTGTTAAAACAAGCATCTGCATGCATGTTCCTGCGTCTTGTTTTTCAATTAACTGATGTCACTAACCACGGAAAGAACCAACATTTGCAGCAAGATTTGTGACACCCACAGATGTTAATTGCAAAAATTTATCTTTATGTGTTTAACACTTGATCAGCACCCTCATTGTGGCTACTAGTTATTATGACCTTTAATACTTATACTTTAGTTACTAAGAATTCTGTTCTTCCACTGGCATTAAAAGAATTCGTATACACACAATGCATTATGTGGTTGGAAAGACAACCATCTCTTTGATATTAAAAGCAGCAGAATAAATAGAGATAAAATTCAAGTAACTAGGATAGGTACTTGTTTAATCTCTCAGGAGATGTGAGGTTTCTTCTCTAGAGTAACTCAACACCAGAAGAAAAACACTATCAGTGGTGAAACCCATAGTGTCCCTTCCCCTAAGCCCACCCCCCAAAACTTGCTGGCCCTGTCCCTGCCAGATCGTCAACAATGAAGCACCCTGTCATAAACCCAATCTAAGTATACCAAGCTTCCAAACCTAATACTTCATTTTCAAGTGCAAAATAACAGTCAATGAGGTCAAGCATTTGAGAAAGATTCTAAATAATGCTAGAGAGTAAAGAAGCATGAATAAAAAACTTGAAATTTTAAAAAAAGAGCCAACACAAGGAAGAAAAGAAAATATCACATAAATCCATACTTAACGTTCTTAGAGTCTGAGACAAGAGAAAATAATGTGCCCACAAAATAAGAAAGGTTTTTCTAAAAGGGAGAGCTTTCAGACAATAAGAAAGATCTTACAGAAGTTAAAATCTGAAAACATAAATTTTTAAAACCAGTAGAAGGTAGAAGGAAGCAGCTATGGAAATCCCCCAGAAAGTCAAACAAAAAGACAAAGGAACAATATGGGGGGAAAAAAGGATGTTAAAAATGTCAACGTTCCAATCCAGAGAGAAAGCAGAAGAAAATAAATTATCAGAGAAATAGTATTACAAAGTTTCCCAGAATTGAAGGACCTGAAATCCCAGACTGAAAAGGCCCAGAAAAATACATGCAAAGAAACAAATAAAAAGTATAACTGGTCATAATATCCCGAATATTCGTAACATCAAAGACAAAGATCTTAATGGCCGTGAAAAAGGGGGAGAAAGTCACATTTAAATCAGTAGGTCTTGGATTTCTCAAGAACAACACTGAGACTTAGAATAAAAATAGAGTTGTGACTTCAATATTTTGAGAGCCACCTCTTTCTGATTTAGAATTCTGGTTCCCCGAAAGCCTCATTCAATGGTGCAGTGACAGAAAGGACATTTTGAGGTATGTAAACATCAAAGAGAGGCCTTCCATGTCTCTTTTTCTTGGGAAGCCACTAAAGTAGGTACTGTAACAAAAGCAACAGAGTAACACAAGAAAAAAGTTGGGAAAGAGAAAATCCAGCAAATAGATGTAAATCAGATGCCTAAAATGAAGCCTCAGGTGACAACAATGTCATAGGCCTCAAGAGCTCCTGTCCAGATCACAGCAGCCATCTGAACAGCCCAGCAGGGCTGGAGAACTACCGGATGTTTAACCATTTTAAGGGAAATTTTACAATTCTGTTAGAGATTTCTGGGAAGAAGTATTGATAACTGAGCAAATTCAATAAAATGAGAAAATTGATAAGCTAAATTCTAAAGGAAAATATATATAATCATAATACACTAGCCTTGCTATGCATAGTGTTTACATAGCCATAATAACAAAAATGTCTATAATTACTTTAACTAAAACTGTTGATATAAGTACATTATAAGGATGGGTACAGGGGTGAGTATGTGGAGAATGAGCATAGTACTACGAATAGAAGAGTAAAAGGTTTATTTTTATAGTAGAAATTCAAATATTTAAAAATAAGGATAAACTAAAAATAAGGATAAACAGATCTTCAACAATGAAGCACCCCGTCATTGTTAAACCCAATCTAAGTATACCAAGCTTCCAAACCTAATACTTCATTTTCCAAGTGCAAAATAACAGTCAATGAGGTCAAGCATTTGACTGCCACTCCTGGTTTCTAGGAGCTAGTCCAGGCCTATCAGCAGGGCCTTGGTGTCCTCCTGTTGAACATAAAGAATCTCACAGAACATCAGCATCAGACAAGGTCAAAAGTGATGATGATTGATCAAGGCAAAATGAAGATCAATCTATAATAATATCTAAACCACAGATAAGATAGGAGCATTTTCTAAGCCACAGAGTACCACAATCTGCCTATGCTAGCTTTGTGAGCAAAGGCTGCTTTGTACCAAATGTAGCTTTAGCATCTTTCTAGTCTGCCCTCCCATATTTACCATTTATTGAGATATTCAAGCATAGAATTGTCTGTACTTTTAAACAGCATCCAATCCAGAGCAGAACACTTTCCCAAAATCACACAACCAAAGCCCAGTCCTATAAAAAGTTTAGCACCCTTTAACTGAAATGTGCCATGGCTTCCCATGGTATAAGTCTTCCCTCACTGAAATAAGCAATAAGCCCATCAGTTCAGTTATAGGTGTGTCCCTGGTGGCCTTTGGGGGGGGACACTGGCAGACACCTGGGTACCTGGGGCAGGAGGAGGGCAAGGAGCAAGTATCTATCGCTTTCCTTAGAGTTGTTGTCATACTGTTTGATTCTTTAACAACACCATGCATGTATTACTTTGATATGAACTAAACGCACACATATTAAAAAAGAATTAGGACCAAATGTTGCATTCACTACAGATCCCTTGGTGATGATATTAAAATTGACATAACATATTCACTTCATGTGGGTTACTTCAGAACAGCTAACACATACTCTATTAACTTTATAAAGAGTAATTTATCGTTTGAATATGTTTGGAACTCAGTGGCAAGTGTCCAAGAATGAAAAATGGAAAGTAGTCAAGTGGGCTGGGCATGATCTTCAAATAGAGGTGGAATACTTACCACCTGGTAATGGCCCAATATCAAAAAATTCAGCTGGAGCACAGAGCCCTGGATATAGCAGAATGCTTGATGATTAAGACAATAATGAAATGTAATAAACAATCCACCTGCTCTCTTAAAAAATCATCATAATATTCTGCTAAAAATAATTTTTAGAATTTCTTCATATCATCAAATACTTGGACAAGGTTCAAATTTCAAATTGTTTCATAAAAGTCACAAATGCCTTGCTTTTTTCCTTAAGTACAAGTTTTAAAAATTGGGCTCTTAATAAGGTCCACACAAGCAACTAGCTAACTCTTTGTTAGTGATTTTCATCCCAATTAAAACAACTAAAAAACTCATTTAAAAGACAAAAATATATACCAACAAAAATGGGGATGGAGCAGTTTAATTATAAATTTGAAATATCTTTTATTTTTGTCATTTTCCTGTGTTGATGAGAAGTGGAAGTAAAGAAGTTGGTTTAGAATAAGTCCCCTTTTTGAAAAACTAAAGCAGACATTGACAAGGAGAGTTTCATTCCTTTGTATTTAAGTGCATTGTTGAATCTTTACCATTCAATTACAGTAAGTATTGATACTGAGAGGTTTTACCACACCTTGGAGTTTAGTAGTGAAAGTTCTTATTGGCAAGTTTGCAGTCACTATGTAAAGAACATGGTTGTTCAGGGTGTCAGGAACTGTTTTAGAATTGAAAAGTAATTAAGTGTGTTCCATTATTTGCTTAGCAAAAGCTCCTTTTTTAACAGCATTAATGGCCTCTGAAATGAATATCAGCATTTGGATTATAGCTTTGCCACCCTCCTCTGTTGAGTCATCACGTTTGTAAAGACTACGACTCATTGTCTAGTCATGGGCTTACACTATGAAATGAATGAAGTAAATTTTCATGTGAAATGAAAACTAGACAGTTTTCTTCTCTGCCAGACATTCTGAGACAGATTTTCAGCTGAGGGTGTGCCAGGTGCCTTGCCATGGTGTCTTCCTATGTGACACCCCAGTCTTCAGAGTGTGTTTCCACACTTTCCTCCCTATTCCCTCCCACCAGGCCATGCCCGGGGATTTAAGGCATAGTTCTGTCAAAAAGGAAAAAAGAAATAACTGAGGGAGGAAAAGGAGTTTTTTAAAAAGGAGGAAAAGAAAAGAAAGGGTCTAATATGTTTTGACACTGCGTATTCCTCCAAGTTCACATCTAGGCTCCTTCCTTTCCTCTGGACAGGAAATTCTGTGGAATACTACTAGCCCAGAGCTTGCCTCCCTAGAATGCCCCTTGTACCTACCCTCTGTCATATCTCTTAGAAACCATATGTCTAGACTTACTGTACAAAGACTCATCTTTGAAAGTTGAATTGTCATCAGAAGTCTTAGTCCTCACACTGCAAAAATAAATCTGCAAGAAGGAAATTCTTCAGGACAAACTATACACTCAGCAGCATGGAAACTTCCCTGAAGTGAAAAAAGAATGTTGAGGGATGCCCACGTGGAAGCTTTTCAGAAATAATTGAATGTTTCCAACTAAATTTGGATGGAGATTCCCTCAGGACCCACTGGTGTCCTTCATTAATAGGAGAAGAATATCATACACATTTAATCCTCAAATGTATTTGTTTCACAGAAATAAAATTCATTATGAAGAAAGTATTAAGGTACTTAGAATCACAATCATCTCCCCTCTTAGATAATGATCTTGCCATACTTGATCTTCACACTTATCCATTGCTGTCTCATTATTTACATCAACCATAGATATTAACCATGTTCAATATCAGAAAAAATAGGCACTATCAATCCTTTTTTGCTTTACTTTCCCTCTTCAGTGCTCTCATTGCCAGGTTCAGGGCTGTCCTAGGATCTCAGTGAGCGGCAACGGGTGGAAGGATCAGCCAGAAATGGCCCAAAGCAAGTAATTTGACTATGAAGCAATCACTGGCGTCTTCTTTCTGGCCCCATCTCCCACCCAGGTCTCCCTCTCAGCATATCCTCCATGTTGTCCTTTATCTCCTGCTATCTTATGTCATCTACCAAAAATCATTTGGATAAACCCATTTGCACTAGAGTCTTGGCAGGTCTGTGAGTTAAATCAAAGCTTCCATGTGATGTCTTTCCAGGTACCTCTAAGCCTGTGTGTTAAGCCTGCACAGTGAAGTGATATCATTAGGAACATTTTTTTCTTTGTTATTTTCAGCACTGTCAGAAATGTCTGATTTTTTGCTGGTTCATTTCTTATTTCAGAATTAGCTATAAAATTTTAAGGGAACTTTATTTAAAAAAATTTTTAAACACATTGTGTTAAAAATGAGAATGAGAATGAATTAGTTTCTATAGTAATGAAGGACTCAATTTTTGTTAGGACACAGATGATCCAAGAATGTGCCACATTTTAAAGATGTCATTATAGTTACTGGTAGACCCAGATAAGAGTTCCAATGTAATCCCTGGTTCCCATATTGAATTAAATCTCTTTGGGTTATTTAGGTCACACACTGCACAAATGCCCTCTCTGTGTCATTTCTCTGTAACTAGTGAGAGTGCTTCAGTTTGCTCTATAATATACATTTATTTTTGGAGCTCATTAAACAGGTTAGAAAATTTAAGTAGGTCTAGCAAGTAGACAAAAGCTAAAGTTGAAGTTGGAAATACTCTGTGGTATTATCTAACACAAGATGAGGGTCGTTTTTAACTCTTTGCTGCTACCAACAAAGGAACTGAGAAAGCTATTTGAAAATCAGGTCTTAAAATCAAGTCTACACTTCTATATATATTGCTATTGCTTAACAATATGAGTTTTGTTTGAAAGCAAATATTATAATAGATAGTGAATGCTCTAAGCCATTTTTTCCAGGTGGGGGTGGGAGTAAGAAAATTCTAGTTTAAATAGTAGAGTCCAATTTGTCTCCCCTTCCACCCCTCTTATATGTGCTTTTGCTGCAAATCTGTGGTTGTAATCCTTCCGTGATTGTAAGTTGGTTTGTAGTTTTCTAAATTCTAAGATGGATCCTGGAAAATAAATTAGGTGCTTAGGGATTAATGATTTAATTGCATTTGAGTAAAGGTGCCCAATGGACTCATCTGATTACAGAGGACAGTAAGATCAGTCATAACTCCTTGTGGGAAGTGGCTAACTTGTGCTATGAAGGAGTTAATCCCCCAGCACCTTATTTATATCCTAAAATGGACACATAGAACTGGGAGAAATAGATCAGAATGGTCAGTACTGCAGTGCTTCTCTTACTTTCAATGTACAAGAGAAAGAATATTTTCACTCATGGGAAGGACTGACTCCTCTGGGAACTTTTTAAAAACCACAATTTCATTTATTAAGTCTTCAAAGAGTTAATGATAACTTAGAGTAGTAAAATAATTGATAATTACTAATTTAATAAGTAGAACTATAAGGAGTCTTCAGACTTTACCTTGTAAGCTATGAGATTTTAAATAGGAATTTTTCACATATTCAAACTATTCTCATTAAGAAATTCTAGATTTCTTAAAAGCACCAGGGTCTCAGATATTTTCTTGTACTTCATTTGTTCTCATTTCAACAACAGGAACTAAACTTAACACATGGAAAACAATCTCAACAGTCTTAAGAACCCAAAAAGCAGAACACTTCAGCGATGGATAGCAAAAGACATGCTAGAAATTAAAAACAAACAAACAAAAAAACCAACAAGAAAATATTTTCAGTGTGCTTTTGAAAAGAAATCACGTGATCCATGGGATGGCTATTTATGAGTATATAGAACTATTTTGAGGATTTTTAGTTGAAATCTTTATCCTTGTCCAAAGGAGGAAATTGCAGGGTGTCCGCATGATCTTGAAGACTGGTATTTTGAGCCATTACTTAATTTAGCAGCTCTGGCAATGCCCTTTTGTATTACAAGAAATAAACAAATAAGCAGAATATAATAAGGCAAGTGAATAATTTCTTTTTTCCCCCTCTCATCTCAAGACATTTTTCCATTGCTTTTAGAGAGAGAGGGAGAGAGAGAGGAAGGGAGAAAGAGAAAGAGATGTGAGAGAGAAACACTCTGCCCAGACCACTGGGGAATGGATCTGCAACCTAAGCATGTGCCCTGACCAGGGGTCAAACCCACAACCTTTTGGTCATGGAACAGCACTCCAGCCAACTGAGTCACACCAGCCAGGGCAGCAAGTCAATTCTGGAGAGAGTTTGTTATGTGGATACTTCCAACATAACAAACAAAGCTGTTTGTTACAGCCTCAACTTCCATGCAACATTAACTGTTTAACATGATTATGGTGCTACCTCCCTATAGCATAGCTGTGAGAATTGAGCCAATAATAGGCATTACAACCCATTTATGGACAACTTTATCTATTTTTATTTTTTAAAATTAATTATTTATTTATTTTTAGAGAGAGGGGAAGTGAGGGAGAAAGAGAGGGAGAGAAACATTGATGTGTGAGAGAAACATCAATTGGTTGTCCTGACCAGGAGTGAACCTGCAATCTTTTGGCTTGCAGCATGATGCCCAACCCCCTGAGCCCCACCCAGTCATGGCAGGGACAACTTTAATCAGCACCCCCTGTGACCCATGACTAGCACAAACAGCAAGATCATTTACAATGACCCAGCCAAGTGAAGACAGGTGTTAACCACCAAGGCTCTGTTAGATAAAGACAGAACAACTGACCTGTACACTTACATATTACAGAGACAGGGTCCCTGAGGTGAGACATTTGCCCACCGAGCAATGTATATTGTGGAGTTATTGTGTGCTAAGCATTGTTCTAATATGTAGGTGACTTAAAAGAAATAGTACTGGTCTTTGTGGATCTTAAAAATGTAGTTGGGCTCACTAAATATTGCATTTGATAATGATTATAGAAACCGAAAATTTATATCAAAAGAGCAAATGAGACATGTATTCAGGAGGATTTTAAAAGAATGAATACTATAGATTAAACAAGGAGAGGAAAGGGAAGAAATAGCAAATAGCAATCAGGCAAGTGGAGTGGCAGATGTTAAATAGAAATAACATCAGACATCCTCGAATGCAACTTCAAGCCTGTTGCAAAGTCCCTGATTTGTAGGAGGAACAGTACATGACCCATGAGTACTGCAGCCAGAACTTCATCTTGAAACCACCCCCAGGGTGGCAGCATGGAGGCTGTTTCATTCATCATCTAGTTATACTAAGTACATCCTGTTGCTGAGGAAAGGAACTGTAAAGCAGCCAACACTGTGAATTTAAAAAAAAAAAAAAAGTCCTCTAGATTGTATATCATTTTACTTATGTTTTTAATTTTAATTTTAGTTTAATTTTATTTTTTCAAAATATCAATTGGTTGCCTCTTGCACACTGCCAGCTGGGGACCTGGTGCAACCCAGGCATGTGCCCTGACCAGGAATTGAACGGGCAACCTCCCGGTTTGCAGGATGATGCCCAACCCACTGAGCCAACAGTCAAGGCCCAATTTATCTTTACCAATGACATTTTTTCTGCTCAATCCTTGAATCTCTCAAGCTGGTATATCATCGATTTTGGTTGGCCCATAGAAAACTGTGGATGTGAGTTTGAATGGAAATCTAAGCATGTTTTGTTTTGTTTTTTTTTCCCCCTGAGGTACAATATGTAAGGCACTGAAAAAAATAGTTTCACTCACACTTTCTTCCTCTCTGTTGTATACTGGGAATTTTACTGCTACTTTATGTCAATTGCCAATATGACATTTCTCCCCTATGTTTACTCTCAAATGATTTTCTGGGGTACAAAAAAGATAAACCAATGGAAGTATACAATAACAAGTAATTAGTTCTAGCCCCTTTCAGCTGAAAATTGAAATCCAAAGCCTTTGGATCTTTCATAAGCCATCAGAAAAATGCTGTTTTTGTGCTTTGGTTGATTATATCTGCTATGTAAAACATAGTTTCCTTTGAGGTTTTGAAAGACATATCACTTGGAAAGCCTCAATACCACAATCAAATTGACCTTATAGCAGTTCCTAAGTTCAGACACAAGGGATTTTTCACAAGTAGAGAGCTCATTTTCAATACTTAGAAGAAAACAGCAGCAACCACCTCAAACAACTGTGCACTATACTGGAATATAAGAAGCATCTGAATGTACATACATATTTTACACATGCATTGTAAAATGTGTTCCATGTGTTGTGAAGAAATGAAATTCCACCCATTCTGGTGAGTGCTAATAACTTCGATTTTAAGCCCTACACTGAGCAAGATAACTCATAAATACCATAAGTTCATTTATTATGAATGTTTCCTAAGCATCTACTGTGTATTGAGTACCCTTTAAAGCACCAAGGATGTAAGTCCCATTCCTCATATAGGTGATATTAAAGTGGGTGACTTATCCTGTTGGTGTAGGTTAGCCTACCAGGAGAGGCTTGCTAGCCAACTATTTCAGAGAGACTTAAATAAACAATTTCTAAGGCTATGTAATCTGAATTTATTTTATATTTTTGTTTGTTGTTTATCTTAGTGCTACGGGTGAAAGAGCAGTTCTCAACATGTTGCAGCATGTAAAGGTTATCTGACATTTCACAACAAAATTAAAACCAAATTCTTTCAGATCTGATTATTTTGTTTATCTTGACAGCTAGGCTAAAGTAATTACTAATAGCTATGCCTGAAACAAACAAACAAAAAAATGCTCTATTTCAAATAGTTACCAAGACTATCCCCCATTGTTGTCTAGTATCTGTTCATCCAATATTTACTAAAAAATGTGTTTTTAAGGTGGTTATAGTTTCACAAAACTACTATAATAACTAAGAAATTGTAGATATTTTTAGTATCCTTTTCCCCCTGGAGTGAATTCGTTCTTTTGACTGGTTAGTGATCTATTTTCATGAGGTCAGATTACTGGATGGAATTTTGAGTTCTTGGAGCTTCAAAAGGCTCATTATGTGATAACATTCAAATTTAATTTGAGAGGAAATGCTTCACTAGAGTCCATTTCCTGACCCTGTCTTTGTAAACAGATGTGAGTTTAGAAACTTCCTCTAGCCGTTGCCACCTCTTTTTGTCATTCCTGTTTATGTTCTTTTATGATAATTAGAGATTTAAAGGTTGAAATTGATTAAGTTTCAATTTACAAGGTATCATTCTATTCCAGAGCTGGAAGCGTCCCGTAGGCCCCCCTCGTCCCACCACCTTGTTTTGTGACTGAGGACACTTCGGGATGTACTAGCTGCAGTGACGAGGCCTCCCCGCAGAGCTGCATTTGCTGCCAATTAGGTCCCGTGTCTGACTGGGGTGAAATGCGAGGAAGAAAAGGAAAGGAGGAAGGGAGCAAGGAAGTGAGGAGAAAAGGGTGGAACCTATATAATTTTATTAACCAATGTCACCCCCATAAATTCAATTTTTTTCAAAAAAGGAAAAGGAAAGGAGAGACCCTAAATGGATGTCTCTGTTCTAAGGAAGTCAGCATTGCCACCTAGCAGGCCTTCCCCCCGGGCCTCTGTGGCCAGAGGAAGTCCAGGTCTCCCAGTGTCAGACCTGTCTTAGCATCACCGCCATACCCAGTCACTTGCTAGCCACCGACGGGAAGGAGTGAGTGGCCCTGGCAAACTGAGGTGATGGGTTCCGGAGCTTAGTCGCTGGGCACATTAGTTAGCAGTTAGAAATCCCTGAGACATACTCTTACGACCACCACAGTAATGTACATATTATGGCCTTCATTTACCTTCAGTGGAGTTGATTATACTACTTTGTATTTTTGTTAATCTATTTACTATGTCATAATAAAAACCTAGGCCATGTGGAGTTGATTATACTACTTTCCATTTTTGTTAATCTATTTAATATGTCATAATAAAAACCTCTTTTGAGTGTTTACCATGTTGTAGACACTTAAAATCTTCACATGCATCATGTCAGTTCATCTTTACATTTTATAGAAGATAATTTCATAAGGTTTTTGCCTATACAGGCTATGAGGGACTATTATATCATTTTGATTAAACTGAGAGTCATGTTTCCCAGAATTCTCTCACCTGTATGGTGCCCCTAACTGTTGAGTTAGCCAGAAGAACTTGTAAGAAGTTTGAAAATTGGAAGTAATGCAACAGACATTACTCTCTGAAAGGTGTTCCGCAGCCAGAATAGATGGTGGACAGATGAAGCAGTAATCGGTGGGTTCCAGCTCTCCTCTGCTCTGCTCGTCGGTCTCCCTGCAGCCTGCTGGGCCCGAAGGTCATCTGTGGCCTCGTGCACACGCCCGGATGCTTGGCTCTGGACCCAGTGAGTGAGTCTCAGTAGAAAGAACAATTCTTCACCCAGCTCTGCCTGGGACCTCCTTTTATGATACTAATTTAGTAACTGGATGTAGTTGGCTTCACAGATTAGCTGCTTGATAACAGTTCTTATTCTTGAAACTCTTCCTCCTAGACCTTCACTTCGCTGGCTCCTCCCACGATTGTAAAGTCTACTTCCTATAATAAACCTCTTTTGCCAGAACAGAAGGTGACTCTCCTCACCTGCTTGACCCTGACTGATAGAATAAGAGTTCAATAAACACCTGTTGAATGAATGGGCAATTTAGACCTAGCCTAGGGATTGAGATCTCCACGGTCGGGCTGCAGAGTTCAATATCCTGTGCTTTTGATTAAAGTGAGCACAATCCATTTGTTTAAAATACTAAATATGCAAGAAGAAAATCTAACTAGAAGTTATTAAAATGAAAGTACCTCACTTAAGTTTTCCCATACAAAAGTCTATCTTACCATTTCATCGTATGTAAAATGTAAGTCCAAAATTTCATCAAATAACAATTAAATAAATTCAAATGTACCTGGCTGAGACCCAGAATTTCATGGCCTAGAACACAAGGCAAAGCATTTTAGTCAAAAAACTTTTAAGACCAGGCGTTATCAGCCAAACCTCTAAAATCAAATAATTTCTGTGTCTAAAACTGCCTGCAAAGTGTACCTTCAGGATGCTGAATGGAGTAATTTAATATTACTATGTCAAATAAAAATAAGTGTTAAAAGTTATGCTTCAAAGATGATGGCTTTATCCTACTTTATATTGAACCTTTTTTTATGAGAGTAATATTACACGGCATTTCTCTTTTTTCTGCTTTTCAACTTTAAATTTTGTATAATACAGAATCAAAATAAGCAAAATTTCACCAAAGGCGTTGTCACATTAACCTGGGAGAAAAATATAGGGCCAGAACAGCAGTCACACCACACAGGCCTTTTCTGTGTTTGTTCTGGGTATCAACTGTATCTCAGTCCTCAATCAAGTCTTTTGTATGCATGGTACAGCTGTGCAGCTGACATCTGCTTCTTCCAATAGGAGTCACTAGAGGAGTCTTCACGGGGGAGGAAGGACAGATAGGACCTTCCTCCTCTGTCTTGGTTTTTCTCTCAGTACCACCTGGCAATGACAATTGACCCCCTAAAGTGACTGTTCCCACTGCTTTTGGCGGTTCCAGAACAAGTCTCATCACTTGCCTGAGATGCCAGCACCAGCCAGGTGGGACCACTGATCAGAGGTTTGAGCCTCAGCTCTCTGGTCCCTTCCTCTATGCTACTGCTCTAGTCAATTCCATTTTTCCCTTTTGTTTGCACAGCCCTTGTTGCTTGTTCTTCGCTCTGGGTTTACCCCAGGGTTCCCTTTATTCTCTCAGGGCCTCCGGCAACTGCGTCACCGTTTCGTATATTGAATCCTCTTTGTTGAAACACTCAATGTGAAATGTGTTTTCCTGACTAACCTCGTTTGATATTCCCACTATTATATAGCTTCTAACAAATAAAAAGCATTTGAGATCTCTTTCCTTGCCTCCTTCTTGCCCTCAACTATTTATGAGTGTTTCTGAGGTTTGTCCTGAATGGCCTCCAGAAACATGCTGTCAGCGACTATGAGGCATCTGCAGTTTTTCTTCTTCCTGGTTCCTTGTGATGTCTGTTGCCAAGGGCTTGAGAACTATAAAACTCAGGTTCTGCTAATAGGCATCAAAGGTGAGATCTCCCCTCAAAGGTCCAAATATAGGCCTGGTACTCCTGCTGCTGCTTAATCTGCTGTGCCCTCTTCTTGCTTCAAAAAATCCATCATAACGTAACTTCCACTTTCCCAGAGCTGCTTTCTTGGACATACTTTGCATGTGACTTTTGTGTTGGGTTCTCAGCGTCTTTTCGATATGCATTGCAACAGGTTTCACTTTTACTTTATGGCAAGTGCTACTCCACGGCAGAGGTCTGAGTCATGGGGCTGAGCTGAAGGGCAATCTGTGTCACTGAGAGAGTGAAGGTCTTAGAATTACCCACACTCCCACAGAAGGAAAGAGGTCTCACCCCACGCCTGCCCTGTTTCAACCAGATTATCATTAATGTCATCTGCTTTATTTGAATTTCCTTTGAAGGTTTCATTTGAACAAGGGAGTCTTTGGCTATAAAAATATTTTCAAAACTGCTAGCATAGGACCTCCAGATGTGCCCAGATTGGTCTAAATCCAAAGATAAAAACATCCAAGTTTCAAGCTGAGACCATCATTATAAATGTAAAAAATTATTTACATGGCCCAGGATTCTTAGAATTCAATATATGACAATTTCCCAAGTTATATAACATTGAATAAAAAATTAACTTGTCATTTTTTTGTTGAAGAATAGTGCTGTGTGTACATGGTCTTCTGGGACACTCAAAGCTTACATTCCTGGAAATTGTATTTGTGGGTCCAAAGAACTTACTAGAAAAGGTGTGGTGATTACACCTAGTACTTTGGAGACTCTAGAGTACAAGAAAAACTCTCCTCAACTAAAAGAGATCACAAATCAGAACCTGTGAATTTCATGGGCTCAACAAGAGAAAATTAAGGAATGTATTGAGTTTTAGAGACTTCTAATAACACATGGTATTAAAGTCTCTAAAGCTCAATACATTCCTTAATGCATTAGTTCGAAGAAGTAAATTAAATTTGCATATGGAAGCTATAAAGTAGTAGCAAAAGTGAGCTGTAGGTATTTGCAGTACTCTTCTCAATAAAAGTCAATACCTAGGCAAATATTTGACAAGGTAAAAAAGAAAAGAAAGGGAAATGAAAATACAGAAATGTAAAAGAAGTTAGAACTATATATAGTGGAAGACATGAAAAAAGCAAGATTTGTAAAAATTGACTTATTTCTGTCATGTAACAACACTATACCTTAGTGTATATTAGTTAAAATAAGCAAAATGTGAAAAAATAGTTCTTAAACATTGGGCCATTTACTTGTGATATTTTCAATAATTTCTGTGTAATGCCATAGAGTTTTCATATTTGTTTGCACAGAAAAATATTCCCAGTAAACAGTTGTATAGAATATTTTGATATGTTCTATCATCATGGATTTTAGAATGGGTTGCTCTACTATAGATTTTTCTTTCGTGTGTTCTACAAGTTAATCTGATAAATAACTTGATGGTTTTCACAACTGTATTTAATTAGGATAAATATCTTTACTGCCTATGTTGAGATTTTTAATTGGCAAATAACACCTATTCATGTTTAGTTTTCTTATTTTCTTATGATCCATTTAACCCAGTAAATTAAGCGAGACTGTTAATAGCTTTAGCGATTAGTCCTTGACCTTTGTGGACATGTATCATTCATGGACTCATCTGCATGAGCTCAATGTTGATCCTTTTTGCTTTAACTCAATGTATATTTTAATAGCATCATAGAAACACAGTAAGTATTTTTGGCTCCTAGGTGGATTAGACAATAATTTCCAATGACTTTATAATAATTTTGGAGAAGTCAGTTGTATCTTCCATTAGAAAGAGCAATGCTTTCCCGTCCTCATGAAGAAAGGAATTTTTGTTGACTCAGTCTTCACACCATTTCCGCCAACTGGCCTTGAGATTCAATTTCTAGCAGAAAAAAATTGCCTAATATAAACATTCTAAAGAGAAAACACTATTTAGTAGGAATCTCTAACTAGCTTATAGCTATGACTCAGAGAAAAAACTGCTAATTTTCCCTAAAAGACATTCTCCCTTCATTCTTTTAGTAATAGAACCCTGGAATTTTAACTGAACCTATGGACACCCAGAATAAACACTTCAGTTCTCGGCCTCCCTTGAACCCAGGTGTAGCCATTGGAGTTCTAGCCCATAACATACGGGTAAAATTAATGGCAACTTCTGGGTATGGACTGCAAAGAACACACTGGGCCCTTTTTCCTTCTTCCTTTCCCACTAGCAGGGATGTAGCTAGAGTTGCCATCTTTGCCCATGAGACAGGTACCACATGTTAATAAAGATGGAAAGAGTTTAATCCATTTCTCGATTTTTACATGCGCTAAGAGAGGAATAAACTTTTATCTTATTTAGGTGACTTTTATTTTGGCCTTTGTTACCACATCCAAACAAGTATTCTAACTCATAGAAACTCAAATACATAAAAATCTTATAATAGGGTCTTGAATAGAGTGGGTAATTCTGGCTCAACCACTTATTATGGTATGAATTTGAGCAAATTACAGTCTTTTATCCTCCAATTCCTTTCCTTGTAAAAAATGTATATTGCTGTGAGGATTAACATAGGCCATAAAAGTACTATTATTATTAAAGCAGTATGTCAACCCATTTAGGCATATGGATGTATTTTTGGCAAATAACAATTTCAATAGTTTCTTTGGAAATTATGTAACAAAGCTAGTTAAACTAGTTCTTTATTGTAAGGATACTTTAGTGAAATCTTTTAGGGCTTACCTCACCATTTGTTAGCATACACTCACAAATTTTCTAGGTTAAATTTTTCTGTGGTGTGAAACAATGGTATTTGTTACTTTTTAATTATGGTTTGGATTATATTCAGGACTGATATTTAAGTCAAACCTTAACTTTACCCACAGAGACCTCTTGTTCCATTCCCATGAACTAACCTCCCGAGGGCCATGTCCTGGAGGTTCCGTAATTCTCACTTGCGTTTGTTAGTCGTCTCTCCAGTTTGATGTCTGTGAAACTTGGGCAGACCATCTGCATACATGCTACATTTTAAAGATTATTTTCTTTAAACGATGCCCACTGATACATTGCTGTAAGAAATTAGAGTTAATAATCTTCCTTGAACATTGTCTACAGCATATGGGGTTCCCTGGTTGCACTGGATCAGCTTTTCTGAAAGTGCGATTCAGTAAACTAAAGGTGTTGCATAAAAAGACAGTTTCCTTGCCAAATGAGTCCAGGGAATGCTAAATTAAATGAGCTTTAAAAGGTTCCTCTTCTGCAGGACTCCCATGAAGACTTTAATGTGATAAATATTCCATAAATCTCTAGGAGAGAGTATTGATTGGTGCATTTTTCAGAACTTACTTGATCAAGTAGTTTTTGTTTCCATAAAGCGTTATCTAGACCTAATATGAAACCTTAGTTTGGAAATGTTAACTTTATGATTGACTTAAGCATGGTCACTGGAGAGCTTTGTAGATTCTCTGCTGGCACAACTGTCCCATCAGACTAAACCATCAGTCTGATGCTTTCTTAGGTCTATCCCTTGCTCCTCAAACCCCTTTAGACACTATGTATTAAAATAATGACCATTCCCAGGACCTGTTCTCAGGCCCAAATCTGGCTTTCTCTTGTTCACCGAACCTTGCCACTGAAGTCCCTGTAGGCCTAATAGCCAAGCACCTTAATTTTTTTCATGACTTTGAAATGCTATCTTGTCTGAGAAGCAAATCCATTTGCTCTGAATTCACAATGATACCAACGTGGCTTGTGGATGACCCTCCTGTTAATGTTATTGATTGAACCCATTTTTTTCCCCTTACAAACCATTATGAGTAATAAGATTATTTTCCATACTTAAAGATGCCACAAGGAACCTGTAAGCTGGAATTCAAAATGAATAGCTAAACTCTTAAACTAATCTATGCATTTCATTAACTGTCAAAAGACAGGTGAATCAGAACATTGTTGATTGTATTATTGATACAACATGCAAAATGATGTTTGAGGGAGTGGATGGATGACTTTGCAGACTTGGGTCTTGTTATTGTTTTGTATTGTTTAATAGGGAGATTGCAGCCTTGTACAGGCCTGTACCTGGGACATGCCTTGCTCAGTGAAAGATTTCTGCCAATAACACAGAGATGAAAGCTACCGTTAAAGTTTGTTATCTGGGCAAACCCTTGGCTATGGATGCAAGAATCCATTTAAATAGCCTGGCTGCAGTCACTGCTTATGCTAATAACATTTCAGTTCCAAAGAAAGGTGGCCTGATGTTGTAATTATAGTGAAGTAGGCCTGTACCTCTGAAAGCGCTACTAAGCCTGAATTCTAGATACAACATTTATAAGGTGTGTGACCTTGGGAAAGTTACTGAGACTCTTCAGCCTTGGGATATCCTCATCTATTAAATGAGGCTAATAATAGAATCTAATTCATTGAGTTGCTGTGAGGATCGAGGGAGGTAGTTTATGTGCTGAGCTTGTACATGAATAACCATGGAGAGTGCTTAATAAATACGACCATGCACACATGGATGCGTGCAGGCACTCCTACAAAAATGAAAGGCTCCAGAGTTGTTGACGTAGTGACATCAACATCAAAAGATGTTCTTTTTATAATTTCTGCCTATTAAATGATATACTTAGCCGCAGGCTCTTATGCAATCCACTGAGCCACACCAACGAGGGCAGTGGTTCTTATCCAATATTCTTAGCCATGTTAGGTGTAGTTCATAAAGCGGTTGGAGGTTTAGTTTTGAAAAAGGTAGACAACAATTGGTACAGTTGGAAATATTGACAGCTGTGTATCTGGAACCAACCTTGCTGAAGGCTGTGGAGTATAGGAGAAAAGTCTGAGGTAGACATTCAGTCTCTTGAAAGAAAGCAACTGAAATGCCCAAAGAGGGCTGAGGAGGGGTGTCAAAAGCTGCTGGCTGAGAGAAAGTATTTGCAACATCTCATATGCAGTAAGTAGACTGCAGACTCCAACAGTAGGGTTTCTGTTGTTGTTGTTGTTGTTGTTGTTGTTGTTTTTGGAGGGGAGGGAAGAGGTATGGAAGGGACAGAACTAGGAAGAAGTAAGAGAGAAAGAGCTACCAAATTCTAGCTGCATGCACTGTGTAAGGAACAACCCTTGTTCTCAATCTCCTTTTCCCATTGAACGAACCTGTGAGGGGGGACCTGATATAGCACCTAGTAAATGGAGGAGGAGGTGAGCAAGTGAGAGGAGAAAGTTCAGCTCTCCAGTTCCACTCCCCACCCCAAGGAAAGCTCCGGCTGGAAGCAGGCTTGCAGGAAAAGGGTTGGTGACTGAGGACAGCACGATTTATATTGCATGAAATATACTGGAGTTAGTCTGTTTTGCTAAATCAGACTGGATATTTTTGTCATATAATTTAGATTGTTCTTGTCATTGACACAGATCAGAAAATCTAAGGGATCCACCCTATATTTCATTCAGGGGCAGAAGAGTAAGTTCAACAGCATAGTTTAGGAGGGACAATGGAAGAAAAACTAAAGGCCTTCATATTTAATTGTTCCCTATTGAATTCAGCAGGCTGAGCAAAACATTTACTAATCTGATGATTGTATAAATGTCTTGCTTTTTAGTTGAAAGTGCATCCTGCACTTTATGAAGATAAACTAATGAATTAAATTGATGTCTTTATTTTATTATCACTGCTTTGGTAAAAATTGTCCCCACCAAGGGCATAAAGACAAGTGACAGATTTCAGTACTGTTTTATTTTCTTGGTTTTTTTTTTTTTTTGAGATGAATGAAAAACAAAACAAAACAAAACAAAACAAGACAAAACCCTCCTTTAGTGCCTAGTAACTGTAATGAAAACGCCAAGCATTCGTGGCTGAATGAATGCATGAGCAGCAGTGCTTTACAAGTGAAAGAAAGAAAAGTTCAATCAAGCATGACTGCCACGGTTTCCTTAATATGCTCGCAAAATATACAAGCAGACACCGTGTATTCTGATTGCTAACCCAGATGGAAGTTGAAGCACTGTGGGTAAGAGTTTCCACAGGAAAACATATAAAACCAGTACACAGGATGCCATAGAAGCCATGTGGAGCGAAGGAAATACAAACTTGAGGGTTGGGTCTTTGAAGGTCTGTGCACCTGCTGTTCTGCATTACTGAGATGGTATGTCATATTTCACACATAGAAAATGATCAAATGGCAGAAAGATATCTTTTCTAAAAATGTGTTTAAAAACACAGAGAATGCTACCTTTTCAGACAGAAAGACAGGATATATGGAACTTTGTTTTCTAAAGTAAGAACAGCCATTGATGGCATAGAGGTCACTAGTACAATGTACAAACTACTTGAAGTCAATGACAAATGAACTTTTAAGCTAGGTGTCCATTGCCGGCATTCTTAGATAAAGAAAGACTAACTTGATTGCATCTTCATTCTCAGAATCTACCAAAACTTTTTCATGAAGTGCTGAGGCATTCTTATCTTCTGTTCTCCTTCCTCTAATCTATTTTTAATTACCTAGTTTGGGGAAAATTACTGAATTGGTTTACATAGCACAGAGGAAGTCCTTCACAGTTAAAACATTAAATTTTCCCTAACATTAGAATTCTAATACAGAAACTGAAATGATGAATTGATTCAATTGTTCATTTTATTTCCCTAAATATAGAGGTATCAAGTGACAAATACCAAGTAGTTTTTATAAATTACTCAGAAAGATGCTGAGTTAGTCATATCTGTTAATTGTAAGTCACAATTTACAAATGCACATATCCTGAAATATCTGCACATTAGACTGTAGGATATTTTGGACAGGTAGAAGAGGGATTTTGGATGGTTCCTGGCATCATATGTTTTCTAAGTAACATTTGCAGTTTAACCTCTCTGTATCTCAAGTTACTCAGCTGATATATAGACATAATAATAATTCATTCCATCAAGAGTTGTTTTGAAGATTATATAAGAAAATATTTATAGTCTCCTCTGCTTTAGTCCCTTTGATAACTTCCCATTCCCTTCTGATAAAACCCCCAAGTCTCAGCTTGGTCTATAAGACCCTGTGTAATGTACCTGCCTGTCCTTCCAACTTCATCTTGTTCTACTCTATTCACTATGCAGCTGATAGACCTTCTTTCAGTTCCTCCAAAGTTCCTGCCCTTCGCTGCCTCTGAGATTGTGAAATATGCTCCAGAGGCAGCAAATATACTCCAGGGCTCTTCTTTGCGTGGAACACATCTTCATACACACACAGCATGCTCAGCTCATGCCCTCCCAGCCTTTCCTTCCCAGTTTAAATGTCACTTATTTAAAGAGGACTCCTCTGATTTACCAGTTAAACAAACATTCCTTCCGCTTATTATTCTCTTGCATAAAATCTTTTTCATTTCTAATACCACAAATGTTGGGGTACCTTGTTTGAAATGAATGGAAAGGTAGATCAGGCAGATGGAGAAGCAAATATTACTTTTATTACCTCTAGACAAATGTCAGGCTCCGGGAGCTAGGGATAAATTCAAGCGTCTTATAGGGTTTACAGCTTGAAAGAACAACACGGAATTCTGGCTCCTTGCAAGAATGAGGACATGAAAGAGCAGGGCTCATGGGTCCAGTTTCTCCTTCCAAATCCACGGAATAAAAAAAGTTACTACAATGTCACACACATGGAATGTGTGTGTGTGATGGAGTGTAGGGGTGGAGACAGGGGCGAAGAGAGGCCAGCATGGCTAGCAACCCCTTCTGCATGAAGTAAAGGCTGGGGGAAGGAAAACACACATTTCCTTCATTCTCACTTAAATTGTATTAATTTGAACCACAGTCAATGACCATTTTCAAGGTTAAATATAGACAAACATCAGCAGATTAATGTGGTTTAAACATAACATGCATGTATATGTTCTACATATATATGAACTATAAAATATATGTGTATACATTCATAGATATACTATATAGTGTATGTAATGTTTGTATCAATGTATATGAAGTCTGTCCAGAAAAAGTCCAGCCATTGTTATGTAACAAGAATGGTTTGTGTAACATCGATGTAATCTGGCAGCCAAGGGGAGTAGACTGGAATGTGCACGCATGAACAATGACAGCTTCACTGTACTAGTCAGTGAGTGTGGTAGATGCTGCTGAGTGAGCATGTGCACTGTGTGGCCATGACATTCAAAATGACTGAGCAATGAATCTGCATCAACTGTTGTGTTAAGCTTGAGCATTCCTCAGTGGAAACTATCTGGATGATTCGGAAGGCCACAGCTATGGGCAAGTGGTGATTGGCAGCTTCATCAAGACAATAGGCCCACTCATGCATCACATCTCATTCACAGTTTTTCACAGTAACTCAGCCCCCTACAGCTCAGTTTCGCGCCCTGCAACTTCTGGCTTTTCCCAAAACTAAAATCACATTTGAAAGGGAAAAGATTTCAGGCCAGTGATGAGATTCAGGAAAATATGACGGGGCAGCTGATGGTGACTGGGAGAACTGTGTGAGGTCCCAAGGTGCCTTCTTTGAAGGGGACGGAGGCGTCATTGTCCTATGTGTAGTGTTTCATGTATCCTGTATCTTCTGCAATAAATATCTCTTTTTTATAGTGCATGGCTGGATACCATCTGGACTGACCTTATATGTATGTGTGCATGTATTTTTTATATAAAAATAAAAATTCTAAGTGAGTAGTGCTATTTCATAGTATAGGTCACTATGGTATTTTTTTCTCTTTGGAATATATTCATGTATCAAAAAATTGTTTGAATTTTAGCATTGTTGACAACAAGTAGTTTCTACTACTGCTAACATACAAAAGCTAATTTTACTTTTCTATGGATAAAAGTTCCTTAAGGAAAAATCATTTTTAAGAGAAATCCAAAAAACCTAACTATTGCCCAATAGATTTGTAAAAGAACTGAATGTAAAATCATTGCTTCTATTTTGTTGTGTCAATTTTCTCATATATTTCCAAAACTGAGTTTACTAAACACACCCAAAACTTCTATTTATTTGTACTGTAGCTTGAAAATACCATACAGCTCCATTTTCTTCCCTTTTGCTAAAAATTCTTCCCTATAATAGATGATCAATCTGAAAGCTCTTCTGACATCAAGGGGAAAAAAAAGGAATAGGGATTTGGAGAAGCAAAGATAGAGAGAGAGAAAAACAAAAACAGCAGCTGGAAATAGATCTCTTACAAAACCATTAAATTCAACTGTTAAAAACTAATTTGAAAAGAACAGACTAATATCCATGTAAAAGGTAAATAAAGAACAAGAATAAAACTTCATACCTCAAGACAACTGCCACACAAACAGAGGTCACAAGGTAGTTGCCCACAGGTACTAAGAAGTCCTGGAATCTTTCAGACCACATAGGGTTTAGCAATTTTTCATTAGTTTCCCCATTTTAAAGCCTTTAAACTAAAATATGGGTTTTCAGCTTCTCTTGAAAACTCAATACCTGATAGCACTAAAATCACATTTTAAGAAAGCAAGTTTGAAGGGATTGGAAAACTGGCTGCCCTTTTTGGAGAGGAAGTGAGCATTCTCAAGTTTGCTCTAGTCCCAGCTCACCCTGGTTCTCCTTGAGGGTATACATTAGAAGCTGTGGGGGTTGCGACTATGGGATGTTGTCTGAAAGTATGTTCCATGAAAGACAAGCTATGTGAGTGATCCTTGGGGCAAGATTATAGATTTGTGAAACGGAAGTCTTAGATATATACAGCCCAGATAAAAAAATTAGTACACAAGTATTAAAGATGCTCCTCAGCAGAAGCAGTGCAGTGTGATCATCATAATAGCTAGCATCTATTAAGATCTTAAAATAAGTCAAATAACATGTTAAACTCTTTGCAGCTATTATTCATTGAGCTAATTTTTGTGGATATTATACGATGTGATGAGTCACAGAAATGCAGTAATAAACAAAGTAGACCTACCTCATTCTATTTTTGAAGCTTACAGTATGATAGCAGAGGCAGATATTACTATTATTAGTAGTAATCACGCACACATATGACACGTGCATATAACATGTAGTAGGGTACAGGTATACCTCAGGGATATTGCAGATTCTGTTTCAGACCTAGAGTAAAGTAAGTGTCACAATAAAGTGAGTCAGTCATACTTTTTTTGCTGGTGGAGGGTCTTGCCTTCCATTGGTAAAGAGCAAAACATCAGTAATGTGCATATAATGAAGCAGAACAAAATGCGGTATGCCTGCATACTATGTGTGTAGTACACATATGAGTTCTGTCCAGAAGACATCAACAAGTGTAGTACTGTCATTGCAAGTAACTTAAATGAAGTGATGACAACATACACATCTGTGATCAAGTTCATGAATGTGTAAGACAATGACAACAATACCATGGCTGCCGCCTGGCATTTTAAGATAAATCCCCATTTCAGAAGTAGTAGCCTATAAATATATATCCCAGTATCAAGTAAATATTATAACCTCTAGGTCCTAAATGAGTTTCTCAAATGTAGGTTTTATAGAAAAACTTATGTTCACTTTTTTTCCTGAATATCACTTAATGATTTCTAAAAACCTTACATTTTACAATAAATTAATTCCACATTATTGTTAACTTTTAGTCAGTGCTTCAATTGGTGGGATATTCTACACTGCTCCTTTGTCTGCCTTACAGCAGACTTACTCTAAGCTTTTTTCTTGTGGTCAGAGAGTTGAAGAGATTAATTTGTCAAAGCAACTCTTAAAACTTATAACAGAGTACCAAAAGAAGCCAACCTAATAAATTTAAGTATTTCAGTTTAATAAAACAAACATTTATCTAAGGCCTTATAACAGGTACTTTTGAAGATTCAAATAGTAATAAAGATTCCAAGTACTCATAATGCAAGGCTGACTGACAAGAGTACTCCAATAGAGGTAATGGTACTTCTGGAATACAGAGAGCAATAAGAAAAGCTTCTCAATATACACAAGGGAAAGAAAGCCCACTGACAAGCCTAATAACAGTAAAATCAAAAGACAATGGGAAAATCCAAAAGAGAGTATTATATAGGGTCCAGCAAAAATAACACCCTCTTTTTTATTACAAAATCTTTTTTTTTAAGATTTTATTTATTTTTGGAGAAAGGGGAAGGGAGGGAGAAAGTGAGGGAGAGAAACATTGATGTGTGGGTTGCCTCTCGTACATCCCCTACTGGGGACCTGGCCCATAACCCGGGCATGTGCCCTGACTGGGAATCAAACCAGCGACCCTTGGATTCGCAGGCCAGCACTCAATCCACTGAGCCACACTAGCTAGGACTTATTACAAAATCATAAGCATGTGATTCTGTAACATAAAAATATCACACCCAAGCACACCATATAACATTTTAGGCAAAATGTTCAAATTAAAACTAGATATTATTACACCCATATTATTACCTTACCAACCACATTCAAGCAGACATTACTGCTGCTTGGACACTGCATATGCCTGAACATATAAGGCACATCATTTTTGCCCCAAAATTAGGCATCAAAAAAGAGGGCATTGTGGTCAAAACTTTACAAGACTCCTCTGAGACATCACAGCAGAGTGCTTAAGGCATAGACTTTGAATCCACCTTATCTGGGTTCAAATCCTTTCTGCTCTATTTCTTGCTCCTGAGTTCTTCTTAGATGAGATCACCTTTCTATGCCTTGGTTTCTTTACTGGTTAAAAAAGGAGATAATGGTTGCTCCTACCTTCCAGCCCTATTGAGAGGATTGAGAGTTCATGATGTGTAACTGTGCCCCATACACAGAATCTAGGAAGTCTATGTGTCTTCAATTACTGTACGGTAATCTAAATTGCAAACTACTACACTACTGGGGTAGAGGTGGGGAGTCTAGCATGAAACACCCTTAATCAATCCTAGTGTAGGATCCATACAAAGGCCACTAGTTTAAAATTGAAGGAGGCAAAGATATTTAAAACAGATTAAGTAATCTTTATCACGGTATGACACACAATTTTGAGTGTTCTATGTAGCGGTGCAAACATACTTTTAAAAATCATTAAAAAGACCCCAAAGCTGGTGGAGATCACTAATGTACATATTTAGGATGAATGAGAAGAATCTTCTTAATGTAAAGCAATTGGAAACATGGTTTGTAATAAAATTCCCAGTGACACATTCATAAAAGGATTCAAAAAGTTACCGTCAAAAATATAGACAGAGGTGAAAAGCATATGCTCTTAAAAAAAACCCACTGATGATTCAAAATGTGTTTTTCATGATGAAATCAATGATGTAAAGTTGTGAGTTAAAATTTGAATAAAATTATTAAAAAATATAAATGGAAGAGGTGGTATTTCTATATTGGTGTATAATTTTACTTTTATATTTGTTTATCTAAAATGAATTAAGTATTAAATAATCAAATAAGTAGACATGCCTATTTTATCTATATCCCTAAAATTTTATATTTGGCAAAAATATGATTGGGTTTTCTTTAGAGAACATTGGAGAGATTATTTTAAAATCTGCCATGTAAATAATTCTGGATATCAGTGATTTGGAAAGGCTTGAGAGGGAGGTGGGATTTGAACCTGTCTTGAAGAATAATTGGAGAAATGAGAGCTAAATATATTAAAGGACTTCTATCTTTTAGGTGCCTTAGATATGTAATCATATTAAATTCTCATAGGCATTATTATTCCCAGTTTACAGATGGGAAAGTTGAGGCCCAGAGAAATTAATGAGATTGCTCAAAATGCTACAACCCACACAATAAGGTTTCATTCCGAGTGCAGGCCTTTTCAGGCCCAGCACTGTGCTCTTCCTAGAGGCAAGCCAGTGCAGAGGGTAGATCCAAGAGAAGACTAGGCTGAAATTCTCTCTCCCTTAAGATCCTAATTGGTGTAAATTGCTCAGCCTCTCATTTCAAAGTTTCTTATCTTGGGGATAATAACATCATCTCTTCAAGGAGCTGTTGAGATAATTAAAATGAGCTCATACAAGTGATGGGAATAGCAACGGGCTATAAATGCACTGTGGGTGTTAGCCTCCATGATGTGAGGAAAAGGAGGGAGAGGAGGAGGTGGAGGAGGAGGAGGAGGAGGATTTCCAGTCTCTCAAATTGTCTCTTTCAGAACCAGAGTGCATTCTGGGTAGGAGGAGTGGGAGGAGCAAAGACACAAAGTCTGCCAAGGACATAGCTTGTACCTTGGCAAGTACCTGCTCTCTTATTCAAGATGGAGGAAATGGGTGGGAGTGGGTCATTTGGAATAAATCCAGCCTAGAGGAAAACTGCTGGGAACATATACACAATGTCCTTGGCAGTAAACAGATTTTCACACCTCAATTCTTATACAGTTAATTTTCCTATTTTTGCTCCCTGGATAGCCCACTATGAAGGCTGCTACATAAATAATTTAGAGCCTCTGAATACAGCTTAGTTGTGTTCAATTTATATACTTATTATTTAACCTCTTTAAGTCTCAATTAAACCTATATTTATAAAATTGGGAAAAAATTTCCAACTCACAGAGTTGTTGTATATACACAACATATATGTTAGATGTTTGGCTAGAACCTGGTATGATTAATGAGCAGTTAATAAAAGGTTGTTTTTGCCATATTCCCTTTACCTTTTATTTCCCTCCATGTATTAAGGTCTTTAAAGCCAGAATACTTCTTATAACTCTGGTTATAACTCAATGGGGGAGTTTCATTTCTTCAGTTCCCAGCGCAATGACTAAATCATTGGTGTGCCTCACAATTCCTAACTTTGTTTCTGCTCAGACAAGGCTTTAAATCTAGAAGTTGTATTGAAGGTACTAAACACTGTATTCTCAAACTATCAAAAAGTAAGTGTTCAACAAATTTTTTAAACAATAAAGGACTGAATGATAACCAAGGAACTAAGACATTGTTGCAAAGAGGCACAAAGTTCCTTAGTTTATAAAATCTACCAAGAAAAGTAACTTGAGGACAGAACAATGCTTGATATTCTGAGCATACCATAACTGATGTAAGAATTTTTGTTTATTTATAGCCCACCTTGTTCAGAAAGGGATTTAAGATGGCTTACAACGATAAAAATAAATGAAAAGTATGTGAGAACTCTGCGAGGGAGAGAAAAAACAAAGCAAAACAAAACAAAAACAAGGGTATGAACGGAAGCCGGGAAAGGGCCTGCAGGAATCCAAAGAAAAAACAATTCTTGAGGTTTAGAAAATGTCAAGAAAACGTCCCTGGTGGAAACACGGTTTGCTCTGAAGTATTTAAGTTCAAAAGAAACTGAGGATTTGGTGTGTCCGGAGCTGGTACAGCTGCTCCAGAGTCTCCAGGAGCAGGACGGTGCTTTCTGTGGGCAGGTATGTTGGTGAAGATGCTGCCCTGCAAAGGCCTGGGCCCCTGGGAAGCCTCCCACACGCCCGCACTTCACCAACTATCTCATTTTCATAATAAGTTCGCCACTTTCCCTAATTGCTTCACTTCCATCAACAGGTACAGGGGAAAGGCATTACATCTTTCAAGGGAGAGAATTTCAGGTACAGTCTGTGAAGGGATGGTTATTTTAAAAATAACAATAAAAAAACTAAGGACTTAGCCTTGAACTCATGGCAAACAAGTGGATTTTAAAAACTCTTTGATATTTGGGGCACACAAGGTTTTTTGTTTGTTTGTTTTTGATTCCCTTACTTTTTTTTTTTTTTTTTTTTTTTGCTGCCTCCCTACTATCACTAAACGAGTAGAGTCTCAAGAGCAGAGTGTCAGCTCCAAGGGGAAATGTCTTTCCAGGTTCTGACAATCTCAGGTGCCCTGGGACTGGAGCGTGGCTATCTCTCCTCTCCAGCAGAAAAGACAAGAAAAGAGAATTCAGAAAAATAGTGGGAAGCTGTATTCTTCAGGGCAAAGAGTTTAGATCTAAATTGAAAATCACCTCCACCTTTTAAAGCTGCGTCTGCTTGGGCAAGTTGCTCTGCCTCTCAGGTTCATTAACTAGAAAATGGGTATATTCCCGTTTCTTACACGGATGACTTACAGGAGAATCGTATATAATGGGCTCAGCCTAATCATCAGCTCGGGGCTTGGTAAGTCGACAGGGCTCACATATTGCAACTTTACCAATAAGCAGCGTGGGAAAATGAGCGCAAAAGCTGAGTTTTAAGTTTGGGAAACGCTCAGGCAACATGGAAAGTAGTTAGCAGAGCAACACTAATAATCAGTGGTGGCGAGGTTCCGCCCAGTTGACAAGCAACCGATCAAGTGTGCGCCAACAAACCAACTGGCCGGCAGGAGCCAGGGGAGCGGTCACGGGCATCTCCCTCCCGGGAGGACACTGCCCTCGCCGATCTCCACCTCTGGACGCGCCCTCGCAGCCACCCGCGGGTTCGGAGCCTTGGAATCGAAGTGCTCCAGGTGACGAGGGTGCCAGGCGCGGCCAAGTCGCGGCGAACTGAGTCAGCCGCCCAACTATGCTGCGGAACCAGGACGGCCGGCTCGGCCGCCCCCGCCTCTGAGCCCGGGTTACCCCCGCGCGGGGCGCCTGCTCCCCGCCCCCGCGGGACCAGAGGAAGCGGCCGAGGCGCGGAGCGGGAGCACCTGGGCCGGGCGCAGGCGGCTGGCCCGGCGCTTCCGGAGCTGCGCGCTCCCCGCGCTCCCCGCGCTCCCCGCCTCCAGGTGCGGCGGCAGCGGCGCGCCGGCCGAGTGACAGCGCCGCCCGCGTGGCCGCTGTCCGGGCAGCCGGCGGGGACCGGGAAGGAGGAGGTCCTGTGCCTGGGACCGACGGGTGAGGACCGAGCGAGTCGGGCAGGGAGAGACGACGGCGTCCGGAGTCCCCCTCCGCCCGCCTCGCCTCCGGAGCCTGGCGGCCCTCGTGCGAGGCGAGTACCGGGGGGCCACGGGGTGCGCTGGGCGGTGTGGACCGGGCCTGTGTGGGAGGACCGTCTCAGGTTGGGCCGGGGCTTTTCTGTACTTTTTCGGGTAAATTTCCAGGGCGCCAAGTGCTGAGCTCTGGTTTCAGCCCCTTGGATTTCTCTCCCGCGTGTGGGCGTCTAAAAGGAAACCAGAAGCGGTTAAGGGACACCAAAACCCACTTACTAATGTGATTTGGCCCGGGAGGGTGACAATTCAGATGGACAGCTTGAATCACCCTCCGTGTCCCCTCTCCAAAAGAAAAATAAACAGAAAGGAGCCGCCCATTAGCCAGTTTCAGGCACCAAGTTATTTACTCCGTGGAGATAACGAGTTTGCTCTGATCTTCGAGCTCCCCCGCATCCTGCTTGTTCTACACCGTGAGACTACAGGCCTGTAAATTCACTTTAATTACAGTCATTTGACTTTACCTGCCTCAACTTAACACCGTACAGGGTAACCAGTGGGCTGTGAGTTGACCAGATTGATATTTCTTCTTTACTTTTGGAGACAGATCTCTTGAGGAAATGGGTGTCCATCTCATTTAGTAAAGTAAGTTCATCCTGGCTTGTTTTCTTAGGCACTTCCCCTGCCTCCTTGTGGCAATCTGGAGTTTGTTTTTTTTTGTTTTTTGTTTTTCCTGTGGGAGAGGCTTCGTGAAATGATATTGTGAACTATAATCTTTGATAATGAGAGGAAAATAGAAGCTGGTTTGTGTGGAATAATATTTTATGCTGTTGCAAGTTTGTATGATGGTAGAAGCATTTTTTTTTTCAAGGTTGTCCTTGAAGTAGGCTGCTCAGTGGAGTATATCCTTTTGGTTTAAAAAAGCATATTGAAAAAGAAACTATTTTTAAAATTACCTTTAAACGGATGTCATTGTGATTACCAATAATAGTATTGTACTTACAAGCTCAGTATTGATTTTCCCGCACTTAAGCACTCTACAACCCAGGGAGTTTGTGGAGTGTTGCCCATAAGTACAATAATTAGATGATGAAGTTATGGCTGTTTTAAAAAGGTAGCTAACGTTTTTAAAGAAAAGGAGAGAAAAATACCTCTAAAAAATGATGCACTTACAAGAGAAATATTGAAGGAAAATCTTCATGACATTCCACTGTTTAACAATGTTTAAAAAAGAAAGGAAAAGTAAAGTGGGTCATGGAACTAGGCTAAAGTTTAAAGTAGAAATATCTCCTTGGTTCCTTTTTAAACATACAGGGTGGGGCAAAAATAGGTTTACAGTGGTGAGTATGGGGAAACAGTTTACCCCATAAAATTATTTATTGTATTGTTTTCCATTCAAACAACTGTAAACCTACTTTTGCCCCACCCTGTATATTTAACATACACATTTCAGGTGAATCTTAACACCAGGAGTATTTTTATGGACTTGATTAGTCAGTACTCAAAGATTTATTAAATTACCTAGAGGGTAAATCAAATGACTTGTTAAGACTTATTTATGTGGGTGTGTATGTGTGTGTGTTTTTTTCCTTTTGTAAGCTTGTCATATTTTGTGTTGTCCATGGAAGGAGAAACTGATGGTGCATTTGAAAACAAACTCGTAATCATCTATCTCTACAACCTTCTAGCATTAGATATTAGATATTCAATGGATATTTTTCAATTTAACTACTCTTAGTTACTATGGATAAGTACACGATTTGTGTCATAATGAATTGCTATTTTCTTATAAACTCTGTGTGACTTTGAAGTTTCAAAACCCTGCTGAGGATGCTTGTGCGATTATAGACCTCATGATGTCCAAGAAGGTACTCTTGTTACTTTCTGTCCTACCTCCCTGCAACTTTGAGACTGTTTTGTGAAGGATGCTATAACAATGCCAAGTATAAATGATGGTCACTGCTGTGATAGGCTTATTTTAACAAATGTTCCCTCCTCCGCCCTGCCCCACATTTATTTATTGACTTAGTGGATCCAGTCTTTTCACTTACTCTGAGTGGAGGGATTTTTAAAATTCTTTTAAAAATATTAATTAGGTAGAGAACTTGTTATTAATTTTGTAAATATTTCTTAGCTTTGACCAGAAATGATTGATTAGAGATTAGAGGCTATGAGATGTCATCTTTTTTTTTGTGAAGTCCTAGACCCCTGTGGTTGATAACTTTAGGTTTCTTTTAAAGCTTTGGCCAGATTAAATGTTTAATGATGGGTAAACCATTTTGCTTGCTTATTTTCTTAATTAAAAGTCAAGAGTATTTTCCTCACATGATCTTTTCTAGTTAGAGATTTGACCTGTGAAATTTTATTACAGTTTTGACTCAGCATGAATTTGCTTCCTCACCCAGGCAACGGAGGAAACAGAGTCCTGGTGTGGGTTAAAGCAATCATTTTGAGCAGCTTCAGGAATAAAACTACTCGTGAAGAAATAGGGAGAATTGTGTTTCTGTCTTCTACCATTTGTGTACAGAGGTGAGTGGGTAGGTGAGGGAGTATTCAGGGGTGGGCTGATAAAATAGTGCACCTGCCTTTTTGATTCTCACAAAAATGGGACACAAAAAGGACTGTCACATTATATAGCTTTAGGAAAAAGGGAGAATGGTTTAACCCTTCGGAGTTGGAGAGATGATCAAGAAAGAGCGGGAGGGAAATGTGGTTTCCATGCTGACTGCCAGGGGACTCGGGCTTGTGGGCTGGCGACAGCGAAAGTGGTTGCCAGCTTGCTTTCCCAGCATGTTGATGAAGTTCACAATCTTGAGCCGGCTCTTCAGGGCCCGCCATCGCTGATTCCAGCTTCCTTCTCTGGCATCGCCTGTTACTGAACTCTTGGTCCCTCCCGGCGGCTCTCATCTCCTTGCTGTTGCTAGAAGACAAGATCTTCCTCTAAGCCCCCTCTATGGCATTCCTGCTACCTCAGATGCTTCTGTCGCCTTCTGCTGTATTTCTTCTACCCGTCTTAAAGCGCCCCTCCAGAGCTTCTTCACTGAGCACTCCGTCCTTAGCACTCAGCTTATGGCATATTTCACATACGTTCATGAAGCTGATTGGAGATTGTGAGAGTTCCCTGGCAGCCCTGGAAGACGATGGTGCTGCTCCTCTGTGTACTTGAAAATAAAACAATACGTAAAATGTAAGCCACATGAAAGTCAAGGTCACAAAATTTGATTTTTCTTATCATTACTATTTAAGTGCTATTTGGGGTACATCAGAATCTTCCAGTTTTGATATTCCTTCTTTCCGGGCACTTACTGCCATAGTAAAGAACAGACTGTTCGTAGGCATTCTGTTTTCCTTGTCTTGTACTCATGCCTAATCTACCCTTTGGTTTTAAACTCTTGGAGAGAAGACACTGCATCTTTACTTTCTTTGTAGCACTTAGCACTGTTTTCAAATGAGATAATAGGTGCTGTTATCCTGAACTGCAGATATTTTCCACCATTATCTTAGAGTTAGTAAATTGTGTTCCTTAAATATTTATTGAATGAATAATTATAAATAAATGAATCAATAAGTTGGGAGACAGTTGCTGAGATATACTCTTTTTCTAAGAAAAAGAGCCTTTGACAATTACAGAACCACTAGGAATAAGCTCTCAAATTCAGTTGGAAAAGAGGTCAGGGTGCTATTTATAAATGCAAAGAGAGGAAGCGGTTCACAGTAGGCTATTTTGAAACATCTGGCTGTTAGTCTAAAAATGCAGCTCAAATTCAGAGAAATGGTTGGGTACATATTTGTATTAAATATTAAAATTTAAAATATGTATATATTAAATGCGCATAAGTGTACATTTAAAAATCTCATCGAAGTATAATATCAGTTTTGATCTGAGTAAATTAAACATTAAAGCTACGTTCAGTGTAGTGTGAAATGGGACAGAGTTCTAAAGAAATTGTGCCTGTGTTCCTATCAAGAGTTCTAACGTGTCTCACTCTCCTTTCTTCTGGATGTGGCCAGATTGTAGAGAGGGTAGGAGCGTGCTGGCACTGGGCAGAGGGAGCTGTGCAGGTGTTAGAGGCGTGCAGCTGGGGTTCTCCGCAGTGATACAGGCTTCCACCTATTATTTTGAATTATCGCTACTTCTGCTCCTGTGGGAACTTGGGAAGATTAAACCTTTCTCTGGTTCCCCAAGACTTATGGCTCTACTTTAAAGACCTCTAATGGAAAATGAGTCTCAAACATTAGCCAATTAACTTAACGTCTAGGTGGACAACTTGAAAGAGAAAAGATGTACTGAAGCTAAGTGAAGTTAAGGAGATTAACCACCTAACTGTTGAGATATTATCTGAAAAACCTAATCTAGGTACTACTTTCACTACTAATAACTTCTGGTAACCAGGGAAGGAGTTATCACTTCTGGCCTTTACCAGATGTGTAAGTGATTATTAAGCTCTAGAGTTTGAAAGAGTTGTATTTTTCAGATTGTACAGTCAGTGTGATAATCAAAACATAACTGAGGACAATAATTTCTCCTTGATCCAAACCATGAATGTTTTTGTCCAGGACCTGGCCTTTTCCAACCTCAGCTATGCTTGTTACTCACCTGGGTCTGTTCTAACAGCTTTATGTATAATTACTCATTTTATCCTCAAAGCAGACCTGTGTTATAGGTGCTATTGTCATCGCTGCTTACACATAACAACAGTGAGGCTCAGAAGAATGAAGGAGCTTTCCCAGGGTCATGCAGCGAGCACACGGCAGAGCTGAGCTCACTGGTAATACCTGTGTCCCTGTGTCCTGTGTCCCAAGTCTGAAATTGAGATCCTTGTTCTCACTACTCTAACCACATCTGTATTTTACTAAATTAATAAAACTATGTTCACTGCTGTTATATACTTTGTAAGTTTATTAGGATAATTTACAGTGCTAATTTAAAGGAATGTAATTTTACTAGGGCAGAAGACTACCAGCCAAACCAAGTTCTGTAATCTATTATGAATGTGACCAAATGCAATGTTGTATGCAGCAGATGAAGTAATAATAATAGTCAACAGTTTTTTTGTTGGTTTTTTTTTTTACTTAAATTGACTTCAGAGAAAGAGAGCGAGAGACAGACAGATATCAACTTGTTTTTTTCCACACATTTATGCATTCTTTGGTTGAGTCTTGTATGTGCCCTGACTGGGGATCAAACCCACAGTCTTGGCGTATGGGCATGACATTCTAATCAACTGAGCTACCTGGCCAGCATGATAGCCAACATTCATAATTCATGCCAGGTACTGTTATATATTCATTACATATTTTACTTGTTTAATATTAATAGAAATCCTATCAGGTATGAGGTATTTTATCCTCATTTTATAGACAAGGAAACTGAGCTCCAGGGAAGTTAAATAATGTAATCAAGGTACGCAGTGAACAAGTGGGGAAGGCCGGTTGGGATCCAGATAGCCTGCCTCGAGAGCTCTGCGCTCCCTCTATTGCTGCCAAGGTGGAATTAATGAGGAATAAAGGGGGAATGGAATAGGTAGGGAAGATTCATGGATGCAGTAGTACACGCCTATGAGACTTGTACTGGCCCCCAAAGGAGAGGAAAAAACCAAGGTATGTGGAGGGAGTTCCATGCTAATAGAAGCTGAAAAACTGACCCACGTCTTCTAGTCAATCTTCCTACCTTCTTCTTGTGTAAAACAAACAAACTAACAAACACACACACACACAGTATTGGATTATTTTTAAGCGTATATTTCAGTCGTGTTAAGTGTATTTAATTTAATCTCCAGAACTTTTTTTACCTTGCAGAACTGAACCTCTATATCCATTAAACACATGCCCCTTTTCCCCCAGCCGTTGGTAAGCACTATTCTACTTTCTTTTGTGAAATGAACTACTTTATATATCTCATATAAGTGGAATCAAACAGTATTTGTCTTTTTAAGACTGGCTTATTTCATGCCAACATGGATGATGGTGGCATATTGCAGAAATTCCTTCTTGTTTAAACCCTCGTGGTATTTAATTGTGTGTGTGTGTGTGTGTGTGTGTGTGTGTGTGTGTATAGAGCACATTTTGTTTATCCATTCACCCATCAACACTTGGGTTGTTTCCACTCGCCATGTCCTTTTGCATCACATTTAAAGTGAAACCTCTAAAGTCATGGTTAAGTACCTTTTGAAACAATGCATCAATACTTTCTGTTCTATTCAAAGCAGTTTTTTGGTTTGGTTTGGTTTTTATTTCTTTTTACCCCATCACCATTGATTGCTCAGGTGGGCAGTGAATTCTTTGACAGTATTTGATAGTTTCACTTTGGCCTTGTACTGTAGTACTTACTATATCAGTTGTCCTATATAATTCTTCATTAGCTGCCTTTCTGCAGTGTTAGATACAAAATAAATTTTAATACACTAAATTCTATAGTAACGCTACTTCATACAGTAATTTCTAAGGTGTTATCCCTTAATTTGTCATTGACTCTTACATCTCAAAGAATTAAGTGTAAATGAATGTAGGCTTCCATATTTAACCACTTACGTGGACACACAAACCCACAGTCATATTGAAAAGGTGCATAAAGCTTGAGCTTGCACAGCATGGTATATTTAAGTAGCATTCCTCTAGTGACTGTAAGTGCTTAGATAGTCAGCGGAGAGAGAGAATATGAAGTCCTTCAACCCCTCTACTGTTAGGTAAGCCATATAACTCTTAGGCAGCACGGATGGTGGAGTCTGACTCCTAGAATTCTGGCTCTGCTGTTTTTCTGGATTATCTGCTGTGTGGCTTTGGGCATGAAACTTTCTCCAAAGACAGCTCTGAGGATTGCATGACATCCTTCCTTTCCAGATGGTTTGTTACCACCCCGCAAATATTGGCTATTATTATTAGCAATAAAAGTCTGAAGGAGAATGAAAAAGTATGGATGTTTTGATGGATGGAAAGGAGCAATGGTCAAGGTAGGGAACATGGAGGCAGTGGAGGTGGCCACAGTGAGTGGTGATGAGCAGACTGGGGGAACTGGGCTTCTTGTCACGGGTTTAGTGGGGGTTGTGTTGCCACAAGCTAATGCAGGTGAATGGGGGGTAGAGGAGACGGATGCTAAATGACCATTTTGCCTTGAACTGCAGACTGAGCACTTAGGCTAGAAGAGTATGTTAGGATCCCTGACCTGTGACCTTTTGCTTTTCTATACTATGGGATAGAGTGATATGATGACAATCATATTTTCCCAAAACCACCTCGTCTTCTGCATGGTTGTGGGGAACAAAGTAGATTGTGTTGATTTTATGAATATTTGGTATTAGTATCTTGTTAGTAAACAGTAGAGTTTGCTTGATATGCAAGTACCATGATTCCTATTTTTTGTGATTATATTCTGTACTGAAGCAAAGGTAGAATTCTTTTAAGATTGGTAGCCTGAATTAGCTATTTCAGTAAGCTATCCATATGGAGCTAATTTTTTTTTAAAGGATTAGCTATTTTCTCCCCAATAAGTTTATTAGCAATTTAAAGGCAGGGGCACTTCTCTTAGCTGTAGTGCCAGGCACCCTGTGGGGATGATTAGTTATAGAGAATTGGAGGAATAAAAATGGTACCTGTAGGATGTCACAAATCACCTTACCTATCTACTGGTGCCACTCAGTTATGACCAGCAAAAAACATTTTCTTACACATTTCCTATATTTCGCCCTGGGGGTTGGTTCCACTCTATTTAGAACCATTTTACTGTATTCTGGAATGCAGTAAACTCTCATTGTTCTTAATAATCTGTAAGGCTTTTACTGATAACATTAAAAAGTGTCACTATTCATGTGGCAGTTTAATTTCTTTTTATTTGGTATTTTCTGAGATACCTTTCAGTCCTGTGATTCTGTGATTGTTAAACCTATTATTTTGACACATTTGCAGTTTCTAAAGGCCCTAAGGTTATGTTTCTGGTTTTGAAACGGTGTGCTTTTAAAAAAATGGATTAAACTTAGGACCAAATTCAATTTTACCATGTTAACTTTTCTTTCTCTTAAGATGTTGGACCCAGGCACAGGTGATTCCAGAAGTTATCAGCTCTGAATAATTAATGACCTTCTGGTTTAATGAATTGGCCCATGGTTTTCAGTTGTTATTTTTATTTTTCCTGGCTCAGTTAAGGGAAATGACAAAACTCCACTGGTAAGGCCTGGGGGGTGGGGGTGGGGAGTGGATCACTGTGCTGGATTTCCTTGCTTGAGGCATTGGGACTTGGGAAGGCTGTCCGAACCCATGAGTTTTAAAAAACCCCATAGGTGGTTGGTATGTTTCCAGCTGCCCTCCTGCTAACCCCCAACTCCTGATGCTCTCTTTTCGTGGTTAGATGGATTGAGGAATCTTCTCTCTGCTCCTTACAAGTTGGTGACCTAAAGAGACAAAATTTTAAAATAGACAAAACTAAAACTAAATAGACAAAACTATGCATACACTTGACTTTTCATCTTCAATCTCCTCAAAGATGCAAAGCAGTCATTCAGCAGACATATATTGAACACCTATATGCTGGACAGTGTTCAGACTTAAGGGCTGGAGCATTGAACAGTAGACGAGATCCCTGCCCTCCTGGGACAGTCCATAGACAGCAATTGGTAACAAATGCCACAAATGTGGATAAAGCAAGGGTAAGGAGTGGTGAGGCACAGGGCATGCTTATAAGCACAGGGGGATTATGGAAGGTCTCTCTAACCCTTTAAGCATTTCCCATTTGAGCAGAGAGCTAATAAGATGATGGATGAGCCCTGAGTTGTGGGTATATGTTGGGGAAGCAGATTTGAAAGAGATGGAAGGAAGGGCTAGAGTTAAGGTCATATGGTAGGAGTGTGATTGAGGCTAACCTGATGGCACTTGAGTGATGGAGGGGGAAGGCCAGGGAAAGTTGGGAAGCCTTAGGGAGTGACTTTTGTTATAAAATATGAGGTCTGTTCGGAAAAAGTCCAACCATTGTGGATATAACGAGAACAGTTTGCGTGACATCCATGTAACCTGCCAGTCAAGGCAACTGGACTGGACTGTGCATGCATGAACAACGACGGCTTGTCAGTGGGGGTGGTAGACGCCCTTGAGTGAGCATGTGTACTGTGTGGCTGTCACACTGAAAATGGCTGAGCAAGTAGAACAATGAATCTGCATCAGATTTCGCATTAAACTCGAACATTCCTGCTCTGGAACTATTTGGGTGATTCAGAAGGCTGCAGCTCTGGGCAACTGGTGATGGGCAGCTTCATCACAACAATGTGCCCGCTCATGCATCACATCTTGTGCAGAGTTTTTTGGGAAAACATCAAATCACCCAGGTGACTCAGCACCCCTACAGCCCAGATTTGATGCCCTGCAACTCCTGGCTTTTCCCAAAACTAAAATCACCTTTGAAAAGGAAGAGATTTCAGACCATAGGTAAGGTTCAGGAAAATACCACAGGGCAGCTGATGGCAATTGGGGAACTGTGTGAAGTTCCAAGGTGCCTACTTTTAAGGGTACCAAGGTGTCATTGTCCTATGCACAATGATTCTTGTATTTTCTTCAGGAAATGTCTCTATTTAAGCATTATGTGGATGGATACTTTCTGGACAGACCTTCCTATATCTTCTGGCTGCTACGTTGAGACTGTACTGTGGGGGTGGGAGGGTAGGAGACCAGGACAGAATCAGGACTTTCAGCTAGGAGGCTATTGTCATGGTCTAAAATAGATAAGATAATGGCTTGGAATGGGATGTGACCAGGGCAGGTGTTGAGAAGTAGTTGGTTCAGGATTTGGTTCCAAGGCAGAGGTCAGTAAGATAATAAGATCAGGTTTATTAAGTCATGTTGCAAGCCAGGCATGTAGCAGGTGCTCCTAAATGCTACTTCCCTCTTAGTACTTCCTCCTCTTGGAAATGGATCAGGATATCATGGGCAGATACATAACCACGTCTGTCATGCCAACTACTCATACATTCTCTAAACATGTACTACATGTACATCGTGCGCTAAGTTATAAACAAATAATTTGACTGGAATTTATTGGGCAGTTTATATGGGCTGGTCATCATCTTGGCAGAGTTAGTTTATAATGGGATAACAAAAAATAATTACAGTGGCAAACAGTTAATATTTAGCATTTGTCGTGTGTAGTTGGTGTTCTCAATTCTTTACAACAGCCCTATGAGGTAGGTACTATTAATGCTCTCACTTTCCTATGAGGAAACTGAGCAGAGCGAGGCTAAATACTTGTCCAAGTTCACGAAAGGAGTAAATGGAGGAATTTGGATTTGACCCATGTTGTCCAGCTCCAAAATCTTGGCTTCTGCACTGTATTATCCTATTTCTGTAGGTTACTGTTGAATGAATAAAATGTAACTTAATGCTCTAAGAAGTAAATGCTGTGGACATAGAAAGGAGAGTTGATTTCTTGTACAGTGGAAACCTTGGGAAGGAAATAGCGTTTGAGTTAGACTTCAGAGAATGGGAAAGATTTCAGCTGTGGGAAGATGATGACTGTACCGATGAAAAGAAAAAGTTGTAATGATGGGAGTGAATGTGTGCTAAGCGCTTACCATATACTAAACGCTATTTTAACACTTACAGATGGATTATCTTATTTCATCTTTACCAGTGCAGAGGTACCTTTGAGTGCTTCCATCTTGCGGTTAAGGAAGCTGTATTTACACTGCCAGAAAGCGGGGGAGGTAGGCTGTGAGTGTGACTCCAGACTGTGGGCAGTGTGTTAGGAGGGACATTCCATCCTAGGGTAGGAAAGCAATGAGCGTAGGCTCAGGTGAGATGGTATAGAGCATGCTGGGGAGCGTGAGGAATTTAAAACTGCAATTACTAAATTTTGTTGCACATCCCAATCATCTTTGGTATGTGTTGCAGATACAGGTTCCTGGGCCTGGTACCAGCTCTTGCCGCTGTGCAGCAGACCCACAGACCAGCGCCCAGGGAGCCACCGACCTAGAGCACATGGAGGGCTTCAATTTCATATTAAGGAGTGTGAATATAGGAGACTTGCCTAGTTGGGCACATCCATCTCTTTGCCTCTGATGATGTGCATATGGGCTAGAAGCCACTAAAGAAAGAGGTGGATCTGTGAACACCTTTTGGTGGTAAGACAGGTAAAAAGTCAGGTGATTGGAAGACGGAGCTGATACTAAAGTACACCGAGGATCGTGAGTCCAGAGTAGGAATCAGGTTCTCTAGCCATAGTCAGCCTGTTGACTCATCGTGAGAGAGCGAGCTTTGGGTAGAGCATTTGGTGTATCCATCCCCGAGTCAGCCACCAAGGAGGTATATGTATATACCTCAAGGGAGGGAAAGGGCTTAATGTGTGAAAACACGTTTGCACACCAAAAACTAACGAAGTGGGCCTCTCAACCAATCCTACCATCCCTACCAATCTGTCTCCTACCTCTCAAACATGTCACAAGCACTTGTCAAGTTTCAAGGATCCTAGTTACATATTGAAAAAGGAGTGACTCTATTTAAGGTCAAAAGAAGCCTTCCTAAAGAAGGTAGTACCTGCCTATTTAAAACTTTAGTGCATAGGATTTTGCAAAATGTGTAGATCTGCAAGCAGATATAGCATATACAAAAGATACGGGGCTGTTAAACAGTTGATTGTCTTGGGAACAATAAGTAATAGTTAAAGTGAGTGCAGGATGTGTGTAGAATGACGCAGGTTGAGCTTGAGCTGGAGTTAGTATATAGGAACACCTACGTTCCAGGAAATACGTATGAGGTATGGTGTCTGGCACATAATTGTTGTTTACAATCAGTAGTAGCTGTTGTTATTGTTAGACCATAAGAAGCTTGGACTTTATCCTTTTGAGGATGTGGTGTGAAATGCCAAATTTGGAATTTCAGTAATTCACTGATACAGGGAGACTGGCTGAGGGATTTGTTCACAGTGTTAGCTGCAGTCCAGGCAAGAGATTATAATGAAGGTCTGACCTGGGACAAAGCAGTGAGGCCGGAGGAGTGTATTAGTTAGTTTGGGCTGCTACAACAAAATACTGCAGACATACATTTTCTCACAGTTCAGGAGGCTGGAAAGCCCAAGATCAAGGTGCCAGTTAATTTGGCAGTAATTATTCCCATTTTGTGATGTGCCAAAAAATTAGGTAGTGTGTTTATCTACAAAATAAACATGTATAATAAGAGTGGTATATCCGAGACCTAGGTTGATGTGTACTGTTGAGGTTTAACTTTCTACTTTTTTCCCCTGACATATTGTCGTTTTGGGTGTGACTGAGGGAAACCTTACAGAGAGGCATTTCCTGCCTTTCATCTTGTTTGTATTTTTATTTCTCTGCTCCTGCGGTGCTGTCTGAATATGATGCGTGCTTTCCCTCTTATTCTATCCCTGCTTATCAGTCTTTGCTAATATTTTAAACAGTTGAGGCCGTCGTTTCTGGGTTATTGGCATGTAAGACATGCAGCGTCTGAGTTTGAGATACGATTTCCAGAAACGTTGCATCAGCACTTGTTCAGATAAATTTACCTTGTTTGGGTGTGTTTCATTTTATTTCTTCAGTATAGGAGTGTTATGCATTTTCTGTACTTCAGTCTTTTTACTGAAGCATAATATTCAGAAATTTGCATGTATACATTTTCACAAATGAAACACAGTTATAAAAACAGAACCTAGATAAATCGACTTTTTAAAAAATGTATTGATTTTTGGGGAGAGGAAAATGGACCTATGCGAATCTGCTGTGTATAAAGGAAAATATGACCTTTAAACATTTTTGTTTTACTTTCATATTACCTTATTTCCTGTTATATAATGTATTTAAGAATTAATTAATTATTCAACTAGTCTTATCTTTCATGTCAGTAATATACACATAATGCTGATGCTTTTTTGAAATGAAAGTTACTGACCTGAGAATATGTTCTAATGGCACTTTTTAAGAGAGTCTTTAAAGAAAGTGTAGTAAAGGGGAAAGCTGTTCATATCTAGTTGGTGTTAAGAAAAGTTATCTAAAACTTCATAATCAAAAGAACGTACAACATGTTCTTACAATGCCTTATTGGGTTTACTGTTAATAGACCCACCCTTGGGATTTTAATTCTAATTCTTGTGCTCCACTTTCTGTTTACTATTTGGTTAAAGCTCAGAACTGAGAAGTTACCCATTTGCTTATAGATTTTTCTCCAGTAGAAAGGCAGCTCTAAAGTCTATGATTTTATGCCCTGTAGGATATAACCAGTTTGTTTTTTTTTAAAACTAACCTATCAGTCTTATTCATACACACACACACACACACACAGAGCCTTTTCTGATGGACTTTTCTGGTGGACTTTATAAGCCTGTTCTACAAATGCTCTAGGAACTAACCTTACCGTCATTCTGGTTCCTTCATTAATGAGTCCAATAATATTTTTGACACATACTCACATTATATTCATGTGGGATTCATTTTTTTACCTTGATAACAACCATAACATTTCTGTCCTGTCCCTTCATACTTTACCTAGGAATTGACTTTCCAGGGCATCAAAGTAATGCACAAGAATTCCAAACTCTTAGTAGGTGAAAGTCATTATCCTTATTTCTGTTGTGTTTCTTCAGAGAAAGTTTATAATGTAAAACTATGTTTTAATAACTAAAATGTCCTAATAAATTCATTTTTTTCTCTAGGCTTAAGCATGTAAAGCATTCACTATGGAGAAAATAACATTTTGAGACACTGAAGTTCACCCTCCTGTGTGTGTATCTTATTGTACTGCTTTTTGAAAATCAGCTTAGTAATGAAGCCACCATTATGTCCTTAGTCAGTGAAGTAAATTTTGATATCAAAGATTTCCTTATGAGCATCAATTTGGAGCAGTATCTCTCCCACTTCCGTGAGTTTGGTTTTAATACTGTGAAGGACTGTGCAACAATAAATGACAGCGTGCTACACAAAATTGGAATATCACCTACCGGACACCGGAGGAGGATAATCAAACAGTTACAGATAATCTTGTCAAAGATGCAAGATATCCCAATATATGCAAATATTCATAAGACAAAGAAGTGTGATGAGACTTTAAAGGATCACCGTGCTCCATCTTCTGATAAGGATACCCGCATAGAACCTTTAGATTCATGTACTGTTCAGACACGTGGTCCAACAAAGTTGGAGGTGGTTACAAACAATCTTGATCAAAATGACATTAGTGTGGAAAATAGCCAGTCTCTCGAATCAGATGGTAAGCTGTCTCTTCCTGAACACAACTTTCCCATTCCAGAAGAAGAACCGCACCTGAATTTAGATTCTTTTCAAGATTCTTTATTTGGTCGCGAAAATAGTAAAACAGAATCTTTGATTACAAAGAAGACTGTGGATTGTACAGCTGAAGGAGAACAGGCAGAAGATGTTGATTTGATCTCAGAAACTGTGAGCAAACTTCCTCATGGAGAAGCTGAATGCCTTTCTTCCCATGGCTATTCAATATCAGAAACTAATTCTGGAAATGGAGCTAATGGTTTATTAGAAAGTTCACCACCATCCCCTTTCTTTAAATTTCAAGGAGAAATGGTTGTAAATGATTTGTATGTTCCATCATCACCATTCCTACCACCTATGAGAAGTCGTAGCAAGTTGGTTTCAAGGCCATCTCGATCTTTTCTGCTGAGACATCGGCCTGTACCAGAGATTCCAGGGTCGACAAAAGGAGTTTCAGGGAGGTAAGAACTCTTATGATAAGTTTTAAGTATTCAATTTCGGGAAATTTAGTTATTTTAAACAATTATATTTTTGGTGCTTTTCCCCCCTAAATGTAACTTCTATTAATTTACCTATTCAATTAACATTTTCTTTGGTTTTAAAACTTTTTTTGTCCAAATGAGCAAAATACAACCAGAGTCTTGGAAATAAAGAACAAACTGACAGAGACCAGAGGGATTGGGGAGAGAGATAATGGGAGGAAGTGGGGGAAGAAGGGGAGAAAGGGCAAGTCAAGGAACATAAAGAGAGGACTCATGGGCACAGACGGGGGGGGGCGGGGGGATTGACTGGGGGTGTGGGAGCGGGGGAGGGGTGAGCAGTGGGGGAAGAGGTGGGACAACTGTAACTGAACACCAACAAATTAAAAAAATATATTAGGAAAAAAGGGAAATAAAACCATTTTTTTTTTTTGTCATCCCATTTTTGTTGAAAACTATTTCCTGGAGTCTCTTTCCATGTTATAACTGCCTGGAACTCTTTAGATTTTGCCCATTTAATTGGGGGGACATCCTTTCTCTTTATTCTATCTGGATATTCCTTCCTACACTTTCCCTCCACACCTGGTGTTACGCTACATTTTTCTGTGAGTGCCGATCTAACATTTGAATTGCTGACTGTCCCCCCACTAAATTATTTGTTCCTTGGCAGGGGCCATGTTTTTAACATTCGTATTTCTCCTGCTGGGCACAGTACTTGGCATGAATTAATACTTCAGCAGACATCTAGTGAGTACCTACATGGTACTACTGGTTACTCTGCTAGGTGTGAAGGAGGTAGTATTAAAAAAACAAAATTCAGCCAAGAGAATTTGAAGATCTTAATGATCTTTGTTCAGTGATTGATGAATCGGGCAGCATCCCATTTAGCAAATAGAGCTCTGGGAAGTTGTACACAATAGGAGACTTTTATAGGCAGATGGAAGTGGAGCAAAGAAGCTGTTTTAGCAAAGAGTGGATTGTTTCAAGCCAGGTCATTCTCCTTGGGGAATGAAGTCAGGGGGCTTTCCTACAGATTACCAGACTAGTGTTGACCACATAATTCTGTATTGACTGGATAAAGGTTACATTCCAGGGAGAGGCTGAAACTGCAGTTGAGTTAGGTATCGTGGGGCTTAGTATCAGTGACTCCATTTGGAATTTGTTGTGTATTTTTTCAGAGAGGAATAAAGGGGCTTGAAATATGGCACAGGAGACAGAAGTCCAATAAAATGATGGTAACAGTACAGTATGAAACCAGGCCCACTAGAGATGGGAACTCTAGTCTAAGGAGGGGCCCTACCAGAGTGTCAGGTGATCGCAGCGTGAGGTACTGTGGAACCCAAGAGGGGCCGGTTCCTGCAGAGAGAACTTTTATCTGTATCAAAAAGTTACATCTAAAATAATTGTGGTTTTTCTTAGGGTTGAGGTGAAATACTTTTTCACTAAAAACTAACACTTATCTTTCTGCTGGGAGGCATGAGACTGTTCAAGTTTGGCTGTAACTGCTGGGTGCTAAAAGCTGTTGCAGATTTCTTGCAATGGCTGGAGGCTGGCATTCCTGCAAGACTCCCCTCCCCCCTCCCCCGACTGCTCTGTTTTCTTGATTTTAGGCAACTTTGGTAATTACAGTGTGAAACCCTGGTTGTATTTGCAAGAGAAAACATGGAAGTTTAATATTTGCAAGAGGAAACAGGCAATTTACAAGATCATGTTAATTTCAGTACTTCCTATTAGAGAAGCTGCTCTTTGAGGGCAGAGGCTCTCATTTATTTGCCTCCCCTGGCATCCCTAGTGCCAATAGCAGAGCCTAGTATTTATTAGGAAGTGAATAGCAGTAGTGTAATTTATTAAACATGTATGTGCTGGTTTGGTTTATAACTTTCCATGAGTCATCTAATTCTCACAATGGCTCTGAGAAGTAGGTGATATCATCCGTTTTCTTACAAGGTAACTGAGTCTTGGGTTCATTTTCCTAGGATCCTAAGAATAGTGACCTGGGTTTTATTCCAGTATGTCTGACTCCACAACCTGCTTTCTAAACCACTCATTTAGTAAATATTCTTAATGTTGATTGTGTATAGAGGCCTACCTCAGGAAAAATTGCAGGTTCAGTTCCAGAGCACCACTGTAAAGTGAGTCAAATTCTTTTTCCTGGTGGAGGTTCTTGCCTTCAATTTGTAAACAATGCAACATCTGAGAAGCAGAAAAAGCTTAAGTGCAGTAAAATGAGGTATGCCAGTGTAAGAATTAGAATATTTCTCAGGAATGTTAGAAGATCACACTTTTGAATGACCCCTTAGCTTTAAAATATTTTGCTAATTTTAAACAGTTAAAAGTAAGTGAACTGAGAGGGGTCTGATGTGTGAGTACACATTAAAATTACATCTTTGTCAGAACAGAATCCTTCTGGGAGCCATAGCATGACTTCAGGTAAGAAACTTTTGGCTGAAGTTGTAAATAAGATGTGCTATTTTTCATAAACTGAAAGGCTTGATATTCCATTGTGACTGTGAGGCCTTGAAAATGAGAATTGAAATAACATTAAAATTAGTAGCAAATAACTTAATGCCTGCATCCTAGCCAGATTACCCATTGTAGCATTTCTTCCTTGATTACGGTAGAAGATGGTAGCCATGCATTCGTAGTGCTTAGATCGTAAAATGAGAAAGTGATTTATCTTCATACTTACAGTCTATTTTTACTTGTGGTCCTCACCAGAATTGCAAATAGTAATTGCAAGTTTCAAAGGTGTTATATGTCATTTACAGTAAAATTGTGAATTATGCTCTCTGAGATTCTCTCTAATCAAATAAAATCTAAATGATACTTAATACATTCCTACATGTACCTTGTAAAAGTATTTCTTTGTGGCCAGTGCTTTTACCATAATTTCTTTACTAATGAAACGTTTCATATAGTTGGTAAAAGGAATGTGATGCCAGATATGCCTTCTTGAGGTGAAGCCCTTTTGTTTCCCACCCCTTTGTCTGACACAATTGACTCTCCAGCCAAAAGGATTACTTTTGCTCTTGCCTTGGGCTTCTCCAATGCATTCCTACTCCTTTTCTCTGGACAGCTGGTGTGGGTGGGACTGTGCTGGGGAGTGAATCCTGGGAGATTAGAGCTAGGCTGCAGAGCCAGTCCTTCCTTATCCCTTTCATCTGGAGGTCTCCCTAGTCCCAGGGAAATCTTCAAGCAGAAAGCAAACCCAACTCGCTGCCATTTCCCTAGGAGTCCAAGATGTGTCCTGTGATCCTGCCAGGAAGACCCTCCTTAGTGCACAAGGCAGAGAGGAACAGGTATCTTTCTTATCCTCCCCAGTTTAGTGATTTTTGTACATCTTTTTAAAAATTTTATTTTGTATTTTAGAGAGAGGGGAAGGGTGGGAATAGGAGAGGGAGAAAAACAGCGATTGTCTCTGTATTTTCTCTGTATATCTGCCTTCTGCATGTGCCCTGTCCGAGGACTGAACCTGCAACCCAGGCATGTGTCCTTACCCGGGAATCAAGCCAGGCACCTTTTGCTTTGCTCCTACCAACTGAGCCACACTGGCCAAGGCGATTTTTATACATCTTTCATGCTTTCCTGTGATAATTCTTACTTGGTCATAATATATTATCTTTATTATATATTGTTGAATTTAATTTGCTAGTATTTTGTTAATGATTTTTGCATTCATATTATTGAGGGCTATTTAGCTAACATTTATCTGGAGTTTTGTTTTCTACTGGTTTTATTATCAGTAATAGTGGGCTTAAGAATGAGTTGGGATGTGCCTCCTCTTCCCGTTTCCTGAAATAAGTTGATCATTGTAAAATGGTAAGTTGTAAATAAGAATTAGTATCATTTTCTTTTATATGTTTGGTGGAAATCAGCAGTGAAATATCTGGGTATAGGGTTTTTTTATTTTGGTGGATAAGTGATTAATTACTAAAGTCAATTTTTCTAGTAGATGCAGGGATGTCAAGATTTTCTTTTTATTTTTGTGTCATATTTGGTAATTTGTATCTTTTAAAGAATTTTTCCATTTTATCTGTCATTAAACTTACTGGCATAAAGTTTTTCTTAGTAATCTGTAATTACCCCTTTCCTGTGTGTAGGATTTGTAGCGATATCCCCTCTTTCACTCCAGATATTGGTAATTTATTGGTCTTTTGTCTCTCTCTTATTTTCCTTCCCTGAGGGTTATCAGTTTTATCGATCTTTTCAAGAACCGGCTTTCGGTTCTTTTTTCATTTACTTGCTTGTAGTACTTGGACAGATACATATTTAAAAAGATAGCATCCAGACCCTTGCATTTAGGTGAAACACAAGATAGAGCTCCTTCACCGAGTGGTAGGCACTCATTACCGTCTGCGCCCACAGTGGTTTCCTCTGTCATTGCTGTTGAATTGTATTCTAATTAATTACTTGTAATGTCTCTCTCCCAAGACTATCAGATCTTTGAGAAAAAGGTGTATGTATTTGTGTATTTTCATATTATGCTTATAGAACCAGAAAAGCTCTTTATTCACTATTATAGAGCTAATGATAAAAATATGCTACCTACATACTGAAATCTAGTTAGAAAATTTGTTTCTTAGGTGGGTATTGATAGAGGTTTGGAAATTGCTTTACGTTCATAATGGTGTTGGAAGGGCGTTTGCTTTTGTGAATTATAAATATGAGAAGCAAACACTTGTAAAATCCTTTGAGATCTTTTCCTTTATGCTGTTTAGAAAAATATATTTGTGGAATATGGCCATTCTGTTTATTTAAAATTAAACTTATTTTTGAATATGTGTTTTTTTACCCAAAAGAATGCGTCTCTATAATTAATATATTACTCAAGATAGTGACTCATCTATTTTTCTGTATCTGTTTTAACCTATTTTTCCCTTTGCTTTCAGCTATTTCCGAGAGAGAAGAAATGTCGCTACCTCAGCTGGAAAATCTGTGACACAGCAAAGTGAGTCTTAGCATTTCAAGTCTATAAATTAGCACTCATTGGATAGTCTTACATGTGCTTAATCGCGGTTGAGAAGGCAGCCCGACTGGGGAACAGGGAATACTGGGAATACTGTCTGCTAGAGTCCATAGCACTTTAGACAGTTTTAAAGGCGAGTGAATAAAAGACAGTGCTACGCAGGCAGACTCCTGGAAACTTGTGCATGGTGATGTAAAAGGGTTTTTTTGGTACGGGCTTCATTTATCATTAGCCACAGTTGAAGGCATTTAACTGAATTAAGTGGTTTCTGACAGCCTGAGCAACAGAACAGATTTATGGAAAGTAATTTTGCCATGGTAACAGGAAAGGGCTGACATTGCTCTGGTAAATTGATCATCGACAGAGGCTTTTCTTTCTTTTTGAAAATTCTGCTCTACAAGTTCAGGAACATTCTTCTCAACAATAAGGTGGCAAGCACTTAGCTCCTGAATCTTTAAAAATTGTTTTGCCATAATGTCACATAATGCAGATGTTGAGAATTTGATCTTATAGATTGGTGTAATTCAAAGATGGTAGAAAATCTTTTGAAATAATTTATTTACAGATGTGTTAATAGCTATGGAATATAGAGGGATTATATTAAATGGATTCTCGTATTTTAAGTGATATAATATCTAGTCATGTTAATGAATTTTTAATAATTTATTGGAAATTAGAATTACGATTATTTTTCTTCTGTTAACACCATTATTTAGGAATTAACATTAAAAATGGCACCATGACAGTTTCCAGTGTGTGTGTGTGTGTGTGTGTGTGTGTGTGTGATATCACACTTTAAGAAATGGTACTGTGTCATGTTGTAAAGTGAGGGGTGTACACAGTGAGTGCTGCATCAGGAAGACCATGGGGTGAGTTTATTTGGGGGTAAGAATTATGAGCATAGTTGTGGACTCTCAGAGAATAAAGCTTAATTTCTAATACCGCTTTAAAATAGATGCATGCCTTTTTTAAAACAAATTTTTCACATTATTCACATCTTTCCATTCTCATCCTATAATTCCCCCAAAAGATTCAAATGAGGAGAATTCATCTTCCATCTTTCCTTATGGAGAGACCTTTCTCTTCCAGGGACTAGAAACTTCCAAGGTTTGTTCCAAACATTTTAATTTTTTTCCATATTATTTATTCTGCTCAACTATATTTTGTGCTTCATTTTCCTGTTAGATGTTTGAAAAATGTGTTATGTTGAAAAATGAAATTTTCAGTCAGAAATTCTGTTCAGTAAAATCATGGTAAATTTGTATCTTTAAATATATACCACAAAATCACATTCTAATTTTGATTTCAGAAATACAGGTCAGTGAGTTTTCAAAGTTTTCTGAAAGAGAAGTTACTTTAAAAAAAAAAAAAGACAGGAAAAACTCACAAAACAAACATCCTGAATTGCTTTGCATTATGTCCAAATACAGACTTCTAACTAGTTAACATATCTTAATGATTCAGTTTATCACTTGGTCTTTTCTCTTTAGTACTTGTGCTCTTTTGCTATTTTATTTCTTGGTCATGATAAAAGAGAAGTTGGAAGAGAAAAAGTATTGGGGAAGTCAAAGTAAATAAGTTTTATTCTTGGTTAGCATATTCTGTTTTTCTTAGTTGAAATGATGAGTTATTACATTTAAAAAGGCATCCAAAGTCTACTGTTTAATACAGTCTCCCTAATTAAGTTGTTTTTACTTAAAATTGATTTAATCAGACATTTATTTAATAAAACTAAACCCAGATGTGGTAGATCTTTGTAGAATATCGAAATTCTAAAATAGTGTATATATTTTCTTAATAGAAGAAGTCTATAAAGAATGAATTTTGGACCCATGAAGAAACACTCAAAGGGGAAGCAACTACTGAAAGAAATTCTTTTTTTGTAAAATCAAGGTATGAAGTCATGACTGATGATTAATTCTTTTGAATAAAATGTTATACACTGTTGTCTTGCTCATGTTTCTAAGAAAATAGTTCACATTGGTAAGTTCAAATATTTTCTTTTTAAATGTGTTGATATCAGAGCTCATTTTAATAATGGAATTTTGAGTTTGAATCAAGTATATTTTATTTTGTAGCAGATTATTTTGATTTTTCTCTAATTGAAACCACTTTCCCCTCCCCAGAGTGGCAAATATGTGGAGACTGTGATTGCAGTTTCAGGATTAGATGTTATGTTAACGCGAAGGAGAAAGGGGCAGTGCAGAAAAGGTCACTGTGTGAACTGCAGAAGTTTTACAAAAGTAACTTAGGATCCTTTTTGTTGGAAGTTCAGCTTTGACAAGTGACTTGACATTATGCACTTATTTGGATCACACATGAAGTTAAACAGAATTTCTAAGGCACCAACTTACATTTTGTTTTTCTCTCAGCTTTCTCAGGACTTGGTATACTGGTTCATTACATAATATTCATTATGTCTTCTATTTTATATTGTATTTTCCAAGGCTAATAACACTGTTGCAGGTTTTCTTATGTTGAAACTAAACTTAAGGAAAATACTAAAACTTAAGGAACATACTAAAACTCTCATTTGCTTATCTTCAGCAAACATTTGATATGGACCTATTATAATGCAAAATGTGGAAGGTACCAGGCCAAATGATTTTTTAAGGAAGTAATGGTTTTTAGAACACTGCATCTACAAGGATGTAATTTGACCCCTAAGCATATATTTTATTTAGTCGTGGAGGGGAACTTCTTTGTAATGAGTTTTATTATACATAAATTACTCAGTGACTCTCTTTTGTCATTCCTTAGATTTATGACAGTATGCTTAGCCATTATGAATGTGTTCCAGTAAATATTTCATGCTGCGCAGCTTTTACCTTCTTAGTGTAACCCTGACCCTCTACCGTTTTCTAGCTAGCAGTGGGGTATGGTTTTTCCTTATTAGTATGACAAAATAATACTAAAGCTCCTACCAGCCAGACGTACTCCCTGTTCTAGTATATTGTGATGGAACAGCAGAGGGTCCGTGGAGTTGATTAGCGGAGAGTCAAAGAAGGGGCAACAAGTTTAGAAGAAAGACCTTCAGGAAGGTAAGTGCGCAGTTCACAGCGTTGCCCAGGGACACGAGCCTGGGCTGTCCACCTAACGATGCTGGTGAAGATGCTGAAGTTGTGATGCAAAGAGCACAGCCAGTGTCCATCCTTGGCCCCTAAATCTAACCCCCAAAATAAAGATAAGATTAAATGATATGTAAGAAAAAAATAGAGTATCTCGTAGTGTTCCAGTACGTCCTAGGATCGTGAGAGGTGGGCGTTTATCCAGAAGAGTTTTAAAAATCATCAGATGGATGAATCGAATTCTAAGCTTTTCCTGGTCTTTAATTTCTGAGATGTGTTTTTTCATAAATTTAAAAAGTAATCAGTAGCTTAAAAAACATCCAGCACTTTGAATTGTTTATGTTATTCTTTTCCGTTTAGCATATATGATAACAGGAAGGAAAATGTGAGTGAAGACAAAGTGGAAGATATTTGGATACCCCGAAAGGACAAGAACAGTTGCCCGACAGACTGTGCTTCAGATTCAGAATACTCAACGGTAGAAGAATGCTTTCAGAGTCTAAGAAGAAAAAACTCAAAGGCATCTAAATCGAGGACTCAAAAAGCATTGAATTTGGACCCTGTCAATAGGCACAGTTATCCATTAAGCTCAACAAGTGGAAATGCCGATTCATCAGTTATTTCCCCAAATGCAATATCTCCTTATGCCTGTTTTTATGGATCGTCTGTGAGGAAGGCTAAATCAGGATGGCTAGACAAACTCTGTCCTCAGGGGTATGTATTTATTTATTATCTGAATAGGTAGCCTATTTTCAAAAATTCAGGTTTCTGCATTTTTAAATCCGCTAGGTTGCTGCCACTCCCTCCTTCACCCCTCCCTACCATGCATACAGATACAGTTTTTCAGGACTTTCAGCATGCTTTTGCAAATGCTGTTGTTGAGACATAGGAGGAACATGTGGAATGTGCTAAACGGGATGCTGGGTTAAGGTTCTGAATAGCAAATTAGAATTGGAAGTAATGATTTCACCTCTGGAACCTTAAGGTTAGTGTCTAACTTTGCACCAAAATGCGTTATCCTGTGCCCCGATTTGTAGCAAAGAAAAACAACACAGATTGAGTTGGTATTACTCAGCCCACACTGTTTGGCTTTTGCTCATCTCATAACAGCGTTCTGTTTGGACATACAAGGCTTATTGTAGTTAAGGGAAAGGATGTCATTGTTAGATTTCGGGCTTCACTGATATTGATACATTGTTTTGATTTTTGTATGTTGTACAGAAGCTCAGAAACCCTTGAATATTATACTTTTAAAAGGGACTTATCATTTCTGTTTACAAAGGAACTTCTGTCCCTTAAGCATTTTATAGCACTGAGAAATCTTTGGGAAGGGATTATGTTTAGTTAGAATTGTTTTCTGGCATCTTGTTTTTTGGATATCTTGTTAAAATATTTATTTGAAATGTTCCTCATGACTTAGTAAATAATTTTTGGGATTAACCTCTCATGTATTTAAACATGTAGAGGTTTAATGTAGATCTCTACAATGCGCTGGTTTTCTCTCCTATTCTCCCCAAAATGTGCATCATTTCCAGGAAGCCTTGGTTTGACCTAAAATAAACCTTATAGCAAAAAAGTTAGCAGAAGTATCAGTTGACTAGTGGGAATAGGAATTACATTTCTTAGAAGTCAAAAAGCCACCACCACTTTTATGGCTTTTAATTATATGGTTAATATTTCATACGATTGTGTCCTTTTAGCAAATTAGATACACAGTACTTCCTAGTATCAATTACTTTACTTTGTTTCATTCCTTTCTGGTTACATTAGGATGATCAAGTAGTCAGCTGTGTCTGCTTTTCATCAGTCACCAGTATTAATTGATAAATGCATAGTGAAAGAGCAAACGTGTAATCAGCACTCAAGTACATACACTGGTGGAATGAAATGGTGAGCTAGAATATTCTCAGATCTTTCATTTCCTATAAAATTTCAGTGTTTAGGGAGATCAGTGCTCCCTGAAAATATTGCTGGAAGATTTAGCACACTCTGGGTTCAGAGCCCTCAGCAGCTGTGGTTTCCTCTGTAATCTCTGGTGGCACCTTGCTCTTTCCAGGGTGGGTGTATTTTGCCCCAGGCACACTGAGAAAGCTTCACCATTGTTGGCCACCTCTGGGACAGTTAGAACATTTTCCCGTTCCTCTTCGTCAGAACTCTGACTTTCCATCTTCTCTGTTCTGAGCCTGCCTAAGGTTAGATGCTCAAGTTTTCTAGATTTATATTTTTCCATTTCTGGGGAAATAATTCAGCTTTCCGGCTTAAAATTTTTTCTCCTGCATACCACGAGGAATGGACATAGGATGGTAAACCATGGGCTTGTTATATCACCAAGAACTTAAAAAAAAATTCTTTTCCATGTTTATATTGCTATGACTGGAAAGAAATAATGTATAACTGGCCAAGAAGCATGTATTTATTAGATCAGAAGTAGAATTTGGCCCTGGCTGGGGTGGCTCAGTGGATTGAGCCACAGCCGGTGAACCAAAGGACCATGGGTTTGATTCCCAGTCAGGGCACATGGCTGGGTTGCAGGCCAGGTCCCCAGGAGAGGGCGCACAAGGGGCAACCGCACATTGATGTTTCTCTCCCTTTTTCCCTCCTTTCCCCTCTGTCTAAAAGTAAATAAATAAAAATAAAATAAATAAAATCTTTTAAAAAATTTTAAAAAAGAAGTAGAATTTGAATTTTTCCTTTTCCTAATTAGACTCTCTAGGCCATTGTGAGGGTGTTTAAGACATTCATTAGTTAGACAAAGTGGTGCCTGCCCCTTCCTTATGCAGAGGTTACTGAGCTGTGTTTAACTCATGATCACATGTCTTTTTGATGAAGGTAGCACTGATATAGATAACCTTCTGAATTCTGAGAGAAGGCATTAGCAACCTTTTTTTTTTTTTTTTTTTTTTTTTTTGCTAAATGGTCAGATAATACATATTTTAATCTTTACAGCCATATGATCTATATGAGACATTGGTCACTCAGCAGTTGTAGCATGAAAGCAGCCTAGAGAATATGTAAGCCAATGAAGGAGGCTGTTGCAATAAAACTTTATAAACATGGATGATGGGCCAGATTTGCCTGTGGGCCGTAGAGGCACAAAACAGATTAGATGGTTGGCTAAAATCTTATATGAGCTTCCTCCATCTGCCCTGGGCCCCAAATAGATAATTATAACCTGACCGATCACAAAATAGGAAAACCACTTTCTATTAGTCTGAAATACAGAAATAATAAGAAGCAGGAACGCTCTTCCTGGACCTTTGCACTTGTTCTTTCTGCTTGGATTGCTCTTCCGTAGCGACAGGGCTCGTGCCCTGCCTCCCTGCAGCCTCTGTTGTAATGTCTCCCTTGCACTGAGGCCCTGAACCCCAAATTAAAAATTATCGCGGCCCCTCCCTCACCTCCTCATTAACTCCCTTAGTTCAGTTTTCTCTGTGGGGCTCTATACTTTGTGATCTATTTTATACATGCTCCGTGGGGACAGCATCTAATTGGCTCTTGTTTACTGCAGTATCCTCAGTAGCTAGAACGTTGCCTGGCACGTGGCAGATGCTGTTAATATTTGTTGTTGAATGAAGTAGTCAAAAAACCCTGGCATTAGACATGATTTTTTTTCTTGAAATTTTTCTAACACAGCTAGTTTTATTTATAGGGTTTTTGTAAAACTGGATTCTGAACACGATATTGGTTCAAAAACCTGCAGGCGCGTTGATGACACTGGCGTACGTGCCCGGGGCGGTGGGCTTTCTGCATGCTTTCCATTATTCTGCTTCCTCCTCAGACACACTTGTGTGTGTCATCAAAACACAGTTTGAAAGCAGAGCCACACTCAGTTATTCTTCTCCAAATATTGTTTGAAACTCTTCTCAGTCATGAGTGACATTAAAATAATCAAATTATAATCTGGATTTATTTTGCATGATTAAGTGTGTATTTGTTTTTGAAAAGGAAATGACAGTTCCGAATTAATGAACAGTATGTGAAAACCACCCAATATTTAGTAAGAAAAATAATTGTGTAATGTTATGGCACTGAAGAAATACTGAAACATTTCCAGTTGATCTTAAAGTATGAAATTTATTTAAATATTTGAATGATCTAATTATGATATAGCCTGGTACTAATGCTTTACAAAATTGTATGGAAGAAACTTGATAAAATGTTGCTCTTGAGTCTGTGATAAGTGTTTCAAGTAGGGCAAGCAGATGAAAAACTTAGTAAATGGTATCTGTTTTAAAATACTGAGTTTAGAGCATAAAAAGCAAATCTTTTCCTCTGCCCTTTTCTAGCTGTAACTAATAAGCTCAAGCATTTCAGTAAATCTGAATAGATGCAGATATGAAAGACAGGATATAACTTATTCTAGCATTTTCCAAATATGTAACTCAGAGGAAGAATCCTGCGAGTTGCTGTCAAGAAAGGAGAACATGGTATAATGTCTGTATTTTTTATGGGAAATGCACATATTGAATTATCCCAGAATATCTGCTATAGGAAACTCTTGACTTTAATTTGCTATTTTCTAAAGTTGTCTGTTCAGCATAACACACTGAGCATATTTATAAAAACTGCAATATACGAGATCTGTCCAGAAGGTATGCAGCCCTGTACTATCAAAAATAGAGACATTTATTGCAGAAGATAAAAGATACAAGAAACATTATACATAGGACAGGGACACCAAGTCCCCTTTTAAATAGGCACCTTAGGACTTCAGGCTGTTCTCCCAGTTGCTATCAGCTGCCCCATCGTATTTTCCCGAATCTCATTGATATGGTCTGAAATCTCTTCCCTTTCAAAGTGATTCTGGTTTTGGGAAATGCCAGAAGTCACAGGTCACCAAATCTGGGCTGTAGTGGGACTGAGTCACCTGGGGGATTTGATGTTTTGCTGAAAAAGCTGCATGAGCAGATGCATTGTTGTGATGAAGCTGCCAATCACCAGTTGCCCACAGCGTGGCCTTCTGAATCATCCGAGTAGTTATGAGGAGGAATGTTCAGTCTTAAAGCAAATTTGATGCAGATTTGTTGCTCTACTCCCTCATTTGGTGACCACGCAGCACACATGCTCACTCATGGTGTCTTCAGTCCCCACTGACTGGTACAGTGAAGTCATCCCTGTTCATGCATGTGCACTCCTGTCCACTCTCCTTGGCTGCCGGGTTACATCAGTGTTGCACAAACCATTCATGTTATGTTAACAATGGTGGGACATTTTCTGGACAGATCATGTATCTCAAGGAATTCGTATTTTACTTGACAAGATGTCTTAGGCCTTTATTTCTTACTCAGCTAAATTCTCTTTGTGAAATATTAATTTTTTAATCATGGAGAAGCATCCTGTGGTGTGTGAGCCTGGGACAGGGGAAGTTGAACACGTGAGGCCGATTCGGCAGTATACATGCACGCTAGCTTAAGACTTTATGGGGGAATACAAAGATAAGTGAGATACACGTGTTCCTTGTCTTTTGTGTGTCTTCCCTTTAGGGAATTAAAAATAAAACTATAACTATAACAATTGGTACAGACAGGTCAGGTCCATAGAGGACAGAATCTGGTTACAGGGGGGTTGAGAAAACATTTCTTTGAAGACCTTGCAGGGGGAAGTAGTCGTTCAGTTGGTCTTTGGAAAATGGACATTTTGAATTGGCATTTTTAGATAAAATACTTTTCTAGCCAGAAGGCGTGAAAGCGCACTGATGCAGGCGGTCCCTGGAGGCACTGAATCTGTGAGATGGGTGGCAGGGGTTGGCCGGGGCTGCTTTAGGGAAGATGCAAGGCTGGGCGCTAGGATGAGGGGCAGGAAACGGCCGGTGACTTGCATGTTCAGGTTGGACGGAAGGGCTAGGGGAGAGGAAAAAGTCAGAGGTTAAACCCCAAGACAAGGTCAAAGCCCAGGCAGTGGTTCGGAGTCGCATCACTCAGAAGCCTGTAAGCCCATATTAAATATAGAAATTCAGGAATTCCTGGGAATCTGGACTACCTGCTCCAGAATGCTGAAAAAAATGTAGCTTTTTCATTTCTTGTTTCTGGGAAGATTCTTCAAAAACCCACTTTTGTGTTTTGTTATCCTGTATTTAATATGGAAAGCAGTTTCTTTTGATTGTTCTTTTTGTAATATACTGTCATTGTTCCATGGATACAGTATATTCTCTTAATATACTCTGAGGATATTAATATGTTTTTTGAAGCTTTCTTTTCCTGTAGACTGTTTCCATTTTTTTGAAGGGGGGGCGCCCTTTACATCTTTTACCTTAGAGGTGTTCTCAAATGTTTTGTTAATCTAGGGCTGTTCATTTTTTAAACTGAGATATTACAAAGCTCATTAGAACAAGCTCTGATAGATCTTGATATCTGTTTTTCATAACATGATCTTGCTAGGTCTTTACTAATATGTTTCCTTTGGAGACTCCTCATGACAGTATCTTTTAAGTGAATTCTCCTCTTGAGGGTGATAAGTCTGGTAAACAGCTTTCTCGGAACTTAGTAGGGAAAGTGGACTTTAAGTATAAATATTTATGACATAGACTTCCATTTAATTTAAAATGTCCCACCATTGTTAATGTACCATGAACGGTTTGTGCAACACTGATGTAAACTGCTTCTTTTTTATTTTTATCACATTGGCTGGGGTAACATTGGTTAATACGATTATATAGGTTTCAAGTGAACGATTATGTAATGCATCATCTGTCCATTACATTGTGCGTTTACCATCCAAAGTCACACCTTCTTTTGTCACCAGGTATTGGACCCCTTTTACCCTTCACTACCTCCCACTGCCTTTCTCTCTGGTCACCACCACACTGTTACCTGTTACCTTGCTTAGTTGCCTTTCAACAAGTCTTCCTACCCTCAGCACCCCGTCTCCTTCATGTCACTCCCAGAGCTACTTGGTTTCTCCGCCTGCTGAGAGTTTCTCACATTTTGTGGGTACATTGTCCGTCAGCTCTCTAAAGCCTCCCAAGGCAGTTCCTAGCCTTCTTTCTGCTTTCCCAACTTCTAAACATTGCTACTGTCATCTTCTTGGATCAGTGTTGGTTTGTAGGTGTTTATTTTTATTTGTTTTTTTAAATCCTTTTAAGCTGTGGGAGGAATAGAGGTAAACGTAAGTTTTAATTGATCATCTTATCTAGAAACTGTTTAATGTTGGACTTTTTTAAAAAATAGAATATGATTCCATAAAATAAAGAGGTATGACTATTTTAATGTATTCATTATTCTATAATATATTTCATATATCAGGTCATGTAAGCACTAAGCTCCGTGTAAATATTGTAGAAATTGGTAGTCACATATAAATATTCATGCTTTGACTTTCTAAAGTCAATAATAAAGCATGGACTTTTACATTAAATAACTTTAAAAAAAATTAACGGGTTAGGTATAGCAGAAAAGGAAGCTGGGATTTCAGGGACTCGTTGTTTTTTGTTTTACTGGCCCCAGCTCAGTTTTCGTTTATGTAATCTTAGAAACTCTCATTTTGGTTTGCTTAAAAGTGAGGAAATGCATTTCAGAATAGAAAAGTTGCTTGCATTTTATAGAAATATAGTAATTCCATGGATCCATATTTGTAAAATACTTTATAACTAATAATACATCATTTAAAAGCCTCAAACTTAAAAAAGTAATTAGGTAAAATAATAATTAGGTAAATAAAAAAAAGAGCGATTAGATAAATAAAAATCTGTTCTTTTGGAAATTATACTAGTTTTAAAACATATTGCGTGTAGTTAGGGTTAGAGCAGAGAATAAGACACAATGTGCATGTAATTCTGTAGGATTATGTAAACAAGGCAGATGAATCTGGTAAAGCATATTGGTATCTTTATTCTTAGATATTTTTTAGAATGATTGAGAAATATGTTTGTGATGATCTAAGTGCCATCGTTAATAAAAACGATAAATTTGACTTAATGCCTTTGAGGTTCATTCCAACTGGATGATATTTAGAGAAGACAATTTGGTAGCATCTGCTACCTTAAATTAATATCATTGGTTAGCATGCTTGTTTAATTTTGGGATTTTTTTTTAAGCTATAAGATGTAATCTTTAAAAAAAATTCTGCTGACAGGTAGGAACGACATTAAATGGAAGTGCCTTTGTGTGAGCACTTTATAGAGATTTAATTGTTTGTATGTGCACTGTTGTTAAAAAAGAATTTTTAAGATACACAATTTTGAGACAACAAAATCTGACACCAGGTGGTGAGGCTGAATTTATGAAAGCAGTTGAAACTTTACACCACCTGCCCTGCCAGAGCTCAAGGGAAGAGTTTGCAAAAATCCACTCAGTAACACTGCACAAGCCTTATAAACTATTCTAAAAAAGCTTCTTAAAGAAATGTTTCCCTTCAGAACCCTAAAAACAAAATAGGATAAAACCTAGGCTAATGTGTTTCTTGCCCGCTTTACCGTTTTTCCTGAAGGAATTCAGAAGGACTTTGTAAAATTGAACTCACATATAAAATGGGTACAGGTCAAATGGTATTGCTTCGTAAAGGGAGGTCCAGAATGTTTAGCTGTAAATGCACTGGAGTCAGGTTCGAGGAGCAGCGAGGAGCACAGACTGCCTGGATTCGACTCCCAGAAATGCTCTCTACTATGTGCATGTCGTGGGCAGATTATTAAACCTGCCAGTGCCTCTGTTCCTTCATCTGTAAAATCGAACCAGTAGTATTCCTTATCTGGTTGTTTGGAGGATTAAATGAATGAATGTTTGTCTAGGGCTTGCAACAGTGTCTAGAACAAAGCACTGTAGAAGTGTTTTCTGCTCTCATCACCAAAATTATTGTGTCTAATAAATTGTTAATTGACTAGGGCTTTAATATCTCTGTGTAATAATTCATCATCATTTCAGATCCAATTTGTGTTGTGTGATAGTAGGCGATACTGCATTTCATACCTTGTCTTTTTTTAATAATGTTTACTAAACAAAATCAACTGTTAAAAGGCATTTAAGGGAAAAGCATAACTTACATTAGAGAAAATATTTAAAGTACTTGAGCAACCTCTAATTGTGTATAGTACATTAATTTTACATAATTCCAGTGGAATTAGTTCCTTACTATCTAATATACTTTTATAAATGCATGAGAGAGCTACTTAACCCTGGCTCAAAAAGTTCTTAAAAAATTTAGTACTCACCAGTATTTATTGATTTTAAAATTGTACATTGACATTTATAAAAACATCGTTCTCATGCTATCTCTTTTAAAATTTAGTTGAAATTTTGATTAATGTGTAGGTTTACCAATATTAAGTCAGAGTTTTTATTAGGTAGAAAGGAGAATAATATTGTGAAAAGGAGCTCAGTGTGAGTTCTTTAATTAATCAGTTATTAGAATTTGGTATTGAAGTTCACATGCAGAAAATAACTATGGTAATTGAATGTTGACACTTTTAATGAGCCAGATAGGTTGCTTATATAAATTTTGTTTTAGAAACATCTCAAATTGTTTAACTTGCATTTTAAATAGGAAAGTACCAAATAAATACATGGTAAAAATGTTTAAAATGTATTTTAAAATTCCATGGAAGTTAATGATCATTTTTTTCACGTTTTTTGTAGTACTGATTTTTCTTTAATAATAAAGTAGTTTTATAAAGCTTTTATATGACCATATAAAAATCTGATCTTTAGTATTTGAAAAAGCAAAAAAAAAAAAAAATTGAAGTGTTTTGGTAGTGTTTATTTTTTTCTGTATATAAAATGGAAATTGGATTTTTTTTTTTAGTGAACATATATTCATTGAATATTTGTTAAGCACATTTTATCTACTAGAAACTGTGGCAGTTCCTGGCTTTACACTGAAAAAACAAAGGTCATTTCTATATTCAAGTACCTAAATATCTATCATGGGAGATGGATGAAGCGAAAACGAGTATATGATTACAGACCTGGAAAAGTCTGATTAAAGAAAATGGAGCAATGCACCAAGGGGGCCTGAAGGATCTGCGCGATCTGCTTTTAGGGAATGACTTTTAAGCTGAGATCTCAAGGATGAGGAGCCCACCATATAGTCCTGTCACTCGTTCACTCGACAGATTCTTTTTTTTAGAACCCTATTTGTGTCTGTGTTAGTTGCTCGTCATACAGTAGAGAATGAAACGTCCTCAAACTTTGCCCTTGTAAAGCGTAAGGACTGGTGTGGGAGACAAACATTAAACACGTAGACAAATATCTTTAAGAGCTATGAGGAAAAGGAGAGGGTGTTTTGAGGGAGAAATTAATTTTGTGATCTGCTTTGAACTGACTTATGGGGAGGAATGCCTGTGTAGGTGGGAGAGAAACTCTGAAAGATAAGGAGTAGTTAGCAAAGGGAAGAGAGATATAATGGAAGTTTCTAAGGCCTTGATCTCCCATAGATGTTGATTGTTTTTATAATAAAATGGAAGGTTATAAGTGAGCTTTATTTTACCACTATTCACACTGTAAGGCAGATGGGGCTCAAAACAAATCTTGGTTTACAGAATTACTGTTGACATTGTGTGGGAAGATGTATTTCCTTGCCTTTAGGTGACAGAGATCAACATGAAATGAATGCAAAGTGGTTTTGTTGAATGTGTTATTATTGTGTGTTTGCTTATTATTTCTTTACTTTTTAATTTTAATGCTGGGCACTTGAAGGATCCTTGGATTAGTGGAAGGAAGTAAAAATCAGATCTCTGTAACACTTGGATGTTGCAGTGTTAAGAAAACCCATAGCAGAGCAAGAGGAGTTAAAAAGAAGCAGAAAGATGAGGGAATAAGATGGGAAGAGGGCTGGGCAGTTAGTTTTGGTTATGTGATTTTAAGGTCTTTGCATCTTCTTATTACTTCATAATTCAGTGCTTATATATGAAAATGTCTGCACTGATGAACTTTGAAACTTTTCTCCATCTGATTTGATCTTCTCTATAATTTTATCTTAAGCAGAATAAATTGGCCAAGTATCAATGTGGGAGGCTTGCTGAGAAATAGATGAGTAGTGCTCAGAAAAAAGCCCAGAAGAAAAATTCTCCACACATTCTGACGTTGTTTTCTATCAGTAAATCTTCTGAACACTGCCGAAGCTTATGCCAATTCCTTACCTTAAACATGTCAGAACACTTCAGAAGGAAAAGATAGATAGCTGTTTTTACCTATTTGTTTAGAAGTGACTTTAAAAAAACGTTAAAGGCTAAAAGCATCTAGATTGTATCAGTCCACACTGAGAGACAAGTAGAGATGGGATATTCCAAATCTTTAGGATTGTCAGTGTTTACGAAAGAGAACTAAAATAAAGCAGAACAAAAAGCCCATGTAGAAATGTTTTCTTTTTATTCCTCCCTTAGATAGCCAGAACAAATTTTTTTTTCTTTTAAGCCTAAATTGGAAACATGCGATTACAGTATTCTACTTTGTTCCTCGTGTTAGCAACCATTTTAAATGGCATTTGCCTTTCATGTGATTTTTTAAAAAAATACTAATGGTTCAATGAATTTGGGGTGATTGTAGATGATTATTTAGACAGGGCTTTTTGAGCCTATTTGATTACAATGAAATAATTTATCTATGTAGACTAAGTTGACAAAGTGTTGTTACTTTAGCAAAATGTTTTTCATTCTCCAAAGCAAAAATAAAGGTAAAATAAGTGTTATAAACATACTTTGGCTTCACGAAAGAATGATCTCCATTAAGGGAAATGGGTACAATAGTGTGTTTGACAACACTTTGTTTTGCACTCAGCCTTACAAATATGGATGACAACACTATTAACAGTGTCTTGTTTTAGATATCTATGCCAGCTGATTAGAAAGTGTCATCATGCATATCTTTTTCCCTTTGTGTACTGTTGCCAAAACTGTGCGTTGTCATAGTCTGTTGTTCTCTGCATTGTTCAACAGCAAATGGGCATGTACTCAACACAGTTACATTGCAAATGTATTTAAAATTCAAGTTCATGGTGCTTAAATGTAAAATGACAATTTCATATGTTTTACAGAAAACGCATGTTTCAGAAGAGATGGGTGAAATTTGATGGCCATAGCATTTCTTATTACAATAATGAGAAGGTAAGTTTACATTGTACAGTTTTCAAAGATTGCTTTATTCATACAATGTGTACTTCAGTAAACTAGGTGATGTTTGTTTTTTAAGAACTAGGTGAGTTGGATTATCACATCAAAAGAATTATAATAGGGTAAAACACTCTTTTCAATAATTTAACTTTTTATTAATAGTAAAATTGGAACTTTTAAAAGCCTTAGGTACCTAACAGTTACTTATGGAGGATCTTCTGCAGACTACAGAAATTGCTGTGAGTGATATACAGATGAATAAGAAAATGCCTTTATTCTAGATTGCAGTAAGGAATGTTTGCAAACGACACCACAGTCGAGAATGGCAAAGCAAGGAGGGGTTACTCTGTATTCTGGAAGGGCTTGTGGAAGAACCCAGGAAGTCTTCTTGCATGAGATTTCATGTGCCATGGGTCTTGAAGAAAGGAATGTTCATTCATAGAGAAATTAGAAGGAATAGGACTTGATGGCAGCGAGAACAGTGAGGTGCCCAGATGGGGAATCCATTTTAGTGTGCGTGTGGTTTTCTGTGACTGGGGAATAGAGTGTGCTAAGGAGACATGGGGAGATGAACCTGAGAAGGGTGTCTGGGGTTGGAAGTCACTGAAAATCTTGACAATTATGTGAGAGCGGTAACGATCCAGTCTTCAGGCAGTTGAATATCCATGACATGACACTGTTTTGATCAAGTCTGAAATATTTAGAAGGGAAGTGTCATCATATCTATAAATGTGTTTCAAAAGTTACCTATCTATGAATATATTTATTATATATTTATTTGTGCAAATGCATAGATAAAACAAAAACTGGAGATATTAACAGTTATCATATCTAAGTGGAGGGTATATAGGTGTTCATTGTACTAATCTTTCAATGTCTCAGTGTTTGAAAATTAATAAAAAGTTGAAACTAATAAATACAGCATATTTTAGTTAATTAAAGTCAGAAGTTTCATAGCCTTTACTATATATACCCTTTTAACATACTCATTTAACACTTAGGCACATTCTCTTATTTATAGTTTATAATCTAGCTTATTTTTCCATTATTTAGAGATTTCCACTGCTTGATATTGGTGATATTTATATTCCCATTCATATATTTTTTCTTCAGTACTGCAGGGCAGAAGAGTATATGCTTTTAGACCGAAAATAACACATGTTGCCTGCCTCTACACCAAGAATAATAGAAAGTTGAGAGCAGTGTTAACTGTTTGGCATTACTTTGCAGTGATCCAGATAGAGCGTCAAATAGGTTTAAACACACCTCTTGGAAGTTTGCAAGACACTGGGGTGAATAGTTTTTGATAGCTGATTTTCTGCTGTAGCTCCGGTGTTTAATTTGCTCGAATATTTGAATGTTGAGACAATTTCTCTGTCTAGGGTGGGTGCCCTGTGGTCTCTGTATCTGTTTCCAGCTGACCCCTAGTTTTCTGCAGCACCCATGCCTTTCTCTGCTTTGACTGAATGAGGACAAATATTCAGGAAGGAGACAGGCTTCCATGCCGTGAAGCTCTGTTGGTGGTGGTATCCTTATCACTGTCCAGGGGAAAGAATTTGTAGTATCTGTGTCCAGCTGGGCTCTCTCTGTCCTTTCGAAGCTCACCTCAAATGCGGTGAGGGGATGAGTGCCTATCATATTTTTAAATGTTGATGCAATAAAAATGATGCAACCTCAGCCTAGGAGCAGTCATAGCTGCTGTGTTAGCTAGGTGTGTGGTTTTAGTGGTCACGTACACTGAGCAGGTGGCTCTTTAATGTTTAAATGTGCACTAGAAGAGCATGTCGTTGGGCTTTCAGGAGGCAGTGTGCAGAGCTGACTGTTTCCCTGGTTTTCTTCCACTTTCCTCAGCGCTGTTCAATCATGTCTCTGCAAGGACTTTTCATTGTATTACTGAAAATGGCAACGTCCCAATAGCCTTGATATCTTATCACCTGCCAAGAAATCTAGCTCACCCCCCATTTTACTCAGCTGTGGGCAGAATTGCCCTGTGGTCGTTTCATTGTCTGAAAGTGGTAGATAAATGACAAACTTGACCTAGATATCTGTGTGTTACAGGCTCAAGGGATGCTTTAAAACTTCTTTTCTTAAAGAAAATTTTACAGTCTGAAAAAGATAGTCATTTTGAGCTTATTGGCATTGAGATTTTTTCCCCCCATATTGTCTTTATCATGCGTGTTGTTAGAAGAGACATGTAAAATCAACTCTACAGTGTTAGAAATTATGAGATTTATCTTCTAATTATCTCATGATAGATGATAAATGAGCCATTAGAGAAACTACCACTTCCTGAGGTTAAAGTGACACAGTATTTAGCTTGTTCAGTACATTTTGATCATTTCTGGAGAATTATTTTTCTATTATTATTCTATAAGTATTTGTTTAATTTTACTATTATAGGTGGGTAGGTGAGTTGTTATTTTTCAAAGACTTGTTTTTTAATCTCTTTAAAGAGATCTAGAAGGAGGAAAAAATATCTTTTTACATTCCCATTTCTTTTTCTACAATGCTACTTGAGTTTTTTCTACTGAAAAAAATGGTCAGTGGTAACATTTTATTCAACAAACAGCTGATTATCTCACTGGAAATATAATTTTATAAGCTCTTTTAATTCTTAGGCAAACTAAAATTTGCAAATGGCTTCCCTCAGGGATAAAGTATAAATGTTTTTGGCGACATTCTAGATTTTTGACTGTTTAGTCTCAGCCACCTTCAGCCAGAGGGGCCCTTGCACCGTCCCCAGGGGTGCTGCGCCCCCCCCCCCAGCCTCCGGCTGCCCTGTGGTGAGGAGACATTCTCACCCTCCTCTCGTTCCTAGAGCCCGTCGTGATCTAGTGGTGCCACTGTAATCCACCTGCATTTATCGGGCTTCCTTTGTCAAGCCAGTCATTTCGTTTGTTTCTTTGCAGTGACCTTTTTCAATTGTCTGTACACACTGTGGGAAACTGGAGCATGGCTTTTCCTTTGTTTTCATCTCCACGTTTTTCTCTCGTTCCTCTTAACTTTCCTTGCCATCACCATCCATCAAAATCCTATACAAACTTCAAGACCCATCTTTTTATTCTCCCTTGAGAATCTTTTATTTTCTCCAGCTATGACATATGAACAACAAGATGCGAGAAACGTTAGAGGGAAAATAAGTTGAAAGTCGGGAGGCTGATCAGGAGCGCGTGCAGTAACTCAGGCATTCACTCGCCAGGTGTCGGCCACATAGGCCAGTGCCAGTGTTCCGAGAAGAACTTTGGGAAAATATTAAAAATGAGCTGTCGGAGTTTGGTGTAATTGTACTTGATTGGACATGGAATTCATTTATTTAGAAAATAGTTATGCAATACTGATTTTGTGAAAGATGGTTAGGAAAATAGACACGTGACCCCAAAATGTGTGTGGAGAGACAGTATTCATCAAATGATCACACAGTAAATACAAAAATCTTCATTTAAATTATATTTAGTGATTGTTATAAAGGAGAAGTACAGGTTGCTAGTAGCTTAAGTTAGGTTCATCTGCCTGGGTAGGAATGAAGGACTGAGAGAAGCAGCTAGTCAGAGAGGCTTTCTTCAGGAGCATATAGTACGCTGGAATGTGAAAGCTGCAGAGGCATCTTTAACTATGTGAAGTTAGGTATAAAAAACATTCTTTACAAAATAAGTCAGAAAAGTTAAGAACCATATGATTTTACTTATGTGGGATATAAAACTGAAAGTAACAAATGAATAAACAAGACAAAAACTCATAGACATGCAACAGGATGGTGGTTACTAGAAGGAACAGGGGTGGGGTGGGGTGAACATAAAGGATAAAGGAGGTACAATATATGGTGACAGAAGATGATTTTTCTTTGGTACACAATGAAATATACAGATGACATATCATATAATTATATACTTGAAACCTATATAATTTTATTAACCAATGTTACCCCAATGCATTTAATTTAGAAAATATTTTTTAAAATCATTGCTTGCAGGACAAATAGTTTGCAAAGACCCTAGTTTGAGCAGAGACACGACATGTCTAGGGGACTTCAAGAAGGTTTATGTGACTGGAGAGAGTCAGGCAGTGGCAAAGAACAAGTTGACACTAGCCAAGGGGAGAGACCTAGGTTACGTGGGTGCAAAAGGTCAGCAAAGGGCAAAGACTGTTATATTTAAGACTTATTTGACTAGAAGACTAAAGTTTTAATGGGCAGATATAGAGGAAAAGCATGTTTTCAGGAGATGAGTTTTAAAGTTGAGGTGCTGATGGGACAGTTATGTGCACAGTTGATGGCTTCAAGTATGTGGCTGGGGTTGACTGAAATGGATAAGGGAGGGAGGGAGGAGGGGTTTTAGAATTCTCTGCATAAAATTAGTAGTTGAAATAGCAAGCAAGGAATTTTTTTCCATAGGGAGGGAAGATGAAAACAACGGAAAAGAACGAGAAGAATAAGATGCTTTGTAATTAGTCATTTCTCGACATCCTTCTCCTTTTTCTGTGGGGTTGCCCACTCATCTTCCTAAATCACAGCTCTAACATCATTTTAGTGTTGGCTGCCTGAGAGAACATAGGAAAGGCTTTGTAGCATTGGTATTTCAGATACTATTAAAGGAATGGGTAGGATTTTGATGGATGCACAAAGAGATCAGAGGTTGGAGCAGAGGCTGTGGAAGAGAAGAAACTTCAAAGAACTAAGGAAATTCCATGATAGTATAGTGTATCTTGTCCACTAGCAGGGGATAAACGTCCCGGTGGAATGCCACGTTGCTGACAGTGACTGGCCCTTACCTGACTGTCCCTTACATATCTGCTATGTATGGCAGTTTTCTGACGGGAAGAATATGAACTTGGCACTTGTTCTTTGCCTGGAAAGGTTTAGGACATTCTTTTCCCTGAATTTTCTTTCCAGCATAGGGCCCAGTCAACACTATACCCTTAGCAAATAGCTGAACTTCTGGGGTAGTCAATATGCCAAATGGTTTAGGAGGGTCCAGGAAAATGAAGGAAGTTACCAAGAATCTTAAAAATGACCTTCCTCTGAGCAAAATTATGATCTGCATATATTCTTTGCAAACAGCCATGTCCATCTTTTTTCACTGAGGAATAAAAAGTAGAGTGATGCTGTTGTGAGATTAAGATCATCATCATCATCAGAGCATTGAGTAACACGGATAATTGATACAATTCAATAGTCTGGTTTCTTAGATATATTCTTGTTGTGCATAAGGTGTAAGAGCAGTTATTTTGAAGTGGATCACTTACAGTACCTGCTATGACCAGCAGATGCCTGCAAACACCATAAAATCATTTTGACCAGATTGTTTTAAAGAACATGCTGCTGTTTTTTTTTTTGGCTGGTTTAGTATGATTGTTTGTATTTGATTTTTTGCCTTTTAATTCCAGATGAAGAGAATATTGACATTTTACTTGAAAGGAGCATTTATATTTTCTTTTCTGAGGGTATTAAGTGTGTGTGAGCTTATATGTATATACTGTATGTAAGTTGTTTAAAAAAATTAAATTGAAATCATGAAAGAGAAGCACTTGTAAATGTTAAGCCTTTTTTTCCCAATAAGATCAAGAGAATTTCATTTTAATGTGTTTTCTTTTGTGTATCTTTTTCTCTAACCAATACAGGAGAAGTATTCAAAAGGAATGATCCCCCTTTCTGCTATATCCACAGTACGAGTTCAAGGAGACAACAAATTTGAGGTTGTTACAACACAAAGAACTTTTGTTTTTAGAGTGGAAAAAGAAGGTAAGGTTATTTCTTTGTTCCTATAAAAACACTTGCAGACATTCATGTATTTCTGACCGTTCAGAAGATTAATAAACCTGTTAAGCTAGAAATGTCAAGAAATCTTTAAATCTGTCACTTTTAGATAATGTACATTATATATTAGTGTTTTGACTGCCATAAACAAGTGGACAAGTCATTGTTGAATATTCTTGCTTGCAACTAATAGTTAGAGAGAATCTGCTAAGTGTCAAGGACTCTTCTAAATTCTGGCCACACATCAGTGGAAAACACAGACAAACATCTCTGCTCTTACGGAGCTCACCTTTTAGCTGTTGTTTTGATGATGCAAAACAGTTACTTGGTATGCAAAATTGGTCTTCCTAACTATGAAAAGGCTGGTTTTATGGGAGTTTCTGGGGCAGGTTGTAACTGAACACACAGATGCAGTAATCATTCTCACATAGATTTTGGAGCATCTTTTCTTTTTCTTGAATTTTTTCACCTGCAACATCTGCTAAAGGTCACTTGATGGTGAAAATTGATCTAAAGATGGTTTGAGGATGCAGTGTAAACTTTTAAAGTTTCTCAGTCTTTTAGGGTGGGGAGAGGGAGGGAGACCAGGGCAGTTAAAAGTTTTCTATGGTGTATTTTGATTGACTGCCAATAGTGTAGTTAGGATAAAATGTACTATTTTTAAATAATATAGGTAAGATTGTCTTCATTAATTAAATAGGATTTTAAGTTATTTTAAAGCTCAGTTTTAGTATAGATTATAACAACATGATTTTTGAAAGTACTTTTACTTCCTAGTACCTAATTATTTGAGTAATGGTGATACGGAAAACTTACTGAATTACTTGCTGTGAGCCAGATAATCTGAATGCTTCATTTTCACAATAGTTTTACAAGGTTTGTAGGTAATACAGTTATTATTCCATTTTACACATATGAGCATTCACCTTTATAAACTACAACAATATTAAGTGTTATGGGACAATGTTTATCTTTTTTAAACTGCCACGTTCCTAGAACATATGCATGGGCATGGCCCATAGAAAACATCAGTAAACATTGTCTGTTCCTGAAAGCTTCCTATATTGCTTGGGACGATGAGTGAGTGAGTACGTCCCAGCTGCTTTTGACCCTGGGGTAGCCTTTGTCAAACTGAATTACTACCCCACTTGTGGAATCAACTTAGTGGTTTCTGACAGCATCAAAAGAAAAAAGAGTCCCTCCAAACAAAACCACAAACATAAACAAGAATAAGAAATAAGAATAAGAAGTACATCATTTCTAGTAAGTATTGTATCGTGAGACTCCCTGATGCACATGTTGCACACGTGGAACGTGAGAAGTGTTTCTCATTTGCTATCCACATATGTGGCGAGCATTAGCCTAGAGCAGGGCTTGACACAAGATGTCCTGCAGCCCAAATCTGGCTCTCTGCTGGTTTTTGTAAGTGAAATCTTACTAAGTTACAACCACCCTTTTTCACTGATATCTCATTTTATGGCTGTTTTCTGTCTCCATGACAGTGTTGAGTAGTTGCGGCACAGACTGCACGGTTAGGAAGCCCTAAGATAAATGCTGTCTGGCCCTTTACAGAAGGAAAGTTTCCAGCCCCTCATGTAGAGCATCTCATGTAGACTTGCCTGTGTGAGAAGCTACTTTTTGTGATTCCCCACCTAAAAGTCAGAAAGATGTGCATACTTGATGTGGAACTTGTCTTCAAAATCAGTTTTCTCTTAGGCTAGTTCTTGAAACACATGGCATTGCTCCCCTTGACTGGCTGTCCTGGTGACGGTCCCTTCTGCTCTGGTGGCCACTCCCCCAGAGGTGCTGCCTGTTCCTTTGAGGTGCTTCTCACCTTGCCCTGGGCCTCTCACTGTGAACTTCACATGAGCCACGTGGCCTGCATTTTAAGATGGACATACTATGTAAAGTTTCCAAATTCTGTGAAAATCTGCTTAGCCCTATTTACTTGCTGCAGTTAAAAGTTAGATGCACATTTTATTTAAGTAGAGTGGATCCACCCACACATTGTTTAAAAGCCCCATGTTTATAATTGACCATTAAATCCTTCTGTGATAAGTAGTTCATCTCTGTGATGTCAACTTAGTATGAGAATTTCGTTAACTTGGCTGTCATTTATTAAATAAGTCTTAAATCTTTAGGTTTTGAATGCATGAAAATACTGCTGTGGTGAAAAGGGAGACTGTTCACATGGGATTACTGAATATGTTATTTTCATTGAAAACCATTTTTACATACTAACTACTCACATTTTAATTTTTTTAATTTTAAAAATATTTTATTTATTTTTAAGGAGGGGGAAAAGAGAGAAAAGAGAGGGAGAGAAACATAAATGTGTGGTTGCCTCTCGCACGCCCCCTACTGGGGAGCTGGCCAACCCAGGTACGTGTCCTGACTGGGAATCGAACCAGTGACCCTTGGGTTCACAGGCCAGCATGCAATCCATTGAGCCACACCAGCCAGGGCACAACTCACATTTTTAAAGATACATGGATGTAGAGATGTGTATGTATATGTATACATATATGTAGATGGTATATGTGTGTCCATATATTTAGTATGGAACTTTCAACAAGATGCAAAATATATTTTATTAAGAGTTTTTTCCTTCTGTGTATATATCTGATTATTTTTTATTTTGTGGGGACTTGAGAAATCAATCATATGAAATATTTGACTTAATGAACTTCAAGCCAAATTAAACTTTGCTTCAACCTATTCCTCATACAAGACCAAAGTATAGAACAGAAAGGGAAATGCTTTCATATTCTAACAGAGATGATGTCTTCATTTTTGGCAGACAGGTTCTGAATGACCTGCATATGATAGCTACCCTTTTTCTCTCCTGAAACCAGTATCACTATTTCCAAACTGCTACGTAGCCTTCTGCTAAGACAGGATTACACTCTGGCATCTTTACCCCACACATTTACAAAGGCTTCAGTCCTCCTAGGTTTCCTAGTGCAATATTGTCATTCTCTTAGTTTAAAGTGAATTATATTGAAATAACGTTTTAAAAATGCTCTTCCTCATATATAAAATTTAGTCTGATTCCCTTTGTCCTCAAGCAGAGCGATTAGGACTGGTTATAACAGTAATGCTCTCTTCATTTAGTCTGTGTTCCCTTGCCACCTGTGGTCACACATACAGATGTGATACTTTGAAAAGCAGGTGATGTTTGAGTGGGCAGTTCTCATAGTTAAAAGAGGGCTTGAGAATTCTGAGTGGTCGTTCCCATTCCAAGGCCATTTTTGGCACCGGCTCTCAGTGGCAGGTCCCATGTTCCTATCCACCATAGCAAATTCTAGACTCCTGGGACACAGGCACGTTGAGCCATGTTTCTTGAAAATATCGTCCAACCCTCCAGTGGCAGCTGTGATACTGGAAAGCTTTTCTTTTTCTTTTTAAAGAACACTTGGGATAAAAAACATAAATTCCCCCTAGTTGTTTTGGGCAAGCAAACTTACATGTTTTTAAATTGTCAGTGTTTTAGAAGCAAGGCATGGGACAGTTACTACCTGGAGGGAGAGCCAGGGGCATTAAAAGTTCTCTGCTCTGTCTTTTGAGAGACCTCTCTTAGTATAAGAGGCCACAAGCTGTTGAGTTGCCTCTCTCTTTTTCTCTCGCATACATCACATCCAGTCCCTCAGCGAATCTTAACCATTCACTTTGGAAATACGTCCGTATTCAGACCATTCTCAGCACCTCCAGCATTGCCACTCTACTATAAGCCACCACATCTGTCTGGATTATTGTAATACCTCCCTGGATGGGCTAGAGTCGTATTTTCACTGCAGCTGTCAGAGTGGTCATGCAACAAGAAAGTCAGGTCATGCCAGGCCGCTTCAGGTGCTCCACTGTCTTTCTGTCTCACCGAGAGGGAAGCACTGAGGATGTCCAGAAGTCCCTGCATGGTCCGGCCCTGGTTTCTCTGTCCCTGTCGCGTCTGTGCTCTCCCTCACTCACTGCATTTCAACTGCAGGGGCCTCTTGTTTTGTGAACTTGCCAAACCTGCTATTGCCTTGGAGCCTTAACACTTGCTGCCTTTTTTTTTTTTTTTAATCCTGGAGTATTCTTCCTCCAGCAGCCCTCCTGACTTGCTCTGTTACTCCCCCCTTTCAGGGTTTTGCTCAACCATCACCTTCCTAGGCTTTTTTCTGTTACCCTATATAAAGTAACACTTACTGTGTCCCTCATCTTGTTCTTTATTTTATCCTATTGTACTTGTCACTGTGCTGTATACTTTTCTGCATTTTATTGCCTGCCTCTTTTCACAAGAATGTAATGTAAGCTCAGGAGAGTAAGGGTGGATCCATCCTGTTCACTCTTGAGTTCTCATATTTAGAACAGATCTTGGAATATAGTAGGCATTCAGTAAATATTTGTATGGATGAATGGTTACTGATTTCAAGAACAACGCTGGTGTGCAACACTTCCTTCTCTAAAATCGATCATGGATTACATAGTGGGATTTTTAATATTGTATTATCATATCAGATTATAGCACATCAAAAGTAAGGGTCCATCTAACTTGGTTAGATTCTGTTATTAATTTGTCACACAGCCCTTGCCTAGTAATACCTAGTGTAATCAATCCTTCGATACTAGTATTTATGCCTACTACTAAATCCAGTAGGTCAGAGAATATTAAGGCTGTCCTGTTGATTTTTTTAAAAATTTCCTTTTTTGAGTCTTATACCATCGTTGGCATTGCTGAACACCCCAAAGAACTAATTTGGGGCTTGAGGGGGTTGCTGTTATCTTTTATTTACATTCTAGCATAATTACAAGAAAGTGGCATTTTTGTTTCTTGCTCCCTTTTGTTTTCTTTCTCCAAAACCTAAAATGTTCTACTTTAAGCAAAACCATATCTAGGTCAGAACATGTTCTCAGGAGGAATGGTGTGTAGACACTCAATAATTATTTGTTATTGGAAAGAATAAAAGTACCTTGGCGTGAAGAGCCAGCAAAAGCTAGCATAGCATCTACCTTTGCCCAAGACACTTTGAGGAAAAAATTATTATTTGTTTTGGAATGTTGTGACGTATCAAAGCATATTTCCCTTGTCTAAGGATGCACGCATTGTATTGCCAAGTACCAAATGCAGCTTGTAATCTATTTTATTGTTTGAATTCTCTGTATCATTGTTTATCTCCATTGGCATAGGTTATTAAGAATAAGATGAATGTTAACATTAATTCTCAGTCGTCTTCATGAGTGTTTACTTCCTATTAGTTGATGAGGCTCTTAGGAACTAAATAATTCTTTTAGGCTATAAGGAAACCATTTGCTGAGATGCAGCTTCAATATGCTTAGGTCCAACAGATGCAATTGCCTGTTTCAGATTATTTCCAGACACTGAGATCTATGCTAATAGTAATCTAGAAGGCGCAAGCACTTTAAAAGTACATAAAATTATAGCCAGCATAAAATTATAGCCAACATTGTAAACTCTGATTTATGTGGATTAACACAAACAAACAAACAAACAAGCGAACAGAAAACATTCCATACTTACTTGGCAGGAAAATCATGTGTGAAACTAATGATCACAAGTAATAACTAAGTTAAGTGGAAGGTCTGTTGTTGTCACTGAAAATGTAATAAATTATCATAATGCAGTCTGGGTCTGTTTATGTAGATGTAAAATACAGAGAAACTGCTGCATGTTGACATGGACTTAGTAACTTGAATTTTTATGTCTTTGAGTTTATAAAATGATGCTGGGGAAGTTCAGTAAATATTTTGTCCTGATATGTAGGGACAAGCATTAGTATCTGGGGATTATGTAATACTTGCAATAGACATTGTTGAGTGAGTTTTTAATAAATACTTTGACTATGATCATTAAAGATACAACTATTTATAGTAGTTTTTAAGATGAGCAAGCATGAAGATAATTTTAAAATTAAAACATATTATGAAATAACTGATTTTAGTAGTTTTGAAGGTGAGCAAATATGAAGAGATTTTAAAGCTAAGACTTATATTAAGACATAACTTTGGATTCATGTTTTAATGTGAGCATATAAGTCTGATATGGAAACTTATTTCCATTTACAATGAAGTTATTCTGGGCAGACCCCTCTTAAAAGGATTTGAATTACTGTTTGATTTCCCAGGCTTTGTGAAAGAATATCTTTTGCCTTCTTCAAAATTTTTCCTACCTGGAATTCACTGTTTGTTTTTTCCTTTTTTCATTGATAGCCACTGCTCCATCTTTTTTATTTATTTATTTTTTTGGTGACCCATTTTCCAGCCTCATAGATAAGTTGTAATTCAAGGTTTATCTGTTTCTTTATTTACATTAAACACTTATCCACTTCTATGGATCTTCCTTTTCTTGTATAAGTTAACATTTGTTTACATGTTGCTGTCAGCCTTCCTAGATGCTCATGCTAGGATACTGAGAACCTGAGGTAGTTCTTTTAATAAAATGGAACTTTCTGCCTTCTTTGTCGAATCAATATATGACACCAAGATAACTTTTTCTGAGTAATATAATTTTTTTGTGAACACCTGTCATAGATACTCAGAGCCTCAGCTACTTTTAACACCTCTTAATATCGTGACTTTTTGTCTGTTCTTTTGTTACCATTTTCATTGTACTGTTAAGTCTCTCTCACCTTATTCCTGAATCTCCAAGCTTCCTTTTTTGTCTACCTATTAACATCCTAATCATGTCCCTTCCATGCTAAGAATCCTGAAATGGTTTACCTTTGCATCTGTAATAAAGACAAAATTCCTTACACAGGTACTGGAGAATCTCTAGTCCCATTTCCTATTATTTCCTTGTGAATTTAAAATTATAACTATGTTCATCCATCAGTTAGTCCTTAAACAGATGCTGTTTTTTTCTGTCTTTGTTCTTGTGTTATCCTCTGCCTGCTTAGAGTTATAAAGTTCTGCTTTTCCCTCTCCTTTCCCAAACACCAGTTCTTTTTAATAATTTTTAAAATTTTTCAATTACAGTTGACATACATTATTATACTGTTTCTGGTGTATACCCCAGTAATTAGACATCATACAACTTACTAAGTGATGATCCTGATAAATTTTGTACCCATCTGACATCATACATAGTTATTAGAATATTATTGACTATATTTCCTGTACTGTACTTTACATCCCCATGACTGTTCTGTAACAGCCAATTTGTACTAATTAATCCCTTCACCTTTTTCACCCATCCTCTCCAGCCCCCACCCGTCTGGCCACCATCAAAATATCCTCTCCATTTGTGAGTCTGTTTCTGTTAGTTTATTTTGTTTTTCAGATTTAATTGTTGATAGATACATATTTATTGCCATTTTATTGTTCATGTTTTTATCTTTTAACTTTTCATGTAATATTGGTTTGGTGGTGATGAACTCTCTTAGCTTTTTCTTCTCTGGGAACCTCTTTATATATCTTTTAATTCTAAATGATCGCTTTGCTGGGTAGAGTAATCTTGGTTGTAGGTCCTTTCTTTGTATCACTCTGAGTATTTCTTGCCAGTACCTGCTAGCCTGCAAAGTTTCTGTTGAGAAATCAGCTGTCAGTCTTATGGAAGCTCCCTTGTAGGTAATGAACTGTTTTTTTCTTGCTGCTTTTAAGATTCTCTTCTTGCCTTTAACCTTTTGAATTTTAATTATGATGTGTGTTGGTGTGGGCCTCTTTGGGCTCATTTTGTTTGGGACTGTGAGCTTCCTGGACTTTTATGTCTATTTCTTCTTCATGTTCGGGAAGTTTTCTGTCAATAGTTTTTCAAATAGATTTTCAAGTTCTTGCTCTCTCTCTTCTCCTTCCAGCACTTTCATGATGTGAATGTTGGTACAATTGAAGTTCTCCTAGAGGCTCCTTACACTGTCTCAATTTTTGGATTTTTTTTCTCTGCTGTTCTCATCTGATGTTTTTTGCTTCCTTATATTCCAAATTGCTGATTTGATTCTCAGCTTCATTTACTCTGGTATTGATTTGCTATAAATTATTATTCACTTGAGTTAATGTATACTTCATTTATGACTGGTTCTTTTTTGTGGTTTCCATGTCCTTTTTTATGCTGTTGAAGTTCTCCTTAAGTTAGTTGAGCATCCTTATAACCAGTGTTTTGAACACTGGTTATAGGTTGCTAGTCTCCATTCTGCTTGGTTCTTTTTTTTGAGTTTTGTTCTGTTCTTTCATGTGGGACATGTTTCTTTGTTGCCTCATTTTGGCAGCCTCCCTGTTTGTTTCTGTGTTTGCTTCTATGTATTAGGTAGAGCTGCTATGTTTCCTGGGCTTTTCAAACCTCAGTTTTGCCTTTTTGATTGCTTTTCATTCTCTAGTCTTGTCGCAAATACCTCTTCTTTTCATAATGCCAGCACCAATTGTCTGAGAGTTAAAACATTTGATTCTCTTAATTTCAATACTAACTTACTTCATACCCTTCAGCAAATCACTTACCTTCATTCAATTGACTTTATTATTTTATACCATTTGTATAACACTTTTGCATTCTGTGTTCCATTTTGTGTTCATATCTGACTTGGCTTATAGCTTTGATTGCTCTTTGAGGATGAGATCCAATTCTTGTGCCCATAACAGTGTTTACATATGAAGGTCACTTAGTTTTTGTGGAGAAGTGAGAGGCCCAAATTTTAATTCACCAAATGAGATGCTATTGTTAATGACTGTGTGGAGAATGGAATGGATAAATGAATATCAAGGCAACATACTGTTAAACTGAGTATATTCTAAGTGACAGAAAGGAAGATTTTTCTGGGCATTTGAGTAACTTAATTGCCAAGTACAATATTTTAACTGGTCACATTGTTACTTTCTTCTATTAAAAGAGAAAAATCCAATCTCATGAATAATTCTAAAGAGTGCTTTGAAACATGAACATGGAAACAGCTCCCCCATGGGTCTTTTTTTAAAAAGAGTGATTCTGACTCATCATATTTGGAGTGGGGTCTGAGATTTTGCATATCTAACAAGCTCCTAGGTGGGGCCAGTGTTATTTACAGGACAACAGGGCAGTGTGTGTGATTCCCTTTTCCTTACGGAATTGGGCTCTTGGGCCTGCCTGCAGTAGTAGTGAGAGTGTGGGTGTGGGAAAGGATCTTTGAATTGTCTGTTGTGGAGAGAGTAGAGCCCTTGTCCATGTTTATTTGTGCATGTAATTTATCTAAGTAAGGATAGATGTATTTTCCCCTTCTTTATTTTCAGAGGAGAGAAATGACTGGATGAGCATACTATTAAATGCACTGAAATTGCAGTCTCCCTCGCAGTCTCCAGCAGTTGCTGCACCTGATAAATGTGGATATCTTGAACTGAGAGGGTATAAAGCCAAAATTTTTACTGTGTTAAGTGGAAGCAATGTGTGGCTTTGCAAAAACGAACAGGTAAGCTGTGTTACAGCAATTGCAAATTGTAGTTCCTTGATTACTTTAGCAACTGTGCTTTGTTAGACTCATTAATGTTTTTACTTGTAGTCTTGATTTTGCCTTGAGTACTACACTGAATAGAACAAAGGGAGTTGTTTTGTTGAATTTTCTCAGTTATTCAGTAGCAAGAAAGTAATCTATATCAGATTTGAGGGTAGACATCACCTTTTTAAGGGGCTGAGGAAGTTGAATCATTGAAAATAATTTTTGAAATGTGTTCCTTAGCTTAAGTAACATTATAAAGCTACATGAGAGAATAATTAAGAACAAATTCAGTATCACAGCTGTTGATTAAATAGGCCCAATTCTGCGCCTGTTGTGTTTCTTTCTTTTTATTTTTTGTGACTTTGTGACAGAAAATTACAGAGTAAGCACATATTTTTCTTGAGTTTACAGCATTTTAGCTTTTTTTTAAACATGTTATTTACTAGTAGCAGAATAATTTACTAGAGGCAAGTGATTGATATACACATATTCACACACATGCACATATACACATATCACATATATATAAAATAGGCTTAACTTGTTGACTTGTTGAATTTAGTTAATATAGGAGAACTCAATAGAAAATGTAAATATTTTGAGGAGAAATTAAAATTTTAACAAATTTTGTTAACTTTGATTGCATAGACATCTCTTTCTGTAACATATCCTGATCTTAAGATGTATAAGAAAATTCTTTTGTTACCCCCTTTTGGAGATTAATTCTTATATAACTTTTCAGTTTAGAATATATTAAATGCTTAGAAATTATTTGTGGAATTAAATGGCGTGCTTTGGATAGCCGATCTAAAATGAACTCATTTTATACATTATAATGGGTTATGATATGGTGAAATATGATGTTATTTTTATAACAAAACTAGAGATATCAACTCAAAACAAACAACAGTAGTTTCAAAAAAATTGATAGATCTTTATACAAGGCATCTCTGAACTTCAGTGTAAACTTATTCATTACCTTTTTTTTGGGTAAGATTTCTTAGCCAGTTAACTGGGGACAGCCTCAATTGAGCCCTGTTGGCATATTAATAACTTGGATTGTTAGCATATTCTTCAAAAATAGAGATGTATAGCTTCCTAATGTGTATGAACTCCATATGAACATTTTTAGTTTGTGAGGTAAGATGATTAAAACTTTTCTTGGAATGGAGATTAAAAATGCTTAATTTGTGTGTATCAGTATGGAAGTGACTCTGACAAATGGATACCACAAATTAATTGAGGTATTCATCTTTTACTTGCACAGACCTGATGAGCTTCAAATTATTAGTATAATCAGTTATATTAGATTAATAAGTTAGATTATTTGAGTTTGTTATTCTCTAAAAGTAGAGTGTTTTTAAGGTTTTATTAATATTTTCTGATTAGTAGGAAGTTATGAAATTTTTGCTTAACATTAGTAATTGAGCATAAAATGGACAACAATGACTATCATTTGTTTTTAAAAAGTTTTTATTTATTGATTTTAGAGAGGAGGGGAGGAAAGAGAGAGAGTGAGAGAAACATCAATTTTATTGTTCCACCTACAACCTTGGCATATCAGGACAGCACTCTAACCAACTGCGCTACCTGGCTGGGCTTGACTACCGTTTGTTGAGTACCAGCTACTGTGCTAATTAATTTATAGACATTCACTTTAGTCTTCCCCACAAATGTAGGGGAAGATATTCTTATTCATGTTTTATAGATGAGAATTAAGTAACTTGTTTAAGGATTACAGTTCATTATGCAGAATTTAATTTAAAACCAGAACTTCGTAACTCTAAGCCAAGCTTCTTAGCTGCTATACCAGACTGTCTTTTGTAAGTGTATTTTGAAAAGGAAATATGTGGCCTGTGACCTTTTAGAAATAGACTAAGATCCTTTCCTTGAATAATTTAGTTGCCTAGAAGGTTCACAGTGTTCATTCAATAAACACTATACCTTGTCCGACACTAAAAATGATGCACTTACTGGAGGACCCAAATTTTCCAGGAGGAGAAGTCAGAAAAGACCAGTGTTTCTGGTAGATGGTGAGCTCAGTACTCTGTTAGACTTGTGTAGGAGTTACAGAGAAGTGTAAAACATGGGCACCTAATGATGTCTGAAATTGGAGCACTTCTATGTACACATAGTAAATACACTCACCTTAAAATTAGAGCATTAAAATGGGCCCCTCCTCAGCTTTTGAGAAGTAAACCTATTTTTTGATGTATGCATATTTCAAGTCCTTTTTAGTGTATTAACATGCATCTATATATTATATATATACACACACACTTCAAAAGTGCATGCTATTGTTCATATATGTGTTCTTTTAAAAAATTGCATCATATTAATGATATTGTGTGGAGCCAGGTCTTAAGGGACTTGGTCTAAAGAACTAGCTGGCTGAAGACTGGATGGATAAATTAAGGGAGGCCCTCTATGTTTAGGCCCTGACATATCATTCCAATTTTATTTATTTTTACATCCCAGTGCACATTCTTCCAGAGGTAAGTTGCCCATTGGTTTGCTCATATGGTTTAGCAGATCGTGTGAAGAATTTGGGTGACATGCTAAATAAGGAGCCTTTCTCCTGAATGCAGAGGGCTTTAAGCTAGTGTTTAGGAAAAGCGCTAAAAGATAACAAAATAGTTTATTCAACCTCTAAGTTTTATACACGCACTATCTAAAGGATGATGGACAAAATCTCATCATAAAAATGTAAGAGGTGTTAGATTTAAACCTCTGTATCTTAATTTGTATTGGCTCTAATTCAGTTCTTTGCATCCAAGCTTAATTATTTTAATTTTAAAAAATTTTAAATCAGTGAATTTATTGTTCATATAATTTATAATGTAACTAGAATAATAAAGAAAGGTGACCTACATCACCCTAACATATGAACCATTGTTAATTTTCTTCCCTCTATTTGTACATAGCTTTACTAATTTACTTTGGAGGTGACTGAGAGAGTAAACAGACAGCAGAGAGAGGTGTAAGGGCAGGTGTTGCAGCTTATGTTGAGGAGATACAATAAAAGAAACTTGGGAGCACATTCAGAACAAAGAAGATTGGACTGGGTGGTAGCAGTTCTGGGTTTTCCATCTTGCTCTGCTATTAACTGGCTCAGGTAATTAAGTTAGTCTCCTTAGGTTGAAATGGCATCATCTGAAGAAGAGAGAGAGATTTCTGTCTCTAAGGCCATTTTTTAAGTTGCATATTACAATTCCAGATATCTGGACTCATTAGACCCCATTGACTTAGAATTTCTGGAGATGATGTACTGAAATCTGCATTTGTAAAAAGCATCTTGGTGATTTAGTGTTAGGACAGCCCAAAACCACAGCCAGGAAAACACTGCTTTAAGGTTTTTCTTCTGTAGGAACTATTAGCATCCAGGTAAAGTGAACAAGGTATTTTGGGAGCTGGAAAATGTGTAAAAATAGCCTTCCACAAGGTTGGGTCCTTCTTTATTTCGATATCCGTTACATTGGGGTTGCTATACTTCTTTTTGTGATTATTTCATTTGTAAGCATATCTTTTTCTTGATTGTACATTTTAAAATGTGTACATTTAAGTAGGAAGTTAAGAAAATCACTATTAGTGGTAATAAAACATTTTGATGAACTGTGACTAATAAATTGTATATGTTCTAAACTATAGCTACTGAGTTTCTGTCTTTTGCTAAAATCTTAATTTTATATAAATTTTCATTTTTCAGCTTATACGTCCTGTTTCATTTTGTTTTTTCTTCACACAGACTTTTGTTACTGGAGAATGCACTATTGGAGAAATTAAAACTCCATTTGCAAAGTCAGCATAAAAGAAAGTAAAACTGCTATATGCCTTAAGTTCCTTTAACTCTGTGTATGCCTGGAAATGTCCTTTAATTTTGTACACTATTACTAATCTTTTCTAAAGCTTTTTCCCTACTTCCAATAGGTGTCCCTAAGATTCCATGTCAAGCATCCCTAAACACATATTTTTAGTAATTCTTTTACTTTTCTGGATCCATTGTTTCTACTGAATCAAGAACTTGTACATATTTTCTAAGTTAAAATAGCTATTAGAACAGACATTTTTATAATTACTGTTTTATTTTTGAAATTTCTTTTTTCCCTTATTTAAATCCTCACCTAAGGATATGTTTGATGATATTGTAGAGAGAGGAAGGGAGAGATAGTGGGGAGAGAGGGAGGAACATCAGTGTGAGAGAGAAACATTGGTCGATCCATTGCCTCTCACCTGTGCCCTCACCTGGCATCGAAATCTGCAACCCTGGTATATGCCTTGACTGGGAATTGAGCCCCTAGAGTTTTGATGTGTGGGACAACGCTCCAACCAACCAAGCCACTGGGCCAGGGAAAATTTCTTTTTTAAGAGAAGTGGCATAGCAGTGGCAAAAGAGGGATACCAGTCTATACACTCTCTTGTACATTTCACTGACAGGTCTAAACTCTGTGGAATCAACACAGGCTTTTCTTTTTCTCAGTTGCTCAGTTCTAACATCTACTTTTTTCATCTCTTTCCCTTTCAATTTATTAGCAGATTGTAGGAACTGAAACTTGAAGTAGCTCTTGGCTGAGTAAGAGAAATGTTTTAGGTTGTCGATTTTGTTTTTTTCAAAGCACCGTAAAGAGAAAAATCGAAACATTTGTTAGAGAGGAAGATAGCAAAATAGAAACTGACACTAAAATTCTTTTTTAAAACTTATTTGTAATTATAGTTCATGTATAATATTATATTAATTTCAGGTATACAACACAGTGATTCCACATTTATATAACTTACTGTGTAATCACTATAAGAAGTCTAGTAACCATCTGTCACCTTATAGTGATTGCAATATTGTTGACTATATTCTCTCTGTTGTACATAATATCCTTATGATCTTTTCTATAACTGGAAGGTTTGTGCCTCTTAATCCTCTTCCCCTTTTCCACTTATTTCTTCACTTCTTCCCCTTTGGCAACTATCAGTTTATTCTCTGTACCTATGGATTTGTTTCCATTTTGTTCTGTTGTGTTCATTTTGTTTTTTAGATTCCACATATAAATAAAATCATATGATATTTGTTGTTCTCTGTTCAACTTTTCACCCAATACTCTCTAGGTCAATTCATGTTGTCACAAATGACAGTATTTCATTCTTTTTTTATGACAGAGTAATATTCCATTATATGTATGCACCACTTCTTTATTCATTCATCTCTCTATAGACATCTAGATTGCTTCCATACCTTGACTATTGTAAACAATGCTTTAGTGAACATAGGCACGCGCATATCTTTTCAAATTATTGTTTTCATTTTCTTTGGATAAATTCCCAGCAGTAGAATTGCTGGATCATACAGTAGTTCTGTTTTTAATTTTTTTGAGTCTCCATACTGTTTCCATAGTATAAAATTATTTACCTATTTACTCAGCTGCAAAACACTGTGGTGCTATCATCACAGAAATTAAATAAATAGCAACCCTTTAAATGTTTAACACCATCGCACGACACTACCCCGCAAAGTATTTAATGTTTGCATATTTTGTTGTGTTTCTTGTTTTGGCTTATGTTTTAGGTGCTGCAATGTAGTGTAATTATTATAGTCTTTCTCCATTGTTACTTCAAGTTTGTATAAAATGAGTTGTGTAATTGAGTTTGTATAGGTTATACTACAGTTAGTGACACTCTGTTTCTGTATTTGTTCATCTATTTAACACATTTTTATTGGGTACCTTGTCATTGTTGTGCACTGCTCTAGGCACTTGAGGTACAATGGTAACCCAAAATATCCCTTTTCTTTCAGATCTTACCTTCCAGTGGGGGAGGTACATAGTGATAAATAAGTATGATTTCTGGTAGCCTTTTGTATATAGTCTTCTCTTCCCTTTTGATTATTTTTTTGGCAAGACTATTAATGACCTTTTTCTAAAGAATTATTTCCATTTAAAATGCTGTTGGCTGTGTGAAAGATACCAGTGTCATTTTAACCTTAAAAGTGTTATAATTTTTATATTACCAAATTAATGATATGAATATTTACTTTATTCACTACTGTGTTCTCAGGAGTTCCAGGCAAGTAGCTGACACTCAATAGACATTTAGTAGAAGGAACGTGTTGAATTTATGGTCATTTACAGCTGTTTTCTTGAATAAATTGTTTATCTTTTAAAAAATTTTTCATTTAAAATTGTTTTCTTCTCTATGAATTGTCTTTGTGTTTTCTTCACGTATTGGGATTTTGTCCTTTGTAAGAATTTCTTTAAGCTCTTCATATAAAACTATTAGTGTTCATGTCACATTTTCTTCAACTCTTCGAGCTATTGCTTACTTTTCAATTTTCATTTAATTTTTGTTATATAAAAATTTTGCTTATGTAATTAAATTTTTTGTATTCAAAGCCTATAGATATTTTCTACTCTGGAAAATATTTTCATAATTTATTAATATTGAAATAATGGAGATGTTGCATGGAATTTCTGCAAATGAATAGAAGACAAATTTAAGATATTGGGCTTTACTTTCTATTTGTTATGTTGTCCTGAAAACCGGTCTGCCATCTTTTTCTAATGAATCTTTTTGAATATCGTGTTAATATTAGCAGATTCATTGCAGCCAGATGTCTTGCTTGGTGGATTTGTGTATCTATCTATTTCATGATTACTGTGGCACTGAGGTTTTAACTACATAAATTTACTTGATTTAAACACTCTCAAATCAGGATATAAGGAGAGACTCATTCCCCCTCACTCTCCCAGCATAATGCTCCCTGGTGTCTGTCTGGCCTGGGACTGAAACTCCGACAGAATTTAAATAGACCTCATGGGGCTGTGGGTTGTGTGGTGCAGAGAGCAGCAGCGGGATGTCGTCGGTGGCCTCAGATTCGCGGGGTTCTGTGTCTGGCCAAACTCTGCATCTGGTGTTCCCCAGGAAGCCCGGTGCCAGTGTCATACAATGCCACATCTGTTTTCAACAAACGTTTAAGCTCTAAGCTCTAAAATTCCTGGCGTGGAAACTTGGCATCTAGTAGTTCCCAAAATAGGTTTGAGATTTCAGCAAATTTGGGGTTAATAAACCCTCCCTTATTTATTCTGATTAGGCATCAAACTTTATTTTGCAGCTTTCACTATATAGTTTTAAAATGTAGTTTCAACTGGGTTTTGTTGCTTCAAATTCATACAAATAACCCATTTCAGTGTCTTGGTGAATACTTACCATTAATACTAACCTGGATATTTAATATGGAAGCATTGGTGTGAATACCTTCAGTCAATGTAAATAAAATGGAAAGATTTTTATTGCAGAGAAAGTCTGGCTTTAGAACCCTCCACCCAAAGGATTGTCGGGATGTATTAGACTCTCGATTTTATAGTCATCATTTTTATAACATCGCTATATAAGATAGTTATTGCTGTCTTTTAGAAATGAGAAAATTGAGGCCATCTAGGCTAAATACCTTGCCAGTAGCCATACAGCTAGTGAGTGGCTCAGCCGCGTGGCCCCGTGGGCTCCCAGGGCCCCTTGGTCGTTAGTCTCTGCCATTGTCCACCCATGGCTGCGGCTACAGCGGTGCGAGAGGTGGGTTCCCGCTTCCTGAGATCCTACATTTCCTGACAGCAGATTACTTGTAACCTATTATTTACTCCAGAATCTGTTTCTGGCTTTATGTTTTCTATAATAATATTCTAGCCATTTGGTTTTCATGGTATTGCTTTTTATCAGTCCAGTTCACAGCATTTTAAAGGTTGGAAGCTGGGCTTGTTCCTGACTTGTGCCTGTTTTTCAGAGTGGGAATAGTGCTCGCAGTCAGTTTGCTGTCAGTGGGTAATTTATTTTAAAGTTTCTTGAAAGTTTAAAATTCATGTTACTTCCCACTTTTAAAATGTGTATATGCTTGTTATTTTTATACATGTATTTTTTTGTAGTTAACTCTTTAGTAGGGAATACGTTCAATTGGCTTCATACTTAAAGAGGTAGAAAATAACAGTAATAATAACAATTGCTAAATAGGACTATGTGGCACTTACCGTATTCCTCTCTGCATTTTTAATGTATGAATTGAATGCTCCCCTCAGTGATGCAATAGACACTGCTATCTATTATCCCCATTTTACAAATGAGTGCACTGAAGCAAGAGAGGTATATTGTTTCAAGCTGGCCTGGGTCTTGTCATTTGTCCAGCCGAGTGTCACTGCCTTTGGAAAGCCTCCTATGAACACAACTCTTCTTAGCTGAATTTGGTGCTTACCTTACAGGCATCTATGCACTTGCTTTTTTCCGCTGACTTATTACAGTTCTCCCTCATTCCTTCCTTAGAGTGAAAGTTCCCCAAGGCCGGTATCCTGTCTTCTGCTTTGGGGCGGACCCAGGACTTAGCACAATGTCTGGCACTTGCTGAGTACTTAATAAACACTGTTTGCCAGGACAAATTTTCCTATTTCAAAAATGGGTATACCTGCTCTGCCTTCTTCACAGAATTATTCAGAAAGTCAAGTGAGAGTTCACAGCTGTTGGTCCGCTTCAGGGCACTCCGCGGAGAGATGCTAAACTGATGATGATGGCGTGTTCTGTGTGGGCTCAGTGAAGAGTGAGGCTCCCGGAGCCCCTGGATATTCGCACAGGGCTTGGCCCCCAGGACGCGCCAGACCTTGATGAGATCCAAAGTGTCCCTGAGTTCTGGCCAGGCTGTTATTAGTCCGTAGTCTTAATGATTTCAGATGATTTCTCTATGATCTGATCATGTGCTTTTTTCTGCTGTACAGTGGAGAGAAGTGTGTATATCCTGATCTTTAAATACTGCAGATTCAAACTGTCTAGAGCCCGTAGCTGGTTCTGCCCTCTAATTCAGTGTGCCTCAGTGTTGGCTACGTGCGAGAATCACAGGGCTGTGGCTTTGCTTTGCTTTTTAACTGGAGATTCTTAGGCTCTGCTTTCTGATTCATGGAATCAGAATTTCAAGGTGGGAGGATCAGACCAACACAAGTGACTTTGATGAGCATCAGGGAATGATAGATATATTCTAAATACGCTCTAAATACTGGCTGAAAAGATGGCTTAATGTCACCACAAATATTTTTAATAGGGAACACAGTCGTTTCTTATTTAATAGCCCCCTCGAGAGCGCTGACATTTGTTTTGTTCCTCTGTGGTACATTACACAGTCCATTTGTGCTGGTGAGTTCAGTGGATACTCAAATTACTGAAAACCATACGGCCATAGCAAGCGGCTGATAAATGGGTTGCAATTTTTTTTTCAGGCTAAAAAGTTATCTTTGCCTTGCTCGGGAGAAGTTTGGGGCCTTGAGCTGACCCTCACTTCTTTGGTTTTTAACAGAAATTTCAGTTTTGTAGACATTTCATGACTTGCTTATAGATGTGAAGGGCCATGTATTCAGGCCCATCCGTTTTCATAAAGGTTGTCAGCTTGACCGTCTACTAGTCTGACAGTCTGAGTGTGTATTGCGCCCTTAGAAATATGCAGTACCTTCAGGCCAGACCCCCATCGGAGAATATACCCCACAGTGATCTGATACTCACCTCCTGTCAGAACATGCGGTTTAACTCTTTTATTCTAGAGTCATCTTTCTGTCAAGCTGAGCCATCAGAAACCTATTGTAAAATATCTTATCTTGCTACCCCTACTTTATTTACTCATTTATAAAAGGGAGCTGAGTTTCCCTGCTTTGCGGGGTTTCTTTAACAGTTACAGTATCCAGCAGGTCCATTGGTATGGATAATTGAGAATTTGTTTTTAATTTAATTAGTAAGCATAACACTGGACCAATATGCTGAAACATTAAATTAAAATGGGGCAGGTTGGGAACGTTTGATTCCTTTCTTCTATCTGTATACATTCCATTAAGTACTAATTTTTGTTAAGTGGTCTTACTGTACAAAGTGAAAGTATACAACATTCTTCTAACTATTTTATAACACTTAGCGTGTCTCTGTCTCTTTATATTTCTGACTCTCAATTTTTGCTTGTTTCTCCTAACAAAATGAGCCTTTTGTTGTTTCATCAGGAAGAAAAAAATTGATGATTTATTTTATGAATCATATTCTAACTAAAAACTTGTACATTTAAAAAAAATGAGGAGACTTTTCTGCAATTTGTGATGGAACCTGTAGATACCTTTACAAGCAGGGGAAAATCTGTTATTATTTTATTTCACTCATTTTTATGTCAGGAATGCATTTAGTATCAAAGACCCGAAGGACAGCTTCAGCAGATAGGGATTTAGTTGTTTTGACAAATCTCAGTGCAGGCGATGGGGAGCGGAGGACGCCAAGGGACAGGGCCCTTTCCATTTTTTCACTCCCTCTGGCGCCCTTGGAGTGCAAGAATTTGTCCTTGGGCTTCTCATCACAAGGACACTCACGTTCTGCAGTGGGTTCTGTGCATCTAGCTGTTATTTCCCAAGAAGATGGAAAGGCAAGGGGCGCAAGTCTTTCTTTTTCCAAAGCTTTTCCCTCCACCCTTCTACCCCAGGCCAGGAATTATTTATATTTTATTGACTGAAACTATGACTTAGGGCCCCTGCCTCCCACCTGAAAGGGCAAAGGGGAAAACAGTACTTTCACTTTTGGCCTGTGTAGCAGGAAGAGGCGAAGAGAAGGCAGCTGGAGATTGGTAACTTTCACAGGCTTTGTGGGAAGTGTCCTCCGTTCAGGGGGACCGGTGTTGGTTGTAGCCTTTTGGATGGCTACGTTGCCAGTCGCAATTTAATTTAGGAATTCAGAGCACATGTATTCTGCATCTGTTCCTACAGATATTTCATATTTTGAAGTGCAGATTAATTGTATTTTTAACATGTTGACACTATTTATTTGATAAATCAAATTCCCAAGCCGTTATGACCAGACAATATTGCAACCTTTTAATGCTTTTAAAATGCAGACTGTGTAGCTTTTTGAACAATCTCTAATTGTGGGGAGAGCCACCAAACATTGTGGCTGTAGGTGTTGAAAAAAGGGCACTTTTCATAACAAAATAGTAGTAGAGGAGCTTTTTCAGAATCTAACTGAAGAAAGAGGAGTATAATAAAATATTGGAAATGAGATGAAATTGTCAAATAAGGAACGCCTTTGTTGGAGAGTAAATGAGAAAAATGATGTGACAGAACAGAGGTAATATCTTTTGCTAAAACAAAGGAAGAACAGGCAGATGGTTGGTGTCTGTCCCTTTTTACCATGTACAACTTCACTTTCCATGTAACTTTGTTTTTTTGAGCCCTGACCTCTCCTTTTTATGTAAATAGTAATTATAGCAACCACACAGTGTGATTTGGTCCCCCACCTAGAAGACTGCTGGGTATGTGGTAATAAAGGTGAAAAAGTGCCCATCTTCTAAGAGCCAGGCACGTGTGGCTCAGGATCTATGTCGTACTCAACTCAGGTTTCATGCGAAAGAAACCCATATGTTAATAATAGCCTCACGGTCACTCTCAGAATGGCACCCTGTTCTCATGTTTTGAAAGTGACTACATAAAATACGAAAACTACTGAATGTGTTTTTTAAAGGAATTGTTTAATTCCATAATGTGTGTAGTACAATTTAATAGAATTTATTGGGTTTTAGAGAATATAATTGCACTTCTAAACTCATATTTATCATTTTTTTATATTTTTCTTTAGGATTTTAAGAGTGGATTTGGTATTACAATAATTCCTCTGAATGTAGCAAACGTAAAGCAAGCGGATCGAACTGTGAAACAATCTTTTGAAATAATCACTCCTTATAGGAGTTTTAGGTAAGCTGTATTTAAACATTTTCTGTTTGTACACTTAACTACAGGAAAGCTGTAGGGAGTCACTTTTACATTGCTAGTGGTGATTTTATTTCTTAGAGAACATTTAATAAAATAATGTTTTTACTTTTCCATACTATTTAATTTCTTGGTCAGTATATGTAAACACTTTGTAAAAATGACTTGAATTATCACAAAACTCTCAGAGATACTAATTTCATGAAATTTGAGCTGTTTCTTTTCTTAACACCTCTTTTTCGTAGTAGCTTTAATGAGCACATTCAGTATTTGTTATCAACAAATATATGCGAACTTCACATTTTGAAGGACTAAAATAAAAAGAGTATTACCTTGTCTTGAAGCTGTGTTATTTACCTTCTTTTAGCCTAATCCCTCCTTTAAGATCAGTCCCTAGTTATAAATGTTCTGTAATGATTTCATAAAAGAAACTTTAGCTTAAAATGATGTTGAATTTAATGGGTCTTCTTGCACTTACAAATCAAATATTTTAGCACTTTGTTATATGTCTTGTTGTATGGTATTCTAGGAATTATTCATTTTGACAGTGAAACAGAAAACTTAATATATGCTTTTGGTATTTGTTGGAATAATCTATAATGACTCCAAAGCTTTAGAACACAGAGGAGGCCTAAGTCAGTATCTGTTGAGTTCAACCATATTAATTCATTTGTCATAAATAGTCAACATATCACAGTGTAGTATAAAGGTCAAAGGCAATTTTTGGAGGTCTTTAAGGACTAACAATTACTTAGCCATTTCAAAAATACCCTCAAGTCTAGTAGTTAATTTATCTGTCAAAATACGTCTGCTGGCTCAAATTTTAAGAAAAGATGACAAAGAATAATAAGCTTTATTTTCACATCTGCAGATTTATGCTTCAACTGAAACGGTAGACATTGACACACCTGTTTTTACTCACAACACTTCTGACACCAAATATGTGGGGTTTTCCTCATACCAGCCTATTCTCCAGCTCTCTAAATACCAGCTGCATGTCCTACAATTCACTTTTGTTCTGCCGTAGCGGAGTGAGCATCAGACCCGCAGGCTTAATGGCTCAGTCCCACAAGATCGCCCTTGACATACCAGTTGCAAGTATTGGGGCCCTAGGTTTCTCACACTTCTGTACACATTGGCTATAAATTGAGGTTCCCGTGGCCCCTCTCCCCCAGGTTTGATAAATTACTAGCACTGTCATAGAACTCAGGGAAACAGTATAATTATTATTACTAGTTTATTTTAAAGAAAGCAACTCAGGGAAGGCCAGATGGGAGAGCTGCGCAGGGGAGCGTCTGTGCCTTCTCTGGGTGCACCGCCCTCCCAGCTCCTCTGTGTTCAGCCTGGATGCTCTCTGAACCCTGTTGTTCAGGGGTTTTTAGGGAGGTTTCACTGCATAGACGTGATTGATGAAATCCTTGGCCATTGACGATTAACTCAACTGCCAGCCCTCCCCCTTCCCAGAGAGAGGCCAGGGTGGGGCTGGCCAGAAGTTCCCGCTCTCGAAATCACGCCTTGGTCTTTCTGGTGTCCAGCTCCAGTCTAGGCTCCTAGCCTCAAGTGACCTCACTAGCGTACAAAAGACAGTTGTGTCAGTTCAGTAGTTTTAGAGCTATGTACTCGGAACGGGCAAAGACGGAACCTCTGGTTTCCCTTGTACCTTATTGATTGTGACCAATCTCTATGAAGAAACAGAAACTGCTAAGAAACCTATAAATATATGTATTTTTAAGATTTTGTTTATTTATTTTTAGACAGAGGGAAAGGGAGGGAGAAAGATAAGGAGAGAAACATCAGTGTGTGGTTGCCTCTCATGCGTCCCTTACTGGGGACCAGGCCCTACAACCCAGGTATGTGCCCTGACTGGGAATCAAACTGGCAGTGCTTTGGTTTGCAGGCTGGCGCTCAATCCACTGAGCCAACCAGCCAGGGCAAAAACCTATAAATAGCGAGGCTTGGACCATAAAGAACTTCGACAAATACCCATGTAGGCCACTCGGCTTTCTTACAGATTGTTTAGAGTATGTTAGTCATCTGTTATTTTCATTATGTTTCAAAGCATTTTCATGTTTAGTACAGAAAATTTTAAATTAAAGCATCACTCTGTGGGTCACTGATGAGTAGGGAGCTCTGTAGTGCTTTTCTGGCCACATTGTGGGTACCCAGTAAATATTTCTTAAAGGAGCTTAGGAAACTGATGTTTAATTTTTATTCTTTCACTCAGGCACCCAGTAGACACTAAGAATTAGAATAAATCAAAACATGGCTAAAAATGAGTTAGAATTCTGTTAGAATAGTAATCACTTAAAACTTTTTGATTTCTCAGTTTCTTAAAGCCATCTGTACATTCTTCTAATTAAAAAAAGAATCTATTTTTAATACTGCTGTGTGTTTTTGATAGTTTAGTTTCAGACATCATGACATTCTTTCTTGGCAAAACAATCCTATAGTTCTGAAACTCTGCCAGTCTCCTATTGATTATTATATAAGCACTGCTTAGAAAACATGGACTCTCATTTAAGCTTTTGACCTAACAAGACAATTTTTATATCCTGGTCAGAAAAATATGTATGTTAATTTTGCTTCCAGATATGTAAACAGAGTCATAAGTGGTGTGAAAAGTTAAAGGAAAAAAATACAGATTTCTAAATTAGATGATTTCTAACAGAAAAGACTATCCAACTGCCTGGAAGGCATATTTTTTAGCTGCTGTTTAATTTGTGACTGAAATGAATATGCAAACCACACATAGTGCTTAATTGGCCTTTACAAGGGAGATCGATAATGCAGGAGCGTTAATTTTTTCAGCTTTATAGCCGAGTCTGTAAAGGAGAAACAAGAGTGGATTGAAGCTGTGCAGCAGTCGATAGCAGAAACTCTCTCTGATTATGAAGTAGCTGAGAAGATTTGGTTCAATGAGTCCAACAGGAGCTGTGCAGATTGTAAAGCCCCAGATCCTGACTGGGCATCCATCAATCTCTGTGTTGTCATCTGTAAGAAGTGTGCAGGTAATTAGTGATATGTTATGCTCATCATTGTTTGGTGGCAGATTGGCACCAAATGCTCTTTACTGTCGTATAATGTGTCCCAGTTAATGGTTGTGGAAAATAAAAACACAGAAAGCTTATTAGATTTAAATCAATTTTAGAAATGTAATTCTAAACTTCTCTTATGCATGAGTTAGATATAAAAATTGATTTTTAACCATGTAATCATTTTTTTGTGCCTATTGTTTCATGTATGGATTTTAAAAAGACAGTGTTGGCATTTTTAGGTTTCAGGTGGATGTGTTTCAGAATGCACTCTGAACATGCTTGCTCTTTCTATGATTTGTCCTTTTTTTCTTCTGTTATATTTTATAAGTCCTGTTTTTTCACCTCAAGGTTGTACCGAGCTCTAAACTTGGTACACCAGATGTGGTACCTCTTATGAGAAATTTTATACAGGGGCATTTCCCAAGAGTGTTGAAGTTTTGGAAGGTAACCAGTGCTATGACTGGTTTTCTCTTGTGACCTTCCTGCTCCCAGATGATTTGACAGCTCCCTGTGTCTGGGAGCTCAGGTGTCTGTGCAAGCGAGGGGAGGGGATGGACCCTGCGTGGGTGTAATCACGGAGGTCCTGGAGAGTGTTAGCCACAACACAAGCTCTACTTCATGTTTTCGTTCTACCAGATACCGTGCTGGTCCTAGGAATGAAAAAAGATGGATATGACATGGCATTTCCTGCAGTAACATATAAATAGTAATTACAAGAGGGTGCTAAGGACAAGAGTAAGATAAGATAAAATGCAGGTTTCATTGAGCAACATGGAGGAGGAGCACCCCAGTCGGCTGGAGCCAAGACAAGGAGAGTTCCTTCAGACCCTTAGTACTTTCCTAGAGCTCAGTGCTGCCATGTTTCTCATCACAGTTAGTGTAGATTTCCTAAAGACCTAACTAACAACGTCAGTGGCGACAACAAAAAGCATCAGTTAATCACCCCCTACTTTGCATTTTTCCCTATCATTTTCTCCTCTCGGGTCTCAGGAGGAGATAGCCTTTGTGTTGTCCACAACTTTTAAACTCCCTTTTTTTCCTTTCTTTTTGGGATCTACACCCCATCACTCACTCTTCTGTGTAGCTGTTCAAGTATGGTTTCTTTTGCTTCTGTAGATAAACCTGCTCTAGTCTGTCCTGCTAACTCCAGCTTTCTGAAAACTTACAATTCTCTTCTGTGTATTACTTTGTCCCTTTTTCTTTAATAGAGAAATACTTTCAAGAATAGAGATCTTCATAGGTTTTCTTCATTTCTTTAGCTTCCTAGTTTTTCTTCAGCATCTGTTATCAGCCTTTTTTTCGTCTCTACTCCAGGAAAAATATTTCCACAACATTTAGCAGTGTATTTTACCTCTCAATTTCTGTGCAGTCAGTTGCTATCTTTATTGTCTTTGGTGATATTTAACGCTCATGATTAATCTGTTGCTTTATGACTTCCCAGCCTCCCTCGACTTCTAGGACACCATTTCCTCTTGGTGTGCTCTTCCTACTCTGGTCGTCCTTTTTCAGGCTACTTTTCCTCTGCCTGCTCCTAAAATAATACGTGTACTCCCTTGAGTTAGATGCTTTCTTCTCTTCCACTCTGATATTCCTGAGTGATGATATTTATCGTTTGAATTAAACACTCATTTTTATGCAGATGGCTCTGCTGGAAACTGCACTTTTACAACTATCTACTAGAATCTGAGCTTGGATTTGCCCAAGGTACTTCAAAAATGACATGTTAAAGAGGGAGCTCTCGCTGGCGCCCAGTTCATTACATAAAACTGCACATTCTTCTGTATTCCAGATCTTGGTCAGAAGCCATAATGTCCACCCTGCACTAAATCTTAAAACCTGAGAAACCCTCTGGATCCTTTCTCTTTCCTTAAAGTCCACCAAGAACTGCCTGTTTTCTCTTTGCAGTATTTCTAAATCAGGCCTCCATTCTGTCATTTCTTGTCTAGGCTACTGTAACACCCACTGTAATTCTTCCTACCTGTTTCTAAGTTTGACCCCTGCTCCCTTTAGGTAATCTTTGTAAATGCAGACTTGTGCAAATTCCTGCCCTGGGAATTTTGGGGCCTTGTGCTCTGAGTGGTTGCCATCTCAAAGAGGAGAGGAAAGGGACCCTTTATGATAGAGGAATGAGCCTTCATGCTCTTAAGCAAAAGGTCCTCAAGATCAAGGACTAGGCCTTATATATATATATTTTTTCCTTCTCAGCTTGGAAATACAGCATCTGACATGGCTGGGTGCCCAGGAACGACTGAGCGTTGATTTACACAGCAGAATTGAATTGATAACATGAGAATGCTGGGCTGTTATTCTCTTCCAGGCATAAAATAGTAGAATAAAGAATCCACTGAAGATTTTTAAGTACAGATTTATTAGAGTGGTAGCTAGTATTTTTTAAGGGTAAAGGGATATCTGTTTTCACATATATGTAATTTACACAGACCTGTTATATAAAATATTTTCCCTACAATTTCCCATTAATTACTGAACATTGCAAAGACTAGATATTTATGTATGTAAATACATACATATGGATGTGCACACATACTTACACACATGCCCGTATATAGCCACACACATATATAGCTTGTTAGAATATAGTTTTGGGCCAGTACAGGGAGACAAGGAAGGCAATTGCTATTATCTCCACTGTGGTTGATTATGATTTCTGTATAAATACCATCACTACCCCAGAGTGGACATTAGACATTAGTGGATTTTAAGTTGAAAAATATATAAACACACATATACATACGTATACACTTTTTAAAAAATATGAAATGCATTTCCACATGAATTAAAATAGAAATGCAACTGTTTTTTGACTTCAGGACAACATAGATCTTTAGGACCAAATGATTCCAAGGTGAGAAGCCTAAAAATGGACGCGAGCATTTGGAGTAATGAACTCATCGAGGTAAGTCCGATTTAACGGAGCTGGTGGTTAGCTGAGGTCTGGACGCAGAGATGCAGGTTAGGAGCTCCTTGACAAAGCTCTCACCGCATTATCAAAATGGCTTTCGCCTGTTTGATTGTAGAAACTTTTTACTTTAACTTTCAGAATGCTTCCTGAGTGAGATAGTTATTTTAAAAATAAAAAGGTACAAGGAGCTTTAATAGTAATAAGTACTTTTAGAGTCTTGACAGCTTTTTCGTTAAGCCAGAATTCACTTTCTTTTTAACTCAGCATGGATGAAATATTGGGAAAGCGATGAAAACATTGGGCAAAAGTTTCCACTCTTTTTCCTGGCCATGGGCTGTCATTAACTGTGGCGCTGTCTAACTCGCTGTCTCCTGACTCCGTTTTCTGCCCGGGTTTCAGCACGGCTCTCAGCCACATGGGCCCACCCACTCAGCCCTTTCATACCGTTCTGTCTCCACGTGCGCTTCAAGAAATAATAATGCTTTGCTGCAATTTGTGTGGCTTGCAATTTCTTTCCTTGCTAATCTTTTACCATTATTAAGATCAGCTAGACTGTATTTAAAATATAAATAGTATCTGCTTTCACACTCCATCTTCCTGAAAGAGTTGGCACTTCCTTGTGTTTTTGCATATTTTATACTAAGTTATGGTTTAATTTATAATGTGAGTCAGTTTTCTGCAGATTTAAGTACACTTTAGGAACTGATATGTTGTATACTTTTTTGATAATTCAGCTTTTCATTGTCATCGGAAACAAAAGAGCAAATGACTTTTGGGCTGGTAATCTTCAAAAAGATGAAGAATTACACATGGATTCACCAGTAGAAAAGAGAAAAGCCTTCATTACTCAGAAGTACAAGGAAGGAAGATTTAGAAAAACCCTTTTAGCATCGCTCTCCAAGGAAGAATTAAACAAGGTATCCAATAAAACATAAAAATAGACATGGGTTTATAGTATATTTTTAAATATGTGCCAAGAATTTTGGAAAGAAGTAAAAAATTTTTTTACTATTTGCTAAAATTGTTTAATTTTATTTTATTTCCCTTTGTGAGATAGATTGTGTCAGTGGTTTCCCATTGTTCCACTAAAGGAGTTGTCATCAAAAGCAGATGAGCTCTTTGTCTGTAAGATTCCTGCTAACTTAGGCAAATCCCATTATTCCTAAACTGTTGACAGCTTTCCCTGTTTTAGGGACTGAATACCGAATATAACTTAAGGTCATACGTTGCTGCCTTGCTGTTACCAGAATTAACGTCATTTACTCAGTTTATTGTTACAAGCAATGGTTTGCCTAGTGCCATTGATTTGAACTGTCTTTTGCCTTTGGCTGAGTGACTGCAGATCTTTTTGTGACCGTGTTAGGCTCCCTACTGAGGCTTCACTCTTTCAGCAAAGGATTGGTTAAGCATCCTGTCCCCCTGTCTTTCTAAAATTGCTGTTTCCATTTCCTGTGTGTCAGGAGGTTCTCCTATGTAGAGACATTTAAAACATATACGTCTGTATGCCTGTAGTTTTTATGCTTAGAGGAGGCTTCTTTCATGGTTCTCAGTTCTTCAGTGTGCTTTGAAGGGCAGTACTCAGTAGATGAGGATCCCCAGGTAGGGAGCATTATGCCGAACATCTTGGAAAATAAAGACCTTTTCCATACTTTCTACACAGTATAAGATTTAGAGAGTTGATTTACATTTCTTTTCTATGGGTTTAGTTCCCATTAACTAAGTTTTTCTTTGTATATTTTTGGTATTTGTTAAGTGAGGCCACCCATTGCTTTACCGCAGTGGCACACAATAAATTCAAAATTCAGAATGGGCACCTAAGGTAGAAACCTCAGGGAGATGGGATGGGAATGGGGAACCGTATATTTATTTAGGTTATTATTAAGACATTTAATTTTGTTTTGGATGGTGATTGGTAGTGAGTGGTAATTATATCATTAAAATAACTGACCACATGTACCAGACATGTTTGGAATAATGACAACAGGGTATCATAAGCCAAAAGTTATAATTAGTCTAATTTACTGTATTAGAAGTTCTTAATAAATGATACATAAATAGTAAGTTGCCGATTTGGGGACGTAATTGATGAGGTTGAAGAACCAGGGCATGTCTTCCCCCAAAGGTCTGTCTCTTTTTGATGGTGATGGGAATCTTGTCAGTGGTAAATCCTGATATCCCCAAGTGAGGTCTTGTCTGCCACACCACACTGTGTCCATGGGCTAAGATAGTAGATAGGTTTTATATTAGTTACTGGCTGTTACATTGTTCCTAAGAATGTTATAGGGAACTTACCTACTGGATTTACTTCCATTTTGGGCTTCTTAAAAATGGTACTCTTAACGTCACTGAATCATTTTTACAAAAAATATATTTTATTGACTATTTTTAAAATTTGAGATGTAATGTATATTTAATATTGTCTAAGTTTACGGTGTTCCTTTTGTGGATTTGATACATTTATATATTGCAATATGATTACCACCATAGCTTTAGCTAACATGTTCATTGCATCATATAATTATTACTTCTTTTTAGTGGTGAGACGGTCTCAGACCTAGTATTTTAGCAATTTTGAAGTGTATAATACAGTATTGTTGACGATAACCACTATGCTATGCATTAGATCCCTATAACTTGCTTACCTGCCAGGTACAAATTTGCATCCTTATACGATGTCCTTCCATCCCATCCCAGCCCCATCCCCAGCCTCTGGCAACCGCCATGCTACTTTCTGTTTCTATGAGTTTGGCTTTTTTCAGTTTCACATAAGGGATATTATACAGCATTGGTCTTTGTCTGGCTCACCTCACTAAGCATAGTACCCTCAAGGTCCATTCATGTCACAAATAGTAGAATTTCCTCCTTTCTCATAGCTGAATAATGTTCCATTGTGTGCACATTACCACATTTTTATCCATTCACTTAACAAGGCACACTTAGTTCGTTTCCATATCTTGGCTATTAGGAAGAATAACGCTGCAATGAACATGAGAATGCAGGTATCTTTTCAGTTTTCTGTTTTTATTTCCTTTGCGTATATATGCAGAAGAGGGATTGCTGTGTGAGAAGATAGTTGTATTTTTACTTTTTTGAGAAACCGTTACACTGTTTCCCAGCACGACCGAACTAATTTGTAGTCCCACCAGCAGTGCACAAGGGGCCCCTTTTCTTCACATCCTCACCAACACTTGCTATTTCTTGTCTTCTTGAATGTAGCCATTCTGGCAAGTGTGAGGTGATAGTCTCATCGTGGTTTTGATTTGTTTCGCCCTGATGATTAGGGATGAACATCTTTTCATGTACCTGTAGGCCATTTGGATGTCTTTAGAAAAATGTCAGTTTAGTTTCTCCATTGTTTCATAATATTTTTTTAATTGAGTTATATGTGTTCTTTATACATTTTGAATATTAACCTCTTATCCAGTGTATGGTTTGCAAATACTGTCTTCTCTTCATTATGTTGTCTTTTTATTTTGTTGGTTGTTTTGCTGTGCAGAAGCTTTTAAGTTTGCTGTAGTCCCACTTACTGATTTGGACTCATTCTTCAAATTAGCAAAGTGCACCAATAATTAAGTCTGTAGACCCTGATTAGGCTGGAAAATGCATACAGACGTACATACAACATTCATGTGATAAAGCATTCAGTGGCTACTTCATTATTACATTTGATATATTTTGAATTTTTTGAGCATCTGCTAATATCATAGTGTGTAGGTATAAAAAATGTCTTCCAAAGCACATATACTGGACTAGAAGGTTTGGAACGTCACAGCAACAAAACAACACATTGGGACTTGGAGATGTTGGGTTATAATTTAAATTCATACAAAGTAGTCCTTTTCTGCCTACTGCTTAATTCACGGCATACTTATAATTATATTTCTTAGTTGAAAATGAAAACAAACTTCCTATCATGAACGAACTGATAGACTTTCACTAATTTTAATAGCTAGAATTGTATTTTCTTTCTTTAACAGGTGTATTTTCTTTTAATGACCAGGCTTTGTGTGCTGCTGTGGTGAAATCAGATGTTCTGGAGACAATGGCTTTGCTGTTCAGTGGAGCAGATGCCATGTGTGCAACTGGCGACCCCGTGCACAGCACCCCCTACATGCTGGCCAAGAACGCTGGGCAGAGTCTGCAAATGGAATTTCTCCACCACAACAAATATTCAGGTTAGTCCTCTCCCTTCATTAGCCAGGTTTCTTCTGTCGTGTCCCTTACTGGACTGAAGCAGTTTTATTTCATTTTAAGAAAAAGTTTAGGAAATGCATGTTTTCTGGTTCTTTAATCTTACAAATGGAAGATTAAAACAATTAATCCTGTGTGATCGTTTTCACCAACATTAAATCTGATTGTCATATATGAACAATAAACACAACTTAAGTGCTTATTTTTCAAGTTTTACACAAAGGAAAATAAATGTCTGCACATATTTATTCTGTCGCATGTTTGAGGCAGTTTTTCTTCTGGCTTGAAACTCACATATTCATAAGCAAAGGGAAAATTGTTTACATTTTAGATTTCTGTACTTTTTCTAGATTTTCCTCAACATGACATTCATTCGGAAGGTGGATTAAGTCAAGAGTCCTCCCAGGGCATGTTCCTCTGTGACTTTTTGTACCAGGCTCCTGCTGCTGCTCCCAAACTCCCTTCGGAGAAAAAACTGCTGGAAGGTATCTTTTCTGCTCCTTTTAGGTTTTGTTATCTGATAAAACTGTATTTCATTATCAAAACAATTAGGTTTAAATTTTGATATTTTTTTTTCCCTTAAGATGTTAGATTTGATCTTGTAGTAGAGAAATACATTTTTTAGAATTTATAAATGCTTCTAGGCACAGATAATATTTCATGAACTGCAACAGGGATTTACCACTGGGTTGGAATGCCGTTAATTCTCAACAGAATTCACTGATGTCTGCTGTAGGGCCAACCAATTCTGTTTCAGGATTTAAGGGTTTTTCCAAAGACATGTGAAACTTAGCCCCTTTCCTTAGGGACAGATACCCTAACTGGAGAGATAATATAGGAAAATGTCAACTTAGGAAGAACTGGTAAGTTTTCAGTGCATATTCTATCAGCATAGTAAGTAATATTAGGTAGTTCAGTTTGTTCTGATGGTGAGAGAGAGAGAGAGAGAGAGCGAGCGAGCGCGCGAACACGAGCGAGAGCGCGCAAGGGCACGTAAATAAAATAAAGCTTGAACCTGGTTTCCGAATAGTGAAGGGAATTAATTTGATTTAATGACCTTCTTTAGATTTGGGGAATTATCTGCGGGGAGTCCCTTAGGCATTTATCCATCCAGTTCCTTGTGACAGGCGTGTGCTAAGTAGGCATTAGGGATACAAAAATGCCCACTAGGAAAAGACACAGGCCCCATGCTCATGTGACAAATGTGTGAACTAATTTTAGAAGTATGGGCAGGAAAATATGAGATCTGTCTTCCTGGAACAAAGAGAATTTAAGAGAGATTAAGCTGTACCATCCAATTGATGGTGGGTGTTCAGCAGCTCGGGAGCCTGGTATTAGTTCCCCAGGTGGTGTAATCCAGCTGTATTACTCCCTCAAAGGAACAGTAGGAAGAAAAACTCACTTTAAAATGTTACTTCGGATCCTTATGCATTTGAAGTGATTATTTCAGTATAAATGCTTTATTTTGCAAAAAAGTATTTCCCTAAGCAGAATTACGTTGGGATTAACTGTACTTCATTAGATTTTTCTGAAAACAATAGCAATCCTTTAGTGAGCATGTACTATAGTAAGACATTGCTTTAGGTACTTTACATACATTAATTATAATCCTCATAAAAATTCTCCCAGATAGTTGATATTATGCTGATTTTTACATGAGAAATGGAGTTCAGCATGAAGCAGAGTTTTCCATCTGAATTGTGTTCTGATTGTTACTGTAACACTTTGGCATTGGTCAGAGTGCGCTGCCAGTGACGCTAGGATGCCACAGCATTGTCATTCCTTGAATTTAGATGTTTTTGGTCCTTTCATCAATTGGTTTTTAATGTTTTCCATAACTCAACCTTTAATAATAAAAGACGAATTATACGGAGATTTTTCTCATCTTCTATCGCTCCTTCTCAGTGTTTAACCCTTAAGCAGGTGAATGTTGACTGATGAGCAGACAGGAGGAAGTACCTGAATGATCTGTGAATTGACTACAGCAATTATTAAAATAATTACAAGTTTTCTAGATGTGTGTTCTAAATGGTAGGAGATCTTAACCCCACTTTTCAAACCATTATACCAAGTTGAAATACTGAATTTGAAATATAGGACTCTCTTCCTAAATCTTTCCGGTATATCATGAGCACCCTGCAGGATAAAAATAACATGATACTTATTTTTTGACAGTTGTGGTTATACTATTTATAGACTTATCAGTTTTACTATTTCCTTGGAATAGATTTATTATGTTTAATCACTTGAGTACTGAGTTGATGTTTTAAACTTGTTACTAAATCACTGTTTCCTTTTACTTTTATAAATTAACTGTAGATATTTTTGTTAACATTCATTTCAATAAACAGAAACTGGGGCATTATCTGTATGTGCAGTTTAATTAGGGATGTTTCCTCATCTCGAAACATTCTCTTCTAAGTGTATGAAATTGAATTTTTTTTACCTTGGGTATGTATGTAACACACAGAAAGTGTTTCATTGGAAATAATCACCTGGCAAGGTATTCTTTGATGGTCTTCATTCCTTCCATCTAATCTGGCATCAAGGTCTATTACTTCAAACTCAGAATGGCCTATCAATTAGCCGGCCGCTCCCCGTGCCCACTAACGCACCCCGGCTCAGTCACTGTCGTGTCCTGCCTGGGCCGTAACAGCCTCCTTATTCATCTGCCAATATCTGCCCTGGCTCCTCCAAATCATTTTCCAAAAATCAGACTCAGTGATCGTTAAAAATGTAAATCAGATCATGTACTTTCATTGTTCAAGTACATTTAATGGCTTCCCATTCCAAAATATAGCCCTATTCCTTGCTATGCTCAGAAAGACCTCCTCATGCCATCTCCCCCCATCTCATACTCTTCCTTCCTTTACTGTATCCTGCCTGGCCACACTGGTTTCCTGTCTGTTTCTGCAACATGTTCCTTTTTTTTCTTTTTTTTTTTTTAAAGTATGCCTCTTCTGGTCCTTTGCAATTGCTATTCACTCTGCAAGGAGTCTCCTTCCCCCATTTTGGCTCCTTGTTCTCTTTCAGAGATCAGTTCAGTGCTAGCTAGTCAAAGAGGCTGCTTTGGCACTCTGTTAAAGTGTGTTCCCGCTGCCAGCTCTGCTCTTGTATAGTTGGCTGCTTATTTCCATTGTAGCACTTAGCACATGAAGGCCATCCCTCCGTCATTGATTTGTTTTTCCTTCCCTCTGGAGTGAAAGCTCAATGAAGCATCAGCATTTTCTGGCTTATTCAGGATTATCAAACCTTTGGTGTCTAAAACTGCATCAGCACATAGTAGTAGTCACATGATCACTGTTTGTTAAATAAATGACCATCTCTCTAACCACATTTCCACCACTGTAAAAGTGCAAGTGGCTTGTTAATATTTTGTTTTTCACCTATGTATATAAATATATAATTGCTGGCAAGAGACTTTTTTCAGAAGGAGCCTACTTAAGAATGAAGAAGAAGTTGAGCTACCCTGAAGCATAAAGCATACGGTTCTGGTGTTTTTGTTTTTTCTTTTTCTCTTTGCCATCTCGATTCTGTAGTGTTACTCCTGTTGAGCACCAGCTTTATGGAAAAGATAAATTATGTGGAAAGATTTAGAGATTAAAGCGCGGTTGTCACCTTTGCCTTTGAATGGCAAGCACCTGGACTGCACCACTCCATCAGCGCTTGTCCAAACGCCATAGAGCAAAATGATTAAAAACCAAGAAAAAGTCAGGGAATAAAGTGCATGCAGTCCTTCAGAGAGTTGCAGAGGCTTCAGATTGTCAGTTCAGGTTTTCAGGATTTGAAGTTCTTCTAGCCTCTGGTTATGAAGACTGATCTGTATTTTTCTTTTTCTTCTTAGTTTTAGTGTTCATGAAAAGAAAGATTGATAACTCTTGTTAAACCTAAGTATAGAGCTGAATAATAGCATCCTGGTTTTGTTTTCTGTTTTCTCCCCTCAGCCGTATTTTCCCCCTTAGCATCTTACTTTGATTTGTCTACACAGTGTTTGATTTTTAAAAAGAAAGTCATTGATAGGGTTACTAGAAGTTTTTATTATGTTTATATTTAATTTCTTAGATTGGCATTGAGAAAGTTTGAAGATCTGTTGTTGTATAAATGCCTAGCTTATATAGTTTTAAAAAAGTTTTTACAAGGCTAAAACACAAATATTCTAAATTATTTTTAGGGGAAGGGAGGGAGAAAGAGAGGGAGAGTTACATCAATGTTTTAGTTGCCTCTCGCACACCCCAACTGGGGACTAAACCTGCAACCTAGACATATGGCCTGACTGAGAATTGAACCGGCAGTCTTTTGCTTTGTGGGATGATGCCCAGCCAACTGAGTCACACTGGTCAGGGCAAAGACACATGTTTAAATGAAAAGGATTCCTAGTGTGTATTATTATTGCCAGTGAATGTTGAATACTATCAGGTAATCCTTCATCAGGAAACGACTTTGTGCTTTCTAAAAATAACAGTGCCACTTTAACTATCTCAGACTCAATGCACATAAGCAGTAGCAGGCATGGCCACTCCTCTACCCTAACAGTTTAAAAATGGACATACTTGCTTCAAATGTGTAACAGGCACAGAGGGGTAGTATATGAAGTAGTCAAGACTGTAGCTTCCTGAACTAACTGCCTGGGTTCTGCCTCCAGCTCTGATGCTAAGTACTTGTGTGATCTTCGGGAAGTCCATTACTGTCCTGTGCCTGTTACACGTTTGTAACACAAGGACACAAGGATGGGGTATATACTAAGAGAACTGGCCTAATGGGGTTGTTCTGAGACTTCCGTGAGTTAGTGCGTATAAAGTGTGTAGAAGAGTGCACGGCACAAAAATGCGATGCTGAGGGGGTGATAAGGAGAAGGAGGAGCCGCGGAGGGGCTGGTTCTGGTTTCCACTTAGCCCTTGAGTGTAGACACATCCTCCCGGCTGCAGGTGACAACCCAGGTACCAAGCTATAGTATCGCTGTCACTTCATAGTCGAATTTCGATAGGTTACCCCTGGAGCCCTTTACCTGTGCTTGATGAATTCTCGAAATGTTCGTCTTGCCTGATCTAAACATTAGGATTGACTGGAAGGAGTGAGCAGCACCCCCCAGTCAGGCCAATCACTTACTAAACAGCCTGCACTCTGAGGGTTATCCACTGAGCGTGGGCCCTCTCCCACTCTCAGTGTCGTTTCTGTTGGATATCTTCTGGCGACTTCATGATAGGCAGACTTCTTCTGTAGCCGACAAGGTGTCACGAATAGCGCTGACATTTCTCAAGGCCAGAGTCTGCAGAGCAGGCCTAAATTGGTCTGTGCGGACCAATGCACCCCAACATAATTTTGTTAAAGCTTTCGTTGCTTCCCAAATGGATAGGAATGTCAAGATGTGCTATCACAGCTTTGTTATTCTAAATTCTCAAAGGTAATAGCTGCACCTCCCTTGTCCGACCTCTGGCCCATAATCACTTATAAAAATGAAGCTAATCAAGGGTTATAGGAATGATAATGCTATAGGACTCAATCTCCTTAAGTTTGCATTCCAAACTCAAAATGAGTTTGTACTCACCTTTTTAAAGAGGTCTGTCATTTGTTTCTCATTAGAATGTGCATAATCAGATTCTGCATTTACATTTACATCTATTTGGCACATATTGTTTAAGACCTTCCAAGGGCTCCCACTTGGCTACTGAGAAAGGCACAGGCTCCTGCGCACCTGTCACGTGAGGCTTCTGGGGCCTGGCCCCTGCTGTGAGCCTGCAGTCTTGTTTCCCATCGCCTGCTTTATGTGTAGCAGGGGTCTCTGTCCAAGCAGGTTTCCAGCAGCTTCCCCTTTCTGTGACTTTCCTCGTGCCGTTTTTCCCCAGAATTATGGAATGACTGCAGTTCAGAATGCATTTTTTGCTATGTTAGAGACACGCCTTTTCAGTCATAAATGACTATTTCAAAAGCTGTGTTTTTCTGTGAAATTTTTCTTTTCAATTCAGACCAAGGGTGGCTTCCCTCTGTGCATGATTCTCACCCTGAAAGGAACCACGTTATGGTTGTTGTGGATGTTATTCCAACCTCAGATCCCCTTAGATTGGATTACGTTCTGCCCAAGGATGGGTGGAATGCCTCATCTGCACTCATGCTCAGCTGTGTACTGAATAAGTGTACATTTTTTTCCTTTATTCTTTATGAAGTTAGTCTAGGCATCGGAGTGCGTTCTTTTGAAATTATTTTATAACTTCAGTTAATTAGTACTTGGACTTCTTTTTATAATTTAGAAATCTGCAACAAATAGTCATTTAGAAATAATGGCCTTTTGTTACTTTCACGTAGCTATGCAGAGTAAGCACTGTGGCTCAGAATTTGAGGTCCCGGAACAGTACACACATCGCCTTCCAGCAGGAATTGATTGGGGCTCGGTTAGCTTTCTTGCCCAGTACCCATAAAGAAACTCTTGGTGCGTTTTCTTCTGCCTGTTACGTTTCATCTTTTCAGGTGGCAGTCAGTTTCTCAGAATACAGTGATCTTACACTTGTCAGAGTTTCTACCTTTTGAGTGTTTTTCCTCATACTGGTGTTTGTGGCTGAACCACATCATTTTGTTTTCTTTGCTCTACTTGTCACAATCACCTCACCTATGATAACAGGAATTTAAAGGTTAACAAATATTTCTTCTAATTTTGAATTATTTTAACGTAATTTCAGACATAAAGAAAGTTGCAAGTATAGTACAAAGAATTTCCATATACTTTCCCCCAGAAATCCCAGATAATTAACATTTTGTTACATGTGCGTACATATTTTGAGAATTATTTAAGTTGCAGACTTGATGCCCCTAATTGGTCCAAAGTATCTCAGTCTATATTTCTTAAAAATAAGGGCATTCCTCTGAAATAACCACAGTATAGTGATTAAATATAGGAAGTTATCTGATCTACAGACTTTATTTGTAATGTCTTTAGACCTAAGGTATATTTTAAGTACAACACTGAGGGTTGTTTATATAATTTAATTCTTGGCTGTAACTTAACAATTAGAGAGTCTGTATAGTCTCTAGAGTCCAAAAGAGGATGGTAAGGTGATAATTTAAAAAAAAATTTTTCTTTTATCTAGAGTCTGTATAGTCTCTAGAGTCCAAAAGAGGATGGTAAGGTGATAATTAAAAAAAAAATTTTCTTTTATCTGAAGAAATTGAAAATTTCAAATACCTCTTTCTTCCTAGTCCTACTTTTTTGAAACATTCGAGTTTAATATTTTCCCTCATTTATTCATAGTTATTTGGCAACCCGGACTTTAAATTACATCGTTAAAACCTACAGAAAATAACAAATCTTTCACAATTTAATTTTCACATTTTATTGTCTTTCGTTAGGGGAGATACACACACACACACACACACACACACACACACACAGGGTTGTGCATTTTTTTTGTTGCAATGAGCAAGGCTCATTGTCTTAGGTTTTTAAAGTGGGAATTAAAAAGGGATGATGAAGATTGATAACCAAATTTGGCAATACAAAGGTGGGTTATATAAAATCATTGTGTCTGGTTGGCATCCATCCCTCCTGTTTGAACCCTTGCCTTTCTATTTTCAGTCCCTATGGTTTTAGTCAGGAAGTAAGCTAAATGCAAGGAGTACTTTTGAAATGTACAGTAATGTGTAACCCACTCAAAGACTTAAGTGGTCCTACAGTTTATATTTGCACAAATTTTTCAGAATTGAGTAGGAATAAAGCAAGCCTGAACTGAAAGATCCATTTCTGAAAGGGCACCTTCTCCCCAGGCCTACTGCCCTTCCTGTAGACTCCACTTGAGCAAATGAGCATTTCATCTTTTTAGCAACAACCCCAAATTTTATTTTCAAAATTAAAGAAGACAAAGCATAAACAGCCTCTAGTAAATAGTTCCTGACTTCCATTACTAAGTCTTCAATTAAATGGTAGCAATTAATAACTTCTTGCCCCACACTTGCTGAGATATTAGCCTCTCTAAGACTTTCTGGGACTTTGTAGAACTTTGCTTACTTATTGTTGAATTCATTTGCATGAAAGTCATTTCCTGTGTTTTGTAGGTCCTTTTGGTTCTTGTCCTCTATTTCTTCAGTGTCACGTTATTAGAGTTTTGGGAAGGAATGGCAATACATACACCAAACCATCCTTTTATGCTTAAAAGTACTTCTCTTTATGATTCTTTAACACAGTTCTTATTTTTGCATTTTTCTTCAAGTTGGCAACCTAATCTGAGCCACCCCCATGACTAATAACTTTAGTTCCTAGTTTATGAAAATAATAATTTCAACAAATTTTCCCTAGGCTAAGCAATGTGGTATTTCTTGAGAATAGAAAATATAGTCCTTGTTCTCAAGTAGCTTACAGCATTGCTGGGTAAATAAACAAATATAAATACAAGTATTGTTCAGATATTGTGATTACTGAAAAATAGTATTTTAAATTGTTATATTGAATAAAAATTATTAGGTCATATAAAAATGGTGGTTTGTATTTAAAACAACCCATATAAAGTGACTTTTCTCTGGTTTTTACATGTATTTTATCATTTTATCACCACTGTAATCCTGAGTGAGATTCTTTTTATACCTATTTACCAGATGAAGAACTGAGGCACAGAATGGTTAAGCTCTTTTCAAGAGCTTAGTGTCCAGTTAGTGATGGAGGTGTCATTAGAACCCAGAACCTTTGACTTCCACTTCCACCTTCTTAGGGTTCACAAGAGGGTCAGAGGTCCGAAGGTTCCAAGAAGAGGTTGTGTCTAAGCCCTTCTCTTGGAGAAATTGGGTTAACTGAGTGGGGCGCCATTAAAATGAATCTTCTTACCTCAGATCTAAGTATACCTTTCTTTCCAATTCTTATTTTTATTCCCTTTTGTTTCTGAGAAAGAAAATGTTCATCTTCGGTTCATTTCGTTAACAGTGTTTGATTGTCATTTTTCTTACCATGTCCCTTCCTTAATGATAGGCTATTGATCTATCCTGACTGGTTCCACTTCTGCACATTTAGCTTTCAGGATACAGCAGTCTGGCTGTTTCTCAGCACTCAGTAAAGGAGGCAGTTACCTCTTTATTATGAAGATCAACAAACATTTATTCTGCCCTTATTTATTAGATCTCTTTGCTGTATTTAATAATGGCAGTCGTTCCTTTTTGAAAAAAAGAAAAAACACCTTTTCTTTTTTATATACTGTCTCTTCTCATTTGCTTCAGCATTGTCATGGACCTCTACATCTGTTACTGTTTATTTTTTATATCTAGATATATTTTTATTAAAGTATAATTGACAACCTTGCAATTTTAATTTCCCCAAGTTGTATCCTTGGTTACTTATATTTTCAAATACTATCTTTGGGCTTTGGGCTGTCTTCCTCTCTCAGATAGGCTTCTGTCACCAGTGCCCTAACTAGTTTCCTGCCTTTGGCCTCACCTTCTCAAATCCATTTTTCACAGTTAGCAGAGTGTGGAAAACTCAAATCTGATTATAATCCTCTGCTGAAACTATTGTAATGGCTCACCATCAACTACAAAATCAAAACTCAGCAAACTTCTGAAAAGGGCCGCATTGTGAATATTTAAGCTTTCTGGCGCAGATGCTCTGTGCCACAACTCAGACCTGCCCTTGGAGTGGGAGCGCAGCCACCGACAACCTGTGACTGAACGGGAGTGGCTGTGTTGCAGTGGAACTTCATTGACAGAAACAAGCGGCAGCCTGGATGTGACGAGAAGACCAGAGGAGGGCTAATTAGAGAACTATTGGACAGTGTTTGCTTTGAACAGTTTGTTCAGAGTAAATGGCGAAGGAGTGGCCTTTTGGCCTCCAGGCCATTGTGCGCTGACCTCTTACAGGATGGGTATAAAGTTAATAATCAAGGCAGTAAGGGAGCTGCATGTTCTGACCCCGCCTTCCTCTGCACACCTAAGATCAGCCTCATCTTACTTTTTACCCTATACTGTTTCTTACCTAAGTCTGTATAAACCTCTGTTTTTGCAGGTTCAGAGGTGTTCTGTGGTGGTCCTTTATGGATCTACCTGCCTCACTCATCATCACTGTCAGTTATTTTTGTCTTGTGCATCCCTTCCTACTATAGTACACATTTTTTGGAGCAGAGCGTGGCAACTTTGTATCTCATGAATCAATAGCATGCTCTTTTACATGAAACAGAAAATTAATAAACGTATTGAAATCCAGGCATTATTTAAACCATAGATTTTTAAAAATTAGAGTTGTGATATAGTTCAATTTATTATTTGTTTTGTTTTAAATTCTTAGAGACAAATAAAAAGTGGTGTGTTCTGGAAGGAGGTTTCTTGAGTTACTATGAAAATGATAAGTCTGCCACACCTAATGGTACCATTAATATCAATGAAGTTATCTGCCTGGCCGTGCACAAGGAGGACTTCTATTTAAATACCGGGTAGGTCTATCATTTTATAGCCAGGAGATGTATTTTCTGATAGCTCTCATACCAGGTAATAAAAGTTTTGTTATTTTACTTCTTTAATTGCTTATTGTGGAAGGGTGTAATAGTTTCTTGATGCCTGCTAATTCTGTAGCTTCTGAAAATTCCTTAGGAAATTCACTAAAATGTGAAAATTAAAATAGTATATTAGGTATTCTGAAAGGCTAATACCTTTGCATCTAATCTTAAGTAAATTTATATTATCTCATTCTCGAACATGTGGTGCTACAATTTTTATAACTTGCTCATTATTTAAAATAGTGGACTAAGGGCGATATTTTGCATTCATTTAATGGACCATGGTTTGACTAGATGACAAAGGAGAATCGTCATTGATGATTTATTCACATTAATATAAACAAAATGCTAAGTATACTTAATATCATAAGGAAGTGCTAAATTTCTTAAGATCTACCTTGACATTTTAATTCTCAAAAAAGTTGCAATTAAAAGAGTAATAAGCATTATTTACTTACAATATTGTCTCACAGAATAGTTTTAATAGAGTTTTTGTGAGGACTTTTACAAACAGAGCTTTGAAGATCTTTGGTGTGGAAGTTTCTTATGCCAATTTGTGATGAAATTAATGAAAAAATATAAATAATAAATCTGCAGAAATGAGTTATATAGGAGCATAGTATTTAAAAAATTGGCATAAGAAAGGGAAGAGATTTACAAAGCTTTTTTAATTACATAAAATTACATAAAACATTATTACATAATGACTGATACATTCTAGTTGAGATGACTCTTGTTTTCTAGTAAATCAAATTTGATTTTTTATGAAAGCAAAATTGAGTACTAGTTGATTTGTTTTATTTCAATCTTAACAGAGCTTTTGTTTTTAATGAATTATCAATTTACTGTGTCTTACTGTGGAATGTTAAAGTAAGTACATTCAGTGTATTGTGCTGCTTTATTAGTAAATAAAATAGAATTTTAGATAATTAATATTTATGTCAGCATATGGTCATTTAAAAATAAAACATTCTTGATAGAATGATACTCATATGAGTAGATGTGCAGGGGAAAGCATCTACAGTAAGATGCAGTTAAAAAATAATTGTTGTAACAGGTTCTCATTGCCTTAAACGTAGCATATTATAGAGTTTGAACTAACGTAGGCACTGAGGAGTTATGCAGATTTGGGGGAGAAAAGCTGAATAAAATGGGAAGGAAGAGATTGGAGGAAGAGAAACTTAACTACTGAGAGTTTAACTAGAATAAATAATTAAAAATAAAACAGTGGGTTGAGAGGAAATTATGATTGATCTGATCAGATTGAATGACTGACTAGATGAAAAGCTGCTGTTGAAGGGAAGAATAAATTAAACATGATGGTTTTGTGCTTGTCAATAAGGTAGATGGTGATGATGCCTCTGAATTGGAACATGAAGGAGATGCAACAGGTTTGGGGGTAAAAAACAGGCAGAAGGAGCATAATAGAGGGCATTTGGAGCGCTTTTGTGGGTAATAGCAGCATACATACTTACCATGTTCCACAAAATAGTTGAAGGTGTGGATGAGGAACTGAGGGAAGAATTCAGGATACGGATGTTACTCTAATTTTATCTACAGTAAGGAGATGAGATTTTGGAATGAGGTGTGATGATGGAAGGAGCCTTTGTGAAGTAAGGCAGGAAGAAGGCTAATTAGAGAACTATTGGACGGTGTTTGCTTCAGCCAGTTTGGTCAGAGTAAATGCAAAAGGAGTGATCTGCGAGGAAGATGACAGCGGGGAGGGCCCTGTGCCGCCAGGCCCGCTGAGGCGTGTCCAGCCGTGGAGTGATCAAGCAGGCAAAGGGCTGTTCCTCTCATAGGGTCCAGTACGATCCCGTTAACTCATTTGAATAAAATACAGAAAAACAGAGATTACAAGAAAAATATGATAGATTGATTTCACAGCATTATCCAGTTTTCAAAATGAATTTAATTTAAAAACTGACCTTCACGTGATTTGTTTTCGCAAGAGCCGAATGTAACCAGTGGTATCTTTTTATTCATGGGTGCTGCAGGCCCATCTTTACCTTTGAGATCTATTTGCCCTCAGACCGTGCGTTTTTATTTGGAGCTGAAACATCTGAAGCCCAAAGGAAATGGACAGAGGCAATAGCTAAGGTATTTAAATATTGTGTTATTATTACCCTAAATCCAGAGAAGGGGTCTCAACCTGGGGTCTGTGGTTGAACTTAGAGGTCCACGAAAGTTTTGCATCAGATTCTGAGGAGTATGTCCATACTTCATTATGTTTGCAAAGGTTGTAATCAGAAGAAGCTAAGAGCTACCTTCCTAGAGCCTTGAGCAGAAAAGAAATTAATATAGGACCTTGGGGAAATCATTCTTCAAATAAAGGTCACGCTTTGATGATTAGTATTTTTTTTAGTATTGTACAGTCATTTCTGTGCATGTCTTTTTATGGGTAGCTACCTTATTAATGCTCTACACAAAGGGACGTGGACCAATTCAGTAAAAGATGCAAATGAAGACAAACAGAGGGGGTTGACAATTTGGAAAGTACCACATATTAGCAATGAGAATGTTTTCCTGTTCCAATTTTATATGTATCAAGAAAAATGGTTTAATGTGCTGCCATTTGAAAATACATTACTAGCTGTTCAGTTTTAAGAATGATAGCAAGTTTAAAAAATTAACTTGAAAATTTGGGTTACTTCGAAATCCTTAAAATAGAAAAACAGAGGTAAATTTTCCACCTTCCCTCATATCTGTAGATAGGGAAGGGACTTCCTGTTTTCACTGTCTTTATTACTTTTCTGTATTTGTTTTAACAGCACTTTGTTCCCTTTGTTGCTGAAAACTTAACAAAAGCTGACTATGATTTGATTGGTCAACTCTACTACAAAGACTGCCAGGCACTGGATCAGTGGAGAAAGGGCTGGTTTGCAATGGACAAGTCTAGTTTGCATTTTTGCCTTCAAATGCAAGAACAGGAAGATAGAATGAACTTAAGAAGACTGCAAGAGCTAAGTAAGATTTTATTTTCCCCCTCATCTCATATTTTTGGACACAATATCTTATTGCATATGGAAATGGTAGCTTTTACATAAAATTATAAGGGTTCACTCTCAAACATATGGCTAAGGAATATTAATAATTATGTCCTTATGTGTATTTAGTAAAATATACTTAAGAAATATGTTGATGCTTTCCTCCCTCTAGCAATCAGCACAATGGTTCAAAATGGGGAAAAAGTGGATATCTTGCTCTTGGTAGAAAAAGGAAGGTAAGTGCATTTTTGTCTCTAACACTTATTGTAATCTAGGGTGTGGGGTATTTTGGCTGTCTCGTTGGGGAGGAATCCATTATTTTATAGCATGCTAGACATTTTCTGGAGTGTGCGTATGTGTGTTTTTATATACTCTTCAGTAGAAAGAGTACACCAGTGAAACTCGCATGTTTTTATATTTGTTATGACAACCTCAACATGATCAATTATTGTACTTTTCTGTAGGCCTAGATCCCTTTGGGACATTCCCATTTAAATATTTGGAAGTGCTTTGGTAGTTGCAAATATATTTCCAATGTAGGTATATGAGGAATAAATAATATCCTGAATTATTTTTGCATGTGTGTCATACATAGTTAATTTATTCACATACTTCATATATTTCAATAAATATAAAGCATCTGTGCATCAAATACTGCTACAGCTATTGAGGGTAGAGTGATAATAAAACAGACATCGTCCTTGCTCTCATGAAGCCCGTATATGCTATTGGGGGAAATAGAATAGAAGCAGGAAAAAAATGACCTAGTATTGTGTCCATCAGTTTTAACTGGCTTAAAGAAAAATAAGGTAGAGAGAGAGAGAGAGGGAGAGGCTAATGGAGCAGTATTCTGTTTTAGACAGCAGGGTAAGGGAAGATACCTTTGATCAGAGATCTGCATAAAGTGAAGAAGCAAACCATGCAGCAGTCTTAATAGTGTTCCAGGCACAAGGTCAAGGGTATTTTAAAGACCCTAAGAGTGTATTGTATTTGGCATGTTGAAGGTCTGCAGGGAAGCTGCTGTGCCTGGGGAGATCTGAATGAGCGGGAGAGTGGGAAGAAATGATTTCAGAGATATTCCTGGGCCAGACGATGTGGGGCCTTACAGGCCATGATATGTGTGAAGATTTGAATGTCATTCCAAGAATGATGGCAAGCTGCTCAGTTTGAGAGCTGGCAAGTGGGATGATCTGACATGTTTGTAAAGGACTCTTCTGACTCCAGATGAATAGTCTCTTGGGGGAAAGAATACAAGCGAGTGCCTAGTTAGGATGCTGTTGCAGAGGCCAGGTAAGAGCCGACTTGTCTAGTAACATGTTTTGAAGAGTGGTGAGGTATATTGAGAAGGTACAGATGAGGGGATCTGTGGATGGGCTCGATGAATGTAAGAGTCAAGGAGGACCCTAATGTTTTTGGCTGGAGGAATAGTAGCAGTAGATCAAGAATTCAGTTTTGTAAGTGATAGCTTTGGGACATGTATTTGATAGCAAAGTGGGGCTGGTAAGTGGGTATTTGCATACACAAGTGTGGAATTAAGTGGAGAGGTAGGTGGAGATACAGACCTGAGAGTCATCAGCAAACTGGCTGAGGACCGGGCAGCTTCACTGAGAGAAAGGGTGGATGAAAAGAGACGTAAGCATGTAGTCCCAGCGTTTTCACTATTTGGAAGTCGAGAGGAAGAGGATGATCTAGGAAAAGAGCCTGGGAAGGAGCCGCTAGGGTCATAGCATAGCGGTTAGGAAGGTAATAGTCTCTTGGACAGGATGTTTTTTCTTTGCTTCTTATCATTTGTTTTAAAATCCTTTAATAACACCAACTCTGAATGTTTAGCTCTATAAGAGTACAAAATTTGCAAAAATATGTACATGTTACAGTATTAAAATATAGCCGAATCAGCCTCACCCTGGTTGTTTTGCTTGCCGGTGACAAGAATAACAGCTTCCAACCGTTATCAGAACCTGTCTTTCCTTCAGGTTCTTGGGAGGACATCAGCAGCTTTGGCAGCAAGAGTATTGCTGATTAGGTCTTTACGTCAGAGTTCATTTTTTCATTTACAGGCATAATGAGGACTTTGTACTTTTACTTATTTATTTCTGGGATTTTTTCGTGATAGTTTAAATTCCAACTTTTAGTACCAGATGATGGTTTCACTCTACTGCCAGAGTGCTGTTAATTATATGCTCAGCAATACTAATGGGGGAGTATTATGTATAGATAGTGTTACATTATTAAAGTACTAGCACAAGTGCAGTTTTTACAGTCATTTGTTCATATTTATGGAATGTTTGTTGCCTGCCACCTCCACAGCAGGAAAAGATAGTCAAAAATATCCTGAGTTCATAGAGCTTATGTTTTTAAACAAATAAGCAGTGACTTACTAGCTGAGTTTATTCTATTTATTATTTATATACATTTTCAGGTTACTGTAGTCAAGGTATTTTTCTACCATTTTCAGTCTAAGAAGGATATGACCGGTGGTATGGAAGTTTTAATTGAAATGTAGCAAAACTGCCCTGGCTAGTCTGGCCTGCTGGACTGAGTGCCCACCTGCAAATGAAAGGGTCACTGGTTGGATTCCCAGTCAGGGCACAGGCCTGGGTTGTGGGCCAGATCCCCAGTTGAGGGCGTGCGAGAAGCAACCACACATTGATGTTTCTTCCCCTCTCTTTCTCCCTCCCTTCCCCTCTCTCTAAAAATAAATAAATAGCCCCAGCTGGTGAGGCTCAGTGGATTGAGCACGAGCCTCTGAACCAAAGGGTCGCTGGTTCAATTCCCAATGTAGGGCACATGCCTGCGTTGCAGGCCAGGTCCCCAGCAGGGGGTGCGTGAAATGCAACCAAACATTGACATTTCTCTCCCTCTCTTCCCCTCTCTAAAAATAAATAAATAAAAATATTTTTAAATGTAGCAAAACTGGATTAGTATTCCTCAATAGGAGGAATTTTTACTTACTGTTTATTGTTTATGTAGCACACTCATGGAGGAAAGACAGGGGAGCCAGAAGTTTTGTTACCTTGTCACATCTTGACTTTTCCCCTGGACTGTAGGAATCAGGAATATATGAGTTCAGATTATATCAGAGTTCAGGGAATAGTTGAAAACTGATGGAATTCCAAAATAATGGTCAAAGCTACTTAATCATGTTTTTGTTAGTAATTTCGAAGTTCTTTTTTTAATCTACTTGTGTTAGTAACAAGTTATCCTGAAAACATATTTACAAACATGAAGAACAAGAAATGTACCAGGATAGGAGTGGGAGAAATACAGGTCACAAATATAAGACCACATTATTTTCCTTAAATCTCTTTGAATAGCTGCCATACTAAATGCATCATTTGAAACAATTGTATTTATCATGTTTATATCTTGATTTCATTAGCTTTTCCTGTTTTCTGCAAGTCAGTATTCTGATAACAGTAATACAGTGATGAGAATGCATAGAATTTACCATGTACCAGATACTATTTTAAACACTTAAACAGCATTCTTGTGCCTATATCATTTTGAAGAGAATAATTCATTTGAAATCAAGATTAAGGTCAATTGGTAACTTAATCTAAAGATTTCTTTCTTTTTAAAACAAATGCTAAGTGTTAATTTACTAGTATTTTTGTACAGATCATTCTCAAGAATTTAGTCAACCAAGGTACCCAGGGTCTAAATAAACAGTAAAATTTCAGCATTTTCTTAGAAAATAAAATTTTTAATACAGAACTTAAAAGATATTTTATTAGAAAAAAATCTATATTCATACCATACATACCTAACTAAAGATGAATCAGAAAGAAGAGCGGTCAGGAGTGTGAAGAGAGCCAAGAACAAGCCTAGGGTCTTGATGTCTGCAGGGTTATGAACCCTACAGAACAAAGAGTATGCAGGTGTTTTTGCACCTGGTACCTTTTGTGGTAAAAATAGCAGCTCATTTGTATCTATGTAGTTACACACATATATACATGTTTATGTACATATATGTATTTATGCACATACATATATTATGTAAATAAATGGACTTGAAATAGGGAAGAGTGGGAAAACAGCAGGTTTGGGAGGCAATCTGGAAGATAATGTGTTTGATTTTAGACATGTTGACTATGAGTTGCTTAAAAACATTGAAGGAGAAATTGCTAGGAGAAAGTTGTATTTATGGATCTGATGTTCGTGTAAAGGTTAATGGGGTGCAGATAATATTGGGTTGGCCAAAATGTCTGTTGATTTTTTTCCATAAGATGGTTCTAGTAGCCTTTAGTTGTCTTTAACTTAATTGGAAACAATTTTGTTAGATTGTGTTGTGACAGCTGTCATATCAGTGTGCATTTTAAAACTTATCAAAATTGATAAATTTTTGTGTAGCCATTTTAATACTGAAGATGGAAAAAATGAGCAACATTTTCAGCATATTATGCTTTGTTATTTCAAAAGAGATAGAAATGGACCTGAAACGCAAAAAGAAAAGAAAAAGATTTGTGCAGTGTATGGAGAAGGTGCTGTACCTGATTGAATGTGTCAAAAGTCGTTTGTGAAGTTTCTTTTTTCTTTCTTTTTAAATTTATAAATCATGTTTATTCTACTACAGTCGTCTCAGTTTTTACCCCTTTACCCGCCTCCACCCACCCCACTCCCACAGTCAATTTCTTTGTCTAGTCCCTTCCCCTTCTTTCCACCATTGTCCTCTTTCCCCATCCCTTCTGGTCACTTTCAGTCTGCTCCATGTTTCCGTGCCTGTGGTTTATTTTGTTCGTTAGTTTATTTTGTTGAATAGAGTCCACTTAGAGGTGAGATCATATGGTAATTGTCTTTCATCAACTGGCTTATTTCACTTAGCTTAATATTCTCCAGTTCCATCCAGGTTGTCACAAAATGTAAGAGTTCCATCTCTCTGTCTTTCTTTCTTTCTTAAATGCAGATTGATTGTATTTATTTTTTAAATGTAAAAGTTAATTATAAAATATTAAAATAATTTAAAAGCATTATAAAGTCTCAGCAATTAAACCAACATGACACCAGCACAGAAATAATCAAGTAGATCAATGAAATATAATGAACATTCTAGAGACAAACATATATATCCGTCTAACAATATATGATTAAGTTGATATTTCAAATCAATGGGTAAAATAAGGCTTATTCAATAAATAAGGTGCATGGACCACTATTACTTGAACTAAAAAATATATAGAGCCATATTGCATGCATTATACAAGAAATATTCAGGTGAGTTAAAAATCAATATGTAGGATCTAAAGAGTTTTAGAAGAAAATAGAACTAATATTTTTCATGACCTGAAGTAAAATATTCAAACCCAGAAGCTATAAAGTAAATATTAACAATATGACTATATTAAATATTTAACTATATAGTAGTATACATATAAAAAAAGTTAAAGGACAAGGGATATAATAGAAAAGTATTTGCAACACATCTAAAACATGGTTAATAGGTTTTTGTTGTTGTTGTTGTTTTTGAAAAAAGTTCATGCTGGAGATTTGTCCCTGGATGATGCTCCACGGTTGGGTAGACCAGGTGAAGTTGATAGTGATCAAATCAAGACATTAACTGAGAACAATCAGCATTATGCCATGTGGGAGATAGCTGGCATACTCAAAATATCCTAATCAATAAAGTTATTGGTGAAAATGAAAAATGTGTCTTTTATTTTACAGAAAAGAACACATGGACTTTTGGCCAACCCAGTAGATTTCTTAATCACCCGTTTATAGAAGGAAGAAGGAGAAATCACTTAAGGAGAGTCTTAGAGTGAGGAGGGAGGGAGTAACATGTTGGATCCTTAATAAATGCACATCATTTTGGAGGCAGGGCAGTTGTCTGGAAGAGTAGCTATCCTGGAATATTAAGCTAGTTTACTCAGGGAGTGAATCAAGAAACTAAGGGGAAATGTATCACAAAACCTAGTGATTTTCAAGAAGGAAGGAGCAGTCAAAAACTGTTGGGCGCTGCCTGGTGAGAACAGGTACTCCATCAGTAAGTGATGCTGACTCTAGCCGGTGACTTTGAGGAGAGGGGAAGGGATAAAGCAGAAACTGGATTCGGTTAGGCTGGGAACTGAGTGAACTGAAACAGCTGGTAAGAATAGCTTGTCAAGGATGTCCCGGGGTTAATACAGTTATTGAGGCAGAAGGGATTTGACCCAGAAAGGGAAGGTGTGTGCAGTTTGTTTTTAGATGGCTTGAACTTATGCAACCTTAAATTTTGATGAGAAAGAGGCACAGAAGTGGATAGATTTAATATGTAAGAGGGAGGACAAGAGAACAATTATAACAGGAAGAGAAGAGGAATTGGTGGATGGTTTTGGATGTTGGTGGCTTTCTAGATTGGGTGGTAAGATGCTGACAGACACCAATCTGATGGTGTTCAGTTCTTGGCAGAGTAGGAGGTTCAGATGACCCCTGAGCATTTGGCTTGGCTGACTTCACCACCAGTGGCTGTATCATTTACCAAGATGAGGAATACATATTCCCTCCCAGTGCTCAAACAAGGCCTGTTAATTATCGATGCGATTGTTTTAATACCATGTCCAAATAAGAGAATTTCATTACACTGCCCTCTTTCTCATCTCTCTTTTGATCTATGAGCCCCTTGGGAAATGACTGTAAGCTAAAGTAGATTGGGTTACACTTGTCAATGACAGATAAAGTTCTGGGTTTAGGAAATAAGACAACTTCCAATTATTCATGTTGATGGCATATAGAGATAGTGAGTAATTGAAAGAGTGGCTGTAAGCTTAAAACTTTTTTTTTTTTTTTTTTGGCTAGTAAATGCTAGAGCCAGAATTGGGAATCATAAATAAATATAATGAATTTATTTTACAATTTTCCCTGTCCTTGTCTACCTTTGATTAAAGTGCTAAAATATATTACTGTTCCTTAAAGGCAAGGAGGAGAAAGAACCCTCTGAACTGGAAAAGTTCATAAATTGATAATCATCCACTGAATATAGTCACTATTTAGATATATATTGTAATCTTCATGGTAATTTTCTCTATATGCATAGCATGAGTGCCTTTAGACAGGAAAATATTGCAATAATATTTTCCACACCCAGAGCATTTTTGCTCTAAAAAACAATAAACAGAAGGTGTTCCAGATGGTGTCGCTTTAATGTGTATTCTTTGTATACTTTAAAAATTATTATTTTGGAAAAATAAAGCTTTCTTGATTACACTTAAGGGTTTCTGGCATGCTCTTTGGTGCTGTTACTGGGACTGGATCCTGTCCATTTCTTTTATGCCTTAATCAGAATTTCTGTATGGAAAAAAAAAACAACCCAGAATCATGCTTTTGAATATCTGTTGTTTGGCTCAATGCTCTGGATTACAAGGTCAGAAGGCGTTTTCCTGGACAATAGGTTATATACTCACTTTAACTGGAATTTTAGTAGATTACAACATTCTTTTCTTAAAATTTGAGAACTTTTTCTGCAGTTCAGACCACACTTTCTGTATATCTCTTTCTGATAAATAAGCTGCAGTGTTCACCCTCTTCATATTAGATAGCTGCATAACCATTTGTCAAAGACACCTATGATTAAGCTTTTACTGAAAGGTTGTTGGAATGGATACAGTAAACATGAACAAATAACTCAGCTGTTATCAGAAATCGAAAAGACTGGTGTGTGTTTTTGGGTTTTTGTTTTGTTTTGTTTTGTTTTTAAATTCCTTGGTTGACCTATGGTAAAGCGTAATGCACTTAGTGGTTCCAGAGCCTGACTACGTTCAGTTTTAATTGCAAGCTCCAGACATAAAGCAGCTCACACTGGGGAATAAACATTTTATCAGTATGTTCCACAATTATGAAACAGACTACTTTTCTTAATTTAGGAGATTAACACACTAAGTTTAAGATTCTTATTTTATATCAAGTTACTACGTGTGATATTTTCCCGCTTCTTGAATTGTGTTTTCTATCAGCCATGTTAGCAATACCCTGGAGGGTGAATTATCTCAAAGTGGTTTCTAAATTGTGCATGTAATTGCAAATTAAACAGTAGCCGATTGCCCACAATATCGGCTTGACTGCTTTTGTAACTTTCTGATGATTTAATTTGAAGAGATGGTTTAATTTGAATGTTGCCAAGGTAAACAAGAGATTCTCCTCTCTCATCACCCCCATAGGTTTTGCAAAAAGAGACGATTCAGATTTACCTTATGAAATGATATTATTTGTTAAAAGAAAATTGTGATATGTGACTATTTAACAAAAGGTGGATTTAAAGTATATATTATTTGCTGGAAATTTTATCTCAATCACTTTAAAGCCCCTTCTATGTACTAAGATATAAGCTCACAAACAAATAAGTTAGATATGATGTGAAAAAACACAAAAGAATGAGAAGATCCCTTCTAGATAGAAAAATAGGATCAGGATAATGTTTTGTTTGGTTTTTAAGAGAAGTATTTTTAACTGGATCTGGGATTCTTAGATTGAATTTCAGTAGGAAGAAAATCAGGCGACTAAAAGACTAAGGTATTCCAAGAGGTGGCAACAAATGGATTCAGAGAAATAGGATGGACTAGGGAACAACTTCAGCTCAGGTTGGCCTTAACCTTAATTTCTTGAGGAGGGTGCATGAACCAGTGGGCCTAGAAGACAGATTGATAACCGTATCTATTACATTTATTTAACAACTTGCATTGTTTTGGAAAAGATTGCAGGCCCTTTACAAGGGTACAGAGGTTCTTTTTAAAAGGGTATTTTAAAACTATGTTAAAAATTAGTTTTTAAATGAGGACTTGGATTCTTTCAGCAGCCAGCGGAAGACTTTAAGGCTTTGAGGGGACTCGAAACAGCGCCGTGTCTCATCTCCCTGTAGATAATTGCCTAATAGTGTACAGAGATGCTGTTGCAAAGTGGAGACCTTGCCTTTCTCAGAGAGTCAGGTGCCTTGACATTTTTTATTGGTATGTGGGCTTCAGAAGCAACAAGCTGCTTAACATTAACATTTTCTGCTATGTTACTTTTGTGACGCAGCCTCTGCATGGACAGATTTCCTTAGTAATTGTTTGCCTGTTTCTGGCCAAATTCCATCTCTATGCAGCAGTGTCTTAACTGAAGGTGGGGGGAAAATACTATATCTCTATAAACTAGAATGAGGGTAATTTAGAGATGCAATGACTAAATAAAATTTTCCAGACTCCCGTTTCTGGCCGTGAAGAAATAGCTTTCCAAGTACATGCCCTCTCAGTTTGAACAACTAGAAAAGTGGATAAAATACATGAGCCAGCTAGTTTCAGGCTTTGGGACAATTTGTTGGGAAACAAATGAAGTAAGACTCAAGATCACCTTAGCTTCCTGTCTGTAGGCATGTTTCAGGCCATGGCATAAGGAATGGGGAGACTCAAGCAGAATCTGGTGGTTTTGCTGCATCAAAGAGATAGAAACAGGAGTTCAGTGAATCTGTCATCACTAAACTTTGGAGGATGGAGTACCAGCACAGAGGGTGAGATGTAGAGAAAGCGTTTCAGAAATCTTCATAGGAGTTCACTTTCGTCTTGGCTCAGTGGTCATCTGTGTATTTGCAGGGTGAAACCGCAAGAGGCCAGGAAGACGTAACTCTCATGGTTGTGCCAGGAGTCAAACAATTCACAGAGCTTAGGCAGTATTGGGGTACGTTCACATTTCACCCAGCCATGGTAGACAGGCCTCATTAAACACAGAGGGCATTAGTAAAGATCCCAGAAATGTAACTCCATGGTATCAAGGCCAAGCCAGCCCTAGAGTAAAGGCTGCTCTATTTGTACCTGATTAAGCTTACAAAATAGACCTCCAAAGGATCAGCTTCTCTACAGGTACTTAATTACTGGCCTGGGTCAGATAGGCAAAGGATGCCAACACATTCTAAGGGAAGACAACACAGTCCTGCCACTCAGTTTAACACTCACCAAGTTTTAGCATATGCTGAAAGTGACTAGTGATGTGAAAAAGCTGCAAATCGATTGATAGGAACTGACCTGGAAATGGGAAAGAAAATGGAATTAGCAAAGAATCTAAACAGTGACTTTTAAATATTATAAATATTTTCACAGATGTAAAGGAAAACACAAACATCACAAGAAAAAATGGATAACTAACTAAAGAACCAACTGGAACTTCTAAAGCTAAAGAATACAGTATCTGAAAAAAATTTACTGGATTGGTTGAATGTAAGAATATACTCTACATAAAAAAAAAAGAATTAATGATTTTGAAGGCACGACAAAAGAAAAGATCAAAACTTAAGCACAGAGAGAAAAGACTAAATAAAATCACCACTAAATAAAATCTCAGTGACCTGTGGGACAGTATTAAGCAATCTCAGTATTATTAGAATCCAAAAATGAGAGAAGAGAAAAATGGATTAAAAACTTTCAGTTTGATAAAAACTATAAACCCATATGTTCTAAAATCAACATACCTCAAGCATGATAAAGACAAAACACATCAAGACATATCGTAATCAAATTCCAGAAAACCAGTGTGAAGTTAAAAGTCCCAGAGGAAAACACACATTAAGTATAGGGGACAAAGATGAGAATGTCTTTTTTAGAAACAATGGAAACCAGCAGATAGTATAGTTAAGTCTTTCAAAATGCTGGCAAAAACTTAAAAAGAAAAAACAAAAACCTCAAGGCAAAATAAGCAGACTAGTGGCTATTAACCTATGCTCTATTCAACAAAAATATCTCCCAGAAATGAAGGAAAATGAAGTATTTGTGGGCCAAATAAATGCTGGCTTACACTAGAAGATTTGTTGGTTATGTTTTTTGTTTGTGTGGGGTTTTTTTGCATAACTTTTTAGGGTATTATCTTTTTCAATCATTTTTGTAGAGTTTGTTAGCTGTTATTTGCTTCTTAGTTGTGTTTAAAATGTTATATAAGTGAATTTATTTTTATACATATTTATTGGTTCTATTATTTTTGAAGATACTGCTGGTTCTTGTTAAGTAGACTAGCCTCAGATATGATAGACTATACTTTGTGATTACTATATTGCAATTTTGAGAAAATTGCTTTTATTAGTCCTGGGACTTGGTTTTTGGGTTGTCTTGAACTGTCTCGATTCATTATAGGATATTGGGATTTTTTTTATATAGCTTAGAGTACCCTTTACATTTATGCTTGAGAAATGGGCAATAAGAACAATGATCTCTATAAGTAGAGTTCTTCAAAATAACCTCCCATATTTTCAAGATGTATATGAATGTTTCTTTGGAATTCACATTCAGAAATGTAAAATGGTTGTTTGGGAACACTTGAAGTCCCCCACTTCACCAGCATTTGTGTTGGAAATATGTTTTGATGGCTTGTTCAATGTGCACAGAGTCCAGATAAGCTTCGGAGAGGAAAGTTGTTGAACTGATGCTGTTAAATGTCAGACATACGCTGAACTAGATGATACACTTTAGGATTCAATCCTTGACAAGTTGACTCCGGAGTTAACTTGTCATTCATTCTACCCCTCACTAGTTCACAAGGAGACAGCTAAACTTGTCATCATGGGATTTCTTCTGACTGCAAAGGAAGTTTGAAGTTTGAAACATTCATAGTTAATGGCAGGATTCTACTGGTAGTGTGGGAGGGCCATTGCATTTTTGATTTTTTTCACTACTTGCTGAAATGCCCACTGTAGTACTTTGTTTAAAAACAAACAGCTTCACATATTTTATATCAAATTTAGAGCTTAATCATAAGGTTAAAAAGATATTATGATTTAAAATTAAAATCTTCTGTCTACCTAAACTTCTGAATTTAGCAAGAGGTAATTTCAGTTAGGTCTAGCAGTGTAAGGGCTTGATATTTCTCAATTTCATTTAGACAAATATTCCCATACTTTTAAGCTAAAGATGATGTCAGATAAATGAACATGCTAAAGCATGTCAGGAATATTAAAGTAGCAGAATTCTTGAGGAAGAAAACGACAAAACCTGGAGGTCAGGGCTGCTATAGTGATGCTGGAAAATAAAAACAAAAGATAAAGATGTCAGAAAGCACAAGATGAAGATTACAGACATTAATGAAGTACTGGTAGTTACAGCAAGTTCCAAAGACTGTGTGTGGTGAGATGCCAGTAACTTTGTCTCCTTAGAAGAGCATTTCAAGAAAAGAAACAAATGGGGAAAAAGGCCTTTTATTTTGATTATAAATTAAATTAGGGCCAGTTAATTATCAGGAAAATAAGATTACCCTGCTCCCAAAAAACAACAAAAACCCCACAGTGACCCAGCATTTATGCAGCTCATTCCCTTCTCTTTGGTTGAATCCAAAGTAGCCCTCTCATAGTTGGAAATTTAGATTAAATGTTTTTACTTTGGTGTAAATACATATACATAAATATGTATACATATACATAAATATACATAAATACAGCGGTGATTACTTTATCTTGTTTTTCAAATCAGTTTTTATATCTAGTGATTGGACTTTACAATTACTATGTACCTACTAAATGTCAGGCACTGTGCTGATGACTGAAGCGACTGAAATGCTTACCTTGCTCACCTGCGTGACATTTGGAGTCTAGTAGCTAAAATAGTCTCAGCCCTGGCTGGGTGGCACAGCTGATTAGAGGGTTGCCCCAATACCCCAAGGTTGCAGGTTTGATACCCTGTCAGGGCGCATACAAGAATCAAACAGTGAATGCATAAATAAGTGGAACAACAAATTGACGTTTGTCTTTCTCTCACCGCCTCCCCATTCCTGTCTCTCTCTCAAATCAATACATAAAATATTCTCAAACATAGATTAGGTGGCATAATGGAGGGCAGAGGAGCTGCTCCGGATTAAGAAGGGGCACCTGTAACAAACTAAAGCCCAGCAGGGACACAGGTGTAGAGTGTCGGGGAGGGTCACCTGGAGTACACCTGGGGGAAGATTTGGAGTTGCCAGCCAAAGAGCAGGAAATGTTTATTAAGTATCTGTTACGCAGATAAGGAGATACAATTTCTTAGAGTGACACGAGTGTAGGGGAATGGCAAAGTACAAGGGGAAGGATGAGCCACGTCATGAAGACCTTCTTGTTTTGAAAACTCCAGAGCTGAAGAAGAACAATGATCAAGAAGTGATGTCTTTAGCTTTACCTTTTAAAAAGATCATCAGGCATCCCCAAAGAGAGGATTTAGAGAATTGGGAAAGGCATTCCATGCGGAGGGGTTTTACTGATTTCAAGGAACAGTAAGGGCCTGAAATAAGGCGATGTTGAAACAAAGAAGAGGCAAAATGAATATGTTAGGGACCTGGAACCAACTGCATTTTGTGATTGAATTCATGTGACAGTGATGAGGTGAGGGGTGGGAGAGACTAATTTACAATTAATCCTAAATTTCTGGTAGGACAGGTGGAGCATTGTAGGACCAGCTTGGAAGGAGGAGGCAGAGGTTTGAGATGCTTATGGCACATTGTGGTGAAGGTGTCCAAAAATTAATATAACTTAATATTATGGTTTATTATTATTCATTTTACTTGTATCCAGTGCCAAGATAGGTGCTATTATTATCCTCGTTTTCCCAGTGGTGAACATAGGGCCCAAAGAGGGTTGATAACTTCCCCCAGGTCACAGAGGAAGTGAGTGTAGAGCTAAGAGTTTGATTTCTGGAAGCGATCGAATTGCCTACTCTCTGCTGTTTTAAGCTTTTGCTTTTTGATTACATGGAGGTCTGGTTTGTAAGACAAAATCACAGCCTGGAGCTAGGGATTTGGGAGTGACTAATTTACCCACAAGGGACGGAACCGTTGTCCTGGAGGACAGGTCCCTGGCGAGGCCTTGGCGTTCATGTGAGCTCACTGAGGGTCTGCCTTCATTTTCTGAAAGAGTAAGTGAGCTCGGAAAAGAAAGATAGGTGGAAGAGCCAAAAAGAATGGTGCTACAGAGCCAAATTGGGTGAGATTTCCCTTTTTAAGAAATGAAATCATCAGCAGTTCTAAAATTTTGAAACATATAGCCACATACATCCAGTGGAAGTCACTGGTGGTTCTTACCAGAACAGTTTCAGTTGATTTGTTCAGAAAGAGAGTAACAGGGGTTGGGACATGAAAGGAGGTGAGATCCCAAAAAGTCAGAGGCCTTTCTCTGCTCCAGGAGGGATGTGAGTGTGCAGGAAAAAGAGGCGTTTCGAGTGGAAGCTGATGGCAGATGGAGGGTTTTTCTTCTCATGGGTGAGATGAGATCACAAGAATATGGATTTAAGGATCATTTGTCTAGAAGAATTTTTTTTTAGCAAAATTATAATTTGAAATGCTTTTAAACTTTACAGGACGTTATACATCCATGGGCACACCAAGTTGGATTTCACAGTCTGGCATACTGCAATTGAAAAAGCAGCAGGTACAGATGGTAATGCTTTACAGGATCAGCAGCTCAGCAAAAACGACGTTCCCATTATCGTGAACAGCTGTATAGCATTTGTTACACAGTATGGTAAGTATCACAGAGGTTTTATTCAACCCCTGGAACTCGTAGTGTCATTCTTACTGTTTTTAAGTGGTACCTCCATTGGACCGAATTAGAGCCTTTTATATTTGTAAGCACATCAGTGAAAAATAAAAACATAGTCACTTCAGTTAAATGCCATTTTTCTCCCAGTAAAACTCATTTAAATTCTATAACTTAACTTTTACCATTTTCTTCTTCCTTTACGTACATAAAAATTTAAATAACATATTGAAAGAATCTATATTGTAAAATGTATATTAAAATAGATTAAAGACTATTTTGCAGATGTTACAAGCCCATAGTAGAGTCTAGGGGAATGCAGTGTGCTTCGTGTCTTTAGAAGCAGTAAACTCTGGGATGATATTGAAGAGAATTTACTTTTTTAGCATGTATACAATTATGTATGTATTTCATTTACTGTGCTATTGGTCACATGTTTATAATTAAGAGTCATGGCTATTTGTTGTAATATAGTTTTGACTTAATTGTAACTTTTTTAATTACTGTGCAGGTTAAAAACAAAAACAAAAACTTGAGACCTACATGATCCAGCTTCATTTTAATATGCTATGGTAGTGTCTTTGGTATCCCCGAAAAGTATAAAAGGATGCCTTTATTCTTCCTGTTTATTTCCAAATTACCATGAATTCTTCTAATTCCTTCTTTATTTTACAGATTTCCTTAATACTTTAGAAGGTAGAAATTTCTTAATTCTATATTTTCAATTTCTTTAAGTGTATTTTTAATATAAAAATGTTTATACCTTTTAATCTGTAGATTATGCCACTGAGTTAGCTTATAAATTCAGAGGCGAGTCAAAGGATTGACCTGGTACTTTGGAAGGGGCAGTAACTTTTTTGTTTTCCTAAAATTAAATTAGAAATATATTTTGGTGTTTTTAATTTGGGAAGAAAATATTGTCAGTGAGAGAGCTGCAAGAAAATATTGGGTTATTAGTTTGCTGTGTATGTATCAAGTGTCTGTTGTGTACCAGCCTCTGATCTTGGTGCTGGAAATAGGGCAGGGGGAATAGAGAGTTAAAGTTGAGTCCACAAGTCACATGTTTCTTCATGAGAACTGAGTCATGCATTTTCTGCATGAGAACTGACAATAAACTGATATGTAACAAAATATCAGAAATAACAAAAGCTATAAGGAAAATTTTTGGAAATTCATAAATGTGTATATTAATTTAGTTTTACTAAGAAGAGTGCTATTTTAATTATTTATACTTATTTAAGTATATAACTATACTTGTAACCAAAGTATAATTATCATTGACACTAAGATTTGTTGTGTTAAATTCTATATCTACTCTAATTATGTGTTTAATCACTTTATGTGGACACTACTCTCTGAAGTTTCTTCCCATGATAGTATGTTGATATATATCCTATCAGCCATACTCATCTCTTTATTTGGAAGTGGGGGAGAAAGAAGGTTATCATCTTCATTTTATTAGTTGTTCAGTATTAATGCATTTGCATTTTGCAGGTATGAGTGAATTGCACACACATTATGTTTTGGAAAGAGCATAACCTCATTGGGAATTTTCACATCATGTTAGTTTCATAGTGGCATAGAGTCTTTCTAAAGCTGAAAAAAATGATTAAAATAACTTGATTAGCTCCAGTGTATACAATTTAGTTTTCTCAAGGGAAATCAGAACTTACTTTGTGATGTTTATTTGAATTTAAAATCATTAAGCATTAGATTGTTTTCAACTAAACTTCATATATCTATTTTGTAACCTAACACAAGGTACATTAACTTGCATATTAAAGTAATAAAGCCATTGAAAGAGTCTTTATTTTTTTTAAATTTTTTTAATGAGCAGAACATGGAGAAACCCCCAACCTTATTAGCAAATGCCCAGTGATTACAGGATGCAGTTGGTCATCTTAAAGCTTTAAGGTCACACTTATTTTGAACTTCCTAACATTTGGGTTAAAATTTGATGGCCAGTTTTTTTGTGTTCATTATGTCAATGTTTGAACTCGACTGAGTTTACAGTATAAATTTTAGAATTTTAATTTTTAAACTGAGTTACAGTTCTTGGGAGGGATTAATTTATGTAAACAAAATTATGTTCAAATTCACATTCAGTTAACTTACTTGATTACCAACTATTAGAAATTAATTCAGATAGGAACATAGTACCTCATAAATGTAGTCACAGTTATTTTTTGTAGAATTTGTTTGTTCTTGCATTAAGTAGTCACTTATTGAATACCTACTTAGTTCTCCTAGGCACTATGTAACTGTTATTTACAGAGAATAAGCATACCCTTGCCTTCTAGGATTTTACAGATTCGTGGATCAAAGACAAACAAGTGGGTAGACAGTTACATCTTAAGTGTACAAAATTGTATGGTAGAGAGGTTCTGGGGTGGGTACAAGCCTCCATGTGTGTAGGGGTAAATCTCACCCAGAGTAGACATGGAGGGCTTCATGGGTGAGCCGGCACCTTCCACGAGTCTTTTAGGAGTTAGTTAGAAGAAAGAGAAGGAAGCTGTGTGTGCCCATGTGTGGAGTCATGAGGGGCGTTTTCTGTTCAGGGAACTTTGTGTATTGAAATGTGCCCAGAAGTTAGTGTGAGAAGAGGGGATAGATAAAAGAGGCAGAAGGGTAAGGAAAATTAAAGGAGGGTCTATATGGCTTCATTAAACCCTCAAACTTGCCTTGTAAGCAGTGAGAGTGAAGATTTTTAGGCACATGATAACACCAGTGGACCTGTATCTTAGATCACACTGTCATCATTTCAAGACTGACTGGATGGGGCACAAGAATAGGGACAGGGAGTTGTGAAAACAGGGTGGAACTGAGTGCACAAAATAACAGCCTGCAGGATGGAAGAAGAGGGGAGGTTTGAAAGTGAGGTCATGCTGGAAATATCTGTGTGACATAGTATGTATTTTTAATGTGGTAAGTGAGAAAGAAAAGTTCTGACTTGGAAAGGATTGGAGAGAAGGAAGTCCCATGTATTGAGATACAGGAACAAAACAAAGAACATTTTGAGATTGGGAGGTGTGTGTTGAGATTTGTGTGTGTGTGTTGCATGTATATGTATATTAAATATATTTACATGTGTTTGAAATCTTAAAATTAAAACCTGGATGGAAAACTATTGAGTTAGCCAAAAAGTTGGTTTAGTTTTTTCTGTACAAGTGGCTCTAGGAGTGCTTAGTTGTCTTTAAGTTCATTTGAAACAATTTTGTTAGATTGTATTGTGACAGCTGTCAAAACAGCAGTGCATTAAAAAAACATCCAAGTTGGTGAATTTTTGTGCAGTCATTTTAATATTAAAGATGGAGGAAGATATGCAACACTCTTTTGGCTTATTATGCTTTATTATTGCAAGAAAGTTGAAAACGCAACTGAAACACAAAAACGGGTTTGTGCAGTGTATGGAGAAGGTGTTGTGACTGATTGAGCATGTCAAAAGTGGTTTGCAAAGTTTCTTGATACTATTGACATTGTGACCAAATAATTTTTTTGTTGTGGGGCTGTCTTGTGCATTGGAAGATGTCTGGCAGCACCCCTGGCCTCTACCCTCTAGAAGCCAATAGTGGGAGATAGCAGACATACTCACAGTATCCAAATCAATCAAAGTTATTGGTGAAAATGAAAAATGTGTCTTCTTTGTATGCAGCAGTTAAAGCAATAAGTTTGGGTGGGTTTATCCAGAGAGTTTTGTGGGGAAGTAGGGAGAGAGAAAGATTCAGGTTGGCTTCCTGGAATCACCAGTAAATACTAGATGAGCAGAAGAAAGGGAAGACTGGCAGAGTAGCCACAGAGGAAGGGGGGGTATGACATGATGCCATGAAAACCATGAGATTAAAATAATTTTAATGGGGACTCATGGAGTGACAAAAACTGCAGAGGATTCTCATGAGATAAAAACTGAATAGCATGTAGTATATAGTTGTCATTGATATTCTCGATGAAGATTGTCCTAATAGAGCGGGAATTGGGCACAGAATGTGTAGTTAAAGGATAAACAGTGATGTGAGATGGTAGAAACAATAAATACAGGAAACTGAGCTTAGTTTTGTAAGGATGAGAAACAAGAGACCAGGGAGGGCTGGGGTAAGGGCGGATTTTTTTTTTCATATCATCAGTTTTGTTGCCATCATCATCATCACGCCTGCTTATCCTAACCACTGCTGCTTTTCTTATTTTATATGGGGCACTTGACAAACCAATAACTTCATTTAAAAAAAAAAGAATACCCAGTTCTCTATCTAGAAGAAGGTGAAGGTGGGAACAGACAGGCATTAATATACAAATATGAGGGCAGAGGGTTGAGGAAATGTATACGAGAGAGCCTCACTTTTGTCAGTAAAACTGGAGGCCAGTTTGTATTCCAGGGGACTAAGCAAAGTTAGGGCAGCTGCTATGGAAGGACAATTTAAAAAGATACTGCAAAGAACTGGGAAAGGGCTGACCAGCGTCTTGCTAAAAGCCGAGGCTGGAATATTTCTTCAGGTTCACACTGTGAATACTAAAATTAGGGAGGCAGGCTTTTCCCCCTCATACATGATTCTGTCAGTTCTTAGACAATGATTTTGTCTTGCTCATCATCCCAACGCAAAAATTTGTTCAATTTTTAAGATATCAAAGTGGATTTTGATTTTAGATTTTTGTTTCATATAACCTTTTTATTTTTAAACAAAGGTTTAGGGTGCAAATATATCTATCAAAAGAATGGTGATCCTTTGCATGTAAGTGAACTCCTGGAGAGCTTCAAAAAAGACGCAAGAAGCTTCAAACTGAGAGCTGGAAAACATCAGCTTGAAGATGTGACCGGTGTGTTGAAAAGGTTTCTGTCTGACATTGATGATGCACTTCTTGCTAAGGAGCTCTATCCATACTGGATCTCTGCTTTAGGTAATACATGTAGTGTAAACTATCATGAACGCTTGCCTTTAAACAGATAATCAGATTTTTCAAACTCTTCTTTGAGATTCGGAAAATGTAATTGAAGGGGAAAATGGACATATGACTCAGAAGAAATTGTGTAAATAGCAGGAGTTGTTTGTATCTATCTAAAGAGGGATTTGTAGTAACAGTTGCTAAGTAATGTTTCATATACCTAGTTTTCAGTAGATTTCTTAGTTCTTACTCTGCTTGAACTTGGCAAGTGTGATAGTCAAGTCCATTCATGCTATTAATTTCACATTAAGATTAAAATGAAAGGTTTACTATAAGATTGGTTTACTACATGGTCCTTTTGGCTTTCCTCCAACATTTACTCTTCCTGTTTGGAGTACATAATGACAATTTTTACTCCTTATTCATTTCCTCTGGATGGTGTTTAATGAAATTAAAAAGCTTTGCTTCAATGTAAGAGAACCTATTTAAGAAATGACCCTAGAAAAACAATAAAATGACTAATTTGGCCAAAGTGACTTCAGTAAATTTGTATTTCTATCCATTAATTTAAAACAACTCCCTTTATAGAAATATTACAACAATAAAATCTTTAAAACATAAATGTTGCCTTTAATCCCATCTTTGTAATAGAGCTTTTTATTTTTACATTTTATTTTATAGTCTTTGCCTGCATCTATAATTTATATATGTCTTTATTTTATTAAGAAATCTCAAATATTTTCAGTGCTTGCAAAGTGATTTTCAATCTTCATCTTTTCCAGGTTTTATTTTATTTTTCTTATTATTCAATTATGCCATAATTTACTAATATATTTCTTTCTTGCATATTTAATATGTTTTAAGAATTTGGGGGGGGAATAAACAACCTTAAAATTGGACAGTAGAGTATTCCTCAACTTTTTTTTCCTTGAAAATACTTATTTATTCTAAAACATAAACATGATATTTGAAAGGATTAATTTTGAAATGATGTCACAAAACATCCACAATTTAAAAAAGTATCCTAGGAATGACCCTTATTAGTGCCAGCCAGAAGAGAGTAGTACTGCTATTAAAATAAAGCTTTTCACAATGAACCTAATTCAGAGTCTTTTATTTGCTTCCTGATATTTCTCAAATCACAAGAAGAGTTGATTGTATAATTTTCTGGGATATAAAATATGGAATTAGATGATACATCTCCTTAAGCCCTTGCCACCCTCATTTTGTTTTAAAAAGATTTTATTGGAATTTATGAAGTTATTTATAGTGTCTATTTTATAAAGACTTACAGTTTGTCTTTATTATAAAAGTAGTTATCAAAAATCTGTGAGAAATACGCTTTTGCTACAGCTTCCAATTCAATGACAAAGATGCCTTGAATATCAGTCTCTCTGGAAGAGGCAGTTGGGGAATGGCAGCAGGCGTTAGAGAGGAATGTATTCACCTCTCACTTGGACATGAATTCTTTGAGAATTGACTTGGGGAAGGCTTTGAATACTGAGTCAAATAGTCTTAAAGTCCTTCGGTTTTAAACCCAGTATAGTCCTCACCCTGACTTTTCAGATGTGCTCTGTGTTGGGTCTGACAAGGCTAAACCAGAACTCTCCGGGCGACCTCATGAGAGAGCTCTCTCGGGTCCTATGCAGCCCATGCTTATAGGCAAAGGCAAAGGGTGCTTCACAGACGTAGCACCTGCTTATACCGTAGGTGTTCTGTTCTGAGAACACTATGAAATCTTCTTATCACTGAGGCCAGTTGAATAGTTCATTATATTTTCTGTGTGACCTGAACTCTAAAAGTTTCACTTTTTATTTGCCTAAGCTTTATTTTGAAAATATCATTTATTTTGTTTGTATTTGTTTGTGAAAACATGCTATATTAACATGATGTCTCATTACAAGTGTAGTAGTATTTTTTATTGAATAGCTACAGTCACTCCTACAGTTAGAAACTGCATGACATGAGGGTAAATGTTTGGATTATACAAGAGATGATAGTTACTTCTTAATTCATTTCCAGTATAATCTCTCAATGTCATTTGGGTGTTTGCCCCTCTTGCTTTTAGAGAATCATTCATCTATCAGTGCAGATATGTCAATATGATGGTGTTTACTTTTATAGATCTCTGTGCGGGCTAAATCAGTATAAAAGGACTATAAGCTGCAGTTTTGAATAGGAGTGTATTTCAAAACTGTGTCGCAGAGTTTCTTATTTCACCAAGGATCCTAACGCCCTTTACAAGTGACCTTGTACTTTCAAAGAATCATTAAAGTGCTGCTGGCTTTCTGAGAATAGAATAGGTAGGGCTAAACAGAAAATGAAAAAGTCTTGTTTCCAAAGATAGTTGGTGATTGTGAGGAAATGTATAGGAGTGAGCAAAAGCAGGTTTACGGTTGCATTGTGACATTCTTTTAAGTTAATAAAGCAGTCATAATACTCATAACCTACATGTCTTTTTTCCATACAAACAACTGGAAACCTCTTTTTGCCAACCTCTGTATAAGTACAATCCCCTTTGAAAGTCAGCAGAAATTATTTATTTGAAGAAAGTCTTTTATTTCCCCTGTGAGTACTACACCAAACCATCACTACGCTTCTTCTGGGACCTAGAACTTCAGGGGTTCCTGTGTCTAATTTCTCCAAGTACTTGACTTCCTGGGGATAGGAGAGTAGAGGGTGATTCTTTCTGGTCCTGTTCTCCATGACTAACCAAGTTCTGCCCACGACTAAGGCAGAGGGTCCATCCTCCTCTAAGTCAGTATCTTGGTCATCAGTGCCTACGTGTGACGGCTTCTGTTGTCCCCTTTCCTTTTCCGGAGTTGAAGATATCAGGACAAGTACAATTTCCTTTCCATGCGTCTGCTGGGTAACGCGTAGTTCATAGCTCTGGAATGGTTTTAGTTTGGGAAGATTTTTGTGATTTCACAAGGGACAAAGGAACAGAAATGTTTTCAAATACAAATAGTGAAATTTCTCCATAGCCAGAGTTAAAATACTTTTGGCTTATCTTTTCAGTTTTCACTCCATTTTGAGTTTTTAATGGAATATATTCCTATTAGGTGAAGTTCTGTGGTCTGTGAAATAGAAGATAAAATACAACCCTGGGCTTTAAAGGTGCTTATTTTTAATTACAAAGTATAAGAACTATAGCATATAGCCATGGGATGTTTATATAGATAATTTTCCAGAATTGTAGAAGTTTAATATTTTTCTATTGAAACTTGGTTGTATCACTTAGTAAAAAACAATTGTGAACATCATTTTATAATACTGTTAAAAGGCAAATTTGTAATACAAATTTGTAGGCCTAACGTGGTTTGTTTTTTTTTTTAACCTCTAGATACCCAAGATGACAAGGAAAGAATTAAAAAATACGGAACATTTATACGTAGTCTTTCAGGGGTCAACCGAGCAACATTGGCAGCTATAATTGAACACCTTTACAGGTGAGTGGATTCATGAATTTTCTAGTTTATTTCAAACATGGCACCTGATTTCTCCAAGTACTTGACTTCCTGGGTTAACCTTCTACCTGTGACCACGAATCTTTCACTGTATCTTAAGAATGGTTTCAAAATGAAAGTCCCATTAAACTGTCACTGCAGTGTCTCTTTCTGTAATTAAGATGCATTTTAAATAAATAGCAGTAGAGAGTTTCTTAAAAGAATTAAAAGTAATCATGTACAGCATCCTGAAGTGCATAAGCAAGAATATGAAAACTCATTTAAGAAGGGAGTTGGAGAAGGGAAGAAAGCGCAGTGACCAGAATTCTATAGCAGGGATCCATCTGTGAGCCTGGCAGCGCCCCATCATGGACTCTTCCTAGACTCTCATTTCTTTATCATCGGTTTTATCTAACCAGACTCTAATTAATGTTGGTGTCAGGCTGTTGATCAAATGAGGGAATTTTAGAAGTCAGAAACACTTTCTGTGTCAGGGCGTGTAGTCACTTGCTTCGGGAGGATAAAAGGAGTGTGATGGTAGCTTGAGAAGCGATCCCTGAGGGAGGAGGACGTTTGAGAGTAACCTTTTATGTTAAAATGGATGGTTTGTTTTGCTATCAGCGAAAATTATCACAGAGACTTTATTAAATGTAAATCTTGCGTCAGGAATATATTGTGGTAGCTACGTGAATGGGTGCACCACTTCCTTGAATAAATTTCGACGAAACTTAATTCTGATCAAAGTACTTTTTTGGAGTCTGTATTCAGAAATCCTCCACAATCTATCTTTTCTTGTCATTTTTTCCAGCCACCACTTCCCATGCATGTAAACTCCATTACTTTAAAGCTGATTTTCATATTGCACCATATAAACATACTCATACAGCTTATATAGTCTTATCTCAAAGCCTATGAGACATTGGGACAGATTTTTTTCCTTCAAAAATTTTAATAGTGATCAGGAGGCTACAATTTATTAATATTTTAAACATTGAGTTTTACATCATTTTTATAATTCTTAACTCAGGTTTGAATTTGAGATAACAAGTTCCTTCCCGTCCCTGCTCCCTCCCTCCTTTTCTTCAACGGACGTATATATTTTAGCTTCTGTTGTGTACAAGGCAATGTCTTTTCAGAGTCCATGTGAACAGAAATATTTGGTAATAATACATAAGTTACAAAAATGGTCTGAAGTCCGCAGTTCCTGCACTGAGCACCAAGGAGCCTGGGATGGCACGGTGAGACACAGGGTGCCGCGGGGCCTTTGATGTGCTTTAAGGGAGCACACAGCCCAGCATCATTGGGAGACATTTTTAATACAGAGACTTTTATCACGAGCCATGGACTTTTAGAGGAGGGATTGAGTCATTCATTGTGCCTGGAGGTCCAGGGGATGCTTCAGATTTAAAGAGACATGTGCCATTCAGGCATGAAGTAGTGATAAGTATAAGAAATGAGCAAAGGATAGTTTCTAGGAAACAGGCGTGCTAGGAGACGAGCTGGCTTGCAGCTGTCTGGCAGGAAACTGAAAGGCTCAGTCAATCACGCAAAAACATTTGGACCTTATTCCTGTAAGGGATAGGGAATGACTGATTAAATCTGTTTTAGGATAATGACCCCTGTAAGGGGATGGGTCAGGAAGAGGTTGGAATAGAGGTGGAGAAACTAATTAGGAAACAGTTTGCTTGGACTTCTGATGAGAAGGCCTGGGTGAGAAGAGACAGAACAGGCTGAATAAGGAACACTGGGGAATGCTAGCATGTGGGGGCTGAGAAAGGAAGAAAAGGAAAATACTATATTGTACTTTAGGCAGAAATGAAGGCAGCTACAGAGAGTAAAAAGAGATAAAGAATACCAGAGGAAAATGCTTTTGCAGAGGGAAGTCTCAAGCAAGGTGAAAATGTTTGATAGTATCATCAGAAGTTTGAGGTCAGTTCAGATAAGGTCAAGTTGATTGAGCATTTAATTCCATCCTTACCCTAGAAAAAAGATTACTTCCTCCATGACTAACATTCCCTTAATTCCATTCACCAGATATTTATTATGTACTACAGTGTGATTAAAACAAATCTCCAACTGTGAGATGCTTTGATTCTAGTAACAGTCAGACATGCAGATAAATTTTCCACGTGTTCGCAGCATAGTGTGATAAGAGTACAGAAGTGGTTTTGAGAGGGGTGTCCAAAGTTATGACATTTCTTCTCTATCAACTTGTAATTCCTTGTGCATCTTGTAGATCATGTAGAATGAATGCACTTGCTCCATCTCTGCTATGCAATTTGGCATTTTATTGTTTCTCATATATAGCTGTCATTTTTACTCACTTTTTCTTGTACCTACTAGAATCCCTGTTCTTGCAGACAAGTGTACCTACTTTAACCTTGCTTTATTCTTTTGATGGAGTTGCTCTCCCTTGTTTAGTATGTTTCCTAAACTTGGCAGATGTCGTTAGGCAAGTAAGGGGCTGCTATACATACAGCCAGTGTCAGATAGAGAGCATTAGTAGATACTTTTGTGTAGATCAACTTACTGTTCTCATCTCATGAATTTTTATCAACATACATTTTCTTATACTATGGTGATTGCTGTAGTTTTTTTTTTTTTAATTTTAATCTCTTTGAACTTACATTTGTGACTACTTTAAATGCCTTTCATAAGGCCCAGATGTAGTCTACTGATTGGGAGAACTGACTTGTCTGTTCATTTCTATTCATTATGCAAAGCAATTCTTAGTTATATTCAAGAAAAGCATAGTTGTATTTTTAAATTGTGTTTGCTTTTCCAGAGCTAATATTCTATTTTTGAATGAATATACAAACATGGCTGCCAGGTATTCTCACTTTGATAATGCACTTTCTGGAACATTCAGCCCAGCCCTGAACATTGAATTTGGCACTCTCCACTATATGCCTCCCGATTAACCTTTCTTGCCTTGTTCCTTACTTACCTACCACTTCCTTATCCCCTTTCATTTATGCTTCAGTCCCACAGGTCCCAGCTCAGTCCCAAAGGTATTCTGCAAGCATACCTTTCCACCTTAACCATAGGTTGTCCCGTTACCTGGAAGTGTTTGGATACAGCATGTCCCTCTAAATGAGCACTCAAGGACTGCTTTGTAACTTGTAGTAATGTCTTTAACAGTAGCCTTTTCTTATGTTCTTAACTACACTGTTAGCTACTTGGAAGAAAGAACTGTGTATTTATCTTTAAATCACCCCTGCACCTTTTATATCTGAGACCTTCAATATGTGTTAAAAATGATAAATGAATGTTATGACTTACAGTTCTATGAAATTTTCAAATAGAAGTGTGTCATAATGAGCTATGCTTTTCTTCAACAGGGTTCAGAAATGCTCAGAAATCAATCACATGAATGCCCATAATTTGGCCTTGGTCTTTTCATCCTATTTGTTTCAAACTAAGGGACAAACTAGTGAAGAAGTAAATGTCATCGAGGACCTAATTAATAACTACGTTGAAATATTTGAGGTAAATATTTGAAATACTTGAGGTATATCTTGCTCTTGTTGAAATGTATTCTTGTTACTGTTTGCAAACAAAAATACATATTTTAGGATGTTTTTATTCAGATCTTTATTAATATTTAAAATAAAAGAAAATAGAGGATAGTTTAATTTTTTAGATATAGATAGTTTTGTAAATCTGGATAGTTTTAAAGCTTTTTTACCATCTGCTGTCTGTTAGAATATTTCTATTTATAGTGTTTTGTGTATTTTTCTCCTCCTCAGTATGTGTACTTAGAGGTGTGAAATTATGAATTTACAAATTCAGTCATAAACACCAGACTGTTAAATTCTGCAGTTGAAAGCATCTTCCTGTTTTCACTGAGCACTGAATGGGAAAACATGAAAGTTCTAAAATATGGTTCTGTGGTTTTTTACTAAGTCATTTGTGTTTTAATTATTTAACTTCAATTTGCTATTTCATAAAGTTAATATTTTCATGTTTGATCAAAAAACCATTAGGATAGGGATGGTTTCTTAGTTCAAAAAAGTAAAAACAGGAAATAAGGCCAGGATTTGAAAATGGAGGGAATGCAGGGGACCTAGGTCAGCGGACCAGCTCTACCATCATTTCTGGCATGTCAGTTTTGTCATTTAACCTTTCTGAGCACACCATTAAATGGTGATTTATCAGATCACTTGTTTTCTGGTGCTATAGATATACTAGACGAAACCAAATGAGTTAATGCACTGGGTTATTATTTGTAAAGTTCTTATATCCTTATAATAACTGATCATAAGATTCCTAAGCACAGGGAGAGAAACTGTATTTTTAAAATAAAATAACCATGGTTTGTATCTTAATTTATATAGGAATGGACACCAGAGTTGTCGGATTCTCTTTGCTCTGTGATCCTCTTATTTCTTTCTGTATGTGTTCACTGTTTTCGATCAACAGCAACTTCTATGCAATACTTCTAATGCTGAGAAATGAAAGAATTAGTAAAAAATGTGTGGCTTTGCATGCTCTCTTTATTTTTTATATTTGTACTGTTTCATTAATAAAAAATATAAAAGATTTTCTTCCTAGTTTTGTTAAATCCAATTTTAAATGGTGGAAATCTCACAAGCACTTAATAAATATTTTAGTTTGAGGAGACAGTCTTGTCTCTCAGCCTGCATAAACTCTACAAACCAGTCATCTGCCCCTTTGCTTACTAAACTGCCTTGGCAGAGGGACCTCCATTGATGGAATCTGTGGCCTGCAATGCTATCATCATAAAGTGTTCAGGCTTTTGTGCAGCTCTGTTTTGTTGGCTTCATTTCTGCCCCAGCTCTGTGGGCGCACACCAATTAATATGGCTATTCTCAGTTATTTTTACCTGTTGATCTGTAAAGTCCTGAAGAAACTTATGTGAGGATGAGTACCATCACTCCATGTATTTTATCAGAATGTCCCAAATTATATTTTAAACAGGTTAAAGAAGACCAAGTCAAACAAATGGACATAGAAAATAGCTTTATTACCAAGTGGAAAGACACTCAAGTGAGTAGTAATAGTTAGATCTGCAAAGAATTTTAAATGTCTTTCAAAAAAACCCCACAAAACAAAACAAACAAAAATTCCATTGTAAGTAAAGCCATTTGTTGTGTTTATTTTCAAGTTTCTACCTGAAGCATAGTAAAGTTAATGGGCAAAGGGACTCCACAGAAAATGGTTGTGTACTTCTTCAGCATGATGCAGATATGCAAAATGCCAAACTTGATTCATGTAAATTTTTCAAAATACAGAAGGAAAAATCAGTGTTAACCTTACCAGAATATCCTTTATAAAATCAGTTTTTATTTATAAACGCATTATTGAAAATGCCAGTGGATTTCACAGGAAGCATTTAAAGCCAAAATTTCTGGAGCAGGTTGAAAATTGAGGCTCCCTAATGATTCTGTCTATTATGACTTTGAACATATAAATTACTTCTTATGTGCTTTTGCTTTGCCTGGGAGGACTGCATTAGTAATAATGTTTCTGTGTGGTCTTTGTGACATATGCTAATTTGTGTCTTAAGTTGACTGTTCTAGAGTTGCTCTTGCTTTCTTCAGTAGTATTGGATTTGTGTATTCAGGTTGTACTACAGCTGAATACCTCTCCTTGCTTGATGACTGTTCATTAGACTTGCTTAAAATTGATCTTAAATCTTCTTAAACTGGGAATTGTAGGGTAGTCAGAGTACCAGTGTAAAGAATAGAAGTGGGTCAAATATATTCTGCTTATTAGATGCACTCAGAGAATGAGACAAATGCTTCCTTATTAGTCACACCCTAAACTCACCTCATTCCTGAAAGATCCACTCCTAATTAGAGAAGCCATGGAGCTATCGTTCTATACAAAAGAGATGAGGAAAGGCTTTCATTTTATAGCCTTGATCCCCGAGTGCCAATATCAGGGAACTAATTTCCTGAAGAAGCATTTCCTCCATTTTGACCCAAAGTAATTAATGCAGCCTCCAGGGTTTTTTAGCTGTAACACTACAAAATGTGGTTCACTGTCAGTTCTCTGGGATTCTTGCTTTTGGGGGGAGAGTTTCATTCATGAAATAAGGGATTGTGTGAGCCCACGGGTTAACCGTTTGACAGAATCACCTATCCTGTTGTACATAAAGCACGAGGACCCTTCCGTACTTTTATCTTTTATATTCGTATTACAATAAAGAAATGAGTCTTGAATGCTTTCTGATGAAGAATAAGGAAAGAATCATCTTTAAAATAGAAGAATTGGAAAGGGAAGAAATGTTTAGGTAAATCTGTTTTTGCTTGAGCTTTTCTTTATTCCACTCAGCCCTCCCTGGAGTACTTTTCTGACAGTCTCTCTTGCCCCTGTTTGAATTGCTTAGCTGTGCTTGTTTTTGGCTTCACTCTTTGAGTGTGTGGTATTTGCTTTTTTAATTTTTAAAAATGTGTCCTTCCTGGAGAATTGTTTATGCAAACACAGTGAAAAGTAAAAATGTCAACTGTATTTCTTCTTCCGTAGGATTTTTGTATAGCATCGAAAGTGAGAAAGAAAAATTGGAAACAAGCTTTTCTAAGCTTTCCTAAGCCAACAGTGTCAGAATAATTAAGAACTCTTCTTCAAAGTGCATTTTTAATGTTTTCCCCAAATTTGACTCATTAGGTTTTACTCTGAGGCAAATTTAACTTCAGAATGATCCTTTCCCTATTACAAGTTGGATGGTGGATACTATTTCTAAGTGGTTACACAACTTAAGGGAGTTTCTAGAAAAAGCTACTCAAAATATTTTTCATAGGTTCATTTGGTTCTTTGTTAATCTTTTCCACATTATACCGTCAAACTCTACATAACAGTATCTAAGCTTGTTATTTTCTGGCTTGTATCTTCTTCACTTAGTATGTCTTCTCAGGTATAATAGCAACCCAAAATAGCATTAATGCTTGGCTAAAGATAATTAAAAACTTATCTTTATTATCTGTCTCATTTTATCACTCCACCTTTATGTTTTTTTGTTTTGCTTTTTTGCTAAGTATACTTTCTCTGTGGTGCAACTCTGACCTAATTTATCCTCAGATTCAATTTTTAGACACATTTTCTCTAAAAATTTAGCAGGCCCTATTTCCCCTTTTAATTATTGGTGTCAGGCCTACACTGTCACTTAGAGAAGAATTACATGTGGCTCATTTTCTACTCCTTATTTTGTTTAAGAACATCTGTTGCTATAGTATACATACTTTTATTCTAGCCAGATTCATTGTTTCTGTAAGAATGTAGAGTATTTGAAAACTCTAAACTCTTCAGTAAGAGACAAAAAGCCTCACAGTGACTGTTGCTGATGGTAACATTTGTGTAGATTCCTTGTCCTTAATCCACCATGTCTTGTGAATGGGTATCATCATGCTGGTACTGGGGAGATGGGCTGATTTCACTATTATAAAATATTTAGATATAGGACTAGGACTTTCTAACTAAGTGTCATATATGTGCTCTTGCAGCATACTTATATTTGCTGTCTTCACATCTGCCCTTTTCTAGGTTTCCCAGGCTGGAGATTTGTTAATTGAAGTCTATGTAGAAAGGAAGGAACCAGACTGCAGTAATATAATCCGGGTGAGTCCTGAAGATGGCTATAAAGAGCACTGTTGGAAGTCTCAAGTGTTAGCATTAATTTATATGTTTTTAATTTTTCATCGTTTCTTATAGCTTATTTTACGTATCCAATTCAAACCATGATGACAGGACCGACTTTTCAAACCAATATCCTCTCGGAATTCCATGTTTTAGTCATTTGGAAAGAGTACCTCTTACGTGCTTTAAGTTAAGGTTAGGATTTTCTATCTACAGTTTCTAGAAAACAACCTGAGCTTAAATTTTTGCTCTTTTTCCTTCTTAGGTTCTCATCATTAGTCCAGTTATTTACTCTGTTTGAGCCTGTGTCTTCTCACCTGTAAAGTGAGGAAAAATTATAGCATTTCCATGATAGCATTAATATGAACACTCAATAAGAGAATGCATGTAAAACACTTAGCAAATTGCTGAGCACATGTTTAATAACTATTATTATTAATATTATTGTTACATTAATCTCCCACCCTTGTGTCATAGACTTGAGCTTCCAGTCTACCAATTTACTTGAATATTCGATAACTCTTTTCTTTCCTAAGACTAGTAATCATTTTCATGAACTTAAAAGGTCCTTGTCATGCCACTACATTCAGGACTTAGTCAGCATTCCCAAGAGCAGCAGTTGTATTTCTAGGCCCTGCTGAGTAGGATCATGGCCTCTGTAAGAGAAATAGGCATTCTGCCATCGAGCAGTAGATACTCATCTTTAGCTTCTTACCTTTTTCAAAGTTCAAGATTAAACAGTCTTAATATTATGTACTTCTTGACTTTAGTTTTGCAAAACCCGTGTTGTAATCGTTCATTTAGATATTTTTTAATAATTACATATTCTGACTGCACAGCATGGATCACCTTACTTACAGCATGGGGCTGGACTATGACCATAGGCTCTGGGATCACGACTCCTTATCCACATCCTGTTTCTCACGCTGATCACGTGATAGTGACGTAGAGGGCTTGAGGGGCCAGCACAGCTCTGATGTTAGAATTGGTATTCACAGCACATGACTTAATTCTACACCCACCTAAACTCATTTAATTTTATCTTACTAATGAAGCCATAACAGAAATTAATACAAAGGAACAAATTTTTTGTTATTTTAAGAGCAGTATTTAGACAAAGGACTGTCTGGTTTCACCTTAAAATTCTCTTTAAAAACATTGCAAAGCTATACAAAAATAATCATTAACAGTTGCTTAATGCTTAAGGCTTTGCAAGAATCTTAGTTACATTTATCTCAGCTGTCACTGACCCCAAGGAGGCAGATAAAGCAGTCAGTGTCCCAAGTTTGTAAGAACAGAAACCAGGAAAGAAAAATTAAGGCCAGAGCTCCAACCTGGACCATCATACTCCAAACCAGATGTTCGTTCTGCTGACTTTCGCATTCTTTAGAGTCAGGATTTCCAGGGCCCTCTGTGGAGCTCCAGGTGTCCTGAGAGAGGCGCGGGCTCCTCCCAGGAGGGGGGCGGCGCTCGGGTCTCTGTTCCTCTGTCAGCCTGGGGCTCGCTCTTTGCTGACTAGTGCACAGATTCGGTGTCTCAGTAATTTATTATTTAAAGAAAAGGCTATACGTAAAAAATGATAAAGGCATTCAGATGAACAGCATCATTGAAATGATTCATCTACTGATGTTTCTACTGCTTAAAGTTCTCTGCTTTTCCCAGATACTGTTTTTATTTCTTTTAAGCTTATACATTATTGGGCTTTTCTAAATGGTAAACAGTGGATTTCATGTCCCGTTAATGTATTCCAAAGAAAGTACTGGATTCTACAAAGTCTAAAAGATGGGCTGTATAAATTAGTTAGAATAAAATATATTGATATTATGTATGTATGTGTAATATAATTAATGGACAAGAGGAATGGAAGTGAGCACATTTTTTCTGTAAGAAACTTTAAAAATAGTTAACATACTTTTACTGAAAACGTGCAGTTAGACTCTTCTAACGCTTAAAAAGATCTTTTATTTGTTTAATATTATAATTAAATTCTAAATGAAGAAAGCGAGCTTGCTTCTGGCAAGCTTGCATTTAAAATTGGCAAAAGTAAAAACAAGAAGAAACAAATCAGAAATCCCAGAAGTCCCTGAAGAAGGCGGTGTGCTTATGCAGTGGCCTGAGGCTTTCAGGCTCTTGTAGATCTGGCCCCAGGCTGGCTCTTCAGACCCTGCCCTGTGTCCTGAAATCTGGGCTGCAGCGTCCTTTGGTGTCCCACCATCTGTCACTTGGCATGGCAGGGCGCACCACAGACCTCTGAAACCCTGGGGCTCTTTGGCATGGCAGGCAGCAGTCGGCTGTGTGTGATTTAGGCCTCAGCCTGAATAAACCAAGCCGCTTTGAACTCTTGATTATAGAACTGACGAGCAAAGGTTTTATCCTCGGAAGACCATCAGATTTGCTATCTTGTGGTGGTCTTTGTGTGTGTGAATAAGTGTATTCTTCCCTTCTGAGTGACCTGATTGCTCACTGAGAAAAATTTTTTCCTGATTATGTTGTAATAACTTTTTTGCACTAACATTAAAATATATTTTATGGAGAAGATCTGAATAGGCTATTTTCTCTGTGTACTTAAAAAAGCTAGTTAAACATACTAAGAAGCAGCTTTGGGGATCACAAGATGATGGATTAGCAAGTATTGTTGCCCTAGCACGTGGCTACGTCTGTGTCTGACATAGGTTCTAAAGAAATCTTGCTTTTTTTTTTTTTACAGATATCTCCAGTGATGGAGGCAGAAGAATTAACTAATGATATATTAGCAATAAAAAATATTATTCCTACAAAAGGTGATATCTGGGCCACATTTGAAGTCATAGAAAACGAAGAGCTAGGTAAGTGATTTTCATGCCAGGGATTCTTAAATTCCCTATAGTATGAAGAAATAGTACCTGTATGATGTCATTCCTACATTTTATGTCATTCTAAAGATTAACATTAGGAATTCCTTTCTACTTCAGTGCATGCATTGATATATGTTATGTCACTTGAGGTTGGCCGCTTATAATTTTACTCCTCAAGATAATTAGATTATTTTATTGACTATAAAAATATAGTGAAAAGCATTAGTCATCTACGTTGTTGCCTTAGGAAATAAGGCTTTTCTTTACAAGGACAAGCAGTTTGATTTGTGACAGTACTCTAAATGTCACCACCGCCATCCACATTATTCCTGTGTACTACTTATTTAACAAAAAAATTTGATTTAAAAGATAATTATTTAAAAAGTAATTTTATTTTAAGCCTATTTTGGGGGGTCTTTTTCCTTTTCGTGTGTCTTTAGTGGAGTGGAGCTATTTTGTCATCTTTTATCTATGATGTGGTAGGATAGAGAAAGCTTTTAAAACACCTTGTCTACATGAGTAGTAAAGTGCTGAATAAGCTTAACGTTCTAATGACACCATTTGGTTTTAAAGACCTCTAGGAAAAAAAAATAAGATGCAGAATGTCTTTGTACTTTGACCATCTGTCTAGCTGATACCTACTAAGGTCCTGGGACCCTTTCAAGCATAGCTGTCAAACTGCCAAAAGGAAAATCTTGCCACCTGCAAGCTCAAGATAAAAATTAAAATTCAACATTGAAATACTCCATTGTTTATTATTAGGAACATTGTAATCATTGTTAGAATGAAATGGGATTATCAAACACCTTGTCTTTCATCACTCCATCCTTGATACTTTTATGTCTTTATTTTTTTTATCATACACACTTTTTAAAAATCTTATTTCTATTAAAACATTAATGTTCAATACTCATTGTCAAGATCCTGGGGCTTTTGGGCTTTGGTGTCACTTCACACTGTGCCTCCTCCACAGTCAGACTCAGTCTCGTTACAGAAGGTGTTCTGGCAAGTGACCCCGGTGACCCCGCCCCCCTCCCCAGGCCAAGTCTGATGGCTTTGCTTTACTTGTCCTTTCCATGCCATTTATTGTTAATGAATTCCCTTTTTCTTCAAACATCTTCACTGTTTTGTGCTGTCTAGGTTCTCCCCCTGACCCTCTAATTATTTTATTTCCTTCGTCAATTGTTCCTCTGCCAGTCCCCCAAGTGGTGGGTTTCTGCTGCTCCAATCTCCTTTGCCATCTTTTCTCATTTGACATGTTCTTTATAAAGCTCTTCCATTCTTAGTGCTTGACGGATGTGTGTGCACTGCTGTCCCCCAAGTGCCGCTTCCTCCATCCCGCCCCCTTGTGCCCCTCCTTTGATATCCAGACTAAGGGTATTATTTTACTTTGTCATATTTTTTTTTATGGTGCCCATCACATGAATGTATATTGATCCCTCTCAATGGGAGCGCTCTCTTTTCCTCCCTCTAATATCTAGGGCACAGTTCCTAGTACACAGTTGCCATATAGTTAAAATCTCTTGCACAAGTGAAGCACAACTTTACATCAAGGTATGGTTCAGCGGTAGTGGAGTCTTTTGATTTTTGTTGTTTAATTCTAAGGAAAGGAGCTAGGCTATCAGCTTCATCATATTGTGAGTAAATGATGCCTGTTGGCATTACTGCCAGAACTACCTTTCTAAATCACAAATAGAATCGTATTATTCCATCATTTAAAATCTTTTAATTATTTACTCATTGCCTTTCTATCCTGCAAGATCCAGTTCAAATGCCCCTTCCTTCACAAAGGTACTTAGAGAAACATAGTTTTCACTGATCTTTTTCTGATCATTTGCTTATAGATCTTATACGTGTGCTCCCTGACTTATCGAATAGCAGTATGGGTATATCTGGCTCTGCCCTAGACCATGTGGTCTTTAGGACTTTTACCATATCTCTCAGACTTCTCTCTTTCCCACTGCCTCGAGCAGAGTGCACTGATGTGGAACACATCTTGCAAATCCCTTGCCAACTGAGGTGGAACAGAAAATAGGTGCATTCTGAACTTGACTGACCTGATCGTTGCTTCTTGGATACACGTATGAAATGTGCAGGCACATGAGAAGTGATTCCTGCTTGTAGATTAGCAAGCACTGGGATCGCTCAAGGCCCTAGTTAGGCCCGAGACAGTGGATTGTCTCTTGCCTGATTCTGTTTCTGGTTTTGTTGTTTTTTGTTTGTTTGTTTGTTTTAACATCTGCAGCAGAATAATGAGTCACGGATTTGGGAGTAGGCGTCCTCTCCCTTCCACTCATGTTCTCACAAGCGCTGAGTCTAAGCATATCCCAGTGTCACAGCATCGGGCTCTTCGCCTTGGCCATCAGTCCTCCCTACGGAGAGCAGCCAGCAGGGTGTTTGAGGGCGGGATGGAATTCTATACGGTCAGAAGAGCGATCATCGTAATATACTTGGAAACATTGTTTTTAAGTTTCATCTGAGAAAAGGGATGCTTACCCTGATAATGACTGATTATAAACTTGCGTGTGACAGTGGGCACGTCACAAATGGTAAGGTTGGATAGGAGTGGGGGTTTTGTTGTATTCTTTTTGTTTTGGCTCCGTCTAATTAAAACAAAGTTATCTTGTTGAAGCTATGAAAACGTGACGAGACCTCAAGTTGTTTCAATTTGTGAATGTCTAATATATAATCAAAGGAACACATCACGTACATCAAGAAAAGAATATATTTGATGGAGTTAAGAATGCACATTTGGCATGATTTTAAAGTTTGGTCACCTGTTCAAGTAGAAATGCCAGAGAAAACGAAGATGATTTTCACAGCTTTTAGAGGAACAAAGCGAGACGCGCCGCAGAGGGGCCTGTGGTGGCACCGGCTCACTCCGGCGGCGGCACTGTGGCTCCACCTGACCTTCCGAAATGTTAAAAGCTTTATTGCTAGAAACATGCAGGGAAGATAAAGTATAGTATAAAAAGAAGATAAAAGTGAAAGCATTTGGTAGTCACAAGATTGTAGTTGATAGAAAAATGTCAGCAGGGAATTGGCGCTTTTTCTGATGTAAATATAAATCCTCCAAGTATGCAAGTAACAAAAAATAAATAAATAAATGGATAAGGAAATGAACCAGCAGTGCTGGATTTTATTTAGATGTCTGTAAATATTTCCTTTGTTCTCTTGAGATAATCTGTTGTACTCATTTTTAAAACATAAATATAATACCCTAATTATAGCATAAAATGAGTAAGAGGAAGATATGTAACATAACACATAATACTGGCACACTCCCGTATGGCCACAGATAATGAAAATAAATTCCCACTCTCGAGTGGAATCACCATGGATGTGACAGCTGCAAACACAGATGGATAGAAGATTGTTTGTGACTCCTACGTCATTAGAAGCATTGCTGTAATTGGTGACATGGTGTCATAGTCCATTTGGGCTGCTGTCACAGAATTCCATAGACTGGGTGGCTTGTAAACAACAGAAGTTTATTTCTCATGGTCCTTGAAGCTTCAAAATCCAAGATGAAGGTGCTGGCAGATTCAGTGTCTGGTGAGAGAGCCAGCAGCCAGTTCACAGAGGGCTGTCTTTTTTCTCACGTAGGGGAAGGGAGCTTTGTGGGTTCTCTTTCATAAGGGCACTAACTCCACTCATGAGAGCTCTGCCTTCCAAAGGTGCTACCTCCTCATATCATCATATTTCAACCTAGGGATTTGTGGGGTACAAACGTTCAGACCCTAGCAAGTGGCGAGCAATTCTTAGAAAGTTCAGACAAAGCGTGACCTGTTTTGGCTTATATGGCCATCGGATTCATGGAAAAACTACGTCATATTGAAGGCTTATGAAATATTTGGAGAATTTATAGGTACAAACCTGAGTTAGAGTCTATGCTCAGTTAATTTTTAAGTACATTTTCCCTCTAAATGAATGTTTGGTGGGACATTGGAAATTTGTCCTGGGTAGAGAAGTCATCTTTGTCTCAACCTTTGAAAGATGCCTGGCATCCTTGACCCACTGCTGCCAGTCATTAGGACAAGCTGAAACCTACCCTGGGAGAGGCGGTTACCTTCATCAAGAGCTAATCTTCTATAGCAAACTGTTAGGTTAGTTCTTCATCTTAAACTGCACCTGTCCTGCACTGCTGTAGCCCCATGTCCTTGACATGCCGGAAGGCAGTGACTACCTAAGAGGCCTCATTGAAGTGAGCTTTTTCATGGGGCAGTTCAAGTTTGTGAAACACTTCCTGTGCAGCAATGCCCTCATGAAATGTGTTTTTGATTCTTCCTCATAGCTACTCTGATAGAGAAGATCTGTTCATTTTTTATTAGGATACTTCCCAGCCCTCCTCTTGATTGACATCAAAAGTGCTGTTACCCTCTAATTACGTGGACAGGACACAGAGAGACTTGCACAGCTCTAAGCTTGGCACCAAAGATTTAATTATTGGGCAAGTCATACTCGTCTCAGGAAATCCTGCGTTACTAATGCCAGGAATTTAATGGCAGTGCCTATAATTTCAAGTGAAAAATGGATGGTTCTTATTTTAACATGGGAGGCCAGGGTTTTTTCTGTGAGCATGATTTTAAACTGTTAATTCTGTGATCTACCTGGATAAACAACCACCTCCATAACCTGTTCTTCTCAAATAACTACACGGAATGTTCAGCCATTTTTATGCTATACATAGTCCACAAATGAGTTATTTTTCGTAATGCCCTAATGCCAAACGACTTAGGTACACCGTAATCTATCATGACAGGTGGTTGTATATGTAACTATAAATAAAAAATTATTTGTAGGAATTTATATTCCAGCAGTGTTTGATGACCCAATTTTTTCTGCTTGTTATCTCTTTCTTATGGTGGATTTTAATGCCCTTTTATAATTATAGCCTTTGACAGTATAATAAACATTTATCTTTTCATCCCATTTTTCAGCTTTGTTTTTATGCAGGTCCATGAATCCTCAGGATTTTTGTTCTCCCAAAACATTTTATACTATGAGGCTGATGTGAAAAAACACAGTTGACTAAATTTTTTGCAAATCTGTATTTACCTCTGTATCTGCTCTGATATATTTCAATGAAAGTGAGAACACTTGAGAGTTATCACTATAGTACCTGCTTGTACTAGTGACCCTCTTTACTCTAAATAGTCTAATATTTGGAAGCCTCATTACCAATTTAATCTTGTAATAAAGAAGAGTAAGTTTTTATTTCAATCCAGGTACTGTTTTCTGGTGAAGAAGAAATAGTATTCGTACCTCCACGCCAACTTCATTATCATCAGTTTCAAGTGCAGGCTGTTGGAACGATCCTGCTGTTATTTCCTACCACCTTCTCGCTCAGGAGAGGAGAAAGTAAAGGGGAATTAGGGAAAGTGTGAGCTGACATTGTTTTTCACTTGGCCTGTGTCACCTTGTTCAGTCCTCAAAATAAACAATAAAAAATAAAAAAAACTTCATGAGCTGATATTTGTCCCCCAAGTTACATGTGACAAAGTCATCATGTGTGGGTTTACATACTTACCTAAGTGAAACTGAGTGTAGGAAAGATGGGGGGCCGTCGATTCGGATTTGAGGTGTAAATCTCTGCTTTTTCACTTGAACAAACTGTTTCACTTTGGGCAAGTGACTAAGTGTCCCTGATCCTTGGGTTCCTTGACATGTGAAGTATGAATAATAGTAATATTTAATGAAGAGTGTTGTGAGAATTAAAAGGGATAACTGATGCAAAGTATCCAGTATACATGTTTGACACATAGTTGTTATTCCAGAAATAGCAACTGTTAATAGGATCAGTAGTATTCCCCAGTTTTCAAGTAGTAGAAAGAATTATATGACATGAAATGTAAAGATAGTGCTGATTCTATAATTAGTTTCTTTATGATATTATTGAGTGTATTTTCTATGCTGTACATTACATCCCCATGACTTATTTTATAACTAAAAGTTTGTACCTCTCAATCCCTTTTCTCTTTTTTGCCCTTCTCCACACTGTCCCCGCCGCCCCCCGCCCAGAAACTATCAGTTTGTTTTCTGTATCTGTGAGTCTATTTCTGGTTTGTTTGTTCATTTTGGTGGTGGTTGTCTTTTTCTTAGATTCCATACAGAAGTTCAAATCATACAGCATTTGTCTTACCCTTTCTGACTTATTTCACTAGCATAATGCCCTTCTAGGTTCATCCATGTTGCCATAAATGGCAGGATTTCATTCTTTTTTTGTGTGGCTGAGAAATATTCCATTGTATATGCCACATCTTCTTTATTTTTTCATTAACTGATGGACACTTCGGTTGATTCCATGTCTGGGCTGCCGTATACACGGCTGCAGTGAATATGGAGTGCTCCTATCTTTTCGGGTTAGTGCTTTCATTTCCTTTGGGACAAATACCCAGAAGTGGCGTTGCTGGGCCGTGTGGTCAGTCTGTGCTGATTTCCACAGTGGCCGCATCAATTTGCATGCCCACCCACAGGGCGCAGTGTTCCCTCTTCTTCACATCCTTACTAACACTTGGTATTTGTCGTCTTTTTATAATAGCCATTATGACAGGTGTGGAGTGACATCTTATTGGGGTTTTGATTTGCATTTCCCTGATGATTAGTAATGTCGAGCATCCGTTCATGCATCTGTTGGCCATCCATGCGTCTTTTTTGGAAAAATGTCTTTTCAGGTATTCTGCACATTAAAAACAATTTTTTTATGTTGAAATGTATGAGCACTTTATAACTTTGGGTATCAACCGTTGCAAATATCTTCTCCCTTTCAGTAAGTTGTCCTTCCATTTTGTTGATGATTTCCTTTGTCCAAAAACTTTTTAGGTTGATATAGTCCCATTTATTTATTTTTGCTATTATTGCCCTTTTCCTAGGAGACATATCAAAAAATTTCTTTCTAAGACTGACCTAAAAGACTTTATGGCCAATGTTGTCTTTCAGGAGTTTTATGGTTTCAGATCTTAAATGTAAGTCTTTAATCTGTGTTGAGTGTATTTTTTTATATGGTATAAGAACATGGTCCAGCTTAATTTTTTTGCATTTATCTGTCCAGTTTTCCCAACACTATTTATTGAAGAGACTGTCTTTTCCGCATTGCATATTCCTGCCTCCATGTTCTCAGGTTAATTGACCATATAAACATGGGTTAATTTCTGGGCTTTGTATGCTGTTCCATTGCTCTACATATCTGTCTGTGTTCTAGTATCATGCTGCTTGATTCCTATAGTCTTTGTAATAGAGATTGAAATCCAGGAGCATGATACCTCCAACTTTGTTCTTCTTTCTCAAGATTGCTTTGGCTATTTGGGGTCTTTTGTAGTTCCATATATATATTTAGGATTGTTTTTCTTTGTTTTTTTTTTTTTTAATTTTAATCATTAATGTATTTTTTCCATTACCATTTAGTTCCCTTATATCTCCCTCCATTTCAGACATCACGATACTGTTGTCCATGTCCTTGAGTTCTTTTTCCTTTTTGCGCAATCCCTCCATTCCCTAATGTCCCCCTCTCCCACTAGCTGTGATCTGCTCTCCATCAATGAGTCTGTCCCCATTGTTCTAAATTCAGTGATAAAGACCATTGGTATTTTGATAGGAATTACACTCACTCTGCAGATTGCTTTGGGTAGTGCGGACATTTTCATGATACTAAATTTTTCAATTCATGAGCACTGTATATCGTTCCATTTATTTGTGTCGTCTTTAGTTTCTGTCATCAGTGTCTTATTTGTTAAATTTATTACTAGGTGTTTTATTCTTTTTGATGGAATTGCAAATGGCATTGTTTTCTTTATTTCTCTTATTGATAATTTATTGGCAGTGTACAATAACACCATAGATTTCTGCATATTAATTTTATATCCTGCAAACTTTGCTTAATTCATTTATTCTAGTAGTGTTTTTGGTGGAGTCTTTAGGGTTCTGTATATAAAGTATCATCTGGAAATAGTGAGTTTTAGTTCTTACTTTCTAATTTGGATTTCTTTTTTTAAATCTGGTTACCGTGGCTAGGACTTCAAATTATAACTAGCTTCCTTTTTAAAAACAGTTTACTTTAATTTCAGCCTCCATTAATGGAAGATGGCCAGTTTATAGGTTAATCAACAAATGAATTCTATCTTTGGGAAATTATGGGCAATTTTGATCTTTACCAAACCCTTTACAAAATTATCTGAAGGAAAACAAGACTTACATAGCACAAGAGATTTTTTCTAGTTTTACAAAGAATTATATTTTGTCTGCTGATCTATATACATATATTTTCTCTTAATTATAAGCCACTATAGAAATTCATCAGGTACTTCATCACTCAAGTATTTATTGAAAATCTGTTATATATGTACTCAACACCATACTGTGTACAAGGACATATGTGTACACAAAAGGGAGATATATCTTTAAGATGTATGACCTAGTTGCTCTTATTCTTTCATTCATTTATTTAGAATTGTCATCATCATTGGTTTGCTCCAATAATCACAAAATGCAGAACTGCATTACATTGTACTGAATAGTAAGCAAACAGTCCGGTTATTTACATTGGAGGCAGAACATTTGTTTTCTTCTGTGGACAGGTATTGTTGATGCATTCTGGAACGCTGTGGTCATAGCAGGGGAGACTAGTGTTAAGAAGGATATGACATACTTGGTTGTCTCTGTTGTGATTTTATTACCAATTAAAATGCCATGGTTTGCGTGTGATTGTGATACTGCCTACAGGCTCTTTCTTCTCATTAGCATTCCTACTCTAACCAAGAATGAAAGCTCACGTGCTATGCGCTTTCCTTTTAGAAGGGTGTGAAAGAGGTGAACTGATTTACATTTGGTGAAGGCACTGGGAAAGCTGCATCACCATCTTTCTGTTAGGGCTTCTGTTCTTGCTGTTTCAATTATGCTGCCTTCAGTGGACTGTGCTAAGGGTTGAGTTTCTTTTTTTTCCCAGCATGTGCTCCTGTTGCAACATTTTATTAAATGATTGACATGTTTTGATCAGCAAAAAACTTTCCTTTGAGGCTTTGATTATAATTGTAAAATCTGTTTTTATTTAACTGTGCTAGGAACTTCTGATGCATTTAAAAATATGATTGCCTAAAACAAAATGTATACAGATGAGTATTTATCAAGGAAAAATCTTTAAGATTGCATTAACTTCTTGGTTTTGGTCTGTTATATCAACAGTTAATGTATAATATTGACACATAATATTTCTGATGTTTTCCCTAATAGTTAAACATAGATTAACTATTACTATATTATTATTATTTTCATATATTCTCTGTAAAGTTATATTTTATGATTTCATGTTAATTGACTAGGAGACTATAAGCTGTAAGTTGTTTACTACTGTTGGTCAGAAATTATAATATGGTAATCTTTAGGATTAATTTATGTTATTAGTTGCTATTGGACAAGAGTAATTTTTCTAGTCCTTTTAAAATTATTTAATTGCATATTGAAATAGGCATATTTCCATAAGCAAACAGGAATGTTATTTAAATTCAAAAGAAGACAGTATAAGATACTGATTTGTATGCAAAAAGTAGCATTATTTCTGAAATTCTATCTAAAAGATACCATCTGTGAATTTTTAAAAATAGTTGAGCAGTCCTGACTTGTGTGGCTCAGCGGACTGAGCGCTGGCCTGAGAACCAAAGGGTTGTCAGTTCGATTTCCAGTCGGCACAGGCCTGGGTTGCGGGCCACATCCCCAGTAGGGGGCGCGTGAGAGGCAACCACGCATTGATGTTTCTCTCCCACTCTTTCTCCCTCCCTTCCCCTCTCTCTAAAAATAAATAAGTCTTTAAAAAAAATAGTTGATCAAGAAACAAATATTCCTGCACATATTCATTTATATAGTAAATTTTATTATACACTTAAGGCTGTTGTAGGTGTTAGGGTCTCTTTTATGTATCCTTAGTATTATTATTGTGTTAACATATGCCATGGTTACACTTATTGTTGCATACAGATATTTTTAAATGGAGTTTTAAAAATTGATAATCCCATCAAAAGTTATCTTAATATATGTTTATTTAATTTGGTTTGGTTTTTGCAGAGCGCCCTCTTCACTACACAGAGAACGTGTTGGAGCAGGTGCTTCGGTGGAGTTCACTTGTTGACCCTGGCTCTGCGTATCTGGTGGTGAAGAGATTCTTAACCACTGACACAGTCAAACACTATCATGGTAGGTGCTCTCATTTCACATTGCAGCTATGGTGGAAAATTCAAGTGGTTCAGGACAATTAGCATGGTAGCATAGCACAAGTGTTATTTGCAAATGTTAAAAAATAAAAATAAGTAGCTACCTAGTATTGCACAGTAGAAAGGAAAATACATACAGCCCTGGCTGGTGTGGTTCAGTGGATTGAGCGCCAGCCTGCTAACCAAAGGGTCGCCAGTTCGATTCCCAGTCAGGGCACGTGGCCTGGGATGCAGGCCAGGTCCCCAGCAGGAGGTGTGCGAGAGGCAACCACACACTGATGTTTCTTTCCCTCTCTTCCTATCTCCCTTCCCCTCTGTCTAAAAATAAATAAATAAAATATTTTTTAAAAAAGAAGAAAAGAAGAATGCATACATACACAGGAGTACCCAGTGCCAGGGCCCAGTTTCCTGGAGCACAGCACTGTGGCAGTGGTGGGCTAATCTGATGGTCCCAAGTTGAAGTTTTTGGAAGGAATGGTTTACATTTTTAAGGGCTTTTTGCCATGCCTATATGTTTTTCTAATTTTTAGATAGCTGGTGAAACTTCTTCCAAAATTATGAAAGTTCTCTGGGTATTTAAGAAGTGTCAGTTATATAAGCTCTGAGATTGATTGCTTGTTATACTTCTCATTTTGTTGATATTGGAAAACAAGTATAAAATAAAACATTTCCTTTAAGGATACTTGCCATCTAGCTGTCAGGCACGTACACTATGTCCGATTAAATAAGAAACTAGCTAGCACAGGGAGACTGGAGAAGACAGTCTCTGAACCTGTATGAGATACCAGAAATTTTTATCTTAAAACTTTGATTCTTCTGCTGTGTTGCCACTAACTGACAGGTCAGAAAAAGATTTTCCACCAGTTATGTATATAAAACAACTTCAAACACAAAGAATTCAGGTTTTATAGGGTGAATTTTACGACAACTTTAATAATTAATAATAATGGTAACCATTATTTATTAATCATATATTAACTGAGCCCTGTGAATATATTATTACTATTATATAACAATGTAAGAACATTAATTAATCATTCACTGAGCTCTGTGCACACAAAATGTCATTTAAACTTTTTAAAATATCTTTGTGTTATATTGTGATTTGAATTTTACAAATTAAGAGAAGCTCAGAGAAACGAAGTAACCTGCCCCACCCAGATCATAGCTAATAAATATGGGATTTGAAAAGAGATTTATCTTCTAATTATTAAAAAATAAAAGATAGGGATGTTAATACATCTAATAAAAGCTGTAAACCTACTACTTAATATGATTGCAGGCCCTCCGGCCTACATCCATAGGTCAGTATGTTCTAAATTCTACCTCAGCTAATCTGATAAATGTCTGGTTTCATGATGCTGTCTTCACCTCTGTAACGATGGTAGACTGGCTGGTGTGTAAACAACAGAAGTTTATTTCTCGTAGTCTGGAGACTGGGAACCTGAGATCAGGGCGCCAGCAGGGCGTCAGCAGGGTGTCTCTGTGAGACCTGTGTCCAGATCGCAGACTTCTCGGTTTGTGTCATCACGTGGTGGGGAGCAGAGACAGGAGGCCAGCTCTCTGTGACTCTCACAAGGCACTTGTCCCACTCGGGGACCCCGCCCTCCTCTTGCCATCCCATTGGGAGGCCGTGGGAACCGCAGTGTTCAGTCCTTAACACTGTTCTTTACATCTTTATTTCACATGAAAATATTTTCACAACATGCAAGCAATGTAACAATGTCTATGTCATTCTTGTCTGACTAGGACCTAAACAAATAGAACAGATGTTATGCTTTTTGCTGTAGAAATTTATCCTTTTAGAGATTTTTTTAGATTATTTTCTTTGATACTCCTACTTATGATTTTGACCACATCATCCCTATACCTCTATTCATGTGAATTCAATGTGCATCCATGTCACAGAGCAGTGATTCTCAGGTATGGGGCAATTTTGTCCCCCAGGGAACATTTGGCAATGTCTGGAGACATTGTCTGGAGTGATTGTCACAACTGGGTAGGGTGGTACTCCTGGTACTTAGTGGGAAGGCACCTGAAATGCCACTAAATGTCCTTCAACACACAGCATAGGTCTTCACAAAAAATGATTGGGCCCAAAATGTCGGTGGTGCCCATGCTGAGAATTTCTGATTTAGATAATCCGTGAAATCTGTTCAAGTTCTTAAATTCTGTATTCTTTCATTTTAACACTGAGATAAGGAAAAAGTATTGAGCTTATGAAAAGTACTGTCAACATTATGAAATACATATATCTATATATAAATAGATTCTCATGGTTTCTTTTAGAAAATAAGTCAACTTATTTTCAGGTAAATTTTTATTTTTCTGGTGAGAATTTTCCTTTTCCTTTATCTAATATTCCTCCAAATGTCTAATTCTGCGTGTTGCAAAATATTGAAACCCCACCTAGACATAATATCTCAGCTTTTATTTGAATGCTAGTAGGCTGGCTATGTGAATAAAAATGACAAAAATAAGATTCTAAAAATCTGTGATATTAAGGTAAGTTTCGTGCAGGTGGGATGTAGAATAATCCAAACAGAAATACCATTAAGTGCTGATGATCTTTGGTGGGGGGAGGAGGAGGGGAAGCAAAGATTGAGCAGGGTGAGAACAACCGCATCGAGTAAAATATTCATGCTGTTCAAAGACAAGAAGAAATGGTAGAGTGACAGGCTGAACATGGGCACAAACTGGGCAGGAAGACCGGGCATCGCAAAGATGCCTCAGGTGTTCTTGTCATCTTTATGGGGTTCCGAGTATGTTCTGCTGCGAAAGCATCAGGCTTCTGTAAGGTCTAGACGAAGCATCTTACGTAAGAACTGGAGAGTCCAGGCAGTGGAAAGCAGTCTTAAATGATCATTTCGGGATTTGGATGAAACTCTAGAGTAAAGTGTCACTAACTTTTGAGTTACTCTAATGCTGTCTTCATTTTCCCAGCCGGCTGGGAGTTATCCCTGCACTATTCCTACCTCAGTTTGTCAAACCAATATGCAAACTGTTATAATATCTATAGTTTTTTTCTACAAGGAAATTGTCTCATTGCATGAAAAAAATCAGGCTTTTAGAGTAACACTGTCAGCAAATACATTAATTGGCCCATTGCATATTAGTAGTTACGTATTTTGGTCAAAAATAGGAGTACCTGTGAAGTAAATATTTGAAAAACTTTTTTTGAGTTCTCTGGCCAATAAAATTTTTATAAATGTTTTTAATTAGAGTTTGATTTATATTTAGATTGTCAAATCAAAATAATCTCTTTCATTATGGTCTGTTCTGCATCTGTATGAATTTAGGAATACCTTCTAAATCAGCTCTGGCCTGCTGTTTGTTGTTTTAAATGAATTTCTTAAATCATGATTTTTTTTCCCTGTAGTTGTGTCTTGCAGCTTATGAGGGCCAGACACAACTATACATGATGCTTATAAGTACTTTTTATGGGATATGCTTTGTGATAGATTTTAGGCTGGTTAGATATTCAGTCTACTTTGTCTCTGTCTTGGCAAATGTCTTCTAAATCAATCACAGTGACCACCTACTCCAAAATTATTGCTCCATTCAGTGTATCCACTACTCCTTAAAACTGGGATCTAAAATGAAAGTAAATCAAATGTGATTTCTCTGTCAATTTGTTAGAAAAATTGGAGTCATCTTAGAAATACATTGCTCTTCATAACAGAAAGAGAACAATGTTAAAGATTTCTTTCACTTAAGATTTTCTTATTCTATCCTGGGGCCCAGTGGAAATTAGCTGAGTTTGAAACAAGGGCGGTTGGTTGCAACAATATTTTCTCTTAGTAATAAATATCTCCTGTTAATATTTTTTGAAACATAAAGTAGAAAACTCCCAGCACACAAAAGCCCAGGACTGGAAGCCTTCACGGGCGAATTATACCAAACATTTAAGGAAGAACTAACTCCTGTCCTTCTTAAACTATTACAAAAAATTCAAGAAGAGAGAAGGCTCCCAAACTCTTTTTATGAGGCCAGTATCATCCTAATTCCAAAACCAGGTAAAGACAACAAAGAACAAAAACTACAGACCAATATCTCTGATGAACATGGATGCTAAAAAGCCTCAACAAAATAATGACAATCCAGATTCAGTAATACATTAGAAAGATCATACACCATGATCAAGTGGGATTCATCCCAGGGATGTAAGGAGGGTACAATATTCGCAAATCAATAAACATAATACATCACATAAACAAAATGAAGGAAAAAAATCACATGATCATATCAATAGATGCTGAAAAGGCATTTGATAAAATCCAGCACCCATTTATGATAAAAACAGTCAGCAAAGCAGGAATAGAGGGAGCATATCTCAACATAATAAAAGCTATATACAAGAAACCTACAGCCAAAATTATATTCCATGGGAAAAAACTAAAAGCTTTCCCCTTAAGAACAGGAAGAAGATAAGGGGGTCGGCTTTCACCACTCTTATTCAACATAGTACTAGAAGTTCTAACCACGGTGATCAGACAAGAAAAAGGAATAAAAGACATTCAAATTGGAAAGGAGGAAGTAAAACTATCCTTTTCACAGATGACATGATAGTGTACTTAGAAAACCCTACAGTCTTCACAAAAAATCTGCTCAACCTAATAAGTGAATTTGGCAAAATGATGGAATACAAAGTCAATATTCAGAAATTGGTGGCATTTTTGTACACCAACAGTAAAATATCAGAAAGAGAAACTAGGAAAAATATCCCATTTACTGTAGCAGCAAGAAAAATAAAGTACCTAGGAATAAATTTAACCAAGGAGGTAAAAGACTTGTACTTGGAACACTATAGAACATTGAACAAAGAAATTAAGGAAGATACAAATATATATACCATGTTTACGGATTGGAACAATTAACATCATTAAAATGTCCATACTACCCAAAACAACGTATAGATTCATTGCAATTCCTATTAAAATACCAATGGCATATTTCACAGATCTAGAACAAATACTTCAAAAATTTATATGAAACCAAAAAAGATCCCAGGTAGCCTCAGCAATCTTGAGAAAGAAGAACTCAGTAGGAGGTATCACAATACCCAATATCAAACTATACTACAAGGCCATTGTCATCAAAACAGTCTGGTACTGGCATAAGAACAGACACATAGATCAATGGAACAGAATAGAGAACCCAGAAATAAACCCAAGTCTATGGTCAATTAATATTTGACAAAAGGGGCATGAGCATAAAATGGGGTAAAAAAAAGCCTATTCAATAAATGGTGTTGGGAGAACTGGACTGGTACATGCAAAATAAAAATGAAACTAGACCACCAACTTACACCATACACCAAAATAAAGACAAAATAGATAATAGACTTAAATACAAATTGTGACACCATAAAAGTCCTAGAGGAAAACATAGGCAGGAAAATATCAGCTATCCCATATGGCAATATTTTTGCCAATATATCTCCTAGGGCAAGGGAGATAAAGGAGAAAATATCCAAAAGGGACTACATCAAATTTAAAAAGCTTCTGCATCGCCAAGGAAACCAACATCAAAATGAGAAGGGAACCGACTGTATAGGAGAACATATTTGCCAATGATGCATCAGATCCTTGTCCAGTCTCCAAAATATATAAAGAACTTGTTATAGAAACAAACCCCCTCCCCCAGGGTCTTTTTGTACTAAGTTCTTTGCCTACCACCGTGGTTAGGGATTGTAGCTCTCAATGCCAGAGTTTGGCAAAAAGGAACTATTTAATTCAAAGTTATACAGGTTTAGCATAATGGCAGAATGTCACTGTTAAATCCCAAAGTCCCTTTAAAACACCCGCAAACACACACAGTCCTGCCTCCCCTTGCCAAACCAGGCCAGTTAGGGGTGCCATATCTTAGGAAACAAAACAGAACTCCCTATCTCCGCTAGACTCCCATTCTTACTCCAAAACCACACCCTCATGGCGAGCCAGTGGTTCCTTCTGCATCCTTTGAAACCACCAAGGGAGACAGCTCCACATGGCTGTACCTCTTGCTTTCCTGTTTCCTAAGCCACATGTTCAAGAGAGCCCTGTCTCTGCTCCCAAAATCGCGTGGTTAAGCCCCAGTGTGGCTGCTGCGCCTGAGTTTAAATCCTGGCACAGATCTTCCTCTGTAATTCTATCTCCAACTCCTCCCACAACCCACTACACCTGGTAGTCTGGTTTCTTTTGTCTTTCTCAGCTGCCAGTGTCAGTCCTGGAAAGCGTGACCCCATGATGCTGAAGCCATCCCCCAGCCTCCAAGCTCTCACGCAGGCACTGAAACCAGGGGAGAGCTGCCTCCCAGCTAAATCACCAGTCACGCATATCTCCCTGCCTCTGTGCAGGCTTTGAAGCAGCCTGCCGTTATCAATAGGCAAAATAACTCTCAATCCCCATGCCTCTGCTTTTCCCAGCTCCCAAGCTAGGCTTGAGGGGGTGGGCGCGGGTAGGGCCTGTGGTCTCTCTCCACCCTGTTAAGCCAGCACCCTGTTACAAACCCATATGACTCAACACCAGGAAGAAGAGCAACCCAGTTAAAAAAAACGGGCAAAGGACCTAAACAGACACCTTCTCCAAGGAGAACATACAGAGGGCCCAGAGACATATGAAAGGATGCTCAGCATCACTAGTCATCAGAGATGCAAATTAAAACCACAATGAGGTACCATGTCATACCTGTCAGAATGGCCATCATAAACAAATCAACAAACAGCAAGCACAGACAAGGATTTGGAGAAAGGGGAACCCTAATGTACGGTTTGTGGGAATGCAGACTAGTGCGGTGCAGTCACTGTGGGAAACAGTATGACATTTCCTCAGAAAACTAAAAATGGAATTGCCTTTTGACCCAGTGATTCCACTGCTGGGAATATACCCTAAGAATCCCAAAACACTAATTCAAAAGAACTTATGCACCCCTATGTCCATAGCAGCGCTACTGACAATAAGCAAGTGCGGGAAACAGCTAAAGTCCCCATCAATAAATGAGTGGATCAAAAAAACTGATACCTCTATATAATGGAATACTATGCAGCAGAAACAAAGAAGGAACTTTTACCCTTTGCAACAGCATGGCTGAAACTGGAGAATATTATGCCAAGCTAAATAAGCCGGTTGGTAAAAGACAAATACCATATGATCTCACCTATAAGAGGAATCTAATAAAATAAACCAGTGAGTAAAATAGAACCACAGGCAGGTAACCGTGGAACCAACTGATGGTGACCAGAGGAGAGGGCTCTCAGGGAAAGATGGGGAAGGGGCTAGTCAGGAACATGTGTGAATGACCTGTGGACATGGACAACTCCATGGGCATTGACTGTGGGAGCGAGGGGTAGGGAAGTAGGGGAGGGCTGGGCAGAGGAGGGCAAAGGGGGAATAATTGGGACAACTCTAATAGAATGACAATAAAAGGATAAGATAAAACAAAGTGGCAGTAGTACGTCTTTTGCACTCTGTCTCCTCATACTTGACACCTAGTTGCCTGTTGCCACAGATTTTACTGTCTGTCCACCTATATCTATTCCAACTCGACACACACACATGACTTGCATTTCATTAATTATATGATATTTTTTATTTTATATAGTAAATTCTAAGCAGGCACTTTTGATTGACATTAGATTTTTACCACCTTCTTGCTAAATGAAGAATTTTTATCAAATAATAAGTTTGGGGGTTTAGGAGTTTTAATTTTCTCAGTTTTCTCACTTTTCTCACTTTATCTGAACAGTTTAAAATGTAGACATCACAGTAAGAATAGATTTAGAATGAGCCAACACTTGATTTCTGCTCATTCATTTAAGGTAATGGGGTAACATACTTCACATTTTAGGAGTATACTAGAGTAAATGGATTTTCTGCTGCTTCTACTTAAAAATCAATTCTGTGCTTCTCAAAAGCAGCATTTGATTTCTTAGAAACGTTTTGTACTATTGTCATTATTGTAATGAGGGGTTAACTAACTTGAAAAGAAAGATAATAGTCCTCAAATTTCTTTTCTACCCCATGGATTATGATTGAGACATTGAGATAGGGGAATAAAACTTCATTAAAATTGCTATTTAGACTTTGTCATAGCTAATCTTATTAGACCATATTTTATCATTATCTTTTATATTGTTTCAATATCTCTATCACAAGCAAGGCATAAATTGATGGCTTCTGTAAGGTTCCAGAATAAATAATTTTGTATCGCTGAAGTCTTATTTTTAAGTGCTGAAGTTCTTTAAAAGTACCCTAATAGAATGTGATACATGGGAATCAAATTTTAACGATCTCAATGGGGAAGAAATACTTTTAAGGTGTAAGATGTAACTGAAATGCAGATCTCTGTGGGTTTCTAAATTTAGATCACTGCATATGACAGATGCTTTGGAATTCAATTTACATTAGAATCAAATAGTTCAAAATGCAGCTGCTTCTGGCAAGTTCAGACCTGGAACGCTGAGCCATCCACTATCAACTGACTTCAGAAAATTTCAGCAGAAATAGTATGAGTCTGTAAATCACAATCTAACTAAAATAATTTACATTCCACATCCATCAAAGCTTTTTAAATCCAAAGGTGTTTAAAAGTTGATGGTAAGACCTAGTCCACTTCAAGTGAGAGTATGTGTTGAGGGGGAGGAATTGATGACAGTCTTTGATAATCTCTGTAGAGTATGAATGTCCTGACTTCTTCTAATACTATAATTTGGTACTGAGAAAACCAGTTGATACCTTGCTCTTAGCTCCCTGTTTTGTGGAAGAATCTGTGGAAAATAAGTATCTTTGCCCACACACAAAAAAAATCAACCTAGAAAATCTAAATATATGAAGACTATTTAAATATAAATATAAATGTGAACATATTATCAACGACTACTATAGGCTGGGATGTTTATGCAGAGCTTTCAAGCGCAGAAAAGTGCTTTAGCCATGTGGTCATTGACATCTTTTCTAACACTGAATGCCTTTCATTCAAGAAAATCACGTTTCCTGTTTCATTTTCTTGCATGTCTTGTTCTTCCATTCTAAGATTTTATCTTATTCTTTTACTCAATAAAAGTACATGTTGAGTAAACTTTTTTAAAAGTATAAATAAATAAAACACTTTGTAATTGAGGAAGTTACTGACAAAATTTCACGGAACTGCAAACTCACTTTTGTCTAGGTAGTTAGGGAACATAAACTAAAGGAAATCAGCATTGTATTATTCCAGAAACAGCTGCGTGTGCTTCTCAGTTTCTTACTTTGGGTGCTTCCTGAGTCGTTCAGGAAGAGAGTATGGAAAAGGTTACTATTTGGAGTAACATAGGGGTCACTGAATTCCATTTTGGATGTGTTGTATTTTTTTGTCTGTGAATTGTGTTCAACGGTAGATGTTTAGAAGGGGATAAGGAAGCTGTGGAGCACATTGCATGGGACATGGCTTTAGCCTTGAGAGCATACAAGATCATGCCACTTACTTGCTAAAGTTAAGAGCATTAGCCCTGACAGGTACTGCTCGGTTGGGCAGAGTCCCCCAAAGTGAAAGATGTCCAGTTTGATTCCTGGTAAGGGTACACGCCTGGGTTGCAGGTTCCGTCCTGTACACAAGAGGCAACCAATCAATGTTTCTCTCTCGCATCGATGTTTCTCTTCCTCTCTTTCTCCCTTCCTTTCCCTCTAAAAATAAATAAATGTATTTTTTTAATTAAGGAAAGAACATTAGAGAGCTAAGCATAGAATGAATATCATTTGCAGTTAAGGGATGGATATATCAAGAGATGGTTAGTGTCTGAAGGAACAATCAGGAAGGTTGCAAGAAAGCATGAAAGGAGAAAGTTTTAGGAAAATTAGTGCTTAACAGTATAAAACGATGCATGAGGTCAAGAAAGGCACCTGGGCATTTATTTGTATTGTGGTAATGGTGGTGATCATGATAATTATAACCATTATTTAGAAGTGTCTCAGTGTAAAAGACAGAATTCTGTGTTAGTTATTAAGAGACCTGAACTGTGATTCTAGAACAGTTGCTTTCTGACCTTGTAGCATAACCTTTGTGAGCCACAATTTTCTCATTTATTAAATGAGATTATATTATCTGTACTCTCTACTTCAGAAAGTTGCAGATCACATGAACATTCTGTTGCGGAATATGAACATTCTGAAGAATCTAAAATATATACTAGTTTTTTATAATGTTTACTTTTTTCTTGATCTCCCAGTTATATTAAAAATGTCTTCAAGTCTCTTAATTGGAAAACATGTTATTTTTATTTAAATTGAAATTATTTAACTATAAAAGATCATTTAAAATATTTTTCTAGGAAATGAATATTAATAAATTGTGCCAGAAGACAATTTTAGCAGTATATTATTCAGAAATTATTTTAAAGCCACAAACTGCCTTAAAAAAACACCTATTTTAGTACAACAGTGTGATTAAAAGAATATTTTTTTATGGCCAGAGCTGTGTGTCGTGAAAACTATTGGCATTTTTTAATTACCTTTGTTTGCTTATGGATAGGATTTGTGATGTGGTTAATCCTGGGGTTTTTTGCTCTAGGTAGTCATTCCAGGCTCATATTCATGTTGCAAGGAACTATTTCTGTTTTTTAAAAAAGTTGTTTCTTATGCTAATTATAATTGTAAATATCTTCCCACTATTTTCTGTATAAGTAAGGTTTTTCCCAAACCAAGGGATTATTGGGTTGAAGGCTAAGAATTCTTTCTAAAATCATTTGTTATTCTGTAAGTTTCAGAAACTATGCATAAATATTTTAAAATTGCACCAACATAACACCAAAAGATCACTGAAGGTCTCCGTCCTGCTCTAGTGCCCCACTGCATCCTCAGCGGCTGCCAGCTAATACGAGGAGCACCGCAGTCTGCAGGTCCAGGTGTCACTCCGCTGGTTTCACAGGAAAAGCAGAAGCCGATGCTGGAATGGCCGTGTCAGGGCTGTTTGGCCTTGGTGCTCTTCCCACTGCCCTTCAGTTCTCGGGCAGGCAGCTGACTCTTGTCTGCATTTCAAGGAGAGAGCTTTAGGCTGGAGGATATATTGATAAACTGATGCAAATAAAAATTTGCTGTTCTTGCCAAAAAGTATTTTCTTAATAGAATTAGTTGAAATGATTGCTGTGTGTGACAGTGACAGTATTGCACATGACGTGTAACTGATGTTAAATGCTCTGCCTTAGCTTTTTAGCCTTTTGACCCTTACCTGTTCCACACTGGCAGGAGCTCCTCTGAGACCTTAAAAATTCCTGGACTCCTGTGTCAGAATTCCAGTAGAGGGTTTCCTATTTACCCACTTATTGCATTGCTTATACAAGTGCTGTTTAAAATAAATATAATGCAAGCTGATTGTATTACCTTCAGTTGCCTAGTAGCCACACCATATATATATATAAAATTAATTTACCATATATATATTTAAACTCACCTTTCCAAAATATATCATTTCAGCATGGAGTCAACATTGCAAAATTGTGAAATTTTTACTTTTTTACACTATTTTCAAAATCTAATATATATTTTATAGTCATGGCATATCTCAATTTGTACTAATCATATTTTTTAAAAAATGCTAATGGGACAGTGTAGGCAGGCCTAAAGATTATAGATAAAAATAGACCCAGTAAGTGGGTCTTTGACTTGTCCAACATGCCCCTGACATATGGTATTCCCAGAAGTTAACCATAAACTTCTTGATGGTAGGAAAAAAATTGTTATTTTATAATATCAAAACTGAAAATGTAGAAATGTTGTATATTCTATTCCAAATAAATGAAAATGTACCTAACTTACAAAAGCAATGTACTTTGCAGAGACAATGGCCCTGGGGATTATCAAAGAGGGAACCCTGAAAATCAAAGAAGAACCATCTAAAATACTGTCTGGAAATAAATTTCAGGATCGGTATTGTGTTTTACGAGATGGATATCTCTTTCTTTACAAGGATCAGAAGGTATTTGTATATGTAGTATTCAATTTTTTGTGTGGTTATTAACATTTGTAATTTTATTATTTTTCTTAGCCCTCTCTCAGAAGTCAAGGCCTGTAGTAAATAAAATAAAAAGTATATTAAGTTGATGATTTCTTTCAGCCTCTGGGATATGATATTAATGCACTCCCCGTAACACAGTAGAGAACTCCATATATGTCCTTTCTGAGCACCTCACATTTTTTAGGGTAGAGAATGACTTAAGTCCTAAAGAGACGTCTAATGTATGTTACATGAACTAGCATATAAATCAGCATCTCAGTCGATAAAATTGACTAAGAGTATGTCATGCCCTAAGGCAAAAGTGGCTTGAGTTTAGCTAATGGAAATTAATAAATGCAAGTTAAAACTCTGAGATACTATTTTGCTCTTTAAGTTGACTAAAACTAACAAATGACTAAAGTTGTAAGAGTAAAACCACCTAATGTTGACAAGGATGATGATTAACTAAAATTTTCATAAATTGCTGATTGAATGGTAAAATCACAGTCACTGTGTAGAAATGTTTGGCAGTTTAATTTAGGTAAGTTTATTAGTACATCTACCTCATGGCCCAGCAACTCTGTTCCTATGTATTGTGGCCACAAAAGTACTTGTTCAAGAATGTTCATAAGTAGCTTTATTCATAAAAGCTGCAACCTAGAAACATTCCAAGTGACCATCGATATGAGAATGATAAATTCATACTGTAGAATCGTTCTGAGAAGCAAAATAAGTGAATACTAATGTATATAGCAACATGGATGGCTCTTCAAATCCCTGTTGAGTAAAAGAAGCTCGACACAAAATAGTATCATATAAGTGTGTCCTTAAGAAATCTAAGATTAGGCAAAACCATTCATGGTGATGGAAATTTGCCTGGGGTGTGGAGAGTGTTTGTTATGGAATTGTGAAGTGGTGGAGTCAGCAGGGTACTTCCTAGAATGAAAGAAGTAAATGTTCTCTGTCCAGTTTTGAGTGGTGGGCACATGGGTGTATGCAGTGTCACGTCTACTTTCTTGAGATTCTAGAAATACCTTTCCAGTTACTTCAAATGCTGAATGACAGCAAGACCTAGAGACACATTTTGATATCGATTTTTAAAAGTCACTTGGTCAACTTGAGCATTGCTTGCTTGCATACTTTAAGTGTGTCGCGCTTCACTATGTTGTGTTCTGGTGATGTACAAAGAAAGACCAGACTATTAACATCTGCTAATATGTTATGAGAGTCATTAGGCAGCTTTCCAAAGCTCAGTGGCCCCATTTTTCAGGAGCATCTGCTGAGCTCTCCACACACTGGGACCACTTTCCCTGTGTGTTTCTCAACAGCGAAGCCTCCTTGGATGGCCATAAAAATATCTTAGTAGTTTTCCTACTTGTGTTTACATCTCCTATTCACTTCCTTCAAGGACAGTGGACTGTGCAGCCAGGAGGCTAGTATGACAGCCCCACATTCTGCTGCCCTCACCCCTCTACCCAGAGGGGTGCTTGCACTCCCGCTTTGCCCTTCCATCTGATGGAACCAGCAGGGAGTCTTGGCGGGTACCACATTCTTGTTTTTTAGCCTTCTTCATTTTTTCCAGTAGAGGAAGAATGTTTAATTACATACTATTTTGTTTTCCTTACAGAGTAGCAAACCTGACAAAATGTTTTCACTCAGTTCCCTGAAGTTTTATCTTGGAGTGAAAAAGAAAATGAAACCTCCAACAAGGTAAAGCTTGAAAGGGAAGGGTAGTTGAAAAAGTTATGGGAAAATATGTCTATTCAACGAATTAGGGATCGGTGGCATTAGCCTAACTTTTTATAAACTAAGCTTTAGACAAGTCTCTTAACTTGCCAGATCCAGAGAACCTGTGTGGGTAGAGAGGGAGGGAAGATGTCCCCGCTAGCGGCAAGCTCCTGGGTGACTACATGTCTCCTTTGTACACCAGGGAATCCCCAGAAGGCCCTGTTTGTTGGGGAACATGTGTATTTCTCCCCAGCCTATTCCTGGCTCAGTCACAGCCTGGGGACAGAGCGTTCCAAGCAAGCCTGCCCACAGGGAGACAGATGACTGCCCCCGCCCCCCTGCCGGGGCCTGGCTTTTACAATGCTTTGTTCCTTCCGGCTCTGGAACTTACTCATTTGCACTGCTGAATTTGTTAGTAAATTCACAGCACATAGATGGCAGAGAGGAGGTGGACCCCACTTAAACATCGTGTTCCTCTTTAACACTTGAATCAACCCAGTGTTTGGTTTGCCCTGTACTTTATCATAAATTACTTTGATTAGCTAATTAATGTTTGTACTTAGACTCATGAAACTTCATTTAATGAACTGTATATGATTTGAGATTGTGAAAATGTTCTGATTTGAGGCACCATGCTTAATTTATAAGCCCGATACATTCACATAACCTGCGTTGCGGTTGGCACATTTCTTTAGTTTCTCACACTGTCCACAGGTCAGATGTATAGTATCTTATTTGGGCCATTTTCCTGGACATCTGGTTTTACTCAGCCAAGACTGTCTTCTGAGAGACTTTCCCCACTGCCCCATGACATCACAAGGCTCCTTCCCTCTGTCTCCCTTCAGCGTATTTACATTTGCAGCCAAATTCCTCAGTATTTACCATTTCCCTCTTTGATAAATCATACCCATTGAATCATCACTTGTGGGTGTCAATTCCGTTATGCATTTCTCCCATTGGCAGGAACTTCTCTGAGACCTTAAAAATTCCTGGATTCCTGTGTCAGAATTCCAGTAGAGGTTTTCCTATTTACCCACTTATTGCATTGCTTATACAGTGCTGTTTAAAATAAATATAATGCAAGCTGATTGTATTACCTTCAGTTGCCTAGTATCCACACCATATATATATATATATGTAAAATTAATTTACCATATATATATTTAAATTCACCTTTCCAAAATATATCATTTCAACATGGAGTCAACATTGCAAAATTGTGAAATTTTTACTTTTTTATACTATTTTCAAAATCTAATATGTATTTTATAGTCATGGCATATCTCAATTTGTACTAATCATATTTTTTAAAAAATGCTAATGGGACAGTGTCTTAGCATCTGATCCTGTTGTCAGGCTTGTAAATGTATCATTTTTAATATGTCGCTGTTTGTTTTTCCCTTTGCTCTGCAGTTGGGGATTGACAGCACATTCTGAAAAACATCACTGGTAAGTTAACAGCTGGCAGTTTTGGGATTTGATACATTCCTGGTAACTTCAGTAAGTGAATAATGCTGTGATTTGGCAGATGGATCTATAGACAGGAAATGTTTCTCTAACAGCAGAACAACCAAAATGAAGTTAAAATCTTTACTAAATACTAAGAGTCTTTAGTAAATACCTTAGGAAGAGGAAAATGTATTTGCTTTCAGGGTTTAGGTCCATTTCAATCCCATGTATCCTAATTGCTAATACCTCATAAAAGAAACTGTGTCTGATTTCTTCCTAGTTATTATGGGTGTGGAATCCTGGCTCTTATGGGGTCAGCAGGCAAAATGCAGTGTTAAATAAAGGATAAGAGAACCAGCCAAAACTCCATTAAAAAAATCTTGGTCTCACACCTATTCTTCGCATATGTGCACTTTACGCCACTGCTGTCCCCGGATCTGGCGCCTTCTCTCTTGCCTGCCCCGTCCAGCCAGTCACCACCACGTCCGATGTGCCTCTTCATGAGCTCTCAGACCCACCCACACTCTGCGTCCTCAGGGCCATGTGTCCGTTCATCTGCCCAGTGTTTTGGGGGTCTCCCCTCAATACAAGAAGACTGACTCAGTGTTATTAGACAGGCAGTTTTTTTAGTTTGTCCTGAGTCTTGCTGGTATTAATGTTTATAATCATAATGATGGAGACCATCTAGGCTTTTTAAAAGAATCTGCTGTTAAGAACATATGCACATATTTTTCTTCTTAGGCTGGGAGTTTCCAGGGAAAAGACAGTTTACCATCAAGCACCCGAAAGAGTAAATGGCACTGACCTTTCTGCCTTTCCAAAAATATCGCCGATCATTGTTTAGCAGTTACCAAAACCTTAGCTATATTTTGTTTAAAATTGCATATGTACACTGATATTTTGATAGTGTATACTTAACAGAAGCCTGCAGCAGCTTGTACTGAAATACTCCCATTTTGATTGCATTGCATCATTAATCGGAGAAACACGAAAGCATTTCTGATCACTTAATCACCCAATGCACGAGAGAATAGTCTTCTTGATTTACTGTTTATAAATGTTGCTTTGCAGGCACCTGTGCTGCGATAGTTCACAGACTCAGATGGAGTGGATGGCCAGTGTCTTCATCGCCCAGGTAAGAGATCTGCTTCCTGTTGTCCAGGAAAGTGTAATAAGGGTGTATATGGAATGGTGGAGATTTTCGGGTAACGTTTTATGATTTTGATGCATATACTTTTATTCATTTACATATTTTTAAGTAGATGAGCATCCAGACCTATCCATTACTCTCTGAAAGAGAGTCACTGTCTTTGCCGAGGCTCGTGGGCCCCCGGCAGCTCCGTAGCCTCGGAGAGTCGGGCTGAATCCAGACGACCGCATGAGAAGGGTGGTGCTGGGCTTGTCAGAGTTGCCATCCTGTCGGAGACCCCGCGGGCCTTCATTTAGAAAAAATGGGTTATTTTCCTTTGTATTTTCCCTGTGACCACCTCCTATCCGCACCCTGCCAGTCCACAGATAAGGACCCAAACCTACATTTCTTTAATACTCATTATTTGCTAGAAGCTTCAAAAAGAGTTAACTCATATATTCCTTGCAACAAAGTATGCCTGACATTGCTTATAGGTGAGAGAATAAAGATTAACAAAGTTCCCATTATTTGCTTAGGACCACACATTTAGTTCTTGGTTTAAACCCAGAGGTGCAAGAGGCCAACACATATACTAAATTCCTCATTTAGGGTCCTTCGTTGGAGGGGGGCTCACTTTTTTGTAGGGGGGGAAGGTTTCAGTAGTCCCATTAGAAGAATTGTTGTTTTTTTTTTTCCCCCAACCCTGTCTGGCTGAATTCCCGGCAGTGCCTCCCACAAGAGCATTGAACTTCACTGGCAACGATTAAGTTGCCATTCTCTATTACTGAGGATGTACTTCCCTGTTTCTCTTACAAGAGAAGTTAATTCACCCACCACTCCCCTCCCCCAATCTGGTCATTTGTTTTGAAAACCATTTTCTCTGTTCATTTAATTTATTATCCTCTCCAGTGGTTAATAAACAGTGTTCTTCTCAGCCTGACACTACTATTACTACCTGGGAATACACTTGCAGAAAAAGACTGCAACTTTTTAGAGACAGTTCTTTTTTCATGACCGTTTAATAAATAATTCAGATACTCAAGTCCTACTTTAAGAAAGTAGATTTCAAGTATTTTTCTAAAATTGGAACTACAGAGGGGAAGACTAGTACATTGTCTCTTTTTGATGCAACTAAATTGATTTTTTTTTTTTTAAATAATTGAAGTCAGTCAACTCTGTAGTTTAAAATCAAAGTATAAATATCCAGGAAGCAGAGGGTGCTCTCAGGACCAAGTTGCTTCTCCCTGCCTCATCTGTCCTTGGTTGTCCTGGCCCAGCTACCTTCTTCCCTGCTCATTCTACCATTTAGGGTTAATACAAACACAAAGGTGCTTTCGGATTTAAGGATTTAATGGTTCACCTCCACAGGGAAACAGACAAGTGTTAATATAATGTTAACACACACACACACACAAGTCAATAGTAAGTCTCCTTACAATGGGTCTTCCTGGTGCCCAGAGTACTTCTCTAATACCCATCCCCGTTCTCCCCGCTGCCTCGAGAGTCTTCCAGATTGCAGCTGACGTGACACATTGTCAGAAAAACGTTCTCATTTTCCAGTTAGACCTTCCTATAGGAACATTTAACACCCTGTATTTCAATACTATGGCACTAAGTAAAAAGCATTTGTGTATTTAGATATTTCATTTCTGTCTTTCCTACTAAAACATAAATTCCATGAGAGTGCGGACTCTGTCATTTTATTTTATTTTTTATTTCATTTTTCTTTTATTTTTCAATTACAGTTGACATTCAGTGTTGTTTTGCTTTAGTGTCAGGTGTGCAGCATAGTGATCAGACAATCACATACTTTACAAGCGCTCCCCCGATCTTTCCAGTGCCCACCTGGCGCCCTATGTAGGTGTTACGCTATTATTGACTCTGTTCTCTATGCTGTAGTTTGCATCCTCGTGACTATTTCATAACTATCAATTTTTACTTTTTTAATCCCTTCACCTTTTTCACTCAGTCTGCCAACCCCCTTCCCCTTGGGAGCCACTTGTTTGTGTTCTGTATCTAAAAGTCTGTTTCAATTTCATTTGTTAGTTTATTCCATTCATTAGATCTCACATGGAGATGAACGTGTCTTTCTCTGTCTAACTTACTTCACTTAGCATGATGTCCTCTAGGTCAATCCATGCTGTCTCAAGGGGTAAGGTTTCATTTTTTTGTGACTAACATCCCATTGTATTTGTGCACCACCCCTTTTTTATCCACTTATCTCTCGATGGGCACTTAGGCTGCTTCCATATCTTGGCCATTGTAAATAATGCTGCAATGAACATAGGGGTGCGGATATTTTTTTGAAATAGTGTTTTGGGTTTCTTTGGATATTCGTCTGGAAGTGGAATCTCTGGGTCATAAGGCAGTTCCATTTTTTAATTTTTTGAGGAACCTCCATACACTTTTCCATAATGGCTACACCAATCTGCATTCCCACCAATAGTGCACGAGGGTTTCCTTTTCTCCACATTCTCACTGACACTTGTTCGTTGATTTATTGATGATAGCCACTCTCACGGGTGTAAGGTGATATCTCATTGTGCTTTTAATTTGCATTTGCATTTCTCTGACAGTTAGTAACACTGAGCATCTTTTCATATGTCTGTTGGCAGTCTGTTTTCTCTTTGGGGAAGGACTCTTATTAGACCTGTATTTATATCTGCATCACAGAACCCAGTGCCTTTTACAAAGCACATGTTCTGTTAGTATTTGTAAAATAGAGAAAAAAAGAAAATAATCTGATCAAATTTCAAATAGATATTAGAATGACAAAATAAAATAAGTGGGGAAGGTAAAACGGATGTGACTGAGGTAAGAAAGGGCATTAACTGAGAAAAGGTTCTCAGGGAATACTTCTCTGAGGAGCTGAACGGCAGGTGTGTCGGAAGTGAGGGAGTGAGTTGTGCAGGTATGTAGTAGCATAGCAATCTCTCTTATTTTCCTCCTGCGTCCGTTGGTACTCACCCACAGAGTAGACAGAATTAGGTTTAACTAAGTTTAGGGCTTTGCCAGGCAAGTATGATGGAGGGAGAAAGGGCACAGGACTTGAAGATATTGACAAGGAGGTGAATATGGTGATTGACCATGAAATCTAGGCCAGGCTGTGAAGGAAATGGGAAGAAGTGTGCAAAATAGAATGGATTGAGGGTCTCAAGGAGCCTAAGAATACTTAGAGTGAATGAAACTAAATTAAGTTACCTGGAAAGATAAGAGGTCAAGATCAGAAAGTAAGAGGCAGACCCCATGTTCACTGAAGCATTATTCCTCCTGGCCAAGGTGTGGAAACAACCAAAGTGTCTGTTGATTGATGAGCGAATGGATCAAGAAAATGTGGCATATATACAATGGAACATTATTCAGCCTTTTAAAATAGGAAAATCCTGTCTTTTTCAACATGGATGAACCAGGAGGGCGTTATACCTAGTGAAATCAGCCAGACTAAGAAAGACAAATACTGCATGATATCACTTATATATGGAAACTTAAAGAAAAAAAAAGTCAAACTCATAAAAATAGAGTGGAAGATGTTGCTTTTGGTGGGGGGCGGTGGCGGGGGGAATGGAGAGGTTGGTAAAAGGGTATAAAACTTTCTTCAGTTATAAGAAGGGTAAGGTTTGAGGGTCTTATGTATAACATGGTGACTATCTTTGATAATACTATATTGTATAATTTAACTTTGCTAAGAGGGCAGAACCTAAATCTCCTCACACACAAAAAAAGGTAAATATGTTAGGTGATGAATGTATCTAAGGAGAGAATCCTTTCACATATCAAATCATTACATTGTATACTTAAGTATCTTACAATATTATTTGTCAGTTACACCTCTGTAAAGCTGTAGGGAAAGAAAATAAATAGAAGATGGGAGGCAGAAATGAAGATTTGGGGTGTGATTATTGGTTATAATAATGAAAGTATGGTCCTCAGCGGTATGACTCATGCAGTACAAATTTTGCAGTCACTTATACATAACTATAGATGTCTTTTTTTTTAAATTTATTTTTTGAAATACATTTGTCTCTGCCTACCCCCTACCACTTTCCCTTGCCCCCTCCTTCCTTCCCTCCCTCAGCTCTTCCCCTTTGGTTTTGTCCATGAGTCCTTGCTATGTGTTCCTTGACTTTCCCCTCCCCTTCCTTTTCCCCCGCCCCCCTCCCTCCATCTATAACTATAGATGTCAAAACATATTACTTAGATCTAATGATTTCTGTTATTGAGAAAAATACCTCTTGAATCAATTCAGTGAGCCTAATTAGCCAGTATTCACAGCATTGTTTATGTCAGGAAAAGAAATAGTTATTGAAAATTGCATTTGCTCCCAGGTTCCTCAAAATATCATTTAATACATGTACTATATGTCAGTGACTAAAAATGTAAATATAATTCATGGGTTTATCTGTTTCCTTCCCAGCCAGTTTTCTCCCAGCTTTACATGTTGAGAATACCCAAATTATGTAATATCAAATTGTTTGATCAAGTCTGGGACCATGACATAAAAATATTATGAAGCTTGTCACTTTTCCTCTGATTGAAATTTTGCATAATCTACTACGGTAGATTTGTTGAACCAAACTTAATGCTTTCCTAAAATTCAAGAGCAGACATTATGCATACATACTAAGGCTGGTAATAAGTAGGACCTACAGTGTAGGATTAGTGAGGATTGAAGGAGATAATGTAGGTATATTGACAAGCACAAAATCTAGCTATTTACAATGGGTGCACAGTCAACATTTGTTGAAATGCATTCTGTGCTATAAAACACTGCATTAAAATACCAACTGCAACATAAGAACAAGAATCTGTTGAATCTTAAGAGGAGAGGAAAATAAGAGTAGGCATTTAGCTATATAGTTTACCAAATGTTTTTCATTTCATCATCACATCTGTACGCTGCTCATTTTATACTTGGTGTTTTATATTTCTTTCACAGATTGTTGTCTGAAAGCCAATTTGCTTTTCCAAACTTCTGACAAGTGAATCTACCCTGAGGAGTAGAAAAATCTTTAAAGATTTTTCTTTAATATGTGTATCTCAAGGATTAATCACTCAAGAGCTTATATTTTTACCTGTGGATATTTCTCTCTATTTCAAAATTAACTTTTTCTCAGTCATATCTACAATTGCTTAGTGGCCAGAATATGTAGTCAATAATTTGAGAGAAAGTGTGCCATGCTCTCTGTTATACAGTGATTTTCAGTATAAATGTCTGTGTACAAGGTAACATTTCTTTGGAATTCAATGAGATGAAAAAGTAACATTTTTAAAAGGTTATAAAGTAAGACTAAGTTTTGTGATAGACATGCCTAAGATTGACTTGGGCTATGTAAGGTCAAATTATTATGTTTACACTAAAATTGTCTTTGGGGGAGAGAGCAAATGTGAATGTATATTTACTTTGATTATAGGATCTAGAAATGTAGACAAGTGTGTTATTTTTCACCCACAAAGAGATTTCTTAAATATATGCCCCCTTCTGGTTTGATAAGTAGTACAAAAGGTATGTATTTGGAACTTAGAAATTGAACTGAGACCTCAAAGCTCAGCTCACTTAAGAGCTGCGCGTCCTCGAGCGACGCGGCCGCCAGAGTCAGCATCACAATTATAGATGGTGTTCTCGTGGAAAGCAGGCCGTTCGCTTTGTGCATGTGGAAAAGGAGCCAAGTGACTGTAACACGGTTTACACCAACATAATAAAGTCACACACCAATGGCAGAAATTTTGTTTTCACAGCATGAAAACGATATACGACCACCAGCTGGAAAGGAACGAAAACGCTCTATCACCAAAAATCCCAAAATTGGAGGTTTGCCTCTGATTCCCATCCAGCACGAGAGGAATGTGACCGAAGCCCGCCGAAATATCGAGGTAGGTTAGAACTTTCTTTCTTTTATCGTAATTATAGCACTTGCTTTCTAAGGCCTTACTGTGATTGAGTACATTAATTAATTCATTAGTTTCAAAAAAGTAGGAATAATCCCTTTGAAAAGCAAAAGAAAAAATTGCATCCATCAAGAAAACATTATGAATAGCTCTATGGCATGGGCACTGTGAAGTTTTGTATTTTTTTTTTAACTTAAATGATTAGTTTTAATAATGTCATTGACTATTTTTCTAAAGATTTTATTTATTTTTAGAGAGGGAAGGGAGGGAAAAAAAGAGGGAGAGAAACATCAGTGTATGAGAGAAACATCAATGGGCTGCCTCTCCTGTGCACCCTGACCAGGAACCTGGCCCGTAAACCAGGCACGTGCCCTGACCAGGAATAGAGCTGGTGACCATGTGGTTTGTGGGACAGTGCCCAGTTCATTGAACCACACCAGTCAGGGCTAAAATGTAGTGATCAGACTTTTCAAAATATTTGTCCATGCCTATCTTTCCTTGAACACTTATCTCAATAATATTTTTCTTCTCTAAAAGATAATAGCTTTGAAAATAATGGTTTATTACCTTTGTGGCCTGCTTGGTCCTTCTACACTTTAATGTAATCAAAGGGAAGAATAAGACTCCGAGAAATCATGAGCTTGTCCCTCCTGCCATTCTGTACTTACTGGTTGTCTTCTCAATAAGCTGCTCTGCAAAACTATAGATTCCTTAGCTGATCTAGAATTTTAAAATTCTTTTAAGAATTGTTTTTTTAAGATTTTATTTATTTATTTTTATAGAGAGGGGAAGGGAAGGAGAAAGAGAGGAAGAGAAACATCAATGTGTGGTTGCCCCTCCCATGCCCCCTATGGGGGCAGAGGGGACCCTGGCTCACAATCTAGGCTACCTGACTGGGAATTGAACCGGCAACCCCTTGGTTCACAGGCCAGCACTCAGTCCACTGGGCCACACCAGCCAGGGCAGAAGCTTAAAATTCTTAAGAGTCACATTTGCCTGGAACCCAGGCTAGGACACACAGGTTGAATAAATGAAGCAAACACAGGGAGTAGATATGCCCTGTTGTGATCCCAGCTTCTCCTGACATTGGCTTAGGAGCAAGTAGGGAACAAAGTAAATTATATATTGTTAGTTTCAGAAGGCGTTAACCAGTACCAAAGAAGAATTGGGATGATAACTGCCTGTATGGTTATTACCTGATCCCAAATTCAGAATTTTAGAGACCATATTTTATTTTCAGCATACTTAAGACCAGAAAGGTGATGAACTAAAACTCTGAAGAAATTGTTAAAGGCTCTTAAAACAATTCCATGAAATAATAATTAATGGAAAATTTATGAGTAAACTCAAAACCAGCATTTTTTTGTAAATATAAATGTGGTGACTCAACATACAAAGAATGTTTCAAAATATTCCAATGTTGGGGAAAAAAGTTGAAAGCTTAAAAAGCATTAAAAAAATTAGTAAAACATGAATTTTTTCTTATGAACTGTAAACCTCCTAGAAGAAAACATAGTCAGTAGACTCTGACATTGCTCTTAATAATATTATTTTGATATATCTCCTTGGGCAAGGGAAACAAAAGAAAAAATAAACAAATGGGACTATATCAAACTAAAAATTTTTTGCACAGCAAAGGAAACCAACAAAATGAAAAAACAGCCTATTGACTAGGAGAAAATATTTTCTAATGATACATTCAATAAGAGATTATTGTCCAAAATATATAAGGAACTCATACAATTTAACACCAAAAAAAAAACACCCTGATTTGATTAAAAAATGGACAAAGGACCTGAACAAGCATTTCTACAAAGAGAACATACAGATGGCCAATAGGCATATGAAAATATGCTAAACATCATTAATCATTTAGGAAGTGAAATAAAAGTTATGAGATATCTCACTGTTGTCAGAATGGTTATCGTCAATAAATCAACAAACAGGTGCTGGAGAGGCTGTGGAGAAAAGGGAAACCTCGTGCATTGTTGGTGGGAGTGAAGGTTGGTGCAGCCACTATGGAAAACAGTATGGAGGTGTCTTGAAAAAATTAAAAATAGAGCTACCTTATGACCCAGATGTGATTTCACTTCTGGGCATTTATCCAAAGAAATCTAAAACACTAATTCCAGAGATACATACGTCCCTATGTTCATTGCAGCGTTATTGACAGTAGTCAAGATATCAGAGCAACTTAAGTGTCCATTGACAGATAAAAGGATAAAGAAGATGTGGTACATATGTACAATGGAATATTCCTCAGTCATAAAAAATGAATTCTTACCATTTGGCAGTACCATTTGGTACTACACAGAGCAGACTTGGAGAGTATTTGCTAAGGGAAGTAAGTCAGAGAAAGACAAATACTTTATGATTTTACCTATATGTGGAGTCTAACAAAATAAACAAACAAAACAGAAACAAACTCATTGAGCCCTGGCTGGTGTGGCTGAGTGGACTGAGTGCCGGCCTGCAAACCAGTGGTTCAGTTCCCAGTCTCCCTTTCTTTCTCCCTCCCTTGCCCTCTCTCTAAAAATAAGTAAATAAAATCTTTAAAAAAAAAATAGAAACAAACTCATCGATTCAGAGAACAAGTTGATAATCCAGATGGGAGGAGGTGGGGAAGATGGTTGAAGAAGTGAAGGGATTAGAAGTAAATATTGCCAGTTATACAGTCATCGGGTAATTAAAGTACAGCATAGGGCATACAGTCAATAATATTGTAATAACTGTGCACGGTGCCGGATGGGTACCAGACTTCCCGGGGCAATCACTTTGTAAGGTATACAAATGTCTAATCATTATCTACACCTGAAACCATAATTGAGGGAAAAACATTTTTTAAATGAAAGTGTACCTCTAGACCATTGCAGATGTTGTGACAATGGATTTCCAGTGCCTGTAGGCCCTTGTAGTTTACTGAATGAATGTGTACCCTGATCCACTGATAAAAAAAAGGGGGGGAGGGGGGTGTACATTAGTGTTTTTAAATATATTTGTGGAATTCTAATAGATATGTGAGAGGAAAGATTTAATTAAATATTTTGAAATAAATATTAAATAAATAAATATTTTTGAGAAAAAAACAGAAAAAAGTGTAACAGATTTCTGTGATAAAACTTCCCAGCATCTTCAACATGTTAATATTAAGTGTTAATATTAACTTTAATACGCCAGTATGTGACTCTCAAGAGGGGCTGTGGTACAGAGCATTCGCCTGCCTCACATGGCCGCAGAGGCTTCCGTATTTTAGTGCTGTGGGTGCAGCTCTGAACTCGCTACAGTTGCTCGAACACGGGACGCACCCCAGCAGAAGTGACTTGGAAGAGGCAAGTTCACAATGAGAGTCAATCCAAATAACCAACCTGAAACACATCTTTGAAGTGCCATTTAAATGCATGTTAAATGAATTTCCATGGTCTGCATGTTGGTTGGTTTTGTAGCTGTCAGATCAGTATATAAATTCAGACAAGCCACTTGTATCAGAGTAAGGTTACAACCTAAATCAGAGAAATAAGCTCTAATGTAAGAAGCATCAACTTTTTAATAGAATGCATCTTTTAAATTTAAATGGTGCCCAATCTCGCTTTCCTGTGCGACATTTTATATTTTAGAGTGCAAGGGCAGAGCTGGAGAAGCTGCGGCTTCGAGAAAAGGGCAGTCAGGAGTCCGGGGACAGCACCTTGAAGGAGAGGGCCTCCATGGTGGCCCACTGCCTGGAGCACAGGGACGATAAACTCCGAAATCGAACCCGAAAGCATCGGAGTTTCAACTGTCTGGAGGACACAGAGGCGGAGGTCTGTCTTGGGCAGCAAAGGGGCCTTAAAGGCTTAAAGACGCTGGGGAAGACTGAGGACAGGAATGGCAAAGCTGCTTTGGACCCAGATAACAAGTTGCCTTCCAAGGTTATTGAAGAACTTAGTGTGGTTCTGCAACGGACAAGAACCCTTCCAAAAGAACTACAGGGTGAGCAAATCTTGCAGAAAGAGATAAAGTGAACTGCAAATTGTTTAAATGTGGAGTATGATGTTTGCAAATCAGAAACCAAACTGTATGATAATTTGTGGTTTGTGAGGTTTGTCTAGTTATATATATAAGCATTTAAAGAGCATTTTAAAATATGTATGTATATACACGATAAGTGTAAGATTAACTTTATTTTGGTTTGAACAAAGCTTGTACAGTTCAACTGTATTAACGTTATGTAAAAAAGCATTGGTTTACTCTGAGTGGCCAACTTTTCAAAGTAGTTGTCTGTTGAGTGATGTAATTTATGAGCAGAAGTATCAAACTGTACTGTATTGTATAAAATGCTGTTTAAATGAAGCCTATGAACATGTATGTAACACAGTTGCACTTTGAGAAACCTTGTATATTAAGTTATCATGTTTTTAGGTTTACATGGGGTCTACCTTAGGGAAAACAAAGAGAAGTAAGTTGAAAATGGGGGAGGATTTATTTCAGTGGCTGCCTATCTCACAATCCTGGGGTTTTAAGAAGAGACAAGACGTTAACAAATGTCTTGAAAACCAAGGAGGTCAGTAAAGATTTATTCTAGTTCACTGTTAAGAAAGTCCTTATTAATAAAATGTCTGGTGACCAAGTATTTCCTGAGCAAATATGGAGCCAACAAACACGTGTCCTGGCACTGGCCACTCGTACCTACGGGCGAGTGAACCAGCCACCGCACACACTCACTACACTTGAGGCCCTCGCAGGTGGCCGCCGAGGAGAGACTGACACGGCACCGAAGAGACTGCGCAGGGGCCGGCAGGGATGCCGTTTGCACTGAGGCTGTGCACAAGAGGTTTTTTTTTTTGAAGAGTTCCTTGCTTTTGTTTTGGTACGAACAGAGTTCATCTTCACAGGGTTTTGTTATTGTTGTGTTTTGTTATTGTTTTACATTGTGTGTCCATTTCTTGTTATTTTCAGTAAGTTTGTAATGTGTTTCTCTGTGCTGTCAGAATTAACTGGACGTATACCACCTAGGCAACATAGGGCCCTCCTGCGGCGGGAGACGGTTTGACCCTGCAGCAGCCGTCTCCTCCCTGTGCCTGATGAGCGATGACCAGGTGCTCTGTTCCACGTACAGTCAGCTACAGAGCTGGTGATTTTCCCAGGACAGACAGTACTCGTTGTAGTTCACAGTAGGGGGCAGCACTTTTCACCAATTTCTTTAGAATCGTATCAGAATTGAGTTTGAATTAAAAGTTATTTTATGTAGCTAAGCTTTATTCCTGAGATTTCTTTGTTTTTTTTTCCCCTCTATTTTTCAAATGTTGTACATACCAGAATTTGTATACAAAGACCCATTCTTTGGTCAGTCCAATTTGTTCACTATAAGATACTGATCACATATATTTGTTTGCCTTGTGTGATATGTATAGATGGGAATATTTTTTAAAGAAGAAAAAGCTGCAGGTCAGTTTATAAAATGGGTGGCACTACTGCGCAGCCTTTATGGTATTTAGAAAAAATCTGAGATAAGCTCTTATTCCTAATAAATGATAGTATTTATGTTATAAAGTAAGGAGACATATGAAAATTAATGTTGGACAATGGGAAAACTATCTGGAGTTTCTACCTGTCTTTACCTGAATATTTTTTAAACTTGAGCTTAAAATCTTATAGTCTCTGTTTCCCTCCTTTCCTGTACAATTCTCCATTTTCCAAGTGTAAGATAAGGGCTACTGATGATATCTCATATTTTGAGTAAAAATTAAAATTGTTTTACTAGTCCACCTGAATGTGACTGTCTGATATTTTCAGAGTTGAAGGTTGTTACTATGAAATAAATCAAATAGATTGTCTTTCCCTTTTTCCCTTTTTAAAAAATTGAATTTAATATATACTTATAACTAGTTATCATTTTTCTCAAGTACATCAATACAAATGTTGTTTTGTTTTCTAAATGATGAATATATGCGAACCTGACATAAACAGATCAATGGTATTCTGACTTTCATTTCTATAGCCCTGAAATTAATTACTCACATGGAACTGCCATGTAATCCAGCAATTCCACTTCTGCATATTTATCCAAAGAATATGTAAACACTAACTTGAAAAGATATATGGACCCCAGTGTTAATTACTGCATTATTTATAATAGCAGGATATAGAAACAACCTAAGTGTCCATGGATGGATGATATACATACCTACCTATATTTGAATGCTATTCAAATATAAAAAAAATAAAATAAAATCTTTCCATTTGCAACAGCATGGATGAATCTTAAGGATATTATCCTAAGTGAAATAAATCAGAGAAAGACAGATACCTTATGAAATCAGTTATATGAGGAATCCAGAAACCAACCAACCAGCCAAGCTCCTAGATACAGAGAATAGATTGGCAGTTCCCAGAAGCAAGGTTTGGGGGTCAGCAAAATGGGTGAAGGGGGTCAAAATGTACAAATTTCCTGTTATAAAATAAATAAATTATGGGATGTAGTGTACAGCATGGTGACTATACTTAATAACACTGTGTTGCATATTTGAAAGTGCTATGAGTACTTTTTAAATGTCATTGCAAGAAAATAAATTTTTGTGACTATTCATAGAGGTAGATGTTAACTAGACTTATTGTGACAATTATTTTGCAATATATACAAATATCACATCATTATGTTGTACACCTGAAACTAACAAAATATGTCACATATCAATGAAAAAAAAACAAAACAAAAAGGTAAATAAAAATAATCTTCCCCACAACCTCAACTCAGCTCAGTTCCTGGTCAGATCAGTGCTATCAGCCTCTTCTCTGCCAAAAGAAAAAAAGGTGCATCCTCTCGAGAGGAAGATACTATTATCTAGAGTTTCAACAATTTTTTTGACTGTTTGGCACTTTTTAAAAAGTATTTAAAGAGACAGGACCCTGTGAACAACAAAACCAAGGGAAAAAAATATAACATGAAAGGGATCTACAAATGAACACAATATTAGAATTACCAAACAAGGACCCAGTGACGGCTATGATTAATATCATCAAGGAAAAAAATAGGGAAAAGAGAAAACACAAGAAAAGTTGGATACTTTTGCCAAAATATTGGAGTCTAAAAAATGAAATGGGAATTCTAAAGTTGAAAAATAAATTAAAGGTAAAAATAAATGGGTCTAAAAATAATTGATATTTATCAAAGTAGATTCCTGAATTGGAATAGAGGTTAATATTATGTGCAGTAAGTATATATCTTCAACCAAACACACAGAAAAACAAATGGAAGCTACAGAAGAAAGAGAATGTTGTACACTGTGAAAAAAATCTGAAATGCCTGTGATTGGATATCCAGAAGGAGAGGGACAACGCACAGTGAGGATGATGGGTCTTTCCAAACGGCCAGGAGATGCCGACTAGGGGATACAGAACGCGATCCAAATTCTAAGCACGGTAAATACAGACGAAGAGGAATGCACATAGTAACATCAGAGGAAAGCAACAGGAAAGAAGGAACTTTTAAAATCAGGAAATACGAAAACACTAAATTTACAGTAGTAACAATACAATAATACTGGCCTCTCACCATAAAGGAGAAACAAAGGTGGTAGAGATCAGGCCAATTATAGCAGTATAATTACCTCAAATACAAAACGCCTAAAAATTTCAATTAAAAGCAAACAGCAACAATGAGTCTTTGCTACTTTTAAAGACTCATTCACTATAACGACACATGTTGAAAGCAAAAAGTTAAGGGAAAGGTATACTGTGGAGACACTTACCTAAAGACGGCTGGTTTCCCAATATGAATATAAAACAAACGATTTGAAGGCAGGAACCACTGTATCAGATAAAGAGGCATTTCTTATAAAAGGAAGATGTTAATGAATAAGATCCTTTTCTCTCTCATACAATTGTAATTCAAATTTCAATGACAAGGGAGGATCCAACTCACCCAGTAAAGAAGATGTCATCTGAACAGGTAAGAGTTCAGTGCACCCCTATTGCATGGAACTGGGACGTGGTTGAAGTCATTGCATTAAACCTGTAAGTTTTCTGCCAGCTAAACCTCTTCCTTTTGATGCTTGCTCTGACAGATAGAGCCTAGTTGGTCCAAGTCATAAGCCAGGATAAGAGATTATTGCAATGATAAAGAGTCACTGCATTGTTAACTTCTCCACTGACGGAAAACGTCTTAAACGCCATTTCTAACAGTTGTGCGAGATCTAACTAGGGACTCCACCTGTACAAATATGGAATAGTTAAGCTAGTCAACTCTCTTTTGAAGAAAAGTTTTGCCTCTTTACAACTATTGAGATCATTTGTGCATTGAAATAAACACATTGGTGGTCGATGCCCTCTCCTTCCTGGACACTGTACTAGTGTCGTTCATTGCCTTTAGAGGCTAAAGAGAAGTGATTTCCCACTCCAGACAACGAAACATCCCCATTTCAAAGATGAAAAGGACTGGCTGCAACACTGAGAGCTATCAGCCATCACCAAAATCAGGAACCTGTATCTCACTGCTGTTGAATTCCTTTTACTTTCCAAATCCCAGTAACATAAGGCAACATATTCTTGAACAGTCCATCTGGACTTGATTCTAAATGTTGGGTCCATTTCCAGGTTCCTCATAGCTCCCATAGGGGTGTGTCCTTGGCTACTGCGTTTGGAAGTGCTGACTACAGCCCAGATCAAACTCTGCAGGTGGTGGGCTCTGGCTCCAAAGCAGCGGTAGGTACCTCCACACTTTCTACAAGTAGTTACCCAGTGAAAGAACACATTCATCTATTTTATATTGAAAACCGTTTAGAAGCTGTTTGAAGTAATCAATATGCTCTAGTAAGTTTGTATTAATCCTAACATTTTTTTCATCATTTTCTGCCCCTCCACCCTATTACCTAATAATGAGCAGAAGTCTTAATCCTTTAGTAAGATACATTTTTTCCCTGGCAGATGAAGCTAACTAATCATTGCTTCCAAGAAATTTGTCTGGCTTGTGTTTTCATTGATGTATTATTCTGATGATACACCAATTCTTGTCTCTCCATGAAATAAAATGATAAAGTTACAGAAGTAACTGAAATAGAATGGCTTAGTCAGTAGTATTCCAACTGTATAGTTACCCACTTGAATAAGGAAATTAGAGATCTAACTAATATTTAAGAACAAATTAGAAATTACACATTTAACATGATGGAACAGGTTTCTAGAGATGTGGCGATTATCTGCATGATTTCACAAAACATAATGACCTATTTTTATCTCATGCAGAATGGTGTGCACACTTAGGCAAAGAATGCTGCACACACATTCCAGATAAACCAGATCTTATCTAGAATTTTATAATGGTATTATGAAATTTCCAAAATGAGTCTTCTTTATAGGATTTTAGTGAAATAACAGTCTAACAGTGACAGATGTACACACATCTATGGAGGGATTCAACCACTTCTTAAAAATATCTTAAATGTGCTCTTATACAACCGATACAATTCAAATACTTAACTACTTAAATAATTTCTGTGAGTTGACTGTTCAAATGACAAATCAACACCAGAAGTTTCTGCATATTTTAAAAGAGCTGATCTGCTAAGGAGTTAAAGTCATTAAACTTGAATAATAAATTCCTGGCAATAAACAGTTTTAATTGCTACTGCAAAACAAACTCCTGGCCTCATCTATGGCCAACAATCATTGTAAAATGCCCTGGAAGTGGCCCTCCAGGCCCTGAGGGAGTTCCCTTCCCTGCCTCTGAATGAAGGGCTTAATAAGTATTTCTTGGATGGCTGCGTGGATCTGAGCAGTCAGCAGCCTACACTTAGTAACAATTATTTCCAAATTTTGATAAATCTGTATCTGAGAGTTTGTGGTAATGGTATAACAGTTTTTGTTTGGTGTTATTTTGTATAGTCATTGATTTATTTTGCCTTTTTTGTTTGTTTTTGTTACTGGTATCTAAATGTAAAATTGGGACAGACTCCTTTTTTTTCTGTATAGACAAAATTTTACCCTGGAAGTCCAGGTCTGGTCTCCCTCAATTCTGATTAAAGTTCATTTCTTTTATTTCTTTGTTTTTACATTTACTTTTATTGTTCAAATACATTTGTCTCCATTTTCCTGCCACCACTTTCCCCTCCCTCCCTCAATCCCCCACTCTGGCTCTGTCCATGTGTCCTTTGTACATGTTCCCTGACTTGACCTTTCCCCTTTTTTTCCCCGTTACCCACCTCCCTCTTTCCCTCTCGTTACTGTTGAGGTTTTTTTTTTTTCTTTCAATGTTGCTAGTTATATTTTTCTTGCTTGTTTGTTTAAAATTCATTTTTGATTGTGGTTTCTGAGAGGCATATCGTTATAATTTCTCCACTGTTCTTCCCAAATCATGAGATTGGAATTTATGTAATTTCCTTTAGTAAGGAACACTAGAAACCTGCAAGCTTCAGAGCAAAAATTCTGTTACTTTCTCTATGTAACAATTATAGTAAAAGAAAAAAAAAATCCTGACACTGTATTAATGTTGCTGTTTTCTGTTTTTACAATAAAAAGCAGTAACATTATCAAATGTCAATGGTTTATATTCATAAAATATTTTCTGGGCTACTCCTCTCTGTTATAGACAAAGAGAATTGGGAGATACAAAAAAGTTAGTGCTGTGATGTTCCTGAGGATTAAAACCCAACGATTTTAGTAAGTCAAAACCTACACATTTCAATAGCTATAATGATGATGCATTTTAGTGGTTAAAGTAATAAATTGAGCATTTACAATGTACAAGGCATTAGTAAAACATGTAACTTGAAGGGATATTTCAAGTAAAAAACAAGAGATGATTTATTTAAAACATAGCATTTGGCTTGTCACATTCCCAAACAGTTAACCAGCATGAGTTCCCTTCTCATTCTGTTGTTCTTCACTGTCCTTCCATTTAAATATTTACCATGTTCCTACTATATAGCTGGCATTAAACCAGTTAGCCACGTCACAGGCGGATCTAAATTTGTAAGCTAATCTGCTAGGTGAGAACAAGCATGCGACCATGGTAGATCCAATGCAGAGATCTTGCAGTTCTCTGAAGTTTGATGGGAGTTGCCTAATTTTCCACTCATTCTCCAAGTAAACACAGCCTCCCTTTAAATAAATTATTTTTACTTTAAAAACTCTTCAATTTTTACTCAACTGTTTGAAAGATGCATAAGTATTTTATAAGTGTATAATTTGAAATATTTTAAGCAGAAAATTATATATTTTCTTTTAAAAAATTTTAATTGTATTTTTTACTTTTTCTCTCTTTTTTTTTTTTGTATTTTTCAAATACATTTGTCTCCATTTTCCTGCAACCACTTTCCTCTGCTCTGCCCACCCTAACCTCCCACCCCCAATCCTTCCCCTCTTTGGCTTTTTTACATTATCTTTTAATCCCCTTGTACCCCCTCCCCCCAGTAATCACCACACTGTTGTCCTTGTCCACAAGTCCTGTTTCCTTTTTGCCCAGTCCCCCACTCCCTAACCAGCCCCACTAGCTGTTATCCTGCTTTCCATCTATGAGTCTGTCCCCATTTTCCTTGTTAGTCCAATTCATTAGATTCTACGTACAAGTGAAATCATATGGTATTTATCTTTCTCTGACTGGCTTATTTCACTTAGCGTAATGTTCTCCAAGTCTATCCATACTGTTGCAAAGGGTAAAATTTTCTCCTTTTTATGGCCAAGTAGTATTCCATTGTGTAAATATTCCATAGTTGTTTCATCTACTCATCTATTGATGGACACTTGATCTGCTTCCATATCTTGGTGATTGTAAATAACACTGCAGTGAACATAGTGGTGTTTATGTTCTTTTGAATTAGTATTTTGGGTTGCTTCAAATATAGTCCCAGAAGTGGGATCAGTAGCTCAAAAGGCAAATCCATTTTTTATTTTTTGAGGTACCTCCATACCTCTTTCCACAGTGGCTCTACCAGTCTGCATTCCCACCAACAGTGCAAAAGGGTTCCCCTTTCTCCTCATCCTCGTTAGCACTTGTTGTTTGTTGATTTTAACCAGAAAAACATTATTAATGTCTTTGGAAAAGAGAAGCCCAGCAGTTGAATATATGGTAATTCCTTTTTACTTAGTCAATCACTTTAAGAAATGTGCAGAATTATAGTGGAAAAACATCTTAAGAGTTAATAAAGACTAACTGGAACTTTAAGCAAGCAGTCAATGTGGAGGGTTTATGGGAAGAACTAGGGCTTATGGAAGCTCTTGCACTTTAAGTAATCATGGAAACCCTACATGCAAGAACTCTATAGGGAGAGCTCTATGTTCATCATAAAGCTCTGTGGTTCTTTCTTTCCCTTCCTGTTTCTTCCTTTTCTATAAATACCCCACTATCTATGCACAGAGGCCAGAGTGTACACGTCATTTGCCATGTCTACATGCACGGGGTTGCAACCCTTTTTCACGAATAAATCCTTTTTTGTGATAAAACACCTAGTTGGTATTCATATTCAGTTCACAGAGTAGTTAAGAGTGTTCTGAGCATCAGTTTCCAATATGTGTGTGAGGAGAAAGAGGTGCCCATCATGCAGTTCTCAGACACCAGCTGGGTGGTCCACAAATCAGCTCAGTTCTGACATTGTTTATCCATAGATAACAGATAGCATCGGATCCCCACGATGGGGGATCAGGCCCACAAGACTGCCCCAGCCCCCAGTTCAGATCACCTGTGTTCCTGATGGACCAGCTATAGAGAGAAGGTTCCATCAACCCCCTTCCTTGGGCTTAATTTGCTAGAGCAGTTCACAAAACTCAGAGAAACATATTCTGTACTAGATTACCCATTTATTATAACAGGTTCTAACTGAGGAATAGCCAGATGTAAGAGATGCATCAGGCACGGTATGGGGAGAGCAGGAACTCCCCTGTTCTCTCTGTGGGCCATTTTCGCCCACACGTCTGCACATCAAACCATGTGTACCCACCCAGAAGCTCTCCTTTTGGGTTTTATGGAGGCTTCATTACATAGCCATGATTGGTTCAATCATTGGCTATTGGTGACTGAACTGCATCTCCAGCCTCTCTCCCTCCCCTCGGATGGGAGAGACCCAACTCTCTAATCCTATGGTTGGTTCCACTACCAAGCAGCCCCCATCCTTAGGTGCTTTCCAAAAGTTCCCTCTTGGAAAACAAAAATAATATGACAAAAGATACCTTAATCACTCTTCAGAGGAAATTCCAATGGTTTTAGGAGCTTTGTGCCAGGAAGAGGGACAAAGACCAAATTTTATATATCTCACAGCAGTTGTCTTGGGTGCGGACAGAGATTGAGTGGGATGATAATGGAGTGACTTTCTGGAGTGAATGGATGGTAACATTCTGTATCTTGACAGGTTTGGGCTACCGAGGCGTATGTGTTTATCAATACTCAGGGAATGCACATGAAAGTATGTTTTTTTCATTTTATGTAATTTTATACAAGAACTGTGCACTAAAGTATGTGAGGAAGTTGTTGAGATGTTTGCAATTTAAAAGAGTAGAGAATAAGATGAATTCATGGATGAATAGAGAGAGGGACAGGTAGTATGATTGAGCAAGCATAGTAAAAGTTAATAGTCGAAATCAGGTGAGGGATTTAGGGGTATTCACTATAAAAAGTTTTTCAAAGTTTTATTATGTTTAAATGGAATGTTTGCACAATAAAGTATTAGAAAGGGAAAAAATACATTAAGGGTGCATGTAATTTATTCACTTTGTCTAGCATTTTTGATGTTAATAAAAGTGTTAAGGACTGAATTAAATTGTATTTAATTTCATTGCTGCATTTTCATATGTATCTAATGTTCATAATAGTGAATGCTGTTTCCTGCATATGTTCCTTTTAGAACTCAATTAACTGATTTGTCCATTGTTACAGACTACATTAACACCAAAAACTTAAATTAGTGTTTGCTCTTTATGAGTAAGTTCAATAACTTGCTTTCATTCCAACTTCCTTTCCAGTATGTTCTAATTAAAAACTAGTAATGTTTGTGTTTCCTGGCAATTATATTTTTATATTCATATTCAAATTATTGCATTACTGAAATGTATATTTTTTGTAATGTCAGATTTTATTGTTATTTCTATTTAAGTGTTTAATGAGTAGTTGGATGTTCAATATTTAACTTTTTTAAAAAAATTCATAATTTAAACTTTAACATGCCATATTTTTTCACGTACAAACTATTTTACTAAGTAGCACTAGGGTAGTGGTCCAGTAAATACTTAGACTAATTGAAGGTTTCATAAGAGTATATAAAAACTGTCTGAATTTATTCTTCAAAAATCTTTATTCATATATAACATATAGATTGACCAGGATACACTCACTTGGTTTTTACTAGTCATATATCACATGCAGTATTTGAAATTCCTGAAGAAAAGAAGACAGTTTTACAATGTGGAAGAGCTAGTAGTCAATCTCATTGTATTATATTGTAGTTCACACTTGACCAGTTAATAGATTTATAAATATATGCTAACTTTACTAATTTTAATGAAATAAACTCTTAGAAAAGGAAACTGTTTAAAAGATTTCTAGAAGAGTAGGCACGGAAGAAGGAAAATGGGAAAGATGAACTGCAGAATGAAAGTAATTACTAAACTCTAAACATAAGAGAAAATGACAAAACCAACTTCCCTTCCTGACCACAGAACTAGAGCACTTCACAGCCTCATTTTCCAATAGAGACAGTCCTCTAAAGTGATCTGACCAAAAGTCACATAAAACTGTGGTTATCAAGAAGACTATTTGAAATTACACCCACTGCCATCAAGGATGAGCTCGGCCTTAAAGGAGTTACATGTACTGAGATAGTAACTAATGAAACCGTGAAGCCTTCACGAGAGCAAGACTTTCTGAACATGGAGAAAATGAAAAGAAATCTCTGCAATTTTTTTAAAGGGAATATTAAAGTCATTTGATACTTATTGTACTTTACAAAATCTTACTAACATAAATAATACATGTTTAGAAGTCTTTTTTTGAGTGGAAAGATAAAAAACAAAGAATTGAATGAAGACTTGTTCTTTCTGCAGTAAAGGGCTGGAGTAGCACATGAAAAACAAACATAAATGCATTTAATTGCAAAAAAAAAATGCTAGAAGATTTAAACAAACAAGTGACTTGTGGAAGGTATAATATTTAATTAATTAGCTAAAAATTCCCATATTTCAGTTCTGTCCCAATTATGGTATTTTCTAGATGTCACATCAGTAATTGAAATACACAAAGGATTATTTTTCTGTGATCCTCTGAAGAAAAGTATGGGAAGAAAACACATTTTCAATAAGTCTTTAGTAAAATCAATGCTTTCTTGAAACACCTATTTAAGTGTAACTGCTTATGGAGCAGCCTCTTTGATTAGAATAAAGAGGGAATTCCAGGATGAGAAATTTACTCCATCCCATTCGGAGACAAGTTTTTGCAGCAAAATGTGTTGTCCTAGGTTAATGTGTTTCAGCTGCGAATGCCCACCTTTTATGAGGGACTACTGCAGGTACCTTCACATTAATTTTGTTTTAACTGGCTAAACCTAAAAGAGAAAATTTCTGACAAACATTACTAGCCATGAGTTTGCAGTGACAGAGTTTTGACTTTCTGATTCCGCACACCACCTAGAGCTTGGAAGCAGATAACTCCACGACAGAACGTACGTGAACACAGTTCGTCCTGAAGTACACCAATGTCTCATCACTCCCTAGAACCAAGTGTGACAGGTTCCTTTCCAGGCATGGAAGACAGGTGTCCAGTCATCTGCTCTTAGGCTCTCATGAAGCACACACTGAATAAAGCTGTGTTAAAAAGTAAATGAATAAATGAGTTAACCCACGACTAACCTACAGTTTCAAGTACAATCCAAAAATGCTATTATCTCCTCTCCATTAACTTTGTCTTAAAAATGCATAATTAATCCTGAGAAGAGCAATGTAACTGTGAAAAAAATTTTGAAGATAAACTCTAGAATAAGGCAAGATATTTATTTACATATCTATGTGAACTCAAATGAAATGTCAAGCATCATATTCCATGGTAAGTGGCTTCTTATAGACTCTTCACTGAAAAGCATTCCTTTCCCCTTCAACTCCCTTCCATGGACATTTCTAAAACTCCTGACAGATCCTAGGTTATGCATTCGTCTCACACACACTACCTCTTCATTTCGATTAATGCTGAGTAGCAATCTGTGACAGGTCTAAGCTTTGAAAAGCTATTTAATCTTCAAACAAACTATTTCTAAACAGCTGGATGCTGAGATCCTGAAATGGGCCAGGTGTACTTAGAACAATTTCGGGAAGCCCGTAGCAATTAGCTACTCCTGAAGAAAAGGGCCTCCGCACAAGGCACAAGCACGGCCTGTCCTCAGACACCGGCGGCAGGCACGGTCCGTGAGGCCAGGGCTCCTCAGGAAGCCGGCTTCCAGAACAGAGGCCGCAGTTTTGCCAACTGCTCCCACGTTCTTCAGAAAGGACTTTCTCCAGGGGATTTAACTTTCATAAAGAATGATGAAACACATTGTTTTTGGAAAAGCAAATATGTTCATTACATAGGAAGAGTCAGGGAAACATGTTTAATATTAATTAAACTGAAGTAAGATTAATTTAGCACTATTAAAAACACACTGGTGACTACGGTTAATAATACTGTATTGAATATTTGAAAGTTGCTCAGAGAGTATATCCTAACAGTCCTCATCACAGGAAAAAATAAATTTATAACTACGTTTCATTAGAGATGTTATCTAGACTTATTGTGGTGAACATTTTGCAATATATATAAATATTGAATCATTCTACTCCACACCTGAAATTAATATAATGTTATATGTCAACTATAATTTGATTTAAAAAAATTTTAAAAAGAAAGGAAAAAAAATAACAAGTGGGGCTGCATCAAACTAAAAAGCTTCTGCATGGTAAAGAAACCACCAACAAAATGAAAAGGGAGCCCACCACATGGGAGGACATATTTGCCAATGATACGCCTGACAAGGGGATATCACCCAAATATATAAATAACCCGTGCAACTCAACACCAGGAGGACAAACAACCCAATTAAAAATGGGCAAAGAACCAGAATAAACACTTCTCCAAGGTGACATACGGATGGCTCATAGACATCTGAAAAGAGATTCAACGTCACCAATCATCAGAGAAATGCAAATTGAAACCACAATGAGTTATCTCACACCTGTCAGAATAGCTCTCATCAATAAATCAACAAACAAGTGCTGGCGAGGATGTGGAGGAAAGGGAACCCTCATACAGTGTTGGTGGGAATGAATGCAGTATAGAGTTTCCTAAAAAAATTAAAAATGAAACTGCCTTCGGACCCAGTGGTCCCACTTCTGGGAATCTTCATGGATCCTAAGAATCCTGAAACACTTAATCAGAAAGTATATATGCACTCTGATATTCATAGCATTATTTACAATAGCCAAAGTCTGGAAACAGCCCAAGTGCCCATCAGTAGATAAGTGGATAAAAAAGCTGTGGTACATTTACACAATGAAATTCTGCAAGGCTGTAAGAAAAGAAGGAACTCTTACCCTTTGCAACGGCATGGATGGATCTGGAGAATGTTTTGCTAAGCAAAATAAGCCATTCAGAGAAAGACAAATACCATATATTCTCACTCATATTTGGAGTCTAATGAACTAAATAAACCCAGAGACATAGATACATGGAACAGACTGAAGAGATCTCAGAGGGGAGGAGGGAGGGGAAGACAGGGAGCGATTAGCCGAAGAACCTATATGTATATATGCATGGCCCACAGACACAGACAACAACAAGATCGGGGGAAGGTGGGGCCGTGTGGAGGTGGTTAAGGGGGGTCATCTGTAACAGTGTCAACGATAAAAAAATTAATTAGAAACTTTTAAAAATAATAAGTAAAAACCCATAATATGCAAACAATCAAAAATCTTTTAAGAGAGGTCGTAAAATTGTGATTTCTTAGGCATAGTTCCCACTGGGCATCATGCCCATGTGCCCAGGTAAATATTTTTGCAAAATGCAAGTTGATTAACTAGTGTACTGTTTATTCTGTTTAAAAAGAGTGAGACAATACAAGAACTGGCCACAGGTCAAATGTGTTGAATATAAAAGATGTTCACTAGGGTAAATTAAACTTCTAATTTCAGACCCTAAAGTTAAGCAGGTGATAACAAGCGTGGCCTTGCGGTTTGTCCCCGTAGTACATTGTTCATTTTGCATGATTTTCAGTGTTTGGAGAAACAAAGAGGTGGCTCACAGGAACTGCAATGAATTTGAGATAGAACTAATCTCTGAGAAATGAATTATGAAATTAAAACATAATGGGCCAGGGAAGAGATAAAGTAAGATCTCTTACGGGGACAAAGAATCATTCACAGAAGCTGGTTTGAGTAACTAACTGAACGAGGCCGCCTTTAGGCGGTTGTGATTAGTGACAGGCAAAATAGATAGTTTTCGTTCTCAAGAAACTTACTGCTAAATTGAGAAGAGTTGCATTAAATAATACTACCCAATGAATATATATTATTTACATACTCTGATAAATGTTTTGAAGAAAGCGTATAGAAAGCTTTCACAGAGAAACCATATTTTCTTGGGCAATTTTCATCCTCTGTAAATGACACTAGAAGAATCATGAGCAATTTAGTTAGCCTGAGGAAAAATTGGGCAAAGAATTGTTCCAGGCAGAGAGTGACACATTGATCTCAGAGGTAAGAAACAGTTCCAGCATTCAGATAGTACCATTCAATTGCTTTATTTTCTTTTTTTTTCAATTTTATACTTTTATCAGTAAAAACTTTGTGAGCATGTAGTGCCAATAGCTAGCTAACTCGTCTCTCTCTCTCTAGTTTATTTATTATATACATTTATTATTTACATTATAAAACATATTTTGTTTCAGCAAAAATAGGCATTAATAAAGGATGAGATAAAATATGAGTTTAGGGCCCTAGTGTTTTCATATAGCAATATATTAGCTGGCACAACCCAAAGATTAATGCATCTTGAAAGGAAAGTTATTGCATTAGAGAATCTGAAAGATCAATGAAGTATAGTAAACAATGACGGCAGGATAAAGCTGAGGGACAGGTAGGCAGCAGCTAGATCATGCAGGGTCCTGACATGCCCAATTAAAGCTTTCACATTTTTTCTCTGGTTCAGTTTGTCAATAACGAAAGATTTAGAGCAAGCCATTCCAGAATGTATTGAAGCTACTAGGTAGAGAATGAATTGGATGGGGATGAGAGTAAAATAAAAGAATATTATGAAAATTTAGGGAAAAAATGACACAGACTTGGATTAGGTTGATAGGTAGAAAAATTTAATGTGATTAGAGATATATTTTATAGAGAGATTTGTCTGGCCTTAATTGTGAATAAAAGTGTATCATCTAGCTAACAAAGAATATGTGAGTCAAACTAAGGAGTAGACTATGATACAACAGAAATAGAGGAAAGGCCAAGGACAACACCTGGCCCAAAAACAAACTCCCGTTTTGGAAATGGATGCTTTCATTGTATGATATATTTAAGATACAGCTATATCTATATTTAGATATTTATATCTATACCTATGCCTAGATATAGATACAGATATAATAGATTAAGATATATATTTATATCTATTATCTATAGCTATCTAGCATTATCCCCAATGTGTATTCACTGAATAACCTCAGATTCAACTTTGCTTTCACATGTTATATGTATGAGAGAGAGAGACACAGCGTTGTCCAGAAGGATCCACTGTTTGATTACTTTTGCACTCAGAGTTCTCAATGCCATCTTTACTGTAACATACATATATTCCAACATAGTCTGTGTAAAAGGGAAGGACAGAAGACGAGAAGCATCTTCTGATTGTACACCAGGAATAGACTTGGGCTTCTTGATCCTTTTGGTTCTATAGCTTACCAATTGCTTGGCTTTTGCAAATTTATTTGATCTCTGTGCTTCCATTTTCTCATCTGAAGAATGCTGATACCAATAGGATCACTTGAGACAATATACATAAAAGGCATTGTATTATTTGCTTAGTAAACATTAATTATTATTATTATCTAAGCCTTGAGACGGGTAAAACCTGTCCTAAGGCATGAGAGAATGAGCGGTGTTCATCTGAGGATAGAGAGAAAAGAGTATCCACAAGAAAAATGGATTTCAGTTTTGCCAAGGGGAAAAAACAGTCAATGATTGCTGAGGAGTAAAGGAATTGATATAGAATTAAGGTATCTGATAGCACAGTAGAAAGTTCACTGAGGAAGTGAGCTGTAGGAGAAAGTACAAACATAATATTGGTTCACCGCAGGAGGTCTACATTGAAGAGACTAGACAACTATCGTGGTCTATAATGTGGCTTATGACCAAAGCTTCGTGGATGAAAAACTGACTCGCTTTAGTTTAGCCACTAGAATGAGATTAGGTTTATCAAGTGTAAGCTATGGCAGAAGAGACTGTACCTTCTCAGAAATCTTAGACTTTCTTCAATGGGATGCATCATGCGCCCTTGTAAAATCCTGCATTGATTGTTCAGGAACTGAGGGGCTGTTTCTGGCTGGAGGGCGCTTGTCCAGAGCCCGCAGGGGAAGAGCTAAAGGTCCTGTGTCTGCCTGCTGATGTGGGGGACAGATGTCCCGGTGGGAGGAAACATAGTCCAGAGGAGAGGAAGACAAGCACCGGCAAGTCAGAGACGTGGGCTCCTGAATGATCTGCCCCGTGACGATTCAGTTAAGAATGAAAACTAAATAGATTTCAATATTTAATAGATGCATTCACTTGTCAACCTGGTCTGGACATATTTTGTTCACATATACCTGTGTAATGAAGTCTTCTTGACCTAATGAGATGGTCCACTCCCTGCCTTGCTGTCACTCGACCTAGGTGTTTGCTGAACTTCATGAACTAGTTCTGCCTTGGCCTGGACAGGAAGAGAAAGAGAAACTTAAACGTCTTGGTTTTCTTGGTCTGTGCTATTGTGGGTAGTGAGTGTTTATTCTTGTCGGCCAGGCCTGTGGTTAGTTTCTCTGCTGTTGTTACCTTTGGGGGTAATAGCCTCTCCTTTTGCACAAAAATTTGAAAGAAATCCTTTCTGTGGTCTCCATGAGAATGTTTTCTAACATCCACACAGGCCTTCTCTACTCACCAAGGTTTAGAAGAGAACAGTGGTCAGGAATGCCCTGGCCCTTCAACGGCTAGAATGAACGTCAGTGGAGGCATACCCCCAGCTTACAGTGAGCTGATTGATGATTCCCTCCCTTCCTTCAGAGAGGGCACAGAGTAGAACTGAAGAGAGGAATTTCAGGAGTGAGACAGCCTGAGATTTTAGTCCAGGTCTTACATTTACTAGCAGTGGAACCTGGAACAAGCTTCTCAACAGTTCACGTCTCAATTCCCTTGCCTATACATGGCTCTGACAAGTGTCCCCCTCTTCTAGCTTCTAAGTTTTCTGTCTCTGCATTATTACTGTCGCTGACATATACACATCCTGTAAGAGCTTCCATATTAATTTTTGCAAAACAATAGAGAAAAAAAAGGCAAGCTCTCTTTTGATCCTATATACTCCGCTGTCTATATCCCCATATCCCACTAGCAGATCATCTTAACAGATCCTTCTTATAGTGTCCTGTCTCCTCCCTTTCTCTCTTGAACTTTCTCTAATGAGATTTTCCTCCCTATGAATTGCTTCTCCCCGAGAAAACCTCCTTCTAGTCAAGATTATAAATGACCTCCACTTTGCTGAAAACTTTGTTCCTCATTCTTCAGATAACTCAATCAGTGACCTTTGACAAAGTGGCTCACCTTTCCTTATCTTCTTTCACTTGGTAAACAGAACACTGTATTCTAAATGAACGTACACAGTAACCTCACAGTGTTGATGTGCTCCGCCCTCTAACCTCTTCTCTACTATATTGGCACTCATTTCATCTGGTATCATGGTCTTAAATATCATGCATTCCTTAATTGCTCCAAATTTGTATCTCGCACAATATTCTTTCTCCTTATTGTAATTTTGTAAAATGGTTTCTGTTACTTCCAAATCCAAAGTCCAACTACAGTTGCCTAAAGAGCCTTCAGAGAATGTTGTTCCTTGTATCTGGACTGCAGTTGCTATATAGCGAGACACAGGCAGGACACTTTTCAACAAAGTCTCTGGTTAAAACATGTACGTGAAATATGGGAAAAATGTAATTCTCTAAATTTTGCTTTAGTTTTTTTCATCTTATCAAGAATTAGTTGATCAGATTAGTCATTTCATTGAATACAGAGACCAAAACTTGAAGGGGCATCAGGGGCCCACCGTCGGCCTAATGGGGCTGTTTAATCATGACCATGACTCGACTGCAAAATCGGGAAGGGAAGGTGTCAGCACAGGACCGTCCATCAAAACATTTTAGAGAGAAGGATGCACTGAAGACAACATGTTTATTGATTTAATAAGTGAGTGGCCAATGGACTCTTGATCACAGGGAGCCATTAGCAGGAGATCGACAAATGAGACATTAAACAGACATCTACAGAGCCATATTTAAAAGGTGTTCTTGAAGTTTTTTTTTCCCTCAGCAAGATAAACGTTCTCATTTTATCTGAAGCCATCTATTCACGCATCTAAGGGACAGAACAAGTATTGGAAGTGGAAGAAAGACATTATGAAGTATGCGAGAGCCAAGAATGATATAAAATAGCTATAAATGCCTAATCTTTTGAGTATATAAATGCAAAAGAACAAGGTACATTGGAACAGACTCATAATTATTTTAAGTCCCTTAGGGTTCATGCCCTGCACATTAGTTATGTTATAATTGAACTGCTGAGAAACAAATGAAAATTTTAATGATCTCTGTTTAGAAGTAACCTTAGTTCTTTATCATTGTCTAATCAGCACTTACTGATCCACTCTCTAGGTCCTCTGATTTTATATAATTAACCCACATGCAAAAGAGCCTTGTAAATGTTTTATTTTCATATGCTGCATGTCAGAAAAACATAAGCAACCTAGTACTGGAGGCTTACTTTGGGATCTCCTAAGATCTGGGCCAGTATTTTTCCATAGATATGGGCAGCATAGATGCCTGGCATCTACATGGACAGATGTGTACAGCCAGCTGTGTTTCTCTGCTCACCCTCTAACCTTCCCCTGACTCTGTTGGTCACATCTTTAGACATTATTGGAAAGAATAATAAAGTAAATGGGCAGAATGAAAACCTATCTTATGAGGACAACTTGCAAAGTACTCACCGATTTTAACTAAAAAAAAGTTGTCCTTTCTTTGGCTAAGGGTAATCATAGTAGTGTGTTTGTACATTTTGCTTCATTGGCTTTCTCATAACAAATCTTTATAGCTATGAGTCTACAACTTTTGCTCAAATGGCATCCTTCTAAAACAACTTTCCCTAAACTGAGAAAATCTCCTACCATCTTTATAGTTCACCATTCCCCTCCTTGGTGTTCATCTCTAGTTAGCCTAGTTTGTCCCCTACACTAACTTCTCACATTATGCTTTGTAGATCAAGTTTGTCCTTGGAGCTGTTCCATCATTGTCTGCTACTCGGTCTTCAAGGCCTTCCTTAAAGGCACCGCTCTCAGGACACAATGATGACCTTTATCTCAAGGACTTACTGATTCAAGTGTATTTTGGAAGACAGATCAATTTCATTCCAAAGGCCTCAGATATAGGACTCATGTTGTACAAGGAATTTGTTTGAAAAGAAAGGGGACAAAGGATTATCACAAGGCATGAAATTAAAGCAAGCTTAAGAGTATGAGGAGAGGATTCTGTTTTAAGATGTCACTATTTGCAGAACGTAGATTATACTCTGTAGAAAGTCATACGACCCCATCCAAAACTGTTAGAAATAATAAACTCGGTAAAGTCACAGGATACAAAATCAAAATCAAAATATCTGTTGCATCTCTATACATTTATTAGAAAGTATCAGAAAGGAAAATTAAGAAAACAATTTCATCTGCAGTGGCATCAAAAAGAATAATATACCTAAGAATAAATTGATACAAGGAAGCAAAAATTCTGTACACAGAAAATTATAAAACATTGATGAAAGAAGTTGAAGAAAACTTGAATTGAAAGAATTAATGTTAAAATGTCCATTCTATTCAAAGCAATCTACAAATTCAATGCAATTCATATCAAAACTTTAATGGCATTTTTCCCTTGAAATGTGAAAACAATCCTAAAATGTATATAGAAACACAAAAGACCCCAAATAGCCAAAGCAATCTTGAGGAAGATGAATACAGCTGGAGGCATCACTTTCTCTGAATTCAAACTATCTTACAAAGCTATAGTAACTAAAATAGTATGTTATCAGCATAAAAACAGACGTATAGATTAATGGAACAGAATAGAGAGCCCAGGAACAAACCCACACATATATGGTCAATTATTACAAAGGAACAAAGGATATAAAATGGAAAAATGCCAGTCTATAATAAATGGTGCTGGGAAAACTGGAAAGCTACATACAAAACAATGAAAATGGACCACTATCTTATACCATCAACAAAAATTAACTCAAAATGGATTAAAGGCTTAAATGTAAGACCTTAAGCTATAAAACTCCTAGAAGAAAACATAGGTGGTAAACTCTTTGGCAAAGGTCTTGGCAATGATTTTTTTTTTCTTGGATTTGACACCAAAAGCAAAAAGCAGCAAAAGGAAAAATAAACAGGTGGGACTACATTAAATTTTAAAGGTTCTGTATAGCGAAGGAAACCATCAACAAAATGAAAAGGCAACCTAGTGAATGAGAGAAAACATTTACAAAGCATAAATATGATAAACAGTTAATATCAATGTATAAAGCATTTCTAAAACTCAGTAGCAAAAATAATACACAAACAAGCAATCTGATTTTAAAATGGGCAGAGGCATATGAATCGAAATTTTTTTCAAAGAAGACATACAGATAGCCAATAGTACATGAAAAGATTCTAAACATCAATAATCACCAGACAAAGGCAAATCAAAACCATGAGAGATCTCCTCATACCTGTCAGAATGGCTATTATCAAAAAGGTAACTGTTGAAGAGGATGATAAATAAAGGGAAGCCTTGTTTACTGTTGGTGGGAATATAAATTGGGGAAGCCACTATGAAAGCGGTTTTGAGATTCCTCAAAATAATAAAATAAGAATAAAACTACCTCATAACCCAGCAATTCCATTTCTGAGTGTTTACCTGAAGAAAACAAAACACTAATTCTAAAAGATACGAGCATCCCCATATTTATTGAAGCATTATTTGCAATACCAAAGTGTGCATTGGTGGATGAAGGGATAAAGAAGATGTGGTCTACTTATATACCTAGGTACAGTGGAATACTATGCAGCCATAAAAATTAAATCATCATTTGGGACAACATGGGTTCAGCTTGAAGGCATTATGCTAAGTGAAAAAAAGTCAGACAGAAAAAAACAGATTTTGTGTGATCTTACTAATATTTGGAATCTAAAAGAAAACCAATAAAACAGAAAACAAAAAACAACAAATACTATCCAAGCTCATGGATATATACTTGTAGATACTGCTGGTGGTTGCCTGAGGCAGGAGGCTGGGGAGGGGCAATATGGATGAAGGGAGTCAAAAGGTACAAGTTTCTACTTATAAAATGAGTACGTCATGGAGATGTACGTACAGCATGGTGATTGGTTCTAGACCTTTGTAGTAAAATGTGTATCTCGATAAAGCAAGTTGTAATCTTTTTGCTGGTAGTGGTAGGGGGGATGGGGAGGGGTGGATCTTGCCTTCAATTTGTGAAAAATGCTGCATTTGTGAACTACAATGAAATAAGGCATGTCTGCAACTATGGATGGTGATGATTTTAACTGGACTTGTGATCATTTTACAATATACAAATATTGAATCATTATATTGTATACCTGAAACTGATATAATGCTATGTCCATTATAGCTCAATTTTTAAAAAAAGACAATATGGATATGATGCCAGCCTGGAAATATGAATAGGATTTTCAGGCTCAGCATTCAGGCCAGAGATTACTTCCAAAAGTTTGAGCCAATCAAGTGCATAAGCAGAGGTAGATGAAGGTTATAGAGGCGAGCCTTGCACAGACACAAAGAGGTTAACCTACGGAGCCCCAAGCCGGGGAGGAAGGCTTAAAGCCAATCCAATTACATGGGCACCAACCCAGCACTCAAGCTAGGTCTGAGGTAACTAGAGGAGCAGACCTTTTAACCAGGTGACTAGAAATAGCCATGCCAAATCTGGAAGAGAAGTGCAGATGTATCCAGTGCGGGGCTGGTAACTCCAGAACAGGAAAGAGTTTATTCTTCGTCATTGTTTTAGTCACTTTTCTGAGTGTGTTTTGGAGGGAGGGGGTGACTCAGGGATGGCGGGTGCACTGTGCTTCCAGAGAGAGGCAGAGCTTTGCTGTTTGCAGCAAAGGGTGAATTCCTTACTGAACCGTTTCTTCTTTCTTGTCTCCCTGTCCTTAACAAATATCTTGAATTCCTCTTCTACTCCTTCATCTGATTTTTCTTTGAATTTCTACTGAAAAAGATGGTGATAATTATTTAAATAATATGACACTAGTTGTCAAAGGCATATCATTTTTCCACATTATTTTTCCCCTTTAATGAGATAGGAGTGATATTGGGGAAATTTTACATTTAGTTGGCATAAATGTTCTCAGAAAATTAAAATAAATGCAAAAGATGACATTTTACAAGATTGCTTTCCATTCTTAACATAACGAACAATTCAGTCACTGTTGAATAGCCCAATCTATTTTATTTCTTTGAACAAATTCCATTGTAAGAGCCAACATCAACTATGTGCTTCTAAAGCAGAAAGTAATTATCATTACAATTAGCTTTTAGAAAGATACACATCTTCCTTATAGCATTGCTTCTCATCTTCACCTTCCTCTCCAATTTGTATTCATAGCATCAGAGTGTCTGTATAAAAAAAGATCATTGCTTCTGCATCTACTTATATAGCTCTGTTGAAAAACTCTGTAGAGATATTAAAATATAGGTAACTGTTGTCTAACTCCGTCAAGGCATATATTAGCCAATATATAAGTTCTAGACATATTATCAGGGTCTTCTGAGATTCTGAAAGAACTTCAGAAATATAGATGTTATCTTACACAGAGGACAAATACTTAAAAGAATTTCTTTTTGAATATTTATGGAAAACACAAGGCTTTTAAAGTACTTTTCTGAACTCCACTATTACCTGATTCTTCACAGTCTTTTGTAGGAGCCAGGTGCTTTTAACTATAATTGCTAAGTCTTAGCAAGATAGGAGGCAAGTAGAGGGTTGAACAGATGAGACCTCTTACCCTCACTGTAAAGCTGTACAGGCAAGGAAGGTCCACTCAGAGATATTACTGGCCCTGGAAAATATGCGAGGAAGATTGGTATCCAAAGGGCTAATGTTAATCACTTAACTGTCATGGTTAAACTGTCCAGCATCCGCTACAGCCCCCGGTAAATGGTATTAAAGGAGAAAGCAGAAAAGGCACGGAAAAGATCTTACATATGTGTGTAGCTGCATAGCCAAATTTTTATAAGAATATTTACTTAGCCATATAAATTCATGTGGGTGATAGTTTCTCAGAATTTAGAAAACAGAGAAGTAAGAGTGTTCTCTAGGAATTCAATGATAAAATCCACACTAAATTTTAAGAGACATTCGAAGTCACCTGGAAGGGACAATTTAGTCCCCTGAGCAGAACAAGATGAGAGAAGATATTAATGAGTCTAAAAATAATTATTTATTAGAAACAGGGATTAATTGGCATAAATACAGAAAAATAAGATCATTCAGCAATCAATGACAGTAGTCCCTCCTCTTAATCCTGTTCTGGGGACAGAGCACATTAATAAAATATTCACCCTGCTTGGTTTTGATAGCAGGTTTCTGTCTATTCTCATGAGGGATGTATTTGATTATCAGCACCCTGATGCAGCTAAATATTGAAATAAACTAATTCTCCTTACCCTGATTCTTTGTTCAATCAATTTTATGATTATAATTTTATTTTTCAGGAGGTGTTTTCCTTTAGGGAGGTTACACTAGCTAGACCACATGCATGGCTAATCTTCTTTATCAAGCTTAGTTAGTGTGGTCACATCCCTGAAGTATAGGTCCCTACTGCTACTAAAGCCATCAAAGCAGGCAAGCTAAGGAATGACAGTGGTGAAATCAATAAAGCAAATGCCAGTTTGGCAAGCTTCTCTTTTGATGCCATAACTTCAGTGCATTGATAGTAGAGAATCTAGTTCAAAGTGAGAAGATATTCCTGGTCTACCTATCATTTTTCAGGCTGCATCTGGAATAAAGGGCAGCACACTGCAGAGTGTGAAGAGTGCTCCACAGTCCTCAAGTGAATTCAGAGAAGAGGGACCAGGTGGTGAAAAGGCTGGAAACCATGTTTTATGAGTAATAAATGGAAGGAAGGGAAAAGGACGGGGAAGTCAGTAAGGATATGGTAACTGCCCTCGTAATCTGAAGAGTTATCACCTGAAAGATATAGACTAGTTCTATATTATTATTGGATTGAAATAAGGACCAAAGGGAGGAAATTAGTATGGAGAGAAATTTTTGGATAATTATAAGGAGTAAGTCTTCTGAGAGGGTATACATGGTGGGGCAAAAGTAGGTTTACAGCAGTAAGTACAAAAAACAGTTTAGTTTTATGTTATTATTTATTGTATTATTTTCCACATGAACAACTGTAAACCTACTTTTGCCCCACCCTGTACTTTTCAATGGTGGAGTGAGCTGTCTTAAGAGAAAATGAATTTTCTGATTTTGCAGCTATCCTAATAAGAGCTATACAATAGCAACTTGATACGGATATTGAATAGATGCCTGAATTAAATACATTTCCTAGTCACTTTAAATTCTTATTTTCTAAATTTTTCTGCATTTAAAGATAGGATTAAAGAAGTGAATTTTTAGTCATTGAAATATTTGTATATTGTGGTATATGGGAAAATTAGTTATGTTCATAAGGTGGCATTTTAAAACTCATTTTCAACCCTGGCTGGTGTGCCTCAGTGGATTGAGTGCCGGCTTATGAACCAAAGGGCCACTGGTTCTATTCCCAGTCAGGGCACATGCCTGGGTTGCAGGCCAGGTCCCCAGTAGGAGGCGCCTGAGTGGCAACCACACATTGATGTTTCTCTCCTTCTCTTTCTCCCTCCCCTCCCCTGTCTAAAAATAAATAAATATAATCTTAAAAATAAATAAATAAAACATTTTCATAGAATTATATTATCTTTCATTCATGACATATATCATTGAAGACTTTTTGTATTTATTTGTTTGCTTTGAATTAACTAATAAACCCAACTAAGCCACCACTGCAACATCAAAAAACAAATATCCAGGCCTAAATCTATAGAAAATCTTGCAAGACCTCCATGCTGAAAACGATAAACATTATGGAGACAAATTAATAAAAATCCAAACAAATGGAGGGATATGATATGTTCATGGGCTGAAAGATTCAAACTAGTAAACATGTCAATTTTCCTCAAAATGATTTATACAATCATTCCAATCCAATTCTAAATCTTAGTCTCTCAGTAGGAAAGACTCAGTAGGGCATGTTTTCATGTGTGAGCATGTGTGTGTGTGTGTGTATGTGTATATATATATGTATATGTGTGTGTGTATATATATATCTATATATATATATATCTTGATTCTACCATTTCTATTGAAACACAAAAGGCAAAAAGAAAAGCCAGTCAAATTTTTAGAGAGAGTAAAAAGATAAATAATTTACAAAATAGCAAGGCCTATTATACAGCTTTAGTAATTAAGACAATGTGGTTTTGTAAGAAGTAAAGAATAACAAACCAATGGAGTAAGGATTCCAGAAATAAAATCACACAGACTTTTCACCCTATTTGGGACAAAGGTAATGTGTAATATTTGGAAAAGGATTGTCCTTGCAAGAAATATTTCTCTGATAATTGGATAGCCATGTGGAAAAAAGTTATTGATGTTTGCCTTATACCATACCCTCCTGCCACCCCTCCAAAAATTCAGCGATCTCAAATTTAAAGGTAAAACAATATACCAAAGGTAAAACAATAGGATGAGATTTAATATCTTTAACATCCTAGTATAAACAATTTTTTAAAATAATAAATTTAAAAACTGCTATTGATGAATAAATTGATAAATTGGACTCCATCATATGTACAATAAAATACACTAAAATACCAAGTGTTGGCAAGGGTATGAAACAATGAAAACTCTTATAGTCTCTGGTGAGAGTGTAAATAGCCTCAAATACTTCAGAAAATTGACCCAACAGTTTCACTCCCAGGTATATATACAACAAAAGTACAAGGACATGTACTAGAACTTTCATAGTATCATTGTTTGCAATGACTAAAAACTGGACATATACTATTACTCATCAGTAATAGAACTGATAAGCATCATACAATGACATAATATATATATCAGTTTGAAGAACACTTCCACAATTATAAACAATGATATGGGTGAACTCACAAGTAATATTGTATGATGAACTTAACTCTAAATAAAAAAAAAGTGAGGGACAAGGACATGAAGGGTGATAGATGAGGAACTTGATCATATATCAACAGTGGGTGATTCTCACTAGACTCAGCAAGATTCTTGCTAAAGGCAGGCCAAGGTCAAGGCTTAGTTAAGAAGAGGGTTCTGAGGAGCCTAACTAGAACTTTGTCTAGGGGACAAGTGGAAAGATAGTCCACATTCATAGATTGGAAAAATTAAAATTGTTAAAATGTCCATACTGCTCAAAGCCATCTATAGACTCAATGTGTTCACCATCAAAATTCTAATGACATTTTTCACAGAAATAGAAAAAACAATCCTGAAATTTGTATGGACCTACGTAAGACCCCACATAGCCAAAGCAATCTTGAGAAAGAAGAACCCAGCTAGAAGTATCAGGCTTTTTGATCTCAAGCTATACGACAAAGCTGTAGTAATCAACAAAACAGTATGGTATTTGTATAAAAATACTGTCAATACATAAACCAATGGAATGGAATTGAGAGCCCAGAAATAAACCCTTGAATATAGGGTCAACTAATTATATAGGAGCCAGGAATACTTAATGAGAAAGGACAGTCTCTTTAATAAGTGTTGTTTGTAAAACTGGATAGCCATATACAAAAGAACGAAATGGACCTTACGATTTACTCAAAATAAATTAAAGACCTAAAAAAAATAAGAATTTAAACAATAAAAATCTTAGAAGGCACAGGGGAAAACTCCTTGACATTGCTCCTGGCAATGATTTTTTGGATATGATACCAAAAGCAAAAATTAATATGTGGGATTTCATCAAACTAAAAACTTCTGTGCAGCAAAGAACACCATCAACAAAATGAAAAGGCAACCTATAGAATGGGAGAAATATTTACAAATTATATATCCAATAAGCAGTTAATGTCAAAATATATAAAGAACTCATAATACAACTCAATTGCAAAAATTTAAACCAATTAAGCAATGGACAGAGAACTCAATAGGCTTTTTATTTTTCCCAAAGAAGACATACAAATGGCCAACAGGTACATTAAAAGATGCACCATCACTAAGCATCAGGGAAATAAATGTAAGTCACATCCACAATGAGATAGCATCTCACAGTTAGAATTGTGTCACCACAAAGACAAAAGAAAACAAGTCCTGGTGTGGATGGGAAGGAAAGGTTTCCCTTAGTGAGTATGTCAATTGGTACAACCACTATGGGAAACAGTACGGAAATTCCTCAAAATATTATAAATAAAACTATGAAGATCTAGCCATAGATCTAGATCTTTCTAGAAACATCTAGATCTTTCTTTTGGATATATAGTCAAAAAATATGTGGTATAACCTTCTAGTTGTAAGACAAATAAATTTTGGGGTCCAATGTACAGCATGGTGATTATAGTTAATAACACTCTGTCAGATACTTGAAAGTTACTAAATAGACCTTAATGTTCTGAACACACACACACACACACACACACACACAGAAATAAATGTTAATTATTTGATGTGATAAAGGTGTTGGCTAACACTAGGATAGTAATAATTTTAATAGTTTTGCAATATATATGAAATCAACATGTATACACCTTAAACTTGTATGTGTCAATTATATCTCAACAAAGCTGGAAAACATAGTTTGGTCAAGGTGAAAGTCTGTCAAAACCATCAAAAAAAGTAATTTCTACTCTTTAGGACAGTGTCACTTTTTTTTTTTTTTTTTTGTATTCCCCGTATATAATCAAAACAAACAAACAAAAACACTGTCTGAGTCTTTTAAAACCTGGATTTTTTCAAATAAACAAAAAATGGCAGGTAACACCCACACTAGGGAAACATAATAATTTATAAAATGAGAATAACTTATTTCAAGTGAAATTTGACTTCAGAATCACTATGATGTAAATGAAAACACCTCAATTCAGATAGTCAAACACTGAGAACAAAAATACTAACTCCCTGGAGTCACTTAGGGCCAGAAATCTGTGTCCCCATGGCCAGACGGTAAAGACCTCTAATGCAAAGGGATTCACAAGGGAACTGCCTCAGCAATGGGGCTGGCCATCCACAGACCACATCCTAAGCCAGGCCCAGCTCCCAAAGATTCAAAACGGTCCTCTCAGGCATCGATACGATTCCAAGTAACCTAATGGCATCACAGAACAAAGCCCAGCATTATTTAAAGGAGCACAAAATACCCAGTACCCAACAATGTAAAATGTAAAATGCTGGCCTCCTACCTAGAATTTCCCGGTGTGCAATGAAACAGAAATGCCATTCACCCCAGCAGAGAAATCAATCAGCAGACTCAGACATGACACGGGCGGCAGGATTGGTACAGAAGGACTTTAAAACAGCCCTGATGAATGGACTTCCTACCATCACACATGGGGAGGAAGCAGAGCATAAGGAGATAATGGGAAGACACACAAGTGACCTAAATGGAACTTCTAGAGATGAAAAATACAATAGCTAAAATATGAAAGCAGACACACAATCCCATTAAAATTAGGAATGTGTGAAGAGACGCGCCACCCAGCAGTTAAGAGGCCGCACAGAGCAGCTGCTAAGGGCAGCTCGGGAGTGACAGTGCTGAGTTCTTATTCTTGGCTCTGAAATTACAACTGTGGGCCGCTGTTCAAGGTCCTTACTGTGCTGTGCCTCAGTTTCCTTCTCCGCAAAATGAATGTCATAGTGACTTCTTCCCGGAGGCTTGCTGGCAAGATTAAAATAGTTAATAAAGAACAGAGAAGTTTACAGAACACAAATTTGAAGGCCTGTAAAAATGCTTATGAAATAAAATGGAAGACACATACCCCTGCTATCTTCCCACATACAGGCAGGAAGCAGGCTCCCTCCCAATTTACCTCCACTTTTGTTTTGGGTTTCCTTAGCCGTGGGGCCTAATCCAGGGCCTGCGGAGAGCTGGCACTTTCTCTGCTCTGCTGGAGCTCAGGAGCCTCAGGAGGTCCTGGGGCGCTGGGCATGTGTTTGCTCCTCTCTGCCCCTGGCAGTCCGAAGCGGTGGGAGGCCAGCCCCTACTAAAGGTCTGGGCTGTGATTGCTCCTCCCCCAGCCCCCACTCCTGGCGTTCACCGAACAGGCTCATCGTCCTCACGCAGCTCTCAGGTAGTCAATCTGTGCATAGAGTCCTTCTCAGAGTGCAGCACCCCGCAGAGGTGTTTCCCTGTTATTCTGCCCTTGACCTTGACTAACACTTTATACAATTTGACATAATTTCAGGTTAAATTGGAACCCCCGCCCCCCGCCCCCCATCCCCCGCCACCGCCCAACCTAGTCTCTAAATGCTGCAAACATCATATATACTGTCTGCAGGTGAATTTGGCAGTAAAATTGCTTCCCAACCTTGATTCTACAATAGAATAAGTTGGAAGGCATTTCAAAGGTCAACCCAGGTGATTCAGGCTTGATTATTCTGGGCGGGGTCCCAGGCACTGGGGTGAGTGAAGAGTTCCCTCGACGATGCGCACATGCAGCCTGCACTGAGGTCTGCCCCCTTGGAGGAGCACCGTGCACTTGGCCGTGAGCTGCACCTGAGGCAGGGGCCTCCTCGGTCCATTCCCACATGATTGTGTTCCGGAGAGGTGGGGACTTTAGTAACTGGGGGTCACACCCAGGCTGCAGATTAGAATGTCCTGGTGAGGGTTAACTATCCTGATGAGGGTCTTTCCAGAGATTCTCACTTAGTGATAACTTCCGGGTCTGAGCATCAGTAGTTCTGAAGGTGGCAGGTGGTTCAAATGCACCGTCATGGGGTGGCGATGAGGGGAAGAGAAGCTCCTCTTCAAAAGGGTCTGATGGGCAAGAGGGACTCTGTGTTGTCCCCTGACAAAGGACGGTAGTTTTCTGGGGCCTGGGGCAAAAGATTAGGGCCTCACCTAAGAAAGACTTCCTGAGATTGGAAATTTATTCCAGAGGAGCATGCGGGTCGGTTGGAAGAAAAAGACTTTACACAATTTTAGGGAAGCTTGTCTTTTTAAGGATGGAGAAATTATGTGTATTAAGTTTTAAACCTGAGGAAAATTCTCCTAATTTAGAGGAAACTTTCAACATCTCATTGTATAACATTAACTTGTGAATTTTCTTTGATGAATTTTTGAAACAAGAAGGGCAGCAGGGTAGAGCATTAGGAGGAAAAGTAGTTAAAGTCTATAGCGTACGGTGATAATGAGTGTCCTGTGGGAAGGAAGGTCTTCGCGGGTGAAAATGTGGGCTTCTGCATGAGCCAGTGGTGGTTTCTGATGTGCCAAGAAAGTGACAGGGAAGGATTTTATCTTCTAAGATAAAATAGAGTCTTTTCAGGTTTGAGTGACAAACGAAAACCTAAAAAGAAATTAAGTGTTATGGAAAAAAAATTGAACCAGTGAGGAATAAATTGTGGCAGAGAATCTATGGCAATTTCTATCCAAACAGTAGAAGCTGAAGTGGTGGGGGAGAAACCAGAGGGGATGTGGGCATGGAGACAAACACGCACAGTGACCCTTGGCAGGGGAGGGGAGCGAGCGCGTGCACAGGGCAGTCATAGATGGGATGTCAAGAGGGGGCCTCTCCATGAACAAGAAACAAAGCTTCCCATTCTGGCCCATGACTTCCCTCCTTAAGGGTCAATATGAGTCTCATAAAGGGAAGTGCATTTCACAGTGATTTGGAGCTGCTCTTTTCAAGGATATGAGAGGATGCTAAAAAAATAAATAAATAAAAAGGATATCTTGTGAGGATACTTGTGAGCTGATACAAAATCACTGATTTAAAAATAATTGTTTTTCCAACACCAACATTTAGGAAAAGTTACATAGCCAAAATTTTGGAACTAAAGGGAGCTGGGGAGAAATAGGGAGGGACGTGGGTAAAAGTGTTATGGAGGTTCCAGTGGGTAGGTAGTGATACCGGTGTTCCTGGCTGGAAACAGTTAACAGAAAAGAGGTTGGAGGGGGAGAAGACAGAAATTATGGGTATGAGTGAGATCCAAGGGGAGTTTCTGCTGAACCCTGGAATTAGAAGGTTGTATCGATAGAGAATGGGCCATTTCAGGTCCTTTGGTAACAAAGTAACTATTTCGGAGAGAATACCAAGGGGTTAGGAAATTCGAATTTCGAGACAGTGGCATGTTGGAAAAGAGTTTATGTCATTCTAATCAGAACCATGAGGAGAGAGAGTTTATGTCATTCTAATCAGAACCATGAGGATAGAAGAGCAGAGAACAGAGGGCTTATTGACACATTTCCTGACAGTGAATATGGAGGTGCCCAGGGGACCTGGAGGCCCGGTGGGCGGGAACTGGCCCCAGTGCCCGGCTACTGGCCGCCAAGGCGTAAGGACTGAGTCTCCACACTCCATTTGCTCTGTGATCTTCGACGCATCCTGTGTTCTCTCAGAGTCCAGGTAGCTTCCATTGAAAAATCAGGGGACATTTAAATCTTTTAAAAATAAGTTTGACTCTTTTATTTGTTTAAAACATTTACTGACTTTATTGGAGTGACATTGGTTAATAGAATTGCATAGGTTTCAGGTGTACAATTCTGTAATATATCGTCTGTATATTGTATTGTGCGTTCACCACCCAAAGCCAATTGTCTTCCACCACCATTTATTGTCCCTTTACCCTCTTCTACCTCCTCCTACCTACCACTCCCTTCTGTAATCACCACGCTGTTATCTGGGTCTGTGAGGGTTTTATTTTCCTTAATTCCTTCACTTTTTTTCACCCAGCCCCCCAACCACCCTCCCCTCTAAAGCTGTCAGTCTCTTTTAAGGAAAAAAAATAATAAAGTAAATATAAGATTTAAGAAAAAGTACAAGATTAGTGAGAAAGAAAATAAGAAAAAACTAGAATTAATAAATTAAAGACTGATTCTCTGGTAAAAAAACAAAATAGACAAACACCTTGTAACCTAATACAAACAAACAAAAAACCAGAAAGTATAAATTTGTAAGTTAAAAAATGACAAAGAGGAATAACTATTGAAACATAAATACCTTAGAAAATCATGAGAGAGTACTCTATATAAATCCAACTGTATTTTAAAACCTAGATGAGAGAAAAACTATTAAAAATTATCAGATTTTACTGGAGTAGAAATAGAACGGTTTAGCAAATATATTTTTGCAAAAGAAATAATGTTTTTAAAGAAATACTACTCAAAATAGCACCATATCTAGACGCTTACATGAAGGAAGTCTTACCACATTGCAGAAACTAGGTAACCATAATGTTACATAAATCTTTGAACACTTTTAATGAAGCATATATTTCCTTCGATAACAATAGCACCTAGAAATGTAGATGTAAAATTGTAAATAAAACATTAGCAAGTAAAATCTAGTACCACTTGAAAAATACACACCAGTGAATTTAATTCTGGAGAGGCAAGACTAGTTCAATAATAGCGTATCCTTTGTGTATTTCAGTTCTAAAGCTAGAAACATACCCAGTGACTGAATGAATAAATATTCAGCTGCATTCCCACTGCTTCCCGCCAGGGATGGCCTCATGGGTATGTGCGTTCAATGCTGTCACACAGGGATTCATGCGTAACAGCGCGCACACTTGGGTTAATGTTCTGCTGTAGCTGTCTAAAATTCGTAATTTTTTTCACAAGTAGTCTCTAATTCGACAGAGGCAGATCTGGATTTGGATTCTGGTGGTCACTCACTACCTGTCCTTGGGTGAGTCGCTTCACTTCTCTGTACCATGCTCTTGTGCAGTGCTGTAGTGGAGATTGAAGTTATTATCAATATATGACCTTGCCAAGCAATAGGAAGTGATAGATACATGGTAATTATTATTGCCATAGTGGTGGTAGCCATTGCTGTGACTAATTTTTCCTAAGTCTAGTGTTGGAGAGAGAGAGAGGGAGAAAGAGAAAAGGCAACTGTTATTGGAAGTATCACAGGTTATAAGGAAAAATGTCTGTAACTGAGTCTTGATGGCTGAGTCCGGAATTGACTTCATATATGTAAGATATATAGAAGGACAAATTGTAAATGCCAAATCTGAGGAAATCTGAGTCGGACAAGAAATTTAAAAGAAGTTGTCAAGGGCCAGTTCACAGAGGATTAGATTAATCTGTCATGCTAAAGACCCCGAATGTGATCTTGTAGGCAGTGAAAAGTCACTAAAGTGTTTAAGTATAATTGTGGCAGGATCTGACCTGCCTTCTAGAAAATTGCTAAGACAGCATTATAAAGACATAAAGAACTGCGGAATAAAAGTTGACTTCCCATTACCATTACTTTCCCTACTGATACACCTGACAAAGACAATCTCAATTTCTTCCATAAGTCATAGTGAGCATTGAGCAAATAAATTCTGTTTAAGGAAGTGCCTTCCGGCCACAGCCTCTGTCCTGGAGGGTCAGCCGTAATTCACAGCCTAAACACTGCTTATACCCTGCAGCCAAGCAAGAGCTAGGACATGTTCTACATTGCCACCCCTCATGCTATCTCTTTGAAACCAGTCCAGGCTTGTGGTGTCAGAGCTAGTCCCCTGCTGAGCCCTTCCACACTTCCTGCCCCGTGTCACCCGGTAGATGTCCTCACCACTTGCTAGAGCTGCCAGAGAATCCTTGACTGTGCTCAGTGTCATTCGCAGCAGGTAAAGTGCTAGCCCATCCCCATTGCGCACCCACTGTGCTTAGAGCATAGAATTAGGGTGACAGAGAACTGCCACAGCAAAGGAAGCAGTGGGAGATGGTGGTGGCTCTTGTGTTGTGTCTGACACCCTTCAATAGAATGAGCTTTTCCATGCCATTACGAATTGCTCAGCACAACTGAAAGTGCGACTCCTAGACTGCCCCCTGCCAATTTCTAAAGTGTCTGACAGCTAGGGATTCACCAGGCCTTGGACAAAATATTCTGAGAACATATTTTGAATTCTCTTTATGGATCAAAGAAAATGTCCATTTGTCATGCATGATCAATTATCCCTGGATTTCAATTTGATTTATTTACCCAGTTTGACCAGTAATAACTATTTTAAATGGTAAGAAACAATTTCTTCGAGTGTTATATTTCATTTAAAATTTTTCAATAGCATCAATGCTAAATACGTTATTTCCTCTAGCAGTTTGGGAGATTTTATTTGTTTTGTGAGATAAACGGTTTTGAATTCTCATGGGGAAAAAAATCATGGTGCATGCAATACAGCTGCATTCTGAAAGTTTATTTCTCTAAAATGTATCCTCGTACCATTGAGTCCATTATTTAAAATATTATTATGTAAAAAAGTGATTAACATTTAAAACCAAGCTTCTTTGTTATATGTAGAAATATAGTTATCTTTTTGGTGGTAAATTTTTTCTGAGTATATAAAAACCATTTTTCATTATACCATTATCTCGTCAGTCACCAAGTAATATTGAGCTGTTGTGTATAGTTACCTTCTGCATTTCACATTTTCTTTTTTCTGCAAAACATAATTCTCTACAGCTATTCCATAATTATATTTACAACGATAGATGAAGGACCTTGTTACAAATCTCAACCTCATCCAAAAAATGAGATTGAACAGGGTGTCAGATTGTTCAGATCTCCTAAAATAAAAACATTCTGGAGATTCGGTTTGTGTGACAACAACATGCATTTAACAAAACAAAAAATAATCAATTCCATGCCAGTGACAGGAGGTGATTCAGCTAGCTGGCTGGCAGGAAAGGTTGTTTAGCAGGTTTCAGATTCCTAATTGGGTGTCTAGCTTGCTAAGTAGCAGCTGGTCTTTAATTAGTTGAAAAATTATTACCACAAAGAGTTGCTTTAAAAAGAAAAAGGACAAAATAATTAAAATGTTAGAATCCATATGGTGGATGCTTGCCCTCACTGGTCAATAGCTGTTTTCTTTCTTTATCACTAATAAGTTCTAAAATATTCCTATGCCACTTATGTTTTAAAATGTAATTCATGTAAATGTAAAATCCTTAAAGATTCCCAGAATAGAGTAGTGACAAAAAATAGCTGCTTTCTGTTTAATAATTCTTTTTGACCATAAAATTATCTCCAGCGCTCCTCAACCCATGAATTGAACACGTCATTTATAAGTGAATCTTGCAGCTGGCCTCATTTGTGAAGGGGCTAGTAAATTCCCTGACTTGATTTGTTCTAAATACAATGGAGCTGGTAAAAATATCTGTATCTTAACAGATGCCAGGGAATTTGCCTTTGCACACAGGTCTCATTAATGATTAGTGTGAAGTTATCATGGCCTCAACTAGGGAAATCCAGATTTGCCATGATTTTGTAATTATATTTCTACCCTTTTTAGAGATAAAATTTTGTAAAAATATAACATAAAAACTCTATTGTTTAGGGATAAAGCAGGCTGCGTACACACTGAACATGCAACAAAACTCTATAGTTAATTATATACATAGGACAATGCCCTTCCCTCCCATACTGACAACTGTGACATTTAGACCAAATTTTTTTTCATTTCTATAAATAGATATTAACACAAATATTTTATTTAAATTAAAATTATATCATAATTATGTTTTATATTAAGTATAGATAAGCTAATAAAACAATATCATTAGGAATATAATCTTTAGAAATCTATTCACATACTGCAAAATAATTCTAACAATGATTTAAAAAATGAGGTTCCTTTGAGCGTCAGGAGTAGAAAGGGAATAGGGCGTGGTGCTCTTGTGATTCATTATACAATGTTCTGGTCATCTTTTTTTTAAATTTTTTTATTGTTCACATATATTTGTCTCCATTTTCCCGCCACCACTTCCCCCTGCCCCATCCCCCACTTCCCACCCTCATTCCTTCCCCTCTCTGGCTTTGTCCATGGGTCCTTTGTCCATGTTCCTTGATTTGACCCTTCCCCTTCTTTTTCCCATTACTCCCCTCCCACGCACCTCCCGTCTGGTTACTCTTGGTGTGTTTTTTCTTTCAATGACCAAATATTTTTTAAAACATTTTGTTTTTGATATTTTTTAATAGGCGGTAGTAGTGTAGTAGAAAAGTGTGTGAGTTCCGTCATAGATGCAGACAACAGAACTGTGTTTACTAGAAGAGAAGAGAGTAGGAGGAGAGTGAAGTGAATATAGAAAGTCAAACACAAGAAAAAGTTGGCTTCAGGTGGTGAGCATGCTAATAAAACACACGGATGTCAAATTATTATCTTGTACACATGAAATTTATGTAATGTTATTAACAATGTTGCCCCATTAATTCAATTTAGAAAACACTGTGTACATTTTGGTGCTAGGCCCTGACTAGTGTGGCTCAATGGATTGAGTGCCAGCCTAGAAGCCAGGGGGTCTCCAGTTCGATTCCCAGTCGGGGCACATGCCTGGGATTTGGGCCAGATCCTGAGTTGGGGGCCTGCAAGAGGCAACCAATGTATCTTTCCCACATTTTGGTTTCTCTCCCTCTCCTTTGTCTCTCCAAAAATAAATAAAATCTTTTAAAAAATTCTTTTAAGAAAATTTAGTGCTAGTAAAACTAGGTTCAAATTTAAGTTTTCCTTTTCACTAACTTCATGATCCTTAACTAATCTTTGGCTCTGTATTTCCTCTATGATGTAACAGTAATAATATCCAACTTGTTAGATTATAATAAACTCTAAAAAGTAGCTAATGTGACTATTTCTGGAATGAATTACTCCACACATTCTTTTATTCTTTCTTGTTCTTATTTCAATATACATGCAACGTTTCAGGTACCTAGGAAATTCATTTCTGGGATCCACCTCATGCTCTTAAGATATACCTATGAGCAATGATTTATATATGTATCCAATCTAATTTCGAATAAACATATCATTTGTTAACAAATTTTTGAGACTTGGCCACTTTTTGGAATGTGAAGATCATTTGATTTATATGCCATTCACCCCACAATTGCTAGAGATAATGAGACTGATCTGAGTGGAAATTTTGATTATATTTACCTTGCATCCTCCAAAAGTTGCTAATTCACATGAAGAGAAAACATTCTTATGTAGTTATCCAAATCATTCTTTAATTGAATACATGTTTTAATGAACAGAATCATAGTTGTGCCCAACACAGTGGCTCTTTGTGATTGCTACAGGGCACCATGCCTTCTCTCTTGATAGAAAAGCTCATCTTTTCTTTTTTAATTTTCAGTTCTTTTTCATGTTTTAATTTTCACTTCTTTTTTGTGTTTTAATATTAGTGCTTCAAATTAATTGCAGGATAATAAAGGGAATCATTTTCAATTAAATGTTTTGTATCAACATTTGTCTTTGCTTGCTTTCCAGCACTATCTAAAGTCTCTGCCCATGAAATTTTCCCATCATTATGTTCTGCATGTTTCCAAGTTCACTGCTGATGTTCAGTAAATATTAAGTTATCATGATCAGGCAATGCCAGTTGGGAGAAACACTAGCATGTGTTACAGTAAGATGCAAATCAGGCAATATAGATGAATAGCAAACATTTGGTTGACATGTCTAATTTCACTTGGGCTGAACAGTTTATTGCACTTCGCTGTGGTCTGCCATACTGCCAGCTGCCTTTTCTACAGATGTTCTCAACATATGAAGGGGAGGCTGAGCATTAACCCCCTGCTGCATATCAACAAGATGTGGATGATCATGCAACAATTTTCTCCATTTTCAAGGCCTAACTGTTGATAGGACATGATGGAAAACCTCATTGTTATACGCTGTTACAAATGTCGGTAATTACTGCTGCTACACAACTAAATGACTCATCCATTCCATCACTCACAAAGATACCCAAGTGACATTCTACTCTTCCCTGCCCTTGGTTTTCCCCAATTCATGACAGCTGGAGAACTCTTTGGCCTGATCTTGAACAGCCTAGATAGAACATTGAAAGTTTTACTATTCTAGCCCATGGGGTGACAGCGACTATTTTTGAGCTGGTTAAGGGTAAGACTTAAGCAGTAACGGAGAGTTCCCTGGCATCTGGGTCCTGGATGGGCTGGAGGTGGCGGTCTTGGACTGGTGGCGGTCTGCGCAGGGTTTTAGGGTAAACACAGATCTAAGAAAGTCACAGAGAAAGGAAGCTTTCCTCAGAGACTCTTGTACGATTTTTTGTATTTTCCCCCATTACTCTGATGTTGCCGAAAGACACCAGTCCTACAAGAAACTCGCCAGTTCTGAGACTTTTGCTTCTTAACAACCTTAAAGTAAATTTCCTACAGCATGCCAAATCTTTGTTACGCTTGCTCATCAATTAACACAGAATCTTTTGGGTTATCCACTCTTCCTCCCAACCCCTTTAATATCTAAAAGTAATATTTTTTTTTCTTAAACATCTGCTGTTCCTCTCTAGTGCCACCTTTCCATCAACAGCTTGACTCTCCTCTGAAGATAATGCTTCCTGCAAGTTTCTTGAGAAAAGACTATTCTTCTGGAAACCATCTTGAGATGTGGTTGGTATCCTTGTAACTCTCTACTGTTCATCTGAATTATTACTTCTCAGTAAATGTATTTGCCTTTTTGCATCAGCCTTAACTCCTCCCCAATGGATCGACTGCTCACTCCCCGCTCATTGAAAGCAAAATATCTTTCATACAGTTTTCATTTTCCTCCAACTTCTGCCAGCATCCTAGATAAGACTTATCCAACATCCTTGTCTCTCCTTCTTTAATCTCATGTCAAATGATCTTACCTCCCATTTTACAACAGCCACCTACGTGTATGGCTATAATCCTTAAACATGAATTTAGCTGGAATTTTAAACCCAGTTTCAAATGATAGTTTTGTCTCCTTCCTCTTTTCCCTTTCAACTATTTCCAACATCGACCCATAAACTTCATAGAGATGGTTACCCATCAGTCCGTTGTTTTTCCTATCTACTTGCAATTACCGCTCTGAGTTTTCTTCTCAATAAATCATTATATAAATTTGTCATTTGTTATATCATTGATTATCTTCTTGCTTCTCTTTACCCAATACCTACACATCATTCTTGTCTTGGCTTAATTATTTATTCATACAGTTTCCCTTTCCCCTGATCTAATCATGCACATGCACGTGCGCACACACACACACCCCTATTCTTTGTAAGAGCAGATGTTAGAAGTTGCTGTGAAGGTTAATCTCATGTGTGAAATTGTCTGTGCCACAATAACCAGGTTCTGGACATGTATGTGTGAGTTGTTTTTTGGATGAGATGACCATTTAAATCAGTGACCTGTGAATACAGCAAGTTGACCTTCATAACGTGGATGGGCGCCATCTAAGCAGTAGAAAAACATTGCTAGAACAAAGACTGAACCCCCTCTGAACAAGAAGGGATTCTGTCAGCAGACAGCTTTCAGACTTGAAATGCAACCTTGGCTCTTCCCTGGGTTTCCATCCTGCCAGCCCATACTGCAGATTTTGGACCTGCCAGGCTTCCTGATGATGTGCTTCAACTCCTTAATATAAATCTCTGTTTAAATATACACATATCCTATAGATTTTGTCTCTCTGGACAACCTTCACTAATATAGTTGCCAAAGTCATTTATGCTCATATCTGATTGATCAGAAGTCAGTCACTTAACCATACCCTACTGCAAGGCAGCCTGGGAAATGTGTCTTTAATTTAGTAGTGCATATGCCTAACCAAAGTTCTATTTAAATGGATGATGGGAGGAGCAGATATTGGGAGAAATTGATCTTACTCTTTCACTTGAATAAAAGTGTTCATATTTTATTTGCTAAATACCTCAGATAAGACAGATCTCTGTGTTGTGGTGCCCCCATTTAGAACATAGACCTAGGATTAGGTTCATAAATTTTAGGGGATTCTCATAAATATACATTTTATTTTAACAGTTAAGCTTTTGAGAGCTATTGAGTGAATTCTATCCCATATTCTTAAGTATCAGGGTTGTAACAATTCTAGGCCGCTGCCAAATGAGTGCAGAACTTTATGCTTTAGCAAGTACAACAGCTGGTGGGTTGGACTGACAACCTCGGATAGAAAATTGAAGACTCTAACAAACACCTGAGTTGGCATAGGGCATTTCAACTCTTCACTCAGAGCCTCAGTAACCTTTGAGTCTGCTCTAACATAGGGATATTAAATAAGCAGTAGAGGACCCCAAAGATACCCTTCATGGCCATAATAATTTTAGACTGAAAACAGTTTAAACTAGGTATGTTTTAAATTATACACTGAAAAACTAACGTTGTGTTATAAATTTGAAATTGTTTAATTTTCAGTGTTATAAGTGTTCAGTAAGTAGATTCAAATAAATTATTGGATAATCATAATTTACTTTGTCTAAGACAAATATATAGAAAAAGATATAGAAAAATAAAAAATATTACACATAAATTTTGCTATTTTTTCCCCTCCATCCTCAAATATCTTGTTACCCCCAGTCACCGCTATCTCTTACCTCCCTGCTTCCACCTTTTCTTCTCTACACTCTATTCTTCTGCTTAGAAATCCTCACACAATGTAACAGCTAAAATTGTTAAAATAACTTTTAAAAAACATCTTACAAGATCCCAGTGTGGACATTCATTTCTCTCTGGTCTTTTCTTTGCATTACTCCTTTACTTTCTACATAGCAGTCATTCAGTTTACTGTTTCTTGGACACACCAAGAAATATTTCCCCTCAAGACCTTCACACATGCTGTTCCCTCTGCTTGGAACACTCTTATCCCTTTCTTAGGTCTTGGTTTAAGTGCCAGTCTATAAGTGAGGCATTCTCTGATGATCATTTTCTATAAAAGAGTAGCACCTCCCATATTTCAGCTCTGCCTGTCTTCCTCATGCTAGTTTGCTTTACTCCATATGGCCTATTACTATATGAGGTGTGTTATGGTTTGGCTCTTCTCTGTCTCTCTTCACTAATGTAAGATACACAAGAGGGAGGACTTAGTTTTTTGTTCCCTGCTGTGTCCTTAGCACCAAGAACAGCACTGGGTGTGCAGGAGGCTCTCTACAGCACTTGCTAAATGCATATGTGCAAGTCTGCTTCACTTACAATGCACTAAAATTAATGATTTGACAGGAAACAGATAACGATTAAAAAGATTTGACACTACATTGAATATATAGTTGAAAATGAGTTTTGTGAAAATTATCTCCAATTTTTTTTCTTTAAGTTTTCAACTGTCACTTTACATCCCTGGCTTCAGGCTGTTCAGGCTTGTATGATTTCAAATAGCATATGGTAAAACAAATGAGCACGAGTCTGACACCACTTGACCTTTAAATGACAATGAGAGCAAAAGGGCAGAATGAATGTGGCCTTGTCAGACACTTATAAAAATAGCAAATCTCCAGCAGCCTCAGAGAAGGTCAATAAAAATGCTCCATATATGGAATGGGGAATGAACCGAATGTTTTTCTTCGAGTGAGGGTGACAGACAGGTCTCTTGAAGAATATATAATGAGGATCATCCAAGTCATTCAAACTAAAGAACGGCCATGAGGTTGTATGATTCATCTCACATTTTCAAGCAGGGCATGACCATTTCAGAGAAATAATATATTTTTAAAGGTACCACATGATCATGTTATAAAAATTCAAAGAGTATCAAAGAAGTATAACGTGTCAGGTGGTCCTTACCCTACATACCCCTTACCTCACTGATTCCCTCTCTTAAAGATACCCTCTGATACTAATTAGTTTCTTAAATGTATAAGCATATTCTATGCAAACACAGTTTGGATTATATTTTATTTAAAGTTCTCTTAATTCTGAAGGGTTTCGGGCAACAGCTATAGAAGATATTAGACCAGCACTAGTGCACACACCAAACAGATTTTTTTGAATATTTGTTTCAATAGCTGTGTGTGTGTGTGTGCGCGCGCAAGAAAAATGACACAGGTACAGTTGAAACCATTACTGTATTCTTATTCTCTCATTCCCAGAGATAAACACAATCTTGAAGCTGATTTATGTCTTTTCTAATTTTTTCAATATTTTACTTACATATATATCTATAATAATATACACTTTTGTATTACTTCTTAATTTATTTAAGTCTTATACTTTATCTTTTGTAACTTGTGTTTTAATTTGATATAATTTTAAAATTAATACATATTGACACATATAGCTCTAGTTCATTCATTTTAAGTAACTACCATATAGTTTCCATTTATTAATCTATTCTATTTATGTATCCAATTAAGGTACATTAAGTTGATTTCCAACTTTACTATTTATAGACAGTTCTGTTGTCTGCATTCTTATACTTGTTTTCTTGTATACACATGCAAGATTTTCTTTAGAGAACATCCATATAAGTGGAATTACTTGTTTGGAACATATGTGCATATTTAATTCTGATAGGTATTGTCAAACTCTTTGAAATTTATCAAACTTTTTACACCACCAGCAGCAATCTCTGTGTATTTACACATATTCTTACCATGACTTGGATACAGGTTGAAAACATAGCCACAGCATTTTGTAGCTACAATACTTCCTTCAAAAGGTAAAGCCTATGATCCCACTTACAGAATTTGGGCTTTAATTAATAGAATGTGGTAGAAATTATGTGATGTGAATTCCAAAGCTTGGGTATCAAGAGACCTTGGAGATTCTACCTTTTCCTCTTTAGAGCATATACATGATCATGTGAAGAAGCTCAGTCTGTCCTACTAGAGGAAGATAGATCATGCAAAAAAAGAATAGAGATGCCACAGCCAACAGTCAGACACATGAGTGAGGCCACCTTGGATCATCCAGCCCATCTGTGCCATCAACTGACTGTAACACATGAGTGACCCCTGGCAAGACCAACAAAAAACCGAACCTCACCCAACACTTTCATCCTCAGGATTGTGGGCAAATAATGGCTATTGTTTTAAGCTACTAAGTTTGGGGACCGTTTATCGTACAGCAAAAGATTACTCAATACCTTTGTTGTAATCAGATCTTTAACTTGCCAAAGTGATTGCAATCTTTCTACTTATGAAAATGACATTCATCATCTACGCATCCTTCAATAGCCTTCATATCAGAAGAACGATTTCAGATAGCAATTAAAAGATGACCCAACTAATAGTGGCTTACACAAGAGGGAATATTTTCCTTATGCACATCTGGAGGTGGGCAGTAGCTGACATTTGTTTTGTGATTTAGCATTGCGTCTCTAGGTCATCATCTCTGTGGTTCTCTTTTACTTCATGGTCAAAGTGTACGCTTACAGCATCACATAGCACACCTGCCAGCATTAAAGCCAGAACACTTTTCCTGTCCACCATGGCCTTCCTACTTGTAACAGAAAAATCAGTCAGAGAAACCCCCCAGAAGATTCTGCTTTACACTGTACTGACCAAAATAATCACTCACTCAAGACCAAGGAATAGTCCACTGTCTTTCAGACTGAGAAAAATCTGAAAAAAAAAATTGTTGTTTAGTTAAAGAATAAGGGTAGAATCATGTTTTAGTTAAATCAGGAATAACGTCAGCCACACTTTGTAAAATATTTGTGTAATCTTGTTCATACAATGCTCACACATGCTTATCTAGACATTTTCTTCAAGATAAGGGAGAACAAATTGTGCTATGACAGCAAATGGGATATTTTGCTTAAATTAGATCTCTTAATTGGTTCTTGCTGGTGAATAGACATACTATTGATTTTCTGATTCTGATATTATAATAACGGTCTTGCTGAATTTGTTTATTTGCTTGACTAGTTTATAAAATTTCATGACTTTTTTGTGTAGGTAATCATAAATTGTGAAAAAGAACAACTGTGTTTCTTCTTATGATCCTTCTTTTTTTTTGCACCAATTAGAACCACTAGTAAAATACTTACGAAGTGGAGGCAGTAGTTGATAATTGGTACTTGTACTCAACAGGTTGATTTTTCCATGCATTCTGATGAGAAGAAATTTGCTCTATATTATTTAATGTTTTTGATGTAACTGCTATCTCATATCTGTGCTCTCTCTCTCTTTCTCTGTCTCTCTTCTGTCTGCCTATAAAAGTGGGAGGATTTACTGTTTTAATAGGTATGGATTCTTTTGTGTAGATATTTTTTCTTATATTTTTTGCTATGGGAATTGTTCACCAGTTACTGTTTTAAGTTGATTCTGTTATATTAAATCTTGGGATAGGTTAATTCTCCTTTTTTAAAAAAAATGTTAACTCTTTGGATCATTTCCTATAGGATCTGCAATAGTCTTTGTTTGTTTTTTTCTTAATTCCACTTACTCCCACAATCAAATATACTCACCTACTTTTATCTACATGCCTATTTGCTAAATTCCCTCCTATAAATTTCAAAATCTAGATTTGTATGCTTCTCACTTACCCAATCTGTTCCTGTAATTTTCTATTTTCTTTCCTTGCTCATACATCTCTTCCTCTGTATTATTTCAATCAGCATTGAAGTATGCTAAAGTATTTCCAAACTACATCAACATTCAGCTAACTCCTTACTCCCTACCACCCTTTTCAGTAAAACTTCCTGGGGACAGATTTTTATACCAGCTCTAACAATTTCTTTTTCTTTTCTTTTCTTTTTCTTTTCTTTTTTTGAGTTGAGTGGACTTTTATTTTTTTCTTTTCTATTGTTCAATTACAGTTGTCCCCATTTCCCCTCCAATTGTGTTCCCCTGCCCTACTCACCCCCACCTCCCACATTCATTGCCCCCACCCCCGTTGTCTTTGTCCATGGGTCCTTTTTGTTCCCTTCTTTCTTGAGCCAACTCTAGAAATGGTCTCACTCCATTTAGTTAAAGGTAATGAATTCTCAAGTGATACAGAAGCCACCTTTATAGAATTCTAACTTCCCATGATTTGGGGGGGAAACATTTTAATGGTCTTTCTGTTTCACTGGTGGCATTTTAAATCTGGTGGAATTTTTACCAGATTTACCTCATTGATTTTTTACCCCCATGATTTCATATATATTTTTGCATATTTGTTTTTTATATTAACTTTACTATCAATTTTTTAGCTCAGACATATCAACAAATATTTGTGGGCATTTAGTGTTTGCTTGGGGTTCATATTAAATTTATATCTCTTTCTCTTTCCGTACACACACACACACACACACACACACACACACACACATATGCTGGGACTTAACATAGCCAGGAAGTTAGTCAGTCTATCCAAGAAAAAAGGATATTTTCTATTTGTTTATGTTTACTTTAATGTCATTTTGGGGATTTCAAAAAACTTCCTTATGTTGTTTTGAATAGTTTTTATTACATTTATTTCTAGATATTTCAACTTTATTAAGGTAGTATATACAGCTTTTCCTCTTCCATTATAAATTCTAAATTGTTGCTTAAAAATAAAAGCTGTTAATTTTACTATTAATTTTATATTCTGCTAGTGCTATTTTTTGATGTATCATTAATTCTTGTAAGAATGTCAAATCATCAGCAAAATAATAGAAATAATTTTACTTTCTTTCTTTCTTTTTTTTTTTTTCAATTCTTAGGCCTTGGCTTTCTTGTCTAATTCCATTTGACTCCAATCTCCAACACCATGTTAACTGCTCATGGAAAAAGGGGGCATTCTTGCCTTACTTCTGGTTATTGTGGGGAGACCTTAACCACTATGTTACCAAAGTTCTTGGCACACAGTAGGTGATCACTATTTCACTTTGAGTAGGTAATCTGTGCAAATATGATTTGTTTGAGAGTTATATTGTTGCTGTTTCTCCTTTAAATTGTGAGTACTATAAAGTGCGCAGCAAACTTGCTGAGGCAATTATTTAAAGGTTTGTAAATGAGAACTGCATTTTTCAACATTTCACATTTTCTTTTATGGTGATAGTATTGTGAGCAGATTTTATATTATAAAAGTGTTCAGAATAGTTTCATATCAGAAAAAGAGAACACTGCAGAGACTATCTTTCACTACAAATGCTTTTCTATCTTTTAAAACCTAATGCTGATAATTAAACAAAACTATCACAGAAAATAAAGCTTTGTTATAAACGACAAATACATCAATATGTAATATACTGTATGTGCATTAACTCTTTCAAAATCCTTACAAATACAAACCTACATTTTCTTGCTTTGAAGCATATTGGTTGCCTTCACAAAACTTTGGATATAATTCTTTTTTTAATATAATCTTTATTATATTTTTCCATTACCATTTAGTCCCCTTATCCTCTCTTCCCTCCAGCAATCACCACACTGTTTCTATTTTATTTTATTCATTTTGATGCATATTTCCTGCATAGTTGGGTAAAGCAGGCGTGACAACACAAAGTTTCATAATGACTTTACAAAGCTATAAAGTCATGAGTTTTTGAGAAAATGCTCCGTGTCCTCCAGGGGAGAGGGCTGAGGTCTAAGTGAGAAGCCCCCTCCCAAGGGAGTTCCGACCCTCAGGAACACGAGCTCCCGGGTGCGCGCTCTGTTCACAGCCCTAGAGACTCTTTTCTGTTTGGCGGGGAAGCAGATGTATAGTGTCAAGGAGCATGTACGCAGTTAAGGGCCACACAGTCCTCTCACATGGTTCTTCTCAGCTCTCAGGAGCCGTGCCTTTTGAAAAACATGGGTGGATGAGAAATTCGAAGTGGGTTCCATGTGCTTCTGCTGAAATTGTGCAAGCTGGGATGAAGGTATGCAGGACAAATCAGGAAATATCTGTCATATCTACATTAAAATAAACAGACCCACTGATAGGCGTGTTGAGAAAGCAAGGGCACACTCCGAACCAAATAAAGATGAACCACCGGCGATTGATGGCGCAGAGCGGGGCCGGAAGGAGGGGGAACAAGGGGGGACACTTGGGACAACTGTAACAGCGTAAACAAATAATTAAAAAATAAAATTAAAAATATACAGAAAAAGAAGTCAGCATTATAACGATATCAGTGACAATAGCCGACTAGAGGTAGCATTTAAAATGACAAGTTTAACAATGAAGAAATGGCATGTTTTCTATTGAAGTAAGTATAGTTTAGTGACCTAAGGCCCAAATTGTACCTGACAAAAATTAAATGTCCTGAGGTCATGGAACTAACACTTTTTGCATCAGAAAAATTTGACATCTACTGACATAACTTCCAAGTGAAAACCACAGCCTTGTCTAAAAAGGCTGCGTATCACAATTGACAGTTTCTGAATAATCATAGAATCTGATTCACACATTCTAAAACTACAAATTAAGCATCCTCTGTAAATTATTTTAAAATGATAAATAACTTGAAAAATTTACTCAGAGAAGCACTTCATTTATAATCATTCTACCATGCTTTAGATATTTTGAAATTATTGACACATCTAACGTATTATTGACTTAAATGATAAAATACTGATGATTATCATTATTTATAATTTTAAAGGTATTTTCACTCACATTAGTTTATTTAGGAAATATTCTAAGCATGCCATCATGTGTTCTTCCCTGTGATGAGAGAAATGTAACCCAAAATTGTCTTTTTTCTGTGTTTGAGATCTCTGTAATTCTACTAATGTGTTTACTTAAGACTTTAAAATTATAAAATATGTCACATATTCAGAAGTGTGTATGTAGTTATATGTTCAGTTTAAGTAGTAATATTGGGAAAACATAGATGCATAATTCCCAACATAAGAAATGTTGGTACGTTTAAATAAAATTTTCAATTACAGTTGACATTCAACATTATGTTAGTATCAAGTATATAGCATCATGGTTAGACATTTATATAACTTACAAAGAGATTCCCCCAATAAATCTAGTACCCCCATGATACTACACATAGTTAATTACAATATTATTTACTACATTCCCTTTCTGTACTTTATATTTCCATGACTGTTTTGTAACTGCCAATTTTTACTTTTTAACCCATTATCTTTTTTACCCAGCTCCCAACCCCCTCCCATCTGGCAATCTCAGTTTGTTCTCTGTCTATATGAGTCTGTTTGTTTGTTTGTTTGTTTATTTATGTTTTTTGGATTCCACATATAAGTGAAATCATATGGTATTTGTCTTTCTCTGTCTGGCTTATTTCACTCAGCATAATACCCTATAGGTTCATTCATGTTGTCACAAGCAGTTAAGATTTCATTCTTTTTTATGGCTAATATTCCAAAATGCTGGTGCATTTAAAGATTCTCCATGTGTTCCCCAATTGTATTCCTTATCTCCCTGCCAGAAGTGACTGATAACAACAGGCAATGATACACGGCCAAAGAGTGTGCTCTGTGGGTGTTTCTAAGTGGCTTTGGCAAAAAGGTCCTGTGGTAAAATAAGGTTGGGAAATTAACGTGTAAGCCAGGTGTTAAGGCAGAGTTTGTTTCCTGCTGAAAGTCACAGAGCCCTCCTGTGCTGATGGACATTGAAATCTATAGGAAATTTTATTTTCTGTAAACTTACCATGAGTCATATTTTACAAAATACAAATCTAGGAATTTTATCAAACTTTTATGTGATTTATAATGAACTAAAAATCAGACAAATACAGTCAGTTCTTTATAAAACTTGAAGGTATGTTTAATGGAAACTGAACCTGTAAGGTGTATGATCAAGGTGGAAACTAAACTCAAAATCTCAGTGGTGTGAAAGAGCAAAGGTTTATTTCTCATTCGCACTAGATGTTCATCATGCTGGGCTCTGGCCTGGGCAGTCTTCCCTTTGAGCCAGTCGATATCTCTTGGAAGTTGCTGATGAAGCCTTTTGCTCACAATTCATCTGGCAGAACTTGTCAAATGACTTTACTCAGGAAGTATTTGGGGAACATAATTAAGGATTATTTTAGGCAACATATTAGTTTTCTAGGGCTTCTGTAAGAATTTACCACAAACAAGATTAAAACAGCAGAAATGTATTCTCTCAATTCTAGAGGGCAAAAGGTCTAAATAAAGGTTCAGCAAGCCTTCATTCCTGCTGAGGAACCTTGACGATAATTCTTCCTGGCCTCCACTAGCTTCTGGTGGTTCCACACAACTCAAATCTCTGGCGTTACCTAACATGGACTTCTGTTTTCCCTGTCCACATCTTCTAATCTTATAAATACACTTGTATTTGGATTAAAGTCCTTCTGGGATAATCCAGGATGATATCATTTTGAGGTACTTCACTTGATTGCATCAGCAAAGATGCTTCCCAAATAAAGTCATATTCACAGGTGTCCAGTGGACATTTCTTTTGGGTGGCCACTTTTCAAATCATTACAGGTATCAGCTTAAATGCATTGTACTTTGACATTGTTCTAGTATATTTAGATATTCCATTTAGAATTGTATGGGCATAATGCCAATTTTATTTTACATCTCTCTGTACTTTTTCTTTGAATTTTAATGATAGATCTTATATATACATATGTAAACAATGACCATTTTCTCTTATATTTCATAAGTGAATAGACAAAACTACTTTCTTCTGAACTTGCAGATGAGTTCTGTTTGCTTAACATGGCTGCCAACAATATTTGATACATTTTTTCAAAATAGTCTACATTCCTGTAGAGCAGCTTTGCTCAGATACCTAGACATAATTCCAAGTTGTATTTTATTTTCTGTTCCAAAGGGAAATAATTTCCGAAGTCTTTTTTTAAAGTAAAATAAAATTGTTACCAAGAACACTCCATTTTAACCCCCTTTGATTGATGGTAGTAGTGAAAATTCTGGCTTCAAATATTCTGCAGTCAAAAGTCCTGGCTGCCATGGTTGGTTCCATTAACCACACAACCTGAGGCTAATTTCTTAATTTCTTTTCTTATCTGTAATATTGCATAATAACTTTGTCAACTCTCAATTCAGAGCCCTTTAAGGTTTAGAACAGTGGTTAACATTCAATAGGTACTTACTAAATGCTCATTATAATTATGATTATATTTTAATATTTTATATTATATTTGTATTATATTATACTAAAGGAACCATTTCCTAAAATCAATAGAGTGTAAACTTAACATCTTAATAGTTCAGTTTTCTGTAAGAGTGAATTCAAAATGATTTTGTAAGGGGCCTCTGTCCCTGCAACGGTATTCACTTGACTTTCCTCTCAGAGGAGATGGGTTAGCCTTCTCTTCAGAATATAGCCTTGCTGGGTTCCTCAGTCCTCCATTCGTTATTCACATTACACAGTTAAGGCTTTGCGCTTATTTACTAACAGAGAAGAAGTATATTGTGAGAACTCACAAGTGAACATAGAATCAGACTCCCTGCTATATCCTATTTCTCAAAAGATTATGGAAGACTGGCTGACTTCACTTAGCACAACACTCTCCAGGTCCATCCATGTGTTGCAAACGGTAAGATTTCCTTTTTCGTTGCTGCTGTGTAGTATTCCATTGTATAAATGTACTACAGCTATTTTATCCACTCATCTACTGGTGGGTACTTGGTCTGTTTCCAAGTTTGGCTATTGTCAATAATGCTGATATGAACATAGGGGTATATATATATTCTTTTGAGTTGGTGTTCTGGGATTCTTAGGCTACAAGTATATTCCAGAATTAGGATCACTGGGTTCTGTTTTAAAGTTTTTGAGGGAACTCCATGCTGTTTTCCACAGAGGCTGCACCAGTCTGCATTTGTCAAATGTTGTTTTAATATCTATTAGATATTAAAAATTATCTACACAAAACATAAATTTCTTTGAAATAAAACAAACAAAACCTACATATTAATGTTTAGATTTTCTTTCATAAAATTTTATTTCTTCAGAGCATATAAATGTTTACCATACATCTAAAATTTTTTCTTTAGAAGTTTGCTTAGGGGGAAAAAAAACTCCCATGAAAAATGGTTATAATATATAGGGTAAGACAACCTATTGGGAAAATTACTTTTGTTCTGTGAGGTGTGCCTCTTCAATTAAGTTTTATAATGCAGAATTTAGGTTTATACCAGGCTAAAGATTAAAATTTCTATGTTAATAAAAATATTTTATAAAAATATAAGTATAGTGTTAAGTTTAATTTAGCATTTCATACAAAAATTCTAAATTAAGAAACTCAAGGAGATAGGCCTCATCAGAAGTAAAATTATACAAAGTAGCCATCATAATCTTTCCCCATAAATTATGGGCATATTTTAATTAAAAAAGACATGACAAGTAAATCATTAAAGAAGAAGGTAATTTCTTGTGTTAACATACATTTGTCAAAAGAAATGATCTCTCTTTTAGATCTTGCTCTTTGAGCACTCAGAAGTGACAAGCATTTGCTACATATGCTCAGCTAACAATGAGGCTGTCTCTCACAAAAGACAAATGAAAAGGATTGGATTAATTTAGTTATAAAGAGATTTACATTTTGCTGTTTCTTACAGTCTTTTGGAGATTGATGAATAAGAAATGAGATAAGAAAGCCCTTCAGAAGCCACTATAGCTGAATATGGTAGAAAAATTGCTCTTGTTGGAAGATGAATCAAGTTTCTGTCAGGTAAAGCCAAGGAAAATTCTCTTGTGTTATCAACTAATCTTACCAGAGAGGGAATATTATGCAAGATATATGACATTGCTTTCTTCCTCCCCCAGAGCCAGGTGGTTGTGCACTCTCCCAATCTAACAAGATTTCCATACCTTCTTTTCATTTATTTACCAGCTAAGCCATGAGTCTAAAATAAATATTGTCTGATCCTGTGCATCTGCTATGCTTCTTCTGGAAGGTTTTCACTATTAAAAATTAGTTATTAAATCTTTTATAATAGCAATAAAAGTCAATTTACTGAAGTTATTAGTTTTGCTTTATTTTTATTAAAAATATATACTGGTGAGCATAAGATAATCTAAATTCAAGGAATATAGATTTTGTTATTTTGCTTGCTTACAGTCTTCTCAGTACATGCTCCTCTGTCAACCAGAATCTTAATTTATTTTTCTTTAACTCAGTGTATATAATAGCAAAATTACAAAACTGTAATTGTGTATAATTTTAATGCTATATGGGGATTACACTAGTGTTTTGCCAAGCACAACATTTGCAATAAAAACTAACTTAGTGTGAAAACTCATTCCAAGAAAACATTTAAGTAGACTAGACTTAAGCATTCTCGAATGAAGACGCATAAGACAGAAAGTGCCCATTTCAATCAGCTAGGATATTTTTCAGCCCTTCTGAGGGCTATTTAATTCAGTACTTTGGGGTCCTGAAATAACACAGAAAACTTGGAAGGCCTTTGGATCCTTGTAATAGCTGATCCAATAGTGGTGCCTCGGGGGAGAAAAGAGGAGATACATGCATGATACAAGCACCTTTTACAGTCGAAACAGATAAAATTGATTACAATTAGGTCATGTTGTTTCTTGCTTAAAACCCCAGAACGGCACTCTGCTGCGCTTCAGACAGAACCCACGTCCCTACAGGGGTTTACACCAGCCACCGCCCTCTGTGAGGCTTCCCCTCAGTCCTCGTTGTAAAGCCCCCTTCCTCACACTCAGATGAAGTCTCACGGGGCGCTGATACGCTAAATCCCTGCCCATAGATCTTGCTCTTGCTGCTCTCCCTGCCCGGAATGTCCTGCCTTGAGATTCTTTTATTTTATTTTATTTTTAAAAAAATTTCATTGTTCAATTACAGTTGTCCCTATTTTTCCCCCATTACTCTTCCCTGCCCTACCTACCCCTCCCCACATTCAATCCTCCCTCCTGTTGTCTTTGTCCATGGGTGCTTTTTAATTTATTGATTTTAGAGAGAGAAAGGAAGGGAGAGAGAAAAAACCATCGATTAGTTGTTCCACTAATTTATGCATTCACTGGTTGATTCTTGTATGTGCCCTGACCAGGGATCAAACCCCACAAACTTGCCTTGAGTTTCTTGACCTGGCACTCTTTTGATATTGAGTTCTCAGTTTAAATTTTACCTCGTCAGCTATCCTTCTTTGATTATCGAATCTAAAATAGGTCTTCAATTCATCTCTGTCACATTGCTCTGTTTTTGTTTTTCAATGAACTATCTGATATCTTCATATGGTCATGCATTGCATAATGTTCAGTCAAAGTGGACTGCATAGACGTGGTCAGCCTGCGCATTGCAGCCGGGGAAAGGTCGCAGCTGGCCTCACACTGTGGCTCCTAACTTCACCGTTATCCGGACATCATGGTGCAACATTATGCTAGTTTTTTTTTGAAGTAAATTTAGTGTACCCTAAATGTGCAATGTCTAAAAAGACTACAGAAGTGCACCGTAATGTCCTACGCCTTCACGTTCACTGCCACCCACAGACACACCCACAGCAACTTCCAGTCCTGCTTCATTCATAGGAAGAGTCCTACACAGATGTACTGGTGTATGTCTTTTATACTTATTTTTAGTGCATTTTTCTGTTTAGACATGTAAGATATACAGATACTTACAATTGTGCTACAAGTTGTCCATGGTATTCAGTACAGCACCATGCTGTACCGTACAGGTTTGTAGCCCAGGAGCAACAGGCTGTGCCATGTTACCTAGGCTGTACCATCGAGGCTTGTGTAGGTGCATGATGTTCCCACAATAATGAAATTGCCTAATGATGTGTTTCTCAGAACGTATTCCTGTTGATGAGGAATGTAAGCAATGCCCATGTTTATTGCTCATCTATTATAGTGTGGCTTCTAATAGCAGAGCCCTCATTTATAATATTCATTGCCCTGCATACTTTTTGTGCTCACTAAATATCTGTTTAATGAGAAAATACAATCCCCATACTACCAGAGAGATGGCTGCCCTGATATCACAGGGTTTGCACACCAGAACTTCAATGTCTATTTTTAATAAATGTATTTAATGTATGAAATTGTTGAAATTTCTCAGTTATGGGTATAAAAATATATTCAAGTCTTTGTATATTGATGGACTTATGTTGTTTGGCTACTGTAAGTGGTGGTGGAATAGAATCATAATTTGCTGTCTCCTGATTAAAATTGAGTATATTTAGTATGATCTATATATTTCAGGTTCTGATACTCTTTTTTGAGTTTCTCCTACATGGTAGCTATTGGCCTAAGCAAGTCTATACATTTTCATTGTGCACATTAGTTAATATCCCCATTTCACAAATAAATAAAATCTCAGTCAAAAAAAATCAAATACATGTCTTCTGATTTCAGTGAGAAGGCCGCTTGTACCATATCATTCATTCTTTCTTAAAATTAAAGTACAGTAAACATTATATACTTCTTTTTTTGTATACCCTAAAGACAGTGAATGTGAAAATAGCTAAAATTTAAAAAATCATCAATATAAATTAAAATGCAAACTGATGTGCATACTTCCTAAAGTTAAAAATCAAGGTGATAGGATGATATTGAATAAAACATGATTAGATTTTAGGTAAATAGGAAATTCTGGTTTTCTATCAGAAGATAATAAGACAAAATTGTTCACTGGACATAGAATTGGAAGGATGGGAAAAGCAAAAACCAAACAAAAATGAAATCCAACCAAACAACATAGAAAAAAAAAAGACCTAGCTTTTACTTTTGGGTCTGAAATCAGAGTTGTGATGCTAGATGTATGATTATACTTATGTAGCTTGGTTTCCTCATTTATGAGATAAGGATCATCCAATTCTTCGTAATCTTTTAGTACTGCTAAAGGCAAAGTTTGAAGCAATGTGAAATTTGCTTTGATAAGGCAGAAGTATGATTCTATTAGAATGACAATTACAGAGAGGCAAGTTTAGTTATCACACTTGGAAGCCAATGGACCCCATTAGTTGAAGTCAGAGTTCACTCCTTGGAAATTCTAAGATTTACTTCTGTGTTTGGGGAAGAAGTTTGCAGTGACTACTGCAAGTGCATTTTTAATCGAGTTTCAATTTTGTTTTAGATATGTAAAGTCTTAGAATTAGGACTATTTTAATGCCAGTGTATTACTCCCTTTTTGCAGGTGCTTCATATGCACTTATTTAATACGAAGTGATTATTCAAAGTCTTACTATATACCAAAAAACTTTTTCTTTAAGCTGAAAAATATCTTTTTATATTTGTTCCTTCATACTTCCTCTATATTCAGTCTACTACAATATCTGAAATTTTTAAAATCCCCAAATAAATATTTATTAGAAAATGATTCCTTAATTAATGTCAAATAATTGGCACAAAATCAAGAGGGATATTTTACAGCGTTCTCCCCTGAGGCCATGTAATAGGTGGTGAAGGGAATAAAAAGGGACTGACTGTCAGATGATCAGTTTTCTGCTTATAACCATATCAGTAATAACAGTGCAACCTTGGAAATGATCTATCTCTGTAGAATTCTCTTAACCCCGTCTGCCAAAGAAAGGAGAACCCTTGATTTGATAATCCATATTGTCTCTTCTCTTCTCAGATAGAAGGGGCCTCCACAAGGTACTTGGTTGGTGAGTGTGCACGTGTGTCTATCTCTGTGCTTGCCTCTGGGTATGAGTATGTGTGTTTTGTGTGAGCGTTACCTTTATAGGCATAAGCAGACACAATAAAATTGCTGTTGTTGTCCTTGTTTCTATGTAAGCATTTATTACAATCGTATGGTAAGGGGTATGAGGGAAGGGGAAGACCATACTTCTGGAGACAGATGCAAATTTACCCTAAATCCCCGACGCTAAGGGCCAGCGCTGTATAGGTGCTTTCCCATGTCACACATATCACTGAACATCACAGAAACCCCAAGAGCAAGCTTTCCTGATTCCATTGAACAGCGAGGGAACTGAATTCTGGAGAGATAGAGTAACTTGACCAAGATCACATAATTAATTGGTACAGAACAAGTGAGGAGGGGAAGAAAAGGTGATCGATAAAAGAAACATCACAAAGAAGTCAAAGAGGTGATGAGGAAATAGAAGAAAACATGTCAGAGTGACTTCATCAAGCTAAAACCTGATTAGTTGGAAAAGTTAAATCCATCAAAAGGAAAGTGCCCCAGTGGTCTACAACTTTCTCAGTGCTCACTGCAAATCAAACAGTGCTGACATGTGCACACTAATGGAAACAAAATCTGGGTCAGAAAGATAAAAAATGATACTGAGCAATTTTTTCACTGATATGTCTCCTAAAGCAAGGGACATAAAGGAAAGAATAAACAAGTGGGACCTCATCAAAATAAGAAGCTTCTGCACGGCTAAAGAAAACATCAGCAAAATGAAAAGGGAGCCAACCATTTGGGAAAATATATTCGCTAATGTTACATCCGATAGAGGTTCGATCTCCAAGATATACAAAGAACTCACTCGACTTGACTCCAAGAAGACAAACGATCCAATCAAAAAATGGGCAAAGGACCTGGGTAGATGCTTTTCTAAGGAGGAGATACAGAGGGCCCAGAGGCATTTGAAAGGATGCTCTGCATCACTAGCCATCAGAGAAATGCAGATCAAAACCACCATGAGGTACCACCTCACACCGGTCAGAATGGCCATCATAAACAGATCCACAAACAACAGGTGCTGGCGAGGCTGTGGAGAAAAGGGAACCCTAGTCCACTGTTGGTGGGAATGCAGACTGGTGCAGCCACTATGGAAAGCAGTGTGGAATTTCCTCAGAAAGCTGAAAATGGAACTGCCTTTTGATCCAGCGATTCCCCTGCTGGGACTATACCCTGAGAACACCAAAACGCCAATACAAAAGAACCTATGCACCCCAATGTTCATAGCAGCACAATTTACAATAGCCAAGTGTTGGAAGCAACCTAAATGCCCATCAGTAGATGACTGGATCAAAAAATTATGGTACATATACACAATGGAATACTACGCAGCAGAAAGAAAAAAAGAAGTACTAAACTTTGCGACAGCATGGATGGAACTAGAGAGCATCATGCTAAGCGAAATAAGCCAGGGGGCGAAAGACAAATACCATATGATCTCACCTATAAGCGGAACCTAACCAACAATGCAAAGAAGCAAGGCAAATATGACCAGCAACACTGAAAGGAAAAGAAATCAACAGAGACAAGAGGGAAGGGGGGGGGCAGGGAAAGGGAAGGGAAGGGGAAAGTCAAGGAACATATAGCAAGGACTCATGGACAAAACCAAAGGGGAAGAGCTGAGGGAGGGAAGGTGGGAGGGGGCAAGGGAAAGAGGTGGGGGGAAGGCAGAGACAAATGTATTTAAAAAGTAAATAAATTAATTAAAAAAAAAAAAGAAAGAAAGAAAAATGATACTGATGTTTTGGCCTTGGCTCTGCACTGATTAATAGCATTCACTGATTCTTACTAACTTTGAATATGCCTGGGCACTGTTCTGTATTCTTAAATACTAACTCATTTAATCCTGGTAACAACCATCTGAGGTAGGAACTATCATCATCATCCCTACTTTGCATGTAAGGAAACTAATCACAGAGTTTGGGTAACTTGCTCATAGTTACACCGCCAATAAGTGATGGAGCTGGGTTGAGAATTCTGGCATTTCCTCTCTGGAAACGAACGCACTGTGCAACATGACTGACACTCGTCTCATGTGCCTGCTGAGCACTTAAAATGGGACAAGTCCAACATACAATGTGTTGTAAGTCTAAGTGTAAAATAAACACTGAATTTTAAAGACTTATTATAAAAAAGAATACTAAACTATTGGTTACACATGGAAACAGTCATGTTTTGTGTAAATTGGATTAAATATGATATATTTATAAGATGCATCTGTTTTGCTTTTTAGAAAATGTTGCAACTTAATTTAAAAATTTAAGTGACATCTGTAGCTTGCATTCCATTTCTTGGATAGCACTACTCCAGCGACTGACGTCTTTATCGCTGTGCAATCTTCCCTCCTTTCTTCCACGTGTAACAAGGTAGATCTGTGCTTCTGTTGTTTTAGTCCAATGAATGAACTTCCAGGTAGTCTTAGTAGAAGTAAGATGGGGTCCACTTTTAGCTACCAGATGTAGCCAGGCTCTCTTTGAGCTAGAGCTTGTTTAAAAATGGATTACTCTAGCAAAAGCTCCTTGATTGAGATACAAAGCCACTTCGTGGAGAGTTAATACATTTGCCTAATGAACTCAGGGCATTTTGGGAGGAAAGGGTCCAATGTCCCAATTTTAATACTACTGGAGTCTAAATTAGAGAACGAGCTGAGGTAAAACAAAATGAGAAAGATTATAGCCTGTTGTAGGGAGAGGAATATCATCTTGAAATTAAATAACCTTCAGAAACTGGGAAGACTAGACTCATAAAAAACTAAGATCTTCTGTAAGATTGGTTTGGGCACAGCTGTTGTTGAGGCTAAAGATGCTTTTAAGATACAGCCAACTTTGGGAGCCCCTGGGAGACAATGGATGAGAAAGTGATGGAGGGGAAACAGAGCTGTGTTTTCTGCGCATGTGAGGACCGCGGCAACATCAGCAGGAGCATGGAGGAGAAAGGCATCACTGAAGACACCAAGCGTTTGTCCTGCATGTGTCCCTCAGCAGCAATGTGAATGTTTGGCAGGACGAAGCAAGGGCAGTGGGGAACTGAACAGACTGGAGTGTTCTCTCTGTTCTACTGTTGGACTCAGTTCCGGAGGCTTCTGGTTATTTTTACAGGGGAGGCCGCCGCTCCTGTAGTAATCACCACCTATTTACCCTGTTGGCGAGGGAGGGATCCCAAAGCCTACAAGTACAAGATGGCTGAACACCAACCACCTGACATTGGACAGACTGGATACATAGCAGCTTTCTAGTCACGTAGACTCTCAACGCAGGGGAGAACACTGCACCTCACGCGGAGCAGCATCGGGATTGCTCTCAGGAAGAGAGGGAACAAGTAGCAGGTGTGAGAGGCAGGTTTTATAATAACAACAGAATGAGGCCCCTTCATCACCTGCAGGAGGATGCAATTGTCTTGTTTGAATAATTTCTACCGCTGGCAGGAATGTGAAACCTATTAAGTTGAGGACCAAGTAGGGTGCAGCTGGTCCGACTGAAAGAGAACTGACGTTTCCCCCTGGGTGGGCCGCGTTTCTGGCCAGAGCTGCAGAACCCACAGTTAGGTTTTGGGGCCCTGTGAGACTCAAAGACTGCAGGGCAGCACCTGGAAATTTCGGCTTTATCATAGAGCTGGGACATTGTAGACTTCTGCGGTTGGCCAGGTGAGTACCTGAGCAATGACTGGGAAGATGTATGAGTTGTGACTGTGTTTATACCCTTGAAGGTAAATATGTGGGGAAGACTGTGTGATATTCTACACTATGATGCCATTTTTCATTTTGCTCTAGAGTATGTGAAAGAGCTTCAGAAACTTGATGTGCTAAACAGTTGTATTTTTGTGGAGAAACGTGTTGAAATGCCACTCTGGATATTTTTCCATTGAAATTGTTAAAGCTTGAAATGGCATTCCAGAAATTCACTTTAAAATAAAAATAAATTCAGATGTTGTATAAAGAAATACATTCTCTCTAATGAAGGTTATTATTTGAGTCGAGTACAATATTTGAATGCATTTGCTGAGCGTATCTTCCTCATTTGTTAGGGAACACTTGGTTCCCCAAACAAAAACTCACTCACATGAGTATATAAAATGGGTAATTTTATTGGAAGGAAACAAGAGTTTTTTAATAAAAGTGATGAGTTAGCAGTAGAATGAAGCCCAACAAGGAATGGAACTGGAAACTAATAAGTACAAACTTCTGATAAAGTGACAATTTAGCAGAAACTTTAAGAAAGTGAAAAAGAATTAAGCTTTATTCTCTAATTGTTTACTTCCTTGATATTTTATGCTTTCCCTTTTAAACAATGGGCCTTAGGGTTATTTATTTAATCATTTGAATCTAAAAAAAAATGTCTGTTTTAGTGCAGAGTTGAAGCTTCATGAGCGCAGGAATCAGGAATTACGGAAGCTCTGCTATCTAGCTTGGGGCCAGGCAGAGGTTAAGGCCATCAGAAGTTGTTTGCTGTTTTTATTATTCAATATTTGGCATTTCTTATAGGTTCTGATTTAATGGCTTTATGTTTTATTTTATAAGAAATAAGAGATAGCATGTTGCGTTGTTAGGAAATAGGCTAACAGGTTCTAATAGAAACCTAAAAATTCAGGATCTATGTTCATTTCCAGGAAGGCAGGTGGTTCAGTACAGGGAGGACATTCTGAGATGCTCTCTGCCAGGTGGTTTTGCCGTTCTCATGATACTGCCTCTACTTCTGGGTGTAAGGTGGCTCACTATTCACATTGTCATGGCTTCTCAGCTAGTGGCAAAGGGAAAAGGAAGTTCCAATGTAATAGCCTTACTTTTAAGGAGATGACCTGTAAGTCACATACATCACTTTTCTTCAGTCTCTTTAGCCCAAACTTAGTCATGTGGTGACATCCACTGCACAGAGGGCTGGGAAATGTGTCCTCTTGGGGTTGTGTTGTTGTGGGGATAAAACATAGAAGGGACACTGATAGATTATATAAACATATGATATATACACATACATGAATATATAAAATATAGCTATTGTTTGTGTTAAACTGTAGTCTAAGCTATTCTAACACACACACACACACACACACACACTGTTCAGCATATGGAGATGGAATTATTATTATTTTTTATTCACTTCCCTATAGGTAGATCTTTTACCATGACTTATGTTTTTCAAAAGTTCCCAGGTCATTTTTAAGCATTCAATCTGATATATTTTCATGAAATAGCAATTGAAAGGAATTTATAGGGTAACTGATAGTAGAGAAGGGAAAGAAAGAGAAGATCCAAAGACAATTAGATCAAATGTAGGAAATTTGGGCACCTCTTTGTATACTATAATGCAGTGTTAAAAACATTGCCAGCTTATGCTTATGAAGTGTTTACTCTTATCAAACAAAGTGCTAGGTGTAACAGTGAGTAAGGTATAAGAGGTGGGGTCTCTTTGGAACACAGAGTTTGTTTTGGGTTCTGCTGACTTCACAGAAGAGTAGTCAAAGCAGGTATTTTTATTGCTATTTTACAGGTGAAAAAAATTGACACATTATTGGCAAGTGAGCAAGTTTAGGATCCAGTCCTCCAAAATCTTACTACTGGGTTCTCCCCTTTATGGGACACTGCCACAGAGAAGGCTCTAAATGAGTAGCATCGCTTATATGTACCCATTCGACTACAGGTTTACCTCCATCCAATGAAACTGAGCGACTATCAGTAAGAATTCTTTTGGTGATATATATTGGGTTGAAAGTTCGAAGAATAAATTTGCCAGAAATTTGAGCTTCTCTGCAGAAAAAGGCTTACCGTACTCTGTTTGTGCCCACCAAATATGACTCCTCAAATATCCCTTCTTTTGGGGCAACTGTTTTAATCTTGATAAAATAATATGAATGGAACTGCAAGTGACAGCAGTTGGAGCTTCATGCTGTGACATTTACGATGTTTACTGTCACTAAGGCTCAAACACCAGGGCCATAATTCCTGCTAGGTTAGGTGATGGCCCCCGGGGAACAGATGCACTTGGCTAAGCCCTGAAAGATCTCTTTCTCTCTAACTATTTGAGAATTCATTTCATAGTTAAAGGTCACTTCTGAGATAAGAAAGTTTTGGAGAAACTGAGGAAATAATACTGATGTTATGTTTTATTTAATACTGGTATGAACTTATTGGTATATTTACTGGCTTATCTAGCTTGGTACATGGTCTTGGTCTAATGCCATCCACAAGATCTTGGTAAAATCATGTTGCTTTTGTTTAGATTTGTCTTTACTAAAACATGTCAGCTAATGAAGAAAACATGGACAATGGGGGGGATTGACTGTGGGAGTGGGGGATAGGGCAGGGGAGAGCAATGGGGGAAAAGGCGGGACAGCTGTAACTGAACAATGATAAACAAATAAAAAACACATTTTATTGGAATTGTTGAGTAATATCCCTTACTATTTGTATGGACTATATCCTTTCATATGCTTCTTATTGATTTCTATCTTAAGCTTCTCTCACATTTTTTTTCCAATGGCTGTTTAAGCAGGTATTGTTATCCTGGTTTTACAAATAAAGTAAGTGAACATCCAAGAGGCTGAAACACTACAAATAAGTGACACAACTATAAGAGTGGAGAAAATAAGAGACAAGCAGTGGGTCTGTTTCTCCAATCAATAATTTATACTCTCCAAAATATATAAAGAACTCACATGACTCCACACCAGGAAGACAAACCATTCAATTAGAAAATGGGCAAAGGACCTGAACAGACACTTCTCCAAAGAGGACATACAGAGGGCCCACAGACAGATGAAAGGCTGCTTAGCATCACTAGCCTCAGGGATATGCAAATTAAAACCACAATGAGATACCACTTCACACCAGTCAGAACAGTCATCCTAAACAAATCAACAAACAAGAAGTGCTGGTAAGGTTGTGGAGAAATGGGAACCCTAGTACACTGTTGGCAGAAATGTAGACTGATGCAGCCACTGTGGAAAACAATATGGAATTTTCTCAAAAAACTAAAAATGGTACTGCCTTTTGACCCAGCGATTCCACTGCTGGGAAAGAATCCAGAAACACCAATTCAAAAGGACCTATGCACTCCAATATTTATGGCAGTGCAATTTACAATAGCCAAGTGCTAGAAACAGCCTAAGTGTCCATCAGTAAATGAGTGGATAAAAGAACTATGGTACATTTACACAGCAGAATACTATGCAGCAGAAAGAAAGAAGGAGCTCCTACCCTTCACAACAGCATGGATGGAACTGGAGAGCATTAAGCTAAGTGAAAAAGTCCAGGTAGTGAAAGACAAATACCATATGGTCTCACCTATAAGTGGAACCTAATCAACAAAACAAACAGGTGAGCAAAATAGAACCAGAGACATGAAAATAAAGAACAATCTGACAGTAACCAGAGGGGAGGGGAAAGGGGAGTAACAAGGTAAAGAAGGGAAGGGTCATCAAGGAACATGTATAAAGGACTCATGGACAAAGACAACTGGGGAGAGGATTGAATGTGGGAGGTGGAGTGGGTAGGGCAGGGGGAGAGTAATGGGGGGAAAATGGGGACAACTGTAATTGAACAACAATCAATCAATCAATAAAATAATTTCTACTCTAGTAAGATCAGGTGTCTAGCATCTTGAACCCTTCCCCTCCCCTTCTAACTCCTGCTGCTGGATGGCAGTGTAGTGTGGGTGTCTGAAAATTCAACTTGCTAAGAAACATACTAGGTATGCACTAGCATAGTACCAAGCACATTAAAGGAATAATTAATTTTCAGACACCCTACAAATTAAATGTACTTATTCCCATTTTACAGGTAAAGAAAAGTGAGGCTTGGAGAAGTGAAATAACTGACCCAAAGCATTAAAATTTTGATAAGTAATACTTAACAATTATAAAGCCAATGAAAGAATTGGATAGCTGTTAATCATCAATGGTTCAGAGTACAAAAAGGACTTCTAAATACATTATGTTTTATTGGACAATGTGCCTGAATTGGTTTTTCTTTTATTTTACCAAAGTAGAAAGAAAATGCCTCATTAACTACCAGAAAAGCATGTAAGCACAAAGTAATAAACTAGCCAATTTTGGACAAACACTGAACATTTAAGATATTACATTTTCAGAGCCAGTGGGAGAGATGTTTTTGTAAATGCCAGAAAGTCAAATGTGAATATAAGCCAAATAATTGTAAAAACTGTAGGGTTGGAGGTATGAGAGGGGGGAAAGCACTCTTAAAACAGTGACTAGTCCTAGAACCAAATGCTTTAGAACTTGGATGAGTATGCAATTAAAGAAAAAATTATTACTTAACATAGTAGCTATTTAAATATTATAAATAATTTTTAAACAGAGGTTATTAAACATTAATTTATTCCTAGATTTAAAGTAGGTTTACTTCAGAATTAAACATGATGCATTGTAAAATTTCAGAAACATAGAACCCTGGTTTCAATAGGGATTACAGAACTTGTCTTGAGAATATAAGCATTATTCAAAGTATTCACTGTTTCTCCATTTAATACCATTCTTATGTTAATGAAAGTGAATTTTTTTTACAAATAGCATTTTACAAGAAATTTATTATTGTAAAAAGTAAAGTTACATAATTAAATGTTTATAGAAACTCAAGATTTGCAGCTACATAGTATAATATTTTGGAAGAAAGTTTCTATTTATATTGTTTTTTGTAGCACTAATTTGTCGCACATTTCAGTTTTTAGGGAATCTAGATTCACCCTTGTGGCATTTTAGTTGTCTTGGTTTAATTTCTTTGGGGATAGAGTATGTTGGCTTAAAATATATTCTTTAATTACAAAAAGAGAAAATAACCTACCACTTAATTAAGTGTGGTTGCTGCCCTAGAAATCTTCACTGGGAAATTGACTCTTAGATTCCGAGTTGAGGTTTGGTTTAGAAAAGGATAATGTATTTACAATATATATTAGACACACACAATTAAGGAACATAATACATGACTGCGTGTCTGGGGAAACATAGTCTGTTTTTTTCCATTCAGAGGTGTCTTTATGGAGCCCACTGTGTTTTCAGTGTGCCTAGTCTCTTAAACAGTTTCCAGCAGGCCCATCGTCTGTGCCTTTGTCATTCTCTGATTTCCCTTCTTCTGAGTAACTTCCTCTTACGACCCTTAGCATGCTTTACATGGTATTGTTCTTTTTTGTGAACCGACATCGGTTTCTCTACAAGACATGATTTGTCCTTATCTATCCCAATGTATATTAACACCATTTCTTGTAAATCTTAGACCCTCAATGAATGGGTATTGAAATAACAAAAAGGCAAAAGATTTGTTGAGTGGTTTATGTCATTCAGAGTAAGCAGAATGGGGCCCTAGTCTCTACTCAGTTCCTGTTGACTGGTGGCAACTCCCTGCTTTTCTCTGGACTAGACTTACCTCACTTATGGGACTAGCTCCCTCCTAAGGCCCTTTTTTGGCCCTGACTTCCTGTGAATTTATGAGACAGAGTCAGAATAATAAAAGTGCAGTGAAGGGGAATTGTTATTTATTATTACAGGTGTTCTTGTACCCTTATTAAAAAAAAATCTTGCCCCTTGTTGGATTTCAAACAAATTCCATCTTGCTGAGATGGTAACCATCACAACATAGGAAAATTTCGCCGATTTATTTATTGCTTACTTTTATGTTACTTTAAGAATCTCTCTGATTATAAAAGAAGCATGGCCATACAGACATGCTTTACCATTCTGTGCTGGTCGTGGTTTATTGATTGTAGTGCTATCGGCTGGAAATGTTACAGGGCCCGGGGCACTCGCCCGCACGCCTATAACCTCTCCCTCTTCTAAACCAGCATTCCAACCGAACCAACCTTCGTGGTTCTCATTACGATCACAAAACACCCTTCAGCGATAACCATTAAGAAACCCTGAAGAAAAGAAAAAAGAGTTTATTGTTTACAGGTCCTGGGGTAAGACCTGTAAGAGTAAGACAGGTGGCACATGTCAAGGAGGTTGGAAGTAACAGGGGAGCACATGCATGTGGGCCTGGTGCTCTGTTTTTGTTAGAGTCCAGGGTGAGGGCCTAGTCCGTCAGAGGCTCACTCACTCTTTGCTAGTGAATTTAAAAGAGTGAGAATGCAAAGCATGGGAAGAAAAAAAAATTACCCCCAATGGTCAGTTACAGAAATAAATCAAGATCTGAAATAAAGGAGCCTCAGTGAGCTGATGGGGCCTGGCTCCTTATCTAGTCACGTGGCTGACAATGCGTTTTTTTCAAGACAGCCTCTTTGGAATGGGTGCCTCTTTGAAGTGGATGCCTTAGAAATCAAAGCTTAAGTCAGACACTTGTTTTACAAAAATAAAAGACAACTGTCAGGGCTTATGATACAATTACTAATGTGTTTGTCATGATGCTGGTGTAAACAAACCTACTGTACTGCCAGTCGTATAAAAGTGTCACACATAAATTACAGTCGTGAGCTGTACCATCTAGGATTGGGTAAGTACACTCTATGATGCTCACACAAGGAAAAATGGTCTAACAACGCATTTCTTATAACATACCCTGGTTATTAAGTGGCTCATGACTGTAGTCTCTCATGAGAGCTTCTGAGTTCTTTGGACTTCTTTGGCCAACACCAGCCCACCACCATTGCTGAACATTTCTCCTCTGTATTTGCATCAGTGATGGCCCAAGCTCTTGGTTACTACTGGTTTCTGACTCCTCCCACAGCCCCTAGTTACCGTAGATATGGTCTGTCCTGCTAAAAAGAATGCTTGTGTACTGTAACACATATTAGGTAATACTGGAAGTCAGGAGGTAGTACAACTGATATACCCTTCTTGGGGGTTTACATCTCCCAGCACTGTTCTTGCCAAAGAATCCCCAGCATTGCTTTCTTTTGCTCTCTGATCTTCTGGCTCTATTACAATTTATTCTTGATGTGGCATGGGATTTAAAAGCCCTCTAATCTATTCTTGGGCATGGACTTTTTTACCTCTAGACCACTTTGGAAATTGTTGGTTGTTGTGTACTCTGGAACTTCTGTTTTAAATTCCTGTTGCATATATCTCTATCTATAGCCGCACATATCTATAACCATTTTAAACCATATTGCAGAATAAGATGGTAAATTAGTACATTTTATTTAACTCCAGAAACATGTAAAGCCTGTTTTTCTTCCCATTTTAGGATTGCTTGTATTTTTAAAATACAGGATGATTTAATTTGAACAGACAGATTTTAATTTATTTGGGAACATGTTATTGCTCTGAAAATAAATGGAGATACCTTACATGGCTCCATGAGTTATGAAAACATGGCACAGTATTGTGGAGTTGTTATAAAAGGATGTATCACATCCTTCAGAGTGTTCATACTTCTTGACCTGTTGGGTCAGAATAAATGCCGTATTAATCATGAACTGACTTCCTAAATATTTACCATGTGATGGTTTTTGCACATTTTTCTTCCTGCTGGAATATACTTCTCCTGGAATCTGTGGCTTCGGTTCATCACTCTTGGTGTCTGAAGGAACAAATGCTGCAAAACACCATCTGAAACAGCATATGAACCTTGTACAGGATCTGAAAGATAAGTCAGAGCAGCAGAAAGACTTTACTTGATTTAAAGTTTCTTTATTCACTTATTAAAGAATATTTTTTTAAAAAGATAAAATCATGACTCTCATACAGATATAAAACAAGCATGTATCATATCAAATAATGTATTTGACTCATTAATTAAGGCAAAAACCAGTGATCTAAAAGATAATGCAAAGAGCCCCGCATTTATAGTCAGATAAGGAATTCTGAAATAAACTTACAAATAGATGCAAACTGGCAAAATCCTTGAATTCTTATATAAGGCCATAATGAATTACATTTCAACAGAGATAATTTGAATATACATAGGTAGGAATTGTTTACAGTAGTTTATGATAAGTTAACCTCTATCTGTACAGACTAGTATAATAGCCTAGTCAGAGACAAACATCATTCATCTTTGATGAATAAGCTAACCAGGAAAAGCACTAAATTTCAAAGCCTTTGAACAATTTTTCCTTAGGAAAGCATATCTTAGATTCTTTTAAGCAGCACTTTATGTATTGGATGGGAATGCTAAGTGCTTCCTCTCCTGCGTGTGCACTGGTAATCAAGGCTGTATGGCAACTTACCCTCTGGAGCGGATCTCTCGCGCTGGTTCTTTTGCTTGCCCTGTGTATGTGCCACTGAGTGCTGCTGGTCTTCTTGTGGAGGCCCCAGGAAAGTAGGGGTTCGTGGAGACCAATGACTCTTGATTTATATGTGTCACCTAAACTAATTCCTGGTTCACATTATGTGCTTAGTTAATGTCCAGTGAAGGCTCGAATGGCTTGAGAGACAATTATTCTAAGGTCACTTGGTTAACTCGCAAGGATCATTTCTTTCTCCCTCCCTAGAAAAATTTAGTTATTTAAATGTACCAACTAAATAAAGGACTTCATAATATATTGTACTTATTTCCAGGACAAGTAAGTGTTCAGTTCATTTTTTATTTTCATAAACATCTTTGCTTCAGAAAACACTATTTGCAGACAATTGTGCGTACTTCCAGTTATTTGCCACATTTCTTCTAGGTTCAAAGTATTCTTTGTCCTAACCTTGAAGCATTTGGCACTTAAGCTCCAAAGGAGAGGCCCTGATAATAAGAGGATATGTTTTGTGCACTCTTGGTGCTGCCAGTAATGTTTTCAAAGTAAAATTAATTTTGAAAGGGTATACGTCTTTGACCATGACACTATTATTAAAATCCCTTTTGGCACAATATCCAGCTTTCTTTAGTAGTGTTTTTTTCTTTTTTATTGTGTTTTTTGGGGTTACACTGGTTAACAAAACTACACCGGCTTAAGGTGCACAATTCCACAACACATCATCTGTTCTCTGTATTGTGTGTTCATCACCCCAAGTCAAGTCTCTGTCCATCAGCATTTATCACTCCCCCCAGCAATAACTACACTGTTGTCCATGTCCATGAGTTTTTCTTTGTTTTTCTTTTTTGTTCATTCCCTCCCCCTGACAGCTGTCAGCCTGCTCTCTATGTATGAGTTTGTCTCTATTTAGCTTGTTGATGTTTTTATTTTTAAAAAGCTATATTTTATGTTATGTTGGTACTTTTTCCTCAAAATTAATATTTAATCCAAAACAAAGTATATTGGAAAATAAAGTAGAAATGCATTAACATTACATAAACCTGAAGTTAGTAGGGTCTTACACTTTCATTTAGCATGTTGGAACAGGGCACATTTCTTTTTCTTTTCTGGAAACAATAAAAAATATGAGAAAGGATTATACTGAGGACAAATAGATTAGAACACTACAATATTTGGAACCAACTGTAAAATAATAATTAAAAATAATATTCATTTTCATAGAATAGACTTAATATCTTTGGAATTGGCACTTGTATTATTTTTAGATATAATTTTTGCTTAAGAAATGTTATGGTTTTGAAAGGAAGGAAACTATCAAAATTGTTTCTTAGAGTTCCCTTAAAAGTATTGAAACTCTCTCCTTCTTTCTCATTGTTAGTTTAAGAATAGTAACACTTGCTCCTAAGATGCCATAGTAAGAACATTTAGTTGTAAATGGTTAAGTCCTTTTAATAATGAAGTCAGGTTGTCAGGGGCATTTCACTGTACTTCTTTGAATTAATTTGACTTTTTCACTCTCCAGGCGGATTTATTCCCTTTCGGGGAACAGTAGCACCTGCAATCCAAATGTGCTTCTTCCAGAGAAAAATTGCTGGCCAGTTCACCTCAGGTCAGTTTATTATCTCTTGACAGTCTATCATGTGTAAGACCTCAGTTTTGATTATAGGAGTACAAAAATGAATAGCACTTTCAGACCAGTGGGAGAAATAAACAAAAATATAATTTCTTGTTCAAGGATATACGATGAGAAGGAGTCATTTAAAATTCCAATGAATTCAAAGAATCTTCTTGGAGTGTATGGACTCCTGGGCTAACAGTTGAATAATAAGCAAGTAAACATGGTAGAAAGGCATCTGTGTGTACAATATGTGTGTGTACTTTCTATTTTTTTCTGATTACAAAAGTTGAATGGTGAGTAAGGTGTGGTAAGGAGATGTGGTTGGTGAGAAGGAAGTGATGTGCTGCTGGCAAAAATTAAGAGCCTCTCCTATGTATTCTGAGTAAACCAAATTAATTCAGTTTAATTTAGAGCAGGTTTCTTGGAAATGCACAATATTTCCAAGGATAATAAGAAAAGAATGTGAGTGAAAAGGTTTAGCAGAGTCAACACAGAAATATATATTAAAAATTTGGTATTGGGGAAGTTGTTAGGAATTTGTTTGGTGTTTTTGAATTATGTTTTATGCAGAAAGAAATGGGCAAGATGTGAGGCTGGAAACGTACTCAGGACCTAATATGCGCAATGTGTGTTTGTGCACGTGCGTAATTTTAAATTTTAACCTTTTATTTTAGTATAGTTTTACTTTTACAGAACTATTGTGAAGAGTATAGAGTCCCCTTATATACCACATTGAATTTCCCTTATTACTAACATTAGTATAGTATATTCATTACAACTCTTGACCAAGTTGGTAAATCATTATTAACTAAAGTCCATACTTTGCTCATTATTCAGATATCCTTGGCTTCTACTTAATGTCCTTTTCTGTTTCAGAATCCAACTCAAGATACAAAACTAGAACTTAGTTGTCATGCCTCCTTAGGCTCCCTTTGGCTGTGAGCATTTCTCAGACTTGCTTTGCTTTTGATGACTTTGACAGTTTTGAGAAGTATTAGCGAGGTGTTTTGTAAAATGTCTCTCAATTGGAATTTATTGTTGTTTTCTAAGGATTAGTTGGGGCAATGTATTTTTTCTGAAGAATATCAAATTGTCTTTCTTATACCAAGAGTGCATTCTACCAATATAACTTATCACTGCTGATGTTAGCTTTGATCACCTGACTTGATGTAGTGTCTGTCTAGTTTCTCCACTGCATATTCCCCCTTCATCATTCTCCCGTTTAATGCTGCACTTTCTAATAGGAAGTCACTGTGCGCAGCTCGCACACAGGAAGTCAGGGCTGTGCTCCACTTCATGGAGGGAGGGGTATCTATGGTAAAATGTTTGGAGCACTTCCATGTGGGATATTTGTCAATTCACTCCCATTTATTTATATAAGCGTTTATTCTAATCTTTATGAATGTTTAGATATTTGCTCTTTAAGATTGGGTTATACAATCCAGTACTGCCTTATTTATTTTGTTCAAATTATTTTAGTTTTGGCCATTAGGAGCACCTTCAATTGTCTCCACTGTCCTTTAGAAATACCCCTAGCATTGTGATTCTATTTATTTTTGACCACTTTTTTTTCTGGCACTACAGATACTCCAGATTTATCTTGTGCACTTTCCTCCCCAAACCTAGAATTGGCTATTTCTCCAAAAAGCCCCGATTCCTTTTATTGGATAAATTAGAAACCAAGACCTGGGCACTAGGTGTGCTCATTGCTACTGGCCCTCTCAGCTGACAGAAAAAGAAAATAGATGAATGCATATTAGCCTCTGTCCTCATGTCCATAAATATTTCTATATGTAACCATCTATATCTGTATTAAACTAAACCTGGGTTCATACTGATTCTCCAGTTATAAGCTATGTAGATCTTTCTAGCCTCCAATCCTTACTTATCTATAAACTTCCACTCCAAAACTGAGAAATCGGGTCCCACCATCTACATGCACTTTCTTAATTATGCAGTTCCAGTATACATGTTGTTAACTCATAACTAGGTGGGGTGGGGGGAATTCAGTCTGATAATTCTTTTTTTTTATTTCTTTACTTTCAGACAGAGAAGAAGGGAGAGAAAAAGAGAGAGAGAAAGAAACATCAATGTGTGGTTGCCTCTCTTCTGCCCCCTACTGGGGACCCAGCCTACAACCCAGGCATGTGCCCTGACTGGGAATCAAACCAGCAACACTTTGGTTAGCAGGCTGGCACTCAATCCACTGAGCCACACCAGCCAGGGCTCAGTCTAATAATTCTAACATCTATGTGTCATATCTGAGTCTGGTTCTGATTCTTTCTCAGTACCTTCATAATTTGTTTTTTACTTGTCTTTTGACAAGTATATATATACTATTTCATACATATATACATACACATTCAATTATGTGTGTGTGTGTGTGTGTGTGTGTGTGTGTGTGTGTGTGTTGAATGCTAGACATGCTATTGGGTAATAGGAGCTGGGATAAGTAGGCCTCAAACTTAAGAATTTACATTAATATGGCCCTGGCTGGTGTGGCTGAGTGGACTGAGTGCCGGCCTGCAAACCAAAGGGTTGCTGATTCAATTCCCAGTCAGGACACATGCCTGGGTTGCAGGCCAGGTCCCCAGTAGGGGGTGCACAAGAGATAACCACACATGGATGTTTCTCTCCCTCTCTTTCTCCCTCCCTTCCCCTCTCTCAAAAAATAAATCAATAAAATATTTTACAAAAAGAATTTATGTTAATACAGTTAGGAGCTGGGCTGTGTTTAATGCTTGCTGTAGTATAGATGCAAGAGGCTTTACTCCTCTGTCGTCTATGTTTTCTGTTCTCTCCTGACTTTGGTCTTCTCTAAGTCCTCCTCATCAGAGAGATCCTGTATCTCGTAGTTCTTTCAGCTACAATCCACCGTTGTCTTATCTGGACCGTGTTGGTGTAGTTGCATGTTATGGGGAAAGGGGAGCATTCTGTAACCTCCCCCCAGTAACTGAAACAGGGAAGTTAGATGCAGTAAGAGTGGAAGGAATGAAATGCCCTTTCCCCACATTTCTGAGACCAAGACTGGTAAAGTCTTTCTCCTTGAACGTAAGCCTTTGCATGTAAAAGGCTCTGCGTACACTTTAAAATAAAGACTGTTCCCCTCCCTCTGCCAGAACCAAGAAGGGACCTTCCTGTATTGTCACTGTGAGAACCTGGTCAAGTTGCTGAACCCATGTCCCCACGAAAGTGTGGGGACCTTCCCATACCACGGTTTTAATTTCTCATTCTCATGCTGGAACACACTCAGCCTCAGGCAAGTGGTTCAAATTGCAGATTAAATTGGATACCAGTTCATGGCTCCACTGGCTTTTATTCCAGGTGATCGCATTTCTGCTGTGACTCTGGATTCCCCTGTCTCTCCAGAATTTTGGGGTAGTGTTTGGTCTTCACACAGTTTTCTGACGGCTTTAAGTAAAGTTGTTGACTTAGAGTTTATCCAGCCTTTTCTTATTTGTACAATTGGAAGTAATGATTACTGCTATGTTTATATCGGCGCTAAAACTGAACATCTTCAAACATACTTGAAATTTTTTCCTTATTCAAATTCAGTCGGACTTGGAGCCCCACTCCACTGATACGGGGGGATCTTTATCACAGCTTACATCTCTCCGAGTGGGATAAAATAAACCAAGGCTCACACAGTGTGAAACATTGAGGAGCACTCTCATGGGTGGGCGTCGCTCCCACAGGCTTCCTGTTGCGGAGCCCGGTCTCCTGTTCAACTGTACGAGGGGGAGAGCCCTTCTGCTGCTTCTGTTTAACTTAGGGCAAAAATCTTAGGGAGGCGGGTAGTCTGTGGACCCCAGGGTCTGCCTTCTCTTTCAGATGCGTTGCTTTCCCTCCTAGGCGTTGTTGGAGCTGGGAAACTGGGTCTGGGTTGCAGATAACTGCTGACCACGTGGTACAGAAACCACTGTCTTTTCCTCCTTTCTGCGCATCTCATTCAAACTGCCTTTCCTAGCCATCCTTTTTCCTCGCTTTTCCTCTGCCTTTTCTCTTAGGATGTATACTTCATTATGGTTTCTGTATTACATGTTTAAATATCTCTTTCATAATAGTAGTATCTTTAAGAAAATGAAAGCCAGAAAGAGAAGAGTCTTCCTGAAGAAAATCTAACTTTTCCCTGGGCTGTATATTTAAATTCAACAGATTCGATATTTTCTCAACATAATATGCACAATGCTAGTAGCTCTGTGTGCACATGTGTGAGCGTGTATTGAAAATACGTGTATACAGGAGGAGAAGCTATGAAAATGAGAAAAATATTGGGAAATACTTACATTGGACAATCGGCATGGGTGTTTGTTCCCCCTTACACTAATGTCTTTAATCTAACTACTAAAAGTGGGACTGTTCTTTATTTTTATATTTCAGCACACAGAGACTTCTAATAATTGCACTTGTAATATAGTCTTAGAATTCAAATTCCCATTCAGTTTGGCATATGGATTAAAATTCCTCAATTTCAATGTTCTCCCCTCATAATTTCTACAGTTGTGCTAAGTAATAAATTTTTAAAGCTTTATCTTACTGCTATAGTATTTAAAGTAGACCAAGACACATTTAAAAAAAAAAGTATTCTGGTTAAGAGTATAATATAAAAGAGATTTATTTGTAATCTATGAAGCTTATAAAATCCTTTACTTCTGGAACATAGACAAATTAACTGGGAAAGAGAGTATCAAAACCCCCCACAAAGTGCAACACAGTGGTGGTTGCTGATGCTGGGAAATGAACCCCAGCCTTCTGCTTCACAATAATTCTTTGTTTGCAAATAATTCCCATGACACGTGTACTTGATATATGAGTGTGTAAGTTTGGTAAAGAACATGTTTGTATCTGAGTATGTGTGCACACATACAATTTAAAAGCAAAATTTGTTTAACCATTACAATGTGCTTGGTGCATTTTTAGTGCATTGCATATATTTACATGTTTTTAAAACTGTCCTAACAATATCGCTACTATTATCATTCCATTTTTACATATTGGACACCTTAAGAAAGTAACTTGATGGAGGTTATATAGAAATAAACAACTCGACCCTAGTTAAATTTAGTTAATTTCGTGTAACTTCTCTATGTGGCTTGCCATACTGGGCTTACTGTATTATTTTATGAATATATGTGTATCAGTGCAAAACAAATATAGTAGTTTATGTCTTCAATCCATGAGTGTTTTTTATAATGAGGTAGTGAATTTAAGAAAGAATGACAGAAGACTGTTTTACTTCCTTTCCTAAATACTTTTCTATACTCTATTTCACTTTTAGTTTCTTAAAGATAAGAAATAATGATGCTGAAATAAGGCATTTATATAATATTAATATTCAGTTTAATTAATATATCATATATTTCTAACAATACATTGTCTATAATTTCTCACAATATATTGCAATGAACATTATATACTATTAGTTATTGAGAAAAAACACACAGGGACAAAAGGATTTACTCGATAACCTGGTGGACTGATTTGAGTAACACATTATCACGCTTCATTCACCTGTACAACCTCTAGATGCCTTCCCATTGTTTTTGTTTGTTCATCATTCAAATTGCATCAAAAAGCTAAACTCCAAGTAGTCAACAATTCACAATGGATGTAATGTGAGAAGGGGCCATATTTCTTAATTCCAGGATGTCAGCGTGTCTTCGGCGATAAATGGTATTTTGAATACGTTCACCGTTAACTTTGCCTCCAACACACAGATTGAGTTTGCTATCAGTTATATTGATAGGTTGTCCTCACATGGTTGAAGACCAAGGCTGCGGGGATGATTGAAGTCTGGAGGTGGAGGCGACAACTGCAGTCCCTGAAGGTGTTAGAAGTCTGCAGAGTTTGGGAGGCCTGGTGCTGCCATTTATATTTCTCCTCCCTGGAACTCTTCCTTCACAACAGATTTTGAACTAAAAATAAGGAAAATCTTCCATACTCTGTTAGAAGTTTAGTTTTTCAAAGAAATCTTGCCACCTCCCTGAAAAAAAAAGTCTAATTAATTTTACACTCTTTCCTCCTTTTATTATTTCAACAATCTGGCCACATTTTAAAAAATATTTATTTATTTTTAGAGAGAGGGGAAGGGAGGGTGAAAGGGAGAGAAACATCAATGTGCGAGAGATACATCGATCGGTTTCCTCTCGCATGTCCCCATCCAGTGACCTGGCCCGCAATCCAGACATGTGCCCTGCCTGGGAATCAAAAGGGCAACCCCTTGCTTTGTGGGATGACTCCCAACCAACTGAGCCACGCTGGTCAGGGCTGGCCACATTTTTCTTTTAAAATAGGAACATTAAGATCAATGTTCCCTTTCATTTTCACAATTACCTTGTTTTCTCTCTTTCTACCAATCCTTTTGAAACTTTGAGTTCTTGGTGACAATGTTCCTTAACTATGTACTACGACTTAATTCTTGATTTCTAGTGGCCATTTAGTAAAAACTCAAGGCTAGTCAATCGATGAATATGTATGTGTGTGTACATGTATTTTGTGTAAGGCACAAACGTCGGAGATTTTCTGTTGGTAAATTATATAAGCCACTGAGCTACAGATAAGAAATGCTTATCTTTATTTTTGCCAGAGACAAGTTCAGATGCTTTTCAATGGGTCTATATTTTCTCACTGGAAGTGTATATCCAATACCTGCAGAATATTTTTCAAATATATGTTCTTTGTCAATCTTTCACATAATTTGTACTGAAGAAGACTCTCTAAAGTATGGAATTATACATACTTTTTCAGAAAAAGGGTCGACCTAGATTAAAACTGCATCTGAGAACCTATCAGCTTATATGCAAAAATCATTTAATTAGAAAATATCCATATTATCAGGGATGTATTTTGATGACATGTGGTTAATATGTGGTTATAACATAATCAGACTCCATAGTTTTTGCCTCTGTACCCAGAATTTTTGCAGTTGGAGAATAATACTACCAGCAGAGGAGTTAGATGAAAAAGCATGCTAATGAAATACACACTGCCTTGGGGTTTAAGTGGATAATTTCTAGATTAATTTGGACATTTTAAAAGTTCCTTGTAATTTTTTGAATTCTAGAATAATATCTTTTTTCACTTACGGTTTACATTCAGTATTATTTTGTATGTTTCAGGTGTACAGCATAGCGCTTAGACAATCATATATTTTACAAAGTATTCCCCCGATATTTCCAGTACCCATCTGGCACTATGCATAGTTATTGCAATATTATTGACTATATTCCCTATGCTGTACTTTATATCCCCAGACTATTTTGTGATTACCAATAGAATAATATATTTTGAAATAAGAGAAAGAAATCTCACAACAGTTTTCTGAGAAGGCTACATATGAGCTTTGGACAGATTTCCTGGGGAAAATATTTTTAGAGACAGAAGATTATATTACCATCAAGAGGAAATGACAGAATCTAAGTTGGAAAGAATCCTGGAAGTTGCCTGGATAACTTTAAATCAATTTAGAAATTACCTTTGTTACCTGCCTGATCACATAGTTACTCTTTGGACACATACAAGAAGAATGTTTTGACCTCTCATAGAATGATTCCAATTGTTACAGAGCTGAAACTTACCTTTCAGTAATTTCATTAGACAAAAATTTCACTTTTAAGCTCTGTTCTTCCTTTTGAATTTAACAGAGTAAGTCTCATTCCTCATTGACCTCAGGTCTCTTACTGGGGCTAGCCAGCCTGTTCACATTATTTTTTCTTTTCTGTCCTGAATAAACTCAGATAAAGGGATACTAAAAAGACTAATAGTTTCTGCTATTCAGAGTTCTGTTTCTCGCATGTTCTCCTTAGTCCCCTCTCTCCCTTATTTCCTCTCTTCTCTCAATTCTCTGAGTTGCTATGTCTTATTCTGTAAGTTCCTTTTTCTGCTGAAATTAGCTTGAATTGGATGTTGTTTGGAGCCAATGAACTCTATAGCAGAAGAGATAGCATGTGCAAAAAATATGTGAAAATTTATACACATTTTACATCTCATTCTTTAATTTATTGATTTTTATCTTTTAAAAATTGTTTTGGATTTTTTTACATTGCCACTTGAGAGAAACAGCACTTTCCTCTAAACATTCAGCTGCCCCATGCGCACCATTGTTACTCTTAGGAATAAAGATACCATCATTCAATGAGCACAGTCATGCCTCTATAGGAAGAGGCATGAGAAAGATGCAAAATTAGATTTTAACAAGTAGAGAAGGTGGATTTGATTTAAGTCCTATTTTGGTTGAGATACATGATTTAATTATTAATAAAAAGTAATGTTTTGAATTTTGTAGTTAAAACATGAGCCTGATTTTGTTTTATGTTTTCCTTAACTAGAAAACACATTACTGTTTAAACTGAGTGCTATTTAAAATACTCATCAGTAAAACTCCTTAAGTAATTCATTCCGGCAATGTACTTGACAGCTAACTTAGATCAACATCAGCTACAGTATTTATTATTATTACCAGATCATCCCAGCTTTAGAAATACCACACGCTGGTGTACACCTGAGGAAGGATGGTCTTCATTCCTGTACGTCAACAATGTTAATCCAATAACCTTTTTAGTTTTCACTAAGACATATAAGAAATGCCTCAGCCTGCCTGGCGGGCACGTTCAACCTGGCACGCCTGACTGAGCTCAGCTGGGTTCCGATGGAATGACTCAAAGCAGGATTTTTTTTTCAAAAGGGGGTAAATGAAGATTTTGTTAGAAACAACATGATCATGAACATTTGGACACTGCTGAGTATAGACAATTCTTTTTATCAGTGTTGCTCTATTTCCCAAAGAAAGGGCACGTGAAGCACCTATCAGTGAATATTTTACTCATCCAGAAGGAGTTATGAACAGCTTTGTCATTATGGCTCTTTTTTTTTTTCCTTAACAAGTTTCCTCACTTTAATGAAGCAAGTATAATTGTCCAGGCAAATGTAGTTATCCATACCCTCAATTTCCTCTTCTAATTTTAACATTGATACAGTATATATAGCAAAGACTTTTATTGTAATCGTATGTGTTTTCTTTTCTCAGTGGGCAAATAAACATATGCAATTTACTTTATTTTTTTGCTAAATGTTTGTAACAGGCCCAAAAGAAGGGAGATGTTGTTCCAGGTAGATATGTTTGTTTGCATATACATATGTGTATATAAAATAAATCTGAGATAGGTGATATGCCAAAAGATATAGCAAAATTTTACAAATTAATGTGGCTGTTCAAAGGGTACCCAGATCTCTGTATTATTCTTCTAACTTTTCTGAAAGTTTGAAACTATTTAAAATAAACAGTTAAAAATAGAACAGTGTGTTTCAGATGTGTGCCAAAAAGAAGCATTAATTCTCATAATTAAAAAATCCTCCTGAATTCAAGAGTTTAAAAACAACTCTTTAAAGAAGGCACATTTGGGAATTGTGTTAATTGTGGCCCTTTGTCTCTTAACATTTCAATTTTTATTTCCTAGGAACAAGGCTATTCTCTTAGGTAAACACGGTACACAGTTACCCAGTGCAAATCATTGAACATTGATACTTTATTCTAGGAATCCCATTCTAATATTGGCCCCATAATGCTCTTTATGGCACTGCTTTTTTACCTTGAGGATGGGGTTTAGGACACATATTGCATTTAGTTGTCATGTCTCTTTAGTATCCTTCAATCGGGAGAAGTTTCTCAGTCTTTTTTTTGTCTTTTATGACATTCATGTATTTGAAGAATCCAGGCCAGTTTATAGAATGTTTCTCAGTTTGGGTTTGTCTGATGTTTTCATGTGATTTGATTCGACTTATCTATTTCAGACTAAAAAATAACAAGAGTGATGAGTCCTTTTCAGGATATCAGATCTGGTTGAATGCTATCTAATACTTGGATTTATTTTTATTGTTTTCTATTGTGGTACATACATCTCCCCCCCCAGTGGCACTTTAAAAAGTAAACATGAGAGGTAAGGCAGCTAGAACTGAATTTTCTTTCTTCCTTCCTTTTTTCCTTCCTTCCTTTTTTCCTTCCTTCTTTCCTTTTTTCCTTCCTTCCTTTTTGCCTTCCTCCCTCCCTCCCTCCCTTTCTTTCTTCCTATATTATAATTTTATTTTATTTTTAACTTTTTTGTTATGCAATTACAGATGTCTCAGCCCCCACCCAACTTTGCCCGCCTCCACCCCGCCCCCGCCCCCTCACCCCTAGCCCTCACCACAGCACTGTTGTCTGTGTCCATGGGTTATGCACACATGTTTTTTGGCTAATTCCTTCACCTTGCCTTGTAAAAGTATTCTCAATGGAAAAGGCATTTTCAGCTTAGATCCTAATTGGTGAATCACTTTCCTGCAGAGAATATTGAAACAGCTCAGTTGCATGCCTTTTTCCTGGCAGTGATACAATATTATCAAATGATGTGAAAAAGCCTTACCATTGATGCAGCTGACCAGCCTGTTCTGAGCAGAGAGAGATCGTAAAGAGTGGTTCATACAGTGTCCGGGCTGGGCCATCAGAACGATGCACCTTTCCTGCAGCAGAAAGGAATCAGCAGCAGTCATGCTTGTGAGGAATAAACATACTGATGGTTAAAATCTGAACAAAGAAAAGAAGATACAATTTTAATTTGACCTCCACTGCCTTGACTGAGACTGGGTGCTTCCGACTTGTGGTATTTTCTAATCTGGCATGTGAATGTAAACTGAATCAGGATAGCTTGGACCTAGAACTCTAACACGGCACAACCTGGAGCTCTAACGCTCGCTCCAGTTTAGCTCAAGCTCAAACTCCAATTCAGTCTAACTCACATTCCCTTGTATTCTCAACTCTTTTTTCTCTTCTGATTAAGATTGCAAGTGAATCCACACTTCTTGATCTCTCTCTCTCTTCAGAGTTCTGAATAACTTAATGAAGTTCTTTCCTAACTCTTTCTACTTACCTCCTTTGTGCCTCAGTGTCTCCTTTGCTGAATTTTACCATCATTGTTACCTCCCACCAAGTCCACCATTAGCTACTTTTTTTCTACTATGGGTGGAAAATGGACTTGGTTAATTCCCTCATGAGTTGATAATTGAAAATACATTATCAGAAAATATTCTGCTCAACATTTATAGTTTGTGGTAAATAGTTCTGTGATGTGCCAATCCTTTATGTTATCGTCCTAAAAATCTCTAGATAAAGAATGTACTGGAATTAGATAGATAGAGATCTGAAATGATATGGGTTTTCTAATGCTTACAATATACACAATAGGGTCAACAGACCTCGTTACATAATATCCTATTTTCTGTTAAGCCACATATTGCAGTTAATATGCGGGCATTGAAACAACAACAATAATGACTCATCTCTGTGGTTCAAGTGCTTAAAATAAAGTAGGAAGAAATAAGAATTATCAAACACTTACAATACCAAGATAGCTAAGTGACATTATGCTTCTATACCATTAGGCTGTCAAGGCTTATTGGGGTTAAGATATTACACTTTACTATTACTCTTAATATTTATCCTTCCCAATATAACACTATCAAAGAGGCTTTAGAATAAGACACAGAAATAGAGTAATTAAAAATGTAAGAGACTTTACAAGAAATGGAAGATTATGATAACTTGAAATCAATTTCAAAAGAAAGTTGGCAGTATTTATGACTGTTGGGTTATTTATTATTGAAGTAAGTGCTGCAATATAGATTTTAGGGCACAGGCTATAGCCAAAGGTTCAGGTGACTTGGACAAGAGTGAAGCTGTGGCCCACAGTATCATCTTTACTTAAATGCCAGCACTTGGGAAGAAAAAGTCTTATGACACTCTTCCTCACTTCTAATGGCTTTGACATTTAATGTCGATGACTGTGGAGGGAACAGGGTAGGGGGGGTACTTTGCCCCTTACTGACATCATACATGGCTCTGATGATTGGGCCTTAGGCTTGCAATAGGAAAATTGGTTCTTTATGTGTTGCTACTATGTGGATGGCCTTGGTGAAGGCATTGAAGAACACCAAAAATCTGTCCTTAAATTTCCTCATCCATAACATAAGGAAGGTGGACCAGGAACACAAGCTCTGCGAGGAAATGTCTCAATGAGCGCTCTGCAAAAGCGATTGCATGTGTCCTCTTCCTTACATTCTCTTGTTTAGAAACTGACCCTTGTGGAGTGAAAGTGGAAGAGTGATTTTCCTACTAAAGGGTCATCATTTCAGTTGCCTGATTTCTTGAATTTAGTTCTTTTGTCAGAAATTCTGCCATACTCATGCACTCCAAAAAAAAAAAAAAAAAAATGCAATTCCAGCAACCTATAAACTGAAAATGAAGCCATTGCTCCTAAAGACATTTTCTATTTAATTCTACAATTCTGATGCAATTTTCTTCCTTTCATCTATTATATTCCACAAAGCTAATATGTTTAAAAAGTTTCACTGCCTGAAAATATTAAGTGATATTTATGTCAGCCTGAACACTTTCCTGCCACCTGGGGGAGGTAATTATGCACATCAAGTCAATGGTGACAGTGACAAGACTTGGGCACATTTCAAATGCTGCATCAAAGACACATGCCAGTTGCATATGAAGCCATATGTTTCATACTGGACTATTCAGTCAGGAAGAAATAGTTATACGTAGTGTGGATTTGCTTTCTGATCCTATAATGGAAGCCTAAAGATTTACTGAGGTGAGAAGTGTGGCCCACCCAGAAAGGGCAAGGAGAGTACATGAAGAGAGAAAGAGAAAATAGGGTAAATGGTTAAGAAATGCAGTTGGGTGACTTTGAAGCAGAATTGGTGACCTTAGAACTTCACTCCTTGTTCCCATTCCTTGGTATCACTACCCATTCTTATCATGATTTCTCTCCCTTTCTCTACTTGAATTCCTTGAAATTAACAAAGGCATCCTAGCCTGAAGGTTCATCAAAAATTTTAATATTTAAAAATATAGCATATGTTATGATCATTGCAGTAGTGTCCTAGGGTGGCTGCAACAAAACACTATAATTGTATTAAAAATAAAAATATAGTTTTTGTTTTAATAGATTTGTTTTAAACTTCGAAATTTAGACTGAGCAATTTTGTAGACTCACTCATTTGGTGTGAAACAGCATAGAAATCATTGCATTTCTCATCTGGTTGTGAGGCCTGGTATTTTATATGACATCTCAATTTGAAATCAATATACTATTGATGCTGTGTAATGTAATGGTTTGTAGAGATCCTAAACTGAAAGGTTAAATGTAAATCTGTTGACAATGACAATGAACTGAAGTCACTATTTATTGAGGTAATCAAAGCAATATAAAGACAATTCACCCTTTTAAACAAATTCTCAATATTGTGGTTCATAGTATGTTTTCCAGTAATATAATTTCAAGTGGTCAAGGCAGTGTTGAAGATGCTTCTAAATGAAATGAGTCTGTTCTGTTTGTCTTCCAAATGACTTTCCCTCCCACAGCCAGTCCGTGGTGATTTCGAGGTATCTTCTGTTGGCAGCAAACCAATGAGCCCATGAACGCCTCGGCACTGAACACACAGCACGGGTGCATGCTTGGTCTGGCAGAGCACTCATGAGACTGATACTAGCTAGCACTACTTTTTTTTTTTTTAATTTCTGCAGCAGTTTTTCATCCAAGAAACTGGGAAAAGATAAGGGTTTCAATGACTATACTAAAAATGTGAGTGCTGCTGTTTGTGCTCTTATGCAAAATCCAGGGACTTTCTCTAATTTATTATTATTATTTTACATTTAATTTATATCTAACTGCTAATAAGGTTTCTCTCTGGTTAAAAGGTAGATGGATTTACTTTTTCTTCATTAATTCCTAGGCTACCTTATACCTATATTTAAAAAAAAACTAAAAGAAAACAAGAAAACAAAAGTACTGAATTGAACTTTGTAATTTTAGGATTTGCCCTAAGCCCTAATCCATTTCTCATTTTGAAGGTCATAGTTCATTTGTTTGACATTTCTTCACGATTGGTTTATGTTTTCATTTGTTCCACATAAAATTCATAATATTTTCAATTCTGTAGAAGATACACAGTTTCACATTATTTCTATACGAACCTCAATCTTTTTATCTTTACAACAGGAATCACATTCTCATTATAATGTAGTTGTTTGAGGATAAAACAGAAAGATGTACAGAAAGTGTCCCAATGTCTGCAAACTAATAGTTGACTTAAGCAAACATGTTTAAATACCTATACTTTTCTAGGCACTGTGAAGATAAAAATATATTGCTAATTGTTTTATTGTTTGGAACACAATTTATATGTAGCCCACCTATTTGAAAAGATGTTAAAACAAGTTAAAAACAATACTAGTGTATCGCTCTATAACAGTAACCATTTATAATTACACAAATGATTCAGTTCAGCCATTTAATGGAACCAAAAGCTAGGAAGCAAGAAAGATTAATTTCTTCTCCCTAGTTTTCCAGTTTATTAAAACTGGCATTCACAATTGCTCCCTGATTCATCAAAGCAGATCTGTTCAAAATGCTTTTAGTTCTTTTCCCAAAATTTATAACCCACATTATACTCTAATATATTTTGTGAGAATTTAAAAATTGACTGTATAATCAAAGGTCTCAATTCTAACTCTGTCTCTTGCTTACTGTCATTCATACTTAATATTTTCTTCTGCCATGTCAGATTACCCGCAAATTCAAAAACATCAAATCTGAAAGAGACTTAAAAATGTGTTAAAGGGGTAGTAACCCAGGCCCAGGAGAGGTTAAATGACTAATACAAGGTTATATTCTTAGGGATGGCAATGTCATGTCAAGAATCTGTATTTCTTAAGTTGAGGCCCATTTATTTTCTCCTATTTTTTCAATAGTTGTATCCTTTTCAAATATGAAGAACAGTTTAATAGTTCTATTAAAAATCATCTAATATCATATTACTTCATGCAAATTATAGACGGTCCACTTATATTTTTTTGTTAACACACAAAAAATTCATTTGGCCCCTAGTTAACGCTGAGATCAGAGCACAAACAGTCTGGCAGATAGTGAACACTCTCCCTGGGGCTGTGCTGGCAGCAGAGTTCTCTCGTCCACGCACAGGACAAACCAGGGAGGCCTTCTGTGAATGTCCTTACCTCACCATGAGAATGGTCCCCAGGTCTTTGGGACATCCCTACACAGATACTCGCTTCTCTCCTGGTGTCCACTCATTCATGGGGCACATAAACAAGGGTCGGGGACAGCAAATTCCATGAGGAGAGAAACTCAACTTTTACCCTTTCATGCCACCAGAGTCTGATGGTTAGAAGAGCTTTATCATTATTTTTAGAATGAATAAGAGAATGTTTAGAATTGCTGTCTCACCAGGCTTCTCAATGCCTGAAACTCAGAACAACCCTGCTTCATTCATAACAGCTGAATAATAACCCTTCTTCAATAATAATAATACATTATAATTCATTAATGATAGAACTGGGGCCCTGGTTAAGATGGAGGTATAGGCTGACATGCTTTGCGTCCTTGTGCAACCATAGGAGGAATTATAACCAGATCTCAAAAGAAACAAAACCCAGAACCATCAGAAAATTGAGCTGTATGGAAGTCCAACAACCAAGGATTTAAAGAAACCACGTTAATCCAGACAGGTAGGAGGGGCGGAGTCACGAAGACAGACAGAAACACAGTGTGGTGTGGAGAGGCATGGCAGAGGTGGAATGGATGGCACCACATTCATGTGTGGTGGATAAAAATCAGGAGGGATAATTTGGGGGAGAGCAATCCCAGCCCCAGGCCAGGTCATACAGCCCGGGATTCCAGGACCTGGAAGATAAATCCCCATTACCTCTGGCTGTAAAAACCAGGAAGGTTCGGGGTAGTGGAAGAGACGGCCAGATTTTTGCCCCTTGAAAGGCCTGCATGGACTTAGAATGTATGCAAACCCACTCACTGTGGGTGTCACCAACAGGGCACCAGCTGGGAGGGCACCAGCTGGAAGGGCACCAGATGCATATGGGAAGTAGATGAAGTGACTGGAAATGGGATGAATGCCAGGCAAACCTCCAGAAGCCAGGCAGCAGTATTGTCCCCTCTCTGAGTCCTCCTCACACACAGAACCACAAAGTGGTGAAGTGGCTGTCCCTGCCTCCCTGTCCTGGTGAATATCTAAGGTTCTGCCCTCTACAACTTAACATATGTGCTAAGTCAGGGAGTCAAAGCAGCTCTACATAATTCAGAGAAACAAAGATAGGGAGGTTTTCAAATTGAGGAGACAAAGATATATGGAGCAAATGAAAGAACAGAACAAAATCCCAGAAAAAAGAACTAAACAAAACAGAGATAGCCACCTCTTTGATGCAGAGTTCAAAACTCTAGTGATCAGGATACTCAGGAAATTCATTGAGTATGGCGAAAACATATAGGAAGAAATGAAGGTCACGCTAAGTGAAATAAAAATCCATAAGGAACCAACAGTGAAGGGAAGGAAGCCAGTATTCAAATCAATGATTTTGAACATAAGGAAGAAATCAACATTCAACCAGAACACAAAGAAGAAACATGAATTCAAAAAAATGAGAAGAGGCTTAAGAATCCCTGGGACATTTCTAAAAGTGCCAAAATCTGAATCATAAGGGTGCCAGAAGAAGAGGAAGAACAAGAAATTGGAAATTTATATGAAAAAATAATGAAAGAAAACTTCCCTGATTCGGTTAAGGAAATAAACATATAAGTCCAGGAAGCACAAAACAAGTTGGGCACAAAGAGGATCATACCAAGATAAAATAATTAAAATGCCAAAGTTTAAAGATAAAGAGAATCTTAAGGTAGCAAGAGAAAAGCAGAGAGTTACCTTCAAAGGAGATCCCATAAGACTATCAGCTGATTTCTCAAAAAAAACTTTGCAGGCAAGAAGGGACTGGCAAGAAGTATTTAAAGTGATGAAAAGCAAGGATCTACAACCTAGATTACTCTATCAGAAAAGCTATCTTTTAGAAGGGAAGGGCAGATAAAGTGTTTCCCAGACAAGGTAAAGGAGTTCATCATCACCAAGACATTATTTCATGAAGTGTTAAAGGGACTTATTTAAGAAAAAGATCAAGACTATGAACAATAAAAAGGCAACAAATTCAAAACTATTAACAACTGAATCTAAAAAAAAGACCAAACAAAGCAAACAGTAACAGAATCATAGGTATGGAGGTCATTTGGATGGTTATCAGCTGGGAGGGGGAAGGAGGAGAATAGGGGAAAAGATACAGGGATTAAGAAGTATAATTCATAAAACAAAATAGGGAAATGTTAAGAATAGTATAAGAAATGGAGAAGCCAAAGAACTTACACACATGACCCACGGACATGAACTAAGGTGAGGTATTGCTGGAGGAAAGAGGGTTACTGGGTAGAGGGGGCAAAAGGGGAAAAATTTGGATAACTGTAATAGCATAATCAGTAAAATATGCTTACAAAAAAGTACTGGACCATTGTCTTTAGAAGGGAACTGTGAAAATGATGAGTTGTATCAGAGGAAGGTATGTAAGCACACTAGGACTCAATAGCAATTATATTCACTGTACTATCTGAGGCTCACAAATACAGAGAAGATCCTAAGATACTTGGACAGGGGAAAAGCACATCACAGTGTAGGACTGTTGAAGGAGGAAGTAGTTTTAACATAATCTGTTATCTCATTCAAGTCTAAGTTGAAGAACACTAAATCAACAGAAACTACCTACCAAATGGTAGCTCATCCTTTGGGGGCTCCCATGAAAGAAAGAAATTGTATCTTATCTAATTCATTGGACAAATCAATTTAAAAGAGGCAGTTATTTAAATGATGAAGATGAGTGTATGAAGATATGCTAAGAAGAAACTCTTAAGAAACAAAGCAGCTGACAATGAAGCAAGCAGAGAGAGTAGGTTTCTATTTTGGAATTTAGGCATATTAGTAGTTGACAGTTAATAAGTTTTCCCCTTTTACAGTACCCAAATATATTTTGTCAAGTAGCTATTAAGTACAGTAATCATTTGTTGCATGCTAACTGTAGGTTGGGTAGTTAACTAAACACTGTCTGAAATATCATAGATTTCGCATAACCATCCATTGTGATATGTATTGTCATTCCCATTGAAAAGATGAGGAGAATGAGACTTGTTGAGATAAAGTAACTTGCCCAATGAAAGTCATAGAGGAACATACCAAGTTAGGATTTTATTTACTTATTTATTTATTATTTATTTACATATTTTTAAAAATGTAAGTTTAATTTTTAAAAAATATTTAATCCTCATCTGAGAATATGTCCATTGATTTTTAGAGAGAGAGAAAGAAAGGGGGAGAGAGAGAGAAATGTCAAATATGAGAGAGAAACATCAAGCAGTTGTTTCTTTTAGGTGCCATGACAGGAAATCAGGCCCACAACCTAGGTATGGGCCTGGACCAGGAATTGGACCTGCAACCTTTTGGTGTATGGGATAGTGTTCCAACCACACTAGCCAGGTCGTAGTAAAGGCTTTAATGTATGAGTTTGAGCCATATGAAACCATTGATATTTATCCACTTTTGATTTATGGAAAAAATAAACAGTCTTTATTTCACATGATAGTGCCCTACAAATATGACTCTGACATTCACGACTGTAATTGCCGTCTTATATGCCCTCATTTGGAGGAAAATAGAATGGGATTTCAGAATCACCAGAAAGAGTCTCAAGTTCATTTTAATTTTTCTGAATCTTCCATGTTTCTCACTTCCCATTTCTCCTGGAGAATGTGATCTAGATGCCAATAAGATTTTGGAAACTACTGGAAAATTCTTATTCTAAAAGTCCTCTTTATTTCTGTGATCTCTGAAGTAGTTTTTCACAAGATGCCTAATGTCTGAAATGTAACATTTTATATATTTTTAATGGGTAAAAACTGAAATTATGGGAAACTCTGTTTGTAAAAGTTTGTGAAATGCTATTTTTTCCAAAGCTTTTCCTTAGTCGTAACTTCCATTATTAAGAACTTGAATTTGAATAACTTCATCAGAAAACCACTAAAATTTGTTTCTGATTCTTAATTATAGTAATTAACTGAGTCACTATGACTTGTCAGTTTCAAGGTGATCTAGATTTTAAAAAAATTTTTACTTATATAATTTTGTCTCTAAAATTATACTCCCACTAGGTTTTGCTTTCCTTGCAAAATTTTCCAAAAGCTGCGTGCTTCTTAATTTTATCCTTACAACCAGCAACCCTTAAAATTGATGTATTTTACAAACTGTCCCATTGTGCACTGTGCATAACTTATGCATAAAAGTAAATTGTAAGACGTTAAAAAAAAGGATAGTTTAATTCTTTAAAACAGATTGATGAGACTAGACTTTAAAGAGCTCATCCTTGCTGGCAAAAACATAGGGAAAAAGTGGATGGAGCTGTAGAAAATATAATTTTATGTTGGAAATAAATGACTCCACTAGGTGGTACTGTTGATTTATCTACCTGTATGGTTTAGACACACATTTTTTTTCTTCCTGAAAACCGTAAGAGTCTGTGCGTTTTTTACTTTATTATTTTTTTAAAATCTAATGAAAATTTCTGCATAGGAAAGAGCTGATTTGGGCAATTCTAAACTTGAAAAATGGGTGCTTCTTGCCATTAGAAACCTTATAAATAAGCCTCTACAAAATAGGTTAGTTCTTTTGACATATAAACAAGAAGGTTGATGACATATGTAACTTCCATCTGGATTTAATCCATTTAGGAGCAAACTGTTTTTAATCTCATCTATCACTATTCGGGGATTGTTTTATATAGGACTTATATTATTGAAATATCCTGCTCCTTGTCATTTGCTTTCTTTGGTAATCAGAGAGTCTGGCGTGCCCAGGGAATTCAGATTTTCAATGTCTTTACAGCCCATGCATGTTGAAGAGAGTCAGTCCCATGGGCCCAAATGTCCCTGTACATTCTTTCTGGATATTCCAAGAATGCAAGGCATTATTGACAACCCGGGCCATTGCTCAGGGTTGTGTTTGCAGGCAGCAGCAACCTTGAGGGATGCGGTGATGTCTCTCTCTGGAAAAAGAGTAGGCTTGCATTTATTTTTCACAAGGGTGATGATGTCCCCATGCGCAGTGTTCTTCTTCTGTTACACAAGCATCTATCATGTCTCCTTGGTATTGCTCCCGAGGGACGTGGGGGACCTGAGGTATTGACGCAAACAAATGTGTAGTTCTGACTACTGCTTTTCCAATGAGTAATAAAGCCTCATGTTTCCAATCCAGGAGTCTTTCTTTTTTTTTTTTTCCCTGCCAGCATCCATGAGTCAGTGAACACCAAATCTCACAGCACAATACATTTTGATTCATATTCAAATATGATTCAGATGACTAACAAGTCATTTAATGCAGTTTAAGTTTTTAATCTAATATAGGAAGACTTTCTATAACTTCTCAGGGTTATTCTCTGAGTAACCCAAGTAGTAAATTCTCAGGGTTAACCCTTCACTAACAAGGATGTACTACACCTGAAGTAGCTTATTGCAATTTAAAATAGTACTATTAAAAAGTTACTCTTTGGGAAGAGCCTTTCTTTTAACTTTCTTTTAATCTATGTCTTTCTTCTAGTGGAATTACTTCTGTTTAGGAAACCTATTCATATGTGTTGGTTCTAAATTCTCTTCTTACTATGATTGTTCTCCATGTGTATTTATAAACATGTTGATTTTCCTTTTAAATACAGTCCTTAAATGTGGCAATAATATGCATTTTTAGATATGATCTGATATTCCTTTTCCACCTAGTATCTCTCCCTATCCTCTTTACTTTTGACCAAAGTAACTAAGTTGACTATTTATTTTAATTCATCTTTGAATTATCAGTGCCAAGCATAATGCCTAACCCTTGGTCTGTTCCCACAAACATTTCTTGAAAGAATTATTGAACAAATGACCTGTGTAGTAAAACACCATACTACGTTTTAGGCTTCTAGTAATGTGGCTTCACATTTGTCTTTTATGAAATTTCATTACTTTAATGAGTTATAGCAAGAAGGTGGGAAGGTAAGAAAGCAAACTCACATCCTGCCTCTACTACTTACTAGATGTGCGGTATTAGACAAGTTATTGTTCACTGTGCTTCAGTCTCTCCTCATTTGTAAAATGGCAAAGAGAGAACATCCCCCTCATAGGGTGTTTTGAATATTAAATGAATTACTATAAATTATATGAAATGTGTAGACATGAGTATGACATAAAGTAGGTCATTATGTAAGTGTTGGCTATAAAGGTCGCCATGGAAACCAACAATATACATACACTTAGTAAAGTGGAAGAAATGTGAAGAGTAGCATGTACATGCCCAAAGAAAAGCAGGCCAAACTGGAACAGCTTCCCAAAAGAGCAGCTGTTGGAGAAGGGGTGATCGGAGGAAAAAGAAACCCCAGGCTGAGAGGTGTAAATGAGCACCGATCCAGAACTGGGAAACTAATTTCTTCATCGGCCATTAGTATTGATTAACATAACACAGAAAATGTGTGCTAACAAAATAATGTACAAAAAGGGGCACATTTTTTAGTAGAAAAGGCAAAAATATCTTCACTCACAGATGGAAAACTATCACTCATATAATACTTAATAGTTTATGAAACAGCTTTAGCTAAATAGCTTTACCTACATCATCTTGTTTGGTTCTCAAATCAAACAGAAACAAAAGAAGGAACAATATTGTCTATAAGATAAGCTCTAGTCTTTTTCTTATTTATAAGAAACAGTAGAATTCAATGTTATTACTAGAGAAACAATAATACTCTTATTAGCCACATACATATAGGTAAATAGTACAGTAAAAACCAATCTCCATTTGTAACAGTGAAGTCACTAGACAACATAGAATGTGCCAGATTTCCATACATGGAAACCCAATAAGAATTGATGTTCAAATAAATAAGTAAACAATTCAAATTCTTGGATGGGAAGAATAGAAGTAAATAGTAGAAATGACATTTTCCCCCAGAAAAGTGTATACATTTGCTGCTATGCCAATAAAAATATGAACAGTATCTGTGCTTGTATAAATTTGTTGGTTCCACACTATTAAATACGGTGATTTTTTTTCTGGAATCACTTAGTCAGCAGATATTGAGAACTTGTTAAGTACGCAGTACAGTACCAGGGAGTGGGAAGTAGCTGTGAAGAAGGCAGAGTCCTTGTTCTCAAGGAACTTATTCTTAGCAGAAGAAGACAAAAAAGCTAAAAAGTAAACAATATGTTAGGTAATATCAGGTAGTGATAAAAACTGTGTAAAAGATAAAATAGTCTAATATGGAAGAGAGTAACTAAAAGGGACTGTCATTACCTAGGGAGGCTGGAGATCTTTCTAAGGAAGTAATATTTGGGTTAGACAGATGATAATAAAAGGGAGAAATATAGAATTCAGAAAAAGGAGTGATCTAAGAAAAAGGTACAGAAAGTGAAAACACTAGAGAATAGGAATAAGCTGAAAGTGGTTAAGGAAACACATTTTAAATATGAATTGAGTGATTATAAATGAGGATAGAGCAGAGGCAGATGATGTTGGAGAAATCTTCCAGGACTGAACTTAGAGCGTGAAAATACAGAGATTCTTGGATACAGCCAAGTGGAAATGTCATACTGGATGTACCAGCATAGAGCTCAGAGGGGGGCCTCCAGACTACAGACATACATTTCAGGGTTATCAGGGTATTGATGGTGTTCGGAATAACAGAAACATATGCGCTTCTCCAGGGAGAGTGTGTAAATAGAGAAGAAAAAAACAGCATGGATCAAGTTCTAGAGTACTTAGTATTATAATTGTTCAAGATGAAAACCCAGTAAAGAATGAGGAGGTAGAGCTTATTTGGGAGGATGTGGTGGTTTGGTTGACCTATCCCAGAAGCCTAGATGAATGCTCAACCTAGTCAAATGCTGCTCAGAGTTTATATACAATGAAGACAAGAATGAACCACAGAATCTGGTAAGACCAGAGTTCTTCATGGCTGAGTCTTGATTTGGAGTGAACTATAGTAACAAGTATATTGAGTTCTACAATATGTAATATTTTTGGCTCTTAACTTGCCTTCATTATTGATTCCTAAATAACTTTGTAATCACCCAATTTTCCAATAAAGCTGTGTTATTATTCATTTTATTATGAACATGATTTCATGTTTGTTATTTTACATGTTTAATTTGCTTTTGATTTGAAATGTGTTGTTATTGGATCATAAAAAACAAAGAACCCAAATATATTTTTAATTCAAATTAAAATGGACCCTTGCCAAGCTATCTGTGCTGTAGTACATTTCATCATCCTCCATTTTTAATTTTTTCCCCCACCCCTTCTGTTTTTCCTTTTGGTTAAGGTGTTTTCTAGTAACATATTTTTTCCTTGAATGTTTCCTTCTACCTTCCACTTTCTGAGAGCACTTAGAAAACCAAAGACATACACATACAAACACACACAACTTTTAATAGGCTAAGGTATACTTAAAGAAGAAGACAAGCCACACACACACGCATGCGCCACTAAATAAGCACTATGATCAAAATGAGAATATTTTGAACTGTATCTTCAAGGTTAGTAAATGAAAGAGGTGCTTTTGTAAGAGAAAAATTTCGAGTATAGGCAGGTACTTCAGAAAAATAGTAGTCACTTTCCTTCTCCTACCCCCATTATCTAGATGGGAAATATGTATTCTTTAGTTCAATTATCCTTCTCAGTACAGTTAATGCTGTTGACAGAGATCTGGAGTCTCCAAGCTAACAAGGTCCAAAAATAATATGAGAGCTTATAAACTAGTTACCTAGAATGTGCTCTCATGAAAAATTTTCATATTGGAGAGTCTGATTTTTTTATGCTCTCCAGGGCTCTCTGAGGTCCTCTTTAATGCAGAGTTCTTTTCTCTGGCTTCTCACAAAGTTGTTTGTTATTGCCCTTCCCATGGCTTTTAAAAATAATCTATCTTTTTATTGTTATATTTCTCCCTGCTTTCCTGTAAAAAAGTGAGATCACACTTCTCCCACCCATGTTCTTTTCATCATAATTCCCTGCTAATTTTTTGGCGATGTCAGGACAGAAAAATTATACTGCTCTAACAGTTAGCCACAGGAGAGTAATTTGTGAATTTCTCTAAATCTCTAGTCTGAGCCTCCTGTCCTATAAAATAGAAGTAATGTTAATGCTTTCTCATTCTTCCTCAGGATTTGGGTGAGAATTAACTGATATTTGGAATGTGAAGGCACTTTATACATGGGAGAATAGTATAAATGTTAGTCATGTGAATTGTCTTTAGTATCCCAGGTGTACGTGAGAAAAAGGTTTGAAATAAAGTACAAGTTGATTTCATCAAGTTATTTTCTGCAGTGATATCACAGTCACTTTATTTGTTTCATGCATTTAGAGTATATTTAATAAAAATGCAAATGGATGTCATTTTAGAGATAAAAATTTTCTACATCAGTGTTATCAAACTTTAAGATGAATGACAATTTTCTTAGTTCTTTGTTAAAAGTAAGTTTGTAAGTCCAGCCTGAAAAGATTTTTAAGTTAGTAATTTTAGGCGGAGTCAAAGAAACACATTTTGAGGTCACGCAGGTGATTTTAGTGTAGGTCATCTGGTACCCCACTTTGAACAAATGTCGCTGCAGTCTTGGTCTATGGGAACCTTGGCCAGTGCTGCCCAGTGTTCATGAGCTGTGGAATCAGTGAAGCAGGGTTTGGAGCCCTGTGTGGTCATTTTCTACCCCAATGGCACAGGCAGACTGCTGAACCCCTTTGAACCACTGTATATTCATTTTCTAGAACTTCCATAACAAACTACAAATTGGGTGGCTTAAGACAACTGAAACTTATTCTCTCACAGATTGTGAAGCTCTCAGAAAGTCTGAAATCAAATTGTTGGCAGGGCGACACTCCCTCTGAAGGCTCTCTGGAAAAATCTTTCTTTGCCTCTTCTAGATCCTGGTGGCTCTGGGCGAGCCTTGGCTTCCCCTGACTTGTAGCTGCACCCCTCTAGGCTCTGCCTCCTTATTCACCTGGTATTCTTCTTTCTGTTTTTCCGTTGTGTCTGCTCCTCTTCTTATATAAACCCATGATCAGATTCAGGACCGACTCAAATCCAGTGTGACCTGATCTAACTTAATTACAATGGTAAAGACTATTTTCAGAAACAATTACATTGTGAAGTTCTGGGTGAACATAAATACTGAGTAGGCACTATTCAACCCAGTACAGTGTCCTCATATGATGAAGATTCATAATGACAACATTTAGAACATCTAGTTAGTACCTGGTATAGATGCTTAGTAAAAAATAGTTTTTCTTTTTTCTTTGTAAGTATAACTTAAGCACTGGGTCTCTCAAACACAGGTTTGGAGCATGGTTAACTACATTAGATCTACCATGGGAACATTTGGGAAATACAAATTCTAGGTTGCTCACTGTGTGTTATTGTCGTTCAATTATTCTAGGATGAGGCCCAAGAAGCTATTTTTTTCAAAGGTTACCTAGGTGATTATGAGGCACATTCATACTTTGGAAAAACATTGTTTGACTAAAAATTTTTTACCTCATTAATAGAACTGGAACTCAAGAATACCTCACCTGCTTAACATTTGCATAGAATGTGAACATATAAACTTCTTAGAGCATACATTAGTTTACAAATGAGGCTGCTAAAATTAACCCAAATCCTTCAAGAGAATGCAAAGGTTTTAGCAGGTGTATTTGGGTGTCAGAATTCACCTTTCTGATTCCAGTTTAAAATCTCAGGAAAACTTTTGTCTACTATGGGCTTAAATGGAACAAAATATTAGTAGAAGAAAATTACAACAAGGACCAAATACTATAAATCACACTGTCTCAAATCATTATTTTTTTCTGCATGTAGTGGCTGTTTTGGAGTTGAGCTTATGAAATCTCTCATTCATTTCTTCTACACCCCTTTAAATGAAGTCATCTTTAATTAATGTTAAATATATTCCTTAGAGTTTCAGTAGTTTCCACTTTACCTTTCTCTGGAAATTCCTCATTTGTTTTCTGAGTCTCACACAAATTTTCTTCTTACAAAAGAACAATGAGCACAGTGGTTTTTTGACAGCTTAGTGGGACTACTGGCATCAGAAGTCTTCAGCATTACGGGCAGCAAAAAGCATGGTGACCGTGAAATTACTGCGAGTGAAATTCATTTTGCTGATTATAACACACATCCACTCCTGGGGTGCCCTATTCCATTGTCACCATCAGTTGTCACACCTACTTTGATAGGAATGTAAAATGGTTAATGTCAAAAGAAGAAACTAGTTTCATATAATAATTCACATTTTAAAAATATTTAGAACTTTAAGAAAGAATACTCCACTACCTTTTCTGTCACCCTTGTGACCCTTGTATTAGCATTGCCAACCAGATCTGATGAATTAGAAGAGGATGGGGCATCTGCACTTCTAGCAAGACAATACACATTTCATTCAAAGACTTGACTGGATTATTTAGGTTAAACGGAGAGAGATAAGCCAACTTGCCTTGAGTTGCCAACGGCAACTTTATTGCACATGAAATCAGGATCTACTCTGAAAAAGTGTCTAGACATATTATTATATTTCATTTCAGGTAAATATTCACCTAATATCTGTTATCTCCTAGTGTCAAAACACGGCTGATGAATACTGCCTATGCCTTGAATCAGAATCACGCAGGTATCCGAGCTCTGTGAAGGAGTGAGCCTAATAGATGGGATAATATTTCCATGTAGCAGGAAACGTCATTTCAGCATAGAATTGTCGAGTAGCACTAATAATTTTGACTTCTCCTATGTATTTTATATTTGAAATTGTTGATGAATGTTCAGGTTATGCCTCCACTGATCCCCTCAGAAACGTCATTCTATTGAAGACTTCCTTCTCTCCCTCTCTCTCCTATTTTTGTTATATATTCAAGTTATGTTACAATTGTGACTTTTTCATAATAGATGCTAATTTGTCATTTAATATATTTTTATACTTAAGTATGATGAACTTAGCTCCTATATGAATATTCGTGAACGTAAGCGTGACTATGACATTGACCGTGAATGTCAAAGATGGAGACTAGTAGGCCTCCCGGGCAGGCCCTGTTGATGTAGCTGTAGCTTGGTGGTTACCACAAGCTCTTAACTTTTGGCATGGCAGCCTAGAGTCACACTCAGAGTCAGAAGCTAGAGATGACTCATGAAAATGAAATTCATGAAAGACTGACGTGTAAACCGCACTTCTTGTGATGAAGACCTGATAAGAAGGCCTCATACTTACCCCACTTTTTCAGGGCAGAACCCAAACCCACCTGGTGGAGAGTCCACACCAGAAGTCATGTTCTACTCTGGATCGGTGGGAGCAGGTTAGAGGTGCAGGTCCCATCTGGTTGCACTTTGATGGTGTTTTGACCCTATGAGCACGATCAGGAAAGTATCTTTCTACCGGCGGAGTTGGAAACACACTGACAATTTTCTTTTTGTGGCTACTTTTTGAAATTTTCTTTTTTTTATAGTAAGTTTATTGCGTTTCTATGTCAGCTCAGGGAGTTAGGGATGGGGAGTGAGCAGGAATATGCAGCAAACAATGTGGAGCTCTGCACAGCAAGGGGGTGTTCTTCTTGGAAGAGGCAAGCCGGGAGGAAAGGGAAAGGGTGCAGGGACTGAGGCGGATGGTGAGGAAAGCAATAAAGGAGAGGCGGAGGAGGCTAGCGACCTTGAAAGAACTTAATCAATATGAAGAGAAAGAATACTTAAAACCTTAATTTTTCTGTGTGCAGAACAGCTTGGGGTAGGCATGATGCGGCGTGCAGGGCAGGGGGCTGAGCTGTGGACTTCAAGCAGACCATCCTCGGATATTCATACTTGATTTCTTGGATACCACAGAATATTTTAAAGTTTGACTTTGTATGTCCTGAGGCCTTGACTAGACTTGCAGACCCTGTCTTACTGTATTGGCTTTTCGAGACATTCTTTTATTTTTATTTTTTTGAGATGGTGTCTGCAGATAGTAGTTCTCATGTATTATATCCTAACTGTGGCCAGTTTAACTTTAATAAGTGTAGTGTATTTCCAATTTCTAGTGACACTTGATGGGTTCCCCTATTGTGCTTATTCCATTTCATATGACTGTCGCATAGAGCTTTTCAATACCTGGCCTACAAGTCGTGGAACCTTACAACTACACAAGAGCAAAAGAGGATGAGGCCTTGCTTTTTAACCTCTCACACTGCCCAATACCTGTGCATACAGAGTGTCTGTTGTGATATACACTTAATTTTGACCTTGGTAGCCACATGACATAGTAGAACATTTGTGGTAGAGTGTACTGGAACCACTGGACTGGCAAATTCTTTCTCAGAATCTGGGACAAAGGGAAATGACAGTGATGTAGAGACATTTTAAAATTACGTCTTTAAAAATGTAATTGTGTGTAAACAATATTCCTGAAATCTTTTCAGTAAGTCGTTGATGATTCGGTGGTGGAGGGGAACCCTTAGAAAAGGGGAATAGCTTGGGAAAAACTGCTGTGGGAAATGCTGGGGAGGTGAAAGTGAATGCCGCTTCCTTTATGTGATGCCAAGTCAGAGTCTCACAGGCAACCACTTGAAAGGACTGTCCGTGGGTCTGGTCAGCTGACCAGCGGTGTCAGCCTGCTTTGGGAGGTTTCCAGAATTATTTCACTTTAAGGAGCATGATTCTTTTCTCTTTTTTTCATGCCTTTCAGCAAAGCCAAGAGAGGCTGGCACTTCCCAACAAGTTTAACTGAATATCTCATGATAATATAAAAAAATGAAATACTGAGATAATGAGAAAACTAAACAATTAGATTTATAAGAGAGAGGTTTGCACTCGCAAACATTTTGGCTTCATCTTTTTATACATGGGTCCCCAGGAAAGAGTCAGATCATGCCTGTGCTTCTTACTCTCCTGCTCTTGGACATTGTCACCTTTAATCTATAGCATTGTCAGCTTTAACCTGGAGCACTTAGAGTACAGTTTCAAAGTACAGAAAACGAAGACTAACTTGTCTACTTTCTAAAGCTTGTTCTCTTTTAACTTTCCAAGAGGAATGAATGATAACTTTTTCAGATGAGTATTTGAGATGAACTTCTTCTCAGGTGAATCTTCAAATTTATAGACTTATATAGACTATAATACAGAGACTAGATAGATCTATAGTTCATAGACTGATTGAGTAGCTGTGACATTCATGTGGGAAGAATTACATCTAAACTTTTCTTTAGAAGAGTGTCCTTAAGGAGTTATGAAAAGAGTGCCAGCCTGAGAAACCGGAAATACCTCAAATTGTGAAATTAATCGACATGCTGTATAACATAAAACAAACATAAGATGTTGGTTAAAATATAATAATTCAGAGCTGAGCTATTGAAAAACAAGGGAGATACGTAGAGACCAACAATGGGGAAAATGGAAAACCTGAGGGCGTGAACTGAAGTTTGGGCTTCCATGTGGGAGTCTAAGGAGATTAACACCAAGAGATTTAGGTGTGAGTGGCTGGTGCGGGTAGCCGATGGGGCTTCAGTTAGGCGGCGATTCGAAACTGACTGTATTGATTTTACCTATACTGCTCTTTTTTATTCATGATCATTTCTGTTTGATACTGTTTAACACTCTTAGAATGATGTGCTATGTGCTAAGATAATTGTCTGATAGAAGAAAAGAAAAAAATGAATGAAAGAGGGAAGGAATAAATGAAGGTACATGTGTGTACATACTTATCTATAAGAAAAGTGTTGTGTTTTAAGTACTCAAAAAGTATGTATTTGTATTTTTAAATATTCTTTTTTTAACTGAGAATTTAATCTTAGTTTTAATTTAATAAGACACTTAAATTATCATTCAGTTTTGTAAACTAAAAAAGTATGATACTTGAAGAACATGATTTATAGCTTCTTCAATTAAAATATATTTAATTACTCCAAGCACTTCAAAATATGAAACACTCAACTTTTATAAGAAATATCTTATGGCTCAAATTCTAGCTCGCAAATATTTTCAAAGAGGGAGAAAGAAACAATGAATCACTTTGGGCCATTTCAATAAAAATATTCAGAATAAGAATGGAAGAATAATACTGAAAATCTCTGAATATTACTCAGCTCATCTCTGATTTTGTTTTTGACCTTGTGAAAGTTCCCTCTATCTTTTTGCTCTTTGCTCTTCAAAATGGAGCTATTTTTTTTAAGGATGTTTTCAAAGAGGGGATAGCTAATGCGCTGCCTCAGTAGTTTGTGGAATGAAGCAAGACATGATTTATTAAACAAATAAAATCTAATGTTTCAGGCTGGAATAAAGATATTATGGGCATGAGAAAAAAAAAGCTTTCTGTTCTGTTTATAATCTCTGAGATGAAATGTTCTCTTCTGTGATTCCACTGCAAGGAGATTTCATCAGGATGAAAACTTTATGATTATCTACTCATTGTGAGGGAGGATCAGGGCGTATGAGGAACACCGCAGGAAAACGTTCATAGCTCTTTTCTATTTTGCCTCTCTTTTATGGGCCCAATCAAAATGTTCCTTAAATTTTATCGAAACAGTTTTTTATACTTTTGCTGAGTGAGCATTTTAAGCTACACTGTAGGGCCTCAGAAGTAGATTGATTATTCAGCTCATTCTTAAACCTGTAAACATGTTGAGACTTTTCACAATTAAAAATAATCTAAGAGGAATATCTGTATTGGACACAGTTGTATCTAACAGTTAATGCCATGGGGGAAAAAAACTTCAATATTAAAAATATTAAATTACCTGGTAATCATGCCATTTATTTTAGAAAGCCATATTTTTCCATTTACATAAAGGATTAACTACATCTGTATCAATATCTACATTTAGGTCTATATCTAGCTTTTTTTATAATTATAGATTCTAGTTGTATTAGAGTCTCTGCCTTCCTCATTATTAATTATAAAACCTATACAAAGGTAACTAAAAAAATTCATCTGACCTTTCACAATATGGAGCTCTGGGACTTTTATTAGTGGAGTAGTTTATAACTTTCCACAATTTTTTTCTTCCCTGGGCCACATCTTCATGACTTTGCCATCACAAGAATGTCCAGCTACATTCTCTGAAAACACTGGCATGACCCAGAATCCCAGCAACTGGATGTGTCTTAGGTTTCTTTGTTTCCTAGGGACAGAAGCTCAGAGTTGCTTTCAGATTTCTTTTTTAACCTGACTCTTTAAAATGGGTTTCTACTAATGAATGTTATAGAAAGAGATATGTTATTTTAAAAATAAAATTTTCAGTCAAAAGGAAACTTCTTTTGCAGTTTATGATTAATGTTGCCTCTTTGAATCAATTTCGATATAGCTTCTCTTGTCTCCCTCTGGTGTAAGAAGCCTCCTTAGACATTTCTCCTCAGTTATATTCCAGGGGGTTCTTAGCACTTTGAATAAAGATCAAAGGAAGTATTATATCGTTCATTTGGTGATCTCACATTAAGCTAGAATTTTTCTTCAAGAAAGGCACTAATGAAGAATGAAAATTTTTCTTTTGGTGAGTTTCACATATAAGTTCTTTAAGGTTTTTACTCAATCAAAAGTAAATTTGATTCACTTTACTATATTATAGAAGTGTGGAATCGCTCACTTCATTTGAAGGTTTCTCAGTGCTACAAGACAGCCTTTGACTGCATACGTGAGTTGCATATTGACCAATAAGCTTTTACCCCTTGTTTCTTATACTGAGAAGTTCTTAAAAACCTTATTTATTTTGGATATTTTCCAACATACCTATAAAGTAAGTAAAAGGCAAATCTTCATGTATATTTATTATCCAGCTTCAACAACTATCAACATTTTAAAAATTGTCTCATTGACCAACCTTCACTTTCTTTTTTCAAGCTAAAGCATTTTAAAGAAAAGTCCACCTGTTATGTCATTTATCTCACAAATTCCTCAGCATGTGCATGGAACTGATAAGAATCTTTTTAAAAAAATGCATTGCGTTCTTACTCAAAGTTAAAACTCATTTTTTAAATTTCATTAATAACCACTCACAATTATATGGACCTGTCTCAAAGATGTTCTTTAGAGTTCGTTTGCTAAAATTGAGATCCCAATACGGTCCACACATTGCTTTTTTTCCTATTATTGCTTTTTCGTGTAATTGATTTCTTAGAGAAATCATGTTGTCTGTCCTTAAAGCCTGTGTTAAGTTTGACTTGTTGCTTCCAGTAATATTATTTATCTTAACCTATTATCATCCATATGTCTTAACATACTTGAAGTTTAATTAGATTTAGATTCATTTTCGGGGGAGAACAATAGTGTTTAATAGGACATCATACGAGAAATCTCATGATACATGCTGTCTTGCTTTTTTTGATGCTTCAGCTGATTAGTGGATACAGACAATGCTAATGTGACCTCTCTTTTATAAAATTTCTTGTCAAATTTTATTCAGTGGTTTTAGTGGATCATCATAGTCAAGGTTCATTATTTTATGTGGTTGAAATGATAATTTTATAAGTCTATCAGGGGTTTTGCATGTATTATCTGTAATGCTTCTTTAGAAATTTTTACATGTCAGCTATTTCTTATCTTGAAATATAATTTGTTCAGGAAAGGAAGTATAAATGATTGATTTCTTTTATTTTTGAGTTTTCAAAGTAATGAATTCATGCTCTGGTAACATTCAATGGAGAGCCACGTGTTTGTGTGCATGTTTGGGAGAGGGTAACATTTCGAACTTACGGATTTTATGTTTCCTTTTTGAATTAAGTATTATTTTAACATTTCTTACAGGGCATGCCTGTCCATAATGAATTCCCTCACTTTTTGGGTGAAAAGGAAACATTTATTTCTCCTTTACTTTTGAGGGTAATTTTGCTAGATATAGAATTCCAAGTTGGATTATGTGTGTGTGCATTTCCCTTCAACACTATGTCAGTCTACTTTATTCTTGCTTATATAATTTATTCAATAGATAAGGTACCCCCCATGAGAAAACTGCTCTAGAGTCTTAACAGAGGTCGTTCCTCTAAACTTTGGGCTTTCCTACACTCTCCTTCTGAGAGAGAGTCTGTGTCTTGCAGCTCTTCTAGCTGTAATCCACTATTATTATACTGGAGCCCTGTTGCTGTGTTGGTTAGATCTTAGGAGGGCGGAGAACACTACAATCTTATGGTCTTATCTCGGCCTTTTCAGAGACATGATCTCAGGTCTGTAATCTTCATAAGCATTTCTCCAGGAGCTTATTTTCTCTCCTGCTCTTTACCGTCTTCTCCTGTCTCAACTCTCATTCCCAATCAATTTCACTGAAGCCATGACCCCTGCTTATTGTATATTTTTTCTGTTTATATGAGACATGAAGGGTAGAAAGGACTGAGATGGGCGGAATGCCCTTCCCCAGCTGGAATAAAGCTTTGGCAATGCCCTTCCTCCTAGAAAGTATGTCTCTGTTTTGGAGAAGCTTCTGGGCATAGTTCACAATGGCTATGCTCTCCTCACCTTCCAGAACCTGGAAAGCACCTTTTTCAGGTGTTCACGCTAAGAACCAGTTAGAGTGCCTGAAGGTAATGTCTATAAAATGTCCTTCCTAGGACTGACAGCCAAGAACTTTCCATTTTCTCGCAGGTCCACACACTCAGATTACAACAATTTGTCAAAATTACCATTTAAGTGTTCCTGTCACTTAATGCTCCAAAAACTTTTCCGCAAGTAAAGGCTGTGACTCTCTAGATTCTTCTGTCACTACAGGAATAAGTGGTAGTGTGCTTTGAAACCTCAGTTCTCTGATAGTGATACAGGGTGTAGAGTGAGGTTCAGAAAAAAAGCCTCCAACATTGGGTTGGGGGGACGGAAAATCCCGGGCACAGAGATTGGGAGATTTTGCATATCTTTGGCAATTTGGCTAGCTTCCTAGTTATGTTAAGCAGCTGTGCTGCTGCAGAGATGGGCAAGGCTTTCTGAATGTATTCTGGCTTGTGATTTAGCCTGGGAGTTTACAGCGCTTGCTTTAAGCTGGGAGGTGGTTCCCAGTTTATAGCATTGGTGCAAGAAGCAGGGGGCAGTTCACTCTGCCATGGGGCCATGCCCTCCTGGACTAACAGTGGCAGCTGGAGAAAGGCAGAAGACATGGGGAACAGGCAGATGTAACCCATTGTGGGAAGACCTGGAAATGGGTTATGGAGGAGGTGCAGGGTGAGGATTTAAACTCAAGCGTGGCAGCCATTTGCGCTCTTGGCCATCTAGGGAATAGTAGTGAGGGAGGAGGCGTGCTGTCTGTAGTAGGGGATTTTTTTCCATGTGGCTTGTAAGCAAGTGGCTATGTCGTTTATTGCGAGGAAGGAGGCCATGCAGCCTGGACTAACAAGAAAGGAGAGGCTGCTACTGTGATCGTGCCTGCTGTAGCTGACTGTGGAGTGGCAGAGGACTTCCTTGCAAGGTCCTTGCTACACCTGAATGTTACCTGGACTCTCAGGACTTGTGCCTTTTTTGGACTATTATGCAAAGGCTTATGACCACGTACCCCAGATCCTGAAAGAGAGAGCTGCTGTATGTGGATGGTGACTTTGGTATCTCCCAGATGAACTGGAGAACTGTTTACGCAGCTGGATTCAGACCAGATAAGAACATGGGAAACTACTGGGGATGTTTTTGGCTCACAGCCTGGTGGGGAATAAGGGGAGTGCTGGGTCTCATGGGAAAACTGGGCTCAGAGCATGAATGCTCTAGGCTCCCCCAAGGTGGGAATATTGTAAATAAAGACCTGCTCCTTCAGCATTAATTGTTGGGTCTTACACCACAGCGACACATGGATGGGCCCTGGTCTGGTCAGCAAAAAGAGGACCAAGATATCATTGCTTTTTTGTTTGTACAATTTTTCTTGTAAAAATGAGAGCAATGACAACCAAGTTCTTTGTGTCAGAGCTGAAACTGGAAGTTGGATTAAATATTCTTGTTGAATTCTCAAATTATTGTATTCTAACATCATAGGAGCACCAACACATTGGACTAAACGAGGTGTGTTCAGAGAGTATCCAGCCATGTCCCATGAAGAATGGAGACATTTACTGAAGAAGATACAAGATACAAGAAACATTGTATACAGGACAATGGCACCTCAGTCCCCTTCAAAGTAGGCACCTTGGGACCTCATGCAGTTCTCCCAGCATATCTTCCACTGTTCAGAACACTCTTTAAAAATCCTTTGTTGGAATCACTATCAGCTGCCCTGTTGTATTTTGCCTGAACCTCATCAATGGTCTGAAATCTCTTCCGTTTCAATGGTGATTTTAGTTTTGGGAAAAGCCAGAAGTCATAGGATGCCAACTCTGGGCTGTAGGGTGGCTGAGTTCATCATTCTCAGGTGTTCTGCGTGTTGCAGGCTTTATACAATGTGGGTCCCTTTCAACATATTCTTGGCCATTTTGAAGTATTTGTGCCGCACTTTTACTTGTACTCCACTCATTGCATTGTCCCCAAAAGCCTTCTGAATCATCTGTATAGTTTCTGCAAAGGAATGTTCAAGCTTCAGGTAAGATTTGATACAGACTCATTGCTCTACACTCTCAGTCATTTTGAATGCAATGGCCACACAGTACACATACTCAATGGAGTCTAGTGTCCCTGCTGACTAGTACAGTGAAGTCATCATTGTTCACACATGCACATTCCAGTCCACTCTCCTTGGATGCCAGGATATATTGATGTCTCACAAACTTTTTCCGGACAGACCTTGTTTATCATTTAGATATGACCCAATTTGTATTTTATTAATTCCTTGCTTTTAGAGAAAAGATATCCCAGCCTCATCTTGTACATTGTCTTTGCCAAATCTGGAAGAAGTCATTTCTTCAAGGATCCCTGAAATTAATAATTAAAGCAAAACAAAACTAAAAAGAATACAATACCCTTGTCAAGAGTTCAGCGAAGCTGCTCATCTCAGCATCCATTTTGTGCAGCCAAGTAGCCTGCCGGAAACTTAAACTGACGTTAGCATCCTCATGCAAGAGCATGCCCTAGAGAGCTGTCTGTAGAGTCTTAAGCAAATGTAAGTTCCTGAAAATACTTCTGGAGTAGCCCTTGTGCTCAAGAATCTTCCCTGCCTCCCAGTACTCATAGGTCTTATAATGCCCCCTGGATAACAGCTCTGTGGGGTTTACACGAACCCTGTATTTTTGGTTTGAATTGACCAACCTGACTTTATCCCAGGAACCCCTAAGCACTCCACCCACACACCTTAACAAAGGCATGTGCTCAAAGTCCTTTCTCTCTCTCTCTCTGCACTCTGCCTTCACCTCCCTGTGTTTCCCCTTGAAGCATGTGGTGTATTTCCTCCAGGATCAGTGAGCAATAAACTGAGTAATAAATGCCTCTATTTCAATTGCTCTTGTAGTCTATTGCTTAACTGTGGCTCACCATCCAAATCCTATGTTACACTTAGCAAATGTTTATTTCACACATTCATGATAATCCTTGTATAAGTTTTATATTTACTTGAAGATATATACAGGATGGGGCAAAAGTATGTTTATAGTTGTTTGTATGGAAAGTAATACAATAATTAATAAATAATAACACAAGAATAAACTCTGTTTCATGTACTCACAACTGTAAACTTTTTGTCCTACCCTGCCTATTTATAAAGCAAAATCTATTTATGATTATTAGGCATAGTTAATATTTCTTCAATAATATTAAGTAGCTACTCTGTGCCAGGCATGGTTGTAAGTGCTTGAAGTTATTTTAGTAAACAAAATAAGACCTTTACATTCATGGTGCTTCGTTATAAAAAAGGACAAGCAAAACACAATAAACTCTAATAAATAATATATATGAAGTGTATAAGTTTCTAGGTACCAATGGAAGAGAGAAACATAGAGGGTAATAAGAGAGATCAGGAATGCGTATACACATATGATTGCAATTTTAAAAAGGATCATGGTGATAAGTCTTACCGAGTGAAAACTGAGTCCAACTTCAATGGGTAAAGATATTTGCCATGCTGGTGTCTGGACAAGAGTGTCCTAGGCATATTCCAGTTGCCTCATAGCCTGCCTACCACTCCATGTTCAAACAAGAAGAAGAACATTTCCCCACATTTGGATGTAGGTCTCAGTGAGGTAAGACATTAGATCTCTCCAATCTTTTGATCTGGAATACTAAGAAGTTGAGAAATTTTGACTATATAGAATTTATTCTCTGCTTAGAACAGAAAGAGGCCTTAACCTAAGGAGGAAAATAATTGTGTTATATAAAGTACTTCTCTAACATTTAAGAAACATTTTAAAAACTTTCCAAATAATAATTTTTACTGGATGTATCTACAATAAATCAAAAGTGAAATCATGACTTGGACCATCAGTTTCTGGTATTTTCTTCTCAGTCACATTTAATTAAAGAAAATGTCCTTGTTTAGTAAAATTCTTTCATGTGCATAAAGACAACTATGAAAGATCACTAATTGTGATCTCCAATGCAAGAAAATAATTAAGATTTAATTATTAAACAAAAAAATGTTGCCATGTCTAATATCTTTTTGTAAAAGAGAATAACTAAAATAAAATAGTCTTGGCATAATCTTGGGAAAGGTGAGATCTTGGAAAACAGAAGCATGAGATGATCTAAAGGAACATCACGAATAAAAAAAGTATTTTTCTTTTCTGAACTGGAAACAATAGACAAAATCATCATGAATACATCATAATTAACATTTTTAATGTATTTTTCCACTTGGACATTTTAACATGTCTTTTGAAGTTGCATATGCTAATTTACAATGTTTGAAATTGAACTTTTAATGAATTCTATCATCATACTCCTTCATACAGAAAAGCCAAAAGACTTTAATATACATTACCTTGTTAATTAGCCACGATTGTAAGTTTTAGACAGCAGAGAGCTTATTATCCAAACAAGAATCAGAGGTTAAAAGATTGATTCTAACTTATAATAGAGCTAAAATTAGAAACCATATCTTACTGCCTTTAGCCTAAGAATCTCTTTTGCAAATTATTTGTTATGTAAAACGGATCTTTGCCAAAATGTCAACCTGAGTCACTGGTACTTTTAAGAGCAGATGGCTTTTGTTTGGGAAGTTATAGGATAATAATGTGAACTAAGGAAAAAAGAATCACATAATTTTTCCATTTAGAGCTAACTTATCAGTTCTTCTGACTTCTTAGAAAGAACAAAAGCAACAACAAAATAGTGTTTTTTCTGTGACCAGTGATTTTCCAATGATTAGATACTACCAAGAATCCTCCCTATATGACAGTTATAAATGGTCCGAATTTTCTCTGAGATTTCTCCTGAAAGGTGTAAAGTATTATACAGGATCCAGGAGAAGTAACGCCATTGAGTGTGGTTGGTAGGGTACGTGAATGTCTCGCACAAAATGGACAGCAATTTGAACATTTCACCTAAAATGTTCTTAATAAATATATACATTTATAATATTATACACATTCGTTTTTCCTTATTAAATAAGTAACGCATTTCATACACATTTATTAGGGGCATTATGTCAGACTCTGTTATTTTCCTCCTTTTGAATTTAAGTGGGCTCTGTGAGCACTTGACTTTTAGAATGTGATGGAAGTAATGTTGGGCCATCTTGGGAGCCCAGCTTTTAAGAAACTGGAAGTCATCGTGTTCTTTGTCCAGCCACCTGGCTGGAAAGGTCATGTGCAGAAGCCCTGAGATAAAATGGAGAGAGAGGGAGGGACCTGCTGAACCGAGCCCTGGGCCACCTCAGCAGTACCGACCTGCCAAACTCACCCGGGCAACTGGGTGACCTAGTGGGTGCCAAGTGAAAGTGTAGAAGCACCCAGCAGAGTCCCACACAACTCCTGATTTACAAAACAATGAGCGGTAATGAAATGGCTCTTACTTTAGTCACTGTATTTTGGAGTAGGTTGCGATGCAGCAGTAGATAAGGGGAGCCTCCCCTTCCCTTGCCTGAACCTCTCCGGTATTACTCTAGGAGGTGCTCATGGAATCCATAAAGGAAAACAATTTCTGAGATGAACATCCGTTTTCAAGTACAGCAGGTTCTCAAATAACTTCGTTTTGTTCGGCATTGTCTTATGACTGTTCAGATGAAACAATATTGGTGAGAAAAAGTAATTGATTTCTGCCCGAGCAACCGTCTGTGTGGAGTTTTGCACATTGTCCCCATGTCTGCGTGGGTTTTCTCCAGGGCCTCGGGTTTCCTCCCACGTCGCAAAGCTGTGCACCTGAGGTAAACTGGCCAGTCTACACTGTCCAGCCTGAGGGAGTGTGGGTGGGTGCGCGAGTGGCCCTGTAATGACCCGCGTCCCAGCCAGGGTGGGTCCCCACCTTGTGCCCTGAGCTGCTAAGAGAGGTTCTGGCCACAGGAGACCCTGACCTGGAATCAGCTGGTTGGAAAGCATTATCTTACTTGTTTTTATTCATCTTCGTTAAATGCATGTATGGCTCACATTGATTTCAATGTTTAATATTAGAAGTGTTTTGGGTATTTATTTAGAAATTTGGTGATGTTTTTGTGACAAGAAATATGTCATAACAACTTAACTTCTGTTTATATCAACTAGCCTATGGCACAATTGGTTTCATTGTATGTTGTTTCATTTAAAGTTGTATTTATAAGAACCTAGCGATGACGTTGAGGGAGGACTTACTGAATTTCTCATGCCACAATGGGAACTTTTTCCTTTTTTACTCAGTCGTTGACTCAGAGCTTTAAATATCACTTCCATAAAGTAAACTCCCCTTCCATTTTTCAGCATGTGTCACAGGCAGTCCTTCCCCAATCTTCCTGCCATCTGCTCTCAAAGTAGAAGACACAATCAGAATGAACCTGTAAACCTCTTTTATTTTCATTCATCTCAGTGGCTCCCTTCTGCTGACAAACTTTGCCTGTAAGGTCCCGGTACAGGCGATCAGAGCAAGAAGAGACAATTCTGATGTGCAGATGCTAACTCTTCCTAATCTTACCTTGCTCCTCATTCTTCATACTAGCTGTCAATAATCGATTTAACCAGTTCAACCCTCTAGTTTTCATTAGGAAAGTGACGTCTGCAGCACAGGGAAGGGCCTCCAAATGGCCACTCTTAAAATGCCTATATTGTGACTGAGAGAACAGAAGTAAGTGGAGCTCTGGCTTCATTGTGGCAAATAGTCTTTATCTTGCGTGTACATTTCTGTCTATTGGTAGTGGCTGTATGCAGTGCTTTGCTTTGAAGAATTCTGACACTGAGCTCAGAGGGAATGCATTCTAGGGTCAGTTATGGGTGTCTTCCATGAATGCAAAAGGAGGAATTTGCTATTGCTGAAAGTCTTTTTCCATAGCTCAGAAAGACTCCAGGGGTAACGCTGTTATGTAGTGAAGGGGCAAAGAACAGTAGTGAATTTGGTTTGCTTATACTTATCAGTACTGAAGCCCTGGCGCTACACTATAACATGACCGTGGGTCCCACAGAGTCGGCTAGAAGTATAACTCTTTTTTCTCCTCCCTCCCTCCCTCTCTCCCTCCCTCCCCTCCTTCCTTCCTTCCCTGTCCTTTCCTGTATTTTTTATTGTTGACACTATCACAGATGTCCCCATTGTCCCCTCTTTGCCTACCTCCACCCAGCCCCACCCCCTTCCCTCTGCCCATCACCACTCCGTTGTCTGTGTCCACAGGTTAAGCATATATGTTCTTTGGCTAATTCTAACTATATGTTTTACTAAGCGCTAGTGTCCTCTGCAGGTTCTCTTGGATTACTGTTAGGAGGGAGTAGTTTTTTTTGTTTTCTTTTTAATTTAGCCTTGTGTTAGCTTTTTTTTTTTCCCTTAACACATACTAATATTATCTCATATGCATTTCACCACAAACTAGTAATTAGGCCAGGGAAGGATTGGAATTATTTTTTTCCATCAAAAAGGAAATAAATATAAAGAAGTTAAGCATCTTGCTTAATAGTATACATCATGAGAAGAAATCCTCAAACTTGATGTTCTTTCAGAACACCCAAAATACTAGTAGATACCTTGCTCTAAAGTATGTATTATCTCTTTGTAGTAAAACAGAAGACACTAAAATGCTCATCTTTTATTAAAATTTTCTAGCATGTTTGATGTAAGTAGAGAACTTTATTTTTTATTTAAGTATTTTATTGATTGTGCTATTACCGTTGTCCCAATTTTTTCCCATTGGCCCCCCTCCGCCTAGCCCACCCCCACCCCCACAGGCAACGCCCACACCACTGTGCGTGCCATGGGTCACTTGTATCTATTCTATAGCTAATCCTTCAACCTTCCTTCAAGCAGTCGCCGCCTCCTGCCTCCCCTCTTACAGAGGTCAGCCCTTTCCATGTCTCTAAGCCTCTGGTTCTGTTTTGCTCATTAGTTTATTTTATTCATTAGATTTCACTTATAAGTGAGATCATATGTATTTGTTTTTTACCAACTGTCTTATTTCACTTAGCATAATGGTTTCCAGTTCCATATACGCTGTTATAAAAGGTAAGAATTCCTTATTTTTAACTGCTGCTTTTCTAGTATTCCATTGTATAAAGATACCACAGGTTTTTTAAAAAAAAAATCTACTCATCTACTAATGGGCACTTAAGCTGTTCTAAATCTTGGCTATTGTAAATAGCACTGCTATGAGTATAGGGGTGCATATATTCTTTTGAATTGGTGTTCGGGATTCTTAGGATACAATCCCAGCAGTGGATTCACTGGCTCTTCAATAAATGGTGTTGGGAGAACTGGACAGGTACATGCAAAGAAATGAAACTAGACCATCACCTTACACCACACAGAAGAATAAACTCAAAATGAATAAAAGGCTTAAATGTAAGTTGTGATACCATAAAAACCCTACAGGAAAACTTAGGCAGGAAAATTTCTGATATCTGGGGTAGCAATATTTTTGCCAATATATCTCCCATGGCAAGGGAAACAAAGGAAAAAAAACAAATGGGACTACATCAAATTAAAAGCTTCTGCACACCTAAAAGAGAACCAGTGTATGGGAGAACATATTTGCCAATGATACATTGGATAAAGGCTTAATCTCCAAAATATGTATAGAACTTATATGACTCAACACCAGGAAGACAACACAATCCAGTCAAAAATGAGCCAAGGACATGAATAGACACTTCTTTAAGGACATACAGGTGGCCCCTAGACACATGAAAACATGCTCAACATCACTAGCCATCAGGAAAGTACAAATTAAAACCACAATGTGATATCACTTCACACCTTCCCAAATGGTTATCCTTAATAAATCCGCAAACAGTAAGTGCTGATGAAGATGTGGAGAAAAGGGAATGCTAGTGCACTGTGGGTGGGAATGCAAACTTGGTGCAGCCACTGTGAGAAAACAGTATGGAATTTCCTAAAGAAATTAAAAACAGAAATAGAGAACTTTAAAAGGACAAAATCTGTTGGATCGTCAAAGTTTTCAAAATAAATTGCTACCAACAACTAAAAATAAAAAATAGCAAGTATGTCTATAAAAATGTGAGTATATCTATGTATAAATATAAATAGGCCACCAGACTTCGCTTCACTAAAACCCGATCAATAGTTGAAAAACATTTGTTGAAAAATTAATGTTACAACTGTCAGAATGAAATACAATTTACCTCTATCAAGAAAATCTGAACATCAGCTTTCCAATGACACAAGTTTATATATAAAACTAAGTGGATATTTCTCAACTGAAATAATATCCCGAAGACAGTATTTCCTAATGGAACATTAACGTAATATCTCTTTTCTCTTTCATGGTATCTCTTCACTCTAAGGTTCATGGGTCTTTAAAGTCAATTCCTGATTAATGGTCCCAAATTCAGACTTCAGCCAATGAGGAATTAATAAGGAAGTAATAGTATCTTCCAAGATTCAAAATTTGGTACTGTAGGGGAGACAATTAATGCTTCTCTCTAAGTTTTCTCTCTTGCTGCCTGTCTCTGACCCCTTCTAGGAGTTCTGCATTCTGGCTTCTTTCCTTGCTCTGGCCATCTTCCTCCTCAAAGAGCAGGGTCTGACTCCAATTTAACAACGAATTGTTGATGTTGATTATATAGTTATGGGCATATTTGTTGTTACAGTCATGGATTTCATCAATAGCTGCAAAAACCTATGTTTATATTTTATGTAAATAAAAAAATAAATATAAAACAGAAGGAATTCAATTTCCCTTAAGAATAACTGAGAAAGATTATTTTAAATTAAAGCAGGGGACCACTAAGAAAATATTTCAATGAAATATCAAAAGAAATGGCAGATATTCCATCTTGGTGAAGAAAAGAACAATTTTATGTCCTAGGTTAATTAGGTATTCACGTCAATGAAAGTGCCTTTTAAATTTTTAAGTGTGTATGAGTAAAAAGTTGTTTATGCTTCTCAAAAATATTTATATAGGCCAGTTAGATATCTTCCCCCATCTTCTACTCAAATTCATGACATCTTGTTGTGGAAATATAATTAAAAACAGAATCTTTACCCAACTCAGATAACATCTCCACAAATTTAGTAGAGAAGAAAAACACAGCTTTATTACTGAACAGGCATTAAATCAGAATGTGATGTGCATCACAAGTAATCCACTAAGAGACTGCAAAGACAGAAAACAATTTTACCCTTTCATAAAGTCAATCAGATATAACCTGTTACATGCATGTTTTCAAGATAAACAGTCACTGGTCCTCAGGTAAAAGGACTTCCCAGCACCATTTGCAACACATAATTCATCTTACCTTTTCCTAGCAAGTGGGTGATTGTCTATGTTAGCTAATTGTCTTTATTTAGAGAAAACAAACAAACAAACAAACATATCTTTGGCAGAAAGTAGTTTTGCGACTTAGAATATGACCCCTACCAATATAGGCTGGAATATCAGGGTGCTGTTGCCTTTAATTTTTACAATTTAGAGATAGCTCCCAGGTCCTTAAGAAAAACCTGGATTAGAAGTTGACAAAAGCCTAACTAGCCTTCATGAATATTTATATACATTTCAAAGAAGGAGAAAGTACACCCAAGTTTTCTAAACACTCTAAGAAAAAAAGGAGGGAAGAAAATCTTTTCTCATTTTTAACAGGGAGAAGTAAGCCACTTGTATTTGTCCTCAGGTTCTGGACTGACTGGCACAGATATCTAGTTTCTCTGCAGTGCTCGATCTCAAAGGAGGCCAGCACAGTTAAACCGTTGGCTCGCCTTCCACTTTAGAGGTGGAAGGATATTAATGAAGAGTGACAAGGTTATTTTGTTAGAATGTGAAATCACATATGGTAGCATATTGTTTTTAGTTATTGGAAACAAAACAGAAAACCAGGTTGTTACGTGATGAAGAGGAGGAGAAGGAAGAAAAAACATACAATCCCTTTCAATTATGTGACACAGATAGAAGCTTGCCATGAATTGAGACCAACACCTAAGATTTCAGCTAATTGCCACGTTTTCTTTTCATTTTTGAAGCCATTTTAAGTCTCACAAAAATCAATTTTCAAATTGACTTTTTTTTGTTTTTTTGGGTTTACTCTCTAAAGCCCATACATCAGATTATTTATCTTGATTTATCAGAAAAAATGCATGAAATCATACTCCAATTTCTACTTGAATCCTTTTGTGTAGGCCTGGCATTGGGGCCCGCTTTTAACTAGCTCTGCTCCTTCCCCCCTCCGCTCATAGCTCTCCCTTTCCTGTCTTTAGCTCGCCGCACCTGTTCTAGTTCTTTTTCTTTGTCTCTCACTCTGATCTCCACCTTCAAATTGGATAAAATGTCAATACACTGCCTACCTTAATTCTATTCACCACGTAGGCATTCAAATCCCCACAAAACAAATTCCTGAGATAAATAATAAGTTCATGAGTTAACTACAATTTATTTACATTTTAATGAATTTTTCAAACAACAATTGTATTTTTTCATTGCCGCAATGGTATACATAATTTGTATCTTGTTTATAAGCCTAAAAAAATGTGTTTTCTAAAGATAAGAGTCTATTTCTGCTGTTTGTTCTTTGCATAACCAAAGTCTATGAAAAGGTTTATGAACATTACTTATGATACTTTTGTAATAATTTCCCCTTTTAATTGTGGATTTAGACTCAATTTTACATGCTGTAATTCCTGTCTCTGTTACTTTTATAATTTAACATGATCAGATTTGACTTTCAATTACTTATTAACCTAATGTAGAGTGAATTTTTCTTTCCTACAAATACACAAGTATATTAATACCACGTATTGACAATTTAAAATAAGTTAAATACAAAATTTCATTGTTGATGGGAAATGAAGCAAAGTGGTATTAATTTGATTTTATGATTTTTTTGAAAATTTTGCCCCTGAGAATGTTATATTTTTGGATTCTCATTCTATTTTTTTATTTGTTAGTAAACCTCAGAAACAAAATTGATGAAAAACTTTCTTTAAATTTAATAGAGGTTAACTGTCAAGAGGTTGTACAGATTTAAGTGAAATTTCCCATGAGGTACTGAAATCTAATAACAATGGCCATCTGGTATTTGTTTATCACATTTTAGAACCAATATAAAATAACTCATAAAATCAGCTTCTGAAAAGTAAAAATACCAGAGTAACTGGCTTATAATTTTTCAGTGTTAAGTATTTTAACAGATATATGTCTACTCAATATATGTATTTTCATTGTTTGCTATTTCTTAGGCTAACATAACAATATTTATTATAATAATAAAAAGAGCTACAACTTATTGACCTCTTTCTATGTATGAAACATTTTGTTAAGTGATGACATGTATTATCTTATAATTCTTCACAATAACACTTTGAAGGATGAACCACTTATTATTTCAATTTTTACAGATGACGACACTGAGGCTCAGAAGTGTCAGGTGGCTTGTGAAAGCCCAGGCACCAGCGAGTGCAAGAGCTTGAACAATAACCCAGGTCTGCCTGCACAAACATCACTGTTCTCAACTACTATACTAACTGCCTAATTCATTACTGCCTAGCTCAGTAATGTAAAATTAATTAGATGAGAGAATATATTGGAAACCCATAGAGAATCAACTAATATTAGCTTTCCTTTCCTGATTTCTTCTTCCATATTTCCCAGAGATCAACTTGTATTTTTCCTTCCTTTTTTTTTTTCAAGCTGCACTCAAAGAAATGTATATTGATTGTTAGAGGAGGGGAAGTGTGGGGGTGGGTAGGGGAAGAGAGAGGGGGAAGAGAGAGAGAGAGAGAGAGAGAGATCGATGTAAGGAAGTAACATCAATGTGTTATCTCCTGTAAGTGCCCCATGGAGGGTGAAAATGAAACCTGCAACCTACCATATTTTGCCATGTATAATGCGCACCTGCTTTTTTGGCCCAAACTTTAAGGAAAAAACGTTTTGTTTTCATTTTTTAATTCTATTTTATTTTTTTATTTCTTTATTTAGATTTGATTCTTGTTTTTTGTGTTATAAAGGAATTTAGGCATTTGATTTTGAACATATTATGGTACAAGAAATTTTATGTAATAAATAATTATAAAACACAGGAACAGATACAGGTTTCTCAGGTACTACCTATGTATAATGTGCATCCTTATTTTTCCCTCGAAAATTGGGGCTAAGAAGTGCACATTATACACGGCCAAATACGGTCGGTATATGCCCTGATCAGGAATGGAACCCATACCCTTTTGGTGTACAGGATGGTGTTCCACCCAACTGAGTCACCCAGCCAGGGCTTTCCTTCCTTTTTGCAATGCAGAAAAAATTTCCTGACTCTGGTTATTTATCTAGTTCTGGCTTGCACTCTATGCTTCAATTTATTATGTTATTTCATCCTCATAATCCTTTAAAGTATGTTATCATTCTTACTTTACTGAGAAGTGTATAGAGACTCAAATTGGTTAAATAAATTGACTAACATCTTTGGACTCCATATAATAATTTTTCCTTTATAACACTGTCATGGTTGGTTTTATATGTTAACTTGGAGTGTGTCCTGAAGTGGGATTAACATTTAAATAGGTGAGCTTTGAGTAAAGTAGATGGCCCTATGTGATGGGGGTAGGCCTCATCTAATCAGTTGAAAGAAGACATAAATAGAACAAAAAGACTGGCCTCCCTGAGCAAGCGGCGTTCTTCAGCAGGCTGCTTTAGACTTTCGCTCCACCGTCAGCTCTCCTGAGTGTCTAGGCTGTTGGCCCACGTTGCAGATTGGGGACTTAGCCTCCGTAATTATGTGAGTCCATTCCTTGTAATTCATTCTACATAAATACACATCCTACTGGTTCCATTTCTCTGGAGAACACTGACTCATAGACACCAGAGTTTTTGCCCTGTATAATTAATGTTAGAAACCTTGGTAATAGGCAACAGGTCATACACCATTTACTATTGATCCCACCTGAGGACTTCCATTCAGAGGTTTATTTGGCTCTTCTAAATGTGATTTCTGGTTAAAAAATAAATTTAATTATAAGATTGAGAGGAAAATATTACTTGCAGAGTAATTATTATTCAATTACAAATGCAAATTAACAAATTATCTTATGTAAGCAACATCCTTCATGCAAATTCTAAAAAATCATTATTTAGGAGAGTTTGGAATTCCAATATATTTATTTTTTTAAAAGGGTTTAAATTAGGTATTGGGTAACTGAGCATAAGAAGAAAACTGTCATGGAAGATGTTTATCTTGGTCTATGAAGTTCTATCCATAAAATGCCTCGTTCTTTTTCTATCAAAGTTCAAAGAAGTTTCTTAAGGCTTATTACTAAATGTTGTTATATATTTATTGGAAAGCTTACCAAAATAATCAATATAAGCATAAGAAAAAATAATTTACATGCTTTCCTATATGAAAATTGAGTGCTAGTTTCTAAACTTTCTCCTCTTAGGTTTGACATAGACAAAAACTAGGGCATATACGCACCTGGCTTTTATTAAAGACATTTGTAAATCATAAAAGAGGAAGCACATCTGTTAAGTTCATAATTTAAGAATAAAAGGATAGCAATTAAACTTGAATGTAGCATATATACACATGATATGATCTTACAATGATTGAGTAGCACAAAAACTGTATATAAATCTATTGACACTGAGGAGTTATGGAGTATATTTGCTAAAGGACTAGCAGGGACAAAATGAAATATCTCGTTCTTAATAACAGTACACTTTAGGCTATCAATGTCAAAGAAAAGAAATCTAAGATGAGAAAAGAAGACATTTATGTAAAAAGCACCATGACCAATATTTCAAAAATAGTGGATATTATCATTTGATGAGATTTTATAAAGCAAAAGTATCCATTTGGGGACTAGTATTTGAAAAGTATGCGGTAAGGATTCAGAAGAAACAATATTCTGCTATTTGGAATTAGAATAAAAGGGAACAGAGAAAGGTGGTAGGGAGATAATCATCAAATAAATACTTTTAAAAATGTCCTGATCTAAAGACAGACTTGGGCCATCAGATCAAAGAGGTCAGAGACTACCAGGAAAATGTAGTGAAAATAAACACTCTGTATATTTAACTAAAAAAGATGGGTTGCTTTCAAAGAATATAATGAGGTTGGTGTTAGATATTTTTTTCCTCCTGATCACAAAAGGGTCAGAAATCAATAGTGCAACATCAGCAGCTTTGAAAGAAATAAAGATTAAGGCTTAAGAATTCTATACCCAGAGAAGCCATTATTTATTTGCAAGGGCAGGAGAAAGATATTCTCCAACACAAAGACATGAAAATTATATCATCTATGTAGTCATCCTGAAAGATATTACTTGAAGATATATCCAGCTAATTGAAACACACATCAAAATAAATTTTTTCAAGAATGTAAAGGCATGGTATAAAAAAATTGTGATGAGCAATAAAACCTGAAAAAAGTAACACAGAAATAAGTATTGTCAATATAAAAAAATGAGAATTTTGTAGAAAAGACCTATTAAAAAATAGGAAATTTGAAGGAAAATACTATTATTAATTTTTAATAAAAAGTAATTTCAATAAAAGTGTAAGGAGGGAGGCAGTAAAAGGATGGTGATTTTCAATGAAGAATAGAAGGTAGTAATTTATAATGCATTACTTGGTACTGATTTTTCAAAATAATAAAGCATGTGTTTCTAAGACTAGATGCAAAAGAGTCATCTAGGCAAGGAGTTAAGTACATTTATCTTCAAGACTCATCTCAGACCTTTGGAAATGAACTTTGATGTGGACCCTGGGAATGAAACTATTTAAAAGTTTACCACAATAATTTTTCATGCAGCTGGCACATAAGCACACACACACACATACAATTTAGCACAGCTTCCAGTTCTGGGAGACAACCAATTGAAGTTCCCTTAAGAGAACTGAGGATCCTTACCCAGCTATATAGCCCATTTTTTCTCTAATTTTTTCTTGGGCAATTGATAGAGGTGGGAAGACAAAAAATCCATAATTATTGCATTTAAAAGTTCCCAGAAGATAACGTTAAAATAGGGACAATTTATACTGCCTTATAAAGTTCTATGAAAATTTTCTAATTATTTCCTGCTTCTCCTGAAACATCTCTAATTATTTTCTACTTCCTGTTTAAATTTTTACTGAAAGAAGAGAAACTGCCCTTTAAAGCCTCAAATGACATCAGCAGATAAACTTGGAATGTACATCACCATTGGTCCAAATATGGTGAATAAAATGAGGTAATAAATTTGTTATTTGTGGTTATAATGGTCCATCTTTTCTTCCCAAGGGGATGTAGCAAGGGGTCAGAACACCTTCTTTTGAGGCTCTTATGTCGTTGTGACCTCAGAAACTGGCTGTGAACTATGGGTAAAAATTTCTAGTTTTGCCCCATGCTCAAGTGAACACTGGGGTTTACCTTTGCAGAGAGTTGAAGACAGTGACATGAATGTTGCTCAGGAAACAATGCTATCAGGGCATTAGTTAAATAGACAAAGCTGATAGAACAAGCGGAGCCAAAAGTCTTTAAAGACTCAGAGATTTAGAGGCATACTTCTCACACAAACGACAATCCACTGAGACAAGGAGGTGCCATTTCTCAGCCGACAGCACTCCTCCCGTGGTGATTCCGGCCCCGCAACTCCCTCCATCTCATGGCCCTGGTGCCCCGGGAGCTTGGTCATGGTCAGCAGCCAACTGGCAAGATGGGAACATGAGAAAGCCTCCTCTGGAATAACTGCAGGCGAGACAGCAATTAGACTGAAGGAACAGTAATCCCTGAAAACAATAATCATTGGGTAGATAGTTTCCCATAGACACCTGTCCCTGTTATAAAATAGAAAAAGCTTAGGCTGGCCTCTGTCTTTTTCAACATCCTAAAACTTCCACCTCATTACACTGAAGAGTCCAAACTGATGCTAGCTCTATGAAAGGTGTCCCCTCTCCTGGGTACATGTAGACTAAACATGTATGAAATTAACTAGAAAAAGAAAAAAATTAATTATTTAACTAAAAATGGACAAAGGGCCCAAATTCATAGAAGAAGTAAAAATGGAAATAAACATAAAAATTATCTTCATTTGCACTAAAACCAGAAAACACAATTGACTCTTCCTCTTCAAACTGACATAATGTTTAATCTAGTAATATCCAATGCTGATGAGGTTGCATTATCCATTCTTATTCACTGATAGTGGATTTTTTCCAAGAAAGTAGACTTTATTTTTTTGCTTACAGAAAAATAACTAGAAATATGTATTTACAGTCTTGAAATAATGTGTAGCCTTTGACTCAATAAATTCACTGCCTGCCACCTACCCTAAGGAAATCAACAGAGATGTGGATCATGATTTATGAATAAGGACATTATTTGCAGCATTATTTATAATAATGAAAAGTTGGTGAAAAAACCCAACCATAGTAGAATAAATAAATTATGTTATAGCCATATAGTGGGCTGTTACGTACTTAATTATAAATTTCAAATAAGTTATATACATGCGAAAGTGCTCACAATATAACATTAACCAAAAAAAAGTAAATTATAAAATTATATATGTGTATATATTATATAATATTATAGAGTGTTAATTTGGTAAATAGAAAAGTAAAACCAAAAATGAATAAAAATATATACAGAAGAAAAAACTCTAAAAAGATTTATACTAAAATATTAATACAGTTTTTTAGGTTTTAATATTATGAGTGATAAATCTTTTTTATGTGCTTCTATATTTCTCAACATTTTTACAATTAACATATCAATTCATCATTTAAAATATTTTATTAAAGACGAAAATATAACTTTTTATAGAGTCATAGGAAAGTTTAATATAATCTCTAGATGTTATATAGTCTGAACTTCCACTCAATGAATTAATCTTCTTCCTACTAAATTAAATTATTACTGACTGGTGCGAGTCACCAAAAACAATTTCTTTAAAGTCTGAAAATTATTTCTGTGTTTAAGAGAGCAGTTAGAAAGCCAGTAGACAGAACAGGCGCTAGCAATTCACTTTATTTTTATTCGTTTAAAGTCTGTTGTTTCGCTGTTGCTCCATTCTTCCAAATGATTATGTTTTTCCTCAACCAAAGAGATATTTTAATGGAGAATAAATTTAATGAATAATTTACCATTAACATTTTCATTAGCAGTTTGAATGCTTGTAGACAATTTTAATTTCTCTCTCTCTCATATATAAAAACTGTATTACTTGTATAACAGGAGTATCTCCTCCTCACTTTTTGAGGTGTTGACTTAAAAATGTTTTCTACATAGAATTTCAGAAGATGCTTTTAGATAACTCTATTGTATTCATTTGAAAAAAAGTGCCTCTAAAGTAATCTATTATAAAGTACGCAGTTTTCCAAAAGCCATTGTTCGTTGCTTAGCAACACACTTGGTTATGTCATTTAATGAAAGCAATATGATAAAATGCTATTTTTCAGGTTTTAATTTTTAAACACCTTTCTAACTAAAAAATATACTTCATGGATGGAAATTTTGGAGAGATGGGTCTTGTGAAAACAAAGTAAGAGAGGGTAAGTACCATACTAATAGAGAGTCATTTTCTTAATGACACAATATTGAAATTCAAGCCCAACTGCAAGGATTTGAGAACTCCCCGCCAGGCCCCCAGGCCTTCTCCTGTACTCCCTGAAGCACTCTCTGCATTGAGAGCCCGCAGTAAGAGGATAAAATTGCATGTCTGTGAGGGCGACTTAAGGGCTTTCTGACATTTACTGAACACACAGAGTGTCTTAAATGTAACAGGAAATATCTAACTCTGTAAAAGTTCTTTATTTTTTTAAATGTCAGAACTCTTAGAGTAGGAAAATTTGGAGAGCTAAATTTAAATCCTTGCATGAAAATCAGAACAATTGCCTTTTTTTTTTTTTACCTTATTGCTATTATTTTCATTCCAAAGAGTTGCTTGAAAAAGTCTGCACCCCCTGAATTTTTGCTTAAACGTTTTCTTGATATTCACTAACATCAGAAGCCAGCTAAACCTCCTATTTCCTCTCTGCTTCCTTTTCAAAATTTTATCTGCCTTTTGTATTTCTAACAGAACTTAGCATCTTCCTTCTAGCCTCTCTTTGCGCTGCTGTGTGTGTGTTTGTGTTGATGAGTTTCTGTGTTGTTTGGTGGCGCGGCTGTGGTTGGGTATGTGGGGGGGAGTTCAAAAAAGATTGAGAAACCCTCTAGTATGAAAATTGAGTTAATCAGTAACTGCAGATATGTTCTTACTGTCCAGATTGTCTGAAGGTTTCAGATTTAAACCTAGACTACTTTCAGAATCTCATTTTATCTGATTTCTGTTTCTTTGACACATAAGTGTCCGTTATACTTTCACATTCCAAGATGCTGTTATTATCAATAAGGAAGGGAGCTGCATGCAAGACAAGTGCCTGACCATCCGTCATTTTAATGTTTCATCCACTGCCAAACTAGCCTTTAGTTTGATGTTACAGCTGCTCTGAAGAGAACTTATTTTTATTAAAATCTCTACCCTCTCTTCATGTCTTACAAGAAGTTGGTCGCAAAAGTCTTGGGACAGAGATGATGCTAAGCCTTCACTAAAGAATTACGTCACAAGAAGACTACATGTTTCAGCTCTGTGACTGAGGTGGGCCGCACAAGTAATTTGGTCCATTGCCATGCAGGTGGAAGCGAGGCGCTTCACTTGCAGATCGGGTGTAGTACAGATCTGTGTGTCATGAAGTGACATAATGGTCCGAGTATGGAGGATGGTGGGTGACACCCAAGTTGTAGACGACCTGGACTCCTGACGCTGAGTGCCTGTTGGGAAGCGAGCCCCCAGGAAACCTGCCTAACAGGAACATCTACACTTTATTTTGACTGCATGAGAAATAACTTTTACTGTATGAACTCATTAAGATTTAAAGAACTTTTATTTTGTCATAGCAACAGAGTCATTCACCCTGGCCAACGTAAGCCCGTTCACTCTGCATTCACATAATTGGCATGGTCTGTGTTTAGGCCTGTATACTGTAATCTGCAATAGCATAAGGTCTGTTTAGGCCAAAATATTTCCCTAACAAACCTATCTGCCACTCTTTCATTGTATCTCATCCTTAAATCCTTTTCATATAACCATCTTATTATATAATTTTTTATTTCTCTCCTGAGGAAAAGTAGGCTTTGATGTCCATTTTCACTTTGGTGTGTCATTTAAAAAAAGTTCATGTATAAAGGACCTATGGACAAAGACAATGGGGTGGAGGAGGACTGAACATGGGAGGTGGGGGTGGGTATGGCAGGGGAGAGAATGGGGGGGAAATGGGGACAGTTGTAATTGAACAATAATTAAGAAAATTTAAAAAAAGAAAAAGAAAAAAATCGTTTGGCATTAAGACACCAGAGAGGTTCCTAACTGTGAACATGTGCATGTGTGTGTATGTTGGGGTGGCGGGAAGGTGGATTTGGGAGGTGGCAAGAAAAACAATGATTATATGAGGAAACACTATTTGGGTTATTCGGGGCATCAAAAATCGAGGTATCGCTGGTATATGCTCCATACTCCTCTATGTGACAAAATAATATCTCTTTCCCATTTTTTTATTATGGTAAAATACACATCACATAATTTCCCATATTAACCATTTCTAAATGTGAAGTTCAGGGATATTAAATACATTCATAATGTTGCCCAAGCATCACCACCATTCATCTCCATAATTCTTTTAGTCTTGTAAAATTGAAACTCTGTACCCATTAAATAATAACTTTCTGTTCTCCTCTCTCTGAGCCCCTGACAGTGACCATTCTGCTTTCTGTCTCTGAGATTTTGAATACACTCTCAGTTTTTAAATTACTTCTATTCTTTGTTTTGTTTCTTGTATTTTTTTTTACCCTTTGCCACCTTCCCTAATGCACCCTGTGTGAGCATTTTAAGGTAGTACTTACTGTCTAAAAAATAGAAGTATAGATTTTTTTAAAAAGATGATGGTAGAAAAGAATGGGGAGAACAGAAAAGACTCTGGGCAAAGACACGTATATTTGGTAAGAGGTAAAAATGGTTACATTAGAGTAAGACTTTCTGTCCCTGAGACTTGTAAAGGCTTTAGTCTTTTGCATAGGGTATTTTTTACATGACAAATAAACTCCATTAAAAGAATTCTTTTATCCTCATCCAAGGACATGCTTATTGATTTGGAGAGAGGGGAAGAGAGGAAGAAAGAGAGAGAGAAACATTAATGAGAGAGAAGCATCGATGGGTTGCCTCTCACACCCGAACTGGGGACTGAACCTGCAACCCAGGCCTGTGCCCTGACCAGAAATATAACTTGTGACCCTTCAGCCTATGAGACAGTGACCAACCAACCAAGTCACACCAGCCAGGGCAATAAACTCCATTTGTTTAAGAACATCAGGAAAGTGGGTGTGGGTATGGATTGTATGTAACACCCTAAAATTTTTACTAAAACAACAAAAAAGTTACCTATTTATGTTGATCAAAAAAAAAAAAAAATCCCCAAGACCTGAAAAAGCTGTAATGGAGAGAAAACTGAGAAGTGACCACACAGTGAGTTGACTTGGTGAATGCCCTTTCTGACAGATTATGTTCAATACATTGTAGTAAATTCAACTGATAAATTTGATTCCATTTCCATTCCATACCTTGCCATTATATAAAGGCTCTAGATTGTAGAATGATTTTCAAGGAAGAAGATGAGGAACAGCAAAAATAATGAGAGAAAGTTCTGCCAAGTGATGAAGTGGGGCTTCCTATTAAAAGTTAAATTCAAAGCTAAAAATGAAATTAAACTTCCTGTCCACCTGAGTATCTTATGTAGAACGATAACAGCTGTAATAAATATGCTTACATAGATCTGCTTATTCAAACCTTACTTCTTGGTTTACATTGGAGCTTCAGGGACACTAAGGATCTGTTCTGACCTTTCTGTTTTCAGTAGTTTACTGTGGAGTAGTTTCTTAGGCATTAAGAGTCCATCCATCATTTACCTGCTTCCTCCCAGATGAGTTATAATGCATCAAACATTTACTCTGAACTGTCACATTAACTGCACTCTCATAACTCATCTTGTCTTACTAATTGTCAAAAATAGTTCTTGAGTGTCTGTGGGGCTCCATGAAGGCAATTATGCCATTTGGAGCTAGTGGAGGACCAAGAGCTTAAAAAATCTGGGGAAGAGATTTTACATCAGAATCATCAAGAGAGCTTTGCCAGAATTTTCCCCCTACCCAAAGGATTTGCTATAATACTTAAATGTAATTGGAGAATGATAGCAGTTTAAATAAATTTTGACAACACTCCCTGATAAATTCACTACTCCTCACTCATGGATATTAATACTATTTCTAATGTGTTCATAATGTGTCTGGGAATATTTGTAATTCATTTGATAGATATTTATTTTGATAAATATCTATGTAAGGCAGCATTCTAGGGGTTGAAAATATAAGAATGAAAAGAATATACAAAGCCCTTGTTGTCATGAAGCTTGTAAAGTAAGTAGTGTAGGGAGAATAGAAGGAAAGAAATATATGTTAGGTGGCAACAGTGTTCTTTAAAAAGTGGAAAAAAACAAGGTGAATGAAAGTGGTAGGGAATTCTCTTTATAGAATGGTCAGGAAAAGTGTCTTTGAGAGCTGGCACTTGATCAATATTTGCAGGACCCAGGAGACTAAGCCACATAAATATCCTGAGAAAGGCGCTGCAGGACGACAAAGCAGTAAGTGTCAAATCCCAGAGATGGTAACGTGCCCAAGCATATTGGAGAAATGGCAATGGCACCAGAGAGTAACGATACATTGTTGAGGTAGAGTGGTATAGACGACAGAATCACAATGGCAATGGACTCTAGATCATATAAATTTAAGCGATTAGGATTTTATGATATGTTGGGAAGTTACTGGAAGGTTTTAGTCACAGAAAGAATATGATATAATTTATGTTTTGACAATATTATTCGGAGCATATCAGAGGCAAGGGCAGAATCAGAAAGGCCAGGTGGGAGGCTCCTTCAACACACCAAGGAAGAGAGAATGCTGGTCCAGGGCAAATAGGAGTGGAGGTGGTGAGGAGTGTTCTGATCTGCACTTATTTTAAGGTAAAACTAAAAAAATTTGCTACATGATAAGATCAGATGTGACAGAAGATTTTTTTTGCCCAGATAACTAGATACATGAAGTTTTCATTTACTGGGTTGGGGAAGACTGAAGAAAGGGTAGATTGTAGCAAAGATTGAATTGCATTGTGCCTGTGCTAAATTTAGATTTATAATCTTGAATGTTCTACAGTATATTAAAGAGAAAATGTTGAACAGAAGACAGAAGTTCAGGAGAAAGATCTTGGATGAAGCTATAAACTCGAGCAATTCTAAGCATCAAATTGGTGATTAAAGTCCTGGTACTTAATGAGATGATCTAAGAATCTAGCATAGATAAGCAAGATATTTAAACGCTAATTTATAATCTAATATTCAGAAATTATTATAGCGATGAGGGTACAGGAAAGGAAAATAAAGAGCAGCAGCGAGTGGCATAAAGAAAAATTGATAAACAAGTACGGTATCCCAGAAACCAATGACCAAAAAAGATTTTTACAATATTAGAATGATTAAATATAGATGCTAGATTAAGAAATAAGTGTATTTAGACAATGGGGAGGTCATTGATAATAACAAATCTAGGAATTTGTTGACCAATAATCTGTAAATGCCGTTGAGTAGGAAAAGGAGTTTAGATGAGTTGCTGAGTTGGCAGCTCTTCACCGAAGGCTTCTTTTTCTTGGTGAAATAAGAAATAAAATAACCAGGTGAAAGAAAGAAGAAAGAAATGTTGGAAGTTGATAACAGCGAGTGTATGAGAAAGGCGCCTCAGTAAGTAAGAGACTGTGCTAACTAGATAAATACAGTAGTACTTTGGGATAGTACTAATTATCTCCCAATGACACGTCTCCGGACACATTGGGGGAAGTGCTTCAACATACGAATTTTTGAATTGGTGACGGAAACAATCCATCCACCTGCCTGTTAGGATGTGATATAATGACAGTAGAGGGTGGCAGTGGGAACCCAGAATGATGGGCACATAATGATATTTAGGAGAGAGAATTAAGATGGTGGTCCATGGCTTGATCTGATTACATGCAGAGAAGAGGGGACATGTTCCTTCCCCTGTGTGAAATGCTTTCCCCACTCAACTGTTTTTCCATATTCATCTTCGTACTCTTACTCAGTCTTCAGATTTAAGCTCACTTCCTCAGGGACTCTTTTCCAGGTGACAAAGTCATGAGTGCTATTGCAATATCCCATTGATGTTCTTCTTGGGAGTATCCATTGTCTTTATTTCATTAAAAGATCTCTCTCACAGTAGACTGTAGGTTGCCTGAGAACAAGAACTGTTTTTATTCTGATCAATGCCTCACACTTCTTGGTATACAGTAGACATTCAGTAAAAATTTATTTAAGAAACTAATGGTTAGAAAGCCTCAAGAACTTCTTGGTGTGTTATTGGTAAGATACTGGTATGGCAAATAATTGCGTAGTGTTGTCATTCACTAGGACAGAGCAGGAACAGATACAGAAGGTAGGAGAAAGTGCTTAAGTTTCCTATCTTTGTTGCTGAGCTTAAGATGCCGATGAGTCTGTGGGTGGAAATGTTTAGTTAGCTCTTGGGTATCGTAGAGTTTGTGCTTTAAATGCCAAATACAGGGTTTAAAATTCATTCAGTTGGAACAGAATCTAGAAAAAAAAAAGACCAAAAGGAGAGGTAGGAAGAAAGGTAGAAGGAAACGCTTCCATTTCTTCACTCATGGAAGGAGCTGGTGATGAGGCAGTGTGGATTTTGCTGCTTATTAACCCCCAGTCTGTTACTTTGCTGTGTAGCAATGTCAATGCTGAACCAGAGGTTCCAACACATGGAGAAATTACTTCTGTAATGTAAATGTACATTTGAGCCAAATGAAACCTCAAGAAATCCAGACTCTATGAAATGGTACCTTAGAATACTTTTGCATTCATTAGGCTAATTTGTATAACGTATTGGTGCAACATAATGCAATTATTTCAACTGGAAACCAGTGATTTTTTTTCTCTAACAAGAACCCTCTAAATGATGAAGTATGATTTAGATTATATATTTGTTAAATTTGTTATAGTTGTTAAATTGTTTTATTTTGTTCAAGTACTGAAACTATCTCTCCTTTTTTATGAGATATAATTAACATGTAACACTGTATAAGTTTAAGATGTATTCTCTCTTTTTACACTAACAAAATACTTCTTTGCTATTACCCAACCGAATTTTTGTTCTTTGTGCAGTTTTTTTTTGTTTGTTTGTTTCTTTGTTTCCATATAGCATTTCAGATGTCAATCAGAGAAAAAGCTAACCCTGGCCAGGAAGGGCTCTGCTTTAGAAACTAGCACTACACTGCGCTTTTCATTTGAAAAGCCACTTAAAAATATAAATGAATCGTTACAACACTGCTGATAAGTAGTTAATGACAGGAAAGATGATCATTACTCCCATATTACAGATGAGTAAAACTGCAACACAACTTTTGCAACCAAATTAAAACTATTACTCATGTGGCAAATCATTTATGACTACTCCATCTGATATTTCATGCTTCGAGTTTTTTTTTAATGCATAATCATCTCTTGGATGAGTAACTGTATTGCTCTCAGGTCCTTAAGAGAAAAAATACTGAAGTAATAAGCCAAAGCACATGAGTTTGGTCAGTACACGGTGGAATATCATTACCCTCTGCTGCTCACACAGGGGGAGAGAAAACTTATATATCACCGACATACCCCATCACTTCTCATACAGACATCATATTCAATTAAGTAGAGAGCTCTCTGTCAACAAACCTGACATGCTCACCTAGGGAATGTCACAGTCCCCCCCAAATCAATATTCAAGTTATGATGGACTGACAGTTTCACAGATGAATGAGTGTCCCTTGATTTTTACCTACTTTTGCTGCAGAACAGAGAAAAGTGCTCAAAGCATGAGCAAACAAACTTAATTAAGCTTAAGGGATATGGTTGAGTAATGTAAATCCAGAGCAAACAAACTTATGGAGCATTAAAGAACAGCTTAATGAAATTCTGATCAAGGGGAAAAAAAAAATGAAGAGCTGCTTCAACTGATTCAATAAAGTTGGTTCTTGGTGATTTAGGAAGGCAAATGTTCACTTGTAAGCAGTTACTTTTGAGAAGTAATTTCCTAGGCTCTTTAGACTGATGCATATCTTGAGACTTTCTATACTTTCTAATATATTTGACAAATTGCTGATAGTTTCCCCTTTTTTCCTCTGATCTATAAAATGATTCATAGCAGACTCAGAAATAGAAAAAAAATCATTTTCAACCTTTAGTGAAAAAAAAAAAAAACATGAAGACTCGGGTTTTCAGAAAACACATGTGCCCAGCCTCGGAAATTTGGGCAGATGTTATCGCTGGGACTGTTTTTCTTATGTGGGAAAGTATATCTTTTGACAGAGTGGGCTTCGTCTAACTCATTCTTGTCTGACCCATTATTCTGTTCCCTGACTTCTCATTTGAGACCCTAATCCTTGGGGATATCACATTAGCCACTTCCTTGAGTTAAGATATCCATAAAATAAATTAAAAGGTGAAAGTCAAGACACCTGTGAACTGATTTAAATTATAAATGATATCATTAATTTATACTTTGGTGCAAGTCGAAACATGAGTCAGCTAGCAGAGTCCTCCTGTGCAAGAAAATAGGAGGACATTCTGAAGCACCTGGTCAGTGCCTAGCGCATAACAGGCATGTGACACAGGTTACTGTCATTTAGTATTGAAGGCGAAAATGTCAGCCATTTTGAAGAAGTTACCTGCTTAAACTCAGTTTATCTCCAATGGTTTTGCATACCTATTTTTTTAAGTTTTACTGTTATTTAAAATTTCTGTAGTCTTTCCTCCTTGAGTGGAGTTTCAAATATAAGGCACTCAGAAATTCAAATGTGGAGTTCAAGTAGAAGTTGTGCTCTAGGATGTTTGGATGTCTGGACAATCCAACAGTCTCTCTACCAGATCATGCATTCACTATAGAGTTTCTCAAATAATCTCTATTATCTTTAGGAAAAAAACCCTGTGCATTTAAAGGATCCAGCTTTTATGCAAATGTTAGCTGTTTATGTCAATTCTGATTTCTTTTCTTTTTAGTTAGATGAGAAAGCAGCAACAAACACATCAACTTACATCATTAAAATATTGATATAAATTCTTTATGATACATTTGCTTCTAGAATCATTATGTTCACTCAATAATTCCCAGAAGCAAACTTTCCTACCTTTTCAGAAACATGGCAAGCCATCCACAATGTCACCCAGAGCTGTAATTGTAATTATGGGTAAAAAAAAAATTCATGGCTTCGAACCAGTTAGATATATTTGAAGATAAACACAAATGTAAACATGACACAGTATTAGCGCAATGCCCTGTCTCCTGAGTGCCACCAAACATCTGTGTTGGAAAGAAAAAAGCAAATGCAGAAGCAGGCCCTGTTTTTTTAAATCTCTGCACGTGTGTTCTGAGATGACACACCAGGGTGTAATGAGAGAACGTTGTGATCAGCACGACTCCTTATACACATCTCATGCGGATTCCTGTTGGTTGTTTTGTTATCAATTTGTGCCTTACTATTTCTGTGCTCTTGAATAGCAAACAGACTTAAGTTAGAGTTAAGGGTAATACTACAGGGTCATTTCTAGGTATTTGAATGAAACTTCACAGGTGGTTGATAGCTGCATTTCCCTGCCCTAGTGAAAGGTTGCTATTAGCCACCTTTCTAATGGAGCTTATTTCTTTTTTACCTCTAACTATGTAGCATAAGGCCTCCAAATACCTTCACCGCTGGCAGTATTTAAGTATACCATGGATTCGAGTTACACAAAGCTTTGCACTTAGGATCTCTACAAATATGTGCTAATCATGTGATGGAAGGAATGAGTGTTTTCACCAAGTTCCTTTCCTGGGATTGGGATAGTCAGTTTGAGCATAATGACCTTTCATGGTCAGTTAAAATGAACATTAATTAATTCACATTTATTATATAATAAGCTGTTCTACCTGGTGGGATATAATGAGGAAAAAATTTAGTAAGATTCTGCCTAATGCAGCTAAGGATTTGTGGGAAAGAAAATTTTATTTATGCAATCGAAGCTGCAACTTTGAGTAAGTGCTAAAAAAGGAAAGTGTTAATACTCACCAAGCAAGGAGGAGAAGGAAGAACATTTGGGGATGAGGAGTCAGCCCTTGCAAAGGTGCTGTGAAGAAGGGCTTGGAAAAGAATTGCATGACTGCAGTGGAGAGACTGACTCAGGAGTATAGTTCCAAATGAGGGTGAAATAGTTAGCAAGCCACCTACATGCAATATTTGTTGTGATAGCAACAGGAAACCATGTAAGTCACATCCCTGTGGCTGTGAGGTATGATAAACAGGATTGATTCAAAGGAGTCAAATGTGGTTGGAGGTGCACAAGTATGTCTTAGGGAATTCGGCCTCCCCTAAAGAGAGTTCTGGCTTTTGTCTTTGGTTTCTGTCACGTAACTTCTAATTAACATTATTAACTAGTTGAACATTATTCTGGATGTTTCTGTGAAGGTATTTTTTGGATGATATTAACATTGAAGTCAGTGGCTTTTGGGTAAAGATTACTCTCCAGTATGTGAGTGGCCTTATCCAACCAGTTGAAGGTCTTAATAAAACAAAGACTGAGCTCCATCAGCAAGAAGAAGTTTTGCCAACAGACTGCTTTTGGACTTCAACTGCAACTCTTCCCTGGCTCTCCAGTCTGTTGGACTACCCTATAGATTTTTGCCTAACAATTTCATGAGTTAATTTTTTTAAAGTCATTATCTATCTATCTATCTATCTATCTATCTATCTATCTATCTATCTATCATCAGTCCATGCCTGCCATCCATCCATCCATCCATCCATCCATCCATCCATCCATCCATCCATCCCTCCATCCATCCATCCCTCCATCCCTCCTATTGGATATGATTCTGTTTGTGGTTCTCTGGTTCTGTTCTCTCTTTCTCCTGATTAACACAGCCTTCAGACTTGCAGTTGGTGTCAGAAGCGAGAGTGGACTGGTGTGGACTCTTCCATCTTACTTTGTCTCTGGAACCTAACTTCTGCTGCAAGGATCAGAAGTTTTAGACAGACCTGGCAATCTGGAGACTTAACCTTATGGTTTGGCCAACTCTAGGTAACAAGTGAAAAGGAGCTCCTAGAGTATTGGCAAAGATATAGTTTTTGAACAAATAGAAATCAACAAATTTGAGAGATATTTGTTAAAATCATCAGAAATTAGTGAGTGGGGTGGAGGACAACATGTAATGTTCACCAGAGAATATGAAAATGTTCTCATGGTGTTAATCAGCCAATGGTATTCTGGAACAGCTGTGGGGTTCGACTGTCTGCCACCAAGGAGCATAACTCCCAAGGCAAGAGTTTGGTGAAAAAGGAAAAGGGTTGTTTATTTAAAGGTTATACAGATTTAGGATGATGGCAGATTTCTGCCGTTAAATCCCACTCCCTTTAAAAACAGCCGAGAACAAATACTCCTGCCTCCCTCTGCCAAACCAAGCCAGTTTCAGAATATGCCTCTCAAAGGTACCATCTTTCAGGAAAGCAGAATTCTGCAGCTCAGCATTCCTGGTCTCGGGTCAGCTCCAGGCATCTCTCTCGCCTCCGTGTGATTGGCCAGGTGAGTCCCTGCAACACCTCCAGCTCAGCCGCCATCTTCTGCAGGCAGACTTCCAGGAAGATCTCTCTGCAGACCTCGTGGTAGTCCCCCCTGACTTTCAGACCCCTCACTCCAATTTTTAATACTCAGTTCAGAGCTTTCTATGTGATTTAACATCCAGCTCTCCCTATGGTGAATTAGTGTCCACCATTTCTGTCAGCTCCCCAGTGTCTTTGATCCTCTTTTGGCTGCCATCTTCAGTCAGTTCCCTGTGATGCACAGGCATCTGGGAAGGGCATCCACTTTCCACAATCCCTGCACCCATAGCTCACGCAGGTGCTGTATGAGCTCTCCCCCAGCTATGTCACGGGTTACTGTACCTTCTCTCAGTCACTACACAATTCTGCAGCTGCCAAGATTTTCCTTTCAGAAAGGCATGGGCTGTTAACCTGCCTTTGTTATGTAACGTACCTTAAAGCTGTACTCTTGGATCAGTGGACATTCCGTACCTCACCCCCTTCCTGCCTCGCTGCAGGATTTGGGGTGATAGTGGGTCTTCCCCACCTTCAGGAGCCCCATGCTCTGTACCCCATTACAATAGTATCACTAGTGTACAAGAAATAAAATCTGGAAAACTAGATTATAAAAGCTATGTACACTGGCCACATTGGGATCTTTGGAAGAAACCAATCCTTTTGGTGGAGAGATAACTTTAACATCAAAAATATGTGGGGAGAACACATGAAAGCCAACAGTTAAAGCCTTTCCCACACTTCCCCATTTTGTTCTTCCTCCCATTTTTCCAGCAAGCTAGAAGACTGGTTCACTTCAAGCGATTCAGGATGAGCCAATTGTCATGAGAACAGACTTTGCACTTTTAGGTGATTCCAAAGATGCTGGTTAGAGGAAAACCAAGAACAAGCAATGGGTCTGTTCTTGTGAGACATTTGAAAGGACAAACATTGATATTTGCATTTTTCTCATGGAGGCCAAAAGCAGAGATGTTTAAAGAGAAAGGGTTGTAGAGAATAAAGGGAGGAAGGTTAGAGGGAAAAAAAATCTATGCTTTCCTGTAAAACATCCTCGCAGGGGTGTCCAACACGCAGCCCACAGGCCATATGCAGCCCAGGATGACTATGAATGCAGGCCAACACAAAAGTGTAAATTTACTTAAACCCTTTTCGTTAGTGTTTGTGTATTTAATGTGCAGCGCAAGACAGCTCTTCTTCCAATGTGGCCCAGAGATGCCAAAAGGTTGGACACCCTGGCAAGTGTATAGGGACCATTTATCATCTTTATCCACTACTGTAGTTGCCTAAGTGAGGCGGCTTTTGCAGAATGTGATTAGTGAACTAGACGCATGTTCTGATTCTTTCCCTTACTAGCTCTTGTCCCTCTCATTATAACCCCCACACCTTCTATTTTTCTTAGAGTTTCAACCATCTATATTCTTGAGTTACTCAAGATTTCTCTTACTCTTGAGTTAAATTCTTGAGATACTCAGAGTGCTTTGGAAATATTTGGGATAAACAGAGAAGTAATGGTCCCTTCTTCCTTAGGAAGAGGCAGGCTCCTCTGGTAGCATCACTTTGGTGGATTGCATGTCATGGAGCATTTTCCTTTGTGGAAAATTCTAATTAGAGAAATAGTATGATGAGTTACTCATATCCTGTTTCCCCCCAAAATTCTAAATGTGTAGGTCAAGAAAAGAATGGGCTTACCGCATTAATTAACAATTACTTTTTTTATGTTTCAATTTAGACTTACTTTTAAGTGGTCTATCAAGTTTCTTTGATGATAAAACTCAGTAAGAGGATTATGATTCTACTAGAGCAAGACAAGAAGCTATTGCCTTTCTGAGTTTGTGTTCTCTCTCTCTCTCTCTCTCTCTCTTTAGATAAAGGGGAGGTGAGAGGTGGGGATGGATTAACTCTATATTAGTAATGTGAAAAGGGTTCTGAAATGAGAGTCAAGAGACTGAGTTTTAAAATTATTTGTTTACACCTTCCAGCAATAGTACTAGAAATCACTGAGTTAATTCAACTACGGAAAAAGTACAGTTTGCCTTCCAGCCTCAGACCATGATACTTGACACTGGAATGTCTGCTCTGCTCTCCGAAGGTTTCAGAACATTCTCACATCACTCTTATCTTGTACTGAAAAATGGGTGAAAAGAGCAATTTAAGTGAATACATAGAATCCAAAGAATGGTAAATGTATATTATAGAGTTTGTCCTAAATGTTAGTTACTGTTATTTATAACCATTGTTATAACCCTAATGATGGAAGGGGGTTTTATGAAAGTTGGGTTTGAGAAATAGTTCTGAAGCACAAATTCTAATCGCACATGTATTAAGCAAATTTGTTTATGGCAAAGTTGAGTACATAGAGCCTTTTAAATGGGTTGGAATTCAGTGATAAAATATTATACATGCTTAGTATTTTAAATTATTTATCAGTTGAAGATTACATAGGGTATACTGTTTATACTGTTTAATGCATATTTCTAAAGTCTCACAAACACATGTAATAAAGAGATTCCCTGGAACTGTAAAACTCTATTTATCTCATATTCCACTAATGCAGCACATATATTTCTGTGTTTATTGTGGCAAATGATGGAGCCTCAGGTGTCTACTGCAAATAGCAAATAATGTGTGAAGCTATCTTTATCCTATTTTTAAAGTAGATTTCTGATTTAAAAAATACTGTTTACAATGACACACCTGCTTCTTTAAACTTAGTATGTTTCATGTGAAAATAAGGCATCAATTGTCATTTTAGCAGGGAGGTGAAATGTTGTTTGATCATCTTAAGGACTATTCTAAAAAGGAAACACCTCTTATGCATCCTTTTGGGAGACTGATTTCCTAATTGTTTAAAAGTATTATATGCTCTGCAGGACAGGAGGTGTATTTACTCAACACAATTTAGGAACATGTGATTGAGAACATTGTGAACTTGCTTAAGCCTTTTTAGAATTCAAAATATGCCAATATAATCAATTATTCAAATTGTTCTAAGGCTAACTTTCCTCTAATATGCACATACTAGGGTGACATGGTCGTTAATCCAAAGACCCAGGTTTGATCATTGTAAATTTGTCAGGCTTGGAGGAAATGTGAGGGAACTATTTAATAACTATGACTGTTAGGTTTTCTAAGGACAGTCATTTCTCTTGCTTTTTCAGTAGGTACCATGATTTCTGCCTGCACAAGCTGGCAACCAACTGGTATCAGGGAACTGGCTCCCCTGATTTATATAAAAATAAATCTAACCCATCTAAGCCAGCTTGTACTTTATGAAACGGGGACATGCAATATTAGTATATTAATATTCACCAAGTAGAATAGGGGAAAATCTCAAAGCAGATGTGCTCAGTTCAGACTTTGAAAGTATTAGCAAACAGTCAACAATTCTGCCTCTCTCTTCCTTTATAAAAGCATTTAGTAAGTTGAAGAGCACTAAACCCCTATTAGTTATTGTTATTTAAGGATCTAAAAGTCTAGAATGTGATCAACATCACCAGCTGCTCACGGATATTCTGTGAGGTAGCTGCAAGTTAGCGCCCTAGCCAATGCCTTCATCCAGCAGACAGGAGAGCAGGCCCGGAAAACTGACAGCACTTCCTGAATGAAGCCCCCAGGGGAAGTCAGTCCAAGTGAAGTTAGAATCAGGCTTTCTGACTCTTGTTTTGAAATAATTTTCTGATAAGTAACTTTATTTTTTTGAAATATCAATTCTTTTTTTAAACTTTTTATTGTTATTCTTTTACAGTTGTCCCAATTTTCCCCCTTTGTCCTCCTCAGCCCAACTCACCCCCTCCCCCCGCTCCACTCCCACAGTCCATCCCCACTCTGTTGGCCATGTCCATGGGCCATTCTTACATGTTCTTTGACTAGTCCCTTCCCCTTCTTTCCACCATTATCCCCCTCCTTGAAATATTAATTCTTGAGCTAAATTTATGCTCTTATGGTAAAAAGCTCCCTCAACTCAATATGTCCAACGTGCCTACACATCACAATGATAATGACAAAAATGCCCATGCTATTTTGAAGTCATGCCATGTTGCAGTTCAGTAGTGAACAAACCAAGGCAGAAAAAGACAGGGAAAAGCTATGTTATTCCCAAGGTTGCTGATGACAAAGACAGGATGAGAACGGGTTTTGTTGACTCGGCCACCATGATAAAAGCTAGAATTGAGCCAAAAAGAATCAGAGGAATGGGACGAGAGTGGGTTTGAGAGGTGTTGTCAGTACCTGGAGGGTGCAGTGAGGCTCTGCTCTGAGAACCTGAAAGTACAGGAATACGGTGGTTGCCCTTTCTTACAGATCCTTCTCTTTTCCTCAACTCAGTCTCCTGTTATTATATAGGTAGCTTCTTCCTAAAGGAGGGTAGCCCCACACCCAAGAGATGAATAATTAATTTAAGATGATCCTGATGATCCCATTTTTTTTCTTTGCCAGTGATTGTATTAGCGGTGACCCAGATCTAGCAAAGAAGAGATAAAGAAAGTTTTGTGGGATTTTTTTTTTGTGTGTGTAGGGGGCGGGCAGATCTTGGAGGATGACCGTATTAGCAAAAGGAAAAAAAAATGTAAAGGAAAAGCTTCCTGACCTTCATGTTCTTGGCTTTAACTGGCTTGTGTAATGATGTGATGGTTGATAATGCAGTCTTCCTTCATCATCTTTCAATCTGGAGACCCTTGAAGTTTAGTCCAGAACCAACTCTGAAATTTCTGTTATTGGATATTTTTTAATGAGACAAATAATTACATTTTGCTTAAGCCATTTTTAATAAGGCAATTTATTACTTAGAGCCAAAAGCATTACAACGGACCCTCGTTTCCATTAGTATCTCTTTGCCCTCAAATCCATTCTCTGCCCTTCTCTGTCTTGCCATGTGCCCTTCAAGGCTGACCTTTATGGACTGTACTATCTGGACCTCTTTGCCCTCTGGGGTTTTTTTGGTATCAGCTAATGAGAGAATCCTGTGGGTCAGAGTATGTTTTTTCTTATAACTGTGTCCCTGCTTCAGCGTGGTTCTGGCTGTCCCATGGTCCCTAAAATGGTGGTGTTTATTTTATGGCTGCCCCTGAAGCAGGCATAGTGCACCATTTTCTCCTCTTTCCCCTCCAGGATAAGGTAATGATATCAGTTTCTTTCTGTTGCTTTTTCCTAGGTGTCCCAATATTTTTTGGGTTCCTTTAACCTTATCCATACTGCTATTGATGGTTCCTTCATGAAATATTCTCAGCTGAGGCTTTGACTATTTCCTACTCAGGTCCTGACTGATATGTGCACACCTAAAGTCTTTTAGAAAGTAAATCAGAACAGAGAGATACCATTTTTAAACAGTAGAATAGTTCTAAGCCAATACAAGTTGTTTCTAATTAAGGTGGAAGTCTTACCCTGTGTATTGGTTTGCCAAGACTGCTGTAACAAGGTAACACAAACCAAGCGGCTTGCACAACATAAATTTGTTGTCTCACAGTTCTGGAGCCTAGAAGTCCAAGATCCAAGTATTGGCAGGGTTTGTTCTTTCTGAGGGCTGGGAAAGAGCATCTTTTCCACATCTGTCTTCTGCTCCTGGCGATTCGATGGCAATCTCTGGTGTTCCCTTGACTTCTGCTGCCTCACCACAATCCCTGCCTCCCTCTTCCCATTGTGTTCTCTCTGTGCACCTCTCTGTGTCCACATTCCCCCATTTTATAACAAATCAGTCATACTGAGAGCCCCACTCTAAGACCTCAGCTTAACTGATTACATCTATGATGACAACAACGTTATTTTCAAACCAGATCATTCTCTGAGGTGCTGGGGAGTTAGGACTTCAACATAGGAATTTTGGGAGGGCACCACTTGATCCACAGCAGCCTGTAAAGAAACCGATATGGGCTAGTTATTCTGCTATGGAACAGAAAAAGAATTGAAGAGAACCTGTTGAATGCTTGCTATGATTGATAATTCCCTGGACTAGGGATATAAACTCTTCACATCAGTATTCTAGTGTGCGTAGCAGATATACCATCACCTTGAAAATGGTTATTGCACATAACTTTAACCTATTCACCATGAAACATTCTAACTGTAATCTCCCTGCCCATTTTAAAATTTACACATTTATTGAGCATTTAAGGCACTATTCAAAAACTACAGGCTTTCTTTAATTTAATTTTTATAACACCCTTATAAATTATTATTAACATCACCATTTTTCAGGTTATTAAATGAAGCTTTGGATCAAGTGCCTGACCCAGGTCCCCACCTTAGTCAAGACAGAATGCTGATGCTGGAATTAAGTTCTGCACTTTGGTTTCTAACACTTAAGTCCCAGGTTCACCTGTGATCCCATCTCTGCTCATTTTCTTTAAACTTTCACAAGGGCTAGTAGACAGTAGAGCTACTCTGGAACAGATTTAGCTAAAAAAAATAAATTACTCTTATCTATCCTAAATACAATTTTCCTATGCTTCACTTTTCTAAAAAATATTATGAGTATAGAGAGGATATTCCTCAAAAATGCACCCATTAAGTAAGAAATAACTGTCTAGAGAAGCAGAACAATTAGGCATGAGGAAATGGAGAGAACCTCTGTAAGACTGCAGTAAGAATGCTGGATATCTGGCACTGCCCAAGAGAAAAATGGGAAAATAAAGAAAAAAAATCTTTCCCTTTCTTTCGCTGGGAAATAAACAGGCAGCAAAGAGGAATACATTGTAAAGAAGAAAGGGGTTGGAGGATTGGAAGATTAGCATAGGTTAGCAACCGAACATTTCAACCTAAATTGTTTTTCTGCTCACAGATTACTTACTAATGGATGTAATTCCTTACACCCAGCCAGAGAAAAATTGCCTTATTGGACCAGATAAACTTTCCAGGTAAATCTTGTTATCTTTAATGATGATTAGATGCCTGTGGTTGGAGTGGGTGTGTTTTTGCTGCTCTTTTACCATTTATAATGCAGTTTTAAAGCTTTCATTACACTTCATGTCAGTATCTTCATCTTTTATTCCCCCATAATTGGGCTTCAGAGACTTGTGATTCAAATTGGTCTATATATAAAGTCATAAATGGGAAATTTATGTATATCAAATAAAATAAGAAGTTTTGGATTCTCAGTCCTATGGAAAAATGGGGAGATGAGTGCTCATGACGTGTCCGCCAGTGTCACAGAGATGATTCCATTGATTCCCTCAGCAAGGTTTTGAGATGTGTATGTTTACATTTATGAAATTTATGAAGATACTGGTATTCAGAGACATTAAGTTGTTCAAGTTCTCATTGTTAGAAAAGAGTTTGGAATATATACCTACATCTATACACTTATACATTTGCATAGAAATATAGAGATATAGGTGTACATATAGATATATAGATGTAGAGATCGATTAGATAGACAGATATATAGATATAAGCTCTTTATAAGATAGCACTCCCTTATATAGCAAAATAAACTCCTTACCAGATACACTAGAATACAATATTTACAAAAACGATGTTTTGCAGTGATTGATTGAACCAATTCATATGTCTATTTTTTTCCTTCTCCCTTCTTTCCTTCCTTCTCCCTTTCCTTCCGACATATTTATCATGCACCACAATGAAGCAGGCAATGTTTTAGTTTAATGGGACCTGGGTTTATGACCTGTAATTCACAGGGGGTGACTATGTACACTCAAGGGTTCCAGGCGTCAGAGAGCAGAGACCTAAGGGACTACACAGCAGGTAAGCTAGGACACCCCACCCTCATAGCCTGTTAGGAAAAGAGTGTGGATCAGATAAGAGAAAAGGGAGGTTCAGAGAATGCTGCTCAGTCTAGCTACCTCTAAATAGAGCAACATGGCCAGTCCTTCTATTCATATGGAAATTTTGTTATCCCAATTTTAGCTAACAGAGCAAACGGATGACCTAAGTATAAAGTAACATTGACATCTCAGTCCATGCTTCCTAGTCAGATAGTTCTGTCTTTAGAAATCAGACTGGGATGACAGAGATTGAATCTGAAGATGTGGCTGCTGGGCAACCCTTTGTCTGACATCTCTGGAGTCAGGTTCAATGTGATTTTTTATGTACTACCTATATGCCTGTGAATGCTAATTAAAAGTTACTTTCCCAGGATTTCTTATAATTTCATGATACGCTTGTTATTAATTATGATCCTTTACTTTTGTTTATTCATTCTTTCACCTATAAACCAAATATAAATTAAGGTTTAACATTTTTCCCAAGTGCAGAGGACAGAAAACTATAGGAAAGTTCTTTCTGTGAACCCATTCAACGTGCCTGGAGTTTACTTGTGGTACTTTCACATTTTCTATTCAGCTTTTACCAACAAAGTATATGTAAGGGTGTTACTAGAATACAAATATTGTATTTAATGGAAGTCAACATTTTAACATGTTCTCCATCTTCTAAAATTAGAGCATTGAATTGTTTCATTGATATAATAAATTACATAATGACACAGTGCATGTGATTAAAGAAATACTCAGGGGCCTACCATTCAGATTTAAATATTGGACCAAAAGCCCTTCTGTGGGAAAGTCCCAACCCACTACCCAAAAGCCCTGAGAAGAATCTGAGACGGGTTGATCGCCAGCTTGAGACAAAGCGGTGCTGAACCTTGTCAAGAGTCCAGCCTGTCTGACTGCCTTTCAGCTCTTTGCTTTCAGAATTTGATTTTGAATTCAACACAATTTCTTGGCATTTGAAGCTCTGTCAAACTAAACAGCTTTGTTTCAGACACATGTTTTGAAAAGCCTCACCAGACTCTCTGTTTACACATGCAGTACGTTTTTTAAGTAATATAAGCTTGAACTAGCATTGAGCTATTATCTTCATTCAAGGAGAAACAGAAACCAGCAAAGCTTATGTATTTACTGTCTTCACATGAAAAAAAAAAAAAGAAAGGAAATGCACCCCTTGCTTTGTTTTCACAGTACAACAGAGTTCTGCCATTTCAAAACTGTAACCACATTCTTTTTTTCTTTGCAAATAATTCAGAGACAAGTTATGAGCGAGCTTCATTTCCTCCTAAACCCCAGAGCTATTTCAACCATAAAGTAAATGTTTTCTCAAAAAATTGAAACTCTGGGACATACATTTTACCTATTCTTTGCAGTGCAGAATTCAATAAATATTATTGATAGCATATAAACTAAAAGACTGATCACAACACAGAGCCTGCTACAGAGCTGGTGCTTACAAGGCGGAGTATGGACAATAAGGGAAAATAATTTTCTCATTCGTTATGCTCTGATTCTATCTACAGTTGTATGTTATTCTTAAACTCTTTATAGGAGAGCATCCTCTCATGTATTCAATTAAGTTTCTTAAGAGATACAGTATAGCATAATATTTACAAGACATGTGTTTTGTAGTGATGGGTTCAACCAATTTATATAAATATATTTTCTTTCTCTCTTTTTTCTTACTCTCCTTCCTTCTTCAATTACTTTCTTCTCCTCCCTTAACTCCCTCCCTCCTTCCTTCTTTCTTTCCTTCCAGCACATTTCTTGTGCACCATGATGAAGTAGGCCATGCTGCCACTCCATGGGACACACCTTCATCACTTTAAAATACTTGCAGGAGAATTGTCCCCTCATCTCAGGGGTCCAGGACTTCAGAGGACTACGTAAAATTTTAAATGCTTAGCAGTCTCATTTTTGTTCCCTTCCTATTTCCTGATGGACTGCCTTCTGCACAGGCACCTGTCTCTTGGCGCTTTCTAATCTCTGGACATAGTTTTGCATACACAGATCTAAATCCTATAGCTACTCCTTGGAATTCTGAATCTAAACCTTTGTGCTGGTATTAGAAATTCGATCAAAGGAAGAGCATTATAAGCTGCAGGACTGCGGGAGTGAAGGGGTTTGAGGGTGCTGACATTTTGCACGTTCCATTTTAGCCCTGGTGATGCCACATTTCTAGGTAACAGCCAAAAAAGATGAGCACTCTACCAGGCTTAGCAGGAATTCATGCTGTGAGCTCACAAACAATACTCCAGGCGTTGCTTAATAATAAACAACATTATCTGGAATGAAATAGATCGACACAGAGAAGGGGGCAAAGAGAAACAGCATCCTCAAATGCAACATTTTCCATGGTCCTTACCATAATCTTACGAAATAACTCATGGGAGGTAAATAAATTGTTTGAGTTCACTTAGCTCATAGGTAGCCAGACTGGTATTCATAACCTTAAACTTTTTGAAATCTGGATCCCAGTCTACACTCACTCCACTATACTGTGGTGCCTCTCCCTTTGAAGTAATCCTCCTATTTGCTCCATGTTGAGATAAACATTTATGTTATATATCTATTTATTCAGTCATTTGATGTTTACTGAGTATCTACTGTGTGTCAGGCATGGGTTTATAAGAGGTACAAAAGTGAATGAGGCAACATGATGTGGTTGAGTACGTATTGGAATCAGGCAGATTTGGATTGAATTAATATCATCATGGAGATGCAAGCTAGTAGTAGCAATAAGACATACATACAACAAAATGTAACATAATATCAAAGTAGAACATTTTTATTACCATAGGAATATGACAGCACATAAATGCTTACAATTCACTGGAGGGGGTCCTTACAGTATATATGTGTGTATGCGTTTACATTTAATTATTTTGCATCTATATACTTATATTTATCCTGAGAAGACATCTGTATCTTTTAAAGTCTACTTGGAATTATCAAGTTATATAGACCAGTGCTACAATTTTGCTCTATTTAAAATAAAACTGCTGAAACATTTAATAATGTAGAATACTACTACTACAACATCATTTCTTTATTTAGCTTTATTTTCTAGAATGAAGTAAACATTTTAAAAATATGTCTTAGTGGGACACAGACATATTCCTCACTTATTAATGAGTCTATTGAACACAGTTTATCTTCCCCTCTTAAAGACATTAACCTCGGTGTTTTATATCCTTTTTATGAAATAACTGGGAAAGGAAAAAGAAAAGGAATAAATTCAATTGCAAACATTTTACTGGTTTATCCTATTCCTGCCTCTCTTGGCTTCCTGTGCTATGTTTGTCCTTTACAAATCTAAGGGCCATACTGAGTGTGTTTTCCTATCAGAGGTTAAAAACTGGCAGCTAGAAGGCCCCAGATAATCCACAGATTTATTTTGTTTGACTCATATCATGTTGGTCTATACAGTCTTTATATATTATTCTTAACAAAAACTGGGAGATTCCACTTCATATGTAGATCATCGACTTCTTTTGAAAACCTATCAGAACATTTCACATCAATGGATCTTTATTCCAAAATTGTAATTATTGGCTGGGTTGAGATCACCTCCTCGGTAGTTGACTACAGTTTCCACCGTTCCTTATTGCATACTAATGTGGAGGCCAGATGCCAGCTCGTATTTATCAGAGCATTTCTGCTATTGCATTTCTTATTGTTGAATGAAAAGGGAAATTAAATATATCTTATAGTCCTGCCTCTATCTTATCCAAGGCTAACATTACCTGCCTTCCTCTAAAATTAAGTAATTTTAGAATCCCAATAGTTGGAGAGTCAACCCAGTATAGTGAAAAGAGTCAAGCTGATTGAAAGCCTTTCAGATCGGGGTTCAAATCCAAGTTTTCCAATTACTGATGGTGCCAGGCCTTTGAATTCTCTAAAAGAAAGTACTAAAGGAGTTTTTACAGTTTTAAAGAAATTTTTATAAAAATTAAATCCATTTCTGAATGGGTTTTGTGAGGAGGAGACAATGTTTGTATGATATCCTTGGTGCAGAGCAGACGTTGCACATGCGTGTGCTACCTCCGTGCCTCGGGAGACAGAGATCACGGGTGGGCACGTGTATGGCAGTTATTCTCAGTATCATAAAGAAATGCCAGTCCTGCCTCTCCTTCCTCAGGCCTTAGCAAGGAATTGCCAGTCATTAATGGGGCTCACAAATACACACGCATTGCTGCTTCTAAATTCCTTAGGAACCATGGAAGTGGCCTCTGTGATATGTAATTTGTTCCTCCTTTTTCCCGTCCACCGATTCAAACAGATCATCTAAAAATCATACTCTGTATCATTATCTAGCCCCCCTTTGAAGTTTAATTAATAACTTGCATTTTGATCTTATTTCTTCCACTTACACTGTTGTAACTATGGTGATCATTATTATACATATGTTGGGAAGAATATTCCTTTTTTCCTTACAACTTTTTATATATAAGGAACCATTGGACAAACTTATCTCTACCTCGATTCCATTTTTAGAAATATATATTCTTCTATGGGATGATACTTTTTTTTTTTTTTTAACAGTATAAGTTTAGCGAACAACAGAATGAAAGCTCATATCCTTTGACCAAGAGGCACTGACTCTTCCCCTCAGCTTAACTAAATTTCAGACAGGCTTCTTCCCAACTCTAGGTCCCTGACCTCCTTTTTCTTAGAGCATTTACTTTAGAAAACATGCCATTGTAAAGTCTTCCTCTGTCCTTTCAAAGGCATGTAACTCTTTTCCCAGCCTCTGGGCAGGAAATGTCTTTTTCAGGATCTGGAAAACATCTCTTTGAAATGTACACAAAGGAGGTAGCACCTCTCTCTCTCAGACTCTGTAGGAAGTTAGAAGTCCAATTTCTTTGAGGGTCAATTGGCAAATACAAGTGGCCTAATCACAGAGAGAGATATTTACAGTCTTGGAATAACTCGGTGTCTGCAGTGTTCTATCTAATAACCTGCCCCCAGTGTTCTCCCATAGGTTTTTACTAGCTCATTACAGCCCTTAAAAACTCTCCCATCTTTTGCTTCATCAGAATTGAGTTCAATCTCTTTCCTATTGCAATAACCTGGAGGAAGACTTCCTTGTCCATTCACCTCTGTCTGGTGTAATCTTTGCTTTGTTGCCTCTTTGTATTGCTGCTTGGTAACTCAGAGTCCAATTTGATTCCTGCTTCCAAGAAGAACACCCTTTTTTTCAATTATATATCAATAATACTTTTCTGAATGTCTTTAAAATTTTTTCTTATTTAAACACTTCAGTTTTATTTTTGTCTTTGTTGCATTTATTTTCTAGACAGGGAGTTATTAAATATATTTGGAAAGATGGAGGGAAGAAATATTAGTTTTTTCCCCCCTCATTTGCAATGGTCACCATGGTATCGTGATGGCATTTTGGGTCATGCAGATATAGTGGGAGATATTTTTATGTGGCAAAAGTTACAGAAATTTATGGGTATGATTAGTAGGATAGGTGGTAATACAGGACACCCTCAGAAAGGATCAACATCCCAAAGTTCTCTTTGTAAGCAAGTGGAATTATCTTTTAGTTACACTAAGAGATATACTTAGATACACTTAGTTCTCTTTAAAGTGTAGGTAATCCCTCTTGCCCAGTAGAGAAGGTGTGGACAGCTCCTTTGGACATTCATTCTTTTAGTATTTTTATTTCTGTCTTTCTTTTTAAAAATCTTCCTGATATTTTTCTTAACTCCTGAACTGTCCTATGACAATAAGCTTACATGTGTTTACTCTTCAGGGGAAAATTATTGTTGCAAAAAAAAAAAAAGTCTTTACTTTCCTCAGGGCAAGATTAAGTGAGGTGAAACTCAATCCTTCAAGTGTCCTTTTGCAGATCTGGCAGATCCAGATCCAGGATTCATCCAGTCCGAGGTCCATTTCTCCATCTCATGTTAGGAAAATACCCAGGGGAATGATCTCAGGCTATAATGCTCCTGACAAGCTCACATTCCCAGCAGGTATGAGACTGAATTCAATACCGTGGAAACAATGGATATGTTAAGCCTTAGCATTTTGAGTGTCCTCCCACCATTCAGGATATTGAAACACATTAGGTCAGAGGTAAACATATAAAAGTATCTCAAGAGAAGCAAGTTCCTTGGAGTCCATGGCAGTTGTTCTACTATTCCCTTCCTCCTTTTCCAGAGTAGAATTTCCATTCAATATGGATATTTTCTTTTAGATTAGATTGGCCCTGTCTAATGACATGGCTTCACTATCCTTTTCATGAGGACTCACTAGGGCCATCACCTCCGAGTGAGCTGAGTCTGTATGTGAGATGAAACAATCTGGCAGCCCAGAACCCAGGCGTGGTGACTGGGGATACATCCTGTGCCATGCTCCCCTTTTGGGGACACTTTTCCCCTGCTGGTGCTAACCAGTACCTCAATAATTGAAGTAAACTGGATTGAGAGGATGGAAGGGGAGAAGCCCTGGTTTAACAACTTGCTGTTCAAAGTTCCCAAAGTTTTATTCATATAATGAACCCCCAAAAGGTCCCACCATTGCCACAGTAAAGGAGCAGATCCTTATTCATGTGTGAATTGTCTTCACCAAATGACATGACTTGTTTTCTATTTTGAGAATTCCCTCGACATTACTCTTAATCTAATGTCATCTAAATAAAATAATAGGATCAATTGGACACTTATTGAGGAGAGAGTTTTACTTATCTTGATATAATTCATAACTTCCAGGACTCACATCTCTTTTCTATAGCACTAATTTAATAATAGGACTAGTTATAACTAAGTGACTTTGTTAAACATTTAGATATTGTTGTCGCTCTAATAACAACAGTGTGCTGGATGTGGAGAGGTAAAATGTAATAGATTATATATTTGAGACACATTTATTTTGCAAAGGTTTTGAAAGAAAGATTGTTAATATTTCAAATGTCAGTGTTTTATAAGAAAGTTATTATCTTATTTTAAAGTAATTTAAAGGTTTTGCTGAATTTATTTTTTATTATAAGAACTAACCTATTTATTTTAGTTGAATACACTTGGTTTTATAAATCATATTTATGAGAAAGAAGTATTTCCTTTATATAAATTCAGTTTATGAAGAAATATATGCTGAAATCTTTTTTTCCCTTAACCAAACGGGTATGTGTCACTTAACCTTTCCATTTTTAGTATCTCTATTGTAAAATGGGTGTGATAAATATCTACTTGTATTTAGGTGTCACTTTAAAAAATATGTATTTTTAGAGAGAGGGGAAGGGACAGAGAATGAGAGGGAGAGAAACATCAATGTGTGGTTGCCTCTCACATGCCCACCACTGGGGACCTGGCCCACAACCCAGGCATGTGCCCTGACTGGGAATCGAACCAGCAACCCTTTGGTTCGCAGGCCAGCACTCAATCCACTGAGCCACAGCAGCCAGGGTTGGTGTCACTTTTAAGTAAAAAAAAAAAAAAAATGCACCTAATTGTAACATATATTTTTCTCTTCGCTGGGAACTGAGCTAGAACTATGGTCAATTAAGAATGGACCCAGGATTTAGATAATATCAGATCTCTCAATCACTCTTTCTCTGTCTCTGTCACTCTCTCAACCATTCAGATTCACTCCCTTAACGTGGTAAGGAAGATGATCTATCAACAATTCCAGATTCATATGCTCTTAGCCTGATGACACTGAGGAGGGAGAGAGAGTCTTTTCCAGTTGCTGTAGCAGGACATTTTACACAAGAGGCTGATCGGCTCAGCCTGGATCACATTATCCTCCCTGGCAATTGTGATTTACCAAGCCTGGGCACTCTGCTCACACTTGTGATAAAAGTGATGGATTGGGTCTGTTAGCAGAAGAATTAAAGAAGGGAAAAAAAAAATGAAGCTTAGCCTAAAACAATTATCACAGTAGTCTAAAGTAAAAGGACCATATGTCTTAAGTTAGGCTTATTACTGTACATTTATTCCAACTTTGTCACATTTCCAGGATGAATTATTACCATTTGTCTTAAAACAGGGTCCATAGGGTCAGCTTCCATTTCGTTCTTCCAGCTTCTGCTGTAGTCTCCTCTAGAACCGTGGGTACTGCATGTGCTGTGAACTGAGAACTCATTTAACGTGTAGTTAAATATGAAAAAACAGAACTGAGACACAGTCCTCTCTTCTCCTGACTTTTTTTCAGATGTATTATAACCAATGCCTCCTCTTCAGAACATCAGGTAGGGTGCTTTGTGATGAAATAAAGTGGATTCAGATACAAGCCGCACGGGTTAGACAACCGGGCTGGCCTGCAGTGGTGGGGGCGCAGTGTTGGATGCTGGTGTGCCCACCTGCCTGCCGCTATGCGAGCCATGTGCACTGTGGTCCATGCTTGGGTTAAGGAATTTAAGCAGGGCTGCCCCCTGATGGGGCCAGTGGTACGTTGGGAACCATTCCTCCTGGTTTCAGGGACTGTAGCCTCGCTGACAAGTGAGAGGGCCCCAAAGCTAGAGCTGAGCAAGGAGGCCTTGGGAAAATAGGCCACTGAGGAGACAAAACATGTCCCCCTGGCAAGGGTACAGCCCCTGCCTCCCTCACATCACCCTGCTTGGCCCCGGGGGATGGCTGTTTAGTCAATAATGGGTAAGACCCCTTGATGGCAGGGACAACCTAAGACAGGCACAGTTGTATAGGGGCCATCAGGGAAGTGGGGGACACAGTAAAGGGGCAAAAACCCTCACCCTTTGGCTTTGTCATGGCCAGAGTCCTCATTCTATCCGAAAGAAGTTTCCTTATCTCTTGGCTGCTCTGCTCCACCCACCTGGCTCAGGCTTGAAACAATTCTAAAGGCAGGTACAGCCCTACACTGGATCAAATGGTTCCTGGGGACAGTTAGGCCTGGAAAAGGAATGCACTAAATCCTATGAAACTTACTTCGCTAAGAATGCCCTCAAGTTAATGAGTACTGATGTTTGGGTTCGAGCACAGAATGTGATCAGTTTCACAGGTTTCAGGGCTGATTGGGCACCCCCGTGTCTACCAGACCCTGACCTGAGGCAAATCTCTGTGTTCCTTCAATCATAGCCTTTTGACATTGATTGATGAGCTTTGTATGCATGCTGTATACCCCTGTGCATATTGTTCTCAATAAAAGCCACTTCAAGAGAAGGGCTTGGGGCATTCTCCACTAGAGGGAATCACCACCCCCTTTCCCAGGCAGACTGAGAAGGGCCTGGAATGACTTATTTTCCTCCATCTATGGAGACCTGTTGGGGGAATCTGTGCAGGATGCAGTGACCTCCCCCATTAGTGGTACACAGGGACAATGATAGGCTCAGTACTTATGAATTATGTGCAGGAAACAGAGACGAAGCTGTTTGGTTATAGAAAATGTTACAATAATTTTCTCATATGTTGTGTGGTGTAAATCAACAGCTATTTACTTTACTTTTGGTAACACTTCATTTTAAAAGTTTGTAATAACCGTTTGAGCACAAAGAAATATAAATAAAAATGTAATTTTGATGAAATCTTGAGGCAGTGAATATTATAACATGCAACCTGCACAACAATATAACCACTGAATGTGCAACTTGAACAAAATATTTTTGGCATTTACCGTCTCGCATGGAGATAGTAGTGATGTTGCCAATCACATGAAATTCAGAAGAAACAAATAGGATGATGAAGCATCAGTGCTGAGTTTGCAAGTCAAAGAAGATTGTGCCCCCCAAAAGATTTAAACCTAAGGTGTTTTGTCATTAGGAAAACCATGGCTTTTCATCTTGATCAGAAACTATTCTTCTAAGTATAATTTGGTAATTTACAACTCCAAGTTTCTTATGCATGTAAAACAAGTTTAGTGGTGTGTATTAATGTATTTGCTACATTATTTGAATATTCTTTTTACTAGTAAATAATACCAATTTCCTTCAGTGTCATTAGATTCTCTGAACATCTGTTAATAAAATTCAAACAATGATTTATTTTTAATTCAATTAAAAGTAAATATATTTAAGATTATTCTGTTGAAGATGAAGCATCTGTTGTTATTGCTAGTATGCTTATTCATTCTGTTAAAATTATTTGTTTTAACAGTAATAATAAGAATCCATTTTTTTCCCTGACTACTGTGGCTCACTTGGTTGGCACATTGTCCTATAAACCAAAAAAGGTGCAGGTTTGATTCCTAGTCAAGGCACAAACCTAGGTTGAGAGTTTGATCCCCTGTAAGGGCACATGAGAGGCAACTGATCAATGTTTCTCTCCCTCCCTGCCCCCTCTCTAAATTCAATAGGCATTTCCTGGGGGGAGGAAAAAAAAAGACAAACCATTTTTCATTTGAAGAATGGTTATCATCATAAAAATTATAGCCTTAATAAGTTAAGAATCTGTGGAGCAAAAATGTACTTTGACTTGGTTGAAGTGTACACATAATTCATAATTGTCTCCAAACAACATGTGATATACTACCAGTGAAAATAGAAACTATAGTTGTCAAAATAGAAACTATAGTTTTTGAAATTCACAAATATTATAATACTGTATATACATAGTGACTTTACATTTTTGAAACAAAGATGTTGACTATGCTTACATGATAATGTGTTTTCTTTGCTACCTATCATCAATTAGATTTTAGAAATGATTGCCACTTAGAACTTCTAAGCAGAATCTAGAACTTACCAGAACCTCAGTGTTTTATAGTGATACTGCACATTTTAAGACTTTTTTTAAATTTGGTTTGCACTTTGGTCAAAATCAGTTGGAGATCTTTAATTGAACAATTCCATAAATCAGTTTCTGTGAATTGTCAAAAACAGAAGTTGCAAAGAAAAAACAACATTGAAATATGTCTCTTAAACATCAAGGCAGAAACTAAAAATTAATTGGTGATTACTGAAATTACATGTAATGTTTATTTTTTGAAATTCATAATTGCACTCTAGATATCGACCTGTGAATATATCTTTGATAGATGAAACTCTTATTTTTAATTGGAGACATTTATATTCTGTGTAATTATGGAACAAAATGTAAAAATCCTATGATTTTTCAAATCTAATCTGATAAAAGTTTATTTAGTGAGTTCTTTGTATAAAATATATTTGTCAAAAAAATTATTTTTAGTGGAGGCAAATAATTTTAATTATGACTATTTGAGGGGTTAAGTATTTATACATTTTAATATAAAAGTAGAATTTAGGATATTTTTCATTGAGCATATCGGCTCTCTGAGGACAGATGCTTCAGCCCTTGCTGAGAGTAGAGTTGTGGAGGCTCATACCTTCCTTCAAGAGAAACTGCTACATGGAGTACAGCTGTTTTATAGCTCGGCAGCCACACCTATGGATCTGGTGTGCCTTTCATGCTGAAGCATATTCCCTCTGGGATCAACCCAGCTGTGTTGGATTTATCTTGTCTCCCAAAATGTAGATGTTGAAGTTCTTGTACTGTATTTTGAGATAGAGCTTCTAAGAAAGTAATCAAGGTTAAATGAGGTCATAAGGGTGACTCCCTCATCCCACATGAGATGTCCTTATGAGAAGAGACACCGGAGAACTTGCTTGCTCTCTCTTCTGCTGCCATGTGAGAACAAAGCAAGGTGGTGGCTGTCTGCGAGCCAGGGTGAGAGCCCTCTCACCAGGAGTGAAGTTGGCTGGCCTCCCTGGTTTTGGATTTACCAGCCTCCAGAACTGTAAGAAAGAAGTTTCTGTTGTTTATGCCTCCCAGTCTGTGTCATTCTGTTATAGCAGCCAGAGAAGACTATGACAACAGGCAACAGCTGAGCCTGGTAAAGTACTGAAGCTGGGTCCCTTTTCCCCAAAGTGGGATTCCTCCAATGAGCACCTGTGCTTAGAGACTCCCAGTAGCCTGGCCTGGACGTCCTCAGAGCAGTGTTTTTTATGCACTATAGTCCTTGCTTCCGTCTCTCCTTTCTCAGGTGTCAGACCTGCATCATGGTCTTCACACCCTCCCTGTCTACTCCTGGTCTTTCTCTTTATCCTCCATGCAGTTCTTGCACAAATGACTCTAACTTGGCCTCTTCTTCCAGGAGGAGCCAAACTAGCATAAAATTCAAGTAAAATTGGTAACAGTTTCAAAATTTTTAGTCATAAGTTTCAACTTTGAAGTATAATCCAGGCTTTTATAGATAAGCAAAAAGAATATAAAGACCATATTGAAAAAAAAATGCATTCTTTTCAAAAGTAAGATATTAGATAAAGCTAAGAAAATTATTGAAGTACATGATTATGTACCAAGAATATTTATCTGTTTTTTAATGTTATTTTATTTCCAAAAATAATTTTTAACCAGAAGTATTATGTAAATCTAATATAATATGCACTTTTGGGTAAAATAATAAGTATTTTGAAAAGTTTATAACCTCAGCCCTGGCTGGTGTGACTCAGTGGATCAAATACTGGCCTGTGAACTGAAAGGTCGCCAGTTAGATTCCCAGTCAGGGCACACGCCTGGGTTGCAGGCCAGGCCCCCATTTGGAGGCATGCTAGAGGCAACTGATCAATGTTTCTCTCCCTCTCTTTCTCCCTCCCTTTCTCTCTCTCTAAAAATAAATAAATAATTTTTTAAAAAATATCTAACTTTAGTTATTTTAGCACTCTGTTTCATAACTCAAGTGTTCTGGTTTAGATAATTAATGATATAATCACACTGTGTAGGGTTCTAATCATGATCACATTATAGCCCATTTATGTTAAAGGGGCCATAAAATCTTTAAAGTGATGTATCAGTCAGAATAAGTTAGATTATTATGTTGCAATAAATAACTTTAATATTGTAGTGGTTTTAAATAATAAGCATTGGCCTGTTTTCTAACTTAGAATAATTTCCTCTTATTCTTCCTTTCCTCCTTAATACCATTTTTTTTCTTACATCCTCCAATTATGAATCAAGCTTTTATTCTCTTTATTACCTGCACTCTGAGCTGTAGAGCTGTAGAATCAGCAATCTACAAGGAATTTCCTAGAACTAATCTCCAAAAACAAAAACATAAAAAAGCTTCTAAGGTACTATGTGATTAAAAAACCTAAAATGTCATTGGAAAGAATTAATTACATATTTATTAGCAAATATTTATTGACAGGCTACTATATGTCAGACATTATTCTGGCACCAGGATAGAGAAACAGAAAAACAAACAAAATTATTTCCTTATAGAGCTTACATTCTAGAAAAAGAAAAAGTCAATTACAAACAAATAAACAAGCCAAACTTTTATTTTTTGGAGCTAATAATTGCTATATGTCAAGGAAATCTTCACTTAAATGTATCATTTGGAGCACAGATTTTTAAAAAGGGCCAACCCATCAGTGTACCTAGATGAACATTCAAAACTGGAGTAGTAACTGTATTTATAATATGAAACTAACAGTATTTGCTGAGAGATGGGATTGTCAGTAATAGGCTTTCAATTATTGTCATAGGGCTAGACTCGGAAGAGCAAATTTAGGGGGTGGGTGAGTTGCCCAGGAATTTGGACATCTGAATACCTATGTTGGCAGTTGGATTTATATGTGTGGAGTCCAAGGAAAGTTCTGGTTCTAAATATAAATGTTGAAGTCATTAGCATACATATAATATTTAAAGTCAAGGGGCTAGATGTGGTCACTTAAGAAGTAAGTAAAGAAAAGGAAAAAAAGTGTTTGTTGAGTAGGCCCAAGTTCACATACTAGTTGGAGCAATTAGGAAACACCAACAAAGAAGAATAAGGAGGGAAGAGCATGAGAAAGAAGGAAAGCTCCAAGAAAACAGTGTTCAAGGAGCCATGCTTCTGTTTTAATGATGAATAGTGGACTGTCAAACTCTACTGATAACAAATAGAATGATGCCTGAATTTTAACCATTGGAATTGACAACTTAGAACCATTGTTGACCTTGGTATGTGCAGTTTCAGTGGAATATTGGGGACAATGGTTTTATATGCAAGTGTGTAAGACAAAATGGGTGGAGAAAAATTGAAAACTACCACATATAGCACCAACATTTTGTTGTTAATTGTGTTTTTGTATAAAATATAGAATATTATAGTCTGTGTAAGTTGCATGTAGCTATATGAGTATTAGTTATTATTGTTGTTTGTTTTAAGAATTTTCAGATTTCAAATGTAATAGCTGGGGCAAAAATGTACAAAACTACTTTCTGATGAAAGAAAGATCTAATAGAATTGAGAACTACAAGAAACTTGGTCTTTGATAACTAACTTTTGTCTAAACTTTTAACCAGTCAATAGAATATCTCAGCAAAATCTTTTTAAAAGTTTTAAAATATATACTATGAGGAAAATAAGTTCCTTGGGCTTCTAGTATTGGGAAAAATCTCTACAAAAAGCTGCTTCTAAAATATCAGCAAATGTTGAGAGTTCAACTGGTTGGAGCTCTGAAGATTATATGTAGGAAAAACTTCACAAATAACAAACGGAACCAAGTCTCTGTATGGAAGAGCATAGCACAAGCTGTGACCTTTTCCTTTTCAATTTTTATAGTCACTTTTGTTTAGTACTGTCAAACAATGCAACCCGATTCCTAGAAGTACAAGAAAAGGTGATGTAAGAACAAAATGGTAGTAGAACTCTTTGTCAGATAACTCCTTATTGAACTGAATAATTTTGATTATGTGGGCAATTTTGAAAACTTGGTTTGGAAGGAAGAACCAAAAGCCATATTCTTTTTTTAAAGCAAACTTTTGTAAATGAAGAATTTGAAGCATTGATTATACCACCAGCAATGTCTCAAAATGCTAACATGAAATAACCAAGTTCAAGAATAGTATAACTCTGTGCTAAACAGGTTTAGAAAATTATATACTATGAGTCTCACCTATATTTTCTGCTTATTGTTGTTAAAGCTGACCAATGTGATGCCAATAAATTGACTAAAACTATAAAAATTAATTAATTAATAAAAGAACCAGTGTTCTTAAAAATAATGATGCATAATAATTTTAGTTTCCTCTGATTTTCATGCAAATTATACTCACATCCATGTATAGAAGAAAAAGAGGGCTGAGTGGAAATGATAGCAGATACTTTTTATTATTCACACATCATGAACTATTGCTCTTTTTATAATAAAATATATTTGTAAAGAAAAATTCATTTTCTTTGGAAAGAAGGTGTTTACTATAATATTTCATTTAAACTACAAAGAACAGTGACTGATGGACAATTCACTGAACTTATTCCAGGGAATTTAAATGACTAGTTTACCTGTTGTGTTCTTGTATAATTCATTCTCCATTGATTTATATTGTTCTTTCTTTTGTAACATTGCTCATATGTGCAAACAGGATGGGCTTATCACAATGTTGACAGATCATGCAATTCTAGATAACATTGAAATATGTTGTAGTTAGTAAACAAAGAAGGATTCCACACGTATTTCCATCACAGTAGCAGCAAGGAAGCATGCATATCTCTTTCCTATGAAGAAAATACCTCTTTGTTCTGTCTTTATCATGGCACAGTGGCACAGGGTCCACGTGTTATTGCTGACCAGAGTTTTCCAAGTGGAGAAATAGCTCCCTGAGGAAAAGCAGCATTATTAAGACAGCATTTCTATTTGAAGTTAAACTGAATTATTCTGAATATATAATGTTTCTTCCAGCTTCCTAATTAAGCATCTATGCTTATAACGTTTATTACAGAGATTGCATTTGAGTTTGGAGGAAGATTGGTAGACTGGTACACAAACATTGTTACGAGTACAGAATGAGAAGACTGTTGCAGTTACCACTTCATTTCATTGACTACTGGGGAGAAGACAAAATGCACAGAAATTTTTTGATAAGCAAGTTTCTAACCCTCTAATGGATACAGACACCTGACTCTCATATTCAATATCCATGCTATCATCATTTATTAAGGACCTACATATATATCACTTTGCTAAGAGTTATGTAGACAATGTAAAATAATAGGTGGAAGGGGCAAGGAAAGACAATTGCTGGGAAATTATCAGGCTGTGATTGTGTATCATAATATTTAAAAAGTTGGCCTATTTTTTCTTATGAAGCTTTTTGTGACTTAAAGCTTCGTGTATCTGTAGCTCTCCCAAACTGCACAATATAGCATTTGCACTGTTTATAATGTATGCCATGTTTTTACTTTGAAGCATCGTCACCTTGTGGTGCAGACATTGCATTTTCACTTCTCTAGCCCCAATCACTTGGCACAGTGCTGAGCACAAAGCATGTGTTCAGCAAATTGTTTGTGAGGTTAAACATGGTATGTGTCACCCCAACTTGCCATCACTATAAATACAGTAAGTTGAAAATAAGTGCATACCCCTTGAAGTTTATAGCTCTTTTTGACATGTCATTAAGATGCTTCAGTCCAGAAGAAGCCTCTACTAGTATTTGACTAAGTCCCAGCCTGCACCGAAGAGCTGAGTTAATATAAGAGCCAAAGAAACAATAGGACTGGAACATTCACATGAAAAAACTATCAGGATTCTTTGTATTCAGGCTGACAAGAAACAAAAACAACAACAGAAACAATTAAGAATGCCTGTGTATAACATTTGCTGCAGCGGCTAATTGAGACTTTCTAAATAAGAGGGGCACAAAGATGAATTCTGAATGGAAGGAAGTGAGGGCTTAATGCCAAATGTATGTAGCATTTAAGATTGATACTAGTATCAGTTGTCCCCCTCAGAGATGGCTTGTCTAAACCAGGGCCAACCAACCCCACTAGGAACCACCTCTAGGCTTGCATCCTACTAAAAAGATGAAGGGGAGGAGGCTCTCTTTTCTGGGTTTTAAAGAGCTTTGTTATCAGAGCAGCCCCTAATTTCCTAAACCTTATACTATTGACTTCTTCAGCCAAGCATAACAAATTATGTAAGCCCTCTTTATGATTTTTATTTTGTTTTAAATGAAGGAAGGTATAAATTACAAAATTCTTTGATTAGTATTTTCATTATAGTACCAATAGATTTGTAAATGCTGTGTTGTTCTATCTGAATTCAAGTAACCTAAAAATTCTTTAATTATTAAAATTTAGTCACAAATAAGAAGTAACATTTCTCAATTCAGAATCTTGCACATCAGTATAGCATAATATTGGTAACAAAACTGATAAACAGTTGTTTAAAATCTGAGTAAATGCACTAAGTTTTCTTTGGTAAAATCAAAAGTGTATTTTCTTGAGGATATGAAAAAGCAGTGAACAATATATCATCTTATTTGGTCTTCATGAGATTCATTCTCTGAAATTGTGTCCTTAATTATATTTTTGGTCAAAATCAATAATTACCTAATTTCCATAAGCATGTTGATGTTTTCCAAAAAATGCAGATTAATTTCAAGGAGGAGGATTACATTTTTAAAAAGACATCCCTAAACTGCAATAATATTCTTGCTGTGAATTACATGTATTTACAGTGATTCAGCTGAGATCACTGGATCATTTCACTTACTTTCTCTTCTTGAGCTTTTATCATTTTACAAATATATAATTTTTATCCTTCTTGCATTTTCCTCTAATGAAGAGAACAATTTTTTTTTTGCTGCATGTGTATCAATGTCATATTTTTCATTCTTCAAAATTCTCTTTTGCTACTAAGACATCCTTGTAGCGTGAGGGAAGCTAATTCCAGTCTTGCCTCAGGGGGAGAGCACATGGCCTGGCATAGCCCCAGCAGTGCATTTCAAAGTCTGGCCAATGTCATTAGTTCATGGAGCACATATGACTTAGTCTAATTGGAATAAATCTCAGAATTTGCTGAATTTCTGGGAAAACAATACTTTCACACATCTGCAGAATGTGAAACAGCACTTATGCAGCCACATAGTAGGAGAAAGAGTTTTGAGACCATGAAAGAAATCCTGCACAGTAGAAGACAAAGCAGAAGACAGAGTAGAGATGAGAAAAAGAACATGTGGCCTGGTTTGGTAATGCCACTGGATTTGGGATCAAGTGTCAGGACATGTGTTGGAATTGGGTTACTGAATCAAAAAGCACCCACACAGAAATATCAGCACTACATTGTTTATTCATGGATTAAGTTTATTTAAGAAACTATTTTAGGTAGAACAAATGCATGTGGTATGCCCTGTCATAATTGGGTGAATTTCTAAACCCTGGAACTACCTAGCTAGGACTAGAAGTTACTTCCTTGATTTTTAGTACAAATCCATTTTGCCTACTTTAGTATTTCCTCAGCTGATGTTCCTCAAGACACCTCTATTAGTTAAAAGGTTTTACATGAAAATATCCCTTTGTGCTTGAATTAATTGAAAACTTTTATCTGTAGTTTTAAACATATTCAAATGAGTTCCTTTCTGTGTCCATCTCTCCGAGTGTCCGACCTTTTGGCGTCTCTGGACCACATTGGAAGAAGAAGAGTTGTCTTGGGCCACACATTAAATACACTGTGACACATAATCCCCCAAAAGAAATCTCACAATGTTTTAAGTAAATTCACGATTTTGGGTTGGGCCGCCTTTATCACCATCCTGAGCCACGTGTGGCCCACTATCAGCGGCCCATTGACAGTGGATTCACTATCAGTATACATCTTTGAACCGATTAGAATGAGAAGAGTGAGGCTGGAACTATGGTGGTGATTTTAAGGTAGAATGGATCATTTTAAACAATAACACTTTTTATCACATTTTTTTGGGTAAATTTCACGTTTACTTTAGCAGTGAAGGAAAAAAAACAGCTTGCTAAATGTCTGAATTATTTTTTCATTAAATTCTTATTCTGTACTCCAACCTGTATGCAATATAAAGAAGTATGCTGATTTACTATGCTCTTGAGAAATTTGAATAATATTGGCCAAAAAGGGTGATATTTACAAAACTATTAGACACTGATATCTAGTCAACAAGGGCTGAGAAAATACCATGAATTAAAAAAAAATGAACTGTGGAGTTGGAAAGTCTTCCTGGACTTTCCTGGACAGCATAGGCTGAGAAGTGAAAAGGTACTAGCATTTGGAGAGATGGAGGAGTGTTTCCCGATATTCTGAAACACTGTGAATATCATTAACTCATTAGATATTTCACTTATATATATAAGCTGTGAAGGACACATAGGTGATGTCTATTCCTCACTTTTAAATTGTGATGGTTGACGCAGGCAAACTTCAATAACAGTTGACTTGCCTAAATATTTTTATAATTTATATCTCCATGTACTTAGATTTTGCTTATCAGTCTTGTGACTAATTCTAAAAAAAAATAAAAGGGAAAAAATTTAGTGCCAAGAAGAAGGACATATTACACAGATTCTTCACTGAGTTACTACTAACTTCTGATCCTAGTTTGGCAACTTCAGCAATGATGCTTATTTATAAGGCTAAATTCACAGACCATTTTTAAAAATATGGAAATTTCAGCTAGTTTATTCGTTAGAATTTTTAAAAATTTTTTAAAGATTTTATTTATTTATTTTTAGAGAGGGAGAAGGAAGGAAAAAAGGGGAAACATCAATGTGTGGTTGCCTCTCGTGCGCTCCCTACTGGGGACCTGGCCTGCAACCCAGCTTTGTGCCCTGACTAGGAATCAAAACAGTGACCCCTTGTTTTTCAGGCCAGCACTCAATTCACTGAGCCACACCAGACAGGGCAAGTTAGAATTTTTGTATTTAACAAATATATTTTGAAGGCATGTTTATGAAATTCTAATAAAAGAAATGTAGAATTTGGTAAACATTGTGATTGGTTTCTCAACATTCATCTTTCCCTCTACTTATTAATTAGCAACTTGGGAAGAAGTTAGAGGGACTGATCCAAGAGAATAAGTCAGTCAAGGTCCTTTCATCCCCTTGACAACCATTGTTTCAGGGACTGTTCTAAGCCAATAAAGGAATCACATTTCTTTGATGGAAGGGATTGATTTTGGAGGGTTATGTGTTATCCCAATCAAATAATGAAATACAAGGAGATATTTGCTTGGGAATTCTGGGGAAAACGTCTTTCTTAACTATTAGCCACAAGAAAAGATACTCTTTATTCATCTGGACATGACTTTGCCATGTGCAAGACCTGTCAATTTTATTGCTGTCTTTTACCATCTTCTAGAGTCTAGATTAAACTACACAGGAAGGAGGGTAAAACTAAGGGAAGTGCCTGCAAAGGAAGCCAGCGTTATTTCTGAGGCCTGCCCAGCACATACTCCCAGGGTCTCTTTCAGCAAATGTGAATTTTTCCATTATTTGCAGCTGGAAACATCTTAACTGATATAAGGACTATGTAAGAAAATCTTGCCTATTTTCCCTGAAGTTTAATGCTATAACTCCAAGGCTAAGTGGGCAAATGACTTAGCCTAGATTGTAATATTCACAAAAGTCCTAATATCAGGAAATATTTTAGTGAACTGGAATAAAATTATTTTTTCAGAGTAGTGCAGTTCCTGTGGAACTGTCATCAACCCACTTTTTATATCTTCTTTGTTACCTAGAGTAGTGCTTTTCAGTTTTTAACATGTATACAAATCAACTGGGGTGAGACTTGAGATTCTATGATGCCAACAAGCTGCAGGTGATGTTGATGCAGTTGGTCCAAAGCATAATACTCAATATGCACCCTGAGTATTAAGGATGAAGTGGACTTCAGACCTCAAACTTATAGTAAGATCAACCAAAGTGAATAATTATTGTACCCTGACCATGTATTATTGTAATATATTCAAAAGGACCAGTGAATATATCTACATAGAATTCAATTATAAACAGATTTCTACACTTGATCTTAGCCAAAAGGCTGAGAAGCAATAAAAACAGATTTTTATTATTACAAAATCATCGCCACCTCACATATATATGTATGCACTCATTTCACAAATTTCTAATGCATTGTGGGAAGGATAGTGTGCTGGAGGGGAAACTGCTTGTTTAAATTTTCTTTCCCAGTTAATTCAATTTTACTGAAATAAATTGACTGACTATGCAAAAATGGCAAAAAACATTGACATATAAATTGGGCAAAGTAAACAATCCCAAGACACACAGATTTACATGAAAAAGCAATGTGTGTAATATGGTTACTCAGACAACTTAGGCTATTTCTTGGATAGGTGTAACTGGGCCTGCATCCAGATGCTTCCATTGACTTAATTAGTTGTCAACATATTCTATATTCTCTTTAATTATTTGTAATGCTTTCTTTAAAAATTTTTTGAGCAAAACAGTACTTTTGATTTAATGCTAAAGTGAAAAAAAACTATTAAAGGAGAGAGTTTTTATAAGGATGTAAATTTTGTGATATGTTCTAAATAATTAATCTATAATTTTTTTCTCTGTATTTAAAGGAAATGGCATATAATGAACCCCCAGATCATTATAGTAAGTTCTCACTTAGCATCATTAATAGCCTCTTTGACTTTAAGTAAAACAACATATAACACAACCAATTTTATCATTGGCTAATTGATATGAACAAGAGTTAAGTTCCTATGGAATCACGTTAACTTTCTAATAAAAAAGGTTTAATGAAACATTATTTAATGACCTGTTGTATACTGTAACCACATTTTGGGAAATGCAAGAGGGACATGCCTTTTTTTTTCTGCCTTTACCCATTTATACAAATGTGTAATATGTGGGTACATTATAAAAATTAATTTCAAAATACTTTATTGTCTAACATTAGTTGGGATAGTTAATAGCTATAACACTTTAAGCAAATATACCTTTTTTTAAAAAAAGATTTTATTTATTTTTATATTTAGAGAGGGGAAAGGAGGGAGAAAGAGAGGGAGAAAATCATCAATGTGTGGTTGCCTCTTGCACATCTCCTGCTGGGGACCTGGCCTGAAACCCAGGCCTGTGTCCTGACTGGGAGTTGAATCAGCGCTCCATTGCTTTGCAGTCCAGTGCTCAACCCACTGAGCCACATCAGCCAGGGCAGCAAATATGTCTTGACACAATAGAAACTTACTCTTTCTCGGTCTTCTCCAATGAAGATTTTTCTGGCAGGAAAGTAATTGCCTCCAGGTTGTGCTTCAGGGATTCAGATTTTTTCCATCTTTTGGCTTCTCTTTCTTCTAAGGCTTTGGACTTCTCTACATTCAACTAGTGAAAGGCAAAAGTGAGAGCATTATATACCAAGTTGTTAAAAGCCCTGAGCTAGAAACAACATATCACTTCTGCTAAAATTTTGCTACTGAGAACCAGTCACATGCATTTTTAGGGAGCTGGGAAATACGTCGACTGTTGGACAGCTGTCTCCCAGAAACAGCTCAAAAATATAGAAGGAGACACAAGTTTTGGTAAGAATATACCTGTCTCTGTTATAGTACTACTTATATATTATGTGTGAAATGGATGTACTGAGTCAACAGAAAGGTGAGTGAGACACTGCTATGTAAAGAAGCAAGCAGGAATGCAAATTTTAAAAACGTAATACAGTGTGGTAAGTACTAGTTGAAAACACTACAGAACCATGAAGATTTTCTTTCTGGGTAGTTCTAGTGACATCAGAAGAGAAAGTGAGTAGATTTAGGAGAAAGTAAACTCAGGAGGAAGTTGTAATTGCTTATGTAAGTCCTGACAGTTGTTTAAAATTAAACATTGGCAATATGAAGAGAGAAGATTCAAGAGACATTTATTTAGCAAATTAAAAAGATTCTGTATAATAAGAAAAGAAATAGAAGGCTCAATATGGCATGATTTGTTGCTGACCTTGAGAAACTAGATGATTTCATTGATTGTTACAGGGAATTAAGAAGTCACAATATAATATGACTGGGTGAGTGCTAATCAGTTCACTTAGAAACACCCAGTAAAAATATATACAAGCTCATTATGCTTTGGTTCTTATAGCTCAGGAGAGTGATCACAGATTGAAATAAAGAGGACTCAACAGCATAAAAGTGATAGCTAAAGCCAAAATGTAGCTAAAATTGTAAGGAAGAGCATACATAGTCAGAAGAGATGGTGAAGGACAAAACCAAAATTTAGGCTGCATGCAAATGTAAATAGAACAAGAAATAAATGAGGTTTACTACCAGATTTTATGTTCGTTAAAAGAAGATAAATCAAGTGACTCAGCCTAGTGAAGTAAGTATAGTTGAGTGAATTTTTAATGATCCTAGTACTTTGTGGGTCAGAGATATTGTGATGATTTTATATGTCAACCTGACTGAGTCAAGGAATGCTAAGATAGTTGATAAAACATTATGTATGGGTGTGTCTGTGAAGCTGTATCTGAAAGAGAGTAGCCTTTGAATTGGTGAACTGAGTAAAGCAGGTTGCTGTTCCCAGTATGAGTAGACATCATTCCATCTGTATAAGACCCAGATAGAAGGAAAAGGAAGAGAAAGTCAAATTATTTCTCATGCCTGACTATCTGAGAAGACATCAGTCTCTTCAGTCCTCCAATTCTCAGGCCTTTGGACTTGGACTCTGCTACACCCACCAGCTTTCCTGGTCTCCAGCTTGCAGGTAGCAGATTGTAGGACCTCTCAGTCTCCATACTCGGTGTCCATATATAGAGAGATGATATAGATATCTTTCCCTCTCTCTGTATATAGGTTTTGTCTCTTTGGAGAATCCTAATACTGACATATTATTAAATATGAGTCTTATCTCCTCTTAAAATATACACATATGCACATGCATATGAATCATTCCAATGAATTTCAGGATCCCTTAGACTTTTCGGAATCGACACATAGCACATGAATTCCAGGTTAATAATTCTAGCTGTGTACCTAAGGGCTTTTAAAGTATAAAAATAATAAGATCAAATAATTTTGGTGACTTGCTTCTTTAAAGGCCAGAGAAGTCCTGAATATTTTTAAGTTTGAAAATATAAAGGAGATACTATTAACTCATTTCACTGATTTAAAATCTTTCCATCAGAAAATTTAAGAACATAGTGGAATTCAGATTTTAAAATTTTACTCACTCTGATTTTCTCTTTTGTAGGAAAAACCCATAATATTATAAGGTAAAAATGCATGTTATGTTGTGTTTTAGACCTAGACATGTTATCTGTTACTTCTTTTAGATTGACATTGTGAGCTCCATTATTCTTTTCATTTCATGCTCGACTTATTTATAAAATTCTCATAAAATGTACTGACTATTCTTCCCTCACATTTTCTGTTAGTAAAATCTGATTTCTGCTTCAAGTTTTCTGATTATTTTATAATGGATTTGGAAAATATAATAATACATTGTTTGTTTACACTCATCAGAAATGATGCTGTAAAAAATAACATCAAAAATAACAGACACAAGATAACATCTGTTAATTACTGAGTCAGCTAGAGGAAAATTAAACATAATCTGAAGAATGAGACTGATTTAGGTCAGGCTGATAGAGCATTTTTTGCAGTATGTTTTCAAGTGTTTTGCCTATTCTTGTATTAGAGGATCAAAGCAACCAATGTTTTTCAGTTTTTCTAGTGGATGTATTCCTTTGATTGATTTTTACTTTTTAATTTGTATCACTCCTCCATTGCTACAGATTACAGGATTTTAATTAATATATTTGAATCCTCCCTTGAAAACTAGCTTAATTCATTTTCTATATATTGTAGATTTTATATAGTTAAATTAATAAGAACATGAACTTTAAACATCAGCTACTTCCAATTTTCAGTCAGTTTTCATGTCTCAGTGAGTAGTTAGATTTTAGTTGTTGTTTTTGTTTGTTTATTTTATTTTGTTTTTGGTTTTTTAGCAATAGTTACCCTGTCCCAGCTTGCAGGTGGCAGATGGTGGGACTTCTCAATCTCCATACTCAGTGTCCATTATCACAGAAGTCTATAGATAGGGTTATAGAGATATAGATAGATATAGCTATATAGTTACCCTGTCTGGATCAGTTTTACCCTTACCTTCAGGTTGGCAGGCACTTGGAGACACTGAAAGAGAGAATTAGCCATAATATTCTGTGAAGAGTTTATTTTTCTATCTATAAACTCCAAAGACAAGATCTCGTTTCTACTCTATCCACAATCCTGATGTCAGTGGTCATTCACTTAGACATTATTCTATTTAGCGCATTTTAATTAAATGATAATCATATGGGAGCTTAGGAATAACTAATGAGGGTACACATATGAAGTAATGGAAGAAATATAAAGACATTAATACTCTCTCAATATAATACAAACTCATAGTTCAGTACTCATGCATTCAGACCGTAGTAATTAAACACCTTTTACTTGAGGTGCCTTACCTCTCCATGAGCCATCTCAATCAACATTCTCCCACTTTCCTTAATCTAAGCAGATTGAATCCCACTTCAAAGAGGCAATCTTGTACTTTGAGGGCAGTGACTTTTTTTAAAGACTACCTTTTAAAGAAGTTTTAAGTTCAAAACAAAATTGAGAGAAAGTTATCATATACATGCTCTGTCCCCACACACGAATAGCTTTCTCACCTACCAGCATGGTACATTTGTTAACCAAGGATGAACCTACTTTAACACATCATAGTCACATAAAGTCCATAGTTTAGCTTATGGTTTAACTTGATGTTATACATACTATGGGTGTGGACAGATAGATTACATATATTTATTAATCATTATGATATCATAACAGAATATTTTTACTGTCTAAAAATGCTCTGTGGTTTGCTATTCATCCATCTACTATTGCCTTTAGCCCTGGCAAAAACTGACCTTTTTATTGCCTCCAAACTTCAGCCTTTTCTAGAATGTAATATGTAATATAGTTTGAATCATATAGCATACAGCATTTTCAGATTGGCTTCTTGAACTTAATCATGTTTATTTAAGTTTTCCCCATTTGTTTTCATTGCTTGATAACTCATTTATTTTTAGTACTGAATAATATTCCATTTCTGGATGCACTAAAGCTTATTTCTTCATTAACTTACTGAGGGACATCATGGCTGCTTCTAAGTTTTTGTCAATTATGAATAAGGCTGCTGTCAACATCTGTGTGTAGGCTTATTGTGGACATTAAATTTTCAACTCCCTTGGGTAAATATCAAGAAGTGTGAGTGCTGGATGCAACAGTAAGAATATGTTTAGTTATGTAAGAACTTGTCAAACTGTTTTCCAAAGTGGCTGTACCATTTTACATTTTCATCAGCAATGAATGGAAGTTTTTTGCTGCACATCCTCACCCTTTTGTGTTGTCAGTGTTCTAGAGTTTGGCCATTCTAGCAGGTGTGTAGTGTTATCTCATTGTTGTTTTAATTTGCAGTTCCCTAACGATATTTGATATGGGTTACATTTTCATATGCCTATTTGTCATATGTATATCTTTTGACTTATAAATGACATAATATTTTGGTTTCAGGTGTACAAAATAACGATTTGACATTTGTATGTATTGCAAAATGGGCATAGCAGTAATTCTGCTATACATCTTTTTAGTGAGATATCTTAAGGTCATTGGCTCATTTTTTAATTGGGCTTTTTATTTTCTCAAGTTGAGTTTTAACAGTTTTTTGTATATTTTGGATAATAGTCTTTTATTAGATATGTTCTATGCAAATATTTTTCCTGGTCTGTGAATTGTCTTCCATTCTCTTAACATTGATTTTTTAAAGTGCAGAAGTTTTTTAGTTTCAATAAAGTCTGGCTTCTCAATTATTCCTTTCATGAACTGTGTCTTTCATGTTGTATCTGTAAAAGCATCACCATAGCCAAAATCATCCAGGTTTTCTTCTATATTATCTTCTAAGAGGTTTATGGTTTTGCATTTTACATTAGGTTTATGATCCATTTCGAGTTAATTTTTAAAATGGGTGCAAAGTCTGTATCTAGATTTTTTTTTTCATGTAGATGTCCAGTTGTTCCAAAACAACTTGTTAAAGAGATTATCTTTACTCCATAGTATTACCTTTACTATTTTGCAAAAGATGAGTTGACTATATTTATGTGGGTCAATTTTTGGGCTCTGTATTCTGTTCCATTCATTTATTTGTCTAATCTTTTATCAGTACCATACTTTATTAATTACTGTAGCTTTATAATAAGACGATGTAAGGTACTGTCAGTTATCCAACTTTATTCTTCATTTTCAATATTGTATTGGCTATTCTGTGTCTTTGTCTTTCCATATAAATTTTAAAATCAGTTTTCAATATCCATACTTTCTGGAATTTTGATTGGGATTCCATTAACTCTGTAGACCAAGTTGGGCAAAACTGACTTCTTGACAATATTAAGCATTTCTATTCATGAACATGGATTATCTTTTTTATTTAGTTATTTGATTTTTTATTTTCCTCATATAAATCTTGTACATATTTTGTTAGTTTATACCTAAGTATTTCATTTTGAGGGCCCTAATATAAATAATACTGTGCTTTTAATTTCTAACTTCCATTTGTTCATCGTTGGTAAGTAGGAAGATAATTGACTTCTATATATAAACCTTGTGTCCTGCAATGTTGCTATAATAAATTTTTAGTGTCAGGAATTTTTAGATTCTTTCAGATTTTCTTTGTAGATTATCATGATATTTGTGAACAACATTCTAAAATCTCCCTTCTAAATCTGTCCACATTTTACTTCTTTTTCTTGCCTTACCATATTACCAAGGGCTTCCAGTACTATGTTAAAAAGGAATGACATGGGGAAACATCCTTACCTTGTACCTGATCTTAGTAGGAGAGCTCTGAGTTTCTTATTAAGTATGACATTATCTGTGGGTTATTTTAGATATTATTTACCAAGTTTAGAAAATCTACCTCTCTTCTTAGTTTACTGTGAGGTTTTCTTTCCTTTTTTTTTTTAAATCATCATAGATGGGTGTTGGGAGAGCAATAACTTGTAATGGAAAAATGGCAAGGAGATCATTTCAAAATGCAAAAAAACTTCTCTGTGTAAGTGGATTGGTGACAACTCCACCCCTAGAGAGCATACTAAGCATATTAAACAGTAGGATTGGAAAGAGAGAGTTAAGTGATGGGGTTTTTAAGTCTTTCAAACTTTAAAGGAAAGGTTTAAAGTTTTAAAGGAAAGACAGAAATACACTAGGAGTGGAAGAAATTCTTTTTTTTCCCTTTCTTTTTCCCTACTCAAACCCCATCCCCAATATATACTGCTTCTGTAGAAAAAGACTACTCACAGTGACCTATCAAAGACAAAAACAGAATTTGACCATTTGTTGAAAGAGTAAAAGAGGTGTTTTTTGTGTGAAGGGAGAAATTAAAAGCTCTAGCTTTTCCATGACATTTTCTTCAAAAATTTACTTTCTCTAGTGTGTGCTGGGTAATGGCTATTTAAGGATCAATTCCACTTTCCTTTTGCTGCAGACTCTAGAAAACTAAAATTATCTAGATTAGCAGCTAGGATTCTGAGTGCAAATTTGGTTTCATCAAATGCATTGTGCACATTTAAGTAGATTTGAAATTAGAAAGGAGAGTATGTTGCTACTCTATTGACCATTTCCTCCTTGTCGTGAGTACTGAATATCTACTTTACTTCTCATAGGCCTTCCTGGTATAGGTAGGAGTTACCTTTGCAGCTCCCCATGGTTCAAAAGTTTCCCCGAGTCAGGATTTCCACCGAAGAGCTTGAAAGATGGGCAAGACCTCTTAGGAGTAAATTGGCATTGTATTGAACATATATATTTTTTTCTTTAAATACTAAGTGGGAGTTATACCAGGTGGCTGATAAAAGCATGTTTGATTGGACATAGGGATCCTGTATACTTCCCTCTCTTTCTACCCCAGAGAAACCTCTTTCTTTTGTGTCCATACCTTCCTAATTCATGTTATTGTGCTTTTTTGTATGAAAGTATGGAATAGACCAGTCTGAGCTTCTTGAGGGCATAGGACAGGATTTTTAAAAATATATTTATATTCATGATGCTGGGCCAGACACATCATAGAGCTCACAAATAATTATTGAGTGAGGGAATAAGTGAATTAATGAACAATATGCTCCTGAATTTTTGGATTAGATGTTCTTCAAGCTATCTGCAAATCTGCCTTCAAGAGTAAGGATTGTTTTTTATTATGTCTTTATATGTATTTATTATTCCTAAATAATATGAATATAGTATTCCAAATGCTGTAGGAGTAGGATAAGTTTTTAAAAAGAGATATTATGATATAAATTACTTATCCAACCTGAAGAATAATGAGAAATGTAGTAATTTTCTTCAGTTCCTGTCCATTAATTTGTTAAGGCATTGTAGCAAAATGTGGGTCCCTACCAGAAAGGAGATGCTGGTCTTGGAAATCTAGGTTCCTGGTTAGTTTTTAATTCTGGACTTGTATATTATTACCCTCCTGTAGGAGTTTCATTTACTTTTTGCTAAGTATTTGATGCAACATTTATTCCTGTGGTCTAAATTCACTGATGTTCACATTTCCTATTTTCAAAGGTGATTGAAATTCAGAACTGAAGGTTAAATAGGCCAAAGGATTACAAATGCCTGTGACTCATCACTACTTCCTTGTTTATGACAGATTTCCCCTTCACAGCCCTATGAACCTGAACTTATATAGGCTATAGCATAAAAGATAAATTAATATTAAGTGTCTGATCTCTCCATGTTTCATTTTGTGGCTCAAGAAACTGAAGCAGCTAAGCTACATATTCTGTGTATAGAGACTAGAAAGCATAACACCTTCAAAGGAAAATGCATGACTGTATGTATCTATACACATATATAATGATGGGATTACTCTCATGGACTATGGAATGCTTTTAGAGAATAAATATACTTATGTATGCATCCTCTCTAAAAGTATTTCATATTTCATAAGGGTAATTTCATTATTTTCCAAATTGGTACATAACTTAGGGCTTAGTGATTACTGTTTAAACAAGCAATACAAATTCATTTTATACCCAATTCAAAGGCATTTTTCATAGATAATGAAATAAAAACTTGGATATATGGGACATATCTTGTCTGGTTTTTTTCCCCCTCCAATCTATGTTTCACCAGTTCAAACCAGCCTGGGCATGAAGAAGGTCACCTTATTGATAAGAGACCATCCAAGTGTACGTTTGTAATTGCAAATCGATAGGAATCCAGAAATTCAGCAAAATCAGATTGTCACATTTACCCTCCAAAACTGAGTCCTCTGATATGTCATGGGGGAGCACCGTGTGGGGTGTTCCTGGATCTGAGTGTTACTCTTCGGAGCCAGCTGAGAAGGGAACAGGGCTCTGAATCCCGCAGAGCCCGTCCCAGTGTTGTCATGGATGAGGGGAATAAACACGAGTGGTTGCAAACGCTTCTCTGTTTGCCAGGAGAGGGGATGTGGCTCTTCCCTCTAGTGGGGAAGGCCCTGAGCCCCTGTGTCCAAAGGCTTTTATTGAGAACCCTATGCACAGGGGTATGGATGCAAAGCTCATCAATCAATGTCAAAAGGCTATGTTTACAGAAAACAGAAATCATAGATAACAATGGCAGGAACAGGAGAGAGCTGCTTCAGGTCAGAGTCTATGAATAATGTAAATTTACTTCCCAGTATGAGCCCATTATCGTAGCTTTTGAGGGAAGAACAAAGCATGCTTCAAGGAACCTACTTCTAGGCCTGATTTCCCCCCTGGGAACCGCCCAATACATTTTAGGGCTGTACCTGCCTTTAGTATTGTTTCAAGCCTGAGCCAGGCAGGCAGCACAGAGCCACCGAGAGATAAGGAGACTTCTTTCAGATAGAATGAGGACTCCGGCCATCTCCAACTGAACTGAGGGGTGCAGGCCTTTTGGCCCTTTCTCCATGTTCCCCAAGTCCTTGTCTGCTGCCCATATAGGCCGTGTCTGTCTTAGGTCATCTCTCCTCGTGAGAGAACTCACCCGTCTTCAACAACCCACCATCGCAGGGCCAAGCAGAGTGATGTGAGGGAGGCAGGGGCTGCACCTCTGCCAGGGGGACAGGTTGCGTCTCCTCAGTGACCTGTTTTCCCAAGGCCTCCTTGATTATTTCCAGCCTTGGGGTCCTCTTGCCTGTCAGTGAGGCCCCCACCGACACTGGCTCAGTCCCTGAAACCAGACAGAGCATTTCCTGACACTGATACATTTGAATATGCTGTTCAAAATAACCTAAAATAACTGCTCTGGAAGAGCTGTTTATTATTATTCTCTTCTCTATGTATTATATGTTGTAAAAGGCATATTTTAGTAATATAGATAGAGAAAGAAACTTGTTTTTATCTCCCCCATGTATCAGGATATTGGGTGAGTTCCTGGGAATGGGTAAGGCCTTAGGCCAGAAATTAATCTTTATTACAATATCTCAGCTGATCATTTTTCTTTGGCCAAAGCACGCAGATTCTGAGCCTCTTTTCCCTTTTGATGAACACACTATGGTCTCTCCTGCAAATGGGTGCCTGGGGTGCCTACTTCCAGGGCATCCAAACTTCCTTTGGGTATATAGCTGACACAAAGCCTGGTTGCCTCTATTGCACATGAAAAAGCATTTATTCTATAAATTACTCATGAAAAAAGTAGCCCTTAGTTCTTGTTCACATAACTGCAATCTGTTTCTAATTTACTAGAATATTAATAAAATATTATTATATGAATAATATGATCTTTATTATTATTATCCTTACCAAAGAACATTATGTTATCCTTAATGTTCTTTTTACTCATATAATTATTGTGTAGCTACAGGACTTCTTTAGTCTTTATAAATTTAGCTGAATGGAAGATTTCTTTAATACATTCATATGTGCTAAAAAAATAACTCCTTATTGTTGCTTCAAGAAATTCGGCTAGGTTTAAGTAGGTATAATGGATATTAACAGTCTAGGGGCTGTATAACTTTAGCTCAATAAGTAAAATGTACAAGAAAAGGATTAGAGTAATAAAACTATGGGGCTTTATAGAGATATAGTAGAGGTATTACACTAAGTGAGGGAGAGCTCTTGCTTTCCAGCTGAATTTCTTATATCAGTGTAGGACTTTTTTAATGACCAGATGATTTGGTAGGTAAAATATTCCCATCTTCTCTAAAGAAGGGAGACTTGTTTCTAACTAGAAAGTAAAGTTCAGAGTCAAATGACTTCTATTAACTATGGCAAGAATGTCGAACATATATTTTCTCTTGAATTAAATGTTTATTGGTTTTCTCCTTTTAAATACAGATGTCAACCGTATTTAAAAGTAGTTTTTACCACATACACAGAAAGCTCCATTTCATTCACATTTCATTTGCACATATGAGATTCTGGGTGCATATTTTTGGGCACAAAAGATGAAGATTTTGAGATCAATTTGAAGCTCAAAAAATTGATGCTGAGATAGAGCATCAAGGTTCCTCAAGGTTCCTCAAGGTTCCACAGTGAGGTTTGTAGCAGAACCTAGATATTTGAACTCAGATCTATAACATTACAGGAGCCCATACACCTCCTCATGCTCTTTTTGATCTAAAGTGATACAAACATGTCAGTTCATACACGTAAATGAAGATGGTGAGCAAAACATTTTTATTGGATTAACTTGAGGCTACTTCACTGGCATTTTTCCTTCTCTTTGACCTTATGGTTTTCCGTCGTGAACACAGTTCAATAGTTTAGGATGTGGGCACAGTGGGACCCATGCTTTGTTATCAGAAGTGTACAGTTTGAGGGAATACAATATGCACATAAAATAATTGCTTCATTTTTGTATGAGTGGAATGTCTCAGAATGAGGAAACTTTAGAAAAATGGAGAAAAAGTATACTTTGTAGCATAGGAAAAGGTTTCATGCCCAAGGATCTGGGGCACCAAGTTTGTCTGCAGGATTATGATCTTCAACATAAATTTTCTGATCAATTAATTTATTAAGTTGGTTCGCAACCTCTTCAGCTGCTTCTGGGCTATAATCTGAAATAGAGAGCAGGAAGAGACCAAGGAAAGAGTCAGGTCACTCCAGAATGGTAGGTGATAGTTTAATAAGTGAGAGAACTTACATAGCAGGCTCGTCATCTTGGGTGGCTGAAAGACCAGAAGATTTTCATCATCCACCTGCCAATTCTTAAAATGTGTAGAAGGGCTTAACTGGGTTGGTACAAACACTTGGTGTCTTTATCTGGATTTAGTCGTGTACTCAGTCCACGTAGTCTTATCACTGCATCATTATCTCAAAGCCGTATTTTGGGGGTAGCATCTGGAAGTGGGTAAGACAAGAGGGACACGTGTTCCAAAGACAGGTTAGGGGATGAGAGCCTCCAATAGCCCGGGCCCAGCTGGCAAGGGGAGCTGGCAGTCATATCTCCTTACTGAACACCTTCAACAGAAGCCTGTTTTTACATTTTTCCCATCTTCAAGTATTTTGATATTTTCTCATAGCTAGTCTTTTGAATATACATATTAAGTGGAAAATGATGATCAAGTAAAAAAATACTGCATGTTTATATAATTGTAGTTATTTGGGACAATATCTTGAAAGGTTGCAAAACATGTGCACTTTAAATATCTCCTGCTTTAGGTTAATCTATTTATTATTCTGCATACAAAAATAAACTCAAATCTTTCTTTGCCCTATGGCTTTATGTTGATTCCTATCCTTTTTTTTCTTCTCTATTCCCACAACATTATTGCTTCAGTTCCTTTTGCTGTAAAAGATGCTAACCCAATGCATGAAATATTTAAGTGATCAGCAGAAAAAGCAAGTATTTGCCTGGAAATAAATGTTGCCAACTTTTGTATGCAAAGAAGACAGTGCACCTGACTGTGGGAATTAGCTAATGCTAGCAAACTAAGTAAATATAATTCTTGCAACTGAATGTAGGCTGTAGTAGTCTAATTAACTAAACATAGACCACAGTAGTCTAATTTAATGTGGTATTTCTGTGCTCAACTAATTAATATGGCAGGGATACTAGAAATTAAAATTTTAATTTGCGAGTGTTCTATCTGTTAAAAATTGAATATAGGTTAATGCCGCTTATGATTACAGATCTGTATTAGAACATTCAGTTACTCTGGTTCTGCTTGTAGCTCTACCATGGACAACAATATATTTGATATCCTGATATGTGCCATTCTTTACAAATATTTGCTGAAGATGATCAACTCATAGAAAATGCTAAGAAAGATCACTTCACACACACACGCGCGCACACACACACACACACACACACACACCCCATAAACTTCAAGTCTTTCTCTCATATTGATATGTATAATGAATATAAGATATTAAGAAGTCTCAGTTTTTAGACAACTACATTTATTTGTCAACATATGAATAATTAATGGTCTGGCTTTGTCAATACTTATTTCCTGTTAAAAATTTCAGTATTTGTCCAGACCTCTATGTGAAAAAAGGTCTGAGAAATAAGTATGAGTTTATTCATCTTGGAGGATTTATTTTCAATCTACAGATGCAAAGGAACTCATGTCAGGCTATTGCTATTCAGTTTTTAGAAATACTACCCACACAGTAAGATTTCCTGACCTTGCAGGCTAATAAAATGTTTTAATGTATCAGAATCAGTGGAGCATGTGGGCGGATAAGTCACTGAGCTAATTAGTCATCCCTCTCCCAAGAGCTGTGTATGACTTAGTGGAGTGTGTTTAGCATTACAAGTAAATCAACATTGTTCAGGCAGAGGAGCATCGTTTCTGAGTCATTTCCATAACTCTGCCACCTTGACTTTCCAATAAAATCTCCCAAGTTTATGATTACAGCCTGTAAAAAGGGACCATAGCAGAAAGGAAAATTGATGCCACACATAATCATATGATAACCACAGTGCGCTAACTTTAAGAATCAGAAGATTCCTGAGTAATGGAAATGTAGATGCAAATATGTCAGTTCATGTTCACAAAGGAACAATGGTAAGTCATTTTTATTAGAATTGACCCACAACTATTTTACTACTATTTTTCATTTATTTTATATTCATAGTTTTAGGATATGGACACAGTTGAAAGGAACAACCACAAACTTGATATATAGCTAGAAGCAGTTGAGGTTGAGTTTCAGGCAAGCCTTGGGTGGCAGGAAAGAGAACTCTCCACATGTTCCTTGGGATTCTTCCAAAGAACAAAAAAACAAGCAATAATAACACTAATTTTTAAATTTCCTGTAAAGTTACATTATAGTTATAACATTTTGCTTATTCATTTTATAGTGTGTTTTCACAAACATTTCTACTTTGGACCTTCTGAGTAAGCATATTAGGTGAGCCAGGCAAAGGCTATTATCATTATTTGAATTTTATAGATGGAAAATGAGGTACAGAGAGAAATCTATTGCTGAAGATTGTCTGTTTGAAAGTGGCAAAATCCAGTATACCTAATACATAAATACAATGAAAAAAACGGATCAAAAGAGTGCCATACATAAGGGTGAAAAAAATCCCAGTTCTTTTTATTAACAACGTCTTTTCTTCTCAACTCTTTCTGCACCTTTACCTTTTATATAAGGAAAACCTCTCTGATCCTAAAACTCATTTCCTTCACTCTACTTTTTCCACCATTCTGTTCATTTCTCCTCTTCAAATACAACATCTGAGAAGAATAACCTTCGCTTTCTTACCAACAATTCCCTTTGTAAACATTTGCAATCTGGCTCCTGCCTGTCATTACATTGAAATTGCTCTCTCGATAGTCACCGATGTTTATCCTTCAATCCACTATTTCGTTCTCAGTAATTCCTCATCCCTCCCTGCGCTCTCTGAAACATTTAGGACTCTTGAAAATTTGCTTAAATCCTCTCCCCTTTCTGGAGATAAATGGCGGTATAAGCCTCTGGATGAAAGAGCATTTTTCAGATGCTACTTCTGTCTTGTCTTCCAGGCCTTTAAGCAAAGCCCTACTTGGGTTTCTTTCTCTGCCTTTTCCTACTTGCCAATAAAATATATACAATAAATTAACATAAATATATAAATGTATATAATAAATAGCTTCTTGTATTTTTAAAATTTTATTTTAAGTATTTTATTGTTTCTGTTATTACAGTTGGCCCAGTTTTTCTCCCTTTGCCCCACCCCTTTGCCCAGCAAATGTCACCTTACTGTGTTTTTCAAAATTTCTTTCCTCAGCTTCCACTTTTCTCTAGAGCAACTGACCCATATTTCCATATACCTGTTATGTATCTTCATAGAAACTCAGTTTAACTAAAGCTAAAATTATTATCTTATTCTTCAAGACTATTTCAGTTATTATTTCACCATGCAACCAATCCCCTTGGTCAGAAACAAAACAAAAACAAAAAGAAAGAAAATAACGTAAAATCCTTCCATCTAAACCTTCATCATTTCCTTTTGATTCTATTTCTACCCTGTTTCTTTCATATGTTCTTTTCATTCCATTTTCATTGTTACTTCCCCATGTTTATTTCTAACATTTAAGTATTAAAGTTCTTAGTTGCCTCAGTTTTTCAACTGTAAAAAAGATTTATATTAGTGTAGTACCTTGTTATGATTATGAGATTAAATAAGTTGAAATACCTAGAACCCTAAAACTACAGCCTAGCCCAGAAAAATCACTTAACAAAAATTAGCTTTTGCTGCCAACTACTGTTACCGAATAATGGATCTGTTGAGGGAGGCCCAGATGCTATTACCAAAACAATGCCCTCCTTCCCAGGGGTCCCTCTGTTCTAGGTCCTTTGCCTGCCACCCTTAAAAGTTATGGCTCTCAATGGCAGAGTTTGGCGAAAAGGAAAGGAGCTATTTATTAAAACGTTTACAGGTTTTGAATAATGGCTAAACGTCACTGTTAAAATCTCAAAATCCCTTTAAAACACCCACCGACACACACAGTCCTGCCTTTCCTGTTTTGCCCAGTTAGGCCAGTCAGGGGTACCGTCCTTCAGAAGAAAAAGACCAGAAGTCCGGGGCCCCACAAGGCAGGCCTGTCGTGGTTCCCAGCAGCACCAGCTGTGTCGCCACAATCTCCAGTTCTTAATCCAAAACCATGTGGCACCTTCTCATGGCCCACTAGCAAGAGTCCTTCCTCCCCTTTCCTTCCTGCATGGTCCTCACATTGTTCCCACACGTCCCTGTACTATTGTCTCTCTCAATGGACTTAGAACTCTTAACTCCTTCCCACCTACATCCTGCATTAAAGTTATGCAAACCTTCCTGGTTAGCCTTGTTGAGATGAAAAATAACCGTCTTTGCATATGAGGTATGAAGCTATCCTGCTGTTATTGACATTCAGAATGGCTCTCAATGGCTCTGCTCCACATCAGGTATGGAGCTGGCCTGTTATTGATATGCAAAGTAACTCTTGATGGCCCTGCGGCAGGTCTCCCATGCCCCATGGCACCAGCCTTGGTGGAGAGAATACCTTATAGTTTTCTTGGACACCCCAAGTTCTGGACCCCCATTACAAATCCCCTCTTTGGGGGGGCCCTGGGGCTGTGCCCCGTAACACTACTGTTACTATTACTAATACTACTGGGACACCTGCACAATTTGTGCAGCCCTTTGAAAAATGAAGGTGCTGGGCCTCGTCTTCAAAAAGCAGGAAATAAAAAGCTTCAATGAGTTTGTATTACCTTTTTTCTCTAAACACATTTCCGAAGTTAGTTTCTATTCTATAAAGCGACCAAGCAATGTCAAAAAGAAATTACTCACTTGCCACTGGATAAAAATTCAAGATATTTTATTCAGACTACTGAGGTAGGGGAGAGGGACTTCAGTGCAAACTGGGCTCAACTCCACCAAAGTTAAAATCTGGGGTATGCTACAGGAAAATTTCTGAAGGGCATTAAGGGGGTGTTGTCAAAGTGACTAGCCCATTCATGGTTATTACTTAATTGGCATTTATTTGGAGGAAAAACAGACTTCTCATATCTTGAGGTCAGGAGGCAGTTTTACACATTGGAGAAAGCATGCACCAGAGTTGGGCTTATTCTCCCATAGGAACTAGGAAATAGGAGAGAGATCTTTCTAAATGTTTGCATTTCAGGCAGATAGTTTCCATGTCCTTCAGAGGTATTTCTGGGTGGTAGAAGACTTACATTTCAAAGAGAGAATGGATTTACAATTACAAGTTTTCTAAAGGAACTACTCTAAAGAAAATAAGAGGGGATTCAGGTGTCGATAGTAAGGTTTTGGCTGGAACAAACAATAAATTCTTCTTTCAGCGTTCCCCAGAGAAGCAGACCAAATAGGACACACACACACACACACACACAAATGCATACATATACATGCATAATTTATTATGAGATACTTGTGTCAAATAATTCTAGAGGCTGAGAAGTCCCAAGATCTGCAGTCTGTTTGCTAGAGACCTAGAGGGCCAATGATGTAGTTCCAGTCTGAGTCTGATGGCCTAAGGACAAGGAGAATGGATGGTATAAGTTCTAGACTGAAAGCCAGCAGGCTCAAGACCCCACAACAGCCACAGTTTCAGTTTGAGTTCAAAGTCAGGAAAAGACAGATGTTCCAGCTTAAGGCTATCATGCGGGAAGAGTTCTGTCTTATTCCAGGGACAGTGAGCCCTTTTGGTCTATTCAGGCCTTCAGTTTATTGGATGAGGGCCATGCACATTAGAGAGAGCAATCTTTTTTACTCAGTCTACTGACTCTAATGTTCATCTTATCCAAAGACACTTCCACAGACATATCCAGAATAATGCTTCACCAAATATGTGAGCACCCCGTGGGCCCGTCCAGTTGACACATAAAATTAACCAGTAAAACAGTGTTGAGATTTCTTAGGTAGATATTTAAGATTTGAGTCAGGGGTGGCGCTGTGGTCATCATAGGAACATGATTTGGGGCCAATAGAAGGTATGCTAGAGTCTGGTCAATTCCCTTAGCAAATTGGGTTGAATAGTAGTAACATTTGTTCTGAGAGTTTTATACTTCTCAGCAGTCAAGTAGCATTATTTTTACATAATGTCTCATGATAATTTTATGAGATTTAATTGGTAAATGTTTTGAGCCACCTTAGAAGTCTAAGAAAATTTTAAATAAGGTTTGGTTATGATAAAATAGTAAGATAAAAATAATTATATTAATTTATGTATCCATTGTAGAATTGTGAGTTTTAGAGTTTAACTAATTTTTATGTTTGAAAGCGTACAAATTCAACTTACATTCAAAGTGCTGTCTTATGATATTTTTATTCATACCTTGCCAAGAATATGATCTTAGGTATTTTGGAAATATAAAAGCAATGTACTTTCAGAAAGTATTATTCTGGCAAAATACATACAGCAAGTTTTAGATCATATAGTTTTCCTTTTAAAGATCAATTGCTCTTCAATTTTCCATTATTACATGCCAGGGTTTGTTATAGAATTATTTTATCACTATAATTAACTGAATAATGACTAGAGTAAATATTTAGTAAGTGCATACATAGCAACAGGTTCTATGGGAATCAAGTTTTTCCCTCATTTTTATGTATATACTTCCTAACCATAGAGACCTTCTTAATTTGAAAGCCTCTTTTCATGTTGGAACACTTCTTCCTCCTCAGAAACAACATGCTTTAGGCAAAGTCCTTAACCTGAACTCATTCTCTCCACTGTGGATTCCCTGAAGTATCTACTGTTGAACTTTCTAAAAGTGTCTTGCATGATAGGAAACAGTTAGCTCTGTAGACTCTCCAAAAAAACTCCTCTGTATTTTGGCTTATGTTATTTCTTTTAGATATCCAAGCTCCTTCGTATTTTAATGTATGTCCATAGGATCAAGGTAATTTTTAGTATAAGCTATGTTCCTATTTACAGGGGATAATTACTAATGTCATGGCAAATAGAATAATTTACAATATTTTAGGTATGTTTTTCTTTTTATTTCTCAATCCTTTATTTAGTTGTTCAATAATTATTTATTGCATTGCTCTGTGTGCTGTAAATATATGTTGAGTGCCTACTGGATGCTGAGAATGCATCAGTCAGTGACAGCGAGCAAGGCCTCGCCCACACAGAGCTTGTGTTTCAGTCGGGGAAGACAGTGGTAGTCACATAAACAAAACCCACAATTTGTGGTGGTACGAAAAGAAGGCAGGGATATTAACAGCTAGGGGGGCTTGGTTAGGTTACCCCTTTTTCAATCCTCACCCAAGGATATGTTTATTAATTTTAGAGAGAGAGGAAGAAGGGGGAGAGAGAGAGAGAGAGAGAGACATTTATATAAGGGAGAAAAATTAATTGGTTGCCTTCCATATGTGCCCCAGCTGGCAATCAAACCCACAACCTAGGTATGTGTCCTGAATGGAGATTAAACCCACAACCTTTTGGTGTATGGGATGATGCTCCAACCAACCGAGCCACCTGGCCAAGGCAGGTAATCACTTTTAACAGGTGAACAGGGAAGGTTTCACTCTTTAGGTGACATTTTTAGGAAAGCACCATGAGAAAGGAAGACGTAATCTTTAAGGGACTCTCAGAGAAGAGGATTCCAAACAGAGCTTGCAGCAAGTGTGAGTGTCCTCAGACAGATGTGAATTTATTGTATTGGAGGAATAGCAAGGAGGCCATGTGACTGGGACAGAGGGAATCATTGAAGAGTGGTAAGAAATGAGCTCTTAGAGAAGGAATAGGGGATTAAATAAGAGGCTTTGCACAACATTGTTGGGATATTGCTTTTCCCTCTGAATGTAAAGCTATTTCCATGTTTTGGGCAGACTAGTGACACACATGGCCTCCATTTTAGAAAAATCCCTCCCACTGCTGTTGTTGAGAATAGATTAGAAGAATATGACTCTACAGGGAGAACTGTGGATCAGATGACACAGAGGCAATGCTGGCTTAGATGAAGGTACTAACTGCAGAGGGGATGAGAAGTGACTTGATGCTGGTTTTTTTCGAGGCTGTAATGAACAAGGGAGGGTGATATCCAAGCATTTCAGATATAGAAGGGTCAGGATGACTCCAAGAGTTTTGGCCTGGAAAATTGGAAAAATATAGTTGTCATTTTCTAAAAAGAGGAGAAGAGGCAATGGCAGGAGTTCTATGTTGGAGGTGGTACTTCTGAAAATATATTATTAATCTGGAAATGTAGACTCGATAGTTGATTACATGAACCAATAAACTCCAGGCTGGATATAGATATTTAGTAGTTGTCAGCATATCAATGATGTTTAGAACAAAGATCCTGGGTGAATCACCAAAGAAGTAGTGTAGACAGAAAAGAGAGGAGTCCAAAGACTAAGCCTCGCCCGCCCCACCCCTGCCGTGTTTACAGATTGAAGATATAAGTGGTATCTGGGACAGTAGACTGCAGAGAGGAAATCAAGAGATGGTCCCGAGAGCCCAGTGTAGAAATTCTTTCAAGGGCAAAAAAAGGACCAGTGATAATATGCCATTATAAACTACAATACAGAAATCTGGTGATTTTTGACAAAAGCAGTTTAATGGAATGGTGGGCTGAGAGTCTGAATAGAATGGTTCCACAGGAAATAGGAAGAGAATCCTGAAATCCAGCAAGTATCAAAAACTCCTGAGGTGTTGAAGTATGTTATTGTTACTAAAAGAAATCACAGATGTAGGATTAAAAGAGACTTTATTAAAGATGGATAAAATTGTAGCATATCAATTGAATGGCCATGGGAGCAGTTTTCAGTTCTGTTTATGTGTGTAAAAGAGACTTTTTTAGGAATCACCATGTCACTTAGAAAGGTTTTTGGATAATAAAATTTTATCATTACCAGAGTCATCCAGGGAACACAAAAGAAACAGTAAACATAAAGAAGTTGGTACATGGGGCTAAGAAACCATGGAGACTGAATATCCTTATTTCTGGGAAGTTTGAATCTGAAAATTAGGAAGATTTTATCTGCTTTAAATTTATATGGTCATTTTCCGTGTGTGTGTGTGTGATAGATCTATCTATCTGTCTATTATCATTTGTGGGTTTGTTATTTTTATTGAATTTTTTTGGGTTACATTGGTTAATAAAATATTGTTGGTTTCAAGTGTACAATTCTCTAATACACTATCTATATATGTACTGTGTGTTTACCACTTGAGGCAAAGTCTCCTTCAGTCACCATTTATCCCCCTGATACCGTCTTTTACTTGTACCCACCCCCTCTGTCCCCCTGGTAATCACCATACTGTTGTCTCTCTGAAAGTTTTTTTCTTAATTTCTTCACCTCTTTTACCCAACCCCTCAACAGTCTTCCTCTATGACAGCTGTCAGTCTGTTTTCTGTATCTATGAGTTTGTTTCTATTTTTTTGTTTATTTTGTTCATTAGATTGCACATATAAGTGAAATCATTTTGTTTTATATTATGAACAACACTGGTATTAAGTGAAAGGTATACTCTACTACTGAGTCAAGAAACTACTGTCTCCAAAGTCAAGGGGCTTGACTTAACCCTTCTAGCAATTTTTACATTCACATGATATGCTAATGTCACAGCATAGACCAAGGCCCTTGGCTTTCCACTCTAATGAGAAGGTACATATTCTAGGAAAATTAATTACAAAAAGATAAGCAGCTATTTAAGACATATGCCAATTGTTGGAGGAGATCGTGGAGGGGATGTGACTGCCGGGTGCCCCTGGCTCCAGGCCTGGGAAATCAGAAGCTCCTCACGCCCTCCCCCATTCTTGGAATGCACCACCCACCTCCCTTCCTTGAACCAGCAGATACCTTAAGGATGCAGCCTTGAGACACCTTAGCTGTTGAGACCAGGTGGTATACGTGACTGACCCTCTATATAAACTTTTACGATTCTGGCAGGTAGGTGTGGAATTTGTCTTGATCCACCCAAGACAAACCTTGTATGTAAGTTCCCTTTCTTAAACCTACCTACCTATCTGGAGTGATGTGTATCTTTCTTAGGTCTTTTCTTGCCTTCCATGTACAATAACTGATTTCAGGTTTTATCCAGGAAGCTCCTGGGGTTTTGAGCTAACAGCAAGAGGGTAGCAAAACATTTATAACAAAGTAAAATATAGGTAAGTAAAATTATATGTAGGAAAATGACATCATAAACATAGAAATCAAGGGAGATGTGCACCAGATGGTTTCTACAACCACAGATAGAACCAAAGCATCTCAGGAAAGATCCTAAGATAAAATTAGTTGGAGAAGTTTGACAGGGAGTTAATTATAGAATAAATTCTGTGTTATCTGTTGTAGAGGAGGAATTTACTGTCTTTGTTAAGCTGATTTTTTAAAATAATAAGGAATTATCACATACACTGCACAGGGGGATTGCCAAATTTCCAAAGAATCACAAAACAATAGAATATATTTAACACTAAATCAAACAATTTAATCATTTTAATGTTTACAAATTTCACCAGAAATAAATTTTACATAAATAAATGAGATTTAGCAGCTGTAGAATATAATACAAATACAAGCATGGGTAGAAAGAAATCAGTTTTTTGATTAGAATATATTTGGGAGAACTAATAATATCACTAAAGTTCAAATCATAGAAATGTATAGATATGGCAAATATTTATTACATAATACAAAAGGACTAGTCATGACTTAATTAAAACTGTTTATTTATTTATTTATTCATCTCATGTTTGTCAAAAGCATTCAGAAAGCTTGGCATTGTATTAACTAAATTGTTACCTGTAGGAATTATGTTAATAGCACTTTCTGTCTTCAGGAAGTTCATGGTACAGTTCAAGAGGCAGAAAAGTAAAGGGCAGGAGTATATTCTTGATAGTATGGAAGAACAGTAGAGTCCTACTCTTTGGTTGCACACACACAGGAAAAATAATTTCTGGGGAAATTTACATTGTCAAGTTTGAAATCCTGGGGTTTCTTGGCACTGTATATGTTGTGCATGCAGAATTGTATTTACTCAAAGAGACAGATAAGTACATGCAGTTGAGTAAAAAATTAGAAGTGAATGTTTTGGGTATTGTTCATTCAGACTTTCTGAGTATATAAGAGAGGGCAATCCTTTCCACAAATCTGTTGGTGATGACTGAAATGTATTGGAACCAATTTTCACTGAGTTAGTAATGGCAAGATGACTTTTTTTTTGAAAAGCAAAGTGTTTGCATGCAACTCTAGTTTCTTTATCAATGGTCTCTAGGTATTAAAGTTCAGCTGAAAAATTCATAAGAATTCACACATTGATTCCATATGTCAATAAACAAGGATATGCAGGCATGAGGAGTTAAGCAATCATTTCTTATTCTGTAATCATGATATATGTGTAATTCAGAGTCGAGCTAGGAGTCAGAAGCTACAGAATATTTTGTGATTGTTCATTATTGTTGTTTGTTTTTGATCAGGATTACTTAATATAAAGATTTGGCACTAGTAATTGGAGGACTAGAAAGGCAGAAAGGAATAGTAGCTATTGGGTAGTGATACCCTACTATGACTGGGGCAATTAAAGTCTGAAGTTAGCACTTCAGAGGTGGAATAGAAAATTTGCAGAGCTGAAATGCTGGTGTCTGCACTCAGTTGTCTAAGGAGAAGTCACTCCCTGAAGCTGACCTCTCTGAGGAGGTGTGATGAGGTTGTTTCTGAAAGTGTTGGGAAAAGTGCAAACTGAAATCTACTGCTGCTACTGAAATGAAATGTCATGTCAGAGTGAAAAATTGTTGCTGTAGCAACTCTGAAAGCAGCAAGAAGCAAAATCAGGTAGAGGAAACAAATAAGAAGAAAGAAAGAAGTGTGTTTTTTCCTCAATTCTTCCAGTGGCTTTTCTAGAAACTTCTATTGAAAGAGACTTACAAAAGTTATCATCATAAAGCAGAAATATAATTGGCAAGTTCTAGCCCAAGCACCACAAAACAGAGGTTTGTGCCATGAGTCATAACAATAACCAAGACAAAGGAACTTATAACTCAGGTACCTAGAAGTTAACATATTTGAACATACTTTTTTATTAGCCCTATTATAATTTAAGTTGCAGAATGAAAGTTTATGAAGAATTTGCTTTTGTTTTCATCAAATTGAAAGTTAATTACTCAGTCAATACATTTATAATTTAAAAATATTCAGTTTGACAAAAGCTGTAGTATGTTGTCAAATAGTACCTCAACTTGCTTCAAAACAGAAAACTCAGTGAGTAAATGGTACTGTCTTGAAGTCATTTTGTCTTTGTTGTTTTTAATTAAAGATTGACATTGAATTTCATTTCTTGGAAGTCGCTATGAAAGTTTTGCCTGAATTTGTTTTATTAAAGCTTGTTACTTAATTTTGTTTCTTGTAATTCAGTATGAAAGTTTGACCTCCATTAGGGATAGCAGACCATAAAATACAAAATATGTATTAAAACAATACATTACTTTTGTATTTCTTTCCTTTTTCTTGTTACTAAAAGAATATTTTAATTCTGAAGTAACCTCATTTCATTCTTTTTCTGACTATTGTATTTTTTCCATTACCATTTAGTCCCCTTATATAGGCTCCTCCTTCAGCAATTACCACACAGTTGTCCATGTCCATGAGTCCTTTTTACTTTTTGCTTAATCCCTCCATCCCCTGACCCCCCTCCCACTAGCTGTCATCTGCTCTCCATTTGTGAGTCTGTCTCTATTTTGTTTGTTAGTTCAGTTTGTTCATTAGATTCCACATATAAATGAAATCATATGGTATTTGTTTTTCACTGGCTGGCTTATTTCACTTAGCATAATATTCTCCAGGTCCATCCATACTGTCTCAAAGGGTAAAATTTTCTTCTTTTTTAGAGCAGAGTAGAATTCCAATATGTAAATGTCCCATAGGTGTTTAATCTATCATCTACTGATAGACATTTGGGCTGCTTGCATATCTTGGTGATTGTAAATAACGCTGCAATGAACATAGGGATGCTTATGTTCTTTCAAATTAGTGTTTTAGGGTTCTTTCAGATATATTCCCAGAAGCGGGAAATCAAAAAGTAGGCAAAGGGCCTAAATAGACACTTCTCCAAAGAGGACATACGTAAGGCCAATAGACATATGAAAAGATGCTCAATGTCACTAATCATCAGAGAAATGCAAATTAAAACCACAATGAGATACCATCTCTTACCTGTCAGAATGGCTATCATCAATAAATCAAGAAACAACAAGTGCTGGAGAGGATGTGGAGAAAGGGGAACCCCCATGTACTGTTGGTAGGAGTGTAGATTGGTGCAGCCACTGCGGGAAGGAGTATGGAGATACCTCAAATAATTAAAAATGGATCAGCCTCATTTCAGTTTTATCATGCTTTTAACATTTTCTCAGGCATCAATCAACAATTAGCAATGGGAATAGATAAAAATCTGGTTTTCTAATTATCACTGTGAAAATCTGAAAAGATCATAAGATTAGAATAGCCATGAGCTAAACTATTGGAATTCTTACAAAAGCTATAGAAATTGCTCAACATAGAAATTCATTCAACGATGAAATAACATTTAGAGAAAATTATTTATTTCACTTTATTAATATTGGTGTTAAACTGTTCAATTGGGCATCACGTCAAAACTGAGCTTTTTGTTTCTTAAGGGGGAAAACGTAGGCAGGAAGTTGATCAAGCAAAACAATAAGAAATAAGATTTTCTAAAATAAGTAGATTTTAATTGCATCATTGCTGAAGTCTTATTTTTCCCTCAAGTATATTATCTCAACTTTCTATATGCCTCATTGCATAGCACTGAACTTACTTACTGTCCTTCATTTAGAGTTTTGCTCCTTAACTCTTTTGGATAAATTGGTAAGTCTATATATTTTATCCCCAAAACAATTAGATACTGTAGATTTTGTAAAAGTAGAAAGTTATAGTTCTATGTTTTTTTGTTTTTCTTTGGTAATATTTACAAAGGGTGGGGCCAAAAACCAACCAACCAACCAACCAGAATTATCTTCTGGAGGACAGGCCCCTTGTACTACAGGCTTCCACCACGGGTGAGTGTTCCAGGAATCCATCTGTGTCAGGGTACCAACTGGTGGTGTTGTGGGGGACTGTGTTTGGTTTCAGTGAATTTTTTTGAAGACTTTCAAAGCATTTAATCTTTTCTTGATGGGTGATTTATGAGTGTACCTGTCCACACCGTGCAGAGTGTTCAGCAGTTTTTGACCAAAAATGGAATGACTTCTATGCCCCACCCTCCCTATTTACCTGACTTGTCCCCAGCAACTTTTTGTTTGTCTGTTTCCATGGTTTAAAAAAAGTCCTCAAAAAGAAGTGTTTTGCTGATGTGGAAGAGGTGAAACAAACAAATCAAAAAACAGGGCAGGAACACTAAAAGGCATCAAAATCCATGAATTGAAAAACTGCTTTGACCAGTGGGAAAAATGTCTCGATAGATGTATTGCATCAAGTGGAGAGTACTTCTTTGAAGGTTACTGAAGTTTGAACATATAACAATAAATATATAATTTTTTTATAAACAAATTCCATTTTGGGGGGTCCTCTCTTGAATGCATTGAGGGAAATTTAACATTGAATTTGAAGTTTATATCTAAGATAAATTGTAATATATATTTTCAATATAGGAAACTAAAGATATTTGTCTTCTTAATTTCTTTTTTTAAAAAATTTTATTTATTTATTTTTAGACAGAGAGGAAGGGAAGGAGAAAGAGAGGGACAGAAACATCAGTGTGTGGTTGCCTCTCATGCACCCCCCTACTGGGGACTTGGTCTACAACCCAGGCATGTGCCCTGACTGGGAATCAAACTGGTGACCCTTTGGTTCGCAGGGCAATGCTGAATCTACTGAGCCACACCAACCAGGGCTATCTTCTTAGTTTCCAAGGAAGAGATGCCATTGGTTGCTCTTTTGAACAGTTAGTTTTTTAAATCATTTTCAAGCTTAAGAAACAATAACATGATTATATTTTTGATTCAGTCAATTAAATTGGTAAACATATTAATATCCCCATCAAATGCTAAGATTGCAATCTCAGTATAATCTCAATTTTTAAGTCTCAACAAAATAGTTAAAAATTCTTATTTAGAGCAAGAATAAACTTGGCATTCCAAAATGTTCATGTATGTTTACATATATTGAATGACATGTTTTTACTTCTGAATAATAGATTACTTCTATAATAGTTGACCATAAATAATAATGAGAATAACATCAATAGTAGTTACCATTTATGCTCTCATTTAACAAGTGTCTGTTTTACCAGGCATTGTGCTAAATGATGATAATTCAAAGGTGAACAGATGTATATCAAATACTTTCTGTAGAGGAGCTTATCATACGTCATAGGAGACAGAAATCAATTACATTAATACATAAGTAAATTTATTTAAAAATTGTTTTAAAATATTTGGTTTATTTATTTTTAGAGAGGGGAAGGGAGGGAGAGATGGAGAGAACCATCAATGTGTGCTTGCATTTTGTGCACCCCTGTTGGGGACCTGGCCTGCAACCTAGGTATGTGCCCTACACTGGGAATCAAACCTGACAACCCTTTGGTTTGTAGGCCGGCACTCGATTCACTGAGCCACACCAGCTAGGGCATACATAAGTAAATTTAAAACTGAACTGTTATAAAAATTACATTTGGGCTACATGGTACCATGAAAGGGTGTGTTAGGGATGTCTGCCATAATCAAAAGAGGTTAGGAAAAGACATTCTGAGATCTTAAAGATGAACTAGAGGTGTTGGGGGAGGAGGAGCTGCATCTTGGCAGAAAGATCAGCATGTATTAAGTCCCTGTGGCAGGGGGAGAAGTAGATTTAATTTAGGAAGGGAAGGAAAACAAATGTGACCATTCTTGTAGATAAAATTCATACCATGACAAGTCCTCTAGCTCAAATCAAAGATTTTGCTATTTCTCCTAAAAATTAAGAGAATACCAATATGGGTTAGTCAACAAGATCTATTTTTGGTATTGTTGAGCTAATGTATTTTTCATTTTAGAAAATTTCTCTGGATTCAGTGAAAAATTTAAAGATAAAACAAGATGAGGACAAGTGTGGTTTTTGGAAACAATGTAGAGAACTATACTTATCAATATTTGCATTCAATTTAATGAACTTATAGATCTCTTAGAGGTAATCCATGAAAAATAAACAGCTATTATAGAGAATTAATAATTAAAGTAATAATAAATAATAATTTTTTAAGGAACTAGGTAAGACTAGTTAAGGGAGCTGATGTGTGTTTCCTCATGGGGTAAAGAAGTAGACAAACCCATGAATTTTTTTAAAATTTATTTTTAATTGTTTAAATATAGTTGTCTCCATTTTCCCGCCATCACTTTCCCCTGCCTGACCCACCCCCACCTCCCACCCTCAACCCTTCCCCACTTTGGCTTTGTCCATGGGTCCTTTATACATGTTCTTTTACTTGACCCTTTTTCTTCCTTTCCCTGTTACCCTCCCTTCTTTCTTCCCCTCTGGTTACTGTTGGTTTTTCTTTCAATGTTACTGGTTATATTTTTCTTGCTTGTTTGTTTTGTTTTGAACTCTATTTTTTTTTTATTGAATCTATCTGGGGTGACATTGGATAACAAAATTATATAGGTGTCAGGTATACAATTCTACAATACATCATCTCTATATTGTATTGTATGTTCACCACCCCAAGTTAAGTCTCCTTCCGTCACCATGTATCCCCCTTTACCCTCTACTACCTCCCTCCACCCCCTTCCCTTTGGCAGTCACCATACTGTTGTTGGAGTCCACGTTGTCTGTGTCTTCTTTTCCTTTGCTTAGTCACTTCACCCTTCTCACCAGCCCCCAACTCCTTCACCTCTAACAGCTCTCAGTCTGTTCTGTGTATCCATGAGTCTGTTTCCACTTCATGTATTAGTTTATTTTGTTCTGTAGATTCCACACATATGTATGATTTTAACCTAAAGTTTAAGATGGACAATATGAGATTTCTGCCTTGCAATTATCTCTTTATTTTATAATTTTCTTAATGTCCATGGGATTAAAAGTACATCTTTATAGCTGTATATTTCAGATTCTTGATCCATGTTGGCTTTGCAACTGTTATGACTTAGATTTCTGCTGGGAAAGGATGGCTGACTTCATTATTCGCTTTGAGTCCTTAATGATGATGATGACAGAAATAAAAACAAAATAATAGCTAATATGTTGTTAGTGTACACAATAAAATTAACACTGTTTTAAGAAGGAACATCTCAAAAAAACCCCAAAATTCTGAGGGGAAATATTGTTAGCTTAAAATATGAGGAAATTTAAACTTGCAAAAGTAACTCACATGAAATTATATAGCTAATAGTAACAGGAAATTGAATGCAAGCTCATTTCTTTTTCACTCCAGAACCCATATTTCAAAATCACGCTTTCCCTTATTAGGAAGCAGTGAGGGAGGAGTTATTGTAAATAGTGAGTAAAGCTATTCTTTACATTGTTGCTTTTCAGCCAACCAGTTTATGGAGATATTAAGTATAACAGACAAGCATTATTTGAGGAAGAGAATGAAAACAAGGAAAGCAAAATTTTAATGATTACTGGCAAATCTTAAGAACATAGATATTCTAGATTAACACAAATATTGTTGTTTTCAACTTCTTATTTCAAATTTCCAGAAAATATTTTAAAAAATTACAAGATAGATTTTTAGAAAAATCACCTTCCCTTCTTTTCTTATGCGACAGAATGTAATATATTCCTTGTTTTTCCTTTCCATTCACCTACCTAAAACTTTCTACAGAGTATGTTTTTGCTCTGTAGGAAAAAAGAAAAGAAAGTAAAAGATTTTACCATCATTTAAGTATATGGTTTTATAAAGCCTTCCTGGCATACAGAAAAAAAATAATAAAAATGGAATGGGCTTGTTCAGATAATAAAATGATGATAGTAGGATATTTTAATCTCTTTCTCTAGAGTGAATTCAAGGCATCACAATTTTTCCTCATTATAATTAGAGTTGGAAGGAGCTTGTAATGGAAATTGAATACCATGTGTGGGTTTATAAAATGCATTGTAAGGGGAATATGACATGCTTAGTTGTGAATATGAAAAACTAATTCTGTATTCAATGTTTTCAATATTTTTTACATAACTTATTTGATGTAGTCTTATTTTAGTCAGATTTAATCTTTTTTTCCTCTTCCTTTAATGCTGCCCTCTGTCTTTGTTTAGTCCTAAAAGTTAGTTTTATAGAAAGAGTAAAAAAAGTCTGAGTATTTTTTTTAACTCTCGACAAATAAAGTCTACTCAGATTAATGAATAACAATCCCATCAATTCCTCCTTTAATGATAGGGTCCAACGACTGGAAATATCTAAAGTATGTGCAAAGTTTATTTTAAGTTATGGAGCTAATGTGCACAATAACCACATAGCTTATTTAATGCTTGCAAAGAGAATACATTCCTGTCACTGGAAAATTATATGTATAATACCTAGAGTTGTATTAACATTCTTGTATATCCCCCAAAGAAGTCTATGATATGAAGACATAAAGTCCCATTTTCCCTATTCATACATTCTTAAAGCACTGTGAAAAGAAAAATAGCATGCTAAAATTGTTTTGTTCTTTGTGGCTCTACTCAGGTTTAAGTTAAACCCAAGTCTGCATAATTTCCTCCATGGTTTGACAATTCACCCTTTGCATAGTGCAAACCCAATAAAAGCTTTTCTACAAGATAAAGGCTTGATTTGACGGAAGCCATTACAGAAGGCTGCAAAATAACAGTGAAATGAACAACTCTCACCTTGATTTGTTAATTGAGGTCATTGGTTGGCTTTAGAGAAAACTGTGTACACAATTAAGCAAGCATTTCACACTGTCCTTGTTAACTGGTTTTGAGATATTATGCTCCACAGAAAATTGATAGGCATGGTAAACATTCTCTAGTTTCCTAATTAGCTCAGATAGTACAATTACTGGTGTTCAATATCTATCAGCAAAATAAAGGTGCTTTAAATGTCACAGAAACACTAGATATAAAGCACCAAGGGATTTCACACAACTAACCACTTGAATGAAGTTGAATTCTTGTTAATTCTGTCTTGTAATGTAGTAAACTCAACTTAGAGAAAGACAGAAAGAAAAAAATGTGATTTAAATTGCCGTTTCTGAGAGTTAGAGAGGCATTTATAAGGTATATACTAGCTCTGTGAAACCTTACATTAACTTGGAATACTAAACTAGGTATTCAGATAAGTCTATTTAAATGACACCACTAAAACTGCTCCTATTCTGTAGTCTCTTCTCCTCACTCTGCAGGTTACCAGTAGGCTTTAGGAACCAAGGGTTCCATTCTACAGAATGCAATAACCTCTACAAGTACAAATGTATTGATTCTTAAGACTGAATTTATATTCAGGTATGAATTTTTAGAATTCTAACATCATTTCCCCATTTCTAATATGCATAGAGCCTTCTTATTATGCCTGCCATTCATTCATTTGGTTATTAAACTCTTTTTTGATTTTTTTTAAGTTAACTACTTCATGCTAGGACAGTGGTAGCATATGCCTGAGTACCTTTTACACTAAGAATGTCTCCATGTGAAGGGCAGGCTGTAATAAATAACCCTGGTTGACTTTCCAGTGTCCATTGGTACTTTCCGTCTTTTTAGGAAAGCCTCTGCCCGTACAGCTCTATGACTCAGGGAAACCTGGCTCCACCCTCAGTAGAAAGGCACATTCAAAGAAATGGCAGTGCAAAGAAATAAGAACCATGGGACTAAGCTGACCCTCAGCAAACTCACCTCACCCCAAGACTTCATTATTTTTATGTCAGTGTGTATGGCTCTTTCCGTTAATTAGAGTCATAGCACTTACTTGGTAATCAGAAATCTCTGTATCAAAAAGACCAATATGATGATCCTCCAATTATTTGGAAACATCTTGTTTTATTTCTTATTATTTTGTTGCTTTTCTGCCACAACTTCTCATTTTTCTGTTGCATCAAAAAATTAATATACTTTCTATTTGTAACAAGTCAAGATTATCTGATAATTAGTATATTATACAAAGGAATTTCTTAATTAGTATATGTTTATAATTTTTGTTAATATATGTTCATAGTTTATCAAGCAAATAGTACTAAAATGTTTGTATATATCTTTTGGATGTAATATCTTCTTTGAATTATCTGAGAGTGCCAACTATTTTTTTTTCCCCCTGAAGACTTCTACTCCTGGTATTATGTGGATATGCTCTTTTCCCTCCCTTGTTCCATTTAGCTTATCACTTCTCTCTTAATAGGAGACTCTCATCAAATATCTGGTGTTTCTTGGCTATTTGTTAATATTTAAGAGGAAGACACTAAAAGATAATTACAAATCTTAAAGAACAAAACATAATGTTGACATGTACTTTTCATCAAGTAATTTCTGGGCCTTTATTTCCCTCCTACATCACAAATTTCTGTATCCTAATCTCTTGCTGGCTTCTCCTCTGGATTCCAGGTTTTAAATTCCATCCTCTGCTAAAATACCCCCTTCTCAAAGAATTCACTGAGCAAAATATTGAAAATGCTGCTCCCCACCACTACTCACTATCTCTTGTAGTCTTCAAGGAGCACTGATTTTTATTTAAAATGATATTACTCAACTGTATGCACTTATTTAAAGTCTGTTCCCTCCTCCTTCTGCCTAAGCTTCATAAGAGCACAGATCAAGTCCTTCACAAGTCTGCATTGCCATATGATATGGTACCCAGTACATAATAGATTCTCATTAAATATTCATTGGTTGAATGTACCACACCTAAGTCAGTATTAAGTTCATCATGTTAGTTCTTAAAGGTAGATAGTTCTATATTAAGTTTTTTTGGGGAGGGGATAAGTGATAAGAAGAAAGATTGTCTCAAAGGAGATTACAGAGAAGTCTTACCTTAAGAACTCTTAGTTTATATATTCAGTGTGTGCTTAGCAGGCAGTGTTAACTGTTGCCTCAAAAATCCCAAGGAAAGTCTCCTGGCATTTTTGTAAATTAATCTCAGGGTACATAGCTTTAGCTTTAGGACCTGGATGATTGGGAAACTGAAATAATTCCCCACTAAAAAATAGCGATGTGTTCAGTGAATCTGTCATTCTGTCAGATAACGGACTAAGGGATTCTACTTGATTTAGTCTAGAGAATTTTTTAAGCAGTTCCTTTGGAAAAGTATTCATTTTGCTTAAAGCTAAACTTGGTAAATGACAGTTAATGAGGCAGATACTTTGTTTATCTAAATTATTCCATATGTTAATAGACAAATCACTATGTATACAGTTTTTGAGAAATACTGAGAAGTGCAAATTCCATGTATTGGGGCATTTTATTAACGACAAAAAGATGAAATGTGAACTGAAATCCTTTGTTATTCTTCTTCCTTTCCTGTGAATTCAAATATTATACTTCAACAAAATGCATCAACGTTTATTGGCTGGCTTCTGAGTGAAAGATGCTGTAAGATATAGTTACTGGGGATACATAGATAATTAATAAGGGAATCTATTACTCACAGGGTGAACTCCATGTAAACCAATGTTTACAACACAAACAATACAGTGGTCTGAGCTAAGCGTTACAGAATGGAGTAAAAAAGAAGGAGCAATTACTTCTGGTTTGGAGGATATGTAGCTAAGGATATTCTAGGAAATTTCAAAATAAGCTTCAAATGCTTTTTGAGGCTTCAGGGAACATAGGGCATTGTAATTCAGATCGAGCTCTTCCAGCGTTGAGTTTCAATGGCCTTGCAAAGCTTGGGGTTGAGTTTGCTGGGAGCTACAAGTGTTGTAGAGCAGAACAGTTTGTGTGAGAGTACATGTGTGTATGTGTATGTGTTAAGAAGACACAAAGAACCACTCTAGTGGTATTTATGTAAAAGGAGACTCAGTTACTTTTTTGTTTGTTTGTTTTTATAACTTGCATTTATAAAAACATTTTATAAATGTTTTTAACATTTAATTTTTATTGCATTTTTCCATTACCATTTAATCCTTTTATACCCTCTCCCCCCAGCAACTACCACACTGTTGTCCATGTCCTTGAGATCTTTTTCCTTTTTACTCAGTCCCTCCACCCCCTGAGCTCCTCTGCCTTAGCTGTCATCCTGCTCTCTATCTATGAGTCTGTCTCTGTTTTCCTTCTTAGCTCAGTTTTTTCATTAGATTCCGCATATGAGCAAAGGCTTAAAACATACAGATTTTGAATCAAGCTAAGGTTTGATTTTGGCAGTTATAATTCAGGCTTGTGCAGCAGGAATCTAAGAAGTTGTTTTAATATTTGACTCCTATGTTTTAAAATAACATAGTGTTCAAAAGTCTATAATTTATAAGCTTTTAAATATGGAAATGAGATCGTCAGTAAGCAACCCAAACTATTTGTGACACATATGCTTATCTTCCTTGATTATACTTACATTTTGTATAAAAGGGAGGTTTACAGAATAAAAATAAAAAATGTATACCACCAGCAATTCTTGTACTTTGTATTTGAGATAAGGGAGGAGGGGAAACAGAATTCATATCCATGATACTTCCTAGTGCAGTAGTAAGTTTTCCCAGATTGATCTTCATTCCTCTGCCTCTTAACCTTGGAATATGTTAGATTTTACTCCTCTGTGGCTTATACAGCATAACTTTATTAGCTGAATATTATGCTCTGTTGTCACCATTAATTACTTTGATAGTAAATCTGGACAGTAATACTGTTTTATTATTTTACAGTCTAACTTATCAAGAGAAAAGTACTCTCATCTGCTTAAAGAAAGCAGACATCTACAACTGAGAATAATTTCTATTGAAGCAAAACAAAAACACTAAAATGTTATTTTGGCCTCAATTCAGTAGCTTAGATTAGAAAGAACCTAATTTTTACAATAAGGCAGAACAATTTCTTTTGTACTAACTAAATATTTATGTATGTCAGCTCTCCATTTCTTATAAAACATTAATATTTCCAGGAAACAAAAGAAAATAATGCTGGCAATGAATGCGTCAGTACTTGGGTTATATATTGTAATTAAAAAATTATCTCCTTTTTTTTGTAATTGCTAAATTGGGACTAGATTTTAACATTTGCTTTCAAAGACTTCAATTTTGAGTTTAACAACAAAAGGGAAAAAAGACTGCCTATGTGAGTGCATATCACTTTGAGAGCTGTCTGACTTTTCTGAAAAGGTAATTAATAATTCATGAAAAGGAGAAAACCCTCTCATCCATGGGCATTTGGTATCAGAGGTGTAAACTGACGTGGAAGACCCAGAAATCTATGGAAACTTATATAGCTTATAGCTTATATAGCTATAGGCTTCCTGCTGATCTAGTGACCTACAGCCTTGAAAAAGAAAGGCTTCTCCCTGCCAATGACAGAAGGACAAACCCCCAAAACAAAGAGTTTGTATGGAAAATAAAGACATGGCACTTGAAAATGCTTCTACTTATAGAAAGAAATGCCGCATAAAAGTGTAAACATCTCATAAGACTTTATATCTAGAAAGAGTCCACATATTTTTCTGAAATACAAGTATGGGTTTGAAAAATTATGTTTGTTCTCCTGAAATTATTATTTCTCTCTCCCGCTTGACACCTTCATTGTGAAACATTGAAACAATACAAAAATAACTAGAGAAAATATAGAAACCATACCATATCTTACCATTTTAATATAAACACCAATAATATTTTAAAATTCACCTTTCATATATTTTTCTATAGACATATATTACTTTATATTATTTATTTTATAATTATGATTCATGTTTTCAGATTTAAAATTTTTTTGAACTTTCTCCCAATCTCCTTTCTAAGTCAACAATCTCTCATGAATCTTCTCATAACATTTTTTAGGCCCCTGTCACACAAAAACATTAGTACATAGAAAATTTTGTTTATTTGAGATCATGTTATATATGCTGCTAACTTTCTCTCTGCCTTCAACTGCCCTTCTTAGACACCTCTATGAATCAACTGACATAAAGTTATTTAATGGTATTTATTGCAGAACCTCTGTTTATCCAACCATTCCATTATTGATGGGTATGTGCTTAGCTTCTAATGTTTTATAACTAAAAAGATATTGTGATAAACCTTATGTAGTAAATATCCCAATACACCTGTGTTGGTAATTCTATAAGAGAGATATAGCCTTTTAAATTGAAATGCATGTTACCACTTTGCTTTCCAAGAAGACTAAAGTTTTTTCCAGAAATCATCTATGAGATATTATATTCCATTTAATCACAAACATCACAAGTTATTACTACTCTTTTTAATTTTTGCCAGCTTAATAGATGAGAACTCAGTTAATTTTTGTTTAATGTCCATTTCTCTAATGACTACTGAATTTGAACTGTTTTCACTTACTCATTGGCTTGGCTATTTGGTGATATATTTGTTCAATTTTTACTCATTTTCATCAATTTTTTTGGTCTTTGGTTAACAGTTTATAAATACTGTATTTTATATCAGATAATTTTCCTTATCTTAATTACTATTTACCCCACTCTCTTCAATACACTTGATTTGTATATGGTATATTACAGCACATGTCATAATTTCACAATTAAGTATAAAGGTTCCTTTATGACTTTCTAGTTTCCTTACTTAAAAATGATATGATTATACCTAGCTCATTTTTATTGTAATTGCCTATAAATATTTACCTTATCCATTTAATATTTGAGTTTATAATTCACATGGTATATTTTTTTAGTGTGGTGTGAGGTAGTGATAACCAACATTATTTTATTCCACAGAGCCAGTTTTATTAACACTATTAAATTAACATTCATTTTTCTCATTGAATTGAAATAGAAACTTTTTAAATAAAATGAATTCGCATATATATTTGCTTCTATTTCTGGATTCTCTACTCTGTTCTACTGATTTAGTTTATTATTTCTGTAATTATCCCATATTATATTCATTACAGTAACTTTATAGCATATTTTAACAATTGATAAAGCAAAATAGTTATGATTACTATTCTATTTTTATAATGTTTTAGTTTTTATATATTCATGTATTTTTCGATTAACTTTATATTTATTTCATTTAATTTCCCCTTCCCATCTTCACCATAAATATTGATGCTCCCATTATAATTGTTAAAATTCTATATTAATTTTGAGAGGAATGTTAATTGTCTTTGTAGTCAGGAATACAGTAAGTTTTTGTGTTTTTTTAGTTGTAAAGAATATCTGAGAGCAAAGATCCACAGTTTGTCTATTTCAAATTAATTTAGATGTCTACATCATTTGGCCACAAACTGCTATGAAAATTGATGCCTGTTTTGCAAGCTATATGAAATGCTAAAGTTTTTTTTATTGTCATCTATGATTCTTTCCCATTTCAACTAAGACTTTTTTCAATTTTGACATTAATATTATTAATGTTAAATCGAACTACAGATGATTCCTTGCCCAAGAGTGGCTTTTTGGATTTGTGATGTCAACATAAAGCTCTTTTCTTAAAACGTGCATACATACATATTTTTCCACTTTCCCTTTCTGGTAAATTTTAGATATTATTGATATTATTGGTTTTTTTTCTTTAATGTCTTTCCTCCCCCCTTTACTTAAGCTATTTGAATCTCTGTGATCACATTCAGTCTGTGGTATAAAAAATGTTAATCAGAAGGAAGATGGTTTTTTCCCTGAATTTATAACTTAAAAGTATCAATCTTTTCAAATCTTAGAATGGAACATTCAATGAGAAACTAAAATTCTGAGCCTTTTATTTTTTTAATTATTATTATTTTTTCAAATACATTTGTCTCTGCCTCCCCCCCCACCACTTTCCCCTGCCCCCTCCCCTGACTCTCAATCCTTCCCCTTTGGTTTTGTCCATGAGACCTTGCTACACGTTCCCTGACCCTCCCTTTCCCTTCCTTTTCCCCGTTCCCCCTTCCCTCCATCCCTCTTGTCTCTGTTCATTTCTTTTCCTTCCAGTGTTGCTGGTCTTATTTTCCTTGCATCTTTGTATTGTTGGTTAGGTTCCGCTTATAGGTGAGATCATATGGTATTTATCTTTCGCCCTCTGGCTTATTTCACTTAGCATAATGCTCTCTAGTTCCATCCATGCTGTCGTGAAGTTGAGTAGTTCTTTTCTTCTTTCTGTTGTGTAGTATTCCATTGTGTAAATGTACCATAGTTTTTTGATCCAATCATCTACTGATGGTCATTTAGGTTGTTTCCAACACTTGGCTATTGTAAATTGTGCTGCTATGAACACTGGAGTGCAAAGGTTCTTTTGAATTGGCGTTTTGGAATTCTTAGGGTGTAGTCCCAGCAGAGGAATCGCTGCATCAAAAGGCAGTTCCACTTTCAGCTTTTTGAGGAAATTCCACACTGCTTTCTACAATGGTCGCACCAGTCTGCATACCCACCAACATGTACCAGTGTTCCCTTTTCTCCACAGCCTCACCAGCACCTTTTGTTTGTTGATCTGTATATGATGGCCATTCTGACCAGTGTGAGGTGGTACCTCATTGTGGTTTTGATCTGCATTTCTCTGATGGCTAGTGATGCCAAGCATCCTGTCAAATGCCTCTGGGCCCTCTGTATTTCTTCCTTGGAAAAGCGTCTGCCCAGGTCCTTTGCCCATTTTTTGATTGGATCGTTTGTCTTCTTGGAGTGGAGTTGAGTGAGTTCTTTATATATTTTTGAGATCAAACCTCTATCTGATGTATCACTAGCAAATATATTTTCCCAAACGGTTGGCTCTCTTTTCATTTTGCTGATGTTTTCTTTCGCCATGCAGAAGCTTCTTATTTTGATGAGGTCTCACTTGTTTATTCTTTCCTTTATGCCCGTTACTTTAGGAGACATATCGGTGAAAAAATTGCTGCGTGGGATATCTGAGAGTTTCCTACCAATGTTCTCCTCTAGGACTTTTATGGTGTTGAGATTTATATTTAAGTCTTTTATCCATCTTGAGTTTATTTTTGTGTATGGTGTCAGCTGATGAGCCAATTTCAGTTTTTTGCATGTAGCCGTCCAGCTCTCCCAACACCATTTGTTGAAGAGGCTATTATTGCTCCATTTTATGCTTCTGTCCCCTTTGTTGAATATTAGATGCCCATATAGATCTGGGCTTATCTCTGGGCTTTCTATTCTGTTCCACTGGTCTATGGGTCGATTCTTGTGTCAGTACCAGCTTGTTTTGAATATAGTGGCTTTGTAGTATAGTTTGATGTCCGGTATTGTGATCCCTCCTACTTTGTGTTTCTTAAAATTGCTGTGACTATTCAGCGTTGTTTATGGTTCCATATAAATTTCTGAAATGTCTGTTCTATTTCTGTGAAATATGTCATTGGTATCTTAATAGGGATTGCGTTGAATCTATAAATTGCTTTGGGTAGTGTGGACATTTTGATGATAGTAATTCTTCCAATCCCTGAGCACAGTATATGCTTCCATTTATTTGTGTCTTCCTTAATTTCTTTCTTCAGTGTTATATAGTTTTCTGCATACAGGTCTTTTACCTCCTTGGTTAAATTTATTCCTAGATACTTTATTTTTCTTCTTGCTATATCGAATGGTATTTTTTTTCTGATTTCTTCTAATTCATTGCTGGTGTACAAAAATGCCTTTGATTTCTGAATATTGATTTTGTATCCTGCTGTTTTGCCAAATTCACTTATTAGGTTGAGGAGTTTTTTGGTAGAGTCTACAGGGTTTTCTATGTACACTATCATGTCATCTGCAAACAATGATCGTTTTACTTCCTCCTTTCCTATTTGGATGCCTTTTATTTCTTTTTCTTGTCTGACCGCTGTGGCTAGGACTTCTAATATGATGTTGAAAAGAAGTGGTGAAAGTGGACATCCATGTCATGTTCCTGATCTTAATGGGAAAGCTTTCAGTTCTTGCCCGTTGAGTATGATATTGGCTGTAGGTTTTTCATATATGGCCTTTATTACGTTGAGGAATGCCCCATTTATTCCCATTTTGCTGAGTGTTTTGATCATAAATGGATGTTGTACCTTATCGAATGCTTTTTCTGCGTCTATCGAGATGATCATGTGGTTTTTGTCTTTTCTTTTATTTATGTGATGTATTACGTTTATTGACTTGCATATATTGAACCATCCCTCCATCCCTGGGATGAATCCCACTTGATCGTGGTGGATAATCTTTTTAATGTATTGCTGGGTGCGGTTTGCCAATATTTTGTTGAGGATTTTAGCATCTATGTTCATCAGCGAAATTGGCCTGTAGTTTTCTTTCTTTGTAGGGTCTTTATCTGGTTTTGGGATTAGGGTGATGCTGGCCTCATAAAAAGGGTCTAGGAGTCTTCCCTCCTCTTGGATTTTTTGGAATAGTCTGAGAAGGACAGGGGTTAGCTCTTCCTTAAATGTTTTGTAAAATTCTTCTATGAAACCATCTGGCCCAGCGCTTTTGTGTGCCGGGTGTTTCTTGATTACTGCTTCAATTTCCCCAGCTGTTACTGGTCTGTTCAAGCTTTCTGTTTCTTCCTTCTTCAGTGTTGGAAGAGTATACTCTTCTAGAAATTTGTCCATTTCATCCAGATTTTCAAATTTCTTAGCATATAATTGTTCATAGTAGTTTCTTACAATCCTTTTTATTTCTGTGGTATCAGTTGTTATTTCTTCTCTTTCATTTCTGATATTATTTATTTGGGTCCTCTCCCTTTTTTTCTTGATGAATCTGCTTAAAGGCTTGTCGATTTTATTTATCTTTTCAAAGAACCAGCTCCTGGATTGGTTGATCCTTTGAATTGTTCTTTTTGTCTCTATGTCATTCAGTTCTGCTCTAATCTTGACTATTTCCTTCCTTCTACTTGCTCTGGGATTGATTTGTTGTTTCTCCAGTTCTTGAAGTTGTAGTGTTAGGTCTTTTATTTGAAATGTTTCTATCTTTTTTAGGTAAGCCTGTATTGCTATGAACTTCCCTCTCAGGACCGCCTTTGCCGTGTCCCATAGGTTTTGGACTGTTGTATGTTCATTTTCATTTGTTTCCAGAAATTTTTTGATTTCTTCTCTTATCTCATTATTGACCCATTCATTGTTCAATAGTCTACTGTTCAGTCTGCATGAGTTTGCAAGTTTTTGAAGTTTCTCTTTGAGGTTGATTTCGAGTTTCAAGCCCTTGTGGTCCGAGAAGAAGTTTGGTGTTATTTCAGTTTTCCTGAATTTGCTGAGGTTTGCTTTGTGTCCTATCATGTGGTCTATCTTTGAAAAACTCCCATGAGCATTTGAAAAGACTGTGTATTTTGCTTCTTTGGGATGTAAGGTTCCATATATGTCAGTTAAGTCTATTTGATTCAGTGCGTCATTCAGCTCCACAATATCCTTCTTGATGTTTTGTTTGGAAGATCTGTCCATTTTTGACAGTGGGGTGTTAAAATCCCCTATCAGTGTGTTGCTTTCTATATCTTTTTTGAAGTCATCCAAGATTTTCTTTATATACCTGGGTGCCCCTATGTTGGGCACATATAAATTTATAATGTTTATGTATTCTTGATAGATTCTTCCTTTAAGTATTATAAAGTGCCCCTCTGGGTCTCTTTTTATGACTTTTGTTTTTAAATCTATTTTGTCTGATATAAGTATTGCAACTCCTGCGTTCTTCTCTTGCCTGTTTGCTTGGAATTATTTTTTTCCATCCCTTTACTTTCAATCTGCGTAGGTCTTTTTCTGTGAGGTGCGTTTCTTGTTGGCAGCATATGTGTGGGTCATGTTTTCTTATCCATTCAGCTATCCTGTGTCTTTTGATTGGGGCATTTAGTCCATTTACATTGAGAGTTATTACTGATAGAAACCTATTCATTTTTTCTCTTTGTACCTGTGGTTTTCTCTTTCTCACTTTTTTCCTTCATCTTCTTAAACCAGTCCCTTGAGCATATCTTGTAGTACTGGTTTGGTAGAGATGTATTCTTTTAGCCTTCTTTTGTCTGGGAAACTTCTTATTTCCCCTTCTATTTTAATTGAGAGCCTTGCTGGGGAGAGCAGCCTTGGTTGTAGGCCTTTGCTTTTCATTACCTGGAATATTTGTTGACATTCCCTTTTGGCTTGTAGTGTTTCTGTTGAAAAGTCAGCTCCTAGGTGTATCGGGGGCCCCCTTGTATGTTACATTCTCCTTCTCCCTTGCTGCCTTGAGGATTCTCTCTTTGTCTTTGATAGTTGCCATTTTAATGATGATGTGTCTTGGAGTGTGTTACGATCCCCGTAAGTATGAGCTCAGAAATTAGAGTTTGATCACACACTCTTTATTATTTGGCCAAGTTTTACCTGCGCAGGGGCCACCTTTCCCTCGAAAGGAAAAAGGCGCGCCGCTGTAAGGGTACACGGGTTTTTATAAGCAGAGCAAGCAAGCAAGATACAAGGGCGAGAAGTGGCAGTTAGCGATAGGCAGCTTCTTTCTTTTTTTTTTTTGCTGATTGGGTTCAAGGCTGTTACTGGGCCCCCTACTCTGTCTTTCTCTGGTCAGGATGTTTATCTGAGGCAAGGCTCAACCGTTGCCCTATGCCTCCTCCTCATTCTTGTCGACTCTGGCCCAGCTGCATGGGGGCTGCAACCTGATATGTTTTTCTTGGTATTAGTTCCTCCCTTATCCTCAGCTCTGACCCTGCTTTTACGGGCTGTTTATCTGAGTCAAGGCTCAGCCGTTGTCCTATCTTGTTACTAAGGGGGGCTCTAATTCTTCCCTTCATCTTGGGGTATTGTTTATTCTAGTTTCTTGTTTCGGCCCAGGCTTGACCTAGTGTTAAAGTTTGGCCCCTTCAGAGTGGACCTCCTTGGGTCCCTCTTGAGTGGGGTCCTCTGTGCCTCCTGGATCCATGAGACCTTTTCTCTCCTCAAATTAGGGAAATTTCCCATCATTACTTTTTCAAAGAGGTTCTCTAGCCCTTGCTCCTCTTCTTCTCCTTCTGGTATCCCTATTATGCAGATATATTACGTTTCAGGTTGTCTTGCATGTCCCTAAATGCCTTTTCATTCTTTTTGAGTCTTTTTTCCATTTCTTGTTCTTTCTGGGAGCTTCTTTCTACCTTGTCCTCCATCTCACTGATTCGATCCTCGGCTTCATCCAGCCTGCTTTGGATTCCTTCTACTGTGTTCTTCAATTCAGAAATGGTATTCTTCATATCCTCTTGTGTCTTCTTGATAGTTTCTATGTCCTTTTCCAGGTTGATATAGTTTGCTGTAAGATCCTGATAGTTTCTCTGCAGTTTCTCGTAGTTATCTTTGAGATGGCTGAGTTCATTGAGCTTCCTTAGAACCATTGTTTTGAATTCAATATCTCGTAGTTCCTTTGCCTCTATTTCATTTAGCTCTCTCTGTGGGGATTCCCCTTTTCCACTCATTTGGGGGTAACTTCTTTTTCTTCCCATTTTTGTGAGAGTTAATTAATTAATTAATTTATTTATTTATTTATTTTTGCTTTTGCTTCAATTGATCTGTCTAGATTTCCTGACTTTGTGGATTAAACTTATAGGGTAGTAGGCGGGTCTTTTTATTAATTAATTAATTTGTTTATTTTGTCCTTTACTTTTCTTTCTGGGCCTGTCCCTGATAATGTCAGTTGTTGACCTTGGGTCATTTGTTTGAGCCTTCCAGGAGTCTACTGTCTGTGTCTGACTCCTGCTTTGGGCAGCTGTGTGACCCCTTCCACCAGGGATCCACTATTTCTGTGGATCGCTCTGCACTCTAATGCCGGCTCCTTGACAGCGCTCCCTAGCCAGGCAGGATCCCTCGCCTGCCTGGGTTCACGCGTGCTTGCCCCAGCCCAGGGGGCTTATTCGTGACCTCACACACTCGTCTGGCCCCCGAGCCCGGCGGGCATGCCGGCACTGGTCAGTTTAGGGTCTTCTATTGTGTGCTTTCCCCGCTTTTGACTCTTTGGGTGCGTTGCCTGTCTGTGTAAAATGGAGACTACAGAAATGGGAAGAAGTCAGCTCTAGGACTCTCCAGTTAATCCTGTTTCCAGTCTCTCCTCCAGGGACTCTGGGCAGCTCTGTGACCCCTTTGGCCTGGGATCCACTATTTCTGTACACCACTCTGCACTCGGGAGCCCGCGCCGGTCTGGTTACACCTGCTCCCCCCGATCTGCACGCTCCTTCGCAGGCCCCGTCAGTGCCAACCTTCGGGAGTCCTCGCCAGCCCACGCGGGTCCACACACAGGCTCACCAACCCTCGCCGGCCACTCGGTGGGAGTGTGCGCGCCTGCACTGGGTGGTTTTAGGCTGTCTATTGTGTGCTTTTCAGCTTTTGGCTCTTTGGGGGTTTGGCGTGTTCCTGCACAATGGAGACTACGGAAAGGAGAAGGAGTCCAGACTCCCCGGTTCCTCCTCCCCTTCTTTCCCCAACACCTCTGTCTCCAGTCTCTCCTCAGGGGTCTCTGGGCAGTTCTGTGACCCCTTCTGCCAGGGATCCACTATATCTGCGGACCGCGTTGTAACTGCAGGCCATCTGGCTTGTCCGCACCCTGCTTCTGTCTCTTTGGGGGGCTTCCTCCCAGCTCAAAATGGAGACTACCGGATGGGGAGGGAGTCAGGACTCCCTGGTTTCTCCTCCCGTTCTTTCCCCAACGCCTCCGTCTCTAGTCTCTCCTCAAGGCTCTCTATGCAGCTGTGTGACCCCTTTGGCCAGGGATCCTCTATTTCTTCCAGCTTGTCTGCATTTAGGCCCCCAGCTCACATGCGCACAAGCTGTGTGCGGAGCGCACAAAAGGCAGGTTAATTGATTCCCTTATGCCTGAGCGAGATGGTAGCTGCAGAGTGGGAGGTGAGTTATCACCGGGGCTCCACCAGCCACCGTCTCAGTTCTCTTCAGAAAGTTTTCCTCACCAGTCTTTTCCCAGGCGCCAGCCCACCCTGCTGCCCCCTCTACCCAGAGATCAAGGAGGGTGGCTGCCACTGCAAATTTTTGCGTTGGCCTTTAAATGTCTCTTTGCATCCCCAGCCGCCTGTCTCTGGCTGAGAGCGCCCCTAAGCTTTTTGGGGTTGCATTTTGTCTGTGTGTTTTCCTGGTTTTAGCTGCTGTAGTCTGTTTATGGTTCAGACCCTGTTCTTCTCAGGGGGATCCAACTGGCCGTTGCAATGTCCCTCTGGTGCCAGTGCCCGTGGGCACCCAGCCAACCCTCTCGAGCCTCCACCGCACTTCTCACCCGTTGGGATGTGTGAGAGTTGAATCTACTGTCTGTCCGCGGCTCCACGGCTCCTCTCCCTCTATCATGCCATTGTTTTCCAGGTGATTTCTCCACTATTTAGTCGCAATTCCAGTTTGGTCTTGGGAGGAGGTCAGCGTAACTCCCATTCACTCCTCTGCCATCTTCCTACCCTAAAATTCTGAGCCTTTTAGATCACATTGCCTTCCCACCTGCCTTCAGTTTTGTTCTAGCCCTGTAGGGGAAGGCCAGCCTGCAAGCTCTCTGCCTCTCCACTCCAGATTTATTTCTGGGGCATAAGGTGTTCACAGCAAACAACACAGCCTCAACTTTGCACATTTATCTTAATGCTGTAATTTTTAAGACAACAGGATTTTGAAGGCAGCCCCAGATTTAATGTTAACCTTGTCCTCAGAACTCTTCCCCTTTGTTTATGGTTAATCAAAATAGTGCTGCATTTACATTTGGTATAAACTCTTTTTTGAAGGGTTTATCCCCAAACCCTTCAACAACCCTGATTCTTTCTTTAACAAGAAAACTGCATTTGCTTGCAATTCTTCCTTGCCTAAGTAAGAAATAAATTTAGCTTGTGCTTTTCTGATGTGTGTGAACTATGATTACTTTGAACAAAGCTAATAACCTCAAAAATAGCCCTCCATTCTAAATCTCTTTGAACTTTTTAGAATTGAAACTTTCCAAAGAATTTTAAAATCATTTTGTCTCTATATTTTTTAGTTGTCCAGAGCAAAATTTTGAAATGGACAGAGTATAATTTTAGTAAATCTTTGTATTCTATACCCTCTTTGCCTCTTCTCCCATTGACACATTTACTGCTCACACTGTCTTTATCAGCCCAGTCCACATCCTCAAATGCTACCTGCTTCCACCAAGTCAGCTTCCTTTCCCATAAACTCAACTCCTCCAGGCTGCACACTCCATGATGATCTCGAAAATAAATCTGGTAATGCTTTCAAAAGAATCTGAAATGCAAAAGAATCTGGCAAACATTCCAATAGGGCATATTAAACAGATAAATACCAGAAATTACAATTGACTTGAAAGGGAATAATCTTTGGAAATTAAAGGCCAAATCACAGATCCTTAGTATCAAATAAGAGATTCATATACCCTCTCATGTTGCATAAAGTTTATTCACAAAGAAGATCTTTTTGTGTGTGATTTTGTGTGTGCATGTGTGTGAAGAAGCTTGTATAAACTTGCTTAAAAGATAGTATTTGTTTTGCTTAGTATATTTAAGTCTTCAAAAAAATATGTCTACTTCTTATAAAAATATTGATTATACAATAGAAAAGGAAGAGCTGAATTATTCAACTATGAGTCAGCTCTGGACACAGATATTTTTGTGGCATTTTTTGAGAAAGAGAATTTGTTTAACTCCTTGTGGGAAAGAGATAGGGTCCAGGCCTAGGTACAGGGTGCAGGGGTTAGAAGAAGCAGTAGCACAAATACTAAGAAGGTAATTATGCTCTCTTTTCTCTCTCTGACTGGAATAAAGTGTTGTTAATTTCCTCCATTTATCAAGTGGTAAAAAGATACACTAAATAATTTTGGAAGCAGTAAATGGTTTTCTGCGTCTCTTGGAATTACATCTATTTTGCTGAGTTTGAGGAAGCCAATCTTTGTGCATTTTCTAGTGAAGCTAAGTAGTAAATTGAAGCACTGAAATTACTATTAGAAACCAGTGTTCAGATTTCAGCTCTGCTACTTTTAGATTACGTGATTTTGAATGTAGATAACTGTTCTGGGCTTCTATTTCTTTGGGCATAAAATAGTTACTTTGCTATTGCTTCTGTGACTGCTTACCTTACTAGGTTGTTCAAAAGATGTATTAGATGAAGTATGAGAATAGCATTACCTAAATACTGGCTATCTTGTAATGCTATAATTATTGATAAGAACATATGTGATGAAGACTTTTAGCACAAGATTAATAGTACATACAAGATTGTTAGAAAAACAGAGAACACAGTGGCTAGATGGTAAGGTGTTCCCCATGATCCTCATCCCATGATATCCACACTTTCCTGCAACCACGTCCATGCAATATGGGAAGGACTGGGACTTGCTTCTAATTAATGCAATTTGACAAAAAGGATAGGATGTCACCTTGGTGACCGTGTTTTATTAAAGAAGACAATGTCTACCTAACAGACTCACTCTAGACTTGCAGGGGTGTCCATCCCACGGCCCCATGGACTCTATGTGGCCCAGGATGGCTATAAATGCAGCCCAACACAAAATCGTACATTTACTTAAAACTTTTTTTTTTGCTCATCAGTTTTCATTAGTGTTTGTGTATTTAATTTGTGGCCCAAGACCACTCTTCCTCTTCCAGTGCGACCCAGAGACGCCAAAAGGTTGGACACCCCTGCCTAGAGTCTCTGTCTTCATTGCTGGCTTTTAAGAAGCAAATGGCTATAAAAAAGCCTCCCGAAAGTGAACACTGTTTGCCAACAATGTGAGTGAGGGGAATCGGACCTACTCCCAGCTGAGCCTTCAGGTAAGCACCAGCACTGGTCATCACCTTGCTTGCAGCCTTGCAGGAAATCCAGTTAAGCCATGCTCAGACTCCCTACCCACAGAAAACAAGAGAATAAATTTGTGTCATTTTAAGCAATTCAATTTGTGGTATTTTGATATGCAGTGTAGAAACCACAATAGGGAACACTTCTTTATAACAACATAGAGAACACCAAGCACCTGTATTAATTTGCTTTAGCTCTGTCAGTCAACATCAGAGCTAAAGAATAGTGATATATTTGTATATCAGCCAGAAAACATACCAAAAAAATCAATAAAAGTAACTGGGCGTAGGCTTTTGATTGAGGAGGTAAATAGGATAAATTGATTAGGGTTTTGCGGGCCTACTTTGTAGAATATAGACAGCACTAGGAAAAGAAAATTTGGTGAATGGTCTGGCATTAGAAATGAGGGCCACTACTTTTATTTCATAAGATGGAAAACCAAAGGTAGGTCAGTGGTGACATTCTTCTCGCTTTGATTAATAACTAGTAAAACATTACTTAACTATTAGAGAGACAGCTTTTTATCTCTTGACCTAGTTTAGTGACAGAAAACTACAAAGAGCTATCAGGAGTTGAAGTGATTGCAGATATAGTCATTTGAATCTAACACAGTTATCAAGCATCTACTAACATTATAAACCGCCACAACTAATTAGGAACTTAGAGGCATATATTACAATATAGGCTTAAATGTCACCCCCTTATATTTGATAGCTGTAGTGACTATCAAATATAACCCAGTGTCTTAAGGATATTATCCTATGTTTTTATGTATTACTCAAGCACTTTTCAATCTTACCTGAAATTCAATACTTTTCATTAAATTTTTATTTTCCTGCCCTTTGTTCCCCACATTAAAAATAAAATCTACATGAAAGAAGAGACCTCATATGCCAGGCTCAAGCAAATGAAGTAATGAATAACATATAGCTAAATTGAGTTTGGGATCTGCCCCAAAGCAAATTACAAATAGACAGAGATAGTGGGTTAAAGCATCAAGTAAGTACAGCCAGTGGGACTAGCAGGGAAAGAACTAAGGTTTTCTGACTGCCTGGAAATGCTGTCCACATTTCTCAGATGTTGAAATCCCACATATTTATAAATTTCCAGCATACATTCCACATTCACACAAAGCTTTTATCAGCCTTTTCCACACCTCTCCTCACCTTTCCACTGAAACAAGTCTCTTTTATTGTTTAATCTTGAAAACATGTACAAGATATTTTCTTTTTTTTAGATACTCTTTTAGATGTCGGAGACATTGATGAGCATGTGGTTAGAGTGCGTGCGTGAAGCCAGGTACTAATTGAACAAACCACACAGATAAACATGTCATAATGGTCAGTGATGAATATTAAGAGAGGAAGGTACCAGGAGTTTACAACCTGGTAGGTAGAGTTAAATTACTCTTTGGTTGGACATGTCAAGAAAGACTGTCTTGAGAAAATTGGGCATTTGAGCCAAGATCCAAAGGATGAGTGGGAGTTAATTGAGGTGAAGGCTAGGACCTGGATTAAGGTGAACATTCTGCACAATGTGATCAGCCTTTCTGGCGGTTGGGATGTGAGTGTGAACTTGAAGAACTAAAAGGAAAGTTGGTACAGGGAAGAGATGAATAGCAGAAATATATTTATCAGTCCTTTATTTTGTCCTTTCATGCTTAAGACTTTTTCCTTACCTGACAATTATTTGAAAGATATACTTTAATATTTTCTTCTAAAAGTTTTATAGACTATTTTTATACCATTGGGGCCATTACTCCTCTGAAATTGCATTTAAATCTGATATGAGGTAGTATTTAGGTTTTTTTTTCTTTTTGATATAGGACACTAGTTTTCCCAGTGCCATTTATTGATGAATCCTTCTTTTGTCTTCATTTTAATATCATCATATATATAACATTCATTTTAGATGTTTCTAGAGTTTCTGTTTAATTTCATTGTACATTCTGTACATAAATAGTTTTAAAACTAGTTGCTAGTTCTTACTTATTTAACTTTAGACTGAATTTTGATATTTTGTTAGGCAAATTTTCTCACCTATTCTTCAAAATTGCCTTGACCAAGATGATCTCTATAAATAGATTTAAGAATAGTTTGTCTCTAGTAGTTTTGTGACAGTCACTGCATTGTACATTGCTCTCTGGGCCCAGTGAATCTGGAAATGGACTTTATCCTTAGAGCAACAGCTTAATTTGTCACAAAAAAAGCTCTATTTAAATGATCAATAAAGAATTTATACTGCAGAGACAAGTCAATATTGTTTTAAAATATCTGTTGATTTTTTTAACCAAATAGTTTATATACTGATTTATAAAGAAACCTCAATAATTACCAAAAAGTATATATTTTAAAAGTCCTCTGATTAAAATGAAGACAATTACTTTAAGTATTTTGGGTTTTTTCTTTTCTATATGTATATGAATCAGTTTTTCATTTTGAAAACTTTTTTTAAAAAAATTTTTGAGGGACAACTCTGAATTTGTGGAGAAAAATCGACATCCTTATGATACTGAAGCTTCCCAGAAATAAAAAAATATATATATCTCTATATTTCTTTTTTCACTTTTAGATCTTTCAATTACATTTTCTATTCTCCATGAAAGATCTTTATTTATGTGTTGCTAGTTTTATTCCTTAGTACTTCATTATTTTTGTGACATTATATTTATGAACATTTTGCTAATTATTTCTTGCAGTTGATTTTTGTAGGTTAATTTTGTTCATGTAACTTGCTGAATATTTTTGTTAATTCTAATTAGGGTATATACAGACTTAATTGATTACATTTTCTGGGATTTTTGTCTATAACAACTTTTTAATGTTACTAGTCTGGTATTTTATTGTTCGTATTCATTTTCTCTTACACTATTTTTTTCTATTTTTGTTATTTACTTTCTTCTCTTTATTTGGAAATATTTAGTAGTCCTTTTTCTAAATTCTTGACTTGAATCCTATGCCATTTTAGAAGTATTCATTTGACAGTGAGAACATCCAATTAATAGCAGATTAAATCATATGTACATTAAATATCTCAATAGGGAAGCATTCTTACAGTGGACAGTTTCCAAATTGTTTATCAGTTTAACAGTTTTGTGTAGGACTCAAGCTTTTTAATGTTTTCTCCTCTTTATTCTTATGCTACATTTTTATGTAATGTTTGTTTCAGGGTGGTTTTAAAGCTACTGCAGTTCTAAGAATCACATTATCACACCAACATTCTGCAAAAGAAAAAGCCTTCTCTTTATAATATTCACTCTGTGCTATTAGAATAGAAACATCTTTGAGGTTTAATGTAGATTTTCTCACATGTTAATGGGCCAGGACTGGATACATCCCCACCTTTTTCAGTGGTATTGAGGTTATTTTGACTCATTTAGAACGGTTATGGTTTATTTCTTGCAGCTTTCTCCATTCTCACAAATATAAATTATAAAACAAGTCAAAGAATAAAGAGAAGGGGAGTGAGTGACTGTTGAGTTGGTGATAAAATTTTGTGTCACTCACACTTAACCTTTAATTTTAAAGCACCAAAATTTTCTCTAAAAATTGCTTTAGATAAGTAGTCCACAAATTCTAACATATGGAATTATTTTCTTAGTTCTAAATGTTTAATATTCATTGTGATATCTTTTAAAAATGTTTATATATTAAATTCCAAATAGTTAAATTGGTTTTAAAAATTCATTTATGTGTTATTTAGAAACATGGGTAGCCTGTATAATATGGCTATATTGTTATTTGTTGGGATTTGCTTATCAGTCAGGCATTTGATTAGTTTTTTAAAAAGTCTTCTACATGTTTGCTTGAAAAAGAAATTGTTAGACATATAGTTAATAGGCACAGGGTTTTGCATATTCCTAATGCATCTAGTTGGTTATTTGTGTTTTTCTTAACCAAACCCTTATTCTCTTTCTCTTCTTTCTTTTTCTTTCTCTGTTTCCTTGATAAACAAATTATTGGAAAAAAAGCAAATTGTATTCATCCACTGTGATTATAGGTATATTATTTTCTTACTACATTTATTTTAGTAGAACTTTGTAAATTGTGATATTTTGTTTTTAGGAGTTCACATGGTTTTAATTGCTATATTTTTTCAGTGAAACCTCTTTTTCATTTATTGACCTTGTCAACCCATTCTTCATATATCTAATATGTATTATTATACATTTCTATGTTATTACGACTTTATATATATTTACATGTATAAATATATATTTTACTATATTTTCTCTTTAGTTCATTTTAGTACCAGGTTCATAACTCTCTACAACTTTTCTTTTATTTAATATTTGCCCAACGTTACTTTTCTCTTTCTCTTTTTTACTATTGTTGTACTTTCTTTTATCTTTCCTATGTCTTTTATAAAAACTATTTAACTGAATTTTGGTTTCTCCTAAATTTGATAATTTTGCAGTTCTTTTCCATACATTCCTATTTGTTTTTTTCCAAATCTGATTGAGTCGACTCTTTTACATTTTTTATTACTTTTATTACTAATTTGTTACCAATATGTTTAAATTTATTGCTCTATTTTAATTTCATTGGATTGTTTGAAATATTTTCATTTAAAAATCTTTTTACTTTTTGGTTTGAATGTGATGAGTACAACTTTCATAGGTTTTACGTGTATTTTTTAGTATGTGTATATGTAGTTAGCCTTAACATTTTAACTTTACATTTGACCTAAAAAATCTAAAGCTAACTAATATTTATATTGTTTCCAAACAATATAAAATATAGCAAATTCTAAGTAATTTAACTTACTAAATATAATCAGCTAGACTTAGATGTTTGAAATCTAATAAACTAAATATAATCATTTCCCAATTTGTGTTTTACTAGTTCTGTTGTGGAGGAGATAGGTCCTTGGGGAGTAATGAGAAAGAATTTCAGGGACATTCTTTCCCTGGGCTCTAAGGATAAAGTCCATTTCCAGATTCACTAGACCCAGAGAGCAATGTACAATGCAGTGACTAAGTCACAAAACTACTAGAGACAAACTATTCTTAAATCTATTTATAGAGATCATCTTGGTCAAGGCAATTTTGAAGAATAGGTGAGAAAATTTGCCTAACAAAATAACACACAGGAGAAGCTTAAGCATAGTGGCAAGATTAATTGGGATGAAAAGAAATAATACACCCTTGAGAATGAAGAAGCGGGGCAGGCTATAGTAGCAACTGCGATCCTCGCTGATCCTCCATATATTTTCTTGGTTTTGGGAACAAGCAGGCCATCTTTTAAACTATCCAACCCCTTTCCAAATTCTTTCTGGAGCTGTGCTTAGCCCTCCCCATATCCAAGCCCTTTCCTGGATCTTCCAGGGTTTTATGTCTTTATCCTATCCCATCCTTCTCCCAGATTTTCGTAGGTTAGGTTCTTCCCCTTCATGGTTGCCATTTTGGCTCTTAAAACACATACCTCATAGTTCAGCTACATGCCCCATACTTCTGCTTCATCGTCAGGCTTCTGCTGTGCCTGGGTTTTGTGGAAGGACCTTCCCCTGCAACAGCTTTGCTCCTACTGTACAAGTGCCTCGCAAAGGAATTTTCCTCTTGCTGTTTATCCCTCCCCTCAGTAATCGCAGGGGGAAAGCTGGCTGTTCCCTGGAGAGATTGGAAAGCTGGTGTTTCCTGCCTGTTCGGGGATAGTGTCCCTTTGGAGAGGATGCGTCTATCCCCTAGGGTGTCTGAGAAGCTGTAGCTTCCAGACCTAAGCTTAGCCAGTTTGGATCCTTCCCATTTTGTTAATACTTAACTAGCTACCTATGCTAACATCCTGCCGCCCCCAGAAGAGTTCTGGGCCCTTGTAATCTTACAAGGATGAATGGATAGGGGTCTCATCTTTTGTAGCTTCTTGCTGTCAAGAGGTGCTGTCCTGCCTCTCCGTGGGCCCAGAGGTCCTGCTATCTGCCAAAAGAGAGGGAAGGAAGTCTGTTTCCTCCAGCAACAGCTCCACCCTGTTTTTATAACAACTCTGCCATCAGTCCCAATTTAATATTCATCTTTAGCTCTTGTGCCCACTTTATCTTAAAGTTCATTCTTCAGTAGTTATTAAGGCATGCATCTGTTAACATTGAACACTGTTTTTTAAATCTAAACTATATTTACCATGAATCTTTAGTAAGATATACATTTCTTGTTATTTGTGTGTGTGTGTGTGTGTGTGTGTGTGTATTGTTTTTATTATACATCTGGTTCCTTTATGTATACTTTTTAATGGACTGAGTTGTTCTGCAATTAAGAATACTGTGAATTTTCATTTATTTATTTTTTCAGGACCAAATGTGTTTCTTCAGTCTAAGAATGTAAGTCTTCCACATTAACTCTGGGCTTTTTTTAGCCCTTATAATTTCAATAATATTGCTATTATCCTCTCCTTTCTGAAATTCTCTGATATGTTAGAACTTCACATTTTACCCTTCATGTAGCAAATGTTTTCCTAATGTCTTTTCTTCATGGCTCTGCCTCCTTCTGGGTAATTCTTCACATATATCTTCTACTTCACTAACTCTCTCTTCATTATCTTCAATGTGCTGCTATATCTATGCAGTTAATATTTCATCCCATTAACTGTGTTATTTCCAAAAGTTGTTTTTCTTCCAAATCGGCCTGCTCTGTTTTCAAAGACTCTTGCCTTTCCTCATGATTTTGGTTTTTCCTTTTATTTATTTAATTAATTTAAGCATACTTGATTTTAATTCTTCAGCCTCTTTATCATTTAAATGGCTTATTGAGCAGTTAACATTCAACATGAATAGATATGTTCAGTTCGCATATTTATTTCAAACTTTTTGCTACTCTGTTTCAATTCTCTTCTTCTGAAAGTACTGTTCTTAGTTTAGCAACATTCGCTACCATTATCCTAGCTCCTCATTTGCCATTTAGAGTCGCACAGACAACTGCCATGAAGTAAATTTGTTTTAGATTGCCCCAGTCTGTTTTGGTGAACATTGGTAGTTTGTTGGGTGAATCGAGTACAAGCTAAAAGGATTTAGAACCTCACCCTCTTCCCTTCTGCCAAAATTGGTATTATATAGTAAGTTAAAATAAAATACAACCTTATGTTTAATTCCACAAACTGAAGAGACAAAACATGAAGGCAAATACAGTCTTGAAGCCTGTCTATAACGGAGAGTAGATCTCTGGCTCAGAAACAATGATCAACATTTTGTATAAAAGGCTTATTATCAAGGGGAAGATAGGTAAGCCTTATAATCAGGCCAGTAGGCAAGAGTGGACAGAGGCAGGGACAATTAGTTCCAGTCCTTGAACACCTGGCATAGGGGAGTAGGGTTGCTGGTGTTCAGGCAAGGGAGGAAAGGTCTGGTAGATGGCTTCTAATCAGACACATGTCGTCTTTTAGATGATGCGTTTCTCCAATCAAAAAATATTTTAACATACAGATTAAGGCACTATATTTTCTAATTATCCAGCCCTAGAGTATTGGCCATAATTACCTTTAACAAACACAAATAATACTAGAAAGCATTTCAAAATTAATGATTTCAACAAAAATATTGTACACATTTGATAACTATCTGTATAACCCAAAAGAGATGCTACTGAAGGTTCAGTGATAATTTATATCACCCCTTATAGATATAATTTATATTAAAATGATACAATAGGTACAATTTTTATATTATGACATTACACTGTAATAGAATAGAATAAACCATATAAATAGAACTAGAAAGGCCAAATTTTAAAATCTGTGTTTGTGTGTGTGTGTGTGTGTTTGTATGTGAGAAAGAGAGAGAGAGAGGAGAGGGAGAGAAAAATATAAGAATCCTAAAAGCTTATGGGATAAGAATGGTCAAATTTGTGTCTAATAAGAAAGCTAGAGACTTTCTGCTAGGGAAGAAAACAAACAAACAAATAAACAAAAACAGAACTACATTTCCTCCTCCTTGAAAACTAAATAGTCCTGTCAGCATGAACTTGGTTTGTCCTGACCTAGACTCAGGGGGAGGGAGAATCAATGAAGATGCTGAAGTTTCTAAAAAGCAGCCTAGATGATGTTTATCACTTGTGCTCGCTCCTGCCCAGAACCACATTGTCAAAGGATAAAGGCTGCTCTGAGTACATAAGCTAAAGGATAACTCTACTTCACCTGAATAACTTTCCTTAGGGAGCACGTGGGCTCTAATGATATGGCTATGTAGTGGATTTTTTAAAGGCAATAATTTTGAGAGTACAGGCAATAGCCATGTGTGGCCCTGAGGGCTGGATTACCCTTTCTCACTCCTTGAATAACCTGAGCAGGATCACCGGGAGTACTAGGTCCAACCCAGGCCAGAGGTATAGCAGAACCCAGAGGTCCTGACCGCAGTGTTGTGTGTTAGCTCCCTGGCAATGGGAAAGGAAGGATCGGTCTCTGGAAAAGAGTTGGCCTTCACCGGTGGGTCATTCAGCAATAAACCGAGAGCGGCCAGAACTCACTCTCAATAAAAATATCACAAAAACTGAACTGCTTGGGATCAACAGAGGAGAGGTGACCTAGAGGAAAATAAGGCATTTTTGCTAGTTGTGTCAAGAATGGCAGAGTGGAAACCTTAAGCCATTTTCATTAGAAAAGCCCGAGAAGGTTATTTTATATAAGATGATAAAGTGAGTCAAATCGTTGCATGTCTCCTAAAAGAAATGTCAAATACTGGCCTATCCTTATAAAACTGGGTGACTAACAATCTAATTGGGGGTTACTCTTTATTGGCCTTCCGTTTTCAGATGGCTTAAATGCCTTTCCTCCCCAACCCATCCTCTAATCATTATTATTGATGTTAAAATTTTTCACCAGACTGGATCCTTGCAATACAGCCTGGCACGTTCTTTAATACTTTTTCTGTGCTGCAGCATCACGTAGCTTTGTTTCTTGAGTCTCCTCTTACTGTCCTTTGATGCTCCTTATGAAAATATTTTTTCTTCCTTGGCCATGCCATAAATCTCTAAGTTTATTGCTCCCTCTGCTATGGTTTAATGTTTAACACTAATAAAAATGCTACTTAGCATTTACACAAAGGTTCATATTTTTAAAGTGCTTTGCAAGGACTATTCCTCAGTTCTTTTTTAATGAGAGTATTTTCAAAGGCAATTTGTATGAATATTCAGGAGATGTTATAAATGTGAAGCAAAGTCTCCACTCCCGTGATGATTTGGAGTTTAGATATGCAATACACAGAAATAGGAAAGTGCTGATCTGGCAACCACAAATAAAAAAGAAGCACATATACTGAATTGAGGTCAGAGAAAACGCTCGTATCTATAACTCTACCTATTTATCTGTAATTTAGGTAGATTTTTTAATAGAGGGCCATGTCCATAAAATAAGATTTTAAACCTCTTGAATCTTCCATTATTAATATAATATTTATTAAATGAGACGTTTTTTAAAAATTGAAAGCAAGTTTCTGTTGATTCAAAGCCAGAATTCGTTAGTTAAGATTTCAGGTTTATTTGTGTTTCAGCTTTGTTCATTATGGGTGTAATTTAACTTAAATTATGCTAGTAGAGAACATGTCCTGTTGTTTTATTCAGATATTCATAGGTAGTCTGAAAGTAAAACTCATTGCCTTTTACATAATGCACTCAAATTCCTGTCAATAAATGCAAAAAATATGTTTAAGCTGTTAATAATTCTATCTTTGGTTTTATCTGCATATATAAATTCATCACTAGTCCTCCAGAATTAGCAATCCCATGTATTCACCAGAAGTTTTTCTACCGCAAGAGAATTTCTGACTAGAGAATAAATATAAGGAAAATTTATGTTTTTGCAATATTCTCTATGCCTGGGATTGAAATGTACTGAGAGTAGGGACAATGTCTCATTATTCTTTGATTCTCCAATGATTAGTCATTGGCACATATTAGGTACTCAATAAATGTCTGTGGGCTGCTACTAACTGATTATGGGTAGAAGGACATCATTTGAAGCAATACAAATAGCTTGTGAGGGAGAGTTCTGCTGGAGCCGGTTCTGACTTTGCGGGTTTATTGGCTGTCCGTTGATGGGAACCATGCAGAAACTTTCTATCCCACTCAATATTTAAGTTATTTGCCTGCACAACCCCTCTCTCTCCTGTTTGGCACCATTCCTTGTCCGCCTTGTCCCCAGTGATCCAATCACACAGGCCTGTGTTCTGTTGCTTGACTCTACATGTCTTCCCCTTCGCAGAGCTGCTTTCCTTCCCACAGGCTGTCCCTGGGTGTCCACTTCTTGTCATCCAGCTCGCATCTTAATCGTGACCTCCCAAGGGAGGACTTCCTGACCACTTAAATCCCAGTGCTCTCCAACATGTTATTTTATTGTGTGATGGTTAATTTTGTGTCAACTTGGCTGGGCCATAGGACAATTAGTTGGTTAAACATTATTCTGGGCATTTGTGTGAGGGTGTATTTTAATGAGATTGACATTTAAGTCAGTGGACTTTGAGGAAAGCAGATTATCTTAATGTGAGATTTCAGTGAGTTGAAGGCCTCACTAAAAAAAGGCTGACCTTTCCCAACCCTAGCAAAAGGAGACAACTTTCAGACTTGAATTGAAACATCAGTTCTTGGTTCCCTGATGGCCTTTAACTTGGAAATTCTGAGTCTCTAGGATGTCAGTCACCCTGCGTACTGTGGGTTGACCAGACTCCATAATCTCCATAAGGTCATGAACCGGTTCTTTACAATAAATTTCTTTGTCTGCCTATCTGTCTATCATCTATCTATATCTATCTATTATCTATCATCTATCTATTATCTATCATCTATCTATTATCTATCATCTATCTATTATCTATCATCTATCTATTATCTATCATCTATCTATCTATGTATGTATCTATCTATCTATCTATCATCATCATCTATCATCTATCTTTCCATCTATTCACCCTGTTCATTTTGTCTCTGGAGACCACTGATGATAAATAAAGTTTGTTATATTTCCCTTCCTCACTAGAGGTATGTTCCATGTGAAGTGGCCTTAATTGCCTTGTTCTTGGCCATATCCTCAGGGCCTAGAGTGGTTCTTACCCTGAATATATGTAGTAATAAATTATTGTTGAATGTTATAAATAATGGCTTTTCCATAGATATTAATTGTAAGGATACTTAAAAGAATAAATAATACTAGGGTCCTTTAGATTATCGTGTATTGTTCAGTGTGAGTTATAAAACCAATGGTGTATGGATATGTAACATGATCTAACAAATCTACTGAATGCCTATATTTTTTGTTTATATATTTATATTGTTTTCCAGGTACAGTTGTCTCCATTTTCCTACCATCACTTCCTGCAGCCCCACTCACCCCCACCTCCCACCCTCAATCCTTCCCCACTTTGGCTTTGTCCACAGGTCCTTTATACGTGTTCCTTGATGACCCTTCCCCTTCTTTCCCCTATTATCTCCCTCTCCCCTCTCCTCTGGTTACTGTCAGTTTGTTCCTTATTTCAATGTCTCTGGTTGTATTTTGCTTGCTTGTTTCTTCTGTTGATTAGGTTCCACTTATAGGTGAGATTATATGGTAGTTGTCTTTTACCTCCAGGTTTATTTCATTTAACATAATGCTCTCCAGTTCCATCCATGCTGTCACAAAGAGTAGGCGCTCTTTCTTTCTTTCAGCTGCATAGTATTCCATTATGTAAATGTACCACAGTTTTTTGACCCTCTCATTTCTGGTGAATGGCTATATTTATTTTAAAATAATTGTGCATTTTAATAACCTTGTTACATTTGCTTATTATATGCTAAAACAGCAATTACGTATGATATGACTGACAGATGGTGTACTACTGATGTGAATTATTAGATTATAATATTATATATATTTAATAATACAAAAATACAAATGATTAAGCATTATTATTCCTCTTTTTCCCTTCCTTAATTTCTTCATATATAAAATAAGAATAATAATAGTGTCTGTCTCACTGAATTATTGTAAAATTAAATGAATTAGGACAGTGGTTTTTCTAAACCACTGAAGTCGAACTAAATGAAAGTCCTACAACTACAGAATTAAAGAAGAAACCACAACTAGGCTGGTAGGAGGGGTAGAGACACAGAACAGGCTGGTCCCAACCCATGTGTGGTGAATAAAAACTGGAAGAGATGTCTCAGCTGTGGAGGTCCCTCCTGAGGAGCCAGTGGTTCCAGCCCCACAAAAGGGTCCCAGCCCAGGACCCCAGTGCCAGGAAGAGAAGTCCCCATAACTTCTGGCTTTAAAAACCAGAGGAGATTGTGACTGAGGGAGATGTAGGGCATCTAGAGTCCCAGGCAGCTCCTCTTAAAGGGTGGAAACGCAAACTTACTCAGATTCACTTACTCTGAGCTCCAGCACTGAGGCATCAACTTAGAAGGCATCAGGGACACATGGAGAGGAACTGAACTGGGTGAAGGAGAGAACAAAAGTGCTGGCAGAGCCATTGTTTCTTTTCTGAGCCCTTTTCCCACAGAGCCAGCAGGGGGGAGTCATATCTGAATCTCCCATTAATTTAGCTATCGCTATATGACCCACTCTGGTGATTCCTGAGACCCCCACTATCCAACTTGTGGCCCCACCCAAATTGTTTCCGGTGGCTTTCCTAAGCAGCATCTGGCCTTGGTGAGCCCTGTACCTCTTGCTAAGTGGCCCCAGGCACAACACTAGCAGCATCTGGCCTTAGTTCACAGCGTGGATTCCCTTGGGCATCTCCATGCCCAGCACAAGTAGCAGCCATTGGCAGATCAATTTGTAGCTTATGTCAGGTGGTCATGGACAGAGCACAGGTGGTAGCTGACCTTGGTCTGCACCTCCCAGGAGGCCCCAGACCCAGTGCATCTGTGGACAGCTTCAGACTGTCAAAGCATGACTACCCAACCACCTCCACAATTGACACACTGAAGGGGCAGGCTCAGTGGACACTAGAGCCCTAGTGAAGTAAATCCTTCTTCATGGTGTGGGTCCCTGAGGAGCTGATCCTCCATGGTATTATTCTCAGCCAGTCTTCGCAGCCTATCGACTTGGGAATAAATCCCTCCCATTAATGTGCCAACAGCAGTCAAGCTCAACTATGACAGTAGGGTATATACCCATCACACATGGGGGTGGTGCACCTGGAATGTCCAGCTTGGGTGAATGAGGAGGCTGTGCCACTGGACCCTACAGGACCCCTACTACATTAAGCCAATCTAGCAAGCTGGGAGATATAACAGCTCTACCAAATACATAGAAACAAACACAGGAAGGCTGTCAAAATGAGGAGACAAAGAAACATGGCCCAAATGAAACAACAGTATAAAACTCCAGAAAAAGAACTAAGCAAAGTGGAAACCAATGATTTAGTAGATGAGAAGTTCAAAACACTGGTTATAAAAATGCTCAATGAACATAAGGGAAGAGTAGATGAACTTCAGCATAAAAAAAGGATATAGAAACCATAAAAAAGGACCAGTTAGAAATGATGGCTACACTAACTAAAACGAAGAATAATTTACAGAGAATCAACAGTAGCATAGACGAAGCTGAGAATCAAATCAGCAATTTGAAATATAAGAAAAGCAAAAAACCCCACCTAATTAGTACAGCAAAATTAAAAAGGAATACTAAAATAATGAGGATAGTATTAGGAGTCTCTGGGACAACTTTAAGTATACCAACATTCGCACGATGTGGGGAGCAGAAGGAGAAGAAAGAGAGAATGTAGTTGAAAACCTATTTGACAAAATAATGATGGAAAACTTACCTAACCTAGTGAAAGAAATAGACATACAAGTTCAGGAAGTGCAGAGATTCCTAGACAAAATAAACCTAAAGAGTCCCACACCAACATATATTGTAATTAAAATGCCAAAAGTTAAAGACAGAGAATTGTAAGAGCATCATGAATATAGCAGTTAGTAACCTGCAAGGGGGCTCCCATGAGACAGTCAACAGATATCTCAACAGAAACTTTGCAGGCCAGAAAGGACAGACAAGAAATATTCAAAGACAATGAAAATCAAGGGCATACCATCAAGATTACTTTAACCAGCAAAGCTATCATTTAAAATTAAAGGACTTATAAAGAAATTCCCAGATAAGAAAAAGCTAAAGTATTCTACCACCAGCAAACAAACAGTAGATAAAATGTTAAAGGGTCTTCTTTAAGAAGAAAGTAAAAAATATAAAAAATATGAACAATAAAATAGCAATAAATGCATAGCTATCAACAATTAAATCTGAAAAAACAAAATAAATGAACAAGCAGAACAGAAACAGACTCATAGATACAAATAACATTTTGATGGGTTTCCAGATGGGAGGGGGTTGGTGGAATGGGTGAAAAGAGTGAAAGAATTAAGAAGGACAAATTGGTAGTTACAGAATTGTCATGGGGATGTAAAGTGCAACATGGAAAATGTAGTTGATAATATACTAATAACTTTGTATGATGTCAGATGGTTACAAGATTTATCAAAATTATCACTTAATAAGTTATAGGATGTCTAATCACTGGGGTATATACCTGAAACTAATATAATATTGTATGTGAACTGTGATTGAAAAAAAAAACTATATTTTAAGAAAATTTGAAATTTATAATCTCAACCAAATTTATTTCAAATGAATATTTTTAGACATCCAATGAAAATGTTTATTTCATTCCTTCCTAAAGTGCATGATATATTTTTGTCACATTGGAAATTATTTATCTTTCTAACATGTTAAGTCCTGAGTTAGTTTATAGAGATGCACATACACAGAGATATATGTCTACATATACTCACCCACACACACACACACATGCACATGAATTATTTCTATGATTGGCTTGTCAAAGTTTTCTGGTAAAAATCTTATTTTGATTTTTAATTGAAATCATAATTATACCTAGTTTTCAAATATGACCCCTGAAGGACCAAATAATGAGCTTTAATAAAAGTCCTATTTACAAATTTCTTTTGCTTTAAGCTAGCAGATTTATTGCTACAAAGTGTGCAGAAAAATTAAGAGACCTTGTGTTTCTATCAGTTTTAGAATCTGTTATCTATATTTGCATACCACTTGCCTTAGAGCTCGGCACTCAAAGACATTTCTATGGGAACTTTAAACATGCAGCAAAGGTGCTATTGAGGGTAGAAGTAATAATAAATTCAGTAAAAACTACTATGGCTCGTTACTGTTACATCATTGGACATACTCTTGTGGAATGCCTTCTCTGGTCTTCCATCATTGAAGCGAATCTGTCTAATGGCTTCCTTTCAGGCCACATGAGAGAGAAGGAATGGCCCTCTATCTAGGTAGAATGAATATCAGGTGTTACAAAGTTAAACATGCAGTTATTACACATTCTCAATTTTCTCCAAGAATGATGCTCTACTCTTTTTTCTCTAAAAAACGTCTGTTTAGAGTTCTTCGCATTTGAAGCAAGCTTGTCTTGTTCCCATATGTTGATGTTGTTTATACACATCATAGTCTCTATGGAAAGCATAGATGCTATAATTGTGCATCTCAAAACAAGGTATAAAAGACATTTTCAAACAATAGCCATTTACAATTTAAAAGATATTAAACAATGTAAAAGAACTGTGGTAGACCTCAGATCATAATATATGCTGTTCGCATAGCAGGAGTAGATAAATAAAGAAACTGCCTTTTTGTTAGTGAAAGGAAGGTAAAAATGAGCAGTTTTATAGTGTTGATGTGAGAATTAAATAAGATAATCGAGACCTGTTCAAGCATAAAATTGGTAACACATCCATTGCTATGACAATGTTACGGTTTCTCATCCATAGTAGTGTAGAAAGGTGGGTTTTTTTTAGCACCACTTTATTTTTAAATGATCTGACATTTTCTCATTATCTCATTTATATGCATATCACTTCTATTTTTGTTTCACTGGTTTTAATTAATCAGTCATTTCCATCTATGAAGATTTCTCTACTTCCTCCAGACTTTTGATATCATTCTAATACTCCCAGAATTTGTCAAAATAATTAAAAATGTTTAATGAGTCTACAATTAACTTAATTCGATATGTTAACTGGCATAGAGTTCAGCTGACATGCCTATGTTTAATCTTCTGATAAAAGATAAAAGTATTCTTTTATCTTTTTGCAAAACTAGAAATTTGGAGAATTCTTTCACTACCTGGTGACTCTAACTTAAACATGTAAAATCTATGTTTAATCTATAATTAATTATTATATTTGTTTCAAGTATTTTAAAACTGTCTTTCATGTTATTTTTTTAATTGAATTAATCCAATTGTATGGAGATGAAATTAGTTTTAAATTTCTTTTCATTTGTTTTCCATATATCAGCATTTGCTTATTTCATTTCTATGCATAATAACATGTGCTTTATATTTTCCTTTTGCATTTTGTATGCATTTGATGCCTTTAGACTTTAGCAGATCATTACACACTGAAAAAATGCTAGATTTTAATTGCCCCTTATACTGTTATCCTAAATGGATTGCCTAATTACTTAATGTTAAGACTTAGCTGAATTATTCTCCATTTTGCAATAATCAAATACGCTTTGGAAGAGAAAGTATTGACCAAGACAAGCAAGTTCACAAGAAAAGTAATGTTTGAATCTTACCCCAGAACATTCCTATCGTGAACAACTTTACTTCCTGCCTACCCACTCTGGTTGAATAATTCAAGTTGGCAGCCAACCACAGTCATTTCTTGTAAACTGAGAAACACAGACCATAAAATGTTACTGAGTATGATGAATTAGAGTAACCACATTTTTCTTCTAACACCTGAGGTAAATCCACAGATTCTTAGGTAGAAAAAAATCCTCTGATACTATCAGAGCTGGTCTCTTCTGTTTCTTGCCATACACATAAAGATTAGGAAAAAAATGAAATTTTTACATACAATAAATTAATTTCCTCAGTAAAATGAAACTGTTGTGGAAAATGCTCATGAGTGTCTAGTAGAATGAATGAATTAACAATTAAATGTCATCAAATAACACTATTGTTGTATTTGCTTCTTATCCTTGAGTCAAATAGTAATTAATAGAGAATATGTGGTACTGCAGCTTTAAATAGACACTACATTTTAGATATTGACCAAATGGCCATTTGCTTCTGAGATACTAATTTTAAGGTAATTTTATATTATTTGGACATGTCTTCGATGTTGAAATATTGAGAGCTGACTTGACACAGATCCATGTCTCTATGTTATTGTCAAGATCTAGTTAAAACTTAATTAAAATACAACTACTAAAGTTTTTGTTTATTTATTTTCTGTAGTGACAGATTTAATTAGTATATCAAGACCCACAAAATGGGGAACACCCTCAGTGGCCTGGCCCACATCACAAATATAAACCTAAGTCTGCCTGCACTGTCAAGGAAACCTGAGATACATCAATCTCAGTCCTTCAACTCAGCTTTAGCTACCTTACCTTACTGTAGAAAACAGGATCTACTAGCCTTGTAAGGAAATCCCTGACCTCCTTGTCAATCATGCTCTGCTTCCACATTGCCTCCTATAAAACTTTATAAAACTCACTTTTGCCCAAATTCTCTTGGGAAAAGTGTTATACTGCTTGTGAGTCAATGTATTCCCCCAATGCATGGGTTGTTTTCCTTTGAATAAAGAACATCAAACTGACTACTAAATTGTTTTGGTTTTGTCATTTGACAGTAGAAGTCTATACTTAATGGTAGATGAAGATTAGCTACTGTTCTGTAAGCTATCTACCGGATTGTAACGAAGTCCTAAACCAAAGGTGGCTAGCTATATGGACACTTCTTAGCAAACTAGCATTAAACAGTACCATGGCTTGACCTATTAGCTCAAAAAAATTTCATCTTTTAGTCATTTAGATGCCATAAGTGCACCTTGCATGAAAGGTCTCTCTGAAGCAAACACGGTGATATTCTAACACAACACTCTTTTGATTACTTGAAAAACTAGATCAATTCTAAATCAATAAAGATTCCTTAAAATCAGTGATGGAGCCCACCATCTGCTGTTATTGACATATGGGTACATAGGTCTGCTTATAGGAATAGGGTGGAGAATATGATAACATTTTTACATTTGGTTAGAGACAATTTCTATTATGTTGAATCCATCCACTTTAAGAAAAATATGTATTTCACCAGAGAGTCTTTTTAAATACTCATTCTTCCCACAAGCTACTAATTTTACCCATGAAAACCCATTTCTAATGTTTATTTTGCTAATTAGCAATATTTCTGACACTGTCTAAGATATAAAGGGCTAAAGCTGTAGAAGCTGACTCTTGAGAGGCCTTCCTGATTAAATGATAGCAGGCTACTCTGGGAGTGTGACTTACTGAGGAGGAACCGACTATCCCCAGAGGGCAGCCTAAACTATCTGACACCTACATAATATCACACATTCTATCTGGAAGGCATTTTAAAATAATTTGCTGGCATGATAACATCGGTCTTTTCTGTACAGGATCAGACTGTACTATTGTTTTTGCAATCCAAACAACCACAATGCATGCCATGGAGCAGTTGATGAAGCAGAGTAGGTTAAATTGAATCTGTGTTGGCAAGAGGCAGTGATAAAAATGAGGAACTAGGTATGAAAGACTCCTGTCAATTTTGCTACTGGTATAGATAGAATTCACTCAGTATCCTTGGAAAAGCTGCCTTATTTGATTGTCTATTTTCACATTATGAGTTCAAAGCTTTGTTTTTTGTTTTTTAGAATCAAAAGATATAGGTGATCCAATAAGCTGCAATTTTTAGTTTGTTCAGAATATTAAAAAAAAGTTATCACAGAACTTTTCCTGCATTACAGCAGTATTAGATGTACTTACTGATGGACACTGTGGGGAGAATGAAGATAAATTTAAGATAATCATATTCCTAAGACCAAAACAGTAATTGCTAATTAATAGATGTGTTTCATGATAGATTATGGTATTTCTTCCTAGTTTTACTTGATTTTTGCATTTTATTCTATTATAATCTGTGTATATCTCATCTCTAGTTTTCACACCAGCCATTTTGTGATTCATTTTACATTTTAGGTGACTATATTAAAAAAATTAATTATTTAATCTTACTGTAGATCAAGAACAATATTGCCTCTTCCAAATTTATTTTCTTTTTGCAAAGTATTCTTTTGAATTCTATACAAGTGAAAACTTCTAGATAATTTACATAAACATTTTTCTGCTTTAGTTTATAATATATATTTTTATTTGAATTTAATTTAGATTGTAATATTTTTATAAAAATAAATAAACCGTTTAAAAAGTATGAAGCCATTTGTGCATGAACAAATTATTCTGGAAGGAATGCAATAGTCTAACTTTCAGTTTGATATTACTAAGATAGCCTTTATTTTATAGAAAAACTTGAGAATACATTAATGTGTTTTTTCTAGAAAGTGGAAGAAATTTGTTTGTGGTCATAACTAAATGTATAAACATGATTATTACAAGGAAATAATTATTAAATAATTTCCTTAACTTCAGACCATGATGCAAATTTTACTGGGATGTCTGGCAATAAAATGAATATCAATTTTAAGTAAATACTTTCTATTTTAATTATAAACTTGTTAATCACTAATGAGCAACGTTCTAATAATGCTGGGAAAATAGTATCCTTCTGTTTGGTTTGAAAAGATACGGTAAATGACTTATTCCCTCATTCACTTATTAATTGTTCCTTATTTGAGATTTACTTGCTGTGTTTTGGAGAAAGTGCTGAAAGCACCTAGGGACAGGGAGGGAGATGAATACAACCTCTTTCTTCTTCCCCAATTTTTTTCTGAGAAGTAAGGCATGAATTATGAAGAACTGGGAGGGTTTGCATGGTGTATGATTAATTCAACTATAGTTTCTTCTGTTTGGTTTTCAGCGTAGAGACCATTTCAATTCATTGGTGCTGTTTGAGAGTTAAATCTGATTTTTGGTTTAATATACCTTCAAAAATATGTTCACTGATCTCTACAATATCTGGTTTGATACTATAGGAATTATATTTTGCATTTTTGTTCTTTAGAATTTTAATCCTGCAAAGCGTTCACACATTTCTACTATTTAGCTAGTCATTGCATCACCATTTGATATAATGAACATTTGAAAATAATATAAACAACACTACAAATGTCCATAAAAAAGAGTAGATAAATAAATTGTGATATAGTCACATAATATTATTATATAACTTAAAATGAATGTAATAAAACTACATGCAATGATACAGAATCTTAGTAATAAAATATTAAGTTAAAAAAGTAAATTGGAATGATCATGTAGAACAATAGACATTTTTATAAAATTAAAAGCATTAAAATGTGTATATGTGTATATACATATAACTACACACATATATAAATCTATGTATTCTATATTATTCACACATACTTTGTAGTAATGCATATAAATGCAAATGAGATTGATGATACAATGATCAACATGGAATTCAGGGTGATTTTTATATTGATTTAGGGAGGGACAGGGTGTTTGATTAATGAGAGGAGTGAGAACACATGGTTGAATGTAGGTTTGTCAAAGTCTTAGTTTTTCTTTTGGGTTGAGATCTCAAGGTTGTGCATTGCATTATTAAAAACAATTAATGACTAAATAAAAGTGAGACATGCGTGGATGAATCATCAAGGAGAATGTGTCATGAATCAAACTGGAGAGTTTCCTTAGAATCTAGCTTTATTATTAGCTCTGTTCCATAATTTTGTCATTCTTTTTGAGGCTCCTCAGTTATATGTTTATTGGCTCATTTTGAACTGACCTTCTATATATCCCTTTATTTTTGATCTTTTAAAATTCTGTCACTATTCCACTTATTTTAATCATTGTTATTTCTTCTGAGTACCTTGTATCATATTTTCAGACAAACATCTGTCCATCGGTTTTCCGTCTATTTAGTATTAATCATGTGATATTTTGTCTGTTTTAAAATTTTCTTTCTAAGCTCACCTTCTATTTCATACATTGTTGTTTTTGTCTATTTTATGAGCTTCTGAATTTTTGATTAAAGTCATTCCTTTTTATCTGCAAATGCTTACTTAACACTTTTGTCCAAGTGTGCACTGCACTAAAATAGTCCTCTGCTTTGTGTTCTGTTCCTCTGACTGTTTCTGTATACTTACATGATTTGATTTACATTTCCCGTTTCTTTTTTTTTATTAATTTATTTACTTTTTAAATACATTTGTCTCTGCCTCCCCCCCACCTCTTTCCCTTGCCCCCTCCCACCTTCCCTCCCTCAGCTCTTCCCCTTTGGTTTTGTCCATGAGTCCTTGCTATATGTTCCTTGACCCGTTTCATTTTTATTACAGCTTTACGTGCATGGTGCCTGCCTTTTTCATTGTAAAAGTTCTCTCTTTCTCACCCAGTAGTAACAATATTTCCATATATTTATGGTGATAGATTTTCATCATTTCAAAAGTCGCTTAGTTCATAAGTACCTTCTTTTGGGGGATGACGTAGTGCATGGTTAAAAGATTGAGACCTTGCCTTTTGGGGGGAGATAAGATTCTGCTTTTAAGATCATGCTTTTAAGGTCATACTTTTATTTTTCTTGTGATAGCCAATTTCTGTCACACTCTTCTTTGCTTCAACTACTCTCCAACAATCAGTTATCTTCCTTCCAGTGTACCTTCTTCAGTCCCAGCGTTGTAAAGTCCTTAGGACTACTTCCATTGTACACGCATTCCAGCCCTTTCTGTTCAATTTCTTAGAGCACTGCTCTGACTCACCAGGTCATGGCCGAGTTTCAAGTATTTTTCCTGCTTCAGGCAGCCATTTCTCTCTGGGGGAGTGATTTTATGTGCTTTATTGCCACCTCCAGCTCTCAATAGCCGCCCTCTTTCCCATGCAGTCTCTACTTGACTCTGCTTAAGGTATTGTGTTTGGAGACAGCTCTGCAAGATTTAGATGTTTATTTCTTGACTTACATATAAACTTAAGTGTATAGTATTCTCCATCCCCAGGTTATTTTTGAGAATAGCTTTATTTGCTCTCTGATGTTCTCTCTGTGTGGTTTTGCAGGAATATGTGAAGAGGTTCAGATTTAGGCAGCTGCCATTATTCTTCCGGAGCCCTGAAACCCCATAAGGTTTTTCAGCGTGAGTCTTAATTGACTGGTGCCTCAATGAGAGATTTTATTCTCTCCTGTATATTTTGCAGCTCATGCCTGTCCTTGTGCTAATACACAGGCTGCCTGTCTTTAAGCTAAGCATTCTTTCTGTAGTGTTGATGTTCTTTCATTTACTGTCTGACTGGAGAAGAGACTTTAAACCCTTTTTATTGGAACACAAAACATGACTAGCTACCTGCATAATGTCCATTCACATTTGTACACACCCTCAAACAATGCAGTAAACACTCCCTTGCCCGAGCCTGTATGGCTAAGAATAAGGGACCCCTTCATTTTGGATGACTGCTCTGAGCTGAGTACTCAGCTTTGCATGTGTAGCTGGAGTGGATTTCGTCTATTTTTATCCCCTCAGCCTCTGGCAGCACACATCCTGCAAGACCTTATGTATCAGCTCCCTGTCTTCGCTCCCCATGGCACCACAGTAACCTGAGTCATCATTTAAATGCAAATACAATGTAGCCCTTTATTTAGTAATAAAATGATCACTTCCATAGACAGTTGGCAAGGGAAAACAGGGTAGTAAAGTTTAAAGACAGAAATTGTAATAGTAAAGCTGAGCTTATTAATGATATTCAGGATAGGCAAAGCTAGACTAGACATCAGAGTGGCTCTGAGATTTGCTTCTTATGGATGGGGTAAGAGAGAAACACAATGAGGTAGTTCTCTTGATCCTTCTATAAGCTTTGGACTGATGCAAAACATCATGAATATGGAAGTTAAATGTCTACTGCCTGAGTGTTTGTAAGTATAGAACAGAAGAGAGAGTAGTTTCCTGCAATCACTAATGGACACGTTGATTTAATATTGAGTGACCATTATAGTAATAATTTGCAAAACTGTTGGAAGGAAATGCTTTGGAAAAATGTGGCTAAAAGCTGAATCACTATGAAAACACTATTTTAGTAATTGACACTAATTACAAAATAATGGCCATTTACTTTGCAATCAGACTGATGCTGACTGATGAATCTTTTATTATTTTTTAAAGTTTTCCATCTTATAAATTCCGTTGGCCTGCCAGAACTCTTTAGATTCTATAGGAACTGAGCCTCGGCATTGGTAGCAGGTCTCTACTTGACACATGGCAAACTGTGGAACCGTCTTAATTTAAACTTCTATTAAAGCTGTATCAACTACCCTTACTAAAATCTTGCAGATACATCAAGATTTCATCTAAATCTTGATTTCTTGGGGTTGCTAACTAAGCTGTGAAAATGTGATTTCTCTTGACACTTGGGATGTCATGTTTCCAGGGGAAAGGCAGTTTTTGTTAATATCTTTCAATTCTTATTTTTTCAGATATTTAAAGAATACAACTTTGCCAACCATTAACTATTATAAAAATATTTTTCTTATTAATACTAATGACTAGAAATTGGAATGTTGTCTTTGATAAGGTTTATACTGCTAGTGTTATATCTTATTTTATTTATTTTGAATATAAACAAAGCATCCCCTTAAATATATGCTTGTTTGTAATGTTTGATTTGGGTAGAAATTAGTCCCTGGAGAATTCTGGAGGCATTTCTGCAAAAGCAAGAGGCCCATTTAAGCTGAGTCCAAAAAAGAGAGTGGCCGAGAATCTTACTTTATTCCTTAGTAGGAGCTTATTATTTTTCCATTTATTAATACTCATGGAATTTAGATAAATATTTTTCATTATGTTTTGTAAGGAGATTTTCAGTGTCACTTTTCCAAAGATTGAGTTTTCCGTTTGTCCTTCCTGTACCCTTGAAAATTTCTTTTCTGTGAAAATGAAGCGAACAAGAAAGCCATCAACACAGCTAACAGATATATGTAAAGTGCCCTTTGTTATGAACGATTTCAAAAGGTTTCTAATTCATGTGCAGAGAGTAATGGAAGGAGCATGCTGCTTCCCATGTGCAGAAATAGATTCCAAGCCTAGCATCGTCACTTTCAAAAATATAAAGCAGGACTTTCCGTGCTTCCTCCTTGTATTATGCATGTTTCATTTCTCTTTATGAAGGGATCTTTTCTATTATCATGTTAACAATGATGAATCTCAACTCATCTGAGTGCTTATTATGTTGTAGGCATTATGCTAATCACTTTAGTGACATTTTCTCATATAACACCTACATCATTAAATCTAGGACATAATATTCCCATGTTCTGATGGAGAAACTGAGCCCCAATTGGATTCAGCTAATAAGTAAACTGGCTAACTAGCACATTCTGACCTAAGAGTTTAAATTCTTGAGCACTGATATTAGTGGCAACATAAATGACATAATATCATAATACAGATTATGGTTGCTCTACGCCTCCATTTCCTCATTTTAAAAATGAAAACAACTTCTTAGGGTTGTTTTTTTCAGATTTAAGAAAGCAACACCTGTTAAATTATCTGGCATAATATCTGACACACTATTCTTAATAAATACTACTTTCCTTCCCTCATTTTATTAACAGAAGATAATGGATGTTCTATTTCCCTCTAGTATTATATTTTATTTAAGAAAAATCACTATATAATTTAAAATTTGCTTCTTACATGTAATCCTAATTTGTTTCTTATTAAAACCTTATATTCACAATAACAGAGGCACAAAAGTTCAGTTAATAGTTTTTAGATTAACACTAGACTCCTAAGATTTTTAGTCTGCACCTCTTCTGTTCTTATTGAAGCTTTGTGCTTTTAGCAATGTGGTTTCAGAAAAACATAAGTCACTGTTACAGACTATTGTTTTGTCACCTGGTTTGTGACTGATACAGTAAATATGTATAATTTGAGGTTGGAAACACAAACACTTTCGCACAAATCAACTCTAACCATAGTGAACCCTTGCAACATTTCAAGTCCTTAGTGAAGATGATAAATTCAGAAGTTTGTGTTTCTGGTGGAGATGATAATGGGACCAAGACTCTTTATTTGTTACATTGCGGTTGATTGGAAAGGACATGGAAGAGCACAGAAGGGTTGCAGAGAGAATGGGCATCAAATCGAAGTATGAGAATAAACATGTCTTTGTTGTTTCTTCAGGGAATGTGCTAATATTTCGTCATTGTGTTTAATGGGAGTTGTAGATTATTCACATGTCTTTAGCAGATTGAGGAAGTTCCTATCTTTAGTTTGCAGAGATTTTGCTGTTTTTATAAAAAATTATTATTATGAATGGATATTGAATTTATCAAAAAAAAAAGTCTGCTCCTCTTGACACGATCATGTGTTTTTACTTTCTTCTTTATTTGGCTAACTTGGTAATCAACTATGTGGTTCTGAGCACCAAATCCCAATGTGGGTGGGATTTCCCCACAGCCAGAAGAATTCTCCTGACAGCAGAAGGATGGCTGTGTCTTCCACTCAATTTAAGTCAGTTTTGATATCTCCCTAAAGTATAGCATCCGATTTCAATGGGTTAAGGGCTCAGCTCCACAAAACTACCCCTTCCCTTCACTTCATATGTCAGTCCTAATCCCAGATGATAACCTGGACTTCTGACCAACTGGCTACAGATGGGCAACCTCACAACCCCCTTTTGGGGTTTGATTAATTCACTAGAGTCCCTCATAGAACTAAGAGAAATATCTCACTTAATTAATCACTGGTTTATTTGAAAAAGATATAACGCAGGAACAGCCAGCTAGAGAAGGGGAATAGGGCAAGATATGGGGAAAGGGTGTGAAGGTTCTGTGGCTTCTCCAAGCATGCCACTCTCCCCAAATGTCTTCAAGTTCATCGACCTAGAAGCTCTCAGAACCCTGCCCTTTCTGTTTTTTTTGTTGACACTGCATTACACAGGCATGACTGATTAAGTCATTGGCCATTGGCAATTGGTCCACCTTCAGTCCCTTTGCCCCTTGGAGACGTTAAGGGGCTGGGGCTGAAAGTTCCAACCCTCTAATTACAGGGTTGTCTCCTCTGGCAGTCAACCCCTTTCCTTAAGTGTTTCCCCAAAGCCTCCACATTAGCATAACAAAAAGTGCTTTTCTCTCTCTCTTAATTTAGGAAATTCCAAAGGTTTTAGGAGCTCTGTGCCAGAAACTGCATTGCACCATTGTTGTTTCAACAATTGTATTACACGCGAGACCTAAAAAAATCTATGACATGAATGTCCTCCACTGTCTTACTGGTTTCTCCAACATGGTACTGGACACTCAGTAAATATTGGTTGACTGATTTAATGCAGAAAAATTACAACTGGGAATATTAAAAGATAACTTGGATATTAAGCTTAAGTATTGGAAAATGATTTGATCTATTAGCTGAATTATGAAAGTCAAGAAACAACAAGTATTTGTGTACACAGTGGAGAGCATCATCCATGGTAAACTAGTAAATAATGCTCAGGAAGACATATATTTTAATGACAAATATATAAATTAACATAAAGGAATATCTTTTAATACCTTGAATCTGTATTACTTTTAAATTTGGTAAGTAAATGAGCACTTTAATAAAACTGCTCATTTACTTTCATGTAGATAAATTATTTTTGGGAATTTGATTATTGTTTCTGCTTATGTTGCAAAAATGCGGTGCCAACAATGGCATATTTTCTATGAATTCTCTGACTTTTCAAAGATTACATTTTAACATAAAATTTAAATTTATATTGTGACAGATAATGGTGAATCCATGAAATAGGTAACATTTCAATGAGGCTAGCTTTCCTTATGCTTATTAAGGTTTTGTTGTTTTAAGATGTAAGGACACAATAATGCATCATAACTATGATAACAAAGCATTTATAATAACCAGCTAATGCTTAAAAGATGTTACTTTCTCTTGTTAGGACAAGCAATTTCCAAACATTCTGTGTATGTATAATCTCTAATGAATGGACCATTTTCTGGACTTACGATTTAATTTTTAGATGTTCCATAACAAGAAAAAATGTCCTTTGCTTTTCAGGGTAGCAGGAAAATTGTTTTCACTAAAGGCTTATAAGGCTTTTTACTTAGGGAAGGGAAACTTTTAAAGAATCAGCTAAAGTTTCAAGCCAGATTTTATGGCCTCCATGATCTTTAGCTCTTGTCATAGTATTTAAAATGTTGAAAGAAAGAAGGTGAGGTGATGCAGAGGAGACAGATGGTACACGGGAAGAAAAGAGCTCAGGAACAGAGCTACTGCAAGAAAGTAAATGGCTGTGAAAAAAAATGCTGAGAAATTTATGCAGTGTCACATGAACTTTTACCTTAACTCTCAATGTGAGGAGGAAAGCACAGCCCTTGGCCTCACTGCATTGTCTTGAACCTAGAGACACTGTGTGTTATGAATTTCCATTTATACCTCAAAGATTATATTTTCATTTACTTATTACAAAGACACAATTTTAATGATTTTTTTTACCATAATTAAAATGAAAACAGTAATTATAGGTCTGGAAGGGTATTACAGTTGGTTGGAGCATTGTCTCAATATGTCAAGGTTTCAGGTTCTATCCCTAGTTGGGACACATTCAAGAATCAACCAATGAATGCATAAATAAGTGGAATAACAAATCAATGTTTCTCTCTCTCCCTTCTCTGTCTTTCTCTAAAATCAATAAAATAAAAAACACTGTGTGTGTGTTTGTGTATCTGTATCTGATGAATTTTCAGTATTTTGGTAGTTAGAAAAGAGCCACATAAAATTTGCTAAAATTTTTCTGTCTCTAAAAGTGAAAATTGTTTCAGCAGAATTTCTTTTTTTTGAGAAACCTTTAGGCTAGGTTCAAGTTACACATCTTTTTTGAGGAAATATAAAGAGGCATCAGATTAAAGTGCTAAATGTTTCATTATTAATGTCAATCAGGTATGGCATTACTAAGACTATGTCTCCTCGCATAAATAGATAATTACTCCCCCATGTGTGGTTGTATTTTGTGTACATTTGTGCATGTGTGTTTATTTTTAAGCAAAAGTCACCCACAGGAAATTGGGAGCAGATACTGTCTGGAGAATTTAAAGGACAGATCTGTCCCTTGTACTAATATTGAGGTCTAAAGAGAAACAGAGCAGGCAGTCATATGAACAGAAACTGGGCATATAAATAAAAGAGATTTGGGAAATGAACTGTTGATTATTGTCATCGCCTCATTTAGGCTGTGGAGGTCCACCTCCCGTTTGTACTAAAGCACTGTAAGATGAGGAGGAGCCCTGGGAAGAAACTAGCGCGAGATGACCCAATCCTCCCCGCGCTTCTGCGGCCACAGCATTGCTTTCTGAAGACAACCGAGTGAGTTACCAAGGGGTCTGTTAGGAGTGAATTGCACAACATGTTGGGACTCCTCATGAGTGTGCAACAATTTGCTGGAGAAGAGAATTGAATTTAAATGTTTGGTTTTGTATGGTCATTCAAACTAGGCTCTGACTATTGTTATTTGGTTACCAAAGAGAACCATGTATACTCAGGGATAAATTGGATTTACACACAGCACCCCCCACCCCAACACACATTTCTATATCTATCTCTGTCTCTATTTCTGTCTCTGTCGCCATATAGTAAACAGTTCATTTAACTCAGCCTTATAGCAATACATATTATCAAAGAGACATCAAATTTCAGGATAAAATGGAATTCAAAGGCCAAATAGTCCAATCAGCTCCCTGATGTTAGATTGAATCCCTTCTCTAATGGCTTGGTCAAGTGGTTATCAACCCCAACATTGTCAGGAATCTCATTACCTATTGAGGAAATATATCCAATCCACTGATGACACTGAATATTATACATTGACCTCAGATTTCTCTTATTGAGCCTCTGCCTATTTGTCCTACCACCCAGGGCCATGCAGAGACATTATTTGATGTTATTTGAAATGACCTATCATGACCCACACTTCTCTGATAGACTCTCTATCTTGAATTTCCCAAACGATTTCTCATGGCACATAATATTTTCTCCTTTTCTTATTTTACAACACTGAACTTCTTACCTGTTCATTAAATTCCTCTTTTTGAATGCTGGATCCAACAGAATAAAATAAATCATGTGCAAATAAAACTATGCTAATCCCATCATGGATTTTGAAGTCACATTGTTAATAAAATAATGCAATATAATAATAATATATTTAGAAACAGTTGTGATGGACAATTTGAAGGGCTCTGACTCTTTATTTTTTAATATGTCAAAATTCAATTACTCTGTGCTAAGAAATGTGCTGTTTTCTCTGCATTTATAATCAACTCTATGATTTTTGTATTATTTGCTGATCCATTAGGGCAAGTTAAGGATAAGAAGAGTTGTATGCCTTTCCCAAATATTCATGGCTAGAGTGTAAGCCAAGTTTTAAAGGCTGGTCTTTTTGGCTCCAAAACCCATGCCCTGAAATGTTTATGCAAAGCTGTGGGAGAGATTGATAATAGTGCAAAACAATAGTGTGATAAGAGTGGGTCCTGATCTTGATTTTAGCTATGCTACAGTTGCGGTGTAATCATCGCGTGCTAGAGGCAATGCCTGATTTATTTATGCTGCCCTCAAATGCCCTTGGCATCACAATGTAGTTTTATGGTAGCAACATCATACTTTACAATGGAGTGCAAGATATGTTTAGGAACCCCACAGAATCCCGTAGCTGGGTAAACGGGTTTTGGAAGCTCTTGAAGCACCTAAAGCTCTTGTTGCCCATGAAGACACTTCACTTTTGGTGAGCATGTAGTTCATTTTCAAATAAAAAAGAAGAATTTCCATCATTAGCAACTTCATGTTCAAAATTAACAAACTTGCAGTGATGATAACAATACTGCATTTTTCTCATGTGCAGGATATTCACGAGTCTCAAAGTCCCAGAGAGCATGGGTGAGCAACGGCTGAGATTTCATAATACAGAATGCAGCATAAGGCAGAGTTTATATGAAGGCACGGGAAGACCCAGATGCCACCAGGACTCATTACAGTGCCAAGGTGATTGCCAGGAAGGCATTGCAATTTGTCAGCACTGATAACAATGGTCTGCATTTTTGTTGTGGTTGTTAGTTTGTTGAGGGGCTCTAGTGAACTTAGAGAGCCATATAAGTGATATTCTAGAACGCTTCATAGCACATTTTAAGGAGAGAGAGAGGTGCTTCAGGGGGCCACATTCGCTTTAGCTCTCTGACCTCCACCCCCACTTTTTTAGTTCAATTTAACTAACATATATTTGTTTCTGTATTTATACATTGAACACATGTTTAGTTAGTGACTTAAATCATGTATTTGAGATTATATACTAAATGAGTTAGCCCTTGCCTTTAAGGAGCTTATAGTCAACTATAGGAGAGAGACAAGTGTGTTTGTAGGTACACTTTTAATTGTAATCAACAAATTTGGTTTCAATAGTTCCCTTTTTGTGTGTCTCATGAAATTCAAGATTACATATGTTGCCACGCCTTCAGAACAGTAGAAATTAGACATTGCTAGGACGCAACGTTTCTGGGCTCTTCTCTCCATGTATGCTTTGTTTATTCTTTCTTCTCTCTTACTCTGGGTCCTGCTCTTGCTCTTTCTCCTCTGTTATTCTTCCTATCTTCCAGTTTATCTTATAATTTTATAAAGGGTCAAAACTCAGCTTTTGAAAGGGGCAAGATTGTAAATATTTGAGGCCTTGTGGGTATATCATGTCTATTGCAACTTTTCACATCTGCTATAGTACAAAAGCAACCAAGGAAATTATAGCATAAATGAATGAGCGCAGCTGTGCTCCAATGAAACTTTATTTATGGACACTGCAATTATAATTTAATATAATTTTTACTTGACGTGAAATATTTTTATTCTTTTGGCTGTCAAGAATTTTCTTAAATGTTCAATAATTTATACATGTACAAACCATTCTAGTTCATGGGCCATACAAAAACCTCCTGTTCTATACAGTAAAATATATGGCAGCTGCAAGTTAATGAGCCCTATATCTTACTACTCAGATCAAAATCACTTCTAAAATTCCTAAAAATTCTAACTGCTTATGGGTGCATAAGGACATGTACGAAATGATCTCACCTAGAATAAGCATATAATATAAGATGTAAGGAGGTAGGTACTGGTGAGAAAGATGGGGTAAATTTCTAGGCAAGTGGAAAGTCTACCAATGTGAACATTGTGTCAAAATTCACAGTTGAAAAGTTAAATAGCTGTTTCAATATAGCTACATGGAGAGATCATAATTAAGGGTGCACAAGGGAATCTTCTTCTTCTTCTTCTTTTTTTTAAATTAGCCTGTAAACAACACTAAAGCAAGAGGAAACATTAGCACGAAAGGGTATGCTGTATATAACCAGGGAAATTATAGTATTACCTGTTCCATAATCTTATGTGTAGATGGAAATGTGGAGTATGCTAGAGATAAGCCTAAAGAAAAAAAAAGCGTAGATAAGATCGCAACAGGCCTCCTATTCTATGCCTAAGAGTTTGGAATTTCTTCAAACTCATGATGGGTATAGGTCGAATTATGTCCCTTCCAAAGATGTTGAAGTCCTGACCCTTAGTACCTGTAAATATGACCTTATTTGAATATAGAGTTTTTGTGGGTGGCCAAGTAAAGATGATATCGTTAGGGTGGGCCAATATGACAGGATATACTTATATAAAGTGAAAATTTAGACATAAGAGAGACCTACACAGAGGGAAGATAATGTGAAGAAGAAAGAAGGCCATCACGGGCTAAGGGACACCTGATGCTACTACAAGCAAGCACATAGTCCTGGAACAGATACTACTTTATAGTGCTCAGAAAGACCCAGCCCTGCCTGACACCTTGGTTTCGGACTTCTGGCCTCCAGAACTGTGAGACAAAAATTTCTGTTGCTTAAGTTCCCTGTTTTGTGCTACTTTTTTATGGCAGCCCCAGGAAATTAATCAAGACAGCAATGGAAGAGAGGATACTCTCTCCCGAGTTTTTGCTTTGTGCAGGTCACTGATATTGTCGATCATGAGAAAACTGATATCAAGTTCCTACTTTGAGATTAGAAGCAGCCATCTGAAGTTCTTAAAGATAGATAAGAAATGACTTCGCACTAAGAATCTGGGACAGGTATCAGAGGACCAGGCAGCAGAACTCAAGGCTGTTCACTTCAGCATTTTCTCCCCATGAGAGTGTGCTGGATTTGTTACATTAGTAGAAGCTGCAAGAACTGTATTCCTGTCAAGCTGTGTCAGATTCACCACACAGCCCATTATTAATTCCATATTCAAGGAAAATGTAACTATAGGAATCTTCCCTATTTGTAGTTGTCACTATTTTTTTTTATTGTTTTGCCTTCAGGCACTCTGCTTTGTGTGTGTGTGTGTGTGTGTGTCAATTCTTTCTTATTTTTCTTAAAAATAATAATTGTGGACTTCAGCATTATGGTGACAAATTAAAAATTAATATTTGTCATATGCACTCAATACAGATGTCAACCTTTCTCTGAATCCTCTCTTCCACTGTGTCACACACTGCCATTGCTTTCAAGGGAGTTTTTACTTAAGTTGTAAGCATCAACGTTTTGTTAATGCCTGCCAACTTCAATCCATTAATGAATTAATTCAGAGTAAATGTATATCTTAAGGAGGTAACTGATCATAGCACCATTTTAAAGACTAAGATATTAAAATTGTAGCATTTCCCACTAGATCCCAATATTTTGTTCCTAAAAACATAAAATATTACATTAAAATTATATAATAGATTGAAATAAATTATTTTTTTTATCTGAAAGAATCCATTGAGAATACTAATTTAGTTTCAGCTGAAGCTGAATAATCTGTCAAAATTTGGTAGAAGTGTCAAACCCATTAGAGGAGGGACAGGAACTAAAAGATTGCTCTCAAAGCCGGGTCCCATTCACACAGGGACCTGGCATCAACCTTCTGGCATCTCAGATCAAGTGGAAGTAATTTAGAGTACTGGATAAAGCACAGGAGTCAGGGAAGGAAAGGATGGGTGCAGAAGGAGCAGAGGCAGTTAATTGTGAGGGTGGATACCTTCTGACTGGGACGGGAAGAGAATTAGGCATAAAAATTGGATGGAGGGGATTCCTTTGGGGTTTGGGATAATTTACCTGCAAGGTTTCCTGCCAATAGTTCTTACTATCTCTGTTTATGTATCTTTCCGTCAAGAGGCAGAGTCTATTTTTCTTGCTTTTGTATTCATGACTTGCCCCTATCAATAGTCTGGTCAAAGTGACATTTTGCAAGTAGTTCTGGGTTCACAGCCCTTTAAAGACCTGTGAACTTCTGTATTTGCATTTGCCCTCTTTCAATGTAGTTGTCATGTCATAAAGATGTCCAGGCCTTTTTTTCTGGGGACAGAGAAACTAGTTATAAAGGCCATAGAAGCTGAGTAGAGAGAGACCAGTCACCCTACTAAACCATAGCACTAAGGCTCCAAAGATGTGATAGAGACCTGCTTGAACCTTCCAGCTAATCCTGTCCAGCTTTAGTGGTCATACCTATTTCCATAGGGAGAGATCAGCTCAGTCCACATAGAGAACGGTGAGAAATGGTAAGTCATTGCTTGATTTAAGCCCCTGAGGTTTGGAATGATTTGTTATGAAGCAAATCACATTTTCTGTACTGAGGTTGGAGAATTATGAGCAACTCCTTTCTGACAAAGAGAATATTAACAGAAGTATAGGTGGCTGGAGTAGTGATGGAAAATGGAAAATCATGTTTTTTTCCTTGAAAGGAAACTTTAATAGCATAATAATCCTGACTTTATGCCCTCCTTATTTACTCAGCCTAAGGCAGGGTGAAGTGAATTATACTTTGAGTTTGGAAGGAGAAAGAAAGCCATTTGTAGCCCAGTTCTTCCTTTTCTTTTCTCTTGGAATAAATCCTCTGTACCAGTTCCTCTCTTCTCATCCATCGCTTAAATCTTAAAGGGGGTAATTGGTAATTCTCACTTGGAATGGTTTATCCTTTTTTTTTTTAATACTACTGTAATTGGATGAATGCATCTGCCTAATCTGAGGTTTGGTGTCAGGAAGATAACTCTCTTGAATATATCAATCCTATTCTATAACTTCAGCCCCATCAGAGAATATTTGGTTCCCATTCATCAGCTTTCTTGTTTAATTCTCAGTCATTTAGGAATTGGGTGGGAAGAGGCATGCAGCTGACCAGGCACTGCTTGATACTGTTAACTTCAAATGGGGGAATGGTGTTTTAAAGCATCATTATTTTAAAATTTGTCTTAGAATTTTATGAACAAAAGTTTTATAACTTGATTATTAATTTTAACTACTTGATTAAGAATGTTTTTAGTTTTATAAAATATTGATATCCATGTATGTGAAAATTTTTCTTAGTGACTAAAGCAATCAGCTTTGTACTTAGCTTTGAAATGCATTTGAAATCACACTTTCTGATTATAGAGAAAGTCTTAGTTGTTCAAAAGAGAGCAAACTATGGCAATCCACATATCATTAAAAAGCAGATAATTTTGCAAAAAAGAAAACTTTTTCTATAATTGGATACAAGAATATAGAGTAGGAATCAGAATGCCTACCTTTTATTGATTTTCTCCTTTCACTCCTCATTTTCCTCAGCTAATCAGTATAAAATTTCTAACTCTCCAAATAGTTGTGAATATGAAGTGAATAATGAATAAATATACAGGAAACTGCATAAACAATTACAGATATTAAAATATATTAGGTAGCACCTTGTATGTTAAAATATAAGGTGTTACTAATTATATTCTCATAAATATGTATTATTATTTTATAGAATATTCTGGGAGTTAGCTGTATACACTCTAGGCTAAGTAAAACTATGAAATGTTTTCCTATTTGGGACTCAGGTAAACAATTACTATAATTCCATCAGAAGTTAAAATGAAGTTTGAGTTACAGTGATTACCAAATGCAATATACCTACTTTTCTATAGTGGTTTTGCTGTCAGCTCAAATTTTTAAGTACTATATACATCTTGTTCTCCTAGACCTATGGCTGCACAGTTGACTACTATTCCCTGATTAAAGTTTAAAACCACAGCACCCTTAAGAGGTCATAAATCATTTCATTCATAAATGTACAGATTACAAGGGTACAACCTCATCACTTTTATGGATGGCGCTTTCTGATTAGGCAAAACATATACCAGGTACGTTTTCTAAGCCCAACAGAACGCCTCTTGTTCAAAATGGTGCAGGGAACATCTGTCATTTTCTTTCTCAAACATCCATCAGGCCAAATTATTGAATCAACATGCATCATTTTGTATAATAGAACCAAAATCACTGTTATAGAACATAATTCTGGGATTGATTTCCCTGCTTTGAAAATAAACAACTTGACTTCTCATTCATGGTTATATAACAGCAGGAAATTATTATCTTGTGACAAAACTCTATTTTATTGACATTATCTCTAAATGATCCTTTGATAGGATGTATAAAATTTAATATACATTCAGTTTAGAAAGATTCCATTCACATCATACTGACATACATCTATTTTCTATTTATTTTACAGCCAACATTTTAATCCAAACATAATATTTGTTTCTGTGATGTTTACTTGCTGCTGTCACTTAGAAAATATAATCCTGATGAAAATATTGATCTAAATGCATAGGCTTTGACACCTTGGACAGGGTGCTTGCTGTCTGATTGAGTTTACTAATCTGCAAATGTAGGTAATAATATAATAATGTTCAATTCATTGACGTTGCCTAGATTGGATTGAATGAGTTCATACATTTACTGTGCTTAAGATAGTATCTGGCATATAGCAAGAGCAAGGTGACTAACATTTATTTTATAGCATTCATCCTTTTTTTTAAAACTTAAATTACTTTTTAATTTAAATATAGTTGGTATACAATCTTATGTTGGTTATATTAGTTTTAGGTGTACAATAGAATGATCAGACATTTTTATACCTTACAATGTGATCACTCCACTAATTCTAGTAATCATCAGTCACCGTATAAATTTATCGCAATGTTATTGACTATATTGTGCATTCAGTTTTTGTTCTTTTCTTGGATCTGTGGCTGAGAGCAACATGTTTAATTTCTCTGAGCCTCTGTGTGTTAATAATACCTTCTGTAGGTACATTAGATGAGGCAATATTTGTACTATATTTTCAAATAGTGTACAAGTACAAATTGACTATATATTACCGTTTGCATTTTACTTTTCTGCATCCAGTTCTATTCTTTATCTCCCTTACTCCCGATAGGAGCCCCAGAAGGTTGGCATCTGTGGTCTGAATCAGTCTGCACTTTAGCCCTCTGGCTCCCTAGGGCGTGTGACCTGAGGAGGGCGTTACTTGGAGTTTAGCCAGAAGTGAGGACATATATTATCTTAACCTTCTCTCTGCCAGGGCGCAAGGGATTGAGTGTATCCTTCATCGAAGGCCACATCCCTGTCCTGGCCCTCTCCAAGCACTCCTGCTCTCCTGGATCTAATGACTGCTTCCTCTCCTTGACCATTCAGTGCGAAGGGAGTAAGGCTCCAGCTCTTGCCAGTCCAGGGAACTGCACTGTTCCCTTCTAGTTTTCCCAATTCACCCTGGAGAACACCACCTTTATTAAACTGTCTTGAATTTCTCAGTTTGAGTGTGCCATATGTTCTCTGTCTGGATTCTCACTGATATATATACTCAAGTTTAAATGTAGAGTAAGCAACCCTATCTGAAACATGAGAAAATGTTAAGTCCTTGAGAGAGAGAAATTTTATGCTTGTTGAAATTCTTTAGTGCGTTCAGGGTGGTAGTTGAAGTGCTTGTTTTATGTGTAAATTGTTTTGAGGATGTGAAAGTATGTCACCCTCTGTAATCCAATTTTTAAAAAGGTGTTAAAGAGTGTAGTGCCTTTTAGAAACACAAGGTCAGATTAGCATTCATTTGGATTTCACAAGGTAACTGAATGCACATTTGAATTGTAAAGTAGCTGTAATTATCTTTTTAACAGACACAGGATCTTTTCCTGGCAACCAGAACTTTAATTATAGACATTGTGTTCAGTACAAACTTCCCTGTTTTTGACAGTCTAAAAGATGAAAAGATACACAAGGACTTCCTGTTGTTAGTTTCAGTTTTTGTCTCTTCACATCTCTTTACAACTGAAACTATGACCCAAATGGGATTTACACTTTATTATGCATGACATAGTGTCCCCTTTAGAGGAAAACCAAAAACCAAAAACCAAAACCAAACCCCAAAACAACAACAATGACAACAACAGCAAAGCTATGCCTTCATAGAACAAGGCTGATTTTAGTGCTAGGAGGTAATATATTATTTTCATGGTGATAAAAACCTTACTAAAGAATAAAATGTACCTAAACATTGCAGTATTTGGATAAGGCGAATAAATAATAATACAGCATAAGGACAGTAAAATGAAATAATTCTTAGTAATGAAATGTAACACATCAGAGATATTGGAAATAAAGTACATCATAAAACTCAGGAAAAATGCTAGAGCTGAAATTTAAAACTGCAGTTTTTGGGGGGATGTCATTTGTGGGCCTGTGATACCAGAGTGGTGGCAGGCCATCTAAGCCATTCTGCTGCATTTAGGGGCAGAACTGTTCACATTTAAGAAAACTGAAAAGAAAACACACCTCTGTGTCCTGGATTTTATTCCCCAATTTTTTTACCTTTTAAAAAGTCATTTTATTTTATTTTATTTTATTCTTTTATACCTTACCTTTAGTTAATTTCATCCTAATAAATACTAATATGTTTATGGATGCCAGGGAAATATTTTGCTTAATCTTTTATGACATGCAAATCAGATTTTAAAACTGAGTTTCTTTATAAACTTCTTTTCTATTCTGACCTGAGATGAAAATATTTATTGTAGCAATTAACTGGGTATTTAGGTAATGGTATGGATATGCCAAGGAAATGAAGAGAAACTTAATTCGTTTTAGAAATAAAAATTAAAAATGAAATGTATCAGAGGATTAGTTTAGTATTTTCAAAGAGAAAGTTGAATGAGAGGTTAAAACAAGTGTCCATTTTGTTCCAGACACTTAACATAGTCATTATGTGATTATACATAATAAAAATCATATATAGAAAACATTACTATCATCTTCTCATCTTCCATCCCATCTACTTTAATCTTGAGGGAAATAGCCTCAAATTTAAAAGAGATAAAACAAAACCTGAGCCTGCAATGTTGCAACTCAGAACACTGGCATCTCCGTAAGTATCTTAGTCAACGGGGATGGCAGTAACAACATACACAGGCTAAGTGGCTTGCACAATAGACCTTTCGTTCTAGAAGCTGGAAAATCCAAGATTCAGGTGATGGCAAGGCAGGTTTCATTTTATGACCTTTTTAATTTTGGCTTGTAGATATCTACCATCTCCTTTTGTGCTTCTGTGATTTTTTTTTCCTTTTTATTTTTTTTAATGAAAGGAGCTAGAGATCTCTGGTCTCCCTTTTTCTTGTAAGGGCACTAATCTCGTCATGGGAGCCTACCCTTATGACATCACCTGACCCTATTTATTTCATCACATTGGGAGTTAAGGCTTCAACATATCAATTTGGAATCTTCCAAACATTTAGTTTATAAAAGAGAGGGCACTTAAAAAAAAATCAGTTAATCTACTGGTTTCTGAATTAGGTGATGAAGGAAGTTACCCCATGGGTGTTTTACTTCCTTTCCTTCCTTCCTTCCTTGAGGCTTATGGGTGGCTATGAGTAAATGATGTGTCCCTAACCAGTTTCTTCCACAGGAAATGTATGGTCATTTTTCATTTGATTTACAATTATGTTATTATTTTTTATAAGGAATGAATTTAAACATTTTTCATATTGTATACTTAAATAGTGCATAATGGTTTTTAACATAATTAAGGATATTAAAATTTTAGCCAAATTTATTATCTAGCTCTCAGAACTTATCTCACATATTTTTAGGCTCTGGGGTGAGAATTTAAAAAAGACAAAAAACAATGCTGATTGATTTTAGACTTACCTTCTGATCATTTCTTTTTTCCTGTACTTTTAAACTTGTAAACATACCATGTGTATATAAGCTATTTGCCTTATAAGGGTACATATATGGAAAGATATTGTTATGCTTATGTAAATGATTAAAGTGATTATTTAAAAACAAGAATGAGATTTTATTAACACAAATTAAAGAATAACATGTGAAAAAAATTAAATTTAAGGATAATTTATGTTTTTAGGAGTAGATATGAAATTAATCAAAAAATTTTAAAGAGAAAATAAGAAATACTGAGTTACAGTGACAGAGTATTCACATGTGATTTCAGAGAACATAATTATGAATGGAACAGAGAGAGAAATAATTCGATACTTCTTATTCACCTACAGTGTTTTATGTTATGGTCCTAGCCTTTCTTTTAAAAACCCCTCTCATTATGTTTTTAAACTAATTTTATTTATTTTATTTTTTTTATTGTCATTCAAGTACAATTTTCTCCAATTTTCCCCCACCACTGCCCCCATCTCACCCTTCCCCGCCTCCCACCCTCAACCCTTCCCCACTTGGGCTTTGTCCCTGTGTCCTTTACACATGCTCCTTGACAACTCTTCCCCTATTTTCCCCCATTATCCCTCTCTGCCCTTCTCTTTGGTTACTAATTTTAAAAAAGCCTTTTGATTTGAATAAAATAGTCTTTGTTTGTCATATACATTGTTGGTTTTCAAGAAAGCTACTGGTATGTTTTAAGACACTTGATCAAACCGTCTTTTCTTAGCCAGTCTTCAAAAGAAGCCAGTGTGCATTTATCATCTTCCTTTTAGAGTAATTTAGGAATGTGTCACAACCTAGAGAAATGAAATATAGACATGATCAATGGCAAAACAAATTGATTCATTATGTTGATTGATATCATGATAGTTTCTCAGAGGAAATCATGAAATATCTAAGATTGTGACAATGCATATCACCAGATGAGTCTAAAAAGACAGGCCAAGCCCCACCCGTTAAATTTATGAAAGACTTGGTCTGGGGCCACATGGACGTTTCATGACATTTCATCCTACTCAAATAAAAAAGCATAATTTATTATTGGACAATTTGAGTTTAGTTGAACCCATCAAAAACCGTGATATTTGCTTCCCTTGAGTCTTTTGTTAACCCTAATACATACAATCACACATTAAAATGTGATTTAGGCAATATGCAGATGTGCAGTGAGTTGAACTCAAATAATATCATTAAGGCCATATGATATTATTGCACAAATGATTTTGCAAGTAATCACTCTGCACACAAATAGAGAATGGAGTCTACTGTAGAAATCTAACATTCTCCCACAGCAGTAATTATTGAAATTTGGGGCTCATGAGTAACTGATGCAGTGGATAGATACAGTTCCTTTGAGAGACATATTGGCAGCCTGCTAATGGGCTTTGATAAAACATCATGACTGAGAGACATTACATAAGCTGAGAACCAAAATACCTTTCCTGTCATAGGTGCATTAGAGAGATATTGCAATACAGATGAATCAGTTTGGCAAAACTCACTAATAATTTGGAAATGATTTACAGGAAATTGCCACCTGTATACCATAACGATTGACAGGTCACAAAAAATTCTGTTTGGGGACAGGCAATAGAATCCCTAGAAAAATGGCCAGTTAATATTGATGAATTGTATAAATCCTTAATACTCTCCATGCTAAAATAGAGCAAGCTGCCTAATTGACTGCTGAAAGTCTCAACATAAAAAAAATACAATGCCATTTAGAAGTCTGTTGCTGTTTGTCTGGAAGAAGGTATGACTTTTTTCAAGAAAGGAAAAGATAAATCTGCACAATGAACAGAAATAAACACAGTATTTCTAGGATTGGAGAGAAAAATAGGCTCTCATTCTTAGGTTAATGTCTGGGTTTTGGCCAATGGCCTTGTTATATAGTCTGGAAATGGGGTCCTAGATAACAGGACATTTAAAAACACCTCCATTAGGAGAATGCAAAAATGGCAGTCTTTGTGGGAATTGTGAGGGTGAGTTAAGGTGGGCCTTGATAATGTCCACCAACTGCTAGTTCAGAAGGTAATTGTAGTGCCAGGACAATCTGATTTGGTCTCAGATTTACTAAATACAAATGATAATGATTGATAGTGTATTAGCATGTCTTTTATCATACAATAAATATATGAATAGGCAAAAGTAGGTTTACAGTTGTGAGTACGCAGTTTATTCTTGTATAATTATTAATTACTATATTATTTTCCATATGAAAACTGTATACCTACTTTAGTCCGCCACTGTACTGTGGAAGTTGCTGTAATGTAAGTTTTAAGAAAATGTTGAGAAATAGTAATAAAGGGATATTGCCAATGATCAGTAGGTGAACTTGGAGGAGCAGGAGGATTAAAATAGCTGATTCTTTTTTCTCTCATCTGTGTTCTAGAATGGCAAAAGATCTTTTGGCAAATACCCTTGTAACAATGAATCAAGAAATTTATAGAAGAATACAGAATCCAAGGTAAATGAGAATTTGGTCAACAACTGAGTACTAGAGTAAGCATCTATATGCCAATATCAGTATTGACTATTCAGTAACTGGCACCTAAACAAGATAGGGGAGATAGCCATGCACTCCTGAGTATGCTAGCTAGGATTAAAAACTGCAAGAAACCTAGATTTGAATTCCTTGAGCTGAGGTTGAACATACCTAATCATTGTCATCACTTTGACCATGTACATGCACATCCCAAGGACAGAATGATTTCAAGATATTCAGGTGTTGACCCTGTTTCTGTACTGCTGTTGAATAATCTATGCTGTTATTTGCCTTGTCTAATTTCTTAAATCTATTAAATATATTGCAGGAGGAAGCTATTGTGTTTCAAGAATGTGATCAAAATTTGAAGCCAGGTTTACTGCATCTAGGAAAGTGGAGTGGTCTTTACAGTGAAAAATCACATGCTCTCATGGCAATAGGTATAAGGGCTTTGAAGTTTCTGTGATTGTTTCGGTGCCTTACCCCAGTGTCTGATAAGAAGTGCCAGGTCTTCTCTTGTCTTTGAGCATCCAGTGATGACCAACCCAGGCCTTTTTTTTTTTTTTTTTTTTTTTGACAAAGTACTGACATCTATTGCTGAAGTCTGTAGCTCATCAAATTCATGGTTTGCTCTCTGTCGGCTCCAGTTCTTAGTGAGTTTGCCGAGTGTGGCTTTTGACACTCTTGGGTTCAGCGCAGAAAGATCTATCATGTGGCGCATTTAATAGTCCTCAGTTGCTCTGCAGGGAACCCCTCCTTTGCCTCATAACATCTGGGATGCAACAGAGGACTCTGCACTTCTCTAAAATGCTTGAATTTTTCCAATTTTGTGTCCTTGTAAGTGATAAACAATCCCCATGTGTAGCTGGTTATTTCTAGCTTCTGCTGGCTGTAGAGTTTCTGCCCAGGAATCTAGGACAGTTGCTGTCCTTTTTCTTCTGAATCCCCTTCAGATCATCTAAATCAAAAGCCTATCTTTAATTGTTCCTTCCTGCTTGGAAGTTTACTCCCTTATGTCCTATGTTTTTTCTTTTCAGAGTATTCCCATCTTCTCCCTTACTTGAGACCATAACTGAAGTACTGAAACTGGAGACTTTATTCATTCCACAGCAAGCAGAATCAGTTATGTGCAATAAGCCATGCTTTATTTAAAATGCTGGGGTTATAGTTGGGAAGAAATTCGATAAGATCATTGATCTCACTGAAATGATATTTTAGAGAGGGGAAACAGAAAACAAGTACATCAAAAAGAAAATTGCAGAAATTGATAAATGCTAGAAAGACAATAAAACAATATGACTTGGTTGGCACCTTGGATTGAGTGATCAGAGTAAGTCATAGTGAAGCGGTGCATTTGAGCAAAGATCTGAATAAATGAGTAATAAACTGAGACCTGCAGGGATAACAGGGCAGAGAAATCAGAGATAAACATTGAAGGCAAAATTTCTGGTTAAAAAAGAAGTCAGAAAGTCTATGAAGCAAAAACATAAAGAACCACCGGCAGAAGAATAGATTAGGTTAAAGACTTCAGTAGGCAGCAAGCCACATAGGGAGTTTTTACCATGATGAAATATTTGGATTTGAGTTCATATTAAAAACAACACACAAAAAAAGGTTTGGGTAAATTTCAAGCAGGATTGTGACTTTTTAAATTTATATTTTTTAAAGGTCACTCTGGTTTATTTTGGCATTCTATGCAGAGGGTGAAAAGAGCAAGCAGCGAGATCTGTTAATGAAGCTTTTTCAGAAATACAAATGCTGATTCATGGAGAGAAAAGGCTATCTGAGGGCTATCTTTTTGAGGTAGAGTAAACAGGACTTACTAATGGATTGGTTGCAATGCATGAGGGAAAAGAAAACAATACAAATGGGTTTACATTTTTGGTTTGAACAAGTAGATAGATGGGAGCTTCATTTACAGAGATGCATGAGATAAGAAAGTAACAAGTTGGGTAGGCATGAGAGGAGATGAGGGGAGATTGTTCTTTTTTTTTTCTTGTGTTAAATTTAAAGTTTCCTCTTAAACATCTGTCCAGGGGAGATGTCAAAAAGTTGAAAGTGGTGGGGGGAAGGCAGAGACAAATGTATTTGGGGAAAAAAAAAGTTGGTTTACCATATTAGTTTGAATATTAATGAAAACTTTCAGGTTGGTGCCATAAATTGCTAGTTACTAGTAATTGTAGTGTACAAGCTGCCATGAATAAGAGCATATGGAAAGAGACGGCCTAAGATCTACCTCTGGAATACGACCATATTGAAACTTTGAATAAAAGAAGAGATGGAGAAGAGTGGTTGGTGATCTCAGAGGAGAGTTGAGAGGGGATGTGGCATGGAGGACAAGTGAGGGAAGCATCTCAAGAAGGAGGGAGTTGTCTCCCTTGTAGAATGCTCCTGAGACATGGAATGAAATGAGGGGGTATATGTAAGATATCTTCTGTTTAAACCTCCAGATCCACTCTCTATTCTCCTGTCTGCATTCTCTCCCAGGAGGCTGATATGCGTAGACTAATCAAGGGCTCTCTGGACTCTGGCTTTTATCACCTGAGCAAACCAGAAACTCCGACACGAGATCGGACTGAGAGAGGAGAGGAAAGCCAGGTGTTCATTCCCTACCTCATTTCTTGAAGGCGTGCCTTAGGCTGGCTATATTCCTCCACTGGAAGCCATAGCTCCTCCTGAGGTGGACCCTTTCAGTGACCCTTTTCTTTCTGATGAGGAAATGTATCTCCACAGTTAATTGACCTTGGGTGCTATTTATCCCTGTGGTTTCTCTGGTGTCTGTATCGTTTGTGAATAAACCGTGCATTCAACCTTCCTTGAATCTCACTACTTTTGTTGATGTTATGTTTCCTGTTGCAACCCTGAATGAGACAGTGCATAAAAATGAGATTGGATTATGGTATGGATGTTATAGTTGTCTTTGACAAGAACAGGTCCAGCTACATGAAGTGACTTGGAACCTAGAAAGCATATGTGCATAGGGAAAATGATGTGAAGAATTACAAACAGAAACAGAACATATTTTTAGGACATTTGCTGGGAAGGGTTTCTGAAGAGATGGCATGTGGTAAGGAAAATATTACTAAGAATGAAACAGTAAAACAAATTAAAAAATATCCTTAGAATGAGAAAATTTTCCATATATGGCATTTGGTTATGTTGTCTTTTTACAGAAAAGAAACTTTGAAACTTTAAGAGGGATCAAGAGTTGTTCTGCATGAGCACTGGGGAGAGAAGGCAGAAAATCCGTTCTTTAGTCCAACTCTGTTGTTTCCTCTTAAAAGAAGTGCCGACAAAGGCAGAGGGAGGGACCTTTGAGACTGTAATTTTCCTAGATTCTTATTATAGGAAAGAAATCAGAGATTAAGAAGAGAGGCTCTGTTCACTGATTTTCCTGTTTGAAAATTGTATTTTACTAAGCTGTTCAAAGATTATACATCTTTGTAACATGAGTGTTAAAGTATAGCGTGCGTTTGAATAATCCTACACTATTTTTATCACTTTTTTATAATGTCCTTTAGCTTTTAACATAAAATTGATTACAATGGAAAATAACAACTAATTTCAGACTTTAAAAGTTGTTCTCAATTTATTAAAACCTATGTTTACAACAATTTACATTTTTTTCTGATAAGCAAAGGTTTTGGTGTAAGACACATCTGTGGGAAAAATTAGAGAAATGAAATGACTGTGAAATGAAGGCTGCCTGGGGAGAAAGGGGGTCTTGGAGGTATCACTGCGGAGCCTCATGCCTGAGGTTTCATCTATTTATTTCCCAATGAAATACATATGAGGCTTTAGAGAGGAGAGAAAACAAAGCTGAATGTAAAGAAACTAAGCAGATCTAAAATTTGAAGTGTAGTCACCTCAACGTGGTCGCCTTCTAGTAGATAGTCCCACCCGCGCACCAGGGGCTGCGGCATCTGGAGGTGATGTGGGTTCTCCACCACCCGACCAAATCCACAGTGTGAATTTGCAGCAGGGGAGGGACAAAACCAAAACTTCCAAGGTCCTGCTTTTCTTCTTAAAGGTACTTTAAGAAAGAAAATTTGTTTGTATTTTTTATTTTCATTTTATATTTTTGTACATATTGTTCGGCATCAGCCATTTTTAATGATCTTAGGATGAGCAGAGCAGCCTGTGGGGGGGTCCTCTGTCCTCCTTCTCACTTTACTTCTGGTGTGACCATGTTTCTTATGGTCTCAAAACAGAAAAAAGAAATGTAAAAAAAGCAAAAACAATAACGACAAAAACTCTTATTCTGAGCATTCCAGTAACTTTTTGTGTATGTACTTAGTTGTACTATAAGTAGTTGGTTTGTGTAAGATGGTTAAAAAGGCCAAAGATAAAGATTGCTTTCTTTCCCCCTTTTTGATCTATGAAGTTGCTGTTTATTATTATTATTATTATCGTTTGGCCTATTTGAGGTATGTGTGAAACAATGTTGTCCAACGATGAACTGGGATTTTGTTTTCCGGAGTTGTTCTAACATAAAATAAAATAAAGTGTAGTCAACAAAGAAGAACATACCCTTTAAGCTTTCTGCCTTGTCAAACAATGATCACAATGATCTTGACCTTCTTCACAGGTCTTTTGTGGCTAGAACGGTTCTATGAGATGTCTCATTAATTCACGAGAACTGGAAATGGCACACTACTACATTGCATTACATTAGAAGGGGATACTTAGTTTCCTGATACACTTGCTGGATTCATTTGAATAATTAAATTGGGTGACTGCATAGCAAAAAGCAAATTTTTGCAATATATTTCCTTAATTAAACTATTATTAATGAGGTTTTCCTGTAAAAGGACTATGTAATAAAATATAGATAATAAATGCAACCTCTCTATATCAATTATTAAAACTATAATGCTTTCAGAATCTGAAGATTGGCAAACAAATATAATTTTTAATTATATTGCCATATATCTTCAAGTTGAGAAGCTAGAATTTGAAAATATATTGAAAAGCTTATAAAATTACGTTCTGTTGTATAAATGTTAAGGTATTACTAGTTATAAATATGTGTTTCTGCTGGATTTAGTTATTTGTCCAATGGTGGTAGCATCTATTTGAAACAACTATTAACAATAAATCTGAACAAAGAGTTTATAATCATGTAATTTAAAAAATGTGTGTCAGTAGTCTCTTTAATTGTCAATTATTTTGTGAACACCAAAAGGCTTGCTGACCATAACAAATATTCAAAATCCATACTGTTTGCTTAAGAAGGCAGAGGAGTATTTCAGCTTAATAGACTTATTCATTTCCTTCCAAGGGAAAGGCACAATTAAAATAAGAGAACAATAATCACTGACCACAGGAAATTGCAGTTTTATGACAATTAAAAACATAGAGATAAGTAGAAAGGGCAAAATGCAATATATCAAAGGAAACCACTTGGAATTAATGTTGGTTAATATAGACAAGTCATCACTCTGTTAAGATTTGAAGAATTTCAATCGATGGTACTTCTATTTTCTTCATTTAATTTCCAAACCTGTTAAAGAAAAGAAAGGTTATGGTATATAAAATTCAAAATAAAATATTTATTACCATTAAAGCTGATATGTAAGTTAGGTGCACTCCCACAATGTCTGTACCTCTTTAAGCAATCTAGAAAATCTGTATTGCTGAAAGATGTATAGATTAATGGCTCACCTTATTTAACTAGTTACACTGCCTTTCTTGGCTCTATGACCAACAGGATATAAAAGATGGCATTGTATACTTTTTCTCAGACCCCCAGTAAAGTAAGCTTCGTCACACATTTTTTGATAGTTCGTCATAGAAAAATGAAGTGCATCTTTCCAATTGAGAAAGGATTCTGGAAAGCTGCATGCAGATGGCTCTCTGGTCCCCAGGACTTGTGCTTGCTTTCTGTGGCTGTGGCATGTCCTTTGCATTTATTACAGCCTTCTGTGAGCAGGCTTAGGAGTCTAATGAGTGCTTTCAGTGACCCAAGCCTGTATAATTACACCATCTTGAGGAACTCAACACACACACACACACACACACACACATATATGGAGATACTCATACTGTACTCAAGAAATAAGCTCTCAATAGGTTTTGTGGATAAACCAACATTGACTGAAACATTCTCAGTGAAATGGGCTAAATCGAGACAGGTCTAGGATTCCTAGGACAAGTTAAACTTACCTTTAAAGAGAGCCATAGCTGAAGAAAAATGAGTTTTCAGTCTATACTGACCTCTTAAAAGGAAAGGAGAGTACGGATACCACGTGGCCCATATACCTAACAAACTTTAGCAGAAATGTTTAAGCAGACATGCACATACACACATCTTCACTGATGGTCAAACACCATGTTAGAGAAAAAGAATGAAGATGGGAAGAAACACATGTGCTGACCATAAAGGGGCTCTAAAGCACAATCCAGATGCCAGCAGAGCTGGCTCAGGGACAACGGTCGAGGATCTTGGCAGCAGAAGTATGAGAAGTGAATTTATGGGAGACTATGGCCCCCTACTTAATGAGAATTTATGGTTGTTGAGTGTGATTTGCAGAGTTGCTCTACGAGAAACAAAATTTCATGTATGAACAAAACCTAGCATTCAAGAATACAGTTAGTCAGAATTTCAACCTTCTTAAATTTGATTAGGATTGTACTGGCAGGGGAAGATGAACCTTGCACTTGTGTAATGTGAAAGAAAGCATCTGTTTATGCTAACAAGAGACCTGGAATCCAAAGTAAACCAGGCATGGCCACTAATGTTCCAATTCATGACGTTTGGTATATGGAGTGAGGCCATATTTGTCAGGAAGCCTGAGAAAATTTTTAGTTTAAAATATTGTGGTTGTAACTGATAGAGTTTTTAATGATCTTTATTTAAACAACTGCTATTTGATGTAATACTGTTATAACTGAAGAATACTTTGAATTATTTTAACAAAATTATGACAGTATGGCTAAAGATGACCAAATATATTGGAAGATTGAACTAAAATTCCCATAAGATGTCTTCTAATGGAAGCTGATCAGAAGTGGAACTAGATTTGGTTAATAATCAACTACATCACTATTAATTGTATCAATCTGTTGATAATTTTCATAAAGTTCAGATGGTAAAAGAATTGCCATATTGTTTATCATTACAAACAAGTTTGTTCAACTGAAATATTTCTTTCAAGTAATAACTAAACTTCACTGGATGAAGGAAATCATCATTCTGATGTTTGTCCTCTTGGTTTTTGTGTGCCCAGTGGTTTATAATTTGAAGATGTAGCACATTCAGTGCGAGTGAGCAGGAAGGCTGGGGAGTCGAGCCTGGAAGGACCTCGGGCCCTTTGCTGCTCGCTTTTGCTTCCTCCTGTACAACCATAGCATTTACATTATTAAAGTCTTATATGCATATACTCTGAGAAGTTTTGTGTGTCCTTTCAATCATTAGACTACATAAAATTCTTGAATAAGAAAAGAATAGGAATGTTCTGATGTTGGCTGTACCTTGACATGAGTGAAAGTGATGTCTTTTACTTTTCTTTTTTCATACATTAATTTTTATGTGTGTGTGTATACATATGTCTCATAAACACATGTATATACTGCATTTTACTTATGTAATTAAAGTGTGTACATGAGTGTGTATGTTCTATACTTTCATAGTCAGGGTAATTTTTAAAGTTTGTAATTAATTTTTAACAGAAAACAAATGTACCTTTATGTTTAATTGACTTTGTAAACAAACCTGTCTGTAAAATTAGCATTTAGGAACATTCAGATATTACTCAATAATTGACAAACTAATTCGTTTTAAATATAAATATGATGGTCAAAACATTCATAATATTTTTCATAGGCATTTTCAAGCTAATTGTTCTATAGATCTCTTATTATTAGTGCCCAAGAGAATTTATATGTGTCAGAATATAAATAAAAAATGTATGTGAAAGCCATAATACTTCAGTGTTAAAGTATAAATCTTTCAGGGAGTTATTCTAATGGTTTATGGTTTCACTGACATATATTAAAATACTATATTATGTTAATTTGATTACTTATAAGAGGTCTTATTAAGGTAGACCTTGAGAAGAAGGAGGGGCTTACAATGTACATGCAAACTTTGCATAGTACTGCTGTTGGCATTGAATCTCATTATTTGCTAGAGTCTTGTTTCTCCAACTTGAGAACATAAGCGGTGCCTTTCTAGCTCTCCCTGCAGTGCTTTGCTTCTCTTACTTTAAATTATTTAAATAATGACTATAATTTTTGTACTGAAAAAAGGAAAATAATGGCTTATATTTCAATGTCAACTTAGCTAAACTATTATAACTTTTATAAAGTGTTATGTGTTTCTATTTTTTACAGACTTTGAAATGTTTTCCTAGCTCTTGATCCCTATCCTAACAACACACGTCTAGCTACCAAAAAAAAAAAAAAAAAAAAAAAAAAAAGGAATTTGTCTGTTTTCCAAGGGGTGTCCAACCTGCGGCCCACAGGCCGCACGCAGCCCTGGGTGGCTATGAATGCGGCCCCACACAAAATCATAAATTTACTTAAAACACTATGAGATTTTGTTGTGATTACATGTTGCAATGTATTTAATGTGTGGCCCAAGATAACTTCTTCTTCCAGTGTGGCCCAGGGATGCCAAAAGGTCAGACAGCCCTGCTACCCTTCCGCAGGTCCCTTCCCTACTGTAAATTTTGATTATGAGATCTAAAATGAACACTTCATAGCTATTTAATTTTATTTCTATATTTTAAATTAAATTTATTGAAGTAGTATAGGTTAATAAAGTTACGTTTCAAGTATGCGATTCTATGATACATCATTAGTTTCCTACAGCAGAATTGGGAAAAACAAGATACTATTATTATCCTCTATAAAATATAACTAATAAAATGTCATACATGTGAGAACATTTCACCATGGTCATATTATACATTGTTTGAGTAACTTACATTTAGAACATGACACATTTTTGTCTAGTATATATGTATGTAAAAGGCAGATTGATGAAAATAAGGCATTCTATGAATAATTGAATATCGGAATACATATAAAATATATTGAAGACCATAATACTTTAGTGTTATATATTGTAGTTAAAATATAAATCTTTCACTGAAAGCACAATATATTGTCTTAGTTCGATCATTTATAAAAGGTATTATTATGATAGACTTTAAATTTTTAAGAATACCTGTATGGTTAATCTTAGGTGGCCTATACGGGGAAGTGGGAGGAGGAAGAGCTAAATATCCCTGCTTAGTCATGGGGGACGGATGATACCAGGAATAAATGACTAGAATCCAGTTGACTAGATTACAGTGATCCATTTTAAATTCTTAAATAGGCAAGTAGCAGGAAGGAAAGTATTCTGGGGAAGAACGCTATAGCAGTAATATACACTCTGGAGAGACTGGAAAAATGGAGTCATTACAACCCAAGTGAAATGTCATAATTGTTAGAGGAAGGTGCAAAGAATCCGAATAAATGAAAAGCAAAAATACAATTTTATTGTCCAAGTAAATATAAGCAGGAGAGACAGAATTGTAAAATGAATTTGGGATTTTGATTTGGATAAGTGCAAGAATGTGATGCATTTAACAAAATAAGAAATTGGATATATAGAGGAGAGCCAGGAATTCTCTTTCAGGTGTGTGGGATGTGAAATGGAAGGGGAATACTCAGTATCTAATATATATTTTGACTTACTATATGCTATACATACTTCTATGTACTTTACATATATTTACTTAATATCAAATAAAACGATATTTAATTATTTTAATTAAATATAAAATAAAAATAATTATTGTAGAATTATATATTATATGCAATATATAATGTTGTTATATTTTATAATATGTAAGTAATAATTTTAGACAACTATCAGTGTCCAAATTACAGCTGCACTTTTCCACATGATCATCAGGAATTACTGTTTTTATCACAGACACTTCTACAGAAAAAGAGCAATAATAATTTTGAAATAACTTTGTCTAGAGACTGGCATAGATTAAACCAAGCTGCCCCATTTCTCAAAATATAGATTTATGCTAGAATCCATAAAACGCATTGCAGTCTTGGGAAGACAAAGGCTAAATTTTAGAGATCAATCATGCACTGGCACTAAAGTTACAAAATATTTCTACTACACTTTTTAAAGCCAGGTCATTTCTCCTTAAAAGAGTGTGGCGTCAGTTAATAGTTATCTCATATACTCACATACTTTTCCCTTACAGCAAATGACTTTCATTTCCTTTTGGATCTATACAAAAGGGTTCATGTTTTGCCTCTACCATACTTATAGATTGTGAATTTGGATCATCCTACAGAAACATCACAACAAAGTAATATAAAACCTTGCCATTTCTGTCAATGCTTCCAGTTAATTCCAGTAAGAGCAAAAATATTCTTTTGAGCAAAAATGTCATCATTTAAAAATTTCTCTGAGAACATTTTAATTTCTCTGGAACTAAAAACATACATAATTAGCAAAGATTAAGTTCTGCTTTGTTTGGAGACCTATTGACCAATATATCTAAAACAATTTACAGCCATACATGACAACTCTGTAACACTTAAGAAATAATAAAGTGTCACAAGCATGTTTGACACATTCAAAAGATAGTCTTTTTTTTGCCATGTTTACTCAGTCTCCTTTTTTTCCTCTCTACGTTTTTCCTTCTTTTTTTGTTCCTCATCCTCATGACTTCTTTTTCTTTATGTCTGCAATGTATTCCTCCATTTCCTGTCATTTCTCTTTGTGTTTTTATTTTGTCTTCTGTTTGAAATATAATTCACAACAGTTATTTTATCTTTAATCTCTCCTTTTTCTTCATTACTTTATCCAATACTTTTATTAAGTGCAAGTAGGCTTGAATTTGATAATAAGATGAACTACCTGTTTCCTAATATCAAAGAGAGACAGTATAATCATTTTTCCTCTTTGCCACATACTGTAGGGACAGGTAAAATAATGTACATATCAACATTTAGTATCACTAAACTTTTAATATAATGGCAGATTTAATATTCATAAAAAGATAGATTTTGTACTTTTTTCTAAGTTGGAAAAATATAAAAATTGCTTACATATTTTATATACATTATATAAATTATATATAAATTACATATATATTTTTTAAAAGTGCTCAAATAAAAAAATTTATGTCTATACTACTTAGGAATTCTGACTCTGATGATTCGTACGGAACATTTATTGTTTAACTTTAAAGATGGCATATCATGATATTTGTTCCAGTTTACAGTATTTGCTAGTTTTTAAACTTTGATGAACTTCTATAGGTGTTTTTTTGTCTTTTAATGCGATAGTATCAGATATAGCTTGACTGTTTCTTGGAAGCGATGCATCTCGTCTTCCTGGGTGTTAATGCAGATCGAGTGACACGCAAGGACCATGCAAAGTCAGTTTATACCATCATTTATATACTCTCACAGTTAAAAAGAATACTATCCATGTAAATAATACATTTTTAAATCATAGTGCTCCATTAAACAGTTATCAATTCTCTTTGTCATTGTAGAGATGTAAAAGCAGAGATCCAAGGAGGCTAAGGAACTCCCGTGCCTTTGTACCTCACAAGGACAGTGCCACTGACAGGACTGGACCTCAGCTGGGCTGAATCCTTTACTCAGGAGCTTTTGAAATGTCATTCTGCTAGAAACAAAGCAAAAACAAGCAAACAAATGCAGGAAAATAAAGATAAGGATTTAAAAATTCTCTCTGTCTCTATGGAAACCTAAGTTACTATACTAATCAGTAATTCTCATTTTCATGTTCCCCAGTAATTGAATGCTATAGGGAATTTGAATTAAATTTAGTCATATTCCAGCTTTTGATGGCTATGTGATGCTCATACATAAGTTCTTGAGATAAACAATTATGAAATAATTTTAATTTACGATGAACATACTTGATGTATTTGTCTATGCCTTTGGGATTTAAATATGGTTTTGATTGAGAAAAATATTGGAGCATTTTAAACTTAATTACAGTTATAATAAATGAAATGTCTTAAGAAACCATGCTAAGCCTTTATAATGACCATTAGCCTACAACCTCTGATTTTACTGGAATGTTTGAGATTTCCTTTCATACTGTCTTTAAATGGAAAGCATCTCGAAATTAGTCCATCTCATAAGTTCATAATTAATTAAATTTACTACTAAGACTTAGTACATGTACTTCATTTGCATAACCATCTGTTCTGTTTACAGAAACGTGGCACAGTCTCTGTAACTTACTAAAGGACTGTACAGCCTTTGCAGAGAGCTGCCCCCGTGGGGGCTTGAAAAGCGTTTGCATGGTGCTTGCATTTGAATGATCAGAGCCCTGATTTCATTCTAGTCTGTAGCAAGTGTAGTAATTTGAAAATAGTGGATTTTTAAAATTTACTTATTTTTCTTAGCATTTATTACTTCTTGGCCAGAGCTTCAATTTTCCATTGAAGATACAACCCATTCATCTTCTCAGTCCTTGCTACTTGTTCAGAGGTGGTGGACATGTGAAAATTAAAACACTCCTTTGTTATCCATGGGGAGGTGTAAAGTAGATATTTGGTCATATAATTGTGGAATTGCGGGGAGAAATATGTGACAGAGATGTAAATTTGCCAAACTTAGTAGATGGCATTTAGACATGGGATTACCCAGAGAATATGTCTTAAACAACGGGAACTGTATGTTTAGACATTGCAGTTTAGAGATAGGCTAAAAGGGAAGAACCAGCAGAGAAGAATGAGTAGGTTCACCTAACATATAAGAAGAAAATGAGATGACTTTGAATTCCTAGAAGCTAAGTGAAAAAAGTGTGTAAAGGAAGAGAGAATTATCCACTTGGTCAGATGTTGCATGACTAACATTGGTCACAGTTAAAGGATGATTTTGTTGTGGGAACAAATCTCTAATTGGAGTGGGCTTAAGAAAGAATAGGAAAAGAAAATTGGTGAAAGTACAGATATCTTTCTTTAGAAGTTTGCTGCAATAAAAAGAGCAATGGTATAGCAGTAAAAATTGAAGTAGTTGTTGAAGGGGGATTTCTTCTTAAGGTGGGAAAATAAATATTGCATTTTTTATATTGATGGGAGAGATCAAGCAATAAATGGTTAATGGAAGATGGAGAATGAGAGAGAGAATTTCTGGTGCATTTTGAACTAGACAAAAGAGAATGAAACCTGGTGTTGAAGCGGGGTGGTAGCAGTGGGCCCTCCATATAAATAGAAGAGAAACTAAAGTATATTGTCAGAAACGTGTGTGTATGGAGGCGTGGGCTGGAGGTTTTGCAAAATCTCCTCTGATTCAAATTGTTCTTTTAAAATTTGGACTAAAGTCAGACATGAGAAGGAAATAAAGGCAGAGGAAAAAGTTTGGAGTGGTCATTTGGGAAAATAAAATAAATAAGATAGAGAAATATAATTTTTTCAGGCAGTATGAAGGACCACTTGAGGTGATTGATAATAATATTAAAATGAGAATAGTCATCAGTGTTTTTGGTTTTGGTTGTTTGTGTGTATTTTCCTTCTTCAGATACATTCAGTTCTGGAGACACTGGCCTGAAGCAGGTTTACTGTTAGATTTAAGAAGGCTTTTGTTATAATCAAGCAAGTGTGCGAATAAGAGGAAGGGAGCAAAGGTATCGATAGTGTGAGCAGAAGATTATAATAACTGGCTAAGAAAGGAAGTGAGGGCACGAGGGGTTTAAGGGACAAAGCTGATGGAATCCGTGTACTCTATATTCTGATGGAGCCAAAGATGTGTTAGAATATGGAGTTTCAGTGAATAAAATTTAAAAAAAGAGAAGTGGTGGTTAGGTAATTAAATATATCAAAATTAAAAAAATGACAGTGTTACAGTTATTGCTAATAAAAAAGATATGACCTTGAAGGATAGGAGATTCAAAGAGGGAGGTTCAGGAAATATAATTTTAGGGTACTGGGAAAATCGTGATGATTTGAGTGACGCTGAGGAGGGGGACAATGACCCAGGAAATAAAATATTCAAAAAGGAGCAGAAGAGCCTTGGGATGTAGAGAAATGCAACCAGGAACAGTAGTAAGTGAGAGAGTCTGAAGACATGAGACTCAAAATTAAATGTATTTTTCTTTCTTAAAAGTTTTTCTTCCGCTACCGTTATCCCGCCTTTTTCCCCATTTGCTCTCCCCTGCTCCCCCACCCTTGCTCCCACAGCCAGTCCCTCCCCATTGTCCATGCCCATGAGTCCTCTATTTGTGTCCCTTTCTTTGCCCCTCCTCCTTCTTTCCCCGTTATCCCCCTCCCCCCTCCCCTCTGGTCACTGTCAGTTTGTTCTTTAATCCCAAGTCTCTGGTTCTATTTTGCTCATTTGTTTGTTTTGTCGATTAGATACTAAATGCATTTTTCTTAGCTTTTTTTTTTTACTTGTTGCCACTCAAGATTGTATCAAGTCTTTCCTGAGTCTCCAGCCCTGCAGATTTTCAGCTTATCAGCCCCCACAGTCATATGAGAACACATGAAGTAATTCCTTAAAATAAATAAAGCCACTCTCCTCTTACTAGAAAACAAACTGTGTGAGGACAGAGACTTTTGTGATTTTGTTAACTGGTCTAGCTCCTGTACCCTGGCGAGTCATGCATTCTTTGAATGAGTAAATATCACAAAAATAAAAAAATATAGAAGAGAGAAATAGCTGAAAAACAAAAATATATATGTAATATGTTATATTGGATATGATAGACATTTGTTCAGTGATGACTCAGAAAGTTGTAACCAATTCTACTTGGAAAGGGTGAATCAGAAAAGGCTGAGAAAAGGTGAGTCATGAACTAAATTATGGAGATATGGTTGTGTTTAGTCAAGAAAAATGAGGATAGAAGGAAAGGTAGCCATTCTGCCAGTAAAAATAATTTACAAAGGAAGTGATGTGTCAGATATAAAGTATTTTATACTTCTAAAAAATGATTCAGTTACTATTTTCAATAGCAATATATTTTGAAAATAACAATATATACTGACAAGAAAAAAGACAATAACAGTTATAACGTATTGAGATAATTAACTTATTGAGATAATTATTATTAATTTGGTACTCATCTAAACATGTACCTCTAAACATGTACATAAGTGGATTTTTAAAACTCAACAGTACTATGCACAGAAATATTTTCATGACTTGTTTTCTTTCTTAACATATAAATATCAACTTTATTATTATTATTATTATTATTATTATTATTTTGCCTCATTATTTTTGGTAACAGCACAGTAGTAGTGAGGAGTTTGGAGGGGATATGTGATAATTTACTCAAACATCTATTTATTTTTCTTTAGGTGATTGTATCTTTTAGGTTTCTCCAGAGACACGGAACCAATAGGGTGTATGTATGTCTACATATTTATATATCCAAATCTATTTATCTCTATATCTACTATCTATCTAGGTATCTATTTTTCTATCTAGGTATCTCTCTATCTATCTAGGTATCTATCTATCATCTATCATCTATCTATTTATTTATGAGAGAGAGAGGGCTTTATTTATTTTAAGGAATTACTTCATGTGTTCTCATATGACTGTGGGGGCAGATAAGTTGAAAATCTGCAGGGCTGGAGACTCAAGAAAGACTTGATACAATCTTGAGTGGAAAGCACTGTAAAGCAGAAATCCTTCTTCCTCAAGTGACCTCAATATGTTCTCTTAAGGCTATCAACTGATGAGATAAAACCCATTCATATCATGGCAAGTAATTTGCTTACTCAAGGTCTACTGATATAAATTTTATCACACATAAAAAATCCTTCACAGCAAGATCAAGACAGGTGTTTGACCAAGAACTTGGTGCCATAGCTTAGCCAAGTTGAAACATGAAATTAACCATCACAGAGGTCTACAATTTACTTGCCGTTACAACCATTGCAAAGAACCATGGTTTTGAGTATGGTATAACTCTCTGTGGTATATTTTTGGAATACAATATAACTGTTTATTTATATTAATATAAAATATACAGCTGATATATTGTAGAATTGTACACCTGAAACCAATATAATTTTGTTAACCAATGGATTCGATTAAATGGATTGGAGTCATGGGGAAATCTCCAGGAAGGGGCTTTGAACTGAGTTTTGGGGCGCAGAGTATAATAGAGTGTATATTTTAGGAAGTGAATGTATAGAGCTGACTTCTGTCCTAATTCTCTTGCAGAATCCTGGCACAGGGTAGCTAGCAGAAGCGTCCTTGCCAACATGGTGTAGCCATAGAAGAGAAGTGCTTTCACTGGTGCCAGCAGCACCGAGAAACACCATAGAAAACATGTAGTGTTTTCTATGGGATGGACTGGAAAGGCAGCAGCTGGCCCAGTGGCCTTGGAACAGGTATATCAATTTGTCAACTCAGAGGCAAGCACCCAGAATTCTTTCAGATGTGATGAGAAGCCACAAAAACAGTAACCCATTTGGCCTATGGCAGCAGTATTGAGGTGGGAGTTTACCCTTTGTGGATGAGGGCAGGGCAAAGGAAGAAACTGCCAGGAATCATGCAGCGTTAGCATACATCAGCCCTCAGCAGATGCTAATGGGTTATCACATACAGACCCCTCATCTCATTCACCCCAGGGAGAAGAAGAGCAGAGGGTAAGGTCTGAAGAGATTTTGAAAACACTGAAGTGTCCATTTATTTTGTTACTATTGCATACATCAAATGCTTAAAGTAATATCTAAGTTGGTAAAACAAAAAGATTTTTTTCATTTTTCCATATTCTAAAGGCTATAGCAGGCTCTTTTGTTCTCTGGTGTTCTGTTGAGGCTGTCTTTCCCAAATAGCTCTTGGTGGTTGAAATGGCAGGTGAGAGGTGGGAAAGGTAAAGGAAGGGGGAAGAAGCAGAACTTTGGAAATAAAAACACTGGTTTATATCAATGCTTGTGACTTGACAATACCACATTTCTCTTTTGAGTATTTTTTTAGTATAGCTGATACACAATATTATATTAGTTTCAGGTGTACAAAATAGTGATGTAACATTTATATACTTTTCCTCATGATCACCACAGTAAGTCTAGTAACCATGTGTCATGTACAAAGTTATTATGATATTATTGACTATATTCTTGTGCTGTATACTACAGTCCCATTACTTTTTTGGCAAGTATTTTAGTTAATAATGCCCAAATAATTGATATATAATACTCTCTCAGCATGTATCTTTGATATGTAGACAATTATATCTTAACTAGCTGGGGCATCCAAGGAAAGTTTATTGTAAAACATTTACATTTTTCTAAAAACTTGTTTTAAACACCAACAGTTTTATAGTTAGTCATTTCTACCTTGGACTTCCTCCAATATGTATTACAGATTTTCTTCACTAATAGGTAGTATAGAGTAGTATAGAAATAGAGTTGTAACTTTCCTTCAAGGCCCCTGATCTTAAATATCCAAAGGTTATATTATTTTATAACCCTTGTTTCTCTGACCCCCAGCAGCAGAAGCCATGACTAAAGATTAGAGAGTGGGCTCCATGATGGTTCTGGCTGGCAAACATAATTTTCCTGTAGATTTTCTTAGTATCTGTAAACGTGAGCTCTAAAGGAGCCATCTTGTAGAGGAAGAAGAGGATTAGAACAAGAATAATTACTTACCTAACAAAATGATAAATTTGGCGAGTCAGGTTCACATGAATCAGAAATGTTACCCAGTGACAAGCATTAATAATAATTTCAAATTTGCCAGCTATCAAAAGGCACAGAAACACGGAGAGAGGACAGGTACGCCGAGGGTTTCTCCCCAGATCCTTCCTTTGTTACATTAGATATGCATGCTCTGGCCTGGAATAGATGAGTCTCTAAGTGAAGAATGTGAAATATTACCTGACACTTCTTGCAACATTTAATTTATTAAGCCTGTCCATTTTATATACCAGTTTATGTGACATTTTCCGTAAGTCCATAGATTCTGAGTTTATTTCCCAAAAACAAGAGCATTATGTAGATAAGAACCCTCCTCCCAGCTAAATATAATTAGTCTACAACCAGAAAGGACATTTATTGGTGTATTTACAACAATATTAAATTATGTTGTATGAGTTTCCCCAGAAGCCCCCACCTCCCAATAAAGGTTGTAAAGGGATTACAGGAAATTTTATTTAACTTCTGCTGTCCCAATTACCAATAAAGGAAAATAGCCACTTGCACAGACTTTTATTTATACCCAGCATTTAATACCAAGTGTACATTCTTATCTATGTAGAAAGGACCTTTACACTGGAAAGCATCTTTAAGACAACTCCTCCAATACACACCCATGGACACACAGACACAATTCCTCCTACACCTCAAATTTGTTCTTTGTTATTTTGTCAATATTTCCCATTTCAGTTAATGCCACCATTTGTCTCCTTAGTCGTTAATATTAAAAATACCAGAATTATAATTGAGTCTCTTTGATCAACCTTTACATTTAATTGATAAGCAAGTCTGCTTCATTCCTTTCCACAATATCTTCTCTTAACCTTCATTACTAAGAACAAGACACTAATTTGCCTTTGCCTGAACTATAGAAATGACTTCCTAACTGATCCATTTCTGTTCTTTCCCCTTTAAAGCCCTTTTCCATAGAGGGTCAAAAATAATCTCTGATGCATGTTGTCATACATCAAGTTGCATCCGCCAAAATTGATATGTCAAAGTTCTAACCTTTAGTACCTCAGAATGTAACCTTATTTGGAAATAAGGTCATTGCAGATATTATAAATTAAGGTGGCGTAACACTGGGGTAAGGTAAGTTTCTTATCCAATATGTCTGGTGTCCTTATAAGCAGATGACCCTGTGAAGACAAGATGCACAGGGAAAATGTCATGGGAATGTCTGGGGACATCTAGAAATGCTTGGAAGAAGCAAGGCAAAACCTCTAAAGGCTTTGGAGAGAGTACAGCATGGCCAACATCTCGATTCAGACTTCTAGCCGCTACAACTGTGAGAATAATTTTCTGTTGTTTTAAGCCACTCAGTTTGCAGCAATTTGTTACAGTAGCCTGAGGAAACTAATACACATATATATACAGCAGATTCTCTGCTCAAAATTCTCCACTGACTTCTTATTGCAGCCTTATCATGGTCTCACGGCCTCCATGGTCTCATCTCTGTCTGCTTGTCCAAAGCGAATCTCAGATGACCACCGTTCTTCATCAAGACACTCCAGCCCCAGCAGTCTCTTCACTTTTCCTCATCCACAGACCAAACCTTTCATTTCCTCTGGGCCTTTGGCCCTGCCTGTCTTTGGACTGGGAGGCTCCTCAGGCATTTTTCATGGCAAGCAGTTTGCTTCTCATTATTCAAATCTCAGCTCAAATAACATGTCTCTAGAGAGGCCAACCCTGACCATCCTCTGATCAGTGCCTTCTGAGTCATGCTTTATTGGATTACTTTATTTCTTCTATAGCTCATTTTACTGTTCAATATTATCTCGTTCATCAGTTTTCTGTCTTTCCAGTGTAGGATGAACAGAGGCATTATGCCTCTTCTTCAATATTGTATTCCTATAATATGGTTTGTACTCCAGTAAATGCTTATTAGATGAGTGAATAAAATTCTTCTGTAATAATACTAAAGTAAAACGTTCATATAATGCTACATATTGTCAACTTTCTCCATCTCCTTTTGCTGTCTTTTGAGACAAGACTAATCACCTTATCTTTCCCCTCTCCTTCCTTCAATAACTGACTAGATTTACTCATGTATTTTCATGTTTCTATAGTCTTCCCAGCTACCAGCTCATCATTTAAATTGTATGAATGAGCCCTCCTATTGTTGTCTCTTTAATTGTAATCATTTTTATGAGAGCCTTGAGCATTTTTTTTCTACTGTTTGAAGACTACCTCCATTTAAGAAGAGCTAGAAATTCAATCCTGAGTATTATTGTTAATAGCAGCCTCTCTTCTTCATCCTATGTTCCTGTTTCTGTTCTGTTTGTAACACCAGTAACAAGAGCTGATAAAATTGTTTGGGAGAACAGATAAATTTTAGTATCACTTACTACAGAGTAAACCCCATGAACTGTACTCATGAAATTTGAGACATCTGTTTTATTATCTAAGAGGCTTTTCCCCCCTGTTTTTTGATATTATTGAATGTTAAATTCTAGAAAGGTCAAATTTTAGATAATTGATGGACTGTATATTACTAAGTGGTTTATCTATTGATCTATCTACCTAAATTTTTTAGTGTGTTTAGTGTGTTTTAGTGTCCAAAATACGAAGATACATATATATGTTTTTATGCTAGTGGTATAGGGTAACCAACTGTCTTGGTTTATGATAGACATTTCATTGGTATAACCAAGGTGTTCTTAGGCAAATTGGGATGGTTGGTCATACTGGTGGGTTCAATGTGATATGCAGAAGTGGGCAAAAGTAGGTTTACATGTGTGAGTATATGAAACAGTTTTTCTTGTATTATTTATTAATTATTATATTATTTTCCATATGAACAACTGTAAACCTACTGTTGCCCATCCTTGTATGTGTCCCTGAGAAAGAGGTATTTTATAAATTGCACATTTAATATGCACTTATAATAATTATATGAGAGATTTTATTATTATCCCTATAATCAAAATGATGGTTTAGAAGCAGTAACTCCCATGTCCTAGGCTGTACAACTAAATTCTGCTGAAGCTTAAGTTCAAACTTAACTCTCTCTATCCTTAGAACCTGAGATCTTTAGATTGTACAGGAATAGGTGGATTCTAACCAGACAGTATCATCACTAATTGCATGACCTAATGAAGAAAACCCCAAATGAGAGTAAGTTTTCCTGTGGCCCAAATATTCTTATGATTTATATTGATATTACTGATTATTTATAACTGCCTTCTTTATACAAAGCTAAGAAATATAACATAAAATCAGTCTGAATCAAAGTGTTTTGTCACAATTGTTTTTTCTATGAAATCTATATACATCTTTTATTTTAGCTGCCACAATAATGTGAAATTTTGTTAAAAAGTCATAATTATTAGCATAATCCAGCAGTTCATATCTAGATTTCATCATATAAACTGCCCACTTGTGGTAAAAATAAAATTACCTTTATATTTGTGATCATGAGTTGATTAAATTATATTTCAACCAACTGAACAATTAGGCTACCACTAGATTACCTGTACATATTACATCTAGATCACACATGGAAGCTTAAAACTGAAAAATGGAGAGCAGTAGCAGTCAAAGTGTCCATTTTGTATTTTACCTTGTCTCAAATTTCTTGAGCACATAGTATGTTTAGAGAATTGCCCCATATCATTAATATTTTAAACATATTATAGTTTTCTATATTTGGAACAGTATAATATGGAAATAAATTAATAACCATAGTCAACACGTAAAGATGTGGATTATACATTTTACACTATTTAAAATTCAAAGCACTCATGCATGTTTTAGTCTATATTTGAGGGAAATGTCACCAGTGGATGTTCGTCTCCCTGCAGCACTGCATTGTTACCAAGAACACGGCCCCTGTGTCCATATGACATGTGTTTCAGTCCCAGCTTTGTCAATTATGAATTATGTATCATGGATAATTTATTTCTCAGTGTTTTGGATCCCTGGTCTCTTTGATTCCTCCCCCTTTAAGCGCTTGATTAAATGAGCTAATGTCTGTCACTGCTTAGAACTGTGGCTGACACACTGAGCTTCCTTATATCTCATTTTAAATATGATCTTTGATTTTTACAATTAATTTATAGACCACATTGTGATATTGCATTATTCTGAATATAAGTTTTATTTCAGTTAGGATTATTGCTAGCATGCTTTCAAATATATCAAATATCTTGGTGGAATTGGATGTTAAACAATAGATGGGTTTCTATTTCTTTACTGAAGCTGAATATTAAGAGTCATTTCTTTAAATCTAAATTGAAGCAAAAGTTGCTATTTCTTTATGTTACGTGTACAGCTGACATATTCCAAACGTGTGTGGAAAGAACTGTTACTGAGCATGTCCCAGAGGCACACCAGTCAGCAAAAAGGTGCTTAGTCCTGTTAGCCTGCGGAACGTGTGTCTCAAACCGATTGCCAGGAAAGATGAACTGCTGCAGGTAGAACAGCTGCTGGTTCAAACAGTCTTGGTCTTTTCATATCTGGTGTTCATTCCGTTTCCGGGTGGAATTGGCCCACATGTTAAGGAGAGCCACGGGGAGTCCAGCTGCTGGCTCTAAAAGGCTGGTTTCCTTTAGGTTTTGTTCATTGCGTTTTGACATAGAATTGGCCAAGTTGTTTTTGGAAACCCCCCAAGGGCTTTACAAAATAGTTTCATAACCTTTTCAAGGAGACAAATAAACCTCCCATTTTTACTCCATTTGGCAAGTATAATCGGCCATTCAGAAAACTCCACTGTAAAACTTTTAGCCCTAAAATGTATTGAAGAGAGTGGTATATAAGTTCAATAAGTTAACTGGGGAATAGATAAATATCCAGACTTTAGTACTCAAGTTTTTCATATTTTTAAACGAGGTATTTGGCCATTACAGAGAGATTCCTGCATTTGTTTGTGTGTAGGAAGGCTTTTGTGGTCACAAAACACTGAAAGGAATTTGTTCTGCTGAAGTGTGCTTTAGAGAAAGTTAATTACCCTTCAATGAGGAAATTTCCCTCTCTCATAGTACAGCAGAAAGGCTTTGGGATTGTGTACATCATAGTCTTTTAAACATTTACAATGATAAAAATGTATATTTTATATGGACATTTATTTGTGTATTATATATTTACAATACTAATGTCTAGATGCTATATATTACTGTATGCTATATATGAAGGTGAAACTCTACTTGGGGTTTTTGATTCTACATACTTTGTAATCCAACCTGAATTTTATGCTATTACATTCTCTCACCTCTAATAAATAGATGTCATATACAAAATTATTGACACATAATTGTGTTACTGAATAATGTTCCCATGGGGGCAGTGCCCAGATGCTATTACTGAAGCAACACCCCCCCATCTTCCCCGGGGTCCCTTGGTTGTGCATCCTTTGCCCACCGCCCTTGAAACTATGGCTCTCAATGGCAGAGTTTGGTGAAAAGGAAAGGAACTATTTATTCAAAAGTTATACAGGTTTGATTAATGGCTAAATATTGCCCTTAACTCTCAAAATCCCTTCAAAACACCTACCATTTAAAACATCCACCAGCACACATAGTCCTGCCTTCCCCGCTTTGCCCAGTCAGGCCAGTCAGGGGTACCGTCCTTCGGAAGAAAACAAGACCAGAAGTCCGGGGCTCGGCTAGGCAGGCCTCTTGCCGTTCCTAGCATCATCCACTGTGTCGCGGCACGATCTCCAGTTCTTAATCCAAAACCGTGTGGCACTTTCTCATGGTCCACTAGCAAGAGTCCTTTCTCCCCTTTTCTTCCCGCGTGGTCTTCACAGTGTTCCTGAGTCTGAGTCCCTTTGTCTCTCCCACAGGTTTTGTCTCCCCTCTCCCAGTTACATTCTGTATTAAAAGTTTTTCAGACCTTCCTAGTTAGCCTTGTTGATATGCAAAATAACCCTCTTTGCATGCGAGGTATGAAGGTATCCCGCTATTGACATGCAGAATGACTCTCAATGGCCCTGCTCCACTTCAGGTATGAAGCTGGCCTGTTACTGATACGCAAAGTGACTCTCAATGGCCCTGCTTCACGTCTCTCATCCCCCATGGTGGTCTGTCTCGAGGGGGAGAATATCCTGTATTTTTCTTGGACACCCCAATTTCTGGACCGCATTACAGATACCCTTTGGGAGGCCTTGGCTAGTGCCCCTCTATAGTCGGAGAGTCACTTTCTAGCCCTTTTTTAAAAAATTTTTAAAAGTTATTTTTGTTCAGTTATAGTTGTCCTGCCTTTTTCCCCCTTGTTCACCCCACTCCCATCCCCTCACTCCCACAGTCAGTCCCCCCATTGCCCATGTCCATGAGCCCTCTATTTGTGTTCCTTTGCTGCCCCTTCCCCTGTTGTCCCCTGCTTTGCCCCTTCTACCTCCTCCCTGGGAACTGTCATTTTGTTCTTTATGTCCAAGCACTTGGTTCTGTTTTGCCCATTTATTTGTTTTGTTGCTTAGGTTCTACTTGTAGGTAAGATCAAATGGCATATGTCTTCACCCCCTGGCTTATTTCACTTAGTATAATGCTCTCCAGTTCCATCCATGCAGCCACAAAGGGTAAGAGCTCCTTTCTTTCTGCTGCATAGTATTCCATTGTGTAAATGTACCAGTGTTTTTTGATCCAGCATGATGTCACTCATTCACTGATGGGCACTTAGGCTGTTTCTTGTTCATTCTGGAAAATTACTGTACTATAAAAATCTATGCATGCTGCTTCTTATGCTAAAATCTGTAGCTGACTCTAACATGATTTGTATTTTTTTTTTGGTATGCACAATATTTTTCTACTGTTCAAATGAAATTCTTTTAAAAATCTTTTGTGATAAGAAATAAACAATAAAATAATTAATTTAATAATGAAAGCATGGTTTTAAGTAAATATTAGTGGCATAAAACATGTAGTTTATTTGTTTTCAAGAGCCAAGTTATAATATAATCAATGATGGATGAATGACCCAGTATAAACATAGAGAATAAATGGTGATGAAATATATTTTGTCTCATAATTGTTTTGAATACCAGTGTATACCTAATATAAAGCACAGCATTGTATTAGGTATAGACTAAAGGGTTAATAATTATTAAGGCTACTAATAAGAAAAATGATTGTAAGTCTTATTATAGGAATTGATTACCATATAGATAAATATCTACCCATAGATACTAGTAGATAAAACCTATTCCAATATTCCAAGATTTCTACTAATACACTTGAAGGACTTAATATAATTTATGATAAATCTACTGGGGGGGTGTGATTTCTTTTTAAAAAAATAGCAAGAACATTCTAGAACTGGCAAAGTACCTGGTATTGATTAGACTACTACTCATGCAAATAACAATTGCAAACACTGCATACAGAATAAAACAACTCTTCAAAGGTATTGAAGGGTGGTCGAGGCAAGCAGAGGTTAAAAGGGAGTCAACTCTTGAAAAAAAGAAAGTTATGTTCACTGGGTGACATTCATAATTTTATGACATTTTCTCAAAGTCACTCTCCAGTCAGTGTCACATGAAGCAGACTGAAAAAGAAGTAGAAAGTCGCAGTTTTATTGACTTGAGGTGTCAGAGGAGAGAATTTAAGGCTATTAGAGTGGCTGGAATTGAGAGGTACCCTGGAAAGGTGGGAATCCTGAAGTCTGGGTATAAACTACCTGTAATGTTTGCCTGACTCTGAACTTCATGTGCTTGGGGTTCCGATAAAAGGCAACAGGTGAAAAGCTGAAAGAATTAGGTAAATATCTTAATTGATGCCTATTATAGTGGAAACAGTTTGCTGTTGAGTTTTTCCGAGTAGATGAATTTGATAAACATGTGAGGCTTTACACAAATCTACATTATCCTTAAAATCAAGCTTCCAGTTATGTATTTTGGTGGTCTCCCAGTAAATTCAATTGCCAACCGTAACAAACTTAAGTCCTCCTATTAGACATTATAAATTCTTTGATTTTTAATCTGAGAAGGGTGAGCAACCATTGATGGGTTTGAACAGAGGGATGCAATTGGCTAAGTTGAATTTTGAAAAGATTCACTACAGCGGTTGAGTTAACTGTGGACCATTGGAGGGACGTTAAAAGTAGAAGCAAGAAATCTGTTGCAATTATACAAGACAGACTGAATTTTCTTAAATGATGGCACTGTGACAGTTTAAATGTGTTGCTTCTCTGGATTAAAACACGGCCAAGTATAGGTCCCTTTTCAGTTGCTTATTCTTAGAAGGTGTAACACTGAATTTATGTATAAATAATTTTCCAAAATTTTAGGATGCATCATCTGGCATAGATTAGATTAATGAACAAGTCACCATTTTAAAGATTTCCTTGCATTATTACTAATACTGTTATAGTTTCAGGGTCTTGGGGATGATAGATTTCTTTTAATGTATAATGAAATTATTTTTCATATTCAAACACTGCATCACTTCACATTTTCTTATTATACATTTTAATTGATCCCTTGTTTTTCAAATAGAGCAGGAAGTAGGGGTGCTTCCGCAGGTGGAAGGTGAGCACCATCTTCAAGCATTCAGATGTTTTAATATACACCTTTTGTAAGCTTATCACAAAAAGAATGTTGATATGTTTTATAGCCTTTTAGATAAAGCTGTCTTTTGTATCTGTTCATGCTTTGGGAAGTACACTAATGTTTGATGGTTAATTAATTTGTATGGCTGCAAATGTTGATCTGTTGAGCAAAATTGGGTGAAAAAAGTTCTGCAAGTGTACCAGCATCTCAGCCAAGAATAGTAGAAAGTGTGCATGTGCATGTGCGCATGCACTCACATGCCCACCCACAGAGACAGTGGGCTTCTCACTGCTTGCGTTGCGTTGTAATCCAAGAGTGAAAAAGTGAGTTGGGTTCTGTCAATTTACATTGTTGCTGCAACTACTGAGGTCCGAGTTATCAGGTAGAGAGTAAATTAAAAAACAGAATGTTCTTATATTCTGTTATCAGAGTAGTTAAGCACATTCATTGTGCGAGCACACAGATCTAAGTTAAAATTACAGTTTTGTACTTAATAGATATGTGAACTTGGAAAAATAACTAAACCTCTTTCAAGTTCAATTTCCTCTCCTTAAAAATGGAGATAACACTTCATAGGAATGATAGAAAGTAAATGAGATAATGCATGTAAAGCATAGTTTCTGTCATAGAGTAGGTTGAATACCTAGTTATCATCACTATTGTTATCATCAGCATAGCTCTTTATATTAAAATTATAAGTATTATGTGTGGAATTCTCATCACATAGGGAATGCAGTATTTTAAGTCTGGATCTCTTTCTCTGAATAAAGATGACTTAGCTTGGAATAAGAATGACAACATTGGTAGAAAGTAGATAGTTTTAAGTAGTTGTATAAAAATGTACAATAATAACAAATCAAGTTTAAGTAAAACATGTCTTTTTTAAAGAGAGGTTTTGCCTTGTTTATTTAATATCAGACTATGATTTTTAGTATACAATTTGTACCCATGGCCTCAAGATACTTAGTTCAACAAGGACTATCTAAGAACGAGATACACAAAGCTTGGAAGTATCAGAGAAGGAATTTACTTTTGACTTTCAGGATGAGAAAGATTGAAGAATATGTGTGTAATACATATATATTTATACTTAAATATATATTTATATTCTATATATAATTGGTTAGTGATAGACCAAGGATCATTTTTATTATGAAAATAGGTTTATAGTTTGCACTGTATAAAGTTGCATATTTTTATTATTTTTTTTGGATTAAACAGTTGTTTCAGGAGAAAAGTCTAATAGTAAGAAAATTCACAATATTTTAACCATAAGTCAGCTGCAGATGAGTACATTTTGATGAAATGAGTATAAACTGACACATGTAGCATTGGTAGAATTTCTCAGCCAAATAAAAGACCAAATTTTTTTTGGCAACATAGTGCAATGTTGTTTTTTTCAATAGTAAATGCAACAGATCATCTACTAACTTAAAAATCTATATACCATTCAAGAAATCTGTATTATTTTAACAGATTGTTAAGTAATTTTTGAATTGAAAATATATGAATTTGTTTCTAAATCCCCCCCTTTGCAATTTTTACAAGTATTTATACATGCATTTTAAAATATTTTTACTGCATTATTTTTGTTTCTGATAGTTTACTTGAGAAAGAGCAATGTGAACTGATGCTTTAGCATGTGCTATTGAAGGAGTGTGAGCTGAACAATGAAATCTTAGTTGAAAAAGAAAATAGAATTAGCTACTGCTCACACCTCCTCAACTGCTCTTATCAACTTTAAATGCTGCTCTTCTGTCATTTCTGTTGACCTTAATGGACAGCTTTAGGGGAAATATGTAATTGAGTTTTCTTCACTATTAAGAGTTATTTCATGGTACATTTCTTTTTCTTATTTGGAGAGTAAAAATTGACAAATACAGAAATTTAGCATGCATATGCTTTAAGTCTTTACAGATAACATATTGAAAATGAACCAAAATTGTCACAAGGAATGTTTTTGTCCCTAGGACTGCTTATATATGATCTTTTTTTTGATAATTTTATGTAATACATGAGTAACAGAGCATTTAAGTAATGAATTCAATTGCAGTAGAGCCATGCTGGTTCTCAGTTTATATCCTAAAGCATGAAGACTAATTATCTTTAGTTTATCAACGTAGCTATAAGCAGCATAATTGGTCATAAAGTTATATCATCCTTTTCAAAATTCAGACATAATATTTGACTCAAGAGCCTCCTGCTCAGTAAATTCTATTAGTACATAGGATTTTTTGGAAACAAACTTTTTTTGGACATTTGATTATACAAAGTTTCTTTATTTGTATATGCTTTTTATTGAAATAGATACATTTTGCAAAAAGTAAAAAAATGCATCAATTTTTTTGATATAGAATATCTGACTTGATATTAAGATAATGCATATTCTCTATTAATTGACAAACAAATATTAATTCCAATAATTGCACAGAATAACTATTTAACATATTTTCTGTCATACTATTTCTGACAATTCCTTGTTCTCTATCCTTTTTGTCAATGACTGGCCACATTTCTTTTTAAAGATTTTGGGAAGGAATCTTTTTTCCCCCAAAGATTTCTTCCACAAATTTCTGTAACTATGTTCAGCTTTCTTACTCCCATCTCCCCATATAGTATTTCTCCAATAGAGAAAGCAGTCCTTTCTATACCTAAGATATTCCTAAATTACGTTTTGAATTTCATGCTTTTCAAACTTCTGTAGTACTGGACAGTAATCAATGATCCCAACTCTCTCTTTGAATAATTAACATCTTTACAACTTCATCCTTCTCTTCAATATTTTTAGATGTTTTATTCTCTTCTGCTTAAAATATTAAATATGCAATTCTTCATCAGGATCTACACCGAAACCTAGATAACCTATTATCTTCTTTTCTTCTTTCAACTAACTTCCCCTAGATTTAGCACTTACTCCTCAATTCACTTAGATCTGAGTTTACTTTCATAACTTCACCAAAACCATTCTCATTTATTCAAGAGTAGCCTTTTTGGGGGTTTGATTTCCAAAAGGCATATCCCAATGTCTTTTATTATATATTTCCCACTTTTTAAATGAAACTTTCTGGATGCTTGAATTTCATGAGGCAGCACTTTCCTCTTTCACCGTATAACTCTCTGGTTGCTATTTCTAATTCCTTTGCCTGCTCAGTCTCCTTATATCAATATTGGAGACCCTCCAGGATTTACCCTAGAGCCTTCTGTAGACTTCTGTAGGCAATATTATATGCATTACTGGCTTTAGGTTCAGCTGTGTAAAAGTGATTCAAACACCATTGTATTTCCTGAGACTATCAGGTAAGAAATAAATATTTAATCAAATAATGAAGTTATAGCTCTCATTTTAGGTTAGGCCACTGTGGGCTTTACAACTATTCACTTTTTGATATTAAAACTAATGTGTTAAGTTTATTAAGATACAGCTATTTTTTTCTTGGGAAAATAATTTTAAAAATCACATTGTTTAATTACCAACCCTATAAAACAATTTAAGATAACTCCCCAAAAGAAATAAAAGATTGTTTTGATTTTCTCTTAAATATGTGAGTAAGACATAATACACAAAATAATTAAAGAGTCTTTTAGTTGAGATGTTTTCCTTCAAGAAAATTTTTATTGTTCACACACAGGATATATAATGCCTATCCATGGTTCAACCCTACATGAAGCTCCACATTCAGTTGCAACTGCCTCTTCCAGTATAACCAAAATTGTCCAGAATACCACTTCTACTCCTCTTAAAAACTAGGAGGCAAAAGTCTATTCAGAAAACAGCAGCTTAAAAAGTAAAAGGCAGCAATGTATAAGCTCAACGATAAGTCAGTCTTTGATGCATACCTAAAGACTGATAATGAATCTTATTGGGCCTTTGTGTTCTCAGATGTGGAGAAAATAATATGTTTCATATGTAAATTATTTTTTATGACAAAAAGATTTTTTGAACCAAATAAACCTGGGTTGAATTTCATCTTTTGTTCCTAGTAACAAGAATTTTTTGTGAGTTTCTTTACCTCCCATTTTTGACTTGAAATCAGTTTGCTCTTTGGTAATGTGGAAACCATGAGATGTTCTTCAAATTATATTAGTAATAAATGATTTGCATTAAAGTGCTAACATTCTGTTTGTCTCATATTAGGACGTCATTAATTTTTCTTGTTATTTCTTGGCTTTCCTATCTCAGTGTTTGCTTTTCTAATGTGTTACCCAATGCTGCCAATATATGCCATATCTATCTATCTATCTATCTATCTATCTATCTATCTATCCATCCAGCTCTCTATCATATACCCATTTTTCCGTCTGTCTAATCTATTTATCATCTATGTATCCTTTAGAGGCTTGTTATATTTTATTGTCTACTAAAATCTTAAATGACAACATAGTAAGTTTTTTGTGACCTCACCCAGAGGTCACCAGAGAGGGGTGGAAGATAAATCTAGATGAGGGTCTTTCCTAAACGACTGGTAGATGAGAACAGACTATGTTTTCAGAATAAAGTGAGTTTGAATCCTACCTTGAACACTGTAACTTAAGGCAGGCTATATTTCCTCATGTAACAAATTATTTGTGTGTTGCTTATATTGTTCACAATATCTGGCATGTAAATAATAAAGCATTCAGTAAATGATACTTCCTATTTTCAATGTCACCCTTGAAATTACTATATTCATAATATATCTGACAATTTCTTATTCTAATCTTAATACAAATATGAGCATTGGGTGTGCCTAGATATTAATTTTAATGCCAGACTTGTAATTAGTGTTTTTGAAAGCTTTTAAGAACAAATTAGTTCCTATAATATCTGAGTAAAGTCAAATCTTATTTCCCTGGATTTACTGATTTAATAAATGAAACTCTGAAATTCCCGGAGAGATTCAGCCAAGGTCTGCTTCTTTAAGTTCATACCAATTCCCTCATTTATTTTTGATTTATCACAGCCTGGAATATTACACCTCTGTATTTACAAAATTAAATTAAATTGCTTAGCCTGCACTTACTATCCTATCCCAGGCTCCCAACCCAGTGGGCTTGTGATAGTATTACTACTTTCTCTGAACTGAGCTTTCCACTAGAAACAACAACAGCAGAAAGATTTAATTAAAATTCAAATTAAGGAAGTAAAGAGTTCAAAAATATGCATATTTTACTATTTTATATGTTTCCCATAGTTTCAGTGTTAAAAGGAAATTTTCAGGTATGTTTCATACTAAGAGCAATAAACTGATTCTTTAAATGAATGATAAATATTTTGCATTATTTTTTCTTTGAGCTCATTGATTTTGGCATAATCTTTTTAATTGGGAAAAACTTTCTCTAAAATAATCTTTATAAGGAAAGAATAGAGAATAGTTGTTTGTTAAGTCCCATTAACATTTTGTAAACTTACCTTCGTATATTTTTAATTATTTTAAGGGTTGGAATGAAAAATAGCATGGCTAGTATAACCATGTCATATGCAATTTTAAATAGTGCAGACTACAATATTTCTTTCATGTATGTGATTATTTTCTATTGTTTTAAATTTTATTGTTGTAAATGATTGTAGCTCTGCTATATTTTATATATGGATCAGGCATTAGTCCTTGGTAGTATATGGCTTAAATGCCAAGTCTCTACCCTTCTATATGAGCATATTAAAAGCTGAAGTGATTTTTTATATATATATATATAGTCAAAATTAGTGCATATTTTATTTAGGTACTCTTCTATGCCTTTTTATGTATTACCTCAATAATACCAAATAACCCTATGGCTTGGGCTATATCACTACCCTATTTTACAGTTGAGGACATTGAGGCAAAAGTATATCCACAGAGTTGTCCCGGAACCCAGGGTTAGAGGGTGCCCGGATTGTGTCCCAGACTGTGGGGCTCCAGTGCTCTTATAATCATTACGCTTGATGGCCAAGGTATACTATATGCCAAATGCAATAACATTGCATAGATGTACAGCTTGCTGTAGCATTTAGATCACTACATACATCTGATATATCTTATCCAAGCTCTATTTTACTAACAATTATGAAATATCACATATTGGTAGTGATTAAACATTGAAACTTGAAGTTTATCACAATAGGTGAGACGTGTTTGCATCCAAAAGAGAAAGAAATTTTGATAAGAATCAGATTGCAAGTTTGATATTTGCATAGAATAGGTATTACAAGACCTACAAATAAAAGTGTTAATGCTTGAATATGATGTTATTTACTTATTTATTGAATTGTCATTCTTGTGTATTCTGTTGCAGTTGTTCCAGTTTCCCCCCTTCGCCCTCCTTAATGGTTCTGTTTGATTTATCACACAGGCACAGGGGGAAGAGTTCCAACATAACTCATTAAAAGCTGGCGTAGGAAAGAACTAAATCATTTCCTACTTCACACCCTAGTCCTTTAGTAAGGAGTAGCAGGGATGTCCAACCTTTTGTCCTCTCTGTGCTACACTGTAAGAAGAGTTGCCTTGGACCACGCATTAAATACATTGTGACACATAATCACAAAAAAATAATCTCACAGTGTTCTAAGTAAGTTTACGATCTTGCATTGGGCTGCACTCATAGCCACCCTGGGCTGCATGCGTCCCGTGGGCTGCAGGTTGGACACCCCTGAAGTATTACATTTAAACAGGGCAGCAGAAACCTTCTAAGCGGGTATACACCATTCAGTTCCCAAGGCCACTCAGTTTGAGTCTGTTTCCCAAAATGAGTTTATCCGACCTTGTAGTCATTGTTTTGATTTTCCAGGTCAAAACCAGTCTCTGTGAAAGGTGAAATAAGAACTCTTAATGTTTTCTTGGAAAGCTAGTGAAGAGGCAGAATAATGGCTCCCCAAAGATGTCTGCAGTCTAATTCCTGGTGTTAATTCTTGTGAATATGTTAACATTGCATGACAAAAGGGAATTACAATTGCGGACAGAATTAATGTTGGTAATCAGTTTACATTAAAACAGGGAGGGTATCCTGGATTATCCAGGACTAATGTGGTCATATGGATACTTGAAAGTGGAAGAGGAAGCCAAGAGTGGTCAGAGAGATGGGGCAATGGAAGAAGAGGTAAGAGAAATGGCAACACGAGAAGGACTCCATACCCTGTTGCTAGTTCTCAGAGTTGGAGAGCCAGGATAGAGGCCTCTAGATGCTGAGAGCAGCTCCAGCTTACAGCTAGGAAGGAAATACAGACCTTCGACAATCTTACGAACTAACTGAATTCTGCCAATACCTAAGGGAATGTGGAAATGGCTTTTCCTTTGGGCCTTCAGAAAGGAATTTTATGTGCTGACACATCATTTTTAACCCATGAGACAGTGTTGGACTTCTGAATTTCAGAACTCTAAGATAATAAATTTGTGTTGTTTTAAGTCAGTAATAGAGTTTGTGGTAATTTACTGTTTTGTTGTTGTAATAATAGGAAATTAATACATTCAGGACCCATAAATCTGTACTCTAAAAGTATTCTGTTTTCAATCAACTCTTATCATTTGTCTCTTTGAAAATTTTAATATTCAAAAAGTGGTTCCATTTTCCCTTTGATTAGTAATCAAATGGTCAGTTTAAAAGAAATTACTTTTTAAAAGTTAATAGCCAAAAACCATACTCTATTTTAACTGTAACTTGAAAATATAACATTTGGAAAATTTTAAATATATATATTTATGTGATGCCATAACTATACATAGAAATAACAAATTGTATTTTATTTTCTCACGAAGACTTAAGGTTGTTTGAGATTTTATAGACAAACTTTTTGATACCTGGATTTAATTTTAGAAATAGAAATGATCCTGGAGTGTTACTGATTACTGATTCAATTTCATTGGTAGTTGTAGGTATATTCAGATGATCATTTTACCTTGCATGAGTTTTGGTAGTTTGTGGCTTTCAAGGAATTATTCCATTCCATAGTAAGTTATCAAATTAGTGGGCATAGAGTTGTTGATGGTATTCTTTATTTATCCCTTTACTGCACTAACATAAGTATTAATGACCTTTCTTTCATTTCGTTTGTGATATTGGTAATGTGTATCTTTTCTCTTGTTTCCCCTAAGAAGGTCCAACATGCTTCATTTCTGTTACAGTTCTTTCTGATTCCTAATACTGTCTTTGATTCCTTCTTAGTTTCCACCTTCCTGCTTTCATTTCCCATTGGTTCTTTTTTTTTTTAAGGTAGTTCCACTTATAATTTTTTCCAAAAGATTGATTGATTGATTTTTTTTGAGAGAGGAAGAGAGGGAGAAAGAGACAAACATCAATGTGTGGTTGCATTTTGCATACTCTCTGGGCGGGGCCTGGCCTGCAACCCAGGCATGTACCTTACAGTGGGAATTAAACTGCGATCCTTTGGCTTGTGGGCTGGTGCTCAATCCGCTGAGCCTCACCAGCTAGAGCTCCCATTGGTTCTTGCATGTTGTTTGTTTCTTTCATTAGAGGTCTTCACATGTGAAACATAGATATTTTAAATTTTCTGTCTATAAATCATGATTTCTTTGTTATACCTGATTCTGGTCCTGATCCTTGCCTTTTTCTCTTCTGAGCATGTTTTAGATTGCTTTTGCCAGTTCTTTCCTATATTGACTGTAAGGAAGTGTTGATTTTAAGTTTCATACGTGAAAAAAATAATATAACTTATAATAAACTATGTAAGGTTTTTGTCATTTGCTTTATAGACTCTAAGAATAAAGAAATTGAAAGCCTAGTGATAAAGGTGTTTTTTTCCCCCCTGTAGCCTGTGAGTGATGGAATGAAAACAAATTGCCTTTTATGTATGAATGTCAAGTATCAGGTTAAGTAAATGGTACATGCTATTTGGTGGATTAACTATAAATATAAAAATCATGTTTTGAAATAGCCCCCTTTTTGTTATTTACAGGTAAAGAATGACTTCCTACTTTATATAGAACATATTGAGTGATAATGATAGCTATTGGATTCAGAACTTGGGTGCCTTGTACAGCGTACTTGGGGTTTAAAGTATATAGTCTCAATAAGTAACTAACTAACTAAATAAATAAAGTATATAGTCTCAATAAATAATTATGTTTTCTAAGTAGCTAATAAATGAATACCCAAGTAAATATATTGAACCTTTTCTACGACCTCAAGATGGAAGGGAAAATTTGTAACTGCATTATAAATTGAAAAGCATATTGTAATCTTTATGAAAGTTATCTACTTTAGCAATTAACTGTCCTCTGCTAGGATAAAGGCATGAAAATAGAGTCAGAGAAGAGTGAGATCCAAGGAAGAAGATTTTATAGACCCAAAAGACCTTGCATATTTGAACTATTTTTTCCCTTTGTCAGGAGAGAATGATATGAGATTGATCTTTCAGGCTATAAAATTGACAAGCTTTTTTTTTTCTTTTTCCTTTCCTGGAGAATTAAATGCCTAAGTAAATGGGAAATTTCAGGGAATGGAATAAGACAATTTTAGTTCTGATTTTTGTATATCTTTCTATATTTAGAAGCATTTGTTTATAAATTCTGAACATTTTCCTTGTAATGTGATCTGTTAATTTGTGACATTGAGCTAACATGGATATTATAATTATTTTATTCTATAAACTCAGAATTTACAATATGTTTTGCTTTTCAAGACTTGAGGATACTAAAAGGCAATGGACCTCATACAGTGACCCTGTAACAGATTTGTATATTAGAGGCTGATATCTAGATAATTTAAAGCCATTAAAGAAAGTAAGCAGGGAAGGAAGAAAATAAGAAAGGAAAAGGAGAGAGAGAGGGAGAGGAGGGAAGAAGGAAAGGAGGGCAACTTTTTGTTCCTATTTCTCCATACCAAAACTTAAAGAATCAAGTGCTTTAAAATATCATTAATGTCAAATGCAATTCCCCAGTATTTTTTCACTCTTTAAGTCTTTCAAAAATAAGTGGAATCTTGCTATGACAGTGCCACACCATATAGTGTAGTGCGGAATTGCATTATTAGTAATATGGAATCAATGCACAAATGGGTATGTAACAGGGAAAATTTGCCATTTTTCTGTATCACCCAGGAATGTATGCTTTGGCTTTTTTCCTTCCTAATGAGCAATGATTCTAGTATTATGGTTGTCATTTTCTTTTGGCCACTATGCAAGCTCTGGGGCTTTAAAAAGAAACCCTTGCAATTGGATCACAGCGAAGTCTTATTGCATGAAACGTCATCTCTGCTTCTCGTTCACCCTCAGACTGCATGTAGGATGGAAGACCCTCAGCAAGGACCAATCAGAAGATGTGTTCAGGGAAGAGGGCTCGTCATCTCTGCTAACAGCCAATATTACTTTAAACAGTTGCAGGAGTTTTGCTGGCTTTGAGTCAACTTTCACAGGTGTCCATGTTGTTGGTCAGGCATAGTCCTGGGCGGTTCTTAGGTGCTGATTTTCTTTCTCCATCAGCAGGTGTGATTCTCTTGTCTCAGGATTCTTGGATCTTCTTCCATCATGACCTTCTCTTCTTCAGCTTTTCGGTCCGGTGAGTTTCAGCAGAGTTAGATAATATGATCTACCTCTTGCATCTTCCAAATTTTGCAATAGAAACTATTGCCGTAATTCCCCCAGAGTCTTCCTTTATGATTACTTTGAGACTTCCTTCCCTCAGCACAACCAGTTCTTAGAAATCAAAAGTTTGTTTCTATTATTTCTGTTGTGTGTTTGCAGATTTTATAACATACCTAAATTTCCCCAAAGAAATGTGGATACTTCTGGCTGACTACAATAGTGGTCTTCAGACCTGGCAATACATTAGAATCAACTGGAATTTAAAATACTAATTACCACACACCAACTCATGAATCATATTCAGTTGCTCAGGTATATAACCTAAAAATAAGTAGTGCTTAAAAACTGCCTAGGGAGTTCAACATGCAGCTGCCCTTAAAAGTAACAGCAAAATATGAATCATATACAAAAAAGAATTAAAAAGTAAACTAATAATTAATATTTCAATGTTATAACTACTTAACACTATAGAAAATTACCAATGTGAAGGCTTTTCAAATATTAAATAATTGTGTGGTTTGTTTAATCTTTAGAATTACATGAAATGTTAGACAAACAAGAGACTGAAGCAAAAGTGTTCACTGGAAATGAATGTAGACAAAAAATTCAGTTATGCCATTTTGTTTCAGAACATTCACTAAGACAACACATTAATAACATTGATTTGGAATGATTCTTAATTCTACAGAACAATTTAAAAAGAAATATAATCAGTGTTTTTTGGAAGGAGGCTTTAAATTTGGAAATTGCAGAAATGTTTGTAGGTATAACTGCAAGATCATTTTTTAAAACAAAACTGTAATATATTCTTTTTACTATTTAAGGGAATTGTTTTCATCTGGTCAGCATCCAAAGTTACATTTTTTTTCCAAATGTTAATAAAATGTATCTTGTGCTACCTGGGAACTTACATTATTTGGGGGAGAGAGAACTAAACTAAATAAAAATGAAAAATGCTATTTAAATGAAAGAAAGTTTTACTCTTTTTGTCTTAATATTAACAGAATTGGAATATGACAAGTCATATTTTCACCTGATTTGGAGAATGTGATTTGAATAATCTATCTTAAACATAGGCTATATGGGAACTATAAGAGCATCTCAGTGACATATGTAGAAACACTTAAAAGCAAATGACAGAGATTTCTTTTGAGACTGTTAATCCGGAAAGACAGAATCATGAAGCTAATTATCTTTTGAAGCCTTTCAAATAGCTGAATGGTGTGCTCAGAAGAGTTAACTGTTCTGGCTACAGTGTGGAGGATGCATTAAGACCCGTAGAAGGCTAGATTCCATAATAAGAAAGATATTAAAATAAATCAAGGAGAGATGTAACGTAAAATATGGGCTTATTACCTTTTCTTCAGTACTTTTAGGAAAAAAGAACTTGAATAAGTTTCTTCTGGGGGAGGGGGAGCAGAGACAGGCCTGTTGCTGAAGTAATCTCACTGAAGGGTTTGCCATGGGCAACGGCAGTGAGGTTGGGATGAACACTCAGCTTGCAAATTAACCTTTTGTACTATAGCACACAGAAACATGGATTCTAGGGTTTTTAGTGCACATTGTACACTATTGTGTCATCAAATTGTTAGCAACATGTGATGTGGAATTTCTATATATATTTGATGTAAGAGAATAGATTTTATAATTCTGAATTCTGAGTCAAGAAAAATTGAGATAGATTGTGTGTGACAAAAAGATTTAGTTTAGATAAGCTATGCCCATCTTGTGGTTGTTTGCCTCATAATTGCCTAAATGGATAGAGAATTAGGTTGTAAAATATAGTAGATAGGTGACCAAATAATTTGAATAAAATAGTGTCAATAAATGGCATACACAGAATAGTATAATTATAGTGACACACTTAATTTTACTCTTTAACGTTAGAAATAAGGTCTGGATTTGTTTCATGAGTAGAATAAGCTCTTAAACTTTTGAAGCTAACATCTTGAATCAAGTTGAATATTCTGAATTGAATAAAGGAATATCTATCATCTCAATGTAATTATGTTGGTGAGTATCATGGGATACACCACATTAGGAAGAGATGGCCAAGCAAGCAGTTTATTCTGGTTGTATGCCAACAAGGTATCAAGCATCTCCATAGACTCTCAGAGATAAGATCGCTTTCTGGTCTCTTCAGAGCCTGAGAGACTTCCAAAATACTGAGTAACATATGCCAAGTCTGTCGATAATGAAAAAGTGGTTTAACATAAGGAAATGCTGCAAAGAGAACTGGAAAATATTGACAGTAAAATTAGCATAAGAAAATACCTCAAGCATATTAAAACAGTATTTTAGATATGTATAATGTATAAATTTATGCTTCCAGCACAGTAACCAGAGGGGATCTGTTAGTAAAATTCTATTCCATTATGGAGTCAAATGTTCTTTTATTTCCATAGGGAAAAATTCAGTCATTCTCAGATGCCCCTTTTCCTCATTTTCTGTCAGTAGAAATTCCACATTTGTACCCAAACACAGAAAAATCCTATTTCACTGAAAGCTTTAAGAGATTTTTATCATGCACTATTCTCCAAAGCCTGTTACAAAATCCAAGCAAGTTTACATTAGTATTACAATGAAAGTCTTTGGTCTCATCATCTACAACTCTTTTCTTCTCATTTCAATATTTAATTTAGTGGAAGAGACTCTTCCTTTTACACCAATTATTCTATGTAATGTGTATAAAGGAGTTTTGTGTTATATCATTTTACGGTAACGTTTGTGGTTCAAAATGCATTCTGAAGGCTATTGTCTTTATTTTCTTAAAATTTCTAAAATAGCCCTGGCTGGATTGGCTCAGTGGATTGAGTGTTGGCCTGCAAATGAATGGGTCGCTGGTTTGATTCCCAATCAAGGAACATACCTGGGTTGCAGGCCAGGACCCCAGTAGGGGGCATGTGGGAGATAACTATGCATTTATGTTTCTCTCCCTGTCTTTTTCCCTCCCTTCCCCTATCTCTAAAAATAAATAAGATTTTTTTTAAGTTAAAATTTCTATAATAATTTCAAGGACATAGGGATGTTATCATTCTCTGAAGATTTTCTACATAATGCTAAATAAAAGAAGACCATTACTCTTTGTTTCCTTGAAATGCGTGTTTCTAATAGTATGTTAGATGCTACAAAAACATTTATATTATGTAATCATTGTAAGATCTCCAAGCAGAAATTATTATTAAAACTTCACATGTCTTAAATAAACTTTAGAATAAGTAAAAGTTTATATTGAGTCCTCGATATATTCAACTACTTATTTCAGTATTTTCAGCTTTGTGGTGCCTTTGTTCTTTTGTCTTCTCACTTAACCAAACTCTAGTCTTGAAAAAAATGCAACTATGGACCTCTTCTAAGTCTACAGCCAGCAGATAAGAGGTCCTGAAGGAAGTCAACCAACTGTACAGATTAGTATCCTATACATATGTTCATGGTCTCCTGCCTTATCTGTACTACATATTGGTGCTTTATATTTCCTTTGCTACTATTTCATAATTTTCCTTAGGAGCTATTTCAAACCTTTATCCTTCTTCACTCACAGAATTCACCCACTCTTTCTGTCTTTTCAGCAGATGTACTTATCTCTTAGTTCTTAGAGCAGTATAATTTGTACCAGTCTTCTAACCACAAAACCTCAAAATTTACATATATTGGTATATACAACTTTCCATTTATTTCCTATCATATAATATATTGTCCATCCTCAGTATAGCTTATCACCCTGACTTCACTCTAAAGCTCATTCTTTTTCATGCGTTAAGAGACTTGGTTTTCTGAATTACCTTTTATTATTTTATGTTTTAAACTTATCCCTCAATTCAAGCGCATTCCCATCAGCATAAGAGAGAGATGAATAAATTTAAAATATACATAAAAACCATAGCAAATAGTTACCCAATTATTTTCATTTCTCAGCTACTATCTTCTCTCTTTCTTCCTCTTAAAGAAACTTATGTCACATCTTCTTTACCCATTTAACTGTTCACAAACACTTAGGTTGTTTCTATATATGGTCAAGCTTCTTTCTTAGGTCCTCATCTTAATCAATATACTGTCGCTGGATGATGTTTTCTATTTCTGTTATGTCATCTACTATATGTTTATTATGAAATTTCTTCTATAAAAGGACCTCTTACTCTCTGTGATCCTCTTCAGGACTTCTTCACTTCAGTATATTACAAGCGTTTAAAAATAATATTCCTAAAATTAAACTCATTCATTATCTTCCCCTCATATGTTCAATTTTAATATTTCCCCCAACTACCTAAACTTTTTACTACTCCTTTTACTTCTTTCCTTACATCAAATATTGGTCACTACAGATTCTACTGCCTAAATACCACTGGGACCTCTACCTAGTTCTACTACTACTATGGTGGAACTACCTTCCATCTCATCAACTAGAATCACATTTTATTTTCCCCCCATCCATTTTATTCAATTTGACTTTGGGGGGATGTTTATTATTTTTTTCTAGTTTTATTGAGATACAATTGACGTATACCATTTTTTAAATATAAGGTGCATAATTTAATGTTTTGGTACATTCTGTTGCCCTCAGGGAAAAATTTAAAATTACCTAATAAGCCTTTTTAAAACTTTTACTGAAGGTTGTGTGGCTTCATTTCTATTACTCTAGCCCTCATTTTACTTGCTTTAGCTATACTAAACTAATATCTCTGAATATGCTTTATTCTCTCTAACTTATTGCTTTAGTTGAGACTCTGTTCTTTGCCTATCATATTCTGTGTGGAAACTCCACTTTCTGCATGCGTACATACACATAAACACACACACTCCATCTGCTTGTCTACCTAGTTCTCCCTTACTATTTAGGTCCACTTTAGCTATCATTTCCAATAGATATTTTCAAATACCAATGTCCAAACTACCACCTGACCTTCCCTTCTGTGTATTTTCTAAGTAGCCTTCCTGCACGCCCTCTGACCATAGTTCTTACAACCTCATTATCATTGCTTATGTGTTGTCTATATTAACTATACTACTGTAGTGTGGATGCATCAAGGGTTATGTTTACTACAGTTGTTCATTTATCCCTATTTCCTGCCCAAACAGCATTTGGCACATAAGATGTTCTCGCTCGTCTTGGGTGCATAGTTCTAATTACACTATAGTCAGTACCACTAATGTCATCAGTTTCTGGTTCTCTGTCTCTGATTACAATAATTTTAGGGGTACTATATTAACAAGTGAGGAACAATTGCTTCATTAAAAAGCTTGATATTTTGTGACAGAAGATGGATGTGTGAAAATACTATTGAACAATATATAAAACAGTATAATCATGATTTGGGGGTATAAATAATGAAGTTTTAGGAGAAATTTAAGAAAATGAGAGCAGAAACTGTCTTCTTTAATTCTTTCATACTTCCTTCTAGTATATTGTACATTTTCTGGTCCATTCCCTGCTACACTTCACTTGAATTTAATGCTGGAAGAATTGAATGGTGTCATGGAGGATTTGACTTCTGAACTCTGCCTTAGCAAAGGGTTGTTTAGTGATCTCTGACATATATATGGTCTCTCAAAACTACTTGAAGTCTGTGTCAAACTTTGAAAGTTTCCCTTTCCATGGCTCTTCTTCACACATAACAACTTTATGCCTTTTGGTTCAACAATGCTACTAGGTATTTCTTTTGATAATATGTTTTTATTACCAACTGATTCTTAAATATTCTTTTTCTCTGGAAGTTTATAGTTGACTCTTCTCTATTTTCATTGTAACTACCTTTTCCTCTTAAATTAGCAGCAATATGGTGATGAATACATAATCAACCATATAGATTCTACGAATTATGCCATACCTCTTGGTCCCATATACCTAACCTCCAACTAGACCTCTTGCCTGTATAAAAGCATTTAGAATTAAAAATATGAGAAAATCACCTCCATTTTTATCTCCCCAAATTATCCTAATATTTTGCACTTTTTATAAGCCATACTTATTTGGCTTCATATTAATTTTATTGATAGTAGGTAAATGCCAGATAAGGCATACATTGATAGAATATTTTCTTTGGGTAATGAGTTCTATATCCAAATAAAGAGGAAATGTTTATGTGGATAGATTTGTTGGTCTACTATTGCAATATGCATGTGTATATACACATACACATGTATGTATATGTGCTGTGCTTTAATTTACTTACTTTTTTTTAGTGTTTTTACCAACCAATGGTGGTTTTTCCAAGCCACTAAACCATGAGACAGGCTCTTAATTCTTAAGTGAATGTAATCAAAATACCATCAGGATTTTGAATGGACCAATGATCACATGAGAGAAAATTAAAAAGTGAAGCATATATATAAAATTAAAAATATGCTGTAAGGTTATTTCTCCTTCACTTATCTAATCTCCCTTCATCTTTTATGCCTTTAGCTAGATAATTTTAGTGAAGGTTATTTGCAGAATAGTTGTCACTAAACTTAAGGAACACTTGCCATTTAGGCTTGAGGGGTAAAGAACTGCATTTAAATGCAAGCAACAACAAGAGAATGGATAGAATTAATATGTGTGTGTGTGTGTGTGTGCGCGCGCGTAATTAAAACAAAGGCTTCTTAAGGTATTGTGGCAAATTACTATTCCAAGGGGTCAAATTATGAGCATTATGTATGCAAAGAATAATTAAGTATACAAATATAATATATACATATTTAAATTCAACATTATAACATGGCTCAAAATTTATCTTGTAAGCATTAATTATAAGGGTCATTTACTAAACAAATTAGGCAACTTTTAAATACTGAGAATGTAAAAATCTAAACTATGTTTGCTGCACTCTAAGGTTATGTATTTGAAATTGTTGTTTTAGAATTAAATGATAGTTTTTTTGTATATGTAAGTTTTATTCCTTAATAGTAAAAACAGAACAAAATAGTGTGGATATTTACTATGTAGGGTAGTTCTTGTGGGAGACAATTCTTTAAGGTTACCTCATATTTTCCCACATTTTGGGAACAAAATACTTGGGTTCACTTTGTTCTGACTGTATATATCATATATATATAGTTAATATATGATATATAATATATCAATAATATATTATATACAATAAATATATGTACATATTTGTCCTCACCATATGTTTAACATATAATATATATTTAACTGTTTAATTTTCTTTTAGAATTTAGTGGAAAGAGCATCTACAACAATCTTTCTGTTACTGGGGAAATGACACCAGAGGTTACACCTTGGTTCAGCACTTGGTACTTGAGTTGTAAAGAATTCAGTGCCAAGACTCCAATTATAAAAGAAGGTTTATTTAGAAAGTCACAGATATAGAAAAGGTTAAGCCAGCTGGGCTGTATGGGCTCAGGAAATAAGTTACAGAGGCAAACGCTTAGGAGAGAGAAAGGCAAAGGTAATGCACCTGAGGGGATGAAGCAGAAAGGAAAGTTTCATGCTCCAGAGAGAATGTGCCAGGGAAAGAAAGGGGAAAAGTTCAGGTGTGCTCCAGAAGAGGAGAGCCTCCACTGGATCCTTTGTCTCAAGGTTTTTTTCTTTCTTCCAAAGGCGAGAATGCTAGGAGAGGTCTTAGGGGAGGATCTCAATAGAATATTCATCAGGTTTATGCTGATGCACCAAAATTATATTTATTCTACTGACTTCATCAGTCCTTGGCACAAATTACACTAATTGGGCTTCTGTTATTTATCTCCCTAAGTAGGATGGTTTAAGCTATTTAGCTTCTGGCTGGGGAGGAAAAGTGTAAACCATTTACTTTCACATCCTTGATTAAGGAAGATAGGATTTTGCAATTTACTAGATGGCTGCTTGGATTATCTTTCTCAGTTTCCTTATGTCATTTGTCCTGGCTTACTAACCTGTCTCTTTACTTTCTCAGAGACCTCCATCCCTGAAATCTTTTAGGGGTGATGAGGGATGATTGCATGACTTCAGTAACTTCATCCTGCTGACAAGGTCTATGGTCCTTGCCTATATAAGTAGAGAAGTCTCTCCTTGCCTGATCTAAGGGATATAAGGGAATGGGGCCTAAGAAAGGAAGAGAGAGGCTGTTAGATGATTCTTACAAGGTAAGGGTGGACCAGTATTACTGAAGCATCATCATCTTATTATGGAATTGTTGTATCCAAGAGCTGACAAATTTGAGACATTGTTGGTTAGAATTTGAATAATTTGAGCAGAGTGGAGGACATAGGACTTTGTGCCTTTATATGATAAGGATTAAACCCAACGAGGACAGAAAAATTCTTTTTCTGAGGAGGAGGGCATATTGACAGACTAGTACCAAAGCCCAATCACCCCATTACTTATCTGTGACAAATTTTATTTTTGTTTTTTGTTTTTTTTATCTTGAAGAGGAGTTTGAGTTCCTTGATGGGATCACAAGACTAAACCTCAGGTTGTGATTTCTGTGGGGACTCACAAGAAACAGGTTTAATTTGAGATAAGTAAACACAACTGGCAATCTCTACAAGCTTACTGCACTTGGGGTGCTCAGTAGAACCTGATGTGGGCGCTTATATCTGGGTTGGAGTTGGTACACAGAGCAATTGTCCTTCCAGGCCTTTAAATGAACCATGTCCCCTGTTTTAACTTGTTAGTGTTGGAATATTTATTTAATGCATTAAGTCCAGTTTTGATTTGGCCCAATTGTTTACATAAAAATAAGAATAGAAAATTGATCATATGGACTTCTTGAATCTGTTTTGCTGGAATCTCATAAGTAATTTCCAGATCAAACATTAATTATTCCTTCTACGTGAAGAAGCCAGGCCACGTAGATGACATTAGACTTTGCCTGCAATACCTATAAGTTTGGGTGATTTTCTCAAGTTCTCGAGGTCTCCAAGATGTCTTGAAGTTGTTTTTTGCCATTTCCCAAGAAAACAACCTTCATTCCTTACCTGGAGAGACTGTAAAAAACCTTGCAAGTAATGAAGAAATAAAGCTTTCTTTGGGGGACTTTTATCAGTTTTCAAAAGCACTTATAATTTCTTAAAGCTTTTTGCTGACTGCAAACATTAAGCATGTCCCATTTATACCTGATATTCCAGTCAGAGTCTTGGTTAATAAAAATCACAATTGCAAACTTGTTTTATGCATACTATTGTAAAGAGAACACAGTGCTTTTAGGTTCATGCAAACAAATGTATTGCCATGAAATAATAATACTCAGTAACAGTTTCCAAATTCTGAAGGGATCAGGTAGGAGAAAAAAATATAAATGCTTTAATATTGCTTACAAATTGCTTTAAGTAATGAGTGGTTTAAAAGAAAACAACTTTCCTTATATCTGGAAAACAAAAACATTTAAAAATCAGATATACTTAAAATGAGTCATAATAAAAATAATAAATATCTTAAGTTCATTCAGGCCCATAATGAATTTTTGTTTATCCTAATTATTTACAAGTATTTCCATGAACCTAGATATTTCTTAGAGTTCTATATATCTTCATCCAGTTTAAATGTATAATCTGAAAATGTATTTTTAGAAATCTATAATTTACAATGTCAGAATTTTTCCATAGATCTTTAAGATTGAACCTATTTGTAAATGCCGCAGAGTAAACCAATGACTGCCTTTAAATGACAAAAACTTAAAATGACATGTTTATAGATCTGAATATCATACAATTGACAAAAAACTGCTTTTCTGTTTTTAAGATAAAATTAATATTACAAATAAAATTATATCAGAACTTTGTAGACATTTGGAGATTTTAATATAATCTCTAAAACATCTACTTTAATAGAATATATGTATACAAATAGAACATAGTTATTATGATTATTTTTTTATTTAGCAAAGCTTTCCATGTAATTCTAAGTTTACCAGATAGTCCTAATTAGTTAAAACTTCTCTTTCATAAGAAGAGAGAACAAATCATTGATTGACTATGTTTTTTAAATTAAATTTATTGGGCTGACATTGATCAATAAAATTATATAGGTCTCAAATGTACAATTCTATGATATATGCCCGCCCCCCAAGTTACATCTTCTTCCATTACCATATATTTGTCCCCCTTCACCCTTTACTACCCTAATCCCTGTTTCCTATGGCAATCATCTTATTACTGTCTGTGTCTATGAATTTTTGTTTTTGTTTTCTTGTTTGTTCATTTGTTGATTTCAGTTTTTTATCCAATATATGAGTGAAATAATATGGTTCTTGACTTTTTCTGTTTGATTTATTTTGTTTTGCATGATAGTCTCAGGATCCATCCATGTTGTTGCAAATGGCACTATTTCATCTTTTCTTATGACTGAGTAGTACTTCATTGTATGTATGTACCTAAGACATTACTCTTAGGGATCATTTCTACAGCCTGTTAGTGACTGTATTTTTAAGATGTTTGCATAGTGAATAGCTGTGGAAGATATAGTCTATGGGAAGATTTGGTTGCAGTCTTTTGGATGCGTTGGATGCATTGAAACAAAAGGCAAGCATACTCACTACCAAGAAAGATTTGGGTTCTCTAACCTTAGGATTTCTTTCCCTATAATAAAACCCACTTCATGTACATGTGTTATCTGGCCCTTTTTTGTCACCCTGTGGGAACTAGAGCTCTTGGAAACAGTGGGAATGCTGGTACTCTGTCTTCTGCTATTTCTGTGAGTGATTGACTATCTTTCACCTCTCACCCAGGAGCCTCTTGTCTTCTACTGTCATCTCTGATACTGTAACAGGCTAACTTGTTAGCTTGACCGAAGGATAAAGTCTGAGACCTTTCATAGTTCTTGAAGTTATTTCTTGTCACATCTTTTATAAATTATTCATTCTTAATAATAATTTTGTCTAAGCATATTAACATACACTTTTGATGGTAAAGAAACTTACTCAAATTAATTAACTCTTTGTGCTGGTTCATTCAGAGACAGTATTTCAACTCTTATCTGTGTGTTTAAAATATATATAATGTTTTTACAGTACCACATAATTAATAGTTGAATTAAACCCATTTTCAATGATTCTATCAGTTATCTATTATTTATTGGATTTTGTTTGTATGTTTGTATTTGATTGTTGAGTTTCAATCATCCATTAATCATCAGGAAACATAGGGTTCTTAAATTTCATCTTTAATATTCTCATTGGATTGTTCACAGTTTAATATAAAATTAATCACAAGTCTTAGTTAATGTGATCATTTAGGATTTTGTATTTGCCATGCTCTTGTATACATTATTGAAGCTATTATTTAAAAATCATCATATTGTATTTAAAATAAGAAGGTATAGGAAAGGCCTTCGTTCCCCTTGCCCCATTTTCTTAGCTGGCATCTGATTTCTGTGGCAGACAGTTCAGTGCGTGCTCAGACTCCCTTGTCCCTTCCGCCCCCCTCACCCTTGTCAGCACCCCACCTGCAGCATGGGCGGTGCGACTTTCTCACCCGGGGCCTTCTCCAAAGCAGGGAGCTCATCCAGCCCTTAGCTTTTATGCAAGCAAGGCTTAACTGAGAGGGAGTTAACACTCCTGGAAAAGATCTCAATAAAGGATAAATGACAGTCTGTATATAAATACCCTTGCCTTTCTTTTCCAAGGTGCACAGCTCTGGGAAGAGTGGGCTTTTAGAAGGCACCACTTAGAAAAGCCTCCCTTTCTCACAGCACTGGCCTCAGCAAACTTTCTTCATATGGGCATTTCCTCCCTCTTTGACTCACTCTTGAAGCTGTCTCCTTTCTGCCTCAAGGGTTCACCTTTCAAATATACCAATATATCACTTACAACCCTGAAACCAAATGCTTACTCAAGTTCTGCTCTGAACGGACTTCATACTAAAATGCAATTCAATAAGAATGTTCAAGTCTCCCATGTACCAGGCATATTATATACTTTTGCTCTATTACATTCTTAGAAAAATCATATATTTTCTGTTTTCCCAATTTTACAAAAGAGGAAAATAAGTGATAAAAGAAGATGCTGTTGGGTACAAATGTCTTAATCCAATGCCCATGATCTTTTCTACTTAATCTGTCTACAATACTCAGTCAGAACTAGTGGCATTTTAGGTTTAAAAAAAAAACCCAATTAACTATTACTGAGTCATATGCTTGGACAGATAGCATCAAACGTAACTCTCTGTTCTTACACCTAATTCTGACTTTCAGCCTGGTGCTATTCTGTGGTCTGGGTTTCTCAACAGCGGTACCATTGACATTTGGGTTGGATAATTCTTTGGGGGTAGGAGCCTGTACTGTGAACTGTAGGATATTTAGCTGCTTCTGTAGCTTTTACCCACTATGTGATCCTAGTACCTTCCCTTCTCCCAAGTTGTGACAACCAGAACTATCTCCAGCTATTTCAAATTCCCTTGAAGGGAGACAAAAATCCTCTCTCTCTCTCTCTCTCTCTCTCTCTCTCTCTCTCTCTCTCTCTCTCACACACACACACACACACACACACACACCCACATACCCAACTGTTTTAAAACCACTGTAGTTGACTAAGTTTCTAAAGCTTAAAGACTGTGAAGACTGCCCCACTCTTTTGTTCTCTAGCATCTTTCATAGTGGTTAATACATGATCAGGGTTCATTAAATACACTATACTGCAAACAACCAAAGAAAAACAAAACAACACAAACCTTGGAATTAAAAGTAAAATCAGTAAAAGAGTTTATATCTCATCCACTTAGAGACTGCGTCATCTGTTTAAACTTTTAAAAAGGTATTATTTACTTTTAGATAGAAGGGAAGGGAGGGAGAAAGATGGGGAGAGAAACATTAATATATGAGAGAAACATCGATTAGTTGTTTCTCACATGCCCTCAACTGGGGACCTAACCAGCAACCCAGGCGTGTGCTCTGACCAGGAATTGAACTGTCAACCTTTTGGTTTGCAGGACTGCACTCAACCCATTGAGCCACACCAGCCAGAGATAACAGATATCTATTTAAAAAGTCATCTACAAACTATGTTTTTTAAATGTATCTGTTAAATTTGGGTTATTGATGTTGTATAAATCTATTTATTTTTTTCTTCAATTTTAAAACAGTGACATTTATAAGGAAAACTACTCAAGAAAAGAAGCCTGGCAATATTATTCCTATTATTTTTACATTTTCACTTTCTGTGTCTGCTAAAAACTTTGAATTGAGTATTAAATACTCAATATAATAAATTACTTTCAATGACTGTAAATTTATATGAGCTCAGATAGAATCTTCAAAAACTTATAGTTGTTTATAGTTTATGCTATTTCAACACTTTTTGTGAATATATCTTCCAGCAAATTTACTCCTTCCATGAAATAGTCACACTTACTGAGTGGTGTAAGTTTTTCAAACATACAGCAATTTTCATGGCATTATGTGAAAATAAAATGGCAAATTCATAGAAAATTAGGTGTAGTTAAAATTGAATTCCTATGATTAATGAGGTCTGCAAAATAACTAGGAGTAAGAGTTGTAAGATCACTGCCTCAGGATAAAATTTCATCACTTTTTAACATGTAAAATATAATAATCTCATCAAATTTATCAGCAAAATGTGCTTCATTGTTTTTGTGGTATTGAGGAAACAGGCTCAGCATTCTTCTTTGCATTATAATTTAGATGTACTTGTTCCATATTGTCAAAATCCAGAATTTTGTGTCTTCCTAAGTCTGTGGTTTAGATGCCCTGCCATAGTATATTGGAATAAATTGCATTTATTAGAAATGTTTATTACAATCAATCCCAGAGTTAATTTTTAAAAGTTACTTTTTTTATGCCCCTGGTACCTGCTTCAACAGCAACAAAGCAAGACAAAAATGAGGATATCAGGGTGAATATGTACTGATAGGGGATCCTAAATATGTTTTAATAAGATATAAACACATTTAAACTGCCTAAAATATTTGTATGCCTAAATACAGCTTTCACGTTTTTCATTTGGGCAACATTCATTTCAACATTTATGGAGGTAGGAGAACATAGCTGGAGGCATCTGAAACTTGGCTACCTGGCTTCAATTTCCACTGCCTCGTATCCAGACAAATGTGTGCTCCGTGAGAAAACATTTGTACCTGTTTCGTTTACTGTTGTATTCTAGTGAAATAAAACAATTAGATGAACTTAAAAGTTTAATGATATATTAGAGGAACTTAACATATCTCTTACCATATGACAGAAACTTTAAAAAAGATTTTATGAATAAGTGCAATAATAAATGCAGTCCTTAGTTGCCCATTAGTTTACTCTTATGGCTGTATCAAATCATCACAATATCAATGGCTTAAAATAACAAATTTATTATCATACAGTCCTGGAGGTCAGATTTCTGACATGGGTGTCACTGGGTTAAAAATCAATGCTCCAGCAGCGCTGTAGTCCTTCTGGATGCGACAAGGGGTCACTTGTTTGTGTCTTCTCCAGTTGCTAGAGGCTGCCTGTGTCTCTTGGTTCATAGCTTGGTTTTATCGTGCAAGTCAACAACGGTTGGTTTAGCCATCCTGATTTTTACTTCATTTGTCTCCTGCTTCTTTTAAGAATCCTTGTGATTATATTGGGTCCACCTTGATAACTGGGATAATCTTCATTTCTTGAAGTCAACAGATTAGCATCATCAATTCTTAATTCGATCCTCTCTTGCCATCTATGTAACACATATTAACAAATTTCAAGGATTATAACATGGGATTTTTAGGGTAGTAATTATTCTGTCTACATTTTGCCACTCAACAGTTATGCAATATTAGGTGAATTATTTATTTAACCACTTTATAGTAGTTTTCATATCTATAAAATATAGCTCATAGGAATATCAATTTTATCAACTTTTTATATTGAGTTATTACAGATAAATTTCTGGCACACTGTCTAGTACACTGTAGTACACAGTAAATGTAGTTACTGTAAGTGTGTTGTTTTGAAACAAAAAATTATATATTCAGTAATTTAGTTTCACTCTTGCTTAAAGGAGAATGGATTGATGACTTCTGTTTGTAATTCTTTGAATACTTAATCACATTCAACTTTGAAAATGGAAAGTTAAATGAAATTTTAATGTTCTGTCCTCAAAAGAAATATCTTCCTGGCTTTACATGCTGAAGAAAATCACCTAAAGATATGAGAAAAGATGAACCTGTTTATAGAGTAGATGAAGTAGTGAAACTCTTAAGTAGTGTATATAAACATAACAAAAATAGATAATCTTCAAAAATAGAAAGTTTTGGGACACTCTCATGCATGTTCCTCAAATAGCAGGTGTAAAGGTCATACAGGAGGGGGAAGGGTCTATCACTTCGATTAATGCCATAGCATAATGTGAGGAATTAATTATTTATGAAGAGTGAATGTTTAGATAATTGAATTATTCTTTGGGCCTTTCTGATAAGCTAACTATCCCTGCATCTTTGTTGAGGAAACATGAGATATACTAATAACAGCTGTTCATAAATACAAATGAAGATTACATGGTGATTGTGTATCAAAGGGGAAAAGCAGGAAACAACCATTTCTTCTAGATAGAAATAATTTCATGTTATTTAATTAATTAAGTAAGAATTAAATACTTCTTGTTTTCTAGTGCAATTTTAATTTGAAGTATGGGTTTACATGTTCTCTAGTAATCCTGTAAAATATAAGATTCAGTATTCTAAATGCTTTATTGCCCCTGAAAGAAAAACAAATCAAACCATAACTCTATTCATGTCACAGACTGCTTTATGTTTATAAAAACATGTTTATTTTTAAAGTAAAATTTCATTTCATGAGAAGGAAAGTAATCTTAGGGAAAACTGATTTTAAAATGCAAAATATTTCTATATTGTTTATTTGATTATTTTCTGGATACATTATTCAAAATATAACAGTATTTCTTTTCTATTTAAATGAGTGAGAATTCTTTTTCCAATACATCATGTGTGAATTTTGATCATGCATTTAATTTCATCAGGTCAGATCTTTCTCATTTGTTAAATGGCATACCGTTACTTGCCTTCCTCTGTTGTCATTGTAAATATAAAATGAAATAATAGATAACAGAACTTCTGTATGAAAATAGTTTTTAAACATGAATTATGTTTTTTAGTATTTTAGTCCTTCTATTGAGTTGCATTAGCTCTGTGAGTTAACCATTCATTTAAATTTCCTGGAGAATATAATTTGGCGGTTGTGTCGGGCCACAAGCTTGAAGTTGCACATGTGGCTGGTAATGAAAGTCATCAAACATGTGAAGAACTTAATGTTTTAAATGTAGCCATTTTTATTTTCTGTTATGATGTGGCAGAATTATTCTGAATTTCTTCCAAGAAAGAAGTAATTATAAAGAGTTAAAAAAAACAGAAACAAAACCAATAACTGGAAGCAGACTTTGGTCAATACCTTAGTATATTCACTACTGTATTCACTACTATTACCACTATTTCTTTTATTACTACTATCACCACCATTACCACCACCAATAATAGCAGTAATAATAAAACCTAATTTTTGCCATGCCAGAAAGTTTTCCAAATGCTTTATAATAAATTATTAAGTACAAATGTAGTGATTTTTTTTATCTTTAGATCATCTGTATTATTATTTACCTTTTTTTTAAGTTTCTACTAGAACTAATATTCCTACTTACATTAGCTTCCTCTTGAGAATTATTATCCTGGAGAGAATGGGTATGATATGACCAGTTTAATTTTTTTAGTCCTCATGAAAATAAAAACAATTATAGGATTTTTAGAAAGTTTATCAATTAGTCTCCTGAAATAAGCTCTTTCCCCCACCATTGGTTTGCTAATAACACTTTGGGAAAGACAAGATGCATTTTTAAGCCCATTTCATAGATGTAAGAATAGAGGCTTACGGAAGTCAAGTAACATGTCCAAATTCACACAGCAAGTTAGAGGTAGACCTTCCTTATCTGTGTAAAACTTGCAGTCTAGCAACCTGTGAGTTTATGTCCCAAGGTGTGCTAATTCAAGATCAGACCATCTAACCATCTCTTAGGGATTTTTTCAGAGTGGCTTCTGGTACTGAAAAAAAGACAGGGCCAGATGTCCACTTAATCCTTTATAAACTTTAAAATGCCAAGCAAGGGAACTTGTGTTCTTTGTCCTTGGATTGTGCATTTTATTTCTCATACATCAAGCTATGCTTTTGGTTGAGAGCATTGTGACATTTATTAATTATCCAAGCTGAATTCTCATTTTCAGTAAATGACACCTTACACAGTGGGGCCATGTCAAACAGGGGCCTTGACTGGGGAACAAATGTCAGTGTGGCGAGGAGCCTGCTGAGTGTTTAATAACTACAAATGAAGTGCACTGTTAGTGTTATAAAGCATCATTCCATCACCCAGTTGGCTTCCTTTGTAAGTAAAGATAAAATGACTTGGACAATCTGTACTAAATCCATCAGTTTTAACTGTACAAGCACCAAGCAAGACAAGATTTCTTCTAATAGCATAGATGATGAAAAGGACAGAGGAACAAAAAGGTCATTATCTAATAAAAATGAAATAATTTCAATTTGGCCAATGACTATACAATATCATGACTTTGAAAAATAAACTTTGGAAAATCACTCTACTCACAAGCTATTTTGAGCCCTACTTATTCTCTGCATATGGTGGAGATGTGGAGTTGGGGAGATGTGTATATGCTATAAAGTTATTCATGTATTGTAAATAGGATGAGTACATCATATATAATAAATTAGGTGATGTGTTGTCACAGTAGTAAGAGGACTTTCTTTAAGCAAAGAACTCCCACAGTCCCTGGAAAGAATCATAGGCAAATAGGAAAAAAGATAGACTAAACATAAAAGTGCTATAAACATTTTATTAAGTAAATTACAAGCTATTTGTTTAATTCATATTATCTTTAATTTTTGAAATATAATCCTGTTGAAATAGGTAGTATTATAACATATTTAATGCTCAGTAGATTTAAGGGGCACCAGATTCAGTCAGAATAAGGAAGATAAAAATCTGTGATCCTGCCATGATACCACTGTGGCCCCATTCTGCAGTCCTCAGGGGCTCAGTATGAGGCCATGTGATCTATCAGAGGAGTTTATTATACTGACTCTGGCCAAACACACACACACACACCCACTTCCATTGGGGATATTCCATGGAAAGAATTACATGTGTACATGTGCATAGAGAATATTTAGGCTAACATTCAAGTATCGCTTGAAGAAGTCAAAGTTAACATAAAATTAATGCATGGATAGAAAGGGGAGTGGGGGGAGGGGGAGAGAGACAGAGAGATAGAGAGGGAGAGAGATTGAATATCTTGATATGAATACCTTGGCATCAGGAATGTCATTGTCTCAGCGGACCCTGATTCATTCCTGAAATCCCCATTATTTGAGCTTCTTTCTATTTTGCATTCTGTTGCCTCAGATGTTAAGCCATCATTCTTAGGACTCTCGATTCTCTTTAGGAATCTATACTGATCACAATACTCTATTATTTACGTTGGAGCATTACACTTCCATGGACTTGAGGAACCAGCAGGTTTGTGTTTGAATTCTCATCCTTCTCCTGCAGGTTGAATAACGTCCACTGTATACCTAGCTTCTCTGAATGAACTTTATTGTCCTTATTTTTTAAATGGGGGATATAACCACTTCTCATGGGATGGCTCTGAGCACAAAATAAAGCAAAACACTCTGCCCTAATGACAAGTAGCAAATGCTTACCATTGCATGAGTTTGACAGAGCACTTTTGCCTTGTACCACCAGTTATTGTCAACTCAGGCGGCAGTAAGAGAGTGGTCTGTTCTCTTGCAGCCAAAATAACTTGCAAGTTATATCGGTTCATTTTTGGAGCTCATGACAGATTTTACAATCTTTTAAAATAAACAAGTGTCAGCAACATATAAATATCCTTGCTTAATGCACAAGCAGCAGAGGCTGAAGGAAAAAAGGAATACCTGAGAACATAGAGTAACTTCATGAAATCAACACATAAACAGGTGCAGAACTAAAACTTGATCTATCTGTTTATATCATTTATTATAAAGAAACGCCCAGTTTTTATGTCCTTTCATAATTATTGACATTTATTTTTAATAATAACAGAGAATTTCATGGAGAAATATGTGTAGGAAAGAAATAAATACGTTTTTTACCTACCTTGCAGTCTAATAATGTGAATATAATTAATACAATGAATTTAAGAAAATATTTTATTTCTGAACAATAAGGAAAAGCTACTTTTCAGGAATCCAGCCTGTGAGTCAGAAGACGGTGTTCTTTTCTTAAAAAAAGTAGGATCTATAATCTTCATAAACATCTAGTATGACTACTATTTACACTTAAAGTGATGGCAGCAGGTTGGCCATTTTCTGTCCTCATGACTCAATACCACAATATACTCATTAGTCTTTCTCTGAAATTAACTCTACAAAAATTTAGCCTTCTTTAAAGTTGTAGCTGAATGAAATTAGAATCTTCTTTGTCACCATTTCTAGAAACCTACTTATTAGCATCAATGACTATGTTGTATCTCTATATTTTGACATCAGCTTATTAGGAAAAGAAGAAAAAAATGGGGTCCTAGTAAGTAATAACCAGTAACAGTTTAGCTGTCATGTCAAATGTCAAAAAAAATAAGCAACAACAAAAACACTGTTCTTAAAATGAATACTAAAAGATAGCTAAATTTCTTTCAAAATATTACAAGATCAATGCTATGTGTTTTTTTAAATTAGTGATTTCTGGATATTTTTGTTTGTAAGAATACCATTGTGCTTTGTCAGTATTATTTAGAGGCTTTTAAAACAAACATGGCATGTCTTCTTTAACTTGTCAAATACAGGAATATACATATTTAAATGACTGTTATTCATTATTATTCATATATACCTACATGCATATATTTTTAAAATAAATAATTTGAAAAGAAAGAAAATGCAACAAGACAGCTAGAGTGATGCTTTCTTTAATGTAGTTGACTTTATTCATAGAGCTGAATTTTTAATGTCAAAATGTGTCTCCCATATTGTGATGTGTTTCATATGTATCTTTGTGGTAACAACAATACAAGCAGAGCAGGGTCAAGATGAAATGGAAAAGAAGGCAAAGTTTGCGTTCCCCAAACTGTTTATCCTCCTTGAACGCATATTGGAGATTATTACCATTCTTTTAAATTATATTCAGTTTTGTATGGAGATTTAAAAAATGATTAAACATGGACAAATATGACATTTTAAAGTGTGAAGTGCTTTGATGCTTATCTTCTAATTATTCCCAATGAGGGAGTTACTGTTTTAAATCAAGACAGTATTTTCTTTATCAGTAAAGATATACTGGAGTATGTGAAATCTAAAAAAAGCTAAACTCATAGAAACAGAGATTAGGCTGATAGTGTCCAGGGCCTCAGGGGTGTGGGAAATGGGAAGATGTTGGTCAAAGACTTCATACTTCCAGTCATAAGATGAGTAAGTTCTGGGAATCTACGGTACAGTATAATGGCTATAGTTAATAATACTATATTGTATACTTGACAGTTGCTAAGAAAGTTGTTCTTAAATATTCTAACAATATACACACAAAACATAAGTATGTGAGGTGATGGATGCATTAACTAGCCTTATTGTAGTAAACATTTCACAATATATGTATATAACAAGTCATCACATTATATGTCAATTATATCTTAATAAAGCTGGAAAAACAAGATATATGGGAGTATCATTTCTTTTTGCCAGCAGTTAGTTTTGAGGATGTTATTAATCTAACCTAGCTTGAGATCTAATAAAATAATTCCCCAAATATATACCATTTTTCAATAAAAGCAATCCTTATAAAGAAATATTTATATATCTCCCCAGATAAGACTCCAATTACACATTTGTTAGTCTGCCTAATATTGTCCATAGGACACTGAGATTTTTTTTTTGCCTTGTTTTTTTTCTCTTGTTCTTTGTATGGAAAAGATTCAGTTTTTAGATCAGCAGGTTCACTGATCTTCACTTCCGCAGTATCTGTGAATTTTTTTTCCTTGCTTGTGAAATTTTTATTTCTGATTATTTTGTCTCTTTTTAAAATCTTCACATATTTTCCTCATTAAGTTTGTATTTTCTTCTATGTCCCTGAACTTACAGAGCATAGTTAAAATAAGTGTTTTAAATGACCATGTCTCTTAATTATTTCACTTTTGTCATTCTGGTTCTCCACTTATTAGTTAATAATGCTTCAGGTTATGAGCTGCCTTATCCTGTGTCTTCTTAGGTCTAGTAATATTTTTTTGGGTGCCAAACAGTATGAATTTTGCATTGTTGAGTTGTAGTCTTCTGAAGAGTATTGGACTTTTCTTCTGGTTGATACATAACATGAAGATCAATTTAATATTTTCAAAATCTCTTAGTTTGAGCCTAGAAAAGTGTATACTCTAGGGATAATTTAGCCACATTGTGAAGTTATGGCCTTTCAGATGCCACTAGTAAAGACCCCATGTATTAAATAAAGTCACTTGTTCTTTGATTAGTGGGAATTAGTCAATTTTTGCACTGTAATTTTTGGAACATTTTCAATTGATAGGTGAGACTTTCTTGTGGCTTTTCTTGCCTAAAGTTTTCATCCAGTTGTTGCTTTTCATTCATATGCCTTCTGTCATTTCTTTCTTTCTTTTTCTTTCTTCCTTTCCTTTCCTTTCCTTTCCTTTCCTTTCCTTTCCTTTCCTTTCCCTTTCCCTTTCCTTTCCTTTCCTTTCCTTTCCTTTCCTTTCCTTTCCTTTCCTTTCCTTTCCTTTCCTTCCTTCCTTCCTTCCTTCCCTCCTCCTTTCCCTTCCTTCCTTCCTTTCCTCCTTTCCTCCTTTCCTCCTTCCTTCCTTTCCTTTCCTTTCCTTTCCTTTCCTTTCCTTTCCTTTCCTTTCCTTTCCTTTCCTTCTTCCTTTCCTTTCCTTTCCTTTCCTTCTTCCTTTCCTTCTTCCTTTTTCCTCATTCCTTCCTTGGATTTGATTTAATCTTTATTGTTTATTTTTTCCATCACCATTTAGTCCCCTCATACCTCTCTCCCCTCTGCAATCACCACACTGTTATCCATGTCCATGAGTCCTTCCTTTTTGCTCATTCCCTCCACCTCCTAACTTCTCTCCTCCCACCGACTAGTTGTCATCTGCTCTCTATCTATAAGTCTATGTTTTGCTTGTTAGTTCAGTTCGTTCATTAGAGTCCACATATGAGTGAAATCGGACGATATTTGTCTTTCTCTGACTGGCTTATTTCACTTAGCATAATGTCCTTGAAGTGTATCCACACTCTAGCAAAGGGTAAAGTTTTCTTCTCTTTTACAGCTGAGTAGAATTCAATTGTGTAAATGTTCCATAGTTGTTTTACCCACTCATCTATTGATGGACACTCGGGCTGCTTCCATATCTTGGTCATTGTAAATAATGCTGCAATGAACAGAGAGGTGCTTATGTTTTTTTGAATTAGTGTTTTGGGTCCCTTCAGACATATTCCCAGAAGTGGGATCACTGGGTCAAAAGGCAGATCTATTTTTAATATTTTGAGTTATATCCATACTGCTTTCCACAGTGGCTGTACCCACCCAGTCTGCATTCCCACCAACTGTGCAAAACAGTTCTCCTGTCTCCAAATCTTCTCCAGCTCTTGTTTGTTGATTTATTGATGATAGCTATTCTGACATGTGTGAGGTGGTATCTCATTGTGGTTTTAATTTGCATTTCTCTGATAATTAGTGACTTTGAGCATCTTTTCATATGTCTATTGGCCATCTGTATATCCTCTTTGGAGAAGTGTCTACTCATGATGGAATCAATGTCCCAAGTGAACCAGTTTATTGCTTATCTCAGCTATCATCATTAACCGGACACTTTCTTTCCTAATTCTATTCACCCTAGGCCCCTCTCTCACTTTTGCTCACTCCCATGACACTCTCTCTGTAAAGTTACAGGTGAAATTTAGAAATCAGAACAGACACATAAAAATAGTATATTTCCTATCTCATATGTTTTTTGTTGATCATTATGTTATACCAGTTGTATTTAATCATTATTTTCTTTACTGGACTTGTTGATACTTCTTATTTTTGTTACTTATATTATCTTTCTTGATTATTTGATACTTCTTATAGCAAGATTTTCTGCTAATGAATAAATTGAAAATAGAAAGAAATCAATTTGATTTTTCAAGCTTATATTGACATTGTACATGTTTCAAAATGAAAACTTTTGGTTTCCAACCCTGAACTCTTTATATAGAGGAAATCTATTGCTACCCAATTAATTCAATTTAAAAAAAATAAAGAAATGAAATCCATAACATTAGAGCAACTATATTATATTTATTAACTTGCTGACTCAAGTATAATTTATTATGTAAATATGTCTTAGAATAATATGGAAGCTATATTGTTTATAAATAACTTTCAAATTATAATGTTTTTACTGAAAATGTGATTTATAATTTGAGAAAAAATGAAATAACTAGACAATGAAAGAAGCTGACAACTGGGGCTTTTTAATCTACCAATTTACAAATAGATAGTTTAGTTATTTAATTAAATGCTTATATATGGATAAAAATCCAAAGCTTAAGACTAGAAATATTAATAATGCCTTTTCATTTTCATTAATATGCCTTTTGTAAAAAGGTCAATTTCTTTTTTTATGTTTCTCTGTATAGATAATGAAATAACACACCACAAATTATTTTTATGAGTATTAGTTAATGGCTATCAGATGGTATATATCACATGTGATTCACTGTCCAGCTGAGCTTTTATCGCAATTCAAATTCACTCAATAATCATGAACATTCATCATTAATAAATAATTAAGTTGTCTTCTATTGAGAACAGGTTTCATTTCTGCTTTTCATTTCTGGGGTTTCTGGATTAGCGACTCTGATGTGAGGGGGCTTAGCTCCAAGGCTGGCAGGAGTGTGGTAGCTGAACTTCTCTCTCCACATACTCTGTCTTCACTATGTCTCTCTTCCTGAAACATTCTATCCTGAGCCTCAACTCAGGCAGCGACAGCCTTAGAGGACAAAAGCAAAAGCTACAAGATCTCTTCAGTCTTGAATTCAGAAGTCATACAATATTTTTCAGGCATTGTCTGTTGGTCACAGCAAGTTGCAAAGACAGCCTACATTGAGGGCTCAGTAAATAAACCCTACTCCATTATAAAAAAAATATATAGGTTTGGTTAATCCACCATACTATTAATTTTTAACACCACTCTTTATTTGAAGTAATGCCTTAGATCCCCCTCCCCCAAGATTAATATAAAATATCCATTACCAAATGCAAATTCCTTCTCTATTTAATGCTTTCAAAAGGTTTTAGGAAAGAAAGAAAAAAAAAGTATGAGCTTGTTTATTTAAATATAAGGGGAGGCCAGTAAAAACACTTTTTGATTTAGAAGATGGTAAATTAAAATCTTAGTTCTATCTTTTATTAGTCATGTGATTAAATCAAAGCATGTAATTTATCTGAGTCTTCCCACATTAATAAAATAGATAGAAGATACAATTTTGCACCTTGGTTACAAAAATATATAAAGTTTAGAAATGTAGGTAATGCATAAGGGAGAATTTAAAATGCAGAAAGTGTTATTCAAGTGTAAAGTAGTAATTTTATTCCCATGAGGCCATACTCACTATGGGGAATTTAGAATAAATACACAACCTGCAACTGCTATATGTTTCACTGCTGTCAATTGCCTTTTTTATTCTTTTTATGGAAGATGGTGTTGCATTGTAATTTATGTCAGGTTTTTCTTAGGCCTTTATTTGGAAAATTTCTACTCACCAAAACTTCACAAAAAACCTGTCAATAGTTTGGATGAAAATCGTTGCAAGGATTTTGGTCTTTGTTGAAGTACAGCCGATTTAGTCTAAGACCTACTATGACTGCTTCTCTTAGTGACCCTCTGCATTTTCCCCTGCTGATGGATGATGGATTCACCTGGCTGATGTTTTCACCTGGATCATTCTCCCTGTATATTTCTCCTGATTCAGTAGTCCTTTCTGCCTTTCTCTCTGTAAAATGGTGCTCTGAGATTAGTCAAGCGCTTTTAAGAGCTTTTCAAATTATTTTGTTTTGTCTTCATAAATACCTTAATATATTGTTATCATTTCCATTTTATAAATTACAGAACTAAAGTCATGGCATTCAGTATAATTATCAATAGATTGATGATAATATCTTTTCATGCTTTGGAAATGAAGCTCTTTGAAGCCATATTTAAATTTTGTAACCTGAATATTTTTATTAAAATATATTAAAGTAATATATGTAAATTATATGAATTTAGAAGATACAAGGAGAACAAAAACCAAAACTAAACCAAAGTAAAACAAAACAGAGCTCATGATCACATTAGCAAGATAAAATTGCTGCTTAAATTATTGTATATTTATATTCAGGCTATTTGAATAAATGGTGTGTGACTCTGCACACACATAGAACTATCTACATAGTATAGTTTATACTATGCATATGTGATTTTCTATAACATATTGTTAAGTATTATTAGAAATTTACCATCAATATATTTTAAATTCTATATAATATTTAATTCCATAGATAAAATGAAACTGATTTAATGCTTATCTTAAATTTAAGCATTTTATTTTCTCTTATCATTTGGTATTAAATTCCAATTTAAGTTTTTGTATGTATTTATATCTGTATTCACATTGCAAGTTATGTCCCAGTAGTCCTTTAAAAATAGCTTAATTGGCATATAATTTGTATCGTATAATTCACTTATTTATATTTTATGATTCAGTTCAATGGTTTTTATTCACACAGTTGTGTATTATCATAGTATATTTTTAGAACATTTGTGTTACCCCCAAATACCTCCAATTAAACCCCATGTCTATTCTACATTCTCAGGCAATGATCTTTCTGTACAGATTTGCTTATTCTAATACTTGTGACTGACTTTTTCACTTAGCCTAATGTTTTCAAGGTCCAGTCATGTCACAGCATGTATTAGTCCTTCCTTTCTATTGAACAAAAATGCTGTTATGTGGATATGCCACATCTTTTACCCATTCTCCACTTGATAAATATTTGTTGTTTTCACATTTTGAAAATGAGTGCTGTTTTAAATATTTATGTGCACATTTTATGTGGACCTTTATTCCTATGTCCAGAGAAATTGCTGTGTGACATAACTCAAACTTAACATTTTAAGTAACTGCCAAATTGCTTTCAAAGAGGCTACAATTTTACATTTCCAAGGATACATTCTTATGTACTGGATTACTGTGGCATTTGTTAAAAGTGCTTTAAACACTCTTCATACATATTGATAAATTGCTTTCAAAAAGAACATCTAGGAATGTATATATCTGCTGTAAAGAATTTACTACTCACCCTCAATTACTGAAGATTAACTTTAAAATAAATGTTAATTTGAGAGGCAAAAAAGTATTTTGTTAAAAGTCATTGAGTTTCAATAGTTCTCTAGGTATACTTAATTATAAATTTCTTCTGTAATTTTTCCCTTTAGTATATCTTTATTATATTAGTGTATCTATTTGCAGCAAGCAATTCCCACAACTTACAATTACTCTTTTAATTTTGTTTATAGTATGTTTTTGTGTAAAGTGATTTATATTTCTATTTATTAATTATTTCAGGATGTTATGTTGATATCTCAACCATTGAGTTATTTGTTCAAATTATTTATATTAACCTTTGTATTTTGAAATAACTGTAGATTTTCATGTAGTTGTAGGAAGTCATATCTCATTATGGCTTTAATTTACATTTCTCTGATGATTGGTATTGAGCATCTTTTCATATGTCTATTGGCCATCTGTAAGTCCTCTTTGGAGAAGTGTCTATTCAGATCCATTGCACATTTTTAAATTAGATTGTTTTATTGGTGTTGAGTTTTATAAGTTCTTTATACATTTTGGATATTAACCCCTTCATTAGATGTATTAGCAAGTATGTTCTCCCATTCACTGGGTTGTCTTTTTATCCTGTTGATGGTTTCCTTTGCTGTTCAGAAATCTTTTTAGTTTGCTGTAGTCCCATTTGTTAATTTTAATAGAACTGTCATATGACCCAGTTATTCCACTTCTGGGAATTTATCTGAAGAAATGCAAAAGACTAATTTGAAAGAATATAAGCACACTTATGTTCATTGCATTGTTATTTAAATCACCAATATATGGAAGCAGCCCGATTGTTCATCAATAGATGAGTGGATAAAACAACTATGGAACATTTACACAATGTAATACTACTTGGTCATAAAGAAAAATAAAATTTTACCCTTTGTCACATCATGTATGGACCCGAAGAGAATTTGCTGAGTAAAATATACTAATCAGAGAAAGACAAATCCCTTACTATTTCACTCATGTGTGGAATCTCATTAATGAACTGAGCTAAGAAACAAAATAAAGATAGTCTTATAGCTAGAGAACAGATTGACAACTTTGGGGGAAGGTTTAGGAAGTGGAGAGATCAAGCAAAAATGAAAAAAAAAAAGACTCATGGCCATGGATAACAGTGTGGTGTTTATAGTAGGGAGAAGGGACGTACAAGAGGGATAAATGGTAACAGGAAAAAATAAAATAAAAAATAAATTATAATAAAACCCTACAATGTAGTATCACCTCACATCTGCTAGAGTGGCTACCAACAATGAAGGTTAGGATTTTGGGAAAAGGGAACCCCAATGCACTTTTGGTGGGAAAGCAAATTGGTGCAACCACTGTGGGAAACATCATGGAGTTTCCTAAAAAAACTAATAATGGAACTTCCTTTTGATACAGAGATCCCACTTCTGGGAATATATCCTAAGAATCCCCAAACATCAATCAGAAAATATATGAACCCCTATATTCATAACAGCGTTATTTATAATAGCCACAGTCTGGAAGTAGCCCAAGTGCCCATCAGCAGATGAGTGGATAAAAAAGCTGTGGTATATTTATACAATGGAATACTACATGGCTGTATAAAAGAAGGAACTCTTACTCTTTGTAACAGCATGAATGGACCTTGAGAATATTATGCTAAGCAAAATAGACCAATCAAAAAAAGAAATACTGTATGATCTCACTAATACCTGGAATGTAATGAACAGAATAAAACCAGAGGCTTGGATACATGGAACAGAATGGCACATCTCAGAGGGGACAGGTTGGGGGTCTAGAAGAGATTAAAAAAAACAAATGTATGTACAAGGCCTGTCTGGAAAAGAGTCCAGCCATTGTTAATATGATAAAAACGGTTTGTGCGACACTGATGTAACCTGGCAGCCAAGGAGAGTGGACTGGAATGCACATGTGTTAACAATGATGCTTCACTGTACTAGTCAGTGGGGTTGGTAGATGCCGTTGAGTGAGTATGTGTATTGTATGGCTTTCATATTCAAAATGACTGAGTGAGTAGAGCTATGAATCTGTATAAAATGTTTCGTTGAGCTTCAACATTTCTCTATGAAACTATTAAAAGAATTCAGAAGGATTCCGGGGATGATGCAATGAGTGCAGCACAAATAAAATTGGCACAAATGTTTCACAGATGGTCAAGAATCTGTTGAAAGTGATCCAAGGCCTGTAACAAACAGAACACGTGAGAATGTTGAACGTATATTGGCTACAATCAACATAGCTCCACAGCTGAAAACGTGAGACTTAGAAGCTGATCTGGGTATTCCAAAAACTACTGTTTCCTAGATTTTGGCACAAGATCTTGGCATAAAACGTGTAATGGCAAAATGTGTTTTGTAGCCGTTGCTACCAGAACAGGAGGAACATTGTACTGCACTTGCTAATGACTTGATTCAAACCGCTACCAACGAACAAGATTTACTCAAGAAAATCATAACCAGAGTTGAATGGTGGGACTATGGCTATGATCTGGAAACAAATACCCAAGTCATCCCAATGGAAGTTGCTTATTTCTCCACTGGAAGAAGGTGTGGAAAAGTCACAGCAAAATCATGCAGAGGTTTTTAGCAAAACATCAAATCACCCAGGTTACTCAGCCCCCATACAGCCCAGATTTGGTGCTCTGCCACTTCTGGATTTTCCCAAACTAAAATCACCTTTGAAAGGGAATAGATTTCAGACTGTCCATGAGATTCAGGAGAACATGATGGTGCAGCTGATAGAGATTCCAACAAAGGATTTTGCGGAGTGTTTTGAACAGTGGAAGAAATGGTTGGAGAACTGTGTGAGGTCCCAAGGTGTCTACTTTGAAGAGAAGTGAGGTTTCATTGTCCTATATACACTGTTTCTTGTATCTTCTTCAATAAATGTCTCTTTTTCATGTGCATGGCTGGAAACTTTCTGGACAAATGTCATATTTTACTGACTCTATCCATTCAATTGATAATCTGATCCATAATAATAGGCATGCCCGGAAATAATGCTTAATTTGGGAATCCCATGTTCCAGTCAAATAGATATAAAGTTAACCAATATGGGCTATTACAACAAATTCTATAAACTCATTGGCATAAATAATAAGCATTTATAGCTCACAGTACTGGAAGCTGGGAAGTCTAAGATCAAGGTGCCTACAGGCTTGGCTCATGGTTAGGGGCTGCTTCCGATCTTGTCAATAGCTGACTTCCATGTGCTCAGATGGCCATTCCAGAGGGGAATATACTTGGAGGTAGAAAGAACTGTTGAGCTCTGTGTTTCTTTCTCTTCTCACGTGGTAATCCTAATATGAAGGCACCACACACAAGACCTCATCTATACCTATTCATTCCCAAAGACCTCACTTCCAAGGATCAACACATTGGTGTTAGGATATCAACATATAAATTTTGGGGAGATACAAGCTTTTGGTTTATAACACAATGTAAACCAGCTGTGGAAGTACTGGCAGAGATCTCTAGTACTCAAAACTGCTGAAAACTCTAATCCCCCCAAAAAATTTTTGGCACATAGGCTGTGCCAGCCATACCATAAATAAGCATTCAGCATCTAAGCATTAATCTGCCTGTGACTTTGATAGATTGTGCTGAATTTTTTTTTTTTTTTTGTGAACTGAGGTATACACACTGTAAATAAACTTCAACCACCTTATATAAAAGATAAGAGAGTTTTCTTTTTTCTAATAGAGGTCACTTACATGCCAGCAGGGGAGTGCAAGTGGCCGAAGCAGTGATAGACTGACCAATTTTAATAGAAATTGTGCCTCAGTATACTTCTCACTCTTATTTGCTCACTGCTCTAGCTTATGGAAGAAAATAAATGTAAATATCTCATAAACAAGTATATATTTGTGTCATTAGTAATTTCTACCAGTATCATCTACTCTTTGGCATCTTGAACAGAAGATTTTTACCTGTAACCTTCATCTAATAACCACAATAAAACAACTGCTAAAGGAAACACAGGTGGGAAACATAACTAATTTATAGGTATTAACTAGTCTTTAATTTTGACAACTCATGTGATTGCTGAATAACAGGTTATGAAAGGAGTAGTCACGGAAATCTTCATAGGCCCAACAGCATATGCCCTCTCTTGCCAAGACTGATCTAGTTACTTACCCTTTAGAATGTGTGAATAACTGAAAGGCAGGAAAAACACTGAGCTCTCAATATGGTACCATACCTCAAAGAGAAAGTATTTTTATTCTATATCTGCAAAACATACTGTCACAAACTTAGTAGTTTAAGACAATATGTATTTATTAGTTCATAGCTCTGTATGTCAGAAGTGTGGGTGAGCTCAGCGGGACACATCATAGGACAGAACGGAGGAGAACAGACTTGTGGAGTCAGTCCGACTCCAAAACAGAGGCTTGAATCCCAACTCAAGACACCAATGTTCTGAGACACCACAAGCTGCTCAGATATTTCAGTCTCCATTTCCTTATCTGTAAAATGTGAAAAATAAGAATTCCAATTTCTAAAGGTGCTTTGATAAGTACCTGATACATAGTATTTTATGTTATTTAAAATTGTCCTTATTATTGTTATTTTAGAAGAAAATGAACAGTAAATAAAATAAATGAACATCAAAAAATGATGTCTCTTAACTACCAATTTCCTGGGCCATTGGCTTTATTTATTTTATTTTTAGAAGGTTCAAAGTTATATTGTCTTGAGTTATAACATTCTAATTATATAATTTTCTAAGAATCTTCTCATAATTTAAAGAACGACATGGCTGAGAGAGATACTTAGGAAGACATTTCCAGGCAGAGCTGAATCTAAATCATCTTCCAAACACTGTATTCTGTTGTTTTTTATTGTAATGTTTTATCTGAAGATACACCAAAATTAACCAAATGTTTTTATTGTGTGACTATCAAGTATCAACTCTACTGTATCCAATAAAGAACCAATAATTACTTTTAAAACATTATTGAAGTCATTTGTAAAGACAATATCAATTGAGACTTTCTATCCTTATGAATAATCCATTATAAACAAATGCCAATCTTAAAAACACTGTTCCAGAATATATGCAGTTACACTGAGTACAAATAAGAAAGTACAAGGAGCTCATTTGCTATGCTGTACTGATGAATGAAAAGTAATATTGATTTTATACTGTTGGTCTCTATAAATAAATAAACAAACAAACAAACCCATTCCCCCCCCCGCATCTATGCTTAATTCTTTGTATACATAATGAAACACTCCATTCCATTCATTTCAGGAGGAACTCTTTAGAAAAAGATTGATAATCAACCCTCAAATATTATGCTTATTTTTCTACTTCCATCAATTTCCTGACATATTTAATATAAACAGAAATATCTTTTTAGTCAGTTGAGAATTTGAAGATTCAAGGAAAAATTCAAGAAAAGACACAATGCCTTGAAGAACTCTGGCAAGTTACAAGAATCCTATATTGCTTTTGGTTTCCCATGTCTTCTTTGCTCCAAGGCCTATGCAAGTTGTTTCTTTTTTTGAGCAATCTATGACTTCCAGCATCTTTTTTTATTTTTTTCAAAGTTATGAGAGGCAATCGTTTTGTCAATTTTTACACCAAGTTCTTGAGTAGTTTGCTGGTTGCTAAGTTCTTCAGCCTTCTTAGTGTTCCACTCGTCCACAGCCTGGTCTATGCTCTTTTCAAGACTGACTTCTCTATTTTTTTCTTTCTCACAGGCTGTTCAAACCTGTCACCGACACCAAAGTATTGACTTCCTTCTACTGGATTTCACTTGATGACTTTTCACTATGAGATTCTTCTACACTCTTCAATTTACCTTTTCTGGAGTGTTTTATTTATTTTTTCCTTTAGAATCTTAAATTTGAGATTTTCTGTTCAGAGTGCCTTTTATGCAATTCTTGAAACTTATGCTACATATGTAAAAGGATTCTAGAAGGATACTCTTCATGTGCATTTACATTTGCCACTGCTTCAGTTTTTGGTCCATGTGTAGGGAAATCTGAGATCTCTGTTATTGTAATTGTCCCATCTTTATCTTCCTGTAAGTTTAGCCCAGAGTTCTGTAACATGTCTTCGTCTTCAGAGTTCAATTCAACATCACTTTCATTCAGACCAGGAGGTAGTGGCCCACTGCACATCTTTTCCTTAGTCAAGAGCCAGCCACCAAGCATCCATTGGTTTAAAAGTATAAAGTAAATCAGCCATACTCAAAATTTAAAAAAAATGTCTTTTTAGCCATAGTACAAATTACCGATACCTGGATTTTACTTCATGATTTTAAATGATTTTTTAAAATGATATTTCCCATGATATTACAATAGGGGAATTCTTAATATATTTCTAGTTTATGCTTTTACTTATTAGTTTTAAAGCTGATAAAATAATTTGTGATTTCAAATATGAAAGTTTACATATGTATCTTCTAAGAATTCAAATGAAATTAATATTTGCAAGCTTTTAGCAATTAATTCATATGGAAAGTTCACTGCTTGTTCCAATACCAATGCCAGCTTTGGTTTATTTTCAAATTTTCAACATATGTATAATTGGGAACAAAATTGTTTTATTTACATACATTAATTTTGTTGTACCATAATATCCACAGGAAAAAGCATTTCAAATATTTCATTTAAATAAAATCAAATGCAAACAAAGTATGGCTTCTTTGGATGTATTTTGCCTAGAGGTTCTTGAAATGTTTATAGAAAGCTCTTAACAAGATAACACATGGTAAGAAAAATATAGTAGTTGCTATTGTTAATACTGGAGTTCTAAGAAATAAATGTCCTCCAATACAGAAGTTTCCCAATTCTTTATAAATATTCATATTTCTCCTATGAATATTTATGGATCCATATTTCTAACAATGTTCACTAGAACAGCCAAGAAAACATTTAGTTGAAAATCTCCAACCTAAAACACAGTGGAAATTTATCTTAATGAGATAAATATTCTGCTCCTGCATATGATAAAATGTGTGTGTGTGTGTGTGTTTGTGTGTAGGATTAAAATTAGATCTAGTTTTATCTCAAAAAATAACTAAGGAACACATAACTGATTTTGGTAAAGTTGAGGAAATTTTAAAATTACTACTAAGTCACACTTTGTTCTGTACTTTATAAGGTATTGTGCTGGGCTCTGGGAATATGGAAGTAAGATAAAGAAATTTATATATTTGTGTATGTGTATATGTGTAAATACATATATATATTTCTTCTTTCAAAGCATCTAGTGATATATATGTATATGTATACATACATATATAATGAGAATGATAATGGCACTGAAATTGTTTTTTTATATTCTTTTATGTAATTCTTGAAATTTGAGAGAGAGAAGAGGGAGGGAGACAAATAGTATATTACTCTCTCTCTACAACTATGGACTATCCCTCTGTGCAATTCAAATATGTGTGAATTCACATCTTACATATAATTTTTGGCAACTGTGGGATTTCGAAGTGCTCTATTTTTGTCTTACTGACTTTCTTAAGGTTTGTGTTTAGCTTTGTGTTTAATGATTTCTGTTCTTCTGACTTTTGCATGATTTTCAACTATCGCAATTGTTTTGACTTTCTAGGTCATGGCCAGTGCAGTGAGGTGCGATTTGGGTCATCTGATATGGGGCAGGAAGTGACTCAATAAGAGCTGCTGTTAATGATCTTATGAGGAGGTAGAAGGAGTGAATGCATATCTGAACAAAACAGAGAAACTTGCATTTGGTGCTGATGTTTATACTCTAGGATATTCATAGACTTTATCTTAATGAATCATAAAGAAAAATCTAAACATAAAATTTATATAAAATATAAATTACTTGTTGTAAAGGTGTAATGAGGTACAAAGGACTATCAAGAAGACCATTGGATACATATATATTCTTGAAAAGGAGTAACACTTTCAGAAAGCCTAAATCTTTATCCTCAAGTTTAGTCTAAATGAGATGTCATTTGTCACGGTAAAATAATTTCACAAAATGTTCCAATAGGGTCTCCTTTTTATTGAATAAAAGTGCAGGGTAACAGAGTAAAGTCTCTGAGATTCGCTGCAATGCAAAAACTACTACATATGGTCAACTCCTTTGTTCGCAAACTTGAATTTCATACAAAAACTATTTTTCATTGATCATCTGTCTTAGGAAATTAATATTTCATAGAATAATTTTTGAGACATCTTGGTTGAATCAATACATCCACATAAGATTCACATAAACCTGGAAATAAGATCAAGACACTTGACAAGCGAAGATAAAGATAATTGAGAAATATAAATATTCTTCAGAAAAAAATTGAACAGGATGGTTATATTTCTCAATTATAATCAATATTTGTTTTCCCTTATCAATAATTATCTTCACTTGTATGAGATACAGTCATCAAAAATGTAAGTCACAAAAGAATCAAATATATTATTAACTTGTATGATAAATTTTATTACAAATTATTGCTACTTAAAATGCCATTAAAATTCTCCCTTTAATATGTGTTTTCCTTGTTGTTTATCTTAGGAGTAAAATAGGAGTGTGGAAATCTTTGACCTCAACCATGTTTATTCCATATGGTATTTACACTGAGACAAAGACAGTGTGAATTTTCAGGAACCAAACTCTGTCCTCTAGGGAGTCCCATTTTGGGAATTGTCCCACTTAGTTTCAAGAACTGTAGCCTTGCCTACAGGCAAGAAGGCCCCAAGGTTGGAGCTCAGCCAAGAGGCCTTGGGAAAATAGGCCACAAAGGAGACAAAACCTGTCCCCTTGGCAGGGGCATAGCCCCTGCCTCCCTCGCATCACCTTGCTTGGCCCCAGAGGATGGCTGGTTAGTCAATGATGGGTAAGACCCCTCGATGGCAGGGGCAACCTAAGACAGGCAGAGTCACATAGGAGCCATCAGGAAAGGACTTGGGGGACACAGAGAAGAGGCGAAAGACCCTCACCCTTTGGCTTTGTTATGGCCGCAGCCCTCATTCTATCTGAAAGACGTCTCCTTATCTCTTGGCTGCTCTGCTCCACCCACCTGGCTCAGGCTTGAAACAATACTAAAGGCAGGTACAGCCCTAATCTAGATCAGGCAGTTCCCAGGGACAATTAGGCCTGGAAAAGGAATGCATTAAATCCTATGAAACTCAGTTTGCTAAGAATGCTCTTGAGTTAACAGAGTACTGATGTTTGGGGTTTTAACATAGCCTGTGATCAGTTTCCCAGGTTTCAGGGCTGAATGGGTACCACCCTGTCTACCAGACCCTGACCTGAGGCAAATAGTCCCACTCTAAAATATTCAGCTTCCTTTATTTCTAACACTGGAAAAAGTCAGCTTGGTAGAACCACAAACCAACCTACTTGTAGGGCTACTATCAAACTATGAGCATATATTTTAGGAAAAAAAAGAAAATTCATATCTTGTTATTTAATGAACTTGTTCATTTATGAAGAGTAAAAATTGCATTTTCAAAAAGGACCTGAGGTCTTCAGTTTGATTCTCTGAAAGTTTGTCATTGGTAATGACTACATTAGACTTTTCACAGGTTACAGGAATAATAAATAACCCCATACTGTCCACTTAGACCAGCCCTTACAATTTTATCCTGCCAGTCACTTGCATGACTTTCTGGAAAGCAAGCTATTAGAGCAGAACTAATTTTGATTAGGATTAATGTTTTAACTATTTTTCTTAACTTCAGGGAAGATACTGATTTCTATTGATTGACGTGGTGTTCTATAACGAGGTAATCCATACTCAATTCTATTAATTTTTAACCTTTCTCATCATGAAACATCTTAAAGATTCCAAACTACTCTTTGTACTAGTAGGATTTTAAAAATGAGTCAGATAGAAGCAAATAAGGACAAGAGATATGAAGAATGGCTACAATTCCTATATCTTAATAATTATTTCAACCCAAATAAAGCCCTGTATTTTTTGAATAACAATGAACAAAAGAATAAAATGTGCATCCTTCTCTAGTTTATACCACACAGTATAATTTAGTAATATATGTTAAATATTAAGAATTACAATATAAGACAAAAACATGAAAGAGAGCTAAAAAAATTAAGTACATGGTTGAATTAAGGTAACTTTGGCTAAAAATTCATGCTATTTTAAAAAATTTATTAAATGAAGAAATAATCTTTTAAATAAACACATGTAAACATTTTAGATAAGATGCTAGTTATATCCCTCACTTTCCATTTCCACTGAAATAATTTTTTTAAATAGAGGAAACCTATATCAAAATGGAAAACAGAAAATTTAGGAAAACTGCTATTGATATGAAAAAGTTTCAACAAAAAAGCTTGACAGAAATAATGAGACTCTGTCTCACTTCTCTCTCACTCACTCTGACCCCCTCTTGCTCTCCCATCCAAAAGAGAAAGCAGCTTTTCTGGAAATAAAAATTGGGGAGCTCATCAAAATCTCTCCCTGACCTTCCCAATTAAAGGATGACAGATGGAAGTAAGATGTCCAGACTCTCCTTTCTTCTGACTGTTTAAAGAAGGATGTAGAAGCCATAATTTTCCCCTACTATAGAAAGTCATGACACTTAAGTTCAGCTATGGCAATATACCTGAGTTTTACACTTGGTATTATGAATAGCAAAGAAAAACCTCAATATAGAGAAAGCTTTAGGATTTATATATATAAAATGTATATAAGTATCATGTTGCTATGAGTTTCAAAAAGACTTTCAGATTTTTTGTTTGTTTTTTAGTTTATTTTTTATTGTTGACACTATTGTAGATGTCTCCCATTTCCCTCCTTTCCTCCCCTCCACTCAATCCCCACATCCCCCTGGCCTTCATCACATTGTTGTCTGTGTCCATGGGCTATGCATACAAGGTCTGCACAGAAAGTATCCAGCCATGTAATACAAACAATAGAGACATTTATTGAAGAAAATACAAGATACAAGAAATATTGTACATAGGAAAATGACACCTCAGTCCCCTCCCATATAGGCACCTTGGGACCTCACACAGTTCTCCCAATTGCCATCAGCTGCCCCATAGTATTTTCCTGAGTCTCATCAATGATATGAGATCTCTACCCTTTCAAAGGTTATTTTAGTTTTGAGAAAAGCCAGAAGTTGCAGGGCATCAAATCTGAGCTGTAGGGGCGCTAAGTCACCTGGGTAATTTAATGTTTTGCCAAAAAACTCTTCATGTGACATGATACACAAGTGTGCATTGTTGTGATGAAGCTGCCAATCAATAGTTGCCCGTAACTGTGGACTTTTGAGTCATCTGAATAGTTTCTGCAGAGGAATGTTCAAGCTTAATGAAACATTTGATGCAGATTTGTTGCTCTATTTATTTGCTCATTTTAAATATGATGGCCACACAGTACACATGCTCTCTCAATGGAGTATACCACCCCCACTGACTAGTCCAATGAAGTCATTATTGTTTATGCATGCACATTCTAGCCCAACCTCCTTGGCTGCCAGGTTACATCAATGTCACACAAACTATTCTCATTATATAAATAGTGGGTGGACTTTTTCCAGAAGAGATCTAAGGCCCCAAATGATCAACTGTATACTGTGGACAGAACAATACCCAGATTTTTGGGAGCTCTGGATAGCAGGTATGATTGGATACCGAACAGTAGACATCAAACAACTGAGCAACCAAACTTCTCATCACAAGCTTAGTTTGGGCAAAGCCACTGTGTTAACAATTCAGTAGCCTCAGAAAATCATAGCCAATGTTGTTTTCAGAATTGACCCTTAAGAAGACCAGAGAACAAAAATAAAGAACATAAATAAGTGCTCTCAACTCCTATATCACCTATTGCAATTGTGCCAATGCCTCTCCCTCAACCCATTCTCACAGCCTCATGGGTAGTTGGTTCCCTGTGAATGGCTAAAAGAGGAGGAAAAAGTCCTGGGCCTGGTTCACAAATAGAATGACATTAAGTTTGAGTAAACTAGATGAGAATGCTGGTACATTGGAGACCAATTCAAGGGCACCACTGAAAGACAGAGAAGTGTGGAGCGTTAACCAGTGGGCGGAGTTAGAGTTTTGGGCAGTGGTCTGGAGTAAGGATTTAACTTGGTCCCTGGGCAGTGGTGAATGGGCTGACTTTTATCAAGATTTGGAAGGAGCAAGGTCCCAGACAAAAAGAATGTTACTAGAACTGTAACAGTGGGCACAGAATGTGAGGATTGCTGTATCACACATCACTGTTCACCAGGGAGCATCCTTTGCAGTTACAATGTGATTGTGTCAGAACTTTAAAGATGATACTTTACTTGGTGCCAAAGTGAATTTGTTTTAATAGTACTTTCATCTTCACTTTGTTAAATTGTAAAAATCTTGTGATTAAGAAATTTCATGAATGTATTTATTTAAAACTTATTTTGAACCTGTTATTCTTGAGAAAGCATTTTTTTAAAACTTACACCTGCAAAGAAAGTACCTTAATTTGCTCAGATTTTGTATTAGTGTTCTCAAGAAAAAGAGAACCAATAGGATTTGTGTGTGTGTGCCATCATGTCATATGTGTATAGTTGTTATATAAATGTTCTTCCTCAAGGTTCATAAACATTTTCACATAAAAGAGGAGGCATGGATACTTATGATTTCAGTTGAAAAGAAAGACATGAAATTGTGTTAATGCATAGACAACATGACTGCATAGAAAATCCTAAACAATTTATAAAAATTAAAAAGATAATAAAAATAACAATATGAAATCAGTTATATTTCTATATAATAGCAACAAACTGTTGGGCAATAAATAAAAATAATTCCATTTGAAATACTATCAACATAAGATACTTGGGAATAAATTTAACAAAAGATACTATTTATCTCTTTAATAAAAATTAATGAAATAACAGAAATTAAGAAGAGTTACATACAATATATGTTTAATAAAGGTAAAATGCTAATTCTCTTTCATTTGACCTATATATCCACTTAATCCACAAAACAACTAAGATAATTTTTTTTAGAAAATGACAAACTTTCATTAAATTAATGGAAATGGTAAGGACATGGAAGAGCCATAGAATCTTGAAATAAAAGAAAATACTTTTAGAGAATTTATACTTCTATATAATTACATAACTACGCCCCATAAATTGCTGGTGGAAGTGTGAGATAACACAGACACTTTGAGCACCTCTTTGGCAGGTTCTTATAAAACATTAAACATGTAGTTAGTTGCCTTGTAACCCAGCAATTTCTCCCCCTGTTAAGCCGCCAAGGTTATGTAAACCTGTGTCCTCAGAATGACTTGTACTCAAGTATTTACAATGTGTTTATTATAATAGCCTCAAATTAGAACAACTCAATTGTCTACCAATAGTGGACTGGATAAATCGAGAGCGTGTGGCAGGGCCGGGTGGCGGTGGTACTTGACATTTATTTACCAGAAAAGGGCACAAGGAAACTTTCTATCTAGAAAGGTTCTTCATGTTCAATAGGCTATTGGCTACCTAGCTTTATACATCTTAAAAAACTCTTCGAATAATGTGCAAATTCTGTGAATTCCACTACATTTTATCTTAGTGAAAATAAAAAATGATTTAGTCCATATGTCTGGTGTTAGGTGCGTATGTGTGCATATGATGTGTACAAGCCTTAACAGAATGACAAACTCTTTCCGAAAACATTTTACTACTATTTCCTTTAATGCTGGCATGGATCGATACCATACACTTTTATAATTAGGAAGAAAAATTATTCTGTTTTAGAAGTGTTGTGTTGGTAGTAATCTGCTTCCCTTAAGTAAATACTGTCAGAAAACTATTGATACATACTATACATAGGCAAAAAGGTTGAATCTGAATGTAAACAATAAATAGTATAGTTATCCTTACATTAAAGAAGTTGAATAAATTATTGATATAAAACAAGTGTTTTAAAATATAAATATACTAATTTTTATTGTGTAACATTAGTTTCCTATTGCTTCTATAACAAAAAAAAAATCATCAACTAGTTGCTTGAAACAATATACCTTTATTTTCTTACATTCCTTTAGGTTATAAGCCCAACACATTTTACTAGGCTAAATCAGGTGTTGGCAGAACTGCATTCCTTCTGGAGTCTCTGGGGTAGAATCTATTCCCTTGCCTTTTCCAGCTTCCAGAGGCTACTTTTTTCCTTGGCTCATGGTCCTTTCCTTCACCTTCAGTGTGCACAAGAGCAGGTTGCATCCTTTTCTTACTGCGTACTCTCACACTGAATCTTTTGACACCCTCTTTCATTTGTAAGAACCTCTGTGTTGGATCCACCTAAAAAAATCTAGGCTCTCTCCCTAATTTAAGGTCTGGTCCACTAATTAGCAAATTTACTGCCTTCTTCAACCTCATTTACCCTTTGCCACCTAAAATAATGTAGTCACAGACTACAAAGATTAGGATATATGCCCTGGCTGGAGTGGCTCAGTGGACTGAGTGCTGGTCTGCGAACCAAAGGGTCGATGGTTTGATTCCCAGTCAGGGGACACTCCTGGGTTGCGGGCCAGGTCCCCAGCTGGGGATGTACAAGAGACAACCACACTTTGATGTTTCTCTCTCTCTCTTTCTCCCTCCCTTCCCCTGTCTCTAAAAATAAATTTAAAAAATATTCTTTAAAATGATAAGGACATAGACATTATTGATGGGGAGGAGTGTCATTTGGCCTAGCACACATGCAAACACACACGACCATGTGTAAGATGGGAAATATTTACTCTACAATTACTTTCCTTGCTAGGCTTATTTTAGAGCAGAATGAGATTCTACCTGTAAAATTCTCTTAGGTCTTATTTTTTATTCCAATATGTATCTTGTCTTTTAAATAGATTTTTTTAATTGTATATACATCTTTTATATATTTATTATATGCAAGTGTAGGATATATATATATTCAGATATACTTGCAAAATAAGTTCATCATGATCTACATAATGTTTTATAACCTTGTTATTTTAAATTGGTGAAAATACATATTCCTAAAGCCTGATTTCAGCACTGCATTTATTTAGACTATAAAAACTTTTGTTCTGAAATCCTAGCCATGAACTGTTAGATGGAGTGATTTTTTGATGAAATTCAAATTTTCCTTAATAGACATGACCCATGATACATACAGAGTATGTGCTATCCTGTTAACTGAATGTTTATACTACAAAATATAAGCGGAGCTGATATACTAAATGAATATTATCATCAGATGCTATTTATAATATGACATTTTATTAGAGAGAGTGCTTTCAAAACTTGGTAATTTGAAGTATATTACATAAAAACTGAACAAATCTTTGGTTGTGATTAATGAGAAATACATTTTATTTTCAGGTATTTATTAGCAAACCAGGAACAGCATCATTGATTATTGGGCATAATCATTAAGAAATACATTTACAACAAGCTAAGTTATATGATAACAGGGTTTACAGTGAATGAATTTATTTTATTCCTTTTTCTTCCCTCAGTTCAAATATTATAGTCCTGACATGCAGTTTATCCTTGATGGATGAAATGAGACAGTAAGAGAGGAAAGGCGCCAATAATGCTAAAGTCAGTATTGAATCAGAAATATACTGAGATTCTAAGAGAAATCAAGATATGTGCTTCAATCATTAGAGTTTGTCACTACTGAGATTTGTTGGTTGATGAGCTGTCAATGAACCAAGAGAAAGATTTTATAAGAAACAACTAGATTGGTAGAAAAGGCAGTTTAATACCCTAAGGACTCTGTAGAAATAGAATTTATAAAGTAAAAGTGGTAACAAAGTTTGTAGATCAGAAAGGATAGAATTTAACTTAATTTAAAAAAAGACAACCTCTATATTTTCTCCTTAGTATATTAAGTTCCTTATAATGATATTTAAATATAATAATGATTCTCAGCTTTTTCTCTAAGTAAGGAGGCATGCATATGCAAAACACAATAAACTATAGCATGTAATCTTGCCCTTAAACCAGTCCATTTTAACATTATCAGTATAAATATTTCCCATGGTCAATTTAAATCAAGTGTCTATTATCCATGGGTCATGAATAATTGAAATTCAGAGACTTTTCATGAATTTAACTCTATTAAAACTTCTGAGTAACATATCCAATGAAACTTTTACTATGGAGGCTATACATGGCTTTGGTTAGATATCATTTTAACTTTTACTATGGAGGCTATACATGGCTTTGGTTAGATACGATTTTAAATACGTCTTTAGGAGACTTATTTAATTTCCTCCTATATTTCTATATTCAGTTTCTAGTTTCACTGTTCTCTTTATTTTTGGTGAATCAGAAGTGAGTTTTTAGCTTATATATATTTTTGAGCTTTATCTTTGGCAGAATATATGAAAAATGCTGCAATGTAAAAAAAATTGGGGGGTATATTGACTTTTGCAAAAGTGAAATGAGTTGAAATATCTTTGGATACTCTTCTAATGCTGCTCATACAAAATAAATAATCCTTAAAGCTCTTAAAATTTTAAAGTTAATCTTAATCACATTGTTGACACATTAAAAGAGTCATGACTACACCAGGGAGGTGATGATGGTAAAGCTGTTTAATGAAATGCAACAAATCAGTTTATTCATCTGTGAAACAGGTTATAATGATAAATTTTTCAAAAGATTATTTTATGTTTAAAAGAAGGAGAAGGGCCAAGTCAAGGAACAGGTAGAGGACCCACCCATGTATAAAGCCAAAGTGGGGAAGGATTGAGGGTGGGGGGGGGGGTGGAGCAGGGGAAAGTGGTAGTAGGAAAATGGAGACAACTGTGCTTGAAAAACAATAAAAAAAAATGAAAAGAAAGAAACAATGCAAATATTGTAACTAACAGCATGCATTACATTTCATGGGTGCTCAATAACTATTATTTTTCTTCCCTTTCTACTTTCCGTTGGCAACAGTTTATTGAGCAACTGCCTTATACGTGGCAATATTTAAGAATCAGGAAAGTAGCCCAAAGATTATTGAGATCGACAGATTGAAAATAAACTATTAGGAAAGTAAAATGACAGGAAACAGAATGAGTAGCTTAATTGTGGCACTCTGGAATTTTTACCAAATGCTAAATTCCAAGACATTCAAACTAGACCATTGAAAAGTTATTTGAGGTGGCTATAAAATTTTACTATAAAAAATACTTCCTGACTTTTAGCATTTTTATGCCTATTCCCTTTCTCAAAGCATTAAGGAAGAAGAATTGAAACCAATAAATAATGGGCAGTGGATAATCCCTCTCTTATTTATCCTTTCTCACTCCTAAGACAAATACTATGTCCAATAGGAGATGATGACAACTTCACATTCCTCTTTAATATTTTTGGGCATACAGATTACATTGCTCAATCTTCCTTGCAGATATGTGTTGCTAAATTCCTGAATTCTAGCCAGTGATATGTGCTATAGAATAAATGGTTGTATCCTCCAAAATTCATATGTTGAAATCTAATCCACAAAGAGAGGGTATTTGGAGGGGGGGCCTTTGGGAGGTGTTTAGATCATAATCGTGGAACCCCCGTAAATGGGATTAGCACCCTGATGAAAGAGACCCTGGAGAGCTCCCTAACCTGTTCTGCTTTGTGAGAACACAGTGACAAGAGATCTGTCTATGAACCAGAAAGTGCGCCCTCCCCAGACACTGAATCTCCAGGTGCCTTGATCTTGGACTTCCCAATGTACCCAGAGCTGTGAGAAATAAATGTTTGTTCTGGATATGCCATTCAGTCTATATTCTGTTTTATGGCTCCAATGGATTAAGACAGTATGTTATTTGAAGGTGTGTGCCTTTTTAACACATGGGCCATAAAAACCCCGTTTGATTTCTTAAATGGATACAATTGCTGCAAAACTTAGCAGCTTAACATAACCACTTTATTTTTGTCAAATTTTTGAGGGTCAGTGTTGGGAAACGTCTTGCCTGGTTTCAGGAACTGTAGCTTTGCCAATAGGCGAGAGGGCCCCAAGGCTGAAGCTGAGCAAGGAAGCCATAGGAAAATAGGCCACTGAAGAGACAAAACCTGTCCCCCTGGCGGGGGCACAGCCCCTGCCTCCCTCACATCACCCCTCTTGGCCCCTGAGGATGGCTGGTTAGTCAATGATAGGTAAGACCCCTAAGACAGGCACAGTCACATAGGGGCCATTAGGGAAGGGCTTGGGGGACCCAGAGAAGAAGCAAAAGACCCTCACCCTTTGGCTTTGTTATGGCCGCAGCCCTCATTCTATCTGAAAGACGTCTCCTTATCTCTTGGCTGCTCTGCTCCACCCACCTGGCTCAGGCGTGAAACAATACTAAAGGCAGGTACAGGCTTAAGCTGGATCGGCTGGTTTCCGGGAGAATTACCCTCCTCGCAGCATGCTTTGTTTTTCCTCAAGTTGTGATAACTGGCTCAAGATGGGAAGGAAATATACATTATTCATAGACCATGACCCTAAACCATTTGGCACTCTTATGCTTACTCATCCCAGACCCATGCAAATCGGTGTGTTCTTGCCCCTTGTCTTCTTCAGACAGCACTTATTATCTGTAAACATTAACATGCTGATGTAATGAGATTACCTGTACATTCCTACTACATAGCCCCCACTGATAACCCTGTCAATAAAAGCCATTGAGCACAGGGACTTGGGGTATTCTGCTCTAGAGGGAATCACCACCTCCTTTTCCTGGCAGACCGAGAAGTGTCTGGAACAATTTATTTCCCCATCCATGGCAACCTGGAGCAGCTCTGCTGGACAGAGTCTCCTCCCTCAGGTCAGATGTTCGAGAAGATACTGGTTTGGCTATTCTTGAGTAGAGTCTTTCATGAGATTACTGTCAAATGAAGTGTCCCCTGGACTAGAGATCTTAGGTCATTCACATGGCTAGGTGTTGGTGTTGGCTGTCAGCTAGAATTTCAGCTGAGAATTATGATTCTACATGGACCTATCCAGTAAGGTAAAACAAAGTAGCTGGAGTTTTCAAATAATAGTTGCTTCCTCCTGGTGGAAATGTCTTAGGAAAACAGGGAGGAAATAGAACCTCCTTTACTGAATGAGCCTTGGAAGTCACATAGCATTACTTCTACTACACTGGATTGATTGAATTCCACCCAGATTTGTGGGGTTGCAACCAAAATCAGGTCTGGCTGTTGGCCTCTATGAAAGCCAATACTCAAGAGGCGGTTGCTGATACAAAAGAAAGTGGTTTATTTTCAGGTGCCAGCCACCTGGAAGATTGGGGACTTATGTCACTTAAGCATCCTATCTCCTGGAAAGATAGGGGACTGATGTCACAAAGCCCATCTCCACATCTCAGTGGAGGCAGAGGTTTTTATAAGGAGGGAGAGGGGAACAGGACAAGGTGATCAAGGGAGGGGGTTGAAAGGTTCTCTACGTGCAGAAGAGCACAGTCCATTCCAATAAGGCAAGTGATGGTCAGGTGGGCGTCATCCTGGTTTAGTCATCCCGGCTTCATGTCATCTAGACTTTGTCATTCTGACTCCACAGCTGAAGGTCGGCAAATCTCCTGGAGCTAGGGTGCTTAAAGGTCAGAATCTGTATCTTTTGAAGCTAGTTTCTAGGGTTCTTATACAAACATGTTTTTCATCTACAAGCTACCTATTAGTCAGCATCAGCACTTCCAGAAACAATGTCAAAAGATTAGTGGGGTGGGTTACCATTTCCCACCATTACAATTTTCCATTGTTACAGTTTGGGGGCATAAACCTCACATTTTGATAAAAGTATCAAATAATCTGGGGGCCATTTTTAAAAACATTCCACACTTTTTTCTCTTCCTTGAGTCATCTGCATATTGGTGTCCAGGGTGACATCGGTAGTCAAATGTAGAATTTGGAAGCGATTTTCTTCGCTTAGATCCTTGAAGAAACTACATGGAGGAAGTGCTCAGTCATTCATTCCCATTATATAAGAAAGGCATACATTACTATTATTTGTGTACTAAGGTATGTTTTTATTTTATTTGCTCTGTCAGCCTTTCTAGCACACACACTCTCTCTCTTTTGAAGAAACTCTTTTTATAATAAAAAGTTTTGGGTTTATAAACAACACACATTCTGTGAAATCCAGAATGGAGGATATAACGCTTAAAGTGTGTTTAAGAAAATATTATAGCTTTTTGTTAAAATTTAGAGAAAAATAAAATGATTTATAACATTGTTATTATAATATTGATAATTGATGATAGTGAACAATTCTAAGTTTTATTCATTTGATTGTTTTTCCATTTATGTGGTGATGACTGTTTTGTTTGTTGCAAAATGTAATTGTGAACATACTTTGGAAATATACTACTTATATAGTATATGAGGTACAATTAATTTTTATTCATAATATAAACTTCCACTTAGTTTAGTCTTTTATATTTTTACTCAAAATTATGTTTACATTAAGATGCTCAAATTCAAATGTCTTTCATTTTGCTTTTTAAAATGCAATTATTTAGCCCTGGTTGATGTGGCTCAGTGGATTGAGTGCCAGCCTAAGAACCAAATGGTTGCCGGTTCAATTCCCAGTCAGGACACATGCCTGGGTTGCAGGCCAGATCGCCAATGGGGGGGTCCGCAAAAGGCAACCACACATTGATGCTTCTCTCCATCTCTTTTTCCTTCCTTTCCCCTCTCTCTAAAAATAAATAAATAAATAAAATCTTTAAAAAATACAATTGTTTACAGATATTTGCCTTATTCAAAGAGAAATTATTAGTTAACTCTCATTTGAGTGGCTTAGGAAAGTTGTTTAACCTCTCTATGAATCTTCTTAAGAATCATATGACTAGCTCTAGCTTGGTAGCTCAATTGGTTAGAGTGTTGTCCATATGCCAAGGTTGCAGGTTTGATCTCTGGTCAGGGTGTATTCAAGAAACAACCAATAAATAAGTGGAAAAAAAATTGATGGTGCTCTCTCTCCATCTCTCTCTGCCTTTTTCTCTTTTTCTAAAAAATTAATAAATTGAAATACAAAAAAAGAATTATAAGGCTAACATAATTTGCTTCTATAATTTTTGTTAAGATTGATTTTGTTAATGCAAAACATCATATTGCTAGCACATAGCATCAATAATTATCCGTTGTTTTTTGGTTATAGTTCATCATCATTTAATACGTACTGAGAACCTACATTATTCCAAGCTCCTGTGCATATTTCATAATACACATAGTGTATTTTAATTCACACAATAACTTACAAGTTAAAAAAACATTTTAATCATCACTAAGAGATAAGTAAACTGAAATTCATGAAATTTAAATAACTTTGTAAACCAATAATAGAAGCATGCTTGAAACATAATTTTCTATATAAAACCTTTATTTGTACATAATAGATCTGCTTTCATTTTATAAAATGAGAGCATACATTTTTTTTCAAGATCTCTGAAAAAAAGAAATCACCCACTAATCCCACAGCAAAATTATCTTTACTTTGTGAGGTGTTCACATAGTAATTTGATACCGATTACTCATCATGTAATTCTAGTTATCTGTGTGTGTATGTGTGTTGTACTAGTTTGTAGCCCCTCTGAGCTGTGCTTTATTCTTATTATTTTGACTACAATTATTCCTATCATATGTTTCATATGGCAAGTGATCAGTAAATATTTATGACAGATGTCTGAACCTTGAACACAGTTTCTGAAATGGGAGAGCCATTGGAGAGAATTAATGCTTAGGAAGTTCTAAGATAATGGAAAGAATACTAACTTAATGCCTTCCCTATCTTATTAGACAAATTTTGCTGTAATTATTTTTGTAGTGAATATCTGTATGAAAATTTTGGCGAATCTTTTAACAAAACCTCAATTTAAAAGGCCTAGGTATAATCATTAAGTTCTTAACTGTTTGCTGTGTAACACTGATAACATTTTATTATGTGTTCACTTATGGTTAAGTGAAATGTTTGTAAATAAATGTAACCACGGAGACTTTTCAGCTGAAAATACCCACACGGGTTTATCAGGAAGGGATTATCATGGAGCATGTGGTACTTCCCAGGGGCCTAGTTAGGACTCTGTATTACGACCGACTTTGCACTGGGAACTGTCAGGAAAACTCAAGTGTATTAGTGCCTCTTTGGCTCCCCACTCCCATCTGTCTTCCTTATTGAGTCCCTCACCCCAAAGTATCCACTGATCTAGCTGGTTAAGCTAGTTGCTACTTCTCTATGATAAGGCTAATCTAGTGAATCTCATGGCAGATAATAATTGCGTTTGTAAGAAGTTATTTTCTTTCATTTCTTTCCTATATAAGTAAGTTCTAAGACTGAAAAATGAACAAGTCAGTCTTTATCTTCTTATTTCTCTTACCAACTTCCTTATGATACTTTCCATATGAAAAGTCTCAATTTCTGAAGTTTTACTTGGCTATGAGGGAAATGAAATGAATTAACTAAAAGACTATAAGGGACGACTCACTTGGTTCAATTATAATTGCCTAATGATCATCATTTTGCATTTCAAATAGAATTTAACAATGATGTAAGTGACCAAGAGGTCAGCATAAACCTAGAGCCAATTAACAGTTAAAGAAATGAATAAGGCATTAAGGTTATTCTAAATAAAAGTAAAATTGAGTAGACTTTCAACTGATAGTAAGGAAGTTGCTGTACTTATCAAACATAACAAGATTTATATCAGTGATTTATGCATACTGTTATAGTAAACTGAATCAATATGAAATTGTGGCATATATGTTAACCAGCATCTTTCTCAAATTATACTTTTATAATGTTATTTATATTATTTTGCTTCGTTTTCTATTTTTATTAACATACATGAAAATGAACAATTTCTCTTTTTGATGCCTGGTTCAGGCATAGCTAATAGGAGAAATGGCCTCCTGAGTAGACTGTATGATTAAAAATATATTTTCACATGATTCACATGATAAGCTTTGTCTGCTGATTAAATTATAAGTACATTCCACAATAAAATTGACAGAAACTTCTTCATATGAGGAGTAAATAAATAATACTAGAATTTCCCTTGACATGCTGTCAGATAGAGGAAAGATTTTAGGGGAAACATAAAAAAGCGTTCAGGAAAAGTCGGAGGGAAGTACTAACTTTTGACATGCGTAGAGCAAATACAGCTACTAGAAAGTGTCAGCTTCAACGGTTACAGCTAGAACAACTACATTGCTGTCAAACTTTTAACATAATTGTCTTTTCTATTTAGGGTTGCTCTTCCCAGCATACATTCTGAAAGCAGTGTGCTACCTGCTCTAAACTGTAGGAGCCGGAGAGTGTTACCATGATTTAGGAATCAGACAACTGACATAAGAACAATGATTGTCCTCAGAATACTTGTAGTATATATTATTTAAAAGGGTGAAAAAAGGGTATCCTTTAACCACGGATTCGGACCTTAGAGATTATTTCCAACAGTAGAACCATTCCTAGAAAATAGAGAGTTTCGTCACTGCCAGGATGCTGCTGAAAACCCTGCACTGCGAGGAGGTGAACCAGGTACAAGCAAGTGTTGCCTCTGTCATTAGGGTTAAAAAAATGAATCTTCTTTTACAAATTTATTTTTCTCACCACTTTATATGCATATCTATTTAAAAGAAACATAAACACACTTACATATCCTGAAAAACTTAAAGACAGTGCGGAGGCAAAGATTAGAAAGAATTACTTTTTGGCCTTTAGAGAGTAGTTTCTAAAATGGGGGCTGTGAAAAACACATAGTTTAATTAGTCTCTGAAGTGGCTCACAGCACCTTAGTCTTAAGGAGTAAAGGCAATTATTTTACAAACTTGATATGTAAGATTTATCTCAAGGATGCTTATGCTTTTAAAGGTGGAATATATGCTACAAAAACTGAAATATCAGCTGGCACATCAACAAGATACAGTTCATCTTAAATAACATACATTCACAACATTTGCCTCCTGTAGTTTACACTGTTTAAATGACCATTTTTAATGTATACTATTGTGTTGCTCTAGGTTCTTGATTAATAAAACATGTAAATCACTCCAAAGCTGTTCAACTAATGTAAAAACACATTTTCTCATTTAGCAATTATGACTATGACAATTTAGAAGTTTAGAAAAATGGAGTTAATGGAGAACTTACCGTGTGCCTAAGAGTGAATATTAAGCAGTGAACACACCAAGTGTCCAAATTCACGGATTTTATATTCTAGCGGGAAAAGCACAAATTAATAGTTAAGTAAATACATAACAACACTTTACATAATAATTTCTAGAGAACAATGTAAAGTAAAAGGATCATGAGTAATAGAAGATGATTGTGCTAGATAATGTGGTCATCAAAAGATGAGTATATGAAGATAATATTTGTAGAAAGTGCTGAATGAAATGGAGAAGCTCAAATGAGTTTTAGAGGGAATATAGTTTAATAAATAGAAAAGAGCATATGAATTATTCCTGAACAGAAGCATGTAACTGTAGAGCATGAGTTTGGATTTGGTAATGAAAAGAAATCATACCAGTGACTATAAATAAATGGGATATAAAGAGAAGAATTTCAAGGACATATTTTTAAGAAATGTAATTCATTCAACCATCATCTTGTGTTATGAAATTTTTTCTACTAGCCATCAAAATGTTGCGTCATTTTTCAAATAAATCACAGAGTACTATCTTTAAAAAGTCAAATGAGCTTTTCAGAATAAATATAATATATTGCTTTTCAATATAAAATTGATTAACTTTGTTGTAAATTGTTTAACCATAGTATCATTATTCAAGTGTGATATGGAAATGAGTTATAATAATATTTTTCATGATAATTTTATGAAACTAGTCATTAAAAATGTCTGAAGTAAAAATACACAGAATGAATGGAACTATTTGTTTATAAAATAATAGCAGGTGCATACTTTTATTTTCATGAAAGGCACAACGAATGCCTATCACATGTATGTTCTACCAAATACCTCACAACGGAGTTGGACAAACTTACCAATGATCAGATTATAAACCAGTTCTTGACACTGACAATAAAGTGCTAAATTAATTATTTCTGTTCACCATTGAAACTTCTAGCTATGTGAGATTGAAATAATATCTCACACATTTGTAAAATCTGTTATTATTTCTTAGTCAGATAATTTTCAAACGATGATTTTCTTTCTTACACACACACTTTTTCCCTGCCTCTCTTCCTTCCTCCTTCTCTCTCTCTCTGCCTTTCTCTCTCCTTCCTCTAACCCTGCTTTCATCACATATCCAGGTCTTAGACCGTATAGGTGGTTAGAGTTATATAATCATATGGGCTAAGTCAACCTTAACTGCATCACATGATTCTGATGCAAAGAAGTAATTCTCCCCAACAAAGTGATGATGGGATGAATACTATGCTGGGCAAAGCAATTGATGTTCTCATATTCTGTCCCTTAATTGCCCCATATATGTGCAGCTATCAATGTGAATGAATAATGTGGTGCTATAATAGGATATAAGTAGGATATATATACACTAATTGGTACTTGAAGATGTACTACACTTAAAGTCCTCAATAATTACACATAACCTCCCAAAGAGTGAACAAAAAGACTGTAGAGAAAAAGGGCAGGTAGGGGCAGTAGAAGCCTATTGAAGTGTTTAATAATAATTACTGGATATGTATTTGTGAAAATAATTATCACCTTCTATTCAAAACTTAAGGGGAAACCTTGTCATAGTTTTATAAATCTTGCAATCAAAAGCAATAAATACTCTTTCTGATATAGTAAGATAGGCTGACATTTAGAATGTGGCTTCTGAGGAAATGCTCTTACCAGATGTTTTAGAATTGTAAGAATTCTGTATATGGGGGAAAATAAGTGGAAAGAACCAGGAGTCAAGTCTATCATTTCTTTGGCATTTTTTGTGTGATCAATATTTCTGCTCTCAGTTGATACAAAACTCTTGATCATGACTTTTCTTTGGCGTGTTCTCTAAACTATTAAATGCTTAGTTAGCATTCATTAGTTTTTCTCTGTAAAAGCCTGAGGAAGGCATGTGTTTCATCAACTTTCAAAAATAAAGCTAAAAGTATAACCATTAAAAAAATTCTGTATATAAATGTGTTTAGAAATCACTGCATATTTTAGTCACCATTCCTCTCTTTAGAGGTTAACAAAAGCTATTCATCTGGTTCTGCTAAGTAGTACAGAAAAGCAATTAATTTTGTTTACCTACAACTTCCTAAATGTATTTGACCAAAGACACAATTTTCTGGTGTTACAATCCTGTGCAATAATGGCTCTTGAGGTACAGTTTGGGAACAATTGTTCCAGGCACATTTTAACTTTACCCCAATATAGAACATTTGTGTCATTTGTGTTCTTAAAAGTAAAATTGGAATTTTTAAAGGGAAAGCATTGTTCAGAAGTGCCAACTTCTGAATTTGGAAGCTTGCAGAATGATGACTTTTGAAGCTAAGAGCTGAGGTTTTTCTTGGTAAAATCCTATTTAATCATAATCTCTTAAAACTTCAGAAACATCTAGGGAAGCCAGCGAATAGCCACAGGGATTCCAAAATGAATGCTTTCATTTGTGGCATCCCATTGGATCCTGTAAACTTTAACCATATTTCTCATGTCTAGATTTTATTGTTCTTAGACCCTGGAGATGCACGCTCACACATATTTGTAAAATCTGATATTATAAAGTTAATATCTGATATTATAAAGTTAATTCTCTTTAATCTACCAGTAGTTTCAACTGCTAAATTTGCTGTTTTATCCTGTATCAGAAGTGAGTACTAGAGGACGTTTTTTTTCTGAAGCTGTTGACTAGGACTACAGACCAGAAAGCTTGATAAAATGCATTTCAAATGTGCAATTATATTTAGGTATTTTATTCATGTGATTTTTGTTTTTTAGCTCTGTAGTGCTATTTTACCAGGTGGTAGCCTATAAAACTGGATGATGGCATAAGTGGTGTGAATACTTGTAGGTATTTTCACAGGTATTTCTTTAAAAAAAAAAGATTTTATTTATTTTTTAGAGAGAGGGGAAGGGGAGGAGAGAGAGAGAGAGAAATCAATGTGTGGTTGCCTCTTGTACATCCTTCACTGGGGCCCTGGCCCACAACCCAGGCATGTGCCCTGACTGGGAATCAAACCAGCGACCCTTTGGTTTGCAAGCCAGTGCTCAATCCACTGAGCCACACCAGCCAGGACATCACAGGTATTTCTTCATCTCAACAGAGACACTATATTGTTCCAGTGAATATTTCAGGAAAATTGGTCTGTGAATCCATATGAATTGTATGAAAAATATTTATTAACTTTTCTTAAATATAGTGTAAAAATGAGAAATATTTCCTCATAAATTATTATAGCACATCACATATGTAATCACATTAGAAATATGTGTTCTTGAAAAAGGCCATAGAGACAACCTACTGAATGACAGGAGATATTTGTGAGACTTACATTTCATAAGGGGTCAATATCCAAAATATACAAAGAATTTATGCAACTTAATATAAAAAAACTCAAATAAAATGGGTAGAGTACTAAAATAGACATTTTTCTAAAGAAGACATACAAATGGTTAATAGGCACATAAAAAGATGTTCAACATCACTAATAAAGGGAATAAAAGAAAAAAAACCTGCAATGAGAAATCACCTGACACCTGTTACAATGGCTATTATGAAACAAACAAACAAACAAACATAAAACAAATGTTGATGAGGATGTGCAGAAAAGGAAACCCTTGTGCACTCTCGGTGGAAATGTAAAATGGTTCAGCCACTATGGAAAATAGTGAATAGATTCCCCCCAAAATTAAAAATAGGACTACAATATGATGAAAATCTATTTCTGGGTATTAACCCAAAGAAAACAAAAACACTAACTTGGAGAGACACATGCAACCATTTGTTTATTGCAGTATTTTCTACAATAGCTAAGATATAAAAGTAACCTGTGTCCATCAATAGATAAATGGATAAAGGAGATTTTGTACATATATACACGAAATATGTATGACTCAGCTATAAAAATACTAAAAGCTTTTCATTTGCAACAACATGGATGGCCCTTACGGGTATTATGATAAGTGAAATAAGTCAGAGAGAGACAAATACTGTGTTATTTCACTTATATGTGGAATTTAAAAAATAAAAATAACAAAAAAAAAGCAAATAGAAACAGATTCATAGATACAAGAAACAAACTAGTGGTTACCTGAGAGGGAAGGAGTTGAGGATTGGGTAAAATAGGTGAAGGGGATTAAGAGATACAAACTTTAATTATTAAATAAATGTCATGTGGATATAATGTACAGCACAGGGAATATAGTTGTTAATATTGCAATAATTTTGCATTTTGACAGATGGTAACTAGACTTGGGGATAATTTTGTAATGTATTATCAATATCAAACCACTATGATGTACCTGAAATCAATAAGGTATTGTATATCAATTATGTATCAATAAAAATACGCAAATAAATACATAAAATAAAAAGTCTTTTGGAGGTGGTGTCTGAGGTCACCAGCAAAATTTATTAAGAGCAATAGCTCTTACCAACTTTATTAAGAACAATGGCTCTGAGGACAATTTACTTCATCCCTTTGACCATCTGCTTACATACCAATGAGATGGAGGCAATGCAAGAGCCTACTACATTGTATCGTTACAAATAAATGGGATACTATAGGCAAATATTTTGGAGCAGTGTGTTCTAAAAAGAAGTACTCAATTTTTTTTATTACTGTCTATAATAATCTTTCTCTTTAGCTCCCTCTTATCCCATTAAACCTTATGAAGCTGAACTTTTAAATGGTTTTCAAACTTGGCTGTATATCAAAATTTTCACAAATAATTGTAAAAAAATGTTAAAAACTAACCACAACAAAACAAAAACAGATCTTGAGATCCACCCATATTCTTTCTGAAGTCATATATTGAATTGAGGTTCATTGCCATATGGATTTATATCAAGCTTTCCTGATGAATCTTATGAAACAATGTGAAGTCAGGTTTGCATTGTAAATATGTTTTATCACCAAGCTATCCTCCTATTTCTACTTTTAGAGAAATACCTCAAGTTAATTTCCTTATTATCATTAAGGCTGGCCAATAGTTTCTGTTTTATAGATTCTGTAGTTTCCCTGCCTTTTCTAAAAAAATCTCATAGAGATTATAATTTTATAAATGTTTAAAAATATTTGTTATGCATAGTACTTTAATATCTTTAACCCACTTTTATTTAATAGATTTCTTCCTGATCAATATGCATATGTAATTTTCCCAAGCTTTAGGTTGACTCTTCTTGTCTTCAAATATTTATAACTTACTGTGAAGATTCACTACTCAGAAGTCTTCTAACAATATTTCTCATTATTCTTAGAAACTTTGCTTGTTTAGCAAAAAAAAGTTTTACTTCTAGAGTAGGGGTTACTTTAGTCATGCTCTCAAACTATACATACCTACTTCCTTTTCTTAATTAATTAAACATATTACTGCTTTAAAAATGTAACTGAAGATTTTTCTTATTATGAGGTATGGCCTACAGTATTAAGTTTTTTGAAACTAGAATTGACTTAGAGTATTCTGTTTGAACATTATGAAGAACATAACTGATTTAATACTGTTGGTAGTATTAGTGTTAAATATTAATGGTTAATAATCTATGTTAATTTTAAATTTATAATTGTTTAGTGGATATCCATCAAACAGTGGAAATAGCAGTATTATGATGTGGAACTAACAATGTAAACAGTGAAGATAGGATTTTTAAATGAGATACAAATATAAGTTTCTTAGAGAAGAACTCACATGTCGAAGGTATGAAAGAGTGTAATATTTTTTAGATATTGTTTTTTTCCTCTGAAACATGGATCATTGATATCTTGTGAAAAATGGGTAGAGGGAATACATGAGATGGGGAAAGCTCCCAAATTCTGTCTGTGTGGTTCATTAAATAATCCTAATTCAAGAATTAGAGTGCAATGAGAGGCACTGGCTGTAGAGATTTTATTAGGGATAATTTGTCTATTCCAGTGAGGTGGGACATAGCGCAATGAGCCTTGGGACTCTTAATTTACTATTAGGCAGAATGATGGCAGTGCTGGAGGCTCAAGTAGAACTGATGACATTTAGAGTAGCACTTGTCAACACGATCACCTTGTTCTTCTCTCACAGCACTAAGTACCTGGATGGGTAAGGATGACTGATGGCTCTCAGAGTGATCCAGGTCCTAATTCCTGGAATCTTGTAGCAAAAGGAACTTCGCAAGGTACTTAAGTCAAGGATCTTGCAATAGCGAGATTTTCCTGGATTCTGTGGTTGGGCCATAAATATAATCAAAAGTGTTTAAAAGAGAGAAGCAGAGAGAGGTTTGGTTACAAAGAAAGAAGGCAATGTGGGAACTGCAGCAGGACATGTGCTGCTATCTTTGAAGATGGAGGTAGGGGCCAGGAGCCAAGGGGTGTCAGGAAGATAGCTCCAAACCCTGGAAAAAGCAAGGAACTGGCTCTTCCTCTAGAACATCTGGAGGGAGCATGGTCCTGCTGATGCCTTGATTTCAGCCCAGGGAAACAGATTTTGGATGGACCTGGGAAAGTGTGATAGTTTTAAGAGAAGTGTGCTGTGTTAAACCTCCGTAGGTGTAAGAAACTAAGGCACTGTGTTGTTCTTAAAAAGATGAAGTGTGGGAATTGACTGGGTGCTGACAAAATAAGGCTGCCCAGTAGCATGGATGGACAAGAAACCTAGGTAATTGAAGATATTAATGACAGAATTGAATTAATGACAAAATAAAGTAATTTATTCAGAATAAGTTGAGACTAAGTAGATAGGGCTGTGAAAGTGAGATACAGAATTAAAGGGAAGACCAAGGCATTGGAAGGCTCAGTGGGTTGAAAAAGGAGGTAAAATGAAAGTAAGAATCGAGAAAGCCTCAAGGGTAAAATTTTGTGGTAATCAAGCATTGTTAGAATTTTAGAATCCATAGATGGAGCCCAGCATAAGGCAATGGAGGAGTGTGGAGACCCTCAGACTGAAGGTCAACGTGCTGAGAATTGAATATGTTATTCTTTTTAATACTTTGTTATTCTTTTATCTGTTTTTCCTCCTAGAAAACAGTGGAAGTTTTGTATCTGTTTTTATTTATTTAATTATTTCAATATTACTTTGAAATATTTAGGATTTTACCTGTATTTTACCATGATAAAAAAATGACTCTATGAAAATAAAGTTGAGAAGTTCACAAACTGACTCTCTATAATTTTTTATAGGAATATGGAAATGTTACTCTATTTGTATATATACAATTTATTGTTAATTTACTAATTAAATTTATTGTATGAGTCTTCTTTTTTTTTTCCTTAAGGCAATAATACCAGGGGGAAATTGGCATCAGTTTTCCTAAAAATGTACTAACATATAAAGAGAGTATTGAGAGGAAACTGAAGATTTATAAGGCTAGCAAGATTTATAGAACATCAGCAGGAAATAAGTAGTACTAAAATAAGCCCTTTAACAAAAGAGTCTTTTTATTCTTTCTGGTCTTTTGAATCCAATTTTTTGTGACTTATTCTAGTGATTACTGCAAGAGTAAGTTATTATACCCTAGTACTCACAATTGAGTTGTCCTAGGTCAAGAAGTACTCAAACGATATACAGAACGTTCTGTGCCCTTGTCTCATAGATAAAAGATGCCCTGTGTCTTGAAAAGGTGATTATTTCATATCATATATTTTAAAGTTATTAGGAGAAAAAGATGGCGGAGGAGTAAAAGGGAGTCACGCTGACCTCCTCCCAAAACCAAACTGGAATTGCAACTAAATAATGGAGTAATCACCTGGAAAGCAGTGGAGCGATAGTGGCAGAGGAGCCTTGGTGCCGCGGACAGTGGATTCGACTCTCACACATCCCAACGGGTGAGAATTGCGGTGGAGGCTCGACAGGCTGGGCTGGGTGCGCACGGGCACTGGCACCAGAGGGACATTTAAACGGCCAGTTAGCGTCCCCCCGAGAAGAACGGGGTCTGAATCATAAACAGGAACCCCTAAACTACAGCAGCTAAAGCCGAGAAAATACAGACAAAACACAACCCCAAAAAGCTTAGGGGCACTCTCTGCCAGAGACAGGTGGCTGGGGATGCAAAAAGACATTTAAAGGGGCAAACGCAAAAGTTGCAGCGGCAGCCACCCTCCTTGATCGCTGGGTACAGGCGGCAGCAGGGTGGGCTGGTGCCTGGGAAAAGACTGGTGAGGAAAACTTTGTGAAGAGAACTGACTCTGTGGCCGGTGGAGCCCGGGTGATAACGCACCTCCCACTCTGCAGCTACCATCTCGCTCAGGCATAAGGGAATCAATTAACCTGCCTTTTGTGCTCTCCGCACACAGCTTGTACGCCTGTGACCTGCGGGGCTGAGTGCAGACTGGCTGGGAGAGCCTTGAGGAGAGACTGGAGATGGAGGCATTGGGGAAAGAACGGGAGGAGGAACCGGGGAGTCCCGACTCCCTCCCTGTTCGGTAGTCTCCATTGTGGGCTGGAAAGGCGCGACCCCAAAGAGGCAGAAGCGGGGCGCGCATGAACCAGACTGCCTGCGATTGAAACGCAGTCCGCACAGGGGTTGGATCCTCGGCCGAAGGGGTCACAGAACTACCCAGAGGTCCCTGAGGGGAGACTAGAAACAGAGGCATTGGGGAAAGAACGGGAGGAGGAACCGGGGAGTCCTGACTCCTTCTCCTTGCCGAAGTCTCCATAGCGCGGGAAGAGGCCACACCCCCAAAGAGCCAAAAGCTGAAAAGCACACATAGACACCCCCAAAACACCCAGAGTAGGCGCGCACACTTGCGCCGAGTGACTGGTGAGGGTTGGCGAGCGTGTGTGTGACCCACGCGGGCTGGCGAACGCTTGCACCTGCCGGCAAGGCCTCACACAGACTGGCACCCATACGGCCTGCGAGGGAGTGCACAGAGGGGCAAGGGCAGGCATAAATTGACCTACCCGCCGCGATTGCGGAGCGGCCCACAAAATAAGTAGAGCTGCCCAGAGTCCCTGGAGGAGAGACCAGAAACAGGATTAACCGGAGAGTCCTGATTTCCTCCCATTTCTGTAGTCCCCATTTGGCGAGGGCAAGCAATGCACCCAAAGAGCCAAAAGCGGGGAAAACACACAATAGAAGACCCTAAACTGACCAGTACCGCGAAGCTCGCGTGCCAGGGAGGCCAGATGAGCACGGGAGGTCGCGAATAAGCCCCCTGGTCTGGGGCAAACACATGCGAGCCCAGGCAGGTGCGGGACCCTGCCGCGCTGGGAACGCGCTCAAGGAGCCCGCGTGAGAGCGCAGAGAGATCCCCAAAAATAGCCCAGCCCTGACCGAAGGGGTCACAGAGCTGCTCCAAGCAGGAGTCAGACACAGGCATTAGACTCCTGAAAGGCTCAAACAAACAACCCAAGGCCCTATAGGGTCAACAACTGACATCATCAGAGGCAAGCCCAGAAAGAAAAGTAAAGGACAAAAATACTTAACAGACTCTCACAAAAATGGGAAGAAAAAGAAGTTCTCCCCAAATGAGTGGAAAAGGGGACTCCCCACAGAGAGAGCTCAATGAAATAGAGGCAAGGGAACTATCAGATATGGAATTTAAAACAATGGTTCTAAGGAAGCTCAATGAGCTCAGCCAGCTCAAAGAGAACTATGAGAAACTGCAGAGAAACTATCAGGATCTTACAGCAAACTATATCAGCCTGGAAAAGGACATAGAAACTATCAAGATGACACAAGAGGATATGAAGAATACCATTTCTGAATTGAAGAACACAGTAGAAGGAATCCAAAGCAGGCTGGATGAAGCTGAGGATCGAATCAGTGAGATGGAGGACAAGGTAGAAAAAAGCTCCCAGAAAGAGCAAGAAATGGAAAAACGGCTCAAAAAGAATGAAGAAGCATTTAGGGAAATGCAGGACAACCTGAAACGCAATAATATCCGTATAATAGGGATACCAGAAGGAGAAGAAGAGGAGCAAGGAATAGAGAACCTCCTCGAAAAAGTAATGATGGAAAATTTCCCTAATTTGAGGAGAGAAAGGCTCTCATGGATCCAGGAGGCACAGAGGAACCCACTCAAGAGGGACCCAAGGAGGTCCACTCCAAGACACATCATCATTAAAATGGCAAATGTCAAAGACAAAGAGAGAATCCTGAAGGCAGCAAGGGAGAAGGAGAAAGTAACATACAAGGGGGCCCCGATACGCCTAGGAGCTGACTTCTCAACAGAAACACTCCAAGCCAGAAGGGAATGGCAACAAATATTCCAAGCCATGAAAAGCAAGGGCCTACAGCCAAGGCTGCTCTACCCAGCTAGGCTCTCCATTAAAATAGAAGGAGAAATACGGAGTTCCCCAGACAAAAGAAAGCTAAAAGAATACATCTCTACCAAACCAGCACTCCAAGATATGCTAAGGGGACTGGTTTAAGCAGATGAAGGAAAAGAATGAGACAGAGAGGAACACAAGTACAAAGAGAAAAGATGAGTAAGTTTCTATCAGTCATATCTCTCAATGTGAGTGGACTAAATGCCCCAATCAAAAGACACAGGGTAGCTGAATGGATAAGAAAACATGACCCACACATATGCTGCCTACAAGAGACCCACCTCAGAGCAAAAGACCTACACAGATTGAAAGTAAAGGGATGGAAAACAATATTCCAAGCAAATGGACATGAGAAAAAGTCTGGCGTTGCCATACTTGTATCAGACAAAGTCGATTTCAAAGCAAAGGCCATACAGAGAGACCCAGAGGGGCACTTTATCATACTTAAAGGAAGAATCTATCAAGAAGACATCAACATTGTAAACTTATATGCTCCCAATATAGGAGCCCCCAAGTTTATAAGGAAATTGTTGGATGACTTCAAAAAAGATATAGATAGCAACACACTGATAGTAGGGGATTTCAACACCCCACCGTCAAAAATGGACAGATCTTCCAAACAAAACATTAATAAACATATCGTGGCGCTGAATGAAACACTGAATCAAAGAGACTTAACTGACATATATAGAATCTTACATCCCAAAGAAGAAAAATACACATTCTTTTCAAATGCTCATGGCAGTTTTTCAAAGATAGACCACATGATAGGACACAAAGCAAGCCTCAGTAAATTCAGGAAAATTGAAATAATACCAAACTTTTTCTCAGACCACAAGGCCTTGAAACTCGAAATCAAACTCAAAGAGAAACTTCACAAACTTGCACACTCATGGAGACTGAACAGTACACTATTAAACAATGAATGGGTCAATAATGAGATAAGAGAAGAAATCAAAAAATTTCTGGAAACAAATGAAAATGAACAGACAACTGTCCAAAACCTATGGGACACAGCAAAGGCGGTCCTGAGAGGGAAGTTCATAGCAATACAGGCTTACCTTAAAAAGATAGAAACATTTCAAATAAAAGACCTAACACTACAACTTGAAGAACTGGAGAAACAACAACAAATAAATCCCAGAGCAAGTAGAAGGAAGGAAATAGTCAAGATGAGAGCAGAACTGAATGACATAGAGACAAAAAGAACAATTCAGAGGATCAACCAATCCAGAAGCTGGTTCTTTGAAAAGATTCATAAAGTGGACAAACCTTTAAGCAGACTCATCAAGAAAAAAAGGGAGAGGACCCAAATTAATAATATCAGAAATGAAAGAGGAGAAATAACAACTGATACCACAGAAATACAAAGGATCATCAGAAACTATTATGAACAATTATATGCCAAGAAATTTGAAAATCTTGATGAAATGGACAAATTTTTAGAAAAGTATAATCTTCCAACACTGAAGGAGGAAGAAACAGAAAGCTTGAACAGACCGATAACAGTTGGGGAAATTGAAGCAGTAATCAAGAAACTCCCAGCACACAAAAGCCCAGGGCCGGACGGTTTCCCAGGAGAATTTTACAAAACATTTAAGGAAGAGCTAACCCCTGTCCTTCTCAGACTATTCCAAAAAATCCAAGAGGAGGGAAGACTGCCAGACTCCTTCTATGAGGCCAGCATCACCCTGATCCCAAAACCAGATAAAGACCCTACAAAGAAAGAAAACTACAGGCCAATTTCGCTGATGAACATAGATGCTAAAATCCTCCACAACATATTGGCAAACCGCATCCAGCAATACATTCAAAAGATTATCCATCACGATCAAGTGGGATTCATCCCAGGGATGCAGGGATGGTTCAATATACGCAAATCAGTAAACGTGATACACCACATAAATCAAAGAAAAGACAAAAACCACATGATCATCTCGATAGATGCAGAAAAAGCATTTGACAAGGTACAGCACCCATTTATGATCAAAACACTCAGCAAAATGGGAATCAATGGGGCATTCCTCAACGTAATAAAGGCCATATATGAAAAACCTACAGCCAATATCATACTCAACGGGCAAAAACTGAAAGCTTTCCCACTAAGATCGGGAACACGACAAGGATGTCCGCTCTCACCGCTTCTTTTCAACATCGTATTGGAAGTCCTAGCCACAGCGGTCAGACAAGAGAAAGAGATAAAAGGCATCCAAATAGGAAAGGAGGAAGTAAAACTATCATTGTTTGCAGATGACATGATAGTGTACACAGAGAACCCTGTAGACTCTACCAAAAAACTCCTCAACCTAATAAGTGAATTTGGCAAAACAGCAGGATACAAAGTCAACATTCAGAAATCAAAGGCGTTTTTGTACACCAGCAATGCAATAGAAGAAGAAGAAATCAGGAAAAATATACCATTCGATATAGCACGAAAAAAGATAAAGTACCTAGGGATAAATTTAACCAAAGACACAAGAGACCTGTATGCAGAAAACTATACAACATTGAAAAAAGAAATTAAGGAAGACACAAATAAATGGAAGCATATACCGTGCACATGGATTGGAAGAATTAATATCCTTAAAATGTCCATACTACCAAAAGCAATTTATAGATTCAACGCAATCCCTATTAAGATACCAATGACGTATTTCACAGAAATAGAACAGACATTTCAAAAATTTATATGGAACCATAAACGACCTCGAATAGCCGCAGCAATTTTGAGAAAGAAACACAAAGTAGGAGGGATCACAATACCGGACATCAAACTCTACTACAAAGCCACTATACTCAAAACAACCTGGTACTGGCACAAGAACAGACCCATAGACCAGTGGAACAGAATAGAAAGCCCAGAAATAAGCCCAGGTCTCTATGGACATCTAATATTCGACAAAGGGGGCAGAAGCATAAAATGGGGCAATAACAGCCTCTTCAACAAATGGTGTTGGGAGAGCTGGATGGCTACATGCAAAAAATTGAAATTGGATCATCAGCTGACACCATACACAAAAATAAACTCAAGATGGATAAAAGACTTAAATATAAGTCGCAACACCATCAAAGTCCTAGAGGAGAGCATTGGCAGGAAACTCTCAGATATCCCATGCAGCAATTTTTTTCACTGATATGTCTCCTAAAGCAAGGGACATAAAGGAAAGAATAAACAAGTGGGACCTCATCAAAATAAGAAGCTTCTGCACGGCTAAAGAAAACATCAGCAAAATGAAAAGGGAGCCAACCATTTGGGATAATATATTCGCTAATGATACATCCGATAGAGGTTCGATCTCCAAGATATACAAAGAACTCACTCGACTTGACTCCAAGAAGACAAACGATCCAATCAAAAAATGGGCAAAGGACCTGGGCAGATGCTTTTCTAAGGAGGAGATACAGAGGGCCCAGAGGCATTTGAAAGGATGCTCAGCATCACTAGCCATCAGAGAAATGCAGATCAAAACCACCATGAGGTACCACCTCACACCGGTCAGAATGGCCATCATAAACAGATCCACAAACAACAGGTGCTGGCGAGGCTGTGGAGAAAAGGGAACCCTAGTCCACTGTTGGTGGGAATGCAGACTGGTGCAGCCACTATGGAAAGCAGTGTGGAATTTCCTCAGAAAGCTGAAAACGGAACTGCCTTTTGATCCAGCGATTCCCCTGCTGGGACTATACCCTGAGAACACCAAAACGCCAATACAAAAGAACCTATGCACCCCAATGTTCTTAGCAGCACAATTTACAATAGCCAAGTGTTGGAAGCAACCTAAATGCCCATCAGTAGATGACTGGATCAAAAAATCATGGTACATATACACAATGGAATACTACGCAGCAGAAAGAAAAAAAGAATTACTAAACTTTGCGACAGCATGGATGGAACTGGAGAGCATCATGCTAAGCGAAATAAGCCAGGGGGCGAAAGACAAATACCATATGATCTCACCTATAAGCGGAACCTAACCAACAATGCAAAGAAGCAAGGAAAATATGACCAGCAACACTGAAAGCAAAAGAAATCAACAGAGACAAGAGGGAAGGGGGGCGGCAGGGAAAGGTAAGGGAAGGGGAAAGTCAAGGAACATATAGCAAGGACTCATGGACAAAACCAAAGGGGAAGAGCTGAGGGAGGGAAGGTGGGAGGGGGCAAGGGAAAGAGGTGGGGGGAAGGCAGAGACAAATGTATTTAAAAATAAATAAATTAATTTAAAAAAAATAAAGTTATTAGGTGGGCTATTTTGGTCATAATTTTATCTACATATTCCAGTTCTCTACAGAATATGGCATGTTGCCTATAATTGTTTTTGGGTTATTTACAAAACTATCAGTAAGATAGAACAGTAAGATTTAGTAATATTGTTTCTTGGAAATAATATTAAATTTCCTGATTTTTTAAACAAATGAGGCTTACATTTTTATTTTCACAAAAGAGGGAAATAAACTACTTTAATTTAACTGACTCTTAGGTTATCTTTTCATATTAAATTGAAGAGGGAATCACTCATCATATAAAGTTAATGCAATTCACAGGAAATTATCTTATAATGAGTTGGTGGTTGTTTAACAAAGAGACTGTACAGCAAGGCAAATGTGTATTTTTAATGAAAATATCTTTAATTTTATCACAAAAATAATAAATTCTATCATAAACTTTCTAAAGATATAAGAACATAGAACATTGAAAGTAATAGTCAATAGTCTTCTAGGTTGTAACTGATACTGATTATAATTTTTTATAACTTTTTCTATCTCTCAATATTAACTGGTCTGAGTATACATTCTGTCTTAAAACCTGAATTTTATATTTACTTGTACAGATGCTTCATTACTCTTTAATATTTCACACTATACATAACAATCATTTAAAATATTTCTATTGATACTTAGTGTTTTACTAACACAGGCCATGTTTCTAATTTTTTTTCCTCTTGTTCAAGTTAAATACTGAGAATGAAAGTTTGCTTGCAAAAAGCAAAATAAATGTCATCACAATGTACTCTTGCTCACTGTACATATTTGTGTGGAGCTTGTACATATTTCTCACAGAATTTTTTCCCACTCTAAAAAGGCAGTAATGAAGAACATTTGACTTTATTGGCATATAAACAACTTGCATTCAAAAACTTCAATTGATTTGATTGTGAAATTGAGCAAAATTTTAAACATTTCTAAAGATAGTGTGTGATCTAAAGTTAAAGCATTTTTTTTTAATTCATGTAATTTAAAAGTCTTCAGGGGAAGTTTTTAATTAACTAAAACTTTTTGAAATGTAAATGTAATAATTATCAAGTCAATTACAAATCTTGACATGACCCAAAAGTTAAGAAGCTACAGTATTTTATTTTTCCATTTATAGATGAATATACATTTGAAATCTCTGATAGTCAATTGAGGCCATAAGAACACACTGATAAAAACTGCTTTGTTTACATTTGTATTTATAAGTTTGATTAAATGTCATGTCCTTCCTTAAAGGAAAGAAAAGGAAAGTCATTTTCATTCATTTATAAATTAATTTACCTGTCTTTTTTCTTTTCTTTTTTTCTTTTCCTGTTTCCTGGCAGGGTTTTTTGCACAAAATCTGTCACATGGATTCTAAATGTATTGGCTGCCTGTTGACATTTCATCAATGTATCATACACCTTGTTTTATTAAGGTTTTCTACGTCATTTCTTTGTTTATTTTTGATAAATGAAATACAAATAAAAATGTTAGATGTCTTTGGGATAATGAGGGACAGATAACAATAGAAGTGATCAAAATTTTAAAATCTAATATATTGTGAATAATATGTTTGGCATCTTTATTTGTGAAAATCCTGACTTTTCTATTATAGCTTTTATCTAGGCTTATGACTTGCTGTTATATCTTGATTTAAAAAAAAATCATTGTATACGCTTAGACCTGGATGGAGAGAGTCAAGACCTGAGGGAGTCTAAGGGCATAGCCATTTCTTTCCTTTAGAGAACTGGCCACATTAAGCCTGTCTGTTGAGGGAGGTAAAGAATCTTCCTGGATGAGGAGAGACATCCTGAGGTGAGGCACCGAGTAAAACACTAAGTCTCCAAGTAAAAATGAAGCTTACCTATATGCCTCTTCTTATAAAATTATGAGTCTTTAATTTTGATTCTTTGCTTGTAACTTCAGTTTGCTGATCATGTCTTTTCTTACTCAGGTATTTATATTAAGTACATTCTCCACCAACATCATATCTAAAATGGAAACAGCTCCTAAATTCTTTTCATATCTTAGTGTCCAAACCTGACTCTCCTCTTGTGGTACTCTGTGAGTATCCCAGTGCCATAACTCTTGCTCTTATTTACTCTTGGCAATGGTCACTAAAAGAAAGACTGATAGTTTTAAGTGATGTGGATATTATGATGAAGGTGAATAAAAATAAGGAAGAATAAGAGAAATAAAACTTTGCTGAGATCCAGATTTATACACAACTGTGTAAATTAACCAAGAAATTAAAATGTTAGTAAAAGTTATTACATAGCCATTTTAAATGTATGAAATATGTAATAACTAATATTGAAATTTATTATGATCTGGGTTTGTTCTTAAGTGCTTTATTTTTGTTTAAGGATTTCATTTGTTTATTTTTGGACAGAGGGGAAGGGAGGGAGAAAGAGCATAGAGAAACATCAATGTGTGATTGCCTCTTGCACACCCCCTACTGGGGATGTGACCTGTGACCCAGGCATGTGCCCTGACTGGGAATTGAACTGGTGACACTTTGGCTGGCACTCAGTCCACTGAGCCACACCAGTCAGGGCTTGATCTTAGGTTCTTTAAATATATTTATTTAATATTCACAATGGCATTATGAAGTAACATCACTTTTAATCTTTCCATCTTTTTTTACCTGTAAGAAAAATAATATAATATTTAAGAATATAGAAAAATAAAGCAATAGTTTAATAGCAGAGATTCTAAAGTCAAAGTGCCCAGATTTGAAAGCCAGCACTATTTTGTTCCAACCTTTTAAATTTTGGTAAGTTACTTAACCTTCTGTGCTTGATTTCCTTAGCCATTGAAAGGGGATTCCAATAATGTCTAATACACTGGAGTGTTATAAGAATTACTGAGTTAATATAAATATACAGTTCAGAACACTGTATGGCACCCAGTAAGCACAGTCTAAATGTTTGCTATTATGTTATTTATTGTCTGAGATTTAGAGTAAGTATTGGAGCTGGCATAACAACCTAGGCAGTCTAAATACCAAGATCATAACATTACTATACCAAAACCTCCCACCTTCAGAACAAAACTTTCTGTCTCTTTCCCTCTCTCTCCCTCTCCCCCTCTCTCTCACATACACGCACACACACACATACTCTTGTTAAATGGCTTGTCAGGGCTCATGAAATAAAGATAACAAGCTCTCTGGGTTCATAGATTCTTTTTTCCAGTTACAAATCTCTGGTGTCTTTTGGAGTACTCATTGTATACTAGCATTCACTGCTTTTACAGAATAACAATTCACCAGCATAGGGCTAGAACCATAACATAAAAACTGTGTCTTCAAATATAGATTATATATTTTTGCAAAACTTACAGTCATATCTGACTTTATCTAAGTTTGGGACCTGATATAAATGAATCATTTGTCTATTCTTAACTTCGCTCTGTGTATCTACGCAATTCACCATTTATAGCTATGGTGAGATATGACAGTGAATTCAAAACTACCCCTGAAATATATATTATTCAAGTATAAAGTTGTGTCTATGTAGTGGATTGTGCTTCTTGGAGAAAATTTTAATATTTGCTTTTTTATATATGGGGTATATACAAAATATGCATGTATATATTTTAACACACAAATATGTATCTGCTGTGTGTGTATATGTGTGTGAACATGGGAGCCAAAGTAGTTGGGTTTGTATATGTTGATCAGGTGGGGACAGTGAGAAAACAACCCAAATGAGAGAGCAAATAGGTATTGGAGACATGAAATGGAAGTACACATACATGAACCCCCAAGACTTTGTTGAAATCATGGGATTTAAGATTCTCAGTAGAGGTCTGCAACTGACATAGGGGTCTGAAAAACTCAGGATATTTTCTGGTCACAGTGTGCTTCTCTAGACTTTTTCATCTTAGTGAATGCCAACATTCTGCCTACTCCTTCAAACTCACATCCAGTTCAGTCCTATTGCAAAACATATTTCTAATTTAGAGACACTTCATTTTCCCTAACACCTGAGGTACTGTCATAGCTCTCTGATTTGTTGCCTTGATTTCACTCTAGTCTTCGTCTCTCCATAGAGAAGCTGGAATGATTTTAAGGCATATTTTGATCTTGTCATTCATTAGGTTTTTCTTCCAGATTCCTGTTCTAATCAATAGGGATTATTTCTGCACTTGTAAAAAAATGGCTTCCATGATTGGATCCTGACCTTCCTTCCAGCCATCCCCTTATTTTGTATCGAACTCTTCTATCTGGGGTCTTGCTGCACACTGTGTCTTCCCCCTAACTGGTGTCATTCTGTCCAATCTTGATTCATTTTTTCATATCTTACTCTTCTCAGCCTTAAGTCTCAGTTTAATGATCAAATCCTCAGAAATGCTTAATCCTTTTAAAGATAGGTGTTTTTCTATTATATTTTACTTTCATTGACTTTAACCTGTAACATTTATGCAATGTGAAGTACATTAAATGTGTGCTTATCTGTTAAAAGCAGGTCTCCCACAATAGACACTCAGCTTTAAGAGGGAAAGTACCATAAAACTTGCTTGCGTTAGTATATCTCTGCTGGCCAAGACAGTCTTTGCCCCAGAGTAAACAGTCAACAATTAATTATCCATTGAATTCATTCAATGGTCATTAAGAAAGAAGGGCTAGTGGAATTGATCGATATTATTAAAGTGTGACTGGGGTTTATTTCACATATCTGGGTGATATTTTCATAAGCATTCATCATTCTAAGTATTGAAGAGGTGCTGCAGTAAGTTAATCAGTTTGAGTGATCTAAAATTAAAACTAAAAACTAAGGATTTTTATGGTTTTGGGTCCTACATTTGAGTCCTTAATCCATTTTGAGTTTATGCTTGTGCATTGGTGTAAGAAGGTAGTCTAATTTCATTTTTTTCCACATATCTATCCAATTTTCTCAACACCACTTATGAATAAACTCTCTTTACCCCATTGTATATTCTTACCTACTTTGTCAAATATTAATTAACTATAAAGGCATGGGTTTATTTGGATTCTCTGTTGTGTTCCATTAATACATATGTCTGTTTTTATGCCAATGCCATGCTCTTTTGATTACTGTGGCCTTGTAGTATAGTTTGATATTAAGTAGTGTGATTCCTCCAACTTTATTCTTTGTCAAGATCTCTGTGGCTATCTTGGGTCTTTTGCATTTCTATGTAAATTTTTGTAATATTTATTCCAATTCTGTAAAATATGCCATTGGTATCTTGATAGAAATTGTGTTCAATCTATAGGATGTTTTGGACATTTCCATGGTGTTAATTCTTCCTATTCTTGAACACAGTATATGTTTCTGCTTATTTGTGTCTTCTTCAATTTCTTTCATACTATCTTATAATTTTCTTAGTACAGATCTTCTACATTTTTTGTTAAATGTATGCCTAGGTATTATATTATTTTTGATGCAATTGTAAATGGGATTTTTTTCTTAGTTTCCCTTTTGGAGAATTCATTATTGATGTATAAAAATGCAATTGATTTCTGGATATATACTTTGTATCTTGCTACTTTACTGAATTCATTAATCAATTCTGGTAGTTTTTTGGTGAACTCTTTAGGCTTTCTATATATGGTGTCATGTCACCTGCAAGTAATGACAGTTTGATTTTTTTCCTTTCCAATTCAGATGATTTTTATTTTTATTTTCTTGCCTCATTGCTGTGGCTAAGACTTCCAGTACTATGTTGAATAAGAGAAGTGAAAGTGGACACCCTTTTCTTGTTCCTGATCCTAAGAAAATACTTTTAGTTTTTATCCATTGAATATTATGATGTTAGCTGTGGGTGTGTTATATATACCCTTTATTATATTGAGGTATGTTCCCTCTATTCACATTTTACTGAGTATTTTTAGCATAAATGGGTTCTGGATTTTTCAAATGCTTTTTCTGCATCTATTGATATGATTATGTGATTTTAGGAAACATACATAGTAAAATCATGGACATTTCTTATAGCATTTTTTTTCTGCTATATCTTCTCAAGCAAGGGAAAAAAAGTAAAGAAATAAACAAATGGAACAACATCAAACTAAACTGTGTTTACCATCAAAGAAAACCATAAACAAAATAAAAAGACAACTCACTGAATGGGAGAACATATTCTCTAATGATACATCTGATAAGGGACTAAGAACCTTATAAAACTCAACACTATTAAAAATCCAATTGAAAAATTAGCAAAGAAACTTTTCCAAAGAGGGCATAAAGATAGCCAATAGCCATATAAAAAGATGCTCAATATTACTAATCATCTGAGAAATGCAAAGTAAAACCACAATGAGATATCACCTCACACCTGTCAGAATGGCTATCATCAATGAATCAACAAACAAGTGCCGGTGAGGATGTGGAGAAAAGTGAACGCTTGGGCACTGTTGGTGGGAATGCAGACTGGTGTAGCCACTGTGGAAAAGAGTATGGAGATTCCTCAAAAAATTTAAAATTCAGTTGTCCCATGACCAAGCGACTCCACTTTTGGAAATATATCTGAAGAAACACAAAACACTAATTTAAAAGAACACATGCACTCCTAGGTTTATTGCAGCATTATTTGCAATAGCCAAGAACTGGAAGCAGCTTAAGTGCCCATCAGTAGATGAGGGTATGAGAAAGCTGTGGTATATTTACACAATGGAATACTACTGAGCCATAAAAAAGGAGAAAACTTTATGCTTTGAGACAGCATGGATGGACCTAGAGAACATCATGCTAAGTGAAAGAAGCCAGTCAGTAAAAGACAAGTGTCATATGATTTCACCTACCTGTGGAATCTAAAGAACAAAATAAACTAACAGACAAAAATAGAAACAGACTCATAGATACAGGGAAAAAAATTGACAGTGTTTATGTCCTTATTGAATGGGTAGGAAATAACTGGAAGGCTTGTGGATGACAGAAAAGTGGAAGAGTACAGTATTAGATGACATAACTCTCAAAGAAGGGTAACTTGAAGAGCATAGAAATGTAATATTCTGAAGGTAGAAAGCTAAAAAATGATTAACCCCACTTCTACACTTCATGAGCATAGGGTGTGTGAGAAATACAAATACTACTACTAATAATACTAATAATTACATTAATACTCATTTTATAGTTGGTGTTGTTATAAGAGATTAACACTATCTTTTAAAGTCTTCAACTCTAATGAATTATCATAGTCTATATTTACAGATTAGGGACCAGAGGCCCTCAGATTATGTTGAATTTCAAGATCAGACAGCAAATACCTGCCAACCTTGAGAGTAAAATGAAGGAAATGTGTCTACTAGCTTATGCACTCAACTATTATGCTGCTACTATCAGGCACCCTGCTAAGGATATCATTTAATTAACAGTATTTTGGAATAAAAATAAGTAAAAATGTAAACAGTTTATTTATGTAGATTTAACTAAAATTATAGATATAAAATATTGGTCCTGAATTTCTGTCATTTTTCTCACAATGAGGCTTGACTGTACTTAGGCTCTAAATTTTTCAAGGCTTGCTTAATATCCACATTGGCAGGATGGCTTCTTAGAGAGTAGAAGTACAGTTTCCTAGGCTGGGTCTTTTGTTAATCTTGAAAACATATTAAGGACATAAACTTATTTATTGCATGTGGTCACTGAATGAGAAAACCAGACCCTTATGCATTTTAGATTTGAATAATAAAATAAAAATAAAATATTTTTCCAACTTTGCAATCCCAAATTTTTAAATCAAAAGAAAAATATTTAAATAAATTTGCCTTTTTTATCTCTTGCCTTTCCAATCTCACTTTTTTTTTTATTAAACACTTGAAAAAAATGCCACAAGGACTTGGCAAAAGAAATTATTCTCTTGGTATTCCTAGTTTGGAACAGAAGTTAAAGTATAATAAATCTCATCAGAAAGTCTGCCTCTTGACATTTACAGCTCAATTTTACTGATTCAGAGGGCTTGAATAAGCTTCAGATAAGCATCCAAGCTTATCCAGGGTGAACTTGAATTCTGAAACTTCTAAAGTTCTGTCATTGGTAATCCAACCTTACTTTGAAGATGCCCCTGGTAGCATCCCAGTGGAAATCCTGGTTTGTCATTGTACATCACAGTGAAGGATGAACAAGGTCATTTATTAGATACTATATTAAAAATACGAGATAGGGGCAGAACGAGAGCAAATTTCCTTTAGAATTCCTTGATGAAAAGAAGTGGAAGATATTTTAATAATGACTAAAGATGGTAAGGTTGTGCAATTCAGCTAGAACATTTTAATACTATTTATTAAATAAAGTAATGATATTAATTGATAAAATATAATTTTGTCAATATAATTGATTTTTTTATATCTACAGACAAATTAAGTCAATAGATCAGGACTTAGAAGATGGTATATGTAGAATAAATAAAATAACATACATAATAAAGAGTTACTTAATTGTATCCATGCATAAAATTTTGATAAATATTAAAATGAAACACTCCAATGAACCTCTGTCCAATATACAGCTACATAAGTAAAGTGTGATATCCTCTGCTTAAGACTGTTTCATAACAAGTTCAAGGGACAGTTAATTTAGGAATAATTAAATACGTATATAAGAATTGAGGTTTATAGTCACCTTTCTAATAGTCTTCATAGCTGAACATATTGAAAATCCTTTCAACAAGGAAAGTCAACTGATAAAGCTGTCTTAAATTTTAGTTCTTAGACTTTGGTACAGCTGAGTGGAAAACATTTATCTTTGATTTCCGTCTTTAAATTTATGTAAGAGTAAGGGATTAAAAAAAGTAAATCATCTACAATGGTTTATTATGTCTTTTATAATTACATTTATTCCCATAGAGTAATTAGTTTTCTAACTTCCTTAGCCTAATCTCAGGAGCTCAGAAATAATTTTCTATACCACACTTTCATTAAGCTCAATATACTTTAGGCAGTTTTTATAATAGATTTATAAAAATTATCAAGCAAATAAGAACTTAATGTGTTCATCTTCTTGTCTTTTTATTTTCTCTTTGAAGGAAAATCTTAGAAGCCTGTTCTTCTCTTTCTAGTGTAGCAGACTAACATCTGTGTAATTATACAAACCTGCAAGTTACTTTTTTTCCTTGTAAGTTAATTACTTCAAAATTATAATGAAAAAAGGATCCAAAACCTAAATGCAATGCAATGTTAGACAAAATTAAATGATAAACATTCTGATTAACATATAAAATTTAATGAGACTGTTTTGATAAAACACCTTGAAAATAATGCAAGTGTGTAGAACTCTTGGTAAATATTTAATTTAGTGAATTTCTGTAATTTTATATCTATATTTGTATTTCACATCAAGTGATTTTATTTAACCTACATTTATTTTATTTTCTGCTTTATAAGTGAGATTACCCTTAAACAATGTGAAAGTGAAACTGAGTTGAATTGTGTACTTTGTTTTACTGACTAAGGAAAAGAGGAAAAGAAACAAGTTTAATTATTTTTATATGTTTTACATAGAAAAAAACAGCTAAAAATGTCTACAACATGGGACCTTTATTATGTGGCCCATTAATGTCAGTCAGGTGCCATCTTCTGTCATTTCTTACCTTCTATTTCAAATTTTTAATAATAATTTTTTTTTTTTTACTCACCCTCAGGAATGCACCCTGCAGTATCTTTCTAGAAGTTCCCTCTTGTCTTTTTATCCTAAATTCTTAATTCAGATACTATATCCTTTCAAATGAGTCCTTTATTCTTTAAGTAACTTTTTCTTTAAAGATTTTCTGTCTTCAGAGTATGGGACAGAGTGGTCTTTTTAAAATACAACTATAATCACAACTTTACTTATAACTAAACAAAGTGATAACAAACTGGAAACCAACTGAATATTCACAATGGAATTATTAAATTCATTATGCTATATACCTACTGTGGATCAACATGCCACTATTTAACAAAAGTAGTTTAGACATTTCTTAGATACTGTTTATCTGGAAGTATGGTTATACTGTTTCATTAAATAATGAGCACCAAGTGCAGAACAGTAGTATAATATTAATATTTAAAAACAAACATATGTGTTTGTGAGCATAAATAAAGGTAAATAGAACATATTCACCAAATAATTAATGCTGGTTTCCTTAGAAGACATGTTGTGAATGGTAGGTGTGGAGTAAGAAAATTATTTTGTCTTCCATGTGTAGGAGACAAAGGAACCCCTAAACCTAAAAGAAAAGTCAGCTACATATAATTATTAAAAGACTATAACAACCCATGTGTTCCAAGATTTTCAAGAAAACATTATCATAATAAAAACAAAGAAAACCATATCTGGGCACATCATAGTCAAGTGGAATAAAACTGAAGATTCAAAATAAAAATTTCAAAAGCAATCAGAGGAAAAAATACACATTACATAGAGTATATCAGAATAATAGCTCAATTCTCACAAGAAAACCTGCATAATAAAAAACCGAAAATGACAACTTTATTGTAAGGGAGGAGAATCCCGTCATTGAAAGATTCTATATCCTGCAAATATATCCTTTGGAAATAAAGGCAAAATAAAGGAATTTTCTTATAAAAGAAAAGTGAGATAATTCTTTGCCAGAAAATCTGCATACAAGAAATGCCAAATAAAGTGATTTAGGCTGAAATAAATTTACTAGATGGAAAACTCAGACCAATGAGGGAAAATAAAGAACATAAAAAAATGGTAAATGTACATGGATATGTATACAAGGGGGGACCTAAAAAACCCCAGCGTTATCTTCTGGAGGGTGGGTCCCTTGTAGTACAGGCTTCCCCCGCTAGGCGAGTGTCCTAGGAACCCTTCTGCATCAGTGTTCAACCTGGCTTTCTGAGAGGCTGCATTCGGCTTCAGTGAGTTTTTTCTGAGGACTCTGTCAACGTTTGCCCGTTTCATGATAGCGCACCTTTCCACACCACCCTGAGCGTTCAGCAGTTTTTGGCCAAAAATGGCATGACCCTGTTCCCCATCATCTCTATTCACTGATCTTTCCCTAAGCAACCTTTTTGTTTGTTTCCCCAGAAGAAAAACATCCCTAAATGGAAATGTTTGCTTATGTGGGAGAAGTGCCACAAAAAAAGTTAGACGCATTAAAAGGCATCAAAATTGATGAGTTAAAAAAATGTTTTGAACAGTGGAAAGAATGTCTTGATAGGCGTATTGCATTACATAGAGAATACTCTGAAGATGACTGAAGTTTAAATATGTAAGAATAAATATACAATTTTTTATAAATAAATTCTGGACTTTTTTTGGGTCCCCATTCATATTGCAGACATTGTTTCCTCTCTATATTTTAAAAATATAGTACTCTTTCAGAAACAATTATAATATTATATTATGAGGTTTGTAATATACATGATGCAAAAATATATACCAGTTAAAATACTATGAGTGGGACATAATAAAATTGCCTTTGTACATTCCTTGCAGTTTACATGAAACAGTACAGTATTAACATTAAGTATATTGTGATAAATTAAAGATGCATATATCATCCTGAGAGCAAAATGTAAAAGAAATTGCCTAAATGTAAAGTTATGAAGCCAACAGAGATATCAGAATGGAATACCAAAGTTATATTGAGCTCAGACTATAAGTAAATGAAGTCTGTCCAGAAGGTATTCAGCCATGTAACATGAAAAATAGAGACATTTACTGAAGAAGATACAAGACACGAGGAACATTGTACATAGGAAAATGATGCCTCAGCCTCTGTCAGAGTAGCAGCTTGAGACCTCACACAGTTCTCCCAGTCACCATCAGCTGCCCCGTTGTGTTTTCCTGAATTTCATCAACGGCCTGAAATCTCTTCCTTTTCAAAGGTTATTTCAATTTTGAAAAAAGTCAGAAGTTTCAGGGTGCCAAATCTGGGCTGTATGGGGCTGAGTCACCTGGGTAATTTGATGTTTCAACAAAAGACTCTGCATGAGATACAATGTATGAATGTGCACGTTGTTGTGGTGATGAAACCGCCAATCACCAGTTGCCAATGGCTACAGGCATCTGAATCATTTGAATAGTACCGTGGATGAATGTTCAAGCTTAATGCAAACTTTGATACAGATTTGTTGCTCTACTCCTTCAGTCATTTTGAATACGATGGCCACTCAGTACATGTGCTCACTCAAAGGCATCTACTGCCTCCCCTGACTAGTACCGTGAAGTCATCATTATTCATGCATGCGCATCCCAGTCCACTCTCCTTGGCTGCCAGGTTATATTGATGTCATGCAAACTGTTCTTGGTATATTAACAATGGCTGGACTTTTTCTGGACAAACCTCGTGTATCTTCTTAATATCAAATTAGTAATTTATCATGCTTCTCATTAGAACCTCATTAATAACCTCATATACCATTTGTTGTGATGATGTATCATTAATAATTTCCAAATGTGCCAGGAAAAATTATAGAGAAGTTTAAAAACCAAAGACAACCTTTACAAAAATATTCCATATTTCTCAAAGTAAATATATCATTTTATAGTGAAATTATATATTACTGGAATTAATATATAAAGTCAAAATTAGAAATTAATATTCTTTCTCAAACCTTTAAGAGTATTGCTTTAAAAGTTTGTTCATCACTAGGGAGGGTTCCTCATTCATACCCCATATATGTGATAGCATATCCAGTGGAAAGATTGAGATAACAAACAGAAAAAAGAATGTGTTTAAGAATGGAGGAAATATTGTTCAACAAGAGAAGGGAAACAGAGGTTTTCATTCAGGGAATGTTACAAGTCTTTGCCATTTGGCCCATAAGGAGGTGTGGTTTCTACTGCATTTTTTGTTTGCCTTTTCCCTCTTGTAATAATCAAATTGTATTTGTAAAAAATGATATCAATTTTGCAACATGTGATTTACTTCAATTTTTAATTATTTTTTCCTCTTCAATGTTTTTATTTTTTTAATTTTATTTTTATTGCTTATGCTGTTATAGTTGTTCCCACTTTTTCCCCTTCCCTACTCTATTAGTTAATAAACAATACATGTACAGTTTTATAATATATCATCTGTATATTGCATTCATTGTGTGTTTACCACCAAAGTCAAACCTCTTTCTGTGACAATATATCTGAGTCCTTTATCTTCACTACCTCTCTTCCACCTGCACATTTTAAGAGATAAGGTTCTTGCCATTAAAGCAAAAGGAGAAGGTACTTATGGACTGATCCTAGGAACAGCTGAAATCACAACATTCTTCTACATTTGTGGAACACACTATTGTGAATTTGGAATTGCTACAATGGAAGCCAAACTCAAAGGAATTATTCAAATTGTATGTTGAAGTAGGTTGAAATAACGTGATTTTACACACTTTAAATTGTTTCTTGCTAGCTGGTAAATATCAAATATTTTAAAAAACAAACACAAAGAAACATAAGTTCAAGTATCTTGACTATATCTTATCTCTTTCTATTTGATTTTGTAAGTGTTCTCTATAATCACAATACCTCACTTCTAGACTTTGTGTATCTATGTATATGTAAATCTAGAGGAATATATAAAAAAATTTATTTTATTAAATAATTCCAGTGGCAACAAATAACATAATAAATAAACTCTGATAATAATAGAAAGGCTGGCAGCTATTCTTATGAGACACATGATCTCTCTAGGTTTCAGATATTTTCTTTTGTAAGATAGGATGAGAAGTTTCAAAAGAGGGGCGCTTAACAGAAATTGGGTTTAGTAAATTCACTGAACCTCCCTATTCTTGTTCCTAGGGCAGCCATTGTTAATCGATAATAATGCTTTTCACTGATATGTGTTAATAGTGACTCAAGATTTACATACAATGTTCTGGGACATCATTATCAATTATTTAGAGTTCCCAATAAAGGTGACATTTATTTGTCATTTATTGATGAGATGACTTTTATAGTCTCTGATTTCTTTCAGTTCAGACACATTATTATCCTTATTTTATAAAAGTTATCACCATTGTAGAAAATTCACCTATTGAGATGTATTCAATTGCTTAGCATCACATAGGTAGTAAGTACTAGGACATGAGTTTAATTTAGGTTAATCTAAGTTAAAAGTGTATTCTCTGACGTACACTAGCTCTGACGGTTAATTTTATGTGTCTCCCTGACTGGGTTAAGCGGTACCCTGATAGCTGGTGATGGTGTTTCTGGAAGAGATTAACGTTTGAATTGGTAAACTGACTAAAGACAATTGCCCTTACCAATGCAGGTGGGCATCATCCAGCGTATTGAGGGCCTGAATACAACAACCACAAGGTGGCAGCTTTCAGACTCAGACTGAATTATACCACTGACTTCCCTGGTTCTCAAACTCTCAGACAGCCAATTACGTGATTTTTCAGTTTCTATGATTGTGTGAATTAATTCCTACAATGTATATCTCTGACTGGTTTTGTTTATCTGGAGAATATTGACTAATATGCTATTTTACCTTCTTTCATTATTATAAAGTTCAATTAAAATGACCCAAAATAAAGTCATAGTGCTATTTTTTCCCTAGTGGCCTAAAATTATAGCAGTGTTTATGGTAATCTTTGAATAGGTATACTCTTTATTATTTATTTATTTAATCGCTGTTCTGTTACAGTTGTCCCAAATTTCCCTGTTGCTCTCCTCTGCCTGCCCCCCTGCTCCCACCTTATTGCCCACATCCATGAGTCATTGATCCCTGTTCTTTAACTAGGCCCTTCCCTGTCTGTCCCCCCATCCCCGTCCCTCCTCTTCTCTGCTCCCTGCCAGTCTGTTCCTTGTTTCCATGCCTCTGGTTTTGTTCTAAAGTAGAATTATATTTCATTCTTTGTAAGAATTGTTTCTCTTTAAAATTCAAGGCTGCTGCCATCTGTTCACGACGTTCTAGTATTTCTTCATTCTTTCTGGTTGACCTCACTATATGTCACTTGAGGATTTGGAACAACACTTACTAATCCTCCTTTCTATTTTTTTGCAAGTGTTTATAGGTAATAGCACTAATAGCCTCTATGCTTCATTAAGTATTATATTTAATTTTCTCTACAAATTCATATGATATGAGCCATTAGCTGTCTTCTGAGCCTTTTATAACTGGGAGTTCAGACCATCAATAATATGTAAATATGACAGATTTTCACAAAGCTGTGATCACAATTCACATTTCAAAATAAGAGGAAATGATTTTTTTTTACAGACCTAATAATTAACTTTAGTAACAATTAGCATTTTTTGTTGGCTTTCCTGCTGTTAGTCTTTTCCTTCTGAAGGTTTTTTTTTTTCCTACACCCTATACAGATATTGATACTCAAGAATCACTGCTCATTACTGAGAAAGTCAACTTAGGAAAACATGAAGTATTAGTGCTTATTATCTATTCTAATCTCCCATCTAAAGCAGATGTCTGCTTTAAAGTTTTTGGCCAGTTCCTCTGGCTCCTGAATGTATATTTTGATTAGCTTGGATTATGAATATTTCAAAACAATATATATTGCAGAGTTATAATTGGTAGATAGTTTTGGTTTTTGTTAAGTCCTCATATACTTTTGGAAACTGCTCTTGGTCTTTCCATTTTCCTCAATCCCTCCTTCACTTAAAGTACAACTGAATTGTCCCCCATAGATTTTATAATTAGGGAGATTTACATTTACATGAAAATTTTCTATGATTTATGATTCACACTTCTTCAGATTTTTCGGTAGATCATAGTTGGTCTCAGTTCAGCCTTTGATCAGAGAGAGAATAAATGATTCATGATGGTATCTAGGTGCTTGCTTTTCTTTCTTACTATACAAAACATGTTAAAAACAAAAAGTATAGTTAATTCTCAAACTCTATATCCAAGAAATCTTCTCGAATAAAGGAGAGAAGACATACTGATTGATCTGAAATTTGATTTTTTTTTTGAAACTTATTATCTCATTTCAAGAACAAACTTTTGCAGCCATTGTCTTTGGTGCAAAAGCTTCAAGTGTTCTCATATTTTTCCCATAATTTCAGTAGTAAAAATTAATTCTTAGAGGTAAGAAAGATTATAAAATATTTCTGTTTTTATGAAAGATCACTTTTAGAGTTTAATATATATAAAGGAAGGTATACTGAAGGAAACTTGATAGATAATGAGGGTTTTAAAATGTGTAGTTTTTTTATTAACTAATATATGACTAACATACTTCAAAATGTTTTTTAAGACCTGTAGATTTAAATGGGCTGGGAATTAAAAGATGTCTGTTTGGACCAAATATTTTAATATTAATTTGCTTTGTCATATTGAGCAATTTACCTGACAAGATAATAAAACACCTAGAGAATACAATAAACATTAAGACTCTAAATTAGTAATTGTCAGCTTCACTATACTATGAAAAACGTTTGGCAACCTACTATATTTATTTTTTAAAGATTTTATTTTTTAGAGAGAGTGGGCAGGAGGCAGAGAGAAAGGGAGAGAAATAGCAACGTGCCAGAGAAACATCAACCGGTTGCTCTCACAGGCCCCCAATCAGGGACATGGCCAGCATCCCCGGGATGTGCCCTGACTGGGAATTGACCTGGCGACCTTGTGGTTTACAGGCCAGCACTCAACCCACTGAGCCACACCAGCCAGGCCATCCTACTACATTTTATATTTACTTTAATGTCCTATTTTCCATAACATCTATTTTTACCTTTACTGTATGTTTTTACCCCTTTTATTGCACCTTGTACCCAATAGATGATCAAACCATCAAACTTGGAGGAAACTTAATTTACATTATACCTAATTTACAGAAAAAATGAAATGAGGGCATCTGCCTACATTAGTACTCATCTAACATCCTTGTCTTCTACCTTACAGCTGCCTTCTCTCTAAATAATATTACTTCTTTAAGACAAATAACATGGCCCATTCCCCCTTTTGACTTTATACAATAATTAATATATCATCAAAGCCAAGAAAAGAGTGAAGTTTTTCTCTTCTAATATGATGAAGTGAAGGGGTTCAGGAGAGATCTTGGGGAGTAGATTATGGGTTTTGGGAGGAAAAAAGTGAGGATTTCCATTAAAACTTACCCACAAATGCTATATAGAATAAATGCAATGAAACTTTTCAAGACTTTGTGTGCTACAAATTCTCAGTTTGGTGTGTTCCAGTATACTAATATTTTCTAATAAGTGAGAGACAAAACTTAATCCATATCTCCAAGTTCACAGAGTTTTGGACAGGATTTCTGCTCTACTTCTCTCATCTCCCCCCGCCAGTTTCAGTTGAGACACAAGTCTCCTACTTGTTTGTTCAAGGACTGTTGTACTCTTCCTCCAACACGACCTACGAAAGCAGATCCTACACAAGGCTCAGACTTCTTAATGTTATATGAGAAAGCCTTTTAAGTCTTCATGTATTGTTTTGCATATATGTAATTTCCTGGCCTAGAAATCATAATGGTACTGCTGGCGACTGTTGGACAATGACTCCCCCAGTCATTGAATCTGTGAATGTGAGCTTTACAACAGACAACAGTAACCTGAATTTTGAATGTTTGAGTAGCCTTGAGCTGCTCCTTAGTGAGAACAGAGATGTCATGTCTTAGCAATTTCAATTACTTTGTCACAGTGAATTTTTGATTTTTGAAACAACTTGCTTTCTTGGTAGAAAATCTCACATTGCAGAGGATGTTTAGATATGTTGAATTTTTATCTGTTTTTGTTCTTATCTTTTTTATTAATAGGAAGTAGTATAAAATTTTAAAAAATGGTTTGCTTACTTAATCTATAGGATCACATAGACTTAAAAAAAGTTTTTTCTATTATTTATAATTCTTTTTTATGATTCCCCATGAACTCTCTTCCTCAATAACAACCCTCCTCCTCCCAAATTTAGTGAAAATGGTTAGAAACATGAATGCTTATGTTATTTTATGGACAATTTAATTCTTGACCTCTTCACTTAACACTGTCACAAATGTCAGTTAGTGTCAACTGTATCAGTGGCTTTTTAAAATGCTCATCCTTTTCAGTAAGTTTAGGATAGATTATTACTTTACTGTGCGTTGACCTTGGGCCAAACTGTCATACTTTGTGAATATAAGAGGATTAATAATATGGCCCATTACATGTCTGATTTTAAATAAAATCAGAGTTTACTGAGACACTCTTCACTTTTATATGTTTTTAAACATACATATATTCTATTATTTACATGTTTATTCTTTCTATTTACATAAATCATTTATTTTTATGTTTCCATTATGTCAAAAAATGTCTGTGGTTAAACTCACCCCGAATAGCCAGATCCTTTGTGTTACTCTCCTTGTGCCCAAAACTTAACTGTATCTACTTTTTCAATCAGCTGCAGGACCCAATTCTTAGGTATTTCATTTACCTATATTAATTATGATATGGATGTGTTATGTTATAGAAAATGTGTTATATTTATATTATACATTATACAGTACATATGTATACTGTGTGAATATTTTTTATTATTAGCAATTACTGCTTCCTCTATTCATTAACTCAAGTTTTAAACTCAGTAAAATATCATGGCAACTTTTTCATACATATGGTTAAACCATCAAAAAAAAAATTAAAAATGAATGGAAGTGTCCTGTCTCTTTATTTCTGTATAGTTGAGCTTCATGTTACAAGTACAATTAAATTACATAAAAACTTCTTTATTCTTTTAAACAATGTTTGTTTATATAATATCTATCATGTAGAGAGCTGGTTAATGATGAATGTATAAAGGTAACAAATATAAACATAGTCATATTAGCAATAAGTTCACATTCCTGCTTGGAGGTTCCAGTAAAGGTTTGTGACTGATCTCTGGTGACTTGATGAGAAAGTCACACTATACTCATGCGGTGTCAAATATGACTTGCAAAAGGGTTGATTCGGGGGCTAGAAAATGGAGATGATTTTCACCATATCGCCTCATGAAGGAAAACTTCTGCTTTGAGTAGACATAGTACAGTGTAGTACAGAGAATTTTAGATTTTTTTGTTAGAAAATTCAGGCTGTCAGTGCTGTTGTTTCAACATAATTGTTTAGCCTTGAATAACTAAAAGAAAATCAATGTCTCATCTCCTTTTTCTATAATTCTGTCCGTTTTAAAAGGTGGGGTTAATAATACAGATGTTGCAGATCTCCTAGCCTTTGTTCACACATGAGAGCCCTGCAGGGCCTGTCAGACTCGTCTTGTGTGTTCCCAGCCAGAGGCTGGTCTCTGTGATGGGTGGCATTTTTGGTGTGGACCTGGTTCTACCAAACCAAGATCTCTAATCTTGGGCAAGCTGCCTAACCTTAGAGCAATGGCATCGGTAGAATAGGAATTATTACACTGCTAATTCACATAAGCATTTTGAGAATAACCTGAATTAATTCAAGTAAATTTTTGTCAAGGCATTTGTGACATTGTGCATACTCATTAAATAATATCAAAAATTTACCCTATTCATCATTACAAACATAATTTAGGTATTTTTCACATTAAGTCTCCTCTTGCATATTTCCTTGCACACAAATATTGATTACAGTAAATAAACACTAGTCAGCTTGGAGAAAATTATACTGATTTTTGAATGTGCATGTGGTTTTTATATATTGGAATGGATGATTATCAAGAATAGTTTAGTCCTGGAATCAATTATGTGTCACTTATACCGGTTGCAGGTTGTAGAGGTTCTTCTTCATAATTATATGAAAATTCATTTTTCAGCAGTCACAATAAATATCCTATGGGGATAAAAAGTCTTAAGAGAATAAACATTTTTAAATATTAAGATGTTTTCCTGATAGCAGTGTCCAATAAAGTGAACTTAAACTTTGTCAAGATATAAATGTTACAGGATATTAATTTTATCTGATGTAAAATAATTGAGAAATAAAATAAAACAACATATTTACTTCACATGCATAAAACTAATACATCCCTTGAAGTAAAATTTGATTCATGATTATATATGCAAACATGACATGCATCTCTCAGTGTAATTTCCAAGAAAATGCTGGATTTTAGGTCATTACTAACAGCTTTTAAATAAGAATTAATGCAAGAGACAGTTATTAAAGAGAAAATATGACAGACCAACTTGTGTCATTGTTTTAGGAAGGGCCTAATATCTTTATAATTTTTTCAATCGATGATTGGTTTGATGAACAACTTTCAGTGTTCTTCGAGTGGGTATTTGGAATGAAGAGATTCTTCTCAGAAAAAAAGACATTGCAATGAAATTCATGCAACTTCCTCAAGTGGTAAATATAATGAGATAGATCAGATATTTTACTGATAATGGCATTTAGAATGGCACTGATAACTTTCCTCTTTGGACTTGATTATGCATACTTGACATGAAGTTATGTGGTGATTAAAATGGGAAAATAACACTTTTGTGAGGTTTATCCAACCAATATTTATAGAATTCCTGTTATACTCCAGGTACTGTTCTTCATAGGGAGAAGGCAGTAAACACAATAGATAAAAGTCCTATCCTAATGGAGCTTATATTCTGGTTTACGATGCTCTTTCTTGATATTTATTTAAAGAAAAAATATTTTGACAAAAAATTGTCATATATGGCATATACATTCTCTTTCTGAATTAAAGATGTATAATTCCATGAAATAAGTCATGGTGCATTTCAAATAAATTTGTTTTTGTTCTTTATATACATACTGTCAATGACTGCTTCAGCTTGCTTCTTTGCCAGTCATTATATGGTGAAAAGTCAGGAGCTAATTTCTTATACTCTGGAGTAACTAAGATGGATTCTAGGACTCACCATATCAAAATCTGATAACTAGCTTTGATCAAGAAAATAGAAGTAGTGAAATAACCAGAATATTGAGACATCAGATTGAGTCTTTTGTACCATTAAATCCAAGCTTTCAATCTTGGGCTTCAGTAAAATTGAGGCCCAGGTATTTTTGCTCTGAAAACAAAAAGAAACAAAACAAAATCTCCTGAAACTTACACTAATTAGAACAATTGTAGTTAAAATAAGTTAAAACTTGATGAAAAATCCATAAAGTTTTAACTGATATACTAAGGTTTAAAAAATAATAGAAGTAGTGGAAAAGATTTTTCTAGAGGGTAGGAAATTGATATGACATTGATTTAATATGGATCTTGGCAGCAGTTCTATGATCTGTGGACTAGGAAGACAAAGGGGAAGTGCAAGCAACTGAGACATTTGAACAAGTTGTCATTAGGGGATTTCTTAAGAATGCACAATTCATAGTCCTTGCTAATTATTTATCTCACAAGAGTTTTATAAAATCTGGAGCAATATTTTAGCATAAGGGTGGAGTAATCAAGAAAAACTAAATGAAGTTCCAGGGAAAATTAGTCATTAAAAAGTATTTGCCTCATATAAGTTTAAGAATTAGCACTTACATATTTTAACTTTCATTGCCCAACAATTAAGTTTTCTTATAGATGCTAGGCCCTGAAAAAGTGATAAGAAAAAAAAAAGCATAAGTAAATGACTGTGTGCTTAGGGTATTTATAATTTATATATGCTATATACCCTGGATAAAGTAGATTCTCAAAATGGAAAGGCAGAACTGAGAGTTGGAAAGGTCAAAAATGTTTTTCTGAAATGGCATGGCCTATAGGAATGACGATGTAGCATCTGTCTAGGAGAATCTGTCTTTTCTCCTTTTTTTGTCACCGAGTAGAGCACACTCTGCATAAAGACGAGAGTATTCCTTGGCTAATTGTGCTCCTCTTATTCACAGTCTGACAAATTATTGGCTTTAGTGGAAATGGCTGGAAGTCTCTACTTTTAATGAAAACAATCTTATTATTTCTCTAGAGTTTCATTTTATTAACTCTCAGGCATAGATAAATGTAAGGAATTCATCATGCAATGTATCATGGTTAGCACATGCTTTTGATTTCAATAGATTTTTTCAGAGTTTAAATTATTTTTAGAAAGGAAGACTATGAGCAATAATTATCAAAAATCTATTGTTAATTATTATTTAAAATTTAATGTAGTAATATTTCTATCCAATTGTATATGCCCCCAAATGATAAACAGATAATGGCAGTGTGATATATAAATATATTAAATAATGTTGAAACTAATACCTTAGCCTGGATGTTTTTTCTCTTATCACTTAGCCTGAATATTTTTTCCTATGAGGGCATTTATGAATATACAACTTTGAATATAGTATACTCAAGTGTTTCCTGGGGCTACATCAGCCTTTAGTCTGACCCCGATTTAATAACCGTATTTACAAGAAGGCTAAATTATTTTATAGAACTGTTGAAGCTAGAAGTAAAGATGCCTATGATAGCGATTTTCACTCAGAGTGCGATCAAATTTGAAATGTAATGAAAAGGTTTCAAGGAACAGTTTGATAGCATCGGGCAACTGAATGTAATTAGTGCTAATATCACTAAAAGGTATGTACAAATTTGGACAGAAGCAGCTTTCAAAATGCTTTTTTTTGCCCTGGCTGGTGTGGCTCAGTGGATTGAGCGCTGGCCTGAGAATCAAAGCGTTGCCCATTTGATTCCCAGTCAGGGCACAGGCCTGGGTGACGGGCCAGTTCCCCAGTAGGGGGCACTCGAGAGGCAATCATGCATTGATGTTTCCCTCTCTTTTTCCTTCCCCTTCCCTCTCTCTAAAAACAAATAAATAAAATCTTAAAAAAACGAAGTGTTTCTTTCAAAAATATAATTTGTTTTCTTTGAAGAAATAAATATTTTTTTTAGAATTGCTTCTTAGAAATGTTTGTATTTCTCTTTACTAGGAAGTTAGCTATGTTGCGGTTGTATTTAAAGTATTATTAAAGTGTCAAGATATTTGAAAGTGTATATACAAATACTTAATGTAGCTCATTAAAGGATATTTTTTCCCAAAGATGGGATCGTTATAACTGATTTGCTTAAAGTTGTTAAAATTCATGTGATGATTAAAATATGAACAATAACTGTTATTCATGCATAGGGTGGCTTAATTAAATAACTATACTGCTTTAAATGAACAGATAGTGTACAGGTAACAATCTGGAAAAGGATGTTGCTAACTTGTTTTTACTTATGAATTAATTGATTAGGTAAAAAGATTCTACATTAAGTAATGATTTATAAAATGGATATGAGTGTGTTATACTACCTCATATTTCAAAATGGGTTCCATTAATATTTGACATCCACTTACTTAGTACCTATTATATATGTGAGACATTTTACTAAGAGATAAAAGGATGAATACGAGAGTTTCTTTCCTCAAGGTGATTATTTTTTGATAGGGGAGGTAAACACAAATCATATAAATATCTATCTATACCTTCATATAATAAGAATAACATCAACTATTTGGTTTATTATACATGCCATTAGTATAAACTACGTAATAGAAAAGCATAACAAAATAAAAGGGGATCTAAATTCACACATTTCTATTTGCTTATACATTCATAAAGATTAATGTAAGTCTGTATTTAACCAAATGGTTACATATGTAGTCATCATAATTATAGTGTGTTTTTATTGTTATCAGTCTTTTTTTTTTCTCTTTCTCCCCAGAGATTGCTGGGGGCTATTTGGGCTAATGTTGGTGTATTGTTTCTTCTTTAAGCCTGTGCACTGCAAGTATTTATTTCTACATTATCTGATGGTGTGCAAAAGACTTGAATTACAGCAGATTTAATTCTTAATATGTTTACAGTTGCTTAAGTTTTAGTCTTTGCAATACAAAGTTTGTATCACACACACATTCTCTCTGTCTCTCTCTTTCTCTTTCTCAAGATTTCTATTTCTCTCCTATAGTGCTTGTTTAATGTTGAAAAACAGGCTCATCTTCTTTTGGCTATAGAGGCTGACTTGAAAATAGGCATTATGATGCGGTGTTGTGTTCTGTTTTTTATGGGAGTAAATAGATGTTGCTCTTAAGCATTTACATACTAAGAATACAATTTTAAAGAGATCTTTGTAGGCAACAGATTCTTCTAGCATTTCAAGTTCAGCAGATCATTATGAATAAAAAAATTTTAACTAATATTGCCTTTTGATGAATCATTGAACCAAATTTTTTTCTACCTAACATGTTTCACATGTATATCTACTAGCTGGTTTTAAATTGATTGACTAAGTGAATTGATTGTAATGGTGGAATCAAGAACATTAAATATAGAAAAAGAGGGATAAACCTGAAATAAAATTGCAGAATCAAATAAGACACATTCATTTAAATATTTCCTTACTATTTAATTTTTAAATATTTTTTAAGTTCATTTTTTATTTTTGTTCAAGTACAGTTCTCTCCATTCTCCTGCCACCACTTCCCCCTGCCCCACCCACCCCTACTTCCCACCCTCAACCCTTCCCCACTCTGGCTTTGTCCATGGGTCCTTTATACAAGTTCCTTGATGACCCTTACCCTTCTTTTTAACATAGACCCCCCCCTCCAGAGAATTTTAATTTCGTTCCTTCAATTGTCTATCTACTGTGGAGTTCTTTTATTTTTGTCTTTTTCTTTCTTTCTTTTTTTTTTTTAGTATTTGTTTTAGTTGTTTCAAAGCCTATGTAGAATATGGGATCTCATTGGAATATGTTGTTATCGTTGTGATCTCTTCTGAATATTTCTATTTTATTTTCTGTTCATTTTATAGATGAGGTAGCAAAGTGCTATTGAAAGTGGAGAAATTAACATCAGGATAGAAAGTCATTAAAATGTCAGATTTACTAAGATCTTATTTGCCAAATATTTCAGACGTAAAAACAATTATTTTTTTCATCTCTTTAAAAACTAATTATTTTTATTTGTTCTGTACAAATTGACTAAATAAAAATCTTTTAAATTTGATATGAATTTATCAAAGCCAAATTCAAAATAAACATACTAATGTCAGGCCAAGTTTAATATATTTACACATTTTTAACATCTTAAGACTTTTTATTGTTTTCATTGACTATTCTTTTATATTTATTTATTTGTGTTATATTTAAAGGAATAAACCAGTGCTATAAAATAAGAATTAAAGAACTAGATATTATCTAATTCTATCTCAATATATTAAAATAAAAATTAACATGCAATGAAAATTTAAATATAAATGAACTTTTGCATCTGATAAATGTGGGTACTCTAATTTTTTTCAAATGAATGAAATCTGGCTATAACTGTTTTTCAGGTAAATGTGATAGCATTTTGGGCTAAGAATTGGAAGAGTGGGTTGTAGATTGGGGTCTAACATTGTGACCATAAGGTATTTACAGCATGAAGATTGTTTCCTTATTTTTATCATTAAAATGTAGAGGTTGAAGTATGCAAGCTATATGTTCTGAAAATTTAAGCTTCCTCTCTGAATCTTCAAAGTTGATTCTGGCTCTGCTTCTAGTTTTTCAAATATACAATAAAGTAGCGCAGCAAGAACGTGCTGTAGTTTTGTTTCTTTTTTCCTTTTAAGCATGTTTATTTTATTTTATGTTTCTCATATTTTTAGAATAAGGTATATTTTAAAAGATATATACTACATTAAAATCTACAAAAACTCACATTTTTAAATAGTGACAAAGATATTTTCCTAATATATCTGCTTTAAGTTTTTGTGACACTAAATTAAGTTGGGGCAAGGATAATCCTTAAGGTTTCATCAAGCTCTAATATTTTATTTTATTTATTTGACAATAAAGCAACATAACATGAAACATAAATAGTCAAAGTATCATGAAAAATTGTAGTGTTGTGTATGAAGATTCATAGGTTTTTTCCATCATGAAAAATTGCATTAAATTTTTATATTTTAATTATCCTTACTAGAATCCCATCTAAAATATGCACATTATTATTATTATTACTGTTGGAAGTTAACAAATTTACAGTATGTTAAAAACTGTGTTATCATTTGGCAATCCTTTTTGTGTATGTAAGGAACATGTAGTATTATTTGTTTTTCAAATTTTACTTTTGAGCTACAGTTATCTACAAATACATGTGCATACATGCCTACTTTGGGGGTTTCCAGGAACAGATTGTAAAGAATATTAAAAATCACTTTATATTCTCTCATGCAGTGAATATGTGCTAGAGCAACTTGTTATGGTGAGAGAATGATATATTGCACTGTGGTTTCATTAATTTCATACTGTGCTAAAGCACTGATACAAAAAAAGACGTGAATTAACAAATAGCAAATTTTACTGATGGTCAAGTGGTATCAGAATGTGTTAGATTATATGGTCAGATATAATAACCAAATTTCCAACTTAGAAAAGTTTTAATAAAAACTGCAGGCAGTTGCTCAGATAAAGCTACAGGAGGAGTGAAGAGCTCAGTTGTCCACCATCAAGTCCATTTAATTGAATTCAAGAATTTGAACATTTTAAGGTAAATAGGAATGATGGTAAAAGCTAAAAGCCATATACCTTTCAGCTAAAAACAGAATTTGGAGCTGACATCAAACTAGAGAAATCTTAACTTAAATATGCTAGTTCCTGTACTTTTGGAGCCCCCTGAGAGTGGAGTTTTATTAATATGGGAAAACTTGCTCTGCATAACAGCCATGTCCCATTGGAATACATTTCTAAAGACTATAACTTAGTCAAGTAACATATATTTCCACTGTCATAAATAATTAAATGTCTAGAGGTTTCCAATGATATTATTGACTCTTTGAAATAAGCCACTGTGTCGTCTGAATAGTGGCAAAGTCAGCAAAGCACTAGGGTGGATTTTTACATCACCGGAAACTCATCAGGCAGGAGATGGTAGTCCTGCTAAGCAGATGACTGACATTAAAGAGGTTTATTACTTCAGAAAAGGCCAACTCCATGTAACAATTTACTGAATGTCCCTGCCACTAGAAAGGTCAGTATGCAAGATGTGACTAATATTGTTGTCAGGGAGCTCATATATTTCAATGCCATTTCTTTTGCACCTTTTGTTTGGCACATATTGGGTGAAAGCAGGACTATTTTTCACTCACTTGAAAAAGCAGAAAATGGATAAAATCCATTTTTAATCGCAATGTTTTATCAAATGCATTTTATACTAATTGATTCAAACTTATTTGATTTATTTCTGTAATTTCTTTTGAAGTATTTAAGGTTACATTGTTAGTAATCAAAAAATGCTCTTGAATAAGATACTATGCTGACACACTTTACATGCCTAAGAGTGATTTCTCTGATATGCCTGCATCTACAGAGGTGTCCATTTTTCAACTATGGAAGGGGTTCTAATTACCCAGCTGGGAATGGAAGGGAAAAATGTTTACCTATTATTAACATTTCTTAAAAATTCCTTCATAGATAATTATATAAATTCAAGAACAAAGATCTATATAAATTGGCAAAATTCCTGGCATATTATGGTTTTACAATGCATATAAGATGAATGGAGGAAGAGGAAAGTGATAGGTAACAATAATAGCACCAAACAATACCTATGGGGCTCTATTCTTCCATATGAATCCTGGGCAATATTGGGTCCAGTACACTAAATCAGTGTAGCCTATTTAGTTTCCTCTGCCTCTGAGTCTCCAATTCACATTAACCAGAGAGTGATCATTGATGCTGTATGATCCTAAAATCCCTTAAGTCCCTGGAAGTGTTGCCCCAGTTGGGAATGGAAAATTATCTTGAAGTATGCTTATTCTTGAAAGAAAGGACACCATATTCTTTGGCAGCAAAGTTGCTCTAACTTTCAGTACCCGGATTGCCTTTCCCATAGACTGGTCCCTCTGTTTTCTACCTGAATATAACTTTAAAACTTTGTAAGATATGAACTGGTAACTCTACCTGAACTCCAGGACACTGGCTTACTCTGAACAAATTGTTTCTTCGCACTGTAAGAAAGTTGTTTGACCCTGAAATATGACAGATTAAAGTATGGCTACATATGGTGACATTTTTTTTTAGAAAAAGCAAATTATATATACCCCAGGAATAAAATGTCTGCTACACTAATGCAGTTGACCTCTGGACATAGTCTGTCCTTAGATAGTGACTACTATATCATTTATATCAAACAAAGAAACATTTCAAAGGAGGCAGGAGAGGTTAGTGGCATTTGTCACATGGTTGTGCATAGACATCTCAGGTAATTTCTTGAGCTTCTGAAGTATTGGGCTATCAGTTTAAATTTTCTCCTGCCACTTCTGCATTGACTAAAGAAGGAGAGAAATTATTAAGATCTACAAGGGATTGTAAAAATGAGATCAAATGATGTGTATTTGAAAAGAAAGTTTAAGAAAATAAAAATAAACTGTCTTTTAATTTTAAACCATAAGCCTGACATTAAATAACTTCTCTTTAATTTTTTTGTATATGTTCAAGTATTTTGTATATGTTAAGTGTTTCCTCCTCAGATTACATTTTCTGCTTTTTTAAAAAGAATTCTAAGGTACAGTTTTTGTGTATATTTACATTAAAATAAACAATGTATGTGAAGTAAAATACATATAACCTAGAACTTTAGATAATAGTATACATGCTATCAAGAAGGTATTTAATTCTGAAAATAATTCTATAAGAAACATTATGTCTCATGGGTACAATAAATACACAGGAAGCTTAATGTGTTCAGATGGCGCTGGTGTGGTAGACAGTATGTAGAGTGTAATTATTATTAACTCTTTCTAATGCAGACAATATGGAAAGAGTGCTGGGGTTCAAACTCTGAGACTTCAGTTCTTAGACAATCTGCCATTTTCCAATTATGAAATTAGAGCTGTGTGATTAGAATCTCTGATAAATCTTTTAAATGAACACATTACAATGAACAGTATCTGAAATCTTATCAATAATATCTTTAATTTTAATCTCTTGAGAACAGGGCCAAAACACAGGCTAAAATCAAACTTGGAAGTAATTTTTCATTATACATATATGTTTTTTCTATTTTGAATCTTATGTCTCTACTACTATAGACACACGTGTTAGGAAAAAAATAAAAAACTATATGTGCCTAGATTTTATTGGTTAGTGAGATATCTGAACCCACCAAATAAGCATTTCATTAAAATATTTAGTGGGACTCGATTAAACACAGATTTCTTATTTTCAACTAAGCAGACAATATCATCATACTCTGGTATTGGAATGATGCCAGCATGCCTCCAGGTTATTTCAAATGAGAAACACAAGTGGCAGAATAAGTGGGAGAGTAAATGGTAAAATTAAGCCATGATCTAGAGTCCCTCTCTGGTAAGTCCTAATGCTAAGTTAAAGTTTTTTAAAGAAAGGTGTTTAGCGGTAAAAGATTGGGCCAGATATTGATTTATAGTCTCTCAGCTCCAAACCCTTCTTCCCCTCTTTTGTGAAACCTGTACACACTTATGCCTTTCTAGCTGATATAAGGCTTTACTTAATATTTATTATTTTTTAAGAACGAGAGCTATATGAAGGCTGATAATGGCGAGAAGCCCCTTCCTTTCCAGTTGGGTGCTGCTCCCAGGCTCCGTGATCTCCCTAGCCATGCTCTCCCTAGCTGCCTGGCTGCTTTGACAGGTGACCATCATTCACCATCAGGCAACTGACTACCCAGTATGTGGTTGCTTCCAAAGAAGGTTCAGCAATGGCAACTTCAGGCAATTGTCTCACAAACAAGCCGTTAGCCTCTGCAGACAAGTTAATGTCTGCCCACCTCCCTTGGCAATGGCAGATCATTCCTGTCCATCAGTAGAAGCCTACATCCTCTGGAAAGCTTCTTTGCTATTGGCTGATGCTTGCCCCTTATGTAGTGATATCTGCTTCAAAGAGTTTGAAATCTCAGCTGTAGGTGGACGAACCTTTCCTAAATCCTCAATTTTCTTCATGGTTCAGTGCCCTTCACTTAGTGGTAGTAGAATGCATCTATTTGCACTTGCTTATTCTGGACTTCTTAGATTCCCCTTTAACATTTTTAATAGTTAATGATTGTATAAGTTAATGATTCTTTATAATAAACTTTCCTTCTTTAAATTAATGTTGTATTATTTTTTGTCTCCTAAATAGACCCAGACTGGAATAAAAGCTATGATGGAAATCCTTTTCTTTTCATTTTTTCCCTGCAAAATGCTTTATTGTTTCCATTTGGTCTAATGCATGAGAGAGGGCTCCAGGTGGTTTAAAAGGCTGCCTAGTGGTTGCAGAGAGAGGGTCAGACAGAAATCAGACTCCAGGGGGATGCAGAGGCCTCTGGCTCCAAAAGATCCTAGTCAGGCTTGAGGGTGAGCCTTTCAAGGAGAACTCATCCAGCCCAGCCAGGGGGCTGGCCAGCCTATGGAGATAAGTCACACATCTTTTTGATGAGTTTCACCTCCGCTCCCAGGAAGTGGTTCTCCTGGAAGTCACAGAGATGAGGGATGTGTGCAGCCCAGGGCATGCAGGTCCCAAAGGGCCTGTTCTGGTTCTTCTCCAAGGCCATCGCAGCTTCCCTGGTGTCCCGAATTTTATCCCACTCATCTTAGGAGGCTTCTGCATTTCTAGAAGAGAATGCGGCTGCTGCTGTGCTGGTTTTGCATCTTTAAGAGGCATCTGGTCCCCTCTTGCTGCTTCTCAGCTGACTCATGAAAAAAGTAGCCCATGCCCTCCAGAGCCACAGGGTCCTGGTGGAAAAAGAAACCCAGAGAGAGGTAGGTGTAGGAGGGCTGCAGATTCAGGTTGGCCAGGCAGTTAGTTGATGGAGCCTCCACCTCAGTAGAATGATTCTGACGAATTTGGGAGCTCAAGGTTGTTTGGTGATAAGGAGCTCAGGTCAAAAAATGGGGTAGGCTAGTCTTTGAGGCTGAGGGTGATTGAGGTGGTTCTGAAGGTGGTGAATGGAAAAAAGGTTGTAGTGTGGCTGGAGGCTGGAAGAAGAGGCATCCCTGGGTCTGTCCTGTCGAAATCTTGCTGAAGCAAGAGACATCTGGGGGACTGCCAAAGGCTATGCCTGAATTGATGTTTTAATGCTGGATCTTTGAAGGGTGTGGCGCTCACCGAGAAAAAGGGGGAGGCCTTCCCAGCAGAAGGAGCAGCAGGAGCAAACATGCAGTCTCTTTGGATGGGTCAAAAGGCTGCATGGTTGGGGACAGATGGAAGGTGATGTGGGTGGGCGTGGGGGTAGGAAACCATGAAGATCAAGGCCAAACTGCAACATTAGTTCTGTGCCCTGCTATGGAGGAGTGGTTCACAAACTTGAGCATGTGTTCGAGTCAACTAGAAGACTGTGAAAACTCAGACAGCTGGGACCCTCTTCTAGAGTTTCTGATTCAGTAGGTCTGGGCAGGGCCCGGAACTGACGTTTCTATCAAGCGCCCAGGGAATGCTACTGGTCTAGGGGCCACATTTTGAACACCACTGTGCTACAGAGTCTGGATCTTTGAGCAATAGAGTGTGTCTGCAAATGGTCTAGGGAGTGTGGCAAAAGCAGACTTCCACATTGGGAGGAGCATTCTGACAGAAATCGTGGAGACTGTGTTGGAGTGGGTAGTCAGGGGACAAAGAGGCCAGTAAGATGGTGGCAGAAGTAAGTGAACAGACAATAAGGAAGGTCTGAACTAAGTGGGTGTAAGGGAGTGGACATGTGGGAGGCGGAAGGTGGCGCTGGGCTTTCAGCCTGGGCTACCGGTTCTGTGCCGTCAGCCTCGTGTTGGCATATGATGAAAATCATTGCTTTTGTTCAGTCATTCAGTGTTTATATTATTTGAAGTATAAGTAAAAACAATGCAGCAAATATATGAAAGTTAGGAAAAGTATTTGAACTAAAGTATACAACATTACTGAAAAAAAGATCGTCAGAGAAAAAAACTTACTATTAGGCATTCTCATGGCTTATGAGAAGTCAGTACCTCTCTTTCACCTATCAAGAGCCACTATGGGTGTATAGGGCTTAGGCAGTGGACACATGAATTCAATGTATTGTCTATATGTACAACTATTTTAATACTGCTTGAAATGTCCAGGTAATAGTGAGATTTTTGACAATTCCACTTACTATTAGTTTTTCTTCTGATAATATGTTGTATTTTGCCTCCTTATAATGAAGACAAGAGGTAGAATGTAAGATTGAGCTGGTATAGTGTGTGTGTGTGCAGGCAAGAGAGAGAGAGAGAGAGAGAGGGAGGAGGGAGAGGGAGAGAGGGAGACTTATTAATTAAGCATGATTTTTATGCTTCAGCAAAGTACCACAGAAAAGGAATTGAACAGAAATGAACCAGCTTATCATTATTCTGGGAATTTTAATTCCCTTTACCTTTCCTTGTTCTCAACTTGATTTTCATTAACACTCTGTCCACTTTTCCTTTATATCTAACCTCTGCCAATGTTAAAAACTAGAATATCCCTAGTAGATGTTTAACATGAACTTCTGAGCCAACTGGAGTAACAAGTTGTGACTAATAAATTATTATAAAATTTTAGAACTGAGAGAGACCTTAAAGATTGTCTATTCAAATCCAAATTTCATAGAAAAGGGACATAAAGCTAAGTGAGTTAAGAACTCATATGAAAAAAGAGGATGGTTTGACTTAGAAATGGGTAATTTGAATTCCTAAGGTGGTGTTAATTTCATGAACTTAGTTCTCTACCTATCATGGGCTCTTAATGATATCAACAGGCCTAACTCACAAAGTTCATCAGGATTTTGCTCAGAAAACAAAATATTACCCAGATAAAATAATTGTTTATTCTTAACTCTGTCATACCTTAAAGATGCTAGTATAATGGGTTTAGATCAAAAGGACCCTTTCATTGTTTTCTTGGCAATTTTGAAAACATTCATTCTTTCCTTAATTTGAAAACAATTACTGAATGACATTTATGTTGCCTACACTTGGGGAAAGGGAAAGAAAATGAAGAGAAAGGAACAGAAATATTTATGTTTGCTTTCAAAAATTCTAAAGCCTTTATTTTAAACAACATAGGCATATGTGGCTGACATTAGTACATTTAAAATACTATCATTCCATGTAATAATTTACATGAGACATACATTCTAATCAGAGAGAAAATAAAAGACATAATTATAGTGTGGTAGATTTAATATGGAAATTTATTAAGAAGTCTTCACAAATTTCTTAAGAGAACAAAATTTGGGGAAAAGGCTTTTCCAATGATAAAACTTGCACAAAATAAAGAAGAATGAATTATAAAAAATGATAGATGAACAAATGTGGTTGAAATAGTAATTAATATGAAAAGTAATTTGAAGAGGTGAATATCTATATGCAGTATAAAAGCACTTACATAAAAGTAGATATGCATAACACAATTCTATTAAATAGCTAGCTAGCTAGATAGAACTATCTTTGTATCTGTATGTACAGGCATACCTATTTACTATGTACACTATTTGAGGCAACCTGTGTCAGCAAGGGTGGGTGTCATGTTTCTGAAGACTGATTTCCTGGCTCAGTTTTCTTAGCTACCTCTTGGGATGATCCTGGGAAAAATCATTAAACCCTCCATGCCTCAGTTTTCTCATATGTATAAGGAGGTAGCCTTACTTATAATGTCTTTGTGAGGATGAAATGAGTGAACATCTGTAAAACTTAGCAAGAGAATAGTTAGTCTGTAAGAATTCAATTAATATTAACTATTTTAGTAATATATAGAGAAAATATGAACTTGAAAGAATGGTTCAATTTATTTAAATTAATCACTGTTTTCAAGATGGAGGACTTTAAAACCTAGAGTATGAATAAGAATGCGTATCCAGTGCACAAATAAATCTGCTTGAACCGGAAAGGTTGTAAAAGCATATTTCAGCATTTAAAAAGCAAAAAAAAAATGATATCCAAAAAATTTCAGTCCTTGGCGATAGCTGGGGCTGAGAAGCAGCTGCTCATTGCATTGAGAGTGTGATTTTTTTGTTGTTGTTGTTGCTTACCCATGTCCCAAACCACTGGTTATTGTTTCTCTGCTTCTGAGCTTTTGTCATTTATTTTTCATTACCTGCCTGATCTCAGTAGGCTTTTAAATTTGCCATCTCCAGTTAATCTAATCATGAAGACTCTACCAAGTGAAGATCTACATTCGACTAGTGAGGGAAAATAAGCACAAAAAGTATATCATAAAAGAAGGAATACCACTGCATAAAACTTGAAGCTACATTTATATTTGAAGACAACATCCCCAGAGGTAACTTTAGTTCTTTCAATTTTATATGTTGCTTATGAAGTATGTATTTCAATCAGGATATAAGATGATGCTACCATAAATAATTCAAGTCAGTAATCCACTGTACCTTGCATACTATAAAAAGCTAAGTGATAAAATATGTAGAGTGATCATTTACATTTTGGACAGCCTCAGAGCATTGAGCCAGTCATGCAATGATTGTTATTTAGAGCAGAATGACAATGTATACCTCTGCCTACATTGACTAGCACAAAGGAAACCATTTCTTCTTATTTTTGTAATCTTTTGTAGGGATTTAACTTTCTGGTGAGGCAAAACAAGAGAAATAATTTTTGTGAATGTATGTTCTCTGAAAGTTGACCTCTTTAATTGGTTAGTCACATGAGGGCATTCTAAGTATCCCTAATTCAGAAGATATGTATTGCATGGTCTAATTCTTTACTTATGTAAAAGTTTAAAGTTATTCTTAAGTCAGCTACTGGTATATTTTCTGGCTTCATTTTCACATATAAACACATCTAGATTGTTTGAGGGCCAAGAACGATAAGCCAAAGAGCAATTTCCAAAGATAAATGATCATTCAAATAAGATGTGCCAATGTAATGAACACTTTTTCTTGAATACCAAATACACACACACACACACACATATATATATATATATAATATGACATAAATGCTAGGAAAAAAACAGTTCAATGAGATACTATTCTGGAGGGGGAAATACATATAAACAATAAATTAATAAATTAACTAATGAAACAGTATCTATAGAACTATATATTTTTACAGGTGTTAATACTGACAGTTTTTACCTGTCCTATAGACTGGGGTTATGAAGTGTACTCCTTACATATTAAAACATGTTTTTTTATGGGTCAAGAAAATCTATCAAATGACTTATATGGCACACACACAAAAATGAGCCATTGTTCTTTCAGTTGTAAATTTAGAAAGAAAATTCACGTTAAGGGCTAGTGGTGTTAAAATTCATATGTGTCTAACATAATTTCATGTACTTTGGATAGAAAATCTTTTATGATAGTGAAAAGAGGTCAGAGGAATGTTTTTGGCAGGTAAAACAATATTTTAAAAAATGAGGAGAGATTAAAAAAAATCTGTCATAAGAATTCTTAGAACTGTTTTTCCCATGCATAGCTGTTCTCATTCATTACTTATCTCATTGAATGCTACGTTCCTGAATATACAAGAGAATGATGTAGTAGAGAAATTTAGTTCAACATTACTATTTTTTAGGTCTATCAGTCTATAACTCTGCTATTCAATATGTGGATGAAGCTGATAAGCAAATCAATGATTTGGAGCATAAGGAAGCAAAAAGCAACCAATCAGAACAATGAAAAGAAAAAAAAAGCATCCAAAAAAAAATGAAGGTAATATAAAAAACCCTTGGGACAACTTCAAGAGGTCCAAAGTTTGCATCATGGGGATGCCAGAAAGAGAAGAGAAGGAACAAGAAATTGGAAATGTTTTTGAAAAAAATGAGAGAAAACTTCCCTAATTTGGTGAAGGAAATAGCCATGCAAGTTCAGGAAGCATGGACAGTTCCCAACAAGATGGATGCAAAGAGGCCCATTCCAAGACACATCGTAATGAAAATGCCAAAGATTAAAGATAAAGAGAGAATCAGAAAAGCAGCAAAAGGAAAGCAGTTAGTTACCTACAGGGGAGTTCCCATAAGAGTGTCAGCTGATTTCTCAAAAGAAACTTTGCAGGCTAGAGGGATTGTTCAAAATCATGAAAAGCAGTGATCTACAGCCAAGATTGCTGTACTTAGCAAAGCTATCATTTAGAATTGAAGAGTAGATAAAGAGCTTCCCAGACAAGAAAAAGTAAAGGAGTTCGTCATCACCAAACTATTATTATATGAAATGTTAAAGAAACTTATTAAGAAAAAGAAGATCAAATCTATGAATAATAAAATGGCAATAATACATATATATAAAAATTTAATCTAAAAAAAACAAACTAAGCAAACAAGAAAAACAGAGACAGCAACATGGATATGGAGAGCATTTTGCTGAGTGCCAGATGGGAGGGGGTTTGGGGGAATGGGTGAAGAGGTGGAGGGATTAGGAAGTACAAATAGGTAGTTAGAGAATAGCTGTAGGGATATAAATGCAGTATAGGAAATGGAGTATCCAAAGCACTTATATACATGATTCATGGACATGAACAAATTTGTGGGGATTGTCTGAGGGAGTGGGGGATGCTGGATGGAGGATAGCAAAGGGGCAAAAATCAGGATAACTGTAATACCATAATCAATAAAATCTAATTAAAAATGAAAATTAATAAAATAGTTGTTAACACGTAATACTTTCATTGCTATTTCAAAATGAATTAGTAAATATTTTTAAAATTATAAATAAATAAATAAATAAAAGTTTTATATACAGGGTGGGCAAAGTAGGTTAATAATAATACTTAATAAAAATTATACAAGAATAGTCTCCATGTTTCACATTCAACTTTAAACCTACTTTTGTCCCACCTCTGTATTTGTTGCTAAGTTTCATCATTAAACCATAAGATGTAAAGAAATGTTTAAGCATTAAAGATAATTTTTAAAAATCTAGAGTAGTGAATTTTATTTCCTACTATATTTTTAAGTTAAAAATAGTTAAGCTTTATTACATTAAAAGAACATATATTTCATGTAAAATATTTCAACTCAATTATGCATTCCATTAATACTTGTTGAGATATTTCTATGCTCTATTGTTTGTCTAAGGTAAATAGATTATGAAGAAAAATAAGAATATTTCAAACCACTCAAGGATGAATGGGCTATTTGGGGACACAATATGGTAAACAAATATTTGCAATAATGTAAGGAAACTACTGAGAAAAATGTTCATACACTGTTAGGAAATACCGACAATAAAATGACTAATTGCACAGTTGAGGAAGACTTCATACAGAGATGAACATATAATAGTTTCTTTGAGGAAATATTAGGAATCAGTGCATCTCATGGCTAAAGGAAGAAACAAACAAGTAAATTACAAACAAAGGAGAATATCGTGTATAAAATTTGGATGAATGTTAAAGATGCTGTGCCATGCACAGAATGCAGAAAGTATACATAGAAATGGTATACTGCACATATGTTGCCTGCAGTTAAACTTTTCAACTTTTTTCAGAGATCTCATTTTTAAAATACCAAGTATCAACATAGTTTTTTACTACAATCTTAATTTTGGAAAGAAATTTCATAATTTTATTTTCATTACCTTATTCATTGAAAAGCTACTATATATTATAAATTACATATACATAGTACATATAGCATTCTGCTGAATTATAACTTTCCTTTTCCTTTTTTATTTTTCTACTCCTGCACAGGAGAAAAGTAATCTGGTGTTAAAGAGTATATATTTCTTTCATTATTTTCTACATATGTTAATTATTTTAATTAATTCCAGAATCATCCATTAAAGCCTTTTCATGAACCAGACATTGTGGTAGATACTAAACAAATTTTGAATCAAAAGGAATAAATTAAGATAATCAAAAGAAAACCATACACTGGGAGAATACATTTGCAAATCACATATATCTGCTAAGGCATTTGTTTAAAAAATATACAAAGGCTCTTAACACACAACAATAATAACTTGATTTAAGAATGGGCAAATAACTGAGTAGTCAACTCATCAAAGAAGAAACACAGGTAGCAAATAAACATATAAAAAGATGGTCAACATCATATGTCATTAAGGACATATAAATTAAAACAATGAGATACCACTATACATGTATTAGAATAGCCCAAATCTAAAACACTGAGGTCACCAAGTGATGATAAGAACATGGAGCAACAGGACCCCCCATGCAATGCTGCTGAGAATGAAAAATAATATAGTCACTTTGGAAGACAATTTAGTAGCTTTTTTTACAAAACTAAACATAGTTTGACAATAAAATCTAGCCATTGGATTCATAGATATTTGCTTAAATGAGTTAAAAACTTAGGTCTACACATAAACGTGTAAACAAATATTTATAGCGACTTTATTAAGAGTCAAAATTTGGAAGCAACCAAAATGTCTTACCATAGAGTGGATAAAAAACTGCAATATGTTACCCTGGCTGGTGTGGCTCAGTGGATTTAGCACTGGCCTGAAAACCAAAGGGTCACCAGTTTGATTCCAAGTCAGAGCACATTCCTGGGTTGTGGGCCAGTTTCCCAGAAGGGGGTGTGTAAGAGGCAACTACACATTAATGTTTTTTTCCTTCTTTTTCCCCCTTTCTTCCCCTCTGTCTAAAAATTTAAAAAGTAAAATCTTAAAAAAAAACTGATATATTTATAAAATGAAATAACATTTAGTGAATCTTGGGAAAGGTCTGAGATTCAGCCTTTTCTTGAAGTTCCCAAATGACTCCCATCCCTATAACTTGTTCTTTATTTCAATTAGTGTATCCTCCATTTCTGACTAGATATTTTTTATGCTCCTGAGGTCCTCACTAAGTTTCTTGAGCATCCTTCTAACCAGTGTTTTCAACCCTGCATCTGATAGATGGCTTATCTCCATTTTGTTTAGCTCTTTTTCTGGAGTTTTGATCTGCTCTTTTATTTGGGCCATGTTTCTTTGTCTCCTCATTTTGGCAGCCTCCCTTTGTTTGTTTCTATGTGTTAACTGGATCTGTTTTGACTCTGTGTCTTGGCAACGTGGCTTAATGTAGTAGGTGTCCTCCTATAGGGTCCAGTGGCACAACCTCCTCTGTCACCCAAGCTCAGTATTTGAGGTGCATCCTTCATGTGGGCTGAGTACACTCTCCTCTTGTAGTTGAGCTTTGGTTGCTCTCGGAAGGTCAATGTGAGGGATTTACCCAGGCCAGTCAGCTGCAAGGATTGGTTGTGATCACTTAGTGTTAATTCTGCCCTCTGTGGAGGATCAGCTGTGCAGGGGCAGGATGGTGGTGCTCTGACGTGGTCCGTAGCTGTCCATAGGGTGAGCTGGCCCTAGGGTTACCTGGGTAGTGTAGGCCAACTTAAACCCCCACCAGTGTTTTGTCAGGGGCTGTCCTGCCTGAATTGTAAAGCAATCTGAAATGGCTGCTACTTTTGCTGGGCTTGGGCATTCCTACGTGAAGCCAAGTTGTGAATTTAGGCCGACTGCTGTTAGTGCCAGGCCTGGGGCTCACTGGGGCCAGCTGTTGCTTATTTGAAAGGATTTAGGAAGTTGTGAAGCATCAGCCAAGACCAGTCATTCATATGGAAAAGTAGCTTGTTTGGGCCCATAAGTTGGGTGGTGTGGAGTCTCTAGGGATCTCCAAGGTGGGTCAAACAATGTTAGCCAGGTTGATAGAGTCTCTGACATGGCACCAGCTTGCAAGCTCTGTAGGGGGAAGGTTTAGAAAAGGGACAGTAGCCTCTGCTCACTTTGATGCTAGACACTTCAGTCCCTCTCTTTATGTCACTGGTGCCTTTCAAGCTGCTACCCTGGTGCTGGAGTTCAGAGGGAGTGAGTCTCAGTAGGTAAGTCCATGTATGGGTTCTTTAAGAGGAACTGCTTGGGGCTCTAGAAGTTTCTTCCACTGACTCGATCCCCACTGGTTTGCAGCCAGATGTTATGGAGACTTCCCTTCTTGGCACTATAATCCTGAGATGAGGCCTGGTGTGGGACTGGGAGTCCGCTCTCATGAGATACCCCTATTGAATTTTTATCCACCACATGTGGGTGAGGGACCAGCCCTTTCTGTGTTGTGAGCCTCTCCTACCAGTCTGGATGGATGTGGTTTTTGGTTTTTTGTTTTTATTTTGTAGTTGTCAAATTTCCATTCAACTTGATTTCTGGTGGTCTGAGTGATGATTTTTCTGTATTTTCGTTGCAATTTCGATGTGGCTGTGTGAAGAGGTGAGCCATGTCTATCATGCTGCCATCTTGACTGGAAGTTCATATATAAAACTTTTAAATGCACCTATTTTTTAAAATTTTATTGTTCAATTACAGTTGTCGCCATTTTGCCCCCATTATTCTACCTTGTCCTACCCATTGTCTGTCTTCCACATTCAATCCTTTCCTGCTATTGTCTTTGTCCACAGGTCCTTTATACGTGTTCCTTGACTTGAGCCTTCCCCATCTTTCCCCCCTTATCTCCCTCTCTTCTCCTCCTCTGGTCATTCAGTTTGCTCTTTACTTCTATGTATCTAGTTCTATTTTGCTGGCTTGTTTGTTTTGTTGGTTAGCCTCCACTCTAGATGAAACCATATGATATATGTCTTTTACTGCCTGGCTTATTTCGCTTGGGATAATGCTCTCCAGTTCCATCCATGCTTTTGTAAAAGGTAAGAGTTCCTTCTTTCTTTCTGCAGCATAGTATTCCAATGTGTAAATGTACCACAGATTTTTGACCCACTCATTTACTGATGGGTACTTAGGCTATTTCCAGCACTTGGCTACTGTAAATAACACTGTGATGAACATTGGGGTGCGTAGGTTCTTTTGAACTGGTGATTTAGGCTTCTTAGAGTATACTCCCAGCAGCTGGATTGCTGGATCAAAAGGCAGTTCCATCTTTAGTTTTTTTTAAGGAAATTCCAAGCTGTTTTCCATAGTGGCTGTACCAGTCTGCATTTCCACCAACGGTGCACTAGGGTTCCTTTTTCTCCACAGCCTCGCCAGCACTTGTTGTTTGTTGGTTTGTTTATCATGGCCATTCTGACCAGAGTGAAGTGGTATCTCATTGTGGTTTTAATTTACATCTCTCTGATGGCTAATGATGCCGAGTCTCCCTTTAATATCTCTGGGCCCTCTGTATGTCCTTCTTAGAGAAGTGTCTGTTCAGGTCTTTTGCCCATTTTTTAATTGGATTTTTTTGTCTTCCTGGTGTGGAGTCCTGTGAGCTCTTTATATATTTTGGAGATCAAACCCTTGTCTGAGGTCTCATTGGCCATGTACCTCTTATACAGTAGTGTTTTAATACAGAGAATTACAACTGGTAAACTGTGATGACAAATATGTTTCATTTTAATAATGATGTGAAAGGAAATTTTTATTAATCATATTTTATGTCACAAACTATTCGAAGCATAAATCATTTCCCTTGCACAACAGATAGTATAGACATTATAAGCACTATACACAAGAAAATTCATATTCCACAAAAAAAGACGACTTCCAGGACATTTTATATGTAGAAAAATTCAAAACTAGGTCTTTCAGACTTTTAACACCATAGTGTTTTGCTCTCAAACTTTTCTTACAAATGTTGTCTTTAATTAGTCTTGCAGTTAAAGATTATAATTCATAGAGGAAGAGATTTCCCCAAGATATCATAATAACTAAGATAAATAGAAATAAATTCTTTTTATTTCATAGCTTCTGGTTATTCAATTCCTCACTGTTAAAATAAGAGAAATGTAAAAGAAATATTATGGAAAACAATGCAATGATAATATGCCTATAGTGAAGGGAAGAGAAAGAAAAGTATTTACATGTTTGTGTGTGAGTGTGTATGTATATTTCTGAATCTCTTTATTAAACAATAAATTTTTATTCTTCTTCACTTTTATTATTTGTATTTGAGGAATAAATTCGATGAAGATTTGACCAAAAGCAAAAAGAAACTCACAGACTTCATTGAGATTAAATGCTTCCCAGAAGCTCATAAGTGAACAAGTCAGATCATTGTGGTCATTTATCTATAGTTGATTGCATCCATTTATCAAACTTTTTTGCATCCCCACTTTCTTTTTTAAGTACCAGCTAACTTCCTTACCCAGTCAGTGATAAAGTAACTTTATATGATGCTATTTTTCTTTAAATAATTATCTTCTCTGACCAATGGTGCTCTCCTTATATCCTGTGTCATTGCTTCTGATCATTCTTTAGGCAGTTGTAATGAAAAAAATTATAAGAAAAGCCTAAACCAGGGAAGAGGGGGAGAAGAGGAAGAAAGATACATTGCAATGAACTCATCAACTTCATTTCATATTTGTCATACTGAGAAAGAAGAATTTCTTAAAATATTTCAATTTTACCAATCAAATCATTTGTATGTTTTCTTTTTTTTGGAACAATTATAGTATTATCTTTATAAAAAGACTTGGGCTATGATGACATTAAATACTTATTTTTTTTATTAAATAAAAGAAGGAATTTTGAATTATAGTAACATCAACATAACTATTTGATGTTGTAGCTGAATATTTGATTACTATTATTATATATGTATGAAAAATTACTACAGGTTGCATGTGAAATTTTAGATATTATTATAGTATAGTTATGGAAAATTATGAACATTTACTATGGTAGTCTTCATTTAAAAAGCAAAATTTCATATCTGAGAGTTTAGACACTGGAGATTGGCTTACTAATATTGTAGAATATCAAACTGTGTACTTTATTCAAAAATAGTAAATACACTAAGAATAAGTCTATATTGAATTAAGAAGATGATATTTATTAGTTACTAAGTAACAGAAGAAATTAAAGCACATCTAACAATTGAAACATATTCTATAATTTCATTAAAATATTTCTAACATTAGTGTACACAATGAGTTAACTCAAAAATGAAAAATACTTTAATCATAATTAAGTATATGTTAATTTACAGCATAAGAAATAACTTGAAATGTACTCAGATGTAAAATTTTACTAGAGAATTTTAGCCTTAATACATGGAATTTGTCAATATACATATATTGTTTTCCAGAGTACTTACAATGTAGTCATAACAACAACCTTGCATAGACTTTAAAAGTATATTTAAGTAAATATTTCAATATGTACAGTAAGTCAAAATAAATACAGAAATTGATTCTTTATAAACAGATCAGAATTGAGCATGAGATGCTTCTACGTGTCCAATAGATTGATTTTACATTTATGTGTACACAATTTATAGATATGTTAGAGAAAATACTGAATTTGGACTCAGAATTTGAGTTTCTCATTTTAGCTTTTTCATTCAGTAGCTTTTTACTTTAGAAAAAGTTGCTTTAACTTTCTGAGAAACTCTTTTCTATATTGTGAATGCTTCTCTTAAAGTCTATTTTCTTCATTGCAGATGTTTAATTATATAACCCGTTGTTAGGAAAGCAAAGCAAAACAGCAACAATAATCTCTACACTTCAAAAAAATAAAAGTTTTGTTAGATTAGCCATCTACTCTGGTATAGACTATCTTATTTCCTCCCCCGACCCCATCTTTTTTCCATCATTTATTTTTAGACCACAGATATAAACAAATTAAGTCACTGAGATTAAGTAATTTTTATTAGTGTAAACTACATTATCATTATCGGTAGACTGGTACTCTTGCTTTAATATTTAATATTAATTGTATTCCTTTTATCAGTATATCCATATGAACTTTGATCCCCATTGATAGACACTAAAACACATATGTATGCATGTATTTGTAGAAATATGCACCCTTGTAAAATATGTGTTGTTATTTTGTGTGCATTACACATCTTTAAATATATGGGAATGGTCTTTACTACTTGACCTTGTTATTCATTCAACATGATGCTAATGTGTAGCTATATTGTCAATTATATCTAACTTTTTACTTCTAGCTTTTGCATAGAATGTTATAATGTATTTTCCATGTTTTCCTTACCCAGACGTTCAGAGATGGGCATCTGGGTTGGCTCCTACTTCCTGCTACTAGAAATGATGTTTCACTGAACATTCTCCCACTTATCCTCTCATGAATTAGTGCAAGATATTCTCTGAAATATATATTCCAAAGTGCAATTTCTAGATCATGTTTTATTTACAGCAATGTACAAGAGTTTTCTATTAAATATTTTATCATATCATATCTAATATTTGGTAATATGTATGAGGGGGGAACAAAAAAAACACAGATTTTACTTATAAAAAATGTGCATTTTTTTTTTCATGTTTAAATTTCAGTCACCTTCTAAATACTCTCCATTTGATGCAATACATCTATGGAGGCATTTTTCCCAAAGCTCAAAGCAGTTTTTGAACTCATCAATTTTGATGCTTTTTAGGGATTTTGCTGATTTTTGTTTCACTTTTTCCATATCAGCAAAACATTTCCCTTTGAGGACTTTTTTCATCCAGGAAAAGATAAAAAAAAGTATCGCTTTGGGGTGAGATTGGGTGGGGCATGAGGGTCATGCTATTTTTGGTCAAAAACTGCTGAGCACTCAGTGAGGTGTGGTCAGCTGTGCTCGTAAATCAGCCATCATGAAATGGGCAAGCGCGTTCAAAGAATATTACAAAAACATAACTGGAGCTGAACACAACCTCTCACAACAATGCCAGCTGGTTCACTGATACAGATGGGGTCCTGGAACGCACACCTAGTGGCGGAAGCCTGTACTACAAAGGGCCTGACTTCCAGAAGATAATTTCTTTTTGCAGGGGGCAATCCCCCCTTGTAGTTTCCTTATTTTTGCCATTTTCTCGCTGTGAAGTGGCATCTCAATTTAGTCTTTCCTTGACAACTAGGTTTTATCATCTCTTGATTCTCTTTTTATTATATTGAATTCTACCTTCAAACATGCCTTATTGATTATTTCTTTACTTTTACTGACATCACAAGAAGATTTCCAAGCTTTCTGGTTAAGAAACCAGAGCTAAAAGTAGCTTGTATAAATATCACCTAATCTCTCAAATAGGGAGATCACTTCACGTGGAAAAAAATACATAAAACAGGTGAACCAGATGAGTTTGCTGACACCTGTACTCTGAGGACATTGGAAAAATGATATCTGAGGAGAACAAGAGGACTTATTAAAAATACCCTTAATAGGATGTCTCTGCCTAAGAATAATCTGTACTAAGTAAAACCTAGGATCTCTGAGACATGATACCCTGGCAAATTTGATATAAGCTGTACAATCTCTAATATAAAATGGAGATGTGTCGTAATTGAAAGGCTTGCCACTGTGTGATACACTCTACAGCCCTCCTTAGGGACCTCATCTCTCCTGTGTTAGAGACAGAGATCTGACATGCAAAGATGGGGGCCTGGGAACTGCCTCAGTTTACCAGACCTCTTTTTGCTTCACTGACCCTCTTGCTTGCCTATGTCCTTGAAATTATTTAGTAAAACTGACATTCAGTATGATCTCTGATTTTAATTAATTGGATAGTCTGATCTTGTTTAGTTCATTATTCATTTTTTTTTTGCTATTTCATTAGTCTCATTTGATAATTTAGTTGTCTTTTCAAGCATTAAAACTGTCAATTTAATTGAGACATCAATCTTACCTCCAATTCAAAACCCCCTAAAAGAGTTAGAGACCCGATCTTAGAGTTAAGGACCTGCAGTAGTGAAGGGAAACTCCATTGCTCTTTCATTGTTCCTTGTCTCCCACTGCCTCCAGCCATTGCTGCACTAGAGGCTCTTCCATAGTTGGTGTGAGAGGGTAAAGAGGGAGCCACCTAAAAGTCTATATGACTGCTACTAGGTGCATTCAAACTTCAGTGATGGTCTATTGCAGGAATTCACATATTGCTGCTTCTAGGCACCCCTTATTTACATTCCTTTTTTATTAAATCATTTTTTACTGTTATTGCATTACAGTTGTGCCAGTTTTTCCCCTTTTGCCCTCCCCTGTCCATCCTACCTGAACCCCCCCCCACCCCCAGTCAGTTCCCACACTGCTATCTATTCTTGGAGGTCTCCTTAAAACATAGAGAGACAGGTCCTTGTTGCGGATAGTGTATTTTCATGGAAGCTGACCATTGTTATCCCATGTCTCATGCCTTGTGCTACTGGCACCTCAAGCCTTATGAAAGGTCTGCAAGAGAGCTTTTTGGTGAATGCTGATGTGCCTTTAAAGAGGAGTGACTGTTAACTGATTATCTACCGAACCCTAGAGACCTATCTGAATTAACCCTCACAATGTATTGCACAGGACATTGCTTTCTCTTTACAAAAAACATGGATTCCAAGAAGAAAACTACCTATGCCTCACAATGAAATGTTTTGCCATTTTTCCCCTAAGTGCATTCATCCTAGATCTCTGCAGGAAACAGAAGCTGCAGGGTAAGTTAGGGAAGACAAGGGAGAGGACAAAGCAGTCGAAGAGATTGTGCTTCGACACCTGCCCCTGGGAAAAACTCAAGGCCGTGGTTTTGGTGTGAGCCCAAAATAAAAGCCATTATTGTATGTGTTGTGAGATTAAAGTTTGACACAGGACAAAACAGGACTTTATAGTGTCTGGAGATGAATAGTAATCACTAAAATGAGACTAATCACATAAATAAAAGTAAGCAAAATATAACAGAGACATTGAAATAAAGAACAAACGGACAGTAACCAGAGGGAAGGGAGAAGAGGGATAATGTGGGGAAAATAGGGAAGGGGTCATCAAGGAACATGCATAAAGGACACATGGACAAAGACAAAGCGGGTGGGATTCAGGGTAGAGGCAGGGATGGGTGGGGCAGGGGGGATGTGGGGGGCGGAAATGCTGGGGGGAGACATCTGTACTTGAACAACAATTAAAAAAAAGAATATTACCTACTTGAATGTTATTCATAGAGTAAATCGTGTTATCATTATAAAAATGATAATTATGTGACATGATGGAATTGTTAATTAACCTTATTTTGGTAATCATTTTACAATATATATGTATAGCAAAAAAAAAATAAAGCAGAAGATCTGGGATTCACAGATATATCATCAGCAAGGGGTAGATATGAGAGAACTGGCAGAGCCTATCTGAACAGAAGAGTTGAATAAAAATGAAGCCTTTTCTTATTCGTGCCCCATTAAGGTTAACCAATTCAATGATCTGCTATGTATTTGAGTCATTTGAGTTTCTGGCCTAAATTGCCTTTTTTATATTATAGGCTCTCCACATTTTTCTTTCAGGGTTTTTGTTTTTATTTGTTGGTTTGTCTGTTTTTTGACTTCTCTGTCAGCTGAGGATTGTAAAATTTAGCCAGTCACTGATAGCTTTTCTATTCCTCTCACTTCCTCAGATATATTAAAACATCTTCTATTTTTTCTTTTCCATTAAAGCTCTTTTTCTAAAATAGCTTCTTTAGTGTTTGTCTTACCGAGACCTTTTAACGATGTTTAATAGTCGATTTTTTAACTCTCTGCTCCTTCTAGCTTACATGAAACTTTCTTTTTACCTGATTTATTCCCCCAGTCCTTCATAATCCCCTTTGTAGGCTTTGACTTTTGTACTTGACCCTCAAACACTGGCTTTCCCAAGGAGTTGTAAACTAGTTCATTGTGCTTCCTTTCCTGCACGTTTTGCTTGATCGATTTAATTGACTCTCCTGATTAAAAATCCCACCAGTATGCTAATGTTTTGCCGTGCCTCTCTTCAGCCCGTCTCAGCCTGACTTTCTACCCTATTATACCTCACTTACTGCTTATAAGCCAGGTCTGTGTGTCTTAAAGATATCTCAAACTTCCATTTTTTAATATATAATTGAACACTTATTAACCTAAGCCTGTTAAATTTCATATATTTATGTATAATACAGAAATTTGTAATCTGAAATCTGTAATTCTTTACCTCCTCTCACTTTCAATCAATTCCAATCAATTATCAATATTTATAGAAAACTCTGATATGTGCTTTGCCTGTTTGCTGTCACATGACATTGTACATGTCTTTATTTTAATGCCTATATTGGAGTTGGTCCATTTATATGTTTGTTACTCTCATTGGAGTGCATACCTATTCAGAAAAGGCATTCTTAGGCCTTCTATAGTATATTACTCAGCATAGAGTTTACAGCCAAAAAAGTATATATTCTATACATGTTTTGCGCCCTGAACAGACTTTCAGAATTCTCGTGCAAAATAGATTTCTGTCTCTTTCTTTTTGTGATGATAAAATTTCACTAGATCAGATATCATTTATGTAAAATACTTCATAAATAGAAATGTGATATGCAAATATTAGCTGTGGCCAACCATCTCAATTGCTTTGTTGAATGTGGTAGAATGAATACACACACACGCACACATACATGTATGTATATATACACACACATGCACACAAATGGATCTTTAAATTTAGTTTATAGATGCTTTTTCTTTGCTGTTTAGTCATATGCAATTCAAATTTGTATAAAATCATTGACTCAATTTGGGGAATGCCATTTTGTAGAGAGTGTAATAAAAGTATAGGAACCATTCAGCAAATTACCATGGTATGATGGTAATTCTGTATAATGGGTTCTTTCTTTTTCCATTCCACTGCATAATGTACCAGGTACTAATCTTTTTTTTTGCATCAACCTTCTTTGCAAATAAACTTATTTGCCTTTGCTTTGCATTGAGTTTCTATAACCATTGTTTTATTTCTGTTTTCCACAAGATACCTTACTTTGTTTTTTACAGCTACTGCTGCTCTTTTTTTTCCACCTTGCTCTAACGTTCTTTCTCATTCTGACTTCTACATCCTGTTGGTCTTGGTTCTCCTTAATCATCTTGCAGCATTTGCCAATGTTGACCACTTTGTTTTGGTCATATTTCTTTCTTATCTAAATATTGTTCTACTGTAACTGCTTATGCTCTCTGTTTCTCTTTATAATGAAGAGGGCAATAAATTTCCATTGATTTATTCAGTCAGTCAACAAACACATATTAAATGTCTCCTGTGTGTCAGCATTTTGCAAATGATAATATAGCACCTGTTTCCAAACAACTTACTATTTTGATGGGAAGACAGATACATAATGAATACAAACACAGGATGATTTTCATGGTAGTGCGGTCACAGTAGATACACCGAGAAAGGGAGACATTATGAAAAAAATGCGAACATGTAGAGTGTTAATATTTGTTTTAGATCCAACTAGCATTAAAGAAATAGGTACCATATGGCAATGAGTATGTTGAGATTTTTGTAAGGTAACAGAGGAGTGAATTCATCTATGAATCTGATAGAAAAGCAGAAAATGAATCAAGAATGAACACCTTTTTTTTATTGTTCAAATACATTTGTCTCCATTCTCCTGCCACCACTTTCCCCTGCCCCACACCTCCCACCCCCCACCGTCAATCCTTCCCCACTTTGGCTTTGTCCATGGGTCCTTTATACATGAAGAATGAACACCTTTATATTCTCAAATGTTAATGCCTTAAAAAGTCTGGGGCTAATTCCCAAAATTCTGTAATTACTTATCCTTTAAAAAGTGATCTCATTAAACAAGAAGCTATGTAATATTTATATAATATTTTTCCCTTTCCGATATTGTGTATACCCAATTCAAGTCCAGTAGTCTGCTGTAGCACATAGTTTTATCATGGATTTTGTGACATTTTATATTGGTAGGATGTCTATTGTCACTCAGAATGATCTGGCACAGTCTTTTGAGGACTCAGGCATATGAAAAATAATCCTTTGTGATAGTTTTCTTCAAATTAAGATAGCAATTTCTTCCATCTGCTTGTTTTATTGATAACTATCAGTGCTGAAAGAGAATTTCCTGCGATATGATATAGAGAAAACTGAATGGTGCTGGAGGTTAACCATAAATGTATAATCTTACTAGAGAGTGTATGAATTTGAGACATATTGTCTCTTGATGGTAGGCAAATACTAAAGAGCTAAACCATACAGGTTATGGAATAATATAGTTATCTCTAACAAAATCAGAACAGACTTTCTCTTTCTTCTCTCTCTCTTGCACTATACGTTTTAATTAAACTGTGCTTAGGTCCTCATGTCTAAAACAAGGACACAATCGCACTCATTTTACACAATTGTGAGAAATGATTTTATCTTGCCAGATTACATTATGAACAATATATGATATTGATGATTTAGTGAAGTTCTTTAACTGATGTCTGACAATATGATCCATTACATTACACATCTTGCTCTGTATACAAAGTGTCTTAAGTTAATGAATACAATTAAAAATGAATATAATTCTAAAATAAAATATATTTTAATAATATAGTTAACTTTTACAACAGTTAACCTGCGACTGTGAGCTCACAGGGTGCATCTCCATGTCAGGTGTAATATATTTTGTGTGGTGTGGTGATATAGTAGTCAACAATGTATTTTTAATGTTGACATTTTGATAAGTGTTGTAATACTTTTAGATTTTTTCCTAATATTTCCATGACATGTGATAGTCTGGTGTGATATTCTGTTAATTTTTTTTACAGTTTTTTAAAATTAAATGTATTAAAAGTCTTTTATCATTGATCTAATCTATAACCAATCATGATCTCTAAATATAATTATCTTCCAGATACTAGGTTAATATCTACTTATCTGTGAAAACCCTTCCTAATTAGTAGAGCTAGTGTTTTTCAATTTTTATTATTCCACCAAATAAAGAACTGGTTTCATGAAAAGAAATTCACATAAAGTGTGTGTGTGTGTGTGTGTGTGTGTGTATGCATACATGCCATGGTCTGCTTGTAAATTTTCAGTCTTTTCAATTTTGAGACCAATAGCCAACTTATAAATGATTCACATGTTGCCCAGAGGTACAGTTAAAGAGGGCAAACTGATGTCATGAATACATGTTTGTATAAAACTCTATTAATAATAAATAAGTTCTCTCTTGTAGAGTCAGGATATAGTGCCTGTGTCTAATAAATGGTGAGTATAAAAGTAGAAAATTCTTTACTAAGGAAATGTATTTCCAAAAAGATAAATCTTTCGTTCTTTATAACAATTGCCTAAGAAGTATAATGATGAACATAGAGCATTTAAAATAAAATTTGTAATATGTATTGCTGGAAAATAAGTAGGGGACCTCCATTAATTTCTATTTCAATTATTTGAACTTATTTTGTTTTTATCTATGCTGGTAGGACACTGCTACATATTGACCCTCTGTGCTAAAAATATGCAGTAAAAAGAACAATAAGGAAAAAAAATTACACTTAACCTTCATGTAACAGACTTCTTCTTGCTTAGTGAGCTTATAATGTTTTTGAGAGTAATTTTCCCAACATACTTCTTTATATGCACATGTATAGCAGTTATGCTGATAGTTGTATGGTGGTACACATTTTTTAGAAGATTTTAATTATTTTAACTAGTGCACGTTAAAATCAAAAGTAGTTAAGAACACTAAAACTTATGATTCAAACCAGTGATTGAACAATAAATCGCACTATGTCTATAAATGACTAAAATGAGTATAGTGGATTTTAAAGGTATTTTCCACAAGGACAAAATAAAAAATAAAAGAAAAAGTATATATGTAATATATATATATGTTGTATATATGTTATATATATGTATGTATATATGTGTGTATATATATGAAGAAGAGAGATAAATGCAAACTGAACTAATTGAACCAAATGCTCTGAATCTAAGACAAAAATAAGACATCAATTTACTTCATAAATATGTCAAACACTGAAGATTGGACGGATGCGGAAATGGATGGAGAAATAAACATCAGAGGGGTGTGACAGTTGTTTTTTAAAGAAAGAGACTAGTGGACTTATTCCATACACCTGAGTATTCTTCTTACCCTGGGAGAAGCCTAGGGATTTCTTTACATTAGACACAATGGAGGACTCAGGTACAATACTCCACATGGGACATTAAGTGAATGCTTATTCATGGAATGTAAAGACCACTATTTACTTTCTCCATGTGCTAAGCAAAATGTTGGTAACCAGGTGGTTTACAATCCATTTAAGATAGTGGGTTAGTCTTCTTTCTGAAATATGATGAACTCAAAAATAAATTTCTAGCGACTCTGGTGGAATATGCAAGTTAGGGGTAATGGAAAATGGTCTTTTTCCATTAGATTCTTAGTTTTCTATCACTACATACAAAGTGGCAGCCAAGGATCACCACATATTTATGAAAAAGAAATTTAAAGTAAATATCTGAAATTAGAAGTAGAAGGAAAAAAAGAAAACAAATATAAATTGAAGGAAACAGAAATGTGGCTGGGAAAATAATACTTAGACGATCACCATTAATATTTTTAGGGTTTTGCGTGTTCATAATAAAATTATGCTATAATAAGTAATCATATACCAAAAATGGAAGTTAAAAAGAAACTAAAACTTAGCAGAAATATTGGAAGATAAAGATGCTAAAAAAATCTCTCTGGAAGGAGGGAAAACAGGAGAAAATGACAACACTGGTATAGAGAGCTGATTAATGTTACTTTTCAGAAGACAGAACTTAGGTACTTAATAAGCCAACTCAATCAAATTCCATTAATTTGGAACTATTGCTGCATGTTGCAGAGAGAGAAAGGAAAAGATTCTTGAGACACGCCTATTCCTTCCTGGAAGCTGAAACCTCTTTGATCCACCCTTCACTTAGAGCAAGTGAAATTATGTCTGAAACATGTCCTCATTGTCCCTGAGTGTTTGAATTTAACTTTTGTGATTAGCCAAAGACACTCAGGGTGGCTTCCAGAGATGTTTTTCATCAAGGCTCTAGAAACACAAAAGGCTTGCCTGGCTGGGTAAAATAGCTGTGATTTTAGAGTCAGGGCCTTCCAAACTGTTCAGAATAAAGAAGTGGAAAGTTCCAGCCTAGCAATGTGGAGCCCCTGTTCCATCTATCACTTACTGGTGGTAAATAAATAATTTGTAATTTTTCTTCTGTCTACTTTCTTTCCAGTATATTTCACTTCAAGGGCTGAGAAAATATGTTAAAGTTTGGATCCCCCCCTACCCACCCTAGGACACTAAGAATATCGCTAGACTCATTTTTGACAAGTTATGTTGTATGTATTTTTGTAATTTGACCTGGAAGTCAAATTTTCTTCCTTTCAATGGCCCCAGGCTCAAATACCCTTGTATTTTATGTAAATTCTTTCCCTATCCTTGGCATTGGGAAGAGAATTATAGGTAAGTTTTCATGCTACATAAAAAACAAAACAAAACAAAACAACCCCCCCCCGAAACCCCCCACCCCAAAACTCCTGTTGTTTTGTTTTTGCTTTGTGTGGCTCCTGTGAAAAGAATATAAAAGTGTTATTTAGGAAATAATCTCACACCTAGTTTCTATCTACTAGTTTCCAAAGAGTGAAAAGATCGTATTTTAATAAAACTTTTAAATAAAGGAGTAACAAGAGCTGATTTATTTTATATCTTGTAAAACTATGCATCTTCTTTGTGTATATGATAAAAAAAAAAACCTAGTGTATGATACATTGAATGTAGTTATAAAATAACATATAGGTGGGAAATGTTAAGAAATTTATTGTAAAACTTCCTAAATCTCCTTCTTTTGCAATTTTAGGGGCTTAATGTGGAGGAATGCCACTTCACACTGCAATGAGGCAACAATTTCTGCCTGAAATAAAAACCCCAGCAAAAAATAGGTGGAAAAGTTGCTTTCAGACATAGGAAGACAAGGCAGCACAGGACACTGATCACTGAGAGAGGGGAGGGAGCATGGGCAAAGTGAGCCCGATGCTTTCCCACTGGGTTAGGCAGAGTCTCCCGCGTACACACACAGCTCACCTATTGGTCAGCCAAGGATTTGACAGGCTTTCTACTCAGAGCTTTTGTATTCATTCACTCTCCTTTCCAGGTTTCTCCCCTCAATACAGTCCTGAAACCTCTGACACTTAAGCCAATGACACTGAAGATTTCCCCCTGAATTCTCATTAAGCACTTGGAGAGTGGTGTTAGGGGCCAAGCCACATGCATATGAACTTCATCCTCTGCAGTTCACCTCTTTGAAGGCTTGAATTCCTTTCCAGGTTCTATTCTGTGTGATTTTGGTCTCTCCAATTCCATCAAATGATAATTTAAAAAAAATTTTTTCCCCAAATTTATGATGGTTAACTGAGTCACAGTCAAAAACAAGTCATTGAAATTATTACACCTTTCTCAATTTTACTTGGAGTACAAAAATTGAAATATAGGTATTTTACTTACATTCATTATAAAACATAGCAATGCTTAGTAGTCTGCCAGCCAGTACTCATTATATTGAAACTATACACAATTTATTCAGTAAACTAGAATCCTAAATGTTTCATTTTCTGATAATATTTTTTGTGCCCAGGTACACTCCTTATGAATGAGTCCACAGTTTGGTCTCATTTTATATATTTTTTTATAATTACACTAATTATAAACATAAAATGTACCAAGCAGAATAGGCCACATTTCCTTCTGGAAACAATCCTTGGCCAGGCTGATACCCCATCTTGTTCACTTACTTTGACTCTAAATATATCATCACTAGCCAACAGTTAGCATTCTAATTTGGGACACAGACAAATACAAAGGACATAAATATATAAAGTAAGCACAAACCAAGATCAATGTCATAAGTGAAACACACAGCATTCTGGCAAGTATACCTCTCCTTTCAATGTTCGGAGATAGCTTCTCGGAGAGAGTGACATTTAAGTGCAGAAATGGCAGATGAGAAATCACTTTGAAACATGTTGAAGGAACATTTTCTGTGCATAATGAACAAACTATGCAGAGACTCTGAAGTGGGCAAGCTTTCAATCAGAATTAAGACTAAGAGACCAGTGTGACCAGCTCATGATGAGAAAGTAGCATGGTATTAAAAGGGAAAACTCAGCAGGGACCAGTTAGTTCATAAAGATCCTTATAAAATGTGGTATAAAGTTTCAGTTATTCTTTTAAGTGCAAAAATAGATCTACTGAATACAGTGTAAGAACATATGACTTTTTAATAAAGCCACTCTATGTTAAATAGAGAAGCGATTGTGAAACCAGTAGAAGATAAGCAGGAAATACTGACTTCTTAGGTGGTTGCTTGGAATTTTCCTGATGGGGGAGATGAAGAGAAAGTGATAGATTCAAAGTATAATCTGAAAGTGTAACAGATTTAAACTGATAGATTCTATGTATGTGGCTGAATGAACAAGATAATTCTTTGATTCCTTTGGAATTAATTTGATTGTGATATAGTCTTTATTGATATGAAAGTTTTGATTAAGATATTGGTTATTTTATAATCCATCTGATTATAAAAAGCTATATTTATCATAAATTTTAAAATAATTTAATAGGTTCACGTGTTTAATATGTCACCAAAAATCACACTCAGAGCTGGTATATAGCTATATTTCATTAAATTTATTGGGGTAACTTTGGTTAATAGGAATATGTAGGTTTCAAGTGTACATTTCTATGATATATTATCTGTATATTGCATTGTGTGTCCATCACCCAAAGTCAAATCACCTTCTATCATGATATATTTGACCCCTTTTGCTTTACCCTCACCCCTCTGCCCAGTAACCATCATACTGTTGTCTATGTCTATGAGTGTTTGCTTGTTTCTTCATTTATTGCTTTCAGTTTTATATCCCACATATGAATAAAATCATATGGCTCTTGACTTTTTCAGTCTGACCTATTTCACATAGCATGTATTCTCAAGGGCCACCCATGCTGTCCCAAATGGCAGCATTTCATTATTTCTTATAATATTCATATATATATCTCCTTCTTTATCCAATAATCTATTGAAGAACACTTGGATTGTTCCCATGTCTTGGCCACTGTGAAAAATGTTGCAGTGAATATAAGGGTGCATATATCTTTGTACATAAACATTTTAAATTTTTCGGGTAAATGCAGTGAAGAGAGGTTGCTAGGTCATACTTTCTTGAACATCTAAAGCATTTGTCAAAATGTTGAATTTGAACATTTTTATACTTTGTGGTGAGAAGCCACTGCTCCAAGTCCTGATATGACCCCTTTTCCTCTCTCAGGATCTCTGGACTTTCTTGTGATCCAAAAATTAGAGGGCTAAAGCCTTGTATGGTGGGGAATGTCCAGAACATTGCACTAGTTTTATGGTTTAGTGCCTTTGTCTATTCAAAATGTTAATGCCGATGTCATCCATTTTGCATACCACACAAGACTAAATTCTTTATTATTCAATTTTTCTTTAGCTAAAATTTTCTGGCTAGCCTCATTATACTTTTTAAAGCATTTTTTCATTTCTAAAAACTATTATAATAAAATTTTGTATTCTGATTATATTAAATATATAGATAAATTTAGAGACATGAAACATTGTCACAAAGTTGCAAATTTTCTGTTGAGAACATGATTTCTCCACAAGGACTGATTTTTTTCCCTTAGTCTCAAAATAGACCTTTATAATTTTATTTATGTAACTTCTGTACATTTATGAAGAAGTTCATATTTCTAGATTTTTCACTTCAACATTTTAGAAGGAATTTTCAAAAATAATACTTGTTCAGTACTATAAAACTAAAATATTTTTTCTATTACATTTATAAGTGCCAACTAACCACCTTATTGAAATTCAGAATTTTCCAGTAGTTTTCATTTTACTATGTTTTATGCTTGGTAACTCAATTAATTTTATTGATAAATAATGATCATTTTACTTCTCTCCTATATTTATATTTCTTGCTTATACATCATATACATCAGAGTTTTCATTAAATATTTATGTTTTTCTTTATGATTATTATTCTTGCTTTGAATAATATTTATGCATGTCCTTTCCAGGTGGAATTTTCAATAACCCACTAATAATTGGCCACATTTCCTACTCTCAAATAGTAATCAAGAAGTAACACAGAGGAGAGGATGATTGCTTTAATTTAAAATTTTTTTGTATATTATGACATGCTTAGTATAATATCTGATTCAGGAAATATTTCTGATGGGCAGTTCTAACTGTAAATTTTAGTATATATCTTATAGTGTTCAAACTTTTGATATGGCCAAATAACTTGTATATTTACAATATAAAAGGTTGTAATCCTTTCCTGTTTAAAAAATTAATTTCCTTTTCAGCCTTAATCAAATGCAGATATATGCAGAGCTTAAAGTAACTGTATTTATGTGTATAATTCTTTAAGTGACTGTAGTTATGTGTGTGATTCTTTGTTTATAGTTTAAGCATAATTATTATTTCATGAGACATCGTTAATTTTGATGGTAGTTTTTCTATACATATAAAGTCACTGTCCATTCGATATATTGAAAATTCTTATTTTATGATTATAAAAATTTCATGCACAGAGTTCTAGTTATTTTTTTGTAAGAGTATATTTTAATTGAGTTGAATGGCAAGGAAACAATAGTAGGATGCCAAGCATAAAATCAGTCCTCTTAATACAGGATTGTTTATTTATGCTAATCTGTGAGATTGGTGTCATTAACAGATATGATATATATTCTGGGCATGAAAACATGAAGACAATGGATTTATCTTAAGTTAAATGGTATTACCTCCTTTTATTGAAATTTTCTTGTAGAAAACATTGTATAAAACCTTAGGGACTTGCATGTTGGCAACTATTCTATATCCAAAGCTAACTTTGTTCTATCTCTAGATATTTAAAACCAAAATGTTCTTTATAAAAGTTGTTAGTTTGAAGTAGAACATTTTTTCCTACTCAGTCAAGTAAGTGTAATGGGTGTGTTAAATCAACTTTTTAAATGTGATATTACAAATAGAAGAATGAAGTCAAAGAAATGAGATCATCACAGGGTGACTATGGTTGAAATGTGATAAATTTAATTTTTATGGAAAAGTAGCTAAATATCCAAATCAAAGACACTCTAAAAATTGTAGTTATTTAGAATTGATGGACAGATAAATAGCTTCCCAGATGATAAAAAACTAAAGGAGTTCATCATCACCAAATCATTATTTTATGAAATGTTAAAGGGACTTATCTAAAAAAAAAGATCGAACCTATGAACAATAAAATGGCAACAAATGCATACCTATCAACAATTGAATCTAAAAAGCAAACTAAATAAACAAGAAGAACAGAGAATCATGAATATGAAGAATGTTTTGGTGGTTACCAGATGAGAGGGGATATGGGGTAATAGGTGAAGAATTGAGGGGATTAAGAAGTACAAATTGGTAGTTACAGAATAGCCATGTGGATGTAAAGCACTGTATAGGCAATGGAGTAGTCAAAGAACTTACATGCATGACTCATGGACATGAACAAAGTTGTAGGGATTGTCTGAGGGAATGGGAGGTGCTGGATAGAGAGGAGCAAGGAGAGAAAATTAGGACAACTGTAATAGCATCATCAATAAAATATAATCTAAAAAATAAAGTGGAACAAAAATAAAAGTTGAAGTAGTTAAATTATGAGTAAAAGTAATGCTTATTAATTTATATAAATATATCATATCTAGGAGAACTTCCTTCCATCTGTCTGCAAGGTATAAGGAAATAATCTTAAGAGGAAGAATATACTCAATTTTAGATTCCCTGTTGATTATTATAGTCTCATTAAAAGCATAAATGTTACTGTCTATATATTTTTAGTTTAGGGATTTGACAGGGATGGTACTGATCATGTTGTTTTTCCTATCTTCTTTTTAATACCTAAAATTCCAAAATTATACCTCCACCTGTTCTAGGTTTGTCAGCTGAAACACCTCATGGATCAGACACCATTAATGATACTTAGCTCAGTGTTTCCACCATTCCCAGACTTCATATGTTACATTTTTAATTATAAATCCCAAAGAAGGTCAACATGAATGTCCAAGCTGCACCAGTCAATGGTAGCTAGGAGACTGGGTCCAAAATCAGATATGTGGGAAGAAGCCATTGTTGTAAATAGGGCAGACTTTTCCAAGAAATAAGTACTGGGTTCTTCTAAAGCACATTCAGGACTTTCATTCTGACTACCTCTACAATCTCACATTGATTTCATATCACACTTCTCTGCAGGCCCTCTGGCTTCTCGACCATACCAAATTATTTTTTTAGCTGTGGGCATTTCACTTGTTTCTTCTCACTGGAGCATGTCTCTGTGTATTTCCTGCAGCATTTAACCTGGGTGAGGATTTTTGCATCCACTACATGTGGAGCTTTTGCGGTTGGAATTAGCTTCCCGCAATGTGTATTCATTTATCATCCTGCAAGGAGTTTTTTACAACCTGTAGTTTTTTTTTCTTATTTGTTTATGTGTTATTTTCTGATTTTGCCATCAGAATATAAATTCTATGAAGACAAAAATCGTTTTATCCTATTACTCCTATATTTCCAATAACTAGCACAGTCAATCCATTTGCAAGTAAATAAATTTAAATAATTTAATAGTGGAAAGTGATCTTGAATTTATGATTCTTGAATTTACCTCTTCCATTTCACAATTTTAAAACACAGAGCAGTATTAGCTATGTTAAACAATTAAATTGTTGAATATATATCAGTTATGATGCAGAAAGTGAGAGAATTATACACACTATTAGCATAATTTTCAAAATTCTTGTATACCAAAGGAGTGTAATTTTCAAAGTTCTTGTACACCAAAGGAGCGTAATAAGATGACTAAAAGTTTGGAGTCTGGAAACTGATTTTAAATCCTAAACTTGCCATTTTGTCTTAATATCACTTAATCTCTCTGTGACTCAGTTTTTGTATCATGAAGAAATAATAATACCTATAAATTAGATTAAGTAAAAAAGTATGCAAAATGCTTATAAAAGATATTAATGTTCTAAGCATTATGTTCTATAATTATGTTTTTCTTTTAAGACTGATATCTTCACTAATCATTTGTTTACTTAATAAAAGTCATTGAGAACTAACCAGGGTCTCAGTAAGTGCCTCAGAACAGTTGTGATCCAATGATATAATTTAATATATCTTCATGATATAAGGTCTCATAGTAAATATAAACACAATATTTGTATTTAAATTTGAGCCACACTTATTAATCTAACTAAATCATTGTAAATATGCTGGTAACTTTACTTTGTAAATTGTGGAGTTTTTTCCACAATATAATTCCACAATAATTTTAATACCTTTTTCATTTATTTCAAAACAAATTTCCCTTCAACTTGAACATAGAAAAATAACTTTTTAACACTGTGTAATTATTCCGATTATTTATGCCCACAATCAAAAGGATGAAATTGTTATTTAAAATACATGACACGTACTAGAGACCTTTATTAGTAATAATTGTCATTCTACAGCAAACTCTTCACTTCCATTTTGCTAAAGGCAAATATCCCTTTTTAATAATTGTAACAGAGACAATGAAAGGAGGTAGTGAGCCTCACCATCCAAGTCCTGGGTTAAAGATGATGAACTGTGTATAGAAATCTAATGTCTTCTTTTCACTGTAACTTTTGTCCTAAAGTTTATTTCCCTTTTAAAGTGAAGAAAAAAGTTTATCATTATAGTAGAAGTAGAATTGAAATGATTTGCTTACTTAAGGAAAATGATTAATGGTATTTCATAGTTTTAAAGGTGCGTTTTTTAAGGGAAATGTAGCTGATTTCACTATTTAAATAGATTATAAGGATCAGAGGGATGCTAATTTTGTCAAAATTAGAAAAATAAACATAAGATTTATGCAGAAAGATCTGCATGAATAATAGCTAGAAATTTCCCAAATATGGGGAAAAAATTTATATCCAAGATGAAGTCCATTGGGTTTCAATAAAATAAAGTCACATGGAGACATACCATAATGGCATTGCTCGAAACCAAACCTAAAGCAGCACGAGAACAATGACACATCCCGTACATGAAACAATAAATCAAATGTGAATTTTAAGGTATATAATATGATGATTAAATATACATATGCATTGGTAAATGATTAAAACAATCAGTTAATAAGTTAATGCATCCATCACCTCACATAATTACCTTTTTTTGTGGTGAGAACACTTATGATCTACTCTCAGAGCAAATTTTAAGTGTACAAAACAGACTTATTCACTATAATCCCCTTGGTGTACAATAGATCGCAGAATTTATTCATCTTATAACAGAAAGTTTGTACCCTGTGACCAGCATACAAAAATACATCTACACAAAACAATGTGGCGTTGTTGCAAAGGTGGAACACTGGCGTCTTTATTAATCACAACGACCCCCTCAGCCATTCCTAGGCATGGATAAAGTCCCACAGATTTTTCTGTTGCCTGGACACAGCCTCTGTCTGTGTTATTAAAATGAAGGCTGGTTTATTAGTGTGAATTTTTTAAATTAGAATTTGGGCTCTGGGAAAGGAATGTCTGGGTGAAGAACTTGCCTGTTGCTTACTGGCTGTCTAGCTCAGTGGTTTTCACCTTCTTCATCTAGTGACACACGTAAACTAATTGCTAAAGTTCTGCAGCACACCAAAAATGTATCCTTTTTTTTTTTTGCCAACCTGACAAAAGTAGGTATAATTTTCATTCAGACAGAATTACTATTGTGTTGGCTGCTGTCATTTTTTTTCTCAATTTGACAATCTAAGGGTGAAGAGATCAGTGCCCCTGTCTGAAGAGTTAATTATTGCATGTTTTAAAGATGCACACCAGTTGAAAATCACAGGTCTAGCTGATAATGTTAGTATTCTGATCAGATCACCCTAGATCTTGCATATTGTGTCTCTTCCTCTCCCCTGACATGCATTTCATTCAGTGTACTTTCTGGTTCCACTGGCTGATTGAGCTCTTAAGCAACTTAAGCCTTCTTTGCTGCCCATACCCAGAAAGATCCATAAATTCCTGGAAACCTGTAACCCCAAGTGGCCCCAGATGAGCAACTAAAGTAAATGTAGGAATCAGGTGGAAACTCCCCTCTGTGGGATTATGCCTGAGATCTCACTCTTATTAGGCTTCGCCTGCCCTTGACCAGTTTTTCCTGCATAATTTCTGATTCTCCCTGTGATCACTTCCTTAGCAAAGCCCTTGCACAGGATCTTCATATGAGAGACTCTTTCTGGGGAATGCATCTGAAAACACTCTGTAATATTAAACTAGTCATGTAACTTCCTACAGTTCTTCTACTGCAACAGGGATAAAAAGAACACTTTTTTTCACAAAGTTGCTATGACAATTAACAGTTTAGCACAGAGGTGAGTGTGTGCATTCCATAAATGTTTGTTCCGGTATCAGCTGGAACATTCACTGATAAATCGGTTCCAGAACATTTTGTGAGGCTAGTGAGATTTATATATATTCTGATTTTGCATCATCTCGTGATTAAAATGCTGTATATGTTTCTCAGTTTTATTAAATAAATAGTTATATAATATTTTTGTGTATTTTAATGTATTGGATGCCTTTCATGGATGAAGGTATCCTATTCTATTAGATTTTGACAAGAGATCTAATCAGTTTTAAGAGGAAATGATTTTAGGACTGTTGAGTATTATTCTCATTTCTTATAGACACCTAACTTATGGGGGGGGGGAAGGAAAAACCCAGTTGTTTTGTATTTTTCTTCACCTACAAATTATCTAATATTTCACTTACCATACGGGAGAGCATTATGTTAAGCGAAATAAGCCAGAGGGTGCAAGTCAAATACTGTATGATCTCATCTATAAGTGGAGCCTAATCAACAAAACAAGAAAGAAAAATATGACCAGCAACACTGAAAGAAAAAAGCAAACCAACAGTAATGAGAGGGGAGGAGAGAGGAGAAATAGGGGAAAGAAGGGGAAGGGTCAAATCAAGGAACATGTATAAAGGACCCATGGACAGAGCCAGAGTGGGGAAGGATTGAAGGAGGGAGGTGGGGGTGGGTAGGGCAGGGGAAAGTGGTGGTGGGAAAATGGAGACAAATGTATTTGAACAATAAAAAAATAAAAAATAATTTAAAAAATAAATACAAATTATCTAATAAAATATGTAAATCCAGGATATCAATACATTAAAAATACAAAGAATCCCAGTGTACAATGAAGATATTTTCTTCCTTCTTTTGTTCCTTCCTTCCCTCCTTCCTTTCTTTCTTCTTTTTTTCTTCATTTTTTAACCAAAAGGCCCTAATACAAATTTTGCGAAGTGTAGCATCAGGCACTCACTACATGATTCCTGTTAAAGCCAATGACCCCTGTTGACTGTGATGGGAATTATGCAGTCACAACCCCAGGAAGTCCTCTGCACATTTAGTTATGTTATGGCCATGAAACTGCTTAGGCAATTTAGATATTATTTTGTTTCAATAAAAATAATTTGGTGTTTAAAAAGCCTCAGTTTGCAACAAAAAGCAGTCTAAAACAGTTTAACAAAATATTAAAGGAAAATGTCCCACATAATTGGATGCTGTGACTAAATTTTGGCACCATTTCATTTAATTTCATGTAATAAAATGAAGAAATATAGTTCAGTGACATGAACATTTAAATAAGAATATGGCATTTAATATGAGGACTGGTCAGGTGACTCCTGATTCACAGTACTGGAAATTTTATTATTTTTACCACTTATCTTTTTTTCTCTTTGAAATAAGAGTGATCATAAAGAAATGAAGTTTCTTTATAACATTTAGAGGAAATATAGAGAATATATAAACCCTGTGTTTATATTTATGAATCACAAATTTGGCAATTTTCAATCTTATTTATATTACTCTCATTTCTCTCCAGTTTTACTGCATTTCTCTTTTTCTCCTTACAAACATACACCCATGCACAAACACACACACACATACAAAGAATACACACACACTGAGTATGCAGACATGCATGGCCACTTTATGTGCCTGTTTTCTAGATAGAAGTGTCAATAGTTATGGCAGGTGTTGGGAAACGCCCTGTCCGGTTTCAGGAACTGCAACCCCACCGACAGACAGGAGGGCCCCAAGGCTGGAAATAATCAGGAGGCCTTGGAGAAAAAGGTCCCTGAGGAGACAAACCTGTCCCCTCTGGCAGGGGTGCCCCTGCCCCCTCCCACATCCCCCTGCTTGACCCTGTGCTGGTCAGTGATCCATGACAGGTAAGTTTTTTCTCGTGCAGAGAAAAACAACCTGAGGCAGATATCAGCTGATACGGGCAGCAGACATGGGCATGGGGGACAAGGAGAAAGGGCAAACAGGCCTGCACCCCGCTCCTTTTCGCTCAGCGGCTCCCTCCCCTCAACTGGCTCAGGCTCCACACAATACCAGAGACAGTCCTAAACCAGATCTGGTGGTTCGCAGGGAAATCAGGCCTAAAGGTAAATTCTTTAAAGTGTGCTTTGTTCTTTCCACAAAAGCTCCAGCCAGCTCGTGCTGGGAAGGAAATTTACATTATTCGCAGACCCTAACCCTGTACTCTTCGGTGCTCTCATGTTTACTACTCTCTGACGTTTCGTTGTCTCTCTTATTTACTAGTCTCCTCTCGGACCCATGTAAATCAGTGTGCTCCTCTGCCATTTGTTTTCTTCAAAACATCACCCCTTCTCTGTGAACACTAATACATGGATGTAATGAGATAACCTGTGCATTCCTGTTACCTAAGCCCCATTGATACCCTTTTCAATAAAAGCCTTGGAACAATGGGACTCTGCGTCTTCCCCACTAGGGGGATGTGTCATGTCCCCTCTCCTGGCCAATAGAGAAGTGTTTGCGATGACTCGTGTTTATTCCCCCGATCTGTGACACCCTTGGGGCAGGCTCTGTGGGATTCGGAGTCCCTGGTCCCATCTTAGCGGGCCCGGGACGGTAACCCTCAGATCCCGGAGCGCTGTGCTCCCTGCATCGTGCTCCACCCCCACCCCCACCTGCAGCTGTTGCCTGGACCAGGGACGAGCTGCGACCCACAGCTCTCCCCCATGCGCCACACGGCAGGTAGGTAAGAATACCTTAGAGCCAGACTGCTCAAATAGAAACTTACTCCCATCACTTAATACCTAAGTCAACTTCACTAATAGCCAAACCTCACACTGTCTTCTAATCTGTAAAATGGGAATAATAATAGAACCTATATGATAATGTTATTATGAAGTATATGTGTTGAAATGTGGAAAGCATTTAGAATAATACCCTGCATATGATTAAATACCTAAATGTAAACTATTAATCTAGATTCTCTTTATCCATATTTCAATAAGGTGTTTTACATTATAAACATTAGGGGAATGGAAAGAAAATGAAAATATGTGTTTAATCATAAGTATAAGACTTTTTGCTTGGCATTAATTATACTGTGTGTTCTGTAAGCATGCTGCAAAGTTGTATTTACTAATATCTTTATTTTGACAAATGAAGAAATAACTTTGCAGTGATTATATAGAAGGTCATGAACCGACTGATGGGTGGACCTGTAAATCATACTTTGATTTTCATGTAATATGTCAATTTATTCCAAAGTGATTTATTAGCTGGATACATAGTAGATGATATTCCTGAACAAAGCAGACGAAACCACTTCTCTGATGTGTCTCATGTTCTAGTAAGGAGAGAAAACTAACATGGTAATAAATAATGACAATTCTCTAAAGAAAATAAAATGAGATAATTTAAGAAATCATAACTGGAGAAAGAAGACTTATGGTAGATAGAAGTATAGGAAAAAACACTCAACAGAATTAACATACGAACTGAAAAAATAGTGATGAGGAGTCCTCAGTCAATGTGAGGGGATGTCAGATTTCAAAGCAAAGAGAACTGCATGAGTAGATACCTTGTTGAGAGAAGAAGAGGAATTAGATGCCAGTTTGAGCAATTGAGTGAATATTGGTAAGAATTACTGGAAAGGGAAAGAAACAAGTTGGGAATCAACTATAACAATCTAATTCTGGACAAGTTAGGTTATGTAATAACTTAATTCAAGTGGAAATAAATCCACAACTGAAATATGGGTGCACAACTTAGGAGCAATGTCATCTTCATACGTATGATCTTAATTTTGTTGACTGCAGTACATGGAAGGACCTGGAAAAGAAAGTGTAGTGAAGAAGCTGGCACAGCTTGGTGGGAACAACTCTCTCACTGAGTATTCTGGAAGAGGAGCATGACTTTCATTTAGCAAGCCGTGTCTCAGGGATTTGGAGGTTTATTTCATGTAAGATATCCTTTAGGTAGGGAACACCTTTATAGATAGGGTCTTTCTAATAAATATCATCAGTCTATTTATCTGAAAGTGTAATTGACAAGGATATTAACATAGATTCATGCTATATTTTTTCCCCTTGGCTCAAAGAGGTTTTTCCTCCTTACCGAGAAGGCAAAACCCATCTCAGGCTAATTGTTTTAACTCGTTGCTGCTCAGTCTTCATTAGTACTTTGTGCACTTCAAGATTTTAAGTGAGACAAGTAATCATAGTTTTGTTGGTATTTTCTTTTTGTTTTATGAAAGTAGTAAGGTTAATAGGCTGGACGTCTTAAAATTTCTTTTTAAACATTGGAATGAGAGATCCTTGAGTAAAAGTGCTGAGGACATAGGGGTGTAGTAGTGCAGTGATCAAAGTTAAAATTTTAGAAGTGATGCAATTATTGATGATAATAAATTTAAGATAACTGTGAGGGTGGAATGTGGAAGTAAAATAAAGGATAATGCTACAGGAAGTAAGTAAACCAAATAATTGAGAACCTGGGTTGAAGAAAAAAGTATATGTGGTATATATGTATATATACCACATATATGTGTAGAAAAATTATATATATGAATATATCTATACATATATGTATAGAAACATGTGTGTGTATTCTCTTTCAGTTGACACTGCACCTTAAATCTATCAGAGAATTTAAAATATTGAATTGGCCAAAAAGCTTGTTTAGTTTTTTTCCTTACAATGGCTCTAATAGTGCTTAGTTGTCTTTAACTTCACTAGAAACAATTTTGTTAGATTGTATTATGACAGCTGTCATATTAGCATGCATTAAAAACACATAAAAATTGGTGAATTTCTGTGCAGTCATTTTAATATTGAAGATGGGAGAAAATACGCAACATTTTTGGTATATTATGCTTTATTACTTCAAGAAAGATAAAAACACCACTGAAATTAAAAAAAGAAAGACTCGTGCAGTGTATGGAGAAGGTACTGTGACTGATGGAAAGTGTCAAAAGTGGCTTGTGTAGCTTCTTGATATTATTGACATTTTGGCCAAATAATTCTTTGCTGTGGGGCTGTCTTATGTATTAGACGATGTTTAGCAGCACCTCTGGCCTTTACCCACTAGAAGCCAATAGTGGGAGATAGCCAACAAACTCATAGCCAATGAGCCAATAAAGTTATTGGCGAAAATGAAAAATGTGTCTTTTATTTTATGGAAAAAAGCATACAGACTTTATGGACAATCCAATAGAATGCGTTTACATTAAATTTTTGTGAAATATTTTCTGAGTTGAGTGTCTGGAAACTATCATAATCAGTGTTATAATTCTAAAGGCATAGAGCTTTTAGGGCTGAACCGCATTTTCTTTAATGAAATATACCTTTCAATGTTTATTCATAAGGTCCTAATTAATTGTGAAGTGCAATCCATCAAAACAAATTGAGATTCATTTCTAGAACATTGTGTAGAGCTTGACCTTCACCAACTTTTACATTGCTAAATATCCTTACACTCCTTTAAAAATGCCCTCCTGAGTCTAATGTATTTCTCAATTGTCTTGTATGTCAGGGAGATATACAACTAGAGGAATTGAACAATAGGTTTACACTTTATATTGAATAATCAGGCAGCCCTCCCCGACTCAAGAGCCAACAGATGCAGTCCTAAATATATTAAGAAAATAATTAGTGGTGGAGGTAACATTGCTCCTCGCAAAACTAAAGGTTTTCCTTCCTTTTAATCAGGTAACAAACAAACAAACAAAAAACTAGGCTTGGATTAGTGCTTAGTACATAGCTGCATTTCACATTTCTGACTCTAAACTACACCATCAGAAAGTGAAGAGAGAAAAGTATAGGACCATATAGCATAGTTGGCAAGATTTTGAAATAGGAAGAAAAGATTCAGCAGGCCCACAGAGTTAATAAAAATATACTCATTAAGTTGTATGACAAATACCTATTGATCTTTTGAACCACCCAGGTAATTCTAGGAATGTACAAATAAATCTGACCGGTAAAACATTCTGGATAATCTATTACAGGTAGTTTGTTATTATTTCCATATTAAAGTGTATTATCATTAACTGGACTACTCATGAATTTATCAGGAATTTTGTTTGCCCAAAATACTGAACATAGTGAGCTTCTATGGAATACTCCTACTAAGTAAAACTGTCAATAAAGCATCTTGTAAAAATCCTACACCATTAAGAGATAACATTTACAATTACTTGAAATCTCTTGGGAAGACAGACAAGTACAATGTCAGTTATAATAGGATCTATAGGTCATATTACAGTCCCTGTTGGAAGACAAAACGATGAGGAACGAAGCTCAGAGCACAGCAAGATCCACACTCACAGGGTGTTAAGGAACTCTTTCCATATAGTTCATTATATTTAAAATTTGTTAGTGGAATTTTCTCCACCAAAGCTTAGAGGAGGTTACATTTCATGCTAAGACAATGATATGAGTTGATTTATGGAGGAAAATATCCTAGAATGAATAATAATATGTTTGGGGTGGTAATGTTAGAAAGATGGGTTGAGCCAAGACTTTAAATGGTAATAAAATATATAGCCATTAAATAGTTTTATGCCAGTTTTTAACAGAATCATTGAGCAATAATGAAGTAAGATACTTCTGGGAAAATGAAGAGGGTTGTGACTAGACAAAATAATATTTCTTTCCTCCCTATGTATTCTATACACTGTTTCTATAGAAGCAAAGAAAATATAGCTTATAGCATGTATAGTGAATATTCCAAAATGCTTTTTTCCTAATGAAACAGTAAGGACTGTGGCAACACTAAGGAACCTGAGAAAAGAGAAACAAAACATAGATCTGGCATTTCTGTAAGCAACATAGATTGAAAAATAAAAGTGACTAGCAGTTGCAGCAAAGTATTAGGCGTATAAAGTAAAGCAAGAGAGGGAACTGTTCAAATGCAAGTAATCCTTCACAGAAAATTGGAAAAGTTACACTTTTTCAGTATCCAAAATGGATCACTGTAAAATGAAATGAGTTCAGTCTTTGATTGAAATATCAGAAGAGAAATATTAAAATCCTTAAGTTAAGGAATTGAAGGGAGAAAAATGAGCCAGATAATTGATCATCATTTTGACACCAAAAGAAATAGAATTTCAAAAAAAAATCTAAATTCATTAAAGGACCCAGAATCTGAAAAGTATTGATAAGTGTTCAGAAGAAAATGAATATCTATGAATCAGTTCCAGTGCTAGGTTAGCAGTAACGGGAAGCACTCAGCAGGGCAAGATATATGGCCAGAGGGAAGAAGATCATAGACAGGAGGGCAATGGAAATATAATTGTGCTAGATGGTGTAATAATAAAAAGGTAATAAAAAGGTCAGAGGCTTATAGACTCATAAAACATTTTGAAAGGTGAACAATTCATATTGTATTAGCCAGACAAGAAAAAATATGAATACAGTGTAGAGGCTTTTTCTAAAGTTTAGGAAAATGCTCTTTGCTAACCCATGCAAAATCAAAGTGTTATGTATGCCAGGACATTGCCCAGAACACATATTAAATCTCGAATAGAAATGAAGGCAACATTGCTTGCAAGTAGAAGTTTGAGAAAAATATGGGGAAGTCGTGGTGTACTGCGATATTATACTGAAGTCTCTATAGCGCTGAAGCATTATGTTGATCACAAAGTGGTTAGGAAATATTTTTATTTTACTACTAGCAGTAAGAATTTTAGAGTAAGAGCAAAATTTAAATTAAGACTCAGCATAAGTATAATAATATTTATATTAACCTAAATAAGTTTGGATGTTTAAAATCAATCCTACAATAATATAGAAAGACTGTACACGTTGACGCAAATGGAAAGATCTTTCTAGCCTCCCCACTGTCACGTACATACACACATTACACATACCTCTGATGCGTTTTATTTCATATTTGATATTTACATTTTAAATATCAAATTGACAGAATATGTCAGTAACTGATACCAATAATTACAAATTCCTATGAATCATTAATACAAAAAAGTAACACAAATGAAAAATAAACAAGTCATGAAAAGTTAGTTCACAGAAAAGGAAACCCCAATTGCCAAAAATAATTTAAAGAAAGGCTAAACCTCATTAGTGATTAGGGGCATGCAGAACAACAACAAAAAAAATTGAAATAATGTTTCATACTTTTTATTGGGAGAAATTAATAGCTCTGATAATCCAAATCTTGGAAAGGATATGGATCAATAAGGTTATTAACTCATTTTTGTGGCTGGGAAATATGCTTTAGAAATTAAATTAGTAATAATTTTTTAAGGTTGAGCAGTCACATTTTTAGTCCTGAGAATTTCACTTCCTGGTATAACCAAAATAAATTTTACTATATCTAAACCAAAAGTCAAGGAAAAAGGATATTTATACCATTGTTCTGTTAGTAATAATTTTAAAAATAACATGAAAAATTTAAATACTTATTGATAAGAAAAATGTATACATAATTTGTGGTGTAATCACAGAATGACACATTTTATGGTGAGGTTATTATGCAATGGTATAGATGATTTTTAGTAATTGAATGTTGAGTTGCAAAAAAAGAGATGGAGAAGAAAGAATGTAATGTGATATTATGTAATGTTCAACCAAAACTGAATCATGTGTCACTTGAAGAGATATATATATAGATATGTATATATCTATATATATATATGAAATAAAACTTGAAAAAGTTAAATAAGAGGGGAATTATAATATCAATCAACAGAAAAATATCTGGGGCAGTTAGGTTCAAAGGTAGAAGAGAGAAGATGTATACATGTAAGAAACAGGTGTTTTCATAGTTGTTTGAGAAGTAGGTTCATGAATGTGAATCATAATAAATTATCGATGTTTTGTTAACTGTTCAAAATAACAGAGGGTCATATATAAAAAATAGAATTAATGTAATTTGGTTTGCCTGAGAAGAAAAACAAATATCAGAAGAAATCTGTGATATCAATTCATACAATGTATAAATATTCAAAATATGAATATAATTTTTGCCAGTATCTTTATGTTGTTTTAGTTGTTAATAATTAAATGTATGAATAGGCCTTCAAAGGTCATCTTTCCACGTTTCTGTAAGTCAATTTCTCAAATTTCCTGAGCCTCATATTTTACATGTGGAAAATTAGCAAAATTGTATTAATCTGCCTAATTGTTTGGGACATTAAGTATAAATGTATGTGGGAAAACAGGACAGTCTATTTTCTCCAAAAATACTAATACAATCCCTAGCAGTGTCAGACATTCCGCTCTACTAACACTATTTGGAGGAGACATTTTATATTAAATCAGATGTTCTGAGTCTCAAGCAGATCTTGTTTATTTCATAAACTCCTCCTTCCAATGATGTCTTCTGATGAAAATCTTAGAGAACCCAGTCATTTATAAAATGTGATCATATAATACAACATTCAGGGTGCTCAGGTAATTACCATCACTTACTCCATAATGATGCAATTTATATGAGTCATTAATATAAAACAACAGTAACAGGTATTGATTTAGAAGATACCAAAGAAATCAGGTAAAATGAAAAAGTGGAAACGAAGAGGTAAAATTCTTTGATTAATGAAGGGAAATGTGAGATTTGCTTTCAAGGTACTTAAAGACTTCAGACGGGCTTGGGATTCTTAAAAGTGTTAGCTTGGGGAAGATACCGTGAGAAACCTAACACAATTTTTACACATTTGTTCTAGAAAAAGTGGGTTGACTTATAAAACATCTCAAGAGTTTCTTGAAGTTTTGGTTCAAGTTACTATCTACAGGAACTAGCTCATTAAGTGTTCTAATTAATTTAAGTACATGCAATGAGTGCACAAGAACAATAAGTATTAGGAGAATCAATAGAAATAAGTCAGAGATAAATAAATGTATCAATGGTTGGGGATAGACTACATAATATATTTCTTTTTCTCACCTTATTTCTCTTGATGCTTGAAAACACAGCTCAGATAATTTTAGGTTTAATTCTTTTTTTCCCAGTATCATCATAGCCCTCCAAGTTTCTTTCCTGTTCATGATTCATATGATTAGTTTTGATCTCTGGCCTCATTACTGAACATTCTGGCATATTTAATCACATTAGCTACATATTTAGCCTGTAAACTTTACCTAGGAGACTTTGAAGGATAGCATAAATTGAAATTCATAGTTCCTCTTCGTAGTCATTTGTGTCTGCTACAAATTCAGGGACTATATGTTATTGAATTTAGTTTATATAATTATGTATAGCCTCATTTGGCTCTGAGAAGTCCCTTTTAGTCTATTTAAAATCAGGTTTTAATTATTTTTCTGCAGAACAACTACCTTTAATTTTTGTCTATTAAAAACTAAAAGTAATTGGAAAGTTTTCATACCTAAGCTATGGGTTGTAAATATTATATGGAGGAAGCTATAAATATAAGAGCTAGCTTGCATGATTAAACTTTACAGTCATACAAATTGGTGCAAAAGTAATATTTTCTGCATTTAGATTCATCTTGCCTTACTTGCAATTGTTTATTGGTAACTTTTTGGTTATTTAACAACTCTTTCTCCACCTCTTCATTGTGTTGTTTGTGCTTCTTGGAAGGCATTTGTTTGTGTCCATCTCCTCCAAAATTGACTAGCAAATACCCCATCAATTTATTCTTAAAATGTCAATTTAGAGGATAATTCAATACAACCAAATTAAATAATATTAGGGAGATAATCATGAAATTATTAAGAATATTTTAAATAGTTACTATAAAATAAACCTTTCATGTAATAATTCTATAATTTGATAGAGTTAATTCCCCTCAACCCTCTTTTTAAATATTTATTTTCTGGGTGTATTGTACACTTAATAGGGTTACTTAGGACTCAGTCTATACAGTATATTTATTCTATTCTTATGCTGAAAATTTACAAGTTTCTTATTAAAAGAAGGAAAATGAACAAGATGTCTTAGAGTGTAACATGGATTGAAATTATAATTGACTTTTAGATTAGTGCTAAAAAGATATTACTTCTGTTGTCCAGTGGATCATTGAAACTGTGTTTTCTTTTGATATGTGTTTTTTATTTATTCTTCATTTTTCATAATATCTATTACCATGTTTACTAATCTTTCATTCTATAACTTCTAATTTCCAGTGTTGTTGCTTTCATTTCAGATATTATAGGTTTTATTACTTGAAATTTCTTTTGGTTATTTTCTGTATCTTTTATTTCTCTCATCATTATATTCACATCTTCCTTTAAATATTCGTTCATAATAATGATAGCAGTTTTAATTTTCTGGTCTGCCAATTTCATCATCAATATCATTCCTGGTTCTGGTTCTGTTGACTAATTTTTCTTCTTATTGCAGACCACATTTCCCTCCTTCACATATCTTGTAATTTTTACTTGTACTGGCTTGCATAATTTACCTTATTAAGTATTTGGATATTGTTGTGTTTCTTTAAAGAGTATTGGGATTTTATTGGGTAAGCAACTACGTTGTCTTGCAGTTAAATTGGATAGAGTTAAGTCTTGTCTTAACAAGCTTTATTAGGGAATGTCTAGAGTAGCTTTTACTCTAGAGAGCTAGGCCCCTGTAGTAAGATTTGACCCTTATTTTGTCTTTAATGAATGCTCTGATGTACACTCTAGCTATGGAAACTTGCAAAATTATCAGTAATTTGTGAGTTCTTGAGCTTGGTTAGTTCATGGCTCCTTTTGTTTTGCTCAGCCTTTTTGTTTTCTTCTCTGTGTATGTACACCATCATGCTCTGTGAAGATTCAAGAGTAGCCCTAAGCAAATATATGGAGCTTTTATTTTCAATTTTCCTTTTTTTTTGCATAGTTTCTTCCTCTCCGAAATTCTGACTTGCAACTTCTGTATTTCTGAGACTTTTGATCTATTAAAGCTGAAATCAGTTTCAGTTTCTTGCACCCAGAGTAACTGCTGTGAGCTGCTTGAGATCTTTATCTCTTCCCAAGAATTCTATGTGTCTCCACAGAGAGGAATGGAGTATTATAAGGATTATATCATTTATTTTCCTCTTTGTGGGTCATAGTTCCACATTGCCTATTATAGAGTAATAAAACCATTTTTTTCATATATTTTGTGTAGTTTTATTGCTATTTTAAGGGAGACCATAATTCTGTAATATCTAAAGTTGTACCTTCTTTTTAGACAGAACTTATGCATACCCATAATTTTTTGTAAAATATATACATAAAAAGGAAAATCGCTGTGTTGTCAAAAGATAGAACTTTAGTTGACTTACAGTATTTAATTAAAATATGTTTTTGAATATCTAGATTATGTAATATTGATTAGGTAAAACATATATATAATCTAACAACTACCATGCATGTTTAACAACTTTGGCATAATCTGAGCTTGGTAATTGTTTCGCTCCTGGTGGAGAAAAATACTAAGAATCTATAATGGTGCAGGATAGAGAAAGGGATAAAAATGTTAGTAACATTTATAGTCCTGCTATGGTTTTCAAAGTGGACCAAGATACAAGAATTAAAAAGTGACCAAATATTTGGGATTTTAAATTTAACTTATTTATGATTTACCTTGAGAAAACAGTAACATAAAGTTTGTACAGTGTCACCACAAAAAAAGACATCATTTATTTAAATATGCTAGTAAATATTTAAGAAGTACAAAACATGTTGTTTCAACCAGCTCAATGCTAATAATTTCCTTCCACAACACAGTTAGGAGGAAAGAATGTTATGATCAGCAGCAGAATCACTAAGAGCCATTTTCTCACCAACCAAGAGAGAAACTGTTTAAACTAGAACAAAAAATTGTTCCTTATTTTGAATTTGAGAAAAGAGATTTCTACAAATGTGTTTTATTTTAAGAATATGTGCTATTGTTTTATATTTTATAATAAACATAACTCATGTTTGGTTAACTTTACAATGAGGGGAAACTTTTTATTTCCTACTGTCTAGAGTAACCTAAAAAAACAATGAAAGCAGTCACATATTTAAGATTTGTTCAAGTATAGATTAGTGATTCTGGAATCTATGAAAATAACTGGGGTGTTCCCTATTGAAGCAACACACTTTTTCAGACAGCAGAAGCCAGTGCCATACAGTCTACTCCTTAATTTTCCCATATTAACACCATAGAGAAAAGACTGGATATATTAATTTTTTTCATAAATGTTGGTCCTGCTCTATTTTTGCAGAACTTCAGTGTAATCCTACATAGGAATCACATCTGTTAGTTATAACACACCATACTCAAAAAAAGTTTGTTGCTGACAATCCTGTATAGAAATTACTTAAATACTATTACTTTCTGGACTCTGAGAAGTTAATTTTTTTCCCAGAGAACTTCCACCTCATTTCCCTCTGTCTCTGTAGAATCTTAAGGGTATGTATATGCAGTATCACTATGCTATTTTACTTATGATTTTCTCTGTTAACACAAGCTGAGGTCTGTTAACACGAATTTGTGGGAAAAATATTAGATGTATTTGAAAGAGGCCAAATCACTCAATCATTTCTAGGAGCTAAATAAATCTATAAAAAGATCATGACTTTTATGTAGCTTTTTTGAGGAAGGAACAAGTTTAACCATAGTTATCAAAATCTCATATGAGTATTATTATTTAAAAATCCCTGGGTTGATATAAAATGAATTTAGAAATAACATGATGTAACTATAATTTTAGCCAACCCCCATCTCCTGGAGAAATATGTCTTTCCATTGGGTGAACCCAGTCCTTGTAGTCCGTAGTCCTTGTGATATCACCACCCTTGATCTGCACCAGGGCAAGAGGTGTGTCTCAGGTTCTGCTAACCGTAGTTTTTCATGAACTTGCTAGAAATATACATTCAGGAGGAGAATGTTTAATTATATAATTCAAGAAATTCCTTCTTTCCTTTGCTTAATGTATTTTGAGATGGATTTCTATGAGGATGCTATTTATTTTAAAAAATTACTGTTAAAATTGTAAATTTGATAATTAATTTGATGACAATAATCTACGTTATTTGTACATTTCAGTTAGTTGAAAATTCTCAATTTTAAAAGGGTTAATTGACAAGTAAATTTCAAGAGATTTTTAAAAATGTCTCAGAACTTTTGGTATGGTAATATGTGATAAAATTCAAAGAAAAGCTGTTCATTCATTGCTGAATTTTTTGGGCTTATTTGAAAACAGAAATATTTCATTAACTAACATCTCTCAGGATGCTTACATCCATTTACAGGGATTGCAAAAACTGGGCCAGACTTTTTTTTATAAATAAAGGTTTATTAAAACACAGCTACGTAGTTTTTAGTGTATTATCTGTGGTTTTATTCTACAGCAGTATTGTTGTTATAAAAAACCATATGGCCCACAAAAGAAAGATATATTTATCATCTGGCCATTTACATAAAAAATAAATTGCCTAACCCTATTTATATGAACAGTTTGGTAATATTATATTTATGTTAACTCTTTAAAAAGAGTTCAATTGATTGAATTAGTCATTAATATGCATAAGACTATTAGCATATATTACCTTTTGGAAGGCTAGAGAGGTATCTGAAAACTAGCACTCATTAAGTATAGGTTATTTATACACACTCCAGTATTTATTTAATCTCTGTGAATCTGGGCTAAATTGTTATCATCTTGGTATTGCTCAAATAGCCATACTCTATAAAAAAGGATAAGGTAGTCCATACTCTCTTTTAACTTGGATGCAATGGATCTGAAAACTGCTAGATTATTTGTATAAGATCACATTATGTATGTGTGCAGAGGTGTATTCATTTCTTTTCAGAATGACTTTGTACCATGTTCCATTTAAATGGAACAGATCAGGAAGTTACTTCTCTCTCTCTCTGTCTCTCTCTCTCTTTTGTAACACATGTAGAGATTCTGAACATGATGGGTTTTAATAACCAAATCCTTCAATTTAACTGCAGGCAAAACTCTAGACAGATGGTGATATTAAGCTTCCTTTAGATCTCACTCACAGTTTTAATTAAATACTTATGTCTATAAAGCACATTATATTTGACTGGGTAGGGGAATCATTAATAAAAGATGGTGTAATAAAATATGTTAAAGCTGAACATATCCATCCTGAGCTCTGATTTGTCACATTGATGAAGTATATTTCTCTGGCACCAATTTTTACACATAAGTTGGTTTATAAAGCATTTTATTCTAAATGCTTTTGAGATCATTCCCTTCAGGGGTTCAGAATAAAGTATTTATTTAAAGTAAGGAATGATTTTAATGTAGTAACTCTTTGGGGTTAGCTTGCCTTTTAAATTCTACTTACACCATTAATTTGAAAACATTTACCAGTGTCCTTCCTTTAGGCATTAAACTTTGTAAATTTTTTTTCCCTTTTGACCTGCCTTGCAACTCAGGGAAATTATTCTGAAATAATTATCCCAACAGAACTTACTGATCAGTACATCAGCAGACTTGTATGTCTTGGGAGCAAAATCAGCAAATTAAAAGGGCATTTTATGAAGAACAGGTCATTTAGGCTAGTTCAACTCATGAACCTACAAGTGAAATCTTAACAGAGAGCTATTTTCCTAATGTCCTTGAGGATACTAGAACAAAATCTTCCCAAGTATTTTGCACAAAGAGCTCTATTTATTTGAAATTAGGTCAAACTATTAAACTCACCTCTGTTTGATGTAAAATAGAACTGCTTATTGCAGATCTAAGAAAACACTCGGTGTCCTATTAGGTTGCTTCAAAGAATGTCCTAGATAACCTTAAAGTAATTGAAAGCACAAGCTAACTTCAATTCTTCTCGTCTACTATAGGTCTCAAGCACATTAGAATAGACTTGAAAATGCAATCTTGCAAAAACATGTTCAGTTGTTGCTGATTATGTGTTTCTTTTCAACTTGTCACCTATCCTTTAATTTCTCTATATTTCACACATGGCAGAGGATATTTATTAAGATAATCAAAAATAAAATTAAAAAACTAGGTTAATTAATATTAAATTAATGAGGCTTTGAAATGTATATAGCTATGTATAAAATATCATGCTTTTTCTGTGGTATAAACTCAACTCCTGCCTGTCTCCCTTCGGTTTTTTCCCTTCACCTCTCAGTGCATTATAACTGCAGATAACTTCACATAGAACTCTATTTTCCCCTTTCATTTCCTAAAATGATAGAAGGAGATAACTTTAATCTCTATTTTATACTGAAATTCTTGTGAATAGTATAAAATGCATATTTCATTATCAGAAGAAAAATGATTCTTAATATACTGCACCATCAATCAAAATCACTGGGGAGCACACGTATGTTGATTTGGTATACTGAGCTCTACATTTCTTTGTCTGTAAGACAAATCAAGGTATATTAAAAAACCTGGAAATTTTCTCTGCTATTCCTTAGCAAGGCAGCAAGGAGAGATTCACATAGTTGAGAAGATTACCTAAAAACTATTAATTGACATGTTTCTATTAAAATATCTGAGAACAGAACAATACCAGGTAAGTTTCGCTGCATGAGAAAAGGTACACAGATATCTTGGCTAGACTGTTATTTTAGTTCATGATTGACCTGCGTAGTTTATCTCCTCTTGGGGAAGCTCGGCTCCCTGCAACTGGGCTCTATCACGGGCTTCCTGCAGTTGGCAGGTTGGGTGATTGACTTGTACTGAGTGGCTTTCTTCACATGCTTGGAATTTGCTGGATTTTTGCTGGGATATAGAGGCTGTGGCTCTCATCATCCACTACCTAGTCTGGACTGTTCATGTGGCAGATATTTTCAAAGAAGAGTAAAAAGGGAGGCTTCAAAGTCCTCAAACTTTTCAAGTTTCTGCCTTTGTCAAAGTGGCTACTTTCCTATTGTCCAAAGAAAATGGCAAGACCTTCCCAGATTCAAGGGGTTGAGAAAGTGTATACATTTTTATGGCAGGCGTTATAAAGTCTCACTTGGTAGTGTGGTACTATATGAAATATAATAATTTGTGATCATTTTTGTATTCTATCAAATTTAGCACAATATTTGAAATATTCTATTGCAAAGTCAAAATCAGGTATTACAAATTAAAAATTACAAAAGAATCATTTATAACATTTTGGCAGAAATTTTATGAGATCCCTCTTCTATGGTTCTATTATACCTTGTTTGTTTTCCTTTGCAGTAATTTGAGGCATATTATTAAATAACATACCCTTTAGACAGGGTCCTGTACCGAAGGAGGTAAGAAGCAGATCCAAACCAATCATCAACTGACATGTAACAGAGGAGAGAAGTTAACATTTTTGTTGTAAACCACAAAGACCTTTAAAAACTGTTGCATAACTTATCCAAAGCTGACTGATACACAAGAGAGTAATTAGAAGTTGGGTAATCCCAATGTGAGAAAAATATAGATGTCATGGGCCTGGGGGTAGGCACTGAGTGTTGAAGCCACTGTTATTGGAGCCTTGAAAACGACACTCCATGCTGCTGTGCAGTAACAACACATTTAGAAAGCATCGACTCTTAAGAATATATACAGGGGTGGGCAAAGGTAGGTTTACAGTTGTTTGTATAGAAAACAATGCAATAAATATTAATGCAAGAATAAATCTGTGTTTTGTTACTTAAAACTGTAAGCCTGCTTTTTCCTACCTCTGTGTATGTGTGTGTGTGTTTGATCTTATATATCTTTTATGTACTAATCATCTTCTCTTCAGACATGCATTCTTGTATTATATTTCTGAGCATTATGTTTATTAAATTTTTCTTGCATACCAATATTTGATTTATGAAATATAAATAGCTAGTCCCTTATATCGGATATTCTATCTTTTCTCCTGTAATATTGTCTTTTTTCCTACATTCTGAGGTTTTGTTTTCAAGTAGGTCTTCCACATAATTGATTTTTTTTTTTGGTGCTATCAATTTGCTTTTCACTCCTGATTCATTCTTCAGAATTATTGTCCTCCACTGTTTCTGCATATTCATCCAGCCTTCTTAATCTGTGAATCCTTCCATCATTTCAGCTTTTCTCACTCTTTTGTTTCCTGGGAAAAGAAACTGAATACTACATAATTTAAAAGATTATAAAACAAATAATATCAAATGGCTTTGTACTGATTTGATATGTATTTATGTAAAAGAAGTCTTAAATTGTTCATTGAAGGAAGCTTACAGAGACAAAAGTGAAACCTGGACTAAAACTACGGTGTTTTGTTGCCAAATCTGATATTAGTTTCATCATAATATTGCTACTACCATGGCATAGAAAATTACCACCACCATAACTCTGCATTAATCCATTTATATTCTTTATTCATTTTATCAGCTTTTTAACTGTCACTCTTAGGTGGTATTCAAAAATAAGTACATGTGAGGAATTCTCTCCTTACTACAATTTTTAATTGTTTCAATATGAATGTGCACTTACTCTTAGCTTACACATTGGGAAGTTTTATCTCATTTTCTTGAATTTATTACTCTAATACAGAGTCGGGCAAAAGTATAGTTGTGAGTATGCAAAACAATTTATTCTTTTTTCTTTTCTATTTATTATATTTTTTCTATTACAGTTTAGTCCCCTTATACCCCCCTCCCTTATAGTCACCATGCTGTTGTCCATTGAGGGGGTACTCCATCCCTCAGAGTCCTCCCAGCCACCGCAGATGAAGAAATAAATTGTACCAGACATGATTTGCCTGTCAAGAAAAGGGGGTGGCGATTCCCTCTAGCAGAGGATGCCCAGAGCCCTTCTCTGACATGGCTTTTATTGAGAATGATAAGTGCAGGGGTTTACAGCATATGTGCAATGTTTATTAATCCATGTCAGAGGACCATAGATAACAATAAAAGTAACACATAGATCAGCCTTCTTGGGTTAGGGTCTGTTAGACATACTGATGTCAGAAGACCATTAAGCCAAGGTTCAGGGGCTCAGGAATCCTTTCCCCTGCTTTGAGACTAAAAACTTGGTTTTTCCTTATCAGGACAGTGCAAAGCAGAGCAAGCGTCAATAAATACGATGCACTCTTTGTTTTCAAGTAGATTGCCCCTGAAAACCTTGGTGTTAATATCGGCTCATGTCTGTCTGGTCAAGACTTACAGTCCCTTTGTCAAGGCCTGGCTTGTGCAGGCTACAGTTCCCAATACCACGGAAAGTGGTCCTCAACAGTCCATGAGTCCTTTTTCTTTTTTGAGCAATCCCTCCACTCCTTACCTTCACCCCCACTTAACTCTCATCCTGCTCTCTATGAGTCTGTCTCTATCTTTCTTGCTGGTTCTGTCTGTTCATTAGATTCCCCATATGAGTGAAATCATGTGGTATGTATCTTTCTCTGACTGGCTTATTTCACTTAGCATAATGTTCTCCAGGTCCATCCATACTGTCACAAAGGGTAAATAAGACATTCTTCTTTTTTAATAGCCCAGTTGTATTCCATTGTATAAATATCCCATAGTTGTTATATCCACTCATCTATTGATGAACACTTGGGCTACTTCCATATCTTGGTGATTTAAATAATGCTGCAATGAACATAGGGTGCTTATGTTTTTTTGGATTAGTGTCTTGGGTTCCTTTAGTATTTTGTGTTCCTTGGGAGACATTACCAAAAGTGGAATTGCTGGGTCAAAAGGCAGATCCATTTTAATTTTTTGAGGTATCTCCACACTGTTTTCCACAATGGCTGCACCAATCCGCATTCCTATCAACACGGCAAAAGTGGTAACTACATTATCAATTCAGACAATACTAGAAAATGACATTAATTTATTTAGGATTCCTTTCATGTTTCAAATAGAAGAATTCATCCAGTTATCTTTGCATACTATGTGGAACTTATTTCCATAAATATTTTGTTTTTACAATTATAGGCCATGCAGTTGTATTGTTCAAGTTACTTAAAAAGCATAAGGTAAGAAATCTTTTTTAATCTAGACTAAGAAAAACTGCAGATAATAAAATTTATCAAGATGTTTAACTTCAGACAAAACTATTTAGTTTTCATCAGATGTAGCAACTCCTATTGGGTAACAGAAGTGATAACATAGACAGTAATTGTCAGGATCTCAAGACTGACTTTCACTATTTAATAAGAATGGTATACTATTTAAATAAATCTAATTTAATTTACTTAAAATATATTTTACTTAAATATATTTTATTTACTTAAAAGTATATATTTAAATAAATAAAATATATTTAATTTACTTAAAGTATATTTTTAAGTAAATTAGATAATTATATATATATTATTTCAAGACTTTTTTCTGAATTCTTCTGAAAATTTCCTTGCTTTTAATAATATATTCAGGCAATAAAGAGATATTGTAATGGAAAAAATACATACTGCATTAAATACTACTAATAGGAACATATTATTTTTCAGGAATTTTATCTTTATTCTACTATTTTTAATAGAGTTGAAAATATATAATGTGTAATATTGAGGCAGGTTAGTAAGAAACTAGGAAAATTTCTGGGCAAGTCAAATGAGGAAACTAGGGCTAGAAATTTTAACAAGGACTGACATTTTGAGCTAATTACAGTTAGCTGGTGGATCGCAAGAATGTATCTCCCCTAACCAAGGACACAGAGAGTGAATGGCTTGTACCTCTCCTCCCTAACCAAAGCATACGTAGCTTAAATCTTCTTCGCCTGGGAAATAGAAAACAAAGACCCAATTAATGTCATCTGTACCAGCTAAACCCAAGGACAAATAAAGTCGGAGGAACAAATTACAAAAACCCCATTAAAAGCTAGACAGACCCAGGATAAAAGTAAAACAATATAATGGGCCAAAAAAATATTCCCTAAAGTCCATTAAAGCATACATTCATATCAGCATACATTAAAAATGCAACTGAAAAACTAATGAGTATTCTACCAAACCCCCCTGCACAGAAAAAATATACGAAGTCCTCAGAACAAAGACATAGCACAGGCTCACCCTAGAGCACGCCCATATGCCATCTCAGGCATGAACTTTTTATTTTCTCCTAAATTCTAAAGCTCCCACGGAGACTGACAGCCAGGGGAGCAGTGGGCAGCAGCAGCTTGACCTGGGCTTACCCCCGATCCTGTTTCCAGGGCCCCCTTTTTCTGACTTCCAAGTGAGCTAACCGCAACTCCACCTTGGCTCACCCTTTTCCTGTAATTTTTCTGGAGAGCCAGCAGGACCCCACTCAGACTCTCCTGTTACTACTTCTACCTAAGACTGCACCCAGCCTTAGTTAACCTAGTCTCAGAATCCGCTGAACTCAGGTTGTGAAATCGTTGATGTATGAAGTCAAGAGCCCATGCACCACAGGCCAGCCTGAGGCAGCCCTGCCCTTGGCCAGTGCCTGTCCAGTAACAATATCACTAAAATGATATGTTTATAACTATTACTGTATAATTTTTATTTTATAAAACAAAATTTTCTTAATATTCAATGTGGAACAGAAATCTTATAAAATGCGAATGTTTTGTTTTATGTCATCACACATTTATTATTTGAAATAATATCAAATAATCACTATTAAGAACATTGGAACTCAGAAATATTAGTTTTTGTGTTAACATAGTAGAATTCTTCTAAACATTCTGAACATGAGGGTGTAATTCAAAAACATTCCTGGAAGATATAAACATATTTTTCCTAAAAACAGCAACAATAAAAGTTTCTTCAAGCAAAGATAGTTCAGAAATATTTTAAAATAATTTTAGATAATTCAGTTCTGTATCAGTTGATCCGATTTTTTTTGAAATCAGGATCTTGAAAGGATATCTGCAACCCATGTTCATTGTAGCATTATTCACTTATAATGGCCAAGATGTGGAAACAACTCAAATGTGTTATCAGATGAATGGATAAAGAAAATGTGGTATATATATGCAATAAAGTATTCAGCCTCAAAAAAGGAGGAAAATCTGCCATTTGTGACCATATAGATGAAACTAAAGGACCCATAAATCAAATAAGCTAGTCACGGAAAGACAAATACTGAGTTATTCCTCTTATATGAGATAATCTAAAGTAGTGAAACTCATAGAAGCATAGAGTAGAAGGGAGTTTGTTGAGGAATGAGGGGAGGAAGAGATGGAGAATTTTTGCTCAGTTATTATAAAGTTTCTGTTATACAAGAAAAATGAATTCTGGATATCTGCTCTACAACAAAGTGCCTATAGTTAGCAATATGGTATGTGGTTTAAAAGAAGTTAAGATGTTAGATATTATGCTGAGTGTCCTTAACCACATAAAATGAACAAATGAAACAAAAAAACGCAAAAGAATTTCTGAAAGTGATGGATATGTTTAGTATTTTGATTGTGATGATATTACCATAGTTATATCATCATATATATGCAAACATGTTCAAGGTCATCAGATGTCTACATAAAATTGTGAATTTTTTGTACAGTTATACTTCAGTAAAGATAAAATATGGATTCTCAAGCCATATTGTAAATATTCTTAGCTAATAATCAGTTACAAGATAAACTCTTAATTATATTGAAATGCTATGGATAGAACATTAACATTTCTTAAGATTCTGATCATGATTTAATTCTGTGTTTATAAATGAACAATATCAAACTTCAGTTTAAATAATGATATTCAATTCCTTCTTAAATTTTAAAGTATTCTCTTTATTCTTCAGTAGAGAAATACAAGATGGAAATTTCATTAAAGTCTGTGTTATTTCTAACTATACTATAAAGTCATACATTTGTAGTAAAAATTTAAAATTGAGAGACAATATAAAAATAAAAATCACCATTAAGATTTTATGATTATATAATATCATAAGTTTAATATTTCTAATATTCTGAATTGTACATGCTAAATATCATACTATAGAACATGTTACTAATCATATGACAATCATATTGAATACATTTATTATACATTATATATGCAGATGCATTTTTCTTTAAAATTCAAGGATGAGAGTAACTCAGTATAGACTTCTTTAGTAATTAAATATCCATCATTATTTTAAAAATATTCATCATTCAATTTTGAAAAATGATGATGCACATAGAAAACCCTGTAGGCTCCACTAAAAACCTACTTGACCTAATAAATTAATTTGGCAAAATAGTGGGATACAAAGCCAATATATGGAAATCAAAGGCATTTTTGTACACCAACAATGAAATATCAGAAACAGAAAGTAGGGAAAAAATCCCATTTACTATAGCAACAAGAAAAATAAAGCACCTAGGAATAAACCTAATAAAGTAGATAGAAGGCTTGTTCTTGGGGAACTATAGAACTCTGAAGAAAAGTTTAAGGAAAATACAAATAAATGGAAGCATATGCCATGTTCATGGATTGGAATAATTAATATCATTAAAATGTCCATACTACCCAAAGCAATCTATAGATTCAATGCAATTCCTATTAAAATACCAATGGCATATTTCACATGTAGAACAGATATTTCAAAAATTTATATGGAATCAAAAAAATACCCTGAATAGCATGAGCAATGTTGAGAAAAAAAGAGCAAGAGGGATCATAATACCTGATATCAAACTATACTACAAGGATACTATAATCAAAACAGTCTGATACTGACCTAAGAACAGACACGTATCAATGAAACAGAATAGGAAACCCAGAAATAAATCAAGTCTCTATGTTTGACAGAGATGTCATGAGCATAAAATGGGGCAAAAATAGCCTATACAATAAATAGGCCTGGGGGAACTGGACTGATACATGCAAAAAAAAATAGAAATAAAAAAAAGAAGCTGGACCACCAACTTAAAACATATGCCAGAATAAACTGAAAGTAGATAAAAGGCTTAAATATAAGTAGTGACACCATAAATGTCCTAGAAACATAGGCAGGAAAATTTCAAATATCCTACTTAGTAATATTTTTGCTGATATAGCTCCCAGGGCAAGGGAAGTAAAGGAAAAAAAATTAGAAATTGGACTATGTCAAATTAAAGTTTCTGCATTGCTAAAGAAACCATCACCAAAATAAGACTTAAGTAATGAGATCAACTTTCAGTTTTGAAATTTTTTATGTATCCAAATGGTCTTTGTTCTGAAATTTTATATGTTGCTTTAAAATCAAATATAAAACAATTCACAAAACAAGTAAAAAATATTAACCTGCTATTTGCCTTACTTACTAATATTCTTAATATTTTATTGCACTACAAACATTTGTATTTAACTTGAAACAAAACATATACTTCTAAAAAATACACTTGGTTTATATGTAATAGATGAAAAAATAGCAAAGATTTAAATCCTGCTTAAATAAATACGAACTGGTTAAGACAATATTTTTCAATATATTTATTGATTATGTTATGACAGTGGTCCCAATTTTCCCCCTTTGTCCCCCTCTGCCCGGTATGCACCATTCCTTCTGGCAATTGCCTTCCTCCTTAGTTCATGTGCATGGCTCATGAATTTAAGTTCCCTGGATACTCCATTTCCTACACTGTTCTTAACATCCCCCTGAATATTCTGTACCTACCAATTTGTACCTTTGGCCCTATGATCCCTCTTACCTCCCCCAACTGATAACCCTCTAAATGATCTCCTTTTCTATGATTCTGTTTCTCTTCTGCTTGCTTACTTAGTTCATGTTTTAGATTCAATTCTTGATAGTTGTAAATTTATTGCCATTCTAACATTCATAGTTTTTATCTTTTTCTTAAATAAGTCCCTTTGACATTTCTTACAGTAATGGCTTGGTGATGATGAACTACTTTAGCTTTACCTTGTCTGGGAAGCTCTTTATCTGCCCTTAAATTCTGAATGATAGCTTTGTTGGATAGAGTCATCTAGGTTGTAGGTCTTTACTTTTCATCACTTTGAATACTCCTTGCCAGTCCCTTCTTGCCTGCAAAGTTTCTTTTGAGAAACCAGCTGACAGTCTTACAGGAACTTCTTTGTAGGTAGCTCTTTGCTTTTCTCTTGCTGCTTGTAAGATTTTTTCTTAAACTTTGGCATTTTAGTTATGAAGTGTCTTGGTGGGGTCCTCTTTGTGTCCATCTTATTTGGGACTCTTTGTGCTTCATGGACTTGTATATCTATTTCCTTTACCAAATTAGGGAAGTTTTTCTTTCATTATTTTTTCAAATAAATTTCTAATTTCTTTCTCTTTCTCTTCTCCTTCTGGCATCCCTATGATGCAAATGTTGGACCTCTTGAAGTTGTTCCAGAGGCCACTTACACTATACTTTTTTTTTCATTCTTTGTTCTTGCTGCTCTGATTGAATGTTTTTTTCTTATGTTCGAAATCAATGATTTGATTCTTAGCTTCATCCACTGCATTGTTGCTTCCCTGTAAATTTTTTCTTTATTTTACTTTATATATCCCTAATCTCTGCCTGGGTCTTTTTTATGCTGTTGAAGTACCTAGTGATTTTCTTGAGCATCCTAATAATCAGTGTTTTGAACTCTGCATCTGATAGATTGCTTATCACCATTCTGTTTAGTTCTTTTTCTGGAGTTTTGCTCTGTTCTTTCATTTGGGCCATATTTCATTTGGGCAGCTTTCCTGTGTTTGTTTCTATATATTAGGAAGACCTGTTTTGACTCCTGGTCTTAGTAGCATGGTCTATTGTAAAAAAGTGCACCAGTTAAGTTTGGTGGGGCAGAGTCTTTGGTAATTGCCAGGGTGGGGCAACCCATGTGAACCACATTGATGGAGTCTCGGGTATCGTGTTGCCGCTCTGTGACTCTGTGTAGGGGAGGGCCTAGAAAGGGGACAATGCCACTACCTGGCCTCTGGAGTTTTGTCCAGGAGGAAGCTTTCCACTGGCACTTATCCTGATGCCAGACACTTTAATTTCTCCCCGTATGCCTCTGGCGCCCTTCCAGCTGCTGCCCTAGTGCTGAAACCAGAGGGAGTGAGTCTGTAGATGTCCCAAGTCTATTGCAAACCCTTTAAGAGAGGAGTCCTGAGAATCCGGAAGCTTCTTCCACTGCCTCAAGTTCCTCTGGTGTTTATACCCAGAAGTTATAGGAACTTATCTTCTGTCACTGGAACCTTGGGCTGGATGGTCTGGTGTGGGGCTGGGATCTCTCCCTCCCAAGTTATCTCTCCTGACTTTTACCCACCACAGGTGGGTGTGGTACTGCCCATTCTGAATCTTAGCACCTATGTACCTCTGTGCCTCTCTGCACACCTCTGCGTGTCTGCCCCTCATACCTGTCTTGACAAATGTGACTTCTTTAATTCCTTGTTGTCAAACAGCTCAACAACAATCAAGATAATAGCTCGATTATCTGACTATTCTGGGTGATTTGTTTTGTAGTCAAGTAGTAATTTTTGCTATGGTTGCATGAGGAGACAAGCCATGTTTACCTATGCCTCTATGTTGACCTGGTTAAGACAATATTTGATTTCATAACTCTGAGCATTCTAAGTTTGAGAGCTTACATTGTATTGTCATTTTGTGTACTAAACTATCAAAATACATTTTTAGTTTTTGGAGAATAAAAATTACATTTAAAACTACTTATTTTTTCCTGGTATGCATTAAACATTCATCATTTGTTATCTTCTCACTATAATATTCTAACTTTATTAAATAACTACTGCATGTTTTAAAATGAAAATTAAAATATCTCAAATGATTATTAAATGGTGAAAATAGTTATTCAATTATAGTTTTTAAGTCACAAAATTAGAATACTGGCAATTTACCTTAAATGGAAGTCATTTAAAAATTTTTATAATCAAATGAAAAGTGAATAGAGATAAATAGTCAAACATACAAGTAAAAGTGATGCATTAGTTTAAGCCTGTATTATTTAGCAGAAATATATTATTTCAGGATCCTATGAACCACCTCAGGGTAGTTTCAGGGTTCTGTGGGGCACAGGTCTAGAGAGTGAATAACTTATTATTTCTCTTATTAAATCCTGTTCTAATTCTAATTCACTTATATTTAAGAACTGTACTGAGTTATCTAATAACTCAAAAAACATTTTTTAATGCCTTTTGGAGTTCAAGGTATGAGTCTAAAAGGATACCATGTGATTACTTATCACTGGTATAATATATATATATATATATGTGTGTGTATGCCTTCTACTCATATATTTTGCTCATTGCTCTACAGTGATGATGCAAAAATTTTTATCATTGGAGATATGCTTTTGGGATAATGAATATAACTCCCTGTTAAATACAAATATTTTATCATTTTAATCCAAATTAGTGTGTTAGATTAGAAAATCAGTTTCTGTTAAGATTATGAAGGCAAGTAACATGATACAGACTATTCAAAACAGTGGGAAGATATAATTTTGAGTGTCTAAAGCAGGCTTAGTAAAATAGTATGGAGAGTTCTGATCACAGATTTTTTAGTTTAGCTTCTGTTAATGCTGTTTATCTTTCCTATATGACATTTTAAACACTTGATTTCTTTTTTTATGATTATTTGATTAGTGCATCTAATTGATATCTTTAAGCAGACAGGAAAGAGATCCTTTTCTCCCTGCCATTATGTGTCCTGAACCTTTTTTTCTGGCACATAGCAAACAAACACTCAGTAAATGGTTATTGCCTACATGCTCGATTGGGTGGCCGTGTCTGTAAATATAGCACTATTAAGAACTGCACTGCTGTAATGATGTCTTTCTAAATGCTTCTTCTACAAAGTTTCATTCTCAAATGAAATTATGGGAGGAAAAATTGGAATGTGAATTTTCATATTATGAGCAAACTTTGAAAAAGACATCTGTTATCAGGAACTGTATGTATTTGGTTCAGTCCTAGGAACAAGGAGGGATATGTTTCTTCATTTTGGTTTTGAAATGAAGAACTTCTCTCAATAAATTTATTATTTTCTAAATCCATTCTCTCAATGGTTTACAAGAAGTTTTTTGGTTTTTGGTTTTCTTTAGAAATATCAACCACAATACTTATCATTCCCTGCAACTGTTAGGATAATTGGTCAAATCACTGACTGAAACAGCATCAGAATACCTTTGTCTACAACTTCTAATGATCAGATAGATTTTCATTGCTTATAATAACTGACATAGGATAGCCTCAGATAAAATGAAATTTGATATGAAAAAAAATTTCTAATGCTAATACAGTATTTACAATACGGTATACAAAAATACTATCCAATATTCCAGAATTATATAGTTAGAAATAAACACACAATTTGAACAAAGTTTACTTTTTTTTTTGTTTTAGCAATTGTCTTGTTGGTGACTGCAATACTGACAAAACCTTCTAAATTACCAGGAGATTTTTATTTGTGTTGTATAGTTTTACTTTTATGTAGTTCTTGTATTGTTTAAATCTTTGTGTATATTTTTTATGTTTCATATCAATAACAGGGTTAAAAGCAAAACATAATAACCCTTTATGTAAACTTCAAAACAGAGAAAAGAATTACTACGGGGTTTGTATAGAAAAAGTCCAGCCATTGTTAATATAACAAGAATAGTTTGCACGACACTGCTGTAACCTGGCAGCCGAAGAAAGTGGATGGAATGCACGTGCATGAACAATGACAACTTCACTGTACTACTTTGTGGGGGTGGAAGACGCCTTTGAGTGAGCGTGTGTAGTGTGTGACTGTCACATTTAAAATGACTGAGTCATTAGGACAAGGAATCTACATCAAATTTTTCATTAAGTTTGAACGAATGTTCCATGGAAACTATTTGGTTGATTCAGAAGGCTGCAGCTCTGGGCAACTAGTGATTGGCAGGTTTATTAAGACAATGCACCCACTCATGCATCACATCGTGTGCAGAGTTTTTCGGCAAAAACATCAAATCACCCAGATAACACAGCCCCTCTGCAGTCTAGATTGGTCACCCTGTGACTTCTGCCTTTCCCCAAGATAAAATCACCTTTGAAAGGGAAGAGATTTCAGACCATTGATGAGATTCAGGAAAACAGGGCAGGGCAGCTCATGGCCATTGGGAGAACTGTGTGAGGGCCCAAGGTGCCTACTTTGAAGGAGACAGAGGCATCATTGTTCTATCTACAATAGTTCCTGTGTCTTTTTCAGTAAATGTCTCAATTTTTCACATTACATGACTGGATAACTTCTGGTTGGACCTCATATATCTGAGTGTCATATTTAGAAACTTATACAGAAAATATTATTTTTTTATGTATGTTACTAGTTAATCTAAAATCTAGCCTTGCTCTAATATTACTGTGATTGTGATTTTTACTCTCTTTTATGTTGATAATGTAGATGTGTAACACTGATATAATACATATATTTATCTTTAAAATAATAATACAGAAACAATGAAAGCTTTTCTGAATATATAAAGATATGAAGATGAAAGTTCAATGACTACAATATATTTTTTCAATTTAACATGATATGTAACGTCATATCTTCTGAATAATGTTAAATGTACACAATTAATATTTATAAATCTTTGTAACAATAACTAATTAAAAAATAGATGAAGGAAAAGCATATTGCCACTCTTGTTCAATACACATGCGCACACATACCTATGTATAACCACTACCACCACCACCACCAAAGCTTAAACTTAATAATAGTCTATTTGCCTGGTATTTAAAAGTTATAGTGTAACTCCTGAAATTTTTTTACTTAATGTTTATTATTACCATACTCAGAGGCAGAATCACATTAATAGTAGTTTGCATGGAATGGAAACCATTTTTACTGCTTCAAGTAAAAAACTGTATGTGATGTTGTTCCCTCATTATACAGTGCATCTGTGCATACTGAAATGAACAAATAGAAAATATAATATTATGAAGGAAATATACTTTGTACGATTTAATTATTTGCTGATTCAAGAAAAAAGACAAAATATAATCTTGCACAACTAAATAATTTTATATCAGTTTATAAAGAGTTTAATTTTGGCCCTGTGAAAGTTCTCATTTGTGTGATAACTAATTTATACTCAATTACTGAAAAGGCTGAGTCATTATGTGAAAAGGCATATTATTGCATTTTTTAATAAATTCTTCTTATTTGGCTAAAAATGCAGTAATGAAATTTGCTTGATAGTTGCTCAGTAAACATACATATCATAAAAAGCTAGGGAAATAATAATTACATCATAAGTAATTTCACAAGTTACAAGTATAATTTTCTTTTTTCCTAAAAACATTTATATTAAGCTTATGAATGTTCAGTGCTCCAGAGAGAGATTGCTGTGACCTCACTTAGCAATTAGTTTCCTTTCTATGCTCCGTAAAATTAAAGAGATTTACAAAGCAAGTGAAAATACTAACTTTCATAATGATGAGCCATATGGCACTTGGTTTTACTATATTTATGTTTAGCAGAGAGCATAAAATTACAGTTCTTGCATTTTTCACAAAATGAGGTTACTACTTCTATTATGCCTACAATTTAGTAAGATGAGGATAACAAACAACAAGAAGTTTCAGGTTATTTAAAAAAAAAAAGATTCTGCTAAAATCTAACAGTTTTCCTAAACTGTTTTGGCTTATAAGTATGCTTAAAGTGTTTATAAACACGAAGTACTATGTTTATAAGAAAAATTTTTCCAGGTGAACTCCATGACACAGTTTGCTTTTCTTAGGAAGCCCTTACTCCCAGTTCAAAAGTTTCTTAATCAAAATAGAAACAGGCACCACCTTTGACTTCCCATCTACCCCTCGCCCCCGCGTCTATTCAGTTTGGAATGGATAAATGTGTACTCAGGGATATTTAATCCATCATTCAGTGAGTTTGTATATGCCTGTAATCACGTGAATTTTAATCTCTTAAATGACATGGAGAAGTAGAGTTCTGTACATGAAATATGATAGATTTAGCTAATAAAAAGATGGAAACTCCACTACACCACTGGCTAGCTGTATGGTTATTTGTAAACATACAAATGTAAGCGATTTACATTTTCCGCTTGGGGGCAGCTCATGGGCTTTAAAGGCCATGGTAAGAATATTAATTTTTATCCAAGTTATGATAGGAAGCTATAGGAGTATTTTAAGCAAAAATTTTTAACCTAGTAGATATCGAATGAATCCCTCCCACCTTTGAACCATTGGCCACAGAAGAGCCAGCATAATAAAATGGCTCTGGGAGAGCAATGACCGCTCATGTTGGTGCTAACGCGCAAATACAGGGCTGCATCGGGCATCTCATCTCAGCTCAAAAGAGGATGAGAATGGATTAAACTTTTTAATATTCAAGGAGTCATCAGCTGATTAAAATCTGAGCTTACTGTGTTGACTCACAGTTTTATTTTCTATATAAATGGGCATAATTATTTTATGAACATAACTATGCCAATTGTTTGGTTATGACTGAAATCTTTATCGCTACCATGCACATTTTGAAAAATCACTATAGTTCTTGTTTGTACTGTCTTGGTTATGTACTCTCAGTTTGAAAATTATCATAGCATGACCTCATCTCAAGCAGCAAAAATAATGAAAGTTTATATGTGGAATTATCTTTTCTTGGAAATGCATTTTATATACACACATATATGTTTATATATACATACACACATATTTACCTATTTATATTTATATATATGCCAGCTATAGTTTTAATTGCAATATAGCACATATATATTCTATTTTGCTGCTGCACAATCAACATTTCATGGTTAGAAACCATTATTTTGAGTTGATATACTCAAAAAATGATAAATTACTTTCACTATCTTTAATTCTGTCTAGTTTTGAATACTAAATCAAAATATCTTTTTATAATGAGTGTAGTGCTGAACTGTGAATATTGTGGTCATTGCACTGAATTTAAGACTTAAAAAATTATGCTAGTTTCAAAAGAAATAGTATAAACCATTAGGTGTTTTCAGTAACACAGAAGACAATATAAACTAGGGAAACTTTCTAGTTGTATTTGTGTTCTTCAAAAGTCAGAAAGACTAGCTGTACGTGCATATAACAATCTGCTATCATTTTGTAATGCTAACAGAAATGATTAAAGCAAAAAATGTTAATGTAATCAGTTTTAAAGCATCTGAAGAGTCATAATCTAAGATATAAATTATAGGCTTTCCATGGCTGCTGAAAACTTAATAGCCTTTATTTCTAGAATACATATTATGTTGAAATTGTGATGTTTTACATGACTTAATGAGAATTCAAATCAGAGTATTTCTAAAAGGAAGCATTGATTCACACCAGGTCAACCATGTTAAAGACCTGTTCCTGCAGCTATCTAAATTAATGCATAAATCCTCTCTCTTGTCAAGTGTGACTTGTTGCAGTTGGCCTTTCATACCTGTTAAACAAAATGTAAATGGACTGTTCCTATCTATAAAACGATTAGGTCCTTCATACATAGGAACGTCTTGTACATTTTATTTTCGAGAACCCCTAGAGTGATGTCAAAAATATCAGATTCATCAACATGTTATCACAAAGAGTATTTGTAAACTTTTTAAACTCCCTCTTGGGAGCGCAGTGATTTTTCACTGACTGTGGTTTTTGCTCCTCTTTGTTCTAAGCTGCCGTTACTGGTAGTGAAATCTGCTACTCCTTTCCCATCTCACTGTCAGGAATCATAAAAGTGGTGAACTTTTAAAAAATGAGGTCTATTGATTCCTATACCCAGTTCATGAAGATAGTCTTTCTCATTGTCTGAAATACTTGGTTATATTGGTAAGGTATGTGACAAAAATGATACAATTTTTGAGAATAAGTTAATTTTTTTCTTTTTTTTTTGTTTTTTAGGTTCAGTTGTTGATCATCACCAAACTGTTATTATATGAAATGTTAAAGGGATTTACCTAAGAAAAAGAAGAAGATCAAAAACTATGAACAGTAAATAATAGACTTTTAAACTGAATAAATTTGCTTTAGAAGTAATTTAGTTCACTTAGTTTACAACTGGATATAATTGATCTGCAAGAATTCTTTACACCAAACAATTTTTTGGAAGCCGTTTCATTATTTTTAACATGATATGTTTTCAATTGCAAGGTGTTCTATGGACTTTATATTTATACATGATGGAACAAAAGTAGGTTTACAGTTCTTCATATGGACAATAATACAGTAGTAAATAAGTTAATTTTACTTGAATTCTGACTGACCAATTTATAGAAGAACAGAGAAGTAAGCGAAGGCTGAGTCATGTACACATGGGGACATGTCAGTGTACCATCTGGTGTTGCTGTGAGAGGCTGCATTTGACTTCGTTGAATTTTTTTGAAAGTCTCTTTCAACACATTTGCCCATTTCATGACAGGTAATTTATAAGTGCACCTGCCTACACTGCGCTGAGTGTTCAGCAGTTTTTGACCAAAAATGACATGGTTCCCGTGCCCCACCCTCCCTATTCACCCAATCTCGTCCTGAGTGACTATTTTTCCCCTAGATGAAAAATGTCCTAGAGGGAAGTGTTTTGCTGTTGTGGAAGATGGGAAACAAAAAAATGGCAGAAGCACTAAAAGACATCAAAATTTATGAATTTGAAAACTGTTTTGAGCAGTGGAAAAAACATTTTGATTAGTGCATTGCTTCAAATGGATAGTACTTTGAAGGTGACTGACATGTAAACATTAAAGAATAAATACACAATTAAAAATATGTATTTATATATTTTTAGAGAGGGGGAGGGAGGGAGAAAGAGGAAGAGAAACATCAATGTGTGGTTGCCTCTTGCATCCTGCCTACTGGGGATCTGACCTGCAACCCAGGCCTGTGCTCTGAGAGGGAATCCCACCTATGACTTTTGGGTTCGCAGACCTGCACTCATTCCACTGAGACACACCAGCCAGGACTATACACAATTTTTTTTTATAAATGAATTCTGTTTTGGCGGTCTTCCCCCTTGTATTATTGACATTTATGAAGCTATTTATATCAACTAAATCCTTGATCCTTAGCATCAGTTTCTCATTTGAATGGAAGACCTAAATAATGAAAGATGTGGTTTTGTACTATTGTTGAAAACAGTTTTAATATTTACCACTCCAGTGAAAACTATTTTTATATATCTAGATGAAAAGTTCAGGGTAAAATCTGGCTTGCAGAGTGAGACCAGGCTGAAAAAAACTGGTTAATAATCATACCTGAATAGAGTTAAACAGTGGCTGTCACCGGAGGGATGGAGAACGGATGCTGTCATGCGCGAGTGTGTGGTTGAGAGGATGACGAAAGAATCACAATGTACTTTCAGAATGAAATGACTTATGATAACAGCTGGCTGAAGTGAGAAGAAAAAGTTACCTCTGTGGGGCCTTTTAGTCAATAACTATTTCAATAAGTTACAAGGTATAGAGAAATGCATTGAGATGCAGAAGAATAACTTTTTTAATTCACGTTCTTTAAAGGCTACGCTCAAGTTAAATCGCTTATTTTTTTTCAGTGGAGACTGAAGAGCATGCCTATCAATTGCACCTTAGAGTGTCTTCATTTTCAGCTGTTTCATACAAACTGCTAAATATTTCATGTATTTGTGGTAGAATATTTCTCAGATTTGATTATCAAACTGTGTAGAACTGCCTTTTATATTTTCAAAAATATTTAAAGAATCTTTAATTGAATATTAATTTCCACTTGGTTCTACTATTACAGGCAAATAAAAATATTTTATAGTTACAGTTCCAGGTAATGTCAGCAATGTTTAATTTGTTTCAATTTTCATGTATTATCCTACTTTCTATTAGTCTCTGTTTTGTTGTCTATAGTCTGCGTGTATGTGTCTGTAAAAGAAAGGGGGGGATTTCCCTGTGTATTCCCATGTGTACATTCACATTGCCCTCTCATGGCACCTTCATACCAACTTCACCATCATCGTTTGAACTCTATTACCTCTCTTTCTATATATCCATAGAGTGAGTCTAATATCACCTGCCACCAGGTTATTCTCCACAATGCAGCAAGTGTGACATACATTTTTACGGGAAATGTTATATATCTTTCGTGTGTAATATAATACACTTCCTACTGGTTTTAGTTTAAAAGCCAGAGTCATTACCAAACCTCTAATACTTTGTCATTTGATGCCTGCAGACACCACCAGTCTCATTTTTCAACACAAATCCCTCTCTCTCTCAACCCTCTGAGCATCATGTCTTTTAGTTGCATGCATGCTGCATTCTGTTCCATTCATGGTCATTGCATATGGGGTTCCCTCTTCCTAAGGGGGGTTCCTGGAATCTCAGTGGGACTCCGGATCTTCCTTTATATGGCCTCATAAAAATCTTCTAAAAAATTTTTATTTATAAATTATTTTATTGATCAAGCTGAAATGACGACATTGTATTTTGAAAACTCATACACCTTTATCCTGGAGTTCAATGATTTGCAGTAATTTGTGACTTTTATAAGAGCCATTTAAATATCCAATTTTTCAGTGAAACACAAACTTTATTTACTCATCTCATATTGGAAGCATTCACCTATCCTACCTCCCTTACCGAAATTTTTTTTTCAAGGCTGGGTATCCTTTTTGTTTACTTTTTCTAAAAAGTTTTTTTTATTGTTCAAATACATTTGTCTCCACCTTCCCCGCCACCACTTTCCCCTGCCCCACCCACTCCCACCTCCCACCCTCAATCCTTCCCCACTTTGGCTTTGTCCATGGGTTCTTTATACATATTCCTTGACTTGACCTTTCCCCTTCTTTTCCCCGTTACCCCCTCCCTCCTTCTTTCTCATTACTGTCAGCTTTTTTTTTCTTTCAATGTTGCTGATTATATTTTCCTTGCTTCTTTGTTTTGTCAATTAGGTTCCACTTATAGATGAGATCATATGGTATTTGTTTTTCACCACCTGACTTATTTCACTTAGCATAATGCTCTCCAGTTCCATCCAAGCTGTTGTGAAGGGTAGTAGCTCTTTCTTTCTTTCTACTGCGAAGTATTCAATTGTGTAAATGTATCATAGTTTTTTTGATTCACTCATTTACTCATGAAAATCTTGGATGTCCCCTTTATGGCTGATGTGGCCATTGTTCCAACCCTTTTTTCTCACAAACATGGTTGATAACTGAGGATTAAGGCTTGTCATTTCTGCCCTTCACAGAATTCCTAGGCATAGTTCATTGACCAGAATATTGGTTAAATGTGTTTGTTTCTTGAAGGAATAAAGGTATGACAGGAAAACCATTATTTGAAGCTAGCGTAGTTAGACGTAAGTGCCACATTTACTCCATTTCCTTTTTTTTTCATGAGTATGATAGTCCAAGAGATATTAAATGTTGCTAAACTGTCACAGTAGCGATGCTTCTGCCCAAAGGATACTATGGCTTCTGTTTCTTATTAAGCTATCGACTCTTGCGAAGCTCCTGCCATGTAATATCCCATGCAGCTTAGTATTGCCCTGTGTTCGTCTGCTGTGGATAGTCCATGGTTTATTGTAATTTTAGTCCATGCCTTGCATTGTATTTCTTCAACCAGGTTCCTGTTATTAGCCCAGGACTTTGTTCATGTCCTTTGTCACGAAAAAAGTGATGTGTATATCCATGCCTTTGCTTTTATCTTTGTCCAGCTTGAATTCTATGGTCCAGAATCTTCTTGACCCTGAAGCACATTTACTAAAAGCATTGCTGTTTTTCCTGTTTGCTAAACCACAATCTTAAATAAACTCAGCTATTCTTTTCCATTAAAGTAGCCTAATGCCACTGAAAAATATTTTATAATCTGGAATTTGTTCCATGATAATAGCTTCACTTACTAGTTGCCAGGCTAAACATTTAACTTTCACAATATTCCTTTGAGGTAAATTTCTCTTATCACCACATCCAATGAAATTTGCAATTTCACTTCATTCACTCTTTGCTACAGTGATTTTCATATAATTTTCTTTCATAGCATCACTGAACTTGATCCTCGCCCCCTTACTCTCTGTTGATGACCTTGCCTCATCTTCAGGGAATTGAAGTCATTCCATGGAATTCCCTCACCCCTCTGCCACCATTTCTGTCCAGCATCTCTGCAGGTACTCTTTTCTTTCCTCCTGTTCCAGTGGCAAAACATCCTCTCTACCATTCAGGGAAAAATTACTCCACATGTATCCTGGAACATATCCACTTCTCTCTACATGGCTGCCCTTGTGTGTGATGCTGTTTAATTTCTTATACGTCATTCTTTTGCACAATTAGTTTCTTCCACCTCCTGGTCCTTTTAATTAATTTTCAACATTCAAACGTGTGCTTATTGCTCCTGTCTTTAATAAAAGAGAAGAAAAGAATGTTAGACATCATGTCTCTTCTAGCTCCCTTCCTTTGACAGCCAAGCTTCAAAGAGAAAAAGGCTGTGTCCATAATTTCTATTTCTTTATTGCCTGTTTCTCAATGTGTTCTCTTAAGTGTCATATTTCCCAAAGACCTTTGCTTTTTACTCTACACTGCTTACCTAGATGATTTAATCTCCTCACAAGTTGTCAAAAACAGTCAAAATCTCCTCACAATTTGTCAAAAACAGTCAACTCTATTATGTTGACTTTGAGCTGCAAATTTCTTTTATATTCTAATGTCAAAAATGTATTTGTAATTTGATTGCATATCATGCTTATATTGACAATTTTTGTTTATTGTTTTCTTTCTGAGTGGTACAGAAATATAATGGTGCTTACTATAATCTACAGCATCTTCTATATGAAGAAAGACAGCACTGGCATACGCCAACACAGGCTGATTCTCTTCTCAATTTCAAACCTCTATTTGAGCAATAGAAGTTACATGCAACTATTTCTCTACATTTGTTTTTGGATTTCCCACAAATATTGTATATTCATTCCATTAAAAAAGTAAAGGCTTGGGGTACTTTAACCATATTTGCTCCAACTCCAGTCTTGACTATTAAAAAAATGCCTTGATTTTTAGAAACTGGGAGTCATTTTCAGTATTTGTTTTAAATCCACATTCAGTCACTTGGCAGTTTTATCTCTGATACAAATATTAAGGAATCATGTACTAACCCTATAAGGGTTTTTTTTTTTTTTGCATGCATGCATGCATTACCTTAATTTTATCAGAAAACAAAATAAAAACTAGGAGTTTGGCATCATTATTATCCTCAATTTAACCATGGGGGAATTGAGACAACATATGATTTAAATAGTTTAGGATTTGTACTTTGTTATTTTTTCTCACACCTTTTATTTAATTCATCAGGAAATCCACTCTGAACTCCTTCTGTTAATTCTGCACACAGCACACAAGTGATCTTTTAAAGAGAAGTAGCGTTATTGATGTTTCTTCTGCTTAAATTCTTTCATTTGTCCCCATTTAAGATACAGCCTATAATTCTTAAAATAATAATAAAAAAACCCCTCTTGTTTACAGAATGTCTCCCATTTAAATTAATTACAAAGTATCATGGTATGGTAGGCAGAATCATGACTCTCTCCCATCCCAAAGATTTCTGTGTCCTAATTTGTGAAACTCGCAAATGTATAGGTTTCATTGCAGAGGAGGAAATTAAAGTTACAGATGGAATTAAGATTGCTAACCCTGGACCTTAAAAGAAAGAAATTACTTTGGATTTTCTCAGTGGGCCTAATCTAATCCCAAGAGTTTTTAAAAGCAGAAGAAAGAAATGGAAAAGGGAACCAGAGAAATGGCAGTGTGAGAAAGACTCACATTGCTGTCATTTTTGATTGAGGAAAAGAGCCATGAACCAAGGAAAACAGGTGGCCTCTAAATGCTGGAATAGGCAAGGAAACGGATTCTCCCACAGAGACTCTAGAAAGAGGGCAGATGCACCAACATCTTTTTCTTAGCCTGGTGCGACTCATTTTAAGCTTCTGAGCTTCTTAAATATCAGATAGTAATTTCATGTTTTTTTTTTTTTTTTTTTTTATTAATTTATTTACTTTTTAAATACATTTGTCTCTGCCTTCCCCCCCCTTTCCCTTGCCCCCTCCCACCTTCCCTCCCTCAGCTCTTCCCCTTTGGTTTTGTCCATGAGTCCTTGCTATATGTTCCTTGACTTTCCCCTTCCCTTCCCTTTCCCTGCCCCCCCCTTCCCTCTTGTCTCTGTTGATTTCTTTTCCTTTCAGTGTTGCTGGCCATATTTGCCTTGCTTCTTTGCATTCTTGGTTAGGTTCCGCTTATAGGTGAGATCATATGGTATTTGTCTTTCGCCCCCTGGCTTATTTCGCTTAGCATGATGCTCTCCAGTTCCATCCATGCTGTTGCGAAGTTTAGTACTTCTTTTTTTCTTTCTGCTACGTAGTATTCCATTGTGTATATGTACCATAATTTTTTGATCCAATCATCTACTGATGGGCATTTAGGTTGCTTCCAACACTTGGCTATTGTAAATTGTGCTGCTATGAACATGTTGTTAAACCACTCAGTTTGTGGTTTTGTTACAATGGCAATCAGAAACACATGGTGATGTATCTTTGAAGCATGCATGCATTCATTCATTCATTCATTCATTCATTCAACACATGTGCATTGTGCAGTTACTATTTCTTATTCCAAAATGTACATTCAGTCATTTAAAACAGAACAAAAAATTTATACATATTTTTAGAAAGTATTTGTTTTAAATGGGTATATAAAAATAAAAGATGCTAGCATGCCTTTTACAGTGTTGATTCTGGTACTTGGATCAACATTGAGGAATTAATGAATTGTTAAAATCATCCATGCCCTCTTGCCTCTCCTGTGTGGCAAGTGTGAGCTTATGCTAAATAGCTCCTACAAAAAAAGCATGAGACAAAGTAGCATCTGTATTCTCGGGGAATGTAGGAAGAAGAAAGCAATTGAATAACGAGCCAATGAGAAATAAAAAGACAGATATACCCATGTTTTTCAAATAAATGACATACTATAACAATGGGTTTTTCAATTATTACTTTAGAACAGTGTCCAATATGTATTTATAAAACAACTAGTAACAAGCACATTTAGGACTATCGGTATTTCCTTGTATTTTAATAGTTTTTATAAGAGTCAATTATGATAGAGAGAAAATCATGTTTCTTTATTATACAAACTTAGATGTATTTATTTTTCTTGGCAATTGAATTTAGCAACTGAAATGATGAGAGAAATAATAACAAAGCAGAATTGGTGCCTTTCTGCCTCTTTTCTATTTTTATTTAGTTTATAATCAGTAAAGAAAATAATTTTACTAAATTGTTTCTTATTAAAAGATAGCAAACATGAATATTTTCAGCAAAGAAAATAATTTTACTAAATTGTTTCTTATTAAAAGATAGCAAACATGAATATTTTCAGATAAGGAAAGAATAAATATCACCTCTAATTTTATTTTAGACTACTCAATATAAAAACAATTCTATTCCTGAAACAGATATAATAATAAAATGAAACTAATACTATAAAATTATATAATATTCTCGCCAATAAGGAAATGCTGATATCTCCAATAAGGAAACTAAGTTATTTCACTATTTTAAAATATAATATTAAATAAATGTCATGTCAATTAATCTATTATAAAGGAAATACATGAATTGTAAATTTTTATATTGTTAGCAAAGACCATTCACTGTTTAATGTTAGTATTTTTCAGCAAGTGAGACACATTGATAACCAGTATGAATCTTTATAATTGAAATTAAACTGATGATATCATGTAACTTAAAAAATGCAATGTGTATTATATGCTAAATTTTTAAACCAAACTAAATTCTTATTTCTTAAATATAATATTTGTAATTTTGAAAATGCTGTTTATTTTTCATTATTATAACCTATATATTATTCTACCACTTGTTACTCTATTATTTGTATAAAAATCTGATTATACTCTATGTAGGTTGCATATTTCAGTTGCTTACACATAATAAGACCTCAATAAAATTTAGTAGTAATAGTGGTAGTAGTATTAGAAGTGGTAATGGTAGGAGTGCTTTTTGCCATTTTTTTAATAATATACTTTATGTTGACCAATGAGGTTATGCATTAAAGTATATGCTATGGTGCTTCCCATTGTTCCCTCAAATTGTTGAAGTTGTGTACAAATGATCACACGATATGAATAATAGATTAAGACAACATATTTCAGAGTCATGGTTTTTAATCAAATATAATTTTAATGACACCTAATACTCTTACTATATGCATGTATTATTCTAAATGTGCAACATTTGACAATTTTAGGCTAGTGATCTGATCAGTATCAAACCTAGTCAGGCTTCAGCCAAGAAAGTAAAAGAGATTATCTCATTGGACCTTCCATTTGTTGGGGGCCCTACTAAAGATTCTGAATCCTTGGCTTGAGGAAAACTAGGTGTTTGACATGCCTCTCTTTCCAGCATGAGCTATATTCTAGCTTAGTGTTTTGTGTGGATGATATGTATTTCTCCCTTATATTGCTGAGATAGTGCTTGTTTTATGTATATGGTGTTACCTAATTTGAAGAAAATTAGTTAATAGGTGTGATGGTTAATTGTATATGTCTGTTTTACTGAGCTGAGGGATTCCCTGATTGCTGGGAAAACATTATTTTTTGGTGTGTCTGCTAGTGTGTTTCCTGAAGAGATTAGCATTGGAATGGTATGTTGACTACAGAAAATCACCTGTCACCAATGCAGTGAGCATGATCCGATCTATTGAATAGAGCAAAAAGGTTGAGAAAGAGTGAATTTGCTCTCTTGTTGAGCTAGGTTGTCCACCTTCTTCTTCCCTCATACTTTGGTGTTCCTGGTTCCCAGGCCTTCAGGTTTGACCTAGAACTACATCCTCAGCTTTTCTTACTTCCAGCCTGCAGATGGCCAGTAGGGAGCTTCTCAGCCTCCATAAGCTCATGAACCAATCCCTCATAATGAATCTCTTTCCATATAGCTATTATTTCTTTATCTTTAGTAACAATATATGTTCGAGCATCTCTTCATCCTAAGTATTTATACTTTTACTGATTATGCAAGTGAGCATAAAGAATATATGATATACTTTTAAATTGTACAAAAATGGAATAATGCATTACTAAACTTTAATTCAAAGTACACTTTCAATATTTCTTTATATTGGTGGTTAGTATTTTTTATTTCATTAGCTCTTTATTATACTTTTCAGGTCATATATGAAGAAAAGAGAATATGAAATATGCAACATATGGCATTCAAAAAATGGTTAAAGCATTTTTATTCTAGAGTTGCCATTTTAGAATGAGTATTGGGAATGCATTTTGCTGAACTCTCAAAATAAGGATGGAGTTTCACTTAATAAAACTACTTTTATTAAAATGAATTGACTTGGTCATAAATTAAATTTAATTAGAACCTTTGCTACTACAGAGAGCTACATGAAAACAAAGGCTTAATTAGAGCAACACTATAAAATTATTTGGTTCTAACACATTTTAAAAATTGTATTTGTCCCTGCTTTATAGAATACTCCATGCTGTGGGGAGCTTAGAAAGATATAATGGGTTCTTCTTCACAACCCTGAGCAACCAATTCAGTTGCTCAGAAATATGAAAAATATAAGAGAACTCTTCTCAATGTGACTAAAGATTGAGAAGAGAACTCTTCTCAGTGTGACACACAATTATTTGTGTGTGTGTGATTAAGACAATTTTATTCTTGTATAACTATATCTTGCAGAAGAAAATATAGTGATACAGATTTTAGCAAGTAATGAGTCTTCTTTTATATTTAACTGAAGGAAGGAATTGGGAAGTCAGAGGTTTCTCTGCTTTGTGTTCAGTATCTCCTTTATGTCATGTTTTTCTTTTTATTTGAACTTGTCATTATATTCATTCTTTTAACAAATATTTATTGAATCCCTACAATGCAGCATTAATTCCAAGGGGAGCATACACATGTTTATAGAATTTTACAAAGAGCTCTGAATCTAGTGGGAAAGGTGATAAAATTGATCTCTCCCTCTATATGGATTAAAGAGTTGTGTTTCTTGATGTAGGGCATGTGAACTCTATGGATTAATCCTGACTACTCGCTCCTAGGTCTTTAGATCAGACAACTGCATCCCCAATATTTCTGTCCAGATTTCTAGGAGTGAAGGGTATGCTCCTGCAACTCCTCTTGCTCCCGGAAAGCGTACGCATGTCCATTCTCCCCACTCTAAAATACAGCTAACAAGATCTGCTGTGATATTGTCTGGTAATCTCCTTATGATTTTCCCCCTATGTTTTACATCAGTTTCCATAAGAAATCCTTATTCATCCTGGAACTGTTATCATTGTTTTTTTTTTCTTCATAAGACATTCCCCTTACATTTGCCACAGTTTGTACAGTATACAAGGACTGAAATAGGTACAGAAAAGCTGTGTTCCAGTCTTGGAATTACAACTCATACTATGATTTTTGAATCCACTTTGAACTTGTTTTCTCATTGTACAATGAAGATAACAGTCCTTTTATACTCCGTGGTTGTTGTAAATTAAAAATGAAATGATAATTAGAAACTTGTTTTGAAAGTTTTTAATCATTATTCAAAGATATAATAATGTGTAGAGTACTGGCAAGTATTAATATATCTTTTCTTGTATTGATTTTAGAGAAAAAGGAAAGGAGAGAGAAAGAGAAAGACGAGAAAGAGAAAGAAGATGAGAAAGAGAGAGAGAGAGTGAGGAACACTGATTTACTCTTCCATTTATTTATTAATTCATTGGTTGATTTTTGTATTCTTGCCCTCACCCCCTGACCGAGGATTGAACTGACAACCTTGGTGCATTGGGACTACTCTCTAACCAACAGAGCTACTCAGCCAGGGCAATATAAATTTTAACGATGTAATTTATTTTTGAGGGTTACATTCAAATTAATACCAATCCTGGGTTTGGCTATGTAGATGCCTCTCAAAAAGCCAATGATCGAAGGGCAAGAGCTGGTGCAAGGAAAGGTGGTTTATTCAAGAGCTGGGGTAGCCCAAAAAGACAATAGACTAATGTCACAAAGACCAACTTAACATCCCAGGGCAGGCAGGGGCTTTCATGACCTGGGAAGAAGGCAGAACAAAGGAAACTGGAGGGGAGAAAGGGGTTGTGGGCTCTCCATGGAGGGTGCTGTGTGAGATTCTGCACAAGTTGCTCCAATAACCATCTCCGAGTCAGTCAAGCAGTGGTCTGTGTTTTTGTCATCCTGGTTTGTAGGTAGAAGTTCAGCAAATCTCCTGGAGCCAAAATGCCTCAAGCCTGGAGCCTTCTTCCTCTGAGGTGAGCTGTCAGAACAATAATTTTCAACTGGTATGCCATGGCACACTGGTATGCTGCAAGAATTTTTAAAACATCAATGCCTGACTGTTTAGTCAGAAAGCATAAAGAGCTTGCCCTCTGCAATGAGTACTGGTTCTACATGTAAGCTGCTTCCACAGGATGGCACCTGTACCTCTAGGGCGGCACTGGGGCTGGTTCCATGACGAAGGTCTATGGAGAATGACAGAGAAGTGGTGTCATGGCCAGCCACTTCAGCAGAGGTTCCGAGAGTGCGGCCCGCCGGGTCCTCCAAGTCCTGGAGGGGCTGAAAATGGTGCAAAAGGACCAGGATGGGGACCACAAACTGACACCTCAGGAACAGAGAGATCTGGGCAGAACTGCCAGATAGGTGCAGCTGCCAACAAGAAGAATTAGAACAAATGATGCTGGGTTAATAAATTGTCTTATTCATTAAAAAAAAAGAAAAGAAAAGAAAAAACTAATTAGCACTGACAGCTTTTTCCTCATATTGTCAATAAAACAGTGACAACAGCCACCACAAAGCCATTCAGTGTGAATTAATCAAAATTATACTTATTTTTTTGTCAGATTGGCAAAAAATACATTTTTTTGGTGTGCAGATTTTATTAGTTTCTGTGTGCCATGAGATGAAAAAGGTTGAAAACTGCTGTCTAGACTCTCTTAGCAAACAGGCTGTTGATCTGTAGCTACATGTGAATTTACAAGTCATTATTTACAAAAACAATGCTAAAAGCGTGATCGGTGTGGGTTACAAAATCTGTAAATAATATCTTTGTATACATGATACCAACAAAAATGCCATAGGATGTGTCTTTTAAATTAAAATAAAAGTTATTAGAGTATCAGCCAGAGATATTTTGTGATCATTAATTGATCTGTTATAGACTTTTTAACAGGAAAATGAAATAGTTATAGCCCTAGAGTAAACTTGACACCTTGTTCATTATCTGAGGCTTGATTTTGTGCTATAATTACTTTGGGATCCCAATTAAGTTTCAGGCTAACCAAATGATTGAGCTATACGTATGGATAAACCTGAAACATGGGCAAAGTGAATTCTTTGATAAATATATCCTGTTGATTTCATTTCTGATGAAATCAGCACTAATTTCAGGTCCTTTTTCATTGAATACCTAAGTAGCAGACATTTGGAAACAAGAATTAAAGTACATGCCCTCAGATAAGAAAAAAAAGACTTTCTAAGTTCTAATTTATGACTTGTAATTAGCAGCAATGTTGTTTACTCTGGGTGTTTTAGTCTCAGTAAAGTCTGAAACTCTTTTCAGTAACTCAAGGTTATTAAATATCAATTCAATGCCTCGAAAAGTCTTCTGGGAGAAAAAGGAAAAGGAAAAAAGCAGGAAAAAAATATGCCTTCTGATGCTAATGAGGTTTCTAGTCAATCAGAGAGATAAAAGACAGGAAAGTCATTAATTGAGCTCCACCTAATTTCTAAGAAATGGGAAAAGCACTATTCTAACTTACTTAATTGATGTAATAAAGTTTAGCAGGAGGGTATTGTAATCCCTCTCACTTAATTCTCACAATCAAGATTAGAAAAAGGATATTTTAAACCCTTTTTTGCAGATAAACAAATTTAGTTGAATGCCTCATAAGACAACTCTTTTTTGCTATTTTAATATACATTTTCTGGAATACATAGTCTGTTAAAATAAGACCAAATATATGTATATGAGTTCTGCGCAGAAAAAGTCCAGCCATTGTTATTATGAGAACCATTTGTGCCACATCGTTATAACCTAGCAGCCAAGCTCAGTAGACTGGAATGCACTTGGTGTGCACAATGATCACTTCATTGTTCTGGTCAGTGAGGGTGGTAGGCACCAATGAGTGAGCATGTGTACTGTGTGGCCATTGCATTAAAAATGCCTGAGGGAGTAGGGCAGCAAATCTGCATTAAATTTTGCATTACGCTTGAACATTCCTCCTTGGCAACTATTCAGATAATTCAGAAGGCCACAACTATGGGCAACTTGTGATTAACAGCTTCATCTCAACAATGCGCCCACTCATGCATCATGTCTTATGCAGATTGTTATGGCAAAACTTCAAATTATCCAGGTGACTCAGTCCCGCTACAGCCCAGATGTGGCACCATGTAGATTTTGGCCTTTCCCACAACTAAAATTGCCTTTGAAAGGTAAGAGGTTTTAGACTATCAATGAGATTCAGGAAAATATGACAGAGCATCTGATGGCAATTGGGAGAACTGTGTGAGGTCCCAAGATGCCTATTTTGAAGGGGACTGAGGTGCCATTGTCCTATGTACAATGTTTCTTGTATCTTCTTCAATACATGTCTCTATTTGTCATACCTTCTGGGCAGACTATATATGTACATGTATATATATATACACACATACTCACATACATATATAATATATAATATATAGTATATATACACATGCACATACAAACACACACAGAGACATGCCTTAGAATTTAGTATAAAACCAAATTATACTGATGCACATTAAGTTACCGCTGTACTGTGTAAGCATGTTCCAAAAAGCTGGAGTTAATTTCATGTTGCTTCCATATTTAACTAATAAGACATTTCCATTTTAAATGTATAAAGAAAATATAAAAGAAAAACTGAGGAGTAGAGAAACATCTCAAATTTTCTGTTTTATTTCATGAATAAAATAAGATAAAATTTTTTCCGAGTACTATGTCTTAAATTTGAAGCAGAAATTTAAAGGCGTTTAAGAGTGCATTAAATTTTGTTAATTATCTATCACTCACAAAAGGCCTTCCAAATTTCATAGCAACATCACATATCTTTTATAAAGTTGCAGGGAGTAGCTTGAACTAATCAGTGTGATTAGTTTAATAGTGAGAAAGTGACTTAGTTTAGGCCAATAAGAGAGAATGGAGGACTTTTATTTATTTTTTAAAATGTTTAAGTGAAGGAGATCTCTCCCGGTTGGAGTACTGAACACTTCTGAGTCCAGGGCTGTGTTGAGATTTGGCATCCATGATGTTAACCGGGATGAATCTGAAACTTCTACAGGAAGAAAGGCAAAGGCAAGGGACTTTTACCTGATATCCCCGATTCTGTCTTCAGTTGTGTGATCATATAAATCCCCTACATTTTTTTCGGACAATTGGCAGTTAAAATTGATGAGACACAAGAGCAATTTAGAATTTTGGGCTCTCTCTGTTGGATTTTTATTATTCTGTGATTCTTCTTCCATCATAAGAATTAAAAGTTCTTCTTCGCTCATAGAATGCACCAAGAAATTCCTGAAATTATTTTTACATTTTTGTATCCTTCTTTTCATTGTTTTCTGAACTAACACCTCTTTTGCAATAGTAACATACATTGGAATGATAATAAAATTAACTAGTCTTTTTGATCAAACAACAATATACTTTGCAGTAGAAGATTGTAATTTTTATAATATTGAAAACCAATCTGTTTTAATAGTAAATTTTAACCAGTAATGGTGTAGTTAATAATTTGGGAATGTATTATGAAAGATTGATACTGGGTTTGTCAAGAAGAAGAAGGATGGGAAGAGCAAGGTGAAGAAGGAGAAGGAGGAGATCTATGGTTGACAAGCAAATGTGAAACCAAAGCACTAAGATCTGTAGGGTTCTGCTTCTGAATAATTATCTGGCTCAGCTCATTCATCATAGGCCAGAACCTGTCTATCAGGAGGCAGACAGATGCTCAGCTTCCAGAGTTGGGAATCTCCTCCAAGCCGTTACTTGGTTTCATATTACTTAGAAATATAAAAACTTGTATTTGAAGGGAGATGAAAATCAGGAAGTGCAATTTATGTTTTAATCATTATCTGGTAGGTTATTAAGCTCCCAGTAAGACTCCGTAATTATTTTGGCTTATTAGGAATATACACATATGATGTAGTACAATAAAAAATTGCTTATATGTTATGCAGCCCTCATAGATAAATACATGTTTCAAAGGAAATTTTGAGTGTGACTCCCAAAAATATGCCTCAAATTTTAAATGAGAGAATGTGAGGAATAAAATCTGGGAAAGGCCTCTAACATAGCACTTCTCAAAATTTAAAATTCATACAAACCCCCTAGAGGTTTATGCTAATATGCAGATTCTGACTCAGCTTTGGGAAAGGGCCTGAGATTCTCTTTTTCTAATAAGCTCCCAGATGATGGTGATACTGTTGGTTTATGGATCACATTTTGAGTATCAATTCTAGACAAGTAAAAAAGACTATTTATTTATTTATTTACTTTTTGATTTAATATTTATTGTATTTTTTTTCCATTACCGTTTCGTCCTCTTATATCCCCCTCCCCCAGCAACCACCATATTGTCATCCATGTCCATGAGCCCTTTTTCCTTTTAGTTCAATCCCTCCTCCTCCTCCCCTCCTCCCGCTATTAAATTAATGAATACAAACTTTGTTCCTGAGCTTTAATTTCTAATTTGATGTATGTGTAACCGCTAACTCAGAGCTTTGTTCTGGGGAAGGCATTCACGCGAACATGTCACCATGCCTCACATAAGCAGCAGCTGAAAATGTGTCAGTTTGTCTTTCTTTCCTACGTAAAGCATTGTCTTTCGGTAATAACATGTATATGATGAGATAATACTAGAATGGAGATTGCATTTGGATTTATTTGAAATTGAATTCAGATTTAGAGATAGTATCTTTTTGAAATTTAAGTTGCTTGTGAAAAGTTTTGATATTTTGTTTGTGTATAGGAATTTTTGTTAATTTTATTCTTTGGAATCTTAATTTTTAAGGAAAATAAGAGAGCCTTAGTTGATTCTTCACAACATATGTTGCATTAAATTCAAGACCAGAGAGACATGTCGGTACTCCACTCTGCCATGAAAATAGATAAACAACGCCAGTGTTTGAGATACCATAGCTATTAAAGAAACCTCTGAAGACCTCTTGATTTTGTCATCATTCAACCTTTAGAGTTAGCAAGAGATGTTTTTATTAACAAACACCCATGAAGTTGAGAAAAAATATTTTTCTACATGGCGTTTTTATTATAATATCAAGCCTGTATGTTGGAAAAGGTAGTTCGCTGAGAATAATTATTCTGTTGAAAATTTTTAGCTGTTAAATTCTGAGCTGATTTACAAAAGGTGAACTGAACCAATATAAGTAACATGAAAAGAGAAAGTCACACTTCATATAAAGGCAAGATTGTGTAGGTTGTATGTTGGATAATCCGCAAACAGAAATTATAGGGAAGAAAGAAAAGATCAGAAAGAAGAAGAAAAAATTATCAAACATTTTGTCCTTTGTTATCTTCATAATTAATTGAAGTTTGGAATATACAAAATGGCCAATTAAAATATATAATTCCCCCTTCCTAAAAGGAGATCAGTGACTACTGACTGAATTGTGTGTTCAGGTCTGTATAGCACAGCAAGTGTGAAATTTGGAATCAATAGGAAGCAGTATAATATCATATGGTTGTATGTTCCTATGAATTTAATTTTAGTTATCACATTTTTCTGTTGGAGAACTGGACATAGGTAACGTCATGTATCTTTAAGGACAAGATGACATTAACTGATGATGGACATACATATTTTATAGTGAATTCAAAAGAAATATATCTGTGTATATATATATGCTATATGCATGCTCACATGTGTACATAGGTGATTTTTTATGTATATATATATATAGTAGACACACAAACGTGTGGTAATATATAAAATTAATTAATCAAATGTATTGTCAGAATAGTGAGTCCTACTGTTACCATAACAGTCAAGTGTAGTGCCAGGGAGTCTTTCCCCATCAGCCAGGAGGGTGGCAGAGGGAGGTTGTTACACTGAGCACAGAAAAAGCTAGCAAGATAGTTGAATAGAAAAAAAGCCTCCCCTCCCCTTTGGTACCGGATTGGGGGGGGTGGGAACAAGGAAAGGCAGGCACATGTGCCACTGAAGTCAAAATGGTGCAGAGGAAGGTGGGGACCAAATCGGCCCTAAGTCTAGCCTGGGGAAAGAAGGGATTGGGTGGGATGTAGGCCCACCTGAAGCACACAAAAATTTGGGAAGTTGATTGGTCACTTTGAGAAGGCACCTGGTCCATCCCACACCCAAGTTAATATAATCCCAGGGGAACACAGAAGTTCTGCTCTTGCTCGTGACCTGCACTCGCAGGATACACTCGCCTGTCCTCTCCATGGGCTACGTGGCCTTAGCAGCCACGTGGCCCATGGCCTCCAGGAGGGAGCCTCTCTTGCGCTCTCTTACCCACATGACGATTCACTGGCCTGTGAGTTGGTGTGCTGTCTCACCAGGGAACATGCAACTATGTGGCCCCAGGCGCCGCATGGCCCATGACCATGTGGGCTCCGCTGGCAGGCTGAAATGGAGAGCAGTCAGGAGCAAGCCAGGCCACTTGGGTGGGAGCTAAGACTGCTTAGCAGCCATCTGCAGAATCAAAAGAACTGTACTTTAAAATGGAGCAGGACTGAGAAAAAAGGAAAAAGGACTCGTGGACATGGACGACAGTGTGCCAGTTGTGGGGGATGAAGTGGGTATAAGGGGACTAAATAGTAGTGGAAAAAATATAATATACATAGATAAATAAAAATATATACTATAGGTAATAAAAAAAATGGAGCAGGAACTCTGGACACTGGCTTTTGTCTTGGCCTTGCTGAGAAACTTTGGACTTTTTTCCACTTCAGAAAGAGGAGTCGGTGTTTGAGACCGGAGTCCGCCATTCTCCCAGGTTGTGCAGCACCTGAATAAAACCTCTTTCCTTTTGCACAAGCAAATGCCTTCCGAGTTTGGCTTTGTAGCGACAGGCAGCCGAACCTCTGATTTTGTTCAATTATGCTACTTGATTTTGAAGGAGTAACCTGATTATTATATACTCAGATCCATGACATGTATTTGCTATTAAAATTATTAAAATGAGGGAGGACTGGGAGAAGCAAAAGCAGAAAGGGGAGTGGAACGTTATAAACAGTTTTCCAGGTGTGATGAATAGAAGTATGTTTTGAGGAGGGTTGTAGAATAGGGATATTGGAAAATAAGGACGAAGAAGTAATTAGGAGCTGTATTGTTCAGAATTTATACTGATAATTTGAGGATGAAATTTAACTTTCAAGTCAATAATTTACACTTGTGACTCTGTTACACATTAGAATGTTCAGAAAGGGATTATTTATTAATTTCTAAAGAGGGCACATCATTTATATTTTAAAAAATGTAACTTAGAATGAGTTTCAGTTTAACCCATTAGTAAATCATTATAACTCACTAGCATGATTATATGTTTCTACAGTGGGGAAAGATTAGCTGATTATATGCTCCTGCCGTGAATTATACAAAGTACCCAGATAATTTTAACTATGTTGTCAGAGGGATAGTTTATTGGACTAAACATTATTTGCCATGGTTATTTCTAGACAAAAATAAAAACAATCTTGAAGCCTATTGTTTTGAGTAAAGGAAAGTCATAAAGGTATTTGCACAGCGTATGGAAACTAGAGTGTTATTTTTTAGGAGGATCAATCTTGGAATAGTGAGTAAGGTGTAAGGGGAAGGAAAATATAAAGCAGAAATGGTTTAATCTCTCATAATTCTCCAGGTTACCCTGATTATTCTACTTGATCTTAAGTACTCCTATCAGTAATAAAAGGGTATAACAAGACTTATCTCTTAATACAATACAAATATAGGTATTATGTATATACATATACACACATACATACAGATATGTGTCTATGCTTATACATATGCATATATACATATATTTATATTAGGTCATGAGTGGTTGTCCAAACACATATTTTCTCTTAAATTAGGGGCTTACAATTTTCAAAGTTCATAAAACAAGTTTAGAATATAATAAATAAATGGGATGATATTCGAAAATTCATGTTAGCTGGAAAACCTATTGAAATATTATATGGCACTTTTCAATATACTGGTTCATTAATTTCAATGAATAATAGATCAAATCGCATTTCCAAACCACTCCAGATGTACCTAAGCACTGTCTCCTATGGACTGGCCTCAGTTTACCCTTCTAGCTTAATTTGTATGTGTGTGTCAGAATAAAAGGAAAATTGAAATATCCAAAAGGCAAACCCTAATCATTGCTTAATGATTAGGCCTAAAATCACTAATGATTTTAGTGAAAGAAGCAAAAAAATATGTTGAATTGTTTGAGCAGAGAGGAGATGGAGGATTTAAACTCTAGAGGTGAAAAGACTGGGGAAATGAGGCATTAGCCCTGAGCCCAGGTGATGCTGGATTCCAGGAGACAGAAGTGTGAGTAGCTGCAAGCTTATCAGCCTGTGTAGTATGGTGACGTTCTGGTGGAAGTTCCCATCAGTGGCTGTGGGGATTTCTTGCATTTTCATGGAAACAGCCTTCTTAGTTAGAGAGAAGGATAATAGACCTGGAAACTGACTGAGTCAGCATCATCCACAAATGTTATTATGGGGGAGATCAACCTAAATTTAATGTAAGGCAATAAAATATCATGCTACCAGTACCCTAAACAGAGTTAGTAAGTGATAACTTTACGTAGTTAAAAAGGTCACAGAATTAGCAAATTCATGACTTCAGAAAAAAAAATCAAATGTGAAATTGAAAGATTTAGGTAGGACATTTTAGTTAACATACCATTATTTTAAAATTAGAAATAAGAGCAGAAATGAAGTTAGAATCATACAGCCTTTTGTGTATCATCAATTATATCTTACATATTGTGACCCAATAAAATTATATGAGAAATAGTGATTTTATGTCAATAAAAATAGTTTAAATTGTATAACTTCTTGATTTGTGTCAGCACTCAGAGCAATAAATAAAATGCAGTAGGCAAATTTATTTATGAGGAGAGGCTGTTTTTTCCCAAAAACTAAAAAAATCCCATAATAATGTCAATAGCACATTTACTTCTTTATTCTAGGGAAAGATTACATTTTTAGATTATTACAAGATAAACACAGAGAACTGTACTATTCTTACCTACCAGCATTAATTACTGAGTCATCTCTTGATCTCTAAAGTGACCCCTTGTAATTATAATCACAGCCATAAGACAAATCATGCTTTTGCTATTTCCAATGGAAGATGACATGTTTGTGAATTCTGCATTATCAATTTAAGCAAAAAACATGAAATTAGTGAGATTACTGCTAAAGTGGTTTTCGTGAACTGAAATTGTGTTTGCATGTGAGGATAGGTACTTTCAAAGTCAGTTCAGGAACAAATGCTAAGAATACAATGCTTCCCTCTCGTGACAATTTTTTTTCAAAGAAAACAAATGACAAAGGAGACAGATTCTCAATTTGCTTTGGTCCTTTAAATTAACACCTTTAAATCCAAATCATGCTGACAAATAAAACTATATGTATGAAGAATGCACACTGATTTGTTTTTGAGAGAGATTGGTCTTAAAATCAAAACAAAGACAGTGACATGGCAGAACATAGCACAGCAAAAGCTTAAAGTGAATTTACATTGTTTCGTTAGCAGGAATTATCCAATGACTTTTCTAAGGTAAAGACACTTAATTTTCATTGTTACTTGTTTATACAAATCTAACTTTATATACTTTTGTAAAAAAAATGCTTGGAAAAAATTGTGGGCTAGACTGAAGTTACATACAGAGAGAAAGGGGGAAATTATTTATGTTGCTACACAAGCCAGAAAAAGTAGATGTTTTCTGTGATTTTTTTTCCTTTTTATACCATTTCTACTTTCTAATATAAATCCATTGTTGTAGAAGAGAATCTGCTTTTGAACAAGATTGGTAAACAAGGGGAAATTTTTGCTCATTACTGTATTTTTGAAACACTATTCAATTCTAAGTAATGTGACCTATTGAATGGTTTCTGATAGTTTTTTAATATGACATACACACATACATACACACAACAATAAAAATGATATGCAATCTTAATTAGTGAGTAAAAAGAAAAGAAAATATTTTATAATCTTATACTGAGATATTTACTTAAAAACCAAAAAGCAGATATGAAATCATTTGCAAAATGTTGAGAAAATAAAATGAAGGCTCACTACACTATTCATTACTTAATCAGTTACAACCTTAAAACAAAATCAGATAAGGTAAATACAAGAATTGAGAATTGTAGGCAAATTCTATTTGTCAATTTGTAGTAAGTAAATAAAATACTAGAAATAAATGAATTCAATAATGCATGTTAGTGTAATATCATCAGTTAGACTCATCTCAGAAATTAATGAGCAATGTAATAGTATACCTGGTAATCACAGATTAAAAAAAGAAAAGCATATAATTATCTTAATAAATGCATCAATAGAAAACAATTACAGGAACCACTTCTCTGCATGATCAGAAGACTATCCCTTAACAACTGTTTTTATTTAACCTTATGTTTGCCAGTCATGAAAAAAAGTATTATTCATTCTTTATAAAACATAGGACTTTTTGAAGCTCTCTTTATATTCTGAAGTAGCAAATTTTATGAAGCCTACTATTTGAAAAATAATAGGATGAATTTTAAGTATCAAACTCAATTATTTAGCATTGGCTGGTGTGGCTCAGTGGATTGACGCCAGCCTGCAAACCAAAGGGTCACTGGTTCAATTCCCAGTCAGGGCACATGTCTGGGCTGCAAGCCAGGCCCCCAGTAGGGGGTGTGTGAGAGGCAATCACACTCTGATGTTTCTCTCTCTTCCTCCCTTCCTTCCCCTCTGTCTAAAAATAAAATAGATACAATCTTTTAAAAAATAATTCCTTGGTGATGATGAATTCCTTTAAAAAAAACTCACTTTTTTTTTTGAAAACATTAAAGTTTGTCTTTTTATTTCAATGTTTTCTTTTTTTTGTTTTTCAAAGCATTTCTTTCTTTCTTTCTTTATTTTTAAATACATTTGTCTCTGCCTCCCCCCCACCACTTTCCCTTGCCCCCTCTCTCCTTCCCTCCCTCAGCTCTTCCCCTTTGGTTTTGTCCATGAGTCCTTGCTATATGTTCCTTGACTTTCCCCTTCCCTTCCCTTTCCCTGCCCCCCCTTCCCTCTTGTCTCTGTTGATTTCTTTTTCTTTCAGTGTTGCTGGTCATACTTTCCTTGCATCTTTGTATTGTTGGTTAGGTTTTTTACTTAGCTTCTTAATTACTATAAAGGGGTTAGAGATTATGTAAAAGAAAAGTGCAGTCACAAGTTTCTTAGTGCTCATTATTCACCTAAACTAGTCGTTCTTTTTTACCTTCAGTGTTTTTTTTTTTTTCCCTACCTATCTATGATGATTAATTTTATGTATCAATTTGACTGGGAAAATGCCCCGAAGGCTAGAAAACCATGATTTCTGAGTATGTCTGTGAGGGTGTCTCTGGAGAGAGTAACATTTGAATGGTACCGTGAATAAAGACCACCTTCACCCTTGATGGTGGGCATCAGCCAGTCCCTTAAGGGCCTAAATAGACCAAGAGGATGGGAAAAGGGCCAACTGGTGGAAAAAGAGCCAATTCTCTTTCTGCTTCAGCTGGTACATCCATCTTCTCCTGCCCCTGGACATAGAGGCTCCTGAACCTTTGGACTTAAGACAGGCACGTACACCATCACCACCCCATTCTCAGGCATTTGGATTCGGGCTGAATTATACCACTGGCTTTCCTGGTTCTCCAGCGTGCCCACAGTATGGCATGGGACTTCTCACATGTGAGCCAATATCTGTATGGAGAACTCTGACTAACCTACTACTTAAACCTAACTTCTTTAGTTAATTAAAAAAAAAAAGAAAAAAAAAAACCCTTTTTGCCAGAATTCTGTGTGTCTCAACTGTCTTTTTAACTATGCTCCTTAACACCACCATCACTGCCATTTGCAAAATTTGTATCAGATATAGTTTTCATTCCTCTTTGTTGTTGACAACAAAAAATGATGCATTCATGTAATTGGAGCCACTACATATATATGATTTTTAGCTTCAGCCAAAAAAAAAACGTATTTCATAAAATGTAAGAAAGCTAAGCAATTAAGCTTTCATAGTCTCGCAGGTAGAGAAACCTAACCAAACCCCCAAATATTCTAATATTTAAATAGAAATGAAGGTATACATATAAATACCCCTGACTCTGTGCCTTCTCTATTCTCTGGCTTTAAGTGCACAACATTGGATTTTTAAAAAATACTTCAGTTTTAGTTTTGGTTAGAGTTCCAAAGGCAATGAAGAGTATAATTTATGCTGAGAACCTTAGAGCAAAAAATCTATTTAGAAGATGCTAGAGATCTTGTATTTGGTCTAAGCAGTGTTAGTGAGCTTTCCTTTCCAGACCTGTATTAGTTGTTGAGGGTGTAGAAACCAGGAAAGAAATATTTCTTCATGCAGAACTGCTGAAGAAGTTTAGTGGCCATTCTTCTCCCTCATCTTAGTGAGAATATTAGTATTCCCTAGAACAATGCTTTACCTACTTCTCTCTTCAGATTTTTTTTGACAATGAGCAACATCTTCCATTAATTCCCTTTTCTTCCATAGTTCTTTGAACTCAACAGATACATTATCTTGAACACAGAGACACAATAGAAATGTTACTTATTGAATGAAAAAACTGAGGGTGGGTATAAAGATATTGCTGACTTTTATTGTATTTGAATTTGAAATAAACACTTAGTCAATAAATCATGGAACCAGAATAGAAAATATGTATCATTGGCTGAACTTTTATATTATAGTTAAGCATCTCCTGAAATAAGAAAAAGGCGTAAATGAATCACTCAAACTCAATTTAAGATGAAGAATATATGAGAATTAAAGCCTGTTAATAATAAAAAATAAACCACTTATTTAACTTACAGTAAATGGTGAGTAGATAATAGATTAATTAACAGTTTTTGAATAGTACAATAAAATTAGCTATCTTCTGTGGCAAAATTGTTTCCCTGTTACCATGCTATATGCCATCTAGCCATATAGCCTGAGAAACAATCAAATGTTTATCTTAATTTGAAATATTGATGTGCTATCTATACTATTTGAGAACCAAAAATTAATTCATAAGTGACATGAATTCAGAAATGTAGAAATGAATCTTGTAGGCCAGCATCTTGGAAGATCTTAATGTGTTTAAAAAATGCAAAAACAAAAGTTTAAAAAAAGTTTGAATAACACTGTTGAGATTTAAATGTTTATCATTAGTAATTAATATCTTCACAGTGATTGGTAATCACAACATTCTTTCACAGTACATAGAATTGTAAGGTCACCTATGTTTAAAATGTGTGTGGTTTCACCTGTGGGACTAAATTAGAGGTGGTGTAAAATGTCCAACTAAACTTGTTTGCAACGCCTTTTAGCGGGCCCTTTCTCTTTTCCAAATATGTGCATAGAACAAATAATCAAGAAAAATGTGGCCTTTTGATATTTATCTTATGTTACAAATTTAGGTTATGTATTTTGTGACTAGAAAATCAATTTAGTAAAATAATAATTGTTTTAACAAAGGTAAAAAATATACTATGGAAATTTAGTTTGTGTGGCAAGGAAATGTGGCGAGGTCAAATAAGATTATTTTATGATAAATCATGCAATGTGGAAATAGAAGGTGGAAAATATGAAGAGATCATTTAAAATTATTTTTACAATAATCCATACAATAAGCAAAGGTAATATATTTCTTCCTTTTTGGATTTGTTTTTAAAAACATATGCTTCTTATCTGCTTCTTCTTTCTCTTGAATCTCATACACTCTAAATTTTTTTTTACCAGAATCACCCTTAAAAACATTAATCAGGTCAATCTGCTCAGGGAAAAAGTATTCTTGAATATAAAATCTGAGGCTAGCTTGTCCCTGGTTTTATCTCCTACACTCACCCCCTAATAGTCTTTTTCATTTACTATTTATTTTTAATTTATGCACATGTTCATACCATAATAGTTATTAAATTTATACATGTTCCCCTCTAACCATTGTAACTGTCACCTTTCCTGCATAAAAAAGTAATTTACCCTTCCAGGCACACATCAAATAGCACTTCTGTGGACCATTCCTAAAACCCTCCTAGTCTTCTGTGCATCTATTTTAGCCTTTTTATTGTTATCTTGTTACCATTTATCCTTCTAGTAGATTCTCCATATATTCTATTCTTTGAAGATAAGGGTTATTTCTTAAAGATTTTTAGATCTCTGTATGATACGTTCAGCTGGAAACATGTATTATTCAATTGAATTATGAACTGAATTAAATTGAAGATTTTATATTACTAGTTGTTAATTAAATTGATTGCATATGGTGATGGAAAAAATAAGGTAAATTCAAAGATGAATTTAAGAATAGCAGTCTTAAGATGTCCAATATCTACTAAATTTTTGAGGAAGGGAAGAACTATAATTCAAGTGGGAAATTGCATTTATGTGAGAATTTGATATGAGAATTTTATCTTGGGTTCTCCAATGACCTTGCAAATAAAATATATAATACAAAACAGAGGGAAGCATAGGGATGGGTAGTTTGATTTAGATGAAATATACTTTATAATTATAGCATTTAACAGTTGTAAGGCATTCTAATAATTATTTGGCCTTCAAAAATAAGTATTTTCTATAATCTTCTCCAAGGAGAAGGAGAAAATTTTTCCCATTATTTTCTCCAATAATTGATGAAAACATTCATTTCCATATGCTTTATTGAGCTACAGAAACTAACTACTCCCAATTTCTCCTCTTCATCATCGGCTCAACAATGAACTCATTGAAATTATGACAATATTATTATTCATCATTTTACTAACATTGTTACATTGTATTCATCTTGATGTATATAAAATTAAATCCAAATTGTGCTTATGACCTATCTCATGCAAGATACAATTATTTACAGTAACACTAATATATTACTTTTATATTTGTCATGTACATGCTACATAGCAATTTAGTTTCAATTAATGTGTAATATACAATGTGATGCTAGTGAATTTGTTTTAAAATAGGACAGCACTTAAAATTAACAATGACTATATCTAAGGAATTATATATTTGCCCTTTCTTTGGAGTTTTTATAGGAAAATTTAGGGGAATTTAAAAAAAATATTGAATTTATTGGGGTGACATTGGTTAAAAATATTGTATGGGTTTCAGGTATACAATTTTATAATAAATCATCTTTGTATTGTGTGTTTACCACCCCAGGTCAAGTCTCCTTCTATCACCCTTTATTCCCTCTTTACCTTCTTTTCTCTCTCCCAATCCCATTTTCCTCTGGTAATCAGCATACTGTTTTCCGTGTCTATGATTTTTTCATTTATCGTGTAATTCCTTCACCTTTTTCACCCAGCCCCACAACCTCCCTTCCCTCCTACAGCAGTCAGTTTGTCCTCAGCATTTATGAGTCTGTTTCTATTTTGTTTGTTAGCTTATTGTGTTCATTAGATTCCGCATATAAGTGAAATCTAGTATTTGTCTTTCTCTGACTTCACTTAGCATAATACTCTTCAGGTCCATCTATGATGTCGCAAAGGTTAAGATTTCCTTCTTTTTTATGGCTAAGTAGTATTCCATTGTGTAAATGTACCACAGCTTTTTTATCCACTCATGTACTGATGGGCACTTGGTCTGCTTCCAAATACTAACTATTGTAAATAATGCTGCAATAAACATAGGGGTGTTTCGGTTTCTTGGTATATATTTCCAGAAGCAGAATTGCTAGGTCATATGGCAGTTTCACTTTTTCATTTATTGAGGTAACTCCATACTGCTTTCTGTAGTGGCTGCACCAATCTGCCTTCCTACCAACAGTGCATGAGGGTTCCCTTATCTCCACATCTTTGCCAATGGTTGTTGATTTATTGATGATAGCCATTTTTACAGGTGAGAGGTGATGTATTAATTTAATTTCTCTGATGATTGGTGATGTTGAGTTTCTTTTCATATGTCTATTGGCCGTCTGTATGTCCTCTTTGGAGAAGTGTCTACTCAGGTTCTTTGCCCATTTTTAATTGGATTATTTGTCTTTGGGTATTGAGCTTTATAATTTTTATATATAAATTTGGATATTAACCCCTTATCAGATGTATCATTGTGGAATATATTCTCCCATCCAATGGGTTTTGTATTTATTTTGGTTTTTTTTACTGTGCAAAAATTTTTTTAGTTTGATGTAGTCCCATTTATTTATTTTCCTTTTGTTTCCTTTGCCCAAGGCAATATGTCAAAAAACATTTCTATGAGAAATGTCCTATTTGTAGTTCTTAATCCCTTCATCTTTTTTTTGGCATTCCCCTAGACTCCCCTTCCCATATGGCAACCATCAAGAGGTCAGAAATATAAATTGGCAGTTACAGAATAGTCATGGGGATGTTAAGTATAGCATAAGGAATAGAGTAGACAAGGAGCATATATGCATGAACATGGACAATAGGTGGGGGTTGTCTGTAGGAGTAGGGGGTCTGAGGAGGGGGGCAAAGGGAGAAAACTGAGACAACTGAGTACAATAGAGTATAATTTAAAAAATAATTATATATATTCCAGTATATATAATGTATATAATTATATATAATGTAAACAATTATATATAATATATATTTATACATGCACACACATACACACACACTAGAATATACGCAGCCACAAGAAAGAATAAAATTTTACTGTTTGCAACATTATGAATGGACCTACAGGATACTATATGCTGAATAAAGTAATTCAGACATAGAAAGACAAAAGCCATATTATTTCACTTATATGTAAAATCTAAAGAATAACCAAAAAGCCCAAGCAGAAAAGAAACAGACTCATAGATACAAAGGACAAATTGAAGGTCGCTGGATAGGAGGGGTGATGAGTGAAAAAGGTGAGGAGATTAAGAAGTACTAACTGGTAGTTATAAAGTAGTCATTGGAATGCAAGGTACAGCACAAGGAATATAGTCAATAATGTTTTATTATTTATGTATGATGCCAGATGGGTACTAGAATTATTGGGGGGATCACTTCATCAATTATGAAATTGTCTAACCACTAGACTGTAAACTTGAAACTATACAAAATAACACTGGATCAACTGTAATTGAAAAATAAAAATTTTTTAAAGTTAAAAAATAATGTAAACAACAACAAAAGAAAAGTCCAAGATTTTACAGCCTGTATTTACTTCTAGGATTTTTATGGTTTTGAGTCTAACTTTTAAGTCTTTAATTCACTTTGAATTTATTCTTGTATATAGTTAAGAAGGTGGTCTAGTTTCATTTTTTTGCACACATCTATAGAATTTTCCAAATACCATTTATTAAATAGCCTAACTTTATCCCATTGTATATTTTTTGTCTCTTTTGTCAAATATTAATTGACCATAAAGACATAGGTTTGTTCCTGGGCTCTCTACTCTCTTCCATTAATCTGTATGAATGTTTTTATGCCAGTACCATGCTATTTCATTACCATGACCTTTTATTATAGTTTGATAACAGGTAGCATGAGTCTTTCAATTATTGAAATGCAAGAAATGTGTTCTTTCTCAAGATTGCTGTGGCTATTCAAGATCTTTTGTGTTTCTATATATAAATTTAAGATTATTTGTTTTGGTTCTGTAAAATACAACATTGGTATCTTGATAGGAATTGCACTGAATCTATAGATTGTTTTGAGTAGTATGGGCATTTTAATATTAATTTTTCCAGTCCATGAACACAGTATATGCTGCCACTTATTTGTATCTTCTTTAATTTCTTTCTTCAATGTCTTATAATTTTTCAAACACGGGTCTTTTACATTCCTGGTTAAATACATTCCAAGGTATTTTTTATGTAATTGTAAATATGACTGTGTCCTTAGTTTCCCTTTCTGATAATTCATTATTTGTTCATAAAATTGCAACAGATTTCTGGATTTTTTTTTGTATCCTGCTATTTTACTGAATTCATTTATTAATTCTAGTAGTTTTTTAGTGGAAACTTTAGGGTTCTCAATGTACAGTAACTTAATATGCAAATAATGATAGTTTTTCTTCTTCCTTCCCAATAGTAGAAGTTTTTTTTTTAATCACAAGTAATTGTTTAAATTATTGTAGCTAAACCGCACATATGCTTTTCAAGGTTATGAGTACATGTTAAAAGTCAAAGTTTTATTAATACTTCAGTTATATCACTTTTATATAGTGATATAAAGGAAACCATTTATTTTTTGCTTGACCTCTTCCAATCTGAAACCTCAAGCAACATAACCTTGCACTCAGACTTTCAGTGATGGTAGAAATGAAGAGGGCTGAGAGAAGATACACATTGACCTTTTAGCTGAAAAGTCACTTTTTGAAGTTAATGGGTGCTTAATGGAGAAATTAGAAAGTTAATTATAATGTACAGATGAGTAGAATTTACAACTTGAAATGTATCCATCTGAGGTGATTTTTTTTTTACCTGCTTTCAGAATCCAAATAACTGAGCAAGATGTCTTGTTTTGTTCTTTGTTAATTCTATTACCTATAAAAAAATCATTCACTCATTCTAAATTTTAGATTTGTTATCTACAAATTAAAGGCAATAATGACATATAGATAATCAGTTGCTACATATGATGAAAATACTGTAAATTAGTAACTACTCTGTTTAAGATATTGTGGTAAAGAATAAAATAGATACAATTATTTGTGTGTGATAATACATGAAGGGCCTAGGTTACTTTATAGCTAGAGGTATAAATGTTTTCTTCCTTGATAATTTGCTAAATATAGAAAACTACAATTAGTTAGATTTTGTCATTCAAAAATCCTCCTTTTCTTTCTTTCCTATGTAAACCTGATAGGTGAATGTACAGTGTACTAGGCACTGAAGTAATTGTTAGATGTGTAAGAGTCCTTGCTCTTTTTCATGGGTACAAGTATAGTAGTAAAAATAGACACTAAATGATTAAAAGAACAAGTAGACATTTAATTATAACTTGTAGAAATTATCACCATAATATATAAAAATTTATGAGATGTTAAGAGGTACATGAATTTGAAATAGTTGGAAATAGTTTTACATAGGAGATATGAGATGGTACCTGAATTAAGTGTAGACATCCAGGGAAGAATAAAAAGGAAAGAATTAGCAAGGTGGTCTGTGAGTAGACTGCATGCTTTCATGTCAAAAATGGTATGTACGAAAGCCCTGAGGCAGGAAAGAAATGAGTATCTTTAAAAATTAAAGAAAGCCTTCTATAGCTAGGTCAAAACAATGGCAGCAGATAAAGCTAGAGAGATAAGCACCGGGTAATCACCCGGGGCTTCTGAAAATGTGAAGACAGTTGGAAGCCTGCGATAAGCATTGGATATTTTCAAAATACCATCTGATTTTCTGTGGGGAACTGATTAAAGAAGTAGAAGGCAAGAATGTAGCTGGCAGTATAAATGCAGAAAAATGGCTGTACTAGAGATTATTTTTAGATAGTATGAATGAATTAATTCTCTGATGAATAGATGCTGAGAGCAAATGATTAAGGATAATTCTCAGTATTCGGACTTGGGTAGACTGACATTACTGGCATAAGTTTTGAGGGAAATTGTTAAATTTTGGGAATGATAAATGAAAATTCATATGAGAGTTCAAGTGAAAATACCAAATACAAAGTTGATATTAATTGTGGAATTCAATAGTTTTATACTGACTATAATATGACGTTTGAGAACAAGCATCATATAGCTGGCAGAAAACCAAGGAATTGATACGATTACTTATAGATACAATACGTAAGAAAGAGGAAGCCTTAAAATCAAATCACAATAATTGCCAGCGTTTAGATGCTAGATAAAAGAGGTGTGTTCAGCCAAAGTGTCCATGAAATAGCAACCACATGTGTAGGGTACGTGGAGGCTGTCTGATTCCCTCACCCAGATGCGTGGATAACTGGAAGGAACAGCTCCTCACAACCTTGAAAGAGTCTGATAAAGCAGTTTACCCACAGCCTTGAGCTGGGGTTGCACGGCCTTGAGCCCAAATGCAATAAACTACTGCATTGCCTTGAGTAGGCTCGCATGCACAGCTCATGATAGTTACTTCACTTTCTCACCTGTAGCCCATTTGTTTAGGGTTAGTATTTAAGGCTTAGGAGCTTTTAATGAGGAGGGGAGTCAGGGCGCCGACTTGGACACTGGCTTGTGGCCTGTGTGATTTCCCTGGACACAGGCTTGTGCCTGTGTGACTTTCCTGAATAAAGGTATGTTAAGCATCCCCATGGCTCCACACATCTTCTTCCATCTACCTGAGCCCTGAGTGGACCTGACCAGCCTAGAGAGGCTGCAACACAACATGTGTCCTAGAAAATTGGGAGAGAGAAAGCAGGAAAAAAAAAATCTGTTACATGAAGGAGTTGAAGGAGGAGATGGGTTATGGTGGCAGCTCCTGAATTTTTCCACAGGAGAGCTTTGACAAAGTGGTGAAGTCATAGGAGTGGAGGCAGACAGGGGACCGGATTATATATTTTCATTTACTGTGACTTGAGGGTGAAGTGATAGAGAAAATGCTGGAATTTCCCCAAGCTCTCCCCTGATATGGCAGCTTTTCTTAAATTCTGATTAAAATTCTAGATATATAAAGACATATTGATTTTTAGCAACAAAAACAGCATTGTCTGGATTCTAGGTCATTTTCAATGTAACACTGAGGATATTAGCCAGAGTAAAGTAGGTTGAAAAATGACAAGAAGGTGACAGGTAAAGAAATAATAACTATTATTAATATTATATTATTGAGCTGCCATTGGGTCACAAAAACATCATCTTCACACTGCATCATGGGCCCATCGCCCAACCAGTCATTTTCTGTCCTTATTTATTCCCACTTTTCCCACCTCCACCTACCTCCACCCCCTCCTCTCTGGCTATTGCCATCCCGTGGGCTGTGTCTATTCAACTGTCACTAATTTGTAACAAAGTTTCTGTCTGTGACCTCCTAGGAGGCCAATGGACAATGCTTAGTTTCTATTGCTACGACATGCAGTCATAGGACATTTCTGGATGATCCATCTCATTCACTCTGTAATTCCTAGATCATTTTTACTTATATGTCTTATTTTGTGCTTTTTACCAAGGGGCAAATAAGATTCAGAGAAGGAAGTTTACTCGTCCAAAGTTACTTTCGAAAGCCAAGCAAAAAGTAAGCAACTTAATTTTTTGGTATATAATGTTTATTTGCAATTTATATCAGTGAGGACTTGTTTCACTTTGCAACTGTTATGAACCAATAGTCACAGGCTGTTTTAGACTTGGCATTTGTTTGGACTAGTTTGGTGTGAGTTGCTATTTTGATTCAGAATAATGAACACTAGTAAATAAATGTAGCTTTTTTTTCATCAAAGAAAAATTGATATTGAGATGCAAATATATTCTGAATTTATATTTTTCTATTTTACATATTTGTACTTTCCTAATGTGAGTTTGGTGATTATGCCGTGTAATTAAACACACTGATTTGATAATGGAAAAAAAACACCCCAGAATCATTGCATATTTCACACTCTACACAAATATGAATTAGACCAATTGGGGTTAGAAAAATTAATATAATTTATATCACAGCTATTGTTATGGAAGATCTGAACCACTGCAAGGTCCTTACTTTTAATTGTAGTTCATAATTAAAGATCTATAAACATACATCTAGAAAAAGTAGTTAGATAATGTTATCCTAAGTTGTTTGGGAATGTAATGTATTGCTTAATAAGACATGCCTTATATATAATGCATACAACTAACTTTCACAGAATTTAAAAAATGATATATAATAGTATTATTTATTATCATGAAAAATGATCCATTTTATTAAAAATTTTAGGTTTGAGCACTTTATGTACAGTATCAAAGTAACACATCTTGGCGTTATATATAATAACTTCTAATGAAATTGAGGCTCTTAGTTGAGTAAAGTTGTTTGGATTGTTTGATTATCTGTCTCTATAAATGTCTCCCAAATCCATCTCAGCTCATTCTTTTCCTCCAAGTTCTAGGCTTTCATTTCTGTGTGGAAACATTTCTTATTGGTATTCTGTTACCATATTTTACACAGCATTTTAAAACTATAAATTATTTGACCTCAAGACCATTTTCCTGCCTTATTTCTTGTGTTTGCCAGAGAGACTACATTTCTTACAGTCATCAGACTTAAAACCTTAGAGATGTATTTGTTTCTCCAGTGCTTTATTTCTCTACCAAGGCCTATTACTTTCCTTTTGTAAAATTTCAGAGGTTTGACTATTTTGCTATATTTCCAAAATGCTATATTGATTGCAGTCATTTTTCATGACTATTGCAATTTCTTCTACCTTGTTTTGTGACTGCAAAACTCCCCTCTGCAAAACATTGTTATGTTAGAATATTCTTCCTAAATATGCCTCTTCCTCCTCTTGAATGCCATCTCATTCTCTTTAGAATAACATTCAAACCCTTTATGCTGGCATGCATGGCCATAAATGACTTGCCCAAATGGAGATCCTTATACCAACCCATCACTTACTTACACAAATGCTTTATTGGCTGAAATAAAAGCCAAGGAATGGCAAGTTTAAATTGTGCAGGGCAGTTCACTTGACTGTTCCAATTAATGAAAATGTATTCCTTAGGGCGAGGTAACTTGAGACCTGTGAAACTATTGTTGGTTCCAGCTCATTAGCACCTTGCCACTCGCCACTCTGAGTGATTTTCATGGCATGAAAACCTATTGTTTTTGGTTGGTTTACCAAAATGAAAACCTAGAACTTAACTAAATAAGCAGCATGCAACGGTAATTTTCACCTTATCAATTTTTTCTTCACCTTGTTTTATGACTGTTTAATTGAATTTAGACTTACTGCTGATCTTTGTATTAAGGGAGGGAAACTCATGGGGCTCTGAGAAGGGCCTTTAGGTTATAGCAAGAAGGTTCAGATTTATTTGGCCAACGTAAGCAGTAGAAGCTTCCAGGGAGCTCAGCAGATGATTTTTAGTGCAAAGATATTTCAAAGGTCTTCTTTGCCAGTAGTAAAGTCACACTCAGACTGTCATTTCATGTAGAATTTAATATATAAAGATAGTATTGTGTGTACTTTTATTACCTGTGATCATTGCAGTGATAGATACATAGTAAGTGCTGAAGGTATCTTAGCTTAATGTCTGTTTCTCTTTATGTCATGAGCCATAAATAATGATGATGATGATGATAATAATGAAAAAAAGAAAACTGACATTGCATATTGAATAACTTTCCTTATTTAATTGTTGCTGAAGTTCTGTGAGGTAAGTGCTGTTACTTATATTCAATTTACAGATTAGGAAACAGAGGCTTAGAATAAGTCAAGTTACAAGAATAGCTGTATAACTTAATAATTTATGCAATTAGCACATTGTGTCAAGTTATATTTCCAAAAGAGAACATTTATTTAGGCCAGATACAAGAGAAGCAAAGTCACATTTTAATATTTCTCAAAAAGGCTCATTTCTTGGTTCCGAGCTTCCTGGGAAGACAACAGTATTTTACTTTGGGCCTCAGTTCCTCATTTCCAGTTCACTGGTTTTATATTCTGTAGGTATTTTGTAGTATAAATGAAGATAATAAAGTTAACTAATATTTATGCAACACTTACTGTGTGCCAGGTACTGTTCTAAACATTTTATTTTTTTTAACTCGTAATTCTTTCAACTTGCCATCTGACCCCTAATGCATGTTAAAACATGACAAAACACAACCTGTCTTAGTAAGTATAAGACAGGTATGCAACTTTTTTTTCTTTTTTCTTTTTTGCGATGAGGAAAATATAAATAAAATCAGCAACTACAGAATATTTTTAAATAAAGTGGTGAATATATATTCCCAGTCTTAGTACATTATAACCATGATCTATATACAACTTATATTTTCTATGGTTTTATATACACAGTTCTTGCTTATGTGTATTTTGATAAATTGAATATGCATAAAATTAGCATTGAAAGAACTGTTAATATATGTCAAGCTTAAGCAATAAAAAATCATGTGAAAATGTCAAAATGCTGAGAAAATAAAAGTTCAGAACACAGTAGAGTTTATTTGGAAAAATCTCCTAGAATGTAATGAAACTCCTGTTTTATAATGAAACTGAATGATATGAAATTATAGAGATAAGAAAGTATACAAGAAGAAAATTACATGGAGAGAGCCCAGGGCACAAATTAAGATGTTTGTTATCGAGGGATAAGAAACTATGCACTCTGTTAGGAATAAGAGACCATTTTATAGGGATATTTTCTTATATTTCACAGAATATAACAGATAAAAATATATCAAATAATTACATGTATTGAATAGGAGATTATAACCTTATGGTATTACTGTTTTCTTCTATCTCCAATAATGATTTATTGGATCTTCTTTCTCTTGACTTGGCAACATCTCAGGTAAATCTTTGTGCATCCATTATTGATTCAATCAGTTTTATATTCTCGACATTTCTGATGGTTTTAGTTCCCCTCGTTTTCTTGAATGTTTCTCCTTGCTATTTTATGTGTTCTTGCTATAATATCATGTTCAGAATCCCATCTTTGGATCGATATTTCCGTACTACCTTTTGAGATCATTCTTTTCTTCTTCGGTCTCATTGGAACTCAGATCCATTGATCCCACCACATTTTTACACTCTCATCTACTTCATGTGCTCTGTTCTTTCCCTTTTCAGGTCAAATGTCATGGTCAAGTGTGATAACTTGAACTATACAGTATTATATAGGCCTATGTGATACATGCAATGTCGTGTAGATTATTATTAACTTTCCTTCCAGTTCTAATTTTCTATTATGCTAAGGCTTTCATGATTCAGTTTAAGTCATGCAAAAATAAGGATCCGGAGAGATGCTTTCGGAGAGGGAAATGGAGTGAGGCACTGACTGAGACAGAACGCACCTGCAGTTATGACTGCAAGAGTCAGTACTTCTATTCTCCATAAAAAGATCAGTTTAGAAAAGAGGCTAAAAAGTGCTTATATTGCTTATATCTAGGGCACCATTATTATCTCTAATTGTGGCTTTTACTTGGGCTAAATGCATGTGTTTTTTTCAATAGTATGCACTATGAGATTTCTGAAACTTTATATAATGAAATAGCATATCCATCAATATTTATCACTGCCTAATTCGTGCCATTTTTTAATGCACTAGGGAGGTACATTGTTTCCAAATGTCTGCATGCAGACTTACCATTGTGCAACTTCCAAGCACAAACTAGAAGTTCCAAGTGTTTTAAGGCTCACAGAAAACTGACTCTATAGGTATAGGACCTGCATAGTGTAGGATACAGCTGTGACTTGTTCCTGTGCCCTGCTCACATTCTTAAGCCCTGGCAACAGGTGCTCACTTCTGGTAGGGATGGAAATTCACATACTTATCTCACATAATTTTTCCTTTGCTTGACAGTGCTGCCAGCCAAGGAACCTATTAACGCCAGTCATCATGGCAAATGTTAAAAACATAGACCAGTTCACTTAGAACTGGCCACAGACCACCACCTCCTTTCATCACCATACAGAAGTTTTCAGTTTTCAAAGGGTAATGTGTTTTAATTAGTGTCTCAAGAAATAGGGATATTTTGAGGTTAAAAATAAAAATGCAGTAACATTAAAAGCAAGGGCATGATTCTGCATAACTAGATTTGTAATTTTTATCGTTTTTATATTATTGTGTTGTTTTTTATTGTCATTGTATAACCTTAGGATTACTGATGCTCTGATGTATTATAAAATCAATTTATAATATCACTATCAGTTTACAGTTGTATTCTAAGGGTGCAATCATGAGTTTTAGTTCATCAATGCAAAGTGTATGCATTGGACAAGTGAATATTATCCAAACACAGGGACTTATAGGTAAGAGGGGAGAGGCGCACTTGGCACACACACTGGCATCTGGGTGACCCTGTTACACTGATGTGGAAAGGAAGAGAGTGTGGCACTGAGACCCTTAAGATGAAAAGTCATTTTTCATCTGTAAAGTTTGACCAATTAATGTCTGAGTTATTTAGCAAGAGTGAAGGAGACTTGTCAGCAATCCACAATAATATTGCATCTGTGGCAGCAGGGGGTGGGATGGGCAGAAGAGGACAAAGGGGGGAAATTGGGACAGTTATGATAGAATAACTGAAAATGATTTTAAGAACATAGCACAATCTAATATTGTTCCCGTACTCTCATGCATGGAATGAATAAAAGTGTGGCATCGTATATCTCAGCATTTGTTCAACCTATTTTTTCTTGTATATGCTCTACTTTCATACAACTCTAGGTAAAATTAGTGAAGTTGAATACATAATAAAGTAGGTAGACATTTTAAAATAAATATAGAATAAAACATATTGAGAAAATACTGAAATATGCAAACACCACAGAGAATATATAATTCCATCACTAATCTTTGAAAATTTTTTGCTTATACAGTCATTATTCTTTCATATATATGGATTTCAGTAATAATAAGAGAATGAAACCAAATAGAAGACCCAGAAACCCAAGAATATGAATCTCTATATAAAACATTTTTGTTAGAAGTTTTTACTCTATTCTTTGTAAAATTAGTCATCGTTCTATTTTCTTTTGAAATTTTAACATCTTTAGAGATTTGAGGTAGGTAGGTAAATGGTGACAGATTATCCTGGTTTTAAAAAGTCCACAAAGAGCATCTTCCATGATCACTTGTCTTTTGCATAATTAGAATATGTTGCAGAAGTTGCTCAAATGCTACTTCTCAAAGAGATCTACCATAATCACAGAATTTTTCATTGTGACTTACTTTGATTTTTTCAGCCCTCCTTTACCCTATTATACTGCTACTTTAAAAAACCTTTATTACCTTGCAATAGTATATAATTTGTTATTTATTGTTTCAATTTACTTCTTACTTTCCACTAGAAAGTGGGATCCATGGGGGTAGAGAACCTTTAGATCTGTGCCTGGAATATAGTAAATGCTTAATAAATATTTTAATTTATGATTCAAACTCTAAAACCTATGTTAGGCTTACTGAAAGAAAAAATTCTGAATATGGATTCTGGAGTTCTACATTTTACATAGGTTCTCCAAAAATTTGGAAATCGTTGTATCCTAAAATTAGAAATCAACAGAGACAAGAGGGAAGGGGGGGCAGGGAAAGGGAAGGGAAGGGGAAAGTCAAGGAACATATAGCAAGGACTCATGGACAAAACCAAAGGGGAAGAGCTGAGGGAGGGAAGGTGGGAGGGGGCAAGGGAAAGAGGTGGGGGGTAGGCAGAGACAAATGTATTTAAAAAGTAAATAAATTAATTAAAAAAAAAGAAATACAAATAGGTAGTTACAGAATAGCCATGGGAATGTAAAGTACACTATAGGAAATGGAGTAAGCAAAGAATTTACACACATGACCCATGGACATGAACAATGGTGGCATTGCATGAGGGAATGGTAGATGCTGCATAGTGAGGGGCAAAGGGAGAAAAATTAAGACAAGTATTAATAGCATAATCAATAAAATATATTTTTAAAATGCAAAAAAATAAAATCATTTTTAAAAATTAAAAAAAAATAATAAAATTAGAGAACTGGGGTAGTGGTCAAGTATGTGTCTTTTGAAAAGCTTCCAGGGGGATTCTTGTTATACTTCCTATTTTCTTACCTCCATTGGCTGGTGGATAGTCAATGAGTGCAGTTCTTTTGTACCAAGGTAGCACCTACTCCTGAGGTCATGCTCGCTTCTGACTCTTGAAATAGGTTGCTTCCTGCTCAAACTGTCATTAGTAACATTCAGGGCTACTAGGTCTAGTCCAGCCTCCATCCTTTCTTACCTAAACCAATTAACTTGATCTACAATTTTAACCACTTTCTTGCTGTGTTATTTACTGAAATCTCTAGACTAATGGTGTCTTCAGGGGGCACTAAGTGTCTTTCTACCTACCCACTTTTAGGTAAACAGCTACTTTTTAAAGATAGGCAAATTATTAATGGTGTACTTTCCGTTTTCAAACTGACTTTGTTCATCTTATCCAAACTATTAATGGTATACTTTCCTTTTTCAAATTGACTTTGTTCATCATATTAGTGGAGTCTTCCAAGTAATTGTAGGTGTATCTTAGTTTTAAATGTTTAAATTCAAGCTTTCTTATTTGTCTTCATGGGGAATTACAGTGAAAAGTTGAGAAACACTACATGTTAGGAATTATTATCAGGTCCCACGTGAAACCACACATTTTTTTTTGATATATTTGATCTATTGTGATGTCTCACAAGAAAGTGAACAGCTGGCTTTCATTAATAATAGGTTTCAAAATATTTCAGAATCAATATAGAATACCACTACTATTGTTGATAAGACATATTTAACTTGAGTTTGGTGAGATAGACTAACTAACAAAAAAGACCAACAATTTATGTACAGTGCCAACAGAATTTACATCAGATTAAATCTCTGAGGACAGTTTGTTGCAGAATCAGTATATGTAGATTTGCTAATATTCTTGAAATTGTTCATTGACATAAGAATAGTGAAAAAAAGAAATGTACAGAAAATTTAGCGACTGTTCTGTTTCATGAGGTTTCTGATGTTTTAATTCAGTTGTATAATTGCTCAATACATGAAAGTTTAAGTACTCATTTAGTCATTAATATTTAAGTCAAATCATTTATCATTAAATGACCTTCTACAATGATCCAGATACTATGCCATGGACTGTGAACGCCATTATAAATGAACCTTCAAATATTAGAAATCTCATTAAGAGATACACACAAGCAAATGCATGTATGGCAGTGTTGTAAATACACTAATAGGCCCATAAACTCTTTAGGGGTGACAGAAAGGAAGGAATTATCAATTATGAATCAATGCATGAGATAAAGATCCAAAGAGGAGAATATTTAAGTCCAGGGAGTATTAGAGTAATAAGTAAAATACCCAAGCAAATAATACTGTCTAGTGCCCTAAGTTGAAACTGACACAGACATGACAAGATTCTTAATGGAGTGTCTTACTACACGAAACATAGCCCAAAAGTAGTTCAAGGATTTTTCCTGAATATTTGTGTTTAAAAATGTGTTGTGTTCAAGATTATAACAATATATTACTATTAAAAGTAATAATAGCAGAAGAGTTTTTAGCTTATGGAGTTTCAAAAATATCAGAGATCGATTGGCTTGTCTTAAAAGACATTTACAGAAACAGAATAATAAATTCAATGGTATTTATATCTAAAACATTTTATTTTGTCTGTTGATACATTAAATTTTGTATGTACAATTTTTTATAGACAAAGATGGATTTTAGTTAGTGCTTCTAGAACTCTACTGTTTACAGTGTGAGTTGCCTCAGTTGAGGGGAGGAGGACATCGTTTTGGCACCATAGCCTAAAATATTATCTTGCAAGTATGTTTTGTAATCTGGAAACTGAATTTTGTATGTTTTACCAAATATTTTTCATTCAAATAAAAACAAAATAATATTATTTGAATAAGTCAAAGTTGATTACCTTTTTTCAGGATGCAGGGAACCTTTTTGTGTGTAGGCAGCAATTGTGCCTTGGTTTGCTTTTTGTTATTTGCTCTCATTCCCCCTCTGGTGCTATCCTCAAATGTGTATTCATACTATTTGAAGTAACAATTTTTATGCCGCGATTTGTGTCTTTGCAGTAATAATCTTGTCATATATGTTTAAGGCAATAATTTAACAAATCACATATATAGATGGTTGGCTTATTTGACTAAGAAATATTTCTAATTACATGAATGGTGGTAATCATACTAAGCCTACTTTTGCATTGTTGTTTTGATCTTTAAAGAATGCGTTAACTTTTTTAAGCAACTAGTTTAATTACTAATTCAAACTTATGTTTTCGTCTTTCATTATTTAAACATTTCTTAATCACCAACATGTATAAGGTAAAGCCCTGCTATATGTCTATATATTTTTGGAGATAAAATGATGAATAAGATAAGCTAACTTCCTGCTGTTATCAAGCTTGCATTCGAATGTTGATGTACCATATGCATTATGATATATATATTTCCCCACTGTCTGAGACAGCTGTGGTGGGAGCAGGTTAGGGGGTGGAAGGATCGAGCAAAAAGGAAGAAGGACTCATGGACATGGACAATGGTGTGGTGATTGTGGGGCAGGAAAGAGGGTATGAAGGGGCTAAATAGTAGTGAAAAAATATAATTAAATAATTTAAAAAAAGTAAAAATAACAAAGGATAATATCGTCCCTCAAAAATTTTTGTAATTAAAGATTTCTTAGGGGTGAAAATAATGGACACTCTCAGCCAATATAGGCAACAGTAAAACAACAATATCTCAATAAACCACAAGTTGTTAGGCATGTTTAAAAAAAAGTATACTAGATGTAATTTGGTGTTAGAGTCCTCCTTCAATATTTTTGGTGATTATTTTCAGGACACACAGATAGCATCTCTGGTGCTCAAGTCCATCGTATAAGTGGTGTAGTATTTGCATATTATAACATGTACACATCCTTCTGTATACTTTAAATAATGTCTAAATTACTTATACTATCTAATATAAATGCTATGTAAAGAGTGGTTACACTGCATTGTTTAAAGAATAATGACAAGGGAAAAAAGTATGTTCATGTTCAGTATAGACGCAACCGTTGTAATCCTAAATACATAATGCACATCAGCAACAACATAATCATTTTTTCCAACAATTTTCAGGTTGTAGTTCGTTTAATCTGCAGATGCAAAAGGCCAACTGTACATATCCAAGATCCTTAAAAATACCACATGTTATCAGAATCATTGATTTTTTTTTTATTTTTAGAGTTTATACATAGATAATAATGAGAGAAGTGTAAAATTGTTGGGTGAAAAAAGGTGTTCATTAACTCCTTGAAAATAATATCAATATTTAAAAAATGTAATGCTCAAGAGTAAAACCTTTTTTAAATAAATTATGTTACATCCATATAATTGAATGTTGTTAATTTATTTTCAAACTGTGTGTCATGAGCTCCTATGGCTTAAGATCATTACACTCAGATTTTGCTATATTTAAACAAACGAGTTTATTTTAAATATTATGCTTGGATTTAATGTGAAATTTTATCTGGAAAATTAATATCTATCTTGAACAAATTTAAAAGTATTTTATACATGGAATTACTAATTGGAATAAGTGCACATACAATAATAACTATTTCTGGGTATTCTTATATTGCTTAGTTTCAAAAAGTTTGTTCCAGAATTTATCTAGAAAATAGAGACTTAAAAAATGATAAACAAAATGTTAGCTATAATTTGAATTAGGTAAAAATTTTAATTGACTTTATTGAGGTGATATTGGTTAATAAAACCATACAGGTTTCAGCTGTATAATTCTAGAACACATCATTTGCATACTGCATTGTGCACTCACCACTCAGCCTACTCTCTTTCCATTGCCATTTATCCCACCTTTATCCTCTTCCAACTCCCCACATCATCTTCCGCACTGGCAATCAGTGTACTGTTGTCTGTGTCTATTATTATTATTATTAATTATTATTATTATATTTTTGCTAACTCTCTTTACCTTTTTCAGCCAGTCCCAGCCCCCTCCCCTCTGATGGTGTCAATCTGTGTCTATGAGTTTGTTTCTATTTTTTTTGTTCATTTATTTTGTTCATTAGATTCCATATATTAGTGAAATCATATGGTTTTATCTTTCTCATTTAGCCCATGATAATCTTTAAAAATGAATCATGTTGAATATTTTGCATACTTTTTCTATCAAATTACATCACAGTATAATTTAAATTTTTCTATGTTTGAATTTATAGCTTGACTATATATTTTTATTTATGCAAACTTTCCAAGACCTTAATGCATTTCTCCTTTAGCTTCATTAACTCAGTATTCAAATCACTCTCCTTTGAAGTGTCCATCATATCACCATGCTGGTAACTGCCACTGGTTCATTTTCACTACTTCATTGCAATTGGCTTTGCAGTCATCTACATAACTTCCACTAATTTCATGAAATCTTGAATATTTTATAAATTGTTTTACTTTCTCTTTATAGAAGTATTGCCCCGTATTTACTTTATGTTATAGTAGGTTACCAAAATTCCAAAATCAGCTAGATTAGCAAGAAAAGACGTAGCATTCAATCTCATAAATGTAGAATACAGATCACAGGTAACTAAAAAGAAAAAATTTCTTACAAATACTTTATTTGATACTTATGCTTCTGAAACACAAGTTTCAGAATCTGCTCTCAGTTTCATACTTTAATATGTAATTAATTTTATCAATGATTAGTTTTATCCTGTATTTAAGGGTAGAATTTAGATTAAAAAATTGGCAAAAAAATATATATGTATCTATATATTAGGAAACATTTTTAAAAACTTTAGGAAGAACTTGCTAAACATTAGCGCTATATATAGACTGTGTTATTAATTGTAGCTCTGGAGGCTGACTGAAGAACTACGGTGATAACAGCTGTTGTAAGGGAACTAGGACGTACCTCATACTGTTCAAGATTGTTGGCTAGGCTAGATGGTCTTAATTCTATAGTTCTGTAAGTCTTTACTGGCTGTATATGAAGATAGGGTAGAACCAAAAGTCATAGCTTTTAGTAAATTTGTGGGTTCTGTCCCAATCTTCTTATTCCAGTCTGTACAGAAGCATTATCAATGCCTATTGATTTTTTAATGAAAGATCTTTATCTTTAACTCCTACTTTGTGAAAGTATTCTGGTGAATGTGGAAAGCAAAAACTAGTTTCTTCTTCCATTTTTTCTTCATCATCAACTTTTGTCTTGTAATTAGGAAAAGGTTGAATGGAGGGGACATGGTATTACTTTTGGTAAGATTCTTTGAATACAAGCTACAAATTAGAGTCCTACAGCAAGAGGGTGTTTTATTTAAGCTCCACTCGAATAAATGAGTAAATGGTGTCGCAGATACTGTATTTCTGACTTTTTGAGTAGCTGACTAAGGATTTAATACCAATCCTGAAAGAGATAACCTGGGTGAGTAAATTAACACTGTAAATCTTTTTTTTTCTTTTTTTCTAAACTAAAGGTTTAATTAACCTATGCCCTTTCAGTTCACTGATAAATGGCTCACCTTCCCTGAAGAGCTAGCATCTTCGCTAAGCAATATCATCATTTGTTCAATGTTTCACTGGTCTCTATTACTCTTAGAGGTTAAATTACTTAGAATCTTGAAACACATTTTCAAAATAATTGAAAAAAATTAACCTAATTAGATAATAGGCATCTTATGAGAATTTAACACTTTTTAATGTACTGTTTAATGAACTGATTTCAGTATTCTTAGTATAAGTATGGACGTTTAATGTTCCTTAATGAAACCTAAGAAAGAAAAGTTTATTCAATAACTTAATAGGTGATAAAAATTCTTTTGTTCTTTATTAAGATGTGCTAAGATGAAAAGAAAAAAGAAAATAAAGTAGAAAAAGGAATAACAGAGAAAAAAAATCCCAAATCTTTTCCAAAGCAGTCTTTGAAATATATTTTAACTTTAAAAATGACTAGATAGTATTATTTTCTTTAAATCTATAGTCTGACTTGGTACACAGAAAGCTGTATGTATAATGGAATTTTGAATTACACTGTTTTATGAACACAAACATAGTGCATTCTATAGTAGAAATCAGAATTTCCTTCTATTATCATACAATTTGCTATATGACAAAATAATTTTCAAACAGAAGTTTATGTGATTCTAATTTCAACAATGTTAATTAAATTCATGACTAAGAAATCTACTGTAACAAAAGTCTTAAAGGTAGGACTTTGATGATTATTATGATGACATTTCATCAATAATTATTAATACCAATTTCAGTTGCTTGAATTCATCAGTTAAATAAACATCTACTCTTTTTTTTTAATGAAGGCAACATGTTTTTACTTCATCTTTTATTATAGAACTGAAAGAGTACATCTACCTGGTCGTAGCAGAGCCAGACACTAGACACCGAGAATTACAGTGGAGAAAAATTGGCTATTTTATTATGAATGGCACCACCCAGGAGAATGGGCAGCTAATGCTCAAAAATCCAGGCTCCTTGGTGGTGAGAAGGTTACACATTATATAGGGCAAAATTACAAGACACCATGGGTTGGTGGTTCAGGATTTTGTTGGGTGCTTACTGTTTGGAGGTGAGGTAAGGGTGATGAATTCTTTCTTTAGGCCTTAAAGACAGCTCCAATGCCTGTTTTGTGTCCCTCTGCCTCGTCTCTTGGGAAAGGAGCCAGGGGGTCATTCCACATGAGGGCTCAGGAGCTGAAACATAACTGAAGTCGAGATGCTATCTTTAGCCTGCCAGAGTTTCGGACCATGTGTTACTTGCTACTGTCTTCAGTTGTTTTAGGGGTTGCTGATTATTTGTAAGGGGGGTGGCTAGGTCACTGAGGAATATAGACAGGGAGAGAGAGACACTATTTCTAGAGTTAGAATTTAAACTAAATTCAATCAAAGTCATAAGGACCTGCAGTTTCACTGTGACCAATGAACTTGTAATCTCTGTCCTCATTTGGAAATAACAATACCAGTGTAAAAACAATAAGCGTCTTTGTTGATGAAAATTATTTTTCTATCCTGGCTAAAAAAATAGGTAAGTTTATTGCTTGCTTTTGTATCAAAACAGAAAAAAGTTTCAGCTTTCAAAGGGGGATTTACAACCTACCTCGTCAAAATATAAAACTTCTTTTTACACATATTTAACTCCATTTTTTTCCCAATGACCCAGAGAAAAATTGGTTATTTTTGATCAACAGAAGAGTCAGATACAGAGGCCACTTAAAAAAATCTATAAAGTTATATAGGTGATGAGGGAGAGATGCTGAGGATGTTTTAATGTTGAGGGGAAAGGAAAGGAGTGACTGATTTCTGAGAAGGCAAGCATTAGTGTACTCATTGAGTCTGAATGAACATAAAATCCTCTTTCAACTTGGAGATTGTGGCATTAATGATTCCTGTTAAGTTAAAAGTAAATAAACCCATCTTGATAATCAGGACCTAAGACACCCTAAGGAAGCCAAAGGCAGCACAAGGGTGGGGTGTGGGGACGGGTTGGAGAGGTGGCGAGACGCATGAGAGGGACACTGAGGGACAGTGTAAACAGCTCCCATATCATACTAAACTTAGTATTTTAAGGTAAAATGGTTACAGACTCTATGTGAGATCTAGAATTATTCAGTGGTATTTCTTTTTTTTTTAATTTTATTTTCAATCATCTGTACATATTTTTAAATTTTTCCATTACTATTTAGTCCCCTTATTCCCTCTTCCTCCACCTCAATCACCACACTGTTGTCCATGTTCATGAGTCTTTTCTCTTTTTTGCACAATACAGTTACTTCTTAATATTCCTAAAGTAGAATAACTACTTTTCAAACACATTATTTCTTGTTATACTTCCAGAAACCAGTTAGGACATGTGCAATCTATGACACATACATAGTTTAAATATCTTCCCTAAAAGCCCATCACAGGGACTCTTGCTTTTCATATTGTTTATTTTTCCTGATTTGTTCCAGGGATAAGTTGAAGGTATTATAATGTCTCTGTCATTTTCCTATTTCAAAATGAAAATTCTATTTTTTAAGTCTTCCAAGAAATTCAAATTCATACAAATTTTTTGTTTTTCATTATACTGTTTTAATATACTAGGCCGTGCTGTATCTCTGTGAGCTATACAATTTTGTCTTAATGTATTTGTTACGTATGGATAGTAATAATTTAGATTGTATATACTTTGTGCTGTGAATACTTGTAATAACAGTTCAAAGTAAGTTCTATACCTACGTATAGCTCTGTATTTCCCAAGTAAATAATTCTGGACTGTGAGGAGAAGGAACCTATATCATTTCTGGGTTTAATAGCTGAAATATCTGGTGAGGTCTCTCTGGTCTCCTGAGCTGGATGATGTCACAAAACAGCAGAACAGAAGGTCAGTCCCAGGATGCTAGACTCTGAGATGCAGTGCAAAGGAGGGCTTTCCAGCTTCAGAGAGAAGAGAAGCATTTCATCAGGAAAACAAGAGCGAAGTGGACATTTACAGGAACTTAATGCAAAAATTAAAACAGACACACAAAACATTATTTGGTGACCACGGGCTCTGACTTCCCCTCTACTGTTGGGAGTCCAGCCACCTGAGGAGAGACAGGGTTTTCTACTTTGCAATCTCTCAATTTTAGTTTTTTCAAAGTTCTTGGTGATTGTGATAAACCCTTAGATAAGCCATTATACATTATTTAGATTCCTACCTCAGCTCATACCTCCTTTCTTTTAACTCAAACCTGAGATGCACTCTTTAAAATATTTTCCACACCATGTTGAACAGAGGGGAGGCGGGAGAGGGATAACGGGGGAAAGAAGTGGAGGGGTCAAGTCAAGAAACATGTATAAAGCACCCATGGTAACAGACAACATGGTGGGGACTGACTGGGGGAGCAGGGGGTGAAGCAGGGGAGAACAATGGGGGAGAAATTGGGACAACTGTAATTGAACAACAACACTTAAAAAAAAAAGATTTCCTGTCTTCCTGGGCAACCCCTGATTGAGGCAGTAATGCGGCAGCAGTATATCAATACTTTTTCTTTTATAACTGGATCTAGAGAGAAGATTCTCTGTGAATTCACAAGTATGGATGGGAGAAGAGGTGACAAAATATAGTTTGTCCTACAAATACCATATGACCTCACTTATAAGTGGAGCCTAATCAACAAAACAAATGAACAAAATAGAACCAGAGACTTGGAAATAAAGAACAAACTGACAGTGACCACAGAGGTTGGGGGAGGGGGATAATGGGAGAAAGAACGGGAAGGGGCAAGCAAAGGAACACTAATAGAGGACTCATGGGCAAGGACAATGGTGGGGGATTGCTTGTGGGAGTGGGGGATGGGGTAAGGGAGAACAATGGGAAAAAAGGTGGGACAACTGTAACTGACAACTGTATATTGAGAGAGAAAGAGAGAGAGAGAGATTGTCCTGAGTGGAGGCCACCTCCTCATGGAAGAACTTGTGTATTTTCCAAACCTGCTCAAGCCTGATGTTACATATTCCACATCACCTTAATGGAGTGTTACGTAGCACCTCTTAATTTATGGTTTGGCAGAATAAATACTTCTCAGTTCAGGTCTCATAGTCATGCAGTCTTCCATGGAGAGAGATTTAATTTCTATCAGCCAACCTAGAATCAAATCAAGAGCTGGTTCTTAAAAAGAAGAATTGATATGCATAAAAATTCCTTTGAAATGAAGTAATGATCATGTGGAACTGAATGGTAGACTACCATTCTGCACATTTTTGAGGGCGTGTATTGCCAAAGGACCAACCAGCCTAAACTTCTACATCTTTTCTTAGTTGGGAATGACTTCACATTTAATTTTACAACTATGATAGAAAAATTTCCTTTGGAAAATAATTTATAAAAGTAAAAGTGTGAGTTGATTAAAAAAATATTATAATGGTGTGAATGATACCATATAAGAATAAATCTTGACAAAAGCATGCAAGTATCTGAATTTAGGTAAAACTGATTTTGAGATTTGTATTTGCAGGCAACAAACCTGGGGAATTAGAAAACAAGTATTTTATTTATTTTTAAGCAAATCTTATTTTAATACGAGAAGTTCAGAGAAGCCTTTGACTTAGTTTTCTTAAAGCCCTCTTCTCTCTTCATGGGAGCACATTTTCTTTTAAATCCTACTCCAACCTTAATCAGTGGAGACTAGTAAGGACGATATTTAGTCATTGAAAAAACTTATACCTATTTCAGGAATCATGCCAGCAGGCTTCTAATGTAACTCATGTTTTTGTTTTTGTTTTTGTTTTTGATAATAGAATTTCTCCAAAGTCTCTACTGCTCTCTTGCCTTCAAAAATCATTTTTCCAGTAACTGACATTAGCTTGCAGTTGAATTAAACTGTTGTTTCTGAAAGGAGGTCTACTTAGTGTGGAGATTCTACCACAGACTGCAGGCATTCAGATTTTCTGGCTGAATATGAAGAGTAGGGCAGAGCAAGTGCCATATACAACAAAATAAGGATCCTACCTTCACCTTAGTGAGGTAGACACTACAATTTGATTCAAAATAGTCTGAAACTTGCAAACCTGCCTTTCAGTAAGAATCACTTGAGCTCAGAGATGTACTTGGCTGAATGCATTTTTTAAATTCTTATCTTCTCCTTCAGACATAGCATGGGCTAATATATTCTTAAGCTCCACAACACTTTTTTTCTTTATTCTTACTCTAAATAAATCTACAGCCAACTCTGACATCCGGGTTTCATAAAATTTTGATGATGGCCAATGGGTGCATAAAAGATAAATTTTAAGAAACTGTCAAAATAAGATGAGTCATCTAAAGAGCCCTCATGTTCTCTGGCAGCATAAATATTAATGTTAAAACATATTATGTATATCTTTTTGGAGAGCTGAATACAATTTTACAAAAAGAAAACCTTTTCGGAAGCCCAAAATCATTCATAAGACATTGTGATTAACGTGGGATCCCTCCACTAAGATAGTTTATGGCATGAGAAAGAGTCAAAAATCTTGCACATTACCATAAATTGATTTTTATACATAATAACCGTAATTTGGTTAGACTTTGTAAATTCAATACATTCCACCATATTCTAAAATATACTTAAAAAATGAGGTATGTATTTCAGAGGCAGAGCCGGTTGATTGATTTATATAACTAAAAACTAAAGGATGATAATCTACCTGATTGGATTAATTGGGGTATTAAATAAGTGCATTTATATTTTGTAAGATTCATAGACTAGAACTAAGAAAAAGAAAAATAAATATCCCAGTCTGAAAATAAAAACTGTGTAGGTTTGAATATCCTGAACCAGGGGAAATTTCATAAACTTGAATGAAGTCTCAAAATCAGCTCAGAATTTAAGCATACCACAGGTGAATAATGTACTAATAAATGAAAATTATCATTATGTAAGGGATATCTTGCAGACTCTCCAGCTGATTGGGGTTCTTAGTGCAAGACAAGTGAGAGTGAATTTCATACATAATAGTTATTTCTGTGGTGTGCTTCACCTAATCAGTGAACTATGTTGGTGTGCTGGAGAACCTTATGCATTTCTGTGGCAGGTGAGCAGTGCCTGCAGTGATATCAAATACACAGTATAGTTATAGTTTTAGAATTTAAGCTAAGAAGATAAAGTGAGCATGCATCATTTCCACATGACGTATACCCCAAGGAAAACTTACACATCAGTCGGTGTAAGTTAATTACCGGTGAGCTCTGGCTTTCTAAAATGCCTAGGCTTTGCTTTCACTGGAAGTTAATGCTTTTCTGGGGAATTTTCTAAATGCCATCCCCAGTCTTCATGTTATAGATTAGGTTCTTTCATCATGAAGAAAGAGAGATTACCAACATGCATGATTTTTTGAGGATTGCTCCTTTTTGGGTAAAGGATGGCTGCTAACGTCTATGAAACCATTAAGCAGAAGGATCTGAGACAACCATAAACTTACTACTATTGAGGTTATCCTAGGGAGACATTGATTCTGGTGCATTCATCCTAACAGTCTTGGTATAGAAAGGAAAATTAAAGTGCGGGGAACCGACCCAGCCCTGCTGTCTGACAAGGTCGCAGAGGGACATGGACAATCGCAAGGCAGATGTCCAGAAGCTCGACTCTTGGGACTTTCCTGTTTAGTTATGGTTATAATCCCCCTCTTGGGGGTACGCCCGATTGCTCATAGAACAGCCCCTTTGTATGGTGTTGCGGGAATTCCAGGGAACGAGACAAATAGGACAGGGGAAAAAAGAATTGACTACTAAGCCCTGTACCCCATTTAAAGAAGTCCATAAGAAAATTAGAGGGCAGGAATGACAGGCCCTCATACAAGCCACAAAATCATCCAAGTCTGCAGGCTATCGGGTAGCCACCAGGAGGGGAGACACGGGAAGCCCCGGGATAAAAAAAAAGCCCGGGGAAAACGGGGAATGTAAATATGGGTGCCTGAAACCACTGTCGAACCATTGCCTTATACAGGGGCATTTGTGGAGGAAGAAAGAATGGTAGTGAAAAATGGAAAACGTGTGAGGTGGCAGGAATTGAGCTTCCTAGAGGCCTTGGCACGATCAGGACCTCCACCCGCCCCCCTCCCCCCCAGTGTTATAGAACAAAGGAATCTAGGAACGCTATTAGGAAACACTTACATAAGTATTATAGAAAAATAGGGTTCTGGTATTATATCAGAAATTATGAGTGAAAATGTGCCAGACAGGGGTAACCGCAGGACTTCCGCACGGCTTCTGCAAATCACCTTTGCTGAGTATGCTTTAGCAGTATAAGCTTTAGCATTCAAATGCTTAGTTAGAAATATAGACTAAGAGTAATAGAAATAAAGTTCAGCATAGAGGTAAAAATACGTGGGGCGTTAAAACCCCATGACTGCGTGGTGAGGGAAACTGAAAGAACCGATGTCTGACTTATGTTAGTACTTAACTACAACTTATGTAATGTCTGAATATAAGTAAAGGACTGCCTGCTTGCTGCAGGCAGACTGCCTGCGACGCCATACCTGGCCCGCATCATTTCACTGCGCTGGCTGCGTCCATTCCAGTGGGACCCTGAAGGCTGCTGGTGCGGGACTCCGGGATTAAAGGACATATAATCTAAATCTAGATTCCACACAGTCCCTTAAACACAACCTATTCATTGACACATGGACATGTTTTCTACCACATATCAAGGTATTCAACTGTATATGCATTAACATGTTGAAATGTTACTATAGGCCAGACACTGTGTTATATTTAGAAGAGCTGTTGTCCACAGACTTGGAGGGGTTTGAATTTTAGTGTATGTGAGTTTTTCTTTTAAAATACTATAATATGAAAAATGGATAAGCAAAAATAAAAACAAAAACAAAACACTTTAGAACTAATTAATGTATTGAAATTTTGCAAGGTTCAGAATACAGCATCTTCTTTTTCATGCATGTCTCCGAACAAGGAATCCACATTATGTTTCAGAATGTCTGCACTTCCATAAGAGGGAAATAAATATTTGTGCGTGCGTGTGCGTGTGTGTGTGTTTCTGATGCATTCTGGACAGCTATGCTTGATAATATACCCTTTTTCTATTTTACTTTTGCTTATTATTAATATTTATAGTTTGTGAGAAAATTCTTTATTACTAACAGAAGAGGTTCAGAGAGCTTTAGTGGGAGGCCGGCATGCCTGGAGAGGCAAGGAAGCTCCACGCCCTTTCCCATATGCCTTACCTTATATAGCTCTTGTTTTAGGCCATTCCTGAGTTGCATACTTTGAAATAGTAAATGGGTAATTCATCAAGAACACATAATGAACAAATATGTAATGCCTAAATCACATGGACTAATTACAATTTCATATTTATAATTGTAGAAAATAATACCTTGCTATCAATAATTGGTACTAGATGAAAAAAATTGTCATCAGAAATATGAACAAACTATCAGCTATCCTGAATATATTGGGAGTTAATATAGAATTAATGACTATAATATGTATGTTCTTTTTTTTTATGGTTCCTGACATTTTTACTAACTTAGACCATATATTTTGAAAAGTTACACAAAATCAAATGGTGCAGAGTATGTGGGGTTTTTTGTTTGTTTGTTTGTTTTTTGCCACAGTAACATGGAATGAAAATAGAAGTCAACAAAAAACAAGAAATCTAGAAACCACCCAAATTTTGGGAAGTTAAAAACATGCTCCACAAGTAAAAAAAAAAAACTTAAAGAAAATAAGAATATAGGTGTAACTAAATAAAAATGAAAATTCAACATATCACAATTTGAGGATAAAGTTATGCTGAAAGGTAACCAAAACTTTAAATTCTGATATTAGTGAAATATCAGAATTTCACTAATGGGGAAAGTTGATCAAATAGTGACAGAGACTACATGTCAGTCTTTGAAGAACATTTTCAATGAAGGGGGTCAGAAAGATTATAAATTTGTAGAGTATGTGATTGTCTAGCCACTATGCTGTAGACTTGAAACTAATACAAAATAATATTACATGTAAACTGTAATTGAAAAATAAAATTAAAAAATAAAGATGCAATTTAAAAAAAATAAATTTAGTAGAATATTTAATATTGAGAACTCAGTTGAAAATTGTGATTCCAGAACTGATATATGAAGATACTATGAGGCAAATAAATATTATTCAGAATTTAATATTAATAATTAACACTGATTTTCTATTTAGTATGTGTTAAGTATTTATGAATATCATCTCATTTGATTCTCACATAAATAGGACCCATTCATTTTGGGGGTTGCAATTTGAGATCTAGAAATATTAAATTATTTTTCCAGTGTGAGACTTAGTAAGTGGTAGAGTCTATTTTGGAACCCAGAAAGTGAGATTCTAGACTCTAAGTCTTTGCCTTTTCTATCTGTGCCTCACTCTATCTAATACAGTAGATCCTTTGATGACATCTTACTTTAGAAATTAGGAAATACTGATTTTGCCATATGGATAACACACAATCATAGCCCAGAAAATAAATTGAATCTGATCAATAATCTCTTTTAACCTTTACCAATTTATGAGCCATGCCTATGAGATTTATAATTGATGGCTCCCACCTTGCTACTTAGGAGAGCTAATCTGGTTTATGGCAATAGAAGTAAAGCATTCTTGTTACTATTGGTCTAAAATCTGTCTCTTTGGAGCTTCCTTTCATTAATCCTGATTATAATTTGTATATATATAAAGGCATCTTCTAAATTACAGGATATTAATCCTTAAACATTTGAAGACTTGTCCTCACAAATTCCAAACATTTCTCTCAGAAATATATGCATGCTATTTTTCTTCTGTTTCAGATATTTTTTAAAACTAAGTTTTATTTTAACTGATTTTTTTAGTGTCATGTCGGAGGCAGTGATCCTGCCAAATGCTGTGAATACAGACTACTTTATTCAAACCAGTCATTTTAATGATCTTGATTCAATGCATCTGTGGGCCTTTAAATGAAGACTTAAGCTTCCCTGCACCGTTAGTTCTACACTTCATGAGAAAAAAAAATTTCTTCCTTGGAAGTGGATGAAAAGCACAAAACAGGCTATTCTGACAATGTTAGGAAAAGACCTATTTCCTGCATTATAAGTATATCTTTCTCTGTTTCTAACCTCTACAAAAGGGTATATGTTGTACCTACAGTAAATCTTGATGTGAGAAAGTAATGTGAGCTAGAAAGTTATTTGAAATTGCACCAGAAAATGCACATAAATAGCATGCACTGTGAGCAACTGCCGTGTGATTATTTGCAGGTAGATATGCAGTGCGCTTTACCTTTTTTATATAATTAATCTGCATGACTATCCAATTTTTAAAATACATTATAATGTTAACAGATGTGGCTTTGGGGGCATTTTTAAAAGACATTGTTCCCCCAGTTGATTTGGGAGAAAAGTAAAAAGTATTCCATAAATACAGAAGCAGGTATTAGCATGCTAACTAAATAGGCATTGTATTAAACTTTTAATTGTAAGATGGAAAAGACAGGTTCTATCTCTAAAAAAGTGCTTGTAATTAATGTCAATTTTAACAGTGCATTAACTAGTATTGATTACTTGGCTCAAAGATATAAATTGTTATTAATAGATTAATTTTCTACACTATCCAAATGGAGGGATGTCATAGTGAAATGTTTGTAACACCAACACACTAGTCATTAACCATGGCCCCCCCTTACCCTCAAGAAAAAAGAAAGTCAAGGTACAGTTTTTCAATTGCAAAATAAAAGAAAACTATTGTCTCTCAGTTATGGATAATTTAAATTTTTTACCACATCATTCATGGTGATAATCTAATAGGCAGCAGTAAAAATCACACTCTTGGATAGCTTTTTTATTATATTACAGAAAATTACTTTTTGAGAAGAAAAAGACTAAATAAGTTGAGTAGCATTGCTTAATTTTCATCAGAAAGGCAGAACTGAATTGAATATGCAGTATTGATTACTTATTCAATGAATAAAACTCATTATTCTACACATAAGTAAGTAGATGGCATGACTTTATGCCATCTCTGACTAATAAAAATAAGTTATATTTGCTTAAAATCCTAAGACATATTCATCCGGTAGATTTATCTCTAAAGAAAGGCAAACTTGTGTCATGAATTATTTTGAAAGCTGCCCAAGTAAATTTTTCATGAAAATTACTAAATGTTCTTTGGATGAATTAATCTGTTTTTGAATAAGGTTAATGTCTCATCCTTATTGAAGCCACACATATAGAAATATTCTTGTTATCTGAGATTGATGAATAATTTTTTCTCTAGTCTTTTTTTTAATAGATGAGAGAAGCAGATTTTACAAGCAGGTAGCATAATTTTCATTGCAGGTTTAGGTTTAGAAATTTTATTTGTTACATATAAATGATTTTAAATGTGATAAATATGTGTTTTTTAATTCTTCTTGCAGCTTGACTTGCCTTTTGAGTTTAAAACATTTTTAGAATCTAAAAAGGCAACATTAAGGAAGATGGTTACTTGCTGATCTCTGCGTCTCTGACATTTGATAACCCATAAGGGAATGCCTATTTCAACCTATTTCATTTTAGTATCTGTACCAATTAAAAAACAAAACAAAATAAAAAATGACTCCTCAGGATAAAGTAAATTCACAAACCTAGAGGTTAAAATGAATGACTCAATGACTCAATTCCCAAAGTGTGTATGGTTCCCATGACAATTATGTGTGGAAAGTGTAACACTCATATACATGAGCATATTGGCATTATATATACTGAAAACTCATTGAAAAAGACTCAAGTTATATATGGAACAAGACATCTTATCATCTTATTTCTGATAAAAGCTGGAACAGGTGCATAGAACACATCTGCTGCAGGAATTTTTCCGCTAAAGAAATATATACAGTTATTCACAGGCAGCACACACAACTGCAATTTTCCCAATGCACTTATAAGTCCCCTCTGTTTGGTTTTCTGAAGGACCTCTTGGTTTGTAGCCATTGGATGTATGAATTTATAAGCAAATGTCAAGTAAATACAAAGTTTATTGCTTATTTAGTAATTTGAAAGGATTTAATTTGGACAATTAATATATTACTGTAATACTATTGTTGAAATAGATCCCTGATATGATTTTGCTGAATTGCATAACCTTTAAGTGGCTATTTTGACAATGTAGTATGTGAAACAGAAGAATACTTAGTAAATTACTATTCTGGAGTATTATAAGAACTTGCAATGGAAAAACTTCTATTCAAAGTCACTTCTGGAGATCCTGAGGTCCAAGTTAAATTGCCTATCACAACTCAGGAGGATCAACAAATTGCAGAGAGTGCTATATGTGGAGTTGCCTTATGGTAGTGGGAGTGGAATCTGGATGGTTCTGATAAACTCTTGTTCTCAGTAAGGACAAGATGCACACCCAGAAAACGGAGGCTTACTGGTTAAGTCCAATATTCATGTTAAGGTGGTGGTCATGAGGAAAAGGAGAGCTGGGAAATGTTAAGATAAACATCTATTTCTCTGACCTCATATTTCCATGCAGAGGTATTTCTGAAAGAAGAATACTTTTAGCTCTTCTTTGTACCTCCCTGTGATTGTTTTGGCAAAAATAAATAAATAAATAAATAATCTGCATTTGTATGGTTGAGTTAAATTTTGGCTCTATTTTTGGAGACACTCTGACTAAAAGATACACATAGCTTAAAATACTGCCCATAAATATTGAAAGCCAAATAGAGATTTAAACAAGTTGATATCCATTTCATATTATTATCAAATATTTATACACTATTTTATAAGTACATGTCATAAAGCACCTATATTAGGAAGATGAGTAAATTATGAAGTTCAGATTTATTCTGTAGCCTAATTTGACAGAATTTAAGAGCTTCATATTCAACATTCAATTTGTTAAGAAATATTCTTTGAATGTCTACTATTTGTAGTATTTGGACATGAAAATGAAGTGGTGAAGAAAGAAGTCAAATTACCTGTCCTCATTAAACATACTTTTAAGAGTGTTTAATAAATTAAGGTCACACTAATATTTATTCAGGTAAATAAAGCTGGAAATGCAGTAGGAAACTGAAGAGGGAGTGGGTGATCCTTTTTATAGTGATGCCATAACAGGCTACTGTTGTAAGTTGACATTTGAACAGAGGATAGAAGTAAGGGACCCATGTTGTTGGTTGGGAAATTAGGATTCCAGAGACAAGAAAGAGCAAGTGTAAAGACCTTGGAATGAGAGCAACTTGGAGTGTTTGAGGAATAGAAATGGGACCATTGTTCTGGGGATGAAATGAATGAAGCAGAGAGTGGTGGGGGACAAAGGGACCAAGGTGCCAGATGTTCATTATTTGAGACTTTTCTATCACATTAAGGAGTTCAGATTTTACTTTGAGTGAAATAGGAAGTTATGACATGGTTTTGAGGAGAACAATGAGAAGATATTATATATTCTAAAATAATCATTCTAGCTGTTGTGTAACTATCAAACTTCAGATTTGGCAATGACGCAAGTGTTGAAACCAGTTGCAAAGCTATTGCCTTAGTTCAGAAGATCAGTATCGGAGGTTTGCACAGGGGTGAGAGGTTGGAGACAGTGAAAAATAATCACATTCCGGACATCTTTCAGAGATAACTTTGAAGAAGATATGCTGTTGAATTAGATGAGGCACGAAACAGATGTATCATTTTAATTTCAAAGCTTTTCCAGAGACAAAGAAGACTGGGAGGTGGTCTTTAATGAGGAGAGCTATTCAGGAGATTAGTTTTGGAAATGTTAAAGACAAAATTACTTTGTGTGGTACCAAGCCTCCCAGATGTCTGTGATGACTCTTGCCTCATGTTATCCTTACTTTTATGTAGACTTCCACATCGTACCTCAATTGGCCTTTGTTATACAGCATATAATAGAAATCATTGTTATGTCACTTCGAAGGTTAGTTTAAATATATCAATTTAAAGAAATTAAGAAAAATTTATATTGATTTCTAATATTTATCCCAAGTCAGACATTGCTTATGTAATCACACTGGCTAGAACACTTATTCGACAATCACTATCCAAATTTTAGGAATCTACGTATATCCTAAAGTGTACGTTTGCAATTTGATGCAGAGTTACATTGGCAAAAAAACAATACATAGAAACTGTAATGAGATGGCAGAATGTAGATAGATGAAAATAAAATGTATAACCACCAATTTGAAATTCTAATAAGCCCCTAAACTACATTATTATTAGGCAAAACAATTCTAAAGTGTATATATTTATTTATTGAAAAAGCTTGTTATAAAACAAAAGGTCATATCACTGTCTGATAAAAAATAATTATTGCTGACATAAGTTTTTTCCTCCTTAATTTGCCTATAGCTTCTGAATATATGGTGACTGGTCACCATAATCTTCAGAACACTTGGCTCTGGGCATTAATCATCACTCACTCTAATGGTCAAATGTGTAGTTTTCAATTAAACATGAGAATTTTGTTGTTGTTGTTTAATAAATTTGCTCTGTGTTGATTAGTGAATGCCCAATTTGCTTTAGAATGGGTAAAATGACACAGAATATTTTTTAAAAAGTATCACTAATAAAGCCTATCCTAACACTGAGCTCCCGTCCCAGATCTTGAATGTGTTCCATAGAGGTTAAAAGTGCGAATGCTTTTGCTGGAATTGTGCCACACACAATCTGCCCATCCTCCCTGGGAGCTAATTTATTTGGGATCTAATCTTGGAGGAGTAATTTAGTTTCACAAATTCTCAGTTTCTTCATCTGTAGCTGGAGATAAAGATACTAAAAACTATCATATATGTTTCAATGAAATAAATGTTCATATTTAATGTACTGACTACACAGCCTGAGAAATGAGAAGATCCAGTACGTTGCGTCCCCGCCCCTAAGGCCTTCCCTTTACCTTGCTTGCTTTAAAAGAGTTAATCCCTTTGTGAGACAAAATGCTTTTTTCCTACTCACATTTCATTTCATGTGATTGGATCTCTGTTATATCACACTCTTGTCCTTTTTCTCCAGGGGACCCGCAACCCTTAAGGAAATAGTAAATTTAGAGGAATGAGCAGGGCAGAGTCTGTTCCGCTGGTCTTCGTGGTCTGGAACACCTTGCCCCCAGGCAGTCTGGGTCCCCTCCCCTGCTGGCAGACCTTCCAGCAGAGAGGCTTGGCCTGGTCCCACACTGCTTTGTGTGCATGGACGCCAGGGCACTGGATACTGCTGTCTAAAGTTGGGGTTCAATACTGAGAAGCTTCCTACTTGCAGATAAACCCTATTCCCTCTAACCTTGGCTTTATCTGCAACAAAAATAAACATTTTTTTCCTATCTACCTCAATACTTTTTCTTATCAGTTTGTATAGAACTCAGATGAAGAAGAGGGTTGCTATATTTGGGGCTCCTTCAGAGATCTCAGCAAACCCTGGCTATCGTTGTCATCGGCTGGTTTTTGGGATTTGGCAGGTCATCAAAGCTGATACAATAATTTAGCTTAGCTCATGTGTCATTGCTTCAGATATCTGAGTCATGAAGTTTGTAAGTTTAATTTTTTTCTATGCTGTTTTTCCATTATTATATCAGCAAAGAAAATATCAGAAGGCAAGTGTCCAGGGTGGAAGATAGCCACTTCTGAATTTCCTGTCAATTTGAGAATTTGAGGAACATTACCTCATCAGCAATGGCCCATTGGTAAGATAAATTTGCTTACCTTCCTAGCTTCATTTCTTAGCACTCCTTTCCAATTTACTCTCTGCACACTTGATATAGTATATTAAATAAATATTATATATAAACCCTCTGATTTCAAGCTGTGAAATGCTGACACCTCATAAACCTCTTCTATTGCATGGACTGCAGTTTGCCATATTCATACCAGGCTCTTATTAGGCTGAATAATTTGCATACCATACATACATTTCTACTTTTCTTTTTGCTTTCATTGTTTTTATTTTTAAAGAGCTATTAACATATAATATATGCCATATAATTCATCTGTTTAAAAGAAATATTTCAATGGTTTTTAATATAATCAAAGACATGTGTCCTATCACTAAAATCAATTTTAGAACATTTTATGACATCAGAAAGGAAGGTTGTGGCCAGTAGAGTCACTCCATCAATTCTTTTAATTTAAGACATTCCTTCCTGCTCCTCCTTTTTTTGGCACTAACATTTTTGAGGAGTTCTGGACACTCCTGTTAATGACCAAAGCACTCACTTCTCAGAAAACACAATGCTGGACTCCTGATAAGGCATTCAATGGAACTTTTACCTCATTTATAGTCTTCCGACTTAGATTTTGATAAGGATAGCATTGAGTCTGGAGATTGCTTTTGGTAATATGAGCATTTTAACAATACTAATTCTTTTAGTCCATGAGCATAGACTATATTTCCATTTATTGGTGTCTCCTTTAATTTCTTTCCTCAGGGTTGCAGTTTTCAGTGTACATCAGATCTCTCTCCATAGAAGACATACAGATGGCCAACAGGTAATTAAAGGATCCTCAACATCATTAATGATTGGGGAAATGAAAATCAAAAGTATGATATATCCTTTTATATACTGTTTGGATAGTTATTTTTGAAAAATATAAGAAATGTTGACAAGGTTGTGGAGAAATTGAAACACTGGCAATGGAAATGTAAAGTGGTTCAGCAGCTCTAGAAAACCATGCAGATATTTCTCAATAAATTAACAACAGAGCTACTGTTACAGGGGGATCTGGCCAGATCACTGGGCAGAGAGGAGGGACCCCCAAAACAGGTTGGGAAGTGCTGGAGGCAGCAGAATTAAAGCTGCAGCAGATGTGTGATATATTTCCATACCCCCAGGTAAGGGTAAACAAACTAACAAGGATTGTGACAAAGCTGGAGGAAGCTTGGGCAGAGTGCGTGTGGACTGCAAAGGTCACCACTCATGTGTAACTGCCATGGCGGCGGGAAGAGGAACAGAGAGGCAGTGCAGGCTGAGGAGTGTGGTGGGCCCTGGCCTTGATTGGCTGGCAAGGGGCGGTGGAAGATGGGAACGGAGGGCAGGTGGAGACTTGGGCCCATTTGCTGGGTTGGGACCTAGAGTTCCCAGACCACGTGGCCTGAGGATGGCCTGGCAGCATTCTCAGGTCCTCCCGGCAGGAGAAGCAGTGGCAGTGCTAGTGACAGTCCCTGTGCCGTGTGGTCCTGCTCGGCCAGTTGCATGAATGCACTGGCGAGCCAATGGTCCGAGGGACTGGGCACAGGTGCTAGGGGGCAACATGTGGAACAAAGGGCAGCGCACAGCGAACAACACACCAGCAGGCACGGGCTCCAAAAGATGCCTGAAGCCGGACTGTGACTGGGACCCAGCTAAACCACCTGGATGATTATACTGCAGCCACTTGCATTTCCCAAAGGATGGTATTTTTAAATGGGAGAAGGAATTCTGGGTGCATCCTACGACTGGCCTGGCCTGGTCTGACAAAGGGTGGCAGGCTTATTTTTCTTCGGGTTTTTTTTTTTGAACACGAATGGGCTATAAGACAGAAGCCTGCCACTCATCCAACATTATGTAGCCTTTGAATAAATGACCCTTTTCCCTTTTCACCAAAGCTCTACCTCCCTAAGAGTTTGCCTGTTGAGCGGCAGGCAGTAGAATCCCATTGCTGTTTTGGTAGCACTACCGTATGGCCCAGCAATCTCACTCCTGGGTATATGTCTCACAGAATTGAAATCAGTTTCTTGAAGAAATATCTGCACACTCACATTCATTGCAGCACTATTCACAATAGCTTACAGAAGGAAACAAACCAAATGTCCATCAACAGATAAATGGATAATCTGGTATATACTTACAATGGGATATCATTCAGCCTTAAAAAAATAAGGAAATCCTACCATTTTCAACAATATAGTTGGACCTGGAGAATATTATGCTAAGTGAAATAAGCCAGATGTAGACAAACAAGTAACTGTATATTTCCACTTTTATGAAAAATCTAAAATAGCCAAACTTTCACAGGTGGAAGATACAGTACTGGCTGTCAGTTGTGGGGAGGAGGGGAAATGGAAAGTTATTTATATGGGTAAAAAGCTTCAGTTATGCAAGATGAGTTGGTTCTAGAGATCTGCTGTACAGTGTTGTCTAAAATTAACATGATACCTTGCACTTCAAAATTTGTTAAGATGGTAGATCCCACATTGAATGTCCTTTTCCCCAAACAAACAAACAAAGAGCAAAGGACACAGTGGACTCTGAGAGGTGTTGGACATGTCTATCACCTTGACTGCAGTGATGGTATCACAGGTGTTCGCATGTGTCCAAAATCATCAAACTGTGTACATTAAGTGAACTTCTTTTATTTCAACTGAACTTCAATAAACCTGTTATTTTTAGATTAAAAAAATGCTTAAAAAGCTGAGTCCAGATTTTAAAAGAAAAAAGAAAGAAATCTTCCCTTTGAGAGTTGCTTCTCCAAGTTGACTCCCCTCTGAAATCTGCGGGCTTATTTGTTTACATAGATGAGCCTTGTTTCTCATATGTTGAGCTAAGTTTTAAGTGTAATTAGTTGGAAGGATTTGTTTTGGGGGCTTACACTACCACCCTGGAACCACCATTAAGTCTGTTTCTTTGCCTATGAATTCGTTTTCCATTAAGAGGTTACTTTTGTTTGTTTTGTTACTCGTAATGACACATCGCAAGCTTGGCCTTTAAGCCACCTCTTTCTAGCCTTTTCCTCACACTCTGCTCCTTTCTGAAAACTTTCCTCCTCGTTGTGGACACATAGCACCAGAATATTGAGAGTGGGGCATGAGAGGGACACTCTTACACCTGACTATCCTTGTAATTATTGACTCCATGCCTCAGGTGACTGGGATTTGGGATTTTGGGCCCCTTAGATGTGTCTCTAGTAGCATTAATTTTCTGTCCTGCTTTGGCTAATAGACAATAATTTGCTCAGGGAATGTGTCTGAGAGAAAAAGAAGGTTCACACATTTCCACCTATTACCTTATGTCTCCCTGAGATCTGGAGACTGACCCTCCTGAGCTATGCCACTTGGGTCCCTCATCAGGTCACAGTACCTTCTTGTTCCTCATTTTTTCTCACTGATGTAACATAACTCTTCATAGTCTTACATTTTCATCTGACCTCTAGAACATGTTTATAATTGGACTAGGAGCTTGTGAAGTTTCCCAACTTGTCAGCACTAAGCACCTACACACTTCTCATTATGTGATAAAAATATTGCAATAAATGTGGTAAAGTTATATTGCAATAAATGTGGTAAAACAAAATTAGTCTGCTGAAAAAATATTCAGGTGATCATTATATTTTAGCTCTAATGAGGTACTTTAATCTTTGAGACCAGATTGTTTTTTACAGTTTGAAAACACTGCAGCACATTATTTTCAGTTAATTACAAAGAATTTAATTTTAGAAATGAATATACAAAAAGCAGAGTTCATAATTATCATAATAAAATCTCCAGAGAATTTAAATAGAATATATTTTCTAGATAAATTATTTTTCTTTAAATTAAAGTTAAAAAAATCAATCTTTGATTCTGTGAGAAATGCCTGAGTAGGCTTTTATGTAAATACTTTAAAACTATTCTTGATAGAACAAAGTTAACTATGGGCTATTAGATCTCAATGCCATTAACAACAAAATGGGTAGTTAAATTCTGGCACCTCCTGGAATAACTAGTCATAATTATAAAGGCCAAGAAAAGTTTTAGGAAAAAGCAACAAAGGAAATATCATAAATAAACACTTCCTATACACATAATTATATAAAGGGAAACAATGAAATTGCATTCAAATTATATCTTGTGAAATAAACTATGACCTTCAAAATCTCCTATATCGAAGTTCATATTTTGCATTTTATTTAAATGATGGAAGCATATATTAACATCATATGAAATGTGATTCCCTGAGATTCAGAGTCAAACATTATGGCATAGACATGTATTTAAGAGTCTGCGTGATTAATTCACACCACTTTAGGAGATAACTGAATTGTTGATGAATGCTTCATATTAATGCTGTGTATAAATCAAAATTTAAATATTTTTTAAAAATCATGTATTGCCAGAGGATAGCTCACATTTACAATATCACTTATTTTCTAAGCTTTTTTGTCTTTTTAAGTTGATATTGTTAGCTTGTATTATTTGAGTGTTCAATATACGCTATTGAAATCTGTGCTCAGATATATTAGATACATTATATCTTAATTTTGCCTTTTATTAAGAAACAAATATAAAACTCCCATATATATGTATGTGTGTTGTCTGACTATGTATATATAATAAGCAAGAAAGTGAAAAAAACCTTTCCCCTTTTCTTAATTCTACTTTAAGCTTCCATGTCATTCCTTTTTTCCCCTCATCTCTTGCTATATAGTAGACTAGCAGAATGCCAAGTGTGTTCACTATATTATTTCTAATGTCTAAAAAAAATTCAAGACACATTGTTTCAGAGGTTTTTATTCAGCACTATGTAAGTCCAACCACAATACTTGTGCTATATGTATCTAGATTAAACAAGTATAGTATGTAATTTCTTTCTTTAAAAAAAATATTTATTTATTTTTAGAGAGGAGAAGGAAGGTAGAAAGAAAGGGAGAAAAACATCAATGTGTGATTGTATCTCATGCGCCCACCTCTCGGGAACGTGGCCTGCAACCCAGGCATGTGCCCTACACTGGGAATTGAACCAGTGACCTTTTCTTCACAGGCCAGCATTCAGTCCACTGAGCCACACCAGCCAGGGCAAATTTCTTTCTATGAGTTCCATCCCTATCAGAGATATCTTTAGTATAGCAGATTAGATAAACTGCCCTGGGTCTTATTAATTATGCCCTTTAAATATCACTCTCCAGGAACTAAATAAAGAGGTATTATCATTACAATATCATAAAAGGAACAAATACAATAACTACCATGTCATATCAATTTTACTTTATCATTCTTAAGAAAAATGGTTTAAAACTGACAAGAAAGAAAGGTCAAACAGCATGTCCTTTCAATGTCACACTCGGGCAATGTTTAACAAGCCCTCTGAAGGATTACTTAATTCTGTAAAATGATGTATTTTTATTTAACTTGCTATTTACTATTCTATTAGAGCCAGGTACCACAAAGTGAGGTATCGCATTGTGCATTTTATCTAGTAGAGTTGCAAAGAATCCTCTCTCTTCCAAAAGATTGCATAAAAGGATTTATTTTGGTGGTGTCGTGTTGTAGGTTTGTTTTTTATGTTGTTGATTAATTGTCTTGTATAATTGCAAATGTTACAGAGGTAACTCCAAGCGCTCATGAGACTACAGAACACAAAAGCAAGGCTTGTAATCAAGGCAAAAAATCGAGACAGCAAAGGAAAGAGGGATCAGGCGACCTTAAGAAGAGGTCCAAGGGACATTGAGGCTTACCCTTCTTGAGGTTTTTATTTGCACAAAGATGTACCTTGTGTTTGAATTGAACTTTCAAGATTTGTGCAATGAATTTTGGTTTCAAGGAGCCTCCAAACAGATGTTTCCAGCAGTGTATTTTATGTCTCCCTGGTTGCTTAGCCAAGCCAGGTCGTCTAACCTGTTGTATGAGGTGAAAGACATCTATAAACAAACATCTCCTTGCTACCAGAGGACTTGTAGGTTTCCAACAGTATATCGCAGATCATTGGTTAGTAAGGGAAGCCTTATTTTGACTAAAGATCAAGCCAGACATTCCAGCATCTCCAAAAACAGCATAGAGCTGCCACCGTATATTTGTAAAACAACTCTTTTCTGAATAAGAACATTAACTAGTTTTATATCCAACCCCACAATTTTATTTTAACACTTTTAGTACCTATAAACACCAAGAAACTCAAAATGTCTTTATATAATAGATATTTGAAAATTGTATAGCTCCTCATTAATGGTATGTTGATTATGCTTAGCATGCATTTATTTAATATTTGTGTTGGAAGAGATCATTCAGAGTATGTGACCACAAGTTGACCTGTGAGCTGGACCTAGCTAGTTGGATACCTTGTACCTACCCCTGTCCTTGGAATGTATTCTCTACCCAACATTCCCACACTAGGAGCTGTTTCAAGAAAGAATGTAGCTTTGAGAGAATAAAGTATTGTTCAGACCACCTGGACTGAATACCTAAGTGAACCCAATTAAAGTCTCTTGATAAATTTTTAAGATTCTGGTGGTTGGGTACAGAGATCTACTGTCTTGTATCCTTCCAAGACAAGCCTCATGTGTAAGTGCCTTTGCTTATTAAGCCTGCCACCTGCCAATCTGGAGCAACCCCATTTCTTCAGTCTCTCCTTGCTCTCTGTGTACAGAGGACAATTTAGGGACCTACAACTTGTATGCCATGCATTTAAATTTTTATAATTATATGTGAAATTATATTTTACTTCATTATAATTTTTTTTTCATTGACTGCCACTTCTGTTCTCCCTATGATGACTGTTTTTGGTTTGCTCTTTTATAGTCGCTTGGTGTCTTGATTAAGAAAATGAGATTTCCCAGACCATGCATTTTGATCTGGGCTCTCAGGTCTTTTATGAATGGATTTCCAAATTTTTATTTTTTTATATGATACAATTACAAGAAGAAACTCAGGTTGTTGAGGTTATTTTTTGGGTTTCGTGTAATTGTGTTTTCATAATATTAAGAATATTTTCCTTTAAACTCTATCTGGAAGTAAATTTTTACAGAGATTATGTAAAACACAGTGACAAACTCTCCAGTGGTATTATTATTTATAGATGTTGCATTCATTTTATCTCATCTGCTATGTTAATCCATATGCTCCTCTGAATGAATTACTTAAGAACTGAGAAAACCAGGTTCTTTTTTTTCACTTCATCTCACTAGCAAACACTGAGACATCTCTCAAAGAAACTGAGTTTTTAATTTATTTATTTACTGTTATTTCCCACTAATAGATGGAATGTGGAGATTAGGCCCAATATTTAAAGAGTTATGAGATACATTTTATTTATTTTTACATAAAATGGACTTTTTTTAGACATTTAAAATATCTAATTTTGAATGTATTTCTAAGTTGTGTTAAAAAAAATACAAAGCACATAAATAGGCTATGACCTAGAGATAATAAATTTAAAGATTAAACATTTTTTAAAGTTTCTGGATATATTGAACAAAACACATAAAACCTTTTCTCTCACAAAGCTTAGAGTTACATGATAGAAAACTGAAAATATGTGGAGAAATCAATATTTATTCTTTCAAGTAAGGTTTATGAGAAAAATATTTCTGAGTGAAGATAAAATATGTGGATAAGAAAGGAAGGTGATTTTTTTATGGGCTAGTAAATGAAGATGTGTCTTAATTATCTGATATGTTAGGAGAGACTTGATGGAAGGGACAGTAATATTCTTGGAATTACCCCAGATAGGGGCATTCCAAGAAAAGGGGATTGCAAACACCTTGATGTTAGAACCTATTTGACATTCGAAAGGATCGGTAAGGTAGCAGGTATGCATATGGCTATGGTAGGGCAAGGAAGCAGAAGACTGCTAGGGGCCTGGATCAGAGTGATAGCAAGACAGCAAACAAGCAGCACCTTGTAGGGCAGTTTGAGAGATGGAGAACCATTGGAGAGTATGGAATGGGCATAACCTGCCCTGGTTTTAGTGTTACAGTGATTACTTTGGCTAACGTGGAGAACAAACTGACGAGGGCAAGGACCAAAGAAAGGAGACTAATTTGGGTGTTACTAAAAGCTACGAAACAAATGGTAGCTTGAACAAGAATGGTGTTGGTGTATTTGATGAAAGGTGAATGAAGTCAGGTTATACTTTGAACATACAGCCAAGGGGAATGGCTGATCATTTTATTTATTATTTATTTATTTATATTGTTCAAAGACATTTGTCTCCATTTTCCCACAACCACTTTCCCCTGCCCCACCCGCCCCCACCTCCCTCCCTCAATCCTTCCCCACTTTGGCTTTGTCCATGGGTCCTTTATCCATGCTCCTTGATTTGCTGATAATTTGAGTGTAGGGTGTGAGACGAGGGGACCAGTCGTCCAGCAAGATGACTTTAGAATTTTGATTTTGAATAACCTGAAAAATTAAGCTGCTATTTATTGAGACTGATGGAAAAAAATTGGGCTGAGGGGATCAGAAGAATGATTTTGGTACTAATGAGATTAATATCTCAGTAATATGTATATTTTAGCTTTTAAAATTTTAATCCACTTTCCTTCCATAGAGAGTGAGATTAAAAAGGGAGAGAGAGGGGACAAAGGAGCATGAGAGAAAAGGAAGAAATGTGAGAGAGTCATTGCTGAAACTAGTAATGTGCAAAATAATTAAAATAAGGAGGATGATTCAGGTCAAACAAACTTGTTTTCCTAAGTCAATATTTCTAGATAATCATAGGAAATTAGTTGATTTATCTGATGCATAAAGAAGCTTCTTTTGTGTAGGAGTAAATATATTTTGTCAGTATTTGGAGAGGCAAAGGCATTAGGATACCTTTGACTATTCTAAATTAATAATATATTTTACAGATAAAAAATTGGAAAATCCACTTGATATTTATAATGGTAGCCTGGTTTGATCTCAGATTTCATTTTGTAAGCTCATCTTTGTGTTGGTTAAAACTCATTTTCAGGAGAGAAATGGTGAGATGGAGGAAAAAATACATAAATATTTTCCATAACATCTATCGAAGTCTTCATTGTTATTGATGGAAACAGAGCTGTGATATTTGAAGTTTCTGAATTTATACACCAGGAAATGAACCTCCTCTGAACTACATTTTTACTAATATTCTTGCAAAAAGCTCACACACATTCACATAAAGGATTCCAGCTGCTTTGCTGCGTTTTCACACATCAGCGAAGTCAAGCACCCCACAAGTCACAGGTGACGAATAATGCTCAAACATCTGCTTGCTAACAATATAATCTAGCTCATTTGCTATCACCAGTTTCCTGGTATTGTGCCCACAGGAGATGTTCAATAAATGCTGAGTGAAATGTTTCTACCTGTTGAGAAAAATAAATGAACCTGTAGGGTGGGGAAATGATGATGCCAGGACCTTTCTTCTTCTTCTTCTTCTTCTTCTTCTTCTTCTTTTTTTTTTTTAGAATAGTTGTAGGCCATGTGAAACATGTGACATACACTGGACAACACTGTGTTTTGTTAACATAGTCTGAGCTTCAGTGAAGCCTAGTGCAAGATACCCAGGAAATCTTAAGTAGGTCAATGCCACTGAGAATGTTTCTTGGGTTGGGGAGGATGACAATTTCACTTTCTGCTCAGTTTGTTTCCGGAGCAAGCAGTGATCCAAATGATTAAACTTCTACCACTGGGGATAGTTAGAATTCAGTTTCAGCTAGCTATGAATGAGTCAACAAATTGCAAGCTGTTTGGCATATTGCCCATAAGAACAGTTAGTTTAAAATATTCTTAGGTAAGGCATTGAAAATTTAGGTATGCTACTTTTCAAAGATATAACAAAATTGATTTTACATTAAACTGTATAATCTTAAAATATTATGTTATACTTCAAAACTTTATTTTACATTATCTAATATAAATGTTTATTTTAAAATCCACCAAAATAACATATTTTAATTATTTGTATTTTAAAGTTTAGATTTTTATGAGTTATATACGATGTGCACTCTTTTCCAACCCTTTTTCAGTACCTTTTATATATACTAACTTCTCTCAGTTACTTTATAACTTTCACTAACATGCCACACACATACATACTTACTCTCTCCCCCTTTCCTCTCTCTGATTGTTATTGTGTGTCTTATTGAATTGAGAAAATAAAAACTAACAGAAGTGAACTATCATCATTATTTTATCTAACCTACCTACGTCTGTAATCATCATCTTTGCTTTTTATTCTTTCAAGCTCTCTGCCCCTTAGGGCCATAGTTACAATCTACTTCATCAATGACTTTCAGTAATGATCCACTTTTTTATGTATCATCAAAACTTCTCATTAAGAGCACAAACAAGTTGTAGTATCTTCTGTCTTAAAAATCTTTCCAAGATCCTTACAACCAACCCAGTTAACTATGGCCTCATTGTCTGTTCTTTAGAGTAAAATACCACTAATTATCCGCCTGTATCTGCTCCCTTATTAATTAAATTTATTGAGGTGACATAGTTTAATAAAATTATAAATGTTCATGTATGTAATTCTGTAATACCTCATCTGTATATTGCATTGTGTGTTTACCACCCAAACCAAATCTCCTTCCATCATCGTACATTTGACCCTTTTTACCCTTTACTACCTCACTTCATCCCCCTTTCCTTCTCATGCCCACCATCTGTTGTCTGTTTCTAGGAGTTTTTGTTTGTTTGTTTGTTTGTCTTATTTCTTCATTTGCTGCTCTAAGTTTTATATCTCGCTTATTAGTGAAATCATGTTTTTTTTTACTTTTTCTGCCCGACTTATTTCACTTACTGTGATATTCTCCAGATCCATCCTTTTGTCACAAATAATAGGATTTCACTTTTTATGGCAGGTAGTGTTGCACTGTGAATATGTACAGCATCTTTTTCCAATCATCTATGAAGGATTTTTAAAGGATCATCTATGATTGGATAAAGGATACTTTGGTTATTTCCATGTGTTAGCCACAGTGAATAATGCTGCAATGAACATGGAGATATATATATCTTCTCAAATAAAATTTTCAAATTTTGGGGGTAGATAGATGCCCAGAAGAAGTGTTGCTGGGTTATATGGTAATTCTAATCTTAATTTTTTGAGAAAACTCCATACTGTTTTCCATAGTGGCTATATCAGTTTACATTGACACCAGCAGTGAATTAGGGTTCCTTTTTCTCTAGCAGTTGTTATTACTTGTCTTATTGATAATAGCCATTCTAACAAGTGTGAGGTGGCATCATATCATAGTTTTGATTTGCATTTTCCTAATAACTAGTGAATTTGTGCATTTAAAAAATATATGTTGCCATTTTATGTCTTCATGAGTGAAGTGTCTGTTCAGATCCTCTGTTCATTTTTTTAATAGGATGGTTTGGGTTTGTGTTGAGTTTTAGGGGTGCTTAATATATTTTAGATATTAATGTCTTACCAAGTGTGTTGATTGCAAACATCTTTTCCCATTGATTGGTTATCTTTTTTATTTTGTTGTTGGTTTATTTTGCTGTGCAAAAGCTTTTTAATTTGATATATTCCCACTCATTTGTTTTTGTTTTTACTTCCTTTACCATTCAGGTTAAATTCACATATTCCTTCTTGAGCACATTTCTATCAAATTTTACATTCATCACTCCTTTAAAATTGTTCCTATTGGGATCACCCCTGACTTATATTGGGATATCCAAGAATATCATGGCCCTTATTTAACTCAATTTTTAAGCTGAATTTGATATAATTGACTTTTCCTTTAATCTGTAAATATTTTACAATTCATGACAGTTAGGCACAGCAATTTCTTGCCCCCTCCTCACTTTTCTGTTTTGACTTGCACTTAAATATTGGAATAGATTTTGAAAAAATATTACGTAATAACAACTTAAACTTTAGAAAATATTAAATTGTTTTGTGATACTGAATGCATGAATGAGGGCTCAGGAAACACCGAGTGGGGCAAAAGTAGGTTTACAGTTGTTTGTATGGAAAATAATACAGTAATTAATAAATAATACTATAAAAATAAACTCTTTTACATACTCGCAACTGTAAAGCTACTTTGCCCCACTTTGTATATTTGTTAATAAAAGAAAATTTAAGATATTTAAGATATAGACTGAAATTTGGATTGGGTTTTAAAATTAGAAATTTAATTGAGAACTTGGGGACAATCATGCAGAAGATTGGTGGTCACAGATGTTGTCATGCTGAGAAAGAGTGTTTACTAATGAGTCTACCTAGTATTTCCAAGCTTTAATGTGCAGATGAATCATAAGACAAAGTTAAAATAAAGATTTTGATTCCATGTTTTGGGTGGGCCTAGAGAAGCACATTTTCAAGAGCCCCCAGGTGGTGATGATACTGTGCTACAGGCCGCTCTACTATTAGTAAGAATCTAGACTGCTTTTAGGAAGTTTTGGCATTGAAATCAAAGAAATAGGAAGTCATAGGGTCTCAGAGACATATAATCATGTAGAATTTTTTTCTAAGTGCTTTAGAATGACTTTTTGTTTTTTAATGGAGAAGATGGTGGTGGGGTGTCACTCAGGGGTCTTTGGTGAATGGAAGTCCACGTTGCTTTGTCCATGAGTCACTTCCATTCTTGTTACTATGAACACTTTGCTCATGACCTCATTGGGCAATGGCAGGAGTGGTGAGGGAAGAGGCTGGCTGGTATCCACAGAATGGGCCATTCTATCTGAGTATTAAAATCCTCATTTGCTGATATCAAACTTTGGCAAGTACTGGCATGAGACACAAATATTTTCATATTCTTTGCTCATTCCCAGAGGTCTATTCACATACCACTTTCCCAGACTACGTTGTTACCAAACTTCCTATTATATTTTTTCCAGATCTTTGGCTATCAAGCCAAAACCCACGGCCACTGTTTATGGATCGATACAGCGGCATGCCTCTTGTCATTTATCATTCCAAGCGAAATCAGTGACCAGTGGTGCTGCTTTGTTTTGCTTGCTCAGAGAATTTTCTTGTACCACATCCTCCAGGCATCTCAGGAAGTCTGTAGTGCTGCCACGTGAGCATCGCTTCTTCAGGGAAACCTCAATTTTGCTAAAAAATTCTTTCAATTAATAAGAGAGCTTCATTTATATTACCCAGTTTAATGTCCTTCACTTAAAGTCCAGTGACTGTAGGTGTTAATCACATGTACAAAATACTTTCACAGGAGTGCCGAGATTAGTGTTTACTAACTACTAACTGGATGCTATATCCTAATCAGTTACAGGAGATAAGTTATAGAAGGGATCCCTTAGAGAAATAGCAAAAACATGAACTAAAATGTAGAAACAAAAGTAGAATAATTTTTTTTTACAATGAAAAAAGGAGAGGAAAAAAACAAGAATTGGTCTAAAAAAAGTATATCAATTTATAAGTGGATATGAAAATCCAGGAAGTGCATCAATTATTTTGGTTCCAATATCCCTTGTGACATAAATTAAGATTATCCTTTGAGACTAAACTATGGGAAAATGAATAAAAAAACAATTAGAAATATGCTTTTATATGTAAAATATAATATTTTAAATTGTAATAATTAGTTGGTAAACCCTTCCCCAGTGCCATAAAGAAAAAACCTGAACTGACTAGAATATTGTTGGCTAAATATTCTCCTCTTTTTAAATTTCTCATACCCTTAATACTTCTGTCCAAAATACATGTTGGTAATGGTATTATCGATATCTTTCTTAATCTCAGGCAATGGTGTTTTAATTTTAAAGTAGTATTCAGGTTCTTGGAAGATATAATTGAATATTAAATGTCTTTCTAGACACTTTTTTCTTTTGTCCATTAGATAAATACCTAAACATCATTAACCTACAATTTCAGATAATCATAATGTTATTTCCTTCTTATAGGAAAAGTTTATTTTCTAAGATTATTTTTTCAAATGATTAAAGATTGATTTATAATTCCTGTATGTAATAATATTTATAATTTTTTGAATGCACTTTTGATATGTCATAATCTTCAAAAGAAAACTTTCACTGGAAAACATTTTTTCTTTATGTTCTTTGTTCTTTGCTAATAGATGAGAATTCTATAATAGAGTTTACTAAAAAATTTGGTAATGCATTAAAAAAGACAATTTCAATCTACATGTGTCCAAATTTTTGTCATAATTAAAATGTTAATTTAATAATTTATTATTAATGTGTTAATTATCAGGAAGAAGATCCATTTACATGTTCTAGTTCAAATTGATGACTTTAGTACTCACATAGCTATACAAAATAGTTGGGCCAGAATTCAGATCCATTTATTGCATGGCTTGGTAGCTACCCTAGCTACCAAGTATTAAAATTAAAGTATTTTTTTCTAGTATGTTCTGACTGTAAAACTGTTACTTGATTACCTTATTTTGAATGCATTTGGATAAGAGTCTTCTAAGAGCTCACATTAAATTATTAAGGAATGTGCTAAAGTAATCTTTAAATCATTATGAAAAATGTAATTAAAAACATTTCAGGGAAAAAAATCCTGTATTTTAGAATATAAAGTTTTTTTAATACATGAGGAAATGATTTTCATTGATTTTAGAGAGAGAGGAAGAAAGAGAGAGAGGGAGAGAAACATTGAGAGAGAAACATCGATTGGCTGTCTCTTGTACACATCCCAACTGAGGGTCGAACCCACAACCTTGGTATGTGTGTGCCCTGACTGGGAATCAGCCCCTCAACCTTTCAGTCTATGGGACAGTGCTCCAACCAACTGAACTACACAGGCCAAGGTGAAAGTTATTTTAATATGGAATGATTTAAGACAGAAAACCATATACAAATATATTTTCTCATAAATAACTTACTAAAACAATATGACTATGGTTTTTATCTATTTTTAATAACCCATTTTTTTCCTTTGACTTAGAAATTTCCATATTTCAAAGATAATTAAAACCAGTAGTTAAAGTTAAATTTCTTGAACCTTATAGGAAACTTAGGCATTCAATAAAAGCAAGCTAATAATACAGATAAAATAAATAAATTATTTTAATGTTTATAAAGAAGAGTTATAATAAAGTTTCAAAAAGAACTTGTTAAAAGATATTCTAGTATGGATCTTTACACTGGATTATATCTTCCTGTATCTTTTCTCCACCTTTGCTTCTATGCATTTTCCTTCTGATTAATCCCCTAAATATCTCCAGTTATACTACCCAGACTTATATATTAAAATATAACTTAGGTATAACTAGTAAATAATAGAATAGTTGGAAAGATAATGGTTTAATCAGCAGGGTCAAGAACAAATAGCTACATATCAAGTATGAAATTATTTTTATAGCTATAAGATATTTAGATTTATATAATTAATTACTATATACAGCATTAAAATATAACCATTTTATTTTAAAAGGGAATTAGAGTGAAATAGAAAATAAGTATACCAAATGTAACTAAATGATAATCTTTTTAACATATTTAATTATATTTAAATTCACTATAATTTAAAGATATATTTATATTTACTACATTCTAGGAAGAATCCTGAGATTCTTTAAATGCATTATTCATTTCACCTTTGCATCAATCTGTTTGGTAAGCAGTATGATTAACTCTAATATTTAGATGAGGGAGGACATAGAGACAATGGAGGTTAAACATGTCACCAAATCCAAAAGTAAGTGATATGGAATTCTGTTCTATTGAATACAAATAAATGAATACAAATAACTGTATCAGTTCAATCAAGCCATGATATCTTATTATTACTAAGTCAGCAGAATTAATTATGCTGAAAATTCAGTACTGAAAACAGAAGATAATTAAAAGGAACAGATTTGCAGAACATAGATGAAAGTATCTATAGACATATGAATATTTGATAGACCTGGATATTAGAGCATTGTGAACTCAGACTAAATAAGCTAAGTAGACTTCCAAGTAAAGGAAAAATAAATTAAATAAAGTGCCATCATTAGAATAACAAAACAAAACAAACAAATAATTATGTTTTGATTGCATTAAATCATTAATTTCTTTTGAAGTGCTGATTTGTATAAATTCTCTCAGAAAACATCGCAGGATGGATATGTTTAAAGCAGAGCTATTACCTTCATTTCTGAACTGTCTTAATTTAAAAATCGCCATTTTAATCATGTATGATTAGTAAGAATTCAGTTAATAAAAGAAAATCTTGAACTCTACCGTATTAGATGTTGATGTTTTATACTTATATTCCTTTTCAAAAGAGATATTATAGACAAATTAAGCTGATATTCTCTTGTAAACTCACAATATGATAAAAAAAATCATTAAAGGTCATCAATTTGTTTTCAAAGTCAGATGAGCAAAAATATCTTAAAAGTTTATGACAAGAGTTTATTTCTCTTATTACATTTTTACCTGGGTTCCTAGAGAATTTTTTATGCTGAAACAGATGGCATTTGGAAAAACAAGTGCCTGAAACTTAGATGTGTTCAGGAGAGTTTCTCTAACAAAGGTTTCTGTGAGTGCAGAGGGGAACTTACTTCTATGTGACAGCTTTCCAGGGGAAGACCATGATAGACAGCAAATGGTACATAAAAGAGTGCTAATGAGGTTAATAAGAAGAGTGTCTACAAGCTCCCCACTGAGGACTCTCTAGGAGAACAAGAATAAGAAAAGCACGGTGTACCTGGACTTTCAAAGGACTGAAAGAATAGTTAGTTACTATTTTTTTAATCATAAGCAATTATTTTAATGTAATATCATTTGTTTCTACTTCTGCTTTTTCTTTAAAGCCATATACCATTTGTATTTGCCTCTAGAATTGTTATTTATCCTCTAGAATTTTGCAAAATGTGCATTGGCCCAAAGTGACATTTAATAAAAATACAAATTTTCTGTTGGCCCATATCTGGGTCAGTCAATAAATATCTATTTTTGATATAAAATATGTTTATGAGAAAAACAGGTCTAGTGTCTTGAAGAGTATATTAATTATAATTATAAAATCAGGAACCTTGTCTTTAAGAACTCTAATCTTAGTCATCTTTTAAAATGCATATTTCTGGAAGGTAGATCTTAATTGAAGAAGAAAGTTTTGGCCATCTGAGCTAATCAATATAATTTAATTCAGTGGTAACTTTCTAAATCAGTGTTTTGCTGTATAATACCTGTCTCATGGAAGTATGTTTTTTGAAAGTGTGTGTTTGCCACTGAAGGAGCCTATGTTTCTAAAAATGATGGAATGTGTTTGTCAATCTAAAGACCGTGAATTTTTTACTTTTAGCTGGCTAATACAGAGTTGGAGTTTGGTCCTTTTCACTGTCAAAAATACAACACAAGAATTTTCGTTTTCCTTTATATATTTTTTCCTATCTGATCCCGTTAGAACTCGGAAGTTCTTAATGAGTAAGTAAGGACACTATGTTTCTTTGCATAAATTCAATAAGACCAGTTTTCAATTGTGGTTTTGTTAACTACTATTTTGACTGGAATGTCTAAGGAAAATATGCCTAGATTATGGATATCACCAGAAAGCCTGAGAAGTTTGGACTGACTTTTGAAGCAAATAAAAGCCGACTGAAAAAATAGCCTGATGCCTTTGCTTAGTCACATGGTTCATGACACTCTTTCCAGGAAAGGAACAAAGGTTGCTTTCCTGAAAGATGGCAAGGAAGGAACCTCAAGACATTTTTGGGAACCTCAAAAACTTGAATTTACCCACCCTAAAGGGATTGCAGGCAAAGTTCAATTGCAAGTGTAGCTAGACTTATTTGCCCTGAGCTCATTCTAAGATTCCCTAAGAACTTTCAGCAAAGCAGATTTGAAAGAGACTTGAGATCCATTGCTATTCTTGTTGTGTTTATGCAAATACATCAGGCCAAATTAAAATGGAACTTAATGCAATCTCTTTGATAAAAATGAAGAAGATTTTAAGGAAATAAATTGTGTTTCACTAGAAATCACAAGGCCCAGTTGTGAATATTGAACTCTGGTGTACTAAACTGTCTTCAAAGTTTTGTTTGACTTGTGAGCTAACTGGTTCCTGAATTCTTCTAACTTTCTTCAACTCTCCAAGCTAATGTTTTATTTTCTTCCTCCAATATTTGCACTAGATATTATGGGACTGAAAACTATTTTTCTAAGATTGTATCTGTATATGCCATACATAATTTGCCTTAGTACCTGATGGCATCACCAAAGATGTTCAACCTGCAGACCAGTAAGATGTATCAGATTGTCACTGCTTAATTTCATTCTAGCAAAACATTTCGTTTGGAAGTCTTCTCAACTAATAGTCTTACAGACTCACACATTGGTTTATGATTTGCTTTGTTATTAACCTTTGTGTTCTTCTTTCTGGCTTCATAGGTTATGCCTATGACTTTTTTTAAAAAACCTGATTGCTTATTTACACAGCATGGGCCTTATGTTAGAAGCCCATCTGATTCAACATTTCCTGAAATGAGATGTAATGGGTTGGCTGGATTGACTTGTTGTCAGGACTTGATGGTTAAGTAGGTGTAGTATGGGATGGTCTGTTGGCTTTGTTTGAAACTGCCTTCCCTTTTCTGCCCTAGTGGTTCAGACAAAAAAGGCCCACAGTTGTTCAGGGGGAAAATCTTAGGGTGTGCCCCTCAGCCTAATTTGATTTAAATATGGTAAGAGGGCTTTGAACAGGTGTTATACACTTTTCTCCAGGGAAGCCTTCCTCCAGCTTTATCTGGGACACTGTAGAGTTAGTTGTTCTCCTGTCATCTGTTTTTTATCTCTCACCAGGCCTTTGGTTACTCTAATATTCCTCATTTTGGACCATGCCTTTTAACGTTCTTGTTAAATTTGTCATGTGTAGAATACAACAAAGATGCCAGCTTGTCCAATATCATCAGCCTCTAGACATCATCACCTTGTAGACATCACGTATGATGTCTCCTAGGGGAAGATCCTTCCTTTCATTAGCAGATAGGAAGGCCCTCTGAGCCTGGAATAGGCAGGACTACTCTCCATTGACAGCAAGAAACACCTACAGAATATGAAACTTTTATCCATTGACCATAGTAAGATTGCAAGATTCAAGGCCTTCATGGGGGAAGGTTACCGTAGGTAGTTAACTAATTATTAGGAAAACAATGACAAAGGAAATTGGACATTGGACTTAAAAACTGGGGAGAATAGGCTTATTTGTTTTATCAGGAAGCCACAGCTAGCTTCACAGTCCAGGGCATTACAGTTTTTCACTGCCAAGGGGATTAGAACTCTTCCCTTTGCCACTCCAGTACCAAATTTTTAGGGGGCACACGGGAGGTGCTTGACCGAAGAGACCTGTCAGTCTACCCAGGGTGTGGACCCATCTAAAAGCCTGCAAACATTTAGTAATTCCATTGGTTAATTTAAAAAAGTACCTGGCCATCCCATACCCAAGCTATCGTAGTCCCACGGGAACAAAGAGGTTTAATCTCTCTCTCTTTATTTCACCACCACCTGGTAGTATACTTTGCTCTGATCATTCATATGCTGGCCCACCCAGGAGCACAGGACCATTCATGTAGAGCAGCTATCAGGGCCTGCAGCAGGTGGTTTGGGATCCAAAAGACTAAGCTTTAACATGAAGCAGAAACTTTGGACCTCCAGCGTTTGTATTGGTCTTGCTAATGACATGGTTAGACTTTTCCATGGCAGAATGGAAGGAAATAGGAAATTAGATACCCAGGGGCAGATTTCTACCTGAGTAAATCACCTTGCCACACCACGACCTCCTCTGTATAGATCCTTGGAATGTTTTCCTTGTAATCCTGTGGAAGAGCCTGATTTTTTTCACCAACAGCAAAGAGATTGCTATACATAGGTGATGTAATTCAGGTTATTAAAGACAGAACTAAGTTCTGCACTCAAACTCTATAGGCTCTCTGCTTAAATTAGTTTGTCTAGCCCGCTCTCAGATATTATCATAAGAATTATTGTTGTTGTTCTTTTTATTATTGTCATTACTATTTTTGCTTAAAAACCAAAAGGAGGATCTATGGCCTTAAACAGGAAATAATTTTTTTTAATTAATATGTTTCCAGGAAAACAGGTTGAAGATCAAGAAAAAGTTTGCAGATCTATAGCTTTACATGTAGCTATCAGTTAGAATAGGACCCAGCTTAGGCAATGCAATTTATTGTGCTATACTTTAAAAAGTCCACCAGTGCAATAAAAGTGAATTTTTTTTCTTTTGGGAATCGCGTAATTGTCTGTATAATAGTTGCTTGAGGAAAACATAGGCCTTTAAATCTTAGAATGATTACCAGATGCATCATAAACTTACTCCAGCCATATCTCAGAGAAAGCACACCTTCTCATATGCACTAATCTCTAGGTCTATTAACTGCTTGATATCTTCCAAATGTGAAAACATACTCTTTTTTCCCTCCTTCACTTCCATGAGTTGGTACCTGTTCTTGGGGAGGCTCTTCCCCCATATCTGTGTCTGAGAGCTTTTTTGTAACAGGTAAGATCATACAGATGTCCATTTCTTCTATCCTGGTAGTGGCACTTACTGTATTGTATTACAATTAATCCAACTGATATTTGCTATTTCATTAATCTAGGCAGAGTACTGGAAGTAAAGATAAAAGAAATAAGTTAATTCCTTAAAGGAGCTTAAAATCTAATAGGGTTAAGATTAAAGGAGTAAGCCAATCCTTTCAGGTTAAGTGAGTAATCTAGTTAATTGACATTTAGAGGTCTCACCTGGAAATGGATCCATTAAACTGCCAAAAATTGATTAGAAATGCAGAAGGATTACCAAATTGACTTCTTTTACCCAGACCACTAGACTGGTTTTTTGATAGCACTTTCTATGATATACAGCAATCAATTCTCTAAATAAAACCAACAGCTTATTCAGTCTTTAATATATGAAGCTAACGAACTGACTTAGCAACTTTAGAGTTAGGCCGATTTACTGTAGGCCTGGGCCAAGTACAGCGGTCCAGTCCTTGAATGTGGTATGTGTCAAAACTAAAATGATATTTTGTTTCTAAGATGTCCCTTCTTTGTGTTATTCCTCAACTTATTTAGAACCTATAAAATAGATGATAGTTATTAGGGTTCCTAAAAGATCCCAACACTGAAGCGAGAGATGTAAAAGTTACATCTTTTTTTTTTTGTAACTTTTTGTTTTTGTAGGTGACCATGCTGATGAATTTGTGAATAAAATAAATGTGTAGATAGGTTTTGCTTGAAGTTGGCTTGAAGACTTGAACCTTTGTTGGAGGATGGGGCATTTTCCCCTTTGCAATATGTAGAGACCAACTCTATTTGTTTTTTTATAATTGAATTGAAGCATAGGAAAAGAATTAAACTTAGGGTACCTAGTATTTTGATCTTGGTTTTGTCTATAGGTGAGTGGCTTTTTCTATGGGGCAGTGGTTTCCTGGCCTACCAGCATCAGTATCACCTGGATATTCTCAATTTTGGCTGCACATTCGGGTCACCTGAAGGCATCCCAAATCAGTTACATCAGAATTGTTGAGGATGAGAGCCAGGCATCAACAGTGTCCTCAAGCTCACCAGGTGATTCCTGGTGCATTCAGGCAAGGTTAGAAGCCAGTGCTATAAAAGAGTTCCCTGGGCTTTGAGCAAAGAAGTGGACCTCATGCAACTTGCAGGTATTAGGAGCCTCAGCAAAAACAAAGGTGTCTCTGTGTGGGGAGCAGGGCAAGAAGCATAAATGAAGTCCAGAGGAGAGCGTCAGTTACACATATCATGTGTCTAAATGCAATGGGCTGAATTTTTGTGTTCTCCCCATATTGCATGTGTTGAAATCCTAATCCACAATGTAATGGTATTTGGAGTTAGGACTTCGGGGAGGTCATTCGGTCCTGGGGGTGGAGCCCTCATGACTAGGATATACACTTTTATAAAAGAGATCAGGTAAAGTCTTTTGCTCTCTGTCCACCATGTCAGGATACATTAAGAAGTCAGCAGTCTGCAACCCGGAAGAGAAATCTCACCAGAACCCGAATCTCAGGCTTCCAGCCTCCAGAACAGTAAGAAATGCATGTCTATTGTTTCTACTCTTTATATAGATTTCTATTTCCACCTGGAGTATGGTACTTTGCTGTTGTAGCCTGAATGGACTAAGGCACTTAATAAATAGGGACTGTTTTATTTCTGGGGTATATATTCAATACAGGCAGCATGGCCAGAAGTGCCTCAGCTAGCATAGACTTTTGAATGCAGGACACTATTGGGTACAATTCAACACTGAGGTACAGTGTTTATTAAATAATAGATGTGGCTTAGGCAGTAACTTAATTATAGAGAGGCCCTCTCTCTCTAGACACTGCTGCTTGATTTTATTTATTTATTTAATTTAAATTTTATTGTATTTTTCCCATTACCATTTATCCCTGCTATACCCTCTGCTGTTTGATTTTAAACTGCAAGGCAGCTCCATTAGCATGTATTACTTCCTACCTGTGCAGAGTTGCCAGCTTAGCAAATAAACATATAGTATGGTGTTTAAATCTGAATTTTAGGTAAAAATAAATACTTTTATAGGTTAATAGGTATGTGTTCCAAATACTGTTGTTTATCTGAATTTGAAATTGAACTGGGTTTCCTGGATTTTATCTGACAACCCTGTTTTAGTGACTTAACTTTTAAATTGGCATTATTAAGGCTCTGTTGGTAGAATTAGATTAGCTCTTTCAAAATCTCTTCTGCAGTGAGAGCCAAGGGGGGAAATTAAAGGATATATATATATATATATATATATATATATATATATATATATATATTTTTTTTTTTTTAATACATGGAGCTCATCTGTAAAATCAAGGTGTTGCAGATACTCAAAGAATTGCTTAGTGAACTTAAGGCAGAAAGGCTTGCAGACATTGCTTGTTCTTTAAGAAAATGTATTTAAGAAATGTATAGAATGCAAAAACAGGAAAAAAATGATTTACCTATCACATGACTGAGATTTTAATTCAAGAATTCACTGAGTGTGATTTTCCAGCTGAAATGAATGTGGGTGGGATGGTGAATTTTAATTTTCAATGTACAAAATCATGACTTTCATACAAGTATAAAATGAGTGTATGTCAATGACTTATGCTATCTCATTAAGAGGAAACCACTGAGATGTTAAAACTTATCCAAAGGGAACATGAAGAACATATATGTACACATATAAGAAAGGCTAAAATTAATTTGCTAATAGATGTGAAACTGGTTAATATCATTTATATGGCAATAAAATGTGATTTTGGGATCATCTTTTATGTAGGCAAAAATCTGTCTTCTATTAAAAAACCCACATTTATTTTTACATTACTATTAATTTTCAAAATTTCAAAGAAAATAAAATGAAAATTTTCATTTCAAGAATAAAAATTGTTAGATGACATAGGACTTGACTAAACCAGCTCAGAAATATGAAATCAAATTAACAGCAGAACCATACTCTTTCTGAAAATTCTAAGAAAGTGTCCTTCCTTACATCCTTCTAATTTCTGGTGGTTGCTTATAATCCTTGGCCTTACTTGTCTTGTAGCTGTATGACTTATTTCTCTTTTCGTCTTCAAGTGACTCTTCTGTGTGTATCCAAATCTTCGTCTCCATGCAAAGATAACAGCCATTGGACTGAGGGCCCACTGTAATTCTGTATGACCTCATCTTGATTACATCTGTAAACACTCTATTTCCAGTAAAGGTCACATTCATAGGTTCTAGTTCGACAAAAAGTTTAGGGGCAGGATTATTCAACCATGTACAGGGAGTTCTGTGATCTGATTGTTTTTGAGTTTCCAAAAGCATGCTCTGGCTACAAATGGACCACCCTTCAGTTGTTATAATACTCTACTTTTCAAACTTTATATAGGCCTGTAAGTCAGAGAGGACTATAATTAACAGTAAGTCCTATGAAAAAGGCGGAGGTTTTCCTCAATGCTCATAAAGCACTTACATTACAGAATAAATCTATTCCTTTTGTGTTTTAGGCTGCTTTGTGACTATTGTGTTCTTACTTTCAGTTTTTACCTGCCTTCTGGCTAGGTGATGTTGTCCATGCCTTAACAAATAGATACACTGTTACTGATTATATGCAACTCATGTGTTTATTATACCAGTAGTCATTCATTCAAAATGCGTATTTACCGGGTTCCTCCTGTAGGCTCTGGAAATAACAACAACAACAACAACAACAAAACGTAACAAGGTTCTTGCTCATGTGAAGCTTAAACTCCAAGGGGAAAGTTAGACATTAAGCAAATAGATATAAAAGATAGATAAATAAAATAATGGTACCAATGCCAGTGCTATGAACAAAAATGAAGGGGGACAAGAAGGTAATTTCAAGCCCTTTCATTTTAGATCAGGCGGTCAGGGAAGATGTCTCTGAGGCAGTGGCGTGGGCAGAGGCATATGAATGATGTGAGAGTCAAAAAACTGTGAATGAGTTCACATTCTCCTCAGGATGAAATCAAAACTTCACACTGTTTGAAAAGCCCTTTGAGGTCTGTTCATTAACTCCCTGGCTGCATCTCTTTCACTGGTTAACATAGTTCAGAGACTTTTGAAAACCATTTCTTACTGGGATCAACATGTTTTCCAGTGTAAATCCCAGAATATGAGTTATGTTTATAAAGTTTAACTTTAAAACATAGACATATACACATAGAATTTTATTTAATTGTTTTTCTATTGTGAAATTCTCACAAATTTCCAATAGTTTATAATCATGAGCAACTTCAGCCTAATATTTAAAACCTCTCATGCAAACATATATCCTGTTTACATATGTAATTTATAAACTTATATGTCTAGTTATTCTCAATACAATTTAAGTGGTTAAATTAGAATATTTCAAAATTATTTCTTTTTTCTTTCTTATATCTCGTAATTCAATTATAAACCATGATTAGTATTTTAACTTTTACAAACTCCAGTGTTCTAAACCTTCAACATTCAACGATAAAGTGTTACAGATAACAATGATTTTAAAAACCATATATAAGAGGAACTGTGAAAATCCATCAGTATAGTTCAAATGGAAACTGAATCTTTATAATAGCAATTAAGCAAAATAAGTTAATATGTCCTTCTAGACAAGGGTTTTGAGATCAATTATATTAAAATGTTTCTGGAGAATAAAATTAATTCTTGTTCACCTCTTAGACACACATGTTCTCAGTTATTTGAGACAATATTTTTCAAGGATGAAATTATTACACTTAGGTCAAACATGTGCTTTGCTGACAAAGCAAGTGCAAGGCAGGAAATAGCAAACTTCAATAGCACTAGCTTAAATTACAAAAGTACGTGACAGGAATGGGACAAACTGTCAGCAGAGGGACAGTTTGTAATAACCCCTTTAGTGTTAACCCAAGGTTTTTTAAAAGAAAGGAGCCCTGAACATTGGCCAAACAAAGTGTAATTAATATGAAGCCTACATGAGAGTCAGTTTGAATTGTCACAGTTGGAATGAGTATTAAAAAGATTGATACAGTACGGATGTCAAGGTTGGTAAATAGTACACTATGCAATAAATTATAAAATTATTTAATAACACACATTCTAGTACACAGTATGTGATTTATTAGCACACAGGACCTGTTGCAAATTGGAGAACCGATTTTGTTCTGTTGGTGTGTTTCAGATAGGTCGGGGTTGATGCAGATATCTTAGCTATGTCGGATGTGAGTTTCCTCTAGTTCAAAAAGTTCCTGCATGGGAGGAGGCAAACACAAACAAAGTAATGCCTAACCCTGCCTGGGCTCAGGCCCTAACTAAGGAGGACCCATGGATGTTGAAAATTTGCTATGTAGAAATGACTCATTCCTGGGATAACTTTGCAGCTATTTACTTTTGGGGGAACTATCCATTTGCGGTGGTTGGCATGAGCAAATGGGGGTCATTTTGGGTCCTTTAGATAAGATCTGTGGTGGCTAAAGCCATTCATATAATTTGTTCTCATGGTTATACACATCAGCATATTTTGATGGTATGGCATTGTTACTCTCTCTCTCACTCCTCTCCCTGCAAGACCAAGAAGCCTCACACCAGCCCTCTCTCTTCCCTTCAATGCCTACTCCCTTATGAAACCTTTGAGTGTTGACTCAGTCTGTCAGTAGTCACTGTTTACCAAGGGTATCCAATCTTTTAATATCTTTGTGCCACACTGGAAGAAGAGGAGTTGTCTTGGGCCACACATTAAATACACTGCAACATGTAATCACAAAACAATATAATGTTTTAAGTAAATTTATGATTTTGTGTTGGGATGCATCCATAGCCATCCTGGGCTGCAAGCTGGCCAGGGCCACAGGATGGACACCCCTGATGGTATTTTCCCCTGGTTTTAAGTCCCCTTTGTTTTGCTGTGGTTGAGTAAGTGGACCTCCTTAGCCAGCTGCCTCCAGGGATTCAACCAATTCTTTACTGATGAGTCTATGAGAGGTGCACAGTCATTTCACACTCCCATGGTGGAATCTGGCTAAAAATGTCAAACTCCTGAGACCAGAAACTAGCTCAGTATATTCCCACACATGTCCCCTAGTCCTCTCCTGACTTCCTCCCCACCTGATCTGAGTGTCTTCACCCTTACTACAGGCATGTGACCAGTGTCCAGATTATGAGATGTGACTCATGGTAGAAGAAAACATGTAATAAGAGCATGGTGGGCTCTAGGGAACATTTCAGCATCCTTTGGCATCTATCAAATCGTCACTAATGATATCATTTGATGGAGTCTTTGAAACAATTGATATGGTTTCTTATATCATGCATGGTGATAGTTATATAAGACCAAAGGATCACACCACAACTTCTATAAATCAATAGATGATTGGAAATTATTAGGATAAATTAATTTGTTTTACAAGTAAAGTCACATGTTAAATATTTTAAAAATATATAATTTAAAAGTTTTCAGTAACAAAGACATTGTTTATGTGTTGATTCCTATGTGTATATTACAGCGCTGATTACTGAACATTCTGAATATTATCCATTTACCTAAACTTGAGTGTTTAAAAGAGGAGTTTCTGACTTGGACCTAAAATTTATAAAGACATAGATAAAAATAGAAATATGTCTCAGTTAATGAGTGTAAATTTGACAGCGCTTTCAAATATCTTGGAATAGTCAGGTTCTGGTGAATTGGTATTTTTTGACTATTTAGGGAGTTTCCATACAACTAGTTTCTAGTTTATTCTGTAAATGTTCATAATAATTTAACATTTTCTTTATTTAAAAGAAATAAGTATGAACATTAGTATTTTAATGATGTCAGTTGAACTCATAAAATACTTTCCTCAGAAGAGAGCACATAATCAACTGATATTTCTTTGGACAATAAGAAGGATATGCAGACAAAGAGTGAGAGAGATTTCACTCTTTTTCACTAGGTTTGACTGTTCTTTCGTTTTTATGTTGTATCCTTTTGTTTTTTTTGTGTCTGGTTTATATAATACACTTCAAAACTGAAAGACACAGGAAAATAAATTGTTATAGTTATAATCAAGGATGGAAGGTCTACTATCAAGAGTATTTTAGAAAGGGATGTTACTTGAATCTGTTTATCTCCATTTTTGTTTTAACCTCAAAGTTTCAAGTTGCTTTATGCTCGAGAGAGGTCATATCTTGACTTAATATCTTTATGAAATGGGTCGGTATAATGGCATCTATTTTTCAAATATTTCTAGAGAATTTATTTCTGTTGATACTATGTCTTGCTTTCTTTTTTATGGTCATAGTCAAGGCACCACATTTTATCTCACAGTAGACATGGGTTTGCTTTTCTGAGCTAATTCCTCATCTCATAAATGTTGCTTCTAGGCATCTTTGAAACAGGATAGATTATTGGTCAATATTGACATAAGACCTAGCTCCTTTTTTTTCAGAGGGCCTAAATTATTTGGCATTTTCTTTTGTTTACTGCCTGACCCTTTCTCCAAAGTGAAGTCAATGTTTGCCTTGGGAAATTCTCTGTACTAAGTATTTTATGTGTATTTAACTCATTCACTCCATACAGTGGTAACTTTAATAGATGAGAGATCTGAGGAAAGGAGACGTTACTAGCCCGAGTACGTGGAACGAGAGGTGGACTGGAGCTGGCTTCCCGGGAGCCAGCAAAGTTAGGCTATATGCTGCACTGGCTTTGGGCCTGAATAGTCAGCCTTAAGGGGCTGGGTCCATCTAGTTTTGCTTGTTCTGCCAGTATTTCCCAGAGTGTAGCACCCCATGGACATTTAACATGCAGTTGATAAACAGCTGAATGAATATTTGAATAGAATTTTACATTTTTCTAGAATGAATACAATCCTTATTTATTAAACATATTGAGTTCCTAGTAAAAATCATGTAGGATTGTTTAGCAAAGTAATTCAGAGTGAAATATTCATAGATAGACTGCCAAGATTGTGTCTTCTCACCTGTCAGTCACTGGTCATGTGATCTTGTACAGTTTGCCTGTCTCTGTCTAAATTGCTCATATGCAACATGGATATGAAGACATAAGTAGAACTTACATCATAGTGTTGTAGAGGAAATAGTAATGCATAGAGTTTGTTCTCAATTGATGTTAAATATTATGGTTAATATTTTAAAATTATTTACAGTTGTTACAGTAAAGTGCTTCAATAAAAGGTTTATTTTCTTACAGTTTAGAATTATCTTGTTTTAGAAAAAGACAGAAATATCTTTTGATACCATAGCAAGGTAGAATTTCCTACCAAAACAAATTTATACATGAATTATCTTAAGTTTTAGAAAAAAACAAAAATATATTTTGGTACTGTAACAAAGTAGAATTTTCTTTTTTTTTATTTTTATTTTTATTTTTTTTAATTAATTTATTTATTTTTTGAATACATTTGTCTCTGCCTTCCCCCCACCTCTTTCCCTTGCCCCCTCCCACCTTCCCTCCCTCAGCTCTTCCCCTTTGGTTTTGTCCATGAGTCCTTGCTATATGTTCCTTGACATCAAACTCTACTACAAAGCCACTATACTCAAAACAATCTGGTACTGGCACAAGAACAGACCCATAGACCAGTGGAACAGAATAGAAAGCCCAGAAATAAGCCCAGGTCTCTATGGACATCTAATATTCGACAAAGGGGGCAGAAGCATAAAATGGGGCAATAACAGCCTCTTCAGCAAATGGTGTTGGGAGAGCTGGATGGCTACATGCAAAAAATTGAAATTGGATCATCAGCTGACACCATACACAAAAATAAACTCAAGATGGATAAAAGACTTAAATATAAGTCGCAACACCATCAAAGTCCTAGAGGAGAACATTGGCAGGAAACTCTCAGATATCCCATGCAGCAATTTTTTCACTGATATGTCTCCTAAAGCAAGGGACATAAAGGAAAGAATAAACAAGTGGGACCTCATCAAAATAAGAAGCTTCTGCACGGCTAAAGAAAACATCAGCAAAATGAAAAGGGAGCCAACCATTTGGGAAAATATATTTGCTAATGATACATCAGATAGAGGTTTGATCTCCAAGATATACAAAGAACTCACTCGACTTGACTCCAAGAAGACAAACGATCCAATCAAAAAATGGGCAAAGGACCTGGGCAGATGCTTTTCTAAGGAGGAGATACAGAGGGCCCAGAGGCATTTGAAAGGATGCTCAGCATCACTAGCCATCAGAGAAATGCAGATCAAAACCACCATGAGGTATCACCTCACACCGGTCAGAATGGCCATCATAAACAGATCCACAAACAACAGGTGCTGGCGAGGCTGTGGAGAAAAGGGAACTCTAGTCCACTGTTGGTGGGAATGCAGACTGGTGCAGCCACTATGGAAAGCAGTGTGGAATTTCCTCAGAAAGCTGAAAATGGAACTGCCTTTTGATCCAGCGATTCCCCTGCTGGGACTATACCCTGAGAACACCAAAACGCCAATACAAAAGAACCTATGCACCCCAATGTTCATAGCAGCACAATTTACAATAGCCAAGTGTTGGAAGCAACCTAAATGCCCATCAGTAGATGACTGGATCAAAAAATTATGGTACATATACACAATGGAATACTACGCAGGGGAAAGACAAAGTAGAATTTTCTACCAAAACAATTTATTTATTTAATGTAATCCTTTATCCACTTAATCTACAAATATTTATTAAGCAGTTTTTCTAATTATACACATTTTGATTGTTACCGAGATACCTTTCAGAGAGAGAAATATCCTTCATGAATCATACAGTCTAAGGAGAAAAAAATATGAAATACAAAATCAGACACATAGGGAGACCTTGTAGTCATTTTCTTACATGAATTATATGCATATATGTCCGTATACATATAAAACTACTGAAGCAATAGAGTACCTGCTTTCATTTCTAGAATATAACATAAAAAAGAGTAAGGACCATTCAAAATCAAGCTCTAGAAGGAGGCAGCCCTAGATTGGGCTCTTGTAAATCATATAAGCGTTCTTGACATTGTCTCAAATGCTCTGAGGCACTACTAAAAGATGCTAAGTCAGGGATGAAACTGGGACAGAGTCCCACCTTCATAATTACCTGGGGGCCCATCATAATGTTAGGTTAATCCCATTAACATTGCAAAACACAGATAAGCCTCAACTTTATACATTGAACATAAAATAATGGTCTTTTTTTCTGATTTATTTGTCCATTTTCATTTTCTTGAAAGATGTAATGTTAATACAGTACACTCTTTCAAACAGCTACATGCTTATTCTATTTTCCATACATTCCAAATTCATCAAATCATCACATGCACCAATAAACGGACCTCAGCCACTTTCTACTTCCCAAGGACTCGGCATTTCAATCCCCAGTTTCCCAGATGACATTGCTAATCCAAATCCTCAAGGCTGCATTATGGATCAAGTTTTCTTCTGTTTTTTGACCCCTTCACCATGTATGGTCTAGTTTTTCAGTGGCTATATTTTCCTCTTGAATTTTCCAACTGCAAACTTGTTTGTTTTCCAGATTACACTGAACAATTCTGCTTTGTTTGAAAATCTCCTTAAAAACTTGCATATTCGGGGGAAGGCGAGACAAATGTATTTAAAAAGTAAATAAATTAATTAAAAAAAAACTTGCATATTATAATCTATAGACACAGACGACAGTGCAGTGATGGCCAGGGAACAGGAAGTGGGGGCTGGTGAAGGTGGGCAAAGTGGGAGAAACAGGGACATCTGTGATAGTGTCAACAATAAAAATAAAGTATAAAAATTTGCATATTATAGCTACTACTGCACTCATCCAAGAGAGAAACCCCTCATTCCTAGTAACAAGCCCGTAGAAACTAGTGAAATTTATAAATCACAATTTAGTGTACATATACACTCATACACTGTTATGGCTCACACATAACACAGATATTATTTTATTATTTATTCAGCCAAAATAGCTGTGTTGTATATAAGTATAAAATAAAAGATTATTTATTGTTTTATAATTACGCTGGTCCTCATTTTGTCATATCATTATTTGGGATATTACATTTACTTTAGTTTTATATTTTAGTTTGAAAGTAGTCAAGTGAATTTTTTTTCTTTTGTAAACTCTTAGAACATCTTAATACACATAAATAATTGTGAGAAGGGATTTGTTTAAGCTACTATATCAGAAGTGCACAAAAGTAGCTGCAAGGATTGAACACAGACAGCTAGACAGATATTACTGTGGAATAGCCCTTGGCGCCAATGGACTAATTAGTCTGACTGATTACACTCTTCTAAATAGTTTGTTTTGAACCTACCTTATGGATTACAGAGTCCTGTTAAAATATCTCAAATAAAACTTGTTTTAAGTTCCAAGAAGTGTTTCATTGTACTAATAACAGCCTGAGGGTATAAGAAACTGGAAGTTTTATCTAGGGAGTCATGAAAAGGAATACAACAAAGAATTAACTATTAAGCAGATGCCCCATTAATCCAAATAACTATCACCCCAGATACACAGAGACATAGACAATTATTTTAGAAACATCAAATTTTGAAATTTCCTCAACCTACAGTAATGGCAGGAATGAGAAACCTGTATCCCAGAGAAAGCCCAGAGCTCAGATAAAGTATGATCATGAACATTTTTATTTTTATCATTGACTGTAATATACAGAACATCTGAAACAGTGGTAAATGATTCAGAAATTGTTCCCTTTGGAAAACAAGCGTGCACATATTGCTCCCATCATTAAACAAATAAACAAAACCCAGAAAACTTTATTAAGACCTTTGCTCTTGGCTAACATCACATTTTTCTTCTCCTTGAACTCCAAGTTTTGTAATGATGTACCATATTCTAAATCTGTTTTTTTTCTTTCTCACTCTTCCCAATTCACCCATGAACTCATTACTACTGAAATCTTTCTAGTAATTCCAGTGACCAATTTATTGCCAAATTTAATAATTAGTTTTTTTATCTTATTGATTTCTCTGAGAATTTTAATATCAGTTCATTCCTTTCTCCTTAAAACACCCTTCTTTTGTGGTATAACTTTCTTCTGATCCTTAATCTCTAGCTCCCTTTTTCCTTATATTCGTAGGCTCTATTTTAATTTTTAATGTTTTGTACATTTAACTAATTCTATAAAAATCAGTTCTTTGTCAATTGTTTTCATTCTACACTTTCCCAAAGTCAAGATTTCAACTGCCATCCATATCTGTCCTCAGATCACCTTTCTCTGCTGACAGACACCTTTACTCCCAGTGCAACTGTATCCATAGCTGCAAGGCAACTTCAGCCACTTCCCAAAGAAAAGTACCACCATTATGCTCACTCCAGTTCATCCAGTTCATTCTCTAGCAAGCTGTCAGAATATTTTATAAAATGCAAGTCACTTCCTAAAATTTATTTAGATTTTCAGGAAAAAATTTCAAGCTCCTTATCTTTTACCAGTTCTCCATAATTTTCCTTATCAATCATAACTGCTTACTATAGTCACATAAAATTTTTCTTAATTATATACTGTATTCAGTCTTGAACTGAGCACCAACTGTTTGCCAAGCACCTTCTCTAGGGACTGGGTAGGTCTGCAAAGAGAAAAAGTAAGTTCTTCCTTTTGGGAGCTCTCAGTCTACTAGAGTAGCGGAACCCAAAAAGTAACCTCTTTGGCACCAGAGATAGGTTTTATGGAAGGCAGTTTTTCTATGGACAGGGGTGGGAGGAATGGCTTTATAGCCTGCCACCAGATGCAGCTTAATTGTCTTTTGCCACTCACTGATAGGGTTTTGATATGACTCTGCAAGCAACTGATTTATTATGGCCTCTGTGCAGTCAAACCTCTCTGCTACTGATAATCTGTATTTGCAACTGCTCCCCAGCACTAGTATAACTGCCTCAGCTCCACCTCAGATCATCAGGCATTAAATTCTCATAAAGAGCACGCAGTCTAGATCCCTTGTATTCACTATAGGGTTTGAGCTCCTGTGAGAATCTAATGCTGCCACTGGTCGGACAGGAAGGGGAGCTCAGCGGGTAATGTGAGCAATGGGAAGAAGCTGTACATACAGGTGAAGCTTCACTTGCTTGCCTCATCTCTTGCTGTGCAGCCTGGTTGGTAATAGTCCATGGACTGGTACCAGTCCATAGCCCAGGTGTTGGAGACCACTGTACCAGAGTGAAATGTGAAATAGAAAGATAATTTCAATAAAGAGCAATGTTATAATGATATATGTACAAATACTGTATTTAAGAAAAGAACTTAATTCAGATGGCTGTGGGAAGCTCCCCCCAAAGCAAAAATACATGTCTTAAGATTTAAAGAATTCAAAAGATTTAGGTATAAACAAGGTAAAAATGATATATTTAAGGACAATACTTTTGTTTTAAAAATGTTTTCTAACTCCCTATATAGCTATGTATTTTGCTCTCAAACATTCATCTCCAGACTAAAGCTTCCCCTGAGCTATGTTTCCCTGAAACTTTTGTTTCAGCTACATTCTCAATATTTTCACATCTAGTATCTATCTCTTAGTCACCTTAATGTCTAATGTTTAGTATTAATCTCTAAAGCGAGCGGTTTGTAGATGTTGCTATGTCCTCCTTACAGCATTCTTCTACTTGCTTGTATCAAAATCTCTGAAATTATTCTGATTCCTCTTCTGCTCTTATACCCACATTTAATCTACTTTCTCGGTCTTCTGCCTGGAAAGAGTTGTCCCCATCTCATGGCTTACTGCCTTATCTTTTTCATACTTTTTGCACAAATGTCTTTTTTTCCCCCTGAAGTTTACCTTAATTATTTATTTAAAACTGCAAACACTCTCACAGCCACCTTTTGTTTCACATTCCTGCTCTACTTACTGTTGCAGTATTTTTCAATCTCTTATATAGGATATGTATTAACTTAATGTGTATGTATCATTTTTCACTAAAATGTGTATACACTATGAGGATAAGCATTTTTGTTGGTTAGTTTGTTGTAGTATAACTAGTGCTTAGGGAGTTCCTGGCACACATTAGTTGCTTAATAAATATGATTTTTTTATCAGATCATCTGTTTTTTAAAAGGCAGTACAATTGAGAATTTGAAGTTAAATGAATTATATGAAAGAATTTGCTACTCTTCTGAGTTAACTAAATAAATCACCCTACTGCAGTCTCTCCTTTGATAGGAAGTCTTTTGGACATTGCACTGTTTTCATTAGAATAAAAAACAAATGGTCTTTATCCATATGTTAGTGCATTATAAATATTGCTAACTGACACCATGCTAACCATTTTATACATATTGCCACAATTTAATTCTTGCAACTGGCCTATGAGATAAGATGGATCATTTGACACAGTTTAAGATTAGAGGGATTTAAAAATGTGGCTACATTAGCAGAGTGGAAATTTGAATCCAGACAGTCTTACCCCAGAGTCCATCATTGTTACTCTGCCTTACACAGTTTTATGAATGTAAAATATAGTTGTAAATGCTCATGGGTATGTAGAATTAACATAATAAAATGTCCATACTAACCAAAGCAGCCTATAGATTCAAAGCAAATCCTATCAAGATACCAATGACAATTTTTCCACAAAACTAGAAAAAAATAATCCAATAAATGTATAGGAAGCACAAAATACCTCACATAGCCACAGCAACCTTGAGAAAGAAGAACGAAGTTGGAGGCATCACATTACCTGATATCAAATTATACCACAAAGCTATAGTAATCAGAGCAGCATTGTACTGTTTTAAAAACAGACACATAGATCAATGGAACAGAATAGAATCCAGAAATAAACCCACACCTGTATGGACAATTAACACATGACAAAGGAGAAGAGAACATAAAATGGGTAAAGACTATCTATTCAGTAAATGGTGCTAGGAAAATTATACAGATCCATGTAAAAAATAAAACTAGACCACCTTCTTACACCATATATAAGAATAAACTCAAAATTGATTAAATACTTAAAAGTAAGAATTGAAGTCATAAAACTCCTAGAAGAAAACTTAGACATTAAAATCTTAGATATTTCTCATAGCAATAAATTTTTTGTGCTGTATCTCCTTGGGCAAGGGAAACAAAAGAAAAAATAAATAAATGAGACTACATCAAACTAAAATGACTTTGCACAGTGAAATAGACTATCCACAAAACAAAAAGACAATCTACTAAATGGAAGAAGATATTCACCAATGATGCACCCAATAATAGGTTAATAGTCAAAATACATAAAGAACTCATGCAACTCAACACCAAAAAAATAAACAATCCAACTGCAAAATGGGCAGAGGGCCCAAACAGATACTTCTCTGAAAAGAACATACAAGTGGCCAACATATAGCATCTATGAAAAGATGCTGCACATCATTAATCATCAGAGAAAAGCATATTAAAATGACAATGAGATTTCATCTCACACCTGTCAGAATGGCTATCATCACTAAATCAACAAACAAGTGTTGGCAAGAATGTGGCAAAAAGGGAATCCTCAAGCACTGTTGGTGGGAATGCAGATTGGTGCAGCCACTGTGGAAAACAGTCTGGAGGTTTATCAGAAAATTAAAAAAATATAGAACTTCCTTGTGAAACAGTGATTTTGCTTTTGGGTTTGTATTTAAAGAAACCCAACATACTAATGTGAAAAGCAGTATGTACCACCATGTTAATTGCATCCTTGTTTACAATAGCCAAGTTATGGAAATAGCCCAAGTGCCCATTAACAGGTAAGTGGGTAAAAAAGCAGTGGTGCATATATACAATGAAATATTACTTGATCATAAAAAATAATAAAATCTTACCATTTGCAACAGCATGGATGGATGTAGAGGGTATTATGCTAAGTGAAATATGTCAAAGACAATGCCACATAATTTCACATACATGTGGAATATAAAGAACAAAATAAAATAGAAACAGACTCATAGATATAGAGAGCAGATTAATCGTTGTCAAAGGGGAGGAGTTTTGGGAGACTGGGTGAAAAAGTTGAAGAGATTAAGAAGTACAAATTGGTAGTTACAAAATAGCCGCAGGGAGGTAAAACCAGTCTACAATATTGCAATAACTACATATGGTCCCAGGTGGGTACTGGAAATATCAAGGAGGACACTTTGTAAAGTATATGCTTGTTTAAGCAATACATATTATACACCTGAACCTAACACAAAATAATACTGAAAACAACAAAATAAAATATAATAGCAATATACTATATTTCCCCATAAAATTCTTCCAAAGGGCTAGTTCTATAGAAAATTGAAAAAAAAAATGATTTTTTCTGGAATCAGGGAAAATGAAGACCAGTTTAACAACATTTTCTATATTTTATATATGCATTTGTGTATATTAAGTAAAACTGTTTGCTTATAAAGTCATATTCCCTCTGCTTCCTTTGATAATATTGTATAAGGATTTTCTGTTTAACTATTAAAAGACACAACTTATTTTCTAATACAGTAAATTAATCTCTTTTATTCGGTTTGAGTTAGTAATTCATACCGGTTTTTTGCTATCACATCTGTTATGAATTAAAGTGCCTCCAGTCATGTTTGACCTCTGGTTTTTAGTTAAAGAAGTCTTAATGGATTTAATTAAAAATTACTCTCTAATAATATTCAACCTCTTTTTTTCCCTTTGTCTTTGCAATTCACCTTCAAAAATGTTTTGATAATCTTTGATGATAAAGGTCCACATAGGTCTATTTATTTGTAACTTTGTTTCAAATACCAGAGCTTGTAGTTTCCTCAGATTTAATTAAATGCAGGTATAATTTCTAAATTTTCATCACACTGGTTTAGCAATGTTATATTCTTATGAGGTGGTTTGGCTTCTTTATTTTTGTTTGTTTTGTTTTTTTGTTTGCTTTTGTTTTAACAGCTCGTGTCAAAAATTGATTCTGATTCCAAACAGATGGAAGTTTCTCCTTTATCCAGTGCCCTAAACTACCTGAAGACTTAAAACAGACAAGATTCAGCTCACCTTCCCTTCTGATGAGTCTTGTCTCAGACATTTCACACAACAGTTCCCTCCTGAGAAAACTATCTTCAGTCACTATAACATTTAAGTGAAAGGATTTGGCTTCAAATGTGCTGGTATTTTTTTTTATCCTCTTCTTTGTGAAGAGCAGATTATTCTCCTTTGTACTAAATTAATGTCCAAGGGAATTGGAAGTGAAATTTGGCCCACACAATATTCCATTTCCTTGTCAGTGTCTACCAGGACTTTTTGGCAGAAACAAAAAGAAATAGCAAGATGCTTTGAATAAAATATACTGTATTAATCAAAGGGAAATACCAACACATTAATTTTGTTTCTAAACTGTTAGATTACAGCCATGACAAAATATGACTTAAAACAGTGTGTTGTAACAGTATCTTCAATAGGGCCAGTACTTTACCAAAATGTTACACACTTCTTCATTGTAATTAAGCTGCCATATTTGCATTGTTACTCCAAATTATTTTTCATTTATAAGCAATACAAACTTTTTAGTGACTTCTATTGAGTTTTCCCTCAGAGATTAAAAAAAAATCTAAAATATATTCAGGCCTGTGTTTTAAAGCTCTATTTTCGCAGCCAGACTAAGAGTTCTGAATGTCCCACCTTTTCAGTTATTTTCAGCACTGTATATTTGTGTACAATACATGCTATGTTGGGAGGGCAGGTTCATCATCTCTTGTGGGCTAGCTCTCTTTTTCTGATGCAAGGGCAAGTAGTAGGTGCTAGCATGGGGGTTTTCTTTTCACTTCATTAGCTCTCATTGTTAGCTCAATTTAAGGTGTCTTTTGAGGGTTCTAATCTATTGAAAAAGATATTTCCTGGCCAAGGTGGTTAGAAGGATTGAACAAATCTTATAGTTACAGGATGCTATCAATAGAATGCCTTCAATTCATGGATTTATTAGAAATCCTGAACATGGTTAATAAATGATTGCTCACTTGAGTGACAATGGACAGACTGCCTGAATTAGCTCCTCTTCTATTAACTCTATTTTGGTTGGCTGTTGACACTAAACCATTCCAGTACTTGAAAGTTTAAAACAAACTTTTATTTAGACCACACTTTCAAGAGTCAACAATTTGGGCTGGGCTCACCTACATGGTGCTTCTGGTTTCAGTTTAGTTGATTCATTTGCTACGGTCAGTCACCATCTCAGCTGCAGGGAGCATTCATGTGGGTTGGCCTGATCTGGCATGACCTCCATCCCTCCTTTGGATTATCATCTAGCTGGCTGATCTGTTTACTCTAACAAAAAGTGAGTAAGCTACAAGGTACCGACACTCTTCAAGCCTGGGGTTACATCATGTTTACTAATGTCCTGTTGGCCAAAGCAAGACATATGGCCAAATTACAGTAGGAAAAGAGCCATGTGAGCATTTGTACAGGCTATCAGTGATTCCCTGGCTTTGTCAATGTACTATAATCTGCTAGACTATCAGATTATGAATTCTTACTTTGCTGTTTTCCACAAGGAACTCTTAATACTTCCTTTAAATATAATTCTATGATTAATTCAGTCCTCCAAATCCTATAAATATCATTTTCTAACACTTTTTTGACCAGCCCCTGGTTATCCTGAGGTGTATTCTCTCTTGCTATTTTAAGCTAGCAAATTTTAATTAGCTTAACTAATGGTGTGTTTCTGGTAGTCCTTGAACAGTGGGCTTCATTAGCATATATTGAAACTCTATGAATTGTTACAATGATGTGCTAGATTATAAGCTATATACTTACATAAGTGTGCTCTTTATCCTTGAGAATTTGACTGCCTACTTGGCAAGACTCTCCTAAAATTTAAATTCTGGATATTATACCATGATAGGATGCTTACATGGTACAGAAATAGATATTTTTATAGGAGTTATTCAGCCCAAGAACTAGAGGATGTTCAGTAGGGGACCTGATACCTTCTTTACAAAGAAAGAGCCCGTCAAATAAAATGGAATCAAGGAGCTTTTACTAAAAAAAATAGATAAATAACAATATTGTCATTGTCTACCTCTTTCTTCTGGTAACATAATTTTATGTAAGAATACACAAAGTAAGTTTTCCAATTTTAGTGGATACTCTTCCAAATGTATACTAGATTCATATAATGTGGTTTAAAATCCTTAAAGCAGTAAACGATAGCCAGAAGAAGACAGTTTCATTTTTCAGGCCTGAAAGCTCCCATCACTTTATATGAAGAATGTCATCATAAGGCTCAGTAGAGGGCCTAATATTTAAAATGCCATATTTATTTGCAGAATATCTGCTTTCTTGACATAGTCCCTCTACATTTAATACTAGGGGATACTGGACAATGCTAAATTAAATTTAGTAAAATGCCATTAGATGGTATACACACACACACATTAAATTGTATTCTCCATCACAAAATACCTTTTCATTTACATCTTTATTTTAAAATATGTTATATTCCTTTATCTTTCCGTTCTTTTCAAGGTCTAAAAATCTGAGATAATACTCTTTTATTCTAAAATAAAGTCTCCTTTTTCTATCTTTCTCCTTGTCCCTCTGGACTGTTGGGTTATATAGTCCATCAACTATCCCCTTTCATTTTTTGTATATACTGGGTCTGGCAAAAGTATTGCCTGCTTGATTATGGTTGGTAGGGTAATAACATGGGTGTAATAATTTATAGTTTTAATTTGAACATTTCACCTAAAATGTCATATGGTGTTCCTGAGTGTGATATTGTTACAGAATTACATGTTACAAAATTACATGCTTATGGTTTATAATAAAAAGTTTTGTAATAAAAAGGAGCATTATTTGTTGTACACCCTGTAATTAACCTCATCCTTTCTGCAGGCCTTTTCCCTTTTACAAACCAACAAACAAAAACATTTCTAGCCTAGGTAGGGTAGCTTGGAAAACTCTTCCCTTGACCTCCACAGCTTTTTAAGTGATCATTATATATTTTTCTCTTTCAGTATATGATAAAGGAAGTTATAGTAAGAACAAACTTCACAAAATCCGTTTTATACTACTGTCTATATTTTATATCTTTAAATTTATTACTTAATTTTTTATTGCCCTTATTTCTCTAAAAATGGTTCTCCCAAAGACATAAAGGCTTGTTGAGTTTCTTTTATTTGTCCTCAATCCTCATGAATGACACACTAATCTGTATTTTTTTCCTCTTTTCTTTGCTGAGAGATAGGGAAAGCCAGTGTTATAAGACTGAGAATTAGTTCATCTCAGTCTTTAGCAGGAGGGGATATCCTGTGTTATCTTCCTAGATATTTGCATTAGTATTCTCCTTCACTCAAAAGTGGTTGACTTTAAAGATGTACCATTCATCTGATTCTTATCCTATGATACTTCAAGTAATTTCTTGTGTGTTTCTTCTAACTTACTATCTTTTACTAAGGAAGACTTTATATTTATACCATTTTGTTTTTGCAGTGTGTAGCACACGATCTTGAACTTTAGGAGGTGCTTCATGTCTTTGACGGCTATTGATTTTATTAGTCAAAATTTCAACATCATGATGTATGGAAAGTTATGTACAGCACAGTATGAGGTGGGGAGATAAGCTCAGGCATGGTTAGATGGATTTTAGTTATAACTTAAATATTTAATTAAACATTCCCTTATAACTTTTTAGCTTTGTTCTTGAGGTAGGCAAACAAGCAAACATAACATAACTCATTGCTTCCATTTCTGCATTGTCCTCTAAATTATCCAACTGTTTGCAGATTAGTAATATGATACCTCTATCAATGTCTTACCGAAGCAAATCAAACACAAAGGAGGGAAGAATGAAGACTCTGAGAAAGTACTCTTTTTTCTTGAACTTCCAGTTACTTCCAAGAACCAAGTGTTTACTCTTCCTATTAGTAATTGTTTTCAGCTCTGGATGGCCAAAGCTAATATGATTTGAATATGAATGTTTCTCTTTAATAGAAGAATCAAGTTATGACAAAAAATTAATCAAAGTAGTCTTTTAAAGGGAAGATTTTAATACCCTTGGTTCTATGTACTATATAACATGTTCTGGGCCCTTGGGAAGATTTAGCGGGCAATCTAGTTTCTATTTCAAAGCAGGCAAAACAAAATCACAGCGGTCGGTATTCCCTAACTTCACTTGATTTGTTGTAAAGTCAAAATAAGTGTACACGAAAGCAGATATATTCATATAAATAAGAATGTAAGTTGATAAATAATTGCAATAATAATAATATGTAGGGTTCAATTCAGAAGTAATACTTGATAATATTTCTTGTTTAAAAAGACTTGTTTCACATCATTAAGATACTTTATATTCAGATACTATTTGAAATTAATTATTCTTCCTAATCCAAAAAAGTACAAAGCAAATTATATTAACTAAATGTTGAAAATAAATACTGTAAGTAGTGTTAAAGTAATAGGTACATTAAAAAAAATACAGCCCATTCAGCATAAAGTGTAAATCTATGCCCGTGTGGCAGAATAGCTAGTGGTTAAATCTGATCTGTTACTACAAATAGCTGGTTTGAAAGCTAATACCAGAGCTTGGTAAAACTCTTTCCTCAAAGCATAATGCAGGTTTATCATGCTTTTCCTCTGGGGTCGATGAAGTGCTGACATAACAATTCATTGCAAAAATCAGTATGTTCAAATCCAAAAGGACAAACCACTTCAGAAACACTTTTCTTCCTCAAAGGCAATCTTCAGGGCTCTTGTTACCCTGAAACTTTGTTCAAACTATTTCCTCCTTTAAGAGAGTACTATAAATAAATCTATCCTGTGACCTTCAATTCTCATTCCCCCTAGCATTTATAGCTTGTTATTAGTAGAAAAACATATCTTCTCTCTTACTGGAAATTGTATACATGCATACTATATCTACCATATTATAATTTCTAATTATCTGTCTAAAGTTGCTTTGCATATGACCTCTTTTGAAAAATACACGCAAAAATCCACTTGTCTTTGTGTCCCTGGAAGAAAGTGAGATGGTTTCAGAAGTTACACACACACCCACACAAAGTACTTACAAATTATTCCCTCTGACATTGCCACAGGCTAGGCCAGTATTCCATTCCACCACACTAAAGTGACTGACTTCTACTTCTGATCTCCAACAGCAGTTTAAGTATTGTCTTGAATTCTTTAAATCCAGTGTTTTATATGTCATCAAAATCTTTGAAATCTTTGAATCTGTAAATTCAAATCAGACTGGTCTATTTTCTCTCAAATTTGGATATTTACATAAATCTGGCTTTACAATTTTTTCTATTCTATTTACATTTGCAATATGTTTTGCATGTTTCTAGGGATGTTCCTTACCACATATGGCAACATAGTGTTTTAATGCAAGGGCTCCAAATAATGAAATCCAGATGGTCAGGCAGGAAATATTGGGAAAACTATGCATGTTGATTATTCAGTCATGGCAATGGTGGATGACAAGAGGAGAGTAAGTTTTTATAATGGTTGTCCAAAAAACTTTATATACTTTTTTGAAAAATTCTTTGAATATTTTATGAATTAATGGAAATAACATGCTAAATTATTGAGAACTGTATAAATAACTAAAATTTGTAAGAATGAAAGAAAAAAGAAAAAAAAACTTTGAGAAACTATAGAAAAGACATTGAGAAAGGAAAGGAAGATTAAAGAATATACCACCCACCCCCAAACACAAGATAAAACCTCCATAAAAATGACAATGAACAAAGAAGAGAGAAATTATAGCAAATGAAACATGCCTAGTCATGTAAAATGTAGTGATTAGCAAGATCTAAGGAGCTTGGAAAAAATGCTACTTCAGAAATATTCATTACACTTCTGGGTATTCCAAACCAACTCACCAAGAGCAAAAGACAATGAACAAATCTGGTCATATTTCATTGGTAATTAATATTATATGATATGTTAGGAACTTAACAATGTTTATAAGAATGAATTGTAATATATTTTGCATGTTTCTAGGTGTATTCTGTACCACGTACAGCGAAGTATGGTTTTAATGCAAGTGCTCCAAGTAATGAAATCCAGAGAGGCAGGCAGGCAATATTGGGAGAACTACACCTGTTGGGAGTATATGAGTCATGTTCATTAATGCCTGCCATGTAAGAAATCACAAGTTTTGGCACCATCCAACTTTACAAAATTATAATTCATTTGTTTCCTTGATGTTCTGTATATCAAACCTAGTAAAGGTGATGCTCTCAAAGTGTTTATTACCTGTGCTTGAAGAGATAAAAGACTTTCACTGAAATGTAAATCAAAATACTTTATAAAGCACATTTTACTTTAGCTTTCTTTACATTTTTATAGCAAGACTTTCTTGATGAAAGAAGCAGTGCATCGATTCACATGCTGGGACAAACTATGTCTTCATGATGGTTACAAACAATTCCTGGGACAGCTTTACTCAGTGAGTGACACTTTTCATGACTCTGCCTGTGGTCTAGAGGGTAGACAGCTACCTGTGACTTTTCTACTTTCCCCTGGAAAATTATACCTATATAATTTAAGTTCTCCTGCTTTAATGTACAAGAAGGATCCATTTTTGGTTAAAATTTATGGCTAATCTAAAATGCAATTAATAATTATTTTATTCCCTCATTGAGTAATTTTCTCATTCTACAAATTCACTGTTTTTCTGTTTTCCAGGGGCACTGCTGAATTAAAGAGATGTATAAATAATTTCATTTTTCTGGCTAAAAATGCTGTTTGTTTATATCTCTGAGAATGGAATAAAGTCTTATCTTATGGAACCTTAAAATTACTGTTAGCCAGAAGGGAAATAGTTTTCATTGCCTGGTTATGCAAATATGTAGTTGTTATTTTTTTAGGACCTGACTGAACAATTGTAATATTTTGATATAATCAATATTCCACACAAAGATCGCTTGAGTGAGGGATATAAGTGTTTATTATTTTCTAAAAAGACTTCCGTTGATAATTTATGATAATATCAAGAAAATACCAGGATGATATTTGAGGCTTGAAGAAACTGTCAAGAACAAGTGTGGAGGAGCACTGCTTTAGAATATATTGCATGCACCACAATCCTTATCTCACAGATGATATTTTGGGATAAAGAATAGACAGAAATGAGATTGATTTGATAGTGATTAAAATAGATTTCTGCATGTAAATAAATTTTAGGGTAGCCATATCTTTATTTCATGTATACTTTTCTTTCCATGTACACGCACTGTATAAATACTAACGGTATGCTAGAAACTGTTTGACAGTGATTGACATGATTTAACTTGATCGGTAATTTCAGCATGACCCTGCAAACCCTACAGTTAGGGGTCATGTGTCAATGCATGGATTCATGAGTGTGAGGCTCCCAGGATATTGCCTGGGCCGCATCAAGCACTACATTACTACAATTATTTCCATTTTAGAGGTGAGGAATCTGAAGGACAAATGAAGTTAATTAACTCTTTAAACAACTGCTAGCACATGGAAAACATGGGATTAGAGCCCCCAAATCCTTATTTTTAGTTGTTATCTTTCACCCTTGAAACTATTGAGTCACGCAAATAGTCAGTGCCTTCCTGTGCAGGAGATGGATAACTGAGCAAATGCTCCTAATACATGATGGTTGTATATTGCATAATAGGATGCTTATTAGGGGGCAGGGTGTACGTGTGTGTATGTTAGGAGTGTGTGGGGATAATTTTAAGCATTTAGGCAGACACCATAGTAAGATATTCCATACTCAAGTGTTGTACTTGTTTGATTTGATATCTATGAAGCCATCTGGAGAATAAATTGGACAAGTGTAAGGAGAAATTTTGGGTACCAGGTAGGTAGTTACTGCTGTACTCTAGGGCATTAACTATAACAGTTATTGAGAGCTATTGAATTGAGGTGCTAGATGGCCCTTACAATCTCCCTTGAAGCTGCATTCTAATATTGCACAATAAAGGGTTATATTAGAGGAGTAGATGTAATTTCTGTACCTTTTCCTAATATCCTAGTCTAACAAGTTTTCCCATCTTATGTTTAAGAGACTTGGTTGAAGAACTCTGAGTAATTAAATCACTTATGAGTAATCAAATTTCAAGAGTATATAATAGGTATAATATCATGGTATCATAATATCATAATATTTAACTTCTGACTATTAAGAATAACTATCCTGTTAAAATTGTCACATATATGAGTGATATTCTCTCTCTCATCAAACCTTCTTCGTAACATACATTCCTTCTACTAGGGCTTATCACATTTCTAGAACTATAAAATTTATCAAACAGAATAAAGGTAACTTTTTTTCTCCCAAAGAAGCAAATACTCTGTTTCAGCTCATTTATATTTGTAGCTCTGAACTTTCCTTATTTGTTTACTTAATATGATTCATACATACATATATGCAATTATCCTGAAGCATCTTATGATGCTTTCTTATACCTAACATTAATTATTCATAAGGTTTTTTTGGTAGGCAATGACTTACAACCTAAAATTTCGTGGAAAAAAGGAGTAAACACTATTGTTTTAGAGAATAATGTGTTGTATGTTTGAGATAGAGCGTTAAGTGCTTTCTATTGCTTGCCAATATCATCATTTTTCCTTAGTAAATTTGAACTTTTATGATAATATTTAGCCTGTTACTGCATGTATGTATAACACAACTTTAAAGATGTTCCTGAAGAACATTAGTGTTTAATTTTCTTCTATGCAATAGGGATAATTAATTTAGCCCACAGTACTGACACAAGGTTAGGCCCATGAACCAATGGAATATTACAGAAAACAAAGGAACACCTCTATACATTTAAGGGAACTTGGTATTTGGCAGAAGGGGCAGTGCAAAATGAATAGACTATTTGATGGATCTTTATGAGAGGATTGATAACTTAGATAAGAGGATTTTTCTTCCTCATTTATTTTAAAATAATTTTACTGCATATGGATGTAATATAAATAGCATTTGGTGTTTTGTGATTTACAGAGGTAGTATCCTCAGCACTAAGGAAGCATTTCTCCAAGATTGATTGCTTGTCAGCTGGACTCCCAGGAATGGAGCATAGGTGCCCAGAAACAAGTGATAGCAATCATATCTGGACTACAAAGCTTGTACTATAGTCATTCGCTGGTCTAGTCCCCATGATAAGAGGAAGGGTGAGGGACAGAAGCTCTCCCCGCCATAAACAGAGATGTACCAAACATTGCCCCATCAAATAGCTACAGCCACAGATGTTAGACTCCCAACAATCAGTTTATGCCACACAGCTGGGACTGACATTGGGCTGGTACAACAGGGCTAAAGCAGAAGTTTTGCACATTCCATCATTAGCCCTGAAGTCACCAGAGGAAGGGTCTGTTTCCCTGATCGTGCAACCCCACAGTCAAAACTTGAGATCCTTAGGTTATCCTAAGTGGGATATGGGAAACCCACCTGACAAACAGCTGTGCAATGTCTCAAAGAATAACATGCAACAAAAGGCTATCTCCCTGCAGCTGACACTGCCTCTGTGGGGTTTCCCCAGCCCAGGCTGTTCTAGCAGCTCTAGGCCCAGCCCTACTAGTGCCTTTGCCCCTGCTGACATGACACATACTAAACACAGGTGGTTAAAGGATTTATCATTTACTCTCTAAATGTCACATTAAAAAGATATAACTGAAAGGAAACTTTGGTAAAAGTCATAATGTAGCGGAATATGTGGTTTGATGCAAGAAGATGAGGGCAAATAGAGTTTTACACCAAGAAAATTTAGGCAGCTAGACTTTTTAAAAATTAAAGTGGAAATATCTTTTACTCTGACATAAGGAAAAATGTTATACACACACACACACACAAGTTGGTAGAACTTTAAGATGACGCATAAATTTTGGGAAATTACTTTAGCCTTGTGTTCATGCTAGTAACCTTTAATCAGCAGTTCTGATGTTTAACCTCCAAATACACAGAAGAAAAAGTGGCTGAGTGAGAAAAGCAATGATGGAATCACAAAGATGAATCTACAAGTCCCTGTTTATGCTGCTGCTTACTTGCAAGCTGGGAAAGACATCATTTTGTACCATTTAGCACTAAAGTCTATTACAGTAGTTACCCTTTATGTATGACGATATATTCCAAGACCCCCAGTAGATGCCTGAAACTGTAGATAGTATTGAACTCTATATAAGCTATCCCTTTTCCTATATGTATACATACATTTTATGGCATATTTTTGGCATATTTTAATTGTTACTACTATGACTGTTGAATTTTGGGGACATTAATAAGTAAAATGTGAGCTACTTGAACGCAAGCACTGCGATACCATGATAATTATTGATAACCAAGATGGCTACTAAGTAACTAACAGGGTGCTTAATGTATACAGCGTGGAATGCTGGACAAAGGAATAATTCATGTCATTGGCTGAATAGAGCAGAATTCAAGAGATTTCCTCACACTACTAAAAAATGGCACACAATTTAAACCTATGAACCACAAAAGTGAAACCGTGGATAAGGGGGGGCTGCTGTACTTGGGGAATTTCCCATCTCCTCACATATCTATTTAAGAGGAGAAATATGTGGCAACAGAATGTCATTATTTTAAATATGTTTCTCTCAAATTCCACCATATCTGTTATTTTTTCCCCCCAAATCATCTTGTTTGCCAGCAGGTACTTTCAAGACCTAGTTGTGTACCTGTGTTCATTATCATTTGACAAATGGCACAAAGCTAGTATAAAATGGAAAATGCCATCTTTACAAATGTACTCCACTTGGAAAATTCATGTGCTTTATGTGCCCTTTTCCAACAGTGCTTATATTAATCCCATAATGCAAAAATGTCTAATTACAACCGGTATGATAAGCAGCCAGTTATCTGCATTAAACATATGTGTTACTATTCATTGTGCAAGTAAACCTATTATTTCCCAGAGAAATCAGAGTCATTAGATCAGAAAGACTTACTGAAATAAAACTCTGCTAAGCAAAATTAAGGATTCCTATTTTAGCAGAAAACATATCATTGCAAAGTAAATGACACATTAATAGACATAATTAGCACTATAAAGTGTTCAAGAGTCTTGAGAAAATTAATATAAGTATTAAATTTGAATGTGGTAGCTTGCTTCTGAGGCCATCTACATATTCTATTATGAACAGGTTTTAAGCATATTAATGCTTTAACAGGCTTATGAAGTAACAGATATTCTTTGAAGCAAGAATCTGGAAAATGACATAAAAAGAAAATTGAACTCCCCAAATTATCAGAGATTCCTTACTGACTAAGCTTCTTCCTTTTTGATCTTAATGACAAATTACTGACTCATAACACCAGAAAAACAATTCCTTATCCAAAATTGAGTTTAATATTAATACCTTGGTGCTTCTCAGCTTCCTGGGTGCACCATGCTTTCAGTGTTGTGCAGAGATTTACATCCCTGATTAGTAAGATTTCAATGGAACCAAAAAGTGTCAATAGTAAAGTTTCAATTAGTGTAACATTATTCATTCTTTCACTAATAGTTAAAGGGTATTATTTTAGCATCTTAATTGGTTCAGAAAATAACTTTTTAAGCAATTTTTCTTCCTTATGAGACTTAAAATGGTATTTTATTTTCCAACAATGCAATTGCTGTCCATGGGGCTTTTCAGGACAAACTTCAAACTCATTAGAAAAGTTAGCTCTTAAGCTATCCCAGGATCACTGACTTCACTTCTGTTGTAATTTCTTCTGTCTTTCAAGTTTTCAAGCCCCATTCATTTCAGTTTTGCTGAAATGCTTACAGGCCTGGTTATGGGATTTACTACCTCCCTGCCTTGTCCTTTCATCTTCCCTTGATTTCCTTTCACTCATCCAAAAATATCCAACTCAGCCAATTGTCTAATTTTTTTTTTTTTGATTTGGTCAAAGAACTCAAGGGTTTATTAGATGCTATTTCCTTATCTCTGTTTTACTCCCTGCTTACCCTGTTATGACACCAATCACACAAGTGTAATTCTTGATTTACATACTTGTTTCCACCTCTAGATTTCAAAACCTTTAAAGATCAGATAGGGGCTTATCTGGCTTTGTATCTTCAATATGTAATATGGCTTTGGGTTTGATGTAGGTGTGCTGCATTTTTAAAAATGAAACTTAATCAATATTATTAGATCAATTATACAAAAATGGCAAATGATACACAAAGGAGATCAAGCCAGTAGAGAACAGATTTTAATCCTTACCTTCTAATAGGAAATAACAAAGCAATGAAGTTCACATTAATGCCTAGCTTATTGATCGACTTATTTGCTTTTCTTTCATCCAATAAACATTTACTGAGGAATTGCTAGATGCATGGCATTTTGTATGAGGCACTCTGTAAATACACCAAACCTGAAAGAACAACCAGATCCAAGTTTTCAATACCTTATACTATCATGTAAATAGTAATGAAAAGCTAAATCATATAAATAAAAAGTTATAACATATGAAATTACCTATGGCTGAACTCTATGCTGTCAACATTATTAGGCATTGGCCAGCAGTATAGTGTGAGGTTCACTAGAGAAGCAGGATGGAACTGGCCTTATGATCTCCACCAAGAGATCCCATGGACTCAATTGCTTTGTGTGTTGCTTTACCATTTCCACGTAAGCCTTGCTTTTCTCTGAGTGGAAAACACTCCGTGAAGCAAGATATACTTAAATGTTTTATCAGGTAGTTTTGTTGTTGTTCTTCTTCTACTTCTTTTTTTTTTTATTTTTCCTCAGGACTCAGTTCTTCATTTAGCCTAGCAGAAATTCTATATTCCTTTCTTAAAGTACCTGATCCCCGCTTAAACACTTGAATATATGCTTTATTTTTTTTTATTTTTTTTAATTAATTTATTTACTTTTTAAATACATTTGTCTCTGCCTTCCCCCCACCTCTTTCCCTTGCCCCCTCCCCCCTTCCCTCCCTCAGCTCTTCCCCTTTGGTTTTGTCCATGAGTCCTTGCTATATGTTCCTTGATTTTCCCCTTCCCTGCCCTTTCCCTGCCCCCGCCTTCCCTCTTGTCTCTGTTGATTTCTTTTCCTTTCGGTGTTGCTGGTCATATTTTCCTTGCTTCTTTGCATTGTTGGTTAGGTTCCGCTTATAGGTGAGATCATATGGTATTTGTCTTTTACCCCCTGGCTTATTTCGCTTAGCATGATGCTCTCCAGTTCCATCCATGCTTTAAATAACATATGTTAAAAAGATAAGCAGTCCTGGCTAGTGTGGCTCAGTGGATTGAGTGCTGACCTACAAACAAAAGGGTAACTGGTTTGATTACCAGTCAGAGCATACATCTGGGTTGCTGGGCAGGTCCCCCATTGGGGGTGTGTAGGACACAACCACACATTGTTGTTTTTCTCCCTCTCTTTTTCCCTCCCTTTCCCTCTCTCTAGAAAAAAATGAATAAATTTTTTTAAAAAAAGAATAGGCAGCTCACTTACAGAGTAAACATGAATTGGTGATAGGTAGTGAATGGAAAGATATTTTGTGATTTTGCCCAAGTCAATTAATATTTCCAAGCCTCAGGATATTCTTTTGTAAAGTAAAGGAAAGTGTGTCTACTTCGTAAGACATTGAATGGGTTAAATGAGTTAATACATATAAAGGCCTTACAACAAATCCTAGCATATTGTAAATGCTTCATAAGGGTAGCTAATATCACACACATAAACACCACCCACATATTCATATGTAGAAATGTGCAACGAACAAAGGAAGAGGTTATTGAAGAAGCAGAGGCCTAGAAGTATATTTTTCTATAATTATGGTAAAATATCCAGGGGTTAGCTATATACTGACTCTTTAAAATTATTATGCTATAAAGACAGAGTATTTAATAAATTTAATCTAAATTTGTGCTTAATTCCATTTCCCTAGGGATTCAAGTTCTGAACAAGAAAAATAAATGGTTTCAAGTAAGATTATCAGTATAGTAAAATTTTATACTGATAAAAATGGGAAAATAAAAATTGTATTCAATATGCTATGTCAGTCTAGAAATATTCCAGAGTTGATACAATTTTTAAAAATTTTAAAGAGGAAAAAAATCACTGCAGTTGGGATGGGGATTGTGGGGCAGATACTAACACAAAACATAAATCTTGTAATGTCCGTTAAATCAGGTCATTAAAGTTTGATATATGCACAGACTGAAAAATAAAAATTGTATTCAATTAAATCATAAAGTATTTTTTCTTAATAGGAATAAATCAAGAAAAAAACATGTATGGGACAAATATACTAAAAACTTTGGCAGTTTTAATCATGTTCTATTTTCCATATATAGTGGTTATTATATTATCTAAATCCCTCAAGAAAGAAAAAAACTAGAACATTTCTTTGAAAATGTAAAAATTCTTCATCTTTGAAAAAGGAGGATGAAAATATTTTTTTTAGGCCTCTTAATGGAGTCATTTCTACAGCAGAGATCATTATTCATTTTTCCTCAGGTTCTTCCAGGTTTTGGTAAAATTATTTTATTTCAGTACAGAACTAAACTTTCTGACCCTTTTCACCCAAATACAAATTAAGCTTTTCTCCTTCTCTCTACCACAGAAATTACTCTAGTAATTTTCTTAAACGTATTTTGCAGAAAACAAATCTGAAAGACTTCTATTTCTCATAATAAAACTTAAATTTAATGATGTTATGCTAAATGCCACATCAACAGTAAGATTAATCCAAATTTTTAATATGAACCATCATTTGAAAACCAATTTTAACAGCTAATAATTAGAGTTTATTTGTCATATTTTATTTACTATTGTTCTAAAATATCAGTGAGCATTTTATCTATCAAACTTGAACTTAAAAATAAAATTGAACTACATCATTCATTGATCAGGTTGTGAAACCAGGGAATTTTAGTATTAAGATGTGCAAGATATTTCCTTAAGTAAAGTTTTTACTTTAAAATATTTTATTTCCTAACTAACATCTAAAAGAACATTCCAAAATAATGAAGCAAAACTTAATATTGAAGAGATTATATTCAGTGCAATTGAGTTAGAATTGACATTCAAAAATTAAATCTGTCTGTTTAGGCCTATTTATGTGTTACTGCTTTATACTCATTTTTTATAATAGATTTTTTAAAAGCTGTTTTAGATTCATAGAAAATTGATTTTATGTTCATTTTCAAATTGTAGGTATGTATAAAGCTGTTAATTTCATACTGGTTGAGACAGAAAAACACCAAAGTTAAGAAAACAAGCCCAGGATGAATATATTAAGATGTCATATAAATTTATAGGTAAAAAATGATCATGTTTCTAAGCTGAGAAATGAAAGAGGGTGCTTATAAAGTGATTTATAAAAACATATTCAGCAAACTCTATATACTATGCATACAGTCTATTTTATTAAGACTGTTTTTCTCCCTTTCCAAAAACCTATTAATATGCTTTATAAAAGTTTTCTGTGTGATATTTCAAAAAAGAGAAAGTATTACCTTTTATTACTTCTAATGCATGGAAAAATACCAGATGACAGCAAAAATTTATAAATTTTTATCAACATTTAACAGTTCATTATGGGGCATATGGACTCCAAGGAAAATGCTTTTCAAAAATTATTACTAAAATATTACTTGAAAACAGGAAAATCTTTTAGCAAATGCCAGTAGCAGTTTCAAGTGGCATTTACAAAAAAAAATCACCTAATACTTACTACCTGTACTATTTATTTAAAAAGTTGAAAATTATTATCTACTCTTAAAATTACTCTCACTAGCTTTCTGTTTCACAAGCTTAGTAATTCCTCAACTTTAGAAAACTGGATTTTTTTTTTACTTATGAAGTTTTTATTTCTGAGGAGCAATCATTAAAATATTTTGTGAACATTTTATACATAATCATTAAAATATGCTGGGCTTGTTTTGTAGTAACAAAGTAATAATATTTATTAAAAATAAATAATGACATTATTCTACAAGCACATTTTCTTTAATATTGACAACATGATACTTATCCAAGGTATTCATAGAACATCTATTATGCAAAAGTTATTATGCTTTTATAGTAGTTGCTGCTTCATAGAAATATATAAATTATTAGAAAATACAATATGTGATGGAAAAGAAATATATGAGGAAATAGTTGCATTACAATTGAACTATTTGGATGAAGTAAAATTAGAAATGAATAGCAATTTCACAATTGAAGTGAGTAGAGAAAATTTACGGAATAGGTAAGGCAGATTTCAAGAACACATGCATGCAGTGGAGAATCCTGGGTACATCAGGAAACAAAAATGTGTTACTTTTGTATGGACAGTGTTCCTCACTTATGTTTGTTTTTCTTTGCTCTGTTTTCCCCAGGAACTTGATCTGCTGGTTTCTCCCCCTGAAATCTCAATCTAGTTCTTTATCTAATCCTCATGAGGAAAATAGTATATCAACAACTATATCTACCTATCTGATAAGGATCCAAAATTTTAGGCTTCATTGCTAAATTGGGAACTCAGTGACTTGTGACAATAACAGATTCCTGTATTGCTTTTTTTAATGTTGCCTTTGATACCAGTATGTTACAAGACCTATTTCCAGGGGCCACAACACTGATGCTGTACAACATAACTGCTGTTTTTTGAGTTTAACACTCTGTCCCTATGTTCGGCCAACCCCTACTGCTACATTTCATTTACTAGCATCAAACACTATATGCCCTGTAGAATAAAGCACTATAATGAATGTCAGACCATCAAAAGAAAACCTTTTTTTCCATGTCTGTCTAGAACAGGGCATATGGTTCTTTCATCTGCAGATAATATGCTTCTGTCCTCCTGATGTCCAGCTTCCCCAACATGGTATTCTAGTCATCTGAATGATAATGTGCTATGATGCAGAGGTTCCTGTGTTGTTATTGATTTGGAGAATAAGAGATGGTAGAAAGATGATGAATGCCACTATGCCAGGGTATGTTGTAGCAGGGGTATCCAACCTTTTAGCATCCCTGGACCACACTGGAAGAAGAAGAGTTGTCTTGGGCCACACATTAAATACATTGTGACATATAATCACTAAAAAATCTTATGTTTTAAAGTAAATTTACAATTTTGTGTTGTGCGTCATTCACAGCCATCCTGGGCTGCATGCAGCCTGCAGGCCGCAGGTGGGACACCCCTTCTAGTGTCTTTCAGGGAGATGATGAAAGAGAAGGTGTTTTCTAGAAAAAAAAGTGTCGAATTTGTTTTTTGTGTTTCTGAATATGAATAATCTATAAGATAAAAAATCCGATATTCTTGATAGATACCGAGATATGTAGATTTCAGAATAGTGACCTACGCTGATTAAATTCATTTTAAATCATTAGCTTATATTAGTGATAGAAGTTACGGAAGCACATCCTGCCATGCAAGAAAAGGCTGAACTGAACAACATCATTTGCATTTTATTGCCATCAGCATGGAATGAAATGTAAAATCTCATTAGTGGTCAGTATTTTGAGCATTTGTTGCTCAAAATTTTGAGCATTTCTTGCACAGTATATTGACTATTTCTGCACAACAAATCATCCCCCAATTAGTGGCTTTACACAACAACTATTTCTTTAGCACATCATTCTTGTGACTAACAACCTGGCTAGGTTCAGCTGGGTAGTTCTGACCACTGCTCTGTTTACTAATGTGACTACAGCTGGCTGCTGGATTGACTAGAGGCTGTTTGGGCTGCCCTGGTCTCATCTGTGATGGCTTTTCTTGTTCCCTGTGCGGTTCCTCAACTCTGGAAGGCTAACCTGGGCATAAGCAATGTAGACGGAAAGCAGGAGAATGGGAGGCCTAGTGAACACTAGACTGAGAACTGCACAACATCGTTACTGCTGTATTCTCTTGGTTACAGCAAGTCACCAAGCTAGCTAGCATTCAGGAAGCTAGGAAAAAGAGCCCACTAAATGAAGGAAGGACTATGAAATCAAGTTGCAAATGGTATGGGAAAGATATTGTCATTTTTGCAAATAAACTAGCACAAAAGTAAAACAGTAGAAATACATGAAAGAGGAATGCAAAATAATTACCTCTGCACCAAAATTGACTAGAAAAATAATTAAATGAATAAATTAATAACTCAAATAGCTAATATTATCATGCAACACAGTTTTAGAAACTGTGACTCTTTTGCTTCCAGTACGTACAAAAATAGACAACTACAAGAAAACAAAACCATTTATTAACGATTCAAAGAAGTGATTCTGAGAACATCATTTTCCTGTACACATAAGTACATTTTTTTATTTAGTATACAGGGCATGAAAGTTGTAAAATACATTGGGAATGCCTTGTCTTTGAGAGGAAATGCAAGTTTGTAAGGATGTAGAGGCTGTTTTTGTGTTAGGTTTATGGTTGATGTAGAGATGTTTCCTAATAACGCCTGGTTACACGGGTATTGGCAGCCACGGGGGGAAAAAATGGTTATTTTAGTAGACTTTTCTGTCTTACTTCTTCGGTGACCTCAAGGACTGTTTGCCCACTTACCAGTGGAGTAAATGTAAAAAAAGTAAAGAAATAAATAAATACAAATGAAAAAACAACTCTTGGCAAGAAATACGCTTTCCAGGGAAGGATGAAAGTTTCAAAAGTGTGCATTACCCAACAGGGTTACAGAACTGAATGACTGAATATATTATTGAGAAGTAGTCCACCTTAGCCTCTGTTAGACACATTAAAGCAGAGATGCTGTTTTGCTCACTGTTGTATCTCCAGTGGTTAACAGAGTAGCTTGCATATAAGTGGTCAATAAATATGTTAAACAAATGAAAATGAGCAAAAATAAATGAATAACATAGGCTTGTTTTGAATACACCAATTAAATTTATAAAATATCATCAATGTAATAAAAAAAGCAACTTCCATTGGACCCTGCATGTTAATGTATTATGTCTGAATAACACAGGTTTCTTTTGAAAGGCAAGTCTGAAGCATACATATTAGCAGTCTTCAATTATGAAAATAATGCCTAAATGTATATACTTCATTTGTTCATTCAGTGGCAGACAAAGGACATCTGCATATCCTTTCCTGAAATTTAGAAGGTCAGCAATTTGGCTTTGGCAGTCTGAAAGAACTCATTGAGTAGGTAGTTCAAATGTAGAATTCATTGAGTTTACATTTACATGTAAAACAGGTAAATGGAGAATTTAAGTAGAGGGGTAGTTAGGTTGCAGGTGTGGAGGCTGGGTCAAGATAAGCATAGAGCACAGTTTCCTGGTAGATGGGCAACATTTTGAAAGGCTTGGAAACAAGAGAGATCATAGATAGGTAGATATAGCTGTAGATATTTCACATTCCAAACAGTAATATTCCTTATTGACATTTGGAAGGCAAATGATTTTTAAAAGTGCTACCAATTTATTTTTTTTCTTTGCCTATTTTCCATGACAATTGATATACTAAGCACTACTCAAATCCAAGGTTTAGAAATTAGTCATTTTTAAAAGGATAAATGCATATGTATTCTTAATAATTTCCTTTGTAAATATTTGAAATATAGGATCATAGAGTTGACCTGAAACTAGATCATTGTTACAGGCTTCACAATGGAGCTATATAAATTATATGTATGGTACTTTTGACAGCAGTGATATTTTAAATGATTTACTATGTACTAGTTTAAGAAGTAGCATAGTCATTGCTACACATTTCTGAATATTTAATTTCTCCTTATGTTGAGGCAACTCTGCTCCTGTACATCCCATACAAGCTTCCTCCATCTGTTCTCTAAAGCAAACAGTACATGTCTATTCTCAATATTAAAATGGAAAACCTCAAATATTTGCAAATAAAAAAAGTCTCTCCCTACTTCCTGGTTTTCCAGAGTAAACATACCATTTAAAAATATGACACAGATAAAGTGATTTTGATATGCCTAAATATCAATTTAGATTTCTTTTGACTACATTCACTTGTTTATTAATTCATTTTTCCATGCATTAAGTCATCTATCCACTTATACTACTATACCTTCACCCTAGTAGCCAGCTATTCTATATGCATTGACTGAGCTTCTACAAAAATCTAGATTCAGTGAATAGTAATGTCACTGCAGTTAAAGCGTACACAAGATGCAAAATCCACAGCAATGTTTCCCTAAGTAAGGCATCTGCTTAATCAGTGATTTCTGGTCTCACATTGCTTTCTTTAGAATATTTTCATATTGACATTCAAATATTTGTCAGTTTCTACTGCTATGTAATTATGTGATGAGAGGGAATATTTATTTATGAATTAATTAAGCAAAAAATGTTTAGACCAAATGTGAAATATAGAAAAATATAAAAAATTAATAAAATTTTTGTCATTGTAAGTCAAAAAGTTGATGTAAAGAAAAATGTAAATACTTCTGAAGTTATTATCTTGACAAAAATCCCTGAGTTCTTTTTAGTCCACTTTTATGTCATTGTTTGTTTATATGTAATGGCTTAGGTTTATTTTCATTTCACATTGCTTTTCACTGAAGTCTCATTAGGCTCTTTTAATAATTTCTTTATTTTTTCTTTTTACTTATAATTTATTTGATAAAGAAATCAGGTTTTTTCCTATTATAATGTTGCCACTTCTTGTTCTTCTATTTTCTAAGTTCCATAAATTATAGTTGATACCCTGCCTGGTGTAGCTCAGTGCATTGAGTGCTGGCCTGCAAACCAAAAGGTCGTCAGTTTGATTCCCAGTCAGGGCACATGCCTGGGTTGTGGGCCAAGTTCCCAGGAGGTGGTGTGCAAGAGGCAAGCAACTGATGTATCTTTCATGCATTGATATTTCTCTCCCTGTCTTCCTCCCTCCCTTGCCTTTGCTCTAAAAAGATAAATAAATGAAAAAAATGTAGTCGATTACTATTTGATTTTTGACATTTTAAGACATATAGTTATTATTGCATCTATAAAGAAACTATGCTTAATATGAATATTATGATATATGTATTTTATTTAAAATTTTTCTGGGGTATAATATCCAAATTTTATTTTCTAATTAAAATAATTATATTTTATCTCTGCTTGAATATATATGCATATGCATATATACATATACATATATATAAACAAATATTTGGAAAGAGATGATTGAAAATACAGCAAGTTTTTAAGTTGTTTCTTATTGAGAAATAGATTGCAATAATGCATATGTTCTTATACTCATCTTCAATGTAAGTTCTCTGATGAGCAAAGAAATACAGTGAACTTCTTATTATGTAATTTAAATTGATACACATTTAAATAGACCTTCTGGGGAAAAAAATTCCTGACTTAACCTGAAATAATTCACAGTAGCCAAAAAATAAAAAAAAAAAAGAGAGAGAAAAGTCTCCAGTTTTTAATGTAATTATATTCATATATGAAAATACCATTATATTATATTATATTATATTATATTATGAAAATACCATTATCTCACAAGATTAATCTTAGGGAATTCAATGGAATATTTTTATTTAAAGTCACCTTCATTCTAACAGTAATGATATGTGAATGATTATTATTACTTTTTAAAGATTTTATTTATTTTCATACAGAGGGGAAGGGAGGGAGAAAGAGGGAGAGAAACATCAATGTGTGGTTGCCTCTTGAGTGTCCCTTACTGGGGACCAGGCCCAAAAACCAAGCATGTGCCCTGATTGGGAATCAAACTGGCAGCCATTTGGTTCTCAGGCTGGTGCTCAATCCACTGAGCCACACAAGCCAAGGTTATGAACTATTATTAATTATACACAAAAAAAGTTACAGCAACATTAGAAGAAAAATTGAAATAAATTACCCTTGATTCCCACTGCTCAATCAATCAAACATTTTTGTTAATTATTTCAAGTTTTCTTTTGGTTTGTTTATATACATTAGTCTTAATTGTATAATGCTGTAAAATCAACATAACTGCGATTCTCAAGTTTGCGTTTTTCTGAACATTTTATAGTTAGTAGAGTAGAATATAACAGCAAATACAGTCTTTGGATTCTGAATTAAGGAGGTTTAAAACTTCTGCCTCTTAACTCTCTTATGTAAAATATATACAATATATACTTGGCATATTGATGAAAATAAGTACTACATAAATTATAGCTACAAAAACATGATTATTATGTTTATTCTTATAAAAAAAAACAGTTACAAAATATTCTCTTGAACAAATTAATAGGTCACATCATGCTAAATCATGTCCCTTAATCATTGGTTAGATTCGTACGCTAACTCTCATCTCTTACCCTGTACTTCCTTTAAGGCTATATATAAAGCTAATCCAACCTTCGTCACGTTCTTACCCAACCTCTAAAGCCACTCCCCTAGCTGGGAAAGAACAGGGCATTGCCTGAGAGAAGGAGATGACCTAGAGCGTACAACTAGGTCATGGTGTTCTCCCATTGACAATAAAAATTTTCATAAAACACCAATATCAGACAAAAACCCTCTGTGGCTGAATGGATTAAAACAAAAACCAGACAACTTCAAAGTCATGTCTGAACACAGATAAAAGCAAGAACATTCTACAAAACAGCAAAGGAACTACATCTTTTATACTGGCTAGTAGGAATGACTGGTGGTTCTTTACTGATCAGATTTAGCCTTGTTCTGTTCTGATCATCTAGATAGGAATTACTGAAACACCCAATTAAAGTATTACTCCATTTCTTCACAGTATCCAATATAGAGCAAAATTCCCTTTTTTTACTGAATTCTCCACTAAATAATCTAACACAAATCTAAATTGGTTAATAAATCATTTGTAACATTCTCTCACTGGAACACCCAGTGTTGCATTTTGGTATAAGTGATAACAAGATGCCTAACTTTGTTGAACTATATGTGGATTTCTTGTGTTTTCTGACTAAAGGATATTGACAGAACCTTCTGAATATTTATCTCCCTCAAAAACAACATGTGTTACATGCTCAGTATCTTCTCTGAACCATCCTTTCATATTTTCACTGAACTGAAAAATCAAAATCCCCCCTGAGCTCACTGCTTTCTCTTCAGTTCCCTCAAAATGTTGGCTTGTTTTTCTTCCTCAGTCTCTGAATCCTTGAGCCTGGCCTTAGGAAAATGTCCTTGTTGGCCCAATAGTCTCCTTTTCTAGCTCACTGTATTTCTATAGCACCAATCCAAACCTAAATGAGAACATAACTAAGAAAACAATAAAAAAGCAAACCAAATGTTCTCAGATGAAATGCAATGGCCACGAACTCCAAGTTCATGTTGCTAGGCACTCACACTACATATCCAATCCATTCTCTCTCCAGCCCACGAGATAACTATTTTGTACCTTCTCTGCTCCTCAAACACCTCCTCCCCATATTCACTTCCATTTAATGACTGTTTTCAGTTACTAAAACAAGTGAAGAAATCAGAGGATAATCTTCAAACACTAAGTATTTGTTTTTTTATTGTTGTGTAACAAATTACCACGAACTTAGTGCCTTAAAGCAACAAGCCTATTATGTCTTGGTTTCTGTGGGTCAGGGGGCTGGGCATGGCTTGCCTGGGTGGTCTGCTTCAGGTTTCTCACAAGGCCGCACTCACAATGTCAGGCCAGGCCAGGCCAGCGTATCACCTAAGGCTTTACTGGGAGAGATCCACTTTCAGCCTCATGTGGCGGTTGGTAGGATTCACTTCCTCCAGGGTTCTAGTACTGAGGGCCTCCGTGCCTGGCTGACTGTCAGAACACATTAAGTTTTTGTTCCCCAGCCTCACTATATGATGGCTTATGTCATCAACACCCGCAGGGGAGCAAATCAATAGCGTTTACTAGCAAGACAAAAGTTACAGTCTCATGAAATGTGATCACGAAAGGGCCATCTCATCATCTTTTCTGTATTCTATTGATCAAAAGCAAATAATAACTTGCGCCCACACTTAAAGAGAGAGAATTACACAGGGGCATCAATACCAGGCAGCAAGTATGTTGTATTTGTCGGCTATCAGAGTTTGTTTGCCACAGATCACAAACAACACATCTGTCTACCTACTGGAACCTATACTCATTTTTCAAAAAAAGTTTCTTGATTCATTTGTTTTAGCAGTGAGCAAACCATTTTTTGGTTTCTTTTTATAATTAAATTTCTTGTTCTTTTTTTTTTTTTAAATCGTTACTCACTGTCTCTAGTTTCTCTTATCCTCTTGCAAACCCACTCAAGTCTTTATGCCCAGTTCTTAAGTAGAATCACCCCTGTGGAGGTAATCAATTACATTTATGTTGCTAAATTAAATAGTATATTTTAATTCCTTACTTTATTACTTTAGCAGCAGAATTTGACATGACAGATTATTAGGATCCTTGAAACCTTTTTTTGTAATTGGCTTAGGATTCCATATACTTCTGGCTTTCCTCCTCTCTCACTGAGTGCTCCTTCTCAGTCTCCCCTGATGTTTTCTCTCCTCCAAACTTATATCTTTTTAAAGTTTTTAAAAAATCTTTATTGTTTTGTCATTACCATTTCATCCCTTTATACCCCTTACCCCCAGCATTCACCACACTGTTGTCCATGTCCATGAGTCCTTTTCCCTTTTTCCTCAGTCCCCCAACCCCTGACCTTTCCCCACAGCTGTCATCTGCTCTCCATCTCTGAGTCTGTCCCCATTTTCCTTGTTAGTTCAGTTTGTTCATTAGATTCCACATATGAGTGAAATCACATAGTGTTTGTCTTTCTCTGACTGGCCTGTTTCACTTAGCGTAGTGTTCCTCAGGTCCATCCATACTGTCACAAAGGGTAAAGTTTTCTTCTTTTTTACAGATGAGTAATATTCTCTTGTGTAAATGCAATGTCCCATAGTTCTTTTATCCACTCTACTGATGTAGTTCATCTACTGATTACTTGGGCTGCTTCCATATCTTGGCAATTGTAAATAATGTTGCAGTGAACATAGAGATGCTTATGTTCTTTCAAATTAGTGTCTTGTGTTCCTTTGGATATATTCCCAGAAGTAGGATTGCTGGGTCAGGAAGCAGATCCATTTTTAATTTTTTGAGGTTTCTCCATACTGCTTTTCTCAGTTGCTGCACCAGTCTGCATTCCCACCAAGAGTGCAAAATGGTTTCCCTTTCTCCACATCCTGGGCAGCACTACTTTGTTGATTTATTGATGATAGCCACTCTGACAGGTGTGAGATTTTATCTCATTGCAGTTTCAATTTGCATTTCTCTAATGATTAGTGATGCTGAGCATCTTTTCATAAGTTGTTGGCCATCTGTATGTCCTCTTTGGAGAAGTGTCTATTCAGGTCCTTTGCCCACTTTTTAATTGGGTTGTTTGGTTTTTTGGTATTAAATTTGTAAGTTCTTTATAAATTTTAGATATTAATCCTTTACCAGATGTATTGGTGAATGTGTCCTCCCATTCAGTAGGTGTTCTTTTTATTTTGTTGATGTTTTCCTTTGCTGTGCAAAAACTTTTTAGTTCCATGTAATCCCATCTGTTTTTTTTTTCTTTTGTTTCCCTTGCCTAAGGAGATATACCTGATTAAAAATTGTTATGAGCAATATCCAGGTTTGTGTTGCCTATGATTTCTTGTATGATTTTTATGGTTTCAAAACTAATGTTTAAGTCTTTGATCCATTTTAAATTTATTCTTGTGTATGGTGTAAGACTGTGGTGTAGTTTCATTCTTCTACATGTGTCTGTCCAGTTTTCCCAACATCATTTATTGAATAAACTGTGTTTAGTCAATGGTATGTGCTTGCTTCCTCTGTTGAATATTAATCAAACTTATGTCTTTTAGAAAAATGTTTACCCTGTTTTTCTACACCTAGTCTCCTCTTCTTTATTTATTTATTTATTTATTTATTTTTTTGGTCATCTGGTGTTATATTAAATACCAAGTATATACTAAAATTTCCCAAATATTCTTTCCAGTCCAAATTTCCCTTATGAAAACCAGACTTATATATTCAGCAGCTTACTTAGCACCTTCATTTGCATAGCTGATGCATCTTAATCTCACCATATCTGAAGCTGCACTCTTGGTCTCTTTGCTACCTCTGCAAAAAAGTCACTTGGCTTCTTGATCTGAGTGAAAAGCAAGTAGGTTTTTGCTGTTGCTTCTGGAGTATTAGGATTCTGCCTTTCTCTCACATCTCATATTCAACCATTTAGAATATCCTTTTGGCTCTACTTTTAGAATTAAGACATTTTGAGCATCTCTATTGCATTCTTTTTAGCTTATGGCACCACCGTCTTTGACCTGCATTAATGCAATAGCTTCCTAATTGCTTTTGTTCTCATGTTCAGAGACTATTATTAACATAACCAACAGAATGAACTGTTAAAAGATAGGCAGATTGCATTGCCTCGTTTTGGAGAACACTGCAATGGTTGCCTTCCACTCAGAGTAAAAGTTAATGTTTTCATAGTGCCCCAAAGATCTTGCCTCTTGCCTCCTGCCTTTGTGAATATCCCTTTCTTCCTACTCTATAAGCTCTAGTCACATTGAGCTTCCCGGTTATTCCTAAATAAAACCTCAGTACCTTTGCGGATGCCTTCATTTGAATTATTGCTCTCCCAGTATCTACTTGGTTCATCTCCTCCAAGACTCTCTTCAAATATCAATTTCTCAGCAAGGCCCGTGCTGGTCGCTCTTTTTAATGCTACAACCCGCTTCCAACTACTGGTTGCACTCATGAGACAACTTCCTGTCCTCTATTTCCCCTAGTAAATTTATAATCTTGTAACATAGTATCTAATTTGCTTATTAATTATGCTATTTGCATAACTCTACCCAAAAGAATATTAGTTACAAGATGGCAGGTACTTTTTTTTTTTTTTTTGTCACTAATGTTTTATAAGAACCTAGTATCTGGAACAGTAATCTATCCAAAATAAATAAATAAATAAATGTTGATTGAATGAATAAATAACTGTTTAAGTATGTGAATCATTTTGAGGTAATGAGATTGGACTCTGGATTAAATTGAAGTACTTACTTTTGTGCTCTGATTTCATAGAAACAGTTAAGGAATTATCAGAAGACTGACTTTGTTTGTTTCTTTTCCTTATTCCTCTGGAAATTAAGTGCCTCATTAGAATAACACCATTATTTTTTGGTCTATTTATCCTGTACTGTTTTCTATACTTTACTTTTAAGAAAAGTCCTCACTATTAAAAGAGATTTAATTTGACCAAATAAATTTAAAAACATTGCAACATGATTTACTTTTATTCTTTTATTTTAAGAATTTTTTTAAAGACTTTATTTATTTTTAGAGAGAGGGGAAGGGACGGGGAAAGAGAGGGAGGCAACAGCAGCGTGTGGTTGCTTCTCACGCAACCTCCATTGGGGGCCAGGCCCACAACCCAGGCCTGCGCCCTGACTGGGAATCAAACCAGTGGCCCTTTGGCTGCAGGCCAGTGCTCAATCCACTGAGCCACAGCAGCCAGGACTATTTTTATTCTTATAGCCAGTGTAGATTTAACAAATTTTATTCTAAGAATTATATAAATGCCTGCATAAACAAATCTCATCACCTTGGACTAGATTCCAGAAAAACAGAGTCTAAGTGGACAAACATGTCATTGTGGAATTCAATCTTGGCAAGACTAGGGTACATTACTGATTTGAAATCCTAACAAGAGCAGTTAATAATTCTCTTTTGCAGGGTGTCTTCTAATATAACCTACTATTCTATGAAATAATGTGTTCAGAGTAGAAACAAAGTACAATTACCTACCATATTTTGCTGTGTATGATGCATACTTTTTGCCCACATTTTTGAGGGAAAAATAAGGATGCATATTATACATGGGTAGTACTAATTCCAATCTATGGAACTGTTTTTTAACTATTTTGCTCATGCTTAGTCATTAAAAGTGTAACGCTAGAAAGCAGTGCAATATCTGAATACAAAATAATACCCTGGAGTACAATAATCGGTTTTGTGAACTTATGATGAACTTGCAAGGGACAAAGTTTAGGCCAACAATTCAATGAAATGCAACAAAGAAAGATTTATTGTTATCCACAGAATAAGATAGATGATGTTGATTGTTATCCACTTGAGAAGATAGGTGATGCCAATTGTTATCCATTTGAGAAGATTGGTGCTGATGACTTTATCACCAGAGTGTGCACAGCGCGACATTTTTCTTCACACACTTTAGGTGGGAGAAATTATCAGAAAACTCCTTGGATATTTTATTAAAATTGAGTTAAAAGATTAAAACCAAAAAATGTTTTCTGGAAAGTTTGGGCCAAAAGCATGCGCACACTCTACACGGCAGAATACGGTATTTGCTTTACTCCCACACTGGTAGCAGTTCCCCACAGGGTGTCCATTCAGGCACTGCTAGGCATTCTAATTCTTAGGTAGCTGCCAGGAAAGTCAGATCTCAAGAGAGCAGTGACAGCAGCTCTCAGAGCTTGTGCCAGCAACATGTACACTCTCCTTTTGTCTTTCAGCCTTGCAGGCCCACTTGGGGGTGTGGGTATTGGATGAGTTTGCTTAAAGTTACAGTGAGGAAATGCTTCACAGTCTCTAGTTTGGGAGACAACAGGGGCAGAAAGTACAATCCAAAGCTTAGCCGTTTGTTTCCATAAGTGATTTGAATGAAAGGGGTGAGGTGCTGCAGAGGACCACCCGCCAGTGCCACAAATATGAGGCCGCTGTCATTTACTGGTAATGAAGCTCCACCTGTAGTCTACAAAAATTCTCCAAGCCCAGCAGTCATCCTGGGTGATCATCAGTAGCAGTGAGCAGAAAACCATTGTCAAATGATCGGGGAAATACCTAAATAGGATCCAGCACTCCCTCATCAACTGGAAATTTCCACTGCCATTCTCATAGTTTCCCATCCTTAGGCTGGAGTGGCTACAGTTTGTTTAATTATTTTTAACAAATTTATAATTAAGTATCTATATTAATTATGTTTCTTTTTTCAGTATTCCTAGGTTACTCTGTCACTTCGATTTAGATAACAATGAAAATATTGTTCAGAGTAGTCAGCTTCCATGTGGCCACCTATACTAGAATGAGTCACTTTAACAAGGTGACATATTTGCCTCCACTTTAAGACAACTCACACTCCTGAAATAATTATCAAATTAGTCAAGAGCAAGGTAAAAATTCTACAAAAGGTAGTCAACTCAGTATAAAAAGCCTTTCATGCTGCTTATAAACTAACCTGATTTAGAACATTTAAGCATGTTGCATTCTGCATGTATTTCTAGAAATTCCTCTTTTTCTTCTTCTTTTTTTTTTGTTACCACACTCACACTAGGACGTCTAGCTCCATTTTGCCTCATATCCAATCATGAGTTCTGCAATGTTAGATGGCACCTCTCAGCATACTTATGATTTGGGGATGCTAAAATCCATGGTTCTGCTTGGTCTTTGTCGGCCCCTACACTTCCACTTAACGCCAAACCTCTTTTCTTTTTTTCCCCCCACTTATTTAACATTCTTGAATGTGGTTTCTATGAAAAACATGCTTGTTAGGAATATATAATATAGCAATTTTTTTTTCCCCCGAGAGTTTACAATCTATGAAAAGGGACAGAGAAGTGCTAAGTATGTCCATGAAAACATGAACAGAAACGTACAGTCCTGCTGAGGGCAAGAGTAAAACTCCCCTTTAATTCTACTCCCTTGCTCAATTCACGCTCCTAAGTTCTAAAGGATCATTTCACTGTCTTCTCTCTTCAAAACAAACACTACTTTGGCCTTCCACATTTTCAGCTGAGGATTTAGCTCCTTCTTTCATTGAGATAATGTACAAAAACTTCTTCCGGAAAACTTCCACTATGCTAATTCAGTGTATCAATCATTATCTTATTTTACCTATCAGAAACATTTGATTTCTCCTTCATAACAAGCTTTCTTTTCTGTCCTCTCGCTTCTTCCCCCTTCTCTGCCTTCCCTTCTCCTCTAATGAAAGCTGCTAATCTCCTTTGTCACTGCCTCTCACTCTCACCCCTGTGTAAGTGACTTTCTTCATCTTCTGCTTCAAAAGAATAGCCTGTCCCTGGTCTTAGGATCTGCATATCTCTTCTAATTCACTTCCTAGACGTTTTCCTCCATCCCTGAGGTTTTAAATATTTTTTCACCCTAATGACTCCAAAATTTTTATCTCCTGTTCCAACATCCTCGGTGAACTCCAGAATAATATAAAACATAATATTTGCTATCTTCACTTGTACATCAACCAAACTCCTCAACCTTGACTTATCTCAAAGTAAATTCTGAAGTTCCCTCTTATGTTTCCCCATCTCCGTCAATGGCAGCTGCATTCTCTTATTTGTTCTTTCCACAAGACTTGCAGTCATCTCTGACTGCGGTTGCTCGCTTACTACATGTCGAAGCACTCCAGAAACTGTTTCAGCTCCGCTTTCTGAATCCATTCTAACCTCTCATCACCGACAGTACTAACACCCCAACTACTGCCACTTTACGCATGAGTCGTTGCAGCAGGCTTCTATCTGGTCTACTTGTTTTCCTTTTTACACTTTCCAGCCATTTTCCAACAGAACAGCCTGATTGATCCTATTAAAATGGGGGTCTGATCCGGTAATTATTTACATGTAATTCCACTAATAATGCTCGTTTCACTTAGCAAAATGCAAATCCCGTGCCGCATTTGGCCAGGCCCTCCTGCCCCAGCAGTCTCCAAGCTGCCGCTCTCCTTCAGACTGCTAAAGCTTGCCCTCAGTCACTGCTTCCCAATGAAACAGCATGCTGAATGACCTCAGAAAAGCAAGGCAGCCTCTTTCCCCAGGGCTTTGGGACTTTTTATCTGCCCAAATCTTTCTTCCTCTAGATAACTTTTTGGCTGATTACTTGCCTTTCTAGAGGTCTGTTCAAGTGTTATCTCATCCAAAAGAACATCCTTCAGGTCTTTTGCCTGTTTTTTTTTTATCATGTTATTTTTAATTTGATATTGAGATGTATGAGTTCCTTCTAATAAATTTTAGATATCAACACCTTATCAGATATATAGTTTGCAAGTATTTTCTCCTATAAGTTGCCTTTACATTTTTTGATTGCTTCACTTGTTGAACAGAAGCTGTTTAGTTTGATGTAATACCACTTGTTTATTTTTGTTTTTATTGCTTGTAATTTTAGTATTATATCCAAAAAAAATCATTGCAAAACTAATTTTAAAGTTTTTCCCCATGTTTTCTTGTAGTTTTATACTTTCAGACATTACATTTATGTCTTTAATCAATTTCAAGTTAATTTTTATAAGTGATATTAGATTAGAGTCCAATTTCATTCTTTTGAATATGAATAAATAATTTTCCTAACACAATTTATTGAAGAAACAATTCTTCCTTCAGCGAATAAACATGACTTCCTTGTTATATATGGATTCATAATGTAAATTAACTTACATTATTTTGGGAATTTCTCTTTAGCCCTTGAACAGTACTTTGAATTGAATTACAATGATCTAAGATTGATTAAATATCTCAAAGCTTCAACAGGACAATAGAAAGGTAGGTAAATCATGCAAAAAATAATTTTTAAGATTCCCTTTCTATCTTAACAATGTTTCAAGCAACCTATAACTTGAGTGTAATGGAATAAATACATTTTGGTGGAAGAGAAGGAATAGAAGCAAGGTACACAACAAAGAATTTTGGACACCAGACGTTACAGTAGGGTATGAGAAAACCAAAGTCTCAAACCTTATGTATTTGAATTTTTTTTTTTTTTTTACTAAGTTGCTAGTAGCAGACACTGCTTAGAAAATCTGAGCTAATTCAATGGATAGCCATTTTTGTTTTCCTAATGTCTTCATCAGACATTCCACTTTATGTTATTTCTGGCCACATAGCCAAGTACTAAATTAAAGTGTGATATACAGCATGAAATTTCTGTTATATTTACTTTTTTCAAACTGGTTTATTTCAACCTTTTAAAACTTGTGCTCTCTTTAATGAAGATAAAATCCAATTGCAGTCTTTAATATTATTTGAAATTAAAAGAAATTTGACTAAAAATATATTAAAACATATTCCTGAAAGAAGCAACTATTTTCAAATGTAAAATATGATAGCTAAGTTATTCTACAAAAGCATATATTCCTCCAATCATTTTGAAACTTTTTGTAAAAGTATACCTCATGAATTACTGTGCTTCTATATCATTTATCATTCTAAACAAAGCACTTTAAAACTTTTGGAAAATAAAATTTAATAAGGCTGTTTAGCAAAATAAAGTGCTTTTACAAATGTTCATTATATGTTATGCTCTTGATTTATCATACATGCTCACACAAAACATTTTTCCATTGACTTCACAAATTTAGCAAAGCAGGTAAGAGCTCGTGGTAATGTTTCTCATTCAAAAAGTATTGTTAAAAATTAAAATTTGCAATTTCATAATAGCACTAGCCATTATAGCAAATTTTAGAATGATGTAGATAATTATTATGCCAGGTAGAAATAGTAATTTTTATTATTAACATATATCCCATGATGCAAAGCAAGTGCACAGAATTATTTGATTACAGTTTGCTTGGGTCCTTTTTAATTTTGTGTGGTGGTTTTGTTACCAGCAATGTTGGCTCTTGAATTTGGCAAAGAAAGAATTTGGAGTCAAGGACTTTAGCGTAAGAGGAAATTTACTGAGCATGCAGAGTCAAAACACACTCCAAGAGAAGATTGGTGTGGACTGTTCAGAGAGCTGTGTTGGCCTTCTAAAAAGAAAGTCACAGAGGCAGAAAAAGTAAAGCAGCTGGGCTGCATGCACTCAGGAAACAAGTTACAGAGGCAAAAGGGGAAGACTCTTGGAGATAGGTTTAGGGGATTAGCCAGGGATGAGCTTCTGCCTGCCACTCTCCTGGTTGTAATTTTCATGGGGATCTTCAGAGTTTAGGAGAAAGAAACCAAAGATACACATCTGAAGAAAGGTGTGGGCATGTTCTAGAGAGAGATTGCATACTGTGTCCTTTGTCTTAAGCATTTTTATCTGTTTTCTAAACGTGGGAATTTCAGGGACAGTCTTAGAGGAGGATCTCAATAGAATATTCATCAGCTTTCTATGTGTGTCCTTCAATACGCTGATTTATCAGAATGAGGTCGGTGTTAGGGTCATGGTCTCTAACAACTGGTTAGTGCTAGGGTAAGGAGTCATTGGTCAATGCATCTGGTCCTGATGCCAGTCATTTCATCACTTCATCTGGTTTTCCTGATGGAAGCTGCTAGGAAGGAAAATGACAGAAACTAAACATCTTAATTAAGGTCCTATTACCAAGTAAGCAGAGGGGCAAAGTTCCATCTTGGACCTATTGACTCCAGAGTATCTAAAGTACAATACTTAAATAATTTAGAAAACAAAAATGTAACTATCACTTTAATATTTCAGTTCTTATGTTCTTTAAAATCTTAAGTGAATCATAAAATGATAGAGCAAGAATAAAGATTAGTTTTTATATTGCCTTAATTTATACTATGCATTTGATTATACATTGTTTTATTTTCATAATGTGTTTGGAGAAATTATTCATATTTAAGATAGATGTTCCTTAACATTATATGTTTAAATAGAAAGTAACAAACAATTTTGTGTCTTGCTTTAAACCTATCATCTAAAAATACAAATATTGAACTTTCCTGTGGGTGAAATCATACACCATTATTGCTCATATATTTGCTTGTTGATGTCCAATATTAAACACTTTTCCAAAATTCCACTTTTATAGATAACTTCTACATAGCATATTTATACATAAAAAAGTGAATATTGTTATCTCAGGTTGATATTTCAATGGAATATTTGGCAGAATATTACTGGAACTTTAAGTAAAGGCAACATTGATTATAAAAACAGCCACTCAGCTATCTCAAAAAGTATATTTTAGAGAGTCACTGAACAAGAACACTCTCAGGAGACTATCTTTCTCTTAAAATCTAGGTGTATGTACTTGCATACTAATTACATCATTCCTGTCTCATTTAAAAAAAATACAGACCTACTACTTGCCCTAAGGATATGTTTCATTATCATGTGGAATATGAAATGTTATTCTGCTTCAGGAGATACAAGCAATTTCATTTGAATCTCTTTGGAAATGAAAGCATCAGCGCAGCTAGTCATTTGTAACATTTGTGACTATTATCTTTTAGTAAACTATCTCTACTGTCATTAATATATGTGGCATTTTTGTAAACTGAGACTACTACAAGGTGATGCTATTGCATCTCATCCCCTGTGGCTGGGAAAAGAATCATTGTGGGTAGAGTAAGTCATTTTTCTTGGCAGATATTTGTTTAGATCACTTACAATTTTAGAAAGTCGCCAAAAGTAAAAAGAAGAAGGTATTCTCCAGACAGCCAGGTGGGTACTATTAGCATACTTATTTGGTGAAAAGAATAAAAGTCCTTCTGAGATTAAAAATTGTGTTATAACCTTCTGAGCTTCCTGGATCAGTTTCACAGTCCATGTAGATTTCAACCAATCATAGCATGTTACCTAATAGTGTTAATGGAAATTCATTTCCTCTTGTAATTAAGCACAGATGTAGACCTAAAATTTAAGAAAAAGAGAAAAGCTATATTCCCTTGCCAAGCTCATAATTTCTTTTTTCTTTTTTGCACACTAAGGGTCATTGACAGTACTCAGGAGCCTAACACAGATGCACATTAATTACTCGTTCTCTAATTACTAAGGTACCAATGTAACTACTCAACTATTCATTATACAGTCTTCTTAACTGCAAAACCCCAGAGACATATGTATGAAGCACATCACTTGGCAACATTAATTGAACCCTATTAACTCATAAAATATATGAAAAGCACAGCTATTAATAAAAAGTAGTGCACTTTCATTTAGTTCACTAAACCCACAACGTACAAATGATCATTTTCCTTTTGCTATATATTGGATATCGGACAATGCAGCTGCTCACGGATTGTTAATTATCAGGAACGCATCAAAGGATTAGACTAGAATCATGGTGGTTAATTTAGCCAGGCTAATTTTCCATTCTGGAAATTATGCACAGTGGTAGTTAGCTGTATAAGCAAATCTAAATAGGATGCATAGCCAGGAAGTTACAATTAAAAAAAAAGAAGTAAACAAAAACTAACTCAGTCATAACAAATCACTGTTCTCCCAATTTGTTTACTTAGAACATAATTGAAATTTAAATATTTTATTGGAAATGTATCTTTAATGAGATATTTTACATTAGAAACAGTCTATTTTAATGTCAGATATATTTTTCTGTATCCATATACTTATTGTTGCTGGATATCATCCAAATCCTATTGTCTGGGTTCCTGGTGATCCATGTTGGTTTAGCAAGTCATTTCCAGCTTCTCTCCAGATAATATCTACATGCATCTCACGTTTAATTCAATGGATGTATCAGTCATTCTGTCCGCATGTCATCTCAGTATCCACACAGGTGCCTCTGTGGGTCTGTAATATGCTTGTTATGCCTCTAAAATTCTAACTTTCCCAGCTCTCACTTCTGAATTGAGATCTTCATTACACATTAATTGAACAAATATTAAGTACTATACATTTGACTAGTCACTATGGATACATAGTTGTCAGATGAAATATAAAACAAAAAAAAGATTGACAAATGGAGAAGGAAGTAGTAGGAAGCAATTAAATGCACAAGATATTCAATGCAAGAAAAGGGCTGGCAACACATGGTAGTAGAAATGGAGACTCATGGAGAACTGGATTCCTGAAGCGTAATATGGACATCTAAGCAATTTAGTGTCTAGCATGTGCTGCCTTATTTATCTATTTATATATTTATATATCTGCATTTGTTCTGCAATTGAATTGCTTTATATTTTCTTTATCACATTTTCATATTAGAGACCTTTATTTAAATATTTATTGACATAAATATGATCCTAAAAATACAAGAGTATCTGTCTTCTTGTACTAAGATATTATTTGGTTATTTAAAAACAAATATCAATAGTAAAAGTAAATTATTCACAGATTTCAGTTTTCTATTTTACTTATATTTACCTGAATATTTCTCCAAAAAATAAGACATCATGCATGGTATCTCAACATCTCAACTTATGACATTTCTTTGATGTCTTAGAATACTATAGTTTCATACATACTTAAAATTAAGCTATCTCTAGTTTATGCTAATTTAAATTGTATAGCCGAAGTGTTCATCAGTAGATGAGTGGATAAAAAACTGGTCTACTTATGCAATGGAATACTACTCAGCCATAGAAAAGAAGGAAATCTTACCATTTTCAACATCATATCTGGACCTGGAGATTACTATGCTAAGTAAAATAAGCCAGTCAAATACCGTATGATCTCATTTATATGTGGAATCTAATGAACAAAATAAACTGAGGAACAAAATAGAAACAGAGACATGGGCACAGAGAACAGACTGACAGCTGTCAGAGGGAATGGATGAAAGAAGGCAAAGGGATTGACATAGACAAAGACAACATGTAGTAATAGCCAGAGGCAAAGGTGTGTGGGAGGTAGGAGGAGGTGGGCAAAATGGGAGGAAATGAGAATGGGGGGAGACGTTGCTTGAGGCAATGGACGCATGAGGCAGTGTGCAGGTGATACTTTGTTAAGTTGTACACTTGAAACCTGCATGGTTTTGTGAACCATTGATAGATAGTATTAAATGTGATGGTTTGAATACAGTAGGATTTTTGGAGTCCTAGAATACATCACAGAATGATTAAAGGTAAATGTCAAAAGTGGACTCTTTGAGATAAAGTTTGCAAAGGGGGTGTGATTTTGGGATTACAAAATGTAGTTAAAACCTAATAGTTGATAATTTAAATACTTTATTGCCTTCAACTAAACTCCTTACCCCTGTCTACAACTCCCTATTTTAGTCTACCATATCCCCTAACTTCCCAACCCTGTTCAAATGGAAAAATAAATCATTCTAGAGGCTTTCCCTCTTAAGTTATACTTTGGCTTTACATTCTAGTGCTCTCACCTTTAAACTTAAATGTGCCTGACATGCAAAAATCGACCAGACAACTGGACAGCAGGTTAGGTATCCTACTTCTGTGTTCTTGCCATGCCCTACCTTTACCTGAAAATGCCACATATAACCTAGCATCCAACAAGAAAATTGTTTCTCTTGAATGTCTGTGTGCTTTTCAGTCCCCTTCACTGTCTTGTAATTATACTTGAAGTCTCTAACAATGTAGAGAATATAAATAATGTTATACAAATAATTTGATTTTTTAGGAATATGTTAAATTTTAACAATGTTAATTTGCTAAATGGCAGGCATCTTTTTTTCCCTTGACCTGAATGTAGCATAGGTTTGTACCATGAGTAATCGAAACCGTCACTGATGAGATTAAATTTGAGAAAGATTCTTCTGGATCCTCTTTATTTTTAAATGTCATTTTATAAGACCTAATTACTGTTTCACACTTATAAAATATACTTTTTCCTAACCTGACAAATATAATTAAATAATGGCAAGGGTGCTGTTGAAGATATTTCTTTTTTTATTAAATTGATTGGGGTGACATTGGTTGATAAGATTATGTAGGGTTCAAATGTATATTTCTATGATACGTGATCTGTATACTGTATTGTGTGCCTGAAGGAGAATAAAATCAGCATAGAGGTACAGAAAGTCAAGAAAGAACAAGACCTACAAAAGTAGATGAGAAATGAACATAGGAAAACATAGAGGACAGATTTATGGTAGTTTATATGAAAGAAACCTATTTTGATCATAAGACTAAGAATAACAGAAATTAATAAACTAAAATACATATAAGGTCTGTCCAGAGAAAATCCAGTATTGTTAATATAATGGGAACTATTTGTGTCACATTGCTGTAACCTCGCAGCCAAGGAGAGTGGACTGGAATGCCCACGCGTGAATACTGATGACTTCACTGGACTAGCCAATGGGAGCGGTAGACACCACTGACTGAGCATGTGTACTGTGTGGCTATTGCGTTCAAAATGACTAGGGAGTAGAACAACAAATCTGCATGACATTTTGTGATGCGCTTGAATATTCGTCTGTGGTAACTATTTACATGATTCAGAAGCCACAGCTGTGGGCCATTGGTGATTAGCAGTTTCATCATGACAATGCGCCCACTCACTCATCATGTCTCATGCATAGTTTTTTGGCAAAACATCAGATCACCCAGGTGACTCAGCCCCCTTACAGCCCAGATTTGATGCCCTTCAACTTTCGGCTTTTCCCAAAACTAAAATTACCTTTGAAAGGGAAGAGATTTTAGACCATCTATGAGATTCAGGAAATACAACAGGACAGCTGATGGTGACTGGGAGAACTGTGTGAGGTGCCAAGGTGGCTACTTTGAAGGGAACTGAAGTGTGACTGTCCTATGTAGAATGTTTCTTGTATCTTGTATCTTTTTCAATAAATGTCCATGTTTGTCATATTACATGGCTGCATACCTTCTGGACAGACTGTTTCTTTCTAACTGCACAGTAAGAATTCCCAAATGCATTTTTTTGCTTTGATTTTCACCAGATCTTTGAACATTATACATGACAATTTTTTTTTATGTCTGAGATTATTGGGATTACATAGTTTAGAAGACTGTAAACCTTAATGACCTCCAATCTAGCTTTGAATTTAATTATTCAGAGTAAATTTGCAGTAATTCAGAAAGAGAAAGAAAACAAAAAGGGAGAGCATGTAGAAGAAATAAGATAAAATATTATTTTACTACAGTTAAATAAAATCAAACCCATTTACCTCTTTAAAGAGAGTTCTAAAATTCTAGAATATATTGTATTATTTTTAATAATGCTTTCTTACAAGATGCTAACGTGTGTACGATGGATATGTAACTTTCACTGATTTCTTTTGAGGTATAAATTATTTTTACATTTGATAAGAGAATTTTGTGATATGTCTTCCATGAAGACCACTTTAATTCCAATATGAATTAGAATTTTCACAATTCATATTATCATTCATGTTTTAGAAGGTTAAAATAAAGGTCAAGAGAGTATTCTTGAAACAGTAGAAAATGAAACAGTTTCCTCTCCTTGACATAGGTTCCTTCATGAACTATCCCAGGGTAATTTCTTTAGTATTCTTTAATCATCTACCTCTCCTAGACATTTTATTTTATACTATTTTTCTTTATTTTTGAAAAGTATTTATAATTCTATTAACACCTTGTGAAAAGTCTCATTTGCATGTAATTAGTTTCTTCATAAAATGATTTCTCTCTCTGAAATTATGCTCTAGCGCATTATAGAACAATCAAATTATCAGCCTCTTTTCCAAGGATCAATTCAACACTCAGAAATAATGATAAGTTAGGTTCTCCATCATTAAAACTGCATACAAATTCTTTAGAGCTGTCAAAGAAACATCGATGGTTGTTATTTAATGTGTTTATGACTATCAGGAGTTAATGGCATTTTGTAACAAGATAGAATTTTTTAGGAAGTTAATCGTTCTGTGAGTAGAATATGTGGCTGAGGGCCTACAAAAATCCAAAAAAGCAATCTGTTACTATTCTGCTTTTGCTTCCTAACAATAGTCAGTTTATCACTTTTCTGATATAGATGAATATGCTAGAAAAGTTCTAATTGAAATCTGATAGATTTAAAATCAATGCTTTTTCTTTTTTTTCTTTTTTTTACCATTTAGTGTATATAGTTGTCAAGTGAAAAGTACATATATAAAGGTAGCAGTAGTTTTGTTATTTTTTCCCCTAGGTGGATTAACTCAATATCCTTTATGTGTTCACATTAATACATGTTAAGCAAAGTTTCAGGAATAAAATATGTTGCCCCAAAACAAACATGTGAGCAATACCAAGATGGCGGACAGAATGGTAGAATTTCTTTCTCCTCAGGAATCTCCTTGTGAGACCACATGGTTTCCAGATCAGTAGTAAAATGTACAGAGCAGACATAGCTCTTCTGTTTTTATCTCAGTATTTCTTAAACATTCACGTGTTATCTGAGGATCATATTAAAATGAAGATTTGAATTCAGTGTGACAGATGGGGAGCTCGAGACTCTGCATTTCCAAAATGCTTCCTGGTGAGCAGAGGCTTTTGGTTTCTGACTCAATGGCACTTTGAGTAGCAATGACACATAATACAGGGTGGGGCAAAAGTAGTTTACAGTTGTGCATACACAAAACACAAAGTTTATTTGTGTATTATATTTATTAATTGTTTTATTATTTTCTCTATGAGCAACTGTAAACCTACTTTGCCCCACCCTATATACAAATTTCCAGCAAAGAAGTGTTTCCTATTGTTTGCAGTGACTTCTTTTTCCCAAAATAGTTTTGTGGTCCGTGAGGCTTATTTTATCTACCCTCTGTTTACAAGATGTTACCTACATGTAAATCTCTAGTTAGTTAGCATGACATTCATAGGCAGCCCTTAAACAAGTCAGAAATCTTGAACTACTGAATAGGAACCTCTGATAGTGGTGTTCTTAAATCTGGATCTGTAAACAACTCCAAATGTGTTTACAGTGCATGCAAATGTTTGAAGTCTCACATATTAACAGAGGTCTGTCATTTGGACTAGAATTATGCTTATTTGTATACTTGGTTGAATTTTTATCTTTTTTTATGCCTATTTATTTTAGTCTGTTTAATCTAGTGATTTATTTTTTAATTGGAAAGATCTAATATTTAAACACACAAAAAAGTAATCACTTATGTTATATGCCACCCAACATACTGTACAATATAGATATTATATTTTGTTGACAAGTGATTGCATTCTTATGCTGTTAGAAGCTCCTGTAACCACATATGGGCTATTAAACATACCTGCCTGTTAACAACAACTGATCCTTTACTTGTTGACAAATGAAAAAATGATTTCTCTATCCAGACCCAAGGTAGTCCTCTTCAGTGTATCATTGTTACAACTCTTGTTGTTATACACAGTGTAACAGTCATAGTGTTTTGATTTTAGCGAACATGAGCCACTTTCTGGAGGTAGAAGAGGTCATATTGGAAATAAACTTGATACCAAATGTGAGGTACAGAAATCAAGCATGTGACTCATGATTTTGGTTTGAAATGTTGATAGGAGATACAAAATTTTTGTGTGTATATATATATTACACATGTATGACATTTAAAATAAGAGAATGGTTAAAATCATGCTTGAAGGGGACATAGATTGAGATGAGCTTATAAAACTCTGATATGTTAGGAGGAGTAAAAACCAAGAAAAATTGCTGTTTATAAGTGGCCAGTGATATAAGAAAAAAGTCAAGAGAGTATCAATAAAAGGAAAAAGCCTTTCGAAAATAGGGGAGTAATAAACTGTATTATATGTTGGTATAAATTAACTGACTAAAGAAAAGAAGTATATATTGAAATTTTAAAAAGGGAGGTTTCAGATTTTCAGAATAGAGTGTGGAAAGAAGGCCAAAATTTAAATAACTTATTTGTTGCTCTTCCCATAATCAAAAAAATATATATATTAAGGACAGGGCCCCAGTCCTAAATCCCCTGACCTACTGACTTACAATATAGTCAAAATAAAAGCAGTTGATTTGATTTGGTTTTTAACAAAGGAGTATCTGAAAGAGTGTCTTAAAACCTACTTATCTTTCTTCACAAAGTAAGAATATATAATTTATTTTCCATCAAATTGATGATATAAACTATTATATGGTACTAACCTATTGACCCAAGAAATATAATAATTCTGTTTATAAGTAATGCTTCATAAGACATAACATCACATACAACTTCATCCTTTATTTCATTGCACTCCCTTATATCTGTTTATTACATATAGCCTTTAATGACATTCAGTTTTGTTAATCTTGGCTTATATTGTCCATGATTATGCAGGGCTTCTTCTGTATGTATATTAGTTAATGTCAGTTCCTTTATTCACAATAAAGAATATGATCAGGCCCAAATACTTACTGATATTCTCTGGGAGATGTTGGAAGACGCCCTGTCTAGTTTCAGGAACTGTAGCCCCGCAAATAGGCGAGAAGGCCCCAAGTCTGGAAATAATCAAGGAGGCCTTGGGAAAACAGGCCACCGAGAAGACAAAACCTGTCCCTCTGGCAGGAGTGCAGCACCTGCCTCCCTCACATCACCCCGCTTGACCCTGGGAGATGGCTGGTAGTCAATGATAGGTAAGATCTCTCAATGGAAGGAACAACCTAAGACAGGCACAGCCACAAATAGTGATCAGGAAAGACACTTGTGGGACTTGGAGAAAGGGCAAAAAGACCCGCACCCCTCAGCTTGCCTTGGATATGGCCAGGGCCCTCATATCATCTCAAAGAAACTTCCTTATTTCCCGGGTGCCTTGCCCTTCCCCGTGCCTGGCTCGGGCTTGAAACAATACTGGAGACAGTCCTAAACTGGATCTTGTGATTCCCAGGGGAAATCAGGCCTGGAAGTAAATTCTTTAAAGCATACTTTGTTTTTCCCTCAAAAGCTATGATAACCAACTCATGCTGGGAAGGAAATTTACATTATTCACAGATCCTAACCCTAAACACTTTGGCACTCTTATGTTTACTTGCTCTCTTGTGTACTAGTCTCCTCTCAGACCCATGTAAACTGGTGCGTTCCTGCCATTTGTTTTCTTCAAAATATCATCCATTCTCTGTAAACATTAACATACCGATGTGATGAAATCACCTATGGACAAAGGGGCTTGGGTGCCTTCTCCACTAGTGGAAATAGCCATGCTGCCTCTCCTGGAAGACAGAGAAATGTTTGCAATGGCTTGTGTTTATCCCCCTGTCCGTGACAACCCCAGGACAGGCTCTGTGAGATCAGAGCCCACGCTCCCACCTCAGCTGGCCCTGGACAGTGACCCTCAGACCCAGGAGCCCCACATGTCACTCCAACAAGGAGGATCCTTTTTTCAGTTCTAGTCACTTATTGCATGATATCCATCTTGTAATCCCCTCACCTTTGAGTAGGGAAGTTATTTACATGACAACTAATACAGTCATCTATGCATAAAGAACTGCTAGGTTATTTCTTCAACAGCAGATTGGGATTGAAGTAGTTTCCTTTCAAAAGAAATCTGTGACTGTTAAAAAAATTATTTGAAGGACAAAACAAAGTCTTCAGTACATTAGAACAAATTGATGTATGCTATTCCTTGTAATTCAGCAAGGCAATAATACCTTTACTTAAAGATGGGGTTATTGTTTATTATTTAATTAAGAAGTAAAAGCCAAAACCACATCACCATTTATTAAAAATAAATCCTCAAAATGATTATCATATAACTTCACATACCTGTGGAAATTTTCCTAGCTATAAAAAATATTCAATAAAGGTAAGAAATAACAAAACCATATCAATTCAGAAATTTTTTTAGATTTTTATTTATTTATTTTTAGAGAGAGGAAGTAAGTAAGAGAAGGAGAGACACATCCTTGTGTGAGAGAGACTTTGATTGGTTGCCTCTCACACAAGCCCAACAGGGGACCTGGCCCACAACCCAGGCATGTTCCCTGACTGGAATCAAACCGGCAACTGCTTGGTTCACAGGCCAGCACTTAATCCACACCAACCAGGGCCAGAAATTTAACATAATAATTTATACAGATTGTTATAATGTTTAATATACTATCTATTAAAATTAAGTAGATGCATTTATTTTATGAATAAATTATTGCTGAACAATCTCCATTTTAAACAAGCAGTCATTAAACTCATACCTAAAAATGTATTACTGAATCGGAAGTAAAAAGAAAAACAAACAAACCTAGAATTATGAATTTTCTTATACTACGAGCTTATTTAAGAACTCAAAAGACTACTGCAGAGTGAGTTTTTTAAATCTGAGTCTTTTCTTTTCCTCCTAGCATTCCAGATAAAATTAATTTTAAAGTTTAAGTATATAGCAATATAATTTTCATATATATGCTTTCATAGAGAAATAAAATTCTAAATTAAGAAAATAATTGTTAATTAGTTTGCTTTTAGTGTTAGTCTTAAACTTTTCAATTTTCTATTACCTCGGACATTTCATTACATTAAAAACAATTCATAGATAATTGCATTTTGGCCATAGCTATATTTGAACAAACCATATGTTTGATCAAGGTATAAATTCATAATACATTGAATCTTAAATTTTGTAATTTTGTTATTGAGCATATATCAAAACCTCTAAAAGTAATTTTGTCAATCATAATTTCTTCCTTAATAGGGAAAAATGCCATGTCACTTTATGATCCTGAGTTTTATAACACGGTATGTTCAGTGATTAGTTTCCTCATTTAAAATTTGTTGCATTTTGAGAAAATTTATCATTAATATTATAATTTCTTAAATTGTATCTGAACCAACTGATAACTTACAGGTTTTATGAGGAGGATCTCAGTTAATGCAAATTCTCTCATTGGGAAGCAGGAATACCCTCGCCCCACTCCTGTTTTGTCCTTCTCTTTCACATTGGACTTCATGTAAGTTGAGGGACCTATTTTTCAGTCACATCAGTGAGTTTCTGCATTTGTTGACGGGACCCAGAGAGACAGCCTGTTTTTCTTTATGTGTTATAACTGACACCTCTTAATACATAGGCTTTTTAATTGTCTAAGATCAGTTACAAAACACAATGTATTTCCTTTAGTGTCATCTTTTCTTCCTTCCCCTTCAGATAAGCTGTTCCAAGTGACCTTTGGACTATTTTATTAAAAATTTCATTAACCTTGAAAGCATGTTTCAAATTAGAGAAGATTCTTTGAACTGAACACTAAAATATAATAAATGCTTATAGAGAACAAATAAAGAATTGGCAGCACCCACCTCCCTCAATCCAATTTTCTAATCCCTGCTTGAGGTCGAATTGTTCCACTTGGACTGAATATGGCTAATCAGAAATGTCATAACGGGCCTCCTTTAAAACTACAGCGTGCTTGTATTTTAACCTACACAAGGCTGGCTATGAACCTACTTTGTGCCAACTGCAACGGTTTAGGAAGGTCAACCAAAGGTCTTTGGTGCCAATTCAACTCCAACAAGAATTCCAAATTTGAGGTGTGGTGAAGAAGCTTTATTCACTGTAAAACAGCTCAATTGTGATTCAGCAGGGCTGTGGGAACAGCAACGCTGTGAGGGAGCCCTGGGGCCAGGCCCCTCTCAAGCTAGAAAACTTGCTTTGGCCTGAGAGGCCCTGTGAGGTTTCAAGGATCCCTTTACTTAGGTTTCTGATTCAGTCAAGTCATTCTCTGTCAGGGGACCTTGAGTGTGGCAGCTCACTTCATACTGGCACTAGGGCATGGGAGGTATGAAGCTGATGGGATGTCACAGGAGTCTCCCCCGCCTCTGGGCAAGGTGGTTGCAGGAGGAGGTTTTACACTGAGCATGCACAAGGCTAGCAACATAATTTCACAGAGGGGAAAAAACCTTCCTACCCACTTCTGGTCCCAGATTAGGGATGGGACTACAAGAAGGCAGGTGCATGCACAATGGAAGTCAAAACAGTGGCAGGGGAGGTGCTGGACCAGAGAAGTTTGTCAGTCTAGCCTGGGAAAAGAAGGGATTGGTTGGGAGATGGACCTGCCCAAAACACACAGAAGTTTAGGGAGTTAATTGGTAATTCTGAGAGAGCGCCTGGTCCATCCCACACCAGGAACTAATATACACTCAGGGGAAAAAAGATAGTCTCTCTTGCTGATTGCTAGCTCCTTGGGACATGCACCTCAGACTGTGCACTGGCCATGTGACCTTAGCAGCCCAGAAGCTGAATGGCCCATGGTGGCACCAGCTCGACATACAGCTTCATGGAGAGAGCCTGAGGGTGGGCAGCAGCTGGGAACAAGCTACGCTACCTGGATGACTAATAGTGGGTACCTTGGGCCCCAAAGGACAGTACTTTAAAATAGAGCAGGAATTCTGGTCACTGCGTTTTGTTTTGGTCTTGCTGGGGATGGATGGGTTTTGTCTCGGTTTTGTGGGGGGATATCAGCTTTGAGACTGGGAGTCCCCCATTATCCAGATTGTTCAGAATTTGAATAAAAAATCTCTTTCTCTTCTTACCAGCCTCTGCCACTAGATTTTTGCCTTTTGGTAATGGTGAGCACCCGAACCTCATTTTTGTTCGGGAAAAACAAGACCCTCCACCAGCAAAGATTATGATGTGCTGGTTAGGAAAGAAAGTGGTAGTTAAGTCACTATTGACTCATTATGTTCTTTTAGTTATAAAAAATTTAATTTTTCAATAGTGCAGCAATTAAAACTATCCCCAACAGTTTTCAATATTAGAGTTTCCATTGATTTTTGAGCTATATTAATTTAAGAATACATTTCTCTTATACTTTCAGAATCTTAAAAAAAAAGAATCTGGAAACTAATAATTCAAATATCATTATTGAACAAATTCTTCAGTTAATGGTGTGTTTAAATAAAAACACATCTAATTACGAAGTCTAAAGATTGTCAATATAAACTATTCTTCTTTCATAATTGCTTTCTTTTCATCTCTTCCAGCATTATCTGGGCACCCTTTAGCCCAGTCAAGTTAACACATAGTATTAACCATCATAATAGGTATATATAATTTGCCATAATTTAAATCCGTAAATATTTTAAATAACCCAGAATTTAAAATCTCAGTATTGCATATGACTGAAAAGATGTAAAATCTCAGTACTGATTATAGGTGAAAAGTACTGAATATTGTCTCAGTCAATTTTTGAAGAAAACTGGGAAATTCCATGTAAACCCTGTGCCAATTGGGATACTATGGTTGACTTTAAATAACTGAGGAACTCTATCCAAAACTTTTTATCTTCTATGATATACAATTCCAATAAAAATTCTGGCATAACTGCCTACTCAAATTATTTCTATAGATTTTGTAATAGTGATATGGATTAACAGCAAAAATATCAAAAAGAAATATGTTTTATTCAGAACAACAAAAACATACTTCAATATTTTTTTCAGCATTGATGTTGTATATAATGGACCTGTAGGTGCTATTTTTCGTTCCTTTTAAAGCTGTTCAAATAAAGGAGATTTAACCCCATTTTTTTTTTTTCATTCAGAGTAAGTCATTTGTAGACTTTGACAGTATTCTTATTGATTTCCCTATTTCCCCCAACAAATAAAACAGTTCAAATGTAGCCCTAGGTGCAAAAGTAAGTAGTGTGCTAAGCCATTGTCAGTCATGACTAGAGTAGGCTTTAACTTTATATCAATTTTACTTCATCACAAATGTAATTTGTGGGTAAATATTGCAGTAAAAATACAGTGAAAGATTAAAAATGTTTGTAACAAACACAAGTAAATAAACTTTGTGCCTCAAACAATTTAATATGTTAAAACATTACTTTTCTCACAAGTTCTCTAGGATCGATAGCCTGTCCCCAACTCCCCAAGCCTTTGGATGAAATGGTCTTTTCGAAATTACTTAGCTTCATCTTTCTACTTATGAGGTCTTATTCTTTGTATTTTTTACTTTCCCAAATACTATCATTTTTAGCATTCAGCTCCAAGTCCAGACAATCCTTAAAGACTTTGTTGTGTGACCTGTAATTTACCTAAAAATACTGTAGGAGAAAAATTGTGACAGACACTCCTGGCATGGCTATTTTCCTAATGAGAATTATCTTCTAATATATGGAAATGTGGTATAAATTATGATCCACAGTGAAACACTTCGGAAGTGCGTTTTTATGTCTTCATTAGTATTTCATTATGTATTCCACAGTTTATTCAGCCAACCCACCCTTTGAAGACATTCAGTTATTTCTACACTTGATCTTAGCCAAAAGACTGTGAAGTGATTATTTCTGCTCATCTGCAATTAAAATAACACTTATGTACATGCCACTTTACACATGTGCTGGTTCATAATTGAGGTGGAATCCTAGAAGAGAATTGGTGAGTGAAATTTTGAGTTCATGTGTCGTTTTGTTAGGTAGGACTCTTTTTGCCTCTGTCACAGCTGGACTCATTTGCAGTGCCTCCAGCCTGAGAATGCATGAATCCTTGAACCTCAAAATGGCACATGTAGTTAAACTTTTGGATTTTTCCAAATTCTTGGTTTGTAACACCAAACCAAAAATTAGATTGCACTTTGATTTTAAATTACATGACCACTTACATGAATGAGATCGAGTATTTTTCATAAGTTTAAGAGATGTGATGCATTTATTTATTTTTCTGTCAATTGTTCTAATTGATTTGTTCCTCTGTAAGGTTCTTGCTCTTTTTTTTTTAATTGACTTTTATAGCACTCTGGACCCCAGAACTATTTGACTTTTGCCTATGATATAGTTTGCAAAGGCAAACATATGCATACTTACATAAAAAGTATGACTTTCCAACAAGTTTGTAATGAATTCAAATTGATCAATCTGGTTATTGCTTCAGGATTTTGAGCAATCATTTCGAATCTATTCTCCTTTTCCCAAATTATAAAGAAACTCAAAAGAAGTTTTCTCTGAAAATTATTTGGTTTCACTTTTCATTTGGTATTCTCAAAATTGAAATTTATAATGATGAATATTGAGATATATGGACCAAGCAAATGAGCATGAAGATCCAGAAACTGAGCAGAAAAAAATACAATAATTAACTTCCCTTCCCTCTTCTTTCTCTTCTTCCTCCTCTTCTTGCCTTCCTTGTATCATTCTTTCCTTCCTATACTTTTTGTTATTTCCAGTTTTGGTTCTAAAAGTATATTATGGTGACAACCAAGAATACTATATAACAAAATAGCTGCAATAAAAACTAAAGCAAAATAAGAAACCAAGGAATGCTCCATAAATATATTTAATTAGTAAATATTAGCCAGAAATTTCATGTGACTCTTTAGTAATCATTTAATCAAAGTCAGTGAACTAATAAGTGATAAAACAATGTCAACCTAGTTTTTTTTTATTCCTATAAAAGTCCCACAAAACCATGTTATCTCCAGTATGGAGATCTTTCAGGAAATTTTGTTGCCAGGTTTTTCTAGTATATTCCTATAGTTTTAGATAATTTTGTCATGCTATTTTATGCTGGCTTTTTTCGTTTTTGGTATCACAACATTTTTTAATTTATTATTAATACTTGTAAAAACAAGTATAGTTGAGATAATTATTTACGGGAAATACAATAAAGCCTAAAATGTACTTATTCTGTGCACAAAAGGTCTAGGAGGAAGAATAGTGTGTTTGAAGTGACATCAGAGCTGAAGCCTCCCCTGTGCTCACAGCTAGATGCGTGAACTCAGCCGCGTACAGTGACTTCTCTGAGTCTGTTTTATGGTCTTTATTAAGTAGGATACTGTTTCTCAATCTGGAAAACTGTTAAAGCTCCTGTAATTTTTAAAATGATTTCCAATTGAATTCTGTTATCATTTTAATTAAAATGTTAAATATCTGCAAATACAGAGGTAGATTTAAGTTTATTATGCTTTGCTGTTATGCAACTATGAAACAAAGACTGATTTAGAAATTAAATACAAAATACCTAAAAGTTTAATGTGGCTCATGATACTGTTTATAAATTTAAATAGCTGTTCATATGAATTAAATCAGCCAACAGTGGTTTATAGAATGTACCTATTAGTACAGGCATTGTGGCCTATCCCAGGATTACAGTAATGAGCAAAAGCAGACATGACTTTGTTTTCAAGAAGGATGTTCTTTTGAATTTAGTATGACAGCACCATGATTTCCAAAGCAATGACACAGTTCTCACACAACTTTGATGTGTTCAAATAACATTAATATTCAAATGCAGTGAGTCACAGAATCAGAAGTATCTGGTGTTTTATATCATTTCATGAAAATTAAAGGTATTAATTAGTAATAATCGGCACCTGCATGAGACTAAGCACAACTACAAATGAAAACACCGAAATCATTCACACTTGGTTATAGTGATCCAAGTGATACACAACATGCTGTTAGTATTTTTTAAACATCTTGAAAATGATTTTTAAAACCTGAAATTTCCCTTCATATCACAAAATGTACTATAAAATATAGCCTTATGCTCTCAGGGATTTGAGAAGCACAAATGTCAAGATTGAAATGCTTTCTTGAGGTGTGATAAAATTATTGAAATGTAAGCCAATATTACAATGGTAGGAAAATCAATGAACCAAGAGCTGGATAGGTTTCTAATTAGATGTGTGAATTTCAGAAACATTTTTCTCATCTGTGAGTCAACAGATGTGCAGATTTCTAGGGTCTTTCTTGGTTCTGAAATTCTATAAAACTGTTAACAATAGAGATAAAGTATTTTCTAAGCTGTAAATGTTAACTATCTTTATGGAAAATTTAGAGTTTTCATTTCATTCTCAGGCAAAATTTTCAGTTAATTAAACAATATTTCTAACTATGCCAATAAGTGCAAATTTGATTTACAGAAATTATCCACACAAACATAGTTGAAAAGGTGTTCATTTCATCTCTTTTTTGTATTACTAAAATAACAAAATAATTATTCAAAAAATAATAAACTGTTTTAAAGGCAAGATGGCTTCATGAGATTTAAAAGGAGATAAGCATTTTTTAGAATGGCAGTTATTAGAATATATTAAAAGTAAAGTTATGCTGTGAGAGCAATCTGTGTATCATTCATAATTTCAGTTTCAGATCTCTTTTCCTTGAAACTGTAGGCAATGTTTTCTGGGCATTTGCTTAAATGAAAAGAAATAGACATTCCACATAACTGATCACATTCTTTGGAATCCAGTACTAGGATTGATATTTTCTGTGGTTGGTCCTGAAATTTGAGAAGAGTTACATATAATTTCAAAGACTTAAGATTATCTATTTTATTGTGCCTATTTTCTAATAATTGAGAAGGCTTAAAGAATTGACCAAATATTGGGCTGTATCATTGTTTTTTCTCCTTTATCATATTTTTATAAAAAAGTAAAATACTATGATATATTGAGAACTGTAGTATTTTACAAAGACAGTACACTAAAGATTTAGCTTGTTAAAAACTGTTCTAAAACTTAACCATGGTCTTACAAGATTTAAGACTGTAGTCAATTCTGAATATTGACTTGTTTGACAGTATCTATTAGAAACTTGTTACTTTCAGTTCATGTCTTATAGACTATTTCAAAAAGCTAAGAGAAAATAAATCGAAGAAAACACAAGCCTGCAAATTATTTTGATAAGGCAAATGAGGCATAAGAAAAGTGAGTCATAAGAAAAGTTCTATGTCTTACTTCTTTTGAAGAATACCAGATACATTGTGAAATTCATAGACCTGACATGTACAGTTTTGGTGAATGAAAACACTTGTGTAACCCTCACCACTTTCTTACCACTGTATTGCTAAATGTCTGTCATTATATGGATTCCTATCCCCCTTTTTTTTTGAAGCTGGCATTTATTTCTGTTAAAAACTGCTCAAGAATCTTTAAAATGTCCAATGCCCCAATAATGTCCACGTTTCAGATAATATTATAGTAAGGTAGTAACTGATGGTTCCTTTATTGCTAAACCCTCAGGTGGATGGATCCTGGGCAATTTCATGCCTCAGAATTTTTAAAAAAGATTTTACTTATTTATTTATTTTTAGAGAGTAGAAGGGAGAGAGAAAAAGAGGGAAAGAAACATCAGTGTGTGGCTGCATCTCGCTTGTCCCCTCCTGGGCACCTGGCTTGTAACCCATGCATGTGCCTATGTGGGAATTGAACTGGCAACCCTTTGGTTCCCAAACGGGTGCTCAATCCACTGAGCCACACTAACTAGGGCTCAAAATTTTTTCTTGTATAAAAGCTGATGTCTGCTTTGCTTCATACATTAATTCCATGATAAAGAAAAACAATGCCAGTAACAATAACTTTTTTTTGCAAGAGAGAAGGGTGTGTGATCAGAGAGGAGAGCCAGGGAAGCACGGACATCTAGCATCACTGCAGTGGAGAGCAAATAGAAACATTGGCAGAAATCTACGTGAAAACTTTCTTGCATTATTCTTTGAAATGAGGTCCTCCAATTATTAGTTTAAAAAGCTGGGATTGTGATGAATCTTACCAAGTAATATATGCAGCTCTTTCAGAACTGGAACAGGCACAGACTTCTTAGGATGAAAATCATTACTTGGCTTCTTTTACAAAGTCAGTTCATTGAGATTTCATGGAGAATTCTTCAGTAAAATGATTCAGCTTTCAATTTGTCTTCATTTGTGGTAGGTTCCTTGTATACATTGTTTAACATCTAATGGATGTTTCCATGGAAGGCTGTGGATAATAAAAAATCATAGCTCCTGGTGGAAGGTTCTATATTTGAGGGATATATAATATTAAGAGAAGTAGAGTCCTGAATCAAAGATTTTATTTGTGCTTAGAAAATCCTAGTAGTGGATGATTTAACTTTCTTCTAGGATGATTCATAGGTTACATAGAATAAAAATATTTATATCTTCATTTAGGTAATTTAGAGGAAGGAAAAAAAAATCCTTACCAGCTAATAAATGCAGTCCACAGTCCTAGAAAATAATATATCAGGTTATCTGCTTTCTTTTTCTTTAGAACAGACAGATTGTTCCTGCCTTGGGACCTTGCTAAAGTTTATGAATAAAAGTGCATTGGTAATTATTAAAATTTACTTTTAGTGCAACCAGTTTTCATTTCTGTTTCAGTATCTTCTCCACTGACATGTTTATTGTTTCCAAATTTCTATTCTATTCTAAAAGAGCACATACTTTTGCATTCTTTACTCACACATTTGTGAAGAGATCAGCTTAGACTGTTGTAAACTAGATTTAAATTGATAAAGTTCTAGAAGTATATTTATCAACACCCTCTACTTGACAGGGGCTTCCTGAACCTCCGAGAATCTTTATGGCACTTTTGAAATAATACTATATAATCAACTGTTTACATAAATCAAGCGAGGCAAAAGGAACTATACCAAAAACACAGGGGGAGATACAGAAAGGCTATCAACAAATAGTTGAAAACAGGAAAGCTTTGCTGAACTGGTAGATGTGTGTGTGTTGTCTGTGGAGCAAATAAATTTTGCTATATATTTAGCGGTATCATATTGAGTGTATCAAAATAAAACTAAGAGGAAAATAAATAAAATAACCTCGATATTTTCAAAGAAACTTGTGAAAATAATGGAACTCTATTGAACAAAAGGGACAACTTAAAATGTATAGAAGTTCCTTAAAAAAGTAAAAATAGAACTACAATATGATCTAGCAATACCTGTTCTGGATATTTAGCTAAACAACCTGAAAACACCCCTTCATAAAGACATATGTACCACTATGTTCACTGAAGCATTATTTATAATAGCCAAGACATGGAAATAACCCAAGTGTCACAATATCATATCTTCTTTATCCAATGGAATAAACAAGGTCTGTCCAGAAGGTATTCAGCCATGTAATATGAAAAATAGAGACATTTACTGAAGACACGAGATGCAAGAACCATCGTACATGGGACAATGATGCCTCAGTCCCCTTCAGAGTAGGCACTTTAGGACCTCACACAGTTTGATTTGTCATCAGCTGCCCCCGTGGATTTTCTTGAATCTCATCAATGGTCTGAAATCTCTTCCCTTTCAAAAGTGATTTTAGTTTTTGGAAAAGCCAGGAGTCATAGGGCATCACATCTAGGTTGCAGGGAGGCTGAGACACCTGGGGGATGTGAGGTTTCACAAAAAAACTCTCCATTAGATGTGATACATGAGCAGGTGTATTATCCTGAGGAAGCTGCCAATCACTTGTTGCCCACAGCTGCAGTCTTCTGAATCGTCCAAATAATTTCCATGGTGGAATGTTCAAGCTTAATACAAAACTTGATGCAGATTCATTCCTTTACTTGCTCAGTAATTTTGAATGTGATGGCCACACAGTACACATGCCCATTAAACAGCATCTACCCACTGACTAGTACAGTGAAGCCATCATTGTTCACACAGGAACATTCCAGGTCACTCTCCTTGGCTGCCAGGTTACATTGATGTCATGCAAACTGTTCTTGTTATATTAAAAAATGGCTGCATTTTTTTCTGGACAGACCTCATGTATGTACAATCAACACTTCTTAACCATAAAAAAAAAAATCAGGTATTGCCATTTACAACATGGATACATCTTGAGATTAGTATGCTAAGTAAAATAAATCAGATAGGAAAGGATAAAAACTATATGCTTTCACTCATATGTGGATTTAAAAAAAGCAACAAATGAACTAATCAAACAGAAGAAAAAACTCATGGATACAGAGAGCAGATCTTGGTGGTTACTGGAGGGGAAAAACTTCAGGGCACGGCGAAGTGGGTAAGGGAGTCAAATATATGGTAATGGAAGGAAACATGACTTTGGGTGTGAGCATGCAATAGAGTACAAAGATGTGAAATTATAAAGTTGTGCATCTGAAAATTATATAATGTGATTAACCAATGATACCCAAAAAATTGATTAAATACATACAAATGAAAAAAAGCTTAAGCCAACATTCAGAGCAGTTTAATTATAGAGAATCCTTTAGGAAAATTATCTCTGACTAAAATGTTTCCATATTCCTTCCTTATTTTAAGGCCAAGTTCATCAGCCATAAGTCTATTATGAATCACTAAAATGGATTAAATGCATCCTAAGTGAAAAATAAAGGAAGCTTCTCTTAACTAGTGAGTTATTAATTGAATTTGAATTTTCCCTTCTGAAAGTTTTATCATCATAAGTGTTAAGATTTTATAAGAAATCAATAGAAAGTCAAATACCTACAAATAAGTTTTTCATGTGTTTACTGTATAGTTTACACTTTTATTAGTTTATTTTATTATTAGTTCAATATGTGAGATAATGATTTTTTTAAAAGCATGTTGTTGACAAATGGTTCCTGTTCTCTTGATTGAACTTTCCTTTTCTCTTGGGACTGGAATCTCATGCTTTAAAAGCAGTAGTTTCTTTGTTCTCCATGGTGGTATGCAAGGAATGGCAGCAAATGAAACCCTTTTGGTAAATTTTAAGTTGCTAGTGCTATGTCATTTTTTCTAGATGAACTCCAAAATTAGCACATTTGGTTCTACAAAATTTTAAGTTGTAAATTTTGTTAAGATTACATGGAAGTTGAGAAAAATTGTCATCATGACAGAGCGCAATGGCTGAGTACATTTGGCTGTGCCTGAATCCTTCCTTCGTCCCTTTCTGGATGTATAAAAGAAGCAAGTTACTTGGGCTTTTTGTCTCAGTTTCCTTCTTAAATTAGAGATTACATTAACATTTGCCTCATAAGACTGCTGAGAGCAACATATGTGTTAATTGATGTAAATCAAAGAGTTTACAAACCAAGTACTCAATGTCTTAGCCATTATCATTATTACCAATTATTCTCAAGATAATTTTTTTCCATTTAATGACATCAACTATCCATATCGCCGAATTATTTTTGTGTCACTTGGGAAAGTTTGTAGTTTTATGTCTAAAGATTTCTGAATATAACTTTTTTTCTAATTGTTAGATTATTTATTTTACTAAATTTAGCTTATGTAGTATATCTTTTTGTTATAGTTTCCAATACTTTTTTTAAAGCAGAAAATTTTATTCTAAATTGTGTTTAATAGCTCCTTTACTTTCTAATCAGAGAAAATATATAAGCAATTGTATAATTTTTTCTTTTAAATTGAAATAGCCAGCAAACAATAAAAGATTTTCCAACTAATTTTGAATTTTTTAAATCTGTCATGCTTTTATATTAAATTTTATAGGACAGGTGTTTTATAACAATTTAAGGTGATAATATATGGTAGACACCTTTGATTAAACTCCTGTTAATGAAAATTAATTTAGCTTTATTATATGAAGCAGATAATTGCCTGAGATTCTTTTTAAAAATATTTTTAAAGTATTCTCTTTTTCTGTATCTAAAGAGCATTCAAAAATTTTAAAATGCACTGTTAGATTTTATTCAGAAAAAAATTGGCTTATTTGACAATTTATTTTTTTGAAATGTTTTGATAGTTTTCAAATTATGTTATTTAAAATAAGAGAGACATCCTTGGCTGGGTGACTCCATTGGAAGGATCGTCATCCTGTATACCAGAGAGGTTTCTGGATCCATCCCTGTGAGGGCGCATACCTAGACGGCGGACTTGATCCGTTGTTGGAGCACATGGTCAGAGGCAAGCTATCAATGTTTCTCTTCTATATTAATGTTTTTCTCTCTCTTTAAAATCAATAAACATATCCTTGGATGATATTTAAAAATAAAAATATAAAATAATATTAAGGTGGACAAAAGCTAAAATGTACTAAGCTGATTATATAAGAGGGACTGGTTGAGCACTTTACTCACACTCTAACATGTAATCCTGAGGCAGTTACAATAGATTTGCTCCATTTTCCTGTTGAAAAAAAAGTTGAGCTGCAAGTAAAGTAACTTGCTTATGATCACATAATACGTATAGATGGTGGAGCCAAGGTTGAATAGTAAGTAGTTGGACTCTAGTGCCATTATGCTCTCATGTTTGTGAGTATGGAAATTAAATATTCATTTAATAAATGTAATTATGTGCTTCACATTAATCAGGATTTATACACTATTTAAGAATTTATTCAATGATAAGTTTTCACCTTCTTTAACAGGGTTCCAGTATTATATTGCATCAGTTTATATCAGTTCTCACTTTGTAAGGTTTCAAGTCAGGTTGTAGGAGAAAGAGAGATGAAAATGATATTTTAAAGATGGGCCCAGGACAGTTTTTTAGGTTCCTTTTTTTTTCTTAATTGTAGGAATTGTTCACTCATTTCAAATGTTTGACAATAATGGCTATGCATTTGTGTGTGTGTGAACACATCTCTCTCTCTCTCCATATAAATAAAATATATTTTAAAATTATGTATTTAAGATTATATATATATATTCCTACTGAAATACTAAGCATCATAAACATTTTTAGAAAGAGAATCGGAAATCCTTGCATCAAGGAACATATGCTGTCACTTTTCTTGTATATAATAATGAAACCTGAATGTCTCTATCTTGTTTTGGAATAGAACAATCACGTGAGCCCACGTCGGAAGCCAATACATTATGCTACCATTAAGATTATAATAGTAAAAATTACTGGATTCTTGATGCTATACATATTTTAATGACCTATAATCACATGAGGTAGATCACATTGTAATAGTAATTTTGAATGCATTGTAAGTTGTTATAAGTGATCTATAATACATAGTATTATTAGATGTCCCTAGTAATTTATATTTTTCTACCATTCCCCCAAATGACTCACAGTTTACAGAATGAGTAAGGGAAAAATTATAAAACACATTTTAACCACAATCCATTTTTCTACTCAGTTTGCAAAGCTTCCTTTTTCACTTTTTTTTTTTTCTTTTTAAAGTCACCGTGCTGATATGTTTGCTTTTTAAGAGGATTTTAGGAGATAGAAAAGCTAGGAATGAGATAAAGAAGCAGAAGCTCAAAAATAAAAAAATAATGCTAACCTCTGGGGCATCCAATTATTTTCACTGTGGGATCACCTCTTGGCATTCATCTGGAGACCCTTCGAAACTGAGTTTTGTAACTGCATAGTTCTAAACTGAGTGCTTTTAATTTTTCCAGTTTATGAAGCAGTCAGTGTGAGGAGAGCATATGGCCTCAAATGAACTTTATCTTTTCACAGTCTTCAGAATAAACTAACACAGGGAACTGTCTTCTGCTTTGTAATAACCGAATGTTTTCCCTCACCTAGTCTTTAAGAATAAGTGTTTTATTTTTAATGCCCCTTGATAATAAATAATTTAGCATTTAGCATTATCTTTAATAAACTACAAAATCCTATATTAATCTTGATGCCATATGTGGTTCCCTTCAAGGCAAATTATTTCAACAGGAGAACGTTTTAAAACCACAATGTTTTATAGTTATTGATAGACAACAATAAAGACACACGTTGATATCCTGAATTTTTTATTTAGAAATCAGTTATTGCTTTCATATAGTTTCAAATATTTTTAGAAAAGAGTCCATAGATATTTTTAATCATTGCTGTTCAGGGCTCTTAGAATTATTTGCACAGTGAAGAGTCTTACTTTCTAAAAACAGTGTTTTGGCTTCTTCTAGACTGGACTTTTGGTTTTCTTTGCTCTGAGACACCTTCTCACTTTGTCTTGCATTTCCTTATCGTGCTCCCAACCTCTAATTATTGTTGTTCCTTAAGTTTCAGTTCTGAGCATTCTATCTTATTCTTTATCTAGACTTTCCCTCTTCACAGTCATATAAATTCTAGATGATTTAATACCTACTATGTTTTAATAAGTCTCAAATATGGATCTTCAAGTTATATTTATTCTCTGATTCATGTGTACATATTTACCTGTTCATTAAACATTTCCACTCATATATATTCAAGCTGTATCCCAAGTGTACTTTTGATCTAAATATGTTTATATATCTGCGTTCCTTACCTTAGAAAATTTCACCTTAATAGGCCCATTAGTATAAGCCAGAAACCTAAAAATCTCTCTTCCCTCTCTTCTGCCTCTCTTCCCTCTGGTGACGTTCAGTCCGTTTTATGTTTCCATGACTGTGGTTCTATTTTGTTTATTAGTTTATTTTGTTCATTAGATTCCTTTTATAGGTGACATCATATGATATTTGTCTTTCAGGGACCAGATTATTTCACTTCGCATAATATTCTCCAGTTCCATCCATGCTGTTGCAAAAGGTAGGAGTTCCTTCTTTCATTCTGCTGAGTAGTATTCCACTGGGTAAATGTACTACCGTTTTTTGATCCACTCATTTAGTGATGGGCATTTAGGCTGTTTCCAGCACTTGGCTATTGTAAAATAGTGCTGTCATGAACATAGGGGTGCATAAATTCTTTCCAATTGGTAATTTGGGATTCTTAGGGTATATTCCCAGCATTTAGAATCACTGGGTCAAAAGGCAGTTTAATTTTTAATTTTTTAAGAAAATCCCATATTGTTTCCACAGTGGCTTCACTAGTCTGCGTTCCCACCAACAGTGAACTAGGGTTCCTTTTTCTCCACATTCTCACGAGCACTTGTTTGTTGATTTATTAAAGATGGACATTCTGATAGGTGTAAGGTGATATCTCATTGTGGTTTTAAGTTGCATCTCTCTGATGACTAGTGATATTGGCATCTTTTCATATGTCTGTGGGCCCTCTGTATGTTCTTTTTGGAGAAATGTCTATTCAGATCCTTTACCCATTTTTTAATTGGAATGTTTGTCACCTTTATATATATTTGGAGATGAAACCCTTCTCTGATGTACCATTGTCAAATATATTCTCCCATACAACCAGTTCCCTATTTTTTTGGATGATGGTTTCTATAGCCGTGCAAAACTTTTTAGTTTGATGTCCCATTTCCTTATATTTTCCTTTATTTCCCTTGCCCTAGGAGATATATTGTCAAAAATATTGCTACCTGGAATATCTGAGATTTTCCTGCCTATATTTTCCTCTAGGACTTCTATGATGTTACAACTTTTATTTAAGTCTTTTATCCATTTTGAGTTTATTCTGACGTAAAGTGTAACTTTGTTGTCTGGTTTAATTAATTAATTTATTTTTTGCATGTACCAGTCCAGTTCTCCCAACCCTTTTATTTTAGAGGCTATCTGTACTCCATTGTATGCTCATGTCTCCTTTGTCAAATATTAATTGATTGTAGAGACTTGAGTTTATTTCTAGGCTCTCTATTCTGTTCCATTGATTAATAGGTCTGTTCTTATTGCCAGTATCAGCCTTTTGATAACGGTGGCCTCGTAGTATAGTTTGATATCAGATATCGTGATCCCTCCTACTTTGTCCTTCTTTCTCAAGATCGCTGAGGCTATTTGGGATCTTTTTGGGTTATGTATAAATATTTGTTCTAGACCTGTGAAATATGCCATTGGTCTTTTAAAGGGAATTGCACTGAATCTATAGATTGCTTTGGGTAGTATGAGCATTGTAATGATGTTAACTCTTCCAATCCATGAACACAGTATATGCTTCCATTTATTTGTATCTTCCATAATTTCTTTCTTCAGTGTGGTATCATTTTCCTAGTACAGGTCTTTTACTTCTTTGGTTAAATTTATTCCTAGGTACTTTATTTTTAATGATGGTATAGTAAATGGGATTTTTTTTCCTAGTTTCTCTTTCTGATATTTCATTGTTATACAAAAATGCTATCAATTTCTGAATATTTACTTTGTATCCTGCTATTTTTCCAAATTCACTTATTAGGCCAAGTAGTTTTTTGTGGAGCCTATAGGGTTTTCTGTGTACACTACCATGTCATCTATGAATAATGACCATTTTACTTCTTCCTTTTCAATTTGGATGCCTTTTATTACTTTTTCTTGTTTGATCACTTTGGCTAGAACTTCTAGTACTACGTTATATGTTGAATAATGATGGTCAAAGCAGGCACCATTGTCTTAATCTTAAGGGCAAATCTTTTAGTTCATATCCATTGTTGATAATGTTGGCTGTAGGTTTCTCATATATGGTTTTTATTATGTTGAGGTATGCTCCTTCTATTTCTACTTTGCTGAATATTTTTATAATAAATGGGTGCTGGATTTTATCAAGTGCTTTTTAAGCATCTATTGATATAATTATGTGATTTTTGTCCATTTTTTTAATGTGCTGTATTATACTTATTGATTTGTAAATATTGTATCTTCCTTGCACCCTTGGATGAATTTTACTTGATCACAGAGTATGATCTTTTTAATGTACTTCTGAAACAGGATTGCCAGTATTTTGAGCATCTATGTTCATCGGAGATATTGGCCTGTAGTTTTCTTTCTTTGTTGTATCTTTCCCTAGTTTTGGAATTTGGATGATATTGGCCACATTAAAAAAAAAATTGAGAGTATTCCTCATTCTTGAATTTTTTGGAATAATTTGAAACGCACAGGAGTTATTTGTTCCTTAAATATTCGGTAAAATTCACCTGTGAAGCCATCTGGCCCAGGGCTTTTGTGCGCCGAATGCTATTTGATTACTGCTTCAATTTATCTAGTTTTTATTGGTCATTTCGTGCTTTCTTCTTCTTGATTCAGTTTTGGCAGATTGTATATTTTTAGAAATTTGTCTGTTTCACCCAGGTTACACAATTTCTTGGCATATAGCTGTTCATAGTAATTTCTTACAATCCTTTGTATTTCTGTACAAAGGAGTAACTTCTCTTTCATTTCTGATTTTATTTATTTGAGTCCTCTTTCATTTTTCCTTGATGAGTCTGTTAAAAGTTTGTCAATTTTGTTTATCTTTTCAAATAAATAACTCCTGAATTTATTGATCCCTTGAATTGTTTTTTTAGTCCCTATGCCATTTAATTCTGCCCTAATCTTATTTCCTTCCTTGAAATCACTCTAGGCATTGTTTGTTATTCCTTTAGTTCTTCTACATGTAAGGTTATATTGTTTATTTGAGATTTTTCTGTCTTCTTTAGGAAGGCTTGTATTGCTATGAATTTCCCTCTCAGTACTGCATTCACTGTATTCCATAGGTTGTGATTTGTTGTCTGTTCATTTTCATTTGTTTCCAGATACTTTTTGATTTCTTCCTTGATCTCGCTTTTCACCCATTCATTATTTAATAGCATGCTATTCAGTTTCCAAGTATTTGAATGTTTTTGAGTGTTCTCCTTGAAGTTGGTTTCTAGTTTCAAACTATTGTGATCTGAGTACTTGCTTGATATGATTTCAATTTTCTTGAATTTATTGAGGCTTGTTTTAAGTCATACCATGTGGCGTATCTTTGAAAATATCCCATGTGCATATGAAAAGAATGTATATTTTGCTTCTTTGGGGTGAAAAGTTCTGTATATATCAATTAAGTCTATTTCATCTGGAGTGTCATTTAGTGCCACAATATCCTTGTCGATGTTTTGTTTGCAAGGTCTGTCCATTTTATTTTTCTATCTTTCTAAAATAATGCATTAAGCTACATTAATAATGATAATAGGGTATTGGTACAAAAATAAACAATTATAAGTGGAGCAAATTAACTAGTCTAGCATTAAACGCATATTTATAAGTCTAATAAATTTTTGCACAGAGAATTTACTTCAAGGGAAATCATACACCCGAATAGAGCTAAAATTATTAAGAACCTAAAGGAAACACATTGGACAAGGAAAAGATTTTTAAACAGTACAAAAAGCAAAATTTAAGACAAATTAATATTAATGCTGTCAACATTAAAAATTTTTCTTCTCAATACCTAAAAACTTAGGCTATACAAGCCACAACATGCAAATCCTTTTCATTATTTGTCATGCCTGCTCATGTTTATCATACCCTGATGCCAGAAAGGAATATAACACATCCTCCATAATCTTGTCAGTAAGCACAATTGAACTCAATAGGAGTAAAATTCTGCTCAGTGACCCAGTTAAAGCAGAAAACTATAAAAACTTCTGAGAACACTTTGTGAACTTAGGGTTTTGTCATTTACAGATCACAACATAATTATCATTAACAAGGAAACTTTATGGTAATGTACTGTGAAGGAGTTCTAAATATAGACTATGACTTTTTGAAAACGTGATTGAATAAAAACAAAGTAGAAATCACATATTAATATTTGGCTTCTCATTCCTATTTACCACTGTTGAATTTACTAGCCTAGTGTCTTGAAAAAAACAGATGCTCATATAATTGATGAATAAATTAATGAATCAAATATAAATTTTCATTTTTGGAAAATCTCTATTTAAAAATTACAATATAATACGATGAGGTCTGTCTGGAAAAAAAATTAACCATTGTTAATATAAAAGAACACTTTGTACAACATCCATGTAAACTGGCAGCCACAGAAAGTGGACTGGAATGTGCATGGGTGAACAATGACAACTTCATCGGACTAGTCAGTTGGGGAGTTGGGGAAGTTGAGTGAGTTTGTGTACTGTATGGCCATCACATTCAAAATGGCTGAGCAAGTAGAGCAACAAATCTGCATCAAATTTTGTGTTAAGCTTGAACCTTCCTTCATGGAAACTATTTGGATGATTCAGAAGGCCACAGCTTTGGGCAGCTGGTGATTGGCAGCTTCATAATAACAATGTGCCTGGTCATGCATCGTGTCTCATGCAGAGTGTTTTGGTGAAACAGCAAATCACCCAAGTGACTCAGCCCTCCTAGTAGCCCAGATTTGGAACGTTACAACTTCTGGCTTTTCCCAAAATGAAAATCACCTGGAAATGGAAGAGATTTCAGACCATTGATGAGATTCAGGAAAATATGACTGGGCAGCTGATGGCGACTGGGAGAACTGTGCGAGGTCCCAAGGTGCCTACTTTGAGGGGGACTGAGGTATCATTGTTCTGTGTACAATGTTTCTTGTTTCCTGTATCTTCTTCAATAAATGTATCTAGTTATCATAGTATGTGGCTGGATACTTTATGGATAGGTCTCTCATATGCTTTATTTAGATGAATCTAATTCATAGTTTTGTATTATTTTTGGTGCATTTTTAAGAAATCTTGATCTTATCAAGGCAGCAAAATTATTATCCTATATTTCTTTTTTATTTTTCAAATTATTTTTATTTCTGAATTACATTTGACATGTGTTACTATTTTGGTTTCAGGTATACACCCAAGTGATTAGACCTTACATAAGTTATTAAATGATCATCCCAATTAACCCTGTACCCATATGACACCATATATATTTATTACAATATTATTGACTGTAATCCCTATTCTGTAGTTTATATTCCCATGAAAATTCTATAGCAACTAATACGTTCTTCTTAATCCCCTAAACTTTTTTATTCTTCCCCCTAATCCCTTCCCCAACTGGCAACTGTCAAAATGTTCTCTGTATCTACGAGTCTGTTTCTGACCATTGTTCATGTCCATAGTCTTTTATATAACTTCTTTGACTATTATATTTGCTATACTGTATTTTACATCTCCATGGCTATTCTGTAACTGACTCTTTGTTCTTCTTAATCCCCTGATCCATTCCTCCACACCCTGCTCCCATAGGACAACCATCAAAACCCTCTCCGTACATGATTCTGTCTCTGTTTTTCCCATTTGCTTAGTTTATTTTGTAGATTCAATTGTTTGTAGACATGTGCTTATTGCCATTTTATTGTTCACATTTTATCTTTTTTTTCTTCTTCTTAAAGAACAGCCTTTAACATTTCATGTAATACTGGTTCGGCAGTGAAGAACTCCTTTAGCTCTTTTCCGTCTGAGAAACCCCTTATCTGTCCTTTAATTCTAAATGATACTTTTTCTGGGTTGAGTAATCTTGGTTGTAGGTACTTGCTTTTGTTACTTTGACTACTTCTTTACAATCCCTTCTGGCCTGCAAAGTTTCTGTTGAGAAATCAGCTGACAGTCTTATGATTATTCCCTTGAAGTTAATTAACTGCTTTTCTCTTGCTGCTCTTAAGATTGTCTCTTTATCTTTAACTTTTGCATTTTAATTATTGTTGTGTCTTGGTGTGGACCTCTTTGGGTTCATCATTATTTTTTCAAATAGGTTTTCAATTTCTTGTTCTAACTCTTCCTTTCAGCATGCCCATAATGTGAATATTGGTATGCTTGAATTTGTCCCAAAACAAATTCAATGCTCCTTACACTATCTGCGTTTAGGGGGATTCTTTTTTTCCTGTCCTGATTGGGTGATGTTTCCTACCTTATATCCCAAATCACTGATTTAATTCTTGGTTTCACATATACTACTGTTTATTCCTTGTAATTACTCTTCACGTAAGTCAGATATTCACTTCTGACTGGAATTTTTTATCCTGTTGAGATTTTCATTAACTTCATTGAATATCCTTATAACTATTGTATTGAACAGTGCATCTAGTAGACTGCTTATCTCCATTTTTGGTTAGGTTTTTTTTTTCCTATAATTTTGTTATGTTCTTTCATTTGTGACATATTTCTTTGTTTCCTCATTTGGGCAGCCTCCTTGTGTTTATTTCACTGTATTAGGTAGAGCTGCTACATCTTCCAAACATGGTAGGCTCCAGTGGTACAGCCTTTCCAATCACGCAACTTGGACTATGTAACTATCAACCACCAACTTGTGACCCTTGTGGAGGATCAGCTGTGCAGGGGCAGGCTCGCTCCACAGTGCAGGACTTACTTTAGTGGCCCTCTGGTGCTCACTGAGTCTGCTCCTTGAGTGTATCATTGGTGGAGGTAGTGGGCTGGTTATGCTTCAACAAGACCTGAAGCTTTCGATTGGATGTGCTGGCTCTATACCTTCCCGAGGAGCAGGCCAAGGTCAGCCACTGACTGTGTTTTGCCCCGGTCCACCCAGTATGAGCAACAAAGTGATCTAAAGATGGCTGATATTTGTGCAGGGATTGGAGGTGCCTAGGCAAGACCAAGCTGTGAACCAAGGCCAGCTGCTTCTGGTTCTAGAGCTGGGACTACTTAGCAAGAAACATGGGGCATGTTGAAGCCAGATACTGCTTGTTTGAGAGATTTCATAAACATCCAAAGCATGAACCAAGAAAGGCTATTTGTATGGAAAAGTCAATGAAAACAGCTTGGGTACTGCCTGAAAGTTGGGTGGGGCAAAGCCTTAGGAAATCACCATGGTGGAGCAAACAATGTGAGCAAGACGGATAGAGACTTAGATATGGTATCTCCTTGCCAGTTTTGTAGAGGGAGGGCTCAGATTAGAAACAATAGCCTATGCCTATACTTCTGTCTGGGAAAAGGCTGTCTCCTGCAGCTCTCACCCTGATGCTGAACAATTCAGTTCCTCCTATATATCTCTGGTGCTTTTCAGCTGCTGCTCCAGTGCTGGAGCTCAGAGAGAGTGAGTCCCAGTAAGTTCATGTGTGGACCTTTAATAACTGCCTGGGACTCCAGGATACCTCAGCCCCCCTCAGCTTTAATCTCTGCTGATTTTTATAGCTAGAAATTATGGGTGTTTTCCTTCCTGGCACTGGAACCATGGGATGGAGGGCCTGGTGTGTGGGGCTGAGGCCCCTCACTCCTTAGGGGGATGTCAGCAGCCAAGGTATCCTTTTCAATTTTTATCCACCACACATCTCCACCCCTCCTACCTGTCTCAGTGTGGCTTGTTTTTAAATTCCCTAGTTAATAGGACTTACATTCAACCAGATTTCAGGCAGTTCTGAATGATAGTTTTCTATAGTTGTAATTTTGATGTGGTTGTGTGTCCTATATTTTTTTGTAGAAATATTTGGATTTAACTTTTTTCTTTATGTCTAAAAAGGTAATAATTAATTTTAGTTTATCTTTTGAGGCAGGAGTCAAAAAATATTTTTCATGAATCTATCCAGCATAATATGTTGAAAAAAAATCATCTGCCTATTAAATGTTCTGGCACCTTGATTAAAAACAAACAAAACACAGCAACAAAAGCCTATACACATACATACACCCCTTATTTTATGGCCCTGTTTCCAACTGTCCCATTTTCTTCCATTAACTTAATTGTTTACACTTATGCCAGTACTTCATTATTTATTGTGGCTTTCTCATATACCTAGAAATCAGATACAGTGGATCTGCCAACTTTGCTATTTTTATAGTTCAGAATTGTTCTTTATGGTCTTTTGTGATTTGATATTTATTACCATCTTACTAGGTACGGAGGATATAGCATTGAACAAAATTCTCAACCTTATGGAATATATAATTTAGTAAATATGTGGTAGATTGATAATAATAAACTTTTATATTCTTATATTATACCAAATTGTTTACTCATTTAGAGCTGTAATCAAAGTAGTAATTGTTGACATAGTTATTTGGGCTTAGGTATTTCAGGGTGGAAATACAGGGGTGTGGAAAAATAGGTTTACATTCGTGAGTATGCAAAACATGGAGTGTTTTTTTAAATATTATTTACTTATTTATTTATGTATTTTTGATAGAAAAAACTGGAAACCTACTTTTGCCCAATGCTGTATATGTAAATATGTACTTGTATTCTCAAAATAATAGCTATTCTAGTGTGTTGCTTATAATGCTATGATTCTTTATTTCTCACTTTACTTACATGTGCCATTTAAATTTAATATTGTATTATACACTTCCTGAGAATCAGATATCCTGAATATTTTACTTGCAACTAAATGAATTTTGGGCTAACTTCTATCCACTTAGAGAGCACTGTCTTCACTTTTCTTTCCTAAACTACCTCAGGAATCTACTCTGTTCCATGACTACTATTCAGTTAAATTATTTGCCTATAATCAGCAAATAATTTATTTCTGTCTCCCTGGCCATGCAAAATATTGAATACATTTCCATTATTTACATTTTAATACCCAAAATATTACTCTGAAATTTTCCACCTAAGCGGAAATATAATGAAGATAGAGATTGTGGTCCACAGAGTGTCTGAGTTCAGAAACACAGGGAGTGAAGAGAGACAAAGGGGACAAACACTATATTGACCTTCAGATTATTATTAACTCAGGCCCTCCTGTCCCAGAACAGAAAAAGGAAAAGAAAAGAGACAGAAAGACAGAAAGAAATAAAGAAAAGAAGAAAGAAAACACTTCTCTCTTGTCTGCTGTGTCTAATTTCTCCCCTCATTCCTTAGTCCTGACAGACAGAATCAAAGAGGTTAAGGAATTTAGTCTACTTTCTATGTCTCCAATAGTTTCTGTACAGAAAGTAAGCTCAACTGCTTCTATATAGACATCAGTTTCCAAAGTTTTTACGTGGACAGTGGTTTCTTTCTAAGTCTAATAGTAGTACTAGCTAATATGTAAATGTTAAATATTTATTAATCTGTATTCACAAATATAAAATAAGTATGTCTCTCTCCATTTTGCTTTTAATCCAATTCCAAAAGTTTTCTTGCTTTGTTTTCTCCCACCTTCTTAATCTACCACCAATGGATGTCATATAATGTTCCTTATATTTTCTCCTTTGATTTCAAATGTATAAAATGAGCTACAAAATTACCATTTTCCAGAGCTTTTTCTCAATGCTTTGAATTCTTGCTTCTGGGCATGTCCTCAGCTTGGCTAAAATAAACTTTAAAAATCTCTTAGAAAACTTTCCTACAGGTTTGGACATTCTTACATTGAGAGAGAATTGAGGGTAGGCAGATTCTTTACTGTCCACTCATAATTTGTTATTAAGAACATATTTTTAACTTTTTCAAGTATTCCAAATGCCAAATTTCTGGGTTTTAAGTAAGCATGTTCATTTCAAAGACAGGTTATATGTAATAAAGAGCATAATGTTATGAATCAATTTATGATGTTAATAATTTTACATGAATAAGTTTTAATATATTTAAATATAAAATATCACAATAATGCCTAAAGTTCCAGATTATACAAATAATAATTTGTATAAAATATGCATATGCAAAAACAACTTTGTGACAGATTTTCCAGTTGACATTTCAAATCTAGACAGAAAATAAACATTGAAATTAAATTACAAATGAAATTGTTTACTTTTCATCTTTAATAGCATGATTTTATCTTTAGTCTACTTAAGCCTTTTTTCATTGGTATAAAATACTGAAATAACTCACTTAGAACTAAAGTTTAGTTTCCTTTTATATAGTCTGTGTTACCCCTAGGTATTTCCTGTGTGCCTAGCATTAATATGTATCATCCATCAATATTCTTAGAGTACAATATAATGAGCCAGAATTTTATAAATATCTAAAGAAATTTTATAAACAAGTATATTGGTGGAAAAAAATCAAGGTTAATAATTATGGAATTTTCATTAATTGTGTATTTTATTATATATAAGACAATAAAGAAATCACTAACATTCAATAAATGCCAATATGTCCCTGACATAAAATATCTCATTATTGACAAGCCTGAGTTCTGACTCTACTAATTATTGTATATTAGATCATACTCTTTTTGGGGCCAGAGTGTGTAAGAGTCATTGACTTGAATGTCCATGGAAATTTTTCTGCTATTGATCAGGTGGAATTCTGTTATTTAGTGGTTAAACTTTTACACATTGCACTAAAGGAAGTACAGGACAGTGACTCCAAAGAAAACACATAAGCTGAGGTCTAGAATTGAGTTCATTTGCTGTCTGGAGAGAAGTTGTAGGGCAGAAGACAGGGAGGTAGAACCCAAACAGATCCTGGGAGTCTCCATGAATTGGAGAGATTGAGTTAAAGATTCTGATTGGTCAGGCAGCTAGAATGATCAGGGCAGAAGACTGGAGAGGAGAACACAGAACTAAGAAGAGAGAGGTGCAGATAATTTGTGCTGTGGAGATCTACAGAAGGTTCCATTGAAGTCTTCAGCTGAGAATTGATCAGCCTCAACATGTGAGAAAACTACAACTGCTAGAAAAAGAATCGAGAGAGAGAGAGAGAGAGAGAGAGAGAAGCTCCAGTGTTCATGAAGGGCTGGTGTGTTCTCCAGAAATTAAAGAGAAACCTCTTAATATATGAGAAACTGGATAAAGTATTTGAAAAGATATTATCTCAGTTGTAGGGCAAAATGATGACTTCTGCAATTAAAAATTTTCCTGTTGAAGTAGTTTTGAAAACATCAAAAAGACATATCTTTAAGGAGGTTCTGACTGTTATAATCATATCCTTTGCTCTGATTTAAAAAACAAATAATAAAATGCCTTATTTATTTATTTATTTATTTATTTATTTTTGCAACTTAAATACTTGTCCTTTGGAGAAGCTTTATTCAATGCTCCTGTCAAAGCCTCTAGAATTCTAAATTCACCCATCCCTGAGATTTCTTCAAGTAATCAGAGGTTGATTTTCTCCTGCCTTTCTTTGCCTCCAAGGTTGACCTGTTTCAAAATAAATGGACCAGGTGTCCCAAATTATTCTCCTTCACTGACTCCCAGTATCATTTTTACTCTAAGAATTTCAGGAATTTTTGCAAGATTTTCTGAAGATTTATAAACTAACAAAATAGACATGTTGAAGTTTGTAACTTTCTGACATCTTCAAAGTCCCATTCCTCCTTTCTTCCACCCCACTACCTTCTTTACTCCGATGCTTCCAGATTGACCTTGGTAATCCCTAATTCTCTCTCACACTATTAACATGTCTACTTCTCCCAGATATATCCCCAGTGCTAAGGCTAAGCTCATTAAAGGACTTAGCAAAATCATAATAAAACTGGACCTTTGCAGCATAAATATACTCCCTGGTCTCTCCTACATTCTCATTCATATAATATAAAGGAAAAAACACTAATCATCACAGTCTAGTTTTAATATTTTGCCTATTCAGATAATTTTACATAACTATTCCACTATATATACACTTATTCTGATTTTGCATTGAATCATTTAGGAATAAACTATTTAGGAATAATCTACCTTCTTAAACACATCTAAGGTAAGTAATTGTATGAGCTCCAGAATAGTTCATTATGGACTTTGAAACAGTCTTTAATCAAATAGATTTGGAAACATGTCTCAGGTGCTGTGTGCCCAAATATTAAAGTATTTTTCACATGTAAATTTCTGAGTTATATTCCCCCCAAATTATTCTTATATGATAACGGAAATAGCGGCAATTTGTGATGAGCCAGACACCATGCTCATTCTCTTATTTCATTATATAATTTGATATTTACTATACTATTGTGAGTGTTCATTTTATATATATTTCATGTATGATAGGCCTAAGGCTCATAGCTATTAAGCAAAATGCCCAAGACAGAGTCAGTTTCAAACCTGTCTTCCTGACAGGAAATTCCACAATAATGCTATGTTTTTATAATAAATAATTTAAATTTAAAACATATAAAAAATAATATGTTTTATTTTTTTCCCAATGGCGAGGTCTGGAAAACGACTCCCCAGAATGTGGGACCCTGGCAGGTAGATTATTTTGAGCAAAAATAAAATAAAATAAAATAAAATAAAATAAAGTTCACAAACTCAAGAAGAGTTGTATTTATTTTTATTCATGTATATTTATTTATTTATTTATTTATTTATTTATTCCTGCCCCTTTACCTGTTTAAAGATATTCAGATAGAAAAACCTGCTTCAGGAAGGGAGCCTAAGCATGTTTGCCTTAGCACATATGAATAAAACATAGCAGACAGGGAGGATCCAAGCAACAATCTGTTTGCTAGATTTTGTGTCTCATTGTTTCTGAATGGCCCTGTAAGAATTTATTTACCAAATGGCCCCCCTTTCTCTTCTCCCCATGAATTGCCTACCTTCCCCTCCTTATTTTAAAATGTCACGTATATCTTATTTTGACCCACTGTCTTTGCAATTTTCATATGTTTGTGAATTCCTTGTGCACACATTAAAATTTGATTTTCTCCTGTTTTTATTTTATTTTAATTTAATTTAATTTTTTTATAGTGGGAATGAGATAAAGTTTATTTATGAAACACACATGAGCACAGAACTACAGGCAGGCACCCAACTAGTCCGAATGCCCCACATATGGAGGAAATAAAGTTGTGAGTAATTGTTCTATACACTTAAGCTGAGGCGACACGTGGACACCCAGCTAATCTGAGTGCACCAGCTATTGGGGTCCAGGGGTTTATTCACTTTAGTCAGTTTCTAGGTTTCCTCTTCTTCTTTCCCTTCTAAACCTTGGGAATAATGTACAACAACAAAAGCTTTCTTTCTCAGGTAGTAATGGTTTTTTGTCTTAGTGAAATTGCTGCAGAGGCTACCTTTCCTGCACAGAGCCTCAGGGCTCCCCTCTCCCTGTGCTTTCCCTGCTTGTGATGTTCGGAGCGGACATCTTATCAGACCAGGCTCAAGACTGCTGAGTCAATGGGTGAGATGTGTCTCCTTCCTCCTCCCTGCCTTGTTTTACTACCTATCCTTCCTAACAATAGGAAACAAGGCTTAAAGGGTTGAATGTCATTATTGAATTCAAAATCCACATCTAGAAAACAAATGACTCTGGAAAATAATTAAAAGTAATTAAGGTTATGTGATTTGTCCTTTCTCTTTCCGTTTATATCAGAGCTAGATTGCAGGTGTCTTCAAGATACAAACATCATCTGGTTTGCCTTTTTTAAGTCAATGCCTCTAGAAATTCCCTGTTATTTATTTATTTATTTTAGATGAAATGCCAACAAAATAGAAATATACAGAAATTTTCACCATTTTTTTAAACTGCATTAATTAGGCAAAATTTTTTCTTTATTCAGATTTTATTACTAACATTTAATTTTTTATCATACATTTAGAGGATTTTACAAAACTAACTTATTAGACATTCCAGAAAAGTAGTTGAATAAAAAGGGTAATTATATGACGAAGAAATATAGATCTGACACTAAAATGACCACATTTTGTGACTTCACCTATAATGCAATTAATAATTTTTTAAGTAGCTACTACATTATTCTATTTCTCACTGTAACAAGTTATCACAAACTCAGAGGCTTAAAACACCACAAATTTATTATCTTATGGTTCTGTAGGTCAGAAGTTTGACACAGGTCTCACTGGACTTAATTCAAGGTCCTGGCAGGGCTACATTTCCTTCTAGGGCACTAGGAGAGAGAGTTTCCTTTCCATTTATGTTTTATAGAGGTTGCCTGCATTCCTTGACTCATAGTCCCTTCCCCCTTCAAAGACAGTAAAAGTGGGTCAAGTTCTTCTATCATCACATCACTCTGAACTCCTTTTATCTCCCTCTCCCACTTTTAAGGTCCCTTATGATTACACTGGATCCATCTAAATGATGCGGTAATTTCCTCACCTCAAGGCCCTTCACTTAATCCCATCTGCAAGGTCCTTTTGCAATTTAGAATACCATATTCTCAGATTCTGGGAATTATGACTTTGATATCTTTAGGTGGCAACTAATCTGCCTATCATAGTTGCCTTTCTCTTCAGAGAAATCAGGATTATACCCATAGTAAACTGAGCTAAAATTTGGAGGGTGAAGGGAAACATAATAGTGGTTTAAATAAAGAATGTAGAACTTGGGGTGAAAAATCCCTCCTTAACTGTTCTATCAGATTTTTATTGGCATTCTATTTTGAATATGAACCTTAATTAGATATATGGGAATAATAGGAAAAATTGGTCGCCATTCAAACCCATTAAAGAAAATGAAACTGCCTAAATGAACCTGTCAATTTTTTAATTTGAACAAACCACCCTCCACCCAAAAGAACTTATTTGGTATTTTCTGTCTTTCTATACATTCTTCTGCTTTGGCACTCAAGAAAATTTCCTCCTGTTAATCTGCTGTATGTCATTTGAATTTTTCAACCAGCCTGAAGAGCGAAAGGAGTAAGAGGAAAGTTTGTCCCGCCCCAACACAAACATGGTATAATTGATCAATGTGTGTGTATTTTAAGTATCTGTTAGTTTTGGCTTCACTTTAGTGACATTTAATTTACCTAATTAGTTATACAAGCTTTAAGAATGGTAAATATTTATTCAAATATCCACCATTTACATATAGTTACTATCAATCTAATTTTTTTAGCTCATCACCAGGAGCAGCCTTAAAAAAAAACAAAACATAGCTAAGCCTATCGATATAATAGACATTGGCTATCATTGGCAAAAGGAGTGGCTTCAGTACTAAAATGAATATGAGAAATGTGTGCACAGGCAAATATATAGGTGTTCAGAAACATGAATTGACTGGAAATATTACAGAGATATATTGTTATTGCACGTGAAAAAAAGGGCGTAAGTCAGTTGGTGACAACTATTCTGTTCATCCTATGGTATACTGCCTCAACGAACTTACTAATGGGCTGACAACAGCTCATCACTTTTCTCAGTTTATGTTGATGCATTGCTTTTTAAATACATATTTCTGGAAAGAAACTACAGTTTAATCCTTTAAATTTTTAGCAATTAACAAAATAGAGCATCTGTCCCTGGTTCCATAATTTGTGTAGTTAATGTCATGTTTATTATTTTGGGGTTATGATTTGGATGCTTTCCAACAGAATGAACAGAGCTCAGGACAATGATTCCTAAATTTTCTTCTTAAGATTGTAATAATGACTTAAGGACTGAACATAGCTCCATGGTTGTATGTCATATATGTTCTGTAGTTACCAAGTACTTCCTTGTAATACTCATATTCTTATGCCCATGTAGTAACATCTTCCATTGGATGATGTAAAATATAAGTTATTTCAAATGTCTAGTCCTTTTTAAAGCTTAGTATCTTCTGTAATTTTTCAGTGATTCATCTTCTATTCAAATCTGTCAAGATAGAGCATTTTTCCTATATTATACATTTTATTTTTGTACCTGAATGATCTAAGCATATTTCTTTATCCTTGGGATGAATACAATTCTTTTTGATTTGGTTCTGCATAATTTTGACTCAGAAAATATGTTTAACTCAATTTGTCTTTTATAATATTTTCTCCTATTGAGTTTATGTTATTCATAAATAAGATTCATTCTTCATATCTAAAACTATTTCCCTCACACTTCAATTACTTTTGTGTATTTTTTTCTCTTAAATAAGGGAAAACTTCAGAACTTTATTTTTCACATCATTAAATGTTTTCTATTATATTCATTGAACAATGTGCCATATATTATGATGATTTTAATTTACTGTTTTTTATTCCTTGCATTCATTATTGCATTTAGCTCCTTCACATGCTCTCTCTGTACAAAGGCATTTTTTAAAACAAAGAGCCATTTATTTGTGTATCTTGTATCAAAATCTAAAATTTTTAAGAAAGCTTATTTTGTTTTAGCATATTCTCCCCTCTGTAATGTTTGCTTTATATATAATTTTATATCCATCAGATTGACAAATACATATAATATATGTTTATAATAATTAAGTGTATGATCAAATATAAATATATTTACACACAAATGTACCAGTTGGATACTGGTTATATCCAACTCTCAGATATAAATATGGACTAAACACCATGTAGATAGCATGGATTCATTTTTGTGACCTAGAGTGTTCTACTCATATCACATAAATTATAAAATTTATAATTTCCAGAATAACTTACTACTCAAGTTTTGTTTTAGAATTGGATTTTTTGTTTGTTGACTCTTTTTTGGTTCATTTTACCTTTTTCTTTTGATTTGCATTTATCACTGTACATTATGGTGAATACCACTACCTTGGGATAAAATATGTTCCTATCAAGACTAGCTTCTATTTAACAATCTAGCATTTATTTATCTGGTTTTTTGAATTAGCTATATTTTACTGGATTTAGAAACTTTGTGCATTGGGAATGTACTCTGACCAAATTTAAAATATCAACCATAGGAATTAGTTTCTGTTTATTAACCCCAAACCTTTGAATCTAGGCAGCGACCATGGGGATGGCAGGGAACTCAGTGTTACAATATCCTGCTTTCTCTCTCCAGCAGACCTCCTATGCTGAAGAAGCTACCAATATTTTCCCTTTTTAATCCAGCTAGCTAATCTGTTCAACAGGTGTTTCTCAACATTCTGACAAAAGTTTTGTTCTTTTCTTTTCCTCAATAGGCATTTTTATTAGTTTTGCAAGAACTATTGCTTCTCTAAGAACATATACATAATTTTAGCTATTTAAAATACCTACTTATTTATTTTTTAAATATTTTATTTATTTTTAGAGAGAAAGGAAGGAAGAAAGAAAGAGAGAGAGAAACATAATATGTGTTTGCCTCTTGCACATCCCCTACTGGGGACCAGGCCTGCAACCCAGGCATGTGCACTGACTGGGAATCAAACCAGCAACCTTTTGATTTGCAGACTAGCACTCAATCCACTAAGCCACACCAGCCAAGGCAAAAATACCTATTTATCATCACACAGTTCTGAAGATTAGAAGTCTGCTGGTAGAGAAGCTGAATGCCTCTGGAGCACATGGAATTATGGGCCAGAAGATTTAAAATAAAAGGAGGGCAGAGATTGGCTCTCAGCCTGTCCTCCGTGAGGACGCCTGGAGGAGCTTACTGCAGTTGCCTGTATTTCCCAAAGGACGGTGTTTTAGGTGGGAGAAGGAACTCTGGGCACAGCCTAGGGCTGAGCTGGTCTGGCAGAGGGTGGCAGGGCTATTCTTTCCTCGGTGACCTAGAGGGAACAGGCTCTGAAGCAGAAGCCTGCCATTCTTCCAAAGTTGTATAGCTTTTGTACCTTATGTGGTTTTAGTTTGTAAACTAATTCTATTAGAAATAAGATAATTATAAACTAACTAAGGGGATGACGGGAGACTTAGAAGTTTAAGATTTTAGCCTTAATTGACAGGCTTAAGAGACTAATGCATGTGGAAAGCTGTTATTCTAAAATTGCATAGGTTTTGAATAGAGACTCCTTTCCTTTATCACCAAACCTTTGCCTGTGGAATTTTGTCTAGAGGGTGGTGGCCTGGGGCAGGACCCCATTCGCTGTTTGGCAACAAGGCACTGGCATTTCTTTTCTAGGCCCCCTTCTTCCAACCAGCCACAGGTCATTGAATCCACCACACATTTTGAATACAGAACATCTTTCTTCTCTCTTATATCTTCTACCTCCAGCTAAAGTATTTCCTTTAAGAACTTATGGGATTAGATTGGACACACCTGGATAATCCTGGCTATTCTTCCTATTTTAAGTCTGTATGCTTGATTATAATTAGACAGTCACTTTTGCCATGTAGGAAAACATATTTGTAGGTTCCAGGGATATTGATGTGAGCAAATTTATGGGTTATTCTGCTTACCATAATATTTTGTTGGAAAATTCAGAAAGGCAGTGATAAACTTTACAGACCAAGCATTGTCTGATTTTCATGCAGTATTAGAAGTTTATATCCCAAGTATTATATTTATTATTATATAATTGCAGGAAAGTTGAGCAGTCATTACAATGTAAAATGTTACAAGAATGCAATGGGCTAGAATGTATACTCCCCCCACCCCAGTAAAAAATTGTCAAGACTGGAACTTGTTTCAAACAATACAAACCAGTTATTCAAAAGTCTATCTAGGAGTGAGCAGAGAACAAAAACTATTTTTTATAAATTGGTTACTTCTCTGGATAAAGGGAGGAGAGGGAAAGAAGAACAACGAGATCAAGGAGGAGAGGGATGCAAAGTTCTCTATGTGCAGACTAGCACAGTCCATTCCAATAAGGACCTAGGGACTGGTCAAACTATGGTCTGGTGTGTATCACCCTGGTTTTTGTCATCCTGGTTTTATGATTGAAAGTCAGCAAATCTCCCAGAACCGGGGTGCCTGAGGGTCAAATTCTCTATCTTTTGAAGTTAGTTCCTAGGATTCTAATACAAACATGCTGATTATCTACAAGCTACGTATGAGTCAGAGTCAGAATTTACAGAAACAATGTCAAAAGAATGGTGAGGTGGGTTACAGTTCCCCATTCTTACAATTCCACTTCTGAAAATATATCTGAAGAAACTCAAAACACTAAATCAAAAGAATACATGCACCCCTGTGTTCTTCTCAGCATTATTTACAAGAGCAAGATTTGGAAGCAGCTCAAGCACCCATCAGTAGATGAGTGAATAAAAAGCTGTGGTACATTTACATAATGGAATATTACTCAGCTGTATAAAAAGATGGAAATCCTACCTTTTGTGACAACATAGATGGACGTGGAGAGTATTCTGCTAAGTGAAATAATACTGTCAGAGAAAAACAAATACTATATGATTTCACTTGTGTGGAATCAAATGAACAAAATAAACTAAAAAAGAATATAGGAAACAGACTTATAGATACAGAGAACAGACTGACAGCTGTCAGAGGGGAAGGGAGTTAGGGGCTGGGAGGGAAGGGAGGAAGGAAAAATGAATAAAAGATATCCAGGCTGGGATATCTTTGGAATAACAGGCAAAGTTAGTTTCTTCTTTGCTTTTAGCTGTACAACTTTTTCAAGTTTTAAACAGGTATCAACTGTAATATGAACAGAGAGGTTTTAAAGCATTTTCTAGCTTCTGGAAAACAAGAAACAGTAGAGTACACTTGTCATATATTTTTTGAAGTTCTATTTCAGATATAAAATGTTTATAAAAGCTAAATAAAGATTCCCTTTTTTGGAACTTTGAATTAGATAATGGCAATAACTAATAAAATCAGAGACAGAATTCTACTCTTTAGGGTTCAAAAAGATGACACAGAAATGTTAAAGATATGTAACAGATAAATTAACAACAACAACAAAAAATCAGATAATTTTTCTCCTGTGAAACAGTAAATTAAATTTGGAATGTGGTCACTTTTAACTTTTAATTTTGCTACAAATTTGTTGGTTTCTTTTTTAAATTTTTAAAACATGCTGTTGCAAAAGTTAAGAGCAAAATTGGTATTGCCTTTTAGGAAGGAATACCAGCAATGCATTTAAATTTAATATAATTAAAACCATCAGGTTTATAGATAGACACTTAGTCTAAGGCAATTTTCAAATATATGAGCCGAGATTTACTTACAATTCCAAATAAACCAAATACTACTATTAACAAAAGTATAGCAACTTAATATTTTGATTCATCCTTAAAATATAATATTAAATATAATTTCAAATGTATAATAGTATGAATAACACAAGTTAATACTAAATTCAGAAAATTTATTTAAACTCATACATATATGTATAGAATAAGACTGGAAAAAATGTATATTTAAGCTATGGTTGTATTCAATTGAAGGTAATTTTTGTCTCTTGCTTTTAGGATTTTAAAAATCTTTTGCAAAGAATACATATTACTTTTGAAGTTATAAACACATTATTGGTAAAAAAATGAAGACTCAGATTTTGCATTTTGATTCAAAATTCCCACTATCAAAAGGCTATTTTGTATTATTTTATTCTGGTGATGTCCCCTTATTGATGTTAAAGTGACTATGACTAGCATTTCCCTACCTTTGATAAGCTTTTCCTTTTAGACTAGTTAGGGTACAGTGAATAATTTCTTTCAGCTTATCTCACATTAAAGTGAGGTTTCCTTGTGGGATTTAAACAGCCACAAAAATTTATAAATATAAGAATTACTTCCACATTAAAGGACTAAATGCAGCAGCAGGATAGTACTGCAGGCCCAGGGAATGACTTAGTCATTGAATTGAAATGGAATACTCCCCCAAGGTGATTTAGAAAATGTCATAATCTTTTCAATGTGATGAACTGAACAGACTTAGGGAGATCAAGGAAAAAGCCAGTTTGGAGGCTAAAAGGTGCAATCATCACAATTTGAACTTTTCATCTGAAAGACTTTCAATTTCCTCTCCCATTGGCTTCCACAGGATAGCCTAACTATAGGGTTCACCTAATTCCAGTTCAACAATTTGAAGACACCTTGAAAGCATCTATAAAGCATATGGGATCATTCAAGAAACTAAGATCTTGGGCATTGTAAGTCTCTCAATGCTAGCATCGCAGACTGTAGCTTTTAAGTATTTTTCATGCTTCAAATATAAGAACAGGCCCAATCTTAAGATTGTTGCCAGTAAAGACATAAATGTCAAAAATCTGTTAGACACTTACAGGACTGTTATAATTGATGGGATGTGGATAAGGGCGAGTAGACAGGTGTATGAAATTTGTGATCTTTTGGATGGCAGTGCGTAACTGCCATAACTGTGACCTAGAATCATTTAATTGGAACCATAGACTTAGCAAGTCAAATGAAATAATGTAAAATAGCAGCTTTTCAGGAGACATTGATTAAGGATCAATGTGCCAGTCTTAGAAAAATAAAATAGGCTGCAGTGACTGACAGGGATGCCCCACATCGAAGAATGGGTCAAAGAGCTCCCTCTGAAGCACAGAACCTGCATTCAAAGGCTTTAAAGAGATTTCACCAAACTGTCAGGGAAATGGAGTGTCAGGCACATTGTTAAACTCGGGAAAAATGAGTAAAGCGTATCTGTCTTGCTAAGATAAAGTTTTGGGCTTCAAAATTAGAAGACTGTGCCAATTTCAGATGGAATATGGGAGAATGCCATTTGGACAAAAGAAAAAATGGATTATAGAATTATAGGAAATACATGTCTCAAATAAAAATGACAAAGTTTATTGGTACCATTCTATAGGTTCCCATTGAAATTAATTTCAATTTCTAGGTATTTTAGAGAATACTGAAAAGTAGGATATGGACTCTATCCATGTATTATATTTAAGAATAAATATTCCATTAATTCTAGAAACGAATCCATAAAAATAAGACCTAATATTAAAGTTTTACTATTTTTCACATATGTTTTAGGTACTTTAAGAGATTTCATTCATTTGATCCTTACAACAAACCTATAAAATAAGTATCATTGATTTCTCCATTTTACAAATCAGCAACACTGGCAAAGAGATAAACAATTGGTCTGATGTCATACAGGTAGTAAGAAGAAGAGGCAGGAGTTCAACTCAGGTGGTATGATTTTACTGCCCACGTGCCAAATCAATCCACTGGATTCCCTACTATGAGGAGACATAGTAAAGCCCATCGTCACTCTCCAGGGTCAGTACATACCATCATCAGACTTTGGCAGTGAGAACAGAAACTGAATTCTTGACAATGTGAAGAATGGCATCAACTGAGCTATTTTAAAATGGGAAATATAGAAAAATAGAAAGGGAGGGATAATATGACAGGAATACACACCAGTTACTTTAAAACCTGAGAGCATAAGACAGATAATCAGTTTGTGACAAAATACTTGTGAACTGAATCAAAAGAAAAACTTCACCTAGATATTGTTTACAAGGAACAAACCTAAAAAACAAAAAACAGTATCACAGAAATCTAAAAAGAATAAACAAATATAAATGAGACAAATGAAGAGTAAGTTCAGATGTTCCAAATTTAGCACCAGAAACAATAGAGATAAAAATCAGATCAATTGTTTATAAAAGTGAAATTTTAACATGATAAAGGGTAAATTTATAATATATATAGAGAGAAATGATATACACTTATATGCCCTAATTTATTTTTCATTACATATTTTTAAACACAAGAAAAAATGGGGAAAATCACAATAGTATAGAAAATTTACTATTGACAGTTATTCTCGAACAGATCAAAATTTGGAAGTATTAAATTTATATTTCAATATGTCATTTTAAACATTTATTTAAAAAATTCAGATCTTTTCTTTAAAAATAGAAAACGTGGTTTTTTTCAGGGAAGAAAAATTATTTCATTTAAGAGAAAGTTAAATAAAAGTTCTAAAGGTAAGCCTAAAATAGTGAAAAACAGTCATGAGAATAGAGGATAACAAAATTAATAACTTTGGTTTTACATACACACATTCCAGATTCTGTACTCTATCACTCATGGAAAATTTGTAAAGAGTAATGGTATGTTGGAATACAAAGCTCAATAAAAATGGGACCAGGACAATAATGAAAAATATAACAAAAATTTTCTGAGTTGAAAAGAACTGTATATGTACAATGAAAGGTCACACATTTTACAGATTAACCACTGATAAAAGAATTGATGCTTACATACATTTCAAATTTTTTGGAATGCAAGGACATAAAAAAAAATTTCAAAAATAGTCCAAACTGAGAGAACAGGTGTCCTATAATGAAGAATAAATATGATTTCTCTCAACCTTCTCTGCAACTGTGAATTTCTAAAACAATGGGAAAAATGAAAGAGGCCTGAAAAATTTCCCATAATTCTCCTTTCTTGAAAGTACTACATGGCAAGCACTAAGTAGTTTGCCCGTGTGATTACTTCATCATCATATCAGTCGACAATATAGGTCTTTGTTGTCATTTAAAAATAAAAAAGATTTTAAGCAGCTTCCCTAAAAAAATAAATAAATAAATAAATAAATAAATAAATAAATAAATAAAACGGAGGCTGAACAGCCATTCTGGAAGAATAGCACTCTTTGTCATGTTCATTGAACAGTTGTGGCCTTTTACAAACAGTTGTTTGTCAAATCAGCAAGGAAGTGGGCATCCCGATAATAGGACTTATGATTATGGACCATCTCTCTAAAGATAGAATCAATAATCAATCATCTGTACAAAAGAGGAGCCCAGATTGTCAGCCCCGATATGAATGCTTTTCCTCTATTCATGTCCTTTTTTTTTTTTCATAAAGTCCCCTTGATTTTAGCCTGTAATTAAGACATTATTTGGGTTTCTGCCTGAATCTATGCTCTCCAAATTGCAATTCTTTGATCTCAAATAAACACTTGGTGCCTCTCACTTGGCCTTGAACAGCAACCCGTTGGGAACCACTTCATACATCTGGTACATGTAGATGTCATTATCTTTGGAAATATGCAATTACTACATTACTTACATAATTTTTCTGTGTATGGGGTAGTATGTGAAGGTTTGCATGCGCAAACACATACACAAATGTCCTCGCTTATTCTTTTACCTTTTTTTTTCCTTTAGCTTGGTGGTTCTCTGAGTATAGAGAGAATTTGTTATAAAGGCAGATTGATCAGTTGTTTCCTGGATAAATTAAATTCAGTAGGCATTAGGTGAATCCAAGAATTTGCATTTTCAACAAGTTCTCAGATAATGGCAATGCTGCTGGTCAAGAGATCTAGCGCTTTAGCAGAAATCTCACCAAAGTTTATCTTTCTACCAGTATATTAATGACTTTTTTCATTAGTTCTGATTTTCCATGGTTCTGAACTCATAATATTTGGAATTGCCCACTTCACATTTCTGAAAAACGTCACTGAAATTAGGTCTGAAGAACCCTCATTAAACAGTGCTTTTCTTGTCTGTGTCTGATTTTGGCTTAAGCCAAGCAGTGCATGGAACAATTAGTACCCAGCATGGCCTCATGTAACTTTAAGTGAGTTCCTGTTGTCTCATAGGGTTGTCAAAGTTTTTGTTATGTTTCTATGAATGATTTACTGATTAATCATTATCTTTTAGACACCCACTCTATTCCTTTCATATATTTTATACTCTTAAAATATTTTCAATTTTTTATCATTTATTTTTTGCCATTTTTTTTGTCTTTACCATTATTTACTCTTTTTACATTACTGGGGACAAATAACTATAAAGAAGCAGACAACTTAAAAAGAGGGAAAGATAAAAGATAATATGATCCATAACTCATCATAATATTAAACATATATTACACAACAGTTTTAATCCTATATACAAGGACATTATGTATTTGCCGACTTTTAAATTCAATTAAATTTATTGGCAAAGCGATAACAAGGAAGCTTTAAAGGTTAAGGAATTACCATTAGCAAATGATAAATTCATTTGCCTTCTGAACCCAGATTCCGGAGAAGGACACATTTTGCCAACCCACGTATCCTAACACCAGTGTCATCTGACTCTGCATACTTAAAAATGCAACAATAAGAGAGGAACAATGGAACTAACTATAGGAGTTAAATTTAACCAAAAAAGTACATTTCAAATATTAAATTTATAATACAGAGGACAGGGCTGAGATGGACGATGAAGGATGTCTGTAGTCTCTCCGCTGCTAAACTCCTCCTCAGTGCAGGGCTGCTGAAGCCACAGCATTGCTATGGCCCAGAGCATACAAAGCAAATGACTAAACTGACAACAAGGGGAAGGATTGACTACAAGGTTACCATCATTAAAATGTAGAGTGCACCTGAACATCATAGGGAAACAACATATCAGAAAAATAAAAAGGTGGGTTATAAAAATGGTAACTGTCTAAGGAAGCAATGCAAATGTTCCAAACACCTAGTAATTATGCATGTGATATTTTACACATTTAAAATAGGAAAAGGTAAACTATTAAAGGGTAAGAGCAATATTAGGTGTTTTCAATGCAGGAAATATTAAGGTTCATTTAATTTGGGGTAGAGTATTCAACACGGGGGAGGAATATTCAGAATCTTCCCAGGCAGATGGTGGAGACTTCTCAGAGGAGGTCTCTGGGCCATTTTTTGTCCTTTCTATTTCTATCCTGGTGATGCAGGGCGTGTTATTTAGCATGTTAATGTATTACAATGAGCATATAATGAGGCCTGCTTGGGGTTATCATCAGATGAAATTAGTTGCCATGAATTGGGCAGCAACCCATCCAGCAAGTAGGGAGGTTCTACAACATGGAAGATTTTTATAGGCAGAAAGAGACTGGGGCAAGGAAGTTATTATCAAAAGAAAAAAACAATGATTTCAGGCTAGGACATCTTTGGCAGAAAGGGAATGGCAGGAGTCTTATCATGCAGATTATTCCACTAACCAAAAAACTGCAAATTGAGTATTTAAAGGTAACATTCCTGGGAGAGGTTGAAACTACAATTCAGTCTTGGTTTGTTGTTTTTGGGGCAATGACTTTATTTTGAGACTGTTATTTCTTTTTTAACACAGTGAATCCTCTTTATTCATTGACTTTTGTCTAATAAGGATTTGCCTTACTCGCTATAATTTACTAGTAACCACAAAATTAACAATGTAATGTTTTCCCAATCGTCTGTGGATGTGAAGCAGGACAGCAAAGATCTGAGCCCCCAAAGTGCACTTTCCCCGCTCAGGTGGGTCAAAGGGATGCCCTGTCTTGTTTCAGTTCTCATTCTGCAAACAAGTATTATTCTTGTAGTCTATTTTGCACCATTTTTTAAAAAAAATATTTTTAGGCCAGTGGGGGCAATTTTGTTTTTTTAAAAAATGCCCTAGAAGCATAGTGCTGAAGTACTATCTCGTGATCCTTTTAAACGCAGGCAGTTAGGTAATTGTTAACAAAGAACAGGAGCAAATGGAACCCTTCCACCAGACTACGGATGGGGATAAAACCGCAGGGGAAATGTCTTTGTTGGCTGCAGGCACAATAGAAACAATGATGGTACCTACGTTTGAAGTTGAGGTGACAGTGAATAAGAAAAATATAAAGATCAAATCTAGGTTATCTGAGGAATGCTTAGTTTTCCTTTTGTTCCTAATTCAATCCAGTTCTGCCTTTTATACCAAATTGAAACATGCTGGCATTAGGCTCTATAATTAGGCTCTATAATTTCTTTAAGAAGTCAGTCCACAAACAAACTTGAGTATTCAAGTATTAATTGCTACTGTTTACCTCATGTTTCCTGCCCCAATGTGGGTATCCTGAGGACCATTTGGAGCAATTCATGGAATTAGAACATTTTTATAATGCCACAGTTGACCTATATATTTTTATAGCCTCTATTGAAAGTGAGTGCTATTCTGAAATTGATGTATTTACAGTATTTTTATATGACCTTGGCAGAAATAAAATAACTTTTAGTAGTGAAGAACACCCTACTTCACTCAAAATATGATACTTCTCAAAGCATGGTTGGTGAACATCTCCCCAAGCGGTCAGTGGTCAATTTCACATTACAGTTGTCCCCCCTTATCCACCGGTGGTACGTTCCACAACCCTCAGCGAGTGCCTGAAACCGTGGATATGACTGAATCATGTATACACAATATTTTTCCTACACACGCATACCTAAGATAAAATATAATTTATATTTTAGGTATAATAAAAAAATAATAGCAATTAATAATAAAATAGAACAATTATACAATATACTGTAATAAATGTTATATCAATGTGATGTTTCTCAAAATATTTTACTGTACTGTGCGCACGCTTCATCTTGTGATGGCGTGAGATGATACAATACCTATATGACTAGACAGAGCGAGGTGCTCAGAGCTGCTTGCTGTTCAAAATATGACTTACTTATTTCTGGAGTTTTCTATTTAATGTTTTCAGAACACGTTTTACCTCTGGTAACTGAAATGGCAGAAAGAAAAATGACAGATAAGGAGGAAACTATTGTAATTCAATTTTAGGTTTCTCAATGTGTACCCAAAGAAGTACGCAAAAGTGCACTTGGACAAAGCACACTCAAAACACAATTATTGCTCATATATAGCTTACAGTGCAACATATGATTCACATTCTTGACAAAGGAGTGTAGGGTATAGAAACAATATACTTGTCTTGCTCACTTATGTCTTATTTAGCTCATTACAAAACCTCTATGGCATGGATAATTTAATTTTTATTTAATAAATTTGGAATCTTAATCTTGGCAAATTTAAATATTTTAATTAGTACATACCCCAGTATTCCATACTTAAAAAATAGTGAATATATCTTGAATTTAAATGTTAGAGACATTTTATGTAGGGAAGAAGATGAGAAGAAGCTCTATTATTGGGTTGGCCAAAAAGTTCATTCAGTTTTTTCCATCCAATGGCTTTAAGTAATGCTTAGTTGTCTTTAACTTCATTTGAAACAATTTTGTTCAATTTCATTGTGACAGCTGTAGTATCAGTGTTCATTTTTAAAAAATCATCAAAATTGGTAAATTTTTGTGTAGCCATTTTAATATTGAAGGTAGAAGAAGGTATCCAGTATTTTTGTGTATTATGCTTTATTATTTCAAGAAAGGTAAAAATGCCACTGAAACTCAAAAGAAAAAAAAGATTTGTGCAGAGTATGGAGAAAGTGCTGTGATAGATTGAACATGTCAAAAGTGGTTTGTCAAGTTTCTTCATACTACTGACAGTTTGGCCAAATGATTCTTTGCTGTGGAGATACCTTATGCCTTGGAAGATGTTTAGCAGGATCCCTGGCCCCTAGCCACTAGAAGCCACTAGCACGAGCTGACTGACATCCCTTAAAATATCCCAATCAATAAAGTTATTGATGAAAACAGAAAATATTTCTTTTAAAGAATAAACTAAATGGACTTTCTGGCCAACCCAAAAACACAACTTAATTGTAAAAAATAGTAAGTATAATCTATGAGTATTAATAGGTATTTGATGTGGTTACTTCAGGAAATTATGTATAATTGAATAAATCTTTTGAACTAGAGGGAGAAAATATTTTTACAAATATGAAAATGCTTAAGGAAGACTTTTTTTTGTTTGCTTTACTTGATTCAGTATCTCCTGTTTTTGCATACTTTTATGTCATGTAGAAAAATCTATGTACAAAAAAATAAAACACTCCTATAGAATAACTCAAAGAAGTAGTGCAAATTCCCCCAACTTATTTTAAATAAATCCATACTTGAAGACTTGTTGTATAATTGATGAACTAATCTCTAGTGTTTACAAAACAATTATGGTAGCTGATGATAATGAGTATGTTTAGAAATGTAGAGAAGTTCTATTTTCTCACAGAAGTAAAAATAATTTTAACTCAAGATACTAAGGTGTCTGCACTAGTATTTGATTTATCTCCATATAATATCTCTCTAGAGTATTTCTTTCTTCTCTAACAGCATTCTCTTTAGACTGATTAATAATAATAGCTCTTTGCGTATAGTTGATCTAAATTCAGAATTACTCTTGGGGTGTATTTGCAGGTATATTTGCTGTTATCATTTTTTGGCAGAATATGCTAGTTCTTGATTTTCTGGCATGAGTGAGACTCCTGGGTACAGAATAATCTTCAAGAATACAGAAAACTATTTTGCAACAAAACATTGATCATGAGTATGATTCCTGGATAAATAATAAACTTAAGGAATAGGGAAAACTTTTGTTCAAGAAAGCATAGTCTGTAGTGACTAGTAGCCTTTAATTCTATCTGTGAGTTGAAACACCAAATGTTATAAATGACCACATAATCATTATTTGGTGACAATTAGCAAAGAAGTATGGAATCCTGTAAATTATTCAGGTTTCAGAATAACAATGCACTTATTATTACAGGTTGCTTCTAAGAAAATAACCAATTAAGTCTTATTTCTTTTACAGGTGAATGTTCATTTTTTTTGTATTTTTTCTGGATACTGCAACAAAATTGTATCCATATCTACTAAGTAAGTTAGGTTTTCAGGGAGTTTGATTCACATTGAAAAGTTCCTATTCTTGATAATGAGCATTTGTAATTTAATAACAATGCAAATATGAAAAACACAAATGATACAGATTTAAAAAATTAAATTTAACAGCTTTTCATAGGCTGATTAACATGGTACACAGATGAGATATATATATTTTATTATCTAATGGGTTATATTCATTTCACCAGTGATTCAATGCTCTATAAAACTCTCCTTAAAAATTCCAACAAGTTTATCCATTCTCTCTGCTCTACCTTTTAAAATTTAAACAAGTGATATACTTTCATATTCCATACCATGTTAATTTTATTTTATTCCTTTATTGCTGACACTATTACAGATGCCCCCTCCACCCAGCCCTCAGCCCACTTCCCAGCCTTCACAACATTGTTGTCTACGTCTGTGGGCTATGAATATGTGCTTATACACTCTTTGGCTAATCTCTTAAAGTCCCCCCAACCTCCCTCCACTCTGAGAGTCTGTTCCATGTACCTCCCCCCAAATAAACTGTAAACTCTTTGAGCATAGAGAATATCTTTCTGCTATAAATCCCTATTATATCATGCAGTGGAGGGTAAGATAAATGTGTATTGCATGGCTGAAAATGAATGAGTACATTGATGAATGAAATTCATCTTTATGGTTATTAGTTGTCTTTCACTCAGGTTGTTTCAGATGAATTTAATATTTTATTAGAATAGAGGAAAATCTTCCTAACAGAGTTGTGTTTTGGTAAAAGTATCCCTAATGGTAACGGTGTCTCCAGAGAAAAGTCCAATGTAGAACGTTTGCTCGAGGCATTTTTCACTCTCTTTTGAGTAGTGAATTCTTCGCTGAAGGAGTTGGAATGAGTCATGCTGAATGCAGTCCTGCCCAAAGCCAGGGAAACCCATTGTCAAAGACTGCTCTCTCTTATTTGATCTTAACAACTGATTTTGAGCATGAGAATTCCTCAAAAGTTGGATTCCATTGCTTTATTTTCTGCTCTTTCCTTGTTTACTGTGCACATAAGCAGAAGTAAAGCAGAACATCATTGGAGTATATGAAAAGAAGCTCAAACCTGTTACTGCTGAAAATTAGCCTTCTAAGCTTCTTATTGGCAAGGATAAGAGAAAAGCTAAATGATAATCTACTGTATTGTATAATCCCCCATGGGAAATTGAATACTATAGCTTTTCAGCACCAGTTTTCTCTAACTTGTGAACAGAGTATTTTCAGAACTGTGTTTGTATTATGGTCAATGAACAAATCAGCTAACAAAGTGGTGACAGACTCATGGATACTGAGAGCAGACTAGCCGCTGTCAGAGGGGGGAGGGTTGGGATCTGGGCTAGAAGAGAGAAGGATTAAGCAAAAGAAAAAAAATACTCATGGACATAGTCAATAGTGTGGTGATTGCCACAGGGAAGGGGCTGGATGGAAGGAGGAAAGGGAAAGGGGGATATGGTGCTGGAAGGAGACATGACATGGGCTGGTAAACACACAATACAGTATACAGGTAATGTGTCATAGGGTTGCATACCTGAAGCACATATAATTTTATTAACCAATGTCACATTAACAAGTTCAATTAAAAAAAAAGATATCACCAAGGACAGAGATCATTCAACTATTCTTTATTAATAAAACAAACATCATTAATCAATCAATCAATAATACTAAAACTGTACTTTCTTCACAAAAACAGTGGTATGCCAGTAAATGTCATATAGTGTCCTAGAAAAGCTGCTTATACTATATTTCTTAATGCACTAAAATTATGGACTCTTTCTTCTGTTATTATTTCTCAGTCCTTTCTCCTAGATGTCTACATTCTTCTGCAAATAATTTTAAAATCGATATTAGTAAACCATTTTTGACATAGTCTCTGCTACAAAACATCTTAAATTTAATTTTCACTCAGAGGTACATTCAGGTCTTCCCTTCAGCAAAATTTTATTATGTGGTAGGTAAAATTAATTCTACAGAACCAATGCATAATAAAGGTGCAATCAATGTTTGCTATCACTGTAGCTATGTGGCAAATTTTCTGATATTTTTCTCAATAGAATATTTGATAAAACCAAATGAATCCATTATTCATGAAAATTTATCACAGTGTAACACAATTCAATCAAGTGAATTCATAAATGCTGTAATGGTGAATTGTGGGAGTCGCTATAAATTTTGAGATAGCCATTATTGGGAGTCTACCATGTAACAGCTACCCTAAGGTTAGTTTTTGGTTCTATTTTTCTTTTTGTTTTTTAAGAGTGGGTCAACTTAGCTCCTTTCTTCCTTTCTTCAGTTGGGCATCAAGTAAAGCTGGCTGGCTTATAAGTTTATGACCTAATGAATCCTCTATACTATCCCATGTATGCCATTATAATAACATAGGCATAATTAGTTTGATTGCAAGTAATTTATTAAAAATATGTATTATAGAGATTATTGGCTAAAGAATCTCCATTTATAAAAATATTTTGTGAAAAAATCTGATATAATCTCCACAGTAGATAAGAAAGTTTAGAACATTGAAAATGTTGTATTTATAAATACAAACACTATATGTGTGTGTGTGTATGTGTGTATGCATATAACCACACATGTGTGCGCGCACACACACACACACAGAAGTTTATCCATGAAGTCCAGACTAGCTCCCCTACCTGACATTTTAGAAGGTATTCTTTATTATTAGCTAATATCATACAAATGTAGTTATATGAGTCAATTTTGTCTAATAATTCTTAATATATTTATTTTTATTTCTGACCTCTACATTATATTTTCGGGAGTAAACTCTTAGTAAGCACAATCATAGGATGACTTAGAAAAACAGTGTAACTAATTTGAAATCACTGATAAACCTACATGTTGATTGCTTTAGTCTCCCGAAAGAGACAGTTGTGATCTTGAGGCTGAAAATTAAAACTACCATGTTCATTATTAAAATAGTCCTGGTGATTTGCTTAAGTATAAACTGACCTGCTATGGTTAAGTGTACCCTCATTAGATAGTAATTTGATATTGGTTTGCTATTAATTTCAATAATCATTTTATTTTTCTTATTTCAATGTTAACCTCAGTGTGTACTTTTAAAATCATTTACCTATAATGAATTTCCAATAATCCAGCATGATTGAGTCCTAGTACAAACCATAATAACAGAGTTCACATACTATCATGGCATTAGAACTATATTCCTTCTTTGAAACTTGTCATATCGTCATAATTGTTTTAGAGTCATAGTCTCTTAAGTGACATTTAATACGTAAAAAACAAAACAAAACAAACAAAAACTCTCGATATCCTCAGTTGCTATTCACTAATTTTTAACACAAGTTGCTGTTATATATTCTTGATTAAATAAGTGACTTTAATTAGTGGCCAGATTGACAGTGTCAAATTACAGATATATAAATAACTGAGATTTTTTTTACAAGTAAACTTCAAAACTGAGGAATATGAGGGAGATCCCCAAAATGGAATTTATTAATAAAATATTGTGTATTTGTTCTTACATGTTTAAACTTCAGTGACCTTCTAAGCACCCTCCATTTGATGCAATACACTTATTGAGACACTTTTTCTGCTCCTCAGAAACAGTTTTTGAACTCACCAATTTTGATCCCCCTTAGTGCTTCTGCCATTTTTTGCTTCATCTCTTCCGCATTGGCAAAACATTTCTCTTTGAGGACATTATTTCATCTGGGGAAACAAATAAAGGTCATAAGGTCACTTAGGGGTAAGTTGGGCGAATAAGGAAGGTGGAGCAAGGGGGTCATGCCTTTTATGGTAAAAAACTGCTTAACACTCAGTGCACTGTGGGCAGGTGTGCTTATTAATCACCATCATGAAATGGGCGGGCTCATTGGAAGAGTCTTCAGAAAAAATTCACTGAAGCCTAACACAGACTCTCACAACAACGCCAGCTGGTACAGTGATACAGATGGGGTCCTAGAGCCCTCATCTAATGGGGGCAGCCTGTAGTGCAAGAGTCTACCCTCCAAAAAATAATCCTATTTTTTTGGTCCCTCTCATATTTTCCATGATAAGAAAAAGGAAATATTTGCAATTCTCCAATAACACTCTCTTATTCTGTTTTCTTTCCATAACGGTTTCACAATGATAAAAAAATAAGTCTTTAATTTCAGAAGTCACTTTAGCATTATCCTCAAATATTAGGATAATCTGGCACACGTACAGCTTTTAACATGGTGGCTGGCACATAGCATCCCGATGTGTATTTTTATGGCTTATTTTATTCTTGATAATACTGTTGCTATTACTATCATTTACATTTGAAAAGAGCAAATAAGAAATTATTTAAAAACTCAAGAATAGGCATCTATTGCTAATGTGGACTTTTATTTTTATTTTTCATTAGCTAAGGTGAGAAGACATCTAATGATTCCCTTTTGCTAAAGATTTTTAAAGTTCCCTGTACTTCTCAGCTCCCTATATATTAAAAGTAATAAATATAGAGCTTACTTATTCCATTGTATAATTTGAAACTGTGAAGTGTCAGAAAATATACAGCATTAAGGCTCATTTCAATTTCTAAAGGAAAATCTTCAATATTCTAATATAAGACCTCTTATAGTAAAATTTAGCTTCAGATCACTTAAATGATACAATTCAGGCATTTTACTTATTTTCAAGATCATTTTTTCAGAATTCCATCATTCTCAAATGCAGCTACAATTTGTGTGTATATATGTGTGTTGGCATGTATATGTGGTTTCTTGATGTCACATAATATATAAAGGATATTTTATTCAACTCCATTATAACAATATTAGTTTTTTTCAAGTGATTATATTATGATCCAAAGTCTAGGAGTTATTGTAATAATTATAGACATGTAAACATTTAAAATATTTTCATATTTTGCCCACTGTCCCTAAATTCTGCGTAAAAAGCTTATGAATTGTTGAGAAATTTTAAAGAAGAGATATATTGTTATAAAGCAACACATGATTCAGATTCCGGAATATAGACTGTCCTCATCAGAAAGCTATAGTGCAAATATCAATTAGTACCTCAGGCTCACAAGATGCATTACAAAATGTCTCATGGCAGTTTGGGAACATTCTGATCCTCTGTTTTGCCCTCTGCTATGAAAAGTCATTTGAAAAAAACCCCAAAACTCTTGTTTGGCAAGAGATCAAGACACAGATGCTGGGCTATTCTTCTTTCATTCATTCACTTAGATACTATTGGATATCTTCTAATTACTGTTGTGGGCACTTAAAATGCATCATTGAACAAAACTATCACACACACAGAAAACTGTGCCCTGTAGAGCTTTATATAAACAGCATAATAAACAATACGTTTCATAGCAAACTAGAAGGTCATAAGTGTCATCGAAGTGAAAAAGGAAATGGAGCAGGATAAGTTAAATCATCCACACCACCCTGTGAAGGGATGGGGACAGGTCACAGCTTCACATAGAATGGTTAAGGTGGGGACCTTCTGAGAAAATGACATTTATACAAAGGCTTGAAAGAGGAGAAGGTGCTAGCTATGTGAACGTTTGTGTAAAGTTCTGTCCAGGTCAGGAGCGTCCATGCAAGGGCTTTATGGCTGAGACATACTTTGTATATTAGGCACAACATGGAGATGGTGTAGGTGAATCAGTGACTAAATGAGTGGCAGATAAAGACAAAGAGGAAATTGAGGATTTACTTGTGGTCAAATGCTGTACGCCACTGTAAAGTTTTGTTTTGATTCTGAATAAAATAGGAGGCATTGAGGGATTTTGACCAACGGAATGGCTTGACGTGCCTTGTATATTTGGAAGATCACACTGGCTGTTGCACTGAAAATGGTTTGTATGAGAATGAAAATAGAAGCAGACTGACTAACTTAAAAGGCTTAGCCAAGACGGTAGCATTAGAGGAGCAATAGAGGTTATGAAGTGGTAGTATTTTGGATATAATTGGATGGCTTGGAATTAAGATGTGTGATAAAAAGAAAAGTAAACAAAACTTAGTTTTTCATCTTATTAAATAGAGAATAAAATGTCTATTAATTGAGATGACAAACAATGAATCATCAAGATTTCTGCTCTATAAAATGCCAGATTGCCAACTTTTAAAAAAATTATATCAAATAATATGATTATGAATATTAATTTGAAAAATTAATTGATTTTTCTTTGACTCTGTCAATGCTCAGTTATGGATGCTGAGCATTATATTTTGTTAGCATTTGGAAGATGTACTATTTTTTTCTGATCCAAATGAACAATTAACTAGTGGGCTGGTATGATTTCTATATGAATTTTGTCTAGGTTCTAGTTCCACAGGGTATTACTGATCATAGGCTCAAGTAGTCTAATCAGAACTGTGTGCTTAAAATGAATCTATTACACCTTCAGTTTAGATGGAAAATACAACTTTCATTAGCATGCTAATAGATATGTTTGAGACCGCCAAAAAAAAATTCTGAATGTGTGTTTTAAGTTTTGAGGAACAATATATTGTCTTCGAATCACATAGCTGCTTTTGTCATGATCTATACGTCTCATTCACTAATTCATAATTTAAAAATACTTCTGAATACAAGGATATTTCTGAAGATTTTGTTTTCCTATGTGAAATAATTTTTCATAATTTTTATTAATTTCAGTATTGTGAAGGACAATTGGCCTCACCTCACAATATAATGGCAAATAGTTAAACATGGAGAAAAGAGAATAGCAAAAATGTGAAATAAACTAAAACATATATTATTCTCAAATAATCAGCATCATTGTCTAATGTAAATTATAGAGACAAAATATATCTTTAAACCTAGTCAAAATTTAAATGAGAGGGGTATATTGTCAAATGTATTAGAGAGCTCTTTATACCCATGAGAAGTTGATGCTTGAAAGCTTATTGATTTCCTATGTGGAGGGTAAAACCCATTTTAAAACAACAGAACATCTTAGAATATCTCTCACTCTTTATATGTAAACATATGAGCTATAAATTTTGTGAGAGTGGCTTCACTAGGAAGAGATTTCTGTAAAACCTCTGTAATGAGAAGACAAAAAGTAAAATCTATCTATCTACCTCCATATTTTAAGGGTGCTTACACAGCATTATTTTATACTTTTTCCATCTGTTTCTATGGCTGAGTTCTGGGCACTGGTATGTCTAAAGCAAGAGATATTGTTTCCCCAACAGAAATGTACAGTCAGCAACCTCATTTCTATTTCTGTCTTCCAAAAATGGGCCAGAGAGTTTTGCTTAAGATAAGGCACTGTAATTTGCTTATCTTTTTATATGTATAGCATTCCCCAAAAGGACATGTAAGAATATTATCCAAAAGTTTTGAGAAGATTGGGGGGGAAAAAGAAGATTCCTTACTTTAGGAGGGTGCCTAAGCCAATTAGAGGGAAGTTAATAATGAGGAATAAAAACTTCTTTTTCAGACCACTGAAATAACTATCCAAGTCTGAAAATAGCTATCCTTTTATAAATGTTATTCTATGGCTTCTAGCAAGAAAAACTTCTTCACATACTGACATATTTTCATATGCATGTAACTTTAAAGTACTCTTATGGATCACATATATTTTTTGACATTTCCTAGCATTTTCATTTAGATTGGCTTAATTTATTTTTCAAATTATGATTTTTCTAACTGCATATGTGCTACACAGGTTATTATCCAGTTTGCATTAGGTTTATTTGTCCACATGAATTTTTAAATGCTGTTTTCGTATTCTATGTATTTATTTAATATCACTGAGTAAAGTTTTGCCAACTGTGCCTCTACCTACAAGGTACATGGGCACTACTCCATTTAGTTATTCAATATTTTTAAGCATTCTATATATATATTGTAATAATGTCCATGCCATTTACTGGAGATACAACAGTGTTAATAATAGACATATTACTTGTCCTAATTGGCCTTAAAATATGTAGGAAAAAAATAATCTCATACCTGTAATTAAGAACATAATTAAGAACAATCACCTAATTTCTGAAATTAAATACTGGGAAGATATTCAATATGCCATTGGGTGTGTATGGAAATATAACGTATTCGGGAAAAGTTCTGTAAATTTCCTCTAAGAAGTGGCATTTCAACTGAAAACTTAAATATAAAGTTATATACGGAAATAGAGGAGAAAGTAGTTTATGGTTGAGAAATAGCATATGTGGGGGGAAAAGCTAGAGCATTTGGCCTATCCAAAGAGGTAAGATAACTTGGAGTAAAAAATCTAGGCAAAGGCAACATGCCATGTGATTCGAAACATGACACTCTGGAAAAGGCAAAGCGGTGGAGACAGTAAGTAGATCAGTGCCTGCCAGGGGATGGGGGAAGGGAAGCTGAAGAAGCAGAACACAAAGGATTTTCAGGGCAGCGACACTATTTTGCACAATGCTATAATGGTAGATACATATTATTATACATTTATTGAAACCCATAGACGGTACAGCACCAAAAGGGAATCCTAATGCAAATTGTGGACTTTGGGTGATAATGATGCATCAGTGTAGATTTATGAATTGTAACAGAATGTACCATCCTGGTGAGGATTTTGATAATGAGGGAGGCTATGCATGTGTAGGAGCAGGGAGTATATGGGAAATCTCTATATTTCACTCAATTTTACTGTGATTCCAAAACAGCTTTAAAAAGAAAATCTATTAAAAACAAACAAGAAAAAATTTGTAGGCCAAGAGGTCATAAGAAAAGAGAGTTAGAATCATTTCTAAAATATTATAGGGATGTGCAAATTTTAATAATGTTTTAGACTTTAAAAGAAATAGGAAACCATAGCATAATAGAATTAGTGTAGTGGCATGCACAAAGTTCTATTTTACTCTGGGGGCAAAATGGTGAGTGTATCGCAGTTGCTGAGGAAGAAAAAATGAAGGAAGATGAGTTTTAAGAGGCTAGCACATTAGACAGGAAAATAAAGGCTGAAGACACTGGGAGTTAAATTAGTAGACAGATTTGTGAGAAAACCAGGAAGAAGTACCTTCAGAATGTAGTGACAGAAAGGTGCGGCATCAGGGATAGAATAGAGTCAAAGATAAGAACCAAGGTTCTAGCGTTTGCACCAGAGTCAATGACAGTGGTGTCTGCCAAACCAAGGGAATGCTGTAAAAGAAGCAAACTCTGAGGACAGAAGGGAAGGGCTCTTGAATCCACTGTTTATGTTTTAGCATTGATTATTAGGAATTGGCACACAGTGAACTAGCAGATAAAGAACCACAGAGAGGATCTGAAATTGAAAATTAAAAGGAGAGGCTTTAACAGAGCTTTGTTCTAGAGGGAAGAGCTGTGAACCAGGTATCTAGATGGACCTTATTCAAGACATTTACTTTTACCAAACATTACCTTCCTTATTCTGAGAATATACATGGTTCAACATGCAATTTAATCTTTTTGTTACTATCAAACTAATCTTGAAGCCTTTCTTTTAGTTCAGTTTCTTAATTTCTATCGTTAAAAATTGGAGATGAAATGTACAGCATGGCGACTATAGGTAATAATACTCTATTGTATATTTGAAAATTAGAGAGTGGATATTAATATTTTTTATTAGAAAAAAACTAACTGAAGATGGATGTTAATTTATTGTGGTGATCATTTTGAATTGTATATATACAAATATCAAATTATGTTGTACACCTGGAACTAATATATTCTTATATGTTAGTTATATCTCAATAAAAAAAGTAATAAAGTAAGAATATAATCTAGGTTCCATCTTCCATGGCAAACTCATTTGAATGTACTTGATACTTATAATGATCCTTAGAAAAGGATTCTGCAGCCACATCCAGACACAAAGAAGTCTCCTGATTCTCTATAAGTGTGGGAGGAAAAGCGATAGAACAGGAATCTAGTATTTACAATCTCCAGGCAAGGTTTTATATATCTGTCTCTATATATTGATGATACATTTTTGAGTCTTTATATAAATTTTAGACAATTTCAAGTTCATATAGCCAAATAAAAAAAAAACCTGCATGATATGTGAAGAAGTATTTTGAAAACTGAAGAGCACCAAGGACATCATTACCTGTCACCAACTTTTCAAAAGGTTATGAAAATGATTGCCCCTATCAACAAGTCTACATGTGTCTAAGGAAAACCTTCTACTGTGGCAGATTTTTATTTCTCCAAAACTAATTTTAAGGAAAAGTGAGACAAGTTGCCCCATTTGTGAATAATGAAAGAAAGAAAGGTAGTCTTTCAGCCTGTCTCAGCTTATTTGTCAACAAATGTCTAATTTTTAGACATGTATGTCAGACTCATCCATAAGAAGACATGGCATAGAACTATAGACATGTCAATTATTGATTGTATGACAGTACTTTCTGAATTTTGTCTGTAATTAAGGGAAAGAATATGTAAAACTATCACATGTATAATAGAAACAAGGTCATTTGTATAGGATTCTAAGAATTAAAATGCTAAAGAATTAACAGACACAATCTGAACCCCTGAATTTTAAAGGAAATTGCCAGATCTATACAGCTATGGTGTTTATGTGACATGTTGTTATGGTACAATAATATTCAGCTTCACTCAATCCACATAGAAAAAGAAATCCACGTGTAATTTTGTGTAATAATATAGGATTTATTTCTATTTGCAAATTATAAATATACAGAGAAGCTCTGATTTCACTCTGTAGAAAGGAATGAAATTCTTCGCCAGGTTTATATAGAAAGTTTTTTTTTTCTTTTCTGTTTGACTTTGCCTGTCATTTTTATTTTTTATATTTCCCTAAGGCTTCTTAGTGCCATTCTGTGACTCAGGCTATTCCCATCTGTGTCAGTGTTTGCTGAGTTATTTTTTTCTCTAGGTTTCAGTCTTTTGATATCTAATTTGCACAAATAATCCTGGTTTATTGTTTAGTATCCTTAAAATATTTTTTCTTAAAATAACATCATAATGTCACTCTTTAGCATTCCTTATCTCTGCTTTTCTTCATTTTACACAATTTAGCTCGGCTCTTTCATCTACTAGGAAACATCCCTCTGGTCCCCGAATCTCTTTCACCCACGTCTTTCTGCTGGTTCAGCCACGTTTTTCTTTTCATCTGATGCCCAAAGACACAGTACAGTCGACATGTACGGAAAAGAATACAATCACTTTTCCCTGTCTCTTTTCCTTACACACTCTCAATTTCCGTGCCATAATCCTAAATGTCATCCTCGACTGCTCGAAAGCTCTGTTCACAGTGTGTGCAATGCTGAGTCAAGTCTACTCCTTAAAGGCTCTGAAACCTGACTGCATCTGCGCTGCCCTGCCCCAGTTCCCACCACTATCTTCTTTGGCCTGGGTTATTGTAACAGGATTTTAATAAAGTTTCTGCTTTCTAGCCCAATATCCAACAATCCATTCTCCATATACCAGAGTCCTCTTTATACAAAGAAAATCTGGTCAGTCTCCTTCATAAAACCATTCTAAAAGTTTAAATTTCTGCTTATATTTTAAACTAGTATCTTCCTAATCGTTTAAATCTTCCAGTTTATAAATTTCTGGCCAATGTCTGCCTTTCTGACATCGTCTCCTGCCACCTTCACCATCTCTCCCTTTGTTTCCCTGTCACACCCTACAGACACAGCATTGGCAAATGTAGGTTTACAGTTGTGTGTACATGTAACACAGTTTACTCTAGTATTATTATTTATCACTAACCAGTACTTTTGGCCATCCCTGTATGTACCACATCACTTTAAATTTCAGCCTTCATTGCGCCACAGTAAAATCTGTAACAATGGACTGAAATAGTTGATTCCTGAAGTGACTTATTCTGATCTTGCTCCCTTACTCAAGGTTACTCTTTCTACCTCAAGCATTTTCCCCACCTACTTCCTTCCCTGCTTAGCCAAATCTTTGTTCTCCTCTGCTCTGCCTATGTAACTCTTTCTTTAACTTTTCGTCCACTGTCCTGCACCAGGTCTGTATTATATCTTCATTTTCCATTATACCCATGTTAACAACTACAGCAGTATTTCTAAACTACATTATAGCTATTTTTTACTTGTCTTTATCTTCTACTCTTAAAGAGTTCTTATCAATATTGAAATTGAATGATCTTTGAGATTTTCAACCACATAGGTAATCATATATCATATCCTATTAAGATGTATTGTGTTAATAAAGCTTGACAGCTTTCTAGCACATTAATTTATTGAGTGCTTTTCATATCTTTCTAAAGTTCAGTAGTTTTAATTTATTTTCCATATACTATAAGATTGCTGTCAGGTATTTTTAAATTTCTATTTATTAATATAAAAAGGAATGTTGGACAAAGATATTTCAAATTTGATGAGAAAGTGATATATCTTGTATATAGCCACATTTTATCACTTACATTTATTAGTTCAAATAGTTTAAGATGAGTTAATTAATTGTGCTTCATAAGTATTCAGTGTTATTATAGAAAACATGACATTTTTTTTTTCAATCTGGCATATGAGGTCTGTCCAGAAGGTATTCATCCATGTAATATGAAAAATAGAGACATTTATTGAAGAAGATACAAAATACAAGAAACACTGTACATAGGACAATGTTGCTCCAGTCCCCTTCAAAGTAGCTACCCTGGGACCTAACACATTTCCCCCAATCACCATCAGCTGTCCTACTGTATTTTCTGAATCTCACTAACATTCTGAAATCTCATCCTTTTCAAAGGTAATTTTAGTTTTGGGAAAAGCCAGAAGTCACAGGTTGCCAAGTCTGGGCCAAAGGGCAGCTGAGTCACCTGGGTGATTTGAAGTTTTGCAAAAAACCCTGCATGCATCATGATGCATGAGTGGGCACATTGTCATGATAAAGCTGCCCATCAGCAGTTGCCCAAAGCTGTGGCCTTTTGAATCTGGATAGTTTCCGTGGAGGAATGTTCAAGTTCAACACAAAATTTGATACAGATTAATTGCTCTACTCATTCAGTCATTTTGAATGCGATGGCCATATAGCACACATGCTCACTGAGCAGTGTCTACCACCCCCACTGACTAGTACAGCGATGTTGTCATTGTTCACACATGTGCATTCCAGTCCACTTTCCTTGGTTGCCAGATTACTGTATTTTGCCGTGTAAAATGCTCACTTTTTTGGACAAATTTTTGAGGAAGGAATAAGGATGCACATTATACATAGGGAGTACATGAAATACCTTGTATCTGCTCTTGGTTTTTGTAATCAATTATTGCATAAAATTTCTTGTACCTTAATATGCTCAAAAATAAATGCTAAAATTCTTTTATAAAGCAAAAAAGTATCTAAATATAAATAAATTAAAAATTGAATTAGAAAATTATAATGAAAGATTTTCTTTGTGAAAGTTTAGGCCAAAAACATGCAAGCACATTTTACATGCCAAAATATGGTACATCAATGTTGCACAACCATTCTCATTATATTACAATGGCTTGACTTTTTCTGACAGACTTTGTATATTGATTGAGTTTGCAGCTCCTGGTAGTGGGGCATGCAAAAAGTTTAATGACATATGTGAAAATATTTCCAAGTTTTTCTGAAGTGGAGAATTTGCTGAAATTGTGGTCAAAGAAGAAAATCTGTTTATTGAACTCCTATTCTGAATACTAGTGATGTGATGTGGAAGTGTTACAGTCAAGTTCTCAAAAATAAAACAATTAAAGATACCAAATAATAATGACCAAAAATATGATTAACCAGAATCATATTCTTGAGAATCTGGAACCAGATTACCAGAGCTGACTCTGCTCCTTGTCTATACTAACAGTTTCCTATGTGTGGTCCAAAGACCAGTGAGGCTTCCTAACAGCTTTTCAATCCTTGACAACCTTTCAATTTTTGACAACTTTTCAATCCTTGAGCACATGTCTGTTTGATACACTGTTACAAAATGGGGAGTATGAAATTAGAAATGTCTAATGTACAGCAAAACATGATGAATGCTTCAAGGAAAATTGCTTAGGTGATATTTTGATTTGTGAGTTGAATGAACAACTTTTTCAAAGAACACTACTACCACTTTTATTTGAAAGAATGACAACCTGATAAACACTAGTTACGCAGACTTAGCCACTGGGAAGACAGATTCTTAGGTTCTTGAAAATAAATGAAATGAGCCTGCCTTTTCAAGCAAAACAAGAGAAAGCTAGTTGATGCCAATGATAAAATTTGAGCTTTCTTGTAAAAATCAGAAATTTGGGAAACTTTTATCTGCAACTGTCAACTTGACAGCCTTCTGACATGTTGATTTGCTGCTGATGTTGATAGTAAGTTATCAAAATTGGTCTATTTTTTTTAAAGCCTAACAAAGTAAGTTGACTACAAAGGACCTTTATAACTGAAGGATCCAATATTTTTTTCAATTCTCTATTCTTTTGTTCTTTAATTTTTTGTTTTACATTATTTTCATTGTATTTTCCATTATCATTTATCCCCTCATACCCTCTTTTACCTCCAGTCACCTCCTTCCCCCCTCAATCCCCACACTGTTGTCTGAGTCAGCAAGTTCTTTCTCCTTTTTTTTTCTTTTTTTTAATAAATTACCAAAGTACATGTTACAAAACAAGACACAGGTAAAATATTTATGAAAAGTGAGGTAAAGGCATGAATTTTAAAATACATAGTATAGAATGTTCACGATATATTTTCACCTTCCATATTGCAACTGACCTTTAAGAAGTAGCACTTGCTGAATTTTGTGAGTGCCAAAGGAGAATATACATAATTATCTGGAAAATGATGAAAACATTTATCCATTTTTAAAATCATAAATGTGTGAGACCATTTTTCTTAATGTACTCTGCCAAAATTATTCCATATAACAACAGACTAAATGAATAAGTAGATAGGAAAATCTGTCTTCTTCAAAGCCAGACATTATAGAGATTTGAAAAAAATGTCAAAACTATAATGTTCTTTTCACTACTGTTTTTACTTTGTTAAAAATCTGAAATTTTGGCTAAAGTAATGACTATTAGCATTTTAAACTATTATATCCTAAATATTGTGAACATTTATCAGTTTTAATTTCTGAGTAAGCACAAAGTGATGTGACAATGATGTAACAAGCATAAACAAAGGTGTGTGTGGTTCCTGACAGTAAAAAGGATGATTGAGAAAGTCTGAGAACCACCAACGTGTACTATGTGACATATATGTGGAGCAAATAACAGTACCTATAGCATATAGGAATTGAATGTGTAGATGAATGTAATATTTTAGAGAATTAATTGGTAAAACATTATGTTAGAACCTTGAAGCGCCTAATAGACTAAATTGTATATAACTATATTTTAAACATTATTAAAAATAGTTCTTTTTTGGACAGACTCTATTAGACATTCAGACTTTACAAAATTATAGTTTTTCAGACAGCATGAAATTAAAACAGGTAAAAACAAATACATCAATAAAAAGAAAAGATGGTCTGGAAAGAAATGCATACATCAAGAGTCATCTCATATATCAAAGGTATTAGCACAGTGCAGCAAGAGAGAAATAAATATTTCAATGCGTGGTACTGGGTCAACTGGATATTCATAAGGGATCAAAAGGAATTCTTGTCCCTACTTCACTCTAGCAAAAATTAACTCCAGAAGGAAAGTACGAAGTCTTTTTATCAAAATAACAACACAATAACATGGATTATTTTTACAAACATAATTTGAGTGAAAGGAGCTAGATGCCAAGGAGTAGGAGTCAGACACCAAAGATACATATTATGTGATTCCATTCATATAATGTTAAAAGAAAAATCAGACAAAACTAATCCCTGATTTTTCTTAAATCCTCACTGGGAGACATGCTTATTGATTTTAGGGAGGGCAGAAGAGAGGGAGAGAGGGATGGAGAGAAAAATTGATCCTAGAGAGAAATATTGATCTGTTGCCTCTTATATGCGGGAGCAAACAGGCAACCTAGGCATGAGCCTTGACCAGGATTCAAATGTGTAAATTTTTGGTTTTATGGGATAACATTCCAACCAACTGAACCACCCAGTCAGGGCCTAATCCATGGTTTTAGAATTTAAGATTATGGTTACTTTGGGTAAATTTGCCTAGAAGAAGGTATTCTGGGTTTATGGTAAAATTTTGTTCCTTGGTCTGGTTGTTAGTTACATAGGCATGCTTGGTTTATGAAAATGAATCAAATACATATTTATGATTTGTGATTTTTTCCTCAATAAATGGTACACTTCATTACATTTTAATAAAACTGACACCCTAAATGTTCATATACAGAAGAACAGAGAAAATTAATAAAGACATGTATCATTATTTCTTTTAAAATATTTCATTTTAAATGTATAAGTATATAAGGAATAGATGCAAATAAAAAGTTGCAACATGATGCTGGTCTCAACTTAGACATGCCATATATTCTCCTTTGACTATAAAACTACTCAGAGATTTGGTTTTGACAACGTGCTTGCATTTTGGGTGATAACAAGAAAGAGAGCTTCTAGCATCTTAATTTTATTTGACACATGCTTAAGATGTTTTATGAATTTTTCAAATACTGATAATGTGTTCATAGTAATTTCTGTCCTGCTATTAAAATAGCTTATATTGAATAGCTTTAGAGAATTTTACATTTTGATTGACTGATGAACAGGTGTAATGACAACATTACTGATTAGAATACATAGAAATCAAATGCCATATGCATACAGATAAAATCATTTAAATTATATTTTTAATTATCTAATTTGTTTTAATATCACACACCCACAATGAAACATTTAGATACATATGTGTGCACACACATAAACAATATACAGGCTAACCATTTTTATGTCATCATTGTGTGTATTATCTTCTTTTTAACCAAGTATGCACAGAAAGAACCAAATGATATTATTTAATATATAGAAAGAAATGAAAGAAGTAAAACAAAACATCCTTCGTGGAGCTTTGGTTCCAAGTCCCAAAATGAACTTCCATGAACTAGATTGTCTCAGGCTCAATGTGCCTGAAGTGGTTAAATGTAAACAGCAGATTATTCCCCAGCTCTAATCCAGGTCTAATCTTTCTTTGAAACCACACCATCCCAGGACTACAGAGGAACAAATCAAAAAGGGGAAATAGAGATAAGAACATAGTGCCCATGAAGGAACTATTATACAATGCACGTCTAGTGATATCTCAAGAATGTGAAATACAGCAATGCTGACTGATGTTTATTTCTCTATCCTTGGAAAGAAAGAGAAAACATTAAAAAGAAAATATATATATATATATACACACACTCACACACATATTTGCATATACATGTCCAGAACGCTACCAAGTATTCATGCTTTTTTCTATTCATTATAAGCAATTTACTAAGGCCAGCTCACAGTCAAGGGAAAGGAATTCCATTTCCGCATGTTAACAATGGAAATACTAAATAATTTTTTGGTGTATTTGTAAATCACCACAAAAAGGAAGGAAGGGAAGGGAAGGGAAGGAAAGGGAAGGGAAGGAAAGGGAATGAAGGGAAGGGAAGGGAAGAGAAGGGAGAAGGGAAGATCCAGTACTGGTGACAACAACACTGATTGCAATGTGAAAAACTGAACTCTTTTTTGGAAAGAAAAAGGATAAATCTCTGAGACAGTTGACTATACTATATTTTTATAACTCCATAACTCCATTTAATATTTAAAGCACCAATATCTAAGGATACACACATACACACACACACAACATTTTATATGGAAAAGATATTGGCAACAGTCATAATTCAACTATTGTATTATAAATGCTAAGATAAATGAAATGAAGCTATGTAAGATGCATTAAGTTTTTATCTTTTTTTGGTAGACTAAGCGGAAAAGACTTCTCTGATTACGTGCTATTAAGCAAGCACCAAAATTAAATGAGAGACTAAGTCTTGCAAATATCTACACAAGGATAGCTCAAGCTAAGTGAAGAATACACAAAGGTTAAAATATGTTTGCTGTGTTCAAAAAAGCATAGATAGAGAGGTAGGACTGGAACTGCAAATGGTGCCGAATGAAACCTGAGGAGGGATGGTGTGTGTAGATGTGAGGAGGAGGGAGTAAAACGGCGCAGGGCGGGCTGTGAGCGAGTGAAAGCAAATGAGATTCCAGGTAAAATAGCAAAGCCCTTAAGAGTTTGGAGCAGAGATATGATGATATGACTTTATTCATATTTTCAAGAGTTCACTCATGCCCCTGTCTATAGATTTTAAGAGACCAAAAGAAAAACAGGGAGATCATTTGGGGTGCTATTGCCATATTCCACATGAAAAATGGTGTGCCTTTGACTGGGAAGTGGTGAAAAGCGGTTGTATTTTAGATAGATTTCGAAGTTAAGAGCAGAATTTGTCAATAAATTCTTGCAGGAAAGTGAAAGAAGTGGAAATTCATGGATGACCTAAGGGCTTTTGGCATAACAACTCAAAAAATAGAGTTGTCATTTACTGAACTGAGAAAGATAAGGAGGAATTTAAGAAAGGTCACAATTTCTATTTTGGGCACAAGAAGTCTGAAGCACCTATTAGATACAAAATTGAAGCTATCAAAAGACTACTTGAATATATTGCTCTGTAGTTTAGAGGTGAGTTTCAGCCTGGAAGCAAAAAAAAAAAAGAAAAAAAATGGAAGCTGTTATAATATAGCTGGTCTTTAAAACCCTGGGACCAAATGAAAAAAGAGAAAGGGTATATAACAGAGAACATCTTTGAGACTTAGTTCAAAACTTAAGGCTAAAGATGCGGAGCCATCCACAAGGTCGCGGAGAGAGTTAAGTAGGAAAGAGGAAGATAGTGGTAGTCTAGAGACCAAGTAATCAAAAGTGTTGCAATAAGAAAGGAGGAAAGACTTGCTCAGATGCTTCACATAGTTTGAGAGTAATGAAATTGACAATTTAATATTGGCTTTTCTGGTAGGTAGAAGCAAAAGATACATTGGAATGTGTGCAAAAGTGAAAGGAAAAAGTGAATGAAGATAGATGATTGAATAGCTTAGATAATAGACATTATCAACACATTATTAACTCTGTATTAAAAAATGAACTAGTCAGCCATGGTGTGGACTTGCAAAAAGTTTAAGTGAAATTTTTAAGTGGAAAAAAATCATGTGGAACATTGTGGATATTTTTATTCCATTTGCCTGGGGAACAGAGTGGTATAAAAATGTTTTTTTTAAAGAAGTTACATATTTATATCTACTTGCGTATATCTGTATGCTAATAGAGAAGTTGGAGATTTGTGTACTAAGCTGTTAACATTTTTGATCTTGAGGTAGAAGAGGTAAGGTCGGAGAGAAGAAGAGTTAATTAACTTTTAACTTGTTTAATTTACTTTTATGCTTTCTGGCTGATTTTATGTAATCTGCATGGTTCTTCTACCTTCAGATAAAGTCTAACATAGGAAAAAGAGACTACAAGATCATTTGTTTATGCATTTCTTTATTCAACCCCCAGATATTTGGTCAGCCGGGAAATATACCAGGGGTTCAGCAATGAACAAGACAAACATAGTTTCTGTATTCAAGGGAGTCTACATTCTAGGGCACTTTTCTCAACCCTGGCTGCATGGTACAATTGAACAATCTGGTTGCATAGGCCTTACCACTGAGCAAATGAAATGAGCCCTTGGGATTTAAGTTGGAACATCTGTATTTTTTCCAAAACTCACTGAGCAATTAGGTTGCACTGAAAGTTCAGCATTTCACTCAAAGGAATTTTTAAGGTTGGATAAATAACCTAAACCTGTCAAAACAACATTTTAGAGAAAACTAGCATGCTCTTTCACAAGCTTACCCTACCTCACTCTGGTAAGTGAATAACAAAACTTCAAAACTTTTACTTAAAACATTCTTGCTTCAATTAATAAATTAGTATTTTGTGTACATATTTTTACTATGAAAAATAAGCATAAAATTTCCCATTCTAATTATTTTTAGGTAATCAGTAATTACTATGTTTTTAAAGTAATGACATTACTTTTGTGGACTACGAACGACTGTGTACTATTTCTGGGGTGTGGTAGTGACATGTAACAAAAATTAACACCCTCCAAAAATGTCCATTGTTAAGTCTCTTGTTTTTTGCTTTTTTATACCTTGTTCTCTGTTCAGTACTAAACAGATTGTATAAAATCACAGTTACTAAAACTTATATCAGTATAAACCATAGAATTATAGTACTTTCAGAGTTTGATAATGATCATTGTTAACAAAATTACTACTACTTTACAAAAATTATATACCAAACATTCATCATTTCTCAGGTTTATAGTGAAAGTCTCCATAAAGCTCATCTTCCCAAACACCCCTTCTTGTTTATTTCTTATTTATAAATAAACGCTTTTAAGCCTGGAGAGATAAGGGAAATCCAGAGATGCCTTAGCTACATAGAGAAACCAAGAGTAATAGCTAAGTTTGTGAATACATTTGGCCCTTGAATCAAGTGGGTTTGAACTGTGTGGGTCCACTTATAAACAGATTTTTTTTTCCATCAATACTGTAATCTTCCTTATAATTTTCTTACCATTTCCCTTCTTTTAAATTCTTACTTTTAAAAGATTTTATTTACTTATTTACTTTTCAAGATTTTATTTATTTATTTTTAGAGAGGGGAAAGGAGAAACATCAATGTGTGGTTGCCTCTTGAGCGCCCCCTACTGGGGACCTGGCCTGCAACCCAAGCATGTGCCCTGACTGGGAATCAAACCAGAGACCCTTTGATTCACAGGCCAGCACTCAATCCACTGAGCCACATCACCCAGGGCCATTTTCCTTTCTTCAGCTTATTATAGGAATATAATATATAATATGATGCAAGATATATGTTAATCTACTGTATGTTGTTGATGAGGCTTCAGTTCAACCATGGATTATCAGTAGGTAAATTTAGGGGGAGTCAAAACTTATGTGCAGGTTTTTCCTCAGCTTATATTAAGTCCCTAAGAAAAATCCCTTTATACTTCAGCAAATCATCACATACCTAATGATATTAAACTTAGTGTTTCGGCTGTGTTATTCATTCTTTTTGACAAATTCTGTTGTCTTTTTCCTTTCTCTACTAGCTTTCTTTTTTGCCTTCTCACTTTTTTCTCTTCTTGCTAAGTTGTGATGCTCTACTTGGTTTTCTTTAATTTATTTTCACAGCAAGACAGTCTTTGGCTGTCAGCCAACCTGTACTTTCTGTGAAGGAGACAAGTGCTGTTTTTGTGTGCAATGTTGCTGTTTTCTGATCTTAAAAAAGTCAAACAGAGAGTATATTCAGCCAGCATTTTTTCCAGCTCATTTGGACAGAGATGTTTCTTCCTCACATTTCCTTCAGAAAGTAACTTCGAGCAAACTCAGCTTCTGGCATTCAGCTGGACTCTGTGATTGGATCTGGCTTTCCAGTTCAGACATGTACTATTTTAATCTGCTGACCTTTTGCCTTCCTTCCTCATTTTCTAAAAACACTTAACACATTCAAGAGTTTTCAATCTCCTGTGGCATTGTATCATCGTAGAATGCATCCAAACAAAGCCAAATGTATATGATCAAATAATACTATAGAATCTAGGGAGAAATGAAGTAACAAATTAATATTTTAAAAATGTACATGGCAATGAAGGGCGATGGCCAGATGACAACTGACTTTACACAGTAATGATGGAATAACAGGAGTTTTTTTTTTTCTTTTTAAGCTCTTTGTTTTGAGTAACTTACAATTTGAGTGCTGCACAGAGCTCCTGTAAAAAAAAAAAATGGTTAAAAGGTATAAAGAAACAATAATAATACAAACAAAACTATGCATGCGATTTCTCTGTGAATGGCTTACTTTAATATATATGTATTCATATTTAGTCTCTCAGTTAAGGGGGAATTAATCAGTACTGTCTCCAGTTGGTGGTGAGTTGGTTAAGGGTGGAATCCACAGAAGAAGGAAGACCTTGGTCTTCAGTACTCTGTGTATCAGCCCAGACGTGGCACTGGGATAGCCTCTATTGCATCTGCTGCAGACCTCCTAAAAGTTAAGTGGGCTTGGATTTGGACATTCTCAGTAGGAAGGTTACAGGATGATGGGGCGATAAAGAGATGATTCTAGGTAGCTGATAGATCTTAGAGTTCGACTTTGTTCCTAAGTAGAGGCTGGATTCACCTGAAACCAGAGAAATGAAATTTCAGGAGCCTGAAATTATATCTGAATTTCTTTCTAGACACTTTGTCCCCAGCCTTGAAACTGTTGACTGCTATAAGTCCTGAATATACAAGAGAGGACACCATTTTTCTTTTATGTAAGGTGTAGATGATTCTTCAGTTTAAAGATCGAAGCTGAATTTTCTCACCAGAAATAGTTTGTAGAATCAACTTGCAAAAATATAAGAGGCAGCAAATAAAGGAAGGAGTAAAATACTTTCTTTTTATCATTCCTAGATTCTTTGCTATTTTGTAAACTTCATGAGAGCAGGATAACTTCTTTGTCTTTAACACCTGGCTAAAATACATACTCCAAAAAATGGTTATGGTGTATTGAAATATCCATTTATTTATTATGTTTTTAATCCCTGGAAAATAGCAACACTTTTAATGGAATTTCAGCAAGATATTTACATGGAACAACTGAGACTTAAATTTTGACTCTGATGTAAAATGTACGCAGGATGGGACAAAAGTAGGTTTATAGTTGTTCATATGGAAAATAATATGATATTTAATAAATAATAATACAAGAATAAATTCTGTGTTTTGCCTCCTCACAGCTGTGGATTTACTTTTTTACCACCCTTTATATGTGTATTAAACTGTCTGGCACTAGTGAGTCTACTTAAAACTTTTAATACTTGATTACGATGATTGATCCATTAAGAAGCAATAAAGAATGGCTATGAGAGCAACCAATGAATGTGAGGAATAGATATATAGAAGCTTACTGTTTTTAATAGGGAATCTTTTATGAACATTTTATAGCCTTATTGTATAGTTATAATTGGTTTAAATTGCACACACCAATCAAGTATGATTTAAAAGTCCCTATTTCTATAAGACCAGCAACGCTGAAAGGAAAAGAAACCAACAGAGACAAGAGGGAAGGAGGGAGGGGTGGGGGGGGGAAAGGAAGGGAAGGGTCAAGTCACGGAACATACAGCAAGGACTCATGGACAAAACCAAAGTGGGGAAGGATTGAGGGAGGGAAAGGGGAAAGCAGGGAGGGGACAGGGGAAAGTGGTGGGGGGGAAGGCAGAGACAAATGTATTTGGAAAAATTTAGTTAGAAAAGAAGAAAAAAAAAAAGAACGTCCTTATTTCTGCTTCTCCAACTTTGTCACCAGTGGTAAGTACTTCCTTCCTCCCTATACCCTAAAATTAAAATATTTTTACTTTTTACGGTTCACTTGAAATTGGTGGTTCTTTTTCCCATGATAATTATGACCTCTATGACCAGTTACTGAGCAATTGCCACAGTTTCCAAGACCACAGAGCTTAGAAAACATTGGCTCCCCTCTGAGACTTTTTAACCTTGAAGAATTTCTGTCAGAGGGAGCGAGTCTTACATTCCTGCAATCTGACATCCCTCTATTCATCTAGGTTTGAAGAATCAAACTCTCTTGTCATTGGGATATTCAGCTCACCTTGACTTAGCCCAGGTTCCGTAATTGAGAACTGAAGCACTAGGATGTTGAATAAACAAACAAACCAGTAAATTAAAGACTAAGGAACTTTCTGAGAGGAAAACAAGACAGTGCTAGAACATAGGTTATTTGCCCAAGGATAGAGTGGTTATTGAACCCAACATAGTGCATGCTATGTAGACAGTCCTCTTTTTAAAGTCATTTTAAATGATTTTTAAAAATAAATCTAAGGAAAGAACTTACTCTAGGAAAGAAATAGCTCCTATAAGAAATCTAGATCACTGGGTTGCAATTTTCTTTTTTTCAGTAGTGAGAATAGAATGCTTTCTGTGCATATCAATGTCCTGAATTGAAAGGAAACTAAATCAAGAAATTACCTAGATCAGAAGAGGATGGTAAAGCAGTGGCATATAAAGCCTGTAATTCTTAATAAATAATCACTTCTTTACTTTTTATTGACCATGATTAAAAATAAAGATATAAACATCCATTTGCTTATATATTTAAAACTTTTTAAGTTTTTATGAAAACAGAATATTGTATCTCATTTAATACTTCATAAATGTCTAAAATAAAATTAATTTCTCAGAAAATTCACCCATAGTTCTGAGGATAAGTGGTCCACCCTAGCATCATTTTAGGAAAATAAAGATACAAAAAATAAAATTTAATATTATTAACTTATCTCACTTTTGACAAAGTTCAAAATATCACAATCATTCACTTAAGTCATTGAACTTGGCCTTAAATTTGTTTTATCTGATCCCCCCAAAAAAACCCTCAAATATATGTTCTGAGATAAGTATTTCTAAAAATTAGAATATTTAAAAAAATTACTGTATATTAAGAAAAATCTAAGAAAATCGCATAATGTACCAGATTCTTTATAGGAAATTGGGAGACTCTTCCTTTGAATAAGAATTTAAAAGCTACCTTGTGTTGTCATATCAATGCATCAAACATGTAATCTCCCGAAGATAATATATGATGCATAGTTATTTAATTTGGATATTTAAATTCTGGCCTACTTGTAACCTGGGAATCAATAATAAGTACTTCTGTTTATCCCACACTTAAATAGCCTATTAAAACTCTAAAATGGAATATTTAAGAGAAAATATGTTTTTTATTAGGTAAACCCTTTGCCTTTACAATGAGTAAATTTTGCTAAAATCTGACACTATGATCAATAAGAAATTATATTATTTCATATATATTATTTTCCATTTATCTTACCAAGCAAAGATTTTAAAGTCAACCTTTCATAAAAACTATAATATCCTAAGACTCTTCTAAGAGTTCTCTTTTGTTGCCAAGGTGATTTTAATAAGTTAGACTTAAAATATCTTTTCTTCAGTAAAAGATATCTTATTTGAATTTTTAGTATCATACTACTATATCAAGGCTTCTCATGAAAATGCATCTCAGTGAAATTTTTACTTTTAGTTTTACAGATATGTGAATGTAAAGTAAAATCTAGAAGAAAATTTTGCTTATATATGTGAGTTTGTTAGCATTATTTTATTTTAATTTTAGAAAATTTTTATAGGGTAAAAGTTTTATTTGTTTAAGTTAGAAAATCAATCTATTTAAAATTAAAATATATCATATATATAATAATATAAGGTGGAATATTTTTTCCCAAAAAAGTCACCTCTGAGAAATAAGTCATCTTTCACTTAATTACTCACAAAGTCTCTCATATTAATAAGTAGTCTCTCAATTAGTTTCTTTTAAATAAGTTCTGTGAAAGGTATATTATTTTGAAATTATTTCAATTAAATCTAATATTGGTTGTTACTGGGGACTTCTGATGAAATTCAATTAAAATAAAAGATGATGAGGACTATCCTGCAATCATTGCTGTTGGGGCATGATATTACAATTTTGTGTGTGTTGCCAATGTAAATAAGAGAATATTAAAAATATATTCAAAGGAAAATAGAGCTTAGTTCTTACGGTGTAGCTTACAAGAGGCCAAAGAAATCAGTTAGAAATATTGGAAAACAAAACAAGCAATTAAACATTTGGTTGTAGAAATTGGAGAACTTGTTGGAGCAAACAAATACAGAGGCCAAAACCCTGGAGAGTTAGTAGGGAAGCTTAGAGAGGTGATGAAATCCTCTAAATGCCTTTCTGCCTCAGGACATGTATTTATTCTTGGTACTATCCCTGTCAGTGAATCAGTTGAGTCCTAGAGTATGAAGCTGGAATAAGGTACAAATAGATTTGAAGCAGGCATCCTGGCCTGCCTACATGCTCTTGGTTGTTGTAGTATACTAGCTGTTGATTTTTAAAATTATTTAATAGCAGTGTGAATTACACTTAAAAATACACTTCTAGATCAGATAAACAGACTCAAGCAAAAGAAAATGTATATCATTTTCAGTTTCATAAAGATGTCAGTTTCAGTTAAATTTTAGGTTTGATCTCTTCTAATAAGTATTTTCTGGACTATAAAAGGTTTGTCTAAATTTTGGGGGAAGAAAAATCAACAGTCAGAAAATATCTTATAAATGAGAACTACAGGGCAAACCAAAATTAACAGAAATATACACACAGTAAAGTTCAATTTCAATTTCTCAAACATTGTGATTCTGTAACTAAACAGAAGTCCATGAAAACCAGGTGAGGTTCAACAGCCTGCTGCAAGGGAAGCCAAACTAGTGAGTCAGGTGCTGGTGAGAATTAAAGGGATTTATTTGAGTGCTGGCTTCTTGAGATGATCGGGCGTGGGGAACCCCAGTCTTAAAGCACCACCTTAGCAACCCTGGTCAAGCCAGCGATTCTTCTGAGGTGGTAATTCGGGTGGGTGAAACTTCCCAGGGGGAGGGCGGGCAGCAGCTTCTCTTAAGAGAGGGCAGCAGGAGGAAGGGGAGGAGGCCGACGGGGAATCACACAACGTCTGCCCAGGTTTACTCCCTTCGTCTAGATGTTCTCTCTCAGTTTGCCTCTGCTGGGCATCCGTGTTGTATTGCCGTCATTAGCATTCCTCACGACTGCAACAAGAACTGGGCCAGAAGTGAAAGCACCGGGTGGATTAAATATTTCGATTTATTACAGAATACATAACTTTGATTACTACCTGGGAGATACTAAATCAAGGTTGAAACTTAACACCTCAGGCAGAATTAATCATCGAGATACGCAAGTGATTATATCATTATATCATAATTGCTGTGGAAGAAATACAACTCAGAGTTAAAAAGTCCCGGATAATTTAGATGAAAGGTATATTTATAAAGAAAAAGAAGAAAATAAGTTGCACCACATCTGGAACTCACTAAAATTGTGGATTTCTCTTGTGAGATAAAATCTATCTAATAGCAAAAGAGATTTTGATTTTGAGAATTCTCATACTTGCCATGGAAACATTTAAAGTAACCATTTTTTAAAGACCTACATTCCAGGGGAAAGAAGAGGAAGGGTCAAGGAACACGTATAAAGGATCCATGGACAAAGCCAAAGGGGGTAGGATTGAGGGTGGAGGGGGAGAGAGTGACGGAGGGGGGTGGGAAATGGAGACAACTGTACTTGAAACAGTTAAACAAACAAATTAAAAAAACTGCATTCCTTGATCAAGACTCCAAATAAAATTTTATTTTGGGGAAGTGGATGGGAAAATAAAAGCATGGGGAAAATTTAGGTAAAAGGTACAAAACAGTAAGAGAATGATAAGTCACTTTGAGAATTATTGCTATTATAACCAAAATATTTACTATCCCTGCCTAAATGAGGAAAAGGTTAGTGAATAATGAATACAAAACAGTAATTTTTGTCATGAAACCCATCAGAGATTATAGTCATTTTAGGCAAACAAAAACTTTAAGTACAGTAGTGCCCACTTATCCACAGTATTGCTGTTTATGGTTTCAAGTACCTGCAGTCAACCTTCGTCTGAAAATGTTAAATGGAAAATTCCAGAAATAAGCAATTCATAAGTTTTAAATTGCACAGCATTCTGAGTAGTGATGAAATCTTGCACTTCCCCACTTTTTCTCACCCAGGATGTTAACTGTCTCTTTGTCCAGCACATACGCTAACCACCTGTTGGTCCTTTAGTAGCTGCCATCTCAAGATCAGTAATCAGAGAAAAAGAGCACATTCACATAACTTTTATTACATATATTTTTATAATTGTTCTATGTTATTATTAGTTATTATTGTTAATCTGTTACTGTGTCTAATCTGTAAACTAAACCTCATAATATATATGTATAGAAAAATATAGAATATACAGGGTTTGGTACTACCTATGGTTTCGGTCATCCACTGCGGGGTCTTGGAACATATCCCAGTAAATAAGGGCGGGGGCAACAGTATTATCAAAGAGTTTCTCTGTTAATGTTCTTCATTTTGGGGATTGCAATTCCACTATACTAAAATTTTATTACAAATAATTGGTTCTGGTTCTGAAATATAAATTATACTACTATTAAACAAGAAATATATTTTAGTTAAAATGCTTAACTCAATATTCAATATCTATGCAATTAGCAACAAAGCAACAGAGAACTACAGATTATGAGAAATTATTCAATTTATGAAAAATGTACAAATCAATGAAGTTGAAAATTGAATTCTGTAAATATAGCATGTAAGTTATAAAACAAGTATATATAGTCCTTGGTAGAAATGGTCATTAGATAATTGGAAATGCCAATAAGTGACATTTTCAAATACTAAATTAAAAATGAGAGCACTTTACTTTTTACTCATTTTAACTGAAGTGATCCAAACGACAATACATTTTAAAATAGAAATCCGACATTCTTCTGTCTTGAATGAATGCTGAATCATAAGACAGGGAAACACTGTAGTGTGAATTGCAGATTTTTTTCCAGTTATATATTCCATACTTACTACATTTATATTTTCATTTGATAAAAGTACAGAAGTCTGACCTAGTCAGTGGCTTTAAAAAAATAAAGATGTGATTCCAAGCAAGCTAAAATTGAATGGCCAGATCAACAGTTAGAAAGCTTTTCCCATTACTATATCTTTATTTGAATTATTTTTCATAGGTAATGAGGAGTGAGAACACCAGGACCCATTTCTAACATCGATCACTTTAAGTGAAAACTATTATTAGGGTGACTGGATTTACTAGTTGTCCTAGTCTGTTAGGGCCGTTGTAACAGAATACCATAGACTGTATAGCTTATCAATGAAGGGTATTTATTTATGTATTCATTTATTTGATTCTGCAATTTTTTTCTTTTGTTGTTCAGTTACAGTTGCCCTGCCTTTTCCCTTGTTGCTCTCCCTTGCCCTATCCCCCCAATCCACAGTCAATCCCCACTCATTGTCTGTGCCCATGAGGCCTCTATTATGTTCCTTGACATGCCCCTTCCCCTTCTTTCCCCCATTATTCTGCTCCCCCCCTCCCTTTTAGCCACTGTCAGTTTGTTCTTTATTTCCATGCCTCTGGTTCTATTTTGCTCATTTGTTTGTTTTGCTCATTAGGTTCCACTTACAGGTGAGATCATATGATATTTGTCTTTTACCAACTGGCTTGTTTCACTTAGCATAACACTCTCCAGTCCCACCTATGTTGTCATGAAGGGTAGGAGCTCCTTCCTTCTTTCTTTCTTCTGCGTAGCATTCTATTCTGTAAATGTACCACAGTTTTTTGATCCACTCATTTACTGATGGGCACTTCCAGCACTTGGCTATTATAAATAATGCTGCTATGAACAAGTGGGTGCATAGATTCTCTTGAATTGGGGATTCAGGCTCTTAGAGGAACAACAGAAAACAAAGCCCAGAGTGAGTAGAAGGAAGGGAATAATCAAGATCAGAGTAGGATTAAATGACGTAGAGAGTAAAAGAACAATTCAAAAGATCAATAAATCTAGGAGCTGGTTTTGTGAAAAGAAATAAAGTTGACAAGCCTTTAATCAGACTCATCAAGAAAAAAAGAGAGGATGCAAATAAAATCAGAAATGAAAGAGGGGAAATTACAACCAATATCACAGAAATACAAAGGATCATATGAAATTATCACCCTTCTGGGGACTGGGGAGTTCGCGGTGAGAGTGTGGGTATGGGCATGTGGAATCTACATGCTGGAAGGGCGCTCTGGGGAAACTCTGTTTGTGAGAGCACCCCCATTACCTACTCATTCCCCAAAGGCCCTATCTACTAATAAAATCCCCGCTGGGGGTTAGGATTTCACAGTGAATATTGTGGAGACAAAATCATTTAGACATTAGCACGAATACAAGCTGATGACAAGTTACCCATGTCTTCAGAAGTTATGCTATCTATTGCTGTGACAAAGAACTTGTTTAAAGAACTTGTTTAAAATATTATACTTATTCTAGTGAAAAAAAAACTAGAGGCTCTTTATATCTAACTTAAAATAATTTATTTTGCAACTTAAGTTCAGTTGAGTCTAGGGAATATTTCAGATTAATTACTTAAAAGAACATAAAAAGCATCATAAATAGGAACTAAAGTTTAGCGATGTTGAAAGGATGAAGCTCTGACATCAACACCTCAATATATGAGTAGAAGAATGTGTTGTTTTTTTAATCAGAGCTTATGACTTCAAACAAGAGTTGATATTTTTTCTAATTTTTTATTTTCTTAGTTTTTTTTCATTTAATCCTTAGAGCATTGCAAGATAAGTATTATTTTAAATGAAGACTATGAGGCATATTAGTTAAATTTTTGATGGCTATAAATGTAGTAAGTTCTAGTGTGTGTCTTGATTCTAGATTCCTTTGGTTTCACAGCAACAGTCTCTTCTGTGATTCACCATAGTCCTTGGTGAAAGGTTTGTCTGAGAGAATAATTTATTAAATAATATTATGTAGGGTTCACTCTGAGCCAGGGGCTGCATTACATATTGAGAATATAATAAAAGAGAAAAAAAGTAGGCATACTCTTGCCCTCATGGGTTTGAGTATTAGTAAACTCTCCTGCTTATCATGATTTAAAGTTGCTCCCGTGGTCCTATAACTCAGATACTGACTTCCTCTATGGTCAAAACCCACCATAATCTTCAGTTCTTTTAGACTCTGGACTCAGCAAAATTTTCATTGTAAACTTTCTGCTGAAATGGTTCCTTAGCTCCATAGTTGATGCACTGCTGATTTTACATACCCTGACTTTCTCATCTGCTTGGCATTCCACATAATACTTGATTTCATAGTTTATCCATGTGCTGAAAAGCTGGCTTTCATTTCCTCCAAACTATAAAAAATGGCTTTATAAATCTAAATTTAAATTTACTGACTTATAAAATTATATATTTCTTAATAAATATTTATATAATATAAAAATGAATTTATTTTCATAGTTAACATGAAATGATATAAAAATCAACATTTCACTTATTCATAAAATATTATAGCGCTAACTGGTGTGGCTCAGTGGATTAAGCATTAGCCTGAGACCAAAAGGTCACTGGTTCAATTCCCAGTCAGAGCACATGCCTGAGTCGTGGGCCAGGTCCCCAGTTGGGGACATGCAAAGGGCATCCAATTGATGTTTCTCTCACACATCAATGTTTCTCCCCCTTTCTTTCTCCCTCCCTCCCCTCTTTCAAAAAAAATAAGTAAATAAAATTTTTTCTCAATAAATAAAATAAAATATTATACATTTATACATTATACAATGAATTCAGTTTCTTCTGGAGTATATGTCATAATGTTTCAATCGATGCTTTTTTTTTTTATTTTGTGTTATCTGCTGTAAAACAAGCTCAATATTCCTGTCTCAAATTTCTCTTACCACCGGAATCTGGGCCAGGTCCCCTGACACGTGGTCCTTTTCAGAAACAGGAAAGTTTCTAAGTCCTTTCCTGTCTGTGTCTGTCACGGCAATGTCTTCTTTATTACACCTGGTGTACAACACTGCTGAGTCTGTTGTAATGGAATTAAGGAAAGAAGGATATCTTTGAGTTACTACCTAGGTAGTAGGCATTGCTCCATTATGAAGCATATCATTTCCCTTTCCTAATAAAATTGGAACAGCTAAAATTTAGGAGTTGAGAGCATGACCTCCAGAGACAGCCCTGGCTCAGCTTTAAACTGTACAACACTGAGCATTTTACTAACTCTTAATAACTTTAGTTTTCTCATTTGTAAAAGAGGAACAATTATACCTATGACACAATGTTTTTATAAAAATTAAAATAGTATGCTTAGCATGTTTAACATAGTGACTATAACCCAGTAAAAGTTAAGCATTTCTCATGCTACCATTACACAGAATTTGTATAATTTTGTATAAAATTCACATTCAAAACGTGCCAATTTAAAAATGAAATATTTTGCAATTATTTGCAAAAGAGTAAAAAGTATTTTAAAGCATCGAGTATGGGTGTACATCCATGAATATAAGTTGTTATCTTCTTCAACTCAGTGAAATAATAAACAAACATTATAGAACTTGACAGTGAAATGCTTGCCATGCCTCATTGTAAGCACATGCAGTTTAAAAATTCCATTTTAAGTTCCAGATAATAAAGAGAAGATTATGCAACTATGGAAGTGCTGATTATGAAATCAATACCAAGTCCCACCATTTTTTCACTTTTTGGAGTATTAAAAAGTAAACTGTTCCTTTTCACAAAGATGGCGCCCTGACCTCAAAGTGGAGACCAAAGCAAACTCTTTGAAGGCAAAGAATAAGTGCTGAAAGGCTTCCACTGCCACAAAGGGAAAGAATATCCAAACATCACCATGTTCCCAAGGCCTGATACACTGAGGCTCCACAGGCAGCCCACATATCCTGGGAAGAGCACCCCTGGAGAAACAGGCTTGACCACAAAGCCATCATTGAGTTCCCCTTACTACAGAGTCAGCCATGAAGAAGCTAGAAGACAACAATACACTTGTGATCATTGTGGTTGTCAAGACCCCAATGAGCACCCATGAGCAGCCAATCACAGAGGCTGTGAAGAAGCTCTGTGACATTGACATGGCCAAGGTCAACTCCCTAATCAGCCCTGATGGAGAGAAGAAGGCATACATTTGACTGTATCCTAACTCTGATTCCTTGAATGTTGCTAACAACATTGGGATCATTTTACCTGAGCCTCGCTGATTAATTCAAAACATAATTTATTTTTACTGTAAAAAAACAAACAAACAAACAAGTGAACAGTTTAGAAAGGAAAGTGATCCTGGCTTATATGGCCCCTTATTTTAGGTCCTGTAGTCTCCTCTTCTGGGTGACAGTGTGAGAGTCTTAACGAATGCTGGTGAGGGAGTTTTCTTCAAACACTTGGGAGAAATTTTTGGGCAAAGAGTTTCATCTGAACAATGCAGCATACAGCTATTTTTAAAGGGTGCCTGATAACTTAATTTCCCATGGGCACCTGTGAGAGAGTCTACCATGCAGTGAGGCATTTCCAGCTGGAATAGGTAGATAATACCTGACTATAGATTTAAAAGCTTTTTGTCTATATTGGAGACAATTGAAATATAAATTAAAAATACAGTGATTTTATGGTTTATATTATGAAATTCTTGTTTTTTTTTTAAAAGTGACTAAATAAAATACCATAAGCATATGACAAATTACAAACTAGAAAAATAATTTCAACTTATTGATATCACAGATAAAGTGATATATAGAAGGTCTGTATAGAAGGCATCTATCCATATACCATGAAAAACAGAGACATTTATTGAAGAAGATACAAGATAAAAGAAACATTGTACATAGGACAATGATGCCTCAGTCGCCTTCAAAGTAAGCACCTTGGGACCTCATACAGTTCCCCCAATTGGCATCAGCTACCCAGCTGTATCTTTCTGAATCTCATCAACCTCTGAGGTATCTTCCCTTTCAAAGGTGATTTTAGTTTTGGGAAAAGCCAGAAGTCACAGGGTGCCAAATCTGGGCTGTAGAGGGCTGAGTCACCTGGGTATTTTGATGTTTTGCCAAAAACCTCTGCATGATATATGATACATTGATTGGGTACATTGTTGTGATGAAGCTGCCAATCACCAGGGGCCCACAGCTGCAGCCCAGGAACGTCCCTAACCACTCTTGGTTTGGAGCTATACAACAGGAATAAACTTTTGTGCACATAACAATTTTAATATGTTCCAGTTTGCCTTTTAACAAACTATATATTTTAAAAAGAAGCTAATACAGAAAAAGCCAATTCCATTCAACCTGGAAAATGTTTAATAAACTTATTCCTTCCTTATATGAGTTCTAGTAGAATTTGAGAATAATATCCTATATGCTATGTAATATAAAATTGTCTAAATCCTAAACAATTGATATTCCAAACAGTGATTAAAGTCTGGAAAATATTGGAAGATAAAATTTAGCATTTATTTCCCAAATAAAACTAAGTCCATTTTTCTAATTTGGTTTAGGTCTTGTTCACACAGATATTCATACATTTAAAGTATGTGAACCCTTATTAAGTCATCCATTCTATTTTAGTACAGAAACTATAGTATTTATAAGAAAAAAATGGGTTTGGTTTAGATCTACCTATAGTAGATTGTTCAAATGAGAAACCTGTGAGACTCATGGGAAATTTCCAGGCTTTGCTACATTTACTTGTCTAACACATTTGGATTAATGTTTCATCTGTAGGTAATGGAAGGTACATTATGGCTATTTCTGTACAGTAAAAAATGTCAGATGAAAAACGATTTAAGTAACTTAAATTTCACATGTTCTAGAAAATTGCTTATTTAACAATCAGCCATTTGTAGCGGTAAAAATCCTCTAAAATCACTAGGAAATTGTTGTTTCTTAAGAAGGCACTCATGTAATTCCAGATTTGTGAATATTTGGGAAGCAATTTCACATTTTACTAGTTACCATTATTTTTTGATAATGTAACTCAATTTTAAAAATATTAGATGAATACTAACTACTTATGTATTTTTCTTTGTATTATTATAGTTGAATATTTTTATTGCATTTGTTGCCTGAACCATTATTTTATTATACAGTACTCTGAATATTAACACAATACTCCTAATATTAAACTTATTTTCCTGTCAACATATTAATTTATGAGAAAATATGTGCTTGCTGATGTGTTCATCTATATGCTTTAGTCGGTAGGACCTAGTAGCTACTTGCCTATAAATAAGAATTCAAGTATATGTTGTATACTTTAGGAGACATAGTAACTATTATTTTATTATTATTATTATTTTGATAATGGGAAAGACTAATAAGGTGTGAAAAATAAGTGCAATATGCTATACTTGATTCAATATTTCTTCCTAACAGATTTTGGGACAATCACCAAAAATTGATGAGATTTGAGCATTTCACAGCAGTAATTTATCTATCAATTTTTAAAAAAATTTTTTTGGCTGACTTATGTCAGCAACTTATTCTCATATGGTTCAGGAAAATAAAAAGTTACTTTTATAATTATTGTCAGTATTCTGTAGTGCTAAGGCAAACTATTGACTTTGGGTTATAATAATGTCTCAATGTAGTTTCATCAGTTGTAACAAATGTACAACTTGGGGTGAAGGATGTTGAAAATGGGGGATCTTAAACATACGCAGAGGAGGAAGTACATGAGAAATCTCTGTACCTTCTCAATTTTGTTGTGAACTTAAAACTCTAAAAATTGTTTTTCCAATAAAAAAAGTTAATAACTAGGCATAAATTTCTATGTCTTACATACATTTCTAGAAAAACAGATTTTCATTTTTCATACATGGAATTAAAAAATAAAACTTCTAGAGCTTTAAAATACCAAATCACTAGAATTACTTTAACAAATAGCTTTAAAACAAGAGAAAATTATGGCCTTCTTAATAAATTGTTTCAGCACAACTATACCATATGGAATAAAGATGACTTCTAATTCACACCTTATACAAAAATCAATTATATATAAATTATAAATAAATATATGAAGAGTCAAACAATAAATTTTCTGTAACATTACATAGAGTGGAAACAGAAATAGGTTTCTGTTTCCTCAATAGAACACATTACTATTATTATTATTATTACTGTGAAAGAAAAGGCTGATATGTCAGGCTTTATTGAAATTAAGAAATTCTGTTCATCAAAAGACACTTTTGCAACAGTAAAAGGCAATCCACAGCCTAGAAAGGGAGATTTGCAGTACAAACAACCAAATAATAACTCATAAAAATAGATTAAAATAAGTTTAAAACAGTAATGAACATATAGATGACCAAATTTAAAGTCAAAATGAGCAAATGAATTGCACAGGCACTTTTGGAAGATGGAATCCAAAAGCAAACTTCTGAAAATATGTTCAGCATTCTTAGTTATTCACAAAACACAAGTAGACTATAATAATATGTCATTATAAAAGTGTTAAAATGGATGTAACTCAAAAAATCCAACACCAAATGTTAATAGGGACAGAGAGTAGCAGGAGCTCTCACCAGCATTGTTACAAACACTTTGGAACCATTGAGCAGCACCTACTAAAGTTGAATAGATGTATACTTACTCATTAATTAACTTCCTAGATACCTACCAGGAATTTATATATACTCTGCAGAAATCTATATATATTTCACCAAAGATAAGTACAAGATTATTTAAGGAGTATTATTCATAGTATCCCAAAACTACCAGTGACCAAAATTATGAGAGTAAATTAGATAAAGTAGGGTAAAAAATAAATTCAGAATTATTACAGTGGAACACTATTAGAACAAACTACAGCCATGTACAACAACACAAATGAATCTCACAGATATAAAAGTTAGTAAAAAAAAATCATGAATAAAATAGTGCACACTGATAATGTTCAAAAAACAATCAGGGTCTTTTATGGTAATAGATTGCATTTCTGGAAGGGTTAGAAAATAAGTAGGGGCAAAAGGGAATATTCTAGAGGTTAGTAACTTTCCATACCTTGAATATACAGGATCCAGCCAAAGTAATGCCTGCTTTACTGTGTGGTTGGTAGGGTGATAATATGGGTGTAATAATTTATAGTTTTAATTTGAACACTTTTCCTAAAATGTCATATGTGTGTTTGAGTGTGATATTATTCTGTTAAAGAATTACATGCTTGTGATTTTGTAATAAAAATGTGGTGTTATTTGCGCCAGGCCCTAAATTTGATAGTTGCACAGGAAATTTCACTTTTAAAAATACAGTAATCTACATGCACACTATTTATTAATTTTAGTTCATGGGGGGTTATAGTTCAGTTTGAAAGCCAAGGATGAAAATTCCTTACTATACTTCAATCTTCTCTCATTTATTAAGAAGCAGTTGAACTTAAATATCAAAATGAATGTACATATTTCTGTGATTTTACAATAAATTTGAGTTAATTAAACTTTTTGTATTTTTGGCTACATGACTAAAAATTGCAAGTCACTCTATTTCCAAGATGGCTTCTTTTTCTCAGAGCATTTAAAAATTCTGTCTATGGACAAAGTTTTCAAAATATCAATGTAAGTGTTTGATTCCCCCATAAAAATCTATTTGCTGAGGGTTAAATTGAAAAAATATAGAAAGGGGTCATGTAGATGAAATTTAGCTTATTGCTTTCACATTCAGTATTCTATATTGCTAGGAAAAGTGTGTGTGTGTGTGTGTGTGTGTGTGTGTGTGTGTGAGAGAGAGAGAGAGAGACAGAGAGACAGAGAGAGAAAGGGAATAATTGGATTCTCCATTAATCTCTTTTTAAAAGTTTATATAAGAAAACTGTAATGAAATTTGAAAATTACTGATTTCAGAGGACAAGTTAAAACCAAGTCTGAGAAAGATTAGAAGATAAAAATATCACATTAGAATCAATAGAAAAATATTATTATTCTATTTTCCCTACTTGGGACTATTTTAAAATGTACATGAAAAGCTGACAGTCTATATTGATAGTTATGAGCATATCCGCATGTCATTATCTGGATGGGTTTTATTATTTATTCATTTTATGTTTATGTCCCAAATGTTTCTTACTGTATAATATGCACCTTTCCTTTAAAATGCCAAGTTTTAGATGCCCCCCCCTCCTCAATTATAAAGCCACGCTACCTACTAACAGATGCTTGAAAAGTACAACTGGCAGGAACAAGCTTTTCCCAAAATACTGTGTGGAGTATAATCCAACACATAATAGCATAGTCCAGGCTTCAATTTTTGTCCTACCATATGTGAACATATTTTTAGCTGATGTTATTACTTAATATCAATCAATTAAATTTATAAAGTGCTAATTTTCATCAAAATATATTGCTTTTTTTATTTTATAGGAACTTTTTAAAACACATAAGAATTAAGCAGTCAATAAAAAAAGAAAATGGGGTTATTTTATTGATATTGATTAGTGGCTTACTATTTTATAAATATAACTTTAAATGATGCTTTTTACCTTATTCTAAGCAAAGTCACATTCAACCTTTTAATTGCCTCTAAGTTGGGCTCACATTTTCCAAAGATTATTAATATTTCCTCATAATCCTGGTTAATTCTTATAAATTTTTACAATGTACTCTATGTTTTGCGTATAATATCTCCCATAGGGAACGACCTACGGTCCAGTTATTCTGTGTATTATAGAAAGTCAGGGCATCGCTTGCGCCATTATCTCATCAGCTGGCCGAAACTGTGGTAAGAAGCCTGCCGATTGCTCACGTTCACGGCACCACTTTCCAGCGTCGCTGTCAGGCAGGCGTCAGTGCCACTTACTGTTCTTCGTTGTTAAACTGTAGGAGTGCTAATGGCGTTTATTTCACACCTAACTTCTCTCACTCCTTGTGAAAATTATCAGTGTGGTGAAGGGAGAGAAACACATAGCAAAGGAGGGATCTCCTTAGATAGGAAACCACATATTCCTCAAATACCAGAAACTTTCTTAACCATGGAATGCTAACTTTGAAGGAATCCAAATTTATAACTTACTTTTTGCTTAAGCTCTGCCCTGAAACATGGTACAATTAAAATTATTTAAATTTAAATGGAAGCACTTCAGAACAATGTATAACTTATGTACTATATTTATTGCTCGTGTTACAATAAACATAATTAAAATTTAATCGTTCTAAAAATGCATTTTTAAAGATACCGGAAACTTCTGGAATTCAGTTATATGCATAAGGAGCTCAGACTGAAAAACCTGAAAAGGCTGAAGGCAACATCAACAACTTGTTTTGGCTCCACAAGAGGGGAGAGGACACAGGGAAAAATGCTGCCCCCACTATTAGAGAAACAGACAGGTGAACACTGGGAGTCATGACTAACTAGAGCAGGGATTCAAGAGCAGAAAGTGCCCCAGAAACCAATGCAGGGTAGGTTAACTGGTACTGTATTTGAAGAATGACTGAAGGCTCCATGGGGACGACTCTGAGATTAAAGAACTCCAGAACTAGTCAAAGGCAGGGCTCCGTGCAATATTGAGAGGTTTACCTCCAGGAGGGTGGCCTGATTCCCACAGTAAATATTGAAGAAAAACCCCATCCTGGTTCCTGTGAGGAGAAAGGAAAACAAACCATTTTGAAATTTGCAAGAGCACTCTGTTCTTAATGAGGACTGTCCTCACGTGACACTAAATTAACCAGAGCCTAATCTGCTCAGGTTTTATCAGACCTTGGACCGTATACCCCTCAGAAAAATTAACAAAATGATTGTTTAACAAAACAATTAACAAAAAAAAATCACAAACCTAGATTTAAAATGCAAAAATATGAAACTTACCTAGCTGGTGTGGCTCAGTGGATTGAGGGCTGACCTGCTAACCAAAGGGTCACTGGTTTGATTCCCAGTCAGGGCACTTGCCTGGATTGTGGGCCAGGTCCCCAGTGGGGGATGCATGAGAGGCAACCACACATTAATATTTCTCTACTTCTCTTTCTCCTCCCTCCCCTCTGTCTAAAAATAAATAAATTAAATCTTTAAAAAAATGCAAAATTATGAAACTAAGAATATAACAGGAGAAAACCTGGATGAGTTTGGCTATGGCAATGACTTTGAGATGCAACAGCAAAGACACAATGTATGAAAGCAATAATAGTTGGCTTCATTAAAATTAAAAACATATCATATTTTCTATGTGTTTTTCCAAAGCCATAGAATGAATATCCAACACCAAGAGTGAACCCTCATGTAAACTATTGACTCTGGGTGATAACAATGTGTCAGTATAAGTTTAATGATTCTAACAAATGTACCACTCTGGTAGGGGAGGTTGATATTGGGAGAAGCAATACATCTGGGTTCAGGGAGTGCATGGGAAGTTCTTTTAATTTTTCTGTGAACCTAATATTGCTATAAAATAATAAAGTCTTAAAAGCAAAACAAAAAATAAACATTTCTTTCCACATTCTTTTCCTAATTAGAAATAAATTCTGCAGTGGCCAATATGCCATAGATTTCTAACTCTAGTTTCCTAATGCTTTACAAAGCAATGCACATTGTTGATTTTTACACATATTTATCACATAGATTTCTTAGTAAATAAAAGATCAATATATATGTCATTATGAATTATTTCCCATTTCAATAGGAGGACACTTGAAAATGTCAACTATTCGCTCATTTATTAATTTATTTGCTCACATTGTTTTCTTTACCTTCCAATACCACTCAATATAATTCTGCGTAGAAATTAAAATCAATGAAAAAGTATGACTATGTTAAAATGACGATTCTCTCCAAGTTAATCTGATAAATCAATGGAATTAAAAATAAAGTTTCAATAGGATAGCTGATGGATTTGAGAAGCTAACTTCATATTGAAGAATATCAACTAATACCTTTACACAACAAATATGCAAGAATATCAAATAAATATGAAGGACAGATTACATGAAGTAACAGCAAACTTCAAGGCTGTAAAACACAGAGAATATGCTGCTGATGTAGGTAATAAACCATGTTTGTGGGTAGGCTGAGGAGAGTATTTTCACTCTTCATACTTATTTGTGTTGGCAGTTCTTTTTATGGCAGAAGAAAGTATTTGTGTATTATTTGTGTGATTTGCAAAATTAAGGGGAATAGCACTACTTGTTAACGTTTCTGAGGCTAGGATTTGTTCTAGGTGTTTTCACAGGTTTTTCTTGTCTTGTCGAATTCTCACAACAACCTTGTCCTGACGTGCCTAAAATTTTGATGCTCGAAAAGCTAATTTACCTAAAGTTGTAGAGCTGGGATTTGAATCAGGCAGGCTGGCTCCATAAGCTACATTGTTAACCACTGTACACTGTATAGTGTGCCATGAGCTAAGAAGTCAACATATCTAGTATATATTGAAAACATAAGTAAACCATGTGATAAAAATATATATAAATAAAGTATGTTAAATTTCCAGAAAACAGAAATATATATGCTGCATGCATTATATGTTTAATTAAACATAAGTTACATGTACAGAGACCATTTTCAGTGCACTTAGAGGAGTTCCACATAATCTAAATATAGTAAATGACATAGAGTGTGTATTAGTGTGCTCTTGCTGCTGACAAATTGCTACGAACTCAGTGGCTTAAAACAACATCTATTTATGAGCACTCATCCTGTAGGTCTGGCTGATCCTGACTGGGTTCTCTCCTCAGGTTATCTGTCACCGCCTGAGGTTCTGTGTCTCAGCATGGAGGTGTCGGCCCGGCTAGGTTTCTCATTCGGAGGCTTGGAGGGAGATTCCACTTGAAAGCTAATCTAGTTGTTTTTCAAAATTCATTTCCATGTGGTTGTAGGGCTGAGGGCTTCTTTTTCTTGCTGTTCACGGGAGCTGGCAGCTCCTAGCCCTCCTGCCCTTTGCTGTGAGCCCTACTGTACCTTCAAAGCCAGCAAAAGAAAAGTTCTCATGGCTCAAGTCCCACTCATGATTAAATCACATCTTACTTCCTCTATGTCTGATGGCCAAACCCACATTTAAAAGGCTCATGTAATGATGTCAGGCTCATTCCAATATTCTCCCTGCCTTAACATCGGCTTATTTGGGATCTTAATTACATCTTCAAAACCTATTCACAGCAATGCCTAGGTTAGTGTGATGATTAATTTTATGTGTCTACTTGGTTAAGTTTTGGTTCACAGTTGTTCAATAAAACATCGTCCAGATGTTTCTGTGAGGTATTTTTAGGTGTGATTAACATTTACAATCAGTAACTTTGAGTAAAGCAGATTACCACCCCCCAACTCCCATAATGTGAATGGGTCTCATTCAATTACTTCAGACCTTAAGAGCAGACACTGCAGTTTTCCAAAGACATTCTACCCCTAGATTGCAAGAGATACCCTGCTTGAGCTTTCAGCCTGCTGACCTGTCCTAATAAAACCTCCACATTCTCTCTTTCAGAAGGGCCATGCTGCTGGCCTGCCCTATAGATTGTGGACCACCAGACTCCTCTATTGTACGAGCCAGTGTCTTAAAGCCTTTCTCTCTTAACTTACAGAAACTTACCTAGTTTCATTACATTCTGGTTTAATCTTGTAAATCACTGATTTTTAACAGCAGGACAGTATAAAATTAAGTTTTGTGAAGAGGTTTTTTTCTCTAAAATGGGGTTGCTACATTTAGGAAATGAAAACACAGGACACCCAGTTAAATCTGAAATTCAGAAACACAATGGATAATGTTTTAGTGTAAGTATATCCATTATTCATACTTATGCTTAAAGATCCCATTATTTACTTTAAATTCAAATTTAGCTGTTGCCCTATCTTTTTTCCCTGGAAACCCTACACTCCAATCACTTTTTATCTTGAAATGTTGAGGAATCTCTCCCCTTTTTTCTATTTGTTTGCTTAAGATTTGGAGAGATAATGTTTAAATATTTAGAATGATACTTGTGTTCTTAATGGTTATGGAATACAGCATGCAATTAAACCAGTTGCGTTTTAAGTTGTAGATACTTCCTGAGGCAATCATACAGAAGCTCTTGTTGTTTTGAAGTCATTTTAAAATAGTGACACAGATTTATGTGAATGGAGCTTGCAGGAAGTTAAAGGACTGGGCAAAGTATTCTGAGACTTTAAAAACAAGCCGTGCATATTGCTAAGCACACATTATCTAGCAAGCATTAAAACCTGCTTGTGCAATAAGCTGTTCCAACAGTAGTATTTTATACTCCCTGCCTTTCCCAAACAGACTGAAGATGCTGTAGCTCCACTCTTAGGCTTCCTCGTGAGGACAGGCGGTGTGAAGGGGGCAAGTGTACTCCTGGTCTCAGGTGCAGCCCGCAGGCTCGGCTGCACCAGGTGCCCGCATTTTACACTCTCTTTCCGATTGAAAAGTTGATCCATTTCTGAAATACATAAAACAGCAACAACTTCAAATAAAACACAATGGACTTCAAATGGATTACTGTGGGATCAAATGTGACTATATATGTGAAAATATATTAAAATACACATTATTATGCATGTTATGATGCAGCAGTGATTCATTTACTCTTTAGTTGAAATATAACCTCTATCCACTGATTTAAAAATGCTTCTCTTGCAAATTATCACACATAGTATTTTATTTAGTTTTTGTTAAGTAATGTTTTGGACTTATTTATTGATTTATTACAAATATTCTATAGAAATATAGTTATTACCCTGTTACTGACCAACAGGTTTTTTAATAGAAATGTTTTTGTTGTATCATAACCATTTGTATATATTTTGATTCTTTTTAAAGTAATTTTTTAAAGTGGATCAAGGTTTATAGAAAAAATGAGCAGAAAGTACAAAGAGTTCTGATATACTGCCTTTCCTTGCCTCATCAAAGTCTTCTAATGTTAGCATCTTTCATTGAGGTAGTACTTTTATTACAATTGATGAACCAATATTGATACATTATTATTACCTGAAGCCTGTAGCTTATGTTAGAATCTACTTTCTGAGTAACACAGCTCTATGGCTTTTTCCAAATGTATAGTGTCAAATATTCCCAATTGTAGGATTATGCAGAACAGCTTCACTGCCTCCAAATGTCCCAGTGTTCAAGCTACTCATTCCTCCTTCCCTCCTCCTAACACCAGAAAACACTGATCTCTTTACTGATGCTATACATTTGCCTTTTCCAGAATGTCCTATAGTTAAAATCATGCAGCCTTTCAGACTGACTTCTTTCACTTAGCAATTTGCACTTTTTTCCTCCATGTGTTTTGTAAATACTGTGTCCCAGTCAGAGGCTTGCCATGTTATTTTGTAAACACTGTCTTTCCTAGAGCACAATATTCCATTTTAATTTATTATGTTAACTAATATGGAACTTTTACATTTCCAAGTAAACTGTAAAATCAGTTTTTATATAATCACAAAATAACTTGCTGGGATTTTGCCTGGGTTTGCACTGAATATATAGATCAAATTCTGAAGAGTTAACATCTTAACAGTATTGAATTTTTCTACCCATAAACATTCAATATCTTTCCATTATATATTTTATTTATTTAATCTTTTTGATTTTTAATTTTTTTTCAGTTACAAGTTTACATTCAATATTATTTTGTATCAGTTTCAAGTGTACATCATAGTGGTCAATCACATGTACTAAAAAGTGTCCCCCCCATATTTCCAGTACCCTCCTGGCACCATACGCAGTTATTACAATATTATCAACTCTATTTCCTGTGCTGCACTTTATATCCTTCTGGTTATTTTGTAACCACCCATCTGTACTAATTAACCCCTTCACCTTTTCCACCCAATCCTCCAATTCCCCTCCCCTCTGCCAACCGTAACTCTGTTCTCTGTATCTGTTTCCTTTCTCTTTTGCTTGTTTCTATTATTCTTTAGATTCCACATATTTTTAGTTGTCCACATAAAGATTTTGTGTATATGTTGTTAGAGTTATACCTAAGTATTTATCTTTTGGTGCAAATGTAAATAGTGTTTTTCTTTCCAATTTAAATTTGAATTGTTAATTGCTAGTATATAGAAAAGCAATTAACTTTTGTGCATTAAAATCTTATCCTGCAACTTTGCTATAATTGCTTATTAATTCTAGGGTTGTTATTGTTGTTAGTTCTTTGGGATTTTATACATAGACAATCACATATCTGTGAACGAAGACAGTCTTAATTCATCCTTACTAATCTGTATATAAAAACTGAATTTACACGATTTGTAGATTAATAAATATTTTTTAATAAATACACTTTAGGAATAATTAACATGCCAAATAGTAAACTCTAAGTATTTATTTTAGCAATCACTTTGCCCTATTTTAATTTTTATATACACCTCTTAAAATCTAAATGTGTTACCATCAGTTCATTATTAGTTATCATTGTTACAGGATTTCCAAGGCAGATTTCAGAACTATCTTGTTCTTTTTCAGAATATCAAAGAAAATTCTTACTTTATTTTACTGCATCAAAATTGATTAAATGCTATTTTAACATTAGAGAAACAACATTATTTGACTCTCAGTGAACTTGATGCATCAATATAACTTTGTAAAATATTTTTAGGTTTTGAAGTTATAATACATGTTTAAAAGGTATATTTTTGTCTAATAGATAATTTCATTATCTAATAAGAAAAGCACATAACTGTGACTGCCATTTTATGTGAACATAATGAGTGATATTCCTATTAATTTAGATGTCACCTATGAAAATAATGGCTTACTTTGGACTTGTTTCTGAAATAATTTATGGAAATCTTAAATCTCTGAGAAAAGTTTTATTAAATAAATATTTAACAACTCTTGTTAAGATTAATCAAAGTGACTTTAGAACTTCTTGAAAAGGAGCCAATTTTTTAAAAAATTTTCCCCTAGAAAAGTCACCAAATTCATTTGTAAATAATAGTATCAAATGCTATTATGAAGTCATATTTGACCCTAAAATTCATTAGGATGAAATGCAATTTATACTAGTGAAGTTACCTGTTGTGGTTAGGGCAAAATTGTTAACTTTATTTTAACAGTTACTATGAAAAGTTAAAAGTGCATATTGTTAGACTATACTGTTGTCCAAAAAGTTTTATAACAGGATATTTGTGCATATATAGCTTCACAGATTGTGAAGTCTTTATTCTATTTCATTGTTTAAAGATTAACTAGACTATATTGACACAACTCTTTGGGGTATATTCTTGTCTTTATCCATATGAAAGATTTCTGCTTCTCTTAATAAGAATTGCAAGGAATTCTATCAAGGGAGTTATATCCCATATCTCCACCAAAGAGATTACTCAACCCTTTGATTGTAATAAATATCCACTTCAGCTATTGCCTTTTATACACATTGAGGAGCATATTCATCTATCGAATCGTTATAACATTTCTATCAGTTATCTATATAGAGAAGAAAATATTTTAAATACAGAGTAATGTCTCACTTTCAGCTATAATCAAATGACATTCAATTTATAAGTATATGCTGTAGTCCTTCTTGGTCTACATGGCAGTACTCCCCATGTCTCTAATTGCATAAATAATTTGGTTTAAAATAAAAGATAAAAGTATGATGAAATATAACATTTCATAGAAATTTTACAGTTGTTTATCATCTGTCAAATTCAATAGACTCTTACAAGTCTATTGGTAAAACAAATTAATGAATCTAAGCCCTAAGAAATAAATATTAGCATATAATTCATAATGTTAGTCATACCGCAGATAAAAAGTTATTTGAAAAAAAGTGGTGGCAGGAAAATGGAGATAACTGTACTTGAACAACAATAAAATTTATAAAAAGAAAAAAATGTATTACTTTAACGAGATAATATGGAGGGTTCCATACTGAACACCACCGAGACTGCGGTTAATAAAGTGGGGACCAAGGAGTTGCTAGGCACCTGGTGAAAGTTAGGGGCTGTTTTTGTTTTTGCCTTATGAAGAGTAAATAAATCAATGTATCTAAAGCATTTTTAATAATGCCTGCCACATAGCAGGTGTTGTATACATTTTTATTTTTTGTTAAATAAAAATGAGTTCATGTATTAAATTTTTCTGTATGTTATCTTCATATTTTCCTGTTTACTATGAGAACATAAATGTAAATACAAAAGTATGTCCAGAAAAAGCTAAAATATATAATTTTAATATTAAAGTCTTCAGAAGTCATGGAACATAGTAATAAGTAGTAAATTGACATTTACTGTTCTGATGCACCTACATTTAGGTGTTGTTAGAAGGTGAAACTGAGACAATTAGTAAACAAATAATTCAAGTTATTAAAAGTGATACTGAGGGGATATGGTTAGAGTGTGTCACTATCTATGGTGATCAGGGAAAAAAATATCTGATTAGTTGACATTTTCATAAATTTTTTTGAAAACTCATGGTGACCCATATAAATTACTGAGAAAATAGTTTTCCAAATTTAGAATAGCAAACAGTAAGCATAAATGCACTATTTTGGGAAAATTCTTGATGTGTTTGAAAACAGAAAAAAATCCAATGTAGCTGAAACAATTAAGAGAGTGAAAGTCATGTGAAAAGATAACTAGTATCAGCAAAAGTGGAGATAGTTTATATTAAATTGAATATGTAATTTAATGTCTCACTGGGAAATATCTTTCCTCTAAAGTATTAATTTGTCAAGAAAAAGTCAGACTAATTTCCCTATACTAAAATTAATTTTCAGAAATATTACACCCCCACTACACTATAAAATTGAAGGGCAGAATGTTAAGTTCTGGAATTGTTTTTATTTCAAATTTTAGAAAAATTAATATCCAGTGTTCAGCTATCTTAATTTATATTGTTGAGAGAGAGACAACAATCTACAAATAAGAATGATTTAACGGGACTTTTTTGGGAATTTGAAACTAAAGTATGTTTTTGAAATATCAGAATTCCATGACCATCTCTGGATTAGTTATGTTATACATTAAAAAATAATTCAAAGGTTCTATAAGTGTTTAGGAGTGACTATAATTTGGATCAGCTGATTTCTGTTTTCTAACTGAATAATATTAAATATTTCTCCCAGAGTTCAAAAATAATTTCTGTAGGAATATTGCTACTAAAACAATGAATAGAAATTGACATTTTGGTGGAGAAAAGCTCCATGTCAGTTTCCAAATAATATTATATAAGAAATAATTTTTATTTTAATTTTTCCTAAATTATGTTTAGAGAATAATTTCAATGACCTAAATAATTAAATTGCATTTTTAACCTACAAACAGTAACAAAAAAAAATTGTATTTCTGAACCTGATAATTTATTAAGCCAGACGATTTAACTTACACAGGTCTATAACATTGTATGTGCATTCTGTACATGAGAAAAAACTAATCACTGACACCCTTGGGATCGCTGCCCGCGCTTGACAACCACGCCCGCATGAAGCCCCCGTGAGCTGTGAGGCTGTGTCAGTACTCCCACCAGACAGCCGCATAGCTCTGCTGCTTTGGTGATAGCGCATTGTGTGTGCAAGTGGCCAAGATGCTGGGTTTCAACACTGTGTGAAAATGTCAAAATAAGCAAATGATCGTAGCAAAAGGAAAAGGAGCATCTATTTTATTTTTTTTAGAAAAATTATTCTTGTTTATTTTATCGCCGTAGGCCCGATTTTCCCCCCTTTGCCCTCTTCCACCCAGCCAAGCCCCCTCCCACATTCAATCCCCACACCGGTGTCCATTTCCATGGTTCATGTATATATGTTTGTTTTTCACCAAAGAGAGAATGGATTGAAAGAAAAAAGTTCAAAAACATTGCGCGGGCCAGTAGTGGACCAGCTCCAAAAGCTGGATATGGCTATGAGAGTCCTCTGAGAATTTTATCACATGGGAAAAGGTAGAAAATGCTGACCCCAGATTTTATACAGATTCTTATTTTTGGTCTGAATTATCTGTTGAAAACAATGGATTCCATGAAATTCCTAACCCACTGCAGTGGCCAGATAAGTCTAAACAAGTTGCATCACTGAATTTTTTACAACATTAAAATATTTTAAAAGAAAAGCTGAAAAATTGTTACAGAAATTTAAACATGTCATCAAAGTGAGGCAATTTACTGAAAAAATATTTGGTCAGAAACCACTATATGTTTATTATATTTACACATTTAATTTTTTAAAAAGTACAAATACAGTTGTCAATGTCTTATAAAGACATTGTGATATAGAAACAATTAAAACCAGGAAGTCTGAAAGGAAAAGAAATCAACAGAGACAAGAGGGAAGGGGGGGGCAGGGAAAGGGAAGGGAAGGGGAAAGTCAAGGAACATATAGCAAGGACTCATGGACAAAACCAAAGGGGAAGAGCTGAGGGAGGGAAGGTGGGAGGGGGCAAGGGAAAGGGGGGGGGGGGAAGGCAGAGACAAATGTATTTAAAAAGTAAATAAATTAAAAAAAAAAAAAAAAAAAAAAAAAAACCAGGAAGTCTGTAGCTTGAAAATTGAAAATCTAGACCATGTGATAACAGAAAGGGTTTGACAAATGAAAAAGTCCATATGTAACAAACTAAGGCCAGTTTTGACAAAGAAATGTATATCAAAGACTGCCAGTTATTTTGGATATGAAGCAAGCTCATATATATCATGAAAACTTAGATCTGAAATGACTGTGACTATCTAAAATTGTTGGCCGCAGAATTGTAGGAAGTATTATGGTATAAAGTAAGTAAAAATATAGGGTAAAATCATCTTATAAAGATTATAAAGTAGCCAAAAGTTACACTAAATATTTTGTTTCAATAATGTGTGATGAAAACTATAATTTTGAATAATTTTCAGTGCTAATGAACAGCCTTCTACTGAGCTAACTTCCGGTAAAATAAATGAATGAAGAAATCCAACCAAAATTAACATGGCTGAGCAAAAAATGCCATCAGAGTGTATGTGCTAAGACCAGTTTGTCTGTTCTTGGCCACAGGTCCATACAGCATAAAGAGATCATTAACTCAAAAACATTGACACCTGAAATTCTCAGACAACTTTTGTGTATACTATTATACATGGCAGAAAGCATGATAAACCAGAGAAAATATAGTTGGATTAATAACCACTCTTTACCAATGGCGTAAGCTTACCACAGGCTAGCCAGACTGCATTTCGTGTAAAATTATGTTGTCCTCTAAAATTTAGTTTTCCCTACACATGGCATCTGTGACACAGCTGTGTGACCAAGAAAATTTATGTTCTAAGGGGAGTCACTATGAACAGTCTTTTGGAGCTATCTCTTTCTTCATTCTGCCAAGGGTTGGAATTTGATCTTGGAAATGCAACTTATGCAGTTGGGAGTGAGGTTCTGATGTATAATGATGTTTAAGGGAGAATCTGAATTCTAAGACTTTGTGGAGAATTTGTGCCATCTAAGGCAATATCAAAATGTATTATTTCAACCAGAAGTTTATGAGCCACATACGTACTTTTTTTTTTTAATTAATTTATTTACTTTTTAAATACATTTGTCTCTGCCTTCCCCCCACCTCTTTCCCTTGCCCCCTCCCACCTTCCCTCCCTCAGCTCTTCCCCTTTGGTTTTGTCCATGAGTCCTTGCTATATGTTCCTTGACTTTCCCCTTCCCTTCCCTTTCCCTGCCCCCCCCTTCCCTCTTGTCTCTGTTGATTTCTTTTCCTTTCAGTGTTGCTGGTCATATTTGCCTTGCTTCTTTGCATTGTTGGTTAGGTTCCGCTTATAGGTGAGGTCATATGGTATTTGTCTTTCGCCCCCTGGCTTATTTCGCTTAGCATGATGCTCTCCAGTTCCATCCATGCTGTCGCAAAGTTTAGTACTTCTTTTTTCTTTCTGCTGTGTAGTATTCCATTGTGTAAATGTACCATAGTTTTTTGATCCAGTCATCTACTGATGGGCATTTAGGTTGCTTCCAACACTTGGCTATTGTAAATTGTGCTGCTATGAACATTGGGGTGCAGAGGTTCTTTTGTATTGGCGTTTTGGTGTTCTCAGGGTATAGTCCCAGCAGGGGAATCGCTGGATCAAAAGGCAGTTCCATTTTCAGCTTTCTGAGGAAATTCCACACTGCTTTCCATAGTGGATGCACCAGTCTGCATTCCCACCAACAGTGGACTAGGGTTCCCTTTTCTCCACAGCCTCGCCAGCACCTGTTGTTTGTGGATCTGTTTATGATGGCCATTCTGACCGGTGTGAGGTGATACCTCATGGTGGTTTTGATCTGCATTTCTCTGATGGCTAGTGATGCAGAGCATCCTTTCAAATGCCTCTGGGCCCTCTGTATCTCCTCCTTAGAAAAGCATCTGCCCAGGTCCTTTGCCCATTTTTTGATTGGATCGTTTGTCTTCTTGGAGTCAAGTCGAGTGAGTTCTTTGTATATCTTGGAGATCAAACCTCTATCTGATGTATCATTAGCAAATATATTTTCCCAAATGGTTGGCTCTCTTTTCATTTTGCTGATGTTTTCTTTAGCCGTGCAGAAGCTTCTTATTTTTATGAGGTCCCACTTGTTTATTCTTTCCTTTATGTCCCTTGCTTTAGGAGACATATCAGTGAAAAAATTGCTGCGTGGGATATCTGAGAGTTTCCTGCCAATGTTCTCCTCTAGGACTTTGATGGTGTTGCGACTTATATTTAAATCTTTGATCCCTCTTGAGTTCATTTTTGTGTATGGTGTCAGCTGATGATCCAATTTCAATTTTTTGCATGTAGCCGTCCAGCTCTCCCAACACCATTTGTTGAAGAGGCTGTTATTGCCCCATTTTATGCTTCTGCCCCCTTTGTCGAATATTAGATGTCCATAGAGACCTGGGCTTATTTCTGGGCTTTCTATTCTGTTCCACTGGTCTATGGGTCTGTTCTTGTGCCAGTACCAGATTGTTTTGAGTATGGTGGCTTTGTAGTAGAGTTTGATGTCCGGTATTGTGATCCCTCCTACTTTGTGTTTCTTTCTCAAAATTGCTGCGGCTATTCGAGGTCGTTTATGGTTCCATATAAATTTTTGAAATGTCTGTTCTATTTCTGTGAAATACGTCATTGGTATCTTAATAGGGATTGCGTTGAATCTATAAATTGCTTTTGGTAGTATGGACATTTTAAGGATATTAATTCTTCCAATCCATGTGCACGGTATATGCTTCCATTTATTTGTGTCTTCCTTAATTTCTTTTTTCAATGTTGCATAGTTTTCTGCATACAGGTCTTTTGTGTCTTTGGTTAAATTTATCCCTAGGTACTTTATCTTTTTTCGTGCTATATCGAATGGTATATTTTTCCTGATTTCTTCTTCTTCTATTGCATTGCTGGTGTACAGAAACGCCTTTGATTTCTGAATGTTGACTTCGTATCCTGCTGTTTTGCCAAATTCACTTATTAGGTTGAGGAGTTTTTTGGTAGAGTCTACAGGGTTCTCTATGTACACTATCATGTCATCTGCAAACAATGATAGTTTTACTTCCTCCTTTCCTATTTGGATGCCTTTTATCTCTTCCTCTTGTCTGAGCGCTGTGGCTAGGACTTCCAATACGATGTTGAAAAGAAGCGGTGAGAGCGGACATCCTTGTCGTGTTCCCGATCTTAGTGGGAAAGCTTTCAGTTTTTGCCCGTTGAGTATGATATTGGCTGTAGGTTTTTCATATATGGCCTTTATTACGTTGAGGAATGCCCCATTGATTCCCATTTTGCTGAGTGTTTTGATCATAAATGGGTGCTGTACCTTGTCAAATGCTTTTTCTGCATCTATCGAGATGATCATGTGGTTTTTGTCTTTTCTTTGATTTATGTGGTGTATCACATTTACTGATTTGCGTATATTGAACCATCCCTGCATCCCTGGGATGAATCCCACTTGATCGTGATGGATAATCTTTTGAATGTATTGCTGGATGCGGTTTGCCAATATTTTGTTGAGGATTTTAGCATCCATGTTCATCAGCGAAATTGGCCTGTAGTTTTCTTTCTTTGTAGGGTCTTTATCTGGTTTTGGGATCAGGGTGATGCTGGCCTCATAGAAGGAGTCTGGCAGTCTTCCCTCCTCTTGGATTTTTTGGAATAGTCTGAGAAGGACAGGGGTTAGCTCTTCCTTAAATGTTTTGTAAAATTCTCCTGGGAAACCGTCTGGCCCTGGGCTTTTGTGTGCTGGGAGTTTCTTGATTACTGCTTCAATTTCCCCAACTGTTATCGGTCTGTTCAAGCTTTCTGTTTCTTCCTCCTTCAGTGTTGGAAGATTATACTTTTCTAAAAATTTGTCCATTTCATCAAGATTTTCAAATTTCTTGGCATATAATTGTTCATAATAGTTTCTGATGATCCTTTGTATTTCTGTGGTATCAGTTGTTATTTCTCCTCTTTCATTTCTGATATTATTAATTTGGGTCCTCTCCCTTTTTTCTTGATGAGTCTGCTTAAAGGTTTGTCCACTTTATGAATCTTTTCAAAGAACCAGCTTCTGGATTGGTTGATCCTCTGAATTGTTCTTTTTGTCTCTATGTCATTCAGTTCTGCTCTCATCTTGACTATTTCCTTCCTTCTACTTGCTCTGGGATTTATTTGTTGTTGTTTCTCCAGTTCTTCAAGTTGTAGTGTTAGGTCTTTTATTTGAAATGTTTCTATCTTTTTTAAGGTAAGCCTGTATTGCTATGAACTTCCCTCTCAGGACCGCCTTTGCTGTGTCCCATAGGTTTTGGACAGTTGTCTGTTCATTTTCATTTGTTTCCAGAAATTTTTTGATTTCTTCTCTTATCTCATTATTGACCCATTCATTGTTTAATAGTGTACTGTTCAGTCTCCATGAGTTTCCAAGTTTTTGAAGTTTCTCTTTGAGTTTAATTTCGAGTTTCAAGGCCTTGTGGTCTGAGAAAAAGTTTGGTATTATTTCAATTTTCCTGAATTTACTGAGGCTTGCTTTGTGTCCTATCATGTGGTCTATCTTTGAAAAACTGCCGTGAGCATTTGAAAAGAATGTGTATTTTTCTTCTTTGGGATGTAAGATTCTATATACACATACGTACTTAATTTGGAAGAAGACACAGAAAATGTTGTTGTAGATTAACAAATTCATACTGAATTGCAGTTAAATATATAAAATAATAAGGAAATAAATGAGTCTAACAGACAGTGATGATAGTAATAACAATATTGTGAATAAGGACAATAATATTACTATAGACACTATGATAAAACAGGTGATTGGCTAGTTGAATCTGAAAAAGATACATTTGTTAGTGCTCAATTAAAGAGGGGCTACTTAGACAAAAAAGATGGTAAAAGTCAGAGAATATCAGAGGTCTATTAAGGGAATTCTATAACCTGAGAAACCTGCTTAGTGCTTACTCAGATGCTATCCTTGTTTTACTGAGTACTAATTTAGTGATAGCATCAATGTACTCTCGTCAAGATCTTCAGTCAAAATAACAGAATAAATACGATTCATTTTATTGCATTGCATAAGCACTGCATTTAGTGTGGTTTGATTTTTTTCACAATGCTTGTTTTACACCTTAAGAATATTTGGCAACTTTATCTCATTTTCTTTTGGAATTTATTACAATATTAAAAAGCAGTAAGTGAAATCTGTAATTATATACAACCTCTCTATATCACGTTCAGTATGAATATATCTTCACCTAAGATGTGCTTATGGAAGTGATTATGAAGCATTGATTCTGAATCACATAGGACCATATTGTAAATGCATTTGGTCCCAAGGCTTATACATAAAAGTATGTAGACCTGTTTCAGCTGCCTGAATCCAAAGGCGTAAAAAAAGTGACACTGTAAGACTAAAACATATCTTAAATGAAGAGCTTTGACAAATTTGCTGGACGAATTTTCAGTGGTAGGATAAGGCTAGCAATCAGCATTTATTCCAGAACAACAGATCTATATAGGCCTTAATAACCTCATGAACTTATTAGATTGATAGATTACTCTTGACATTTATGGATCACTCTGGACAGGTTACCTTTTTAATCCTATAGTTATCTCCACTCATAGACAGGTATAAATTCTCAAATATTAATAAATTTTCTAAGGTTCAAACTGCCTGACTTTATGTTCAAATTAACTTCCACATACTTCACAAAAAAATATTTTCTCCATTGACCAAACATTAAAATTCCATCCTAGTTGAAATTGGATGGTGTCTAGCATCATTAAAGAGTAGATGAAGATATATGTTTATATCACTGCAAAATTGTTTCAGATTTATTGTCTCTTCTAGTTCTCTTGCAATTGATAAACTCAAGTGTAATTTAACTCCATTACTTTGTTTATAGAAAAAGGAAAGTGTCCTAAATTCTGATCTTTTGATATTATTTAATACTTTTAATATGTTTTTGAAATGTATTTAATAGATTTTAGAAATTCTTCTCCAAGAGATTTAGTTTCTTGCAATTATGGGATTTCCTTTATAATTTTCAAATAAAAAGAGCATCACATCTAATATCCAAATACAGTGATGTCCAGTTGGGAAGTGGCCGTTATGGCTGGATACTGTGCATGAAATGAATTGACTTGTGCACTTTAAATGTAGACATTCTACGTATAAAAACTGCATTTCTCACACATGCTTGCAGCCAAAATTCTAGGTGTGTGGAAGAAGGCACACACATGGGACTGAAAATCAGAAAATGAGAAAGCTTATAATAAACCGATTTATCTTACTAGCTTGATTGGAGGTTTTAGTTTTATCTGGAGAAAAATTAAACAGACATTAAAGTGTCTGGTTCCTATTTACATATTTATTCCCTATTTCAAAACCATTTATCTAGTGCTTAATAATTTCCAGATGTACTTTAGTATTCATTCACTTACTTCTCAGAGAAACTGTATGGGAAAGGTAGTACAGTATTACTCTCCTCATGTGAGAGGTGAAGAGGGCTGAAGCGCAGCTGATTTCCTACTGAGGCCAAGAGCACAGGGTCCATGAGAGGGGAAGGCAGGAATTTAGCCAGGCCTGCCTGAGTCCACGTCCTTGACCGCTACGGCGCCTTTGCAGTTGCCTTCCCTAGCATTCCGAACATCTCTGACACTGAGTATCGGGTTAGTGACATTAATAGGATTTCTATAAGAATTTTTAGGAAAAAAAAATTTAGAAGAGTATTACAGTGTGTTTTGTTGTTTATCTTGGCTACTGTTTTTCACAGCTATGCCATAGCTAAACCTTGCCTATTTGGGAGATTCCAAGAACTATATAATATGGCCCTTTCCTCTCACAATAGAGTGCATATTATTTTGGAGATCAAACCTTTGTCGGAGGTATCATAAGCTAATATATTTCTCCACATGGTTGGTTACCTTATCATTTTGCTGATGTTTTCTTTAGCAATTCCACTCCTGCGATTATGTCTTGAGAATCCTGAAATACCAATTTAAAAGAACCTATGCACCCCAGCATTCGCAGAAGCATTATTTAAAATAGCCAATTACCGGAAGCAGCCTAAGTGCCCCTCAGTAAATGAGTAGATAAAAAAAGCTCTGGTACATTTACACAATGGTGTATTATGCAGCAGAAAGAAAGAAGGAACTCCTACTCTTTGAACAGCATGGATGGAACTGGAGAGCATTATGTTAATTGCAAGAAGCCAGGCAGTGAAAGACAAACACCATATGATCTCACCTACAGGTGGAACATAATCAATAAAACAAACACGTGAGCAAAATATAACCAGAGATATGGAAATAAAGAACAAACTGACAGTGACCAGAGGGAAGGGAGGAGGGGGGAGGGAGATAATGGGGGGAAGAAGGAGAAGGGTCAAGGAACACGTATAAAGGACTCATGAACAAGGACAACTGGGGGCTGGTTAATGTGGGAGAGGGAGGATAGGCAGATCAGGGGAGAGTAATGGGGGGAAAATGGGCACAACTTTAATTGAACAACAATAATTTTTTTTAAAAATGTGTATTATTGCCTAAATCTAAGAAATTACATGCTATGCACTAATTGGTCACAAAGTGCTTGTAGGGAGGGAAAAAAGGATACTCTCAAGGAAATCTCTGATGAGTGACTTTACAGGATTGAGATTAAGTCAATGAGGTGCCACTTAACACAACTGGTTAACATACTACTAATCTATGGCATGCAATGGCAAAATATTTAAATTATTACCTATGGTTGCCTAGAATGGATTGCCCATCAAGAGCTAGGCTCTTACAGATTTAGTGGTATTATAATCAATGATGATGACAGGTTTATCTAGGGAAGTAGGTTTGAGAGACGGAAGGCTGGCAATTTCTGACTATGCTCTGGATTTAAATTCTCATTTCAAGGGCTGGTGAGAATACAAGATTTTCTTTTTCAAAAAAAATCATTTATCTTTTGAGAGGAAATGTGCACATAGGTAAACATTTTTTAAAAATTTGGACCTTTCAGTTTGGTTAATTATGACATTGTATTAGATTCCTAAGGCTGCCTTCACCAAGTCCTAAAAAGTAGGTAGCTTAAAACAATTCAAATTTATCATCTATGTGTTTTTCAGTATGGAAGTCCAAAATTCAGGTGTTAGCAGAACCATGCTCTCTGGCGGCTCTGGAAAAGAACCTTTCATTGCCCCTTGTAGTTGTTAGTATTTGGCAGCACTCCTTGGCACTCCTTGACTTGAAGGTGTATCCCCTTAGTCACATGACTATCTTTTCCTTATGGGTCTTCACAATACGTTTGTTCCTTCTGTACAGGTCTGTGCCCAAATTTTCCTTTTTATAAGGACATCAGTCACATTCAATGATGGCCACCCTAAGAAACTCATTTTATCTTTGTTGTCTCTGTAAATAACCTATTTCCAAATAATATCACATTGTGAGGTTATTAAGAGTTAGGGCTCCAACATATATATTTTTGAGAAGCACAATTCAATCCATAATAAGTGTAGACTGAACACATAGCCTTTGAGAATACTTTGCTAAAATTAGGCAATTATTAAAAGAAAATGGAATGATAAAATTTGTAAAGAGATCATTTGATAGGATTCCAATGAAACAGATATGATCACTACACCCCTCCAAAACTGCCAAAATATAAAATTGCTTATCTCTTTTTTCAAATAAATATAATTAATCCATATGAAGGAGTAACCTTGGTGAAAATGCAAATTTTCCTCATACTCCTCACTTACCTTATTTTATTGTCACATATTTACAATAAATATATTCATAATATCCAAAGGAAAAATTATGAAGCCAATATTTGTACAAAATGTAAAAGACCAACATAATTGCAAAAATTGCTTCATATATTAGACCCCAGAACCTAGGAGTCATGTGTGGAGATCTGGAGGTTTCTAATGAAGGAAGAATAATGTAATTGCATATTAGACTAAATCTATTAATGTGATACACCTGCCAAAGACTCTTGAATCAATGTGCCCGCTTGAGAAATTAGAAGTGGATTTAGCTATTGGTTTCTTTTGTTGACTTAATCTAGAAGTCATTGGTGGCTCATTATATATTAAGTTGAAATTTAATAAATTCCATGTTAAGATATAGAAAGAGATATCCAAACAAAGAATTGGAATGTTGGAGTTGATGGATAATATATGTACAACATTTACCCCCAACTGTGTCGCTGAGAGAACCAAAAGAATACTGTTTTTCAAAGCATTGAGAAATCCATGGATGAGTAGAATATCAATCTCGAAATTCCTGGAAACTGCTGTATTTGTTATACAGAAAATGCTACCACTGAAGTAGATTTTCTTTTGGATTTGATTGATGGATTCCTGGAGTGGCAGGAAAAAATGCAGTAAAACAAAATTGCTAAAGCAATGTTGTCTTCGTTGCTGTAACAGTCAGCACAGGCATACTGTTGATCATAACTTCAGGTCAACTTCAGGATTCTTGGTGCTGGTCAACTGACGTCATTATACTTAGGAATCACTAAGTCTCATTAAGGTCTTCTTTGATGTATTTAACTGGAAGTTTGGTTGGGAGCCTTCTAATTATGAAGACTAATGTGAATCTCCTTAGGTAGCACTGGATGTAATTCTCAGTCCTGAGTCAGTTCACAGATACAGAATTTTTTTAAAAGAAGCTGAGGCAGGTTTTTTTCTGGAAGGACAATCAGACAACTTTCTTCTAGTCACCCCCAAATAGGATTTACAGCCATTTATCGGTGGAAATGGTGACAGGGGAAAGCACGTGATGCGGGGTTTGGGGAGATATTCTCTAACACTAATCCCTGGGAATGAAGAATTCTGCTTTTGTCCATCAACCAGAAGAAGGGTCTTATATGGCTCAGGTGATAAATTATTTACAAAGAACTCCATAAGCCTGAGGAACTATTCTATGGCAAATTCCTCAGTTATAAACTCTATAATGTTTTTCAAACATTTTATTATGAAATAATTAGAGATCCACAGGAAGTTGCAAAGACAGTACAAAGAGAGGTTCAGTGTACCTTAACCCAGTTTCTCCCAAAGGCTACATCTTACATAATTTTAGTGTAATATCAAAACCAGACATCTGGTATTGACACAATATGTGTATATATTTCTATGACATTCAGTTACATATAATCATGTGCAATCAAGATGCAGAATGATTCCACCAAAAAAAAAAAAAAAAAAAAGAAAAAAGAAAAAGAACTCCCTTATGCTACCTCTGTATAGCCACATCCATCTTCCTATGCCTGCCCCATCCATAATTGTTGGCAACCACTCATTTGTTTATCACCTCTATTCTCTGTAATTTTGTCATTTTAAGAATGTTATGTAACCTGAATTGAAAGCATTGGCCCATAAAAAGGTCCAAGATATTTTGTTGAGATTTTTTTTAATCCAGTTACAAAACAGCAAATACGGAGAAAATTCCAATGAAAGTTCTTGAAGAGTAGTCCCTTCCCTGCCCCTTTTTGGGACAGGAATTAAAAGAAAAAAAGCAGTGAGGAACCTTCCTTCCCTTCCCTTCCCTTCCCTTCCCTTCCCTTCCCTTCCCTTCCCTTCCCTTCCCTTCCCTTTCCTTTCTCTCTCTCTCTCTCTAATACTTTCTTACAGTTTGACTTTGTTGAAACAAGAGTATATTGTTTTGTAACTTTTTAACAATCAAAAGGTATCCAGGTTGGGGTTTGATCATTCACATCGCACACTATCCCCCTTCACTGATTGGCTGCCCACCCTCCCTTCAGTATGAGCTGCTCCTTCTGACTCCTGCTCTGCAGTTAGAAATGCCACCTGTGCCCTCCACCTGTGTCAGCCCTCCCAGTCTTCAGATCCCAGCACATGCACCTCATTTTCCCTCAGGGATTTTTCTGCTTTTTCACCTTACGCAGGCCCCTTGCAGTGCAGTCATTGTCACCGGGATTCACTGCAGTGCCTGTGCAGTACCTGGTACATGAGCTGCTGGTGTCCTTGAGAGGGACGCGGAAGGGGTGCATTCCACAGTCAACTCTGACGGGATGCGGGCTTGCATGGTCCTACAGAGATATGGCAGAAATTTTTCATCCTATATGATCTCTCTATATTAAATATAAAATATAAATAAATATAAATAATATAAATATAAATGTATATAAATATAAATATATATATAGAGAGAGAGAGAGAAACAGAGGGGTACATAGATTTGTTGTTCTACTTATGCTTTCATTGATTGATTCTTATATGTGCCCTGGCTGGGGATGGAACCTGCAACTTTGGAGTATCAGAATGGCAGTCCAACCAACTGAGCTACCTGACCAGGGCTCAGGTAATGCTTTCTTATGCAAGTCTTTAAAGGACCGTTATTCTTCATTAAGGGAGAAGTTGTCAGTAGCCTTTGGCAGGCCGCTATGAGTACATACAGCACAGATATTTAGGATTTGGGAGCAAAACCCAGTCATCCTCTGGAAATAACTTTTGAGATATGGCTTTTGCCTTTTACTGGTCCTTATTAGAGACTGAAGCCTTAGCCATTGGTATCAAGTTACATCCAGACTGAGCTGCTGCTCATGAACTGGGTGTTATAAGACACACCCATCTCTACTGCTGGGCATGCACAGCTGTACTCCACCGTTAAATAGAAGTGGTATGGACGGGCTCAGGTCCATAGGCCCAGAGGCACATGGAGAAGTGGCCCAAATGCCTACTATCTCCACACCTGCTGCATTTCCTTCTTTCTCTCAGTCTACACCTATAGCTTTACTTGCAGGTCCCTACAACTAGTAGAGAGAGGGGAATAGAAACTCAGGCCTGGTTTGCAGATGGTTCTATGTGAAATGCAGGCACCACCCAGAAATGGACAGCTGCCGCGCTACGGCCCCTTTCTGGCATATTCTTAAAGGACAGCGGTGAAGGAAAGTCCTCTCAATGGGTATAACTTTGAGGAGTGCACTCGGTTTTTCATTTCTCTTAGAAGTAGAAATGGCTAAGCACGTAATTATATGCTGTTGAATGGGCTATGATCAATCATGTGGCTAGACAGTCAGGGACTTGGAAGGAACCTGTTTAGAAAATTTGTAACCAGGGGGTCTGGAGAAAAAGCATATGGATAAAGATCTATGAATAGGCAAAGAATGTGAAATATTTGTGTCCCATCTGAATGTTCAGCAAAAGATGAGTTCACTAAAAAAGATTTAAATATAAAGTAGATAAGATAATTTGTGGATACCAGTTTCTTTCCCTAGGCACCCTTGCCATTGCGCAATGAGCTCATGAACAAAGTGCTTATGTTGGAAAGGATGGGAGTTATGCCTGAGCTCAGCAATGTGGACTTCTACTCACCAAGGCCATCCTAACTACAACCACTATTAAGTATCAATCTTCCAGCAGCAGAGATCAAAATGAAATACCTGATATGGCACTATTGACAAGGGCTATCAGCCAGCTACCAAATGGCAGGTTGATTACATTGAACCATTTACGTCATAGAAGGGACAGCACTGTATTATCACTAAAATATACTTTTATTCTGGATATGTAAATACCTGCAAAACTGCCATCCACTGCTTTCTCCACTGTTATGTCATTCCACACAGCATTGCTTCTGATCAAGGAACTTACTTCACAACAAATGAAGTGTTGCAATGGTCCAAATCTCAGAAAACCCACTGGTCTTATCATGTTCCCTACTATCCTGATGCAGCTGGCTTAAAAGAATGGTGGAATAGCCTTTTAGAGACACAGTTATAGCACCAAGTAGGTGACAGTATCTTCCAGGGCTGGGGCAATATTCTCCTGAATGTTTAGAGGCCTTAGAATCTGATAGAATGTTGCTTCTACTGAAAAATTCCACAATGGTTTTGTTTACAAGGATGCAGAAGAGCCTAACATCTCAATTTTAACTTCTCATTTAAAGAAAAAAAAATAAGTGATTAATATTTTCTTTCAGGACAGTGATTCAAACTGCCAACATAAAGCCAAATTGCAGGTTCACGAAAGCTTTGGAGGAGATTATTCAGAAGCTGGGATGGCAGGTTGACTCTTGAGCTGGACCCAAGCGATCGAAGGCTCCTCACCACCTCTCTGTCCTTGGAATGCACTTTCCTTCCTCCACTCTCAGAGTAGAAGCCAATGTCAAGGATACTATCTTGGGAGAGTAAGGTGTTGTTAAAACCATCTAGACTGAATATATGACTGAAGCCAGTAAAGGCCTCTATACAAACTTTTAAGATTCTTGTAGGTAGATCGAACTGCTCATCTTGCAGTCACCCAAGACAAGCCTCTTAGTGTAAATGTCCTTGCTTATTAAACCTCCTACCTACCAATCTGGAGTGGTCTCCTCCTTTCTTCAGTCTTGCCTGGCCCTCTGTGTACAGGGACCAGTGTGCAAAGCAACAGATGCTGGAGTTGAAGGAATCCTCTAGATTATATTATTATGCTGCATATATATTAATAAAATACAACACACAATTATACCTAATCCATATAAGCAAGACTACCAAGAACTCATAAGGAAGTCTGAGTCAGTCCAACGAGTACAACAACCTGACCAGATAAAGACAAACACTATATGGCACCACTTATATGTGGCACCTAAAAAGAAAGCCAATTTCATAGATACATAGAATAGAATGGGAGCTTCCAGGGGCTTAGGAGAAAGGTAAATCAAAGGGTGCAAACTTATGGTTATAAGGTGTGTTACACTCCTACATGGAGTGTTTAGCAAAACCAAAAGTTAAGAAAAATGTGCAAAATGTGCAATTTATACATATACTTTTTTCATTCTTTGCTCTGTATTCACCTTTTTTATAAAACTAATCTATCACCTACAGTTCTTGATCCTGTTGGATAAAAAAAGAGACTTCTATTGTAGTAAAGATGGATAATTCTATCTAATAAAATATAATTTCTTTTTGCAGTGGTAGCTTGACGGTTCTGAAATAGCTAGACACTGGAAGTTTCAATTGTTTGATAATGAAATAAAGATGGTTTAAAAGCTTTTCCTACTCACTTGCATGGCCCTCAAATAGTAACCTTTAAATCCTTGGTTAATTAATATAAAGGCTGCATGAGAACTATTTCTCTAAAGTTTATCCCAAATTCTGGAGGTAGAGTCATGTGTTCATCATTCTTTTACTTACTGGATTTTATAAAATTTGTGAGCATTAGTCTAGGAAACACTTCCAATTACCTGTTACACTATGCTCAGTGAACGCTGTTCCAAATAGGGCAGGCCCTGTAGAAAAGGGAGAGTGGTAAGCTCTTCAAAAATCACCCTTAAGACTTGTTCTCTTTCTTTCATTAAAAAAGCAAATACAGCTAAAGCCAGGTAACTAAATCACCACCAGTCATTTCAGAATTTAATTTCTAAGTAAAAAGTAAAATCTGGATTTCCGGAAGTTAGAAAATCCATTTACACAGGCTATCCATAGCTGTTCAATGACAACTAACAATTCAAAAGGGAAGTCAGGAATCGTAGCCCCAGTCTTCCTCTAACGCCGTCACTAACCTGCATTTCCCAGTGTTTGATGTTAATACACTTTAAATTGTTTTGAAACTAGAGAAGTTTCCAGTGTCCTGAGGGTCTTGATACCTTCAATATCTCTCTCGAACCCAGCAGCTTCAATTCAGTTGAAATTACTTGACATCACTTATGAAAAGCCTTTGAAGCGCGGCTGCCTTGATTCGGACTAAACCTCCTCTGAAGTTAAAAAAAAAAAAAAAGAAAAAGAAAAATACAACAGGGATTTCAAAACCTCTCTTTTCAGTCTGATGTTGTCGTTTTCCTTTTTATTTATAACTTCTGAATCATAATTTCTTTTGACATTAAAATAATTTGTGTCCCATTTTTTATGGTGCACTGCATTTATTTGATAGAGTTGACACATTGTGAAAATCATTCACAATATAACTTTTGGCTACTTTCAGTACATATACGTCACCAGTCAAGATCAAATTAAAAATTGTTAGAATCAAATTAAAAAGTGTTGTATGAGATATATTAGGTACTAAACATTACTGAATAACTAGAAAGCAGTGATCTCTTTGCCAACTGTAAATCCCATTAATTATATAATGCATGATAACACTTGTTTTTCTAGGGAAAAAATGTTTTCAATGAAGCTAGGTAAACTATCACTTCATAATTTACTAATTTAAAAATGAGTAAAATAAAAACAAATATAACTCCCACCCTCAAAAGCTAATACAACATATGTTTCCCTAGCTTCTAGACATATGCTAGTATTAATCAAAACAGCAGGTCTAGATATTCACTAACATATTAATTTCATAAGCATAGTCCCACATTATTGGACTTATTTTCCAATTTTCATCTTCAAATGACTCAAAGCTATAAATGCCTCAAAACTGAAGATTATTAAACATTCCATCTAAATTTACAATTGGTTATTTACTTTATAATGTATAAGTCTAGGTTACTTAAGCATGTTTTCCATTATTTTTTAATAATTTTTTATTACATTTACTGGAGTGATGGTTAATAGGATCATATAGGTTTTAAGTATAAATTTCAATGATAAGTTATCTGTATATTTCACTGTGTGCCCACTACCCAAAATCAAACCATCTTCCACTACCATATAGTAGGCCCCCTTCATCCTCTGCCACACCCCCCTACCATTTTTCCTCGGTAATGAACACACTGTTGTCTGTGTCCACAAGTTTCAGTTTTATATTCCACATATGAGTGAAATCCTATGGTTTCTAGTTTTTTCTGATTGACTTATTTCACTTAGTATAGTCTTGGGATTAATCCATGTTGTTGCAAATGGCAGTATTTTGTCTTTTCTTATGTCTGAGTAGTATCCCATTGTATATCTGTACTATGTCTTCTTTATTCAATCCTATAAACGGTACAGACTGACAGATCTCATAGGAGAGTAGGTTGGGTGGACTGGAAGAAATTAGCCAAAGAACATACATGCATATACGCATGCCCCATGGACACAGACAACCATGTGGTGAATGCCAGGGGCAGGGATGGAGTCTGGGTGGGAGGGCGGAGGAGTGGGAAATGGGGGACATCTGTAACAATGTTAACAATGCAGATAACTCTTAAAACTCAACACTAAATAAGCTGGCAATTCAGTTTAAGAAATGGGCAGACACCTCTCCCAAGAAGAACTACAAATGGCTAACAGATATATAAAAAGATGTTCATGTTCAACTTCATCAGCTATTAGGAAAATGCAAGTCAAAACTGCAATGAGATACCACCTCACTCCTTTTAGAATGGCTATTATCAACAAGTCAAGTAATAACAAGTGCTGGAGAGAGGTTGTGGAGAAGTTGCTGGTGGGAATGCAGACTGGTACAGCCACTACGGAAAGCAGCCTGGTGGTTCCTCTTAAAATTAAGACTAGAGCTACCATATGACCCAACAATCCCTCTCCCTACTGGGGGGAAAAAAACAAAAAACAAACAAACATGTATTTGCAAAGATTTATGCACAAAGTTCACTGTAGCATTATTCACTGTGACCACGGCATGGAGAAGGCCGACGTGTCTGTTATTATTAATATTATACCACACTTAAATTCTGCTATATATAATATTAGCTTATTTGTAGTTTCAATCAGCTTTAATCAACGTGTCATGGACTGTTAACTATATGAACAAGAAACAGTATATCTGTTCAGAAATAGATTACTTTCCTAATTACAGATATTTATATGGGAAGTATATCAGTAGGACTTCTAGTTTTTTGCTAGAAGCTTGCTAGGATTTTGATTTGGCTTATGTTTAATATATAGATCAAGTGGGGAAGAACTGTCATTGGCAATATTGAGTTTTCCTGTCTTTGAACATGGGAAATCTCTCCATTTATTTAATTTCTCTTTGATTTCTTTTATCAGACTTCTATACTTTCCTGTATAAAGATCTTGCACATATTTTATTATTTCATACCTAGGTATTTCATTGTTTGTCATACTAATGTAAACAGTACTATGTTTTTAATTTAAAATTTCACTTATTTATTGTTAGTAATTAGGTAAGCAATTGACTTGTGTTTATTAACCTTGTATCTTGCAACCTTTCTATAATTTCTTTTTGGATCCAGTTTTTTTTTGTTGTTGTTGATTTAGTCAGATTTTTCCACACAGGCCGTCATGTCATCTGTGAACAAAGATGGTTATATTTCTCTTCTAACCTATATACCTTTATTTTCTTTTCTGTCTTGTTATATTAGCTAGAGGTTCCAGTAGAATGTTGAAAAGGAGTGGCAAGAGGAGACAGAATTACCCAATTTCAGATCTTGGTGGGAAAGCTTTTTTGTTTCCTACCACAAAAAAAAGGTGCCTTCAGGGATTTGTAGATGTCCTTTATCAAGTTGATGAAGCCTCCGATACTCTTAGTTTCCAGAGAATTTTGTCATGAATGAGTATTGCAGCCCTCCCTCCCTCCCAACTTTTAACTTTAGAAATAATAATCTCATTCAATAGGTTACTTTACAACAGGCTTAATGCAATTTTCACTTTGCCAAAATTTTATCCTGGAGCCTACCAAAAAAAGTAACATTATTTTTAGATAACTGTGTCATGAATTCATTGATGAGACTTAACAAAAAGTTGACTAACATCTACCTTAACATTATTTAAAGGTCAAATAACCTCCGCTACCAAAGTTGCCTGTGGCCGAATCAGTGGAACTATGAATATATTACTTTTTATGGCAAGAAGAGTGGTGCATATGTGATAAAAGAAAGGGTCTTGAGATGAACAGATAACCTGGAATTATCTGGGTAGGCCTAATGTAATCACTAGAGTATTTATAAGAAGGATGAAGGAAAGCCAGAAAAGGAAATGTGATAATGCAAACAAAGGATACAGGTATTACAATGCTGCCTTTGAGAGCGGAGAAAGGGACTGGGAACGAATGAAGAGAGGTGGCCCAGGGAAGCTAAAAAAAGGCAAGGAATGCGGAGCTGCCTACTATTTTGGACTGCTGACCTCCAGACCTGTAACAAAAAAAAATTTGTGTTGCCTTAAGATACTAGGTTTTTGATAAATTGTCACAGCAATAATAGAACATTAAAAAAACAAAACAAAACCTCATTACTTTATTGTGAGATGAATTTTAAGAACAATGATTAGTTGCTTGTCCTGGAGAAAACTGATGAAATTTAAGAAAAATCCTGGCCATTCTATCAGTTCATCACAGAGAATTGTTTTCAGCATAAAGAATTGCCTTCCTATTTGGCACCTGTACTTACTAGGTACATCTGTTTATACAAAACGAACCCTTAGTGTTACATTGCTCTAGTCAACTAATAGAATAGACTAGCTGTTCCACCAGATTTGCCAGTGAGTGCAATTTTAATCATAGCCAACTCAAGATTTATCAGAAATTGAGCTATTAAAATAATCAAATTAAATTATTTGAAAAAACTCATAATTCTCAATTGTGCTAAAAAATACCAAGATCAAGTCATATTAAGTGATAATCAGGTTCCTATAACTGTACTGTTGTTTTCCACTCATATTGCAGTCCTCCTTGCCAGCAAGTCCCATGACTAATTAACAAGGCCCTGCAGAGTCATGTCTGAATGATGCTAGATTCTGGTGGATCAGCTGTTTCTTTTGCATTTTCTAAATATTTTGAATGTAACTTTTTTTTTCCAAGTAATCATTTTAAAACCTTTAGAGACAAACTTGTGGCTGATCCAAGTTATATCTAACTTGGAAATAGTCATGTAACCTCATTCTTTGCTTCAATTATTCTCCATCATTTTTGTATCTTATATATTACATGCAATTTATTATTTTTAATCACATTTTATGTTCTCTTTTATAAGCCATTCTGAAAGATGTATGGCGATAGATAACTAATTATTTAATTAATTACATCTAATAAAATACATAGTTTTGAACCTATAATTTTAAACATTGGGTAAATGATAGGAAAATAAAATAATTTATTTGTATTGGTGAAATTTTCCAGCATGACAGTTGAATTAGGATCATACTCTCATTTCTCTTAATATAAGCATTATGTATTATAAGTACTTTTGAGTTTTTTGCATAATTTCAGAATTTTCTTTATTTCTCAAACATAATATAAGTAGGGGAAAGGTCCATTTCTTCTGAAAATTTAATGACTCCATTAATAGTTATTTATATATATTTTTTGACATTGACATAAATTTATTTATTTTTTTATTGTTGTTTAGCTACAGTTGTCCCCATTCCTCCCTCATTACTTTCCCTTACCCTGCCCACCCTCACCTCCCGCATTCAATCCTCACCCTCCCATTGGCTTTGTCCATGGCTCCTTTATACATGTTCCTTGACTTGACCTTTCCCCTTCTTTCCCCCACTATCCCCCTCTCTCCTCCCATCTGGTTACTGTCTATTTGTTCTTTATTTCCCTGTCTCTGGTTATATTTTTGTATTTTGATTTCACCTGTGCTATTTTACTGAAAATTTTTATCTTTCAAAATAAATTTTGAGCTCATGAAGGTAAAAAGTATTATTTCTATTTACCTTTTACTCTCTCTCTCTCATTATCACTTTCTTGCTCATATTTTTGTTCCTTTCTCTGGAAGTTAGAAAAACTTATGAGCCAGATCAGGAGAAAATAATCTGCTCTAAGCATTCTCAGTATAAAAGGAATTACAGGTAAAAGTTTATGAAAAGTTCAAAAAGATACCAACCACGATTAAGGAAGCTCATATTAAAAATCTTCCTTGAAATAACAGAGTGAGAACCTGAGAATCACACTGCAAACTGCTGTCTCACTCCTATTCAACCATGTCCTAACTTGAATATAAAAGGATGTGTCTATTAATTCAGTTTGTATTGGAATTCCTCTACATAGAAGTTCAAACTTTAAGGTTCCTTTCAGCAATGTCAACCAATTGTGTGTGTGTGTGTGTGTGTGTGTGTGTAGTGAGAGTAGAGCAAGAGAGAGAGAGAGAAGAGAAAGGGGGGTGAATTTTAAATATCTTTTATTTTTTAATTATAGCTGACATTCTGTTGCAGGGAGCACGGGCCTCCTGGATCTGAGGGTCACTGTCCGGGGCCAGCTGAGGTGGGAATGTGGGCTCTGATCCCGCAGAGCCCGTCCCAGGGTTGTCACAGATGGGGTCAAACAAAATGAGTCATTCCAGACACTTTTCTCTTGGTCTGCCAGGAGAAGGGTGGCACTTCCCTCTAGCAGAGAAGGCCCCGAGCCCCTGGGTCCAAACGCTTTTATTGAGAACTATATGCACAGGGGTATGGATGCAAAGCTCATCAATCAATGTCAAAAGGCTATGTTTACAGAAAACAAATAGGGATCATAGATAACAATTGAAGGAACACAAGAGATCTGCCTCAGGTTGGGGTCTATGAATAATGTAAATCTCCTTCCCAGTATGAGCTGGTTATCATTGCTTTGAGGGAAGAACAAAGCAGGAACTTAGAGGAACTTACTTCTAGGCCTAATTACCCCACCAGGAGCTGCCCAATCCAGTTTAGGGCTGTACCTGCCTTTAGTATTGTTTCAAGCCTGAACCAGAGGGTGGGGCAGAGCCACCAAGAGATAAGGAGACTTCTTTCAGATATAATGAGAACTCTGGCCATATCAAAGCCAGGGATGAGGGCCTTTTGCCCTTTCTCCTTGTTCCCCAAGTTCTTCCCTGATGCCCATTCACGGCTGTGCCCAGCTTAGGTTGTGCCTTCCATTGAGGGATCTTACACGTCATTGACTACCAGCCATCTCCCAGGGCCAAGCAGGGTGATGTGAGGGAAGCAGTGGCTGCGCCCTTGCCAGGGGGACAGGTTTTGTCTCCTTAGTGGCCTGTTTTCCCAAGACCTCCTTGATTATTTCCAGCCTTGGGGCCCTCTCGCCTGTCTGCGGGGCTACAGTCCCTGAAACCAAACAGGGCTTTTCCCAACAACATTCAATATTATTTTAGTTTCAGGTATACAGCATAATGGATAGACACATATATAATTTACTAAGTGATCCCTTTAATAGGTCTAGTACCGACCTGGCAACATACATAGTTATTACAATATTATGGAATATATTCCCTATGCTGCACTCTTAATCTCTGACTATTTTGTAACTGCCAATTTCTATTTTGTAATCCTTTCACCTTTTTCACAAGCCCCCTAACTACCCTTCCACCTGTCAACCATCAGCTGGTTGTCTGTGTTTATGATTTTGTTTCTGTTTCATTAGTTCAATTATGTTGTTTTTTAGATTTCACATATATGAAACTGTATGGTATTTGTTTCTCTATATGACTTATTTCATTTAGCATAATGCCCTCTGGGTATATGTTATTGAAAATGGTAAGATTTTACTTTTTTTCTTTATGGGTGAGTAACATTCTCTTGTGTACACATAACCACGTAACCGTGTCTTCTTTATTCAATCCTCTATTGATGGACAATTAGGTTGATTCAATATCTTAATTATTGGAAATTATTCTGCAGTGAACATAGGCATGCATATATCTTTTCCAATTAGTGACTTTGATTTCTTTAGATAAATACCCAAAAGTGGAATTGCTGGGTCATAAGACAATTCTATTTTAAATTTTTTTCAGGAACCTGCATACTAGATTCCCCAGTAGCCACACCAATCTGCATTCTCACCATAGTCCATGAGAGTTCTTTTTTCCACATCCTCCCCAGTACTTGTTGTTTGTTGATTTATTGATGATAACCATTTTGACAGCTTTGAGATGATACCTCATTGTGATTTTAATTTGCATTTCTCTGATGATTAGTGACATTGAGCATCTTTTCATATGTCTATCTGTATGTCCTCTATGGAGAAATGTTTATTCAGATCTGCCCATTTTTAATTGGATTTTTTGCTGTTAGGATGTATAAGTTCTTCTTGGTGGTAAGTTGTATGAGTTCTTTATATATTCAGATCTTCTGCCCATTTTTTAACTGGAATTTTTGATGTTTAAGTTGTGTGAGATCTTTATAAATTAACCCCTTAGCAGAAGAATTACTGGTGTATATCTTTTCCCATTCATAGGTTATCTTTCATTTTGTTGATGGGTTTCTTTGCTGTGCAAAAACTTTTTAGTTTTTTGTCATTTATTTTTTCTAAAACCTTTGACATTGCTTGCAGTAATATTTTTTAGTGAGATATCTATTTTAGGGAATTGGCTTATGAAAATGAGACTTCATAAGTCCAAATTCTGCAGGAGAGTTCAGCAGGCTGAAGATCTAGAAGATCTAGAAAAGGTTGCACTTTGAGTCCAAAGTCACTATACTGATATAATTTCTTCTTGTTTGGAAGAGGTCTTTGTTCTATTAAGACTTTCACCTAATTGGATGAACCCCATACATATTATGGACAACACTCTGATTCGCTCAAAGTTCATCAATATAAATATTAATCTCACCTAAAAAATCTCCTTCACAGAACCATCCAGAACAATGATTGATCAAATATCTGGGCATTGTGACCCAGCCAAGCTGACACATAAAACTAGTGATCATAAACATATTTAGAGCTTTCCTTTTCTCTGCTTATGTCTTATCCTCAGAACTTAAATCCATGAGCTCAATGCTTCTCCAAGTTTTCTCATATGGGCAGGAGTCATACTCTTCTACTTTCATTTTACCCATAATATTCTATTAATACTACAATGCGGCATCTCTCCATTTTTAGGCTCTTGACTATATGCCAATAAAATTATGTAACTATTTTGGCCTTCATCTACCATAATTTTATTTTATGTTAGCAATGAGATCATTACTCTTTTGAATTCTAATTATATCAAATGACTTATTCTAGATCTCCATGCTTAAAGTGCTGTTCCCATGGTCCAATTTCAGTACCCCAACCTGTCTGGGTTCAGACAGTAAAATGGAAGTCAGTTACATGTTCTGAGTATACGTAATTTAACATAAGAATGACAGACTTACATAATACTGGAAGGACTTGATAGTGAAGGACAGCGATGTAGGTTCTGGAAGTCAAGTAACATAAATCTGAAGATCTGATCTTACAACACTAAAGGGAATATTTCTCAAAGTTTCTCAACAGAACTATTGTGGTCCTTGAGAATTAATGCACAGCTATAGAGAAAATGTGTTTTGGAGAAATACAAATCAAAGATTATCTTCTGTAATGCAGAAAAGATCTTTGAAAGAAATAACAGTGATGACAATTTATAACATAATCAAACAAAGAAATAGCTAACATGTGGGAGGAAATCAATAAATATGTATTAATTTAAATTGATTTGTTCCATTAGTGCATGTTCTATGATGTAACATTTAAAATTGTCTAGATAATTTAATAAAATGGAACAGTCTGCTAATAATTTCTGCCCAGATGTACATAATGAAAATATTGCCATGTCATCGTTGATCATGATATATGGTACTATCAACAAAAATTTTGTTATTAGTAGTATTTTATTTCCTATTATTGATTCTGGGAATAATATATTTCTCAGTGAGCACAGTTCTGTCTGAAGGGGAACCTGCCTCGCAAGTGTTCTGGTACAAAATACCCAAATTGTTACTACATATAATAGCAAAAGCCAAACAGTCAGCAAAGTTCAGCAAAATTCTCCTCTGCAAGATGTTATGTACAAACCCTGAAATTTGACTATATTTTCCTAGGTAACATTATAGTTCCTTGTCATAAAGTCTTGCACTGAAATTGCAAACTCTAAAATAGCAGTAGTTTTTTTTGCCTAGTTTTGGTATAGTGACTTGCATCTAACCCCGTAATTTCGGATGCTAGTATCAAGTAATAGAGACAAGGTCAGTGAGTCTGATTAGAGTTTGTTTGCCTGCCCGAGGGGTTGACCCTGCAAAGAGATTCTAAGCCAAAGCAGAAGACATAATCACCAGATGATGTTTAAGAAGGCCAAACTGAGGAAGAATGCACAGAATCCACTACAGAAGTCATGGGTTAAAAGCCAGAAGTCAGGTTTATAGAAGTGCATACACAGAAATGAAACTGAAAGAGACAGAACAATTGAAAATACAGAGGCTGGCTGTAAAAAATTGCCCAACAAGACACAATTTGCTGATGCCCCAATTCTGGCAATGGTATTCAGTTGATTAAACCTACTTGGCCTTAAAATTTCAATCTCTCAATGCCCCTTTCAGAGCCTATATAAATTCAGAAAACTAAGGCCCCTGAGAGATTCTTTCCAAAAAGACATAGCATTCTTTTTTGTAAATTACTTTTATTAAAAATGGCAATTAATAATTTCAAGATTATACTCCCCTTTTAGATATCTGTGTCTGACAATATATAAACAATCTAACCTCCCCTGGGACTGTATTTCAGGAAATTTTTCTTCCACAGCTTTTAATTAGCGAACTCTGCTCTACTAGGTAAGCAGGACTCTTTAAAATTATATTTTATTGATTATGCTAATGCAGATATCTCAATTTTTGTCCCTTTTCCCCCCTCTACCCAGCACTCCCACTCCCTCAAGCAATCCCCACACCATTTTCCATGTCCATGGGTAATGCCTATGTGTTCTTTGGCTACTCTATTTCCTATGATGTACTTTACATCCCTATGACTCTTCTGTAACTACAGTTTGTGCTTCATAATCCCGTCACCTTTTCTTCCCATCCCCCTGACCCCCTCTCCCATTTGGCAACCATAAAAATGCTCTCTGTATGATTCTGTCCATTTTCTGCTTCTTTGTTTATTTTGCTTTTTTAGATTCAATTGTTGAGAGATGTGCATTTGTTTCCATTTTATTGTTCATATTTTTGGTCTTTTTCTTTTTTCTTAATGAAGGCCCTTAAATGTTCCATATGATGCTGGTTTGATGGTGATATACTCCTTTAGGTTTTTCTTATTCTAACCTAAATAATAGCTTTGCTGGGTAGAGCAATTTTGGGTATAGGTCCTTGCTTTTCATCAGTTTGAATATTTCTTACCAATTCCTTCTAGCTTGAATTGTTTATTTTGTGAAATCAGCTGACAGTCTTATGGGGGCTCCCTTGTAGGTAGCTAACTGTTTTTGTGTTGCTGTTTTTAAGATTCTTATTTGTCTTTAACTTTTGGCATTTTAATTATGAAGTGTCTTGAGGGAGACCTCTTTGAGTCTATCTTGTTTAGGACTCTCTGCACTTCCTGGATTTGTATGCCTATCTCCTTCACCAAGTTAGAGAAATTTTCTGTCGTTTTTTTCAAATAGGTTTCCAATTTCTTGCTATCTTTCTTCTCCTTCTGGCACCCCCATGATGCAAATGTTGGTATGCTTGATGTTGTCCTAGGGGCTCCTTATGCTATCATTATTATTTTTTTAATTCTTTTCTCTTCTTATTATTCTTATTGGGTGTTTTATGCTTCCTTCTACTTCAAATCGCTGATTTGATTCTTGGCTTCATACACTGTACTGTTTATTCCTTATAAATTGTTCTGTATTTTAATCGGTGTATCCTTCATTTCTGATGGCTATTTTCTATGGTTTTCATGCTCTTTTTTAAAAAAATATTTATTTATTTTTAGAGAGGGGAGAAGGAAGGGAGGGAGAGAAATATTGATGTGAAAGAGACACATCAATCAGTTGCCTCTCGCACACCCCCAACTAAGGAGCTGGCCTGTAGCCCAGGCTTGCGCCTTGACTGGGAATTGAACAGTTGACCTTTCAGCTCATAGGCCAGCACTCAGTCCACTGAGACACACCAGCCAGGGCTCCACGCCCTTTTTGTATGCTGTTGAATTTCTAAGTTCACTGAACACCCTCATAACTAGTGTTTTGAACTCTGTATCCAGTAGCTTGCTCGTCTCTGTTTTGTTTAGTTCTTTTTATGGAGTTTTGTTCTAGTCTTTCACTTGGGCGATGTTTCTTTGTTTCATTGTTTTAGCAGCATCCCTGTATTTGTTTCTACATATTAAATAGTGCTGCTATGTCTCCCAGTCTTGGCAGAGTGGCCTAATATAGTAGGTGTCCTATGGGGTCCAGTAGCATAGCTCCCCCTATTACCTAAAATGGGTGCTCAAGGTATGTCCCTTTTATGGACTGTGTACACCCTCCCATTGTAGTTGAGCCTTGATTACTATTGGAACATTCAAGGTCAGCCACTATGTTCTGTCTGCGGTCACACAGATAAAATACAAAGCGATCTGCAGATGGCTGCTACTTGTGCTGGGCATAGAGGTGCCTTGGTGTGGCCAAGCTGTAAATCAATGCCAGCTGCTACTGGTGACTGGCCTGGGAAAACTTAATGAAGGATATGGAGCTTCCTGAAGCCAGATGCTACTTGTTTGAGAGAATTTAGGAAAACCTCCTTTTCTAAGCACTGTTCTTTAGCAATGAAATATCAGATTGAATTATAAGTAAGAAGTTTCTTGACTTAATCATTCTTGACTTAGTCACTCCCCTTCAGCCCATCTTCCCACCATGTGAATGTTCTGAATGGATTCTGGACTCATCAGCTAGTAGTGAAGACACATTCCTTTTTGACACTCAAGCTATTCATTCCTCTAATTAAAATCTTTAACTGTTGTTATATAGTATTAGAATGTTTTCCAAATTCCTAGAGAATCTTAGCACATCATTATGGTCCTACATGTTCTTGCTATTGTCTGGGCCCAATACCTCATTTTCTGCCACTGGCTCCATAACTGTATACTCCAGCAACACAGCTTGCTTCCTATCCCTCATAGACACCAAGCTCATTGCCTGCTCAGGCCTTGGCATATGCTGCTTTCTCTGTGTGGAATTAATGCCATTGAAACTAACCATGCCTGATTTTGTATAATCGTTCAGATTTCAACTCAAATAAAGTATTTGCAAAGAGATTTTTCCTGACCCTTGTATCTTACATCTTCCCAGTAATTCCCTCTAGACCAGTCCTCTGTTTTACATCTGTATTACAACTTGTGTCTGAAATCATCTTGATTATTTGTTTATCATTTATTAAGACACAGCCGGTTATATTTTTAGATGAAAAGACGAAGGACAATTAGTGGCGTCATATCGCTGTCAATATTTCAGCTTCCTTATTTCTGGAAAGCTTATCTTCATGGTAGAGGATACATACAATTCTATTTTGTAATGCCTTTAATTATTTACTGTTTTATCCCTTCACTGAGATTTAAAGTGCCTGTATTTAAAAAGAAAAGTCTTACTTTTTCCATTATATGAATTTAGTAACTATTTCCATAATCTTTCATTTATATCCAAATAAAATTTGAATGCAAATTATATTTTCCAAAAAAGACACCCAAGTATAAATACATTTTGATTAACATCCTGAATAGTATTCCAGCTATAAACATTAAAACTAGACAAATAGTTTAAGTATAAAATATTCATAAGCTTATGTGTTTAGAATTCATGTTTACATATATCAAAAAATAATAAATATCTGTTTCAAATTTTTATTATTTCTATATCATTCCCTTAATACAGAAATTATTTAAATATCTAAATATCAAATGTGTTTCCATTCCTATAAGATCACTTTTTGGATATTGCTGTTATTGGATATCTTGCTTTTAGTAATATTTGATATGTCATATGTTCACCTGAAAAGAGGATTATACAATTTTGATAGAATCCCACTTTGACAAAATCAAAATTAGAGAGCTTTTGAAAACACAAAACCTATAAATTTCAGAGGGCTATTATGGTGACACTCAAATTATCTCCCAAAATCCAAAATCTTCAGTGTTAAGAGAAGATACCCAAAATCTTCAATGTTGAGAAAATGTCATTGACCAGATTGTCAAACATCCAGAAAGTTTGCTCAAATTGCAATTTTGCTTATATAAATCCCTAGATTATGTTTGTTCTTGAGTTGCAAGCATGAACATTTGGTATTCCTTGTTATTATACAAAAGCATATGAAGGATGGTTGGAAGTACAATTTATTTTCACATTCTCAAAAGCACATGGAAACAGGAAGACTGAGTGCTTTAGAATGGTCTATTATGCAGATTATAATTTCATAGTTGTTTCTCACATCACTTACATCATGCCTTCTAACAAAAAAAAATAATTCTAAAGTAATGTTAACAGTGACTGAGCTGCCAAAAATATTCCTGCCAATGAATTAAATTATGTTGTTTACAGTTATTTGCTGACTTTTAATCAGAAGAGAGTACTTTGTGGAACTAATGCTGATGCTAATTCTGCATTTTTGTGCTCTGCAATGACAATGATATAATGAAAAATGAATCTCATTTTAGTGTGCATATTGAATGCAAAGAGCAAAAGACATTACAAAAGACATCTTGATTGAAGTACGTTAAAAAGTACAGTTTTAGAAAAAACTAAATATTCCTTCCTTTGTATTTATTCCCGTGAATCTCCTATACCATCAGTTATGTGTGTGTGTGTGTGTGTGTGCTCGCGCGCATGTGCGCACGGGTGCACAGGGCTAGGGGAAAGTTGTGGTGTTTTGCACAAAAAGAAATAAATATTTATTTTTTATGAGGATAGGCAAATATATACTAAAATATATGTACAAATTTAATTAGAACCTAACAATAAGTCTGAAGCTGAATTCTACAAGGTAAATATATTGTAATTTGTAGAATTCTAGCAATGATAGCATTTGCTCTTATTTACCGACTAGTTTTTAATTTAGTTGATTTTATGGCTCTTTGACCCTTGCTACCAAATTTTTGGTTACCTTTTAGCATTTGTATCACATGAAAAGCATGAACAGTAAGAATGCCAAGCTTACATTACCTAAGATTATTATCATTATTATTTCCATTTGTTAACAATTCTATCATTTTGCTTAGTGACAAATCTGAGTAAAATGAGATTTGGAGAAAATCTGCCAACTGAAAATGGCATGTTCACAAATGTCAAAGAACATCAAACAATTTCCAAAATGAAGTGGTGAGAGTCAGATAAAATGAAAAACAAAGAAAAAAAAGAAAAATAACTGATATTCTTGGTCATCCCTGCAGCTGAAAATTTAGATATATCCTAGTAGGCTCTCATGAGTTTCTCAGTTAGAGATTTTCAATTACTTTCCAGGTTGTATAAATCCTTTGGTTAAAATTCAAACTGTCTAAAACTTAAAAGCTTCTTAAGAATTAATTTAACATTGTTCACTTGTAAAAATCCTTAAAATATATGTGCTTTATTAAGATCTATATTATTTTATTTCATTTGTCCAATAATCTTAAATATAAAAATGAGTGATATAACTTGATTTCTCAAATATATGTTCCTTTATCTATTTTTTATATTATCTAAGCCCAGCTAGTAATTATTGAGTTAATAAAATCATAGATGTTTTAAAATTTGGAAAATATATGGTATCTAATAGGGAGTTAACTTTTGTTAAATATATACTCTTCATTTAAAGCTATATTTCTCAATGAACATGTTTAGTTTATTCAACATGAAACTAAGAATCTCTCATAAGCCACAATATAACACATACATTAATAGAAATTAAATGATAAAACTTGATTACCTAGGATTCTATACACATATAACTATTTTATATAAATAAGTAAACACTTTTATTTTCTGCCTTCCTATATACATATATGGTTTCTGTATTTTTCCCTCACTGTTTGTAATGTAATATAAAGACCTACATACTCTTCCTGCTGTGTCCAAGTCTTAAATGGGGAATACGGTTGTTTTTTCACCATTAAGTGTGATTTTGTTATATTTTCCGCTCCTGTATAACAAATCACCAAGAACTTGGCAAGTTAAATTTGTACACATTCATTGCCTTGTACTTCATTTCAGCCAGGAGTTCGGGCACGGGCAAGTAGGTCCTCTGATCAGGGCTGGCCTGAGCTCATGTTGTCAGGCAGGCTGTGTTCTCTTCCAGAGGCACTGATGGAAGGAATTTGCTTCTGATTTCAGATAGGGATGCAGTACATTGCACATCAAGAATGTACTTGAATTTTACTTTATTATTTATTATGTTAGAGTCACTATGCTCAATATGAAATATTTTAAGGCAATGGCTGCTATGACTATGGGAGATTTAAACAAATCTACATTTAAAGAGAGGCATATTTACATTTTTTCTATATCTTTTTAAAATAAAGGGAGGATTTTGTTTATATTAAGTGGAATCTCCAGATATAATTATAATTTGAACCCATGAAGTCTATGAAGTTTTATCAATTGGTGCATTTTAGCTTCTGTTAAAATTAATTGAGAACCTATGTTGGTTAGGCACAGAAATCTACCTATGCCTTTTTTATCTTTTGGTATAAAAAATATATATACTAAATATGTACTAAAGGTAGTACATAAATTTCATATGTATATTTTGTATTTACATTTGGATAAAATTATATAACTTTTAATGTTGTTATATATGGTTATATATACACATTTATCACATACATATTTAACTACCTATTATTTTATCCCCCTGTGTTCAGTTTTTTTTTTAAATAAAGATATAATTGACATATAACATTATATTAGTTTCAGGTATACAACATAACTTGATATTTGTTTATATTGAGAAATGATCACTATGGTAAATCTTGTTGACACCACACATAGTTATATTTGTTTTTTACTGTTGTGAGAACGTTTAAGATCTACTTCTTAGCAATCTATGAAGAAAATAAACTGATGAACAATACAGGACCAGAGGCATGGGTACATGGGACAGTCTGACACATCTCAGAGAGGAAGGGCCGGGGGACTGGAAGAGATTAGCCAAAGAACGTATGTGCACAAATGCATAGCCCGCGGACACAGACAGCCATGCAGTCAAGGCAGAGGAGGGCAGGGTCTGGGTGAAAGTGGGTAAAAGGACGGAAATGGGGGGCACCCATACTAGTGTCAACAATTTTTAAAAGAAAGGAAAAGTATACTATGAAGTATTGACTACAGTCACCGTTCTGTGTATTAGGCCCAGTAACTTAAATTTATTTTATAATTGGAAACTTGTGTCTTTTGAACCCCCTTTGCTCAACTCCACCTTCTACCTCTGGCAACCACCCCATATTTATGAGTTCAGGGGTTTTTTTTTTATTTTTTGTTTTTCTTAAAAATTAAGTTTTACTTATAAGTGAAATCATATGATATTTGTCTTTTTCTAACCTCTTTGACTTAGCATAATGCTGTCAAGGACCACAATGTTGGATAATAAGGGTTATATTTGTATGTATAGGACCATTCATCCAGCTAAGCAAATGATTCTTAAAGAAAGAAACTCCAAAGTGCCTAATGCACCAATTTTTATATATATGCTTGGCAATCTAAACCCAAATACAAAATTATTCAATAATACTCTAAGGTTTTGTATTAATTCTGGCTATATGTTACAGCAGGTAGGATAAAAAAAAGTGTTGAAAACTTTCTTGCTTGAGGATGAAATTGAGAAAACATCTCTAGACTTTTGAATAGTAAATGTGGGTTATAGCATATAAAGGAGTGTAATGCTGTAATAGGAAGGCAGACATTTTGGCCTAAGCTTTAGAGATGGCAGGCTGGGTTTGAGCAAATTGGGTTCATGAAGTGAGTCATGCAAGCAATGGGGTTTAAGATGGTACTTTTCTGGGTTCTCCTGAGGCTGTTTATGTTTCTCAGGACTGTTTATCTTGCCAAGAGCAGAAAGCAGGTTTTGCTTTGCTTGGCAGACAGAAGTTTGAGTAAGATATTTAATCAGTGTCAACTCTTTTCCAAGGGCCATGAGCAAAATATTACCAGAAAGCACAACTACTGAAATTAAATATGAGAAAAGGGAACCTAGTTTTCTGTGTTGGCATCATTCAGAATGAAGACATGCCACAGGTATGAGTACAACGTGTCACTGCCAGCGGCCATTTGTCAGATGCAGATGATCACGTTTGCACCCAAGTTATTTATTTGTTCAATGAACATTTTAACAAAAATATTCATTGAAACACTCTTAAGTTTCAACCTCAATTCTAGGTACTAGGAATTCAAAGTAACCAACATTGTTCTAAATATGATACCTACACTGTTGCTGGCTTTAACATGGTTATCACTTCTACATAATGAAGATATAGAGAAAAATATCTAATCAATTCAAATTTCCTAAAATTATGTCATATAAATATTCAGACACATACACTGACCAATGTGAGTGTGTGTGTGTGTGTGTGTGTGTATGCAGATATAGAAGCAATATTGTAGGTGGGTTGTTATGTATCATGAAAGAGAGGATATACAACAGGAACTTATTCTCAAAGTTCAATATTGGATGCTCTGTGGTTTAGAACTAAATGTAATTTAAGGTGCATCTTCATGTTGCTTACAATATCCTTGGTTCAGTTTAGCTATAAACACTATTAGGGAATGTATGATTAAGTACTAAAATTAGACTATGCAAAATTTATGCTAAAGACCAAACCTCATATACCATGAAACACACATGAGTTAAGAAAATGAAGATTGACCTACACTGTAAGGGAAAAAATAAGCAGAATATATTTCAAACAAAAAAAAGCTACCATTAAGAGTTAATTTTGAGAGACTATCACATTTATTAAAATATATGGAAATTCATGTAATATAGCTAAATATATCATTTTTTCTCTTACTAGAGCATAGAAGCAATGACTCTCCTGTAGCACCAAACACACCTAATTAGTTCAGATGTTTAAACCATTTTTCAACAAAAGGAACTGGAGCTCCATGTAGAAATTGCTCGGTCGAGGACTTGGTCAGGAAATACACAAGATGAGCTTGAGCTTCTGGTAATATCAGAAAGTAAGGAAGGGCTAAAACATGAGTTTGTCAAAAGGACACAGGAGTTAAGCTAAAGAGCTCTCATTTGTGAAAGTTGGAATAATTTGAGCCACAATAAATAAATAATATTGAATTATAATCTCAAATATAAAATAAGTATCTATGCACATACTGATATAAATAGATGATTAAATGAATAAATAAATGGGGGAGAATAGATAAATATTCAGTACAGTAAAATTCCAGCTACATTATGTGGATACTCTTCCCATAGGGAAGTGAAGCGTAGCTCTGAACTCTTAAGTGTGTAATACATATTGACTTTTTTCCAAAGATAAGCATATGAAAATTGAGGGGGGGGGAAGGAGTAACTTTTTAGTGGTGAAATCTGGAGATGGTACCTCAGCCAGAAGATGAAGTTTATCAGTGGTAGTAAATCATGTAGGTAGTATGTACCTTGGCTGTGATATGGTGAGGATGGCATTTGCCCTCTGTTGTGTTTCCCAAAAAACTATAGCTAGGTCTGAAAACAAAACAAACAAACAAAAAATTCAGACATATCCAAAGTAGAGACATTTTTCAAAATACCTAACCAGTTCTTTTCAACAATGGTAAGGACATGAAAACAAGAAAAATCTGAATAACTGAATAAAGATTTTTTTTTCAGCAAAGGTAGAAAAATGCCTAACACAAACATAGATTAGAACTTAGATAAACGGATCAATGGGAAAAAAATCCATCACAAATCAGAATATCATTAGCAAAAATGGGAATTATTAATATATATTCATGTATTCAAATATTAGATTACTTTTCAAGTACTTTATATAGGTTGATTTAAAATAATGACAGTAAAAGTGACCTTTTCCATTGCTAGTTTTTTAAAATAAGAATTTAATAAATTATCATCTGAATGTTGTTATTTTATCTTGAATAAATAACATCCTATAAAATAAATGCCCTGTAATAAAATCATGTTGTAGTCATTTTCATTAGGTTTTAAACACTTTTCCTTTCATTTTCTATGAATATTATAAAAAATACACTTTATGGTTGACATCTAATATATCTCATCATAAGTAAATAGTTATAAAGGGTACATTTTCTGTCAAATTTTGAGATGATATTTTTTCATTACTTTATTTTGATATTTTTTGAACATAACATTAAAGTTGACAGGGTTTTATCCTAAACACTAATGTGCCTTCAAACAAAATCCTACCATTAACATTTTTCTATGTTATATCTATCCATTCCTCAGTGTATCCATTAACCCATGTAATGTTTCATGTTTATCAAGGAAATTGATAGAGAACAGTACAATACCTAAGTAACTTAAGTAATTTAAGCATATCATTATTAATTAGAGGTTAATATTTGTTTACAGTTTTCAATGTAAGTTGATACTCCATGAAATACACACATTTTAAATGCATGTTCTATTTGACAAATGCACATTGAAACACCTTTGATGTCCAATCACCTATCAAGAAAGATAAGATTGCTATCAGTGTAGGAAGGTACCTGATGCCTCTTCTTGATTAATCCCTATTCCCATTCCCCAGAGACAACCATTATACAGAGGTTTTCCATCTATTTATTAAATTTGTCCATTTTCATATATTGCATAAATATAATTATACAGTTTGGATTATTTTCTGGACTGCTTCTGTGACATACAATGTTTCTGAGATTCATCTATATTGTTGTATATATCTGTAATTCCTTTTTTTATTACTAGTAGTAGTCTATTATGTCAATATAGCACAGTTTGTTTAGCCATCTATTTGATGGATGGCTCAGCTTTCCTTTATTTGTCTATTTTGTGTAAAGGTTTTAAAACATTCTTGTACAAATCATTTTGTGAACATTGATACCATTTCCCTTGGATGTTACTTGTAAGTTGGATTATGGAGTCAGGGCATATGTGTACATTTAATTTAATAAGGAACTATAAGAATATTACTTCTCCACCAGGAATTTCAGTTGTTCCATGATTTTGCCATTGTTGGAATTTTAACATATGAGGTTTGTCCAGAAACTATCCAGCTATGCACTATGAAAAATAGCTACGTTTACTGAAGAAGATACATGATATAAGAAACATTGTACATAGTACAATGACACCTCATTCCCCTTCAAAATAAGCATCTTGGTACCTCACACAGTTCTCCCATTCGCCACCAGCTACTTCAGTGTATTTTCCTGAATCTCATCAATGCTCGGAAATCTCTTCCATTTCAAAGGTGATTTTAGTTTTGGGAAAAGCCAGAAGTCATAGGGTGCTAAAGCTGGGCTGTAGGAGGACTGAGTCACCTGGGTGATTTGATATTTTGCCAAAAAACTCTGCATGAGACATGGTGCATGAGCAGGAACTTGTGATGAAGCTGCCAATCACCAGTTGCCCATAGCTGTGGCCTTCTGAATCATCTGAATGATTCCTGTGGAAGAATGTTCAAGCTTAACACAAACTTTAATGCAGATTCATTTTCTGCTCCCTAGTCATTTTGAATGTGACAGCCACACAATACCTATGCTCACTCAACAGCATCTACCGCCACTATTGACTAGTAGAGTGAAGTAATCATTGCTCACGTGCTCACTCCACACCACTGTCTTTGGCTGCCAGATTACATTGATGTCATGCAAGCAATTCTCATTATATTAATAATGGCTGGAATTTTTCCAGAGAGACTGCATGTATATGACATTATATATGAATAACATATATAAAATATTATATTTGAAGTTTAACATATAATTATTAAAGAAAATATTTTTTGGAAAGCAATGATCAAAGAAATGAGAATATTATATTGACCCTTCCCTATTCAGTTCACATATTTTAATGAATAATATTATTTAAATGAGAAAAGGCTAATCACTACTTTTCAATAATTCAATATATGTGGATACAAACACTAAGGAATCTTATTCACATAATTAAGTAAATTGGAATTAAAGTATCTTATTATAGTGTTTATCACTTGATTCTTTTAAATCTTTCTGCTATATACCAAAGTCATATAAAATATGAAATATTTTAATAGTCCTATTTAAATTGATTGAAACTTCAAATTGTATATTTTATATACTTTAAACATTTTATTTGCAAGGTACTAGCACAAACTCATTTACTTCCTCATGTTTTGGGAGCATATGTAAGAAAAATGTAGTAAAGCTTTACCCAATAGCTATTTATTAATCCAGTTACCCTTTAAGTTAAAGGCAAAACCACCAAAAATGTTTGGAATTTAAAATATAGTTATTACATTCTTTCAATATAATTTCTTTAAACTATTGTAGTTGTAGTTTAGTTTATTCAAGTCACTGAAATTCCAGCATGAAATCCAGTTATAACAAGAAAATTTTCATGCCAAACAAGCAAAAAAAATCTGCCTTTTAAATTTTTTATTTATTTTTCATTTTAAATTATTTTATTGTATTTTTCCCCTACTATTTATCCTTCTGTACCCTCTTCTATCTCCACCCACTCTCACCACTCTAATTACCATACTGTAGAAAATATATGATTGCATTATTAGTTTCAACAAACATTTTTATATTCATTTTGAAGACCAATGTTTTACTTCTGAATTCTAGTTCTAGAAATATGTGTCCATGAATTTGACACCTAGGTAATAATTGTTCTTCATTGGCCAATATATCTTGACTTTTATTATGAGGCTTAGTCTTCAGAATATTTCTCTACAAATATTTAATTCCTTGATTAAAGAGCCTTTGTTCACATTAATATCATAATTTTGTATTGCTCCTTTGGGGCCTTAAGACAGCAGGGCAACACATCATGGTAATACTTACATAATTGAGAAATATATCTTTCTTCTGTATAGTGGGTAGGGTTGTTGTGAAAGTCAAAGTGTGTACATTTTAGGTATTGTATAGCTTGGAATTGGTAATCTAGAAGCTAGTTGCCTTAAACAACCCATGCCCTGTGTTTTTTGAAAAGTTTCCCACTTCAGGTCAAATGCCATAATGAAAGATACCTGGTCTTGATGAAATTATCATAGCTGAAGAATTGAGTTTGTATCAATGTAGAGTTGATAGAGGATAATGAATAAGAAAGGGGCAGGACATTTTTATACATATAATAGTGCCTATATATAAAATAATTATGTTTAATACTTTTACATATGTTTATAGTTTATTTAGAAAGTCTCTTTCATAAAGTTACTGTGTGATTCTTACCCACTTTACTATTCAGTTGTGTCTTTCTCATTGACTTTGAGGCATGCTTTATATATTATGGTAGAAGCCTTCTGAGATTTTGACATTTTGGGAATGTCTTGTACCACAGTTGGCAGCCAATCTTTTCATCTCTTAAGAAAGGAAAAACTCTCTTACCATCTTTTCCATTCATGTAAAACCAGAATATATATACTTTTTATCTTTATATCTATAAAGACGTTAACTGAAAGGACAAAAATAAGACAATTAACTCTTACATGTAGTTTCCATATCATCACATTCCATTCTCATTTTTAGTTCTCCAGATCTATTAGGTAGATTTCATTCCTTCTATCACTAAAATATACAAAACTCTTGTCAGCAATTAGCATTCAAGAGGATGTCATTGGATATCTAACAGCTTAACTTTATAATAGTGAAAATATTCCTTAAAGAAGACAAACTTACAAATCATTTTGTTTTTATTGAGTGATTTTCTTTTTTATAACAGCTAAACTACACACTAAGTATCCAGACATGTTTTGCAACAGCTCTTTGTATTTCAACTTTTCTGTGATATATAAAAAACAATGTTTAAAATCAAGTTGAATTTATTGAAAAGGGGTCAATGAGTCATAACAAATGTATACATTTTTCACTTAACCATTCTGCACATGACCACTTAAATAATTTTCCTCCAAATATATTTATAATCATGACTGAAATTTAATTCCAATAAATGAAATTGGTTTGTTATTGTTAAGGAGATGTGTACTATAATTACAGACCCAAAAATATATCTAGTTGAACACAAATATTTACCACTGTCAATGAGATTAAAATATTACATTATTATTATCATGAAGTTGAGAATTATTCTTAAGAAAAGTCACATTCTCAAGATAAATGAGGAAAATTATAAATCTGGCACTAGCCTAAATTGAATGTATTCTTGATGTGACAATGTAAAAATCTCTTTCTAATTAAAATTTCAATTTCAATTTAGTTCAATTAAGATCTGTCCTCATAAAAATGCTAGATTATCACTCTTTCGCAAGAAGATTACAATTCTGTCCTTCAGATCAAACAATGTGAGTAGTAGAACTCTCTCAAAGTCATTTGCGAGAACGTACTCTTAGCAATATAATACACTATAAAGAAAAAAATGTGTTCTTTACTTAGGAATATATAAAATTGGTTTTATAAAACTTTTAAAGAAATGTCTATATCTGGGAAAACTTATAAAGCACTGACACATTGGCCTGGCCGGGTAACTCAGTTGGTTAGAGCGTCATCTTGATGTGCAGAATTGACACATTGCAATTCTTCAAAGTAACACAGAATTTTACAGGTGTGTGTGGGTGCAGTTGTGCATGTGCACATGCATGTGTGCATATGCTGCTTAAAGAGTTATGGCATATAATCTTTAATGAAATGAAATCATTATCTGTAGTCAAAGCCCCAAACAAGACCTAATAGAAGAGGGATTTTAAATTCCTTTGTATTATTTGTCCAAGTGCCAAATTAAATCATAATGGGGGACATTTGACAGATCATTTTCCTAGTGAGCATATATTAAAGTGCAATACTGATTTATATGTTAAACATGTAAAAGAACAGGGAAAGTTCTACCTATCTTCTAGATACTCGGGCTATAGCGTTCTGAATGAACCCTGACATTCAGTTCAGTTGCATTGAATTATATGGACACTGCCATGTATCTTCCAGTAGATTTCATTAAAACTCCATTTACTGGACCTAGCTGGGTAGCTCAGTCAGTTAGAGCATTGTCTGGATATGCCAAGGTTACAGCTTTGATCCACGGTCAGGGCACATACAAGAATCAACCAATGAACACATAAAGAAATAAAACAGCAAATTATGTTTCTCTCTCTCTCATCCCTCTTCTAAAATCAATAAATTAAAAAAAAAATTACTATGTACCCCTTGTACTTGAGATCTTTGAAGTGAATTGGTCCAACCTCTGTAACAATGACAACAAAAACATAATGTGGCCATAAGTGCGAAAACCCAACGAGCAGCTCTCTAAATATAAACATTGGAATCTCCTGATAGAACAAATGAGGCACACAACAGAAAATCCTAAGCTTTATTACTCCTATTTTATCAATCATGCTAATTTTAATTTAAAACAAGCCCTTTTGTAACTTTTAATTTAAAATAAACCCTTTTGTATAAAATGTTAAGAAATGGTACGTATTCTTTATAAATTAAAGTTGTATACATTAAATTATTAAAAGAGTAATGCTCTTACTGAGATATGCTTATTTAGTTGGAGAAGATTAAAGAGGGGTTCTAATAGTAGGTTGGAATTAACCTTCTCCAGCTATTTCTTTTTGGAATATGAAAAACTTTCTTCAAAACAGATGCACACAAGAACATTTAAAATGAATTGAATAGACAATATTTTATTTGTAAAAGCAAATATTTAAATAGGAAGTATATATGTCAATATTTAAAGAGAAACTCACATAAAGCATGTGGATGCTTCAAAATAAATGCACTTCTTGATCAGTCTGCTTTAAACTTCTCATTTTTGAAATACTTAATATTAAATTATTTCTGGCATACTACCCATGCCCTGAAATAAACTGGAAATACTAAGAATAAAACTGATTTCTAATTTGTGTCAGTAAAAGTTAATTTTTGGTTAGAAAATGATCCAGCATTCTTAAGTTAAACAGAGCATTTATTTCCTAATGCATGTAAACAGTCAATGATATAAGTAGATACTAAACTTAGATATTTTTTATTAACATTGGTTCTTAATTCTGCTTGGCACCCTCCTTTTAGTCACAGCTTTTAGAATACCCTCTTTAAATGGAATGCCACATTCTCCAATTTGTTCTTTTTAAATGCTTTTATTATAATGGCAGAGTATGATACAAAGGCCTAGGTGTTCAACTGTTACATAAAACAATGCATGTCTCCAGGAATCCAGGCTCACATTTCCAATATTAGAATACACCAGCGGAATTATATATGGTAGTGAATTGTCCCTTTGCAGGTAAAATTAAAATTAATATATTCCTTTTAGTAGATCTTAACATTTCTCAACAAACTTATAATGTTCTTCAAATATCAGAATTAATACAGCAAGGCAGATGTCTCTAAGTCTAAGAGAATAAGGAAATGGTTGGAGTGCCACACCTTAATTCCCAGATAATGCTTTGAAAGACCTTTAAATAAAGGGTGGGCATTTATCTCAGAATCTGTTTGAACTGTTCACATATCTGCAGACCACTTCTTTGAGGTGGTATGCATGGGGTACCCTGTAATTTGTGTTGTGTGATAAACCTTTGGGATAAATTATAGACTTAAAATGATGATTAATTCTATGATGGGTGAAACAAATGATGTAAGAATAAATCCATGGTGACCATTTGAAGTAGAATTCAAGAAAAAGAACACTTTATTTGCTTCATAAAAACCTGTGAGGCATTGCTATTGAATAACGTAAGCAGAATGCAACCATATAAATCTTCTTAATTTACATCTAGGGTTTCATTATGCATATTTGATAGCACTCTGCAGAACTTTAATTTACAGACTTTTGGATCTTTACCAATCCCAAAAGAAGTGCTGAACATGCCTGTTGGAACATTTAACTGAAGTAAGTCACTGGAGATTTCTTTAATGAGTGCAGAATTATCAGTTATTTGCATTCCTTCTAGATTTAAAGCTATGGGGCCTATTAACAAGATAATGGCAAATGCTGTTTGAATGCAAGTGTTTCTCAAACCATTCACTAATATGTACAGTTCAGAGTATAAATTTTCAAGTCTGCATTGAAATTCAGTTACCATTTGTTCACGTCACTTAAATAGGAGATCTTATATTGAATGCTGTGCCACTGAATCAATTTCAAAGAACCACCTACTATTATCTAATAAGTAGATCTTGAGTGTGAATTAATATTGTCACTTATCATGTAATTGATTAAGTATAAAAAATAAAATTGTAATAATTTGAATAAAAGTGTTTTCAGTAAATCAGACCATCCAAACTTTCAATGACTAATTATAACCGTTTTTCATCTTTTTAGGAAGCACCCAGTTTAAGAAGTTTGACACTGTCTTGTATGCACTACACTTTTATAAAAAACAAGTGTAGGTGTTTGTTTTATTCTCAACATTAAACAAATTATGATTTATAAATGGGAGAAAAGGAGGTTGATGATGTAAAATTGTAAAACTGACATTTGTTGAAAGAGAAACATTTATCTGTGATTATTTCGCCTTGACTTTATCTTTCCTATTAACAGCCTAAATAATCTGCTTACCCATGTGTATAGCAGAATGATGAGTTTAATCTTAGGCCACACATAATTGGGTAATTGATTTCCATTAAGAGGCACATAATATACTTGCCACAGTAAAATAGCACTGCAAAGTAAACCATTGAAAGTAGGATGCATTAGATGTCACCATGCTCTATCGGGAATTAGAGTTCTGGGCCTTGCCAAACATATAATAAAGTTTTAATTCCATCATGCATATTCATTTGTCTTTTATTTCAAAATGTCAATAAAATGTGAGTCTCTTGAGTCTGAGATATTGCTATGTCCTCTCTACAGAGCGCTGTCCTCTTGAAAAGGAGAATGGTCAGCAAAACTTGCCTGGAAGATTTTCTCTCTCTCTCCCTTTCTTTCTCTTCTTTCTTTCCTTCCTCCCTCCCTCCCTCCCTCCCTCCCTCCCTCCCTCCCGTCCTTCCTTCCTTCCTTCCTTCCTTCCTTCCTTCCTTCCTTCCTTCCTTCCTTCCTTCCTTCCTTCCTTCCTTCTTCTTTTTTTTTCTTTTTTCTTTTCTTTTTCTTTCAATGCCAAACTAAAAACTTTTAGGCAAAGGAGAGAAATAGTTCATCCATGAGTGAAATGTGGCATCATTTTAAGGGGATGTCCAGCTTCTTTCTCTCTGGTTTTCCTGATTCATTAAATAAGGTAAACACATACTTCATAAATTTAGGAACAAGTATGAGTGAGGTAATGAAACCAGTTGTTAATATTGACTCATAGCAACTGCAATTGGCTTGTATGAAAAGTTCATGTCGGGTATATTGCATGTCTTCCGATCAACAGTATATATCTTAGTAGTTTCTGTTTCTTTTTTTAAAGGAAAAAAACATTTTTGTTTTATAGTATGTAAAGAACAAAACAAAATTTGTTTCCTCCACTGTTACCATTACATAAAGTTATTATAAATATTAAGGAGTTATATAAAGTATATTTGATGTGAAAGTTGTAAGAACTATTATAATTTTATTTAATTTTTTTTCACTGATAATATTTTCATTTAGCTTGAGCTTCACTTTAAATTCTAAAATTCTGGATTCAGTCCTCCAGATGAAAACCTCAGTAATTTAGTATCAACATTTCCAAATCAGACCTAATCATAAGTGGTACATCCTAGGACCAGAAGTGCCTTCAGTGCCTTCACCCAGTAAGCATTTGGAAATGGGGAGAAAAGACCGAAAGCTCGACTCTACATTCTAAATTAACATATCATGGCAAAGAATAAAGATGGGTGAAGACCAATTAGTAATATGAATGACCGTGATAGTATATATTATAGTACATATCTGTAGTTCATGTACTACATAGCACGATATTAAAGTGAACAAGGGAATTCCCAATAGAGCATGGTAACATCTAATCACATTACATATACATGGATGAGACAAGGTAGATGGCAGCAAATAAAGAAGAGAGGCGTCATCTATGTACATAATGGCATCACTCATTGGCAGAGGGCTTCCCTCAGGGTTAATTTGGATATTTATATTCCTGGTAGGGAAATCCCAATCATGGAGATCAAAACGTTGGGTCACAAGAGCCTGCCTGATGTTACTCATGTGTCATATAACTGAATCAATTTACTCCACTTCCATGCTCACCAATAAAAATACCAGTTACAAGTTGAATCCCATGAAGCCTGTTTGGAGTAAAAGAAATGGTGAAGCCAATCTGATTCTAAGAATTATATTTTTTCTCCTTATAAAAAAGGTATTGACATTGTGACATGTATCATTTTCCTCATAAACTTCATTATTATAAATTAGAATTCTTAAATTTGATACTTTGGGAGACAGATAATAATATCAAGTTTCTGTGCCTTAAAGATTGCTGGTTAAGGCTACACTTGACAAATCCACACAAAGTCATCTACAGGGTCTCTCTTTGTGTAAACTGCCAGTTTTCCCCTGGTAATATGCTTCTCATAATTATGCTGCAGAATATCCCATTTTGATTGTATTCTCCAAAGTATAACACCATATTACTTGTCCTATTTAGCAAGTATGAGTTTAATTCATTGCAGTTCTTCTAATAAAACTCTTCTCATAAATCTTTCTAATGAAACACACTAATTGGGTTCAAATCTTGCTCTCCTAGTAGCTGAAGGATTTAGAGCAAAGTATTGAGCTGTTCTTTGCCTCAGTTTCTGAACCTTTATAATGGATAATAATAGTACATTACTCTTGGGGTTTTATGAGGATTAACTGGCTAAATCTTAGAAGAAGGCCTGTCATGCAGTAAACTTTAACAAGCTTTTGTTAATGTAATTAACTACCCTTGGACCATTTTCTACACACAAAATAGATTTGCAAATCTGTCATTCTAATGCCACTTAAATCAGTTCTTGCTTCTTGAAAATTTTCCCTACTGCCTCGATTCCATTCTCTCAAAGCACATATAAACAATTCTAATACTTTGCACAATTCTCAGCCAGCCTAAATTGTTTTCCCATTCTGATGCCATACTTCCTCTACAGTTATCTTCTTAAGACAAGCATCAGATCATTACACTTCCTCTCCTCATATTTAACAGTCACTGAGTATTGCTTATTGAGTGAATTCTAAACTCTGCAGTAAGGCATTGCAGGCCATCCACAATCTGTTCCTAATCTCACTCTTCAGCCTCATTTCACATTATATCCTTCAAAATCACTGCAATCTAATTACACTCTTCTGCTGGTCCCTAAATGCATCAACCAAGTTTTCAGGTGGGAATCACTGTTGTGCTGGTTTTCTGAGCCTGAACACTGAAATCAGTGTTTCTTAAATTCAATTCCCTGTGCTATCACATATTTGATGGTGACTTTTGGAAAGTTATTTAATCTTTTTATATATCAATTTCCTAAATTCCATTTTTCTAGGAAAATAAGCTCAGCCTCATAGAATTAAATGAGGTGATGTATGGCTTTTAGTGCTGTGCTTGGCACTTGTTATGTGATTGGTAAAAGGTACCTGCCCTTCTTAGATTGCTTTCATTGTCTCCTCAGCCCAAAACACTTTTACCATGTTCTATAACAATTTTCCCATTATGCAAGAACTCAATGAATAACCACTCATGGGTTAAATTTGGCCTGTCTCTCCAAAGGCAGCATAAAGTATCTCTGTTCCTGAAACCACATGCCATGTTAACTTTACTTATATTTGGAACTCATAGTTATTATGTTTTTCTCATACTACACAGTAAATTAATTTTAAAAAGGGAGACCATGTCTTACAAATCTTTACATCGCTTCCAGACCAGTCCCATAAAAAGTCCTGCCTTAAAATGTTAGGCCTTCTAAAGGCTAATATGCCTTGCTTGAACCAAGTTGAGGTAGAAAAACAAGTCAGGCTACTGTCTCACATTCTGATGCATTTTCCACTTCCCATGTGACCCGCTACTCTTCCTACGCAGTTAGCTAATGCTGAGGCTATGGGGAACTTGCTTATCTCATCTAAGGCTCAGTTCTTTCATCTGCATTATGCTCATAATGAGTGCGCCTGCTTTTTTTAAAAGCTGTCATGATGACTATATAAGATGATCATGTAGTATAATGATTATCTCCACAGTAAGTACTCAGCCATGTTTATAAATTATTGCTAACATTGTTATTATAAGCTGAAATATGATTTAGAATGAGGGGAACGTGAGAATAGGAAACATAATCATTCCTTATTTCTATATTTAGTATAGGAAGGAATATACGTGCTTCATGACTCCATTACTACAGTTGAAAAATGGACATTGGGGGAACTATTGGGAGCACTGTCCGAGCTTTGACAACATACCATATGAATGCTGAAAATGTCCAATGCAAGTGCAGTTTCCTTAAGACAACTTAGAAAAAAGCAACATCACCTATGTTTTCTTGGTTAAATGCTAGAAATCTTTCAGAAACTAAATAAAATAAAATAAAATAGAACTAGTCAAAAAAAATTCCTGAAATAAAGTTGCACATATCTGCTATTACAGTATATAGATAAAATGGTATGTCACTTCCCTTGCTATATCTATTATATCTTGTAATTTATACTATTGGTCAGTGAAATTCAGCTTTAGGATTCTCTCTTGATATTTTAATATTTGAATATTTTTCAGAATGATTTAAGTAGCTAGTAGACATCTGACCCAAGAACGAAACTTCAGTAATTCTCCTTAGGCCATTTCTACGAGGAGTCCATTTTCCTCCTAATATAATTTCTATAACAACACGTGTCCCTGCATTTTAATGAGAAATGAATAACTTGTACATTTTTTATTTTGTTTTCTCTTTCCCTGACACATGTTGAGCTAACTGGCAGAGGCGTTCAAAGCGTGATCAAATTTTCACGGGGCATGCTCGGTAAAGGGCAGAGATTTGGTGCCATTCCAGACCTGCTAATCCACATTTCTGGGAGTGATGAGGCTCAAAATCTAAATTTTATCAGGGTTTACAGATGATTATTATGCACATCAAAAAGTGAGAGCTAATGAATTAGATGGATCCTATTTGGAAATAAAATATTTATAGATACATTCCAACTTTCAAACATTCATATAAGAGACCATAAATACATTTTGAACCTTATTTCCCTTACGGCTTGCTATGGCCATCACAGTTCTTATAAAGTTATTATTACGTTGTTTCGGAGGCGAGTTTATGTTAACAAGCAATTCAATACTGTTTTATTCCATAAAGTATTATTCAGTTTTATATGAATTCACAATGTTGCCTCAGCAGTTTGAACTACTTTACAAAGCAATTTCAGATTTCCTGGCTTGCGGTATCCTGTGAAAGCGAAAGTATCTCGCTGTAATCAGAGGTTTCTGTTACAAGCACCTTTGAAACGGCACTCAATTTCCTTGAAAGTCTGGCCTTTCACTTTATCTGATGTTGTCAGTATGTGTAACAGATAGTACGCTTTATTCATTCTTAACAACAACAAATAAATGGTTTATTCATTTACCTCTCTTTTGCATTACTTATATATTTTTTCTTTTTGGGGTGTCTTGGGATCTGACTCCTTTGTATCAAAACATGATTCTGTTCCTCATTGTAATCTCCAAATAAGTTCATGACTTCAGAGACTCATCTGATACCTGAACAAATGCTACTTGCTTATGTAGCTTTGTTTATCAGGATGAAAATTTAATTATTATTCAGTTAATCAGATCAGTGGAAGCAGTCAATCCTTTGTTAAATTTGTTTGTAACGCAAAAGCAAAACATCACACCTATAGCCAATGGCTCTTTTTAAAATGTCACCTGATCATTGGCTAAGTGCTCTTAGGAATACATAATAAATTAAAGAATAAAATATAGGTTTAAATAATTTTCATATTCTTCATACCATTATCCAATGAATGAAGTGTGATACATGCACTTTAAAGCATTTTACTCAGCCTTCTATTTTTGAATTTTTTACTCTTTTTAAAAATTAACTAACTGATCTCAAATTATCAAGTTAACATTATACTTAGTTTTATCTGATTAGTCCTTAGGTTGGTACAATGAAATCTTCATATATGAGAAGGTTGAATCATATGATTCAACATTGGAAAATATGGCTTTTATTGAAACTGAAATTCATGATTTATGGTATCTGTAAGAATAAGAAGAAAATTGATATTGACATTTTAGGGCTTATTATTTTCACATTTGGAATTCAAATATCAGGGCCATCGATCCTCATACAATAAAAGTAAGAACAAACAGCACTCCATCAGAGAAAGAAAGATCACACAAATATTCAGTAAAGGAATGGGTGGAGGTATAGTTTTTCCTTCGCCCAGAGAGTGTCAGTTGCTTCGTACATATAGTACCAGCACATTCTTCTGAGAATATGATACTTATTAAGGAACAGAAGTGGGAAAGCAACTTATTAGGACCATCTTTGTGAAACTTAGAGAGCATGAAAATGAGTGCAACGAGGACTCCTGATGAAGAGATAAGAGCTTCCTCCAGGGGATCTGCAGAGCATATGGAGAGGACATAGTATGGAAGGAGACTAGACAGGTGGATATTAGTAGGCAATCCAACCATTCATTAAAGCATTGCCTAGCAACAAGTGTTGTAACTGCTAAGTTAATGTGTATTCGCCTCCTGCACCTTGCAACTTTTTGGGGGGGGTCCCATATTCCTGGGTGGGTGCTATGGAGAGTGGAGGAGTCAGTGCTGAGTGTCTAAATTTTAACTAGTGGAGGCTTTTCGTAGCCTTATATTTTGGGCTGTAATTGTGATATTCACAGCTTAGTCTGTGAAAATACTTGATATTGACTAAATTGAAACATTTATAGATTTTCTGTTTTGCTTTCATTCATTTTTTCTGTGATTCATTCACAAGATTTTTTTGCTAAATAACAAAGAATGCTTCTGGCAATGCAAAAGCATACTGCCAAACTAAGATTCTATTGTTCCACAACAGTTTTTACTCTTCCCCAAAGAAAGTAAGCTGTAATTAGAAACCGGCTGTAACTAGTTAGATGTATTATAATTAGAAAGTATTTTTCTGTGGTTGCCAATTTTTTTAAAAAGTACTCTTAGAGACTTTCACATTCCAACAATTAAAAAGAAAACCTAACTTTTAAAGCGAAAGTGGTTTTCACTGTACTCTAAAATATTGACAATATTAACCATCTGAATGTTTGCCAGAATTCTCTAAATTAATTTAGATGTTTCTCCATGGCTTGCAGATGTACCACTAAATGCTTGCATTGTCCAGTGACTAATCGTTTCCATCTGCCCTTAAACACATTTCTCCACTCTTTTACAGTCATCCAGAGACTTTCAAAGCTATTTTCTCAATCAATTGTATAAATGTCATACAAAAAGTCATTAAATTAAGGCAAAGTTTTAAATAACTTTGGCTTTAACACATGATGTTTTATTTTGCTTTTTAAATTAGGTCTAAATTCAAACCTTTTAACAAACACACATAAAGCATGTGTATGTATTTGGCATTTAGCAATGAATTGAGGACAGAAAAAAAAAAGTAAGATGAAATCTAGGAAGAGGTCAGAACCTCAATGAGTAATTAATTATATGCTCAGAGGACCGGTACAATTGATGTCCATCTCTGTGAGCGATTCTTTTGTCAATGCTGCAGCCTCCAGGAAGGAAGATGAGGGAATGTAAACCAGGCCTTGTATCTACATATCCGCCCTTGCAAGAGAGCTGGGCCAGAGAGTCTGTCTGATAACCATTTGTGCTGGATAGAAGCATAAAAGTGTGACCCGGTGTGTTTGGGAGTTCTTTGAAATTACACACTTAAGAGCATATGTAGGTTTGATAAAGACCAGCCATACCTGCTTTTATTTATAAAATTTGCATTTTGGTATTTGCAGGACAACAACAAGGGCTAGGAGACTGGAATAAAAACTTAATTAGTGTTTTCATCATAATTTGATAATTACAAGAATCATTCGAAGAAAATCAGCAATAGAAAACATGTTTCTTTGTACGTGTATCAGTCAAGGTAAGCTAGATTGTGCTATAGGAAGATCCAGTCTCAACTCCGTCTGTATCTTAATTCATGAGCACTACCATATCCATGTGTCAGTTTGTAAGGTGTATGTACTCACTCAGTTAACGCTGGCCACATCACTATAGGTCTAGGTGACTTTTCAGAGCAACTGTCTTTCATAGTATGAATCAGCAGTCCAGGCTTTTGTACTCTCATGGTTTATTATTCTCAAAATGTGAGCTTCTCTGTCATCAGAGCAGAGGACAAAATAAAGACATTTCTATCTATCTATCTATCTATCTATCTATCTATCTATCTATCTATCATCTATCATCTATCTATCATCTATCTTTCTGTCATTACTCTACCTATCACCTATTTTTTAATCTATTTTATTTGTTTAATTATGTATATATTTTAAGAGTCATTATACCTTTAAAGATAAATAAAGGAATATTGGAAATTACAATACTTTTTCCTACTGAATATTATTAAACTAACCTTTCATATCAGTATGTTCTCAAAACAACTTTAAAACTTCTGTTCCCTGTTGACATAGATCTCTATATCTAATGCATTCCATCAATTTAAGCACTTGGTGTGATTTACAAATTTATTTTTTAGTTTCGCAAAATATAGTCACATCAAATAATTTACTAGAATTTGATCATTAACTATGCACAATAAAAGCCTTTTTATATAAGCTAAAATTATTAGTTTACTGTCTCCCAGTTGCCCGTTAGTGAAATGCATAAAACATATAAGCACTAAAAGTCTTTTTAAAATTTAGAACACAACATTCACATAGCTCTATGACATAGCCTTTAGACAGTGAGAATTTCTCTTTTTATATGTGCTATTTTATCTATAAATTATTTTTTCAAAAAATACTTATTGACCATTGACTGTGCACATTAACTAAAATCAATATTTTAATAACTGGGTAATGCATTCTTCTATGGCTTTAGACTCTGGAGATTCATAATGGATCAGTTAACACCACTAGGATATTTTAAGAGTCATTATATTATAAAGAATATGTTGTTTTTCTATTTTAGTAGTGTTCCATTAGCTTATACTCTTCCTTGAAACTAATTAATATGACACAGATGTGAAACACCATTTGAAAGTATAAAGATATATAATCAGATCATTAGTAATATATTATCCTTTAAAAGAAACTGCCAGGAAAAAAATGTGGAATCCACTTTTAAGATAAGCAAATAATAAATATGGGCCCCTTGACCATGGTTCACATAAATCATTGGATTTTTGCTACTCAGAATATGTGTTCCTCCTTTTTAAATTTTTTTCACTTTTTTCTCCTTTTTGTTGAATAGAAGCTTTTTTCTCCTCTCTTACATAACATTTCAGGAAATGATGAGTTTATGCAATGTGTTTCACTTCTAAACATCTTTCTCATGTATTTATTTAAACTATTTTTATATATTTTTTAAATTTTTATTTTGGTAACTATATCTGACATAAAATTTACCACTTTAATTGTTTTAACTTGTACAATTAGTGGCTCTAATTACATTCACAATGTTTTGCAACCATCACTACTATGTATTTAAAACATTTCTCTCACCCAAAACAGAAGCTCTGTAACCATTATACAATAACTCCCTTTCCCCCTTACGCCAGACCATGGCAAAATTGAATCACCTGCCTGTCTCTATTAATTTCTTCTTCTAGATTTTTCATCTAGAAGAAGATGGTTTCATAAATGGAATCATACAACATTTTTTAATGAATGATTCATTTCACTTAGCGTAATATTTTCAAGGATTATCTGTTTTGCAGGAAGTAGCAGAACTACATTCATTTTTAGGGCTGAATATTTTTCCATTGCATGTATGAAACACACATTTAGTTTATTCATTCATCTACTGATGGATACTTAGATTGTTTCTACCTTTTAGTTATTGTGAATATTACTATAATAAACACTGGGGTAGAAATATTTGTTTGAGTCCCTTTTTTTAATCCTTTTGAGTATATACATAGGAATGGAATTCCTTATTATTAGGTAATTCTTTGTTTAACTTTTGGAGGAATGGTCAAATTTCCAAAAGGGCTGTACATTTTACATTCTCATTAGTAATACAGGGGATTTTCAATTTCCTCACATCCTTGCCAATACTTGTTTTTTTCTTTAATTTTTTTGATTTTTTAATTTTACATATATATTTGTTACAGTCATTCTACTGAGTGTAAAGAGTTGTCTCATTGTGATTTAGATTTGCATTTACCTAGTGATTAGTGATGTCAAGTATCTTTTCATGTGTTTACTAGCCATCAGTATACTTTCTTTGGAGAAATGTTTATTCAAGCCCTTGGCCCATATTTAAAATTGTACTATATTTTGTTGTTTACTTGTAGTAGTTCTTTGCACGTTCTTGATATTAAACCTTTATCTTTCCACAATAATATATTAAATAAGTGATTCCTTGACAGGCACATTAAAATCCTTGACCTTAGAATGTCTTGCACAGAAATAAATACATCTATTGTGATATCTATGTTGCCCTATTTTGCTTTCTAGTAAGATAGTCTTTCTTTTACATCTGTAGTGATTATTTTTTTCTTTGAAGCATGAAATGTAACCACAGTAAAATTAGAGAGCATTGACTACATGTGTTATAATTGACCATGAAATTAGCAATTTCCATCTTACTGAACTGGAAAGAGTTAAGGTTTGTAGTTGAGATTAAATGATTAAAAAAACAAGTTTTTAAAATCTAACATTATTGCTCTATAGTTTCATTACGTTTTTACTAAAGAAAATTAACTGTTAGATGCCATGTTTAATCGTTTTGATTTGTATTAATTAAAACCCAGTTTGAAATCCCTCGCTGGAGCTTTCCTAAAATGTCATCTGTCCTAATGAATATGTATAAAATAAAGTACAGCATAAATTTGACAGTTTTTTTTCCCCCACAGAGCTATGGGTTTTTGTGGAATTAAATGCTCTTTTGCAGTTAACTATATTTATTGTCAAAGACACTATGTTCACAGTGTCAAACTGCCTAGTTTAAAGGATAAATCCAGAGGGTGATGATTGTCATGGAGAACAAATGTAATGGAAAGTTTTACGTAACAAAGAGAAATTTAGAGTTTAGTTGTCGGTTGTCCTTATACTCCTCACAATGTAATGTTTTGCTGTATGTATTAGAAACCTGATAACAACCTGCTTTTATAGAGACCTAATTACTTCAACATCTTCCTGAAAGAGAGTGGAAATTAATTGTCTTCATTCTCACTGCCTCTACCTAAGCTGCAGGCCTGTATCACTTGCCAGCCATGGTGAGCACTTGCTTAACGCTCTCTTCTCCACCTTATCTCCCTCCAGCCTATCCATTCTCTGCATTACCTCCAGAGCATAAATCTTTGATTATGTGACTTTCGTAATTAAAATGCATCAAATAGAATTTGGTTCTTAGGACCGTCTTTACCATGTCAGATGGTCAGAAAGAAGGCACCTCGCACAATCAAACGAAGACTGGAGGTAGTTAGGATTAACTAGAAGGCAAGCATCTAAGGGACTCTGCAGCCTACAGCCGTATAAAGTAGAGGAGGCCCGGGCTACTCGAATCAGACTAGTGAATTTAAATAGTACCTACGTGGTCAATCCTCTCTCTTCTCTTTCCATTGAAATCTGAGATCAGTGTTTATGTCTGCTAGGCTGGATATCACATTATACTTTCTAGACACACTTGGGAGCATAGAAATATAGTATTTATGTTAGTTGTAGTTTCCCCCAAAATTTCATACAGTGAGTGCCATTATATTGAGATTTGCTGGTTCACAAGTTTCTACTGCCCTAAGTTATTAATGAAAATTTGCTTTCTGCGTGTGTCCTACATTTAATTATGGGAAAGCAACATAGGTTCCATTGATATTTAAGGAATATTTCCAACTTGAAAAACTGACATCAAAACAATAAGAGTAAAATGAACTTGTAGGAAAAAATGATAATTCAGGAAAAAGAAAAATTTTTAAAGATATATATTGTGCACATGTTTGGAATCCTCAGAGTTAAATGAATCTACTATATGCATGTAATAATGAAATGCAATGAAAATAAGACATCTTGAGAATTATGATATGTGCTTTAGTAGAAATTATTGTTTACACTTCCTTCTGAGTAACAAGACTCAATTTAGATTGCACCTATATTAAAGGCTAGATTTTCCAATGTTCTCCTTTGCCAGCTGTGTCCGTATGAATACCTTTTGATCAAAAAGATTTAGGTAGAGTGTTGCTTTGGGGAAACTTTTAATGAATTAATGGAAATTTAAAAAGTATAGCATGTAAGTGCTAAATGGCACTTTTGTTTGTTTCCAACAACAACAAAATATATAACTCTATGATAGGGTATGGAGTTAAAGAAGGCAAAAATATTTGCTTTGTTGAAGGTGAGAAGATGAACGGTAAAGCAAGATGCATCACCTTTACTCATTTTAATTGATGCACATGTGTTTTCTAACATGTATATTATACTTTAAAAAAATTATAAATGTAACATGCATTTCTAAAGTTTAGTTTGTTTTCTTTTCACATTTTTAAGATTCCAGGTATAAGTGAGATCATAAGGTATTTGTCTTTCTCTGTCTGACTTACTTCATTTAGCATAATGCCCTGAAGTTCCATCTGTGTTGTTGCAAATAGCAAGATTTCCATCTTTATCATGGCTGAGTAATATTCTATAGCTGTGTGTGTGTGTGTGTGTGTGTGTGTGTGAGTGTGTGTGTGTTTGTGTGTGTGTGTGAGCGCACGCGTGCATCTCACATCTTCCTTACAGACACTTAGGTTGTTTCTATATTTTGGTCATTGGAAATAACTCTGCAATTAACATGGGGAGCATATACCTCTTCCAGATTCTGTTCCCATTTCCTCTGGATGTCAATATAGAAGCAAGATTGCTGAATCATAGGGTACTTCTATTTTTAATTATTTGAGGAATTTTCATACCATTTTCTACAGGTGCATGTTTTTCACAGTTGCAACTATTTCACATTTCTACCAGCAGTGCACAAAGGTTCTCTACACCCTCACCGGCGTTTGTTATCTCTTAAGTTTTTGATGATAGCTTTTCTCTCAGATTTGAAGTGATATTTCATTTTGGTTTTGATTTACATTTTCTTGATGATTATTGATGTTGACAGCCTTTTCATGTGCTGTTATCCTTTTGTATGTCTTCGGAAAAATGTCTATTCACTTCCTCTGCCTGTTTTTTAATTGGATTCATGGTTTTATTTATTTATTTATGTTTTAATTTTGGGTTTTTGTTTTGTGGGGTGTTTTTTTTTTTTTGCTATTGAGTCATACGACTTCTTTATATATTTTGGATATTAGTCCCTTATAAGATATATAATATGCAAATATTTTCTTCCATTCATAGGTAGCCTTTTCATTTGGTTGTTTCTTTTGCTGTACAGAAGATTTTTAATTTGATATTATCCCACTTAGTGATTTTTGCTTTTGTTGCTTGTGCTTTGGTGTTATATCCCCAAAAATATTGCCAAGACTCAAGTCAAGAATTTTTTATCTGTGTTTTCTTCTAGCAGTTTTACACTTTCAGGTCTTACTTATTTGATCCATTTGAGTTAATTTAGGGGGAGTAGTGTAAGATAAGATTCCATTATTCTTCTGCACAATTGGTCTTTCAAGTTACTATCATGTTGTGGCCTAGTTTGCCTGGGAAATTTCCAGTTTATCCTGGTGTTCCAGCATAACAGCCATTAGTGCTCATTTTCACTTTCAAAATATCATAGTTTGGATAATAAATTAGCTTTTCTCTACTTAGAGTCCTTAGTCATTAGGAAACCCTCAAATATGTTACTTTATTATATTATTATATATTATTATATTAGCATATATTGTGTCTTTTGTGATGTCTAATACTTACAGAATGTGTTTCTCTTGGGATTTTTTTCTGGTATTTAGTTCAATCAAGAACACAGATGAATTCTGAGATTTCACTTTGCTCTGTGGGGTGGCGTGGGGAGAGGTAAACCAACTGGAAGAGCAATACAAGCTATTCTCACCTGTTGAGAGAAAATAATTATTGTCATTTTAATAATGGTTTAAATATAATTGTCTCAAGATTATAAAAGCATATTTTTAAAAAATATAAGAAAAAATAGACCAAAAGATTACTGGGAGTCATTTCTATAAAATGCATGCATTATCTAGGAGAGCCTTCAGGATGTCTCATTCTGCAGGCTTCTGTGTGTTTCCTTAGCCTGGTCTGTTTTGGAACGCTGCAGAGGCGGAATTTAACTTAGGGAGAGAGAATGATAACCGTTGTGCTTTCTCACTGAGGTAACCTAAATGCTTTCTGCCATATTGGTTGTTCTTTAAACTACCTTTATCATGTTCCCTCATTAGTTAATTATTTAAATAATAATGTTAACATGTATACCTTTTATATTTGTATTAGACAAATGATTTGGCATTTTGCTTTCTTTAATTATGTTTAGCTGTATTAGAATATTATCAAGGAAAAAATGTAACTGTTTTTCCTGGAAGCAAGTATAACTCAAGATCAAGACTTCACACAATTCTATGTGTACACTTATTCTGGAAAGAGTAAGACTGCAGGTGAGCCTAAAGTTGAACATTAATCCAATAAAGAGAAAGGTTTGAGAAATATTAGCAGACAGACTGACTTTTGTACAGGTAGGAGAGAAAAAAACTTACTAGGTAGCTTCAGGGCTTAAATATCCGAACAAGATTTTAAGGGGGGGAAATGCCTGAATCAATGACATAAGAAAAACACTAGTACAGCTTTCAGTTTACATATGTATAAATACATATAATTTTTTAGTAATTAGTTTATTTTTAATGTTTAGTTTGTTTAATGTAATATTCCCCTGAGGCACCTCTTGAGATCTAGAAGCAGTTGCCTAACCATTAAGAACCAAACAGAAGTTAAGCTATGTCCCTTAGGCAGAAATGGCACTTGGTTTGTTGGATGGTGCCTTCATAGTTTCAAAGAATTTTGACTGTTTTGTGTCATTGAGAGGACCTTATTACTTATGGCAGCATGCTACAAAGGAAAAACACAGTCTATTGCACAAGGCACACTTCTGGCAAGATCCTGGCTCTGCTACTCACCCTCTCTGTAATAATGAGCAAGAGAATCTCAATGTTAGTATCTTCATTGGCATAGTGAAAAACATATCACATCCTTCCCTTATTTGTGCTATTGAAGGCAAAGTTCAAAGCCCACAGACATAGCAGACACTTTCAAACTGATAATTTCTCTATTCTCTAAAGTTATTCAGTTTACCTAATGTGTTAGTCACTATTCTGCCCACTAGCACATGAATTTTGTTTTCAGTATCAACAGAGATAGCTAGCAAAATATGATCTTGTGGAAGATTTTGCAGTGATGATTTTTAATTGTACAGTTTATATGTGGTTTGCCCTGGCCAATGGACAATAATAAAATAAGACACAGAAAGACACTTTTAAACAGCACACACTTTGGAGTTGATCCCCTGTTACTGCTGTGTGAACTCTGAAGACTTTCTGTAAAATAGCCTGGGCTGAGATGTTTAATGATAAGAAAAAAGGGACCCATCTAATATCCATCTTTCAGACTGACAGCCAGACATAAGCCAGACATGTAAATGAGGTCACCTGAGAAAATAGCCTTTGGTCATCTTGTCAACTGCCTGAAGAAACATGAATCCTAGTTGAGTCTGACCCAGATTGGAAGTACCTCTTGGCTGAGCCCTGACCAACACTAACCTGTAGAATCATGAAGTAATTAAATGGTTGCTCTTTCAGCCTTTACATTTTCATGGTTTATTACACTAGAACAGATGAAAAATTGATCTCTCAATGCAGTTTTAAAAAATGATTACTTGAGTAGCTAAAGACAAAATTATGGAGATAAGAGAGAGAAGAAGAGAAGAAAGAATGAAGGAAAGAAGAGAAGGAGAAAGAAAGGTGAATGGGAAGAAGGGAGGATTTATATCCTGGATATTGACATTATCTCTAGAAAGATCAGAACATTTTTTGCCTTCATTTTGTGGTTGCTCACTCAAATTAGCATTCCAGTATGGAAATGCCAGATCCATTAATTTAATAAAGTGTAGGTGAGAGCTGGAAAAGGGGAAAAAAAAAAAACTCTCCAAAAGCACCTTGGAAAGCCTTTTCTCTTAAATACACCAAGAACATGATTTAACATTTAAGAACATTTTAGTATCATTAATTAGCATAGATAACTTACTCTAAGAACTCATTGGCAAAACTGAATGTCATAGTAATAATGAAAAGAACAGTATGCCAATTGGTGCAAAATTAATCTTGAAAAGAGCAGGGAAATTTGAATAGGAAAGATGAACTAAAATGGGACACTAGTGTGTACATATTACTGAATTCATATTAGGTATATTTCAAGCTTTTCTAGGGCAACATCAAATTATAGAAGGATAAAAGGGAAATCCTGGTAGATTCATAGTATGTTTGAGAAGCAATTGGTTATTCTTTCCTCACATCAACAAAAATATATTTTCTGGCTATAAATTAACAATCTCATACTTGATACAATGTGTCTTAGAAAAACTAAAAAAGAAGGTGAGGATGACACTGAGTAAAATGACAGCTAAGTAAAATGGTATATGTGTATATCATATACATACAGTGCTATATATACACATTTGTAGATAAATAAATTTAACTTTATTTCCTACTGATATGTAGTATTTAAATCTGAATTTTAGAAAATTGAGTGGAGTAGGCTTTCCTTCACACATTGTTTCTTAAATTGTACTTTTGAAGGTTGGTCACTCTGTGTGTTATACCTCAGATAGAAACTGTTCTGCACTTCTAATGAAATGTGGACCCAACATACCTTAGTGGTACCAAATAAAACATAAAAATTTGTCATATTCTGAAAATCAGAGTGTGGAAAATCTATCAGAAACTAACCAATTCATTACTTATCTTGACCTATTATTTGGTAAAATGGTCATTCCAATCCCTGGTATTATGTCTATCAGTCAACATCATATTAGCTATTTCCTACATACACAATGAAAGTGTAGTGTAAAAGAAAGCTGTATAAATGTTTCCCCAGTGATAACCAAAAATATTGTTTTAGAAATGGTAAAAAGAAACAGTAAATTTAAGAGTTTAGATAATTTTACTAGAGAATTCCTTCCTATATTTTTATTTTCATGAATATGGGCACTTATATATTTAAATATGTGTTTTATTTATTTAATTTTATTCTGTTGCTCTGATGTGAACAACATTAATACTTTACTCAAGACGTCAGCCTAAATTACAGAGATGATAATCTGAAGCCTACTATCTTAATTTCAAGAAGCAATGTGTTTAACAGGAAAAATGTTTTGAATTTGACTCTTGTATACTCTAATCTCATCACACATTCTACTATTCACCATGGCTCTATGCCTTATTCATATATATACTTATTTCTGAGAAGTGTCAATATAGGAGGAAAATCAATATGGATGACTAGACCAATTATTAAAAGATTATATTATTACTTTGGAAATTATTATTGAATGAAAGAAAGAAAAAATAAGAAGAAGAAAGCCTAAGTGAGGCTTGTGGAATGTAGAATATAAAAAAATGCAAATATTGGGAGAAACTGGAAAAGCCCAACACTGCAAGTGTTTATTATGTTTTCCTTGATATCATATTAGTCCTCTTGACTGGTTTCTGCCCCTGCTAGTTAAAAACGGAACAGCAAACTATACATGAAAAATTTATCCTCCCTTTTCATGACATAGATTTGTGCTTAGGAAGCAGCTGCTCAGTTAAGGACCATGTTACCCAACAATCTTCCTTCTCTGTTCTGCACTAGAAGGTGAAGTCTCTTATAAAGAGCCACAGCGAGAAGCAAGCTATGATTCTGAATCATTATGCCAAGGAAAACCATTTATTCAGCTTTACTGTTCTCCAAACCATGTATTATCTTCTAACATACTCTGCATTTATAGTCTTTATAGCCTGAAGCAATTTTGTCCCCTAGGAGACATCCGATAATGCCTGACATTTTTGGTTTTGATAACTGGGACAGGAGACTCTGGCATCTAATAGGTGAAACCAGGGATGGCGTTAACATTCCTGTCTAACACAGGACAGACCCCACAACAAAAAAATCATCTGGCCCAAAATATTAAACATGCTAAAGTTAAGAAATTGTGCTCCATATTTCCCGTATTTTCATTGTATAGGCTCCATCTTTTCATAAACTCTAGGATCTAGGGAAAAGTACCTTTTGTGTCCTTGGATCCTAAAACAGTGCCTAACACACAATAGATAGTCAAATGCTAGTAGTTAAAGGATGAATGGAAAAATGAATGAATGGGAAGTTTTAAAGTATATGTATATATATACTTTTTATATTTTTGATATATATATAAAATATATATGATAAATTTATTCCACAGACTAACAGTTCTGGATGTATTACAGATAAATCTAAACAAAACATATATCTAGAAAATCTCTTCAAGGATAATATTTTGAAAGACAGCTTTAAATGTTTATTTTCAGAGGGAACATCTTTACAAATCATGATATTTATGTCAAAATATAAGTGAGTAAAAAATAGTTATCTTAACAAATTAAGATACTTCAGTGGAAATTTTGTATTGAAATATTCCTGTGCGTAGTTCATTTTATCACTTTGATAAAGACTTGTCCAAATAACCCTTATCTCTTTCTTTTCCGAACCACTCTAACAGTTTAGCAACTACCACCAATATTCAGCTTAATGGTGTTAGGATATTTTTCTGTTTTAAATAATGGCAGCAAGTTTTATTAGTACAGATAGACATTGGCATGCTAATGGTAAGAATTTCTAATCTAATGTGCTAAAGACAAAACATCATATCAACAACTCAGTATTAACATGATTCAGCTTAATTTTCCATAAAGCACATAAACTTTAAATTTGATCATCTCCTAGAATTACAATAAGTGATGCAAAGTTAATGTGAGAAACCCATTTCAAGTGCATTCAGTGTTTTCAATTCAGAAGTAATTGATTTTTTATCTTCATTTGGAAGCATAAAGTGTGAGAGAAAATAGATGTATTGCCATAAAACCAAAGAAATGTATGGAAACACATTGAAAAACTTGATGAAAATTAAGATAAAAACTTTGAAGCATTAGTAACTGTTTTGATTATGAATGGCATCATTTTGGATTTTCTTGTTCATTTTTTCATCATGGGTACAGTTGTAAACTTGGCTTTGTTCTTTCTGTGACATTTCCTGTACTAGAACTATTAATTGATTAATTAATTATCTATCAAATAGGGAGTTATTATGCAATGATTGTTTCAAACCCCTGTGGTAGCTTCTTGGCAGTGGTGTCAGGGTTCAATAAAATAAATGGCATAAACTTTCCATAGAGAAGAGCTTTTGTTCTGAGAAAAGCAGACATATGTGATAATATAAGATGGTGTGTGGATCCTTGGATAATCATATATTTACTTTCCAGTTTGATCCTACTAGTGAATCCTGATAATTACCTAATACTTTCTATTACAGACAATAAATTTAATTAAATGCCAGCATTCTGAGCCATTTTATCCTAATTCCTGTGGCCTCTCTATTTTAAGAAATATAGGTTGATTTTATTTTCTAATTTTAGCTTAATATTTGATTTCAAATGTCTTTTTGAACTTATATCTGTTATCAATCCCAATTTTCTTTGGTTGATTTCTATATCTACTCCTACATTTGAACTGTAAATGCCTTTGTTAGATTATATAATCTGAGTGAAAATCGTTGGAAAAAATGCCCTTGATACAAGTCAAAACAAATAGTCGACTATATATCTAGAAATGTATTTGGAAATATATTTTCAAAGCAGTCAGTTTCTGAAAAATATAATTAATACTATAATTAAATTTCCTATGAGTAAGATAGACATTCAAAAGCTTAGCTCAATGAGAAGGAAATATAAAAGACAATGTGTGAAAGACAATTTATACTCTTTAAATTAAAAATCACTTGATGTTAAAAAAAGACTTTGTTATAATCATACAAAAATGTAGAGATGCACTAGGGAGGTATAAAATTGACTTCATTCAAAGTAAAGGAGAGAGGAAAATAAATAGGAATGTCACAAAAAGTGGAAACTAGGTTATGTCTCATGGTAAAAGTGAGAGAACTGCTCAACTGCATAACAGGAGAGAGGATGAAGAGTGTGAGAGCTAGAAAAGTAATAGGAAAGCATATTATATTTATGTAACATCAGCAGTTCATGACGGAAATTGTGTCATCTAAATAAATACAAGGTAATGCAAATCTTAAATATTTTTTATCAATTTCTAGTTTTGTAATTATTTGTATTCTTATTAAATATCCTGAATAAATATTAGCCAGGATATGAGATTGGAAATAGTGAGTTAGGAAGAAACATACCTTAGATTTACTATCCATTCATACCCATTCCTGACCTACTTCATTTAATTCAGTATTCTTAATACTTAAAAATTTGCCTCGTTACTCTAAAAGTCATCAGTCAAAACTGCCTATTTTTTTTCACCATGTATGCTGGACTATTCTAGTATCAACTGAGTTATTGTGATTTGAGTTTCCCTGGTTCCCTTCCCAGAAGATAATTGGACAAAACTGAAAATATGCAGAATTTAGGTGATAAAAATAAAACAGCAACCATTGGTCTGAAGGTCATGGAGACCACTTCAGCTCTTGCTCTTTTCTGAATCATTTAGAGCTCTCCTTTCCGATTGCTGGCTCTGTCGATGTAACAATAGTCAAAACTAGACTATTTCATTTCATTTCATTTCATTTCATTTCTTTTCTTTTCTTTTTTTGTTTTGCAAACTTAGGAAGGCAGTAGCCACAAAGAGATAAACAGAAAGCCAGGATCAATTAAAAGAGATAATTGAAAGAATGTAGCACACTAAAAATAATAACCATCTTTAGACACATAACAGAAACATACTATGTTACTCAGGAGTGAAGTTACAGGCACATAGCATCCTTCATTCAAAGACAGGCAGGAAAAGCTGGAAACTTATCTTGAGGGTAAATTTGGACTAATAATGCTCCAACAGATTGTAGTATCATTTTATTTCACCAAGAGTAAATTTATCTCACTCTTTTTCATTAAGTTCACTGACTTTCTTAATATTAGTATTTCTTTCCTGTTTTAATTTTTAAAGTTTCTTGGAAGCATGGTCAGACAGAGAATTTATGTACAGCAAGGTGCTGCAGCTCCTCCACTCAGGATGGCAATGGCCACAAAGAGACAACATTCTGCCATGGGATTGCACACTATATTCCTATAATGGTTTATTGTGAGCTGCAGAATGTACATAGCATCTAGATTTCCCTGGAAACCTAGACTCTGCCACCTACACAATGGCTACTGACCTAACTCTTAATCTTTCTAGCCCCCTTTCAGATTTTTACTTCTTACCTGCTCCAAAATTCCGTAAAATGGTATCCCTTGCGTTGTTATTATACCCATAGTGTCTGTGTTTTGTTAATTGAAAACTGACACAAGTAAGCATCATATTCTGTTAAGTTCTATCACTTACAGTTTCTTATTTTGTAACCATCTTTTCACAATTTCCAGCTCCTTTAATTAAATTGCAGTATAAATTTTTTTTCAAGTTATCCTACTTCAAGATTTGAAAGGAAATGCCATCAAGTATATCTCTACTTTCTAAATCAAGGTACTTATCAGAATTTCTAGGGCAAGTTTCTTTAAAATATACATACTTGGATCCCATTCCAGAACTTTAAAATAAGAATAATGATGTAGATCGCAAGAAATGACATTTTAAAAATATTCTTTAGTGAGGTGAAATTGTCACTGTGTTTATAAAATACAATGATATAGAATTTTAATTAAATTTATCTTATTTTAATAGTAATACATATTTGAATCCTGGTTCATCTACTACATAATTAGTGAATGTTTATTAATCTCTCTAAACATTTTTCTTATATTAAAATAGAACTTATACTACTATAGTAACAGCATAGTAACTGTGGAAGTGACAAAGTAACAGTTACTTTATCTAGCAGATTGTTATGACAAAATAAGCTAATGATTACAAAATGATTTTACTATAATAAAAACTGTTAACCATTATACTATATTATACTATTATACTAACAGTATAATAGCAGAGTCAGTCTAAAACACCATATGATCACCTCACATCTTAATTTCCTCCAAGTTACTCTCATTGTTACCACTGACAGAAATAAAAGTTATATTACCCTTATCCTTTGACAAAACTATTTGTTACCCTAGTAATCCTAAACTACCCATGCTAGAAACCTTGACACCATCCTAGAATTTCCCATTTGACTATTGTAAACATTTGTTTCGAATGCTGGGTATATCAGTAAGAAAATAAACAAACATATGCACTCATAGAACTATATTTTTATTGGGGAAAAGAACAAAAATGACCAAAATAATTAAGAAAAAATATAATAGGTAGAGAGTGTTCACTGTTCAGAAGAAATATAAAACAGCATAGTAGTTACCAGAGGGAAGGCGGTGGGATTAGTAAAAGGTAAAGGGTGGCACATATATGGTGACAGAAGATGGTTCTACTTTGGGTGGTGGGCACGCAGTGCAATATACAAACTTTGTATCATATAAATGTACACCTGAAACCTATATTACCCAATGAAATAATATCACACCAATAAATGTGATAAAAGGACTAAATCAATGAATAAACAAAAACAGATTTATACATTATTCTATCAATAGAAAGGAAATAAAACTGTATTCTAAAATGACACGATTATGAAAGTTGAAAATCTAAAAAATCTACAGATAAATTATTGGAATCTTTGTAGTCAGGGAATTTATGAAGATTGGTAGATATAAAATCTGTATAAAAATTTGCATTGTATGCACACTAAATAAACATTTAGAAAATAAAGTGAGAAGATAAAATCATTTAAAATAACATCAAAAAACATCAGATACAGAGGAATGAATCTAGCTCAAAAAACATAAAGTGCTATTATGTGATATAAAATATGTAAATACAAGGTGGAGCAATAGTAGGTTTACAGTTGTTTATATGTAAAATAATAGAATAATTAATAGATAATAATATAATTAATTCTATGTGACTCAGAACTGTAAACCTACTTTTGTCTTACCCTGTATAGGTAAAGATGTATCATATTTATGGATTGCACTATCCCCAAATAAATTGAAGGAGTCAATGTAATCCCAAATGAAAATTCAAGATATTTTCCCTTTTTTTGAGGGGGACATTCTGGGGAAGCTCATTCTGAAACTGGCATGGTGTTTCAAAGAGCAAAGAATAGGCAAAACAGTCTTGAAAACAAATGGCAAGTGGGTAGATTATTTTGCTCTCTTAAGTATAAATATTTATTATAAATCCATATTAATTAAATTACTATTTTATAGGTATTACAATATAAAAATAGACCAGTACCAAAAAACAGACTGATATATATATTCAACAGTTTTTTTTTTCTATATGCAACATTTATTTAAATTTACTAGATGACCAACCTTTCTTCACTATGCTATTGCATCATTTTTGTCAAAGTTCAGTTGACAGGGGACAAGTGACTACTGAGCCAAGCGACAAGCAAGCAACAACAATGAAAAGATAAAAAAGAGTGTTTACCTAAAGAAGGAGATACCACTTTGTCAAATACTGCCTGCAAGTCAAGTTAGATGAGGGCAGAAGATTAAGTTTTAGATTCAGCCTCATAGAAGTCCTTGGTGACTTTGATGGGAGAAGCTTCAGTGGAGTGATAAGGGAAAAGTCTTGACTGGAGTGGACTGAAGATGCAATGGTACAGAAGAAATTGGAGACTGAGTTTAGGTCAAAGTAATAGGATAGTAACCATCAGGGGACAGAGTCGATATTTATTTTTATTTTTAAAGATGAGAGAAATAACTATTTTGTTTGCTGACATCAATGATTTAAGAGGAATTTAAAAATTGCTGTATGACAGAGAGAATTATTGGATGAATGTCTTTGAGAAAGTCAAAGAAGAAATCTAGTGATTACGTGAAAAGTCTGGTGTTAAAAGGACCATGTGTATACTTTATTTGGTTTGCATAGTGGAAATAGTTTAAATGATAAGAAAAGAAGTAAATGTGAGGGTGAAAATGCTGATAGAAGAAAGAGAAATCCATGAAAATCCAGCCTGTGTGTCAAACCAGCCCACCAGCTCATTTTATAAATGAAGTAGTATCGAAACGAAGCCAACTCTGTTCATTTGCCTATTGTCTAAGGCTGCTTTCACATTACATGTTACGCATTACAACAGAAGATTTGAGTAGTTGTAAAGTCTTTCTGGAATGAAAAGTCTAAAATATTTACTATCTGTCCCTTTATTGAGAAAATCTACTGACCCCTGATATACATTGTTTTTTCCAGAAGATGTAAGTGGCAGTGAGAAAGGAAATTTGACAGTAGGAAGAGAAGATACAAGGTTGAGGGATGTTTTTTTCTTGTGTTTCTTTGATTGCTTTTAAAGGACAATGATCAAGCTTATTGGATGAAAAGCAAAAGGAAGTGAGAGGAAGAAACTGAAAAGATAGAGTATATAATTAATGTAAAACAAAGGAAAAGAAACCTAGAAGAGTCAACAGTGATTAAGTTTCTAAGGGGAAATTGCAGCAGTTAGACTTTGCCAAAGCAACGAAGGGAAGGAAACCTACTCATACTTCAGTGGTGATATAGAGCTGCCCACTTGTCTTTTAAGATCATTTCCATTATAAATACCCAATAGTTTTTTTGGAATTGATTGACTTTTTAAACAAGAATATTTATTAGCATGGTTTATTATGGTAGTTTTAAAAAATTACATTTACTTTATTGATTTGTATGTATCTTCATCATCCAGCTATATTTTTTAAGGAGTTTACTGCATTACACTATAAAGCCGATATTATATCTATTGGTTTTAATTAACTTCTTTATAGGCTTTAAATAGAATTTAATAGAAATTTGAAGAGAAAAATTGTTTATTATTTAAGAGAAAGTGTACAGAGGACTGAAAAACATGATCAAATCCTCCAAAGAATCTATTTATCACCACATAGAAAACTACAGAATTTCTTTGAGCCAGTCAGATTGATTGACAGTGCTTGCTCCAGAGAAGTCAACACCTATCCTTCCGTCACTGATGGATAGCTGTGACACTGGATTGCCCATTTTGGACCTCTGTCAACCTGATAATAGATGGCTGACCTTCAGTTCACTCTGAATTATCTCCAACTCCCATGCTGATTGAGAATAGATCTGTGGCTTCCAGTCAACATTGTTAAATCTCCTCTGACCTATACCTACGTGGTGTCAGTGCACTGACATCCTTCATCACACTGCAGAGTTGTCGCTTCCATTGTCTTTAATCTAGGTTGGCATGACTTCTGTACATGTACTGGGAAAGCACAGAGGTCAGAGCATACCATCTATCAACTCAAAACAATTGATTTAAGAATAATAATATCACTTTTACCCATTTTGAGTTTATTCTTGTATATGTATAAGTTGGTGGTCTACTTTCATTTTTTCACATGTACCAGTTCAGATCTCCCAGCACCATTTATTGAAGAGGTTATCTTTACCCCATTGTATGCTCATGCCACCTCTGTCAAATATTAATTGACTACAGAGACTTGGGTTTATTTCTGGGTTCTCTATCCTGTTCCATTGATCTATAGATCAATGCCAGTACCATATGTTCACATGCCAGTACCAGACTCTTTTGATTACAGTGGCCTTGTAGTGTAGTTTGATGTTGGGTACTGTGATTCCTCCTACTTTGTTCTTCTATCTCAGGATTGATGAGGTTATTCAGGGTCTTTTTGGTTCTGTATAAATTTTTGAAATATTTTATAGATTGCTTTGGGTAGTATGGACATTTTAATGATGTTAATTCTTCCAATTCATGAACACAATATGTGCTTCCATTTATTTGTCTTCCTTAATTTCTTGCTTCAGTGTTTGGTAAATTTCCAAGTACAGGTCTTTTACCTGCTTGGGTAAATTTATTCCTAGATAATTTATTTTTCTTGTTGCTATAGTAAATGAATTTTTTTCCTAGTTTCTCTTTCTGATATTTCATTGTTCGTGTACAAAAATGTCATTGATTTCTGAATATTAACTTTGTATCCTGCTATTTTCCAAATTCACTTATCAGGTTGAGTAGTTTTCTGGTGGGGACTATACAGTTTTCTATGTGCACTATCATTTTTTCTGTGAATAATGACAATTTTACTTACTCCTTCTCAGTTTGGATGCCTTTTATTTCTTTTTTCTTGTCTTATGAATGTGGCTAGAACTTCCAGCACTATGTTGAATAAGAGTGGTGAAAGCAGACACTCTTTTCTTGTCCCTGATCTTAAGAGGAGAGCTTTTAGTTTTTGACCATTGAGTATAATTTTGGCTATAGGTTTCCCATATATGGCTTTTCGTAAGTTGAGGTATGATCCTTCTATTTCCACTATGCTGAGTGTTTTTATCATAAATGAGTGCTGGATTTTATCAATTTTTTTATCATCTATTGATATGATCATGATATTTTTGTCCATTTTTTATATGGTGTATTACATTTATTGATTTGCAAATATTGTACCATCTTTTCATCCTTGGGATAAATCCCATTTGATCATGGTATATGATCTTTTTAATGTATTTGTGAATCAGGATTAATAGTATTTTGTTGATAATTTTAGCATATATGTTTATGAGAAATATTGGTCTGTAATTTTCTTTCTTTGTTGTGTCTTGACCTGCTTTTGGAATTAGGATTATACTGGCCTTATAAAAAGAGTTTGGGAATGCTTCCTCTTGAAGTTTTTTGAATAGTTGAGAAGAATAAGAGTTAATCTTTCTTAAATGTTTGGTAAAATTGACCTGTGAAGCCATCCAGTCCAGGGCTTTTGTTTGCTGGGTGTTTTTTGATTACTGTTTCAATTTCACTAGTTGTTATCAGTCTATTGAGGCTTTCTCCTTCTTAATTCAGTTTTGGGTGATTGTATGTTTCTAGAAAGTTTTCCATTTTGCCCAGGTTGCCCAGTTTCTTGGCATATGGTTGTTCATAGTAATTTCTTACAATTCTTAACATATTTGCCATGATTCATCAGACAAGGGCATGATCTCAAAATATATATAAAGGACACATACAACTCAACACCAGGAAGACAAACATTTCAATTTAAAAATGGTTTAAGGATCTGAATACACACTTCTCCAAGAAGGACATACAGATGGCCAATAGACTCATGAAATAATGTTCAACATCACTAGTCATCAGAGAGATGCAAATTGAAACCACAATGAGATACCACTTCATACTTTTCAGAATGACCATCATTAATAAATGAACAAACAACAAGTTCTGGCAAGGATGCAGAAAAAAAATGGTGCACTGTTGGTGGGAATGCAGACTGGTGCAGCTGCTGTGGGAAACAGTATGGAATTTCCTTTAAAAACTAAAAATGGAACTGCCTTTTGACCCAGTGATTCTATGGCTGGGAATATACCCTAAGAATCCTAAGTCATCAATTTAAAAGAACATATGCACCCCTATGTTCCTAGCAGTGCTATTTACAATAGCCAAGTACTGGAAACAGCCTAAGTGTCCATCAGTAAATGAGTGGGTAAAAAAGCTGTGGTACTTTTACACAATGAAATACTATGCAGCAGGACGAAAGAAGGAACTGGTACCTTTTGTAACAGCATGGATGGAACTGGAGAATATAATGTTAAGTGAAATAAGCCAGTGGGTGAAAGACAAATGCCATATGATCTCCCCTATGAGAAGAAGCCAATGAAAAAAATAAACTAATGAACAAAATAGAAACACAGACATGGAAATAAAGAACAAACTGACAGTGACCAGAGGTGAGTAGGGAGGTGGGTAATGATGGAAAGAAAGGAAAGAGACTAGACAAAGCACATGTATGAATAACCCAGGGACATGGACAACAGTGTGTGAATTGACTGTGGGAATGGGGCATGGAAGGGTTGGATGAGGACAAAGGGAGAAAAATTGAGACAACTGTAATAGAATAACAATAAAAATGATTTAATAACAAAAAAGAATGACATTACTTCTGGTTAAGATGGCAGCATAGGCAGACATCTTTGTCAAAGACAGCATTGCCTCTTTGTAAAACCACATCAAAATTACAACTAAAATATAGAACAACCATCATCCAGAACCATCATAAATTGAGATGGAAGTCTGACAACTACAGAGTTAAAGAAATCACATCCATCGAGACTGGTAGGAGGGGTGCAGACACAGAACGGTCTGATTTCACACCCATGTGTGGTGGATACAAATGTGGGAGAGGTATCTCAGAAGCAAGGAGTCCCAGCCCCACACCAGGCACCCCAGCTCACAGTTCCAGTGCCAGGAAGATAAGTTCCCACAACTTATGGATGCAAAAAAACAATGGGGACTGAGTAGGTGGAAGAAAATGCTTCAGCCCCAAGCAATTCCTCTTAAAGAACCCACACTTGGACCTATATGCTCAGACTCACTTCCTCTGAGCTCCAGCACCAGGGTAGCAGCTTGAAAGACAACAGTGTCTGGCATCAATGTGAGCAGAGGCCATTGTCCCTCTTCTGAACCTTCACCCCACAGAGCCGGCAAGCTGATGGCATGTCAGAGACTCCATCAACCTACCTACACCATTTCTATAGTGTAGCCAGAGACTCCACTCTCCAGAGACTCTGTGCCACCCAATTTATGGGACTACCCAAGCTGCTTTTCCATATGAGTGGCTGATCTTGGTTCATACTTCACAGCTTTCTAAATCCTATCAAAGAAGCAACAGCTGGCCTCAGTGAGCTCCATGCCCAGCATTAGCAGCAACCAGTCTAGATTCACAGTTTGGATTCACCTGGGAATCTCTAAGCCATGCACAACTAGCAACCACTTTAGATTGCTTTATAGCTCAGGCAGGGTGGCCGTAGGCAAAACACAGGTGGGGGATGACTTTGGCCTACACCACCCAGGAAACCCCATTGCCACTGCCACTGCATTGCCACTGCACCCAGTGGACAGCCACAGACCATGTTGAAGCACCACCACCCTGCCCATGCACAGCTGATCCTCCACAGGAGGTGGAGATTCGTGATCAGTGGTCATAGCCAGTCCTTGTAGCTGACTGGTATGGGTAAACTAAATCCCTCCCATTTATCTGCCAAGAGCAACCAAGGCTCAACTACAAGAGGAGAGTGTACTCAGTCCACACAAAGGGCACACCTTAAGTACCCAGCTTGGGTGAAAGGGGAGGCCGTGTCACTCACCCTACAGGACACTTACTACATTAGACCATATTATCAAGACATGGAGTCAAGGAAGCTCTACCTAATACATAAAAATAAACACAGAGAGGCTGCTAAAATGAGGAGACAAAGGAACATGGCCCAAATATAAGAACAGATCAAAACTCCAGAAAAAGAGCTAAACAAAATGGAGATAAGCAATCTGTCAGATGCAGAGGTCAAAACATTGGTTATAAGGATGCTCAAGGAATTTAGTGAATACCTCAACAGCATAAAAATGATCCAGCCAGAAATGAAGGATACATAATAGAAATAAAGAACAATTTACAAGGAAACAACAGCAGAGTGGATGAAGCCAAGAATCGAATCAATGATATGGAACATAAGGAAGCAAAAAACAACCAATCATAACAACAAGAAGAAGAAAAAATAATCCAAAAAAATAAGGATAGTATAAACAGCCTCTGGGACTACTTCGAGAGGTCCAACTTTTGCATTATAGCAGTGCCAGAAGGAGAAGAGAAACAGCGAGAACTTGGAAATCTATCAGAAAAATAGTGAAAGAAATCTTCCCTAATTTGGCAAAGGAATTGGACATGCAAGTCCAGGAAGCACAGAGAGTCCCAATTATGATGAATGCAGAGGCCCACTGCAATGCATATCATAAGTAAAAGGCCAAAGGTTAAAAATAGAGAATCTTAAAGGCAGCAAGAGTAAAGAAGTTAGTCACCTACAGGAGAGTTCCCATAAGATTGTCAGCTGATTTCTCAACAGAAACTTTTCAGGCTAGAAGGGATTGTCAAGAAATATTCAAAGTCTTGAAAAGCAGGGACCTACAACCAAGATGGCTCTACCCAGCAAAACTATCATTTAGAATTGAAGGGCAGATATAAAACTTCCCAGATAAGAAAAAAAACTAAGGGAGTTCATCATCACCAAACTTTTATCATATGAAATATTAAAGGAACTTATTTAATAAAAAGAAGAAGATCAAAACTTATGAGCAATAAACTGGCAAAAACTATAAATTTGTCAACAATTGAATCTAAAAAACAAACTAAGCCAACAAGAAGAACAGAGATAGAATCACAGATACAGAGAGTGTTTTGATGGTTGCCAGATGGGAGAGGAGTGTGGAGGAATGTGTAAAGAGGTGGGGGGATTAATAAGTACAAATTGGTAGTTGCAGAATAGCCATGGGGATGTAAAGTACAGTACAGGAAATGGAGTAGCCAAAGAATTTATACACATGACCCAGGGACATGGACGAAGATGGAGGTATTGCCTGAGGGAGTGGGGTTTCTGGGTGGAGGGGGACAAAGGGGGAAAAGTCAGGACAACTGTAATAGTCTACTCAATATAAATAATTAAATAATAATAATATTAATACCTGTACAATAATTTAAGCAGACTGGGAAAATATCTAAGTGAGTATGTGATACTGTGAACAGTAAGAAAGACACTGGGTTTGTAGTATTAATAACAGTAAAACAAGTAATGAGGAAAATGGGAAAACAGAGTGATTTGTGCAAACAGAAGAAATTGTAGAATCTTATTTGTCATTTTCTATTTCTTCCTAATCATTTTCTTAAATTAAGTCCATCACTTTGTAGCAATTCTGTTTTGGTGCCATTCCCTTCTGATCCATGAATTTACACTCTCCATCTGCCTCATTTTGAATATACTTTTAAGAAGGCCCTCATTTTGATTCACTTTTCTTATTCATTAATTTCTGATCACTACCACAACCCCAGTGAGGTTTCCCAGATTGTGCCACTTGGACTTTTCTTTACCAAAAGCTTTTAAAAATACTCAATATTCCTGTGACTTTATCTAAAAGTTCTACTTTTTTAATTGAAGATTTTTATATTCGGATTTGAACGTCATTACAACTCATTTTGTTTGACTCATAATGGGTTTGTGTTACTTATTATGGCTGTTTTAAATCATTAGCATAACTTTTTTTGTCAGAATGATGCGTCTAAATACAGATTTTTGATTCCTTTTGAAAATCAGTCCTTTTGTCATCATAGGGCTTACATTCCTTCACAGGAACAAGCAGGAGTGTCCACTTTAGATGTCTTCTTGTTTATAGAATGCCCAGCACTCTGTATTTTCCATCCTGCCAACCAAAATCTAATTTACCTTCTCTCCCTGATTTCTACAGTTTCTTGACAAACAGAACATCTTTAACTAAAAGCTCCTGGAGAACAAGATAGTGTTTGACATACTTTAACAATAACAACAAAATATGCACAGGCACTTGAAACAATTCATAATATTTAAATGATGTCTATTTTGCCTAGTTTCCTATTAATGAGATTGTTAATTAGATTCCATCTAAAAATGCCAATATTTTATTGTTTAATATTCTGTTAATTGCACTGTAACTTAGTGATTAACACCTAAATTTATTGTATGTAGATGAAAACCTCATAAAAATGTGATTATTCTTTTTAAACTTAATTGTTGCTTAACTGCATTCCTGTGTGCATTTTTTTATTATAAAAGGTAAATATTTTTGATGATTGCTGATATTTTAGCACACCATTAAAAATGAGATTAAATGTAATAATTTTGATTTTTAAAAATTTTAAGAGAATATTAAAATCAATTTCATATGATATCCATGAAACAAAATTGATGGAAATACCTAAGTCACCCATATGTTTAAATTCAAAATCATTACTATCTAAATTCACAAGTATTTTTTAGATGAATTCATAAAAATTTAGACTTGGAATATACTTTCTAACTTCTGCAGTCCAACACTTATTTTTTTCAGATCCAGAGAGATTAAGTAACTTGTCTATGGTCACATAGTTGAAAAAGCCAGGTTTCCTGATTTCCAGTCCATGAAGCTACTGCCATTTTATATTTAAAAACATGAATTAATTAACAGTTCTTAAGTGATTTCAAATAAAGCAATCAATGTATAAAGATACAAATGCCTAAAGTCTTCTATTTTTAATTCTCAAACAGGTTTTAATCAGTTTTTACACTTACTGACACCGTAATAGATACATTTGGAGAAACAATAAAAATATCCTGATATTGAAAATGACATCACATCTTACTTAATTCTCAGAACTGATGCAATATTGAGTTGAACCATTAGCAATTTTGTAATATATCGTTGGATAATAAGAGCCTGAGTATTATTTATAATTAAAACTTTAGTTTTAAGGCTATACAATTTTCTATAGGAAAAAAATTAATTAAGCAGATGTTTCAATGATTCTCTGCTACATGTAAACAACGAAGTGTTTTTGATGATTTGTGCTCTCAGGATAAAAACAACGCACCCATAAGAGTATAAAAGTAATTATTAGTACTGCTATTTTTTCAATATTTAAGCTATTTTTTGCCATTAAGTTATATCATTTCAGCATACTCACTGCATGGAAATACACAGAAACATTTTTTAACATTGGCATTAAGATTTTAGGTATGTGGCCAACTGACAGTTATCTCATGGTCAGTAAAGTCCATTAAATAACTTGACTTACTTATTTTAGACAGTTCATAATACCAGTTGTTCATTAATTGTGACTGGAACTAGTTAACCACAAGTGTAAGTTATCATAATTTCAGTGTGTATCTGATCGTTGTGTTTTCTTTTATTCTTGCTATGTGAGTGTATCTTTTCTTCTATAAGTGTTATAAATCTGCTTAAAACTAGAAAGGAAATTTTTGCAAACTACGTATATGAAATAAGATGATTATTTTTCCTCTAGTTTTCTCTATGCTACTTAAGAGCCACTGTGCCTTGCTATGTGTACTTCCTGAAAGATGGCACAGTGACTTGGGTACGGTAGATAATCAGTAAATATCCACTGAATTGCTTGGACAGCCAGAAGAATGTGAGCTGCATTTATACATAATGTTGTAGCTGCCCGTGTTGATGGTTTATGAGATATGAATAGAGAACTTGTACTCCTTTCCAGAGGCCATGAATTTAATTCTGCAATTCAGGAGATTTAATTTCTACAACTTCTTCATAAGCCATCCAACAGTGATTTAATTTTTAATAAACTTCTTGGAAGATAAATACAATACAGACATATTTAAAATCATGGGTACATGTTAATAAATTAGTGCAAAGTCAACACAACCATGGATCATCATCCATGCCTGGAAGCTAAGCATCACCAATGACATATAAACTGCTTCTGGCCTTTTGTCAGCCATTAACTTTCTCTTCTTAAAGGGAAATGATCCTGATTTTAATGCTAAGTGAAATGAGCCACGTGGTGAAAGACAAATACCACATGATCTTGCCTATAAGTGGAACCTAATCAACACAACAAATATTGAGAAAAATAGAACCAGGAACACGGAAATAAAGAACAAACTGACAGTGATCAGAGTTGGGGGGCTAACAGGGGAAAAAGGGGAAGGAAAAAGTCATGGAACGTGAATAGGGGACTCTATGGGCATGGGCGATGGGGTGGGGATTGACTGTAGGAGCAGGGAGAGGGCCATCCAGGGAGAGCAATGGGGAAAAAGGTGGGGCAACTGTAACTGACCAAAAATAATAAAATAAAGAAATAGAAGAATAAAGAAATAGAATAAAATATCTATATTAGTTTTTCATTTTTATGACTTCATATAAATTTAATCTTTTGTGTCTGGCTTCTTTCTATCAATATTTTATTTGTGTGATCCTTATACTCAGTATAACTTTGTGCCATAACTGTATTGTACTAATTTTCATGTTGCATACTATTCTTTTATATAAATGTACCAGAAGTTATTTTTTAATTACACTGTCATTGATTATTTGGGTTCTTACTTAGTTTTTGAACGTTACCATTATTTCTTCTTTGAACATTTGTGACATGTATTTTGGTGAACACATCTGCGCATACTAATTGGGGATATACCAGGAATGGATTTTGCAGGACACTTGCTATACATAGGTCTTCTTTATCATTCACTGCCTCAAAATGCTGCAAAGCACTGGTTTCAATTGACATTGCCAAAAGAATTGTTTAAAAGTTCTAATTGTTCCACATCCTTAACATGCAGTTGATGTCATTTAAAATTTTAACCATTCTGTTATTTGTGTAGGGGTATGTTATTATATAAGGACTAATCTTTGTGCTGAAATGATCTACACATTACTGCCTTTTTCTCCGATACTAGAGATAATCTGTTCAGATGGAGTCTTATAATTTACAAATTAGAAACTGTTTGTTATTTTTAAGAATATGCTAAAACATTTTCTAAGGCTATTTGGACAGTGTGTAGAACCAAGAGACAGAATTGATATTTCTAAACTATTCTCCACTGAAAAAATAAGAACACCGAAAGTTTTCTTGTATCTAATCTCAGAAACTGTGTGGTAATTGCTTAGTAAGGAAAGGCCAAAGCCAGGAAATAGCTGTCAAAAGAACCACAAATCATAGTAATTCAGTTAAGTCAGAGTAAAAAAAAAATCAAAGAACCCATAAAAAGAAAGAAGTGATTGTAAAAGAAAATATGTAAATAAGAAAAGGCTTATGAACAGAAATTAAGAAAAAAAAATAAAAAACTAAGAAAAGAGCAGCAAGAAACTAAAGGCCTAGAGCCCCAGACAGAATTTTGGTATCCAACGGTCAGGGTAGCAATCAATATAAATAACATATCAAAAATTTGACACTGAACTTGCTTCATTGCTAAGGATGAAGTTACATTTTTACAAGTACAGTTATCTTATTGGAGTTAAGAGTGCTAGGGAAAAGAATCAGGCAATGAATGTTCTCAGTCATTAATCAAAAAACAGGAAAGAAGAACCATGTTGTGGATACACACTGCTTTAGAAATATATTGACAACGATTTAATCATCAAGATAGAGCTAATTTCTTCTTCAAATTTCTAAAACCTAAATTTTCTACCTAGGCTTCTTATTTGTATTTATCAACTAAATGAATCAATTAGAAAGTTTAACTTTACAGAGAGTCAAACCCTTAACAAAGTTCCATTTTAAATATATTGAGTTACCCTTGAAAGTTTTCTAATAACATAAAAATGGTGTCTCATTCATGGGAATTATAGCAGTAAATGATTTTTTAATAGCTAATAACAAAGTAAACAACAAAAGGTAAGAAAAGGCTTTATTCCACATTCACTAACATGTCCACTGGGGTATATTTGAAATTCTTTTATTGTAAGATTTCTGACTCAAAAATAGAACAAAACAATGTTTGTGTTTCAAAAGGTTTCTACAGCATCTCCCAAGTTAGTTCTTAAAAGCCTCCTTTAGAAACTCAAGGAGAATTCTTAAATTTGGAAGGATTAAATTTATATTTTTTATCCTAATCTTTTGAATATTACTTGTACATAAAAGATATGATGGCACCTGAGTGTTTTCCTTCTCTAAACACAAAAACAAAACCTTATGTTTACAGAATGCGATGTCATTCATGGAAAATAGTCACTTTTATATACCAGTTTACAATGCTATAATAACAACCATAAAGATTTAAAGTACCTTTCCTTAAAATTATAGTTATGATCACATCTCACACTCACAGCACATCTATATTTATATTGTGTCTTTATACCTTATATTTAAAATAAATTATTTGGAAATTTTACAGTTACATATCCCTAAGTTTTAATTTCATAATAAAAACATAGAAAAATATATGTGTTTATGTGTGTATCACATATCCCTTTTCAAAAATGTTAGAAGTTCGTGGCTAATTTCAGTATTAAAAGGGGAGTGTTTTATCTTTTCTCTATGTGTAGATGGGCCGGGTTTAAGCAGGAGTGACGAGACCCCGGGAGAGATGTTACCTTCTTTTCTGCGTGAATGTCCAGGTGAGTGAGGCTGGGCTGGTGTTTCCTCTGCGGCGTCAGGGCCCCATGTTCTTTCGGTGCCTTTTTCCTTTGTGTGCAGCTTTCAGCCCCCAAGTGACTCAAAACAACTTCTCCAGCTTCAGCTTCTAAAATTCATATTGATGTTGACCAAAAAAAAAAAAGAGAGAGAGAGAGAGAGAAGGACACTTTTGCTAACACATTTCTGAAGCCTTGCACCCATAAATTCCACTGACATTTTTTTTTGTTGCAGTTTAAATTTATGATCATGTCCTGAAAAGAGACTGGAATACGCGGCCTTTATTCTATGTGGCCATATGTACAGGAAAGTATGCTATTAATATGAAATGGAATTATAATGATTGAGGAACATTTTGCAGTCTATAATAAACCTACCATTAAACAGTGGTGATGTTGACGTGCGTGTGTTAGTATCATATTGTACTAGGCGCATGGGAGGATGTGAAAAAATATATACAGACACATACACAGAGATACACTTTTTTTTATTATGCTTTGCTTCATTATGCTTCACAGATATTGTGTTTTAATACGTAGTGAAGTTTTGTGGCAAGCCTGCTTTAAGTAAGTCTAAGGGCACCATTTTTCCAATAGCGTATGCTAACTTTGGGTCTCTGTATTGCATTTTGGTAATTTTTGCATATTATATATTACAAAATTTTTTATTATTATTATTTTGTGGTGGTGATTGTGATCAATGACCTTTGACATTATTATTATAATTGCTTTAGGGAGCCATGAATCGTGCCCATAAAAGACAGTGAATTTAATCGATAAAAGTCTTGTGGCGAAGGGTAGTAGCTCTTTCTTTCTACTGAGTAGTATTCCATTGTGTAAATGTACCACAGTTTTTTTATCCATTCATTTACTGATGGACACTTAGGTTCCTTCCAGCACTTGGCTAGTATAAATTGTGCTGCTATGAACATTGGGGTGCATAGGTACTTTTGAATTGATGTTTTGGGATTCTTAGGGTATAATCCCAGCAGTGGAATCACTAGTTCAGAAGGCAGTTCCATTTTTAGCTTTTTGAAGACATTCCAAACTGTTTTCCACAGCGGCTGCACCAGTCTACATTCCCACCAACAGTGTACTAGGGTTCCCTTTTCTCCACAGCCTCGCCAGCACCTGTTGTTTGTTGATCTGTTTATGATGGTCATTCTGACCGGTGTGAAGTGGTATCTCACTGTGATTTTAATGTACATTTCTCTGATTGCTAGTGATGCTGAGCATCCTTTCATATGTCTCTGGGCCCTGTGTTTGTCTTCTTTTCCCTAAGTAATGGGAAAAAGAAGGGGAAGGGTCAAATCAAGGACCATGTATAAAGGACCCATGGACAAAGCCAGAGAGGGGAAGGATTGAGGGTGGGAGGTAGGGGTGGTTGGGGCAGGGGAAAGTGGTGGCGGGAAAATGGAGACAAATGTATTTGAACAATAAAAAAAATTTTAAAAAAGAACAAATATAAATGACACATGGACATGAACAACAGGGTGGGGATTGACTATGTGAAAGTGGGAGGGGGCAGGGCAGGGGAGAACAATGAGAGAAAATTGGGACAACTATAATAGAACAACAATAAAAAAAAATGGTGTATGAAAAAAAATCTTGTGCATTCTGACTACTTCACTGACCAGCCTTTCTCCTTTCTCTCTCTCTCTTCTTGGGATTCTCGGTTCCCTGAGATACAACCTTGAAATTATACCAGTTAAAATGCTACAAAGGCCTCTAAGTGTTTAAGTGGAAAAATAGAAAAGAAGAGTTGCATTTTCGCACTGCAAATCAAAAGCTAGAAATGATTAAGCTTAGTGAGGAAGGCATGTGGAAAGGCCAAGACAGGCCAAAAGCTATGCCTCTTTTATCAACAGTTAGCCAAGCTATGAATGCAAAGGAACAGTTCTTGAAGGCAATTAAAAGATCTACTCCAGTGAACACAAATGATAAGAAAGCAAAACAGCCTCATTGCTGATACGGAGAAAGTTTCAGTGGTATGGATTAAAAGTCAAACCAGCTATACTTCCTTAGACCAAAGCATAAACCAGGACAAGGCCCTACCTAACTCTCTTCAATTCTCTGTAAGCTGAGAGAGGTGAGGAAGCTACAAAATAAAAGTTCATGAGGTTTAAGGAAAGAAGCTGTTTTCATAGCATAAAAGTGCAAGATGAAGCAGCAAGTGCTGATATAGAAGCTGCAACAAGTTATCCAGAAGATCTAGCTAAGATAATAAATGAATATGGCTACACTAAATAATACATTTGCAATGTAAACAGCGTTCTCTTGGAAGAAGATGACATCTAGTACTTTCATAGCTAGGGAGGACCAGTCAGGGCTTGGCTTCAAAGCTTCAAAAGACTGGCTGACCCTCTTATTGGGGAATCAAGCAGCTGGTGACTTTAAGTTGAAGCCAATGCTCATTTACCATTCTGAAAATCCTAGGGCCCTTAGAATTATGCTAAATCTACTCTGCCTATGCTCTATAAATGGAACAACAAAGCCTTCATGATAGCACATCTGTTTACAACATAGTTTCCTGAATATTTTAAGCTCAGTGTTGAGACACAGTGCTCAGAAAGAAAAAGTTCATTTCAAAATACTACTGCTCATTGCAATGTACCAAGTTGCTCAAGAACTCTGATGAAAATGTACAATAAGATGAATAATTTATTCATGCCTGCCATTGCAACAACCATTCTGCAGCTCAAGGATCAAAGAGTTATTTTGACTCTCAAGTCTTACTATTTAAGAAAGTTATTTCATAAGGTATATCTGCCATTGATAGTGGTTCCTCTGGTGGATCTGGGAAAAGTAGAGTGAGATCTTTCTGGAAAGGCAATTCATCATTGTAGATGTCATTAAGAGCATTCATGATTCACGAGAAGATATCAAAATATCAACATTTATAGGAGTTCAAAAGAAGTTGCTTCTAATCCTCATAGATGACTTTGAGCAGTTCGAGGTTCAAGACTTAAGTGGAGGAAGTAACTGCAGTATTTTTGAAATATCAAGAGAACCAGAATTAGAAATAGAGCCTGGAGATGTGATTGAATTACTGCAATCTCATGATAAAAAATTAATGAATGAGGGGTTGAGCAAACAAGGGGCTTTCTTGAGATGCAGTCTATTTTGGATGCTATAAAGATTGTTGAAATTATAACAACAGATTTAGAATATTGCATAAACTTATTTGATAAAGGAGCAGCTTTGGAGAGTATTGACTCTAATTTTGAAAGAAATGCTACCATAGGTAAATACTATTGAACAACATCACATTCTAGAGACAAATCATTCAACAAAGGAAGGAGCAATGCATGTGGCAAACTTCATTGTTGTCTTATATTGAAAAATTACCACAGCCAGCATTTAGCATCCACCCTGATCAGTCAGTAGCTGTCAGCTTTGAGGAAAGACCCTCCACCAACAAAATGATTATGACTCCCAGAAGACGCAGCTGATGGTTGACATTTTTTAGCACTATTTTAAATTAAGGTATGCACATTGTTTTTTAGACATAATGCCTTTGACAGCATCTGTCACATGGTAGACACTTAATAAATATTGTTAATGAACAAATTAATTTGCCCAGTTAATGTCATTTTCCTAAATTTTATCTTATCACTTTAGGCACCTGTAGCCCAGTGATTTGGCTCATCTTAAATAACATGATCACCTATCTGGTCAGGTGCATTGCCTTTATTATTGGAGGGATGAGAAGGTGCTTGACATTCACAAAAAGAAGCTGCTGCACTGCCATTTTGTATTTTGTCTTCTATTTTGCTAGCATTAAGACAACTGTCTAACAGTTAAATACAGCCAACAAGAATGAAAACTATAAAATGAAAAAGTGCAAGTGCAAATTGAATTACCAATAAGTATGGACTAGAAATGTCAATATTTCAACATTAGGGAAATTATTAAAAGTTCATCTGAGAAGTTAATGCATTTAGGAAAACTACTTGGCAGTTTCTGGTAACTGATTCAAAACTTTACTGTTTAAGGGGACTAAACTTGGGAGTTTCATGTTGGGTACAGCTGGGCAGAATATGATTATTGATAAAACAAAGGGTGGGCCACACTTCTTGGAGAATACTGTGAAAAAAGTAATTTGATAAAGTCCCTAATTAAAGCTTATAGCATTTCAGATAGGCAAAAAAATCAGAATGAAACATGCACACACACACACACACACACACACACACACACACAAACGTACACATACTTTTTTGTTTCTAAATAAATTATTTTAAGAAGCCAGGGGGTGAAAATAATTTTAAATAAATTATTTTCTACCTTAATTATTTTAAGGTAGAAAAAATGATACTCTGGTATGTGTGCATGGTCCACAGGTCTTTTAAACTCAGAGCCAGAGGCAGGTTCACTTTAAGCCAGAAAAGCTTAAGTACCAGGGCTCCTCAGCTTTTTGGATGCTTTTCAGGAACCTTGCAAGGACCCTAGCAATGGGGTCATATGATCATACTTTTGTGTAAAAATAGGGAAAGCCAAGATTGCTTTTGATTGCAATTGATTAAAACAGAACTACATCTTAATCTTTTTTTTTTTCTTATTTACCCTTGTGCTGGTTGCATTATAATTTGTAAGGGCAATTTTGGCATCCAGTTAATAAGAAGTTGAGTTAGCATTTCAATTTATTTGTGTTTTCTGGAAATATTCATGTGGCTTTCATTGCTTTTGTTAACATTTATAAAATACCTAGGTGTCTGATGTGGGAATGACTCCCAGGAATACATGGAACAACAAGTTGATATTCCTCTTCTCCCTCTCTTTCTCCTTCCTCCTTTCTGAAATGAATAAATTTTTTAAAGAGAAAAAACATTTGTTAAAGAGTACTAAAAGATATATATCCAATTTTCCCTCAAGATCTATTGAACAAAATATTTTACCATTCCATGTATAAACATCTCATACATTATTTTATATGTATGTAGTATTCACTGACATGTTAAATACTTCCGTTAAGGGACTTCTCCGCACATCAGACTCTCCTGATTTCTGAACTGAAGTTACCACTGGCGAAGTTATGACTTTATCAGAAGAAAAGACAGGGTCATTGCTTACATGTTTACAAAAGTATCACTCCTACTAGCTGTGTAACATTGAAGAAAGCTGATTTTCCAAATATCCATGGTCTACTTCATGACTCTGCCTCAAACCTAGTTAATGAGTAATTATGTCACCGAATTTGGACAAAAAACCAAACAAATTTCAGACAGAAATAAAGTTAAATCTCTGATACTACAAATACTAAAGAATCATTTTGAGAACAAGGATGGGCTATTCTTATCATTGGAAGAACTGTTCCACACATGATGTAAGAGGTACCACACAAGATATAAGAAGGATAGATGGTGATGGAGTCGCTACTGACCAATCGTAGGGACAAGAGATTAGCTACAATGTTACTGGTTTACCTTAGGACCAATTGCAGCTTTGGGCCAGGTGGGTCATTTGACCCATGCTGCACATTTTCAATAAAGGTCTCAAATTTAGGCTTATGTTTTTTATATAGTAACAGATTGTCAGGATTTAAATAAGATGTTTCTCATATAACTTTAAATTTATAGAACCTAGAGCCATAATTAACTAATTTTTTAAATAAAATTAAATCTAATAATCATATAGTTTAGGGGAAATTGTACTGAATTTTGTAGTGAATATGCATTAAACATTTTACTAACTGCATAAATTTATAATAGGCATTAGGAAAACCCTCATTGAAGATAAATTATAGTTTATTTCTAAATAGCTAAGGACATTAGGGAAAAATTAAGACAAGCTCAGGCAGACATGGCCCAGAAGAAGAGAGGGTGGGAGGAGGCATAGATAGTACCCTTTTACTTACAGATATCATAGTAGGATTTGTTTCCTTGTAAATCATAAATGGAGAGAGGAAAAAATGACATAAAAACCTGAAGGGTGTCCCAGATGAACAGAGATTTCAATGTATGATGTAAATTTTAAGTGTGTAATCCCACACATATAGAGAGCCAAAAAGATGAGAAACATTTTAAAGATTTTGATGCATAATAATTGATATACTAATTTTAAAGAATTTGTGAAAAGGCAACTGGAGTAGGTAAGTTCAAGTTTTGAAAGATAGGCTAAGGTGGTAACATGTCCACCCATGAAATTCAGAATTTAGCTAAAAAGACCACTTTTACTAAATTTTATATTGACATAATTAAATATTCTAAGTTTAATTATGAAAGAAGCTGTTTTATAATTATATTTTAAATGTATGACATCTAGAGTATGAATTTCTTGTTTTCACATCCCTGTGCTTATTTGTGCAACTTCTTTCCAAGTTACATGACCTATATCTAGAAATGTCTAGTTGTATAGATTCCTATAAATTAGTGAAGGAGGTCTAGACAGAGAGGTTGGGGTAGAGACTACAGATGAGTTACATATTTAAGGGAACATGTGTTTTCTTCAGAAGTTGAAGGTCATCTGAGAATAATATAATTTTATTGAATGATTAATTTTATGTTATGCTATACCTATGACGATTTTAATGGTGATTACAATTTTAGGGTTCTTTTATATCTATATGTGAAGAAGTTAGAATTTCTGAAAGCATGATTTTTAAATAACTAACATAAAAAATATAGAGTCATGGGAGAGACTGGCAGAGGTAAGGGGGAAAGAGGGATGTGGAGACTGCATGAAAGAAGGTAAAGGGATTAGTCAAAGAACATATAAGGGGTCTGGCAGAAAAAGTCCAGCCATTGTTATTATAATGAGAATGATTTGCATGACATTGATGTAAACTGGAAGCAAAGGAGAGTAGATTGGAATGCACATGCTTGATCAAGGACGACTTCACTGTACTAGTCAGTGGAGGCAGTAGATGCCCTTGAGTGAGCATGTGTACTGTGTGGTCGTTGCATTCAAAATGAGTGAGTAGAGCAATGAATCTGCATCAGAGTTTGCGTTAAGCTTAAACTTTCCTCCACAGAAACTATTTGGATGATTCAGAAGGCCACAGCCATGGGCAACCAGTGGTTGGCAGCTTCATCACAACAGCATGCCACTCATGTATCTCATCTCGTGCAGAGGGTTTTTTTTTTTTTGTGAAATATCAAATCACCCAGGTGACTCAGCCTCTCTACAGCTCAGATTTGGCACCCTGTGACTTTTGGCTTTTCTCAAAACTAAAATAACCTTTGAAAAGGATGAGATTTCTGACCGTTGGTGAGATTGAGGAAAATACAATGGAGCAGCTCATGGCCATTGGGAGAACTGTGCTAGGTCTCATGGTGCCTACTTTGAAGGGGACTAAGGTCTATTGTCCTATGTACAATGTTTCCTATGTCTTCTTCAATAAATATCTCTATTCTTTATTTCACATGGTTGGCTACTTTCTGGACAGACTTCGTATGAAGGATCATAGATTTGGACAACAGTATGGAGATTGACTACAGAAGTGGGGGGAGGCTGGGTAGGGGAGGGCGAAGAGGGGAAAACTGGGACAGCTGTAATATTATAAACAATAAGGACTCATGGACAAAACCAAAGGGGAAGAGCTGAGGGAGGGAAGGACGGAGGGGGCAAGGGAAAGAGGTGGGGGGGAGGCAGAGACAAATGTATTTGAAAAAATAAAATAAAATTTAAAAAATAAAATAAAATCTAAAAAAATTAATATTTTTCATATTCAAATTACTTGGATCCACTTCAAAAAGTCAGATTGATGCTTTTTTGGGTTAGAATTCAGAAATCACCATTTTTTTACTCTAACAGTTGCAAACAATGAGAATTAGGTCAAAATGCTGACATAAATTTGCACTATTAAGCAATGGCTGAGCTTATCAAAAACCACAATAATTTAATCCAAAATATAAGGTTAAAAAGACAATAGTCCAAATTGAATTTCAAACAGTTTTCATACTTGAGGCCATAATTTACATAAAATACTATTTTGTAAGGTTTGTTTAGTAAAATAGTCTATGCATTAATTTTTTTAAAAAAAGCAATTACATTAATATCAAAGATTGGTGTATGTCCCCAATCAGAAAATATAATTTTATTAAGCTAAATTTGGACCAATTTGTCAAAAAGATGTTTGAAACTATCTATTTTAAATGAGAAGCTGTAGCCAAATTACTTTTATAAAAATAAAACAAAATAAGGCAATGTTATACACTAAGAAAGAAAAAAGAAAGGAAACTTATGGGAAAAAGAAGAACAGACTAAGAAGTTTCAAAAATCTAACAATGAAACTTCACATTGGGTGCTTTTTATGAACCTATACAAATAAACATAATTATTCCTGGTAAAATATAGATTATAACTCTCAGATACCTAGAAAAATTTGGTAACTCTTTACCTTTTCAATTTATTGACTGTGGTAAAAAAACACAACATAAAATTTGCCTTCTTAACCATTTTTAAGTATACAATTAATAGTGTTGCTATATTGACATTGTAAAACAGATCTTCAGCTCTTTTTCATCTAACAAAACTGAAACTATCCATTAAACAACCTTCTCCTCCCTACCTCTCAGACCCTGGCGACTACCATTTGCTTTCTGTTTCTATGAATTTGACTACTTCAGTACTTCTATGTGAAATCATATATTTGTGTTTTTGTGATTTGCATATTACATTTAGTGCCAAATGTAATTTACATGTACAGTAAATGATCATTCAAAATTAAAAAGGATATCTTGCTATATGCAATAATAATAAGCCCTTTAATTTTATATTAAACTCTAAATATCCTTGACTTTATACTTCTAATTTTTTTACTAGCTTAAATGGACATTGCAACTTACCCATTTTAAGAAAGAAAATCATAGAGCAATCTTATCTGAAATTCAGTGTCACTAATATCCTATATAATCCATCCTCACAGTTTATTATAAATTGCCACATACAGAACAAGGATGAGGGGAGAGAGAGAGAGAGAGATGAATATACATACTCATCCTGGTGTTACTGGTATGGACTCTTTATAAAAGATGAAGATAATATTTTCAGTGCATCTCAGATACCTTACAAAATTAGTACAGTTGTCTTCATACATTGTATATTAAATCAACGGAGCAAATATCATTCCAAGACCCTAACTCCATTACATTTGCTCATATGAAACAGGAAAATAGCAAACCTAGAAGTAAACAAAGCACCAATAATGATGATATATGTTTTAGTTAGGTGCAATTTATATATCTGAGCACCACACTTCTTGAAAGTCATTTAGGGAAATGAACTTGAGGATATGCTACTTCAAAACCGCTGCATTTTGCTGATAGTCCATAAATTCTCTGTTGGACATATTATGGTCTACAGTGGATTCTACTTAATTGGCACATCTCAGTGTAAATTGGAATATACCAATTAGACAATGATCATCTCATTTAAATAGATAATTGCTCTTATGAACTCTCAGATACATTTGAAATTCGAAAGTATGTTTGAAATGCAAAACATTGACCAAATTGGATTTGTACATAATTTAGGCAAATTAGAAATTCAGGTGTTGGGCATAATAAAAAGCATTATCATCAAGGCATATTCCCATTTTTTGCGTATCAGTTTAATGAGTATTATAATACATTTGGTAAATACACACTCAAAATATACCTAATAACCCCAGTAAAAATTGAATTTTAAGTCTGTATTAATACTCTAAACTAAAAATATTTCATGAATCCACCAAAACAAAAACTGTTACTGCTCTTTCAGACTTAAATGTTCTTAATTAAGGCATTGATTTAGAGTGAATTAATTTTTTATTTTCCCAGATATTTTTATTTCTATCAGACTCTACATGCTCCCTCATAAAGTTTTTTTATTGTTGTTCAAGTACAGTTTTCTCTAATTTCCCTCCCTGCTCCCCCCGCCCCACCCACCCCACCCTCAATCCTATCCCCTTTGGCTTTGTTCCTGTGTCCTTTATACATGTTCCTTGATGACCCTTCCCCTTTCCCTTCCCCTTCCCCGCCCCGTTATCCCCTCCCTGCTTTTCTCTGGTTACTGTCAGTTTGTTCTTTATTTCAAAGTCTCTGGTTAATTTTGCAAAAAACAACCAAAGCAAAATAGAATGAATTAATTTCTTATTCCAATGAAAAAAATAATTTTTAAATTTCAAAAGAATTTTATACTAAGTGTGCAAGTCAACAGGGTGCGTCCTGATGTAAGAATCTATGCAATAAGATAATTAATATGTGCAAGTATATTTCATGCAAAAATCTCCTATTTGCTAAAATGAATCATTACAACCAGGCGAACATCAAGGAATTCATGTAGGATAAGATGTTGAGAACGTTCCCTAATTGTCAATAAGACATTGATAATGATTTACGAAAAATGTACGGATATAATTTTGTCACATTTGCAGAGATAAGTATATTAGAACAGATGAGGTTTAATTATTCCTTTATGCCCTTAAATTAATTTAAGTTCTTAAATGAAGTGGGTAAGCAGGAGTATTGATGTCTTTGTTTTAGCTCCAGCAGTACAAGCTAATTTGTCAAATGCAACTGAGTGTGAGATAAAAGAGAAAAAATTTTTTAAGTAGGTAATGAGGTCAAATATCTTATTAGTGAAATGTACAGAGTTAAGATTAACCAGAATTACTAAATCAGGAATTTATTTAAAACAGTCAAAAATTAATACATCAAGCATTGTAGTATATTCTCTTCTTTGACTCTGAACAAATTTCTAAATTAATCTTCATAGAAGGCATAACTTATTCTTTCACTAGATAATTTAGCAATAAGATATAAATATAATTTAAATTATAAACTGTATTTTAAGGCAGACCATTTGATAAGTAATGGACACTTTTATTCCCTGATCTCTACTTATTGTAAAGAACATGAAATCACCTTTGATCTTCTGTTTTTTTCTCTTCTCTGTGTTCAATCTTCAACTCCTATTGGCTTTATTCAGACTTATTTAGAATACTTGTCTTCATATCTACCATTATCATCACCCAGCTACCATTCACCATTTACCATCATATAGACTCCAACATACTCTACCTATTGTCACCTTTGCTGTTCAGAGACTATTGCTGACATGAAAGCTAGACAAATACTTTTCATATAAATACTCACATGACTCCACTGCAGGAAGACAAACAATCCAATTAAAAAATGGGCAAGGACCTGAACAGACACTTCTCCAGAGAAGACATACATAGGACCCTGAGACATATGAAAGGATGCTCAGCATCACTAGACATCACTGAGATGCAAATTAAAACCACAGTGAAATACCACTTCACACTGGTCAGAATGGCCATAATAAACACATCAACACACAACAAGTGCTGGCAAGGTTGTGGAGAAAAGGGAACCCTAGTGCACTATTGGTAGGAATGTAGACTGGTGTAGCCACTGTGGAAAACAGTTTAGAATTCCCTCAAGAAGCTAAAAACGGAACTGCCTTTTGACTCAGCAATTCCACTGCTGAAATTATACCCTAAGAGTCCTGAAACATCAATTCAAAAGAACCTATGTACCCCAATGTTCATTGCAGCACAACTTACAATAGCCAAGTGTTGGAAACAACTAAGTTCCCAATAGTAAATGAGTGGATCCAAAAATTATGTTACATTTACACAATGGAATACTACGCAGCAAAAAGAAGCTGCTACTTATGTTTGCGACAGCATGGATGGAACTGGAGAGCATTATGCTAAGTGAAATAAGCTAGGCAGTGAAGGACAAATATCATATGATCTCACCTATAAGTGGAACCTAATCAATAAAACAAACAAGCAAGCAAAATATAACCAGAGACATCGAAATAAAGAACAAACTGACTAAATAACTAGAGGGGTGGGGGTAGGGGGTGGGAGGTGAAATGGGGGGAAATAAGGGGAAGGGTCATCAAGGAACATGTACAAAGGACCAATGGACGAAGGCCAAGGAGGGGTAGGACTGAGGGTGGGAGGTGGGTGTGGGTGGGGCAGGGGAAAATGGTGATGGGAAAATGGAGACAACTGTACTTGAACAACAATAAAAAAAAGAAAAACAAACAAAAAAAGAAAAAAAATGTCATTTTTCCACTAAACATCAATGGCCTGCCATCTCAAAATCAAAGCCATAGTCCTTGCATTGATCTAATCCTGTAATCCTGCACCCTTATAATTTCTTGGTCTCAATCTCATCCTCCATTTTTTCTCTCTAGTCATTAAGTCTTTTGGTTGTTTTTGAAACATCCTAGTGATTTTATAACTTAGACATTTTCTATTAACCTTGATTGTTTTTCTTAACATATACAGACATTGGCAAAAGTAAGTTTAATTTGTACTAAAAATAAATAATACAATAACCAATAAATAATACAAGAATAAACTCTGTGTTTTGTGTACTCACAACATTAAACCTACTTTTACCCAAAAGTAGGTTTATATTTTTTAGGCATATATGTGCAGTTTACTTCCTGACCACATTCATTTTGTTCATGTTGTTTTATCCATAGATTAATACCCTTTTGGAAACCGAATCCGCTCCCTGCTGACACACTAGTAATGCTATTCTTCTCTGATTTATTTTTTCTCCCTGTAACTTATTATCAAAATACAGCATGTTTTCCTTATTTGTTTATCAACTATCCTAGTACAGTGTCTTCTGCAATATGGCTACATTTCTTATATTTGTTGTTTACTATACCCTAGCATGTAGAACAATATTTGCTATGACCGATTGTTATTTAGTATTTTTTAATGTGTTCATAGACACAAACCTAACAAATGTGGTTATTGTTCTTAATTGTAAGACTAAAAACAGTTTAATATATAATAAATGGTCCTTAGTCTGTACCTTTTATATATTGCCTACAGTGTCTAATGAAACCCATATAAGTAATGTAAACTAAAGTTCGGGTTATCTTAATAATTGTACTTTTAAAAGCCATGTAAAAGAAGAGAATAAAGTTAAAATGAAAGTCAGAGCCAAGTAATTATTCCAGTCAATTAATTGGTATATATCAAATGCATGAATTATCTGCTAATGAAATTCTCTTCATTATGTTCATCATTAAAATGTTCTTTAATCCTAATGGGTGCTAGCCCAATATTCTCTTCTCTCTACATCATTTTACACAATCTCCCCATGTCATGCCTAGAAGGTCACTGAGTTAATTGGCTGTTGAGTATTTAAAGTAGTTAATTGCATCTTATAACTTATCTGATTTTCAATTTTAAAGTTATTTGGTCAATGTTACATGATTAGCATAATCTCAAATCAAGAACATGTTTCTGGACATGGCAACATTTTCTTAGTCAGTAGCTCAATGAAATCATCAATTTTGATGTAATTGCCTGAAAATCCAGCTGCATTTACCTGAACTGGAGAGTACAACATCTGCTTTCTGTGTGATTCTTATGTTAGCCTTATAGCACTTTCCAAGGTACTGTGGCTGGAGAATGAGGAATCAAAGGGTGATAAATAAAGTAAATATCATACATTTAGGGTTTTTTAGTCTTAATTTCTATTAGCACATATGCATGTTGAGTGTTATTTTGGTTTGTTATTCAGTAATTGTTTCCACTGTTACCTTTTAAATACAATTTGTTCAGAATATACTAACTCTTGCAATTCTCATAAAAATGTATGAATGCATTTTCTTTTTTTGTCCTTCTCTACAGATTAGTGCTCCAAGTTTCTGAGTACCATAACAATTATTGTTAGAAATCTGTAATCAAAAACTGTCACTTAGTTACCCTTTACTTTTCTACACATGTCTCAGATTTATAAAGATAAGCAGGTAACAGTAAATCAATGAATCATATAGGGTGCTTGAGAATAAAAAGATGAAGACATTGACAATTCAGGAGTCATTCCAATCCATAGGGATAGTTGATGCTTAAATTCAGTTTACTGTTGCCTTGCAGAATAGTATTACTAGAAACGCAAGGTTTTCTATGTTAAGTCAGATTGCAAGTTTTTTAATATTCAATACTCATTTGGAAATATGGTGGTATATTTCTGTGTGCAGTCTGATTATGAACAATGGAGTTGAAAACTTGCACTATTCGATATTCTTCTTACTAACTTCAATAAGTAGCTGATAATATTATTCTTAAAGCTGTCAGTTTCCAAAGGGCCATTAATATCATAACTCATTAAATTCTATCCTCTTGAGATTCTTCAGACAAGTGGTTACCAAACCAAGTTCCACTCAACTGAGACCCCACAGAAATGGCTGAAGAATCAGGGCAGAGAATGAGAAAAAAGCTGAGTAGTCAGGGCTGGTGACTCTCTGACCTTACTGTAACCAGTGGAGCTTTTCTATTTTTTGGGAAATATGACTTAAGAAATATTCTGCTGATAAAAGTTTGGAAAGTTAGTGTTCAGTGCTGTGATGATCATAACTCTACAATTACCAACAAAGTGTTTATTCATACTAAAATAAAAATTATTGAAGTCATTGATGACAATGTTCTATTTTTACATTTGTTATCATAGGACCTCCATTAGTTTAATGAGGAGTCTGATTACATCTCTTTAGCTACTTTTCCAGCAACACAATCTAAGGGGGGTCAGAATTTCTGAAATGTAGATGCGGCTTGATTCCATTTTATTCAGTTGGTTTAGCCTCTGTGTGAGGCAAAAGTGGAGTTTTTCCAGGAGGAATAATCTATTCATAGGTGAATGAGTTTCCGAGTTAAGCTTGCTTCAGGGTAGAGTTTCTGGCCATGTGACAAATTGTGTTACTGGTCCCAATAGCTATGTTTTCTGTAAATGATTTGTATATCTCTGGTGTCCCACCTCATGCCTTACTTTTAAGACCCAACAACCACTGTTTCCTATATAATGATATGAAATCCCCTCGTCTGTCTACTTCTCCATGGCTGACAAGTGTGTATTTTTCCTTAGCTTGAAGTTCTGTAGTTTCTTATATTGCTTGATTTATACTTTTAATAAAGTTGACAATAACTTATCTGTAATTTTCTACTTACCCAAGGAAATAATTAATTATTTCAATATCTAAATAAACATGAAGGGTCACATTCTATAATTTAACTTCTGTAAATTCTGGGTTGACAATTTACCTGCATGTCCCAGGTTAGTATATCAATTGAAAAGAAGAAACTAAGGAAAACTTGACATACTTTGGACAGAGAAATGACAAGATAAATAGATTTAAAAAGCTGTATCATAAAAAAAAGATGCAAGAATGTTTTCAATATGAAGAAAAGAATGGGGAGGATTCTTCCCTTTTCTTTCCATTACAAAATGGAAATGATATAATTTTGCCCATGATTTTTATTTTTGTTCTTTAAGAAAAATTGTTATCTCCACATAACATTCCAATTGATCTTATAATTAATCTAAAACACTATACCCAGCACCTGCCTATTCTTACCTGTTCTGAATTTATGTCAATTGTCAGAGTAGAAATATTATTTTTTTGCATTTCCTAGTTATATTCATCTTCTCAGTTATTATTATCTCACCCTCTCATAATAATTTTCTCTAATATCTTTTACTGTATCTTGCTTGGCTGCATATCTGTACTATACATGTCCTTCAGTAAACAAGAAACTTTAGCCTCACCTGAGTTTTATGGAGTCTGATTCTTTATATTTGATCCACATCTGTTCAGTCTTATAGGTGAGGCAGGGGAAGATTTAGTTAGTTGCAAATCCATTATTTTGTCCTCCTGACTAGAGGAAAGTCATAGCAACTTTTTATCCAGTGGACTCGGATAACATGATGAAATTTATAATTTCCATTAAGGCATGATTTTTTTAGTAATGTTCTAAATCATTTCTTTGGTTCACCTTGGCAAATTTATCTCATTTTATCAAAGAATCTTTCTGCCTCCAAAAACTATTTTATCACCAACAGTCATTGTAGGCTGTATTATGATATTGAAAAATATTGTTCAAAACTTCCCCTCTTTGTAGCTGCCTGTCCATTAGCTATCACTCATAGGGTAATTGTTATGAAGAAATATCAAGCAGACCTTGGGAAAATGTGTACGGCATCACAACTCTATTACACTGAAATTGAAAACTACCAACCCTGCACATTCTTTGGCCATGACCTTGTTTTCCTGCAGCAATTCACTGAATGTACTTCTACTCTTACAACACTGCTCCATAATAAATGTATCTTCTACTAGGACACCTTTGTGCAACAAAACATCAATGTTTAATCAGCACCCAGATGATATTGAGTGAGAGTAGGAGACACAAAAAGAGCAATAGGGCACCTAACAATATGTCAAGAGAGTTACCTATTATATGCTGATAGAAATTGAGTTTTCACAGATAAAATGTGATTTGCAAATGCCACCTGGCCTTCCATCTGACACATTCATACCACCTACTTCTGATGGAAATTGAAAGGTTGCTTGAAAAGGCTGGGCAAAAGTTATCAAGTCAATCAAATCCACAGCCTCCTATCTTCAATTGCCTTGAAAATGCAAATCTTTTCCATCTTCCTTAACTCTGTGCTACTCCTAATCCCCTGAGACCCTGTGCTGCATTGTTTTCATCCATCGACATTTAATGTGGCAGAGTAATTAACCCTAGAAATGTAGCCATAAAAACCTCCCAAGGTTGAAGTAATTTTTCAAAAAATGCCCAACCCCTGCCGGTTTTCCAAATTGTTTACCATTGTCTGTTTTGTTTTATTTTGTTTTGTTTTTGAGCTAATTTTCAAATGCTTGGTGCTATGACTAACACTAATTTCTCATTTAGCAATTTAGAATTGTTTACATTAGGTCTTACTGGTATCTGAATTTTAATTTGACCCAATTGATTCTGACTTTGCTTTTGAATCTGTTCTAGATTTAAAAGAACAGGATCTCTTCTTCTGAACTTTATTTGGGAAAGAAAAGAGAGGCGATATCATAAGTGATTAAGTGATTCCATGGACTATGTCAAGAATAAATATGATTTTTATCACTGAGGGCTTGGAATGATCAACCTAAAGTTGGTACTGTCCCTTCAGCCATGTCTATGAGTTATAGATAAATAAAAGATTCTATTTATGGTATCTCTAGGAATGTGATCTTTAATTTCTATATTCTCAACTGTTTTTATTAAGTTTTATATTTTTACTTTAGAACTACCTGTATTTTTCAGCTGTTTATTACAGGAGTGCTTGAGGAGGGATGGAAATTTGGAAAACATGCTAGCAATGGCATTTTTTCATGATTCCCTGGGGAGTTATTAAAAGAGGACTTTGATAAAGATTTTGATTTGGAAATTAATCAATTAGTCTGTTGAGGCAGATGAAGGAAGGAAAATTAAAGCTGTATAATCAGTCAACTTGTGCTCTCATCTATATTGACTAGTTTAATGTTGGTGAGATCAAATTAATTAGGATGTAATATCAGTAAGTCAGTTTATGTGTTTTGCAAATGTAAGCATTTATGTTTGCATCAAAAAAATGGGTGACAGTTATAGTCTATTTAGTATAACTGATATTATGAATATATAAGGATATTTTCAGTCCCTATTTCTCTCTATATCTATTTTTCCTAGAAATGCTTGAAGTAACTGACAAAATGCACAAATTCATAAATATCAGATAAGAATTTTCTAATTACCTGAATCTCCCAGGGTGTGGAGGCAGCCTTATTCTCTCTCTTTCTCTCTCATTCTTTTTTTCTCTAAGTTTTAGAACTGATTAAATTGAATGGTTCTCAAAGAGTGGTTTTACCTAAATAATTAATGCAATGATTTTCAAAGTATTTACCTCCCGGTTAATGTCTGCTCCATAAGCTTAGGAATACCTGTGTCTTGTTCTGTAGATAAATGTTTAGAGCAGAAATCCATTAAGAGTAATCAAACCTGAGGCATTGTTGCAGGACGTTAATTTACCTGAACCTATTAATTCTTGTCTGTTTTCACTCCATATTTACTTAACCAGAGGTCTGGAAACTGAGATAAAACACACTGCAAAATGCATATAAAATGACAGAACATTATCTATATGTGTATATATAGGTAAATATATATGTATACAAATATTTGTATATATAAAATTCAAATATTAAGGATTTAACTCAAATGTAATGTATATTTACTTGCAAATAATTATTAAAAAGTATTATGTTATGACCCCAGGAATTAATAGTTTTTTTGTAATCTGTTAAATGTACATTTGCTCCAAATGTGAAGTGAGATTTTAGCCAATTGCTTCATATGGTAGCAATGTAAGTGCCACCTAAAGGCTAAGTGTTGAACATAAGATCTGGCAATTCTTCGCAGCGTCATTTTGCATGCTAAATATGTAATCTAAAATCCAGTCTTTCCCAGACACATTAAGAGCAGAGAAGGACTTGCAAATTATACATTTATTTTAATGTACCATGCAGAAAATATTAACTATTGGTATATGTGTAGTAGCAAGGTCCACAGATTATGATTTTAGTTCTTGACTTTCTTCTTTGAGCTATTAAGGCTCTAGTGAGGATTGGTATTTTATGGCTTTTGTTATTCTTAAAATATTTTTTAGAAAAGTAAAGAACAAAATTTTAAATTAAATATAAAACATTTTAGTTAGCAATTAACATATAGTCTCATTGGATATTTTGTAAATTTAGGATACATCATAAAATTTTGATATTGTTTTTCTATGTACTGCAATATTTGATATGTAATATCATAGGAATTATTTCCTTATTATTTAGCAATTATCCAAACTATGCTAAAATATGAAAATAATATGAATAAGGGGAGAATGGTGAAATTGCCCAGAAAATGGTAAATGTTGAAATGTCATCTTTTTTTAATTATCCTTAACTTTTTAAAATATGCTACCAGAAAGTCTGCCTTGGTTTTCAAAAAAGGTACAAAATAACTCTGGAGACATTATTTGTAACATTATATAATATTGCAGGCTTTATTAAACAGGTGAAGATTCAGATTTTTCATTTTCTTGTATAACAGCTAACAGAAGAAATTTGACAGAGGAAGATTTATCGCAGTTATTAGACAAATCAGAAGATGAGTTCAAAATGACAGAGAACTGTACCCTAGTTCCCAGTGATGATAAAGAAATTGGTCATATAAGCACCATCTCAGAATATGTATCTTCATATAATACTATCTTAATTGAATTTTTAATATTAATAATTAATAAATGTATATTTTGGAGATAAAACCTTTGTCAGATGTATCATTGTCAAAATGTTCTGCCACACAGTAGATTCCCTGTTCATCTGGCTGATGGTTTCAGTAGCTATACAGAAGCTTTTAACTTGATGTAGTTCCATTTGTTCATTTTCTGCTTTGTTTCCAGTGCCATAGAAGATGTATCAACAAAAATATCACTACGTTGAATATCTAAGATTTTACTACCAATGTTTTCTTCTATGATTTTTATGGTTTCACGACTTACACTTAAGCCTTTTATCCATTTGACTTTATTTGTATGTGTAGTGTAAGTTGGTGGTCCAGCTTTTCTTTTCTCTTTCTTTGCATGTAGCAGTCCAGCTTTCCCAGCACCGTATATTGAGGAGACTGTCTGTGCTCCATTGTATGCTCGTGCACTCTTTGTCAAATATCAATTGTTCATATAGGTGTGGGTTTATTCCTGGGCTCTCTGTTCTGTTTCATTGAACTATATGTCTTTTTTTTTTTTTGGTGCCAATGCCAGGCTGTTTTTATTACATTAGCCTCATAGCACAGGCTGATATCAGGACCTGCGATACCTCCAGCTTTGTTCTTTTTTCACACAATTTCTGAGGCAATTCGGGCTTTTTCTGTGTGTGTGTGTTTTTTTTTTATTTTTTGGTTCCATATAAGTTTTTGGAACATTTGTTCTAGTTCTGTGAAGTATGCCATTGGTATTTTAAAAGGAATTGTGTTGAATGGGTAGATTGCTTTGGGTAGTGTGGACACTTTAATGATGTTAACTTTTCCAGTCCATGAACACAGTATATGCCTCCACTTATTTGTATCTTCTATTTCTTTCTTCAGTGGCCTACAGTTTTCCAAGTATAAGTCTTTTACATCCTTGCTAAATTTATTCCTAGGTACCTTACTTTTTTGTTGTTGTTGCGAATAGTAAATGGAATTGTTTTCTTAGCTTCTCTTACATTTTCTTAATATTTTATTACTTATGCTATTAACAGCTGTCCCATTTTTCCCCCTTCACCACCCTCCACCCAGGCTGTCCCCCCACTTCTACAGTCAGTCCCCACACTGTTGTCCATGTCCATGGGTATTTCATGTATGTTCATTAACTAAATCCTTCACCTTCTTTCAGTCAGTCCCTTCCTCTTCCCTTACTTCTTAGAGCTGTCAGTCTCTTCCATGATTCTATGCCTCTGGTTCTATTTTGCTCATTAGTTTATTTCTTTTAAATAATTAGGAAGTGATGAGGGTTTTTGGGTTTTTTTAGGATTTTATTTATTTTTAGAGAGAGAGGAAGGGAAAGGGAAAGAGAAGGAAAGAAACATCAATGTGTGGTTGCCTGTCACGCACCCCCTACTGGGGACCTGGCTCTCAATCCAGGCATGTGCCCTGACTCAGAATCAAACCGGCGACCCTTTGGTTTGCAGGCCACTGCTCAATCAACTAAGCCACACCAGCCAGGGCAATTCTGTTCATTAGATTCTTATTATAAGTGAGATCACAGGATATTTATCTTTCACTGACTGACCTATTTCACGTAACATAATAGCCTCCAGTTCTATCCACGTTGTTGCCAAAGGCAGAACTCCTTTTTTTCCTGCTGTCTAGTATTCTATTATATAAATGTACCACAGTTTTTTATTATTGTCTCACCAGAGAATACTTTCATTGATTTGAGACGAGAGAGAGAGACCAATGTAAGAGAGAAACATCAATTGGCTGCCTCCTATACATGCCCCATAATTTTTTTATCCACTCCTCTACTGATGGGCACTTAGGCTGTTTCCAAATCTTGGCTATTGTAAATAGAGCTGCTAGGAACATAAGAGTGTGTAAATTATTTTGAATTGGTGTTTAGGAACTTTTAATGTATATTCCCAGCAGTGGAATCACAGGGTCAAAAGGCATTTCCATTTTTAATTTTGTGATGAAGCTCCATATTATTTTTCCACAATAGCTGCACCAGTCTGCATTCCCAACAGTACACTAAGGTCCCCTTTTCTCCACATGCTCGCCAGTACTTGTTGATTTATTGATGATAGCCATTCTGATGAGCGTAAGGTGATATCTCATTGTGTTTTTAATTTCCATTTATCTGATGCCTAGTACTGTTGAGCCTTTTTTCATGTGTCTATGGGCCCTCTGTATGTCCTCCTTAGAGAAGTGTCTATTCAGGGCCTTACCCATTTTTTAACTGGATTGTTTGTCTTCCTGGTGTTCAGTCATATGAGTTCTTTATATATTTTGGAGATTAAATCCTTGTTTGAGGTGTCCTTCACAAATATGTTCTCTCGTACAGTTGTTTCCCTTTTCATTTTGATTATGGTTTCTTTAGCTGTGCAGAACCTTTTAAATTTAATGTAGTCCCATTTGATTATTTTATCCTTTATTTTCCTTGCCCTAAAGATATATTGGCAAAAATATTGCTGCATGAGATATCTGAAATTTTACTGCCTATGTTTTTCACTAGGATTTTTATGGTGTCATGACTTATATTTAAGTCCTTTAACCATTTTCTCTTAACTCTGGTGTATGGCGTAAGGTGGTTGCTTCATTTTTTCTCATGTATCTGTCCAGTTCTCCCAACACCATTTATGGAAGAGACTGTCTTTATTCCAGTGTATGCACATGCCCCTTTCATCAAATATTAATTGACTATAAAGACATTAGTTTATTTCTGGAATCTCTAGTCTGTTCCATTGACCTATATGCCTGTTCTTATGATTACAGTGGCCTTGTAGTATTCTTTGATATCAAGTACTGTGATCCCTTCACTTTTCTTCTTCTTTCTCAAGATTGTTGTGGCTAATCAGGGTCTTTTTGGGGTTCCATATAAATTTTTGGAATATTTGTTCTAGATCTGTGAAATATGTCATTGGTTTTTTAATAGAAATTGCATTGAATCTATAGATTGCTTTGGGCAATATGGACATTTTAGTGATGTTATTTCTTCCAATCCATGAACAGGGTATATGCTTCCATTTATTCATATCTTCCTCAGTTTCTTTCTTCAGTGTTCTATAGTTTTCTGAGTACAGGTCTTTTACCTCCTAGGTTAAATTTATTTCTAAGTACTTTATATTTTTGTTTCTGTAGTAAATGAGGGTTTTTTTTCAATTTCTCTTTCTGATAGTTCATTGTTGTTGCCATTGATTTCTGAATATTGACTTTCTATCTCACTGCTTTGCTGAATTCACTCATTAGGTCAAGTAGTTTTTTGGTGGAGCCTATAGTGTTGTCTATGTATATGATCATGTTGTTTACAAATAGTGACAGTTTTACTTCCTATTTTCCAGTTTGGATGTCTTATTTTTTTCTGTTGTCTGATCACTGTGGCTTGGACTTCCAGTACTATCTTGAATAAGAGTGGTGAACGTAAACACCATTTTCTTGCTCCTGATCTTAAGGGAAACATTTTTAGATTTTTCCCATTGAGCATGATGTCGGCAGTAGGTTTCTCATACATGGTTTTTATTATGTTGACATAAGCTCTCTCCATTCCCACCTTGTTGAGCATTTTTATCATAAATGGGTGCTGGATTTTATGAAGTGCTTTTTCTACATCTATTGATATGATCATGTGATTTTGTGTTTCATTTTGTTTATGTGATATTTCACATTTATTGATTTGCAAATACTGTTATCCTTGCATTCCTGAAATAAATCCTACTTGATCATGGTATATAATCTTTTTAATGTACTGCTGAAACCAGTGTGCTAGTATTTTCCTGAGAATTTTAGCATCTATGTTCATTAGAGATATTGCCCTGTAATTTTCTTTTTTGTGTCTTTACCTGGTGTTGGGATTAGGATAATACTTGCTTTGTAAACGGAGTTTGGGAGTCTTCCCTCTTCTTGAATTTTTTGGAATAGTTTGAGAATAGGTGTTAGTTCTTCTTTGAATATTTGGTAAAATTTGCCTGTGAGGCTATCCAGTTCAGGGCTTTTGTGTGCTGGCAGTTATTTGAATACTGCTTCAATTTCACTAGCTGTTATCAGTCTATTCATGTTTTCCACTCCTTCATGATTCAGTTTTGGAAGATTGTATGTTTCTACAAATGTATTCATTTTTCCCAGGTTGTCCAATTTATTGGCATATAGTTGTTCATAGTAATTTCTTACAATCCTCTGTATTTCTTTGCTATCAGTTATTACTTCTCTTCTTTCATTCTGATTTTATTTATTTGGGTCCTCTCTTTTTCTTGATGACTCTAATTAATGGTTTGTCAGTTTTGTTTATCTTCTCAAAGAACCAGCTCCTGCATTTGTTGATCCTTTCTTTTTTTTTTTTTAGGCTCTATGTAATTTAATTCTGCTCTGATCTTTATTATTTCCTTCCTCCTACTCACTCTGGGCTTTGTCTGTTTGATCCTCTAGTTATTTCAGATGTAGTGATTGTTTATTTGAGATTTTCCTTGTTTTTTGAGGCAGTCCTGTAGTATTAGGAACTTTCCTCTTAGAAATGTTTTCTCTGTGCCCCATAGATTTTTGGTTGTTTTGTGTTCATTTTAATTTGTTTCTAGGAATATTTTGATCTCTTCATTGATCTCATTGGTTACAAAGAACTAATACAACCCAATACCAGGAAGACAAACAATCCAGTTAAGAAATGGGCAAAAGAAAAATGGGCAAAAGACCTGAATAGTCACTTCTCCAAGAGAACATACAGAAGTTCTGTAGACATATGAAAAAATATTCAATATCATTAATCATCAGAGATACACAAATTAAAATCTCAGGGAGATATCATTTTACGCTTGTCAGAATGGCTACCATCAATAAGTCACCAACAAGCATTGGTGAGGTGGGATGTTGATGACAATGCAGTCTGGTAAAGCCATTGTGGAAAACAATTTGGATTATTCTTAAAAAATATAAAAGTAAAACTACCTTTTGGCCCAGCAATTCCACTTCTGAGAATATACTCCAAAGACTCCAAAACACCAATACAAAAAAAAATAAAAAACATCATGCACTCCTATGTTCACAGCAGTTCTATCTATAATAGCCAAGATTTGGAAACAGCCTAAGTGCCCATCAGTAAATTAGTGGATAAAAAAGCTGTGGTGCATTTACACAATGGAATAGTATGCAGCAATAAATAAGAAGAAACTCTTACATTTTGCAACAGCATAGATGGACCTGGAAAAAATTATGTTAAGTGAGTTAAGCCAATCAGTGAAAGAAAAATGTCACATGATCTCACTTATACGTGAAATCTAATGAACACAATAGACTAATGAATACAATAATAACAGAAGCTTAGATACATAAAGCAGATGACAGTTTCCAGAAAAGAGGTTAGGATTGATAGATGGTGGAGCAATTAACCAAAGAACACTTATGCACAACCCATGAAAAGGGACAATCACCAAGAGAGGATCAACTGGTCAAGAGGAGAGGGCAGAGTTTGGTGGAGGTAGGGAAAGGGAAAAAATTTGGAACAACTGTCATAACATGAAACAATGAAAATTTTAAAAAATAAAATAAAAATGTTAAAATAATTGGTAAATAGACAATGCATGTATTTCACCCATTTACTCATGCAGTAGGAATAACTTTATACTACTTGCAAAATTACTCTGGATTATTCTACTGTGCCAAGATGATTTGTGACAAATATATCTTCTATTATGACCAAAATGTACTTGATACTCTTCATAAGTGGGAAAATGTGATTGGTTGGTGTGTGTACAAATTGATTGGAAGTAAATAGATGATGTAGAAGTAAAAAATAATGGGCATGGTAATTAAAATTTGTTTTGAGGTATATGAAATTAAGAAGTTGCAATTATGGAGCAAGCAGCTGGCCATTCCTTCTTCAATAAAATTTTAAGCCATTAAAGTTTTAAGTAATGTTTTATTTTAATAGTGTTAATGCAAGAAGAACCCTAAGTAATAGTAAGCTGAAACATATTAGAGTTGTATTGGAAACTTGTGCTCAGTATTTACAAGATGGCTATGTTGCAGGAGTAGAAATAAGAGGTGATTAGTAGTAAATTGCATTCCAAGGATGCTGCCAATTTCACGTATATATACTTTCAAATACAAGGGATTAAGAAGTATAATTTATATTTAGTATATTTAAATTCTTATTAAATTTTCTAGCAAATTTGCTTTTTACTATTGATTTATTTTTATTTTTTAAACTATTAATAAACTGACCTTTTAAAAATTTATTAAATTGTAGTTGGCATACAATATTTCATTAGTTTCAGATGAACAACAAAGTGATTCACCATGTATATAGCTTATGATGTGATCACCATAATAAGTCTAGCAACCATCAATCACCATGCAAAGTTGTTATGATATTATGGACTATAGTACCTGTACTGTACACTACCTACTCCTGGTTTATTTATTTTTATCACTGTAAGTCCGTACTTGTTATTTCCCTTCCCTGTTTCACCCATCCCGGCAATCTGTCTCTCTGGCAACCATCAGTTTGTTCTCTGTATCTATGAGTCTGTTTCTGTTTTATTTTGCTTAGTTTTTAATCTTTTTGACTTATTTCACTAACTTATGCCCTCTAACCTCACACCTGTTAGAATGGCTATTATCAAAATGTTAACAAATAACAAGCATTGGCAAGGATGTACAGAAAAAGGAATCCTCATGCACTGTTAGTGGAAGGGTAAATTTATTAAGTCAATGTGGATAATGACATGAAGTCTTCTCAAAAAAATTAAAAATAGATACATTACATGACCCAGCAGTTCCACTTCTGGATATTTATCTGAAGAAAATGGAAACACTAATTTGAAAAGATATCTGCACCCCTATGTTCATTACAGCATTATTTACAATACCCAAGATGTGGAAGCAACCCAGATGACCATAGATAAATGATTGGATAAAGAAGATGTGGTACAATGGAATAGTACTCCAAATAAAGCAACTCTTTCCAAATCTAATCCTAATTTATAATACCTTCACCATAGAAAACCAAACAACTATAAACTTTAAATAACTCTGTAATTAAAAATAAAGAAGCAAGTAAAGCAAATAAAACTACCTGGGATTTATTTTAAATTATGACTATTAGTTGCTGTCACCTCATGTTGATTAAATATTTTATAATTTATATAAATACATTACTTTCCAGTGATAAGAGTGGATTCAAGTAACAATTTGAGCAACCATACATCAAAGTTATTCAAATAAATTTATATTAAACTCCAAAACTGAAATTCAAGGTATTTTCATGTTTTTTTTCTTTTTTTTCTTCTTTTTTTCAAATACATTTGTCTCTGCCTACCCCCACCACTTTCCCTTGCCCCCTCCTCATGTTTAATTTATAATCATGATTGATTTATAGCCACCTCCATTTTCTCTCTTGTGTTTTACCTGTTCTTCAGGCAATTTTTAAGTATCATAATAAAAGTTTAAAATAATCATAACCTTGATTCAAACTTCAGTATAAGAACAAAATGCAGTTGTACGGGAAAAGAGTATTTTACGAAATCACCTTTTCAATACTCAGTCATTATGAACAGTGAATGTCCCTGTTATACCATTATGAAAATCACATCTCACTCTCTCAGAAAATCTTAGTATAAAAACAAACTCTCCACAGAATTTATACCTACATGTTTTACCAACTTTAGCATGAATCGTAAGAGACTTTGTGTAGCAAAATTAGAATGCAAATGTAGAAGAACACGAGAATCTCAGCATGAACCTTCTTTAGTGGTCTCCCACAATCTTATATTAAATTGGGTTATACAGCATTCTAATCCTTTATGATTCATTCAAAATATAATTTTCTTTCTTACTATTGAAGACAGGCTGACAGCTCTGGGTGGGGGTTAGAGGATGGAGGGATCAAGCAAAGAAGAAGGACTCATGGACACAGACAACTGTGTGGTGATTGCAGGGGGAGCTGGGAGAGGAGGTGGAAGAAAGTATAAAGAGGATAAATGGTAATGGAAAAAATACAGTAAAAATAAATCAAAAAAAGAAAACACTACAGCAGTATCTTATATTGGTCTAAATCTGTAATTTTACTGTTTCAAACATCTACCGAGATATTTTATAATTTAGCTTTATGACACTTACTCCGGGCCAAAAGTTACCTAATCTTGTTTGCTTACATTATGAATTAATGCAAGTCTTCTGAATGAAATATGCCAGTGGTTTCTCATATACTATCTCATATTCTTTCTATCCAGTAATGAGTTAATCTATTATTTATTTATTCAGCCAAATGCAAGGCATTGTTGAAGGGACAGGAGGTAAATTAAAGGGTGAGGTAGAGGGGTGGTAGCAATATCCCCATTCCCCAGAATCATACAATTAGTGAGGGAGACAGAAGGAGAACAACAGCAACAAAGATGTACGTTGACTGCAAGTGATTAGTGTTATAAAAATAATAATGGATGACAAGAAAAGGGTTTACTAGTTGCTACTTCACAGACCTGAATGGTTTATATGAATAGATAGCACTCTTGTCCTCTGCTGTAGTGCATGTGAAGGCCCATGAGGGGACCATATACATGGTCAGTCTAGGGACAAACAAAAAATACATGTGACTGTCATTGAGGAAAAAAAAGAGAAAAAAAGATAGGTAATTACTCCAAAAACTTAGCCAGGGACCAGATTATGTATACTTTGTAGGCCGTGAAACAGATGTGATTGTATTATGTGTGAAAGCATTGATTGGAAAGCTCTGAGGAATGAGATTTATATTACAAAATAATATTTTCAATGCTGTAAACATCAGAGTCACTTATAAAGGCTTTTCAAATGCCACTGAGATTAGTTATGGTAGAATCTCCAAGAATGTAGCTCAGGTATTGGATTGGTATCTCCTGTTAATTCTAATACACAAGTAGGGCTGAGAACAAGTTGTTTACAAAAAGGTAGCTGTTGAGAGTAGTTTATTGTGTTCATCTCTATGGGACAAGAAATCAACTTAATAAATAACAAAAATTTATGAACAAGTGGATAGCACCTCTGAACTACTTTAATAAAATATTAATGAGGCTTAGATTTAAAAGTCTTTTAAAAGCAACCACTGTCTTTTAGCTACTGAGGAATAATTTCTGACAAGGTGGTTCTTTTTTTCCTGTCTCCTGTACTTCCTTCTCCAAGTTTTACATTTCCTTGTGTACTGTAAGTAGCTATTCTTAATAATCATTTTACTCAGGTTTTGCAAACCTATAAATGGATGAAATGCATTTCACATATATATGACTGTGTCGTGGATGATGTCTTTGTTCCCTCAAAATTTATATATGGAAACCTAATCCCCAATGTGTTTGCAGGTGGGGCCTTTCAGAGATGAGCATGTCACGAGGGTGGAGCTCTCATGAATGGAATCAGTATCTTTATAAAAGGAACCCTAGAGAGATCCCTGCCCCTTCTGCCACTTGAGGTTACAGCAAAAATTTGACTACCTATGAACCAGGAAGTAAGCTCTCAGCAGACGCTGAATGTGCTGGCACCTTTGCCCTGAATTTCCTGGCCTCCAGAGCTATGTAAATTTAGTTTCTGTTGTTTATAAGCCATCCAGTCCATACTACTTCATTATAATAGAGCAAGCAGACCAAAACTGAGTGATATCCATAGTTCATATGGAAAGAGATTAAGGTATATGAATTATGCACAATAATGCCCTCCCCACAAAAAGTCCACCCTGGAACCTTAAAAGGCAAAGGAGACTTTGCTGATATAATTAAGATTTGGATATTGAGATGGGAGTATTATCTTGGATTATCTGCATGTAACAACAATGCTGTTCTCAAAGGCAGATGAAACTTCAGAAGAAAGGAGCAAAGAGATTCAACATTGCTGGTTTTGGAGATGGCAGAAAAGAGGCCATGAATGTACGCTTGCGGGTGAGGCCTAGAAAACAAAAAAAGACAAGGAAATGAATTCTCACCTTCAGCTACTAGAAAGGAATGCACTGCCAAGAGACTGAGTTGTTTTAAACCATTATGTTCATAGTAATTTGTTATGCAGCAATAAAACATGAATACACTATGTAAAGGTGATTTCCCCAAATCATAAAACTCCATGTTTTGTGGCCTAGAAGAACTGAGACTTTACTGATGTAAGAATAAAGAAAATGTATCCAGGGCAAAACAAGTGGAAGAAAATTATTAGGACAATATTCTCATCCTTTAGCATAATAAGCCACCAAAACTTTATGTCTGATTTAATGATTCCTAAAACAATATGCAGCTCTAAACTGTATTGCATAGGGACCATTAATTGTCTGATAAAATCCTGCATGCTTTTCAGATAGTTTCCCTAAATCTACCTGTCTTCTTTTAAAACCTTTTAAGCACCGTCTTTTGATGAAGTCTTTATGAATCTCACAACAGAAAAGAAATTAGCATTTTATGTTTCTATTTTTATCCATTTAATTTATTTTCTTTATTTTTTCAAATACATTTGTCTCTGCCTTCCCTCCACCACCTTCCCCTGCCCCCTCGCCCCCTCCCTCCCTCAATCCTTCCCCTTTGGTTTTGTCCATGAGACCTTGCTACATGTTCCCCAACCCTCCCATTCCCCTCCTTTTCCCCTGTGCCCCCCCTCCCTCCATCCCTCTTGTCTCTGTTCATTTCTTTTCCTTTCAGTGTTGCTGGTCTTATTTTCCTTGCATCTTTGTATTGTTGGTTAGGTTGGTGGGAATGCAGACTGGTGCAACCATTGTGGAAAGCAGTGTGGAATTTCCTCACAAAGCTGAAAATGGAACTGCCTTTTGATCCAGTGATTCCCCTGCTGGGACTATATCCTAAGAATCCCAAAACACCAATACAAAAAAACCTATGCACCCCAATGTTCATAGCAGCACAATTTACAATAGCCAAGTGTTGGAAGCAACCTAAATGCCTATCAGTAGATGATTGGATCAAAAAACCACGGTACATTTACACAATGGAACACTACGCAGCAGAAAGAAAAAAAGAACTACTAAACTTCGCGACAGCATGGATGGAACTAGAGAGCATTATGCTAAGTGAAATAAGCCAGGGTGCGAAAGACAAATACCATATGATCTGTCTATTTTTATAAATGCATTTTGCTTAAATAATGTAGATGTAACCCATTAGTATTTAACCTTAGAACATGATATATGTTGTTCTTTCTTTATATCAAGGCTATTCTTCCAAATATACATTACCTAGTTTTTCCAAGTACTTAAAGTTTGAAGAGAACCAGTGTTGGATTTCTCTATGGAAAGGTATATAGCTAATCCTATCAAAGTCAGCTATCACTTTGAAGATAATATCTGAAGAAAATATATTGATAATTAGATGACATAATTCATTATAGTAAAAGCTGAGAAAATAATTATATTTGTCAAGATCTACAATTTTATGTGGTGATCAGAAAAAATTTTTGTTGTTAATTGAACAAATATAGTTTAAGTACCTACAATGTTTAATGCATTGTAGTCTGCTCAGGGATGCAGGCAAGGGACTTATTTCTGACCTGGAGGGTGGCATTAGGAGATATTCAGTTAAGTTTTCTACTTCTGTTAACCTCAGGTAGACAGTATATATAGCATCAAGAGTCTAAGATCTGACATTTGAGTTTATGTTTCCAAAACATTGCTCCTCCACTTGTGATCCTGGAGAATTATTTTCAGCATTTAAAAATCCATTTCCCCATTTTAAAAAAAAAGTACTTCTAACTGTACTTACTTTGCAAGGAGGAGCGACATTCAGAGCTCACAGTGCCCATCAAGTGTGTAGCCCAGACCCAGGCCTGTTAGGTCTAATGTTCTGCACAAGTGTCTCTCCACCTCTGTGTGTTGGAGAAACTCAAACTTGCCAGTTCATGGCTCGGTCCTTTCTGGTATCCAGTTTCCTTTGAGTTACCACACATGCTTTCTAGGAAATTCTCAGTCTTTCAGAGTCCCATCTCTTTCGACCACATGTTTCCTTTCCTCAAAATGACATTTGAGTAAATATAGGAGCACAGTAACTTCATTCATATTGGTGAAAGAGGGGAAGTACCATCTGTGTGCAAGACTTTATGATATTTTCTCGTACTGACTCATCTGTGCAGCTAAGGAGTCCCTTGTTTGGCCTTAACCTGATTCCTTTCACCCTTCTGAGCTCTCTGGGGGCAGGTTGAGGCAGATGAAGGCTGGTCAGGGAAAGCGGATCTCCCCATACTCCGCACGCCTGAATTTTCACTTGCAACCTGCATCCCTAGACGCCTAGCTGCACCTCCCACTCAGCTGCTTGGCCACATCACCTCTTTGATAATAACAACTAATTACAAACCTTTCCCTGTCACTGCAACCCCTCTGTAAGCAGTTATTGACTGATTGAATAATTAATGAATAAAGATTTCTGGACAGCACAGTCTGTAACAATATGTGTCCTTGTGTGAACGTTGGGAGCCCGATAGGAGCTAAAAACAATTTGAAAGAAAGTAACTCAGGTCTTTCCTCTTCTTATCTGCTTAACCAGACCAAGGCACTGATTTTATTCTCAAGCAGTCCCCTCACATTCTGTTGAAGTTGAAGGTATCCTAAATCCTGAAGAGAAGCTTGCGCTAGAAGTCCCACATGAGAACTGGGCCAAAGGTCCTTTGCTTTGACTTTTGCCTCTCTAAAATCTCCACCTGGGTTTAGGAATGGGGAGAAAGTGATATAAATTGTGATACACATCCTGTCTCACCTACAACTATCTCCCTTCTCCTTCTACTAGTCTATCAGAGCCAAAGAATGGGCTTCTCACTCTCTTTCACCACTTCATAGTGACCTCTCCATTTTTTATTCTCCTTTCTACGCTGTCTTTGACCCTCTATTTTTGTATGGTACTACAAGGCCGGAAGAGCCATAGGAGAGGGGCTTTCATATGATTTTAACTGCTCATGTTCAGGTATTTTCTTTTTTAATTGATATAATTGTCCTCACATGTCTCAGTTCCCTAGGCCATTATATATTCAAAGTGTGTGTGTTTGTGTATGTGTGTAGGGGAAGGGCTTACAATTTAAAACTTAAATTATTATAGCAGTGTTTTTCATAGGAATGGTGCAGTCCTTTTGGAGTTAATGCTCAAGTTAGTCATATTAAAACACACTCAAACAACATGTCAGTTGTCAATCAGTGAAAAAGAGAATTCCAGAAGACGACCAAAGTTGATGAGGAGATGATGAGCTTATAAGTTAGTTCAGTTTGAGATATATGTGGTTTGAAGTAACTTCTGGACATTGAAATGAAGAGGTCAATGGACAGGAAGATTTATAATTCTAGACTAAGGTACAGAGATAGAAACAGGAAAATACATGTAAAATTATATATTCATAACATATGATATTTTGTGTACAATAAATTAAATGTATTAGATACTTCAACGCCTGACTTCAGGAGTTTACCATGCAGTATTACTGATTTTAAAAAGTAAGATGAAGAATAATGTATTTACTTTGTAAGCAGTTTTCATGAAAACAAAACTTATGTGCACATATGTACATATTTATATAAATATACTACATTGAAATAATCATATGTTTTTCATAATTATACATGCAAAAAAGATAAATATGAGATGATATGTACTGTATTGCCTATGTAGATTACAGGGTGGGTATGGAGGTGGAGCATAGAGGTGGATATGGGGGTCTTTTGTGGATGGAAGAGAAAGGGCAGAGTGGTAAGCAAAGCAAATCAGTCACAGGACTATGAACCATGTATAGGGCATGATGTTACTGAAGGCAGTATGGGGGGAGAAATTTTGAGACATCAAATATGATCAATTCTTTTGGACATCATTCTAAAAGAATAAAGAGACTGAGCAGCAGCCACACTTGAAAGTCACGTCTGAGGAATAATTGTTCTTTGTTTTTACTAGCAGTGAAAAATAAACGAGCACATTTAAATGCTGGAAGGATGTGTCTAGTAAAGAGAAAAGATTTAAAATACTGGAGAAGGAATGTATTAATATTGTAATGTTTTTGAGATGGCAAAAGAAAATAGGGTCAAAGGCAAATGTAGAAATGTTTAGATTTTACAAAGAGTGTTAACATACATGGCTTTATTTTATCCAAATAAAAATCCTATGATGACAGTTCAGTGACTTGTCAATTGGGCAAGTTATGATGATGAAAACTATTATGATGTAACCATAGATAATTATAACTCACACAGATTTAAACTTTCCTGATTTTGAGCCCCATAGAATTCTGCAAATATTAAAAAAGTATGTAAGTGCAAATAACATCAAAAAACATGTATTGAAGCATTCTACATGTCAGACATTTTACAAAATTACAGTTAAACTCATTTAACAAAATTACAACTAAACCTCATAATAACCTAATAAAGTGTACACCATTTTGTCCCCTGTACAGATGACAAAACTGAAGTTCAGGGACTTCATAAATAATTTTCACTGCCTTATTTAGCTGACAAGTATCTGAGTGTGGCTTTAAACTTAGATAATATGACCCACGTTCTCCTACAGTCTGCTTTCTCCAAAAAAAAGAAGATATTAAAAGATGCATTTATACTTTTCAGCCTAACCTGCCATCTTCCAGTAGTTTGCCAGACTGGCTGACACAAAGGGAAAGAGGCAAGGCACCTGCTATATGTTCTTCAGCTTTTTAGAAAACATGGAGTTGTTTCTTTGACCTCACACATACAAATTTACAAGAATGGTGGTATTGTAGACATCAAGGGAAGGGACAACTCTTCAAAAAAGAATGCCCCACAAATGTTCCCATGGCAAAGCTGGGAGAGTCTACAATGTCACCCAGTGTGCAGGGGACACAGTTGTGAAGCAACAAGGGCAAAATTCTTGCCAAGAAGTTTAATATATGTATTTAACATATTAACATAAGAGCCAAGGTAGCTTCCTGAAACATGTGAAGGAAAACAATCAGAAAAAGAAGGAAGAAAGATACCTGAGACCAACTGAAACGGCAGCCGGCTCCGCTGTGTGAGAACCAGCGGGAAGGAGCTCGAGTTGCTGGAGCCCATTCCCTATGAGTCCGAGGCATGAGAAGTGTGAAATAAACAAACAAACAAACAAACAAATAAATAAGCTAGGTACTGAAAAAAAAGGAAGAGAGATATGTATTACTGAGACCATCTCGAAGGTATAAAAGACTGAACTCATTTAAGTCCTTTGTATAAACTTTAAGATTCTGGCTGGTGGGTGCAGAAATCTGTTAGTCTTGTAACTGCCTAAGACAAGCCTGTGTTTTTTTTAAGTTTTCTTGCTTACTAAACCTATGGCCTAGGGGTCTGGAGTGGCTTGCCTCTTTTGTCAGTTTCTCCCTGCCATCCGTGTGCGGGGGCCAGGTTCGGATTTCACCCAGGAACTTCCCAAAATTTAGTTTATTTCATGCATATGCATGTGTATGTATATTAATTATCTTAACCAAATCTTATTATTAGAGTTTAATCTTATCAATGAGTGATGTTATTTTGTAATAAATCACAATAATAATCAGTGATATGTTTTGGTCTAAATATTGTTATTCTGATAAACAAGTGCTGAAATTATAACAATTTATAACTTCTCTGAAACCAAGGCATGTGTATTAAGACTGGCTTTTCTCTTCATCATAGACTATTTGCATTGGATTCATTATTTATTATTTCGTATTTCTTTTAGTGGACTTTATTAAATTATTCCTCTAGTTATGTCTCTCCTGGTAAAACTCATATAATAAAATGACATGGGAAAAATGGAGACTCACTTTCTGTGCAGAGTATCTTCAAATCAATCTTTAAACCAACACATATATTTGAATTGCAATTACTTTTCACACATGCAAAATAGCATCAGGAAACACTATGAGCAAATATTTTCTAATATGGAATTCTGGTTATGGTTTTTCTCTACTTACAAATCTTTATTGACTTCTCTTGCTCATGTGGTGGTATCAGCGTTGTATTTCAATGGGATAGGGAGGGAAGAAGACTTCCATCATTTATCTTGTATCTAAATCTTTAAATTAATCATAAGCAATTTCCAACCCTTCTCTGTAACCCTGCCCCTAATGGATTAAACTTTCTGAATAAGCCAGGATGCATTTACTCCATGTTTTTGCATATACACATCATATTGTCTCAAGTCCTCTTCTCCATTTTCCAACTGGTGAATACCTATCCAAGTATGAAAACTTTGTTGAGTATTGCTAACTTGTAAAGCTTTTGATAATGTTTCAGGAAAAAAAATTCAGAGTTTTTGTGCCATCAGATATCTTTTATGTCACTTTATTGTGGAATTTATAAAAACTATTATAATTGATATTTCATCTGTTTTTACCCAGTACAAGTCTGAATTCCTAGTGGGGAGTTACAAAAAAAATTATTCACTTTGTATATCCAATGTTAAATCTGAACAAGATTTGGTTTCAGGAAAAAAATTTATTAGTGACTAACAATTGATTAAACAATTCCTTTTTTCAGGACTATGTCTTGTGTAATAATCTACTTTGCTTCACAGAAGTAACCATATTGCTTAAGTTAGTAATAAAAATTAAAATATACAATAGAAATATTTTTAAAGAGAATTTTATTTGATTGAATGTATTCAATTTTCAGATGCATCTTTTGTCGCATTTGTATCTGTGCATTTTACTATGAGTAAACTCAAAAAATTAAAATCAGATTTTATTCCACCCATCTTTTTATCTAATTGCTTTCTCTTTAAATTTTTTTTCCCTGAGGTAGAATTTAGTTTTACATAGGAAAAGTGAGACATCCACATTGCCTGACTAACATCAAGGTAGATGGTGAGAAGGAAAAAAACAAAGCCTTCACTTTTTTCCTTCACTTTATTTGCCTTTGCTTTTGTTCTCTTTCATAGATCAATCACTTCAAGGTCAATTTTGCAGTCATTACTCCTCCTGGCAAAACTTCTAGTTGAAGTCAATTAACAAATAAGCTGAGAAAGCAGTAGCTTTACTCATTCCTATGGTGTTTAATCAGAAGAAAATTCTGCTTTAATTCTACTTAATTTGGTCTGGGGCAGAATCCCGGTGAATATAACAATCTCTGGACAGTTTCTGAATCAAATAACCATTAACTTGAATTAATAAAATAATTAAATCAGGGAAGACTATAGCTAGAAAAATAAACAAAATTTCTTTGATGATAGGTTTCACAGTTGATAGAAAATATTCTTCCTGAAGCTGGAAGAAGGCAGGAAGCTCTCCCTTAGATGTCTATTATACAGGGTCCGGCAGAAGTAAGGCGTGCTTGAGTGTGGTTGGTAGGGTAATAATATGCATGTAATAATTTATCGTTTTAATTTGAACATTTCACCTAAAATGTCATATGATGTGCTTGAGTGTGATTTTGTTATGTTAAAGAATTAGCTACTTATTGTCACTTCCTCCTACCCCGCCCAAGTCACCAGACTGGAAAATTAAAAACAAAGAAAAGAAAAAGGAATTACCTGCTTATTATTTTGAGATAAAAGACTTTGTAATAAAAAAAAGGATGTTATTTATGCCGAATCCTGTATACTGTCCCCTGAGCTAGACAATGTAAGTTCTCTCTTTCAATTACTTAACTGTTCCTTAAAGAGAAAGCTGAGAATCCTGATGAGAAGTTGATTAAAACCAAATAAAAAAACAAAACAAAGCATGCTATTGTTAGTATGTGAAATTTATTTTAAAGTATTCTTAACATTATTTATGAACTAGTAAGTAATTACAGTGTATAGTACTTTGCCCTTTCTAAGAATCATCCATCCAAACATTTCTATTTAAATAATAAGCTCAAATATCATCTTCTCTATTATGAATCATTATGGGGCAATAAACCACCCAAAGAATTAGGAGGTAAAAATATAAACCATTAATTTACCTCATAGTCTAATGGGTGGCTGTTGAGCTGGGTTCAGCTGGCTGGTTTTGCTAACCTGGATCACACTTGGCTCATACCAGCATCCTTAATTTGTCTACAGTTGGGTTTAGCATACCAAAACTGTGGTGTTTGAGGGTGGTGGCAGACTGAATGTGAGTGTAGAGAGTTTATGATTGGGATGTAGTCTCTCATCATCTTACAGGTGAGCCAAACTTATTCACAGGGTAGACTGGCCTGTGGCCAAAAAAGAGTATGAAATTATACAAAGTATCTTGAGGCCTATATTGAAAATCAGAAGTACATTACTTCTGCCACGTTTGATTGGCCCAAGCAGATACCAAGTAGACCAGATTCAAGGGGCAGAGAAAGGAGTTGATGCAAAATCACATCTAATAAAAGGGCATGTACATGAGGAGAGATTAAAATGCTTGACCATTTATGTAGTCTACAGTATCTTCCTTAAAACTTTTGATAATTACCAAAACTTCTTGTCTTTTCCCTCTTAAGTTTCACATGGCTCATGGCATTATAACTGGCATGATGCCTTTATAAGAATGAAAACATTATGATATTATAGTACTTTGTATTAAAATCTTTTGCACATAGGCATTATTTCTATTCAGCACCTGTCTAGACTGCACAGACTTAGTTTTATGCATTGCATCTATCCAAGTTCAGCAAAGAAACAGAAATGTCTATGTGTGTGCGAGTGTAAAGGAAGCAGGAAAGGGTGGGAGAGAGATCTATGATCTATGTGTTAAGGAACTTAAATGAGAAGAGGCAGAATTTTTTCCAGCAATATTTTGTGTTGGCTCCATCGTTTACCTTAGACATTGGACAAATAGCTTGCCAAGAAAAATAAATTACCTTATTCAAAGCAAATCAAGGTGAATAAGAATAAACGGATGGACAAACACCACAGAACAAAAGGAGAAAATATAACAATAAATAGCAGATTATGATCACTTATTGAAAAGTAAAATTCTGTCCACAAGCAGATGAAAATTATGACATACCATATTAGCATGAGTCAGGAAAATAAAAATATTAATAAATTGAATTCAGCCTGCCAGCTTCCACAATAAGCATGAGCCAATTTATTGAAATCATTCTCCTCTCTCTCTCTTTATATATATAAAACATGTCAACTACCCCTCATCACTATAACAAAGCATCATATTCATGGAAAAACATGGAACAACAGGCAAATTCCAGTGCTATTTATAATATCCCATGTCATAGAAAAGTGAGGAAAAAATCTGCAATCCATTTGTTAAGTTTCAAAAACCCGACCAGACCCAGGTGTCATGAAAAATATCTCTGGCCAAATCACATGTAATAATATTTTTAAGATCTAAAGGAGGCATTAACTATCAGAATCCCATAGGTCATTAAAATATATATATATATATATATATATATATATATATGATGGATTTCAAGAACAAAAGCACTATGAATCATAATTGGCAAAAAACATATTGTTCTGTGATTATAATTGTATGTATTGAAAGTTTTTTATTTTTTAAGACAAGAAGACTAGAATAGAGATAAAATTAATGGCAAAAATAAGTATTTCACATCAATAAGAAAATTATTCTTTTTCTAGGAGTATTTAGAAAAATGAGAGAGCCATTTGGGGAAAAAAGAGGTGATATCTGCCTCGCTTCTTGGGGGAGTAAATTCAAGAGAGATAAAAGTTCTAAACATTATATATAAAATTCCAGGAGAATTAGTAGAAAATATGTGAGAATTTTAATGTAAACTACCAGTGGGAAAGCACTTTTTGATACATTGCCAAACCCATATACAAAAAATATATCATTAATTAATGGACATGCATATTTATACAAAAATACACAAAGATGTATTTAAAAATAATTTTTAGAGAAAATATAAAACTCTGTTTTAAAACATTTTATTACAAATGCTGCACAAATAAATCAAAAGTTAAAAAACAGAAAATTTTAATAAACTTTGTTAAAGCATAAAAATGTACATTCATATGTGTACATGATGGCAGTTTATATATATTATATATTATTTTCAAAATACATATAATACATAACAATATATACTTACATTATGTATCAGCATATGGCTATATTATATTTCATATTAAGGGAAATATATATACATTTTTAAAAAACTCTTAAAACATAAATATTAAATGGCTTATATTTTCAGATCCACATATTATTTTCTCATAAATATTACCTATTAAATTTATTGGAGAAATAACTGCATCTAATACTATAAATCATGGGGAGGAACTTTATTGATTGCTATAAAAATGAATTATTTTTCCTATTTGTTATTTTCACAGAGGAAAAAATCATACAAATGTTTATGTCTTTATGTATTTTATGATTCCTTAATCATATGCACTTAGAAAGATTAAAATCAAGTTATTTTGTCTTGATGAATGACACAATATTTTTTATTTGGTTGGCCAAAAAGTCTATTTAGTTTTTTCCATAAAATGAAAGATACATTTTTTATTTTCACCAGTAACTTCATTGATTTGAATATTTTGGGTATGTCAGCTATCTCCAACATAGTATAATGTTGATTTTTCTCAATCGATGCTTCTATTTGATCACTCTCAATTTCAATTGGTCTACTGAACCTTGGAGCATCATCCAGTGAGGAACCTCCAGCATGAAACTTTGCAAACCACTTTTGACACATTTGATATGTCACAGCACCTTCTACGTTCACAAATCTTTTTTTTATTTCATTGCATTTTTACCTTTCTTAAAATAATCATGATATGCTGAAAATGTTGTGTATTCTCTTCTATCCTTACTATTAAAATGGCTACACAAAAATTCACCAATTTTGATGTTTTTTTTTTTTAAATGCATGCTGTCACAATACAATCTAACAAAATTGCTTTAAATGAAACTAAAGACGACTATGGGCTAGTAGAGCCATATACAGAAGGAAAAACAAGCTTTTTTTTGCCAACTCAATACTTTATAAAAAACAGTTCTATTTTATTTTATCTTTGCAACAGCTTGATAATTTAGCACTGATATGATATTATGAACTGTGAACAAAATCCTCTGATTAAAGTGTTACCTTGTGAACCTAATTTCATTGCAATAAACTATAAATACTAATGACTCAAAGTATTTAATTAAAATTGTAAATGATTGATCTACTAAAAAATTAAGACAAATAACTTTCAAGCAACAAAGAACCACTTGAAATCATTCTTAAATTGTGTGGGGTTTTTTGTTGCTCTTATTTCTCACACAGAGATATTCTCTTAATAACAAATCTTGATCTTTAGCCACAGACTCTTTTGTTTACTCATCAGCCAAATAGTATGGAAAGCAAATATGAGTATACCTTAGAGCAATCCACAATTTATTCATTTTGTTATGTGTAAATTGGAAATGTAAAAATAAAATAGTCTTCTAAATTGAAAGTTAATCTCTTTTGATTGTTTCTCTGAGAGGAATAATCTTAGAGTAAAATATATTCAGGCCTAACCCTGGTCAAACACCTTTACAAAAGAAAAATCACTATACCAGGAAGAGTTTCAAATTGAATAGGAGTGACTCTTTGTGATATGATGTTGTAAATACAACATATTTTAACTATTAGGAATATTATTTTTGCACTGTTAGTATTTGACCGCAATCATACATTTTTGCATTGGGTTAATTAGACCCTCCTTACCATGCTTAAACACACACACACACACACACACACACACACACACACACACACACAAAGCTACTATACCTAAAAATTATACAGGTTAAAAAGCAATTTCTTACATAAATATATAAAATAACTCAGTGTCAGTCTTAATGAATAAATATAAAACATTCATAAGATTTTTTTGGAACAATAAAAAGACATAAAAGTCTAAATCCCAAGTTGTCTCTAGATCTCCTAGTAAGTAATCAAAGAATCTCATTTTACCTAAAACATTAGTTTTTACAAAATACAACTACAGTTTTCATATATTGAAATAATAGAAATAGAAGACTTGGGAAAAGCTTATACAATGAACTCTGAAGATCACAAGAAAAACAATCTACATTATTTAGGGTACCAGGAATTTTATAACCCTCGTTAGTGAAAGTAATTAATATATAATATGTATAAAATATTTCAAGAGAACATATAAAGCATATATTTAATTATGTCAAAAATTGATTCTAAGGCCAAATCTGGTTTCTTACGTCATGATTCAGTACATAGTTAAAAATATATTAGAAAATAGAATAAAAACCTCAATTCCTTATACATTACACTCTCCATATGAGTATGTCATTTACTAAAATCAATGAAGTTGAATTTCCAGTGGTAGAGATTGCCCTACCCAGAAGCAACATATTCTTTGGGGTAAACTTCCTTTTTTGACAACTGTTGCAAACTTTATTTTGGGGGGTAGATTGACCTGGAAATCAATTAATCATATTAATTGAGAAGCAATTAATAAAATGCTTCTCAGTATATGATAATATTGACCCATATAAAAATGAAATCCTATGTCTTAATAACATTCTAATCTCAAAACCCAATTGACTAGTAGATGATCAAGAACAATATTTTCTTAAGTTCATATTGTGATTAAACATCATTTTCCAAAAGCATTAGTTAACAATTTAAACTATTCTATCTAATCGAGCCTCATGTATAGTCATTGACATAAATAATGCACTATTCATTCTAGACCATGTTCCAAATCGTTTTCAGGAAAAAAATCACTTACCATATAAATCTGGACACACATACCACAGTATGTTTACTAAAATTATGTTATAGAAATGGTTTTAAATATAAAACTAGGAAAGTCATAGTGATTTTATTCTGAAAATAATTTTTAAAAGCAGTTGTACATATTTTAGTAGATGATCAAATTGAGGAATTTATTTATTTCTATTTTGCTTACATTATTTTTTTATCATGAATGGGCGTTGGAGTTTGTCAATATTTTTTTGCACCTGCTGATAAAATTATACAGCTTTTCTTTTTTAGCTTCTGATGCTAAGGATTATATCTATTCATTTTTAAATGTTGAACTAGCCTTGCATATTTGTAATAACCATTTGTTTAATGATGTATATTTTTATGCAGTATTGGATTCTTTCTGCTAGTATTATGTTGATGATTTTTGCATTTATGTTCATCAGGGATACTGATCTGTAATTTTTCTTCTTTGTAAAACATTTGTTTGGTTTTGGTATTAATGTAATTGTAGACTCAAAGAATGAGTTAGGAACTATTCTCTATACTTTTTTCTGAAAGAAATTATTGAGAAAATTTTTAATTTCATTATATGTTCATTGAAATCATTTGGAAGTATTTCTTTTTATTTTTTAAGTTATTCATCTTCGTTCAATATATTTAATAAGTAAAGGTCTATTTAGGTTATTTTTCATTGTGTGTTTTGGTAGATTGTGTCTTTCAAAGAATTGGTACATTTTAACCATTAGAAAAGCTTTACTCATATTTCTCCATTATTATTTTAATATCCATGGGATCAATTGTAATGGTATTATTTTTATATTAGTTTTTACATTAGATGTTTTATTTTTACATTAGTAATTTATGTCTTCTCTCTTTTTCCTTAGTTTTCCTGGCTAAAGGGTCATCATGTTACTGAACTTTTCAAAGAACCAGCTGTTAGTTTTTAACATTCAATTTTATTAATTTCTGCATTAATTTTTATTTCTTTTATTCTGCTTACTTTTTCTTAATTTATTTTTATGTAAATATAGTTGCTCTACAATCTTATATTGGTTACATTAGTTTCAGGAGTACAATATAGTAATTTGACATTTTTATACCTTATAACGTGATCACCTCACCAATTCTAGTACTTATCTGTCACCATGAAAACAGACCACAGTATTATTGAGCCTATTCTCCTTTCCCCTCACACCCATAGCCTCACCTCTTCCTCCTACCTGTTTCTATGCCTGTTTTTGTTTTCTTTGTCTCTTTCCCTTGTTTTATTTTTAGATTTCATATATAAGCGATATCATACAATATTTGTCTTTCTCTGTTTGACTTATTTCACTTAGCATGATACTCTCTAGATCCATCCATGTTGCCAAAAATAGCAACATTTCATTCCTTTTTATTGCTACATAATTCTCCATTGTGTGTGGGGGGGTAGTCATATATTCTTTATCCATTTTTGGGCACCTAGGTTGCTTACATTTCTTAGCTATTGTAAATAATGCTACAATGAACGTAGGAGTATATCTATCTTATAGAATTAATGCTCTCATTTTCTTTGACTAAATATCCAGAAGTGGAATTACTTACTTTTGATTTACTTAGCTGTTTTTCCAGTTTTATAAGGTGGAAACTTAGATTACTGATTTTTTATCTCTCTTCTCTTATAATTTATCCATCAGTTGCTCTAAATTTACTGCTAAACAACATTTTTGTTGCATTCTACAAGTTTAGATAAGTTGTATTTTCATTTCCAACAAAGATTTTTTTTTATTTTTCTTGACACTTCTTCTTTGACCCATGTGTTACTTAAAAGTGTGTTGTTTAATCACCAAATATTTTTGTCTTTTCTAGTTGTTTTTCTGTTACTGGTTTTTAGTTTAATTTCATTGTGATCTTGTAGCAGGCATCGTATAATAACTATTCTTTTAAATTTAAGGCGTGTTTTATGGTTCAGGACTGGTGTATTTTGATGAATTATCCATGTGAACTTTAGAAGAATGTGTATTCTGCTGTTGTTGGATGAAATGTTATATAAATGTCAATTAGATTCAGTTGATAGATAGTGTTGCTCAGTTCAATTATATTATTACTGAATTTCTGCCTGTTGTACTGTCAATTACTAATAGAAGAGTGTTGAAATTTCCGCTATAATATTGGATTTGTTTACTTCTCCTGCAGTTCTATCAGTTTTTGTCTCACATATTTTGACTCTCAGATTTTGAGTATATAGCACATTAAGGATGATCATATCTTCAATAAGGGGCCTGTGGATAATTGACCTACATATCCTTATGAAGTACCCTTCTTTATCCCTGATAATTACCCCTGCTTTGAAATATGCTTTATCTGAAGTTAATATATCTTTTACTGCTTTCTCTTGATTAATGTTACCATGGTATATCTTTCTCAATCCCTTTATTTTCATTCACGTCATTCATGTTTATATGGATAACATAGAATTTAGTTAATCACATTTAAAAATATTTTATTGAAGTAAGATATACATAAGGAAAATACACATGAAAGAATATTTATAACCCAAATATGCTCATATAACCACTACCTAGATCAAGAAATGAAATATTATTAACATTCCAGATGGGTCCTCAGACTCCCTTTCAGTCATTTCACCTTACCATGTATAGCTACCACTTAGTCGACTCAGGCTTCTATAACACAATATCATAGATTTGGTGACTTAAACAACAAAAACATACTTCTCATAGTTCTAGAGGCTAGGAAGATCAAGGTATCAGCAGATTCAGTTACTAGCAGGGGTTCTCATCTTCATTTTCAGATATGGCTACCTTCTTGCTGTGTCCTCACATGGAGTTGGAGGGAAAAGAGAGGAGGGAAGGAGGGAGAGGGCACATGGGCACAAAATTCTCAGGTCTCTTCCTTTTCTTGTAAGTGCACTAATCCCATCATAAGGGGGCCAGCCCCATGAACTCATCTAAAGCTAGTTATCTCCCAAAGGGTGTGCCTCCAAATACCATTACATTGAGGGTTAGGGCTTCACATATGAATTTAGGAAACACAAAAATTCAGTTCATAACAGCCATCATCATGACTTCTAAGAGCATGCATTTGATGTTCTCTTTTGAATTGTATTAAAAAAATTTTGATCCTGTAATAAATCCCTCTACCTTCTGTCAAGAATAATTATCATAGCCTTTGAAATTAGAGGGAGGAGAGTGAGGGTCCAGTGTATACAACTCCAGGTTCCTCTCAATTTCCATTCCTTTCCTCTCTGTTCCTATATAGAAGACAGTTTTGTATATATTTATACATTAATTTCAGCACTTGACATCTGTGGCTTTATTTTCTCCTTTGAACTAGTTGTAACATCTTACTGGTTCCTTCATTAATTGAGTTACATACATTTTTTTAAATATATTTTATTAATTTTTTAGGGGAAGGAAGGGTGAAAGAGAAAGAAAGAAACACTGACATAAGAGAGAGACATGAATTGCTTGCCCTCCATACATGCCCTGAATGGGGATTAAACCCGCAACCTAGGTATGTGCCCTCACAGGGAATTGAACTTCCAAGTTTATGGTGAGTGGGATGGCACTGCAACCAAATGAGTCACACCAGCTGGAGAAAATTTTTTGGCATATGTTTATTTCATATTTACAGGAGAAATGTAATATTCAGTTTTATAGAGATTATGCCATTTTCTCTTTATGGGAGGCTTTTCACAAAGATGCCCAGTCCCTGAGCCATGTCAGCTGTACTCTTGAGAAGAACACTGAGTGTGCAGCTGTATCTCAAGCATGTCTTTTTCTGGTTTCCAAGGATAAATCCAAAACAGCAAGAAAACTTTACTGACCGTCTGTTTATCTAGTCAGTTTTTTCCTGTCTTTCAAATGATTTTATGTTTTGTTTTTTTGTTTCTGGTTTGCTGAGAGTCAGTAAGTCATTTCTCATTGGTGGTAGCAATAATTTAACATTTGGTTTTATGATTTGACCATTGCAACATCTCCACAAATAAGTTAATGGGTAGTAGAAATCTATTATCTCTTTGGGAGAGATGACAGAGAACATAGTTTGTTGTTGGTTTTTTGTTGGGGGGGGGGGTTTGTCCTTTTTTTATCCTACTCTTAGCTCATAGCAGTTAAGCACTGTGTTCACCAGTGTAAGATGAAACCATTTAGATGTCTGGATCTGTGATATTTTTATTTTTGCATTTTCTCTCGACTTCCGGTTCAAATCGTAAAATTGAAGCTATGAGCTCATCATGTACATGCATGTCTGTGTCTTCAATTCAGAAAGGTTTTTATGAGTATTTGTGTCAGTTTGAAGTATTTTCTATCTCCAAAATATATTAATATAAACTAGAAAATAAGTTTTCTTAAATGAAAGGATTTTATTTTTATCAAGGCAAATAAGAGCTTACATAAACTGTATATGCCCTACTGAAAGACTAAGCATCACAAGCACCAGTAAATACATCACCAGGTTGGTAAGAGACCAAGAGAAGGACCCTCCTGGAGGCCATGGGCCATGTGCCTGCTAGGGCCTATGGAGAGAACAGGCAATTCCACCATCCGAGTACAGGTATTGAGCCAGTGAGCCAAAAGCAAGGGAGCCTTTTTGTTCCCTTGGGTTAATATTAGCCTTTTTTGTTCCCTTGGGTGTGGGATGGCTGAGGTGCTTTCTCAAAATGACCTATCAACTTCCCAAACTTTCATGTGCTTCAGGTGGGTCCGCCTCCCATACAATCTCCAAGCTAGACAGGCAGGCCTCTTTGGTCTAGCTACCTGCCCCTGTGCCATTTTGACTTTTACAGTGTATGTGTCTGCTTTCCCCTGATCCCACCCCATCTGGTGCTGGGAGAGGGAAGGAGGACTTTTTTTCTTATTCACTTATCTTGCTAGCCTTGCTTATGTTCAGTGTAAGAACTCTCCCCTGCCACCATCTCGGCCAGTGGGGGAGAACTCTCAGTCTTTGACAGACCACCCATGAGTAAAAAGGCATATATTGGTACATGTGTGTGTACAGTAGAAAGAGAAATAAATTAATACATATATATTTCAATTCATATTTTTAATATAATATTTTCAATGCCATACAAAGTAATATATATTTCTTCTCAGATTGCATGGTCTCTGTTAATTTGTTTTTCTACTTACCTACCATTTAATTTTTTACATCATGAGATTTCACCTTAAGGACAAATAATGATTAAATAGCAAAAAAAAAAAACCCCAAATCATTGAAGCTTTCCATTCAAGTTACTATAGTTCTAAATAGGTGGACTCTAAGACAGAAAATAACTGTTTCAATAAATTTTATTCTTTGTCAACTGGCCCACTGACAAAATTCTTCTTTTGGTGCATTTGATTAGGGGAACTTGAGCTTGTCTTTTTTTCTTTCATTTTTATTTATGGTTTTGTTGTCTTATTCATCCTGCAGCCACTGTGTTTTAAAAAAAAAAATACTATCAAAGTTATTTGGGAATCTCTGCTGACTTTTGGTTTCATGGAAATATTTTCTTCTTTACTAAGTAAGTTGTTTCTTTTTTATTGTGGACTCTTCTTCATGATATATGAGGTATTGCCAAAATTGTAGACATGGTGGGATAGGAAAAGTAGTCAAGAGCCTTATTTTCTGTCTAGGCAAACATTTTATTTTGGGTCATGATCAACCTTTAAAATAAAGCCTGAAAAAAATCAATAATATCTCTGATCATCTAATTTCTATGTACCTACAGAATAGTTTGCTGGTATAAAAAACGACCAAAGAAAATTTAAAATGTTAAAAAGGTAAAACTGTAGAAACAGTAATAAGATCAGTAGTTGCAGGGGATGAAGATTAGGGTAAAAAGGATAAATTGATGGAATGCAAGTCTTTTAAGGGAGTGAAACTATTCTGTGGTTTTTCAATGACAGATACAACATTATGATTTTTCAAAACCCATGGAACTATAAAACCGAAGTATCAACTCTAATGTGAAGTAGGTATTTCAGTTAATAATAATGCATGAATATTGGTTGATCTAGTCTAATAAATGCAAGGGTTAGTAATCAGGCAATGGGGTGGGGGAGGGGATATGTGTAAACTCTCTGTACTTTGTGTAAACCTAAAAATGCTTAAAATATAACATATTGTCTCAACTATTAAAATAATCATATGCATAAACATGGACAGGTTGCCTGACATTCACGTTAAGTAAACTTTATTGAAATTAGGAAAATGTTCTTAAATCTAAATTTGTTTCCTTCAATAGATAGTAAAATGGTAGCTTTCTATTGTTCTAGCTATTTATATTGTATAATTATATCTTTGATTATTTTTATTAATTGATATCTGTTATTTTAGTTATTATTGATTATATTGATCATCTATAAAACATATATGGGAGTGTATTAGACATTATACTATAAACATTTTATTTTTAGGAATGAACACAAAGTTAAATGTTCAATGTTATTTAAGAAAACTAACTCCATGGCACAATGGTGGAAAAATATCTTCTACCATTTAATGCAAATATAAGTCTAGAAGAAGATAGGGTTCAAATGATCAAATAACTCAAAATCACTTTCCTATCGGAAGTATAAAGTACTTTTCACAGGGCTTAGTTGGAAAGTCAGGGAAAAAATAGGAATGATTACAAACAAGTTACTGATATCTGATTTCATTCAACTGTCAAAAAAGCAAAAGTATTTGGCTTTTCCACTTGGAACCTAACTGTAAAATTGCTTGTTGGTTAAATTGGTTGAGAAAATAGAGCAAGCAGATTCTCTCACCTTGAAATTTGATACACATTCCTTTTTGTATTGAAATAAGCAGCCTTTTAGTTACTCAGTGCTCAACACACTCAACTTTTTTGGGGGGAGATCCAAAAAGAATAAAATGTATTTATTAAAAAATTGTACATTTATTCTTACATGTTTAAACTTCAGTCACAAAGTACTCTCCGTTTGATCCAGTATACCCATCAAGTCATTTTTACCCACTGCTCAAAACGGTTTTTGAACTTGTTGACTTTGATGCCTTTTGATGCTTCTGATGTTTTGGGGGTTTTTTTTTTCTGTTTGTTTTAGCTCTTCCACATTGGCAAAACATTTTAGTTTAAGGACTTTTTTTTTAAAACTGGAAACAAAAAAGTAGTTTGGGGCAAAATCACATGAATAGAGAATGTGGGGTGTGGGGTTCATGTCGATTTTGGTCAAAAACTGCTGAATACGCAGTGTAGCACGGGCAGGTGTGCTTGTAAGTCGCTAATCGGGAAATAGGCAAACATGTTGAAAGAGTCTTCAAAAAAATTTACCAAAGCTAAACACAGCTACTCATACCACCACCCGCTGGTACATTGATGCAGGTGGGTTCCTAGAACAACCACCTAACAGGGGAAGCCTGCACTACAGGGGGTCCGACCTCCAGAAGAGAATTCCGTTTGTTTTGTTGTCCTCCCTTGTATATAATGTCCCAGGATTAACTCTGAGGCATTTCTGCTGAGAATTACAGAAGAAACAGCAAAGGGTTCTGAGGTCTTACTGAACTAGAAAAAATGGAAAAGCTGACAGTTATGTTTTGGAAGACAGAATACATCATGTATGAGAATATAAACTTTATCAAAATCTTATTAGAGGCTAAATTCAAAAAGGACTAAAATTGGTCTTCACTATGGGAATTTGAAAGTCACCGATGACTTTGATACGGGGAGTGATAATAAAATTCTAGTGAAAAAATACTGGAAGGAGTTGATTGAAGAAAATACAGGGACGTGGATTATATTAATCAATTTTAGAAAAGTTTTTAAGTGGATTTTACAGTAAAGAGAAAAAAAGAAATGGTCCAAAACTGGCATGAAAACTGGGTTTAAGGAGGCTCATTTCCATTGGGAGGTTAACATCTGGTCCTGTAGAGAGGATACTGCATTGCAAGATCAGTGGGGCTTTTGGAGAAATGTTCCTATATTTTCATGTAGCTGAGATATAATGAGGTAAAGCATAAAATGGAGAGGCTGCCCTTTCCTGGAAGGACAAACAGCTCATTCATTCTGACATACAGGACACAGAGAATAGAGGCCCTGGTGCACATAAGTGGGTAGTGCAATAAAGTAGCCGGAGCTTTGGGGTTTTCTGTTGTGGTTGCTTCTCTCCTCTCAGATAACATTCTGAAAATGAGGATAAGGGAAACTGTGTAGGTTATGGAAAAAGGAAAGCACTAAAACACTTGAAAGAATGGGGAAGAGAACTAGAAAAATATTACTGAATTGCCTATTAAACTAAGGGGAAGTGTTACCACTTGAGATAAGTAAACATAAATTGAAATGGAAACAAAGTGGTTGTGTGTTTTTTTTCTAGCCCTTTTTCCTCTTGGCGGATGCAGATGTCATACATGCAGAGATTTGATTTATTCAGGGTTATTGTTTAGCCACATTAGTCCAGCAGAGCAGAAAAATGGAAAAGGAATTAGATGGAGCACAATGTTTGAATGTGGAATTAAAGTTGTAAGGCAAGGAAAGGAAGCTAGAAGCAGGGAAGTATGCTAGTAGAATCAATTCTTTGTAGTAATAATTACAATTGAAAGTACATTCAATGAAGAGAATTGGGAAATGAAAGGTGGTGGCTGGTAACTGAAGTGCTTGAAATTGAGTTAATAGTTAAAGCTATTGACATTAACAACATCTAGGATATATATGACCTTGAGCATGAGTGTCTGAGGTGGGATCAAGCATCTGACAACTTGAAGAGATAACAGCAAGGAGCTGAGAGGTCATGACTTAAGGAGAGTGATTCAGATGGGCCATGACATCACAGAGTCTTATGGCTGCGGTCATGTTGGAAAGAGCATTAGTGTGGCAGGAACTACTGTTTCCAGATCCTGAGGGAGAGTATCCCAAGGATCTGCAAGATGACGAAAACACCCAGCAACAACAGTTGGTGGTAGAGTCTGGTTTCACAGCTGAATGATTTTATGAGAAACAACAATTCGAAAGAGACAAAGAAGAGCAAGGGAGAAAACTGCTCCACCTTAAGTGTTATTAAGTAAATCAGGAAGTATGAAGAAAACAAAATACTGTTTCCCATTGAAACAATCAGCTAAGTGTAGAACCAGATTTTAGAGCAAATAAAAATGAAAAGATTATTTAACAGATACATAATAACACAAATTTTGCTGATGACTGGCTTTTGAGTTACAGATGGTTTTAGTCTGTGCAAGCATTTTGGTAGCTGCTGAGGGATGGGGAATGGAAATGAGAAACTGAGTATGCAGAAGCTTATGGGGATTGGAAACCCTGGAAAAATTAAGAGTTCTGGGAGAATTGGTGTTCTTGTGGTGAATGACAAGGGCAGGTTTAAAAGGCATAATGAAATTATACCTTGTGTTCCCAAGACAGAGAATGATGGGGAGAAAGAATATTGGAGAGGAGAGAGGATTAAGTGATCTGGCCAGAAGCATTTGGTATTCAGAGCATCATGCATGATTCTTGCAAGTGCCAAGACCAGCAAAATAAAATCGTATTCCAGTAGTGCAGGTTCCATTTTGGTGGTGGAGGCATGGAAACCTGAGAATGGGGACCTCTCATTTGACGAATGCCAACTGAAGTTTACAAGAGATAATCTAACTTTAAATGGACTGACATTCCCTTGACTCCTGCCAGTAAGTACTGTATCAATCTGGGCCCTCATCTGAGCTCCTATGTGGTATTTCCTGTGATATGCTATTGAATAGAGATTTATATGCAGTAAGAGCTAAATGAGATGTTATATAATATAATAAATAAACATTAATATTCTTAATGTATTACTTAATTATACATGTGTGTTGAGTTCCCATGAAATACACATTGACTAAATGCTGGGGGAAATATGTCAAATAAGGCCACGGGCATATCTTTCCTCAAGGAAGGCTTGAAAATAACAGTATCTCAGAGATCCCAAACCTAGTATAGATGGTTAAAGAAACTCAATAGTCTATATTTATTTTATAATCCTAACATGTTTTGAGTGGACTCAAAGAAACAACATATTTTAAAATATATTCTTATTTCTAATTTCAAATACCCAAATATACTTACTAAGTGACTCAAAAGAAGTGGCTCTATTAATAAGTTTAAGTAAACTATGAATAACTTGTAATGGTGTCTTCACCAATTCATTCAACCAATACTGTTTACACACAGCACTCACAGATTAATGGAAGAGCTAATTATTGAAAAAAAAATAACCCTGATACTGAATGGTAAGTGTAACTTCTGAGTAGAGCCCCCAGAAAAAACTGCCTACTTACTCAACATGAGAGTGAGGGGGATTAGTCTTAGATAGCATTGTCTCAACAAGATAATGTCTGAAATGTTTTAAAGGATGTACAGGATTAGGAAATCTGCCCTAATAAAATCATAGACAAAACAAGGAACATTTATTCTCTTTTTCCATTTAGTAAGATGCAATTTTGTTCAGGTGCCACATTTCCCAAATATTGCCATGGTCCACAGTTTCCACTGCCAAACTCAGGCCAGCAAAGATGGTCCTGAATAATCTGGAAGTAATCCCAGGCCTCTTCCATATGACTGGTTTAGAAATGATATTACCCAAATCTAACATACCTAATGATCCATGTGAAAAAATGTACATTTGGTTTGCTGAGACACTTTCCTGGCTCCTGAAGAAAATCACAGAAACTTGTGGCATCTTTTATTTTAAAAATATTGCTATCGGGGTTGGAGTGGGGTATAAACCTTGAATAGCTATGAGGCTGGGAGCTAAAACAGTACCAAAAATGGCAGAACTGAGAAATGGAATGTGCCTAGGTAGGCATAGCAGACATTGTACAGATGAATCAATCAACTCTGAACTTGGCCTTCCTTTGCGATTTCTTGTTATTGGCAATATTAAATAATCTTATTATTTAAACCAGGTTAAGTAGAGAGTAAAGATACATGCGGAAGAATGCATCCTAAGTGCAGTCACATGTGTGAGGAGATACTCATTTGTATGTTCCATGAAATGTCAACAGGTAAAACTGAGTTATAAGGAGAAGCTGGTTGTATACCTTCTTGTGTATAAAGGGCTCAAGCTCACATAGAAAGTAATGGAAACTTGCTAAGGGTGGTGAATAAGATGACAAGTTTAGACTTTAGAGACCAATTCTTGACTTTAGAAGAAAAAACAGAAATGAGGAAGAATATTAAGAAGTTAATACAATAGTTTAGGTAAACAATATGAGTCTGGGCTAGGGAAGTAGTAAGAGAATGAAAAGGAAGAGTATTATGAAAGCTTTTAAGGAGGTAAAAATAGCAAAATGTGATTGAAGGCTAATTTTGAGTGGTAAAGGAGCAAATAAAGTCAAGGACTACTTTTATTTTTTTCTTTCTTGGATTAGTGAGTGATAACATTGCCACCTATTGAAATAGCAATAATTAAAATGTGATTACTTCGAAACAGTAATTTTGGGGCTAAAGTTGTTTTTATAATGTCTTCTAAAATCTGCAATTATAAACTTGAAAAAATATTTTCTTTTTTTCAACAGTACCCAACTAAATTTTAATTTAATAGTTAAATTTAATAGTCCCTGGCTAAAATTCTGCATTTGACTTAAAAATCAATCCTTAGCAGTAGTTACTTTTACTGTTTCTAATTTTATTTCACATGTTATACCAACCTCTACAAACATTAAGCTTAAACACATGGACGAGTTTAAATGTAAAAATAAAATGTTTCTACTGGATTTTGCCTTTGATATTTTTGGATCAGGGTGCTTTCACAATTTTTTCTTTTTGCATATCAGTATTAAAGTACTTTGTGTTTTCTATGGGTTGTGAAACTCTTAACAACTTGAGATATCTATTTTACTGGTCTAGATATACTTCAGTGACCTGAAATCAATGCCATTTGTCACCACTTCTTTTCACTTGACCTTCCCACTTCCCATTGTCACATTGTTTGATTATGTAGCTAAGCATCAAAGCACTTCTCACTCGGCTTTTGGCTGGATTATCCAACCCTGACTTTTTTTGTGTTAAAAGAAACTTTAAAGAACAACAATCTTCCAGTATATTATGTTATACATTGTGAGGTTTTTAAAATGTGTTAACCAGTGCCTAGAAAATCATTGCTAGTTTACTCTATACTAAGATATAACCACAGTGCATATTCACGCTATCATGCGTGTATATGACAGTTAATGTTATTTTTTTATATTAATGGAAAGAATTAGTGGGCACACTAATAAATCCCTGTGAGTTGAACTATAGATAATTATAGAAAAAATTAGTATCTGAACTGGTTCTGGAAAAATATTTTAATAGATACTTCAGATTAAAGGGTTCCATGTTCAGATAAGATGGTAATATACAGCAGAATATAGAGAAGGCATATCATGATCCCTCAGTTTCCTTTGAGGCCTTCCTATCTTGCTTCCTAAACCAATCATGTAACTCTTGCTGGGTTAATCATCGTCCTGCTGGCATCAATGGACATTTCAATGTTAAGCATGAGATCTACGTGGGCTTGGCTAACACCTTCTCTATGGACCTACACATGTTACCAATCAGAGAGAATGAAAACGATATACGGCAGTGGTCCTATTCACACTACACAGAGTTTTTTTCTATAGGATGAGGCCAACCTACAGAAATAAACAGAAAATGATGTAAATTTTGGTTTGGGATTTAGACATCCTGTAGGTGATTTCTCCTATGCATTAACTGGCATAAGAAAAATCCTTCTTTAGAATATTTGATTAGGATTTATATTATTTAAATGTTTTAAAAAGTCCTGGGTATTAGAACATACTTTTCTATCATATGACATCACAGAAACTTTTTAAGGATATGTTTCATCATAAATTTCCAAAAAATGGGCTGAATTTATTTAATTGCAGAACTTATGTTTATGTCTCTGAGGAGAACATGTATCAGGTTATACTACCTCAAAACTGTGCAACTGAAATCCTGCACTAGAATAATAAAAGTCAGTAAAGAGGAAGGTCACTGAGCCATGTGCTTGCAAAATTGACATGTAGGTTCATTTTTTCTTCTTTATCACATCTTCAACAAAGATATTTCAGAATGCAATAATATAAATGTTCAGGGTTTATAAATAAGATTGGCTTATTCTGAGCAAAGAAGTAGAAAAGCAGGTGTAAAAAGAAAGAGACTGACAGATCAAGCTTGCTCATTTTTGGATAGGGAATATATTTTTCTGTTCTCTATAAGAGGCAGACTGAAGCTCCGCCCATTTTGTATAATCCTTAAACGAGCGTTGACTTGAGGCATCATACTATTGAATGCATGCTCACATCTCTGATGTAGTCAGGACAACTGGCAGATCTACTGATATTTTCTTCACTAACAGTGGTATATGGGAAATGACATCAGAAGTATTAAGTTCTGAAAGAATAGAGAAAATATATGCATTAGATCGCATAGATATGATGCCAGATTATGTCAGTGGAACAGAAATGCTGAAGACTATATACCTATATGATTACACATCCAAATGTTTAACTTATTGATCATGTGATTCATTGATAAAACATATGGTAGCAGAGTCAAAGGCAAAGCATAAGCTGAACAACAAAGCCTCTCATTCTCACAGACTGTCTAGTTGCTCCTCTGAAGACTATCAAATCTATCAGCCAAATAGGCAAGTATTGAATCCTTGATGTGGCACCATCCTTCGAAGAGTCCAATGAGCCACTTAGTGCAAGCTGATGACTTTGGGCACATTTCGTTTTAACAAGGACAATAATTCATTCTTACTAAGAAATATATATGTATTCAAGTCTGAGTTTGCCTTCACTCCCTGCAATGCTTCAGCCAGCAACAGTATTGGAGGGCTGAAAAACTGCCTCATTGTTAATATAGGATCCATTTCCTTGGACAAAGATGGTCATTTTGAAGAAGGTGTGACAGTGGACATATGAGTCAGTGAGCCATAATGACAACAAGCATTAACTATAAACTACTTATTTGATTGGATGTTAAAATGACCTCTTAAAGGTGGGATCTGGGCACCAGCCTAGTAATGGTAACTTTTGGTCTGAAGATTGAAAGACTATCTTTCCATCTTTGGTGTAAACATTGACTCAATGACCATTTCATAACATTGTGCCCCTAGAGTTACAATATATAGGTTCAGGAATCAAAGAGGATGGAAGAAGAAGTAGTGATTTCACCATCACTCTCAGGGACTCACTTGGGGAATCTGTGTCTCTGCTCCTGCAGTGTCAATAGAGTCCCCCAGGGACACAACAATCTCCCCATCCCCTAAAGCTATGCTTTAAAATTATGCTGCCCACTTATTTTAGCCACTATGTAGAATTACAACAGAAGACCATAAAACGTTCTAATAACATGTGGGAAATTAGCTTTGATTATTATGAGGATTAAGAGCTCATTGCTACCCTGGCTGGTGTGGCTCAGTGGATCGAGCACCCGCCTGTGAACCAAAAGGTCGCCAGTTCTATTCTCAGTCAGGGCACACGCCTCGGTTGCAGGCCAGGTCCCCAGTAGGGGGCGTATGAGAGGCAACCACACATCGATGTTTCTCTCCCTCCCTTCCCTATGTCTAAAAATAAATAAATATTTTTAAAAAAGAAAAAAAGGAGTTTGTTGCTACGTAATGGAAGCAGAGGTGTATGTGTCTGGAGCTCAGGGGTGCCCTGTGATTCTCCTTGATGTACTTGTGTCATTGACAATAGCAAATAGGCCACTGAACTCATAAGAGCAAGAAAACAGGAGCTCAGACATCTGAGCAGTAAAACTCTAATTTATCCCATTGGAAAAGCACTGTACACCAGCCAAATGGCTGACTTACGGTGAACAAAATTAAGAATGAGTGGACAAGAGGAAGATGCTATCAACCATGGTCTCAGGACTAATATTCACAGCCAAGAAACTGTGACCTTAAGAACTAGTTTAGTTGTCTCATCCTTTTTATCACCATGAAAACAGAGTTTAACTAAATGAATTGCAAGTAACTATTGACTTTATAAAAGTTTAGTCGTATATAAAATCTATGTTATAATTGCAGGCTTAGTAACAATATACGTCTTCCAGAGAGTGATGTTCCTTGTCAGCTCCCCCAAAATATTAGGTATTCAAATGATTTAAAAACATTTCAAGGATGTTTTTACAGAGACTATCATCAGATTAAGTGTGTCCCTCTAAATAAAAGAGTCAATTTCTTTGCTGTCCAAGATAATAAAGGCTAAGCCTCGCTCCAGAGCAAAGGTTGAGCATATTTGCTATCAGCTCCCTGATAAGCTTAGCGGTTTCTGAGCTCAAGGTTTTGAGCTGTAACACAGATATACTGTGTACACATCTACCTGGGCAGGCTGTGCATGGCTCTGTCCCTCCATGGGACTTGAGGACAAGACGAACGGAAGGGGAGACAAAGCTCATGCTGCTAGCTGTGCCATGAGGAGGGAAGTGCTGTGTTTCTGGCTCAGGACAGAATTCTGGTCAAACTGAGGCAAAGCCATCCATCCTTTATGAGCTTTCCCAATACATGCTTGAAATTATTATTTAATTTGGATATTTTAAGATTAAGTACATTTGTAAAGTATTCTCTCAGGCCAGGAAACTTCCAGCTTGTTAAGATTGTTATTTGTTTATTAGATGAAGTGAATTTTTTCTTGCTACAAATCCTAAATACAGATGCCAAGTTTATAAATGTTTATTTCTGTGAAACATTGGATGTTATTTACCTATTTTGATTTTTTTAATACTGGAGTTGGTCATATAATGTCTTAATTTCATGGTGAGAGTATACTTCCCACTATTTGACTTTGAACTTGGCTTTATTATTTGCTTTGAATAGTGGGAAATTGTCATATGTTTATTTGCTAGGACTTGGGCCCCTGTGCATCTAACATCACATAAGAATAACGTCACTGAGTTAGTGGCTGCCACTTCAGCCTGGGACATAGAATGAATACATACAATGTAGACCTAAGCCCAGTAAAGTATAAGGAATCAAGCCCAGATGGAGCTTCAGTTTGAACCAAACAGCTCAGCCAAACTCAGTATACGCTGGCCAACTCCCTAGCAAACATACAACCTGTCTAATGAGAATAAATGGATATTGGTGATTTTTATTTTTTATTTAGAAAGAGTTGGCCAATAAGAATATCTGTCTTTCTACCTATCATCTACCTATCATCTATCTATCATCATCTACCTATCTTTCATCATCTATCATTGAGAAAGGGACATAAGAGAGAGAGAAGAGAACCTGAGAGAGAATGAGACTGGAAATTTTAGTAAGTCATGTTTTTCTTTCTTACTAACTGAAATCAAATCAATTTAGATATCCATCTCCAGGGAAGATGATTTATGAACTTCCAAGGAAGTGTAGATTTTTATTATCATATTAGTTTATTTTTTTGCTTTATGTACTTTTTGTTTGTTTTGCTTTACTTTTGTACATAGAAGAAGTTGTTAATACTTAAAGGACATTAAGGGTTATATTTACTTTGTCACAAACTTGAAAGTGTGAAGGCAAGTCTCAGACCAAATTCTTTCACTACACATAGAATGCATATTAATAATTAAGACACACAGGCACACTGAATTTAATGTTTTGTAACTTCATGCAGTTCCACCTCTCTGAATTAGTTACTTTAAACCAGTGATGTACTGGATTAACTCATCCAGCTCAATGAATGAGTGGATGAGTGAATGAATGAATGAATGAATGAATGCATACATACTCAAACTAAAATGTAATTGTAGCATTTGCGGATTTGAATGATGTAAATCCTCTGATCCTGGCCAATTTAAAATTGACACGTGTCTGAATGTGGCACTGGGAAAAGATGCTAACCATTGACACGTTCAAGCTGGTACAAACTGGAAAGATCACTCTAGTCTTTAAACTTACTTTTTATGACAAGTTTACACAAGGCAACAGGACTCTATTCTGAGCCTCCGTTCATTCTGTCTTGTAAAATTTACCAGATACCCACTGTCTTCAAAATCTTCCCTCTGGACACAGTGATCATTCCAAGGAAACCTGGCACAGAATCCTGCGTGGTTAATAGTAAAGGGCTTACTAAAGTCTGTACCCCATCCAAGCAAATTCAAGTGTCCCTACAAAAATGTAGCCCTTCCACACACTTTCCCCAATTAACTTATTTAAACAATTCAATTTCATTGACAATATAAGTTTGGCTGGTTTATAAGCTGTCAATTTAATCCACAATAATAAATTTTGAACTCGTATTTCATTAATTAGCAGCATCTCTGGGACTGCTTAATGACAAATATAGCTGAAGCATGGACTATGAATGTCTGGATGAATAATTATTTCAGATTATAGAAACTGGCAACCCCCTGGCTGTGGATTAAACACACATACACACAATTAGGGCACATAAGACCATAATTTACATTCTGCATCACAGTGACATTTTCCAATGTGGAATACATTTGGTAGCCTAAGTTAATCTAACAGTGATTGTTCCTTTGAGTCAATTTGGTCCAGATTAGGCCAATGAGGAGAGATGTGCTACTGAAAGATGTCCTTTCTCCTAAAATGAAACACGTGGAGAACAGATTTCCCACTTTTCTGTTTTATATTGCACTGCTAGGTGGGATGCCAGGAATTACAGCAGCTGTATTGTACCTATAATGCAGGCTGAGTTAAGGGGCAAAGCATGAGACCATACAACAGAAACAGATAAAGAAATTGTGTACTGAATGATGCTACCGACACAGAATTAGAAGTCTTACGAGCTCTCTTAATTTACATGTTTAATGTGATACATTGAATTTTCTTAAATTTAAAGCCACATTTAGTTCACTATTTTGTAACTTGGCAAAAAGACATTCTACCTGATATAAATTTGTGTCTGTAGCTAAAGAGCTTTATTTGCATACTTTAATTGTGTTCAAGATAAAATCACTGATTTAGGAAGCAAATTTCTGAAAAATTCTCATTAAACAATGGTTAGATATAAAATATACAGCAATCTCTGCTTTCTTGATAAAATTTTATTCTGATGGTATCATATGATCATATTACAATATCTAAGCTGGTATAAATGTATAATCACATATACATGGATAAAATGAATACTGAGAGTGTAAAAATATTGTCAGATTACGTAAAAACACATCTTTTGGCATTGTCTCCTACATTGTGGGCAGAGTAATTGATTTTTCTCATTGTGTTTAAAGATTATTCTAGGCCTTAGAGAAATATTGTTAGAATCTGAGATATGCTATTTTATAGGTATGATGCTATTTATTTTGTAATATATCATCGCTTTTTTTAATTACTAGAAGGAAATCTGTGTACAGTTGTTTAATATTCCCAATTTCTTTCATTTTGCTATTGGAAACAAAACATGAATAGTGCTTTTCTGTTATAGTTTACTCCTGGAGATATTGGAAATGATTAAACCACATCTTTTAAAAATCATAATACTTCTAGTTTTGCCACAATATACCAAATAAACTTTAAATCTGTTTATTTCAGTCTGAGTTCATTTTGATATGTTTTAGTAACATTCTTCTTTATGATAAAGGATGGAAAATAGCACTCTTAAAAACTGTAAGATTAAAGTGAAAGATGGTTAACAGAAATGAGTGGGAAAAATATTTCACAGATAGACATCTGCAATAACATTTGAGAATATAAAGCTTTACCAGATTTGGTTCCCAGGAAAGCGATACAAATGCTTCAAATATCATAGATAACAAGTGATTCTGTAGCTGCCACAACATAACAGGGATGAAAACTGATACAAAATGTCAACATTTATAGTTCTGTTTTTTTTTCTAAAGTCCAACCCAATATCTGCCAAAGAAAAAAGAATATTACATTGAAAGAAGGGTATGAGGAGACATCAAGAATATAATTTCTTTTAGTTACCTGTAGACAGTAGTATGAAACAATGGCCCCAACAATTTCTTTTCTTTTTATACATCCACACCACTTCTCACATCAGAAGCGGAGGTTCTTTCCTTTGTCCTATATCTGAGTAGGGCTTGTAACAGGCATTTTCATTGAAATCTATCATGTGACATTAATGGGCTTTCTAACTCAGCCTTAAAAACGCTGTCAGTTTTCACATCCTGCCTCTTAGAACAGAGCCACCCCTCTACGAGAAGCCCAGAGACATACGAGGTGAGTTGTTCTTAACCAAGAGTAGAGTTGTTTCATTTAATAGTTTCAGCTGATCACCAAAGCTGATTGTCTGGACCAACTACCATTCATCTGGAATGTTTAAGACAAGTCAGCCCTTAGGTGACAGCAGCCCCCAGTACCAGGAGAAATAATAAAATTTTCCGGTTTAATCCACTTAGTTATGTAGCAGATATTATACAATAATAAATAACTAATAAAGTCTTCAAGATCCATGTCGTACAAGGATTCACCAGTTTCATCCTCAAGAATTGTCAGTTATTTTGTTGTTACTATCTGAAGATATTAAGTTAAATAAAAGAAATTGGATAGCTATTTGTAAGATACTGTGTAAGAACTTGACAATAAAGAGATAAATAACAAAGATATTTCTCTTAATAACTTGCAGATTTATGGAAAGCTCACTATTATAAGCATGAAATTCTTTATTCATGTGTTCCATATGTATCCGATACACAGTGCAGAGGTTAAGAAAGGAATATCTAAAGGAATTTCTGAAAAACGTGATGAATGATATGAAATTAAGTGGAATTAAAATTGAGATTAAAAAAATCAATATCTGTTTGAGAGACCCTTAATTTTTCCATACAGGACATTATTTTTAATTTAATATATTTCAATGCAGTTGATATAGTAAAAATGAAAACTAGAGAGGTAAGCAGGGACAAAATCTTGAGGGCCATTTAAACTTAATAAATTTGGATCCTTTGCACACACAGATATCAAATAGCCATTTTAGTATTTCAAGAAGACAGTGTCATTTATCAGTCTTAGGGAAAAAAAGTTTGGTAAAAGCAAAAACTGTTTTAAAGTGAGGTACAATACTTCCACTTATTTTCAAAAGAGAATGCCAGGGTCTGGAATTACTTTTCTGGCATAACTCCTTACAAAACTTGACAAAATATATGAAAAATGAATTTGCAGATATCAGGCAATGACAAGCACAGTACAGTAATTTCTGTGAGAAGAAATTTAAAGGAGCTGAGCTCTACCATTGCCCAGACCCTCTGCATAAAGGTAGTTTTCAGTATGTGATACAGAAAAGAGCACGATATGCTCGCTGAGTTGAGGAACAGATCTGAGTTCAAGGATGCTGAAGGTACTAGAATATTTAAAGAGTGTAATTCCAGAGAGGAGGGAGCCAAAGGGAAATAGCATTCCAGAAATTTGCATAGGGTTACCCATTAGTCTTTACCTATATGCCAATCTACATATGCATACACTGAAAATTCATGAGACTGGACAAGGATTTCCAAGAAAAAAAAATAGAGGTCTATATGTCAATTTCTAGTGCTTGAGAAGAGCTGGTTATTCTTCAAAATCTCCTTAGCCAGAAAGTGGAGAAGTTGTTGCTTATATGTCACATTCACTGTACACTACAGACAGGATGCCTGGTGATAAAAGTTTAACAGTCTTAAAAAAAAATCACTCAGTGATAGAAATTAATTATGTTCTGTATCAAAAAACAAAAACAAATGAAGAAGCAGAACAATATGACCCATAACCCACAACCCACAGAAAAACATATGGTTAGAATAAAACTCAGAAATGAGAGAGGTGAAGGAATAGGCAGATAAAACTATTCTATAAATATAATTTTATTTTATAATAAAATCTTTATAAGATAATTTATTCACAGAATATTAGCAAGACTCTGTGAGTTTCAAATTAGTAAATAGTAAAATAGGTCAAAATACCTCAGATGATGAGGGGAGAGATGAAAACATAGTTTTGCAAAGGTTCAATATACAAGAAAAAAGGCAAGTGATTAATCAAAATTCTAAAATGCAGTTGGAAATTTCATTGCCACTCTCAAAGGAACTGATAAAAGAAGTAAACTTCAGAACAGTAAAAGTGTAGAATATATGATTAATATTATCAAACAATGAGGTCAAATTTACATTTGTAAAACTTTGTACCCAACAATGAAGAAAAAACATTTTTTTTTAGTACATGGTGACATTGACAACATACTGAGCCATAAAATAAAGTTTAACAAATTTACAGATATTGAATTTATGGGAAATATATTTTTGATCATAGGTAAATTCAATAAGGCATTATTAACAAAAGAATTTTATAAAAATCTTCATGTATTTAACAATTAAAATATAAATAAAATCATCTGTAAGAAAAAGGAAGACACATGATGAATTTTTAAAATAATCCTCTACATGTCGAAAAGACAAAAAACCTGTCAAAATTTGTAGGAGCAAGATTAATCTATACATAGCAATTTATGGATTTAAATGCTTATATATTAAAAATAACCAGAGATTTTAAATATTATTGAAAATAAGAAAAAAGGCATGAATTAAGTAGGAATAAAAAACCAAAAAGGTCAAAAATGAAGTTTCAGAATTATATATGTGTATATACTACCATGCCCTACCCATATTCTTTGTTTTTTACATAACTGTTGTAGGTTTCTCCTCTTTACCCAGTACCTGTTTGTTGATGCATACAAAGCAGTGCCTGTGAGTAGTAAGCTAACGGTTAAACATAACCATTGAGACTTTGAACTTCCATTTTAGACTCTGTATACTATACAACCTAAATATTGGTTTGAATTCATTAAAGGAAATTTATGTACAATTAATGTTAGAAGTATTACTAATAATATAAAACTGAAAACAATTCAGGTATAAAAAATCTATTTAAGAAACTTTTGACAACTACCTGAAATGCTAAAAAAGATATGATTGGCTGATAGCTTCTGAATGCCCAACTGTTCAATCTTTCATTTTGGTGATAAAGTTCTAAGGTAAACATGACAAAATAAACTATTATAAGAGTGTGAAAACCCTTTCTATAGGGAGTTTGATAAGTGTTTAAAAGCAATAAATTGCTTTCAATGCATCCTTTTCATTTCTGCTTCCTTCTACACAAAATTACACAATGAAATCAAGACAAAGGATACAAGCAAAGTCCATATACTTTTCCCTAGGTGTTTCTCTAGAGGAAAACTTTTTTGTTAATGAAAGTGAATTCTTTGGAAAAAATATAAATAACTGTACCTATAGATGATACAATGAAATAATATTTTCTTTTTGTGTAAAGTAACTATACAATAAAGAAAAAACAATAATTTCATTTTTTGCAAAATTTTAGTTGCCATAGATTAGTTATAAGGATGAATGATCCCATAAGCTTCTGTGGGGGAATTAAATATTTATGAATATTTGAAGCATATTTATACATCTGTCTTTTTAGTAGATCTCAAAAATTATTGTACATTATAATTAACCTCTAGACTCCCATTCTACTATAAGGATTACTACAGCATTTCTTAGTATGTATAACTATGGTTATTAACGTATAAAAGTAAATATGGAACTATTTACGTTAACACAAAAACTTCACTTAAAAAAACAAACATTCAATTTATCTAGTTATTTTCTCAGATTTAAGATAGGTAAATGGCAATAAAATATCCTTTTTAAGTACATTAGACACTGGGTAAAGAACAAAAGTGAGCAAATCAAAAGTAATTACTAATTTCTTATAAATGAGCCTATCATGCCAGGCCAAATAAATTGTAGTGAGCCCTCATTTTCAAAACAAGGCATTTATTCGCATGAGTTCAGGAAGAAATTTGTAACTTAGAATTTGATTAAAATAGTTACTGAAGAGAAAAGTGCCATGAACACTCAAAATGAAAAGTAAAATAGAGCAAAGAAAATTTTAGTGAAGGAGTGAAACAACTTAAGGGAAAGCTTATTGATGTTGTATTCAACATATCAGGTGCAAAGTAAAACTCTTTATGTCAGGAGGTAAGGTAGCCAACACTTTCTTTCTTGATATTTATTAAAAATGGAAATGATAACAAACATACCTAAACCAGACTTTTGTGCAAAAAATTATGTTCAAAAGAATATTTTGGTTCTAATAATATTTATGAAACCCATATATATCACATTCAAGTAATTTATCATAGTTATAACCAAACTAGAACAGATACCTCAGTTCTCATATTCATCGCTTTTTTCTTTTTAAATATATTTAATTTTATTGTATTTTTTATTACCATTTACTCCCCATATACTCCCTACCCCCTGCAACCGCCACACCGTTGTCCATGTCCATGAGTCCTTTTTCCTTTGGCTTCATCCCTCCTCTCCTTATCTCCCCCACAATAGCTGTCATCCTGCTCTCTATCTTTGAGTCTGTCTCTATTTGGCTTGTTAGTTCAGTTAATATTTTATATGATATATCTTCCCAGGAAAGGAAAAAAAAAAGACAAACTAAATGAAAAGGTCTACATCAAGTTAAAAAAGAAGTTTATATACAACAAAGGAGACCATCAACAAAATAAAATGACAACACACTGAGTTGGAGAACATATTCACCAATACATCTAATAACGGGTTAATATCCAAAATTTATAAAGAACTTAAAAAAATCAACACCAAAAACCCCCCACAAACAATCCATTTAAAAAATGAGCAGGCTATAAGATGCTGAAGAAAGAAACGGAAGAAGATACAAATAAGTGGAAACACATTACCATGTTCATGGATAGGAAGACTTTACATCATAAAAATGTCCATGCTACCCAAAGCAATCTATAGAGTCAATGCAATTCCTATCAAGATTCCAATGTCATATTCCACAAAATTAGAATAAATATTTCAAAAATTTATATGGAACCACAAAAGGCCCCATAGTGACAGCAATCCTGAGAATGAAGAACAAAGTTGGAGGGGTCATGTGACCTAATATCAAACTATACTATAAGGCCATAGTAATCAAAACAGCATGGTACTGACATAGAAACAGACACATAGATCAATGGAACAGAATAGATAGCTCAGAAATATACCCACATCTTTATAGTCAATCAATATTTGACAGAGAAAGCAAGCATGTACCATGAACTAAAATTGATTTATTCAATAAATGGTATTGGGAAACTTGGACAGATATGTACAGAAAAAGTAAACTAGACCACCTTCTTATACCACATGCAAGAATAAATTAAAAAGTGGATTAAATACTTAAATGTTATTTTTAACTTTTAATTCTCACGTGAGGATATGTTTATTGATTTTAGAGAGAGAAAGAGGAGAAACATTAATGTGAGAGAGAAGCACCGGTCAGTTGCCTCCCATACACACTGTGACAGGGGATTGAACCTATAATCTAGGAACATGACCTGGGAATCGAACCCAGAATCTTTTATTGTACAGGATGATACTTCAGCCAGATGAGCCCCTTGGCAAGGACTCAGCATTATTTCATGAACAATGCCTTGCACATGGTAGACAACATAAGTAGTTGTTGAATAAATAAATGTTCTGGAGACCACAATAAAAATACTGAAATACTATTGTTGTAATATGGAATTTTACAATGTCATTTCAAATTATATATGAAAAAATAATGACACAAACTAAAAACCAAACCAAATGCGCTTCAATAGTTAATACTTAGCTACATAAATCACTTTTACTATTTCAGATAATAAAATTATTTAGACAATTTCTATGGTTATTTTAATTTTGCTGAATAAAGTTAATTAAATATTATTCAATCTCTGAATGAGTCCTATTAATGGAAAATGTAAACATATGTAATAAAGTTACAGTAGGCAAAACAAATGAGGAAAAACCCAGGAGTTTACAAAAAGCCTGTAAGAGGATGTTACACGTGGAAAAATGCATACAAAATAATGCCATAACTTTAAAAAGAAAACATAAATTTTATAATTTAAAAAATCATTCTTTGGTATTAAAGTTGACACCTCTCAAAATTGTACCCCAAATACTACACTGTAGATGGGTAGATGAATTATGTTTAAGCAGCAACAGAAGAACAAGAGAAAAAAATTCCTGTGAGGGTGTTTTTTTGTTTTATTTTATTTCTTTTGATGATTTATTTTCTTGAATCACTTCCACTAAAAAGTGTCAAACAAAAATCCAAGAGAAAATATCAACATAACTAATTTAAAAATGCATTGCTATAAATTATAAAATAGGAGTAGAATGGGTCAAACCATAATAAGGATCAAGACTTGATTCAAAAGGCAAATATTCCAAAGAAAAAATAAGGCTAATTGCTTCTCATATCCTTGGGAGCTGGAGCATGCAGAAATAGCCAACAGATATTCAGCTCCAGAAGGAAGGGTCTCCAATTCGCCTGAAAAGTTTAAGAATAGCAGCCACAACTGGGTACAGGCTCTACAGTGTCCACTTTGCCTCTGATTGCAAAAACACAATCACTGGAAATTCAATCAGTTTGGGGATGTTTTGACCCTATAAATTTTTGCAACTTATACTTGAAATTCACTTTCAAAATAAATATCTTCAAATGTATAAAACTCATGGACCCAATCCAAATTGAACAGAACAGAAATTGTAGGGACAAGGTAAAAAAAAAATATCTGGATAAAAATTGAAATAAAAGTAACAAGCATATTTCATGAAGAGTAAGTCCAAATGTTCTACACTTGTTATAAGACCAGAAGAGGAAGTCCTAAAGCTATGTAGCTTGAAAAATATTTTGGCTCAATAAACCTTCCAATGAAATCAGAGCTTTTCGTGGAAATCAGGCTCTTTTATGGGATCGCGAGGAAAGCATTCCCACAACCCATGCCCAGGAGATTATGATGTAGCAAGTAATTTATTAGAGAAGAAATAGAGGCCTGGTCCAATGTCCCGTTTTTGTCCATCTTGCCATCGAAAGAGTCCAGCCATGTCCTCAGCAGGGGAAAAACAAAGGCCAGTGTCCAGAGTTTCTGCTTCCTGTTAAAACTTAGTCCTTTGGAGCCCACACAGACTGCCACGGGCAGGTAGCTGCTAGGCCCACGTGGCGGCATGCTCCTGGGTGAGAGGGAGCACATAAATTCATGGGACGGGTATGTTACTGGGTGGGTAAGAGGGAGAGCTTCTTTGTTCCCCTGGGGTTATAACCAAGAGCTTTTTTCAAAATGATTGATCAACTTCCTAAGCTTTTGTTTTTGAGGGGTCCACTCCCTAGTTAGGCTGACAGGCCCCTTATGGGCAAGCACATCCACATGTGTCCCCCAAGAATCAGCTTCCCAGATACCGAGGGGAAAAGGGAGAAGTTTTAATCCCCTTGGGGGAACATTGCTATGATCCTCTGGGGTGTGAAGCTGTAGCTTCCTGGTGGGGAAAACAGGCTTATGCTCCCCAATTTATTAAGCTCAATGTCTAATTCCCTTTGCTTTTTTTCTTATTAATAACTAGTAACTACTTACAGTAACAGTAGAACTACCTCCTAAAAGTTAAGGAAAATATATCTCACCTAAATTCAAGTTAGAGAAAAGAATTGAAGCCAAATTTTATGTAACTATAAAAATAAAACAAGAATAAGCAGAATAATTGCTTTATAGACAATGGAACCAGAGAAAAAATATACATGCAAAACATATGAGAATGATAAAATAGAATTTTAAATACATTTTTAAATGCATTTTTAAAATTGTATACTTTAAAATGATTAAAACCCAAACACGAGATAATTGGACAGAAATAAGCTATGAAAAGAGATACAGAGGTCAAAATTGAGAAAAAGAAGGAAAAAAATCACTTTACTATGCATATTAAATTATGAAGAACATAAGAGCAATTAAGAAATACTGACAATGCCATATAAAGATAGAGAATTAAAAGGTAAGGAGAATTATAAATTAAAAACAAAGATCAAAATGACTTTAGAGAAACTGGTAAACATAGAGGATAAGTAAAGAGGGCCGACATATGACTAACAGGAAGCTACAAATTAGGAAACCAAAGCTAGAGATTAAATGTGCAGTTATAAACTCTTGTATATTTTAAGAGTACCTGGCCTTTTAGGATAACTGTATTGTATTTTAATTTTAATATTGTTAAGTGAATAATTGATTTTGCATTATACTTTACCTGAAAATCTTATTAAATATTTGCATGACACTAGAGCATTAAAGAGTTTAGGTTCATTGTATTTGCAAATTGTATTTATTTATATTTATATGAATGATTTTGGTTCTCAAAAGAAGGCTAAAGCAGAAAATTGAATTCTACAGAATAATTTTACTGAATATATAAATTTTGTTTAAAATTTGAATTTGGTTTGTAGGTTAAAACAAACTTATTCAAAGTTTGTTAAAGTTTGCTAAACTCATGCAGAGTCCACTAAGTTTTGCTTGCTGAATTTAAAAACCTAAGATGAAATATCATGCTAAGCAAAATAAGTCAGAGAAAATCAAGAACCATATAATTTCACCTATATGTGACAAAGAAAGATAAAAGCAACAAATGAACACACAAGGCAAACAAACAAAAATGCTCAGACAGAAACAACAGTATGGTGGTCACCAGAGGGCAAAGGGGTTGGAGGGCAGTGAAGGGCAGAGGGAGGTGAGTATATGGTGACAGAAGAAGATTTAACTTTGGGCACTGGGCACACAATGCAATATACAGATCAGTATCATAGAACTGTACACTTGAAACCTATGTAAACTTATTAACCAATGTCACCCCGATACATTTAATTAGAAAGAGAAAAACAAAACAAAAAAAGCTTAGGATGGAGGTCAAGATTTGAAACTGCAATTGTCATACGTTGAATACTACTTGATTACATTTCTGAATAGACTTTTCTACATTTAGAAACCACCCTTGAGGATAACAAAAAGCTTGCACCTACAGGCTTCGGAGTTTCAGTCTACAGAACAAAATTATTCCCCAGAAATTATAGATGCACTTGTTCAGAAGGCTTTCCCCGAAGGTGATCACTTAAATATGTTATTAAAATAAAAAAAAACTGTGCATTGTAGAAAGTATTTTTCTTCTTTTGCTATAATTTGCTGTGGGAAGATGTCTTGTCAAAAATGTCTGATGCTTAGCAAATTGCCCACAGCTGCGACTTTCATTTTGCACTGTAGAGGTGGTGCAGAGCTGAAAGAGAAGGCAAAGTTCAGAACATTTAGGCCAAGGGCAATGAGCCTGCACATTAGCACTTCACTGGATCACTCTAAAGAAATTAGCATCCCTTTGAATGATGTCTGCAGTGCCCCGTTCTCTGGGAGGAACTGCTCCACTTTCCCTTTTTTGAACTACAATACATATATGTAAGAGAAAACTATTTCTTCAAAGGTTGTCCTGATTGGAGGAGCCAGGAAAGGCTCCCACAGCATCAAGCTGGTGAGGGAGGAGTGATGACTTCCTTTCAAGGAGTGTGTCTCAGTCTCACAAAGTTACACATCTACTGATAGACACTAGAATTTCAGAATACAAATAGCATGTTTTTCTTAATCCAGAGATTGCAATGTTGACTAGAAAACATAATTTCAAATCTAAAAATCAAACAAAAGGAAACAATTCAGAATGTTGAATCCAGAGGGGGAAAGCCCTCAAAATTATTGAGTCTTACTCTCTCATTGCATGTCTATAGCACAGAGTTGGTTATATAAATTTTCCAACTTTATGCCTAATATCCTATTAGATATGTAGATAGATAGATGATAGATAGATGGATAGATATATAGATAAATAATTTATAGATTACTAGAGAGAAGATAAATATGGAAGTCCTTTGGTTCCACTGATGCTATAGATGAGTCTGAGATTCACAAAATGCCTTTAATTTCTAATACCTAATGATGACCTTTGAAATAACTAGGGATAGATATGAAAAGCTAATAATTCTCTTGGAGTTATGATGAGCTTAGCTTGATAAGTTTTAAATATGCAAAAGAATACAACTCTCCCTTAATATTTTGTTATTTCTTCTTAGAATAGCGTTCTTTGAGAGAAAAGCAGTTACTCACAACCGTGGGTTCACATAAACACATTCCCTCTGGATTTTTTTGAACAGTTGTTTATTGAGACTATAGACTATTTTCTATAGTGCTGGCTATACACAGCACACCGTAATGAAAGAGATACTTCAGGTAGCTACAGCAAGAAAACGACACCTCTACCTGTGACATCATTCTTAATTAAGAGTTGAAAAGTTGTAATTATCGGTCAATGATTACTCATTTTTTTAAAAAAAATAGTTTTCTCAAAGCTAGCCATATTTTAGCCATTTAGAAAGTAGTAAATATGACTATCATTTCCTCAGGGACTTCTCTAAGCAGACTGAAAATTTATAATCTCATATAGCTTTTGAATATACTTCCAAAACTAGAAAATACACAGAAATAACACAGAATTTCAGCTGAGAAATGGATGATGGGTATATGTAAATCTTAGCATTTTATTCATATAATAAAATTATAAGACAAACCTGCAGGTAATGAATGATGTATCAGGCAAAGAAAATACCAATGTAACAAATTGTGTAAATTACAATCATGTTTTTAAAGCCTTGCCAAGTATTGTCTTATAGCACCATGAACCTTTAAATAAAAATATGAAGCAAAGCAAAAATTCACTAGTTTTAAAAGATTTCAAAGAAAGTTAAATGCATTAAAATAGCTATACTTTGGGGTATTTATTTCCATAGGAAAAAATCATATGAAATAAATAAAGAATGCAGATAAACAAGAATAGATGGAGACCATTGAGTAGTACCAATGCTACTCATGTTGAGATTGTTTCAGACTATAAAGTATGACATTAGCAAATGTGAAGGATAGAGTCTATGTTGATCTCTCGTTATGTTCATTTACTGGTGTTTATACCTTTTGTGATCCTGTCCCTTTGAGTGTAAGTGGGACTATAATCTTGCTTCTAACTAACAGAACACATACTATTGTTCTGTTAGCAAAGGCAATGCTGCGTCACTATCATGACTGGGTTACATTATTTGGCCAAAAAAATGGGATGTCACTCTCCTGAATACATTATGTTATATGACTCCTTCCTAGCCTACTTGAGCTACGGACTCACCCTGCAGAACTAAAAACATTTTTTATAAAATAAAATAGCTAAATATCATAGTTTTAATTGAAAACAAATATATTTATAGAGAATCAAGTAAAATTTAACATATAAGAATAACAATTTTAGAAATAATAGTAAATAGTAATAGTAGAACACAATTTATATTTATGTGTAAAATTGTTTTGATTAGAATTAGATGGCTATCAGACAGAGTGTCTTTTAATTTTAAATAAGCTGTTTTTTGTATGTTATAATTATATACATATGCTAAGCCCTGACCTCCTTTCACATATTCTGATTTAGTAGGCATTCAATAAAAACTTTCATATTTTTAGAGTGTGTGCTTATATTAGAATAATATAATAAAGTCCAATAAAATGACACAATATTAGACTACAATTATCTTGAGAGCTCTTATATATGTTTATCAACCTTTAATTTCATTTTCTTTTCTTCACTTTAACAATAATACTACATAGTAACCAATAATAGAGTGGAAATTAAATGTTCTTTTTATATATAGTATTCTAGCATTAAATAAATATGACATGGGTTATTAATACTGTATACTACTGTAACTTGGTAAAATATTTAAAGTGAGATTTTTCATGAAATTTCTTTACAGAAAAGGTATCTGGTCTCCAAAAGTGAAAATGCATATAAATTTAAGCACTTTTTATTAGCATCTTAACTCTTGCTTTTCTTTCTTGCTTTCTATGCCCTAAATACCAAGCACTTAGTTGGTAATTAGTACTTTTACAAGAAAATTGCTTCTTTGCTTCAGGTCAGTGATCAGCAATAATTAAAGTAGCTAAAACACTAGGAAATTAGGCTAGTAAATAGAAGGACATGGTGACTCAATCCAATTTTTAAGCTGTTAATTAAAATAGGCAAAGACACATGCAAAAAGAGATAAACCCTTCAATCAATGCACACAAATCCATTTTTGTGCTGTGAAATACTCATTGTTTAATTTAACCTTTATTTATTATTCTTGATGTTTTATAAGATCTATTTAAGTAAATGGCAGAGGATGGGCATTGCTTTGGTTGGCTTCATCAAGGCAGGCATCAAACAACTAACAAGTAAAAATGAAGAGCATTATGCCGAGTGAAATCAGCCAAGGGGCAAAAGACAAATATCATATGATCTCACCGATAAGTGTAACCTAATCAACAAAACAAACAAGGAAGGAAAATATAACCAACAACATTGAAAGAAAAAAGAAACCAACAGAATCAAGAGGGAAGGAGCGAAGTGGGTGGTGGGGAAAGGAAAGGGAAGGGTCAAGTCAAGGAACATGTTTAAAGGACCCATGGACAAAGCCAAAGTGGGGAAGGATCGAGGCAGGGAGCGGGGAGGGGTACAGGAGAAGGTGGTGGCAGGAAAATGGAGACAAATGTATTTGAACAATAAAAAAATATATAAATAAATAAATAAATAAAAATGAACAACATAGAGGTTGAACATTCCAAGAAGAGACAAGGGTAGGTAGGATTAAAGATGTTTAGACTGTAAGGTAGAAGATCAACCTGGGAATCATCAAGTTACTATATTTGGGAAAAATTATTATAGAGAAAGGATTATTTGAAGAAAATATTTAGATTACATTAAAGTTGTTGTATTTATATTTTCTTCTCACATATTCATTCTCTCAAGAAAACTGTATTTGATGTCATGCATTGTATCAGTCCTTGAGCTACAATAGTGAGAAAAACACAATCAGGCCCTATCCTGTGAGAGTAAGGTATTGATTAATAATTATACAGCATATGGGTAAAAATTCATATTTCCCACAGAGGAAAGAATATGGAACTATATTTTATATAACATGGATTGAAAAGACCAGTATATTTTATAATCATGGATTAAATCTTTGAGATATAGAATGCTAACCAAGTTATGTGGTGTTTTAATAAATTGTGATTAAACAATTTTATACACCTGACAGTTCTTGGAAAATGCTTTGCTCAGTATTCAAGAGGACTATGATAAACTATCATTGGAAAGTAATCTTTCAAATCAAATAATATATTTAAAAAATAAAAAATGTGAAAAGATCGTATTAAAACTGTCTTTCAAGTCACTTGTTTTTGTTAGATTTCTTTTTGTAATCTTTATTGTGTTTTTTCCATTACCATTTAGTCCCCTTATACCCCTCCCCCCAGCAATCGCCACACTGTTGTCCATGTCAATGAGGCCTTTTCCTTTTTGCTCAATCCCTCCATCCCCTGACCTCCCCTGCCCCAAAACTAGCTGTCATCCTGCTCTCCATCTGTGGGTCTGTCCCATTTTCTGTTAGTTCAGTTTGTTCATTAGATTCCACATATGAGTGAAATCATATGGTATTTCTCTTTCTTTGACTGGCTTATTTCACTTAGCATAGAAAACAGATCTACCAAGAAACATAGTCAATTCCACTCTCATATTTCTTTTATTACATTTTTTGCATAGAAATAATATGAATAAGAGTTGCTAAAATAAGAAATGTCAAGCACTAATTGTATCTGCATTGAACTCAAAATATGATACTTTCGTGCTGATTTCCTTAAGCTTATGTAAGAGGTGAGCATTTTGAACAGGAGAGCTAGTGTCTGAGGTTTAATAATAGCCCATGATTCTAAGTTTATATCTTTATTTATTTTGAGGACTTATTATCTTTTTCATTTCACCCTTCCCACAACCAGTAAAAAACACAGTCGACACAGGTCTAAGGATCCAGTTCTCGGGGTGTAAAGAGGGCCTCAGTCTGACCGAGGTGTAGCTCATGTATTAATATTTACAGAGTGAGGCATGGGCGTGGTTCACAGAGACCTGTTGAAAGCCAAGTATTACAAAATATACACAGATGGTATTTCTTTTTTTTTTCTTTTCCAAATAAGACCCCAAAACAAATTGTCCTACTATTTACTATGTAACGTATAAAAAATGCTGTACAAGTGCATAATTATAAATGTGGAACAAAAATGGCTGTTAGGGAATTTGTATCTACATGGATGAAGGTCAAGGGAGGGTTTGGTATGGTATTCTGACCTGTTGAGATGATGGATAAGTCTTAGGGTGCAGTGGCACTGCACCCTACACCGCACCCCAGACTCAGTTGAAGTTCATTCTCCAGGAAGGGCAAAGCATATATACAACAAGGAGCTCTAAAAGGTGCAGAAGGCATCTGGGGCACAAAGGAGCACACCCCTCGGACCCACAGACACACATGGACCCTACTACCACTCGATGATCATGATTCTGTGGAGTCCGGCCAGGCCCTCTTTTCCACCCTCAGAGAAAAGTTTGGAGCTCTGCAGGTATCACCAGAGGGCAGGAAATCAAGTTCATTTACCTATGGGGAGGCAGGGGGATAATGGGAAAGAGCATCTGGATGGATGGAAGGGTCGGCGAATGGACGGAAGCGTGTTTATCTCCAGTTGTAAACAGCTGTGTTACTGTAAACCAGTTCTGCAAAAAATAATAATTAAATTTTAAAAAGCCCCGAGCAAATGTATTTAAAAAGTAAATAAATTAATAAAAAAAATAATTAAAAAAATAAAAAAAAAAAAGCCCCAAAATAGCATTTGCCAATTTCTGTGGCCAATTTTAATCTATCAAAAATTGTCACTGAAACTTGAAGTTGAGAAAAATATGGACAATTGGCACTTTCAAGGCAGTATAAGCTGGGTCCAGAACAACACTGCTTTTGCCTTTATGATACATCTCAACCTAGTAAATTAGTTTATTTCTAAATATACGATAGAAGTTATAATATTGGGAAACGCTGTTTCAATAACGTGGAAAGGCAATATGCAGTGCGGGACCTCATCAGGCTCTTTTTTTAATTCCCCACCTCATTTGCAGATATAAACTGTTTTCATAAAAATTGAGTTTGTGATTTTTTTTTCTTGGCACAAATAACAAATAACACTGCAAAACAGTGCTCACATCTAAAGGTTACACAGTTTTGGCAAGCCAGACCATTCTTTTGGCTTTCTTCCCATGGAGGATAATATTGAGCTACATGTTAATTCCTCTTGGCATCAGTTCTGTTGATTTCAGCTTTGGCAGTCCTGTCTGGTAATGTTAAGTTAAAATGTCACTACTCTATGTATCTTGTGCTCTCTTTGTTGGGTGGAAATTGTTTCTCATGATAATTACAAAATAGTCAAGAGAATCAAATAGAATAAAAAGAAATATCACCAATACCATAATATATTTTTCACATGACATCTTAATTCTGAGATTAAGGATATTTGAAGTAAGGCAGCAAGGAAGTAGTCTACTGAAGACAGTATGGTCTCATCCTCATTTAGCAGTGCATGCTGGGAGAGGACTCAAAGGAATTCATAATCACTGCCATTGTCCTTTGGAGGCTCATAACAAATCAGAGAGAAATGATCATTTAAAATTCATCTTTATAAACCCAAAGGAATGGTACATTAAGCAGAATCTACATGCAAAGGAAAATAAGAGAACATAAATGGGAAGTAAAAATGCTACTTGAGAGATGGAAAAGGTGAGTTGTGAATGATTCTTACTCATTAAGTGATACTATATTTAAGTAAGAAAATCTCATGGTTCATGGAACAATTGCTTTGCTCAGAGGTTAAAGTCGGCAGGCATCAGGAGATGGTTAGAGGGAAAGATTTCTCAAAGACAGAAAAAAACAGGTTATATTTAAAAAATCAAAAAGAAAATAGTCATAGGAGTTTTTTAGGCTGTTGAAAGATCAACCAAATGAAGGAAAGAGAGTTCCAGTGATACTCTAGCAGTGTTCTCCTCCTCCCTAAGTCATCTGCTTTCTCATGCTTTTTTTGTTTGTTTGTTTGTTTTTAGCTATAAACTTCATGCCATTGCTTTTTATCTTTAATCTGATTGCCTGGCTGGCTTTGGAAATCTTAGACTAATTTTGTTTCTCTCTTTCTTTTTACCCTGTTATCTAAACTAAGAATCTCTGTTTTTGAAACTTTCTAATAAATGTAATTTTTAACTGTTTATCAGTTTGGTTGCCTGATGTGTGACTTAGAAATTGTTCCTTATGTAGGGTTCATAAAAAAAAAAAAAGACTCAGTATAAAGACAACAAAGCTTTACCCCTGAAAGCTTATATACTTATCAGAACCAAAAGAAGATATAAGAGGATGCGAAGCAGACCAGATCCAAACAGATGCAAATTCATCTGCAGGTATATCCTTATATTATCAGAGCTAATTGGCATGTTGAATGCCCTTTCATTCTTTTAAAATCTTTGATATTGCAAATCAAAGTACATATTTTACAACAAAAAATTAAGCCATTTTAGTTTCTTTCTTTTAATAATGCCATTAATATCAGGATTCTCAGTAACTTTAGATCTTAAAGACATGTTGCAGGGCATATATATTTAGGATAATTAAAAGGCAACTTACACAATGTGCCTGCATCTGTTAAGAACTGTGAAGCATTTTAGATTTTTCCCCATTTGTGAGCCAACAAGTTAGTATGCCACACTTTCATGGATGCTGAGATAAGACATGAGTCTCCTGTGCCAAAGACAGAGACAATTGATTAATCACAGCAATGACACTAGTCATTGCAGTATCATTTTTCACTAGCCCTCTAAGCATCAGTTTCTATAAAACCATGCAAATTGTTCCAGAGGATACTTGCACAGTGATCTTCACTGCAGGAGAGAAACGCTGAGATTAGGAAACTTAATTCTTTATAATGGTAGTAAGCTTGTCTGCCCTTTGTTCTGAAGGATACAGAATCTCTAGACCAAGTCTCTTCATTAAGCAAATCTCCTTGAAAATACAGTCTGGAGCAAAGTTAAATTAGTGCTTCTTCTCCAAGATATGCAGCAACATGAAAAGCACATAGAGAGTTGTCTTCTGTCTCAAAGGTGAGGGTATATATGGAAGAAAAGTAATACACTTATAGTTTATTTTGATGATACAAAAGGAAACTTTTTTGATGTTAACATTGCCCGAGTAATTTGGTAGTAATGTACTTAAGAGTCTTCAATATCTTAATCATTTTTAAAATGGCAATGCCAGAAAATGTATATACACAAAAACAGAATTAGAAAGAGAGAATTCAAAATTAGTTCTGTGGTAAGAATTATGTCACCTAACAATACAGTTAACAGATATCTTGTATAAATTTTCTGCTGAAGAGTTGATAAGTTGACTAGGGCCTGAATAGGTGAAGTAAGATGTTAGGTAGACTGGAGAGAAATTTCATTATTATAGATTTTATTTTTGAAGACGTCTCAATCACAATGATCACCCCTTAGGATGGAGTGCTAGGCTGTGCTTTAAGGAAATAGGCCCACAGAGTGCAAATAAACATCTCTTTCAAGATAATGGCTGACAGGCCAGAGATTGTAAGAAAAACAAGAAAACCCTGGAAAGAGTCTTGCTTAGGATGTACTGAGAACCTTATATTGATAAGACAATTTTTTTTTATGTGTAAAATTCTAGGAAATATATTTTGGAATGTTCCATGATGTTTAATTTACTTGAAGACGGGTGAAGACAAGGAATTTTTACTGAGGTCAGATCAACAAAAGACACATGTCAAGATGATGTTGGCACTGATTAGAATAAAATTTACTAAGGAAAAGAGAATACCAGAGGCGTTGAAAATTCCATATGTCAATACTAGGAACTTCACATTCTGATATCAAATTCAGATACTCAAGTCTTTGTTTTATTAATAATGGAACCATTTTCTTATAGGAAGTGAACAATAATGATGCATAAATAACAACAAAACAAAGTTATTCTAAAGCACATGCCTACAATGTCTACATAAGTAGACATTTACCTAAATTTACCTAAGTTTCAATAACAAAATAAAATCAATGATACTAACTTGATTTTCTAGGCCATTCAGAACATCATGAGGAAATACAATGAGCACTCTCTTAAGGTGATTTTTGTTGTGGTAGTGAATTAATTAAATTTACTATACCCAGGTGTATTTTAAGTATTTGTTTTTTCTTTAAAAATTTATCATTTCAGAGAACTATACAACTGTTTGGTCTCAGTTATAGAGAGAACGTTTCATTTTTACATAATATTTAAGAAATAATAGAAACAAAATGACTGTATCTTTCATTCCCAGGTAGTACATATTTTGTTATAAGGCACTAAGAAAAGTTTACTTGTATTGTTTAATTTCTAGCCACCTGACTTGTGTTTCTAAAACTTGGCAGATTTCCATGCCCTGCCTTATTTCTACTAAATTAAGATTTCCAAGAGAAGGTCTTGGAAACGTGGATTTTTAACAAGTACATAGCAGATTTTGTGATCATTAGAATGAACTGGGAAACTCTGGCTCAAAGCAACTATCTTTGTCACTTCATCTACATAAATGAAATAAAAAGGATTGGGTCTCAAATACTAAAATCCAGGTGCTCTTTACCCTTTACTAAGCTCTGCCTCTCTGGTAGATGCATTGCTAAATACTGCAAATATCTTATCATGGTTACACCTTATAGCTCTTTCAGACAGGGCTATGTTATCAGAGCAATCTTACAGATTGTGAAGTGAGCTTAGTGAAAATAAGTAACTCCTCTAAGGTGAAAGTGAAGTAATAGATGTTTGAAACCAGTTCTCCTAAAACTGGAGTCTGGGCTCTTCTGTCTTTATTGCTTACTTAATTCTTTAAATTTAAAATATAGATATCATCCACCTTTGCTTCTTAGTCTAAGTTCATCCAGGCACTGTAATTCTAAAGATGTGCTCCTTAATCACTTTTCTATTCCTACCTGACTCCAAATTCTAAATGTTAGCTACACAAAGAAATACCAAAAAGGTCCTATTTCTAAAAAGCATGCTGTCATTGTAATGTGCATTGTATGCAAGAGGTTCACAAGCTAATAGCATTTTAACTTTAATTTTATTTATTCGTGGAGGGAAAAGAGAACCTATGTTGGCAATATGAAGTTCTTAATTAAAAATTCCGAATTTATTTTTCTGTTTCACCTGTAGCATTAACATAATTGCGGCGTACAGGTGTACACTTTCTTTGCGTTTTGTGTACAGCTCTGCTGATATTTTCTTGTGTTTTAATGGTGCTTCAACTTCTAACTACAGGAAGATTCTATGGAGGTGGCATTAAAGGAACGATTCTTATCAATGGGAGTTGTGAATGTGGCTCGAGGGCTCTTGGTACACAGCAGAGAGTAACTAAATATGGCAAAAATAAGCAAATGTTGCACAGATGCTCATAGCTGACTTCTTGCTTTCCAACTTATTAAATGGTCTTTTTGCAAACCTATAGATCGTTATTCATGCAGATTCTCTATCGAGGGTGCTTCAATAGATGCTGCCTATTCTGAGTTAATGAGAAAAGTCCTAATTAAGCTAGCCATATGTTCAATTGCATTTATAAATGGAAAAATAGCCCTTTTTTGCTGCTGATACGACCGTTGTTGTCATCTCCTGCTGCTATGGGTGTCACTGAAGCAGTTACTGTTTCAACAGTCTCCTCTGCAGTCCAGCACGTTCATTCCAGGCCTGCACTCTGTTTCATGAGATATTCTTGGCACACACAGCTGAGTGCCTGCAATGCTTGCTTATGAAAATATCTTTCTGGAGATCTATGTCTGTATTGAATGCAACTATGTCTTCAATTTTGCCCTGGGGATATAGATCTAGCAGTGCTGCCAAAACATATTCAAGCATTTAATCTATTCTGGAGCGCACGGAGAGCCCGGGAGTCAGGTTTGCCCTACATAGCCCTTGTCCCTTTTTGCCGTGATATTTAGGTTTCATTTGGGGCCTTTTCTTCCAGTGCAGGTGCAAAACATTTGTTTGAACTTATATCTACATTGGAAGTCGGGTAAATTCTCAAAGTGTGAAAGCTGCACTAGCTTGAGCCTAAAACTGCTTAGAGGAACATATTTTTTTTCAGCTACTGATGCTTAAACATTTGAAAACTATAAAATAAAAACTTTAATTTCTGATGGCATCAGACTAAAACTTAATAGTATTATATTATGCGTTTATTCTACAGTGTTTATTCATATGATACATATGCATAGAGCACCTATTATATTTTCTTGGGAATAAAAAAATAATTAACATCTAGTGGCAAGAACCTCATAGCTGTAGTCATTAGTGGATTTGTACTTAAAATCATAGTTTCTGTGACACTAAACATATATGGCTATTTTAAACATAAATAAAGAAAAGGGGAATGTAATAACAACATAAGTGTAATCTAAATGATGAGATGTTTTTACGTTAATTTTTATAATTATAAAACTAATATTTTTAAGTTTATTTTGTAATACGAAATGAGATATAGAATTTTTTTTTCTTTTGGTCCAATTCAGTGATGACAAATAGTAAACTATTCTTTCCCTGCACATAAAGTCAATTAATAGTTTTCCTAGATTTTAGTAGATTATCTTGGGTATTTCAAAGAACTATTATATCAGCTGCAAATGGTAATTTTCATCCCTTGTCCTTTTTAAAAACATTTGAGCTCATTTCTGGAACAATGTGTAGTGTAAACATCTGACAGTTAGCTTTTCTGATTGTAGTGCAAAGCGCCTGAAGTTAAGACTTTGATGGCCTAGGCCTCCACTTCAGAGACATCCATCTTGAATAAACAACCTTGCAGTTTAAATAAACACAACTAGGCAAAGAGCCTGGCTGCCCCACCTATAATTTCACCTTTTTAGACAATTCTTGTTGACTTAGCTAACTGACCATTTGACTACTTGCTTTTCTCTTCCCTCCCTTTAGTTCTCACTCTTCTGTTTTAAATTTATCAAGAAAGAGTGATCTTGTGAAACCCTAGGCCCACCCTCCATCCCAATAAAAGCAGAAGCCCAGGTCTGCTCTCTCTCCTTCTCTCTGCCTTGGACCTCTCTGTGTGACCCCAAGCGTGCCATGTACACATCAAGACCTTTTCTTTGAGAAGCTCCCTGATGGCCCTTGCTGAGGTGGTGTGTCTCATTATAAAAATAACAACTCCAATGGCTGCTCCAACCTTGGCGTTGGATCTGGTCAGGGAAATGCCTGTGGGGACTCCCACCTTAGTACAAGCCTCGGTGAGCAACCCAGGCACTTCAGGCACGTAAAAACATCTCATCATTTAGATTACACTTACGTTGTTATTACAGTCCCCTTTTCTTTATTTATGTTTAAAATAGCCATATATGTTTAGTGTCACAGAAACTATGATTTTAAGTACATGTCATCATATGAAAACATATGATGAGTGTCACAATCAGTAGGCTGAACCAGCACAGACCACAATGTTACCTGGCATTCATATCAATTATATTTATCTTATATGTGACCTAATAGGAAATTCTACATTTTTCTTGATAGATTTGATGTTAGTGTTTGAATTCAGATAAGCATTTTTTGGTGTGTTTAAATGTAAATTCCCATGTATAATCAATGTTTTTTTTTTTTTGCATATATGCTTTTTATATCAGTAATAGATGTTTGCCTGAAATGTGATGGTAATTTTTTGATCTGTTGATATGGTAAAATGGTATAGTCTGACACTTAAGCTATATAAAGTTATTTATTCAATAAATCATATTTAATTTGGTATTTAAGTTTTTAATATATTGCTAGATTTCAATTAAGATAAATACTCCTTAAAATGCTCTCATTGTAATAAGGAAGAAGAAATAAATCCTAATTTTAGCTTATTTTATTTGACTGCTAATTAGTATAAATGAATAGAAGAAACTGATTCCAAGCCTCTGCCTTAGTTGTTTTTATTTCATGTTTTCAATGCCCTAATCCCAATTCTGTATATTCATAAAATAGCTGAAAAGGCACATTTGTGAGGATAGTCATTTAAAAACTTCTGTTTTCCATTGGTTCCCAGGAAAGAGACTCTAACTTGGAGATTTGGATGCAGGAAAATGATTGGAGAGTGCTGTAAAGATCAACAACAGTGGGGAGACATGCAGGAAGTGACTGAGCAGAGTAAGAAGCTGAGACATGGCACAATCCCAGCAAAGACATTGGCTGACCCTATGATTCCACAGGAAGTTGTGTGCTGGAATGTGCTTTCATCACTGTCCCTTTTAGGTGCAAGGCGGCCAGGCCTATCTATCTAGTAATTGACCAGTCATCTTGGGATGCTCTGGGCAAGGTCCATGGGGGAAGTATCTTTTTTTTTTTGCTTGAAGCAATTCCAAAATTTTTAACCACCAACGCACCCCAGCAGGCGAGGCCATGAGTTTTACAGTGTTGAAGGAGAAATTTGAGAGACACACCACAGCATCCACTGTGACTTAGGACATTTTTCAGTTGTTCCTTTAACGGGTAAACTGATCAAACTCTATGTACCTGGTACTCAGGTATCCTTCTGAGTACTGAGAGATATGGCCATGAACAAAGCTGACATAAATATCTGACTTTTAAGAATTTATAGTCTATTGTATAAGAGAAAACACCTATACAGGATTTACTATATGCCTGGCATAAATCTATAAACATATTGATGTTTATGAAAACATATGATGAATATGAAAAATATTCATATTTTCCCATTGTTACATATAATTCTCATTTTTTACATATATTCACATTTTTTCTTGCATTGATTTGAATTACTAAAATTTTTGTCTTTTATGGATCTTTTAAAAAATGTGTTCTTAGAGTTATCAAAACTACATTTTTTAAAAGTTAAATTTATTGCGGTGACAGTACAAATTACATAGGTTTCAAAAGTATACAATTCTGTGATATTCCTTTTTATGATTATTTTTGCTTTGGCATTATTTTTACTAAGTGCTCTCTCTCTCTCTCTCTCTCCCCCCGCACACACACTCACACACACACACACTCTCTCACACACACACACACACACACACACACAAACTCACACACACATATACGTGACCATGGAGACATGTCTCACAGATTTTCTGCTGCAGGAAGCACAGTTGATGGCAGGAGTGTTTCCAGCGAAGTCACACACCTGGTGGGCCGCCTCAGCCCATTACTGTGCTCAGTGCCGGCCGCTTTTTGAGCAATAAGGGACTCCAAATTCGATAACTCTGTTGTGAGGCAAGTGAGGAAGATGGGAAATATGGTCCTGACACCTTGACCTTGAAAGTGAAAGAAATCATAATGTCTCTAATGAGTCATAAACATTCAGTACTTAATTGCTTAATGGTAAACAATATTTTCTATTTAAATGATATTTGAAAAATTAGCTAATTTGTTAAATTATAGTGATTTTGTTTCTGTGTTTGCAAAAACGGGTATTGGGTCATGAGTGACATTGCAGTCTATAAAGGCCATGGAAGCTTGTCTCTAATATAAAGGAATATTGCCTGTTGTAGTACTGCCTTGTGTAATCATGATTAGACAACTCTGGACAACAACAACAAAAATGAACATGTAAACTTTATATTTAAACCAAAGTCATTATAATATTCTATTAATAAGTCTATTGGTTCTCTTTTTCTGTAACTAATATTTACTACCTTGACAATATTTTGTCATTGTACTATGTATGAATACAGAATATCTAAAAGGGAATACTTGAAGCGCACTTCAATGAAAACTGCATTAACATTTTTGGAGGATTTATCACCTGAGCTAGGAGCACATTGTACACTGGGTTTAGAGATCATTCCTTTGGAAAGGCTCTGTTTTTGGTCTGTATTCCAAAAACATAGCCATAAAAAAGTTACTCAAATAACAATAATTATATGAGGTTTAAACAATGTGAAAATCATCCTAGTTTTATTTTTTATTCTCAGCAGTGACTGGTATTTGAACATGTTAAAAAAGAATCACTGAGTGATGTAAATGGTGTCTTCCTTGTTATACATATCTGAGCATGTTCTGAAAAGCCAATCTTTCTGAATGTGACATATTTGATTATTTTATTATGGACATCTATTTCCTGGGATTATATTAATTTTATATCTTTTCACAGATATTAGAGATGATTTAAGACTTGTAAAACTGAATTTAACCAGTTCATTCAATTCATTCTATATTTCTTTTTTTCTCAAAATACTTTGAGTCTTGGGAAATGTTGAAATTATTTCTTAAAGTGTAACCCTTATTTTATAACCCTTTTTATAATGCTTTGTAAAGAGTTATTGATTAACAGGATCATTTATGTCACAAATTACAATTAGGGTTAATTGTTTATGAATAATTTAGAAAATAATTGTATATTTTTATAAATTATACTGACACAATGATTAATCTTAAGGCAAAAATTTTTTAAACCACATATGTTTGCAATCTAATTAGTATCTAATTAGTTTAAAACCAATATAAACCTACATTTTTCTTCTCTTTAAAAATAGCAGAACCTATAAATGCCATAAGTTTAGAAATACCTTATTTGACCTAATAATGTCACAGTTTGCAACATAACCATAATTTTTTCTGCCAATATATTGTTTAAATGTAATTACTCTGAAATTCAAAGGTGTGCAGAAACTTTAACAAGCATAATCTAATCAAGTTTTGAAATGCTTTGCTAGATTTGACCTTTAAGCATGTATTCTAATCAATAATGAAATTTTATTTTGCTCCCTGTAATAGTACTCTGGATGGCATTCATTATAAAGTAATAAAAGAAAGTTCACTTGAATAAATAAGCTTTCAAACATCAAAACACATTTTTACATTATATTGTTAATAAAGCGAATATATATTTTAAATATAAATTATATTTACAATAAAGTAATAAATTCTAGTTGTTTCTTAGAATTCACTTTAATTTAAATAGATATTTTAAACATAAAGTTCTTTCTAAGTAGGTAGTGATTTCAAAAACCTGCTAGGAAAATACAATTTAAAATCATACTTTCAAGATGATAATTCTACTTTTGAGATTAACTAAATGTAAAAAGCATGACTAAAATGATAGGAAAAAATAGAGAAAATTAATTTAAAACACTTGTTAGCTTCAATAATATCACCATTTTTGTATGTGTAAAATTTTTTATAGTAAAAATTAATCAACTGAAATTTCCTTCCCTTGAGATAATTACCTTCAATATGGTAGTATATATAGTTTAATTATATTTTGTTTATATTGGGCCATTTGTTGCTAAAATGAGATATCCATAATTCTGTATTTATTTGATAAAGTTTGTGTTTATACTTAAAAAGTAGAAACCCCAAAGCCATGCTGATTCCAAAGACAACTATACTATTGCTAAGATCTATGTAATTACCTTTATTCTACTTCCCTGAAATATTCACACAGACACATGACTATGAAAAAAATCATTTTAAATCAGTAAAATAGTACTTATAAAATAAACCAAAAATAGATGGAATATATAGTGCATCCAATTATTTTCCTTGAAGGTTCCAGTTTCATATATACTGTTATACATATATACCTCCGTAATCCATTAAAATTTCCCAGGATTCTCATATTTCAGCATCCCAGCTACATATACTGTTGCTGAATCATTTGATGTCAGATATACTTTTATATACTAAAAGAAAGCTTTTACTATTATTTGTTCAGTGCCCCCAAACCTGTTTAATTAACCTGCTTAACTAAAGAAGGTTAATTAAACATAGGCATGACGTTTTGTTTGTTTGCTTTTGTTTTTGTTTTCGGTTAAAGGAAAGATTATCAGTGTATTTTTAACTATAAAAAGCACTGGCGCCCACATACTCTTTCCTGCTGAAAAAGCCTCATTCAGAGTAACGAGTCCACCTTTCCCGAGCGGTCTTGGCAACAGCCTAAATACAAGGTGGCCTAGAAGGACAGCGGGTAGCCTGTGCTCGCCCAGGCACACTCAGGGGGACAATGCTGAATATTGCTGTTATTTGCTCCTTGTCCATCTTTCATGCGCGCCCTGTCTTGATTCCGCCCAAGAACACAGTGCGCCAGGAAGTTGGGGAGAGGGGGCGGTCTTTGGTCTTAAGGCCTTCTGATCATTGGGTCCTGAGTGATAGTTCAGAAGAGTAAGTGGCTTTGCCTGAACCTTTAGTTATTTATTATAAATTGATTAATAAAGTCATTATACTTGAAAAATAGAAATGGCAATCCAAAAGGACTTTTCAGACACTAAAAGGTATAGATTAGCCCCGACCGGTGTGGTTCAGTGAGGTGGACATCTTTCCGCAGGTCAGAGGGTCGCTGGTTGGATCCTGATCAGGGCACAGGCATGGGTCGTGGGTTTGCCCCTGGCTGCGGCGCATTCCAGAGGCAGTCAATTGATGCTTCTTTCTCACATCAGTGTTTCTCTCTCTCTCTTTTTCCCCTCCCTTTCTCTCTCTTTAAAATATATATATGTATATAATTTATATGTGAACACAATTATTAAATTTTTATTAATGCTATTGAGTAAAAACTATTAGCACGAATGCTTATTTTTCTAATAATATACCTTACTGTAATTACTGTAGTTGCGAATTTTATAGTCTGTAATGTTTAGACAACATCTTGATAAATTTGCAAGATATCAGGTTTTTGTTTTTTGTTTTTTTTTTAAATTTTTAAACTTGGACCTAGTGGTATTGACAAATCTTATAATTCTGATTTTCCCCATACAAAAACTTTTCTTCTTATATAATAGAAACTTTAGATTATCTAACATGTAAAGTTCAAATTTTAAAATCCTTGACTTTCCATAATTTACATATAACTTAACTTTTATATAGCCAGTAATACCTGACATATATAGTCTTGTCATGATTATAGGTAGAGCTGATTTATTAGCATTGTTAAAAATGTATATTTTTCCTCATTAGTATTTTATAATAATTAGTAAAGACTATTATAATTAGAGAAGATTTAATTTCCTATGAGATGAGGAATTATGCCTGCATATTAACTATCATCATTTAGGATATTTGTCTAATTTATCATTTAAATATATTATTATGCTCTCTTTCTAATTAGTTTTAGTGTAACATCCACCAACATAGTTCAGGTGGTAGACTCATGTTTTATCTTATTTTATACAAATCCACCAATATTGATAAGCACTGTCTATTTTTTAAATGATTCCTGATACTGGAAAGACTGTTTTAACATACAAGATTTTTGTTGATTCTAATTTTCAAGTGCATGTAATTTCATCAACATATAAGCTTTTCTCCTACAGTGACATGTATTAGTCTGCCTTTCACCCATAAAGTGGTTATTCTTACTATTTGGTTATCCTCTTTGAAAATTAAAAATCCTAACAATATTTTATATTAACCAGTGCAAAATACATTTTCTAATGATAAAAATGTAGGTAGAGATTAATCTACTACAGATTAAAAGACTTTTTTAATGTATTTTTAAATTTTCACTGAATAATGCATATATTGACCAAAAAACACGGATGATAAACACTGGAGTAGAGAGATATAAATTCAATAAATTTTAAAATATTTGGGTACCTTAGTATTTAGTAGACAGAAGCAAAAGTAAGTTATGAAAAATAAGTAAGATACACACAATTTTTAATATCTGGCATTTTGATGATTTGAAAAAAGTTACAAAAGAATAAAATGTGGAAAATAATACAAAGAATTATTTAAAGACATCATTGGCAATATTTTTCTAGATTTAAGGAACATAAATCCTCAATGCAAAAGTGCATTCTGAATTTAGATTAAAATGTCTTAATTACATTAAGTCTAAATTTGTCTATAATATTTCAAATGTAAAGTTATGTCCCTGTTCTAAAGAAAGAATTATAGTATGGATTTAATTTTGATCTATTCCAAAATTTTACTTGAACTATTGCACAAGGACAATAGTACACTTTTTGCACAAGGATTGGGTGAAGCAGAGAGGAGGAGTAGCAAAAAAATTTGGTGGTGAAAAGATAGATAGTAGCACACAATTTAGCAGATGCAAAGAAGATGAATACTAAGTGCTGGGAAAGTAAAGAACTACTCACAGATTATTGCATTACTTTTCATTTTCTTCCACAGAAAATTTTATCTTTTTCAGCTTGCAAACCATATTGTTGAAATAGTCCTTCATCCTATGCATTGCAGGAACTCTTAGTATTATTACATATTTATTTCACCTTTAGTTGGCTTTATGTACGATTTTGAAATGTTTTAAATTTTATAATTTTTAGACAAAGTTATTAGCTAGCACATCACATTTTACTTTTAAAGTGCCAAATATATACTCCTGATTATCATAGTTGAGAAAAGTTGCTTTGAAAATATGGCCTTCAGCAGCATAGAGTCATCCTTAAACTTTTAAAAACGTTTTATGTAATTGCCTTTATTGGTATGTCATCACCAACTCGTAATTATATTTCATGCTTAAATAAGTATAAAGCACACTTAATTTTTAAAGCAAAGTTAAGTCAGTGTTTCATAGTTATGGTTTTAACTCTATTGTTAAAAAGATAAATCATTTGTCCTAAAAAGTAATACAATCAATTTTGATCACATACCTTAATAACATTTATGTTTCATATCATGTTTATCAAAGGATGTGATTTTAATAATGTGATTCTGGAATTTATAATCATTGATAGCCGATCATTTGAAAATTTTTGTCACCTAGAAGACATCGTTCTAGTTGACAGCACCAGAAGCCTACTTTTAGAGAGACATCTATTTCTCAATGGCAGACATCTATAGTAGGAATGAAGAATGGCCAATATTACCCATAGAACAGCCTGATGTTGTGCATGAGAAAGTGGGTTAAAATGGCAGCGCAAGCCTTGAGGGCAGTGTTGTATACATCAGTCTTAAAGTATGTCCTGCGTGTAATAAATATTGACCACATCATAGATTTGTCTTTCCACTCATAATCTTTGGAACTGTAGTCTCTTTAATATTTGTGTCACTTACTGATTTAATAAAGATATTGATGGAAGAATATTAACTTTTCTTAACTCACTACCATGCCCACCTTCCCTACACAACTACAGAGTTTTTCAACCAATGATCACAGCACCACCTACTATAATCTCTCATCTCATGTTCCCATCTAAACTATACACATTTCAACTTTAGTTTACCATTAGGAAATATTACATTAATAGGAAGTACCCTTTTCCTTCAGTGAGTGTGAAATATAGATGTGAGGAATGATACATGGGTTTAGAGGCCATTCCATTCCAAGAATACCTTGCCATACTGATTCATAACTATAGCTCTGTCTATAAGGCCAGAGTGGCAAAATTAAATTGTACACTAGTCACTGAAATTAATTCCCGTGTTTACTGAAGGGTGGGAAATTTGAAAGAGTAAAAAACAAAGGAGTTGGAAACAATAAGTAAAGACTGAGTTAAGGTAATATATCCCATCACTAATTAAAATGAAGCAAATATGGTTATAAGGGCATTTATTAAGTTAATAAAATAAATAATTAATAATAGGTTGATCCTTAAGCTGTAATGAAAATTATAAACATAGTATTGAATATATTATGCTGTAACTGAATACCAAAGGGCTTTCTGTCTTAGTCTGTTTGGGCTGCTGTAACCAACTATCGTAAATTGAGAAGCCCATAAACAAAAGAAATTTATTTCTTACAGTTCTAGAGGCTGAGAATTGAAATATCCTCTCGCGGAGGAAGGGACCCCTGTCAGGACTCTTTCATTTTTACAAAGGCGCTGATCCCACTCCTGAGTCTGCGGGTTCAGACAGTGGGTGTGTCCTGCAGAGCCGTAGAGACCTGTGGGCTGAGCTTTCGGAACCGTGGAAAGCTGCTGACAAGGATTAAGCACGTTGGGAGGCGGAGGATGACATGATCGGGTTTACAGTTTGGAGATACTGGTTTAGGGGTGGGTGCAAGAACCTCAGTCCATAGACACTGGTAGCTGTCTAAGTGGAAGATGGCATTACTTTGGCATAGACTGGTGGCTGAAAAAATGCTGAACGGTGAATAGCATGCAGAGGCATTAAAGATTAAGGAGTGAGAAGTTACAGTCCTTTTTCATAAATTAATTTGGAAAGTTGGGAATTAAGAGCTATCAAGAAGGATAGATACCTTGATTTCCATGACACGCGACTGAATGAATTGTGAAGAGAAGTACTGTCTCTCTGGAACTTCGAAATGTATAATCTAGAGCCTAAAATTGTAAGGCATATCATTTTAATCACAGGATAAAATATGAGACACTTTCTCCTTTTTTTCAACGATGGTGTATATGAAATATTAATTTGTATTTCTGTCAGGTGGACAGTAGAGCGGTTAGACAATGATATACTTTACAAAGTATCCCCACTGATATTTCAAGTACCCACATGGCACTATACATAGTTATTACCATACCAGTGCCTCTGTTCTCCATCCTGTGTTTTATATTCCCATGGCTATTTCGTCACTACCAATTTGGGCGGCATCACCCCTTCGCCTCTTCTCCCAGCCCCCATCAACGCCCCTCCTCTCTGGCAGCCATCAGTCTAAATATCAGCTACTTCGATTTCTTAAGAAACACTGACTTCCCTATCATGTGTATTTACTTATTTTAAACACATTGCATGTTTGTTAACATTTATTTTTGGTTTTCATAAGCCATGTCGAGCTTAACAGCGAGGAGTCTGGCTCATTGTTAAAAACCTCCGCGTGGTTTCCCAAGTCCGCCCGGAGACAGCGCCCGGGCTTCATCCGCCGGGCCTCGCGCGGGGGGGGCCGCCCTTCCCGCACAGCCGGCGCAGCCAGCGCACCGCAGCCCCCGAAGGCGCTGCAGGCAGGGGCTCGGGCCCTTCCGGAGGGTCAGGCCCCCGCGCATTTTGGTGTCCCTTGTCTAGATGCCTTATTTCTAGGTCCTTGTATCCGGGGCCTTTGGCAGAGATCATCTTCGGGGCTTCTAACAAGGCCTCCTCGGGAGGAGAGGAAGGGGAACCGCGGATGGCACTGTTCCCTTTCCCGTACTCTGCTCAGGAGCCAGCACTTTCCTGCTCCTCATCCTTTTGCCCTGGCCCTTCCCCGGCCCCAGGATCCCGAAAGCTAACAGAGCTTTTTGTTTGGAACTTCCTCAACAGAATGGCACACCTATGAGATGACCACACACCTGCTCCGACCCATCGGACCTTGACCAGCGTGCCATTCATTCCACAGGAGAAAAAGACAGGGAGGAGTTGGTGCTCCTACTGGTTGCCACATCTTGCTAACTTTGTGATTAAAGACTTCAATATTACTTTAATTTTAGCTCATGATGGCTTTAATGGCTACTTTGGCAGTTCAGATCTCTCTCCAGCTTAGCTTAGGTTCTGACGAATAGCTTACCTGACACTTTCTTTTTGGGGGGTGTGTGATGGTTATATACTGTAAGCAGATTATGTTGAAAATGAATCTGAACTTAATATTTGTACCTCCAGAGTTATGTGGGTACATAACACATAATATTTGTACCTCCACAGTTATGTGGGACCAAGGAGGGGAGAGGAAAACTCTCCAAAAGAAAAACCTACATTGAATTTTCAAAGAAATTGTTTTTTGAAAGACAGCTGCATTTTGACACAATGTATATCATTCTGTGTGAAAAAGGTATGCTTTATATATATATATATATATATATATATATATATATATATATATGTTAAAAAGGAAACTTGAAAGAAAGTGTTGATGAGTTACTTTTTGTAAAAGTCCTCGGGAGAGTGCATTTGCCATGCAGTTAAAAGACTATATTTTTAGTGACTGCTATACAGTGCATATATACGTGTATATGTGTATATGTGTGTATGTTGTATATGTATACACACATGTGTGTACATATAGAAATGTGTATATATGTATACATACGCATATATACCAATATGTTATTTATTTTGATAAATACTCTGAGGGAGTCCTGCCGCTTAAAGTGGATGATTGGTGTATTTCCTTTGCCTACTTTTGGCTTTTCCTACCTGGCTTCTTGGAAAACCTAATTTGTGTACTGCACGGGATTGATTCTATTATAGTATTTTTACTGAGTTTCTCTTTTTCAGGGCCATTTTTCTCATGGTTGTTATGATTGCCGTTTTTGGTGGTTTTTCCCTCTTTTTTGTGTTCTATTTTGTATTTCCCCAAGGCAGTGAGTTATTATGGAAGTGTTGTGTAGTTTCTTTCTGTTCAGCAGATTTCTTGCCATGCATGTACTGTGTATTTAGCTTCTTTCAACTCTCCTTCCAAATATTGCTTTCTTCTGGTAATCACTTTCACCTTTTTAAGTTCACTGCTTGATGGCTGAGGCTGAGATCTTTTTTTCTTTATTCATTGTTATGTTCCAAAATATATAGAAGTATACTCGACATATACTATGTGCGTAATAAATATATGTTGAGGCAATGAATTAAAGTGAGCCTCCATTTCCTATTTCTATTTTCTATGTTGTCTTGTTTGTAATGGCTTACCAAGATATATACCATACTTTGGTCAAAACTTTTGAATTTCTCTATTTTTGCAACTGCCTTTGGTAGTTTTCCAAACACACTATAGCTTTGTTATTAAATCAATAAAGAAAACTTCAATTATGATTTTAATTTTGAATTGAAAAGTTAAGTGTAAAAATAAAACAAAAATAGTTTTATTATGTAATATCATATGAAATATACTTTAGAATTTCTAACACGGAGCATTGTTCTGTAATTCTATTCCTTATTACTTCCTCAACACCATTATAATTCAAAAATGTTTTGTTTTCATTCATTCTTGACTCTTTAAAAACCTGATTATCTCAACAGAATTAAAAATGTCAGAAAAAAAGATTGAAATAACAAACACACACATTTGTTTAAAAATAACCAAACAAAACAACTTTTTCTCTATAACTTGAGTAATATGTAAATATATATAAAAATACATGTGTATATGTAAATATATATTTATATATTATATATAAACACTATATACATTTAAAATATATTCTGTACATTAAATAGTTAAGATGTATTTATATCTTCTTAGTAAAGCTTTGCCTTTTTTTTTTTTTAATATTTGTTGCTATGCACCAGGAAATACATTGTTTTTCAGTTTCTTTTTAACTTGAGATGGAGGAAGCAGGTGCACTCTGCCTCTGAATGGCTATAATATCAACCTGGCCTAGGCTTACTTTGCTGAGCTCTGTGGCTGAACCCGGTGAGTAGATAAACATAAAGTTGTTCCTTGGGCATATTGCCCTTCACAACTGGTAGTGTTTTCACAAGTTAGATACAGAGACACTTTCATACAAGCTGCGCTATAAAAAAACATAGCCAGATTTTGTGAACATGTGATTATTTTCAAGACAATAGGACTGAAGAAACACTTAGCTCACAGGGATTATAGTGTGGTGGAGGTAAACTAAATAGATAAATATAATATACGGTATGCAAAACATAAAAATAAATACCCTGAAGAAAAATTAAAGGGATGGTTGGAGTTCCTGGGAATGGAAGTGTGTGTTTGGAAGGGAATTTGATCCTCAAAAGGGTGGTCATTCAAAACCTCACTGTGAAGTTCTTTCTTGTGAAAAAACTAGAAGGGGGTTATGTGGATTTCTGTGGAAACAATGTCATAAGCAGGGCTAGCTAATACTTTGTTGGGAGCAGTTTAAAATAAAAATGAGAGACCTTTGTTTAAGAAGCACCAAGGAAAGTTTTCTCCCATCGTGTGTCTTAACTTACAAATTTTTTATTTGTTACACAATGTCATAGTCTTCTGGGTATGAAATTCCTCCTGTGCAAGTGAAGACCCTCACAAGCCCCTGACACCCAACCACGTGACTTTGTACACTGACTCTTTCATATCTACATCTAAGCCCCTATTAGGAATGAACAGTGGTGGCTGCTGCTGGGTATGGCAGAGGAGTGGGTGCTTGAAAATCTATTCCCAAAAGACAGACGGGGCAAGAGGATAAACCTCACAGTCCATAATTCCAAGTCCACAACGTATGCACCATGTTCCCCTTAGACTTTATAGAACACAGACTCAAAGATAAAACTAATGATAATTTCAGAAGGGTGAGGGTAAAGCATGAACCCCCAATTCAGGAGCCTCCTTCTGAATGTGAGGTTCTATGGGACTGCACTAGACGCATCCCATAAAGCCAACTTTGTAACCGACAGAGGAAGCATCGAGTATAAAAATCATGATGTGAGACTGCCAGAGGGAGTAAAGGAGAGAGTAGTAAGGAAAAAAAAAATTAAGAACATAAAAAGGCTTCTGAGTGTGCAAGGCCTCGTTGTCATTAATACTTTTAACTTTATTCTCACAGAAACAGTGACAATTGATGGCATTTGGGACCTGGGTACTGGTGAGAAATGCTTTGTTTCCTGATATATTTTGAAGATAGAGACCAAAGATTTTCCTATTTGCATGTGGAGTATAAAAGAAAGAGATAAGGCAGGGGCAATTTGAAGGTTTTTGGGGGAGAGGCTTGTTTTGGAATGGAAAGGAGTGGAGTCAGTTATTTGGTATTGAACATGTTAAATTTGGAAAGCTTGTTTGTGATTCAAGTAGAGACAGGTTTTTGTTAAATAAATCAATCATTAAACAACTGTTTAATAATTGAGTGTAGAGATGAAGAGAGAATGAAGAGAGAGAGAGATGTGTGGGAGATGTAAATCTGGAAACTATCAGCATTATATGGTATTTAAAGCTACGAGATTGAGTGATTGCAGGAAGAAAGTGGCAGAGATACTAGGGCTAAGTCCTGGGGTACTACAATAATAAATAATCAGGAGGCTAAGAAGAGACAAGGAAATATTTGGAAGGGCCAATGAGAGTGGGGGAATGAAAGCAGAGTATAGTTTCCTTGTTGAAACCAGTTGAAGAAAGTGTTTCTAGGGAAAAGGAGAAATGAATTGAGTTATATACTACTGATAAGGACTTAAAAATCTTAGATTTGACTATTGGACTAAGCAACGTATGAGACATTACCGCACAAGAGCATATCCTGTGAAGGCTGGGAGAAAGTACCAATGAGAAACTCAGGAAGGAACAAGAGAATAAAAATAAGAGACAGTCGAGGACAGAGTTGTTTTGTGATGAATGCAAGCAGGGAACGGGGTGGTAGCTGGCAGAGAATGGTGCTGAGATTGTGTTCTCATTTAGCAAGTGCTCAGCTTGACATCTGATAGTACTCCAGGCACCTGTAGGCTGAGGTCATGCCTTACAGTTTGTACATATCACCTGGTACTAATTCCAAATTGCAACTAGAGTGAGACTGAAAGTATTGTGCCTTCCCTGTCGAGATAAAGACAGAAAAGTGTTCTGGAGCAGGTAGTGCAAGGCACCCAACTGGTTGACCATATTTTGATGGTTTTAATTTTATCTTTATGCACTTATAAAACTGTTTTTCTCCCAGTAGAATTGTATTTAGACATATAATTCCATATATCACAAAAAGCTGCATTTGTACATAACAATGTGTGAACGCCGATGATATTGGCTATGCTTTTATCAGTCTGTTTACAATGTGACATATTATAAATATGATACATAAAGAAAGCCAAGTAGGTAATACCATTCAAGTGAGTAAATAACCACTGGCATGTGGTGCTTTGAGAAGCTACCCATCGTCCTTCTCCAGAAAAACAACTAATATGGGAAGAAAAATGGCCAGAGCTTTGCAGAGATTAAGAGTTTCAGGCAAGTGGCTCTGTGGCTCGGTTCAAGGCTCAGCGTTTAGGAAAGAAATACAGTATTGCAGAGGCAACTCTTTGCAGAAGCTCACTTATTCTGTATGAAAAGAGAATGGCATCTGACGTGGCGGGCATAAAGGACAGGGTGCTCACAGCAATGCAGCCCGGTCACGATGGAGAGTAGGGCCAGATAAACTTCATGTTAATTCAGTGTGATTTGGGGTCAGTGTAAATTAGTTGAATATATGCGTCAAAACCTATATTTCAAGGGACATGGAAGAGTTCTGAGCTGATATTTGATCAGTGGGGAAATTCAGAGATCATTTCGATCAGTTTGTAGAGTTTCTTATAGGAAGTCGCATTTAAGATGATATGGGAAAATTTATATTTGAGTAATGTTGAGTGTTTAAGATACATTTAGAATTACAAAAAAAGAAAAAGTCATACCAGCATGTTCTTGTTGTTGCATATTCTAGCAAAAATCTAGTTAAGTAACCAAGTCACTTTGAACAAGCTAGGTCATCACTCTGTGCCTCAATTTCCTTGCAACATTTGTATAAAGATGAGTCAGACTAAACAATCTCCAAAATAATGTTTACCTCTCATATTTTATAATATATAAGGCTATTTTGAAGCTGATGGCTTTTGGTAATAGGCTATATTTTGAGGAATGTGAGGAGACTTGATTTGGTGTTTAATTAAAAATATTGCTATGGTAAAATTATTATATAAAGCAGGGTGATTTTTTTAACTTAAAGATTGATGTAGGTGTGAGAAGATGTAAGCCAAAAAAGCAAGAAAGAAATGTAATATTTACTTTAGAGAGTGTAATAGGGTCCGAAGCTGGAAAAATAAACTGTAATTAAAGGAAGAAATCTAAAAGAACTAAACCTGGAGTCTGAATTTGATCAAATAATTCATGGGGAAAAAGATAGTAAGAAATGTACTGGCAATATACAGTTAACTTCAAAACATAATTATAATAGTGAGGGAAAATAAGGAATTCAAGCAAAAATGAAGAGTTCTAAGTCAGCATGTTACATTTTAAACAATAATGTAAGAGTGTTATTTTTTTTTCAAATAAATACCCAGAATGTTTCAACTCTACCAAGTCAGTCATAAATTAATAGAACCAGAAAAAGAAACTAAGATGAGGCATAAGATGTGATTTTGACTTTATTTTGTTTATTGAGCAACCCATGAAGAATAGTCCTCTTGTATAATATTTGAAACTCATTTCCTTGACGTTACTATGAAGAAGTGATACCTAATAGTTTCTTATTTCCTATACTTTATTATTTCCTTGCTCAGTTGTCCCTTAGGAAGGAACCTGGGCTGAAAAATTTGGGAGAAGAATAGCAAAACTCCTAAGTCCCTTTGGGTATAAGTCTTCTGGGGAAAGCATGCATTTCCATTGTTTTTGACCCTGTTAAGCTTAGCAGTATAAATTCCATTCTTCTGGCTAGCCTTAAATTGGACCATTTGACTTTGTCTAGGTAGCTAAATGGGTCATATTCATGGGTGATGTGTTAGAAGTGCCCTTGAACAGAGCTAAAGCTGCATTCGCCAAATAACTTTATTAATACGAAGTGTTTTTTACCTTCATTAGTCTAAATTCTACAACTCCCAGCTGTTGCAATATCAATCAGGGAAAAGAAATGTTACAGTCACAAACCTCAACAAGTGTCTTTACCTTTGTTGATTCAATATCTAGTGTGGAGTGAGCTTTGTGGAATATCCGCAGCTTAAATTAAATGGGTCCATCGGGGTCTCATATACCAGGGAAGGACCCAGTAGGTTATGCTTCAAAGAAACAGTGCATACTCTGGGCTCAACCATCATTTAATTTGAAGCAGTTTGCTCAATTCTAAATCCCTTTTTGCCTCAGCTCCCCAGCATGAAACAAAAACAGAAACAGCAAAGAAAGGACATCTGAAAGAGATAGAGCTGTTACTTTTTTTGTCTTTGTTATAGCTCTCTTACCAATGACATCTTTCTGTGTCTGCTGTTGATAGAACTTAATTTTTGCTTCAGTTGTATCCCCGAAGGCTTATCATGGACCTAGGCTGACTACCTGTATCTTCAAAGCAGCCGTTCTGAGTAATAGTGCATTTCAGAGGGGTGCCTAACCTAGTTTGGGGAGGGTCAAAGGAAGATTCGTTAAGGATACTGATACAAAAAGAAAATATGATACAGAAGCAAAGGCATGGCATGATCCTGGAATGTGGAGTTAGAAATACAGAGTGCATAGCACATGATGGGATATGAGAGGTACTGAGGCCAGGTCTGGCTGACCATACCTAAGCCGACAGGCGTAACTGCTGGTGACAGCTGCAAATGTTTGGAAATCAATCTTTATTAGGGGACGGGGGGTGTTAATAGATAAACCATTATAAATACATTCTGAGGTACAGAGGTAATTTCTAAAAGCACCAATAGCCCTTCCTTCTTGGTTTGCAGGGTTCTATAATTTTAAATAAGTTTCTCTGACTAGATTGATAGCATATCCTCATTTATAAAATGCTGATCTATGACAGAAACTTCTAATCTTTAAATAATGAATTTTAGTGATCCGTAAATCTAATATGAAAGGTGCTATAACATTGCGACACAGTCCAGTGTTATGATCTAGTTTAAAATATTCAGTATCGTTTTGCCTTTAAAATGTTCTTAAAAATTAGGTTGATTTTACATGAGCGTTCACTGAGTGAGTCCAAGAATATAAATGATTGCTTGGAGGGCTAACTCTACCCTGAATGATTTCAGAAAATAGAACAGAGGAGAGTGATGAAAAGTTTAGAGTTTTCCAATCTGTATATAGGCAGCTGTCATTTCAGTTTATTTTCTTTGTATAATGGACACTTAACGTGATTTCTACTGCTGTGCCAAGCTAACATGGAATATTTCCTGAGCCTCCGCATCATTCTAAACATACAGCACAGCCCTCTCTAGGATTCAAAGTTGCCACTTGTCACCTTTATATTCCCAGTCAGAGGGTAACGTAGTACTTCATCATGGAAATTTGAATTACATTTCCCTGAAGGACAAATATTTTATCAGTTGTATAAGACAAAGAACAAGATTTTGTTTTTTAATATACATATGCATGTAATTTGTACTGCATCATGAGTATCTTTTATATCAACTCAGATCCTTGCTGCTAACAAGGTTGCACACTTTTATTTCATGAATAAAATGATAAATACACAGCCAGTACCATTACTAGTCTTGTTTTCTCATCATTCAGTTCTTTTTGTATATGGAGACAAAGTTTTATAGTATGCTCTGCTTAAAGTGAGTTATGGTACCTCCTCTGAATTAGCATATAGTCTTAATTTAGGCCACACATACCCAAATGTAAATGCCTCAGAGCCTTTTCTTGAACCAATCACTTCTATCTGCCTTTGTTATTTTCTTGTACTCATAAAAAGAAAAAAAAATCCTTGTGCTAAAATACCATTGGCATAGACTACGAAATAGTTATTTTATATTTAAGTTCAGCAGAAAAAAAGTCATTACCAATTCTCAGGTACTTGAATGCATTTATTATTTTTAAAGTAGCATCTGTGTGAAGAACTTACAACTTGCACATCCTGATGATCTTAAGTGAGTATTAATATGATTATTAACTGATGATTCATATAACATCTTCAAATAACTGTTCCACAGTTTGGTTTTCTAAGACTGATTCTAACTTGACTCTGATAAAATAAGATGTTTTGAAGTCTTCTTCTTAACAGAGATTAGTCATCCTTAATATGTGAGTCTATTATAACACTCACGGCCATTATCTGGGGTTCTCCCACAGCTCACTTCCAAATACCAATAAATATACCTCGAGCTATAAAAGGCAACACTCACCTTCCTCCTACCACACCTCTCTGAGCAGTGCTGTCTTCAGTTCTTCTCTTCCTAATGCTCAGTGTAATACCTGGTGACAGAATGTTTTCAACCAGGATTTGTCAGCTTTACTGAAAATACACGAAAGAGAAGATCTTCTAAATGCAGAGAACAGATCACTTTTCTTTCCAAATCACTTCATGAATCCAATGAGAAATGTCATGTGAGCACATTCGTTGTTCTGCTGAAATTAACTCTATGCTATCTTTAGACAATTCCCAACAAGTTTGAAGGACCTCTTTGTAACGTCCCTCAATTCAACTTGTAATTTAAGATACAATTTAGAAATTAGTATTTTAGGATTATTTCCCTAAACTTCTCTGACTCACATTATTTGGTTTTACTGACATTTATAAGTCTGTTGAGTATAAATGACAAACAATTATATGTCATTCATTTACTTGTTTGGAGTTTATTAATCGGTTTGCATAATGAGTCCATGGATGTTTTAAGAAAGAAAACAAACCAAGTTTATATATTTTATGTATCACCTTGTTTCAATCAGTTAATATTGGTTCATTTAGGTATTCAGTATTTGATTATGCTTCTATACAATAACTAATAAGGGAACCACATGGCTTGTGTGGGTTAAAGTATTGCGAATCATTCAATTAAACTTCTAGGCTCAGAATTTACCTACACAATGTTAAAGTGGATCAGAGTGGTTTACTTCTATGTTAGAGAAAAGCACAAATGATGATTAATGCTACTTTCAGGGTCCAGTCTATCTTTAAAGAGTAACTGAACAGAAGACTTTCCACAGAGATTTGTTAATTTTGAGGATATATTGACCTTTTAAAAATGACTTCCATTCCTTTGTCAACTTCCTTGAAAATTGCTTTCTTAAAGTTATGTAACACACACACATTATCTCTAGGAAAGATAATGACTATTGCGCAGTTTCTCCAACAATAATAGAAATTCAGATAGTTTACACACAGAAATATTTAGCAGCATAATATCTGGGTGAAAATAGTGTTTTTTGTAAATATTTAAAATATGATTTTGTCCATTTCCATTCTATAAGACTTTAAGGAACTCCTTCTTTGTAGTTGTATCTATCAAACTATAGTCAGAAATCCAGATTCTAGTCTTAAAAAGAACCTGTAGCATTTGTCTACACTCTATTCAGTTTATAATTTGGGACATTCAAGCAAGTCATATAAGAAAGTAACAAAAGATTCAAGAGAGAGAATTGACTTTCAAGTGACTAAGGAGACCATGAGAAAATAAGTGAAAAGTAAAGGACAAAAATTCTTGAATAACACACAAAATATATAATGAATAAAAGGTTAGCCCTGACTAGTGTGGCTCAGTTGATTGGGTGTCATACTGCAAAGTGAAAGTTTACTGCTTGATTGCCGGTCAGAGCGCATGCCTGGGTGGCAGGTTTAGACTCCAGTTCTGGTGGGTATGAAAGGCAACCGAACAGTAATTCTCTTTCACATTGATGTTTCTCACCCTCTTTCTCTCTCTCCCTATCCCTCTCTAAAAATAAATAAATAAAATCTTTAAAAAATGAAAGTTTAGAAATTAAGGAAAATTTCAACATAGAATAAAATTATGTAGGAAAGAAAAAAGAATTAATCCAGGCTTCAATGGAAATCATGAACATAGATAATTATAGGAGATAGATATATATATATGATAAAATAGAAATGAATAAGAGGTGTACTATGGAGAAAGTACCATATTCATAACTCTAGCATTTGATGAATGCCTACATCTGATTTTTTTTCAGTTCAAATATTCACATGCTCACAAACACATACACACCACACAGAAACAGAACACCAATCTTTTCAGGTAAAAATTTGGGATCATTACTGTTAATTTTGTATTTGCAAGTTAGCAGAGCAGTAATGACAATTTCAATGAATGTATGAAGAAAGCTTGATAAAGCACCGATAAAAAATTTGATAAAGTGTTTTGTTTTGTATAGTTAAAAATAACTTAAATGTAAACTAATAAATATACACATCCTAATAATTCCAACTTAATATCCCTAGAGAAAAATAATAACGTAAGCATGAACATAAACATATGTGTCATAATCAGTTGGTGCTTCTCATTGTTAAAGAATTACTTTTTGTAGCAGCCTGATTTTGCTGTGTGGAGGAAGTTTCTAGCAGACACTGCTTGAAGAAAGCTGTTTCCTTAATTCACACCAGATGGCACTATGGAACTTTTTCATTTCCTTAAGAGGCCAGGCAAAAATAAAAGAGATGAAATATAGAGAAAAACTTGTTGAGTAAATTTGTCTCTCACCTCTGTTTCCTAAGGTCATCTGGCATTGTTGTTCAACATAAAATAAGGGCATGTGCCAGTCTAATTGCTCTACAACTCTATAAGTACAGATAAGTATATAAATATTCATCAGCTTTCCTAAGAATTCCTGAAAAACCTGAGTTTAACTGACTTTCTGAGAAATAATTTATTATCTTATGCTTTTTATATCTATTTCATGGATCTTGTTGAAATCCATGAACAAGGTATAACCACTAATCATTTTTCAATGTTCACATTCCTGGTATTATGTTTGCATAGCTCAGTTGGACCTAATTGTATTACTTACTAATTTTCAAGTTGTACTAATTCTTTTCTTCCTACCTACAAAGAATAAGCAGATAAGTTGAGACTTTTTTGTACATTATGACTTAATTCCATTTATTCATTTTATATTTTCTAAGTTTATATTTGTTTTTCTATTTTTTTTACACTGAAAGTGATAATGAATATACAGTAATTGGTTTTCAGTTGTATTGGAGAAAGCACTCCAAGGATGGTTTTTTATGAATGATGAAACAAAATTCATATCAAAGGGACATTTTCTTCTGTTCTAATTCCTTTTTTAAAAAATTTTGCAACTTCTCTGATGCTATTTTTCAAAAAAAAATCTCTAGGCATAATGACATAAAAATCCATTTAATGTGCTATGTTTTGCATTTAAATATGAATAATTAATTAGACACATATTTTTGCATGCAAAAACTAAATAATATATCTTTCCATTTTTCTGTAATTCAGTGTTGTCCTGATATTTATGTAAACGTCTATCAACATCTGGTTTTTAAGAGGCTACCAAAATGTACTTTTAACAATTAGCAAAACTGAAGGCTCAAATATCATTTTTAACAAATCATTTTTCTATACTTTTATAAAAACAACATTATGTATTGATTCAGATTATGTAATAAATTACATGAAAATATTCTAAGACACTATTTAAGTAAATATATTAAAATAATATTGTCATTATCAAACCCATAATTATATATTAATCAACTAAGAATCATGTCAAATATGTATCCAAGCACATCTAGTAGGACCTAAGCAATATGAATATCTTTTAACTTTTACTTCTATGCCTTAAAAAGTAAGAATTGTAAACATCTGTAAACCTTAAATGAACTCTTTTATCATTTTATTACTTGTTTGAGATCATATTGCTTCTTAGGATAGTGTTCATCATTAAACCATAAAGAGATATGATAAATTTGACGTTCTATAAATAGGGCTCCATAATGAGAGCTGTTTAACATAAAGGAAAAAAGAAGCATATACTTATATGGACGTTTTGGTAGAACTGACTAAAGGTTACATGAGGAATAAGTTAATGGACTGAAGTTTACAGCTCTGTGTATAACTGTCAAATCTTTCTGTAAATTACCTTTCTGTTGTGCAGGCTGGAATGCAAAAAATCCAATAAACTGTTAATAAAAATGGAAAGGTCATATGTAAATATCAAAGCTCTTGAAAATGAACCAGAAAAGATGATAGTTTGCAGAAAAATATCATTTCATAATCTGTCTCTCCGTTTTCTAAGTGTGATTTGGATTGCAAAGTATGTTTCCAAGGAGGGGGGAAAAGAGTAGGAAAATTTTCTCTTAAAAAGTTTCCTCTCTGAAAAGAGGAGTTTGAGTACTAATTGGCTGTTGGTTTCTGCAACTTCAGAAGAACTGCAAACAATTAAACGCTTTTATATTTTCTCTGATTAAGCAAACTCTTAATAGGGCCTCATGGAATTATCCCAGAAACACTGAGAGAGCACAATCTGTGGAGGGTGTGTGAATGTGATGGAAGGTTCGTTGCTCAGGGCCTAAGAGGTTCATCTTCCGTCTGTAGTCAGACACCTCACAAGACAGCGTTTGCCAGCCTGGTCTCTAGCTTGCAAAGGATTAGGGCCTGGAAGAACTGGAGCAACAGACACTACTCTTTTCTGCCCTATTCCATTTATCCAGAGACAGCATAGTCGTTTTAAAGCCAAATTGAAAGTTGTAGCCTCATAAAGGGAATGCATTTAGGCCTACGGAGAAGCTGAGTTTGCACACATGCTGCTTTTGATGAAGCCACGCATGGTGCCCTTGATCTTCTGTGTCTGCATTTTAAGGGCTTTTGTGGTACCTGGGAAAAATTTGTTGGTCAGAAGGACAAAGACAGGTTTGGTCCCCTAAGTAGGTCCTTGAAAGAATAATTTTCTTCGCCCCTTTCTTCACTTTTTTTTTTATTTTAGCAGTATCTAACTGTAAAATTATTATACAGGACCAACACAGAAATCAAATTCATCAAGAAAATGAAGTAATAAGTAGCATTGATTGCTAGTGCAGTCTTTTAGCTGAGGGGACAATTAATTCTGTATAATTTAGGCATATACTCAGTTTTCTTTAAATGGTCCAAATTATTCACTTAAAGCAATGAATGAATAGATCAATTTATTTATGCCAATGCATCATGTTTTCCTTAAATGATCTAAATTATTCACCAAAAGCAGTGAATGAATGGATAAATTTATTTCACTGGAAACTTAACAGCAATAAAGATAAGATTTCCAAATAAATTAGTTATGTTCATATTTGATGTAAGTTTGCTTCTTCCATTACTGAAACACTGGAAAATATGCTTGAATAACAGTGAGAGAACCCAGAAAGGATCCAAATATATACCCAAGTGGGACTTCGAATTTCTAGAAAAATTCCTTCCAGAATACATTATTTAGCATATTTAAATAACATTGGCTTAAGGTCAGATTTAAACTAAAAGCCCTTTTTATTTAAACCTTTCTGATTCATTGTGATCACTTTTCAATTAGACAATGAAAAACAATTTAGTGGCTACTTAACTTAATTGGTTTGCTTCTATGTTTTGACCTCCAGGGCTCCACTTACTTATTCTATGCAATGTGCTTGTACAATTATCTTCCTCTTTAGAATGCTTGCTTCCCATGATTTTGTACAAACTGTCTGATTCAATCACTGTTAGTATTGTTTACTTCTTTTTTCCTTTTAAGAGTGTAGGGTTCAAGATGGTGCTTTTAAATTCATGGATTAAAAGAAAACTGTAAATTTTTATTAATAGGAAAAGACAAGTCAATCAGTAAATGAGGCTGTGATTTATTTGCATAGTTATACTACATGATGTTATATAGACTGCCATTTAAAAGCATTGAACAAAATGATAGAATAAGAAGTCCTTAAATAATTAGTTAATATATTAATACCAGGTACAAACTTGATAAATTAAATATTTTGTAGCAATGGTGTGTATTTCTGTTTATATCTGTCTTTGTATTAGAGTATGTGTAGGTCCCTAGGAGCTAGATTCTTTTGTCTACAATCCATACAGTTTCTTCAAAAAAACTTCATTAAGTTTCAAGTTTAATAAGTTATCAATTTATACCTAGCTGTATGCAGTATAATAAATTATATTAAGTTGCATGCAACTAGGTATATTGAAAAATCTTGAATATGGTGTAGGTTTAAAGGCAAAATCAGCTTCATATGAATTTTGATCTCAATTATCTAAAAGCTTTTGCAATGAAAAAATAATTTGGTGTTAATTATCTGAAAGTTAAATTTTCTTGCTGTAGTTAGATGCAGGATAGTGAGTGGCATCTCATGTTGTAAACCATAATTTTCAAAAATCTGATATTTATTAAGGTTTTATTATTTAATTAATTTTACCTTGTTTACCTAAACCTCATTAATTCATTCCTACATTCAACCACTGAGAAGGGAAATAAGAGGCAAGCTCTCTCCTGAAGGAATATGCTGAGCTGTAAAGGAATAGGCTGATCTGTAAAGGAAAGTTCTCCTCTACAGAATAAATGCTACTTATACAGTATGATAACCCTACTGTCCAAGACCCATAAGCTATTTTTTTTAAAGTGTTAAGCCTTAGCATGAAAGCTACACAGGGTTTGTATTTTCTTTCTGTTTTAGAGACACATAACTGAGTCCAGTATGTCTGCAGATTTCAGGAAATAGAGAAGTCATTAACTTTCATGGACCTCAGTTTTTCTACCTGTAGAAGGGAGTGTTTGCTTTAAATCCTAAATTTTATTTAAATTTACTCCTTTATCATTTTATTGTTTGTTTGGAATCATATTGCTTCTTTGGATATTGTTCATCATTGTCATCTATTTCTCTTCCCAAATACATCCAGTCCCTTCCAAAGGCAGTCCCTTCCAGTCCCTTTGTTCCTGCATTTAGACTTCTCAAACCACTCATTCTTTGTATCTCTTCAGCTCAAACTAACTTCCTTCAGCTTTATGATCATTTGGCATGTATTATAATATGTACTTCAATTTTATATCTATGTTATATTTTACTTTCTTATTTCAATCATTTCTTATTTTCAATTACAGTTGAGGTACATTATTATATTAGTCCCAGGTGTACACACCAGTGATTAGACATTACATGATTTTACATTTTTATTAGTTCTTTCTTGTTACATTGACTTATCCATATGGTATACTTATGATACCTTACTTGTGTGCATTTTACTCTTGTTTATTCATGACATTATTTAAAGTCAGATTATATTACATTGACATTCCCCGTATTCTAGAATCAAATAAACCTCAATTCAAATCTCAATATAGCCCCTAAACAATGAGGAAATTTGCTTAATTTCTATGTAGTTGCTTAAATTTTATATTTGAAAAGGTTTTCATGTAAAATCAGAATTCAGAGATGAATATTCCAATATATTTATATCAAAAAAAGAACTTAATGGTATTGATTATAATGACTTTTCTATGGCACCCTAATTATATTTCTTGGACTCCTGGAGTTATGCTTCTATCACCAAAGATCCAAATAGATGTTTTTTTCCCTCTGGCTCTTCTAAATACATATCATCAATGCTTCTTTCTCTAAGAAATGTATGAAGTTTGAACAACATGAACTGGTAGAGTTTTGTAATACGCAAATGGTATCAGTACTCTTGGATATTGTTAGCTCTATTATGAACCAGTTTCTCCTGTTTCTGAGCTCACACTAGTACTCCTACTCTTTAGCTGCTTTGATGCTAGAAGAGCTATCAGAAATTTGGGAAAATATACATGGTTTATAGCTAAAAAAATAAACTAACAATGCAAGGCCCATGAGATTTTTATTTTATCCTTTCTCTTAGATTCTTGTGCAATCCAGGTCAGAATACTTATCTCTCCATTCTTAAGGAAGCTCTTTGATGATAGAAAATTGATGTTAGTATTTTTGAAGGTTTGGTTTAGGATGAATGTGCTTGGATACTTTAAAATTAATTGCTGATAGTACAAAAGAAAGTAGGGGAAAAGGATGCGTCTTTAAACTTCTTTTCTTGTTATAGTTTCATTGTAGTAAAGTAGCCTATGAGTTCTTTTGTGTTGAAGTAGACATATTAGACTCATAACGACAATAGCAGAAGTGCACTCATCCTTTTAGGTATAGATCACTAGCATCACAAGCTTTGAAAAATAGAGGTGAGACAAACACGAACCTGTTGATTTAAAAAAAAAAAAACAAAGCAAAACAGAATCTAGAGACAATAAGAAAAGATAAAGCTGCAGTGAGTGACATGAGAAAGTCAAACTGCTTCCTACTTACTTGTGGCTAATTCTGTGATGGACTATATTTAGCAGCCCTTCTCAGGCAGAGTGATTGTTATGACAAGACTACGAGATCGGTGGGGAAATAGAATGTTTTGTATTTTCCCCTGGATATTAGAGGAATCCTTATATACGTTTATATAAATGCTCTTTTATATTGTAGAAGCAGAATCTCTTAACCTCCCAAAATTACTTCAGATATCATTTTAAAAATGAGGTCCATATTTGCATAGCTAGATAGCCATGCTGTGAGAATAATATCAGTATTTTCTCCACTGTCTATTCTGTCTTATACTAACTATTAAAGGCTCAATGACTATTGATTTGCCTATTGTTTTTCTGGCTCTGCTGCAGGCTGGGATTTCTAGCCATGAAGCCTGCATGTGAGAGTCCATAACAAAATTCTCCCCTCATTCTCATGGCGTCCGAATGGGAAAAGATGGACCCTCCCTATAATGGTTGCTAGCATGGATGATAGCTTTGGAATTGCAAAGAAAACTGGAGGTTTTTACTAGCTGGCAGAAATATGAAGCAAGTGTAACTGAAAAGAGATCTGTTGCTTGCCGCTATGAAAGCCAATACTCAAGAGGTAGGTGATGAAGTGGTTCATTTCCAGGTGCCACCACCTGGAGGATGGGGACTCATGTCTCAGAACCCATCTCCACACCTCAGTGGAGGCAGAGGTTTTTATAAAGAGGGAGAGGGCAACAGAACAAGGAGATCAAGGCAGGGGTTTGAAAGGTTCTCTATGTGCAGACGAGTACAGTCCATTCCAATAAGACAAGTGATGGTCTGGTGGGAGTCATCCTGGTTTAGTCATCCCGGCTTCACATCATTGTGGCTTCATGTCATTGCGGCTTCACGGTTGAAAGTCAGCAAATCTCTTGGAGCTGGGATGCCTGAACATTGGAGTCTGTATCTTTTGAAGTTCGTTCCTAGGATTCTTATGTTACAGTGGGGAGGGAGAGACCCCAGTCAAGAGGCTCCCTCCTCCGCCTCAATTCTTATCTCACTTGCAAGAGAATAATTCAAAGGAGAGACAAGCACATAGAGTGGAAATGGGATAGCAAGTTTATTTATGAAACACACACAAACACAAAGCTGCAAGCAGGCACCCAGCTAGTCTGAATGTCCCATGTACAGAAGCAATAAAGTTGTTAGTAAGTTTGTAAGTTGGTTCTACACACTTGAGCCAAGGCTACAAGTGGGCACTCAGCTAATCTATGTACCCCAACCCTTGGGGTTCAGGGGTTACATACCTCCGCTGGCTTCTAGGTTCCCCCTCCTTCTTCCCCTTGGGAATAATGTACAGCTACAAAGGCTTTCTTTCTCAGTTAGTAAAGACTTTGTCTTGATGGAATTGTTACAGTGCATTTCCCAGCACAGGCCCCCCTTCCCTCCTGTGCAATTCCCACTTGCAACGTTCAGAACACCCAGCAGCCTTTGTAAGATTGTCACAGAAGCCCTTTCCTCAGCACAGCCTCAAGGACTCTCCCCTCCTCCTGTGCTCTTTTGCTATTTTGCTTGCAATGCTTGGGACACCCAGCAATCTTATCAAACTGAGCTCAGGACTGCTGAGTTAATTGGCGAAGCATGTTTTCCCTTTGCTTCTAGCCTCTTGTATTAAGATTTCTGTTAGACTGTAATGGCAAGGGCCCTGCCTTTATTTCCCCTCTGGCTGCTCATTCCTAGCCGCTACCTAACATTTATACAAATATGCTGTTCGTCTACCAGCCACATATGAGTCAGAGTCAGGATTTATAGGAACAATGTCAAAAAAAATGGAAGGGTGGGTTACAATTTCCCTCTGTTATAATTTTCAATGATTATACAAGTACTGTTTTCTGCATTTCAGTGACTTGAATTGAATGAGTAAAAACACTTAGCTAATTTCTTCAGTTTATTGAGAACTTACCATGCACTTATATTGAACTAGATCAATGGGAAGATGCAAACTATAACTTTGGTTACACATACTTACTTACATATATAAAGATAGAGTTGAGCACATGGGGATGAAAGAAAATTGATGTGGAGTAGCACTTAGAACTGATGGAGAAAAACAATTATTATACTGTACATGCAGGTTTTTGTAGCTTCAAATTTGTCTAGTATATTCTAGAAGCAAGAACCTATGTAGCAACAGGAAAGACTACTTTAAGATCATTCTTGGGATATTCTAGTAAAGGACAATAGGATTCTAGTAAGAATTGCCATATCGTGGAGTTGTCTCTGCCTTTCTGTTCTCTAACATGTCTCCTGGGAGCCTTGCAAACTATTATCATGGTATTATAATACATGAATATCAATATATTTTCTTATTTCTGTTAATTGACAGCCAACTGAATTAGGACAGGTACTGTGGTGTTAATTTTTGAAGGCCCAATATATGTTTAATCTTTAATACATAGAAGGTAGTCAAAATATATTGGTAAATGAAGAATACTACCATTTTCACTCTATTTTCTTATAAATGTTGAGACTACATGTTATATTTTAATAAGAATTACATCAACATGGATGAATTTTCTGCGAGAAATAATTTTTGAAGCACGCTATTAAACATATTTTAACCCTTAATCAATTTTTTATGTGTGAAATGTTTTCAGTTTGCCCTTTTTCATGGGAACAATGGCTTTAATTGCACACTCAGAAAAAACTATTTAATATTATTATTGTCTAATTATTTACCAATTATAACCCTCAGCCATTCCTAGGTTTCCTTTTGGGCTATAACTATGTTCCATTTTTCCTAGCCCAAATTTATCAAGAATATTTTGTTATTTTTTCAATGATACCAATTGTTACCATTGGCAAAAATCAATGACCACTGACATTTTAACAAAGGTCTACTTTATTTAGGCTCTGACATAATTATCAATTAAAGTAAAATAAAATTATGTATCTGGCACTTCTTTAAACTTTGTCTTGATAATATTACTTTAACATAACTGAAAATATTCTTCATCTCTTTTTGAAAGAATAGCACTACCATGCATCTGGTCACATAAACAAGAAAAATAGGCATTATTCTTTCTACTTTCTTCTAACTCTGACTCCCTTATCTAATCCATCAATATATCTCTTGGAATTTATCTTTGAAGTATATTATAAGTAAGCCTACCCTTTATAGTTAGCTATATCTTTGCCACATAAGCACGCATGATGTTTTGGCTAAATTACTATAATGGTCCATGTTTTGTTCTCCTCTTCTTATCCTTTCTACTCACTTTACACTGAACTCAAAGTTATTTTTTCCCCAAAAGAATTCAAATCGATCATCCTACAACTTAACACACTTCAAAGATTCTGAAATGTCAGTTGGTATCAATCATATCTGAACTGATATACATTGTAAAATATGAAGGAAAAAACCTAAATAAAATACATAATTGAGGTTCATGTATGAATACAGGTAACAATAATTCTCACTATTTTCATTAGGGATTTACTGATCACTTAAGAGATAATTTTATTTCTGGCTTTAATGTCACTAATAAGTGTGCATATATGTTTATGAGGGAAACCAAAGTTTTGTCACCCAAAATATGCCTTCTGGTATATTGATTTTGAGCTGGTTATTAAGAGTCAAAAGACTCAGAAAGAAATTTGGCTGTTCCTTCCTCATCTGCTTAAAATAATTTAGATTTTAAAAAACCTGTTTAGAGAGAGAGAGCATCATCTTACCATCATAATATTAACTAACTGTGGCAGACAAGGACAAATCTAACAAAGCCTGTTTGTTAGACTTCTCTGTGTTCTGTGGTTTCTGGGTGACCAAGTAAGAATATGTTTACCACACATTTGCTCTTTCTCATTTATCTGCACATTACCTGCTTTTCTTTGAAATCCCAGACTCCCACCTCCTTCTCCTTAGTCCAGAAAGGCCTATAAACCACAATTTCTCAATGTCTCCTTGGGTCTCATATTCTTATGGCACCCTTGTATGTACATCCATAGTAAATTTTGAACATTTTCTCCTATTAATATGTCTTATGCTAATTTGATTATTAGCCCAGCTAGAAGAATGTAGAAGGTGGGAGGGTGTTTTTTACATCAACTCTCTGAGTCGTGTTATAAAAAGGGATCACCTCCCCTCTTCCTCTCTGTTATTTGCAGGGCAGCCGTGAGGCAGCAACCATGCATGACTGCGTCTTTATCCATGTTGGCCAGATCAGTGTCCAGTTTGGCAATGCCTGCAGGGAGCTTTACTGCTTGAAACATGGCATCCAGCCCAAAGGCCAGATGCCAAGTGACAAGACCATTGTGGGGGAGATGACTCCTTCAACACTTTCTTCAGTGAGACAGGTGCTGGCAAACAAGCATGTAACCAGGACAGTGTTGTAGACCTGGAACCCACAGTCATTGATGGGGTTTTCATTGGCACTTATCATGAGCTCTTCCACCTTGAGCAGCTCATCACAGGCAAGGAAGATGCTGCCAATAGCTATACCTGTGGGCACCACACCATTGACAAGGAGATCACTGCCCTTGTCTTAGACCTAATTCAGAAACTAACCAACCAGTGCCCAGGTCTTCAGGACTTCTTGGTTTTCCACAGTTTGGTAGTAGAACTACATCAGGATTCACCTCCCTGCTGATGAAAAGTCTCTCTATTAATAACAGCAAGAAGTCTAAGCTGTATTTTTCTTTCATTTTTTTCCATTTACCGGGGCTTGGTAAATGGAAAAAAATAGGTTTCCACAGCACTGGTTGACCCTCCAAGTCCATCCTCACCGCCCACACCATCCTGAGGCACTCTGATTGTGCCTTCATGGTTGACACTGAAGCCATGTACAACATCTGTCATAGAAACCTCGATATTGAACTCCCAACGTATACTCATCTGAATGGGTTGATAGTTTAAATGGTATCCTCCATCACTGCTTCCCTCAGATTTCATGGAGCTCTGAATGTCGATCTGATGAATTTCCAAATCACCCCAGTGCCCTGTCCCCAAATCCACTTCCTTCTGTCCACACATACCCCTATCACCTCTGCAGAGAAAGCCTACCAAGAACAGCTTTCTGTACCAGAAATAAACAATGCAGGCTTTGAGGCAGCCAACCAAATGGTGAAATGTGACCCTTGCTATGATGCATACATGGCTTGTTGCCTGTTGTACCATAGTGATGTGGTTTCCAAAGATGTCAACGCTGCCATTGACACCATCAAAACAAAGTATCCCACCCACTTTGTGGATTGCTGTTCCATTGGCTTCAAAGTCGGCATTGATTATCAGCTTCTACCAGGTACCTGGTGGAGACCTAGCCAAAATCCAGTGAGCTGTGTGAGTGCTGAGCAACACCACAGCGATCGCTGTGGCCTGCGTTTGCCTAGACCACAACTTTGACCTGTTGTATGCCAGCGTGCCTTTGTTCGGTGGGTGAGAATGTGGAAGAAGGTGAGTTTTCTGAGTCGTGCGGGGACATTGAAGAGGAAGGAGAGAAATATGAAAGCTAAAATGTCACTAAGGTACTGCTTTTACGGAGAAGCTTATTCTATTTCAAACATTGAAAAGTTGTGATCTGATCTCTTAGTTTATATGCAGCAGTGTATACTCTCATTTAAAATTACTAGCTTATGCTTAAAACATGATGTTTTGTTACAGACACAACCTATCTATTTCTCTAATGGGTTTGAATAAAGTATTCCCTGTCTTAACTGGAAAAAACAAGGTAGGGGGGACATTATTTTTTTACCCCCATATTTACACATGAGTTTTCCTAACTAAACTTTGAGTTCATATATGGCAATTATTATTGTTAACACAAAAATGAAACATTAATGATCCTTAATATAGATCTATTGTCAGGCATTTCTTCTGCCAACTTTTCCAGTTTCAAAAAAATGATGAATTCTTACAGATTCCCCTATAATTAGATACAACTGCTCTTACTATCTTCCTATTCTCTTAATATCCTGTTAATATTTTTAGAAATTATAATATATCACTTCTAATTGTTATTATTGATAATTAGTATATCTTTTTTTTCATGATCAGTCTGGCTATAGGCTTATCAAATATATAGATCTCCACAAAGAGTTAGTTTTTATTTTTTTTCTATTGGTTTTGTTTTCTATGTCACTGATGTTTAATTAAAATTTGTATTGATTTAATCATAGATTCATATTCCATTCTAGTAAATATGATAAAGCTTTCATGTACAGTTTTTTCATTTCCCCCATAGTGATAACAGTAGATTTTCTATCTACAAATGGAGCATAAAGAATATTTCTCCACTAGGTATTCATTATGGTAGGATCATCCTCAGGAACCCTCTGTCCTCTTGCAGTAGGAGGGGTATATCAGGCTTATGGAAACAAAAGGCTTCCGGGACCAGGTTGTATGTTGCAGAATACTCCCTTCCTCTGGGCTATGAAACACTTAACAGGCATGTTGGGCACTTATAGGCATGGGACACTCTATGAGGTGCCCACAGCTACAGCACTGTTTGTGGGTAGGGAAGAGATGAGCCTACTTGGGTGGCCTTCTCTTTATAGTTGGTAATTGGAAAACATTGGATCAGGATCCTCTGCTGTTGGGTAGAGACTTAAAGTTCCCTTGCTTTGTGCATCCTTCTGGACATGGGGTCCCAAACTAGTTTGCCTTCATCTTTTTACCCTTCAGGGTTCTGCTTTTGTTGTCTTTTTCATTATTTCCAGGGTTTATAATTCCACTTAATAGAAAGGAACAAGAAGAAAGGTATTTATGTTATCTATCTGGACTAGAAGTTTTTATTTGTTGATTTTTTTCCTCTGAACTTTATTATTGTTTTTCTGCTTACCTTACTAATAGTTTGACTGTATTATTTAATTTCTTAAGGTGGAAGCTGAGGTCATGAATTTGAGACCTTTCACACAAATGCTAAGTGAAAGGTAATTTCAATTAAAGTAGTGAAATCTAAAATTAAAAATTCACTTTCCAGAAGTAAATTTTGAAAGTGTACTTGATACTTAGGAAATATTGGCAGCTGTTGTTTGAATTCACCATCATATTTAAGAAAAAGAATACAAAACATTATATTGGCATTATAGAAGACAGAATGATGATCCGTTTTAAATACTGGTAAAATCATATCATTCCTTTGCTCAAAATACTGCAGTGTTATTTTCACTCAGAGTAAAAGTTAAGTCCCGTACAATGAACTAACCCTCTTAAAAATATGCACTGTATCCCCACTCTTTTCTCTGAGTGTATCTAAAATCACTCTACTGTTACCAGGTCTGCTCTGACCATACTAATGGTCCTGATATTCCTCAAATATACCAAAGCACTCATCTGCAGAGGACCTTTGCATTTCAGGTTTCTATGCTTAGAATTCTCTTTTCCCAGACAGCTGCATGGGAAAAATGTACTTACCTTCACGTCCTTCAGGCTTCAGCTCAAATGTCTTTATCAATGTGGCTTTCCTTGATGACTCTGGTGACCTAAACTAGCAATACTGATGCTTTTATATGCTTCGACTTTTCTTCAGAGAACTTAACAAAAATAAAAATATTTTCTATGTTACTTCTTTGTTTGGTGACTTCATGTTTCCTCATAATAGACTATAAACTCATTTAAAGCAGATATATTTTTTCCTTTGCATCACTGTTCTCTCCTCAACAAAACATATAGTGATACATATTCAATAAATGATTTTTGACAATAGGAAGATAGAAAAGAAGGCAGGGAAGAATAAATTAATTGAAGGAAAAAAGAGGGGAATGAAGGGAAAAAGAAAGGAATAAAATGGAAAGAAGGAAGAAAGGAAGAAATGAAGACACTGAGCCCACAAATATGGAGAGGGAACATCATATGCTGTCTTATCTGAAACTTATTACCTCTGGATCTAAATTCTAGGTCATGTTGATATGCTTTTTGTAAATATACTGAAAACTTTCACATGTTTCTATTGTAAACTTTCAACTTGAAGAGAATAGGGGGTCTAGTGGGCACTGTTGTTGTAGCTGTCTATTTGATTGGGTTTCCTGGAAACAGACTTTGAAATGAAGACTTTCACACAAATGGTTTGCTGAGAAGAGAAACAAGAGATGTTATCTGTAAGAAACTGAGGAAGGAAATATTGGGCAGTGGTTATCCATTAATATCCAACTGAAGCCTCAGCAAACCACAACTGGAAGTTCCAGAGCTGTGATATTTCTTCAATGTCCTCGGGGCTGAATCTGTGCATTCCCTATCTAGATATTGATCATGTGTTGTCTCTGGGAGGAAAATAACTTTGTTAGGCTCTGGGAGGATGACTGCAACTCCTAATGCAGCTGATGTTCTCTTTGTCCAGGGAATAGCTGTGTCAACCTTGCTGAGGATATTTGAGCAGAGCAACACAATGGAATGGATATTCCACCTTTAGTGCTAAATATTTTACAGCTTTACTGAAATATAACTAACACGTAAAAATTTAAGTTTAAAATTTACAGTTAAGTTTGTACCTCTTTGTGACCTTGAACCTGAAGTGAGTCTCTTGTAGGAAGCATATATTTGGGCCTTGCTTTTTATCCATTTAGTCACATATGTGGTTTAATTATTAAGTCCCATGATCATAGTTGTTTGTAAAAGATCACTTCAGCTTATTTCAAAGAGTGTTTTGTAGAGGATCAAAACCAGAAACATGACATATATAAGCTAGGTGAGACAGGATTTTGGTTTGCTTGGCAATGGTACTAGAGTATAGGAATCTATAAATTCCAGATATGTTTGTAATTACAGATAAAATTGATCACTAAAAGATTTATAGGAGATTAGAAGAAATAATTATCCAAAAGCAAACATACCTTTATGGCTTGAGAAATTGTAGGCTCATGGTAGAGTTTTCTAATCGGGAGAGATTCTCAGACTGAGAGAAGAAGACTTTGTGAAATATCAACAAGCCTTGGAGCCCATGTGAAGTTTGAGATGTATGCTAAACATCAAAGTGGGCATTTGAGTATGTATATCTAGAGTTTTGTAGAAAATTCAACTAGTGTTGAAGATTTATAATAGACTTAAAGATTATAGTTATTTTTAAATCATAGCCTTCTTGTGTGCTTGCTACAAAGCATGTAAACACAACAAAGAGAGGGAAACCATGGTGCAGCCAAAGTTGTAAGTCAGAAGAGACAGAGATTCTAACATAAGGAAAAGGAAAGCAGCTGTCAATAAAGTAAAAAACACTGGGAATATAGACAAAAGAAGGCCCCAAAATGAGAAAGTTAGCTATCACTTTTCTCAACTCTGTCTATGCTTAAAAAATATGTAAAAATGGAACTGCCTTTTGATCCAGCGATTCCCCTGCTGGGACTATACCCTGAGAACACCAAAACGCCAATACAAAAGAACCTATGCACCCCAATGTTCATAGCAGCACAATTTACAATAGCAAAGTGTTGGAAGCAACCTAAATGCCCATCAGTAGATGACTGGATCAAAAAATTATGGTACATATACACAATGGAATACTACGCAGCAGAAAGAAAAAAAGAACTACTAAACTTCGCGACAGCATGGATGGAACTGGAGGGCATCATGCTAAGCGAAATAAGCCAGGGGGCGAAAGACAAATACCATATGACCTCACCTATAAGCGGAACCTAACCAACAATGCAAAGAAGCAAGGAAAATATGACCAGCAACACTGAAAGGAAAAGAAATCAACAGAGACAAGAGGGAAGGGTGGGCAGAGAAAGGGAAGGAAAGGGGAAAGTCAAGGAACATATAGCAAGGACTCATGGACAAAACCAAAGGGGAAGAGCTGAGGGAGGGAAGGAGGGAGGGGGCAAGGGAAAGAGGTGGGGGGAGGCAGTGACAAATGTATTTAAAAAGTAAATAAATTAAAAAAAATTAAAAAAATTAAAAAAATATGTAAAGATAACTAATAATTGGTTTTAGAAAGCTAGAAATAAAGGACAAGATTAAAAAGAAAAAGTCTAAGTGAAATTTCAGGGAGAAATAGCAGAAAATTGCCATTGAGGCAATAGAAAAAATTATTTAGAAACACCAGTGTCTCTCTCTCGCTCTCTTTCTCTCTCTCTCTTTCTCTCTCTCTCTCTCTCTCACACACACACACACACACACACGTATGCACACAATCAACCTAAAACCAAAGCCCTGAGATATAGAAGTGCAAGAGAAAAGAAAATACAGCTCCAGCATGAAAGGACTTTAAGGAAATCAGTCATTAGGAGAAAGCCAGCAGTGAAGTTCAGTAAGAGGAAAAGATAGCAGGAACATATAAAAAATTGAATATATGGAAAAATTTGTTGATAAGAAAGGCATTTTGGAAGAGGAAAGTGTAGGAATTTCTATCAGATGATTGGCTATACAGCATAGTGTGCTAATGAAGGTCTCAGTTGTGTATATTGTTGTTACTAAGGTAAACAGATCTATGAATCATTATAGTGTCCCATGGAAATATATGCAATATATAAGGAATGTATCCAGGGAATTAACAAATAAACATTTATGTTATAGATATTGAATACCTAATATTTAAAATTATACTCAGCTCTTTTATGAAGCCTTCCACAAGCCTCTTATGGCTCAGTTTTATTCTTGTCTTATATGTTTTTATATTACCATATATATGCATATCTCCATTCTTTCACTGTTCTGTGTTTCCAATTTTCTGTCCATGTGACTTTCTATCCCATTACACCTTTGAGAAAATAGATTGCATATTATATATCTTTGGATTCTGAGTATATAGAATGGTGCTTATGAAATACATGAAAGATGCTAGAAATTTACAAGTTGATGGCATTAATTTACTTCAAACACCTAAAGGGAAAAAATAGTCAAGTGTCATTCAGAGATTCATAATGAGATTTTCTTTGTAGATTTCTTAATAAGAAAAAAAGAATCACCTTGAGTTTTCCTAGTCTTTCTCCCTTTATACATGAAAAAGAAACAACAATCTATTTGTATGCAGGGACATTTAAAACAACCTAAGCATTTCAATCAGAGAAAAATTAATATAGGGAATTGGTTACATGGGTGATTGAAGACCAAAGGAACACAATGTAGGAGAAAGTAAGCAGAGATTAGAAACAACAGGAAGCACTACCAGTCCTAAAACAAGAGGGACACATGAAAGAGCGATGTTATGAGAGCCCTGAGGCTGTTACTCTATAGAAAGAGCTAAACATCAGCAGGAATTGAGGCACAGAGTGAAGAGCTAATTTGTAGGAGAGAGAATAATGGGAAGGAAAAGTGATGCTAGTGATGCCACTGGAAGCAGACAAAGAGAGCATGGTAACAGTCTTTCTGCTTTCCTGCACTTAACCCATTACCTTCTGATTCCTACCATTGGCCAGAGGACAAGGGCACTTGGACAGCTGTGTTTCTACAATACTATGTGAAGCAAGGATAGAAAGTGTTAGGAAAACATCTAAGGGGAAATAGACCAATTACTGGTGTACATTCTTACATAAGGAGTATTCAAAGATAAATCTCTCAAATATATCTTACTACAGAATAAAAGATGATGACAAAACATTTATAATTTTTTATTACTATGGAGCAACTTGCTGAAACTGCAAATGCTTAGACTCATTTGAAAGTGTTGTCCATTAATTCATAAATTGGTATCAGTACAGAAAAATCTATGACACAATCTTTATTTCCTCATTTGATCCATGCATTAGAAGAAAAAATGCATTCTTCTTATCTGATTTAAAGAATTGTATTAAGATGGTAGTGCTCACTGACTTTTGAAAGCATAGGAAGAAATTGATTGAGCCATATTTCTAGCCTCAGCTCAGTGTTGTATGCCATTTTCAGTTTGAAATTACCCATTTGATTCTGCTACAGGAAAATGATGTTAGACAATTTAAGTAATGGCGATCAGAATTAATGAATATGTTTACATTAAATTCAAATTCACCAAAAACATTGTCATTGAAATCCTGTTTCTACATCCAAAGGAAAGCTTTATTTTCAATGTTTTTCTCTAATAATTTTTATATAAAGTGACATAGAATAAGTCAAAACAACTTTAGTATATTCAACCAATAATTTCCTAATCAAGATTTGGGTTTCAGTTCATTTTTCTTTCAAAGAGGATACATCTGTTTAAAAACAGAGGAGAAAATGTCTTCAACTGAACCTCATCACAGATATATACTTCTGATTAATGACTTGATATTGGTGGATATTTTTCCCCTGAACTCAGCACATCTTTTGGCAAATCAAATGCTATTTTTCTGTTACTGACCAAATAATAAATCAGACTGGTAGAGGACAGTAGCGGAAACCATATCAACTACTAAATTATGATGCATCTCAGCTTTCAGCATCTTCTTGAGTTTACCCCATCAGAGTTTTTCAGGCAAAGACAAAGTGGCCTGGGGAAAGAAACACATAAGTAGTCCAGTAGAAATATTCTTCACAAGCACCTAGAGTTAAGAAAAAGCATAACATATTAGGAACTGCCAATGATTCCACATAGGGAAATATATTGAGTGCTAATGGAAATGTGACAAAATCTACATCCAGAGCGTCAATAAGCACTGGGATTTGGCATCTTTTCATAAGAGTGATGGGATTTCATTAACTTTTTGAACGGGTAAGACATGATCACATTTTTATTTTATAACATTCTTGCCTTAGTGTTAAGAAAATATTGATAAGGACATTGCATTAGATCTAAGGGAGATAGAGGAAGTCAAATGTTTTCTCCATTATTCCTGAAAATGATAGTAATTCCCAAGTTACTTAAGAGGTCAGTGGGTTTGAGAGAATAAAGATGATTTAATAACCATAAAGAAGAAAGCTGAGGTTGATCCAAGATGGCAGAAGAGTAAGTGGAAGCTACACTAACTTCCCCCAAGGACCAATCTGGAGTTACAACTAAATTGTAGAGAAATCATCCAGAATAACCAACTGAACACTAGCTGGAAAGAACCCTTAGAACCATAGACAGAACCACTGAAGTGGTTTCTCTCTGAAGAGAAACCATTTCACCATATCGTGACTGGTACAAAGTGCAGAGGAGGCGTTAGGGGGCTGGCTGGGCTACCATAGGTTGCAGCTGAAGTTCCAAAGTTATATTTCAGCAACTGGGGATTCTCCCAGAGACATGTAGGCTCTAAACCCCAAGCTGGGCTCCTCAGCCTACAACACCAGAGTCAGAAGGAAACTAAGATAACATCCAGCTGTGAAAAGCATCAGGGTTTCTGTCTACAGGGGAGAGATGGCTAGAAAGGCAGAGAGCCACCTAAAAGACCAATGCACAAAAATTTCATTTGCAGCTACTTATCCTGGGCTCCAGTAGAGGGAGAGCAGAGTGAACTAGAGATACCTGAGGGCTCTGGAGCAAGAACTGAAGGGAAAGCTACCAAGATCCATATGCTGAGTATTTTCCATACTTCAGGAGCCATCTTTCTCAGGCAAAGCACTCCTATCCAAGTGGCATCAGCCTGAGGGGAACCAATAGCTCTGCATGCAGGAATTACTCAGCCCCATCCTGTGGTGCTTAAGCTGCACTGCTGATTGCAGCTTGATTAGATTAATGACTGATCTTTTTGATGGCCGATTAGTTTAACATCTAAGGTGAAAAATGCAAAGCAGCAGCCAAAATGGGAATAAAAAGAAACAGACTCCAAATGAAAGAATGAGAGAATTCTACAGAAGAACAAGATGAAATGGAGGTAAGCCTTTTATTTGATAGAGAGTTTATATCAATGATTATAAAGATACTCAACAGCATGAAAAAAGACATAGAAACCATAAAACAGACTAGTCAGAAATAAAGAATACAATATCGGAGACAAATAATACAATGGAAGGAATAAACAATAGATTAGATGAAGCAGAGGATCGAATCAGTGTTTTAGAAAGCAAGGTAGAAAAATCAATCAGGTAGGTAGAGCAGCAAAGAGGAAAAAGAATTTTAAAAAGTGAGGAGAGCTTAAGAAACATCTTGGACAACATGAAACATAACAACAAACACATCATGGGAACACAAGAAGGAGAAGAGAGTAAGCAAGTGATCGAGAACCTATTTAAAGAAGTAATGACTGAAAACTTCCTTATTCTGGTGAAGGAAAAAGTCAGACAAGTCCAGGAAGCTCAGAGAGCCCCAAACAAGTTAGATCCAAAGAGGACTATACCAAGACACATCAAAATTAAAATGACAAATCTTAAAGATGTGGAGAGAATTCTAAGTCACTAGAGAAAAGCAGGTAATTACCTACAAGGGAGCAGCAATTAGACTGCTATTTGATTGCTCAACAAAAGCACTTCAGGCCAGAAGGGAGTGATGTGAAATATTTAAGGTGATGAAAAGCAAGGACCTACAACAAGGCTACTTTACCCAGTGAGTCTCTCATTTAAAATTGAAGGAGAAATAAGGGGCTTCCTAGACAAGGAAAAGGTAACAGAGTTTGTTAACACCAAATGAGTACTGCAACAAATGTTAAAGGGCTTGCTTTAGGAAGAAGACAAAGGAAAAGAGAAAAAAAAAAAAAAACAAAGGAAAACAGTCTAACAATGAAATGACACTATGTATGTATTTATCAATAATCACCTTAAATGTAAATTTAAATGGCTTAAATGATCCTACCAAATGACATAGGATAGCTGAATGGATAAGAAAACAAGACCCATGCATATGCTGCTTCCAAGAGACTCATCTCAGATGGAAAGATAGATACAGACTAAAAGTAAAGGGTTGGAAAAAGGTATTTCATCCAAATGGAAAAGAAAAAAAAGCTGGGGTAGCAGTGCTTATGTGCAACAAAATAGACTTTAAAACCAAGGCTAAGACAAAGGAGGACATACATAATGATAAAAGGAACAATCCAACAAGAGAATATAACCTTAGTAAACATTTATACACCCAACATTGGAGCACCTAAATATGTAGAGGAAATCTTGATGGACATAAAAGGAGAGATCAACAGAAATACAGTCATAATTGGGGATTTTAATACCCCATTGACTTTAATGGGTAGAGATCTTCCAGAAATAAAATCAACAAGGAGATAGCAGCTTTAAATGACACAGTAGATCAAATGGGTTTAATTGGTATCTTCAGAGCATTTCACCCCAAAGCAGCAGAATATACATATTTTCAAGCACACATAGAATATTTTCTAAGATAACACCACATGTCAGTACACAAAACAAGTCTCAATAAATTTATGAAGATTGAAACCATATCAAGCATCTCCTCTGACCACAATGCTATGAAACTAGAAATCAAGAAGGCTTCTCAAACATGCAAAGACATGGAAACTAAATAACATGTTATTAAACAATGAAAGTGTCAACAAGATCAAAGAAGAAATCAAAAGATACCTCGAAACAAATGAAAATGAGGACACAACAATCCAAAATCTGTGGGACACTGGGAAAGCAGTCCTAAGAGGGAAATTCATAGCAGTACAGGCCTATCTTAAAAAAAAACAAAAAACAAGGAAAAACTAAAATAATCAATCTAACTTTACACTTAAAGGAACTTGAAAAAGAATAACAAACAATGCCTAAAGTGAGTAGAATGAAGGACATAATACAGATCAGAGAAGAAATCAATGAAATAGAGTGTAAAAAAGACACAAAAGATCAATTAATCCAAGAATTTATTCTCAGAAAAGAAAAACAAGATTGACAAACCTTTAACCACACTCAGCAAGAAAAAAAAGAGAAAGGACCCAAACAAATAAAATCAGAAATGAAAGAGGAGAAATAAAAACTGATGCCAAAGAAATACAAAGGATTGTAAGAAAATATTATGAATTATTAAATGCCAACAAACTGGAAAACCTGGATGAAGTGGACAAATCCCTAAAAACATACAATCTTCCAAAAATAAATCAGGAAAAATCAGAAAATCTGAATAGACAGATTACACCTAATGAAATTGAAGCAGTAATCAAAAAACTCCCAACAAACAAATACTGTGGACCAGATGGCTTTACAGGTGAATTTTACCAAACATTCTGAGAAGAACTAATACCTCTTCTTCTCTATTTCATAAAATTCAAGGGGATGAAAGGCTCCCAAACTAATTTTACAAAGCCAACATTATCCTAATTCCAAAATCAGATAAAGACACTACAAAGAAAAAAGATATACATAGGCCAATATCCTTGATGAATATAGATGCTAAAATCATCAACAAAATATTAGAAAACTAAATACAGAAATGAATCAAAATGATCATGCACTGTGATCTAGTGGTATTTATCCCTGGAATGCAAGGTTGGTACAATATTTGCAAATTAAAAAATGTGATTCACCACATAAACAAAATAAAGGCTAAAAAGCACATGATCATCTCAATAGATGCAGAAAAAACTTTTGATAAAATCCAGCAGCTATTTATGATCAAAACTCTCAACAAAGTGGGAACAGAAGGCACACACATAAACATAATAATGGCTATATATGACAAACACACTGCTGGCATTATAATCAACAGGCAAAAGCTATAAACATTCCCCTTAAGATCGGGAACAAGATGTGTATATCTACTTTCACCTCTCTTGTTACATATAGAAATGGAAGTCCTAGCCACAGCAATCAGACAAGAGGAAGAATTAAAGGAAAGGAAGAAGTAAAACTGTCTCTATTTGCAGATGACATGATACTGTACATAGAGAACCCCAAAGATTCCACCAAAAAACTGATAGAACTGATAAATGAATTCAGCAAAGAAGCAGGGTAAAAATTAATATCCAGAAATGAGTTGCATTTTTATATGCCAATAATGAACTATCAGAAAGGAGAATTAAGAAAACAATCCCATTAACAAATGCTTCAAAACGAATATAATACCTAGGAATAAACCTAACAAAGAATTCAAAAGACCTGTACATGGACAATTATAAGACACTGAAGAAATAAATTAAAGAAGATACAAATAAGTGGAAACAAACACCATGTTTATGGATAAGAAGAATTATCATCATTAATATGTCCTTAAAACTCAAAGAAATCTATAGATTCAATGTAATTCTTCCCAAGATTCCAATGATATATTTCACAAAATTAGAATAAATATTTCAAAAATTTATATGGAACCACAAAAGACTCTGCATAGCAACAGTGATCCTGAGAAAGAACAAAGTTAAAGGAATCACGCTACCTAATATCAAACTATACTACAAGGCCACAATAATCAAAACAGCCTGGTATGGCATATAAGCAGACACATAGATCAATGGAACAGAATAGAGAGCCCAGATAAATCCACAACTTTAGAATCAATTAATATTGACAGAGGAAGCAAGCACAAACAATAAGCTAAAGATAGTTTATTTAATAAATGATGTTGGGAAAATTGGACAGATACATGCAGAAAAATGAAACTAGACCACCTTGTTACACCACACACAAGAATAAATTCAAAATGGACCAAAGACTTAAATGTTAGACCCAAAACCATAAAAATCCTAAGAGAAAATATAGGCAGTAAAATCTTGGATATTGCTCATAGAAATTTTTTTATCAGATATATCTCCCCAGGCAAGGGAAACAAGAGGAAAAGTAAACAAATGATACTACATTAAACCAGAAGGATTTTGCACAGCAGAGGAAATCATCAACAAAATAGAAGACAACTTACAGAATGGGAGAGCATATTAGCTAATGCATCTGATAAGGGGTTAATATCCAAAATTTACAAAGCACGTACAAAACTCAACACCAAAAAACAAACAAACAAACAATAAAACCCAATTCAAAAATGGGCAAAGGGCCTGAGTGGACACTTCTCCAAAACATACAGATGGTCAATAGACATATCAAGATTCTCAACATCACTAATCACCAGAGAAATGCAAATTAAAATCACAATGAGATATCACCTCACACCTGACAGAATGGTCATCATCAATAAATCAACAAACAACAAAGTGCTGGTGAGGCTGTGGAGAAAGGGGAACACTTTTGCAATGTTGGTGGAAATGCAGACGGGGCAGCCATTATGGAAAACTGTACAGAGGTACCTCAGAAAGTTAAAAATTGATCTGCTTTTTAACCCAGCAATTTCACTTCTGGGAATATACCTGAAGGAACAGAAAACCGTAATTCGAAAGAATATAAACACCCCTTTGTTTACTGCAGAGTTATTTATAATCACCAAGGCAAGGAAGCAGCCCAAGCATCCATCAGTAGATGAGTGGATAAAACAACTACAGGGCATTTGCTCAATGGAATACTATTTGGTGGTAAAAAAGAAGAAAATTTTACCCTTTGCTGCAGTATGGAAGGACCTGGAGAATATTATGCTAGGTGAAATAAGCCGTATGTGGATTCTAATGAACAAACTGAACTAACAAGCAAAACAGAGGCAAACTCTTAGATGGAGAACAAATGACAGCTACTGGGGTGAGTTAGGGAGTGGAGGGATTGAGCAAAAAGGTGAAAACTACTCATGGATATGGACTACCATGCAGTGATTTCTGGGGGGAAAAGGGTATAAGGGGACCTAAAGGTAATGGAAAAAATACAAAAAGGTTAAATTAAAAATAAATAAATAAATAAGAAAGGCACAACAGTCATTGATTAGATATTTGAATTAGAAGGCAGCCTTACTGGACCTTCCATGTATAATGAGCACCCAGGTTTTTGGCCCAAACTTTCAGAAAAAAAATCTTTTAACTTTTTTAATTATTTAATTATTTATTTATATTCTGACACGTGTTTTTTTGCATTATAAAGGAACTTAAGCATTTATTTTTGAACATATTATGGCATAAGAAATTTTATGTAACAAATAATTACAAAACAGAAGAACAGATACAAGGTACTTCAGGTACTACCCATGTATAATGCACATCTTTATTTTTCCCTCAACAATTTGGGCAATAAAGTTTTCATTATACATGGCAAAATATGGTAAATATGAGTTATTAATTTCTGACTTCCTGACTTCTGTTTTTTTAGTTAACTTTGGACTTTAGTGCATTCAATTAGGGTGATGGCATTTTGTAATTCTACATTTTAGGGTGCAATAATTAGTCTTTACAACATCACCCTATGCATGATATTTTATAATAAGTAATATGTTGAATAATAAATCGGATATAACTTTGAATGTCATCTAGTTCAATATCCTAACTGTGATCATGGATTTTACATGTCAGCTTAGCTAGACTATGATGTCCAGTTGTTTAGTCAAATATCATCTAGATGTTGCTATGAAATAATTTTTTTATCTGTGATTAACATTTAAGTAAGTAGACTTTGAGCAGTGCAGATTATCTTTCACGATGGGAGTGGACCTCATCTAATGAGATGAAGCCCTTAGAACAAAAGACAGGTTTCCTGAAGATTTCCAGCAGGGTTTCAACACAGTATTTATCAACCTTCTAGGTACATTTTTTAAATACTAATATGTCAAAATGAGTGCATGGGGGATTGGGAAAAATCTTTGGTTTAACTTTTATCTCAGGTCTGCCTGGCTTTTAATAGTGTTTTCATTAGTTGCTCCCTTGACTTCATCTATCCTTGGGTTTTGCTGGTACAAATGACATTAATTGGGTCTCTATTTTCTATTTCCCAGAACAAGAATATTTAAGCTATGTATTCTCTGGTTAGGGAGGAGAGATATAAGCCATTCACTCTCAAGTGTCCTTGGGTAGGGGAAATAAATTCTTCAATTCACCAGCTGGCTGTGTTTCTCACACTGTTTGGTCTTGTTTAATTTCCTTGTCTCAATTTCCTCATTCCACTTTCCCAGGATGCCTCCTCGCTTCTTACTACCCTTCCCCAGTTTTTCTGGTTATTTCCTCTGAGTCGCTCACTCAATACCCAGGTGTTCACTTGGCTAATCCCATGACTTCGTTGAAATATGGCTCAAATTTTCTCTTCCCAGTTAGGTCTACTTCTGCCTACCCTACTTAGTGGTAATACACGTTTTTCTTACACCAGACCACTTTAAATCTCCTTTATCCTGCTTCTTTCTCAATTTTAAAAATATAATTTATTTTAGTATATTTACTGCTAATGTTTTTCTTTTATCTCTGTATTAAAAGCTCAATAGGGCAGATGTCTTTGCTGCTTTTTAACTGATATATCCTAGTTAACAAAAAAAATAAAACTGAGCATAGTAGGTGATAGATAAGTATTTATTAAACTAAAGAATACATGGAAGAATTCCATTACTTTTGCCCTAATTTTCACAAAGACATATCTGTTTGAAGTGTAAACATCTTTTTTTTTCCCTGTAGCGTCACACCCTAAGGCCAGAAGGATCATTAGGTCTAATGGCTTGAATGACATAAATTATAAAGCAAAATACCTTAAAATTATAAATTAATGCAACAAATGTTATCTAGCAGCTGGTTGGTTGATTTTCAAAGTAGTTTTCAGAATCATCTGGAAGTTGCTTTAATGACTACTTTTATATAGGAGAAATAAAACTTTCAAAAAGATTAAGGAACATACTTAAGGTCACAAAACCAGAAAGTAGCACAACTACCCTTTGAGAGAAAGTATTTTCAACTACATTCCCTCCACTTCACACGGAGAACCATTATCATGTTCTACTTTTTATTCCTTATCACTATTCTTAAATGCCATTTTTTCATATATTTTTTACTTTCCCATCACTCTAATCACATTCTTTAGGCTATAAATTCAGCCAATGATTATAGCCTGTCCCCTAAAATCAGTGTGCATTTACATACTTATCAAGTCTCAGCTTCAGTTTGGATGTATAAATATGGTAATATGTGTCACAAGCTTATTTCTTTTGAAGCAACACTTTTTTTTTTATTCCAGTAATGTTAAAAGAGTGATATTGCTGTTTACTATGGCCTGACTAGCATCTTAATTCTCTGTATGATGGTTAGGAGAAAATATTAATTACTACATGTCTTTGTTCCCAGATCACTGGCTTGCATTCTTCCACTGAACTTCTCTTCCTTTTACACTTATAAAAAGTATAAAAATCAGACTGTGCTACATTCTTTAAATGCTGTGATGGAAGTATATGAGTATACAAAATAGGGAAATCTAAGTTTTATTAGCATTTCATTATTTTTTCTAACTATATATTTTTGTGTGTGCTTACCTCAATTACTTTGAACTGAGTCTGCCTTAAAAAAAACAAAACAAACAAACAAAAAAACTCCACTTCTATTTTTAAATGTGATTTTTAAAAAAAGATTCAAGATTTACTTGCCATGCATCTTCTGAAATTTCAAAGTTTTTATTTAAATAATATTGAAGATATTGTCATCATAATTTAATTTCAATCTTTGAGGAAAAAAATATTCTATAGAGACTGAGCATATTGTAAAGTTTTTTGCAAGCTTCAGCCAGAACTATTTTAAGGACAATTTAACATTAAGCTAGAAGATGCTTTAAATAGTAGTGGCATGCCTTTTGAATATAATGGGTGCACAAGCTTAATCACAAATACTTTCCTCATATTCTTTTCCAAATAGAAAACTAAAAAAAAGAGTATTAAACACTCCAGCCAGATACAGCTCAGATGAAACTTTTGTTCCAGATATCATTGCACTTGTTTGGTTGAGTCAAATTCAATATTATTGTGAATGTCAGGAGGAATTTGGCATTAGTGCTTCAAATATTTTGTTTGAAAATGTGTATTTAAACAGCTGAGTCAACATAGAGGCATCTGTGCATCTTTCTACTAAGAAGAGACCCAAAGTATGTCTTTCAGACATTGGTGTTTGCAAAGACCAGTGTGGCAAATCCTGGGAAGAATAAAATGTATGAATACATCATTTGGAAAGCAATGCTTTCTATTAATCTGTGGGAAGAAATAAGGGTAAATTCAGAGAATTACATAGGTATAGACATGTAGAATAGAAAATTTTCAGTGGTGATCATGAAACATCTTCTGAACTACTTTCTTTTGCTTGAAAATTTCTCATGCTATGATTCACATCTATCAATGTACAAGTTAAGACCTGTCTTTCCAGTCATAAGAGCAGAGATACACGGGTCTGCACTTCAAAATTAAGAAAACAGAGGTGCACAGATTTCATCTTTTCTTTTCTTTCTTTCTTTATTTATTTATTTAAATTTTAATTAATTAATTTATTTTTCCCAATACATTTGTCTCTGCCTTTCCCCCACCATTTCCCCCTGCCCCCTCCCCCCCTCATCTTTTCTTGCAGAAGCATTGGGAGGAACCCAGAGTCAGGATATTTGCTACCCATTCATTTGATTTGTTGTAAAAGCTATGATGTATTTGATGAGCTATCCATTGCAGAATGGTAGCAGCAGTGATTTCTTTCCTAGAGCAATCCCCATATTGTTCTACGTGCTTTTCTGGTTGGGATGGAAGGAAGGTTATGATGTATGAAATCACATTTAATTAATTTATTCTCTGATTTAATTCTGATGTAACCAAAATAGCTGTATAATGGAGCTGACTTTATTTCATAACAAAAAATTTCCATGACTCTTTTGACAATTTTCCCAGTTGTCTTGCCCTCTCTTTCTGTCACAACTTCTGGAGACACACACACACACACACACACACACACACACACACACACATGCAGTTTTTATTAAGGTTTTTTTTTTTCCTTTGGCCTTCATGCAGACCCCTGAAAGCTGCTGGAAAAAATCACAAAGATCACAAAGCTAGGCTTGTTGATATAATGATAAATTCACATTAACCAAACTCAGGCTAATCAGTATTTAAACATTCTCAAGGTTCGAAAATGTTGAAAATGATATAGTCGCATTATAGTTTATATGTATTAACTACACATATCTCATCTCTCCCTTTTATGTCATCGTAATAGGCCTTTGTTGATCTTAAAAACTTCAAGGCCTCTTTGTTGAAGTGGCTGCACAATATAGTAAAGATAAAGCCAGGTAAAGAGCCATCTTAGATTCGATCACCAGAGAGGATCTATGGTGGGACCATTTCAAGAATCAGTATTTATCTTCCTGTGAACTGGGCTGGCTAAGCCTGTGTTTACAGACCCTCCAGCTGAAACAAAATTTAGACATTATTACTATGGTGAAGACAGAAAATAAGTTTTTATAAACTGGAATTTTTTTCATGTTAAAATGTGAATTTTAATTGTAAAAATTGTGTGTGTGTGTTTTTAAAAAGTTATATCAACCTGTTTGCACACAAGTTCGTTCAGATGTATGAGGCCTGTCTAGAAAGTATCCTGCCACCTAATATGAAAAATAAGAGACTTTTGTTGAAGAAGATAGACGATCCAAGAAATATTGTACCTAGGAAAATGATGCCTCAGTCCCCTTCAAAGTTGGACCTCACACAGTTCCCCCAATTGCCATCAGCTGCCCCATCGTATTTTCCTGATCTCATTGACAGTCTGAAATCTCTTCCCTTTCAAAGGCGATTCAAAGCCAGAAATTGGGCTGTAAGGGGGATTGTGTCACCTGGATGATTTGATGACTCTGCATGAGACGTGGTGTATAAGCAGGTGTGTTATCGTGATGAAGCTGCCAATCACCAGTTGCTCAGAGCAGCGGCCCTCTGAATCATCCTGATAGTTTCTGCCAAGTAATGTTCAAGCTTAACGCAAAGTTTGATGCAGGATTGTTGCTCTATTCACTCAGTCATTTTGAAAGTAATGGTCACACAGTACAGTCACTCACTCAAGGGCATCTACTGTCCCCACTGACTAGTACAGTGAAGTTGTCATTGTTCATGCTGTGCATTTCAGTCCACTCTCCTTGGCTGCCAGGTTACAGCAATGTAACACAAACAATTCTCATTATATTCAAAATTGCTGGACTTTTTCTGGACAGAGCTCATATGTACAGATATGATTATACACAGGTGTTATTTGTATTACAGAACAAAATTAATGTATGTCTCTCTTACAAAAGTCTTGTCTCTTGACTTTTATGATACATAAGCTCTGAACTTTTCTGATGTATCTCTGTCTTTTAATTACCCGTTTGCTCTAATCCTCAATACTCAACTATCAAATAAATGTTCAGTACTTTCAAAGCATTAAACTCTGGACATCCATATTTGGATTCTCTATCACTTTAAAACCAATTACTTTTATTCTCTTGTCCCTGTCCTTCCATCCTTCCCATAATTTCCTTTATTTTTGGAACTTCTGAAAACCTTAGTCTGTGACTCTATTTTTTCCCAACTCCCCATAGTCCTTCAATCACCAGTCTCACAAACTGTACCACCACTTACATGTTTCTATAATTTATCTATTTTTTTTATTTCTCTTTATAAACTATGCTAACTAATTCAAGACACCATCAATCTCCTATAACACTGTAAATGGTCTGCCAACTGGAAATAATGTTTATATTCTTAGATCCTTTTGTTTTATTCTCCATAGTGTAGCCTTAAAAATAATTCTGAAACATTGATAAGTAAATGTCTTCCCCTATGTGAATTCTTTCTTAAGCTAACATTGAAACTAATGGTATACCTACTACTTTTCACTTACAGGTCATGACTTAAATTCACTTTTTTAGAGAAATAATTTGTAGCTCACTATGAATACTGGCTGCCTTTTCTAGGCCTTCCTATAGCAACTAGCATAAATATATCAATTTTATTATAACTAAACCAAATTATTATTGAATGTTATATAATCACATTAATATTGGGTTGGCTAAAAAGTTTGTTTTTTTTTAATAAGGTGTCTATAATAGCATGTAGTTTTCTTTAACTTCATTTGAGACAATTTTGTTAGATTGTATTGTGACAGCTCTCATATCAGCATAAATTTTTTAAAAATATCAAAATTGGTGAATTTTTGTATAGCCTTTTTAATATGGTAGATGGAAGAATATATGCAACATATCATACTTTATTGTTTCAAGAAAAGCCAAAAAACAACTGAAATGCAAAAAAATAATAAGGTTTGTGCAGAATATGGAGAAGGTGCTGTGACTGATCACATTCAATTAATTGTGAAAAAACAAGAATTATATTAATTTAAAGATTATTTTAATTTTTTAAATTTTTAATCCTTAGGGCATTTCCACCAAGATGCATAATCAAATTACTATGCTTTAATGTCACTTGAAACAGGTCCACTATGTGTGGTTATATCACAGATGTGTATAACTATTCATAGTTGCTTTTGTTTCAGTTTCAATTTTTAGGAATTGCTTCTCTGGGATTTAATTTTGTTTTATAATTATGCAAAATAATTGTTTCCTAAGTCATATTAAAAGTATAATGAACATTCATAAGAGGGTAATTTTCCATTTTACCCTCCCTAATCTATTCTCTCCTTACCTGTAAGCAAATATTTTCAAATATGGTTATCTTTCCATGTTTTTTAAATTATAAAACAGATATTTATGTATATGTGAGCTTCTTTAGTTAGCACTTCCAATTTTTCCGGACCTCAAAAAAAGCATATATACTATATGTACCTCACTTTCTCTTTTCCATTTTTAAATTAGCAATAAAACCCAGTTACCCATTTTTTATAAAATATAGATAAGTTTTTCATTCTTTTTTTGATGTTACATAGTACTTTTATTGTACAGACTTTCCTATTTAAATCAGTTGCCTACCTGTGAATATTTGAGATTTTTTCCAGCTTTTTCTATTATAATTAGAGCCACAATAAATAGCCCATGTTCACCTCTTTTTATGTTTTTGACAGTGTATATTTGGCATAAGTTCTTTAAACAGAATTATTAGATAAAAATGTAAATTCATGTACACTTGGATATTTGAGAAAGTAGTTTGTATTACTTATTTGTTAAATACATTTTAAATATAAAAGTCAAATATTTATACCAGTAGTATTAACTCTTTGCATACATCACAGAAATATGCCTTATAATAAAAGAGTATTTAGTAAAAGAGTATAATTTTAAAGATATCTACCACATAAAACTTAATTTATTTCCTTTGTACTACTAGGTTTTATTGTTCGGTAGTATTTGTCATCACAGAAATATATCTAGTCATGTCATTTTTAACAGATCCATTGTGAGGTTACTTCTATTTTTATTAAGTTTTAAGACTTTTATTAAGTTTTTTAAATTATCCATTATTTAAGTTGACTGGGAAAAAGATCTATTAACTTATTCCTGATTTTTAATTTTATTATTATTATTTATTATTATCCCTTTAAGTTGGGGAAATATTAAACAAAGCTGAACTGTCATCTATAAGGAAACTTAAACTAAATCTATAAACAGAATTTATTACATGAATAAAGATATGTAAACACTTTGACTAGATTAAAAATTTTTGCAATAATATTTAAGTTTAGAATGTTACATATTTTAACACCTTTTATTGCCATTTAACCACTGCTTTCTTTGAAAATATTCTCAGTTTGCTGCGTAGCACCTTTAATTATCTGAACCTTAAAAATAGCAATGTGTAAATGTGACTTTCTTTCTTTTACAAGCTTTTCCTTTTATGCAGAGCTAATGACATCACATTTAGAGATGTTGATATAGCGCTTCTATTTATTAACCTATTTCCCAATTGAAATTGTAAGCCCAAGTTCAAGGTAAAAACAGGCACCTACTCTTGATAGGAAGAGAATCAAAATTAATTACAAAGAGGTGTGAACATTGGTACAGGAGTCTTCATTGTCTCCATAATTGCAAAAATTTTATACTCCTATGATCTTACATTAAGAGCAACTGCAAGAAAGTATTCAGTTAAAAACTAACATATGTAAATAGACTAACAATTTCTTGAACATTTAACTTTAAATAACCATAACTGTATTTATTAAAAGTATAACCTATAGATGGAACTAATATATATATTGAAGTTCAGCACATTGTACTGAACACAATGTTTCTTTGTTAGATGCATCATAGTTACATACATCATTTCTGAGTCAGATTGCCTCGATTCAAATCCTAGCTCTGCTTTTGGCTGTGAGATCTTGGGCTCATTTATTTAAAACTTAAACCTCAATTTCCACTTATTTGAAATTAGCATAATAAAAGTACCCCCTCAATATATTTTTGTTATAAAAATGTTATTATTTTCCTTTGGCAACTAGTGATATATAAATTTTATTGAGCACTTACTAGGTACCAAACACTACTTAATGGGTATAAATAATGAATCATATATTTATGAACTCAAATATTTTTAAATTTATATTTAATTTACATTTCTTTGTAAAAAACAAATGCTTATTTAAGCTAACTTAAGTTGAGGGAACTTATTATAAGGGAGAATAAGCAGAATTTCAACAGAAATCAAAAGCAGAATTTAAAAAACTTTGGACTTCACTGTGGCCAGTGTTAGTTGTAGAAGCCACAATTCTGCAGAAGTGTAATTTCTTACCCGATAGACCTGTGGCTGGTCCATATGACTTACTTAACCAATGGGATATGAGCAAGAGTAAACTAAGCATCTATGAGTCTGTTTTTATTTTGTTTGTTAATTTACTTTGTTCTCTCGATTCCACACAAAAGATCATATGGTATTTCTCTTTTCTGACTGGCTTATTTCACCTTTGACAGCTGTCAGAGGGGAAGAGATTTTGAGGGATCGGGGTAAAAAAATGAAGGGATTAAGCAAACAATGAAATTAAATAAATAAATAAACCAACACAGACAACATTATAGTGATTACTAGAGGGAAAGCGGGGTGAGAAGAAGTAAAAAAGGGCAAAGGGGGGATAAATAGTGACAAAGGAGACTTGACTTTGCGGGTTGAATGCATGATGCAATATACAAATGATGTATTATAGAGTTGCACACTTGAAACCTGTATAATTTTATTAACCAATACCACTTTAATAAATTGAATTAAATAATATCAGGTAACCATGAAAACAAAGATATTCAACAAAAACTATGTAGACTTCAGCCCTTAGATAAATATATCTAAGTTCCATAAGAAGAATCTCTTCCAATGCTTGTCTTATTTAAGCAGCTCTCCAAATTTAGGATAGAAAATATTGAACAAAAGGCCTATTAAACTTTAAATTATTTACATTGTCTGAAATAAATAAACAAAAAAAGTCATGCAAGCCCGTTCTAAGCAGAGAATTTGAGTCATGTTTTGAACAGCATGCTAAAGAGAACATCACGTTCCAAGGTTGTTGCTGTGTTAGTCTGGAAACTAGAATGAAGGAGATTCATGGGTCAGAGCCAAGCAGAACAAAACAGAGTCATAACGGGTCACAGTGGATGGAGCAGCCGCACGACAGGCTCTTGCTGACATGCACTGGAGCAAGAAGAAAAACTTAGCTGTGATTAAATCACTGAGATGGCGGGCTGTTTATAATAAAAGTGCAATCCAGCAAAGGTGACTCAGAATGCTGAACATTGAAACTGTATCCTGAGGGTGGTAGCAGAAATTTAGAGGATATATTAGATGGTAGAAAATCTAGGAAACACCTTTATTAAAACTCTTTTGGAATATGGTTCTCCGAAGTATATTCTGCAGGCAAAATCCATTCTACTCCCCTTATTATTGGAAAGTGAGAAACTAAAAGCACATTTCCTAGACTCACTTTCAGGAACTTTGCCATTTACATGATCCTGTGTAAATGTGGGAGGCAAAAGTGAAAAATATACTCTCTTCTTGTGTTTCTTGGCAGTTGCTATTGGCAAAAAGGCTATGAGAAGGATGAGGCAGCATAAAATTTCACTGTCTGTTCAACTTAGCTCTATTCCACCCAGAGACAGTAGTAACTTGTGTTGATTCATTGTCTATTTTATGGAAATGAATTAATGAGATTTTTACCAAGGACCTGCCCATATTTTGCTTGAAATATTTATGTAAGCACCTCCTTTTATGCATGAAATTATAAACTGTATTTATTTATTTGTTTATTTATTTTTGGTTTATACCCTGCACTGAATATGAGGTGATCGAGGGACCATTTTGTCACAGTGCATAATATTTGAAAAACCACAAAATAACAATATATTTATTGAACACTGAGTACCCAATTTGTTCATAATTTTTCTCATTTAAACACACAAAGAATGACTTGAAAAAAATTCTCTTATGGGGCCATGTGATAAACATAATCAAAGTTTTCACTATAGAAGAAAAAATACAAATAGGGAGAGGTAAAATGTAAGGCAAAAACTGTAGATGTAAATTAGAGATAACAGTATCTATCCAAGGCAGAATGATGGCTCTGCAAATGTGTCTGTGTTTTAATCTCTTGAACTGGTGAATGTGTTACCCTATATAGCAATAGGGACTTTGTAAATATAATTAAATTAAATTAAATTAAAGAATTTTTAGTGGGAAGATTGTTCTACATCATCTGGGTGAACCCAACCCAGGTAATCACAAGGCAGATCTTAGAGGGAAATTTGAAGATATTATCCTTCTCTCTTTGAAGATGGAGGAAGAGGCCACCAACCAAGGAATGCAGGTTCCCTTAGAAGCTAAATAAGGTAAAACCATGAATTTTCCCCTCAAGCTTCCAGAAGGAATGAAGCCTTGCCAACACTCTGATTTTAGCCTAGAGAGACTTATTTCACACTTCTGGCCTTCATAATTCTAAGATAATAAATGTGTGTTGTTCCAATCTCCTAAATTTTTGGTAATTTGTTAAAACAGTGATAAGAAACTGACAGCTTCAAATAATAAGTTTTCATTATTTTTGTTAACTTATTACTATAGTAGAATACACAAAAAGAAATACATACATATTATCAAACTGAACATAACTCTCAACCAGAAAGAGGACCAAGAAAGTGAACATGTCAACAACCCAGAACTTCAACCCCTCACTCACATTAAATCAATGTTAACCGAATAGATTTAGTTAGCTTCTTTATTTTTTTATACTAATGGAATGAAACAGTATATATATATTTTTTCTTTTGGTCTTTTAATCAATTCTTGTAATATTTGTCCATATTTATACGTGTAGTTGTAGATTAGAAAGTGTTCATTCTATATATTATATCTTTGGTAATATACTAAACTTTCTTTATCAACTCTACTATTAATGGGCATTTTAATAATTTCCTCCTTTTTTAAAAATTAAAGCAGTGTTATTATGAATCTTCCAGTACATGTATTTTGGGAACACATACACGTGCTGTGTGTTAAGTGTATATTAAACAGAATATACTGGGAGCAAAAGCTTGTTGAGTAAAAATATGTATATATGTTCAGCTTTAGTAAATTTTACCAGTGACAGATTAAAGGTGGAAGATAGCCACGGATTTTTGACATGGCTTCCATTTAGAGTTTGGGTCTATATGTCTCATTCCTTTGATTCTGGGCAGGTTCTGCATCTTACTGGAAAAAGTGAGTATAACAGAATGATATTGGACTTGTGTATAGCCTAAGTCCATAAGAGACTAGCCTCTTCTGCATTTGTTTTAGAAATGCTTGTCTATGGCTTCCTTACCTTTAGGAATCAGTCACAAATGCTTTGAGAAACTCCAGACATAGAAAAACCTCATGCATGCACTCTTTTCAACAGCCTACGTTTGAACTCTCAGCATTGATTCCTTCCATCGCGACACTAGTGCCAAACATATAGATCAAAAAGCACACTGCGAAGTGGACTCTTCAGTGCTAGTCACCCTATTTAACACCACCTGGTTTAGAGAAAAAAAAATCCAGCCAATTGATGATAATCTTCCCAACACAAATTCTTTAATTTAATCATACTACAAAGTCCCTATTGCTATATAGGGTAACATATCCACTGGTCCCAGAGTTTAGAACACAGACATATTTAGAGAGCCATTATGCTGCATACCACATGTATTACTTCTTATTTACATCTACGTTTTCTTTCCAACTTCTTGCCATTTTTTATTTATATTTTCTGTTCTATAGTGAAAACTTTGATTTTTTTTTTATGGTTTATTGATCTCTATTCCTTTTTTTTTATTTACTTTTTAAATACATTTGTCTCTGCCTCCCCCCCACCTCTTTCCCTTGCCCCCTCCCACCTTCCCTCCCTCAGCTCTTCCCCTTTGGTTTTGTCCATGAGTCCTTGCTATATGTTCCTTGACTTTCCCCTTCCCTTCCCTTTCCCTGCCCCCCCTTCCCTCTTGTCTCTGTTGATTTCTTCAAAACTTTGATTTTTTAATTGAATGGGTGCATAAGAAACTTTTCCTCAAATCATTCTTTTTGTGCTTAAATGAGAGAAATTATGAATGAATTGGGTACTGAGTGTTCAATAGATATAAAGTTATTTTGTAGTCTCTTTGTAAAATTTTGGTTAGGTCCATATGATAGCATTTAAAATTGATCCAGATAAATAAAGTTTTAGTTTAATGGGTCATGGCCAAGTGTACTCTGACATTGAGGGAATTATAATTGATAAAAAATTATATTAAGTTGGATATCTAAAAATTACTGTTTTTCAGTTACAGCTGTCCTGCCTTTTTCCCCATTGCTTACCCCTATCCCACCCCCCACTCCCACAGTCAATCCTCCCCTCATTGTCTGTGCCTATGAGTCCTCTATTCATGTTCCTTTGCTTACCCCTTTCTCTTTTTCCCCTCATTATCCTCCTTCCCCCTCTCCTCTGGTCACTGTCAAGTTGTTCTTTATTTCCAAATATCTGGTTCTATTTTGTTCATTTGTTTGTTTTGTTGATCAGGTTCCACTTATAGGTGAGATTATATGGTATTTGCCTTTCACTGCCTAGCTTATTTCACTTAACATAATGCTCTCCCATTCCATCCATGCAGTCACAAAGGGTAAGAGTTCCTTCTTTCTTTCTGCTACATAGTATTCCATGGTGTAAATGCACCACAGTTTTTTGATCCACTCATTTTCTGATGGGGATGTAGGCTGTTTCCAGAACTTGACTATTGTAAATTGTGCTGCTATGAACATTGGGATGTACAGGTTCTTTTGAATTGGTGATTCAGGCTTCTTAGGGTACACTCCCAGCAGTGGGATCACTGGGTCAAAAGGCACTTCCATTTTTAGCTTTTTGAGGACATTCCATATTGTTTTTCACAGTGGCTGCCCCAGTCTGCATTCCTTCCAGGAGTACACTAAGATTCCCTTTTCTCTACAACCTCGCCAGCACTTGTTGTTTGTTGATTTGTTTATGATGGCCATTGTGACTGGTATGAAGTGGTATTGCATTATGGTTTTAATTTACATCTCCTGATGGCTAGTGATACTAAGCATCTTTTTGTATGTCTCTGTGCCTTCTATATGTCCTCCTTGGAGAAGAGTTTGTTTAGGTCATTTGCCCATTTTTTAATTGGGTTGCTTATCTTCCTGGTGTGGAGTCACGTGATTCTTTATATATTTTGAAGTTCAAACCCTTGTCCAAGTTGTCAATGGCAAATATGCTTCCCATACGACTGGTTTCCTTTCCACTTTGTTGTTTTCCTTAGCTGTGCAGAAGCGTCTTAGTTTGATGTGATCCCACTCATTCTTTCCTTTATATCCCTTGCTCTAGGGAATGTATTGGTGAAAATATTGCTGCTTGGGATATCTGAAATTTTCTTGTCTATGTTTTCCTCTAGGAATTTTATGGTGTCATGGCATTTATTTAAGTATTTTATCCACCTTGAGTTTATTTTGGTGTATTTTGTAGTCTTTTAAAAAAATTGTGTTGCAGAGAATAAACCAAAAAAAAATACTATCTATTTTAAATAGGAAATAATGTAATGTATACAATCAAGCATTTACATAAGTATTTCAAGCAAAGTATGGGTAGATCCTTAGTTGAATCTCATTAATTTATCCCCCCGCCCAAAAAAATTGACAGTGAATCAAAGTGAGTTACCTATCTGATGTTTAAATTTAACTGAGTGTTCTGTATCAATCCTAAGTAAGAAAGTGCCTAAAACATAATAGGCACTTAGTATTTTTGTTTAATACACGAATGAATTAAAAATCCTTTTCACGCCAGTAAACACTGATTGACTGTCATTTTCATGGATACTAAAATCATAATTTGATTATCCATTTCTATATGTTGTCCCTCTTTTTTCTCCCTGTTGCCTTCACTGTCTCTAGCTATGGCTAGTCACTTTCTCATTGGCTCTTTTAGCACTTGATTCAAACTATTTTTTTCAAATCAATTTTGTCCAAATATTGTAACATATTATGGTTTATTTATCCTGGATCAAATGTATACTCTAGTTTCTTATCTCATCTTATTTTTTTATATTTTAGAAATGTGCTTCAATGTTATAATCATATAGGAAACATTGACCTTAATGCACTGGATAAAACGGGAGAGGTGTGTATATTAGATTACCTTGGAATTAAAAGAAAACACTTTTTATTGATTTCAGAGAGAGAAAGAGAGGAAGGGATAGAGGAGAGAAGAAAAGAGGGGAGGGTGGGAAGAGAGAGAGAGAGAGGGACAGGGAGAGATTTTGTTGTACCACCTAGCCATGGAACCTTGTCTTATCAGGATGGCGCTAACCAACTGAGCAACCCTGCCACGGCCATCTTGGCATGTTTTAACATGTAGAATTTTTTCAGCTCCTGTAATTTGAGGAGTGGGTTGGAATTCCAATACCTTTTTTGGTTACCACTACAAACTCATAAAATGCAAAATCCCTGGTGCCATACAGTCCAATTGATTTAGAGCCAAATTAGAACAAAGGACTGAAAAAACTCAGCCAACTACCAAACCATGTCAGAAAAAGATAAGCACTTTCTAGTAGATTATATGCTTGTCATGTCAATTAACCCAGTTTTCCATTAATAAGTTGCTCGTGTGGATTCAATTGCATCATGAGTAGTACAAACACCATTTTTTTTCCTGCCAAAAATATTCTTATAAGTGATTCTTTGAACTAGAATTTTCATTTCCCTGGTGGAAATTTTCTTTTGAAACTTTCCTCTGAAAATATGCTCAACATGATGCAGATTGTTTGTCTAAATTCTCAGAGCCAGATTTTTTACTCCTCATTTAATAGAAAAAAAATCTGAGAAGTTATTTATGGGATGCTTTTAATAAAGATGTTTAGGGAAATTGGTGACAGAAGTGGAACATCAGCTTGTATTAATTTTAATCCAAAATAATATATAAGAGGAAACTTTTCTGTTGTTCAAGGTTTTAACTTTGAACAAACTGGCCCAAATATACACAAAGTCAACTGCAGAATCCTGCATATATGTTTCATCTTGACATGTACAGATTCAGGTTGCTTTACAGAATCTCGTCAACACTGGAAGGCACCAGAGCCTCAAAGTTAAACCTTTTTACTTTTTTGTATTTATTTATTTTATTTTTAAAATATTTTTAAATATTTATTTATTTATTTTGAGAGAGAGGAGAAGGGAGAAAGAAAGAGAAGGAGGGAAACATCAATGTGTGGTTGACTCTCACATGTCCCCTATTGGGACCTGGCCCACAGCCCAGGCATGTGCCCAGACTGAGAATCAAACTGGCGACCCTTTGCTTCACAGGCCAACACTCAGTTCACTGAGCCACACCAGCCAGGGCTCAACTGTCAAGTCTTCAACTTTTACAAACTCTAGCTCTTCAGCAAGTATCTCCTAATGTGTTTGATTGGCTGTTAGAATGTGTCTTTAAAAATGACCTTATTTTCAGCCCTGGCTTGGGGAGGGGGGAAGCCTCTGAACGTGGTAGGTTCTAAATTATTGTGTTCACAGTAGTTATTTTTTTTCTGCTTTAAATCAGCAGATTATAGTGTCACAAGTTCATCAAGTATCACGCAGTGTCTCAGTTCCCAAGCTTTGGTATGGTTAATCAAAATATTAGTGAGATATAGATGGACTACAATATATTAGTCACTTTTGATACAATGCTTAGAAAAATATGAATTACATGCCTTCTCTGTCACTTAATAAAGCCTGGATTTATAAGATCAAAATAGATAATAGAGTGTAAGAGATAGTAGTGGTAAATGATTAGAATATTTTTCTTAATTTGTGGCATGCAGAATTTGGACAGCACTCCCAGATGATTTCTCTTCTGAACTTCCCTGCTGATAGGCCCCCTCCCTTTACAAATGAAGACACCCTCAGGCTGACTGAAAGTAAAATCACATTAGCAATATGTTCAGAATGTGACTGACTAATAAAAGGATGAGTCAATTTAGAAGGAGTTTTATGTAGATGCCAAACGTATGCCATTACAGTTTTCTTCAGTGAATTTTGTTTTCTCAGTACATTTAGCACCATCCTTCACTGTGATTATTTGTGAAGTTCTGTTCTCTGTTGCCCAGACGGCCACATTATGCAAAAATCATTAGGAAATACAAACAAAAGGTCTTAGCTCATGTGTGCAAACATGGGGATGAGTTTCTATGGGTCTATGGTTTCTTTCTTCTAAACAAGAACACAGAATGTGTTTCTGTGTTTCTGTCTCCTGGGGGTGTCAGTGCTCACTCTTATACTTCACTTTCAGAAAGCAAAATATTCAATCTAAAAATTATACTGAAATTAACTCTTTAGTAATGAGTCCCTGTTCTGTGACAACATGCTTATCTGTTAACTGATCTTGAAGAAAATGCCAACCCATTTGAGAAGAATTCATACTGGCTAGACATTAGGGGAATGATACAATAAAGTTCTTTTTTAAAAAAAATTCTGTGTAATGCATAGGATCATGGTGCCTTGTAAAATAAGAAAGTGCATATTCCAGAAAAAAACAAACAAACAACAAACTTACTCTGAGTTACTTAACTCTCCATACGGTAAAGTCAAGTGTAATTGATTTCACCATTTGTAACTCCCTATCCACTATTATTATATAAGAAATTGAAAATATCTTTCTCACAATAATAACAAGGTTATTTTAATTAAAAATGTAAAAACACCAACAACTTCAATATATTCTTTGTTAGCATCTTGTTACTTTTATGGGACTTCCTGTTAAGTACATAATTACAGAGGGAGAGGGAGTGCACAGAAGGAATATGAAGACTTTTCCTTCTTGATGATGTTTTTCTCTTAGACTTTTAGCCTCCATGAACTTGAACTCTTAATTGTTAAGTATTGAACTATACAGGGTGGAACAATTATTTGACTTTTAAGAATAGTCAAATAATTTAATCTATTCAATATTAAAAGAAACCCAAAACCTCTAGTCTAGAGTCTCAGGATATAATCATACAGAAAAATATGTTGTTTAATCAGCTGTTGATTGGCTGAATTTAATTTTGCCAGTACTAAAACTAAATATTAATCTTAACATAGGTATGTATGTTGGTCAAGAATCATTGCAAGTGACATTAGCTAATCACTAACTAATTTCAGCATTAATAGGATTAATGGAATGGTATAATTATGAAGAGCAAGGGTATATTTTGGAAAAATACTTAAACCAAGTTTCTTGTCCCTAGTAGATTTTCTCCTTTCTCTTCACATTAGTTTTCTATGTATGCAAATTTACTTCTTTTCTATTGTTAGCTAGAGTTTTCTACTTGGAAGCCTATAGAAAAGAAGAGATGGTAAAAACTCTTTGTAACAAAAGAAGAAATGAGGTATCTTCTTCCATTTAAAATTAACCTTGACTGTGTGTCAACTCTTTGAACATCATAGTAGTCATTAAAATCAAGTACTATCATCAGGTCAGCATAGGCCACAGGAAAGTAAAAAAACAATTGCTATATAATGACTAGTATAATACAGTGAGTGACAAGTTTTTAGAAAAAAATTTTCAGTACAATGTGGTAATCACTGTTGAAATATAGAAATCATTGAGAAAATATTAGCACAGAGAGGAATTAATTTGTTTATCTTGTGGATTAGTGAAAGATTCTGTGCAGGAAGTCTGTGGCCTGACCTAAAGCATAAAAAAAGATTTTCGTCAGGTAACAGAAAATAGGGAGCATTTTGATAGGTAAAGGAGCGTCTATAAAGGCCTGAAGGTGAAAAATCATGATACACATATATTATAAGTATTTCTCATTACCAAAGACACTTTTAAATGTTTCTGAGTGTTGATTTTTAATATTTTTAATGTGATAATTTATGTAGAAATTGAGGTTTACTCGCGTATACATCAGTGGGGATTACATGAGATAATTTTGCTTAGCTTAGTATTTGAAGATCCTTCATGGAAAAAGTCATCCGAATTCTGTTAATCAGCAAGAGCTCTCTGCTTAATGCACGCAGAAGCTAATAAATACTATGACATAGGCTTTTGAGAAAAGAAAAAGCTTTATTGCATAGCCAACCAGCTCGGAGACAGGAGGCAAGCCTCAAATCTTTCTCCCCAACAAGGGTTTGAGGTGGAAATTCAGGGGTTAGGAAAGGACAGGCTGGTATGCAGATGTTATGAGGGCAGATTTCAGTTGGAGACTTCAGCACTGACTGTGTCTGGACAAGGACCCTCCACTTCGAAAAATATTTCAGTGATCAAGTTCCAGTCGAGTCCCAGTAATTTGATTTCATCGTGGGGGCTCTACGAGGGGGGAGGCAAAACTGTGATTCCTGGTGTTACTGAAGATCCAGATTCTCTCCTCTGTGCCTGCTTGGGCTGCTTGACTTACAGTTTTGCTGTTTTCCCTGAAAAACAGCTTAGTATCTTGTTCAAAACAGGATAAGGCCAGTTTGAACTGGTTCTGTGGTTATTGTTCTAGCAATATCTTTATTTAACCCAATTTTAGAACTACCACATGTAAGTGTATGGCATATTATTTTGTATAGCACATGGTCTTTTCATCAGACAATATATGGAAAATTATATTAAAATATCATACTGATAGGGCCTTTTTGCAAAGTAAACTAATTACTGGTAGCCTTTAAATACTATTAAGTATTATGATAGGTATGATATTTTAAGGCAAATTAAAGAGGGATATAAGACATGAAAGATGGGGTCTGTCTTGACAGAGAAAAATATACTTCAAATGAAGTTATTTAAATAGAGACTCCAAATGTAATTATTACTTCTTGAGCCTTTTGAAGTCCCCAGTGCTTTCTACTCTTACTCTGGATTATTTTTCTCTGCTAAGAGATGAACCTGTGTCTTATAGAATGTGAGAGCTATTGGGTTATTTTAAAAAAAAATTTGGAGGGAGGATTCATATCCAATTTGGAGTTAGAGAACTGAAATAGCATAAAAATATTCCTTTTAATAAGTGCAGTGAGCATACATAATATTCCAGAATTTATATAGAGGAGTAAAACTTTAAATAATACTATATTTATAATGGGATATTAGAATTTGATGGCATATAGTTTGAGTGTCATCTGAACGAGTAATACAAGTACAAAAATAAGAAGGTTAAAGCCTAGGGCAGAAATGTAAGAGACAAGATGAAGTAGGACAAAGAGAGAAGAATTCACAAAATTAGAAAAATACAACCAGAAAAGTCTCCAGATGACACCTTGGTGATTCTCCCCTGCCACCATTTTAATAATATATAGTGTTGTCTAAGTTTAACAACAAGTGGAAGAAGTGCGTGGGCCACAGAGTTAGGACCTCAAATATAGAGGGATGGTTAAAGAGGAACACTTACTGATTAATTATTGACATAGGTTATGTGAAGCATTGTTCAGGGGCCACATGGCCTCATTCACAAATGTCAGGCTTATCAAAACCTAGATAAATAATAAAATAAGCAATCATTTGGGGTTAAAAGGTATTTTAAGTCAACATAGAGAAAATAATTATTCTTATGAACTACTAAGGATACTATCTTGCATAGGAATCTTACAACACTATTTATTCTGTGTGGAAAACTCAGTCAGCCTTTCAAAGTCTTAAATAATGTCTGATTTAATTTATTCTCTTTGGATTAGGGCTAGTAACCCAAGGAAAATCAAATGCAAGGATGGATGATTCACTCTAGTTTCTTCCTATTTCTGGTAATAAGTTCATAATCATATCTAATTTAATTTAACCTTTATGACATATAAAGACAAATTTTAGGCACTAATTATAGGTGAATAACATTAACTTCTAAACCTCACAGTAATGCCTCATATACTCAGGGCCTTTGGGTTTTCCCTAAAATCATCATTGCTTTAAATTTCAATTGTCTCAACCTATTGCAGTTGATCAGGATTCTAGTTATTGAATAATTTTTTGCTTGCTTTTGATCCCTGAAATACAGTCATGGTAAAAATAAACTAAAATATTTTTTTATTAAAGAAACTCTTTCTAATTCTGAGAACTAATCCATGATCAAATAGACCAAAAAAGATATATCTTGCAAGTGGGGGTCCCCCAAAATAGACAGAAGTATCTTCTGGAGGGCAGAGCCCTTGTAGTACGGGCTTCCCCAACTTGATGAGTACTCTAGGAACCTATCTATCAGTGTACCAGCTGGCATCATTGTGAGAGGCTGTGTTCTGCTTTGGTGAGTTTTTTTGAAGACTCTTTCAATGCGTTTGTCCATTTCATGGAGAGTGATTTACAAGCACACCTGCCCACAATGTGCTGAGTGTTCAGTAGTTTTTGACCAAAACAGTGTAACCGCCTGCCCCCATTCTCAACCTTCCCTTTTCACTCAGTCTCACTCCCAAGTGACTTTTATTAGTTTCCCCAGATGAAAAAATTCCTCAAAGAAAAACATTTTGCCAATTTGGCAGAGGCAAAACAAAAAATGGCAGAAGCACTAAAAGGTATCAAAATCAATGAGTTCAAAAACTGTTTTGAGCAGTGGAAAAAAACTTATAGGTATATTGTATCAAATGGAAAGTACTTCGAAAATAACTGAAGTTTAAACATGTAAGAATAAATACACAATTTTAATCAATAAAGTCCATTTTGAGGTTCCACTTCATATGACGGATTATGTAAAGTCATATTATACAGATATTCAAACTTGACCGAATTAGTCTCTTTTCTCATTAATTCCCTATAAGATAAAAGGAGACTTATTTATTATGTCTCCATCAAATCAGGCAAACTGTCAATAACTTAGTTTTTCTAGTCATGGGTGGTGGCAAACTTTTATTGATGAGGGAAGTAAAACACATCTTGAGACTTATTGTAATAACAGCAGAAGACTTTTCTAAGCAATCTCTAAATAAGAGAGGAAATTCAAAATGTGCTCATTTGTGAATTTAATGTGAAGCATGTTAAATTTCAAAGATTTACAGATATGAATATTACAGACCAAATCAATAGAAAAAACAATTGATAACCTGTAACAATAGCAGTACCAGATTTCTTTCCTTCAGTGAAAAGGAAAAAGGAGATGTTTAATGCCAGTGATATATAAAGCATATTATTTTAAAATTAATATCACCTCTGCTTATATTTTTTTTTATTTACTTTTTAAATACATTTGTCTCTGCCTCCCCCCAACCTCTTTCCCTTGCCCCCTCCCACCTTCCCTCCCTCAGCTCTTCCCCTTTGGTTTTGTCCATGAGTCCTTGCTATATGTTCCTTGACTTTCTGATGTTGAGTTACCAGAGAAAAAATCTATCAAAATAGTTTTTAAGTTAAAAATATTTTATCTACTTGGGCTTTAGCTTAGTAGCCATAAGATAAATTGAAATCTCTATCTAGACATTTTCTCTTTTCTCTTTCTATAGATAGATATAGATTCTATATATAAAATTCTATATATATTTGTATATAAAATTCAGATTGAAATCCTTATTTTTCAGGACACTTGGATCAGCCTTAATTTTGTTAATTTATATTTGTTTAAGAAATGTGGGGCAAACCTTTATTCCATTACTGTTCTGTACAGTTGCAGAAATAGTTCAATATCCAATCTTCCCCATAAAACTTAACACATCTGCTTGTTTATAAATCTGTATAAGTCAGATAGTTTAGCATCAAGTCCCACATATGTTTCTGCATAAGGACTAGGGTTACTTTTTGAATGATTTGTTCCTTCTTTACCTCATTCTATGTCGTAGGAATATTGCATTTAATTAATCTTCAGACATGGAATGATTGTAAATAATGTGAAATAATTGATCAGCATATAAATACTGATATATATTAATTTAGTTCATCAAGTCCTAATAACCCTGGAGCATTGATTATATTAATGCTTTAAAAAATGGAATCGAAGTGTAACTGTGTTTAATAGAAACGCTTTGGACTTCACAGACATGAACAGTTGTGCATGCCAAGGAACACATTGTTGATTATTCCCTACAGTTTAAAAGTGCAAGCAGAACATTTCTGTTGTGTTAGCTTTCACTGTAACTGCACAAAACAGAGGTCTTACATTTGGCGTGTCTACTTCATCAGTTCTCACCAGAATAAACCTTGGATCGTTCATAGTATCTGCTGATAGTCTTTTAGGGTTTCATTATATCCAACATATTACTTTCCTTTTGCTGCCTCCTTGTTTTTAACTTTTGATATTTTAGTTATACTGTGTCTTAGTGTTGGTCTCTTGGGTTCTAATTATTTGAAATGATCTGGGCTTCCTGGATTTGGATGTCTGCTTTTTTCCCTAAGTTAGGGACATTTTCAGCCATTATTTTTTCAAGTAATTTTCCTGCCTCTTTATCTTTTCTACTTCTGGGATTCATATAATGCAAATATTAGTCCACTTGCTATTTTCCTATAAATCTCTTAAGCTATCCTTACTTTACTCTTTTTTCTTTTGGCTGCTCTGATTGAGTGAGTTCCTCTGTTCTGTCTTCAAGTTTAGTGATCTTTTTTCTGTTTCTCCAATATGCTTTTAAACTGCTCTATTTTGTTTGTCAGTTTAATTATTGTATCATTCTGCTCTGTAACTTCTGTTTACAACTTTCTTATATTTTTCATTTCTCTTTTGAATCCTTATTGTGTTCATCCATTCTTCTCTAAGGTTCAATGTACCGTAATGATCATTATTTTGAATTCTATACCAGGCAAAATACTTATCTCTAATAAGGTTTTTTGAGGTTTTATTTTGTTCTTCCATTTGTAATATATTTTATATGTCTTTATTTTGCTTGACATTCTGTGTTGGCTTCTATGCACTATATGAAATAGCACCTCTACCAGCATTGAAGGGCTGGCCTTGTGTAGAAGATAAACCTTATCTTTCAAGGCTACCTAGTCTCTTGATTGTCTCTCAAACCTTTGTGATTGTCCTAGCAGTTTATTTTTTTTTAAATAATTCCTAGTATTTTATGGTGTGCCAAGACCAATAGTGTCCCAAGGGGGATGATCTTGGCACCTTAATTCAGGCCAGTTGGAATCCATGTTCTCATTCAGCACTTTTTTTTACTAAATTTTATTTTTTCATTTTTTATTGTATTTTTATCCATTACCATAGCCCCCTTATACCTTTTTCCACCTCCACCCACCCCAATCATCACCCCCCTACAATCACTGCATTGGTGTCCTTGGTTATCAGTTCTTTTCTGTTTTGTTCAATCCCTCCACCTCCCCACTTTCCCCTGTCCCTAGAGCTGTCAGCCTGCTCTCTATCTGTAGGTCTGTCTCTATTTTGCTTGATAATTTGTGAGATAATTGTGGAAGAATAGAGCATCAAAAGGCAGTGCAAATGAACATAGGCTGAGAGAAAGGAGTCAGCCTGTAAATAAGCCAGAAAGACATCCTTTCTGATATGTAAGGCATTTTAATCTGCTTTGTACCTGGTGAGGAATTTTATTTGGAGGCAAGTCCTTACTGTGGAGTAGTTGTAGATTCTGCTCAAAGAATCCTCTGAATCTTTAGAGGAAACTGCTAGCTGATTTTGGATTCAGAAGGAAGTATTGGTAAGTTTTAATTTGATATTAACCCATTTGTTCCTTGTATTTGTTCATGGCCTATCTCCAGGTTACTAGTTTGACATTCAACATTTTGCTGGAGGTTTGTTTTAATCTTATAACCATTTTTTATCTTTTAGAATTATTTTAAAAATGAGTAACATTCATAGCCAAATAAATCCACATGCTCTTGATAGAAATAACATTTGTATTTAATTGGTTTTATTTTCTGAATCATTTCCTTAAAAATACAAAAATAATATTTGTTACTAGTTTAAACCAGCAATTCCAAATAAACTTTTACATCATGCTGGTGCATGTTGATTGGTACAAACAGGTAGAACTATAGCTATCCTGACACTGTTGTATAGATGAAATTATTTTACCCATTGCATAGTTTTTTGGGTTTTTTTTAACTCTTTGACTCTAAACTTAGGAGCATTTTCTTCTGAATTACTAGTTAAGAGACCATGTAGAAATTTCTGTTTAGAATCTTGCTTTATCATTTAGTAAGTGTGTGTCCTTCAGTAAGGAATTTTAAGCACTATAAGCCAGGGTTCTACAGAGAAACAGAAGAGCAAGATGTGATATATATGACTATTGATATAATTCACAGAAGCTATTGACTTATACAAATTATATTTGTCTGGTGACACTTGCAAGTATTCTATAAAAATATTTTCAAATTCAGTTACACAAAACACAGGTATACCAAATCTACCTGAAAAATCTATGTAATAAACAAAATATGCTTGAAAGTCCTATTTGTATAGCCTATTTCTTGAAAGCCCAAAATTATATTGGTGGATTAATAATTCTGAAAAATCTGGCCTAGAGAAATTTAACTGATTTTGATTGAATACTATTTACCAAAATCCTATTGCTGAACTTTTTATACCCCATGTAACATCCAAGAACATCCCTAAAAAGTAAACTATTTTGGAAAATTTTGGGAGGAATAGAATATGCAACAGATGAGAATATATGCTTCAGGGTCAGATGAACAGAATTCAGATCATGACATTTATGACTTTGGATAAATTATTAAATATTTCTATATCTACTTTTCTCATCAATCAAATAAAGATAACAATAACTCCCTCATAGTATTTATAACATGAACACATCTAGGAAAAGTACCCTCTACCTAAGTACATAATATAATATGTGCTCTGTATCTGAAGATTATATATAAAATACATTATATACCATATATATAGTGTATATATAATATGTAATATATTATATATACATTATATATACTATTCCAATATTCTACTGAAATATTAAAATTAGTCTCTTGATCCTGCAACATAACAAAGTATAAGCAATGCATACACATCTTTTCTTAAAGTGTAAACAATAATGAAATGATCATCTTTAAAATTTTTCTTTTATCATACCGTTTGTTCTATTGCAGAATCACACAAATGTGTGAGGAAGAGAAATAATAATAGTCGCCAGACATGTCTCACAAGTACTCAGTGAGAATTAAAATGATTACATTAACAAACTTTTCTAAGGCAACATTCACACATTTTAAAATAGAATCTTTAACTATTTTAAAAAAAAATCCTTGACACAGCTGAAAATCTTTCCTATTGAAGTTTTTCTAAGTTATAGTTTTACATTTATTTAAAGTCATGTAGAAATGTCTTCATTTTTTAAATGATGAAATTCACCAATTAATCGTTTAAATTCAATTGCTCTTCTAAATCAAAATGAAGATATTAATAACCTAAATTTTAACTAATTATTCTCCTACAATCAATATATTAATTTCATGAGTTCAAAAATATGATTAAACCTGTATTAGAAAAATGTGACAAAAAACAAAGAAAATTTTATGTTTCCTTCATGGGTGAAAATTCAAGTTGCAACAGTAAAAAACAGATGGAATGGTAATGAAATGTTAGTAATGAATTTTAAATTTATGATATATAAATTGTATATAAATTTCAGTTTCTATACATAAAATGGCTATACAAGATGTAGATGTTAGAAATATCATGTGAGAAAAATACAATTTGTTAAATGATTTAAGTTATTTGTAATAATATTGATGCTTGGAAAAGATGAACAACAAACACATAGAAATTTAAACTCAGAGCAGAGAAGAACAGCTAGATTACTAACCGTTTGTTTTATTATATCTTTCCCTTCACTCCAAGTTCATTATTATCTGTAAATGTCTATATGGGTGGCTTTGCTAGTTGGTGATTTTTTTTTATTTCCAGTGACAATAATTTTTAAAGGTAATTTTATGTGTTGGAAGTGAGTGTTGAAATATAAAAATGTCTTATGAATTGCCCCAGAAGGAACCTGTCTCATAAAAAGCCATGTTTAATTAACTTTCCTCTGAGAATTGTAAACTATAACATATAAGAATAATAGGTAATAGTAAAAGTCTTGAAAATTGGCCTCCATAAACCAGTTACTCGTAAAATTGTGAAATTAAATTATCTTGCTCGCATGCATAAATGATGTAATTCTCCCTGGTGTGCACCCTTGTTAATTGATATGAATCCATGATGGTATCCCTAGATATATAAAGGAACCAGGGATTTTCAAAAATAGAAATTGCTATTGGATCAGTTTGGTGTTAATGACTTAACAATTATTCTATTTCACCTTTGTTTCTTTTTCTTTATAGTTTCTTCTAACAATTATATTAATAATGGCAAATTTATAATTTGGTTGCAATGCTCTTCATTTGATACAAAGTTATTAAATGGAAAATAAGTTTATAAGGAAGAAAAGTGAAATAGGGGATGCTAAAATTATGCAGAATCTCATAATAGCCTGTGAAGCAAAACAAAAATGGATATAGAACAAGTGGTCTTGACACGTGTTTAAAAAACTCACTTCTTGATTCTTTTATTTGTAATTATCTGACTAAATAATAAATAATATAGTTAGATACTATATATTATATACAGATATTATATATAAAAGTATATAATCACATATTAAATTGGTTAGTCTGATTCTGAGATTATATTAAATGTGACATTTCTGGGGAAACGATTGAAGCGATACGTTTTCATGTATCATTTTCATTACAATTTCTTTAGAGTCAAATGATTATAAATTATCTATATTGGTCCTTTAACATAGATAAATCTAAAATATTTTTATTTATTTTCAGTTATACTCTACACAGACACACATGCACAAATATTTTTTAAGACCTGAAAATTCTGAAATAGCACAGAGATTAATCGTATTTCAAATATTCTACTGAAATATTAAAATTAGTCTCTTGATCCTGCAACATAACAAAGTATAAACAGACTTTATAATAGTCTGAAACACATACTGAAATTTTGCTCAAATAAGAGAAACCTAGAGAACCTTTTAAAACTTTGAAAACATTGCTACAAATATAACAAATAACTTATTCTGGGTTGAAAAACAGCTTGAGTATTTCAACAAAAATGAGTTATTTATATCATGTAAATTTTTAATACAAATTGTGCTCAAAAGCTGTATTGTTAAAAGTTGACAGTGTTAAAATTTATATTTTTTATCAAAATGTCATTTGTATTCTTTTAAGGCTCATGCTTAAAATAAAGAAAACTTTCAACCAAGTTTTCAGACAACATAACAATTGAAGTAAGAAAGAAATTTTTTTATTTATTAGGGATGATAAAAATATAAAATAACCAGAACTTTAAAAAATCACCTACTATGTAGTTTAAGTGATTAACCATTTCAGATTATGAAATAATAGTATTTATCTACATATAACATTTAATCTAGTTTTATGGCAGAACATGTTACAAAACATTTTCCAGTTGAAATTAAGAAATACTTTGGGGGGACTTATAAATCAAGCGTAGTATAAGTGTGTAACATTAAGTTTTCTGAATATAATGTGCCTGACAATGAAACTTTGGATCGCTGAGGAATCCATTTCAAAGACTTTCATCTGCATGGCACAGTTACTAGCAATACGCCTGTATAAAGAACAAGTCAACCCCTACCTATGAAGCTCCCTTTTTAGAAAGCTTTGGGTAACTTAGATAACTGACCTTGAGTGACCCTACTTCATGTTCCCTAATTCCTGTTCTGATGCTTTAAAGTCACCAATCGAGAGAGAACACTTGAAAGCCTAGGCACCCCACCGACCCTAATAAAGGCAGGACCAATTTTTTGCTATCTCTTCTATCTACCTTTGAAGTTGCTGCGTGGCTCTCCTGGCGATATGTATCTTCCAGGACCAGTGAATAATAAATCTTGTCATTTCCTTGCCATTTTTTTTGCTGAAATCACAGCAAGAACCATAGGGGCTGGTCGCAGCCCAACGGCGGTCCTCGGCCTGGGGGACGCTTCAGGCGCTCCTGTCGTTTGCATCGCTCCCACTGGGTTGCCACCGAAGGGCGCTGAGGCAGTAAGATCTCAGTTGTTATTGACAAAGCTTTTACGGTTTTTAGAAATTATTAAGTAATGATAATTTGAAGACTTTGAAAACAGTGTATTTTTAAAATACTTTGTGTCTTATTTTTTGTAGCTAAACAGGCTAACATCTGAAATTACGTACAAGGTTGTTGGCTGACTTTTGAAAAAAAATTATAAGGAAATATTTATATAATTACTTAGGGAATTTTGTGTGGAAATTATCAGTGACTTGCTAGGAAGAGGATTTAGAGATTCAGAAAAAAATTTTCTGAAATTTCTAGTTTATTTTGTCTGTTACATTGTATAGCAAACAATACAACTGCTTATGAATACAACAAATAACTAAAATAAGTATTTAAAAACATTTTTACTAAATAATCTATTTATAAAAATAAATAATAATCATCACATATAATTAACCTATCTGTATACCTGAGAACTGAAGTAATAAAAATTGGAAGAATATTTGGATATTTATTGGCACCTTCTTTTTCTAAAGCTACAATTGTATATTGGAAATTCTGGCAAAGCTTAAATAGTTATTTTAAAAATACATAATAATATGGAAAAGATAATATTTACTTTATCATAAAAGTAAAACATTTACTGATATATACAAGCTTATTAATAACAAAAATGGTTTCATGTATAAACATTAACCAATGGAAATAACTGAAGAGGAGGAGAGATACTATAAGAAAAACAAAACAAATAAACGTATGTAATACTTTTTGATACAAGATAATAAATGCATACTCCAAAAGGAAAGCTCTTAGATTTTCTTATAAATTACATGAAATCATTTGTTTGATTTTCAAAATATAATGGAGTTATACTTTATATAAATTTATGAATACATAATACTTTTCCAAATGATATTTATAAAACTTTATACATTCAAAGTATACATCAATAAAATGAAATAGAAATATAATATTCTAAAAGAATATTCTTTCTTAGTTTGTTATAGGTCTTTGGATAATCTATATAAAATCTAAATATTACAATACCTAAAATAATTTTTAATATTAGTAATGTTAATTCCATATAAGCAGTAAGAACATTATAAATAAAAGTTTATATCATGCTTGGAAGTCACATAATGATCAATTTTTGAATGGGTATGTCATTGAAAGGTTTGTTTTACTTGCTTTTAATTCATGGCTGAGGCAGGTGGGTAGTATGGCTAGAGATTGCAAGAAAAGAAACACAAAGAAGCAAATTTTTAATAATTTTACATTTTAAATAATTTTCAATAGATTTAGAAAGTATGAGGATAGTTTACTTGACAATTTGTGTTTTTATAACATGTGCTGTCCATTTTAACATTATGTAGAATTTTACTTATTTAGAAAATGAAAGGGAATTTTTAAAACTTATTTATAAATTGCTATGCATTTTATTTTATTTTAAAGATTTTATTCATATATTTTTAGAGAGAGGGGAAAGGATGGAGAAAGAGAGGGAAACATCAGTGTGTGGTTGCCTCTCACACACTCCCTTACGGGGGACCTGGCCTGCAACCTAGGCATGTGTCCTGACTGGGAATTGAACTTGTTACCCTTTGGTTTGCAGGCTGGTGCTCGATCAGCTGAGCCACATTCAGCCAGGGCTGCTATGCATTATAAAATCTAATCTGGTAGTCTCTTTTTATCAAATATTTAGAACAATTAAACATAATATGATTATTTCTACTGTTAATTTAACATTTACTCTTTTTTTATTTGTTACTTTTTCATTGTTTTCTGTTTTTCTGCCTTTTCTGTTTTTCATTGAGCATAAGATTCCATTTTATCATATTTTTAATATATCATTTTATTTGTTTAAGATAATTTTAGTGGTTGCTCTGGGTTTTGAAACATACATCTCAAAATAATCTAAATCAAGCTTTAATAACGTTTTTGGGTTTTTTTTTTCCCATGCAGTTCAGGCACCAACCATATCACACAGAATTCCTAATTACTCCTTCCCATTCATTTGACCCTGCTGTCATCCATTTTACGTATCAGTATGCTATAAATATCCCTCACCTTGTTATTATTGCTTTGCATGTATAGTTGTATTTTAGATAAACTATGTAAAAGATTCTATAATTGTTTGATTCTGACACTCTTATTTTCTTTATACGTATTAGTTCAGGACCTATAGAATTTTACATCTACCTTAAGACCTTCTTTTAAACTTCCAGGGGAGATTTGCTGGCAATTCTATAAGTTTTTATTTGTCTAAGAAAGCTTTTATTTCCCTCTCACATTTTTAACAACCCTTGTGGATCTGTAATCTATATAAATGCACACTTTTAAAGTGTACAATTTATTATCTTTTTGCAAAGTTGTACAACCATCACAGTGTCTAATTATTAAAAACAAATTCTTATCCATATTAGAAATCCACACTCCTTAGCTGCTTCTTCACTTTCAGAATTTTTTTGATGGGCAGACTTTTTTTTCTTTCAGCACTTTAATGATTTCACCACAATCTCTTCTTGCTTGCCTGACTGTAATGGGAAGCCTTTTATCATTTTTATCCTCTGTCTTCTGCCTGTAAGGTGTTCCCTTCTCCTTCAATTAACCCCAATGTACTGGATTCATTCAAGATTCTCTTGTTTTTACTTAATTTTTGCCCGTTTGGAGGCGATGTTTCTAGCTGTTTTGTGGTTTTCAATATTTTTTGTGAGGGGAGAGGTTGGTTTCCTTCCTTCCCCTATCAGTATTGAGTGAGTTTTCTAGGATTTCTAGGATTCTCTCTGTCATAGCCTGGTGGAGTTCCCTGAAGAAAAATATGAAAAAGTGTATCTTACCAATAGTACTATAGCACCAGGACCTTCTCTCTCTCATTTTTCACCTCAATCATCCCCAACAATTCATCCATATTATGATGTATGAGTTTCTACTAGTTTAGGATGTCTTCCAGCTTCTGCTCCAGATTAGCCTATCTTGAGTGCAATGCCTTTGCTCTCTAGAAGTACCTGACTCAGCATTTTGTGGTGGTAGTTTCTTCTGAGACCTTAACTCTCTGACAGATCCGATCACACTTCTCAATTGTCCAGTATTTTTTTGTAAGAAAAGAAATAACATATTCTAAGTTCTTTATTACATTACCAGAGCTAAATTGGGACATTGTAGTTACCAGGTGTTAAATAGTTGGCATGTCACTTTTATGATTATGGGACTCATGTCCTTTAAATAAGGAGTGCCAATCATTTATTAATTGAGTGATCCATTGGAAAAATATAAAATCTGTGCCTCCCCACTTGTAGGCTTGTTTTTGCTATCTGAATTTACTGTTTCCATGTTTTCATTGAACTTTATACCCTGGTATGTATTTTTATTTTATTCTCTGTTACAATTGCCTAAGTCCCTAGACCTTAATTTTAAGTTTAGAACATTTACTTATATCAAACAATCTTTATGGTACTCATGAGAGACTATTTACACCAGAGAGCTCACATGCTATTGATCACTAGGCTTATGGATTGACCAGACTTGGGCTTAATGCTTACCTGAAATTTGATCAATTGTGACTGAGATAGGGATTCATACATTACTTATGTGGATGTTCAAGGCATTCCTTATGAGCACACAGCTGATGAGGACAACATACTAATGTCTGGCCTAAAAAATAAAATATTGAATTCAGGTCTATCTAGGAATGTCTAGAAGACTGTTTAAGGAGATTCAATATTGGTCTTTTCCCTCAAAAGACTGAGTCTTGTATTAAAAGTGAAACCATTGTATTAGGGAAGAGAATCGAGTTTTGTCTAAAGACAATGAGGGAGGCAGAGATGTGAAATTTTGTTGTAACCATGGCCAAGTTACCTAAGTACTCTAATCTTTCTTCCTCATCTTTTAAATAGGAAAAATGGCAGTGTATATTTTATAAGGTTGTTTTGAAAATAAAATACGTCATATAAAAACTTGGCCTTTAGTGAATATGTTATTTTTTTATTGCCTAATAAGGTACTTTTTCAAAATAATAGGTTCTTATTTGCTGCTTATTGATAAATAATTAATAATCCCATAGATTAAAATTTAATAATTAAACTGAAAAAAAATTGACTGCAAACCAAAATGTGGAAGAAAACTTTTAAGAGTAATAAAAGATGTTTTGGTTTAGATCTGTTAAAAAAGACAAACTAATGTTCCCCTTAACTGCTAAAAATAAAGAAGATATTAAGCATATTTACATAGTTAAATATATTTGAAACATTTGAAAATAATGTCAAATCTGGTCTTTACAATGGTATTATAAATAACTTGATACATATATAAGGTATATATAATGTAATAGAATCAGTTTTGGATGTTAATATATTTTAACACAGTATACAAACTGGAATACCTAAGAAGAAGGTGATGAAAATTACCATGAAGTCGTGTCACTATATCATTATCTGAAAGGTCTGAGCCTGTTTAAATTTCTGTATATTGGCATACATGGTTTATATTTTAGAACCAATGAGTAGAAATTACAGAGAGTTAGGCTGAACATGAGGCAACGCTTTCTCACAATCTGCATTACCAATGACTGTACCACTCTGCAGTGAATTTATAGTCACTTGGTTTCCAAATAACAGATAGGTTATCATCTGTTAGTGTTTATGAAAGAATTTGATAATAATAAAACAAAGTTAAACTTCTTCCTCCAATGTGGAGCAACAGTTCTTTGCAAGCCCTTGAACCAAAAAGGAACAGGCATTTAGTAAACCACTGAGTGTCTCAGTTACTGAACTTCCTCCCCTCAGTGCTAGAATTAGAATTCAGGTTACCACCCTCATACATAAGAATTTCCTGTCCAGCTTTAGTAAACAGCATGTAATCATTCTGCAATTTTTAGTACTTTACCCATATCATTCCCAACAGACTTGCTTATTCTGAGTGTAATATCTGGCATTTTAAGCAATGAGAAATGCATTTCACTGTATTTATTTATAGGGTAAATATGTCTGCTTGTAACTCTTATTGAGTGAAATATCCATTGAAAAATGAGAAAAAAATATTAATTAAACAGTCCTACAGCTCAGTAGGATCACCTCACAGTCTGATGTGTGAGAGAATAAAATTAGATGCTCTGACCAGTGTGGCTCAGTTGGTTGGGCATGGCATGACAAGGTGAAAGTCACCAGTTCAGGTCCTTGTCAGGGCCCACACTCGGTTGCAAATCTGGTCCCAGACAGGGTGCACAGAAGAGACAACCTGTGTTTCTCTCTCACATCGATATTTCCCTCCCTCTCTTTCTTCCTCCTTTCCCGTCTCTCTAAAAATAAATAAATAAATAGTTTGTTTGTTTTTTTAATTAGCTAGCCTTGTTCTCTCCCTGTACTATCTATAATTGTTAGGCAGTAGATAGTAAACTACAACACAATTGAGTATGTAGTAGAAATTTTAAAGGTAAAAATTGGACAAAACTTCAGGGACAACCAAATTTAACTTGATAAAGGTCAATACAAGAAGGAAAATAATAGAATTTAATGAGATGCATGAAGGAAATGGTAGTGGTCAACCTAATGAGATAATGTATCTAGATGGGAAGAATCAGGCAATTTGGGCAAATTATAATTTTTCGGTACCTAAGGTAGAGGTTTATAATGTAAATGGGTAATTGAAACAGTGAGCAGCATAAAGCAGTGGTGCAGAGATCAGAAATCTTATTCAGAATTTGACCCTTTCACTTATTTTTATGCTAGTTTTGGGAAATGTTAGTTAAGGCTGACTATCAACAATATATTTCTTTTCTGCAAAACATGTAGAATTATATTTGCTTTACTTTTTTCTCTAGTTTTTCTGATAAAAGATACATTTTTTAAAACTATATTTTTATTAGAGTTGATGACAGATATTTTAATGATAAGTAAAAAAATGGTAATTAGTGTGTTAGGAAATGTGTGTATTGTGAAATCCATGGTAAATTTCATTAAACCATGAATCTTTTTTTCCTAGATAATGTAAGAGTCACATATACTCATTTTATATACAACTTTAGCAAGAGCGTGGATTATCTGAAACCTATTTTGAAAGTTTTATGGGCCCATAAACCCTAAGTTAAGAAATCCCCCAAAAGCTATGGTATATATATGAAGAAATTCTTTTTCTGTACCTTCTTTTTGAACAATTGTACTGTTGGTGGAGCAGAGCAATTTCTTGATTAAAAAAAATCTATTTTTGTTTGACTGGACATAATCAATGGTTAGAAACAGAGTTTAGCAATGCTCTAATGAACCAACATTTGGACAGAAAAAAAAATCCTGCTATTCCTTGATGTAAATTTTCTAAAAATACACAGCGATAACTAAGTAAAAAATTTTTTTTAAAAATTCATCAGCAAATTTAAGTTTTAGATAAATAGGAATATAGCTGTTGGCATTAAAATAAATTACCCCTTTCTTTATTAAGAAAATATCCCTTTAAATTTATGACCAAAACAAAATACTAACTGAAGGCCAGTCTTGGAAACATACTTAGATATTTCAGAGTCTCCTTTAACTTCTGTTATGTTGAAAACTTTCAGAAACTATTTTTAGAGATCAAATGGCGACCACTTTGAAAAGCTCAGCTTGATTAAGAACAGACAACACACATTTAGGAAATAAAAAGAATCTCTCACTACTTTTGTGAAATTCTTCAGGGACTTCACTCCAGGTAGACAAATGTGGGAAAGGAGTTAAAGAGAATTTTAAACTTAGATGTTTGGAAATCCTTTGACAAAATTCTTTACAGTCATGTAAGATCAGTGGAAAGGATCAATGAAACTAATAGTAAATTGGCTCACTGTTCTGCACAGTGGATTATGGAAAGAAAGGTACTAGAAACAGGTTTTCATGGTCCAAGTCAATTTTAAATATTCGGCTTCTCCACAGGTCAGAAACAAATCTTTAACTTTTATTTTCAATAAACTTTTGCTTAATATATTTTATTAAGCACTTACATTGTAATAAATCAAATAAAGTGTTTATATAACACTTAGGTGATGATAAATAGAATGTTAAGAAATACATGTGTTTTTATTTGGGATTCTTTGTTTTTTAAAATGTTAATGTATCTTAGGAAAATGTCTTAAGAATATATTGAAACATACGTAGAAATTATAAAACAAGTACTAAGAAATGATTAATTGAACCACCACAGTTAACACTATTACAATATGTGTTTTACTATAACTGTTTAACCGTGAATAACAGTTGCTTCATTGGTTGAGAAGAAGCCAATTGTTTAATTTAATGACAACCAGAAGTCAAGAACCAAGTCACAGGGATTCTGTCTGTCTGATTTAATAGTTTTATACATCTAACATAACAATACCTGACATAGTAAGTTCTTAATACATCTTTGCGAATAAATGAATAGATGACCAAACAAATGTAATGAAATTGGAATGGATTATTGATATATCAAGCTTGTGCTAGATTCTCTCCAAGAAGATTGGATTTACCATTTAGCTTATCTTTATTTTAGAATACGTGAGTATTTACAATAGGAATATTTAAAAAATCACATACTCAATTATTTTTAAGACACTGTCTAAGCAGTTTTAGAGTAAAGAGGGACAATGTTAACTAGTTAGGAACCATCTTACCACACTTCCTTAACGCATCAAAATGATAGGTTTGTTTGTGGTTGTTGTTTTGGTTTGTTTGGATTGGTTCAGTTTGATTCGGTCTTGGTGTAAACCCAAAATCATTTCCAAGGTTTATTTTTTGATCGACAGTAGGGTGGGGGCAACTCGGGATTCTCAGACGGAGAAGGTGGAGCACGGTGTCGCTCAGCAGGGTGTAAGACAGTGAACCTTCACATCCTACGAAAACATAAAGCGACTATTTGAAAGGATACTGATAACATGTTTGAAAAAAGTCACACGTGTCCAGTCTATCACTGAGAGCTTGTAAAACAGTTAGAGCCCTCGTCCAGGACAATACATATTAAAGTTCCATTTCAACACTTCAGTGTTTGACCGGTAAGTAAAGTATTAAGTATTTTTCCAATGAGAGTTCTAGAATGTTTTCTATTTAGGAATGAGAATATTGCGATCAAAATTCTGATGGACTAACAACACACTGAATGTGTTTGGATTTTAAAACAAAGCAGGCATTGCACACCGCATCTCGCACGCTGCATCTCAGCACTCGGCGCCGCGACCAGGGCCGCGCAGCGGCTCCTTCTACAACCCGCCTTCGGCGCTGGAAGCTGAGCCAAGCGGAGCTTGGAACCTGGCTTTATTTCAACTCCTGTCTATGAGCCCATATTTTAACCCTTAAGCAATAGTGTCTTCACATTTTTTTAAAGAAAGAAGGGAGAATTAGCACAAACAACATACCAGCTACATTTAATTAACACTTGAAAGATCTTAGTGAAGTATAACATTGTCTCTGAATAGTTATAGCTTTTAAATGGCTTCAAGCTACTAAGGACATCACAGGGGGATTGAGCCTAATCATGAATCAAGCTGAACTTTGTCATGCTACTGCAAACATAAAACCTACGAGAAGGTTAGGGCATGATGGTGACAATGTACATTATATTACCTGGGACACTTCAGGGAAATGAACCTCATAATCTAATGTTTATTTGTTTCAAACTGGGAGCATGCTTTGCTGTTTTCCATTCCCTTTCTATTTCCCATGTATCATTCCTTTTGACACTGTTACTACAAAAGCAAAGTATCCCCTTTTCCCCATTTCTTTTTCTTTTTCACAAACTTTAACATGAGTTACATTAATTTAGATAGATTCTAGTCACTGTATGATTATTTCTCTTAATGTCTAGGATGATAGAAATGTAGTAACCTTACAAAGAAGGTATTTTTGTTTTTTTTAACCTATCCCAGCTACTTAAAGATACTAGAAAGGAAAAGAGAAGGTATCAGAACCAGCTTCAGAAAATACTATAACTGAACATTTTATAAGTTAAGATTTTCATTTATTCCAAGGTTTTTCTACCCAGACATTCTTTCCAACCTAATTAAAATCAGATAGACTTCTAGAATATTTTTCATTCATGTACCCTACATTTCATTGATTCATTTTTAGCTCACATTATGTTTATTAAGATTTTACTTATACTCTGTGCTGAATGGAAAATGAAAGACAAAATGTCTTTTATTTCAGGCTCTTTGAATATTTCTTGATGTCTTCAGTTAGCATCAGGACTCAAGCAGGATAGTTGGCCTGATGTTTGCTAATGGCCATAGTAGGATCTCTCAACAGACCATGGTATGCAGTTAATAACACAGTGAATATTCAAAGATTTGGTTTTGTCTGTGGCTATGCCATTACTAACCGTATGACTTTTGGAGGAATTTCTAGCTACCCTAACCTTCAATTTTCTTGCCTGTAAAATAGATGCAATAGTGTTACTGAATAGCAAGTGGGGTCCTGCTGCCCATTGCCACCCTCTAGGTGAAATTCGGGAGGCAGAAGTTTGGTGAAAAATAAAAAGAAATCTTTGTTCAAAAGCTATATGATTTTAGAATAACAGCTTTCTGTATGCATTAGTCACTTAAGCCTATAGATTAAGGCTAAAATCTTTGACTCCCGAGTTCTGCTATCATTCTCCCTATTAGTTGTTAATTATCTTATGTAAGATTAGTTTACAAACTCAAACAACATAAGATACAAAAGCTACACAATGTTGGAAGAATTTGAGGCTTCTGCCTCAGAGCCCATACTCTCCCGAAGAAGTCTTCGAGAAGTCTTCTTCTTCTCGAAGAAGAATAGCCCTGCCACCCTCTGCCAGGCCAGCCCAGTCCTAGGCTGTGCCCAGAGTTCCTTCTCCCACCTAAAATACTGTCCTTTGGGAAATGATCATCCATGCATCCTCAAGGAAGAGAGCTTGTGGTGAACCTTCTGGTCCATAATCCCATGTGCTCAAGAGGCATTCAACTCCTCAGCCAATCCCATCCTAGACTGTTTACCATTGTCTGGGGCAACCTCCTCCTATCGCCCCTCCCTACTCATCCGCGGTGATCTGATCAGATTTCTTTGTGTCAATAGTTATAATATTGAGATGTTATGAGAAGTCAAGGAGATCATTCATATCAAAGTTTTACTTTGATATTACACTAGGTAATCAATAAATGCATTTGTTCAATCATGCACTCACCTTAATATCCCTCAAGTACCTACTAAAATGCAAGGTACTGTGATGGTTCTAGAGATAAAAGAGTTGGATTTAGAATGATATCCACCTTCCTGGACTCACAGTCTCATTAAGGAAGCAGAGATTCAATATATAATTATAAAATAGGTCATTTAATTTAGATTTTGATAGATGCTAGTAGTTAGCTACTTAGATTAGGAGATTGGAAGACTATAATACACAAATTTGGATTGGAAAATAATATTCAACAAATTGTAATTAATCAGCAACTAGAAGGATGAAAAATATGGATTTATAGAACATAAAACATGAGGAAGGAAAGGCATGATGGAGGATTTGCTTGACTCTTCAGTAGTGTATAAGTTTACAATTGCTGTGGCAAATTTCTACAAACTTAGTGTCTTAAAACAACAAAAAACTTATCATGTTATAGACTTGTAGATAGAAGCCTGTTGAAGACCGTACTGGCTAAAATTAAGGTGTTAGTAAGACTGCATTCCTTTCTGGAAGCTGGAGGTTAGAATCCATTTCTTCATCTTTTCAGAGGCTGTGGGCTTTCCTTAGCTCCTGGGTGCTTTCCTCCGCCTTCAAAGCCAGCAAGTAACACCAGGCCTAAGTCTTTCTCATGTTGTCATTTCTTTGATTCTCTTTTCTGATTACTCTTTCCACTTTTAAAGACTCTTGTGATTATATTGGATTTACCAGTATAATCCAGAATAACTTCTCAATTTTAAGGTCAGATGATTAGCAGCCTTAATTCCACCTGCAAAATCAATTCTCCATTGCCATGAAAAGCAGCATATACAAGTATTCCACAGATTTACCTGTGGACATCTATGAATGGGTATTATTCTTATACTTCAGAATTTCTCTCTGTAATCTGAATGGATTGAAGGAAACTGTGATGTACATGTATGAACTGATTATGAAGCTTTTATGTTGTTATACAAAATATGATGGTGGCCTGGTCTAAGGAGTATTAGAGAAATGAAGAAAATGACTAGATTTAAGATGTGTTTAAGATAGAAAATCAGTAAATTTTTGTAATTTATTTTTTTGTGGGTGAATGTTGACAGAAAAGAGGGTGTTGAGTAGGAATTCTGGGTTTCTGGTTTAGCTTCTGGATGAAGGGAATTTTTATTTCTGAAATATTGACTACTGAAAATAAACCACATATTTGAGAGAATATATAAGTTCAAACATGCATATACTAAGTTTTACATGTCAATTAGATCAAATAAAAGTGTTATTTGGCAATGGGATATACAAGTCTGGAACCCAGGTTGTTAGCATGTATGAGGTCAACATAATGATACCACAGGAAAACACGGTATTAAATATGGTCATCTAAAAATAAGGTAATGAGTTGGAAATGGAGAACACATAGATTCTCTAAATATCATACACTTAAAGCATACACTTAAAGGGCAGAGGGATATGAAGTGTGAAAAAGTGTTATTAGGTTGGAGAATTATTGGATAAAACCAGAAAATGGAGATTATTTTTAAGAAAGAAAAGTCAAGAATGTAAAGTGTTTCAAAATTCAAGGAAGGTAAAAACTGAAAAACTGTCTTAGAAAGGATCCTCCTTCAGGCAAATTCTACATAAGACTTTCTGTGAGCCAAATGTACTAATACTGGTTACAAAGAAATGAAAAAGGTATTTAACTCACATGCTTGTGGGAGGAGTTTTATTGAAATGGTTAAAACCAACATAAAGTGACAGCTGAGGTGAAGTTTTGCAGATCAGATACCATGAGAATGTAGCCTAAAGAGGAAGACAACATGATTTTTGAAACCCAATGAAGTGTACTTGGGGGATGAAAAAGAACATGGTTTCTAGACAGAGAATCGGCATTGGTAAATATGTAATGGAACTATATATGATTACAATGGCCAGAAATTAGATTTCTAGATAGACAGAGGTAGAGAATAAATGTTCATACTTAGGTCACAATATGCAGAACTTTCTTCTAAAAGCCAAGAAATTTAAAGTTTGCCTGACATGATGGAGAACAATTGAAACTGATTTTCAGAGCTAATGTGAAATAGACTTGTCTAGCTGCATTGTACAGATGGCTTTCAGAAGGTCCATCACAGCAAGGATATGCAGAAGTTTCCTGGCATAATTTTGAAACAAAATATGAGGACCTCACAGAAAAAGTAACTGAATTTAGAAACTTTTACAAGATAAAAATCAGTAGATGTGATTAACTACATTTGGAAAGAGAAGAAGGAGAGGTTTAACATGACTCTCTATTTTGGGAGTTGGGCAACAAAGTAGCATTAAACAAAGAGGAAATTAAAAGAGAGAGAGAGAGAGAGAGAGTTTGTGTTATTATGGAGTAAAACATGAGTCCAGTTATAGAAATGTTTAATTTAACATTTCCATGGAGAGACATAACAGTGATGTTCAGCAGATGTGGCCAGCAGAGTTTTAAGGGAGAGGACAGAGCTTAGACAAGAATAAACAAGATGTACCAATGAAAATATATAGTATGAGAAGAGAAGTGGATTGAATTTGGAAACCTTGATGAATACTAGTGCTCAGATAACTACTGTAGGAAGAGATTAACAGGAAGAAAAAAAGCAAATGGTCAAAGAAACAAAAAGGACGAGGTTCAGTTGACAACGGTGCAGGAAAGGCGCAGAACTCTCCATAACAGATTTCTAAAAACAAGGAGCGGTCAACAGTCCTTATAGTAGTATGAGGGGAAAAGAGACAAAAGAAGTAAAAAAATTTTGAAGCATACTTTTTACCATCCTTCTGAGAAACTGGGTAGGAAAAATACATGATTTGTGTTAAATGAACTGAAAAAAAAAACCAAAAACCTACTGAAAACTAATATTAAAATATTATTAACTACTAAGTGTTTCAATTACAATAAACAGGCAAGCAAGTTTTCAAGAGAACATCAAGTGTACCGTTTGCCAACATTGTATAAGAGAACAGGATAGGGCCCCAGAGATCTGATCAAGTGTTTGCAGCCAGTAAGGAAGTAAATGAACAAAGGCAGTGGGAGTCGTTCACCTTGATCTCAGCAAGACATTTGATAAATTGTTATATAAGATGCAACTAAGGGAAAATCAAGGATTTTGAATCAATGCTGTAATGAGCTAGAAAAGAAGATGAGTGGATGCAGAGGTTTACAGCGAATGGTGGTAAGTTGTGTTTGAAGGAGGGAAACAGCAGGATCCCTTTGAGCGCCATGCTGTTATACATTCCATTTAATACTCATAAAACAATTGTCAGAAAAGAACCACAATCAATGTTGGCACTTAATCTGAGTCCTTGTTGGCAGCGTCAACAGTTGTGATTGATTGTCTAAATTAATTCCAATTAAACTGTGTTTCTTAAATTATCATATTAAGAAACACATCTTAAATGATCAATCGTACTTTTTCCTTTAAATACTACTATGGATCCATAAAATAACTTAGTCAATAGCTGTTCTAATTTAATAAAGGAGAAGAGAACACTGTTGTGCTCACACAGGTTATAATGGAGGCATTTTATGAGGATGGGCACCATGTCATGGGAGGTGACTCTGGGAGAAAGCAAAAGGTCACCAGTGGAAAGACTGTTTCTCAGAAAGGGAATAAGATAAATGCTGGGGGATGACCTAAATCATCATTATTTGATGACTCTAACCTGTAAAGGGCAGAGTGAGTAAAAGCCAAAAGGATGAAACCAGGAAAACTGGAGAAGATAGATTAGAGAATTTCAATGAACATTAGTGAAATTCTAAACTTAGACACTCGTGTTCTAAGATCAGTGGTCTTTCTAATACTTTACATTTATTTATTGAATTTACATTTTAAGACATTTTTACTATTACTGTATTTTAATATTTAATAAACACATGTTTTGGACATGGTGTGAATCAATATAAATTCTCCCTGAAACTTGTTCCTGTCATTGTCTTCCATAAATCACTAAATGGCATCAAATCACATAAACCCAGATGATTAAATCATGTCTTAGATATGTCCTCATTTTATCTTTTCTACAATCCAATAGCTCCCCTCATGTTTTATTCATTTATAAGAAAGCCTATTTTGTACTAGGTACTCTCCTAGATCCTGGGAATTCAACAATGAAAAAACAAATCTCTTCAGTCATATGTTTATATTCCAGTGAAAAACAAAGAAACAAGCAAACAAACAGGCACATAAAAAACCTAAAATGTGACTGGTGCTAAGAAGCATAAATAATTTCTAAAACCTAATAAAGGATATTATTGATTTGAGTGGGATATGATTTTGGTAGCAGTGAGTACAGGCCTGTTGGCTGAGGTAGTAGTTGAACATGAACCTGTATGCAGCGAGGGTGTAAGTGATAGGAAAGTCTGAGCTAAGAACTTTGCAGGCAGAAATAAATAGGCAGGAGTGTGCCTCATCAGACCTTTGTGGCTGATGGGGTCTGGCGGGGGACTGCAGTAGGAAATGGGATCAGAGAAATATAGGCAGTGTGGCGGGGAGAGGGTTAACTCATAAGGAGCTTTGTGAGGTATGGTGAGTGGTAAGGACTTTGGATTTTATTATGGGTGAGAAAGGAAGTCATTAAATGGTTTTAAGCAGAAAAATAATATAATTTAAATGATGGCTTTAAAGAACATTATCAGGCTACTGTATGACAAATGAACTCTTGATGAGTAGGCATAAAAGTAGGGAGTCCTATTTTGACTTCAAGTATAATAGCGTTGGTATCTTTTCACGAGAATTACATTCAAAGTACATCTCTAGTCTTCATATCAAAATCTCTATACCTTCCCCCTTGGTCCAAATAACCATTAACCTCTCAGTTGAAATAAAAACTGAACACTTTATAGGAGGGGTACAAACAGATATAGTTTCTCTTTAGCCTGTTTATTTACCTATTTATTTAGGCAGGACACATGAGATTTCAATTACTTTCTCACACTGCATGTTAGCTCCAGTCACCATTCAACAATTCCCCACCAGAAGAGGGGAGGATGTGATGTCACCTGTACGTGCCCATGCAATTTGCAACACGAGAGAGATCCAAAAATTATGAAAATGGAAGCTGACACATCTGTCTTTCCTCCCCGCCAGAGAAAGGTCAAGATATTTTCCTCTGCAATGTAAAGAAATCCTCTCCATGGAGAGCGGGGAACTTCACCAGCCTGAAAAGTAAACACAGGACCCTGATGAGAAATAAGACAATATCTTTTCAGAGATCTCTATCTTCAGGGTTGTTGGTGAATCATACCTTAATCCAGATGTCAGTGCTCTTTGCTCCGAAAGCCCTGGTCGCGCAGACATGCGCAATTACTCACTGAGCTTTGTTTCCAGTCTACATCTTCAGCCAAGGACTGCCGTTCCTCTACTTCCCCATCCTTCACTGTGCTAGATCTGCAACTGCTGTCCACTGCCTCCAGCTGAGGGCCTTTGCCATTGCTGTCCCGCTGCAGGAATGTCCCTTCCCAGGCCTTCCTGTGGCTTTCTGCTTTCATTTAGAGCTCAATTCAAAGTCAGCCTGTTACAGAAACCATCACTGCTCACCCAATCCAACAACGTTCCTCAAGGCCTCTTTTTGCAACTCTGCTGTATTTCACACTTTCTGAAATTGTAAACTTCTGTTTATTTTATGCCAACTCAATTCGTGTGAGTTACACCATAAAAGGATTTTACTGTCATATTCATACCAATGTTCCCATCATTTAGAAATATTAACTGTTGTAGTGATCAGCTTTAATGTCTGAGTGCCTATTTTGTGTTTGACACTATGCCAGAGTCTATATATCTGAGTTTTTAAAAGAATCTTCACCACAATCTTAGTATAGAAGTGGTGATACAACTCTGCAAAATCAAAAAAAAATGCTTAAATTTACTCTTCCAAACAAATTAGTTAAAATGAAAAGTAGGATGTTACTTCATTATTCCGTTAGGCAGTCCCCTAAAATAATTCTCAGTTATATATCTATAGATTTATTTTCATCTATGTTCTGTATTATGAACTCTATTATGTCTATATCTATCTCTCCCTATAGAGAGATATAAAAAATATAATATATGAGTATTATGTAAATGATGACTTGAAGTTTCCTTTATTTTAACTAAATGTGAGCATTTCACATATCATTATTATAAAATATAGGAAATAGAATAACTGTAGAATATTTAATCATATTTTGTGCAACATAATTTAACAGATAATTTTACTTAGATATTTGAGTTGTGCAAATGTTCATCCACACTGTGCTTAGATCAATGTTACGGAGGCCTGAAATAGATAAAGTTAGCTATGAATTCATGCTTCCAAAAAACTTTTTAATTTTGATTATTTTTATTTTCATCTATCTTAGAGTAAAAAAAAACATCAGTCACAAAAATGATCATGCCCATCTGTTTGATGCTTATATTTATCATTTTGATTAATAGTTTGATGTTAAAATTTTATACAGCCTGAGTGTATATCCATATATCTGCCCGCCTTGAGTCAGGGTAGAGAAAAATGCCATTTACTGTGATTGTGAACACAGAACATGCAGTAGAAGCATTAGACAAGGACATGTTAATTTTGAGATGCCTTATGGTAGTAAGTGAGTATATAGCAAATACAGCTAGATATATAATTCTGGAGTTCAGGAGAAAATATAGATTAAAATATACATTTATTAATTATATATTAAATACATAAGGCATAAATAACCAATAAAAATAAAATATTGTTCATGATTAACCATTGAAAATACACAGAATAAAAAGACAAGTTCTATTACGGAGTATGGAGAACACTAACTTTTGCAGTATAAGCAGAGACTAGATGATTTCAACAGAGAATAAGAAAGGTAGCCTGAAAAATAGGTAGAGGCAATGAGAGAGTGACTTCACAAAATAAGGGAATGAACTATTTCAATATCAGTGGAGTGTCTGATTATATAAAATACAGTCAAATTAGGTAAGCTTTGAAAAATGTCTAATGATCTCAGCTGCAAGGATATCCTCACTGACCTTGATCATAACCATTTCAGTGGATTGAATGAGATAGATGTCAGACCACAATGAGTTGAGTAGTGAAGAAATAAGAATAGACACCGTAAAGGCAGGCTTTTTTCTCTTTTTTTCCCCAAAAAGTTGCCTGTGAAGAGAGAGGCAAGAAGCAGAGAAAGGACTTGGAAATATCAGAAGAAATGGGAGCCAAAGGAGAATTGATGGAATAACTTTAAATTGAAAAAGGGACTTTCTATTCTAACAGGAAGAAAAAAAAGAAAAACTGAATGAGATACTGAGAACCAAATATAATGGTAAAACTGTCTGAAAAGCAGAAGAGTGTGTATAATAAAGCCTCTGGGCTGGATTCTATTACACTATAAACTCAGCATATGATTATATAAATTTATTTTTGAGCTTCAGTCACATAAAACCTCAAGACATTTATGTGTGAATAGCTAATAAAAAAAATCTACATCATATCCTTGTGTAGCTTTTTTCTGAACTTCTGTGTTGTGTAATGTAAGAAACATAATCACCTGAAGCCGATCAAAATTGAGTTTTCTCTCTGACTCCAGGGTTTACATTTTGTGCCTTCCATCTTAACATTAAGTTTTATGGTTTATTACAATCATATTAATTACATCATTGGCTGTCAAACTTTTTAAAATAAATGACCAGATAATAAATATTTTCAGGTTTGCTTGTCATATGGTCAGTTGCCACTGTACCATGAAAGCAGTCATAAACAATACAAATTAATGAACATGGTGGAGATTCAATAAAACTCTACAAAAAAATCGTAGCCAACTGGATTGGCCACTCTTTCCACAGCATTTCATCAACCCCTGACCTTTATCTTGTTAATTAAAATGAGATCAAGTAAACACACCTTGCAGAGCAGTGTTTAATATATAACCTCGGGAAATGGTACATACTTTAAGTATGTTTCACAGTATTTGGTATATTTCAATCCCTGAGGATAGGAAAACAGAAGAAGAAAATTAAAATTTTAGAGCCAATTTTTCTCAACAGCACATTTATACTTCTGTTGCAAATGGATCTCTGGTACGCTGCACGATATTGCTGTAAGTTCAATTCTGCTCTCATCAAAATAATTGTGTTATTTTTTAACAATTACATATCTATCTACAGCAGCTGTAATTATACATAAAATTGTATCTATCATGTAAACTTTCTGAATGTATTTTGACTCTTATACATTAGTTTTTATCATTACTTCATAACCAAAAAACTCTCTGGTGACTGCAGGGCAGCAAGAACCCTCTGTTCATGTTGAATCATCTTAGTCTGATCACTTATTCAGTTGTGAGTTGTTTTCATAAGTTATTTTTTTTGCCCACATATGTAAAATGAACACATTTCTCTTTTCATTTAATTAGCTTTGTCTGTATTATAGATATAATTCATGCTTATTTCCTTAATTATATTTTTGTTAATATTTATACTTGGTATTATGATACAAAATATAACTATGATTGATTTTCCTAATTTCATTATTTGCAGGTTCTACTTGGATTAATGATTGATTATGGCTTTTGGTTGTAACAATTAACCAAAATGTGACTGTCCATGAAATTTCAAAATGACAATAATTTAATTTTAAAAATTAAAATTGATAATTTCTAAAAACAAATAAAATGAAATATAATTACACTCAGTTAAAGATTAAAGAATATTTAGTCATTTATAGTCTTGAACAAGAATATTACAATTATTTTGACCATACATTAGTGTGAATGATACTTATGTGACATTTTGAAGCTTCACTTATATAATTAAATCTTAAATTAATATTACAACTTTCCCTGATTGCATTTTTGCTGTAAGTCTTCTAATGTCATTTATTCTAAAATGTTTGAAAACTACCAAAAATATGTTTTGAAATGCTATTTTAAGAAACCATAAAGGTCTAGATTTCTTCTAAATATTTCACATTTAAGTACATTAAATTATAAACATTTATTTTCTCTCTACAATGAACAACATTATGATTAAAATTAGAAGGCAATCAGAGTGAGTATATTGTCATACTAAAACAATTTGGGGGGAAGCTCACTTATAAAGAAATATAATGAGGATTATCTAGCATATACAATTTTGTGATCTAATGATTATTCTTTCCCTCAGCCTAACTTATTTATATGGGAGAATTATTGAATGAAGCAACAATTCCAAGCTAACTGTTCTAGATCTTCACCAGAAGATCTAGACAGAAAAAAATGCTGTTTTGCAGGGAAAATGTTAAAAATTATTAGTTTTTGCAAGTGTGAATAAGAAAAATTATTTAACAAAATCAGTTAAACAGTAATATATCAACTCTGTGCTGTTTAACAAATGATTTATAAATACACACTTCTAAACAGAACTTGACTGTTAAAATTAATACAGGTATTTAAGTGCATTGATACAGAATCAGATTTGATATCATTTGATATATTTGATGTAGAATCAGATGCTACGCTGATGAAATCAGAAAATATAACATCAAAAAATTAGAAAAACATCATGGAATTTATTAATTAAAACTAACCCATAGTTTTAAAGTGGCTCCTTGATGTTGTGTATTGGATCTTGCTATTTTACTAATAGTATAACATTTTTGTAATACCATGATCATATTAGAATTACCATATCCATTTCATCATTAAGACAATTGTCTTCTATATACAGTGATATATATGAATTTATAAAGAGAAAAATTTGTGTCTAATTCCAGTTTTCCTGTTAAGTTAGAGAATTTGGTACATGATTTAACAGATATGCTTTCCCATTTTTTTCTACCATAAAAGGAATTGCCAAAGTATGTTATTTTTTAGGCTAACCTCCAAAGCTACTGTAGAGATTTTTCACAGCTCAATCAAGCTGGCACTAGAAGAGAACATTGAGGAGGGATGCTGAGCTCCTTTGGACCTTCTCTGCTGTCCCAAATTAGAGAATAACCTGTTACCCACCTTAGTTTTTGGTATCAATTCTGCTTGGTGCTCTCTGAACTTCCTGCTCTGGTGTCTGACATTAATTAGTGGGAATCCTTAGTCATTATTCTTTCAAATATTTCTTCTGCCCCTTTCCCTTTTTCTTCTCCTTCTGATATTCCCATTAAATGTATGTTATACCTTTTGTAGTTGTCCCAAAGTCCTGGGATATTCTCCTGTGTTTTTCCAGTCTTTGTTCTCTTAGCTTTTCAATTCTATTGCTATATCCTTTAGCTCAGAGATGCTTTCTTCAGCTATGTCCAGTCCGCTAATAATCCCATCAAAGGCATTCTTTGTTTCTGTTACAGTGTTTTTGATCTCTAACATTTCTTTTGGTTCTTTCTTAGGATTTCCCTCTTCCTGCTTGCATTGCCATTTGTTCTTTCATGCTGTCTACTTTATCCATTAGAGCCCTTAGTATTATCCATCGCAGTTGTTCCAATATCCCTGCTGTGTCTAGTTTTGATGATGCATCTCTCTCTTCAAACGGTGTTCTTTACCTTTTTCTCTACCTTTTTAATTTCTCTTGATACTCCAATTTGATGAATTGGGTAAATTAAAAAAATGTAAATAATCTTTGGTAATGTGATGGGGAAGGGTGGGTGGAAGGGAATGTTTTCTATAGTTCAGTAGTTAGATCTCCATCTTTTTTTGTATTAAGCCTATGCCTCTGGATAGTGTAATTCACAATGTCTATTTGTTTTCTCATGGCTAGAGTTGGCTGGAATTGGACATTTCACATTCTTCAGGTTAGTTAGACTTTGTATAACTAGTTTCTCCAGAGGTCAGGCCTTGTTGAGATGAACAGAGTGCTTTGGCTTATATCAAAATATGACATATAATTGTTATGTTGTCACTATTTGCATGATGAAAATTCCAGGCAGAATATGGGCTTTTGTAGAAATATGTAATTTTTTATAAACTACATAGGCAATAGATTATGGTATTTAAATTTTCTAAATAAATGTTGGACTCTGTCTCTCATTTTTATATTTTTCTATTGAACACTTTCTCAACAAATACAAATAAATGATTATTATCTTTTTTCCTGAATATAAAACTAGCAGACATTCTTTAGATAAAATTAGGCAAATAGTGGAAAGTGTAAAGAACAATGTGACAATAAAAACATATTTAATTTATGTATTTAACTTGCTCACTCAGTGATTTTCTGTGTATGCATATTTATATGTGTATATATACACATATGCCCACATACATTAGATCTGCACTGATTTGTTTGTTAATCTCTCTGGTTTATAGTACAAAAGCTAGCAATTTAGGAATCATCAATTAACCCTGAGATCAAAAAGAGTCACCATTCCTTCCATATGAATAATGGGTTATCTTCCTGTCACATTTCTACTTTGGTCAAGCCCAGCACACCTACTCAGGAAGGAGGAAGGAAGGGTGAGGGCAAGGAGCAGGTTATGCATTTTTAACATGGGATCTGCTATGTAATTTTCTCTGACAAACAGAACACTATGCCTTCTGGAATTTTGCAAGAAAGGCATTTAGCCCAGTCAGCACTGCTGTAAATTTATAAACATCAGCTAGACAGAACTGAATTCAATCTTTTATGTGCCTTGGGACACATCCAACACATTTCTGATTTTCCTTAGAAATCCTGCTGACTTGGTTGGAGCAGGTGTGTCTTAAAATAACAAGAACTCATCAAGGCACGATTGTTATCATTCTGACGGCTTCATCGTAACTCCTTCCTGTTGTGCACACCTGGTCACATAAACACCATGAATTCTTTGGAGCTTGCAACAGGCAACCCCACAGAAGGGTATTTTGTTGTTGTTGATTTTGGAGATGAAAAGGGATTGTATTAACAACTGAATGATGGATGCTGACTATAGAACTTCATTAAAAAATGTTTTCAGTGGCAGGAGCCCACCTGTGCCTAGTTTGGTCTATCCTTCTTGGTTGTTCCTCTTTTAGAGACACTGGTGTAGACTTAACAGGTAAATTACATAAGCCTTGTTTTCATGCCTAATATTATGGGAGGAAACCCTCAAAACCAGAATTATCTTCTGGAGGGCAGGCTCCTTATAGTACAGGCTTCCTCCACTAAGTTAGTGTTGTAGGAACCCATCTGTAGTATGTAGTAGCTCACATTGTCGTGAGGGGCTGCATTCAGATTTAGGGAATTTTTAGTGAAGACTCAACGCATTTACCCATTCCATGATGGGTGATTTTCACTTGCCCACATTGCGCTGAGTGTTCAGCAGTTTTTGACCAAAAATGGCATGACCCCTGGGCCCCACCCTTCCTATTCACCCAATTTCAGAGGGAAACATTTTGCCGAAGTGTAAAAGGTGAACAAAAAAATGGCAGAATTAAAAGCCATCAAAATCAACAAGTTCAAAAACTGTTTTGAACAGTGGGGGAAAAAAACTCTTGATAGGTATATTGTATAAAAAGGAGAGTACTTTGAAGATAACTGAAGTTTAAACATGTAAGAAAAAATACACAATATTTTATAAATAAATTCTGAGTTTTCGGGGTGCCCCCTCATATAATTCCTGTCTTTTAAGTTGGAATACACAGAGAACTACTCAGTATCAACACTAAAGTAACCAGCAACTATTTATTTTGTCATTCTGGTTTTAAGCTATGAAAGCTCTCTCTGCAATTATCTAGTCATGAAATGAAATGCCATTAAGTACTATGGCAACTTTTGAAAAACAGTGTCTTTTTATGGTGAGATATAATTTGTAATTTCAATGGTTTTCTCTGTAAAGGAAATATATCTAAAATATGTCTAAAACAATGAAATATAAGTGTTTCATAATTTTATTACATAAAAGATTTACATACTATATCCACATGATATCAACCATTAAATGTGGGTGAATTAAAGTAGGGTATTAATCCCCTAGATTTATGGATGATACCAGGATCAGGGAATAAATGCAAATAATTTTATTTGTCTATATTATTTAGTGTTAAACACTTACTGTAATTTTTCTTATTTTTCACTATTTTCCACTTCTCTAAATTAATTTGAATCTTCTGTTTTTCAGATCAATACATAAAATTTATGTATAAATACTTTCAGATTGAGTATTTTTATATTCTAGTCACTTAATCTCAACTGGTATTCTACTGTGCGTATTGAATATGTGCATGTATTGCCTCTGTGTATCGACAGCAAACATAGTAAACAATTTTAAACTCAGTCTAACCACTTAGGCCATTAATTAGAGTAACTCCATTAATTAAATTATAATATCAAAGTGAAATATTTTAACATATATAATAAATACTAAAACAGAGGGGCTCTGGTGTCATGAATAATAAAAGAGTGCTTCCTTGGAAGATTAGAATAAGTGGGTTGAAGAAATAAACTAACATATGATGGCAACAAGGTGAGAAATAAGTGGAGTTCTGCACATAAGTGTTTGGGGAACAATAAGAATACCTCTTTTATATGACAGAATGGCTGATACATTCCTTGATGCTGAGAATACAAATATTATTCTCAGAGCTAGAAAAAAAATAAGCAAATTATGGTAAAAACAAATGGGTCAATTTTATTAGCTGCTTACAGTTGATGAATTAAAAAGCTAGTTTGATCCAATTAGAAATTTGTATCATTTCATGTTGACTTGATCAATACATTGGCAGCGAAAATACACTCCTTTTAATATATTTACAGAGTTGTACATCCACCTTAAGATTTACCAATATTGATTAAAATTTTTAATTTGATAGTTACATAAAAATTGAATAGGACATTGTTTATTGGTCAATTTAAATAATAATACTTTATCTGACTAAACCATGAAGTAGGGTAAATAAAATCTCCTAGATGTAATGTCCCTAGCTATGGTTGTATTTCCTACATCATTTGCATGTGTTCATAGCTGGTGCTCTTTTTTTACTTGCCTTTTTACAATTCACTTTACAATTATTTTGACAGTAATAGATGTTGCTGCATGTATCAGTAGTTCATTTCTTTATATTCTTGAGCAGCCTCCCATTTGTATATCCACAGAAGTGTGAGTACAACAAAATGTGCTTATCCATTGGCCTGTTGTTAGACTTTGTAGTTGTTTTCAGAAAATTGCTAACTCTTGTTATTGTCAGTCTTTTTAAATTTTAGCCATTCTACTAGGTAATTAATCAAATATAATTGTGGCTTTAATTAGACTGATTAATGATGACTCATAATGTTTATCATTTTTCATATTAGCAATTCACATAACTTTTTTTGGAATTGTCTATGAGAAACTTTTTTCTCTGTATTTAGAGATTCATTTATTGTTCTGTGTTATTATTGAAATTTAAATAGTTTTTATTGTTAATTCAAGTCATTTGTCAAACATGTGTTTTGCAAAAATTTTCTAAAAGCTAATTGTTTACCTTTACGTTTTCTTAAATATTAATTCTGAGGAGCAGAAATTTCTAATTTCTAAAAACTATGATTTTTTATTTTATAGTTTGTGTTTTTTGTTTCCTAAGAAATCTCTTATTAATTTGAATTGGGTTTCATTAAGAATCTATAATTTTATTTTTTTATATTTAGTTCTATGATACATTATGAATTAATGTGCAAACACTGCAAAATAAGGGTCTAAACTCATGTTTCTTTCACATGGATATCAGCTATTCTCGCACTATTTTTGAAATGGCTATCATCTTCCCATAAATTACTTTGCCAATTTGATCAAAATTCAAAGATCTTATGCTTACATTTATTTGTTGTACTCATTTTTTATTGTACTCATATATCTACATTTTATCTGTTTTATTGATAGATGTAGCTTTATATAGTAGGTCTTAAAATTAGGTGTATAAATTTTCCAGCTTGTACATTAGCATTCTAACTTGTAATTTTAATAATCTACCTTACCACATCCCAAAGTTTATTTGTAGAATATTTAGAAATTTCTACATGTACACCCATGATGTCTATAATCAAATGAAATTTCTTTGTTTCCTTTCCAATATGTGTGAAAGTTATTTATTTCTCTTGTCTTACTCCAATGGCTAAGACTACCAGTACAATGTTGAAGGGAAGAGGGAAGGCAAATACCCTTGACTAGGTAAAGGGAAAGGATTCAGGGTATTGTAATAAAGTATGGACAACTCTAGGTTTTTAATAGATGCCCCTTACCAGTTTGAAGATGTCCCCTTCTTTTTGTCTCCTTTCTGAAAAGTTTTGATCATGAAAATGTTGTTGGTATCATGAAGAAAGTGTGCCAAGAATCCATGCACAAGAGTTTGTGGTATGGAAAGATGGTTTATTCATGTAGAAGACTGCCCCTGGGTTTCTAGTATCCCATCTCCCTTCATCCCACCATGGAAAAAGTTCAGCAAGGCCAAAAAAAAGCCAAAGTCCAGAATTTCCGCTTCATATTAAAGCTCAGTCTTTTGGAGCCCACATGTCTTCTGTAGGCCCTAGTAGCTTCTAGACCCATATGATAACAGGCTTTTGGGCAAGAAAGAACATGTGAATGCATGAGACAAGTGTGTTATTGGATGGGCGGATGAGAGGAGAACTTCTCTGTTCCCATTAGCTTTGGTTTAGAATGGAACAAGTGCTTCTTCAAAATAACCAATCAGTTTCCCAAGGTTTCATGAGGTTTTAGATAGACCCACCCCCTCGCCCCCATTTAGACTGACAGCCTCTATGGTCAACACCTCTCCCTGCATCCCTTAAAAATCCAATGCTGGAGGGGAGAGACTGTTAATACCCTTGAAGGAGCAACGCTGTAATCCCCTGGAGTGTAAAAAGCTATAGCTCACTGGTGAAACAAACAGGTTTATGCTTCCCAGTTTATTAAGCTCAATATTTAATTTCCTTTGCTCTCTTTTATATTAATAACTAGTTAACTACCTCCAGTTAACAAAATCAAGTTGAATTGCACCAAAAGCTTTTTCTGCTTTTATTGAGATGATTATTATGTAGTTTTTATTTTTATTGTTAATAGAACATAATAAATTGCTTGATATTTTAAATGTTAAACAATCCGTAGATAAACATCTATAATTTAATGTATGTTATTTTTTATATATAATGCCATATTTAATAAACTAAAAATTATATATTTTTTTAGATTTAAATTCATGAGGAGCCTTTCATTACTGTATCTCTTCAGTAAGTGTTTTGAGGAATTCACCACAGAAACCATCTGGGGAGGTTTTCTTTGAGAATTTTTTGTTTTACTTTTATAACTAATTTTAATTTATTTTTATTGTATTTTTTCCATTACCATTTACCCCCATACCCTCTTGCATCTATCTACCCCTTGTTCCCTCACAATCACCACACTTTGTCCATGTCATTGTGTTTTCTCTTTCTTTTTTCTTTTTTTTAAATGGACAAACACACACACATATATTTAATATATATTAAAGTTATATAAATAGCCTCAACTGATTCTGACAATTTGAGTCATTCAAGTTATATGTTCTTTCTATCTATATTATTGATCTCAAGAAAATAAGGACCAATGTCACTCTATTTTTCTGTTGATTTTCAGGTTTTGATTGCATTTATCTGTATTTTTTTCTTGCTTACATTTAGTTTAATTTGTTATTTGAATCATAGTTTATTAAGGTATGTTCATTGATCATTTAGTTTATTCTCTTCTTCCTTTGCAACGTGAAATTTTAGAACTATATACTTTTCTTGAATATTTTCTTTGGCTAGTTCATAAAATTTTGATGTTTTTATTTTGTAATTTTTCTCTTAGTTTCTTTTTTGACATATGAAATTTCCAAGAGTATATCAATATTTCCAACTACTTATAGATATCCTTGATATCATTTATTGACTTTTAATTTTAACCTTTTTGTTGTCAGAACACATATACTGTATGTTAATTTAAAAATTATTTAGACTTTTTAATAGTCTGACATACAGTTATTCTTTTTTGAAGTTCCATGGACACTTTTAAAAAAATATTCATTCTGTTATTATGAAGTGGATTATCATAGAAATGTCGCTTGTCAGTTGATGATATTGTGTTTTGTCTTTTTTTTTATTTTCTGTCAGTTAAAGAGAGAAAGTTAGAAAATATAAGATTAAACTTCTTACATGGATGATAAAAATTCACTAGAGATGAATAGATGTTGTTTCTTAGGAGACAAATTTGTTCTAATCTACCTCACTTTTACTAAACCTTATTGTCTCCTAGACATCTGAGTTTATGATCTCTGTGATAGAGTCTACTGATTTCCTTCTAACTCTGGGAGAGTTACAGAAATGTGATAAATTAACCATTTTACTTCCTACATGGCTTATGGTTGCCCCCCAAAAGGGGGAGTCAAACCGCACCCAAATTAAATTTTTCTATCTTTTTAATTGTTTTATTTATTGCTTTGAGTGAGAGAGGAAGGGAGAGACAGAGAGATTGGGGGGAGAGAGAGACACACACAGGCAGAGAGAGAGAGAGAGAAAGACATTGACCTACTGTTCTGCTCATTTATGTATTAATTGGTTGAACCCACAACCTTGGAGTATCAGGGCGACACTCTAACCAACTGAACTACCTGGCAAGGGTCCCCAAATTTAATTTTGTTATTAAGAATGATGATGTCACTTGTGTACTAAGAACATTAAATAGTTAGACTCATATCATTAGGCTTTCTGTGCAGAGTGGGGCAGACTACCAAACTGGTCTGAAGATGTTTGAGAGGGCAAGGTGGAGCAAATGGTTAAGGAGCATGTCTGTGGTGAGGTTTCATGTTCCAGTCCAGAGCTCGTATGGTTTGAATTTACCTCAAGAACCAGAAGAGAAAGTACTTTGGCTTATCTTTTCAGCCTTCCCAGATGTGAGCCAAGAAGGGGAGAGTGTAGTGGGGATAGAAAACCATCAGCATTTAAATTGTTTAATAGCCAGTGTGCTATATTATTTGTTTCATCAAAATAAATGCTTCCTTGTTTCATTCCACATAGGCCTAACATTAGAATAGAAACCAGACCCTAGGCAAGGGTGTCCAAACTGTGGCCCCGGGGTGGCATGCAATCCAGAATGGCTATGAATGTGGCTCACCACAAAATCATAAATTTACTTAAAACATTATGAGATTTTTTTTATTTGTTTGTTTTCATTAGTGTCTGTGTGTCTAATATGTGGCCCAAGACAACTCTTACTCTTCCAGAGTGGCCCAGAAATGCCAACAATTTGGACACCCCTGCTAGGGTTTTATAACATAGAGTACCACAATGAAAGCTTTAGGAAGGTAAAACAACTGAGCTGATTACCATTAATAATAAGTAGCGTTCATAATTTAGAGTATATGCATAGAGCTATTAAATATTTTAAGTCTATGTTTTGTTGGACAGCTCAATAGAAAGCACATTGTCATGGTAAGTAACTCAACTTTTAATCAGGATATTTGTGTTTTTGTTTGAAATCAATGAAAATAAACTATGTGACTTGATCAAGAGAAGTTTCTGTGTAGGACATATTCTTTATATGAGACTGTATGTCTTGAGGGACAACTACACAAAGTTAGCAAAGAAAATTTATTAAATTAATGGCATCAATTCATAGACCTAAGTCTTAAAAAAAGAGAAGGAAATTAATACATTTTCTCTGGTTATTTTTAGAAATACTCAAGTGAATAATTTCAAGCAAACATTTCATGATCATTCAGAAAGTAAGGCATATAGTACAGCAAGTAATTATAGGCAGGTTAAACTTGCATTAGTTAAGAGGAAACAGTAAACAATACTTCCTAAGGTACTTTAAGAGAATATCAGAAAAATATGATCTAATGAGAAATAATTTAAACTAATGCAACAGAGGGAAATAATTGTGCTTTAAATTTTGCTATAGTAGTTTACATATATTGAAAAATATAGAATGTGGCTATTTTCATTGTTGAGTATTTAAAAATATTTTTGGAAACACTAGAGTAAAAATCTGCTCAAATACCAATGGAAAAAAGCAATCAAGAATAAGAAAAAAAGACTAGATTTTCAGTGTCTTTCTTTGCCACAGAATATTTAAATGGTTCAATTGGTAAAGAGTATACAAAAATATCAGAACTCTACATAAATTATTAGATTTATGGCATCAGGTTTAGAGACTTGTAAGTTCAGTTGATTTTCTTAGTTCATAGATTATAATATAATAAGAAAAATATAAAGTGAAAAACTTAGGGCACAATACAAAATAGAAAAACTCCACTAACCAGTAATTAAAATATGTGCAATGAGTTAATTTTCTTGCACTCTCTTACCACTTCAGCATATGCACTATCAAAGCATTACAACTGTAAAGATCAGTTCTGCATAAAGAGTATACAGTAAGGAAAAATACGATATCCCAGCACAAAAATATGGCCATTTTTCAAATACATATAATTCTCCTCTGTCATTCTTTGGGCATAGAAATAAAATAAAATGTATGGTGCATGCTGATACATAAATTGCATGTGGCGGGAACATGGTTTTATGCTACATCAATGAAAAATATCAGGATTGAAAGTAAGCCACCATTTTTAGTTATTCTCATCTCTCAGTCCCATCTACAGACATCTAGGCTGAAGAATAAACAGTGAAGAATAAAAACAGGAACTGCAATTTATTTATAATAGAAACCTTGATGTTGGTTCCCCCAAACAAAACTATAAGAGTAATTACGACGACATTGCAGAGAGACTAAGAAGCTTTTTCAAGAACAATATAGATGCTAGTTATGATCACTGCCATGACTGAAAAGTCCTCTTTAATGTCAACATTTCTTTAAAATGAAGTGAATGATGAGACAGTTGTCCCTGTGAGTAAAATTGCTGTTTAATTTTTCCACAGGAGAGAGTAAAGCAGTGGATATACCTAAAATTATAAACAATCATAGCTCACAAATGCAAAATGTAAGTTTCACCCAGAGGGTCCTCTTTCTTACCGAAGAACCTAAGGCTTCCCCTCTTGAGTTCACCATGGGAACACCTTTATAATGTATAATGAATACTTCCTAATAGACCTCATGGAATATTCATCTGCTTAGGATTTAAGAAAATAATGGAGGTAATCACTAATAATTCATAAGAGGTGTGCTTTCCAATCTATTACATGTAATGCCTTTCATAATTATAAAATCATCTCTGCAATGTAGGTCAGGTAAGTGGATTTCTGATGATCAGATAAAGCACTGGAAAATTGAATGTAGAGGCCTTGAAAATTCAAGATGATATTTTATTTTCTTCTTTTTTTCTCTCCTTTAACTGAATATGTCACTTAAAAAAACAAAAGAAAAAACCCTGGATTTTAGGTTATTTCATTACCTTAAAATCAAAATAATTTTAAAAACCTTACTCTAAGAATACATACTATTCTTAATAATTATAAAATCTTACAATTATTGACTGGTTACTTCTACATGTATATATTCTTTTATTACTTTTAGGCCTCACAAAGCCCCCATGGAATAGGTTTGATTTTTTAACACCATTATACCATTACACAACTACATAATTGAGGATACATAGAAGTTAAGCTACCTCCCCAAAACAAATAGTTTGGGAGTGATGAAGCCTGGATTTAAACCTGAGTAAATTTACCACGAAACCTAGGTCTTTAACAACTGTACTTATTCTCTACTAATGCTTCAGTCTATTTTGTTAAAAACAAAAACAAAAACAAACAAACAAAAAGTTTAACAAAATTTTTAAGGCTAATGTTAACTTAAGAAATCATTTATTTTTCGATCAGATCATTATAAGCTGTAAGTTAAAATATAGATAAATCAAGTGACTAAACTTAGAAATCAGTATTGCCAGTCCTTGTTTACACAAAAACATGTGCTATGCTTTCTTAATAAAATTATTACATTTTAGTTACCAAATTAATATTACTTTGGAAATTACTTGAGCTTGGAATTACCTCTAATTAAAACTACCTAGAGAACCAAAAATCTCATACAAATTCTACAATCATTTTTATAAGTTTCTTCAATTTCTCTTTCACAAATTTCGTGCCAAGCACTGTACTTCAGTTAATTTTTGAAGGTGATGCTGACATAAAATCAAGTTATCTCTCTTGTGATGGCCTGTGGCACTCCACTCTTTAACATGTGGACACTATTCCTGGTAGTTTGAACAATTCTAAGTAAATAGAATATGGCAGAAATGATAGTACATAGCTTTCTAGGCAAGGATACAAAAGGTACTGCGGCTTCTCCTTGTCCTCTTGACTGCTCACTCTGTGGGCTCACCACCCTGTGGTAAGAACAGTCAACACCAAGGAGAGCCATATGGAATAAACTGAGGATCTTACCAACAACCAGCACAAACTTGCCAGCCATGTGAGGAAGCCCTTTTGGTAGCATATCTTCCAGCCTCCATTATGTTTGCGGTCCAGCTGCATGCATTTTCACTGCAACTCTAGGAGACAGCATGAGACAGAATTTCCCATCCAAGCTACTCCTGAATTCCTGACCCACAGGAACTATGAGATAGGACAGACTTTTGGTGTCTTAGTTCTATAAGTTTCTGGAATTCTATTTTTTTTTTGCTTATTTTTATTTTTGTTTTTTAATGCAGCTATGGGTAATAGCACTTTTGCTCTCAACAGTACAGAATCTTTCTAGAATTTTGCCATCAGGTTTTTTAAAACTATTATTAATTTAGTAATTGCCATTTTATGATAACCTATTTTAAATGTTGTATAGTCATGGGCTACTAAACATATAATTTTGCATTGTGCTTAGAAAATGAGGTTTAATAATTGCCATATTCTCAATATTTTTAATGTTTTATTTGAATGCATTCTTCATTACAAAGTATGTGAGTTAATAAAAAATAGTAAATTAGTACTGCTTTAAAAAATTTTATTACATACCTGAAAAATCGTCCTAATTAATTTTATATTTATTTTGTTTCCCACAATATTATGGATTTTAACATATTTATCTTTGGATAAATAAGAAACTTAGTTTCCGTGCAAATCCATTTGGCTCACATACTAAAAAGTAGATTTCTCACTAGAGCTGCCATATGACCCAGAAATCCCTCTTCTGGCTATCCACCCATATGTTCACTGCAGCATTATTCACAATAACGAGAACGTGGAAACAACCTAAGTGTCCTTTGACAGTTGATTGGCTAAGAAACATGTGGTACTTACATACACTAGAACACTAATCAGCCATAAAAATGATGAAATATTGCCATTTGTGACAACATGGATAGATCTTGAGAGTATCCTGCTTCGTGAAATAAGTCAGATGAAAAAAGACAAGAACCATATGATTTCTCTCGTACGTGAGATATAAAACAGAAAGTAACAAATGAACAAACAAAATAAGCCAACTCATAGACACGTAGCTTTATGGTGGTTACCAGAAGAGACTTAGGGCGAGGGTGAAGAAGGTAAAGAGGGTCCAATGTGGTGACAGAAGAAGAGGAGACTGTGAGTGGTGAACACACGAAGCAATACACAGATGTCGCATTATAGAATTGTAAACCTGAAACTTCTATACAATGTTACTAAATGTTAGCCCGATAAATCTAATTAAATAATTTTTTTCCAGAAAGAAAAATTCTGAGTGTTCAGAGTTACCAGAAGAGACATTTAATAACATGCAAAAATATAAGGTGAAGTACAAGTAGGTTTATAATTGTGAGTGCATGAAACAGTTTATCTTTTTTAATTTTTTATTGATCGATTTTAGAGAGAGGAACTGAGAAACATTGATTTTTTCCACTGATTTATAGATTATCGTTTATTAATTACTGTATTATTTTCTTCCATATGAAGTACTCTAAACCTACCTTTGCTCCACCCAGTATATAAAACTAATGACTGTGAAGAAACATGAATCAAATGTCAAAGCCTTATTAATAATAATTACATTAAGATATTTTTTTATTTTTTCCTTATTTTTAAATTTATTTAGACATTATTTTAGAGGTTATTTACAAATGAACCATAATAAACTAATAGGCCAGATACATAATTATCAGATTTCTTAGGAAAGGAGCACTTGAGTCAAGATTGACCTTTAATAACTTTAATTATCATTAAAAGCTATGTTTCCCTGTGGCTACTTAAACAAAAGAGTGATTAGAAACTGGTATTTTAATTGTTAAATGCCAGAATGGTGTTTTCAAGTGCATAGCAATTTTGCATTTTAAAGTAATAAATTATCAAAGGAAAGAAGTTAATATGACATATGACTAAAATAGAAAACATTTCATTATAAATGTATGGAACTGGATAGTGAAACTAATTGACTAAAGGAAAAGCCTATTAATAGCTAAATAAAAGCCTTTGGGATTAATTCCTTCAGAAATGTTTGCAACTATAATAATGTAGAAAAATGCTAGGCGCTTATCAAAAACTGATGAAAATATTCTGATTTAAATAGAAAAATATTCTTTATTTGAAAAGTTCTCATTGTAAATAGCTATGTTGCAAAATAATCACAATCAAAATTTGAAATAGAGCAACTAAAACTTTTTAAGCTTCCTGATCCCCTAAAAAGCTAGCACTTTATTTTTCTTCACCATTTCTTCTTTTCATGTAAAATTTTACATTTGCACATGTCACATCACTTTAATTGGGTCACTTACCTTTAACCTTTGACTTCAAGTGCTCGTCACTTCAGGAATAACAGCGGAATCAAACCACAGTGAAGAGGCTTAGCCCAGGCAGCGGTGAAGAGGATTTCTGTAATGAAAGGGATACTGGAGACTCCCTGCCTTCACTATAATTGAAAATTGAGTCTTTTCTGTAGCCATTAGTAATTCCCCTAATTCATTAGTGATTTCTCTTATGTTGCTTCCTGTCTGTACAACAGTTTGAAATCTATCATTAAAGTTAAGCAGAAGAAACAATTCTATTTATTAAATTACAGCTGCATGAAATAAGTTTAGTGATCAGTGTTATTAGAAATGCAATGCTTGCCAAATATTTGCTTTGCCAGACTGGTTACCAGATTTCCTCTATCAAACCAAAAAACTGGTAAGTGTTTGACAGGCGGTCCAGTTATTTAACTGATTCTGACTTGTAGTGAAGAGCCTTTTACACCAGGAGATTGGAATAGCTGCGTTAGTGGCTTTTTTGAGTGCTGGGGGAGCATTGTCTCTGCCATGATTATTAGGCAAATTTCATCATATGACACCTTTATGTTAAAGTGTCATTGAAACACTGGTGAAGTTATTTCCAAATGTAAATATGATTTACTCTAGAGGAAAAAACACCATGAAATTTGCCAGTAATCTTGATTTTAATGAAGCCTCTGAAATGTATCGCACTATCTTTGAAACAAAATGCTACGAAACTGGATGTGAGTCAGGTAACCTGGCACCAAGCCCTCATAGACTCTTTCTGTTCTGTAATCTTGGATAAACTATTCAACCTATTGGTAACTCATCATTAAAATGTATCCACATCAAATACAAAGTATATGTTCAATTGTAGAAATTAGCCTCTGGTCAAAAAATTGTCAGGCCTCGATGATTGGGTAAACTTATCCTCTCATAAACACTGTGGAAAGCATCAAGGAGAAAACTCAAAAAATTTTAAATGGATTTTCCTTTTGACCCAGTGATCCCACTTCTGGGACTCTATCTGAAGAAATCCAAAATACTAATTTGAAAGATCATAAGCACCCTTATATTCATTGCAATGTAATTTATTAATACAATCACCAAGATAGGGAAGCAGCCCAAGTGTCCAATAGTAGATGAGTGGATAAAACGACTATGGGACATTTATACAATAGAATACTACTCAGACATAAAAAAAGAAGAAAAGTTTAGCCCTTGCAACAACATGGATTGACCTGGGGAATATTATGCTAAGTAAAATAAGCCAGTAAGAGAAAGACAAATATGTGATTTCACTTATATGTGGAATCTAGTGAACAAACTGAACTAACGAGAAATAGAGACAGACTCATAGATACGGAACACGATGACAGTTATAGGGGGTACAGTTAGGGGGTAAAGGGATCAAGCAAAAAGAAAAAAACGTTCATGGACATGGACAACAGTGTTGTGATTGTCGTGGGGAGGATGTCTAAGGGGAATAGATAGTAATGAAAAAATACAAAAAAAAAAAGAAAAAGAAAAATATCATTCTTGTTCCACCTGATGTATTAAAAATAAGAAGTGACAGTATCAAACTAATCCCAAGTAACTAGCTGTAACCCAGAGCAAAAATTTGAGCATATTTATAAGAATACAAAAAATCCAAAATCCAACAAGGTAAACTACAATGCCTTGCATAGAATAAAAGGAAATAGGAATAATAACCTTTAATGAGGAGGGAAACATCCAACCAAAATTGACCCAAAAATGAAAGGTATGATTGAATTAGTTAATAAGTTTGAACATTAAAATAGCTATATAACTTTATCATGTATGTTCTATAACTTGGATGAAAAAAATGATCATATGAAGTAGAGATGAGGAACATATAAAAATGAGTAAAATTTTTAAAGATTAAAAACTAATATTTGGGATAAAAATATGCAGAGTAGAATTAATAACAGGTTAGATATTTCATAAAAATAGTAAAATGGAAGAAATTGCAATAAAATCTATGCAAAATAAAATACACAGAGAAGAAAATAATTGAAAAAAATCAATAGAGCATATTTGGGGGACGTGTCAAAGCTATATTTTATATTTCATTGGAGTTCCTGAAGAAGGTAGAGCAAAAAAAAAAAGTATTTCATTTAAGAATTCTGAAAGTAATACAAATTTGTTGAAAATATAAGTTCACATGTTAAATAAATTAACACCAATCCCAAGAAACATAGGTGAAAAATACATAATCTTATCATAATGGGGTAGGTTGGACCTGAGATCCCTGGAAAGCAGGGGCACCCCCAAATCTGGATAGGCCTGCTCCCCCCTCTTGCCAGGAAAGGCAGGGGGTGGGGAGAGCTGTGGTGGCTGCAGATGAAAAGCACCCTGCCTTCTCCAAGGCAGGGAGGAGCTGATGGAGCAGAAGACACAGTGCATAAGGCACATTGCGCAACAAAGGCAGCTGTCAACTGTGAATGAGCCAGGTTGCTTTACCTACAATCAGGCAGCCCCTGCCTTCCCAGCAAGGAGGGGATGTAGCAAGAGACTTTACTTCTTACTCTGAGAGGGAAAAAGGCAAATATGCCCCACACTGGCCCTCATTTGTTGGAAAACTGGGCAGTCCCAATGGCTTCCAGAGCACATGGGATTCTAGAAGAGAAGTCTTTTAAACGGAACGTGAGGAGAAGCTCTCTATCTTGCTTTGGTGCTTGGTGCGGGCTCCCTTGACTGTTGGCTCCCTTGGTTCTTGGCTCTTGGTTTTTGAGGTTTTGGCTTGGGATTTATGGTTGCAGGTGTACTTGGGCACACTGGGTCTCTGGCCCTTGCTCTCCACACACACAGGAGCTCTCATGGGACCCACAGATGATGGGCCCAGCAAGGGCTTACACCCTGCATGGTTGGAAGCCTGATCCTGGAGACAGGGTCCCATGCTGGGATGATGCCTCACCGGGCTCCATCCACCAGGACACTATGATCCAGAGCAGCATGGCACATGGCTGCTGGACTGCTACCTGGAGGCTGAGCGAAGTGCACCCTAGATCCTGAGAGAGAGCTGCTGCAAGAAGATGGCAACTCTGAAACCCATGGTGCGCTTCCCAGAGAGGATGGTGATCTGTCAGTGTGGCTGGTCTAGGCTTGAAAGGGACAGATAAGAAAATGGGGAACTTCTGGGTGTGGTTTTGGCTGGTAATATTTTGGGGAGCAGGAGAAGTTCTGGGCCTTACGGGAGAGAAAGGCTCCAAGCAGGAGTGCTCCCTAAATCAGAACCCTGTTAATGAAAACTTGTTTCCTTCAACACAAATCTTTGGGTGAGGTCTATACAAGGCAACAAGTAGCTGAACCCTATACTGCATCGTTGCATTATTTCTTAGAACAAGCGAAAGAGAAAAATCTTTTAAAAAAGAAAAGAAAAGAAAAGCACAGGAGGACAAAAACCAGAATGACACAAAATTTGTTCTGGAACAATGCGAACCAGAAGATAGTTGTAAAGTTTGGGAACATTCTATAAGACTCCCCTTATTTCTGACACCAGTTATTAGTGTAAAGGTCCCCAAGATGACCCTCAATTTTGATAAAATTCTGGAAGGATTCACAAAACTCACGTAATGCTGCTACACTCAGAGTTATAGTTTGTCTACTAAAAATATAATGATTAAAATCAGCTAAGGAAGAGATATATCAGGCAGAGTCCAGGAGAGTTCTACATACGCAAATTTCAATTGTCCTCTCCCAGTGGGTCTGTCATGAGTGTTAACTTTCCTGACAATGACATGTGGCACTGTGCAGATTATTGTAAACTAAGAGAGCTTACAGCATTTTGGTGTCCAGAGATTGTATTAGAACATGGTCATGTGGTCATAGTTAACAGTCCACATACTTTAGCCTTTAGTGCCTTCAGAGGTCAAGGCTGACACTGAGTGACTCAAAGTCCCCACCATAAATTACACGGTCACTGGACATGACCGCATGTTTGTAAGTAAACAAAGTCATGTTATCATGCAGCCTGTTCCAAGGGTTTAGAGATTACCTCCTGATTGCTGAGGGGCGAGGCCAGATCTCTCTCTGAGCGTGGTTGAATTGTTTAGGGCAGTGGATCAAGATTTTTAAAGTATGTTAATCCAGAACCCTATACCAATGAAAGTATTTTTCAAAATCAAGGCAGAGACTTACGGACATACAAAACAAAGAATTTATCCACTGTAGTTCCATACTATATAAAATACTCAATGCAATCCTATAGGCCAAAAATAAAGCAAAATGGAAGTCTAGATCTACAAAATATAATAAAAAACACCAGAAATAGTAACTACAGAAATAAATGATTTTTCTTATTTTTCATTCCCCTTTTGAAGATAATTAATTTTAAATGTAAAAATAAGAGCAATGTAATATGGGATTTATAGCACATGTATAAATAAAGTGTATAGTAACAAAAACAGAAAGACCAGGAGAGGAGACATGAAAGTATGTATTTGGCCCACTTAATAAAGCTTAAAAGCAAAAATAATAAACTTTACATGAAGTTTCTTATGCTTCACATGAAGTGCTATAATATTACTTGATGGGAGACTGTGGTAAGTTAAAGGTGTGTAGCATAAATTTAAATGTAACTACTAAAACGTACAATGAAGTGTTACAGCTGATTAAGGATGAAGATATATTATTATATAATCATATAATATATATGATCATACAAAATAATTCAAAAGAAATTTTATTTTATTATATATAATATATAATCATACAAAATAATTCAAAAGAAAGCAAAATTCTATATATGAAAATAGTACTCTTCTCAACGTGTATTTTATAATTCAATGATATTATGCATTCAGAGTACTTAGTGGGGTGCTTGCTTACCACATTGTTAATGCTCATTATGTTATTGTTAGTTATTTTAAGTAAAATCTATCAAATCTAAACTTCAGCTTTCTCTTCTGGAAAAAAAAGAAAAGCCCCAGTGTATAATTTCTTAAATCAATCTCAGTTTAAGTATGTTGCCATTCTTGCTTGGTTTTAATATCATAAGTGCCTTTTACCAACATTATAGTCCATTTCAGCATATATATTAAGCAACATTCTTGTAGAAAACCACAGAATTTGACTAGGGTTATTTTAAGCAAATGTGTGATTTCTTGGAAGCTCTTGGGTAGATTTCAGAATAATTGAGAAGATACAATATATGGTCAAAAAAGGGCCAAACTCTAGGGATTTTAGGTGGCAAAACCTACAAAGTTACTTAAACTACCATTCCTGTGGAAAGACCTGCTTCTGATAATGGCTTCTCAACTACCACTCACTTTTATTGCTTGGACACTGGTTATGCTATCATACTTCCACTGGGTAGAATTGATCCCAGAAACTGCTTCTTTAATTTACTCATCCGGATTAAAAAATATGAATAGGTTCAATGGATTGAATTAGTTATTTGCTTGTGTCTCTTTTTAATCTGTTGTGTGTATGGAATAGTGTGGTTGGGAGGAACACATGGACTCCCTCCTATTGTAGATGCTAGGCTTTCCCTTCCATCTATACTCATTCTATGGAGTAGTGCTGAAAAGCAAAGAGTGTATACAAAATTTTAAATCCATAGTACAAACTGTAACAAAAATATCCAGTTTATTTCATTCCAATTTCAACTTCATTTTTCAATATTTTCAACCTCAAATCTACATGCACGCTTCTTTCCATAATGACACTTCCAAAATAAAAATAAAATCAGTTGTCCATAATATATTGCTACTCCCAGTCTAATGTGCATTTACTTGCAAGCCCCACCCCCACCACTTTTCAAAGGAAGAATACCTAAAATTTCATCCAATGCTGTGTCATTGTCCATATCCTAGATTTGTTTTGTGATATTGTTATTTTCTATTTCTGTGTCAGTCCTAGTTACCTCAAATATATAAATATTAACAGGAAAATGATGCTGAACATTGACACTGATCCTCTCAAGCCTTTCTCCGTTTCCTCTCTTTTCTCATAATCCCCCTGTGGCCTCAGAGTTGTTACCTAGGGCAGTTATTCACAAGATAACTGACACCTTGTATTAATGTATGGATGAGAGGTCTTCCCATTAAAGTTTACACTGGTTGTTCACATAATTACAAAAGACCTCAGACATTCCTTTGCTGCTCTAGTCACATCTTACGCTTAATTTCTGTCACACTCAGTCCCCTGAGACAACACTAAACCACCTCCTTTGTTTGTTTTTTTTTCTTATGCATATTCAAGAGATGAGATACTCAAAACAGCTGGGTAGAATCCTACCTTCTAAAGTAATAGGAACAGTATTCTTCTCTTAATTACTACAAGGTTTAACTCAATAGCATTCCTGGATGCTAGGATAAGAGACAGCAATTTGGAAAGATATCATTAGATTTCCACTTCTGCCATGTATTCATGTTAATGAGATGTTAGAAAAAATGCACCAGTTTTCCTGGATCATGTAATTCATCCTGCAGGACAGCATCCCAAATTCACGTGGACTCTTGACTAGATCATCTCATCTCAGAAGAATTCTCTTCCAATGTGAATTAGAACATGAAAAGTCTAGTGCATTTCATGGGCACACTTCTTTCACTGCTGTTACTTTATTGGTAATGCTGGATTTAATTGATTTGGGGCATGGCCCCCAGATAACATATAAAGTATCCCACACCTGATAACACAATAGGCTCGAGAAGTCTCTTCCATTATATTACAATGAAACCTACACTTCCTTTTAATAGGACATTTCATTGCCAGCTCTGATTTGGTCATTACTAGTAGAAACTTAGGTATGTTTAGTGGTGATAACCAGTTTTACCTTGGATAAGGAAGTATTGAGTTGGCCAAAAAATTCATTTAGTTTTTTCTGTACCATGACTCTGGTAGTGCTTAGTTGTCTTTAACTTCATTTGAGAAAACTTGCTAGAGTATATTGTGAAAGCTGTCATATCAGTGTGCATTTAAAAGAACTTAATCAAAATTGGTAAATTTTTGAGAAGCTATTTTAATATTGAAGATGGGAGAAGCTATGTAAGATTTTTGACATATTATGCTTTACTCAAGAAAGGTAAAAATGCAACTGAAGTGCAAAAAACAATTCGTGCAAGGTATGGAGAACATGCTGTGACTGATCAAACATGTCAAAAGTAGTTTATGAAGTTTCTTGCTACCACTGACATTGTGACCAAACAATTCTTTGCTGTGGGGCTGCCTTATGCATTGGAAGATGTTTAGCAGCACCCCTGGCCTCTTCCCATTGGAAGCCCATAGCAGGAGGTAGCCAACATACTCAAAATATCCAAATCAATAAATTTATGGGTGAAAATGTGTCTTTTAAATTATGTAAAAAACTAAATGGACTTTTTGGACAATCAATACATAGATTTTGGCTCTCACAAAGTCACTATATTTATAATCACAGTGTTATTGAGTTCATTGATCAAAAAGGAGATAGCTGTGGAATAAGGTTGACTTCATCCACAGAGAAGTAATTTTGTCCCTCCTTATTGTGAGTCTTTTTGTAATCATTCAAATAAATAAATATTCTCATATTCTGTGTCCATTTAAAAGGCAATTCTTATGCACTTTCTCCTAAATTTTTATCAGCCAATGAAACATCTTCCTCTTCCAACTTTGTTTGTAAACATAATTTTGAAAGCAGGAAGTCCGTAGAATAAACCCTCCACTTGCTGGAGATAAGCATGTTAAATGCATAGTCAGGAAGTATTAAAACATGTGTGCTTGGTATTCCACTGGACACAATTGCCATAATTCTTCATCTTAACTAGTGATTAGTAGTGAATAATGATCTTTGGATCCCCAGAAATCAGTGTCAATTTCCAGGAAAGATAGAAGTATTAGCTTTCATAGTTCACAGTGAAACTGGTAAATTGCTCCAAGTCATCATCATTCAGATCATTCTGTATCTCTGAACTGAAGTGAGAATTGAGTGAGGAGGCATGGTTCTCCATCCACCATATTGACTGAAAGCAATATCTAATTTCCATATTTTAATTTTTTTGTGTTTTAATAAATAACACAGGACATGTTTAGACTGCCCATTTATTTTATTCTAATGGCTACATGAGCAATTAGCCCAAACTAAAATTCAAATGTGGGTCACAATTTCAGTTTACTCTACTGTTTCTATTGCTATTATGATAATTTTTCAAACCATAACTGTAGCTGGTATTATTACTTTCCTCTAACACCTTAGGATTTTCTTTCATACCCATTGAAATCCTTGGCCTAACACATTTCTTAAATCTTTCATTATACCCCTCCCTTAAATAATTCTTGGGGTCTTCCCAAGGAGTTGTTCACACTCCCTCTTGTCATTTGTCATTCTGAGAAGCTGCATGATTATTGCTAATATCATGCCCTATATATAGTTAATATGTTTCAGGATATTTTATTAGATCTTTAATGATATAAGCTTATTTAATTCTCACAAAAATCCTCTGAGAAAAACAGTTACAAAGCATCCATTATATGTAGAGGAATTATAACAACTTGCAGAAAGTTATTTATTTGAAAAATGGTTGTAAATATCATATGTGTTAAAAATCACTTCCAAATTCCCATTTCCTATACCATTTGTATTCTTTACTTTACTAATATCAAGGAGTGTATGGCATTTCAACTTAATATACTTTGTGCCATAGGTGAATCTAGGATCTAGTCAGTCAAACAAGGAGACAGTTAAAACCACTCCCAGCTGTTCCAATTTGCTCATTAAGGAAGAAACAACAACAACAATAACAACAACAATAAAAACAACTGTCTCTGTGTCAGTGAATCTCAACCTTGGCTGTACATTGCAACTACTTGAGGAGCCCATAATAATTATTGATAGCAAGGCCATGCCCTAAAACAATTAAGCCAAAGTTTCTTAGGTGGATATTTAGAAATAGGTTTTAAAAGGATTTTCTAAAAAGGCAGAAACAGCCTGATCAATTAGATCATAAATGACTACTTCTAAGGGATAAAAGGATGAGTTGAAGTGTATGGTGATATCAAGTCTTTTGAATCCCTCAAATACATGACTGGGATTATAAAAATCTTCCCCACTCTTTTACAGTGCATTCCCTGTTTTATATTATATATCTGGTTATGCTGTGAGTTCAACTGATGATATGTACCCAGCAGTAGAAACATCTTTTGGGCTTGGATTTTGGTTAAACAACTCTCTAGCTGCAAGAGATAGAAGACTATTTTAGCACAGGTACATAGTGTCTTAAGGCTTAAGTCAACAATATTTTCAAAGCTATGTTTATCTCTTAGAAGTGGCCACTCTGACCTACAGTCCTTGAATTCCTGGTACCCTTTATTCTCTATGGCAACAGATACTTGTTCCCCAGAGTTTTGCCTTTAATGGACACTTCATTCTAGGTATCCATTAGCATTAATTTATTTTGCTATTTCATGACTACATGCCATAGGATGACACTACCTTTTAATACTAATTGGATTCCTGCTGCTTTCAGCACCAGCCAAGCAAGATAATCAAGCCCAAATCAGGCCCCTCCCTTTTTCCTGAGGTTCTATTGCCACTAAACCCACTACATTTATACCCTTACTTGTCATTTGCAAAAATCAGAAATAACTTCTCGTTAACTAAGGCAGATTTCTTCTCTAGAAAAAAGTATAAAGGTGCCCTAAATTCCATTATAAAAGATTAAAGCTCCCTAATATTCATACTAATTCTTCTGTAATGTGACCCACTATGTCTGTAGATGTTACTTAGACCTCTTTATGTTTCCTAGTGAGTGATGGCGCATAGGGAACTGACAGATGCTCTCCTTGACCAAACTCTGCTTAGGATCTTATGAACTCTCTTCTCAACTAGCCCTAGTTGAGAAGATAGATGATGATAGATGATAGATAGATAGGTGATAGATAGATAGATAGATAGATAGATATAGATAGATATAGATAGTTGATAAATATGTCTGTTTCCCAGTTAGATAGATAGATAGATTTCTAGATAGATGATAGATAGATAAATGATAGATAGACAGATGATAAGTAGCTCTGTTTCCCAGTTAGAAATAAAGATGGGACAATTCTATCAAAAATAGGGAAAATAGTTGAGGATATATTTTCCAAAGTAAGACATATTGATGGCCCCAAAGTAATGAAAAAAATTTCAGAAAGTTATTGGAAATTAGTAAAATGCAAATTGAAAACACAATGGAATATTGCTGTACACCCACTATAATGTTTAAAGTGAAAAGCCTGAAAATACCTAGTGTCGCCATTTTCATTAGCTGTTGATGGGAATGTAGAATACATTCACTTTAGAAAATAGCCTGGCAATATCTTATAAACATACACTTAACATTCAATCCACAAAATCTATTCTTAGTTATTAATCCAAGGAAACACAAACATATGTATATACAGAGACTTTTGCAAAAACTTCCATGACAACTTTGTTTATGATAGCCAGGAATCAAAAACATTCCAAATGTACATCAAAGTAAAAGGACAGTAGGATTGTATTATATCCAAACTCAGTTGACTGCTCCAAAATAATTAAGAATGAACTACTTATTCACACACGTAGCATGGATGACTCTCAAAAATATGTGGAGTGAAAATGTCAATCACAAATCAGTACCCCCTGGATGATTCCGTATGTATGTAATACTAGGAATCGAAAAGCTAATCTGCAGTGACCAAAAACAGATCAGTGTTTACCTAGGACTGGTGATGTGAAGACTTACGAAGAAGGGGCATGAGAGACTATGTTGTGTTGATACAAATATTCTGTACTCTGATTGTGGTGGTGCTGTATATTTGGCAATATACAATAACTTTCATGTTTAAATGATGTATGTTTTATTACATGTAGATTATAGCTCAAAGTTTTTGTTTTAAATATTGAGTAAGTTTATTTCAATTAAAAAAACAAGATTCAGGAGTAGAAAGACAAGAAAGAGCACAGAGCTTCTTTTCAATAATTTCTCAGTAGTAAATTTTAAAAATATATATGTGCTTTGCATATACATTTTATTCAAAAGAGAATTTAGAAAAAACAAAAGCCTGTCATTACTTGGCCAAAAAAACCAGCAGAGTTTTGTTCGAGATGGCATTGTTTAAAATATGTGTATGTGTGTCCTGTGTGTGTGTATACAACACCTAAGAGATATGTAGAAATAAAGATTTGAGAACATTAAGACATACATTTTATTTGTTTCTCTTATTTAATGTCTACCTCCTTCTGTAAGACGGCAACTGTCTGTTGTCTCTAGAGCTTAGTACACTGTTTGATTCATGGTTGAAAATCAAATAGTATTTCTTACGTGAATGGATGTGTCATTATCTAAGTTTACTTTTTTTCAAATTACATTTTTACTGTTAACACTATCACAGTTGTCCCCCATCCCCTCCACTCTGTTCCCCTCCACCCAGCCCATGCCCTCCCCACCGGCCTTCACCATGCTGTTGTCTGTGTCCACGGGCCATTCATACGTGCATATAGGTTCTTTGGTTAATCTCTAGTCCCCTCCACCCCCTGCCCCCTGAGATCTGTCTGTCTGTTCCATGCATCCATGCCTCTGGTTTTAATTTGTTTGCCAGTTTGTTTCGTTCATTAGATTCCACATGTGAGATCATATGGTATGTTTCTTTCTTTGACTGGCTTATTTCATTTAACATAACATTCTCCAGGTCAACCCATGCTGCATAAGTATCCTACAAAGGGTAAGAGTTCCCTTTTTTATAGCTGCATAATATTTCATTGTGTAAATGTACCATAGCTTTTTTCCTCTACTCATCTGCTAATGGGCACTTGGGCTCTTTCCAGACCTCAGCTATGACAAATAATACTGCTATAAATTTTTTTGAGAGTAAATACAATTTATTGGTGCTGTAGTTTCCTTTTAGACCCATTTTAAGAAATCATGGCAGTTAAATTGTTCAAGTTTACCTTTGTTTTGTGTAGGTATTCAGCAGCTGCTAAGATCATTTATTGGTCACCACAGAAGTCCAGGCACCTGTCACAAAATTTGACTCCATGTGTTTGACCAACAGCCCAACAAAGTTATGACAATGGACAACATCTATAATAAATGGCACTTATACAAGATTGCACTGGAGATAAAAAAAGATATTAACAATTTATTACGAATATAATTGTATTGTACATAATTAGAGTTGATGCTATTATGAAAGGAACGACACAATAATGTAGTTTTTCCATTAGTTTTTATCTTGCCACCATCATGTCAGTGCTCATTTTACTTTTCAGAAGTTATAAAATTGACAGAGCATTTGTTACAAATTGTAGAGCTTTTCAGGAGAAGCAATTTTGAGATAGTTTTCCTGAATGCCTAGCTGAGTTAGTGCAAAAGAAAGAAGGTAAGTAATATGCTCAGATTTGGCAAATTGTCAAAATTACCCAATGGACTTGCAGTATGATCAGACAGTAGCTTCAAATTATGGGCTAAAATATGACATGCAGATGAAATAGAAAAAAATATAAATTTTTCCTTTGGCCTACAGAAATAGAACAAAATTAACCCTTCATTAATATATGTACATAAATATAAGTGACTACCAAAGCTCCTAAGTCAATGAATAATGAAACTGAAGGGATTCATCTTGAAACTTAATTGAATTATTTCTGTATCATATTATTTCACGTTTGGAACTGAACTGGTAAACCAGAATTCAACAACCCTGATTTAAGGACTCCGATTTGAGAATGTAGCTTCCTGAGATAAAAGTAGTCTCTTTCAAACAGCTCTTGCAGGGGAATAGATACCACTTATAACAGTCAGGTTTTCATCCATTGTTATATATTACTTTAATCACTTGAATTCCCTAAACAAGCATTTGAGGTTTATTTTAGAATTTTTTTAAAGCACTTCCATTTCCATTGAACCTGTCATCTCCTGGGGGGAATAAGAAAGAAAGGAGGACAAAGCAGGCCACCAGTAAAACTGGAATGCAGGCGCTGCCTACTGGTGCCGTCACCAGCCTCTCCTCTCAGAATTTATCGCATTAACGGTACGTGTTTCACCGTCTCCCTCAGTGCCTGTCACCCAGATGCTACTCAGTTTATCCCACATTCAAAGCATGCTGTCGGCAGAGGATGTGAAGAAACTTATTCATATGTAGATATACATGATTACTTTGTTTCTATAGGCTGTCCTCAGAGTTTATTTGCTGTTAAAGAATGCAGCTTTCAGCTGAAAATAAAGTTAGAATTGTTTGGCTTTAGATATTAGAGAATTTAGAAGTTTCTGGCACAATCATGCACGCTATTGTCTAAGTCTATTCATTGCTAAAAGAGTGTCCTCTTGTGAAAACGGGATTACCTAGAAAGAACTAAAACTGGATAATTATCATAACATGTATATATTCTGGGACAGACGGCCCAGGTGATAACTCCTTTCTCTGTAGCTCCATTTCATTCACATAAGTTATTTGATATCCTAAACTAATTTTACCATAAGAAAGCAGGTTTTTAATTTTTGAGGATATATTTTAGCATAAGTCTCCACATTTTAAGAGAAAAGGATTAGAAGCATGACTGAACAACACTTTGAAAGAATACAATAAATTTTCTCCAGGGAATATATAGAGATAAAATAGATAGGATTGCAGATAAGTAAAGAATCTATGGAGTTGGACTGCCTCAGTGAAATACTAATGACATCATTCCTACTACAACTGTTACTTTGGGCACGTTGTCACATAAACCACCTTTGCCTCAGGTTCTCATTTAAAAATACCCATCCTCCTCTTTAGTAAACTGGGGATAGCAGTAGAAGAGATATCATTAAATTCTTGTGAGAAAAAATGTGCTAATTAATGTTTAGTGTGTCACAAGTGCCCCAGAAAGACAAACAACAAAAACAAAAAACTTAATATTAAGTCTTGTTTTTTCTTGGCAGGATATTTTTCATACTGAATAAAATGGACATAGCAACTAGCTCCTGAAAAACTGAAATGACTGATAAAGTAAACCTACCTTGAAGAATAAAGTGCTATCACAGTCATTATCCTTTCAAAATCCTTACATAACCATACAAGACATAACTATTTTCCACAGATAAAGAATCAGGCTTGTGGAAGCTAGGCGACTCAGAAGTTGTGTGTCCTAATTTCCACTTATATGTGAATTCTCCAGCTTCCTTCTACTATTGATTTCTAGTTTCATTTCACTATTATTAGAAAAGATATTTGGTAAGAGTTCAGCATTTTCAAGTTTGTTAAGGCTTGTTTTATGACCTAATGTGTAATCTATCTTGGAGGAAAATACCAGTATGCTTGAGGAGAATGTATTCTGCTGCTGCTCGGCAGAAGCTTCTGCACATGGTTAGTAGTTTGATTTGGTTAACAGTGTTGCTCACAGCCTCTGTTTTCTTACTGATATTTTGTCTGGGCATTCTGTCCACTATTCAAAGTGGGTATTGAAGTATCCTACTATTATTGTATTGCTGTCTATTTCTCCCTTCAGTTCTGCCAGTGTTTGCTTTACATATGTAGGTACGTCAACATCAAGTGCATGTGTATTTGTAATTGTTATATTTTCCTGTTAGATTGACTCTTTTGTCATAAATGGGCTAAGGATTTGAGTAGACATTTTTCCAAACAGGACTTACAGAAAGCCAACCAATGTAAGAAAAAGTGCTAAATTACTACTTATGAAGGAGATACAAATCAAAATCACAATGAAATATCATCTCTTACCTGTCAGCATAGCTATTATTAAAAAAATAACAACAATAACAACAAGAATGTAAAGAAATAGGAACCCCTAAAAACTGTTGGTGGGAATGCAAAATGGTACAGCCACTGCGGAAACAGTATGGAAACTCCTCAGAAAACTAAAAATAGAACTACTGTATGGCCTAGGCATCCACCTCTGGATATTTATTCAAAATAATTCAAATTAGCATCTCAAAGAGATTTTAGAATTTCTATATTTGTTCTAGAACCATTCACAATAGTCAAGATGTAAAAAAGAAATTAAACAATGTCCATCAACAATGAATGGGTAAAGAAAATGTGGTATATACATACAAAAATAGACTACTTAGCTTAAAAAAAATGTTTTCAATATGGGACAGTAAGTATTAACTTTAAGGACATTATGCTAAGTGAAATAGTGCAGTCACAGAAAAGCAAATACTGCATGATTCCACTTATGTGAGATGTCTAAAATAGTCAAATTTACAGAATGAGAGCAATTGGGTAGTTGTCAATCACAGGAAGAGTAGGGAAATGCAGAGTTACTAATCAATGGCAATAAAGTTTCAGTCAAACAAGATGAAAAACTCTAGAGATCTGCTGTACAACATTGCCTTTATTGTCAACAGTAGCATATGTATACACTTAAAATTTGTTAAGAGGGTAGCGCTCATGTGGAGTATTCTTACCACAATAAAATAAAAACAAATTAAATTTTGCATGGCTAATAAGAAGCTAATTTATACTTGAACTTGGAGTTTCCAGGCCAGGATTCCTTTTTATAAATCATAGTTGCTATCCTAAAAATTTCTATCCTGCTGTGCTGTGAATGAAGGGGGAAGTATCACAAATTAGAAGCTTCCTCATGGCATATCAAAGATTCTAATGTACCAGCCACAGGAGACTTTATTTAGGTGTGCCCTTGTCCTCCAAGTTTGATGAGATTGCTGTGGCAATTGCTTGCTGAATGTGACTGTAAATCTTCAAAGACCTGTGATCCAGTTGCACACCTTTCTGTGCTCTGCACTGGTAAGAATCACATTTAGATTCTAGCTGCAGTCAGAGGAAACTAAGTTAATAAGACATTACTAACCTCAAAATGTATCCAGGAAATTGAGTTAAGCTTTGATGTGAAGGTTAAATTGACCTTTAACAAAACTGTTCTTTAATTTTTCTTCTTTCCCTTTCCTCTTTGTGCCTTGTCTCAATCTGCCTTCCGTTTCTCCTTGTGTAAGGGCATTATTTTCCTCTTTTTTCTATGTCTATCTCTCTCTCTCATCCTTTCTTTTAACTTAGGCCTTCACATATCTTATTTTCTTTAGAACCTTTATCCTGAAAACAATTTTTCTATATTATCTTACACTTTAAGTTTAATGTTTCTATTATACTTCAAAGACTTGGAAACCTAGATTTTATAATTTTATGATATTAGGGAGAGCTTGAGGGGTGCTTGGAGATTATTTAGTTCACCCTTTTATTTTTCATATTAAGCTATGAAGGTTTATTTTTAAGGATAAAAAGCTTGATGAAGGATTAACTACCTAATTATATTTCTACAATTTTATTGATGTATCTTATTGCATCAATGTCTTCATCATATTTACATCTACTTGAACTACCCTGTTTTCAGTGTCTGCTTCAGTAATTGAACTCAGGTATTGCTGTCTATTGTTATTTTTGTATTTACATATATTGCCAGTTGGGGAAAATCTTGCTGACATACTCCCATGCTCCTCTTTTAAAATAAAAACATTTGTTTTTGTTGTTCTAAAAATAAGGCCACATTATGGTCAAATTTTTAATATGAATAAACTTTATTTTTAGAGCAGTTTTAGGTTCTTAACAAAGTTGACCAGAAAATACAGTTTCCATATTCAGCCTGCCCCACCGTATGCACAGTCTCCACCACTATGCACAGCTGCCATCTCACCGAGAGAGAGGTACATTTGTTACAACTGATGACCCTGTATTGACACATGATCATGATATATTGATTGCTATCATCCAAAGTCCACAGCTTACATTAGAGTTCACACTTGGTGTATAGTCTACAGGTTTGGATAAATGTAAAATAACCATTATCCAACATTATAGGGTCATACAGAATAGTTTAACTGCCCTAAATATTTTCTATGTTCTTCTATTCATCTCTGCCCCCTCCTTACCCTCTGGCAACCACTGATCTTGCCTGTTTTAGAGTGTTGTATATTTGGACTCACACAGTATGTAGTCTTTTCAGACTGGTTTCTTTCACTTAGTAATATTTATTTAAACTTCCTCTTTGTCATTTTATGGCTTTATAGCTCATTTCTTTTTAGTGTTGAATAATATTTTATTGCATGGATATACCACTGTTTGTTTATCTATTTACATATTAAAAGATATTTCAATTGTTTTCAAGTTTTATCAATTATGAATAAAATTTAATGGGAAACTTTAAGTTTCTCACCATTAACTATGATGTTAGCTGTAGGTACTTTGTAGATGTTCTTTATCACGTTGAAAAAGTTTCCTTTTATTCCTAGTTTACTAGGAGTTTTTTATCATTAATGTGTGTCAGATTTTGTCAAATGTTTTTTTAGAGTTATTGAGATGTGATTATTATTCTCCAGCCAGTTGATACAATGGATTACATTAATTGGTTTTCACATGCTCAACCAGCCTTGCATTCTTGGGATAAATTCTGCTTAATAGCCATATGTAATTATTTTTACATATTGTTGGGCTTGATTTGGTAAAATTTAGTTGAGAATTTTTGCCTCCAGGTTTATGAGAGAGATTGGTTTGTAGTTCTCTTTTCTTGTGATAACTTTATCTGGTTTTGGTATTAAGATAATGCTGGCCTCATATAATGAGTTAAGAAATATTCCCTCTGTTTCTATATTCAGAAAGAGGCTATGGGCAATTGCTACAATTTGTTTCTTAAATGTTTGATAGATGTCTCAAGTGAACTTATCTCTACCTCGTATTTTATGTTTTGAAAAGTTAATAATTGATTTATTTTCTTTAATAGATGTAAGTTTATTCAGATTATCTATTTCTACTTGGGTGAATAATTTTCAAGGTTTGGTGTATGTCTTTTATCTTTCATATTGCAGTTCTCTACTCTCATATTTATTGGGAAATAAATGTATTAAAAACATGATACAGTTTAAAATAAATAAAAATGAAAACTGCAGGAAAAAGAAAAACAAACAAACAAAAAAACATGATACATATAAGCAAAGACCTAAATAAATATAAATGTTGCATACATTTCTATGTTTGGTAAAGGAAAAATGCACCATGTACTTTCCTGTCTTACTGTAGAAAAAGTTTGGTGGTAGAATATACCTGAAGGATTTTAGTGGTGGTGGTGACAGTGATAGGGTTAGTATACTTAGGATATTAGAAAATGGAGCGAGACCGGTGGCTAAGTCTTAATTATATGTAGGCCCAGAGTGGAGGTATATTGGAAGAGAATTCAGCAATCAAGTGGAGACAATAAATAGCTTATCTAAATGTCCTATAAGACCTGGCATTTTGTAAACATGAAAACCTATATGACTTTTATTCAGTTAGGGGAGATAGCGCTAAAAATAAAATATAAGAAGTAGGCATGGGGAAGGTTCATTCTAGGCAATTGAGCCTATATTAGAAAGTTTGTCGTACATTACGAATTGAATCAGAGTTGCTTTTAAAAAGTTTAGAATAGTGGAGAAAACTAATCTGATTTATTTATTAGAAAAAAATAATTGCTGTAGGTGCTGTGTGAAAATGAATGGGGAGAGCTGAAGGAGGAAAACTGTGTAAACCATAGCTTGAATCTACTGCCATTATTAGGAGCTAAATAATTTCCAGATAGAAGAGCATTTGCTACAAAAATTTGTTAATCGTTCTTCAGAGAGATTTCAAAAAGCAGCATTTTGTTATTAACAGAATTCTTTATTACTGCAAACAGTAAACAACTATGCAAATCTATAGAAACAAAGTGTTCACAAATTGAATGCATTAGGAATTGGAAACCATAATTCAATCATGCTCAGAATCATCAAAATATGAAATATTCTATCTGACAATATAAGTAAATAATGACTCAATTATCAAAATACAAAACCTATTTAAATGTTTAGAATTATCTTCAGAAAGTTAATCTTCCATGTTCTAGATATTATTTTGGAACATATATACATTAACCCACTGAGTGTATTGTGATCTTCTCCCTGGAAGAATGGAATTCTCTTTGAATGCCAAAAAAGAACAAAGCAACAACAATAAAAAAACTAAAAAGTAATTTTAAATAATTGGGGAGGGGCATAAATCATATTGGAGTTTCAAGATCAAAGTCATTCTTAACAATAATATTAAACCTCCCTGACCACTCATTTCTGAGATGGTGCAAGACCTGGGTAAAATTAACGTTTGATACATCCACATGTTTTTTAACATGATTGTTCACTTATCTGTTTACTCAGCACACTGAAGATTTACCTCAGAAATATTTTATTTATTTTTAGTTCATAAAGATTGTCTTACACTAGGTGAAGTGATAAAGTATGCATATAAATTATCGCAGAGTATGTTTCAGTAAAAAATCTGGTTCCAGGGACTGGTAACTCTAGCAGGTATTCTCCAAGGTAATTAATCATCATCCCTTATTTTTAGTAGTGACTAATTTACATTGTCAGATATAGACTGTGATTGGCATGTGATAAAGTGATTTTAAACTATTCTTCCTAGTACTGCAGTCTATTCCGAGTAATTATGACATGTTTTGTGAGTCTAATTTTTAGAGAAGATGAAAAGAATGCCCTGTACAAATATGAGGGACTGCCTTATTTTCTTGTCATTTGGATATTATATTGTTTTTATTAATGCTACCTCTAAAATTGCTAAATTAAATCATCTTCCAAAGACTATAGCAGTGGCTGTATTCCTGCACAGTATATTTTAAATGTTTAATGTGGCATGGCTAATTTAAGTTTATTGTGAAATAAAAAGGAAAAAAAATTCCAAAGTAACCCAACAATAAAATACTATGTGAGAATTAGTGTTTATAAATAAAAATTTCTACTGAATTTGTTTTAATCCAAGTGTCCCCAATTTTGTTTTGCATTATATAACCTTCTAATTTAGTAACAGGAGCCTCAGAAATGACTGGTTACATTTAAAAAAATAGAACAAAAAATGGCATAATGCCATTGTTTTACAGTTGAATGCAAATTCATTTCCAAGTACATTAATCTTTTGCTTTTAATTCAGTGGAATTTTTCCTCTGAGGCATTTGCAATTTGTCAGTTCTTCACCAAAGCAGATATATGTTGTGCAATATAATATGATTTCCTGACTGGATTTCAAATTAACCTTTTTTCTATCAACTCTAAAATGCAACACTTGACCACTAAAGGTACTGTTAACACCTTACAAGTTCAGAGTTATTCAACTTAAATCAACAAAGTTCATGTTAAGACCAGATTAAAGATTTACACCTGCTAAAAGGTTAAGCAAATCTCCATGCTTTTTGAGATTTTTAATTTGCATCTTTAATAAGCTGTAGTACCAACAGAGCTACTAGTTTCATTTCTACATATTTCAAACTAGGAAAATTTGTCCTTTTTTCTACAGTGTTAAATTATTCTGGGTCTGAATTTAAAAGTTTTCAGCCTATCAACATGTTTAAGCCACAAAATCTTGATAATTTAAAGAACTTCAGCCTTGATGATGGTGCCGGAAGAAACTATTATTTTTCTCCACATGTATTCTTATTATCTATGCCTCCACACCCACCAATACTGACTGTCCTTGTGCATTTTGACCTGGAAGTAAAAGCCCCTATTAGGTTCTTTACCCTAAAGAAAGTGACTCGACTTTAGCAGAAACTTGAGCATTAACTCCTTCAGCCCTTTAGAGGATTACTATGTAAGTCTTCCTACTGAGTTAATGCAGCTTTCAAAATTATCCTTTTCCCCCTGGGGATGATTAAGACAACGAAACAGTCTGTAATTTAAATTTTCTTCAGTTTCTAAATTACTCCTTCCCACAGTAGGTGTTAAAAGATGCACTTAAGCATGGACTATTTTGGGTCACTGGGGCACCCTGGAGCCAATTTGCATCAGGAGGGTGTTAGGGCATGTTAACTCTTCAGACTATTAGGGTGCCTTTTCATTTGCACAAGTCAGTGCACTTTCAAACTACCTAATTTTCCACCAGAGAATTTTGCACTCTAACTGGGATGAAGAGTTAAGTGAGTGTTTTACTTTTTAAAGACTCTACCCAAAATGTCAAAGATGTGATTCCAAATGGAAGGTCTTAATAAGAAAGGTTTTTTGTTGTTGTTTTTTTTTTTTTTTTTTTTTGTGGACTGAGGGGTACATCGGGGTACTTCATGCAGGTGCCTGAGTGCTTGTGTTTTTGTAAATTGTTCTACAAATTCACCACTAGGCTTCTCGTTTCCAAGGCTGTTTTAGTATACATTTGGAGCAACGCTTTCCTTCTAAATGGAATTTGTAATTGTGAATTCAAGACAAAGAAAGCGATAATGATTCTAAGGTTTTCTTGAAAGCTCTATTCAATTAGATTTGCAGTGAAAAAACTAACCATAGTACTAGAAGGCAAAATCAGATAACCATGCTGAAAGACGCAGTCGAGGGAGTCATTACCAGAAGGGAAGCCAAACAGAGAATGTGCCAGTAGCAAGGAGTCAGAGAATGCTGTCTCCCCCTGTGCATCTGTTTGCTATGCTTTGCTGCAATATGGGCAATTCTAGCATCATTTTTTTTTTCTGAGTACTAAATATTACTGGTTAACCAAGAGGTTAAATATGCTCTAGTTTGGATGACAGACTGAAAGATAAGTGGCCATAGAAGCAATTTGTCCATATTTTTAAAATAAATAAAACAAAGAAAGGTCAAATTGTTCAAAATAATTATGTCTATATACTGAAAGCCAAAATAATCCATGTATAAATGGGAAGAAGGGAAGTGGTAAAAGAGAAAAAAGTGTTTATGTCATTTCATTTGTCTTCATAATCTTACTGCTTTAGCTGTCAGAATAATAGTTTTAATTCAGGTTCATTTGCTTCCTTAATCTCTTGAAGGCTTTTCACAAAGAGAAGTGAAATAGAAAACAAACCATGGCATATGTTTCATTATTTAAAGCAGTCATACTTATTGGACGAAAAAGGCATTTTCAAGTTGGAAATCCTTATGGAGCAAACCTAAATTCTGGGTGTTGGCATGTCTAATTTGGTATGTGGATGTGAATGAATGTGCTTTGGGGAATGAGAGCGCATAGTTAAGGTCATTCCTATAAAACCTAAGTAGCAGGATTCCAAACTTACATCAGCAACTTAGTAGCCAAATGACCTAGTCATTGACTATCTCCTCTGTGTTTAAGTTTTCTCATTTTCAAAGTGATGAGGACCTGACTATCCTCATTTTATTGTTGTGAGGATTAAATGAGTCTATATATTAAAGCATTTAGAACAGTACCTGGTATATAAAAACCATTCAGGGTTATTAAGATGTGAAAAATGATGTTAGTACACTGTCTAAATATTTTCTTATATTTTGTTTATTCCATGATTATTTTGATTACAGTGGTATTCTCAGATAACCATTTATTGCACAATTCAAATCATATTCTGTGGCCCATAAAAAAGTTTTCCTTGTTTGTTCCAATCTGAGTAATTTTTCTTTTGCTAAATTTCTCTACCACATGTGCTATACTTAGTTACACAATGTTGTTGGCAACATATATCAAGTTTTAATGCCTGCTATCAATTCATTCTGTAGCAGATGAAAACTCAGACCCTGTTGGCTCCAATAAAAGTCCATTTCATCTTATACTGAACCTTGTGAAAATGATGAACAGCAGGACACAATCATCCATACAACCATATACTTGAAACTTAAAGTCAGGTAGCTTGTAATTTCCTTTCTTTACCCTAACTACAACCCTATAAAACGTGTATGGGGAAGTTTTCCTCTCCAAATCTTTTTACTGTATTCTTCAAATACCATTCATGCTACCGCACCCATGAACGTTCTTGACCCCTGTTCTCTGGTTCTCTGAGACAATTCCCCCACCTCCTTTCCCAGTGCTAAAAAGAGACATCAAGGTAATATGTGTCATGCAGGGAAACACCTGCTTTATCTTCCTGCCCCAAAGTAGTCCTTATCTGAATTGCCTGTGGATAATGTGTCCATACTGAGGTGTAACATAACATTACCACTTTTTCCGCTAATTACTAGTTTTGGTTTTGTTTTGTTTTGTTTTTGAATAATAACTTGTAACTTTTTTCCCCCCAAGAAAGGTAAATTTATTTTTTTATCATGGTTGGGTTACTTGTTTTATTAGCCAAAAAAAATCCAAAAAATTCTGAAAAAAACACTTTTTTTTCCCAATTAGGTGTATTCTGTGATCATTGCCAAAGACAATTTATAATGTTAGCAAATGGTGCAAAACAATAGTACTTTTCACTCTACACAGTATGTCTGACATCCATAGTCCGACTTATTCCTCTATAACCAGGCAGAAGACAATATGCACCCAAGTTTATGTAAGTGAACACTTTTACTGGTGTAGGGGGAGGGGATACTTTTTCCTCTACTCTCCTGGATTCTTCAGCTCGAACCCTGAAAATTGAACTAACAAAAGATAAATTAATGAGGAAAAAAATCAAAGTTTATTAGCATATGCAACAGTAAGGCACATGGGGGAAAACTCAGTGAGGAGAACTCAAAAGGGTGATTAGGATACGGGGTTATATAGTATTTTAACAAATGAATTTATAGAAAATTTATATAGTATCTTAACAAATTTGTAGAAAAGTGACGAGGCAAGGAAATAGGGTTTAGGTGTTTAGGGGTGGGAGGCTGTGGGAAAGTAGAGAAGAAGAAACAAATGGAAAGTAAGTAAAGGTGGTGTCTGGGTACATAAGAGTCTAGAATTTTTGCAGATGAATAAAATCTAATTTCCTCTTAGGCAAATAGGGTGAGAGAGCAGAGAGCTTTTTTGGTATCTGCTGTTTCTCAATTGTCTTCAGCTCAAAATAATCTTAATGCCAAAGTGGCATATTTTGGGGTGGCATATTTTAATCTCTGAAAATAGTCTGAACCTAGTTATTTAATTAATATTAATTGATAAAATATAAGGTCTGTACAGAAGATATCCAGCCATGTAATATGAAAAATAGAGACCTTTATGGAAGGAGATACAAGATACAAGAAACATTGTACAAAGGACAATGATGCCTCAGTCCCCTTCAAAGTAGGCACGTTAGGACCTCACACAGTTCTCCCTGTCACTGTCAGCTGCCCCGTCCTATTTTCCTGAATCTCATCAGAGTCTGAAATCTCTTCCTTTTCAAAGGCAATTTTAGTTTTGGGAAAAACCAAAAGTCACAGGACCAGGGCAGCAAATCTAGGCTGTAGGGGGACTTACTCATCTAGGTGATTTGATGTTTCGCCAAAAAACTCTGCGTGAGATGAGATGCATGAGTGGGCGCATTGTCATGATGAAGCTGCCAATCACCAGTTGCCCATAGCTGTGGCCTTTTGAATCACCCAGATAAGTTCCGTGGAGGAATGTTTGAGCTTAACGCAAAATGTGACACAGAATTGTGCTCTACTTGCTCAGTCATTTTGAATGTGACGGTCACACAGTACACATGCTTACTCAAGGGCGTCTACTGCCCCCACTGACTAGTATAGTGAGGTCATATTGTTCATGCATGCACATTTCAGTCTACTCTCTTTGGCTGCCAGGTTACGTCAACATCATGCAAACCATTTTTGTTATATTAACAATGGCTGGACTTTTTCCAGACAGACCTCATTTGTTTAGTTGATACACAGACACATCTATGCTAAAGAAAATTATAAAACTTAGCTTGGGCACCTTCAGTTATATTGATTTTTATACCATTTATGATTGAAAGACTTTTATGAGCATTGGGCTTCTCATTTCTCACACAGCGCAGAAATGCGAATAACTTGGTTTGTAGTTGGTAAACTTCCAGGCCCTTGGACCTAAAATATGAATGCAAGACTCTGGTTCAGTTCTTTGGTTAGATCTCACAGAAGACCGTAGCTACACTTGACAGCTGCTGAGTTCTCTGAATGTACAATTCTTCAGAAGTTGCCTGTATATAGCTTTAGAAAATGAGAAGGCGGCTTTGAATCACGTAAAATAGAGAAACTAAAAAGGGGTCCAAATTAAGATAAACAGGGCTACTAATGGACCATCTGCCAGAGATGCTGGCCATTTTCCCAGAATGAGTGAAGCTACTGATAATAGATTGTACAATAAACACAAATGTTTTTGAAAACTAAGTAAAAAGCCATTTATCCTGAGCCATGTAATTTAAAAGTAAATTGAAATATAATTTTCAAAAACATAGACTACTCACTTAAAAAAATAACTAGCAGGGGGAGAAAAGAAAATCCTGGGTTCCCATCTTGCCTCAGTCAATTAATATGTGATCATCTCTAAATTATTTCATATATCTTACCTCCTGTGAAAAGAGTGATAACAATGTTTCTTATTATCTTAAGTGGTTTTTGAAGATTAATAAAATAAGGTATGCGAAGCACTTAATAAAATGCCTACAAAGAAATAACTGCTCAATATGTGGTAGCTAGTAATATTTTTGTAATTATTGTAGTATTATTGAATTTCTACTTGTGTTGACGATTAAACAATATTTTTATCTAAATTATGGACTCCTGAGATTAGGAGAAATTCAACTTTTAAAATTCTTTTATCTATAATCTGTGAGTAATCTTTTTCTCCCCTAAGTATGATAATATATTAAGGAAACATTTAGAACACAGGGCCTAGTATACAGAAACAGTTCATTATATTTTAATTCTTGTTCTTTAATTTATTTTGAGTTGGTACTTCCTCAACACTCACGTGATAGCTGTATTTGTAACAATGTTCTAGAAACTGAGGTAAATACATATTTTAAGATTAAAGTTTTAATCTTAAAATGAAAGTTAAGAAACAGACTGGTAAGCGCTTCTTGTTTCTGCACGTTCCAATGAGTTCAAAAAACAGAATCTACTCCAGGTTTATTAACTGAAATTTTAACTTATTTTTTTAAATATTTATTTTTTTACAGAGAGGAAAAGGAAGGGAGAAAGAAAGGAAGAGAAACATCAATGTGTTGTTGTCTCACATGCTACCTACTGGGGACCTGGCCCTCAACCCATGCATGTTCCCTACACTGGGAATGGAACAGGGGACCCTTTGGTTCTCAGGCTGGCACTTGATCCACTGAACCACATCAGTCAGGCCTAAAATTTTAATTTAAAGTAAAGAATTGTTAACTAGGTATTGGAGAGCTGAAAAGGGGGAAAAAAAAGAAAGGTACACAGTGGAATTACAGAGGTAGTAACTTCAGGCAACAGGTCTGAAGAAAAAGGGAAGAGGTTTAGCTTATTATAGCTTGCAAGAGAAGCAAAACAGGGATTCAGACCTCTCCCAGGAAAGGCATTGCTTAGCTGCTGCTCCAACCTCCATGCTAGATGTTCAAGGTCAAGTAAGAGGCCCGTGGAGCTGGGAATTCAGCCAGATCTCTGAGGAGGAGGTGAAGCTGGTTGGCTTGTAGCTATCAAAAGGGGTACAATAAGATAGATTCTATAAGTATGGGGAAAATCCCAAACTGAAATTAACTGCTATTACTGTAATAAATATCCAGTTGAAGAAGCGTGGCTGAGGTGATGCTACCAACAAAGGAAGCAAACAAAAAGGATCATGCCTCTTCTTCCTGTAGATGTCCAGTTTCTCCTCACTGCCTTTGCTGCGTGGACCTAACAACTGGCAGGGAGGGATGTGGTTTGCAGAGCCCCAGTCTCACATCGCAAAATAGAGTATAGAAGAAAGTGTTTAAAAATAAGAGATAGTAGAACAGGTGAGTATTATGTAGTGGAAGCTGAGTATTTTGCTGTTTTTTTTAAGTCCACAATACGGATATTTTCCCATAACAGCATTTGTGATTTTCACTATCTTCTAAACAAAAGCAACAGTAAAATGGAAAATACTTTGATATGATGGCTTCACTTTTATTAATAAATGTAGCAGAATTATTCCAAAAGCCAATTAAAAAATCTCTTGAGAAGCTTTTCAAGAGGAATGAAAATAAACCAACCAACTTCAGTTTTTAAAAAATACACATAGTTGAAGAACTGAAATTACTCCCTGACAAATAGATTTTATTTGTAACATGAGAAATAATATATATCAATATTTTCATGAACTCTGGTGCATTCCTATAGATTTTATTTTATTCAGATGCTACTTCAATTACCACAATTGAAGATATTTAAATTAGAAAAATACATGAGGAAACAGCATTTTAGGAAGAAACTTTTAGGTTAAATTTCCAAAACGCCATTAAGGAATATATCATATTTTCAAAATATGCAAGACATTTACATATAATTCAGTATTTCTCTGTCCTATAATTGTATCTTTATCTTTAAATAACAAAAAAAGTTCTTGGAATGGAGACATTCATATACACAGTTGATAACTGACAATGAGTAAAAATAAATTGAAAATTTGAGACTATTTTTGTGATAGCACCGGAATCTAAATTAGTTTGATTCTAACATATTTATAAAGAAACATTATTCAAATTTAATCTTACTGGCAAACTATGAACATGTTATGTGTCAGGCACTGCACCTAAACTAATTTAGAATTTATATCTCCCCATCTACCATATATTAAAATTAACTTAATATGTACTACTTCATTTTGTTACATTTGATGCTAATACTTTTTCCTATTTCAGATGGGCACCAATCAGTTTGTAAACATTTTAAATAATAAATAAAAAATTTCCCCCAAGAGTGAACATTTTTCATTACCCATTGCAATCTTTCAGATAACTGAGAAAAAAATGGACACACTAAAATTCCAGATCAGGTAACTACACAAACTTGAAAGCTTATTTTTAAAATTTGTGACAAAGGGTTTTAAATAGAAGCAGTACAGAATGAATATGCTATCATTTAAATTCAGCTAGACCTCACACAAGTGCCCGAATAGCAGGAGAGATTAATAACTTGAACACCAGTATATTTTATTCATGGTTATAGCCACTACAGTTCCAAAATCTGAAATTCAGAGACCATAAATCTCTAAAGAAGTGATAAATGCAAAAGGTGAAGAAAATAGGCCAAAGTTCTAGAGTGATATCTTGACATTTGCACATGGTACTATGGCATTCATTAGTCATATGTTGCTTTCCCTTTAGAGAATGAAAACTTCTTTTCACCTTATAATTGTTTATATGCATTCAATAAATAATGTTCAAATGATGTTCTCTTCTGCTTTTCAGGTTGATGTCCCTCTTCTTCTTTGAAATGGGGTGTTTAGGAATGGCATTCCAGGATTCTACACAGCTTATTATGGACAAAGGAGATGAATTATTCCCTCTCTATAAAGAGCTCATGGTCAAGCTTTGGTACTGCAAAAAATTATAAAGATATACTTTACAACTACACACTGATGTTAGATACCTAGGTATAGGTGTAAGGTACACTCAGTGGCAGCTGTTCCAAACCAGTATCTTACACTGGTAATGACGAGGGTCTGAAAACAATAAGCTTAGAAAAAGAGATGCATCATAACTGCGTTGTCAACAATAACAGCTAGGAGTAAGCCTGCAGAAAATGATAACCCATCTCTAGTAAGAGTAGATTTGCACTGTTCTTTCTTTGTTGTAGGACGTGATTTTCTCTTGGGAAAGCTCTACCCAACTTATCTTGCTTATACATTACAGTTTTAGAGTGAATTTTGAATTTTTGCCTTTCAGGGCATAAAAGAGTCAGAAGAGTACATAGGAATAATAATCAAGAAAAGGAGTTATCCTTTATTATAACTGATCAGGAGATTCTGCCTAAAAGTCAGAGACTATAGTATAACACGATCAGTCTCCAAAAAGGGGCATGTTTCAGAGTATTTATCTGGCACCACTTTAGGGTGTAAATGAGAGAGTGGGGCTTATCAACTCAAGTTCCATGAAATCTACTGTTCACTTTCATGTCCCTTTATGTCTTTTCAATGTATTTTCATAGGTTTGCTAGTAAACTGGCTGCCACATTATTTAGGATGGCCCTGGCTGGAAAGACTGAGGGGAGTCCATTCAGTTGCATGTGTCTTGTGCTAGGCGAGCCATGTCCTAGTAGCTGTGGAGAGGAGCAAGTGTAAGCAGACCAAGCTTTGCAAAGATGAATGCAGAAATAGACATGTACTTTTAAGCTTTTGTCATGCATGCTAACACCCTGTTGAACAAAGTTAATCACATGGTCAAGCCCAGTGTCCGAGTAAGAAGGGCCTACAGAGTTTTAGGAAGAAGGGAATAGACACAGGGAGGTAATTAATTACCATCATTCATGCAGTCCATTCTACCACTCATTATCAGTGATTCTGATTTTACCATACATGTAAAGTACACATCCGGTGAGAATCAGCTAGAATAAGCTTTCTCTCTTCCTATGACTCCTGTCTTTTCCATATTAAAGTAGTATCTACATAAACATCAGTAACAATAGTTGGAATGGAATACTAAGACTAAGAAAGCATTAACTTGCTTTCCTTCAAATTGAGGTAAAGCTTCCCAGCTTCCTAGGTATGGAGAGGACATGAGCCTACCTATACCAGAGGTCAACCTTTTTGAACTTCTTGCTGTCTGTGGCAATTCTGGTCATTTTTCTAGAAGAGAAAAGATGTGCAGCTATACTGTGTATTGAAAGAGGTGCTGTGGATCAGCATTTATAATAGTCATTGAATTCACCAAGCTCTGACTATCTACAATGTTAGAATATACGAGGTCAGTCCAGAAGGTATGCAGCCGTGTAATATAAAAAATAGAGACATTTATTGAAGAAGATACAAGAAATATTGTACATAAGACAATGACAGCTCAGTCCCCTTCAAAGTAGGCATCTTGGGACCTCTAAAGAAGTTATTCTTCACTTCTTTATAATAAAAATGGGAATTAAGTTTCTATATTTTAAAAATGGGAATAACATAAGTTATTACGGTTATACAGGGATTAAGAAGTACAAGATGAACCCTGCCTGGTGTGGCTCAGTGGACTGAGTGCTGGCCTGCGAACCAAAGGGTCACTGGTTCGATTCCCTGTCCGGACACATGCCTGGGTTGCGGGCCAGGTCTCCAGTAGGGGGAATGTGAGAGACAACCACATATTGATGTTTCCCTCTTTCTCCCTCCTTTTCTCAAAAAGTAAATAAATAAAATCATTTAAAAAAGTAGAAATTGGTAGGTACAGAATAGTCAAAGAGATGTTAAAAGTAGGCTAGGAAATGGAGTAGCCAAAGAACTTACACACATGACCCATGGACATGAACTAGGGGGGATTGATGGTGGAAATGAAGGGTACTGGGTGGAGGGGAGGGGAAAAGGGGAAATTTGGACAACTATAATAGTATAATCAATAAAGTCTATTAAAAGATATCACAAATATGGCAGCTTGAGACCACATACATTTATTTCCTATAGTTCTGTAGTTCTAAACCCTGAAATGGGTAGTGTCTCAAGTCAGAGTGTTGGCAGCGCTATGTTTCTTTCCAGGGATGCTAGGAAATAATTTTTTTGTTGTTGTTCTTTTTAGTGTCTAGAGCCACACACATCCCTTAGCTCATATCCTACCCCCTTCATCTGCAAAGCCAGCAATATCAGGCCAAGTGCTTCTCATGCCTCCATCTCAGCGGTTCTGTTTTCTGATTTATTTTCCCATTTTTAAGGATGCAAATAATCCAGGATAATTTTTCAATGTCACGGTCAACTGATTAGCAAACAATTCCATCTGCAACCTTAATTCTCCTTTGCCATGTAATCTAAGATAGTAACAGATTCCAGTAATTAGGACATAGACTATTTGGATGGTTCTTATTCTGATATCCATCATATTACTTGAATAAAATATATATCCAGAGAAACTTATAGGCAAGCCAAGTAAAACATGTTTGTTTTATATCATTTCAAAATCATTCTATTTTTGAAATAGACATGGCGAATGTCCTACCGTAGATCTGAGGAGTATCTATTGGCATGAAAAAACAAGATATTATGTCTGTTGATATGGCTCAAAGTTGTCTGGACCAAGAAAAGTTTTGGGGGGACTTTGATGTGTATGAACAAATTAGTTCATGAAGTGACATTTTTATGCTTCATATTGTACGTATGATACCTTTTCATAAATTATTTTTAGTTTTCCTATACTATAGTGTTTTCTTAAATATGTTGTTCATTTAAAGCTTTAGGGTGATTCTTACATTCCCTCTGTAATTTTTTTTCCTAATTAGTTAACTCAATTTCTAAGACCTACTACTTGTTTTTACTTATTAGAATAATAGACACTGGCAATACAGTAGTGAATCAGAGGGCTGTGGTCTCTGCCATGTTTGTTTTCCTTTTTAATTTAATCAGTCAGAGAGATTTCTATACATATTTTACATTTTCCAAAAAATTTAAATAGTGATTGCACTTGATCTATTTCTTGTTCACTTTTTAATGGCATAATTTCATTTTTATATCAATTCACATTGGAAATACTGGGGCATATAATCTCTTTAGCTTTCCCCCCAAAAAAACATTTTTTTCTAAATAACAATAACAGTCTAATAACAATGTTAGTTAAAATTTGTTTAGTTCTCATGTGGACTATGAATTTTATGTAGATTATTTCAATTATTTATTACTTTTAAAATAAATGGTTAAGGCACTTATCTGTTTCATAATCACATAATAAGTAAATGACTAAACCAAGATTTGAATAAGACAATATAATTTAAGAACATACATTCTTAGAAAATACACCATAATGTAAGTAGTATTATAGTGAATTGCCTTTCTAGGACTTCCATAAGTACCATACTAGGTAGCTTAAACAACAGAAATTCATTTTTGTAGGATCCTGGAGGCTGGAAGTCCAAAATCAGAATGTCAGCAGGGTAGATTTTATTGTAAGACCTTTCTTCTTAGCTTGTAAATGGCTTCTTCTCCCCTTCTCCCCTTGTCTTACATGATTCTCTCTTTGTGTGTGTACGTGTCCTAACCTCTTCTTATAAGGACACAAATCATACTAGATTAGGGCCCACCTACATGATCTTATTTTACATTAATCACCTTTTAATGTAATTAAAATGCAATTTAATGTAATTTAAAAGCCCTATTTCTAAATATAGTCATATTGATAGGTACTGAGCTTTAGGTGTTCAACATATGAACTTTGAGAAGACGCAATTCCACCCATACTATATATTTTCTCAGACCAAAAGGGACAACATAGATTCACAAATGCACAGTGACAAAGAAGGTAGCATTGCTCAAACTAAAACCCTCTTACTTCTAATATAACAGGCCCTGCTAAGTTAAATTTAGAAAGAAGTAGTGAATAACAAGAGTGGGGGATGAAGAAAGATAATCCAAATCCTTGGAGATGAATGCAAAAATAAAGCATGAAATATGTATGGTGTGCTGAAAGTTTAGTAACTTGCTGCTGATGAGTTTTTCTATTAGACAACTGATAACACTATTCCTTAGAAAGAATTTTCACAGAACTAACAGGAAGAGAACCAATTTAGTACTCTAAGGAGTGCAGCCTAAAGCTTGGTATGTTCAGAAACATTCAACAGAGCATGAACAGCAGCAGAGGAAGTAGAGAGCGGGGGTGAGTGTTGTCAATTGAGCTTAAAATGTTAAAGAGGAATGTGGAGGCATAGGCTGAGGGCAGTTTTCTGCTGATATACAGAGCTTCCTTTTCACCTCTCCCAGGGTCAGCAAAATGGCAGTTTCTGTGTGGACCACTTTCCTGAAATCCTCAGAATAAAACTTAGTTCTGCTGATTTTTCTTCCCACCTATCTTTCCTAGAACACATAAGCATTTTCCTCTATAATAAGTGTCCTGTGTGTCTGAATGCAATTTTCCTGTTTATTACTATTTTAATGACTTTGCAGCACTATTTTTCTTAGGGCCAGTTTGTGCTGAAGAGCCCATTTTGTTGCAGATTTTCTTTCTCATCCTTCTTCCTTTCAAATCAAACTCTTGTAGGGACTAATCTGTACTGATACATTCCTTTCAAATACTTCTTGCTAAAACAAGGGACTGATGCAACCCTAATATATTTAAATAACTAAAATTAACCCATTAATTATTGTCTGATGTTGGACAATTTAAGGTAAAAAATAACTGGATAAAATATTCTATCCCAAATATGAATCAAAAACATGATAAATCAGAGATATTATCTTCTGACTTCTTGCTGAGTTCTTGTGACCAAAATATTGACTTCTAGGTATTGGATAAAGTCAGCATAAATGGGGCAATAGACCATGTGCAAACTCCTATGTTCTATTTCATTATGACTCTGGACTCTTCCTCTACTTGAGGAAAGTGATGTTCAGAGTATAAAAGATGTGTTTCTACTCAGAAATCCTTGGTTGTAAGGAATACCTTAGGTATTCAGTCCTATTTTACCTTTTCCTTCATCTGAACATTCTTCCCAGATGACTTGATGTCATCTCTTGCCTACAAATCATCTACATGCTGATAACTCAAAAATTGTATCACCATCTCTGGCTCCTCCCCATAAATCATGATTTACATATTCAATATCCATCTGATGGAGACAGTTGGAAGGCTAATAAATAAGTCAAAATGAAAATAGGCAATGGAGAACTGCTGATTATTTTTTCTAAATTCACTTCCTAAGTTTTATCCATTACAGTAAATGGGCAACCATTCATCCAGATGAGCCACTCAGCAATCTAGGTTATAGCTTTAATTCCTCTCTGTGATTCACTCCCATATTTAATTTATTAGCAACTCTAAATCCAAACGATATTCCAAGTTTAATCACATTTCTTCATCTATAGTGCTTATGGAATTGCTGTGGACCAATTAGACAGCCAATAATGTATTCAGACTATGGCAGCAGGGGTCAAAACTATGAAATAGTGTTGTGGAAACAAAAAGAAAGAGGGTTTTGAAATGCTTGGATGACCTAATGGAAAAGTCCTTCAGGACATTGGTGGGGAGGTTGGGCACGCGATCAGGCCATCTGTATTTGCTAATTATAGTTTATCAAAGTTAGATGGCTACCCTCCAACAGACACTTAAGAAATATGAGAGAGCCTTATCTTTTCTGATGATTCCATTTCAAAGGGATGGCTTTCAGCTCCTTGAGAAAGATATTCCTGAATGGAGGAAAATTTACATCTCAAAGAGACCCAGAACAAATTTACAATTGTATGTTTCAAAAATAAATGTTCTAAGAAAAAGGAGGTCAGGTATATAGTCCAGACAAAGCTTGTTTAATGCTTAGACAAGCTGAGGGGATGTTAAGGCCTCTGGCTAATTGTATGATCAGTCTACCCACAGGTAGAGTTACTTCTTGTCTGGGTTATTGACATGTTTTTCTAAACAGTTTTTCTTCCCTTTTTACCTTTTACCTTTGTTACTCACTCACTATAGGTAAATGAAAATAGATCATTTTTTATTTATAATTTATTTCAAATTGAATTTATTTCTAAGGATATGATAGTCTTTATAGTGAATATTCACTTTTTTCACTAAATAGTTTTCAAAGTGAGTTTTTAAAAATATAAAATAAATTATGTCAATCCCAAACTTAAAGTCTTCCTAATACTTCTCATAGAACTTACAGTAAAATAAGAACTACCTATGCACACTTACTAAGCCTTAGATGATCTGTTTTTCTTTCTGTTTCTTGGCCACCCATTTACACATGCATCCTTCCTTACCTTAAACAGGCGAAGTATCTTCATGGTTTCAATTAGGTCTGTCCTTGGCTTGAAGTATGAGATAATTAATTGTATTTATCAACTTCACTGGACTAAGAGATACCCAGATAACTTATTTTTGAGTGTGTCTGTGAGGGTGTTTCTGGAAGAGGCTAACACCTGCTTTAGTAGACTGACAAAGGGGTTTGGACTTACTAACATGAGGGGCATCATCCAATCCCCTGGAAGCCTGAATGGAACAAAATAGCAAAAGCAGGACAAATTCTCTCTCTCCTCTTGAGCTCAGAAGTCCATCTTTTCCTGCCAGACATTGGAGTTCCTAGTTCTTGGGTCTTTTCTTCAGATTGGAAATTACACCATTGGCTCCTCTGATTCTCATGCCTGTGGTCTCTCTCTCTCTCTCCCCCTCTCTCTCTCTCACTCAAGTGATCTGATAACTGAGATGGCTACCAAGTGACCAACGGGCAGGTGCATACACAGTATGAAATGTGGATACACTGGACAAAAGGATGATTCATGTCCACATTTGATGGAGCATGATTTTATTCTGCTACTCAAAAGGATATGTGATTTAAACTTAAGAATTATTTGTTTCTGGAATTTCCATTTAATATTTTTGGACCAAAGTTGATCATGGATAAATGAAAGTGAAACTGTGGATAAGGCAGGGAGGTGGGGTGGGTGGGAGACTACTGTACGGTTTTTACAGATGTAGTTAAGATGTAAGTTAAAAAGAGGTCATGCTGGAGTGTGTTACACCTTAATCCAATTTGATCGCTATTCTTAGAAGAGAAGACAAGACACAGAGATAAATACATGGACGGGAGACCACAAGTGAAGACACAAACACTCAGAGTGAAGATGGCCATTTAACCACAGAAGCAGAGATTGGATTTATGCAGCTGCAAAACAAGCAAAAATAAGAAAATGCCATGGAACAGATCCTCCCCCTGAGTCTTTCAGAGGGAACCAACCTTGCCAAGTCCTCAAATTTGGGCTTTTAGACTCCAATGCTGTGAGAGAATAAATTTCTACTATTTTAAATAATCTAATCCTTGGTACTTTTTTACAGTCGTTGAAAATAATAGAGACCCTAAGATTCTCTGCTCCCACATTCACGATTTCCTGACACTCCTGTGATTTTGTGTTACCTGTCTCCATTGAAATCCAGGTGGGTTTAATCTCTCCCTTAAAAGCAGAGAATTTTTCCTGGTTGGTGGCTGAAGAAGGTACAAGAGGAATTTAGAGAGCCTCAAAGTAGAAGGGAGATTTGTATGCCATTACTGGTTTGAAGACTAAGGGGCAATGATGAGGGAGGCACGAAGCACTCAAAACTAACAGCAGTCCTTTCCTGATAACCAGCAAGAAAACAGGGAGTCAGCCCTACAGCCACAGGAGCTGGAGTCTAGCAACAACTCGAATGAGCTTGAATGTGATTCCTCCCCAGCACCTCCAGATAAGTGATGAGCTGGACAATATTTTGATTTTGGCCACGTAAGACACTTGTGCTTCTCTCACCTCCAATACACCAAAGGGCTGCATTTTCTCTCCTCAATCTTATAAGGCATTGTCTTAGAGAAAACCGAGACATTTTCTTAGAATTGGTTGGTGTCCATCTCAAATAAATAGCTATTAGTGATTTGGACCCATAATGTGGGACTACATAAGCCTAAATAAGTGACACGGGTGCTTGACTCAAAAAAGTATAGGAACTTTTGACAAATAAAATTTAAAAGAATAAAGGGTGTTAATTTTTCAATATATCAACTTATATTGACATTTTATGAAAACTAGATTAGAAAACATTCTTTTCTATAATTTTTTATTTTGCCTCTTTCTACAGCACCTCCACTCCTTTATTGTCATTTATATCACTCTAGTATAAACAATAAGCTTGACACATGCAGGAACATTTTTACTTTTGTTTATCCCATATCTTAATATTTAGAATGGGGCTGGCATATATTATCCATTCAATACTGACTTTTGAATGAATTTATATAGTAAGGTGTAGGTGAATTTCCATACATTTTTCTCATTTGTCTTAAATCAAAAGTAGTATTTATATAAATCAGTACAAATAGCTTCCCTAATTTTTTTATAGATATGAAATTTGCTGGCAGAGTAAAATGTATAATAGAGCATATATCAGATAATTTAGATAATTGTTCAAAAGATAATTCCATCAAAAACATATGGCTTTCCTTTTCATTTTTCCCTCACAACAATCTAATAGGCTTGGTAAGTATAAAATCTTCATTTTTCTTTGGGTTGCATAGACACGGCCTTAACTGACTCTTTATATAATCATCACCAAGTAATTATATTCCAGCTGGATGCTTTGTGACTCCCATTTGACCACAAATTAGTTTGCAGAAAGTGACACAAGCCATATTGTGTGGCATCCTTTATTACTGCCAATCACTGACATGTAGCTGAGAACAATGAATATGATTTGAACAAGAATTGTACTGTTATCTGTAAAGACAAATGAAAACCTGCCCAGCCACAAATGTCTAAATAATGATTTTCGGCTTATTTTTTTTCAAACTTCTCCTCCTTCTCCATAGTAATTAATTAACTACTGGTAGTGCTTTTACATATATTACAAGTTCATAAGATTTTTTTTTGTTTTCAGATTGCTCTTCCTCAATGAAGCAGAGTCTATGTATAAAGTAGTATTAATAATTAAATGAACAGCTTCAGGCCGGGGACCATCATATTGGGCCCTTTCTTTACCTCAGATGTCATGAGACAATTTATAAGGCAATAGAGAATAGGGGGAAGCAACTAATGTTGAGAGATTATCACAGTCAAAAGAGACCAAAAACTCTCACTCAGCTTTTCAAAACCTAATATTTTATGAATGAGTCTTCCTCCTGTACAGGAAAGAAATTCAATTAGCAATTATTTCATAAATGCAAATTCCCAATGATATATTTACTATATATACCATATATACATACATACACACACATATATGTGCACACATGCACATAACTACATAATACTAAAGAAATATTAACCATCTTACAAGCCATTAATTTAACTATCACCTCATGGAAAAAAGAAAATTAGAGTATATTTCACTTCTAAATATTTTCTAATATTAAAAATTAATAAACAAACCAAAGCAACAGATGACAAAGGTGTAAGTACAAGCACATACCAAATGCTAACCACAAAACAATTAAATAAGACAATTAAATGTAAAACATTTTAGAATTACAACATTTAATTAGACTAAAATAGTTTTACATCAATTATCTTACTGAGTTAAGGTATAGCATGAAAAAATATTTTTTGTTTAAATATGTATTTAAAAAAAGCTATTAAACATAGCTTATTAAAAATGGTGGCAAAAAAGGTACCATAATAAAAATAACAAATTAAGCAGTGCCTAATATTAAATAAACACATTAGAAAATTCACAAAGTAACTTTAAAAGCATGTACTCATTACCTCAGTTTTTTATGTTAAGAATAAAATACGGTGAACACAAGATAAGGATTCATATTAGTGTTATACTTAATATAGACATGTAGGAATCAAAAGTTAAAAAAGTAAATGCACTAAGGAATCAAAAGAATATTAGAGAATTCTGTTTTAATAGTGGGTCTAGATTCACTATTGTTTTCTATGTTCTCAAAATCAAAAGATAAAGATTATCTTCTGAATATTTAATATATTTTGGAACTGCACAAACTTTGCTCACCTGTGGCTCACAAATACTGACGAATCATTTACAAATATATATTAAGTACATTGTAAATGTGTATTAAATTCTACACCTAAATACCTTACAAATTTACTCTAAAAATCTCTTTTCATTTATCTTACGAAATATTATTTTTCAGACCTCAAGTTCTAATAAAACAGAATATGCTGAAGAAGTCTATATTCCATCTTTATCTTTTCAAGGTGAAGTATTCATTTTGTTCATTTCTTGTGTAGAACTTTATGCATGTGTGTCTCATAAATTTTTATTTCATTTTGCTCCTTCTTTTTCTTATTTTTTAAATATTTGTTCTTTTTGTTCCTTGATGCTGTGGCTCTTTTATACTCTCTCAATTTCTTGATACTCCTCCACTTTACCTGCAAGGGAGTTATGTCTTTAAGTCATATGATGAGATAACTTTAAGTTCAAGTTCTGTCACTGAATTAAGAGGATATAAACAAATGAATGCTGTGATTCCATGCCCTAGAATTAGAAAGAGTCCTATTTTTTTTCTGCAACATTTCAGACCCCCTGATGCTCAGAGAGTAAGAATTTAGAAAGACAATAAAGGAGTTAATTGCAAAAGTCAAGATGGGAAGTGATTAAAGCATTTAATGGAACCATTTCTATGATTGTATTCATTGTCACAGCACTGCTAAGTCTTACAAGGATCCCAGAAGCTCATAATCCATGAACAATAAAAATGTATGGGTCAATATTTTATTTTATATTGCTTCCAAGTTTAATTTCCTAAAATATAACTGCACATTGATTGTTAATGTCCAGCATACATACTATGTAAATAGTAAACATTTTCCACTCCAAAAATATCTGTCTAGTGAACACTAATTCTTCCCATTTGTACCTCTCTATTGACCAAGTTACAAGATCATGGTTAACCAATAAATAAAGAAATGGACTCTATCCGGAAACTGAGTGTACAAGGGAATGGAAACAAAAAGGGATCGTTCGATGTGTTTCCTGTGTCAGAGATTTCTTACTTCACAGTATGTAAGTGTGTACCTCGTGCATCCCCTGTACCAGTTTTTATCCTGATTGTGACCTGTTGAGAGCTGATGGGACTTTTTTCCTAAATGAGTGTCCAGATGCTCAAAAACTGAGGGTAAAGGGAAAATGATTTTTTTAATCTGCTTATAAAGAAGATGAGGAGCCTGTATATCTCTTCCCTAAAAGGATTTCCTTCCTACTCATGCCCTCTCCAGAAGGTTTTCTGACCAGAATTTGTTTTCAAGTTCCAGCACTTCATTTCTTTGGCATGTAACTTCCTAGGGAGTTTTAAATACTCTCGTCTCATAGGTACCTTGGGGCTTAAACTAGGACCAAGTCCAGGTTGCAACCATTTGACTTTGGGAGATATAAGAAAAATTTTATTAGCCTTTTGAATCAAAACAATTAACTAGAAAAATAGCTGCTGATATAATTCTCATGATATGTGAAAATATTTATAAGAGAATTGAAAGCAAACATTTTCTACCATGATAGTGCTATTTTGTTTCAGTGGGTTAAGAGGATAGAGCTTTTTAGAGGAAGGCTGAGAAAAGCAAGAAAGATTTATTTCTCAGTAGGTGGACAGTCCAATTCAGTGCAAAACTATGGTCAATCTCCTGTTGACACTATGGATAATTATCAGGGGTGTAGATGTAAGAAAGATGTAGAATTTGTATGACATTTAATTGACCCAAACTGACATCATCTGCTGGGGAGCAAGACTTCAAATGCTTTTGGAGAATAACCGTTTTGCAGTTTATTTTATGCATTTAACATTAAGGAGGGTAGGAAAAGTAACATAAAGCTGACAGAAAACAAGGTCGAGATTGGATTATAAAACAGTTGCGGTTACGTGCTCTCTTGAGGGTTAACGTTCTTTAGAAGGAAGGGTCTAAAAGGATATTTAGATTTGGGAAGGACCAGTCTGAAAGGGTGGTCACATATTAGAAGGAGAAGTCTGAAAAGAGATATTTCAAAGGTGTGTTACCTACGTACACAGAAATAATAGACAGGGTTTGCTTAAGCAAAGATAAACATATTACTGAAGAAGTTTTGTACCTAATGCATGACTACTCCCCATGACCTGCCCAGTTAGGAGTTTATGACCAATTATCCAGTGAGGTTACTTCCCATAGCACCTATTTTTGTCACAAAACACAGAGCCTTCTTTCACGGAATTTATAACTTCATAGTGTCATTGAAGCCAAAAGACAATGGTATAATTTTGAATTCAGTTTTTTAAAAATAGTATTTGACTCAATAATTTTTATTTAAAATGATAAAACAAGCAAAGATAAACAGTAAAACACTTTTGAGATCAGTTTCTCTCAATGTAAGAGATTGATGTCAGTCATGCATATCTCATCAAAAATGATGACCTTTACCATTTTCAGTAGGTGTGTTTGTTGTGACTTTAGTGTTTTATAAGTATCTAAGTAAACACTCTTTGTCCTGTGTTAATGCCCCAGCGTAGGCCTCAAAGGGGAAACACTTAAGGCTGCTTTCTGTGCTCTACACAGGACCAGGCATTCACACCTCTGATGAGCCCCACAGCCTGGCTCCCTCCCCCACATTGTAAAGGCACCTCTGTCTGTGTAGAATTCTCCCTTTGTGATGTCTTCATTGGCTTCCAACATATGACCAGGCATCCTTTCTGAAAATAAAATTTTTCTTTCCTTAAGCTAAGATTAATCTTCTCCTTCTTTTGACTAACATTATACCTATGCATATCAGGATTACCGTACTGACGAGAGTTATTTGTTTAAATTGTTATCTCTGACTCATCTTTCTACTCTTCGAGGACAGGGCCTATGCCTCTTGTTTCCCCTGTCTAGGGTGTTGCTTGGCTTGTCAATACTAACATATTTGTTGAAAAATGAATGAATACAAATGCAGCTGAATGAAGAAACTTGCAGTAAGCAAATGAGTTGTATAAGATGATTTGAAATACCTTTGCAACTCTTAAGAAACATCATTACAGTTTTTAAAAATTCAGAAAGGTGCTATAATGAAATATATTTTCTGTGATTTTACAAATTTATTTTCTTTTTAATGTGTTTTATATATTTTCATTCCAATAAGTTTACTTAACATGCAATGATTTTGTTTCAATTAACTCATAGTATTGCATAATTTGGATTTGATATTACATCAAAGGACTCTAATAAATTTTTAGCATTTCCTACTTTTTGGAGATAATTGAAAAAGAGTATCAGATAAGAAAAAAATGTTTTGTTTTTTCTGAAGAAACAGCAAGGATGTATCCTCAGACCATAGCTAATATGAAAGGAAAAAGAATATACTATGCATGAAATGATTTGAGTCTTAGTTCTGGTCTATTTCATCAGTAAAAAGAAAATTCCTACCGATATTCCATTAAGAACAGTTCTTCTGTGAGGACTTCACATGAAAGACTGTGAGATTAGACCCTGAGGCTAATCCTCTCAAAACCATGCAAGGACACCTGGAGTGTCACACATAATTTAACTGGCAAAGTTTTGAGTTTTTCTGCTAATACTGTAGTATATCATTTTCATGATCCTTCTTACCAGTGGAAGGATTGCAGTAGCAGGTTGAGGGTAAAAACTGGGATGGAGAAAATATAAGAAGACTGATCTAGCAAACATACCTTTCTAAAAGGTTGTTAAAATAAAAAATGGTGAACTCACTGTCTTTAGTTAACACTTGCCAAATCACTTTCTCTAACAATCCCCAAACTCTACTTATTTGTGACCATTTTTGCAACTAGACTATGACATCTCAAACTATTAGCAGTTTCTTCAAAGTAGAAGTCTAGAAATAAAGCTAAAATATTTAGATGTACGCAATTTGAGTTACTCTCTCCTTTATTTGATCACCTAACTTAGATAAAGTTGTTTTAAATTGGTTTCTGTTACACAAATTAAAAGGCAATAATAAATGGTAAAGAGGACAGTTGTGGCGCTGGTGAGTTCTTGGGAGGAGGTCCTGCCCCTTATCCTATGCAGAATCACGGGCAGAAACATAGAATTCCCATATAGTTTTCTTCAATCAGAAAACACGGGAAGACCTATGTCCTTTCCAAAGTTTACAGTAATGCAGAAAACTTTCAGAATTCCCTGAGCGGAAGAATTACCGCTCAGGGAATTGGCATTACCACAGCAAAAGGAATATTGTGTGGGGCGTGGCTCTGTGTAGGCAGAGTTCTTCTCTATCTGAGTTAAAAGAGCTGAAGTGTTTATCTTCTCATGGCTACAATAATCTTATATTTGATTTTCTTAATCTCCCAAATTTCACCGGCCCCTATCAAATCCTCCTGTCTCAAATCAGAGCTCACCTTACCTTTCCTGTTGCCATCAGTATGACACAAGCAACATTTGCCTCTTGCTACCCACTGAATATTCGTGTCCACCTCAAATTCCAATGTTGATATCCTAATCCCCAAAGTAACGACATTAGAAGGGGGGATATTGGGGAGGTGATCAGGTCATGAGGGTGGAGCCCTCATTATTGGGATTAGGGGCTCTTATAAAAGAGACCCAAGAGAATTTCCTCACCCCTTCCACCCAGGGGAGATACAATGTCTATAAATCAGGAAAGGGGCTCTTGCCAGACACTGGATACATCAGTGCCTTGACCTTGGACTTCCAGCCTCAAAACTGTGAGAAATAAATGTTGTTTAAGCCACCAATGCTATGGTATTCTTTTACAGTATCTCAAATGGACTAGCATACATAGCTCTTTTATCACTAAGCCTGTTAACAGCGTTAGTGTCTTGTGCATCCAAGCCTCTTCCCATCACCATCAATGCTGCTCATTATTTTCCATTATTAAATTTTTCTGAAGTGCTGATAAGACATGATGATTACTGCTACCCAATAGAAAAACTCTTATGTGATTTGAATAAAATCCTTGCCCCTTGGTATTGTAAGAGATATCTTTTATAATCTGGTCCCCACCTAATTCTTCATTCCTATCTTCCAACAACATATGTTCTCTCAACCTAGATTCTGAGTAGCCTTAATACAACCTCTGTGACGCTGCCTTCGTTCTCTTTTATTGGCCAAGCATTTCTCTGCTTCACTTTCACTGAAATCTAATTATCCTTCAAGATCTAGATTAAATTCCATTTCTTTCACAAAAAAAAATTTCCTTAAACACCATCCAGGAATTGATTTTTCCCCTTTTGAACTCCTAAGTATATTATTGCACAAACTCTCATAGCCACTAGCATTGCCATCATCATCATCATCATCATCACAGTATCCTCCTTATTGTAAAAATTTCCTCAGCAGAGGCTACGTTTAGTTACCTTTTGTATAGAGTAGGCGGTTTACCTCCAAGTTCCGAACCTAGTGCTTTGCATGAAGAAAGCATTCAATATGATTGTGTTAAGGGAAAACAATTGCTCTAAAAATTTCCATTACAGTTTAAGACTTGCAGTACTCCCAAACTGATGGAGAAGTCTTCTCTCTACATGTGCATTTAAATAACTTGGTGTGTTTTGGCCTAACCTTTCTCCTCTTGAGGTGCATCTGTGGCCTCCAGAGTTAGCAGGAGCAGGAGCAGCAGCAGGCTTCCCGTGTCCGACATGGCAGGCGACAGGTATGATCTTTGGAAACAAACAGACACCAGTGGGACTTTGAGTGGTGCTATCAGGCTGCTGAGGCAGATTACCCATCAAAGTATCTTCCTCGTTTCTTCCATTTGGCTTTTGTCAGAAATTGGCAAGGCTCCACACCAGTAAGGACATGCTAAAAGAAGCAGCAAAATAATGGGGAATAATTAGAGGTGGACTTTTGCCAATGCGTGTCTGCCTTGGAGGAGAGGAGATGCTGTCGGGCAGCATTAGGAAAATAATCCCATGCCCAAAACCTAAATGAATATTGCTAAAGAGGGTTAATAATATAATATAGTGAAAGCATAAATGTTCTCTAAATTTCCATTTACTAATGACTGGAGCGTATTTTCTAGACGCCATAATGCAGTGGGTTTGGTAGCTAAAGAACTGACATATGGAACTGAGAACCATGAACTGACTCTTTCTTTCCCTCTGACAATTCCCTCATTAATGCGCAGCCAGGAAACCTGGAAAATGTATGCTTTTGCGGAGTTGGAGAGAGATGACTGTCAGCCGCTGGGCTTTTGTTCCTTTGTTCAGCCATATTAAAATGATAGAAGGGAAATGAGGATGAGGCTTCTTTTTCCCAAGGCCCAGTGGTCTAAAGGATTTATTGGACATCTGCTTAGCAATTGTTGGTTTTTTGAAAGATTTCTCACATTTGAAAGCAGACACACAGTAGCCTATCACATCAGGCATCAAGAATATTAGATGATTAACCAGTTGCCTCTGTGGCTAAGATACCTGGAAAGTAATGAGATCAGGAAAAACACATCAAATGATTCTTTTGCAGCAGGAAGTTTTTTATTTTGTTTTGTTTTATTTTGTTTAATAAATAAGATTTCTCAGAACTTAAGCTACCCCTTTGGCCCACATCAGGCAATCATGTTTTGGGACGTAAGTGGAAAACGCAGTCCCGTTTTAGGAATTTCATGAGTTTTCATAAGCTGAAAGAGGAAAATATTAAATTAATTCACTTTAAGCAAACTCTTCAAATGTCTTTGTTAAGCAAGATGTTTGAAATCTACAACAATCCTCCCAGGACACCATAAAAGTGAAATAATTGTTAAGTTTTATATGTATTCGCTTTCTTATGCTCCCCAGTATAAATACTAAGCAAACAGAGAAAAGCAGCCTATGTATTGCTCTATTTATCCCTTGCTCTGGGTCCCTGAGCGAGGAACCTTCATTAGAGCAGAGATATATTCAAATGGTGATTCCTTTCCACAGTGTCACTACCTGGGTCATAAGCACAATAAAAAACAATTTGTAATTAGCATCTCAAATGGTCTGAGAAATGAAGGTGTCAGGTAAATGAGATCAACTCCTAATGGACTTTCTCCCCCTCCAGTGAATTGCCTTTCTTATCAATTCTCAAATATCTAAAGAGATAAATTGAACTAATAACTTACCTCCAATGTATCAATTGTGTCATTGATGGAATAGGAGAGGAAGCCAGATGTAGCAAACAACATGAACTTTAAAAACTCACATACACATACACACTACTATACTATCTTCAATACCAATCAACCTTTGAATCTAGATAGAGAAGTAAAAGAATACATGTGGAAAAGATTTAAAATTATTTTTTTAACTTAAGTTTTAATAGCATCAAGCAATGAAGCATGGAATGCTCCCTGATGAGGTTATAATGAGGAAGATAAAGAATTAAAAGATAAAAGCAGCAGGTGAGAAGATGGATACATTATGCAAGTGAAATTTTAATCTTTTTTATCTTATATTTCCTTTTTCCTCATTTAACTCCTCCTGTCCCAACACACCATTTTAAAGGTTTTATTTTTATTGAATATGGCCATTTCCAAGGTTAATTAACTAAGCCAAGGCTATCCTAGAGAACATTGCCCATTTGCTTCTATTTCACCAAATGCTGGTGAAATCTTTAGTCCAAATGTTGATTTATTATAAAAAAACAATCAGAGACTGGTAAGGGTGTTCAGAGGTCAGAATGAATCATCAAGACCTCAATCCCATAATACAATTGGATATTAAAAATTCCTTAGAACTTTCTTGAGATTCATTGCCTTCTCATACTGGAAGTAAACAAATACATGAAAGCACAGAGATTATTGATTGTACACATTATATTCTCAGTAAACTTTTAAATTCTATTTTAAACCAATGTATCATTTATTTTGCCTCTTTGTTTATAATTCTTTTTGTTTTCTATTGTGTTTATGTATGACAGGTATCGTGTGAAGTCTTTTACATTTATCATTTTTTTCTATAAAACAAACATACTGTAACTATTCCTATAATCACTGTTTAATAGATGATAAATATTAAGGCTGAAAGTATATGTCTTAGTCAAAAGTAACTAACCGATAAAGATTTTTTTAAACTGTAGTAAACACATATAACAAAATTTACCATATTAACAATTTTTAAGTGTGCAGTTTAATGGTTTTAATTATATTTACATTGTTGTGAAACAGATCTCCAGAACTTTTTCATTTTGCAAAACTGAGAGTCAATACCCATTAAATAACAACTCTTTTTATATTCCTCCCCTCAGCCCCTGGTAACCACCACTCAGCTTTTTGTTTCTGTGACTTTGACAACTTTAAGTACCACATATAAGTAGAATTATACTAGTTTTTTTTGTGACTGGTTTCTTCCACATAGTATGTGCTTAAGACTAATCTATGTTCAATCATATGATAGGATTTCCTTCCTTTTTTAAGCTGAATATTCCACCATATTGAAGTGGTCCAGAAGACATACCTGTGGAAATAAAATTATTTGGACCTGAAAGAATTTGAGAATAGGACTTTTAACTTCTTTACCTGCCTCACACAGAGCTTCCCAGAAGAACCCAATTGTCATAAATCTTATATCCAGAAATTTTCCTTGCAAAGAAGACAGGCTCATTGCCAAAGAGAAGTCAGCATCAAACCTAACCAGACATTGCCACAAAACTATCTTATCTCCCAATTGTTCTCCATTCAGCTTTCCTAAAAGGGGCTTGTTTTCCCATAAGTGCCTTTCTCCAACTTTTTTTCAACCATTAAGATGGTGCCTGTAAAACATAAATTTCAACCACCATATTGAATCATTTTTCTGTGAATTCTTGAGTATGTATATGAAAAGTAAATTGTGTTTTCTTACTAATATGTCCTTTGTTGGTTTAATTTACACAGAACATAAAAGAATAAAAGTTGTTCTTCCTCAACAGGATGTATATAACAAATTCTATTTATTAAGTCATCTTGATGGGGGAATTCAAGAGTTAAAAGATTTTAGCTTCAGTCATATTGATAGGTGTAAGTGATTAATGCACGTGTAAAGTTGTTATTCCAAGAACTGGAATACAAGACCTACTTGACTCCAAAATGTCAACAAGTAGTTCAGCTTTTGTGCCCCCGGGGGTCTGAGAGCTAACAGTGAAGATGTCTGAGCCATTGTGCTCCAGGGACTGAATGTAAAGAAGTACTAGGAAAATTGTCACCAGACTGCAACTGTTATCTGATTAACCTTTTATTCAAACCCTTCACTTGCCCTTAATTCTCCTTATACAAAAGTTGGCTTGAGATGAGATGTTAAGATGTTTTTTGATGGCACATAACCCACCATCTTCTCAGATCACCAGTCATCTGAAGAAAGCTCTCATAAAGATACAATCCTTATCTGTTTATTGGTTCTGGTACTGACAGGCAGTATGAACACTGACTTTTCTGGTTTTAATCTATCTTTGGACTTTTGGGTAGTTTTCGCCTTTTAGCTATTATTGTGCTAGGAACATAGGTGTGAAAATATTTGAGACTGCTTTCCATTCTTTGGAATGTATACCCCAAAGTAGAACTACTGGATCATGTGGTAATTCTATTTTTATTTTTATTTTTCTACAAAATCTGTACTATTTTCCACAGTGGTTGCACCATTTTACAACCCCATCAACAGTGAACAAGGGTTTCAGTCCTCTCTCTACATCTGCATCAACACTTGTTGCTTTCTGATTTTTGTTGTTTTTCTTTTTTTAATACAATAGGTATTCTAAGAAGTGTGGGGTAATATCTTTTTATGGTTTTTATTTCCATTTCTCTGATAACTGGACCTTTTTTCATATGTTTATTGCTGAACTTTTTTTAACCCTGAATTGAACTCAGTCTGACTTGGGAGTCCATATTTTTGAGTACTAAGTTGTACTCTACATAATTTAAATTTTTCTTATTTTTGTAGATTATTTACTTAACTGAAAAAAGTCAAGTAAATAAAACTTCTTAATTTTATCTTTTACTTTTTTCAAATAAAAATTACATTATATTTTTATTTTTCATTACCACTTATTCCCTCTCTATCCTTTTACCTCCACCCACTCCTCTCCCCTTTGCAGTCACCACTCTGTTGCCCAGGATCATGAGTTCTTTCTCTTTATTTTTTTACTCGACTCCTCCAACCACCCCCATCCCTTGTTTTTTTAGTCTGGTTAACTTGATGTTTTATTATTGTATTATTAATTATGGGGAATCTCCATTGGCTTAATAGTTAAGTCAACAATTAAAAACTTTGAGCCCTTACAGGTTTCAGGGACCTAGAGCCTGTAATGGATTTTCTCTACCCTTCTCCTATCCTTTACAGGAACGTTCACTTATAGAATAATTACCTCATTTTAAAGTAAATTTATACAGTTGTATGTGGGGTTTTTATTTTCTCATTTTTCTTTGTGACTATTTGCACTGTAAGGACTACAATTCTAAAGAATAGATGACACTAAAAGAGGGTTATAGAGAGAATGGGTTAACAAAATAACTCGGGTTCTTTATTTCCCTTGGGGATGGAACTCCTTGAAACTGAATAGCCATGGCCATAGACTATACCTCAGTATGCCTGATCACTTTAGCCCTTATAAAGTGAGCAATACGCTGATCAAGAGCTGTGTATGCCAATTCTAATTGATTTATTTTTCTTGTAGATACAGTTTAGATAAATCTTATGTAAACTAGTAGAGCATGGACAGGTAAAGGAAAACAACTATGGTTTAAAATAAAACCTAGGCTTAATTTTTTGGAAATTATTTAATGAAAGTAATCACTAAAAATGATAATAAATTTTAAAAAATGTCAAAATTGAAAAATATATGAACTGTTTTTAATATTTGGAAAATCTTAAAGTATCTAATTTTAACATTAGGTTTTTTTCCCTGTATTTTTAATTTCTCATTCCTCTTCTATTTGGTAATCTAAATCCAAACTTTATATTATGTTTTATGGTTATAGTTTGTAAATGAAAAGACATCTTAGGACTTTAATTTGTGACACAACATCAAAGGAAAACACTTGGACCTAAATCAAAGTTATCAAATGAAATTTACTTATGTGTTTATGTAAAGAAAATAAGGCAGATATAAATCACATTTTTTGCATCTTATGCTTACCTGACATTTTAGTTAATCAACTAAATAATTTCATTGGTTGCTTTGTATAAAAATAACTTTTACTTTAGAAGCTAAAAGGTTGATAGCTCTCTCAGTCTTTTTTTGTGCCTGTCTCTACTTCTGTTTCTTTTTCATCTGTTTCCTTCCCTATGTCTACATATATAGATACAGAAATAAATATTAATATATTCCATAAATATAAAAATATACTCAGTCCTTTCATGAGAGAAAAATTGAAAAATATATAAACTACAAAGTTTTAATAATGCAAAATTTAATTAAAGAATCAAACTGGCACTAACAATAGTGTATTTAAAATTATATACTGTAGATGAGTCAATTCTACTATTACATTAAATAGTTATAAAATATCCAGAACATGGAGTTTGATTGGAGCTGTCACACTGTCAAAGATCAATTGACTTGGTTTTGTTGTGAACATTGGCAACTATGTTTCATAAATGACATATTTTATTCAGATAAACATACACACCTCATTTTCTTCATTCATAAATGGTATAATCATACTTCATAGGGCTACTTTAAAGATTAAATATTTATATTTAATATATATTTAATACATATATGGGTTAGAATACACACTGGCACACTGTAAGCACTACATGTGCTAGGTTTATTACTATTATTATGCAAGAACACACGTATATAAAATCTACCTTAATAGGCATCTGCATCAAACTGTGAGCAGAGAAAAACTTTAATTGAAAAATTTGATCAAGATCCAGCTTAATAGGCATGTGTATAAAACAAAAATGACGTGTAGAAATGTAGTTTTATAAACAGGTATGTTAAAGGAAGAGAATCCCAACTTGTATTTGTGGCTTATCTTCTTTAAAGCTTAGAGAGACCTCATTTTTATTCTTTTAAGTTTGGATAAGACAAGATTTTATAATATTCCTCGAGGGATTTTTAAAAAATAATAACAACATGCATTTTGAAGTATCTTTTGTAACACTTCAAAAAGATTGAAAAGTATATTAAGATGCTAGGAACAGCTACATTTCTTCAAACCCCTTGTCTATGTTTATGGTGAGATCAAAACTGTGCCACTTTGCCTCCAATCAGTTCCTTGTGTTTTGGTTGAGTTGGATCTGGATTAATGTTAATAAAATATTTTACCAGGTTAGTACTTTTGATGTCAGATCTACATGATTTCCCTCCATTAACTCCTGTAGCTGTAATCATTACCCTATGGAGCTGTAGACTTGACTTTCTTTTTTGTTTCTTTCTCCATCAAAGCTCTAGCTTCCCAGTAACAAAGCTGTGGGGCCTCTGCAGCGTTATTGCTCACACCCCCGTCTCTGCTTTGTTCATGGCTGATATATCTGCACCAAATCACCCGTTGAAATTCAGGCAAAAACAAGAAGAGTAGCAGTTCCTTAAAAAGTTAACGCCTATCTTATAAAAGTGTTAGAGAAAAGCTTTTTGTGAACTATTGACAGATGTATGAAAAATATTATTATAAAATATTTATAAATGAAAAGTCCAGGAGGAGGGGATATATTGTCTAACCTTTTAAACCTCGTTTTTTTAATGGTTTCTGAGAATATTTTCATTGTATGCTGCATGTAACAATTATGTTTTCTCATTTGCCTGAACCTATTATTTTACAGTGCTTGCTTTTCCACCCAAACTATGCGAAATGATTATTTTTATTTAAGTCTCATTTAACAAAACATTATTTGAGGATATCGTCCCCTTATTATTGGATAATGCGCACACTTGTAGATGTTTGCAGGGCCAGTTCCCTGTCTCCTGGAAGGTTTAGGTCTCAGAGAGAGAACTGTTATTTGAAGAGTCGCGTGCTCTTCCCATTTCCAACCTGTTTCCCGATGAAATGATACCTAAACTGTAATATCTTCCTTCACTTGTTTTTCCACCTGTCTTGTACCCCTACCATTTTTTTCAATCAAAGGGATGCAGTAGATGGCAAAAAGGATGCAGTAAATCATATTATATAAATCACACTGACCATGTATTATTTGACATTTGTTTACTACAGTGGACTGAAATCTATATCCACATCCTTATCTCTGGAACCTGTGAATATTGCCATATATGGCAAAAGATATGATTAAGTTAAGGTTCTTGAGAAAGATGTTTATTCCCTATTATCTTAATGAGTCTTACATGTCATCACATGTGTTGTTATCAGAGAGACACAGGAAAGAACTATTCAGAACAGAAGGTTGACGGCAAGACAAGGGCAGAGATTTAGAGCGGTGCAGTCACCAGAAGCTGGAAGAGGCAAAGGACAGATTCTCCCCTAGAGTCCCTGGAGGGAATTTGGCCTGACCAACAGCTTGACTTTGGCCAGTTTGGTGATTTTGATTTGGACTTCTGATCCCCTGAACTGTGTGAGACAATAAGCTTGTTTTGTTTTAAGGTACCGATATTGTGGTGACTTGTTATGGTAACCACAGAAAACAATTACACTTACTAATAATTTCAGGAAAAAAAAAAACAGAAGCAAAGGAAGTCAGAACTACATGCAAGGAGGTAGACAAGAGAGACAGTACAAGTCTCTGTAGCATTCTCACCATTGGAGGAGTAACCTCTCCTTTCCCATCCTCCCTCTGCTACGTGTTATTTTTACCGAATAATGGACCCGTGGGAGGGGTGCCCAGATGCTATTACTGAAACAATGCCCCCGCTTTCCCGGGGTCTCTCGGTTGTAGGTCCTTTGCCCGCTGCCCTTGAAATTATGGCTGTCAGTAACAGAGGCTGGTGAAAAGGAACTATTTATTCAAGTTATACAGGTTTGATTATTGGCTAAATGTTGCCCTAAAATCTCAAAAATCCCTTTAAAACACCCACCATTTAAAACACCCACTAACATACACAGTTCTGCCTTCCCCCCTACCACACTTTGCCCAGTCAGACCAGTCAGGGCTACCGTCCTTCAGAAGAAAAAGAACAGAAGTCCAGGACTCGGCGAGGCAGGCCTCTCTCAGTTCCCAGCACCGCCAGCTGTGTCACCACGATCTCCAGTTCTGAATCCAAAACCGTGTGGCACTTTCTCATGGCCCACTAGCAAGAGTCCTTTCTCTCCTTTTCTTCCCGCGTGGTCTTCACAGTGTTCCCGAGTCTGAGTCCCTTTGTCTCTCCCACAGGCTTTGTTTCCCCTCTCCCAGTTGTATTCTGTATTAAAAGTTTTTCAGACCTTCCTGGATAGCCTTGTTGATATGCAAAATAACTGCCTTTGCATACGAGGTATGAAGATATCCTGGTATTGACATGCAGAATGACTCTCAATGGCCCTGCTCCACTTCAGCTACGTTGCTGGCCTGTTACTGATACACAAAGTGACTCTCAATGGCCCTGCTCCAGGTCTCTCATCCCCCATGGCGGGCCATCTGGGGAGGGGGAGAGTATCTCATAGTTTTCTTGGACACCCCAAGTTCTGGACCCCATTACAAATAACCTTTAGGGGGGCCCTGGCTGTGCCCTGTTACATAATCACCATCCACCGTTCAGCCTTGAGTAATTCATCTCAAAACCGTCACTTTTGGTTTTAATACCCTTCTGATCCCTCCACGTTTTTTTGAGCACCTGGTTAAACACCTGCTTGCTCCCTATTAAAAGCAATGATGAAAGTCCAGCCTCAAATTTTACAAAGGTTCTCTAAGGTTGGATCAAAGGATTTTACAAGATCAGCATCCTTGATGTTTCATATTCCCAGCAGGGCAGGTTTAGACCTGGATGAAATCTATTTCTTTACCTGGGTTTAAATTCAAGTCCTGCTAATTACTCACTATGTGACCTTCAGCAACTTAATTAACCTCCAGACTCGTGGTTTGTTATCTATAAATCGAAGATACTATCAACTTCACCAGTTAGTTATGAGCATTATAGTTATGTAAGTCAAATGTCAGGCAGATGTTCAGCACTTAAAAAACAGAAAGATTTATTCTTATTCTCCACATTTTGCCTCGTCTTAGTCTGCCCACACTCAGGGCAAACCCCAGGGCCAGGTGTGGCTGTCCATTATGTTTAGGTGAAGGGGTGTTCGGAGTGAATGCTTGGCCAAGGAGATGTCTTACTACTGGACAGGTTATAAATTCATCAGTATGAATTCATATGCTCCACTCTCTAGGGAGCATATGAAAAGTTCAAGCTTTATGAGAAAGGCAGTTGTCAGAATAATTTTTAAATTAAACTGTTATCATTTTCTACTTCGAGTAATGCTAAGTAATAAACACAAGGCTTGCACTGGTTTCACAGTTTCTGTTGCTTAACTTCCTGCCCTTGGATTGTTTGAAATTCTAAGTGAAGCTAAAGAATTAAGCCACATTACCATCTCCACCCTGGTTTGAGTAGGGGGTAACACAGCACAACAAAACAACAAAAATAGAAACCTCCATTGATAAGGGCAAGATGACTTGGGAGGAGCAGCCTAGCCAGAGACCCCTCCCAGGTTAACTGTTAATCATTGCTTATCTGTTCCTGTAGCCCGTTTTCACATCCCTTCCCCCGCCTGGGTAGCACATCAATCTCATCAATCTCCCACCTGAATGCTAATCCCTTCCCCCACCTGGGAAGCCCATCCGTTTCCCGCCCGGAATGCTAGGGCTTATAAACCCCTATCTAACCCCGATTCGGGGCTCAGAATTTGGAGACTGCCTCCTCTGAGCCCGCGCGTGTGAATAAAGGCTTACTCCGTTCCCTGAATCGTGTCTTGAGTCTGGCTTTCCGTAACATTTGGTTCCCTGACCGGGAAACGACTCACACGAGCAGGCCGTTTGCCTCCGGTGAAGACGGCTGGGGTCGGCCGGGCGAGCCCGGACTCCAGAGGGAAGCACGTGCCCCGGTGATTTCGGGTCCCGAGGGGCTGGGCTCCCCTTGGCCCCGACCTCGGGCCGTTCCATAACCCGGGCACTTGGGGAGCGGACCCAAGCCTACCTGAAGGCGCCAGATTGGTAAGTGCCCCGGGGACCAGACCCGAATCAGACCCACCTATAAGTGGTGGAAGGGGAGGCTGATCACCTCTCAGGCCGACCGGCCTCTGGCATGGTTTCCCTGTCGGGAGGGAAAGTGTTAACCTCTGTGTGATTGAGTGAGTGACTGACTGTGTGGCTCCACAGGCCAGCGGTGTTCCCCCGAGCCTACGGAGTCTGAGTGAGCCCTAACCTGCGGGCCCTCGGTCTGTCATACGGCATAACGGCTGGGAAGCTAACCCGGACTCTACTCGGGCAGCCTTAGCTAAGACAGACCCAAGTCCCTCGCGAGAGGAGAGGAGAGGCCAGGCGGGCGAAAGTGAAAGTATCCCTGCTGCCCCCGTTTGTCTGCGCCCTTTCGGGAGGGATTATGGGGGGCAGACAGTCTACCGTCTTAGATTGCATGTTAAGGAATTTCGACCGGTTCCGGGGCCAGCAGCCCGATATGGATTCGGGGCAATTAGAAATTTTCTGTTCCGCTGAGTGGCCCAGGTTCGGGGTAGGCTGGCCTCCTGAGGGAACCCTTGACCTAGACATAATTAGGCCTGTCCATCTCATAGTCACAGGAAGTCCAGGACACCCAAACCAATTCCTCTACGTAGAAAAGTGGCAGGAGCTAGCGCAAGAGATTCCCAACTGGCTCCGGAAGGGTGCGGGGGTCAAACCTCGTCACCTAGGCGCTACGGGAGGGCGAGCCAGGGGAGCCCAGAACTGTTGCTCCTGATCAAAGGAAAGGGATGTAACCCGCATCCTAGTTGCCAAACCAGAGGAAGACCCCCCGGTGCAGCCTCCCCCTTACCCAGCTAGGAACTTGGGAGGTCAGGCAGAGGCGCCTGAAACACCGCCCCCTTCAGTCTCGCCCTCGCAGCCCGAGGCAACAGCGCCCCCAGAATCTCCTATCGCCTCCCGCTTAAGACACCACCAGTCCCTCCAGATACCACTGCGGGAGACCCAGGGCCCGGCACGAACGGGGCCTGATGGGACCTTATACCCGGGACCGGTCGTGTTTTACTATCAGCCCTTTACCACGACTGACCTCTTGAACTGGAAACACCACACACCGTCATATTCGGAGAAGCCCCAGGCACTTGTAGACCTAATGGAGTCCATTATGCAAACTCACCGGCCAAAGTGGCACGATTGCCGCCAATTGCTCCTAACCCTTTTTAATACGGAAGAGAGGCGCAGAGTCTTCCAGGAGGCCCAGAGATATCTAGAAGCCAACGCTCCAGTGGGCACAACAGACCCAGCTCAGTACGCTCGGGTGGCAGCCCCAGAGACCCAACCCGACTGGGATCACAACACCGAACAGGGAAGAGCAGCCCTGGACCGGTACAGGGAAGCCATCCTCCAGGGGGTCAGAGCTGGGGCCAGAAAACCGACCAATATGTCAAAGGTGGCCAGTGTTGTCCAACGGCCAGATGAATGTCCCGGGGACTTCTTAGAAAGGCTCCTAGAGGCCTACCGGATATACACCCCCTTCAACCCAGAAAGCCCAGATACACGGCTAATGGTAAACACTGCTTTTGTCTCCCAATCGGCCCCTGACATCCGCAAAAAGCTCCAGAAGCTAGAGGGCTTTGCAGGCATGAACATCAGTCAGCTGGTTGAGGTAGCAAATAAAGTCTACAATAACCGGGAGGAGGCCGCTGAGAAGGCAGCCCAGAAAAGATTAGAGAAAAAGGCCGCACTGCTAGCAGCCGCCCTCAGTCAGCCGGCAGCAAAAGGCAAAGGGGGACCGAAAGACCAGAAAGGGCACGCCAAGGTAGAGAGAGACCAATGTGCCTATTGTAAGGAAAGAGGACATTGGAAAAGAGAATACCCGCACCGGAAAAAGAAGGCTGGTCCGGCGCCCTCTGAGCCGGCGCCCACCATCCTTAGCCTGGCGGGCCTAGACTCAGAATGAGGAAGACCGGGCTCCCTGAATCTAGGCCCCCATGAGCCCATGGTCGAAGCGATTGTTGGGGGCCAGACTCTCTCTTTCTTGGTAGATACCGGGGCAGAGCACTCGGTCGTCACCACCCCTGTAGCTCCCCCATCCGGACGAGAAGTCACCATCGTAGGGGCCACTGGTCAGCCAAGTAGCCCAAAACGCTTCTGCCAGGCCCGAATTGTTGATCTGGGAGGCCACCGGATTAGACATGAGTTCTTATACCTACCTGAATGCCCTGTCCCACTGTTAGGGCGAGACCGCTTATCAAAGCTGGGAGCTCGAATCACCTTCCAGCAGTCAGGGGAGGCCTCGCTGCAAGTGGACGGCCCTAGGCTCATGGCCCTCATTTTGCCACGAGAGGAAGAATACCAGTTGTATTCTGGGGAATCTGGTGACCATGGCCCCAGACCTGAGGCTAGAGACAACCTGCTGCAGGAATTCCCCACGGTCTGGGCCGAGGACAATCCCCCTGGACTAGCCAGAAACCAGGTCCCAGTAATAACTGAACTCAAAACGGGGGCTAAACCGTGCCGCCAGCGACAGTACCCTATCTCAAGGGAGGCCCGCCTAGGAATATCGGAGGTCATCCGAAAGCACCTCCAAGAGGGTATATTGGTCCCCTGTCAATCAACGTGGAATACCCCGCTCCTGCCAATCAAGAAACCTGACGGAACGGGGTACCGTCCAGTGCAGGACCTCCGGGTGGTAAACGAAGCCGTCGTCACACTGCACCCGGTAGTCCCGAACCCATACACCCTACTGAGCCGACTCCCGCCAACCGCCGCCTGGTACACATGCCTAGACTTAAAGGACGCCTTCTTCTGCATCCCGGTAGCTCCAGCCAGCCAACCTATCTTTGCCTTTGAATGGGAAGACCCGCATACGGCGGTAAAGACACAGTTGACATGGACCCGGTTGCCACAGGGATTTAAGAACTCCCCCACGTTATTCGGCGAAGCGTTAGCCCGGGACCTGCAATCTTTCTCAGATGAGGGAAAGGATTTAACTCTACTCCAATATGTTGATGACCTCCTCTTAGCTGCCCCTGACCAGAGCCGATACCTAGAGGGGACAAGAGCGCTCCTAAAACTGCTAACCCAACAAGGGTACCGAGTCTCACGGAAAAAGGCACAAATCTGCCAACAAGAAGTCAAATATTTAGGGTTCCTAATTTCCCAAGGCAAAAGATCCCTAAATACAGACCGGAAAATGGTCATTACCCGCTTCCCGGCCCCGAGCGGACGAAGACAATTATGTGAGTTCCTGGGAGCAGCCGGCTTTTGCAGAATTTGGATCCCGGGGTTCGCAGCCAGAGCAAGGCCACTCTACCAGGCCCTGCGTGGGCCAGACACCTTACCCCTGGCATGGGGAAAAGAACAGGAACAGGCCTTTGCTCAAATAAAGGACCTCCTTAGTAAAGCCCCAGCTCTGGGCCTACCAGACCCCAGCCGGCCCTTCTATCTACACGTGCATGAGAAGGACAAGGTTGCTCTGGGGGTCTTAACTCAATCAGCCGGACCTTGGGAGCGCCCAGTGGCTTACCTGTCTAAGCAACTGGATAACGTTGCGGCCGGGTGGCCCCCTTGCTTGAGGGCAGTTGCAGTCGCGGTATCCCTGCTACAAGAAGCGGACAAATTAACTTTGGGGCAGGAGACCACTCTATTTGTTCCCCATAGCATCCATAGCCTCCTGGCAGGACAGGGGCACCGATGGCTGTCCAACCCCAGACTGACACAATATCAGGGCATACTCCAAGAGAATCCTCGGGTCCAGGTAAAGACTGTAAAAAGATTAAACCCTGCAACCTTCCTGCCGACCGAACTAGGGGACCCAGACCACTGCTGCCTAGAGGTTACTGAGGAGGTCTATGCCAGCCGACCGGACCTGCAGGACCAGCCTCTGTCCAATGCTGACGTGACCTATTTCACAGACGGCAGCAGTTATATGAGAGAAGGGGTCCGAGTGGCAGGGTACGCAGTAACCACGCTTGACCAGGTGGTAGAAGCCAAAGCCTTGCCCTCTGGATGGTCGGCCCAGAGAGCGGAACTCTGGGCCTTAATAAGAGCACTGGAGTTGGCCCGGGACCGGAAAGTCAATATCTACACTGACTCCAAGTACGCCTACGCCACCCTGCACTTCCACGGGGCCATCTACCGAGAACGCGGGCTGCTGACAGCAGAAGGAAAGGAAATTAAAAACAAGACAGAAATCCTGCATCTCCTCGAAGCAGTTTGGGCCCCAACTGAGGTGTCCGTCATCCACTGCAAAGGCCATTCCAAACAAGACACCATATCAGCCCGCGGGAACCAGAAGGCGGACTCGACAGCAAAGGCTGCCGCAGTATGTGGTGAGATGGCAGAAGTACAGCCCTCCCTTCTCGGACCCCTGCTGGGGAACCCCATTAACCGTCGGGACTATGAGCCAGCAGAAATGAAATGGGCCCAACAGGCCGGAGGACAAGAAATCCCCGAGGGAACTTGGAGGTTACCTGATGGGCGCGTATATGTGCCCCAGAGCCAGGCCAGCAATTTAGTCAGAAACTGCCACCATCTGACCCACCTGGGTAAGACCTCCCTGGAAAACTTGCTCAAAAGGTATTTCTACTTCCCCAACCTGTCAACCCTGTGCTCAACAGCCTTGGCTCAATGCGTTACCTGCGCAAGGAACAATGCAGCCCCGCATCAAGGGGCCCCACCGGGAGTCCAACACAAGGGGTCCCAGCCCTTCGAGGACCTCCAGATTGACTTTACAGAAGTCAAGACCAGCCGAGGATTTAAGTATCTCCTGGTCCTGATCTGCACCTTTTCGGGTTGGGTAGAAGCCTTCCCCACCAAAACTGAGAAAGCTCGGGAAGTAACCCGAATCCTTCTCAGGGAAATTATATCCAGATATAGGCTCCCACTCACCATTGGTAGTGACAATGGCCCGGCGTTCATCGCCCAGGTGGTTCAGGAGGTCGCCCGGCTCCTGCGCATCGACTGGAAGCTACACACGGCCTATCGGCCCCAAAGCTCTGGTAAAGTGGAACGAATGAACCAAATTCTCAAGGAAACCCTAGCTAAGTTCCATCAAGAAACCGGCCTGCCATGGACAGACCTGTTACCACTAGCCCTGCTACGGGTTAGGAATGCCCCGAACCCCTCGGGGTATACTCCCTATGAGTTAGTTTTTGGAAGACCCCCACCTATAACTAGAATAGGAAGTCCCAATGACCTTCGACAGAAGGGGGAGTTACAGCAGACCCAGTACTTACAACAGTTGGGTAAGACCCTAGACAGGATCTACGGGGCCCAATTGGGCCAGGAACCCAAACCCCGAGGGAGGCCAGCACACCCCTTCCGTCCAGGCCAGTATGTATGGGTAAAGGATTGGAAAAAGGAACCACTCCAACCCATTTGGACGGGCCCATATCTAGTACTATTAACCACCCCTACTGCCCTTAAAGTTACAGGAATAACCCCCTGGATCCACCACACTCGGGCCAAGGCAGCAGCAGATCCAGCCGAGCCAGGACTTCAGAGCCACCGAACCTCCACCTAGAAGGGAGCCCCCACAGTCCGGCTGAAGAGAACTGAAGGACAGTGGGCCGTCTACCCGAGGAACCAGAGACCTGATCCCACCCCAGAGTAGTGACCAACCATCTTAGTCGGCAACCAAGGCATGATCCCTGCAGAATAGGCGAGCCCTAGATCTCCTCACAGCAGAAAAAGGGGGGACTTGCCTATTCCTAGGCTGGAATCTTAACCCAGAAGGTTAAGGAGCTGAAAGATGGTGCGAAGCGCTACCGAGAGTCAGGGCAAGGGACATGGAGCTTAGATACCCAAATCTGGCTCCGCTGGCTGGCTCCATTCCTAGGCCCCCCTGATATTACTCCTCTTAGGAATAAGTCTAGGACCCTGGCTGCTGCGCACCCTCATTAATAACCTAGAGACCGCGGTCACCAGACGAGCCGCTGCTCGAGTGCTGCTCCTCCAGCATCACCGATACCAAAGACTCCCGACCCAACCCCAACAGAGTGACCACCGTGGCTTGTGTGATGATGCTAAGACTCAGGCCAATCTCGTCTAGCATCAAAGGGGGGAATGATAAGGGCAAGATGACTTGGGAGGAGCAGCCTAGCCAGAGACCCCTCCCAGGTTAACTGTTAATCATTGCTTATCTGTTCCTGTAGCCCGTTTTCACATCCCTTCCCCCGCCTGGGTAGCACATCAATCTCATCAATCTCCCACCTGAATGCTAATCCCTTCCCCCACCTGGGAAGCCCATCCGTTTCCCGCCCGGAATGCTAGGGCTTATAAACCCCTATCTAACCCCGATTCGGGGCTCAGAATTTGGAGACTGCCTCCTCTGAGCCCGCGCGTGTGAATAAAGGCTTACTCCGTTCCCTGAATCGTGTCTTGAGTCTGGCTTTCCGTAACACCATAAGCAGTTACCATGGATAAAATCTTTTACTCATGTTTATTTTATTTCCTCACTTGGGAACTGGGAGGCTGACTTCTTCCATTCTCTAACAGAGATGTTAAAAAATAACAAATAGGAAAAAAATTCTCATGTAATACTATTAAAGGCTACTTTATGCCCCTGTCGAAACTTAAATTATGTCTCGAAGATGAAACAGCTCCAGTGCTGTGCTCTCCCAAGGAAGTTTATCAAGTTTCCCTCTCTCTCTCTATGAAGACAGCATTTCCTTGTGGCTAATAGCTAAGAGCTCTGGTTCCTAAGGCAAGATTTCAGATATCCTTCATGGCCTGGACTTCCTGCAATATTACATGGATTCTTCCCTTCTCAGAGAAATATCTTTTAAAAGACAGTAAGGATGAGCCTCCAGCTGCCTTTCTCTGAATTCATTTCCTTGCAATCTGACTTATCCATGCAGTTTCTATTAAGACAAATATGAACCACAGAATGCATTTCTGACTAAACATCCTCTGGAGTTTCGCACCCACATTTGAGGTTGTTTGCTGACATATTTTTCACTTGATGTTACGAAAACACTTCAAACAAACCTGTTCAATCCAGAACTCACACATACAAAGATAACTAACCATTCACAGGGGAATAGGAAAAAAAAATATTCCAGATAGAAGGTAGGAAGTAACAATTAAAATTTTCAAAGAGGTATATTTCTGCTGACTGGAGTGGTTGGCGTCAGCTTGACTTGAAAAATAATTTTGAAGTAAACTTCCAGAAACAAACAGACTGAAGTAAACTTCCAGAAACAAAATAACTTTGAATAAGTTAACAGAAGGCTTCTTGATTCATACCAAGTGCAGAGTAGTAGAGTGCTAAGATTCAGAGGTAGCAATGCAGGTGTTTTGGAAACCAGGGACCCAAAGGTCCATGACCCATGGTGGGTTCTTGGTGTCGAACAGGAAAGAATTCAAAGGTGAACCAGATGAGAGTTTAGGCTGAAAGTGAGTTAATTTGTGAAGTAGTGAGTCAGAGATGGCCTGCTCCACAGACAGAGCGGTCCTTCCCTAGTGGGATTTACTTCTTTTATTGAGACTCACTTAAGGGGTACAGCATTCTATAAGAGAGAAGCATATTCAGGATTTTTCCAGAGAAGGGTAGGTACTTCTCAGAAGAGCCCCGTGGTTATTTTGTGTCCTTATATGGGCTTTCTGTTTCCAATCATAGCAGCTTAGAGTGTGCCATTTAGTATGCTGATGTATAATGAAGAACATATGATGAGATTAGCAGTAAGGTAAAATTAGTCTCCATGTTGGATGGAACTGGCCTATGCTGGTTCTAAGCCATAAATGCATTGAGGTTGGTCTTACTATATCCTTGATAGTCCCTTAAAAATTATAGCCATCTTGCCATATACCTTATGTCAGTAGGAAGGCTTGAGGGATATTGGGAAAAAGGTGAATAACCAAACTTGTATAGCAAATAAAGAGTTCTAAAAGAGTTTCTTTAAATAGGAATAAAGTCTCACGTGAACTTAACATTCAAAATTCTCCCTGATTTTGCACATAATTATTTGTTCTCATGAAAATATTTGGCATATTCTTATTTGTTTTCTTACTCTTTTTGCTTACTAAATCTCAGTAAATTCTGTCTCATAGCATCTTTCTCACAATATTTCGTTAAATTATATTTTTTTAAATTTATATTCAATCACTTTAATTTTTAGGTATAGCTTCCACCAGACATTGTGTGTGTTTGTTTTTTAACATCATGTTTCAACAGTCTGACTTACTGCTAACCTCTGCTTTAGCACTGGACCTAATGGCATCTTCACGTCCATCCCCTTGGACCTTCAAGCAGTAGCTTTGTAAACCATTTTTAAAGAGCTATGTTCAGCCACGTCTTTATGACCCATCCACCCATTCTACAAAAGTAGAGAATCAGAGAAACCTAAATGTGTTTTCAAATGCACTGAGCTCCTTTTTCTCAGGAAGGGACAAACATTGAATTAGCTCTGCTGCTGAACATATAGTCTCTTTGGAGAACTGAGGTCAGGCTCTGGCTATCCAAACACTCAGCAATCTAACCACTTGACATGATCCCATTAATCAAGCTTCAGTTAGGTTCTCTGCCACTTCGGGGCTGAATTCCGCTGCATCCTTGTGGCTTGATGGCTCTCCCTCCGATATCCCACGAGTACGATGACCACTTTGCTCTTGCATCCAGCCATGAAGCAGTGTATACAGAATTAAAGTTTACAGAGTTAAGAGAAATAGTCTCTGCATGTTACAATATATCATACTGTTGCAAAACTGAGTTCGAACTAAATAGAGACAACTATACTAATGTTTTCATAAGATTTTTGAGGGATAAACAAAAACAATGGGATTCTTATGTAAATTGATTCCACATTGAATGTAGCAAACCATATGATTATATCTATAACCATAGATTTCATACTGATGATGCTATAAGTTGTATGATATTTTATTATACTAATATGAATATGCCTTGTTCCTATATTAAGAAAATTAATGATTTTAAGAATATTTTGACAGGTTTAAAGTTCTACAATATTTAAAAATAATGAAAAATTGTAGGAGGAAAGTTGATTTTAAGTGAAAAATTTTGTATCTTTCAACAGACATACATTTTTAGAAATATAGTGGCTTTCATCTTTATATTTCAGTACATGTTTCTAAATTTTATTCTCTTCTGATAATGAGTATCAGACATACATATGTTATATATTACAGTATCTTAGGTCATATTGTTCTATAGGCATAAAGTTTCAAATTCTCACTATAAAAAATGATATTTTAAAGGTTTTATTTTCTGGTTTTAAAATATTTGATAGAGATTTAAAATTTGCCTTTGAAAACCAAAAATTTCTTACTGTTTAAGTATAAGCATCTTGTATTATGGATGTATAAACAAAAAAGCACCTGGTAAATAAGTAAGAAATGTAGATTGAACATTAATTTAGTGGCTTAATGATTCATTTTTGCCCAAAGACATTGTCAAAGACATTAACTCTACTGAAAAGTGAAATGGCTAAAAACTACAGTGATTTTTTTACTCTGGTTATTGACTAGTGTAAATACAACCTAATATACTGTACTCCTATCTTTGTTGATAGGTATTGCTGTGTCCCTTTCTATGGTTATATCATATATATTTTTCAAATATTATAGCCTTTTTAATTCCAAATATTTTTATGAGGCTTATCTTATTTTTTTTTCTGCATCCAAAGAGGAAAACATAAATTATTGAGTAAGATAGTCGTTTTTAGAAAATTCAGTGGAATTTTTGCTTTATTATATGCAGGTAAGATATGCAGGAGCCCTTTCTTCATGAAATCTTGGCAACCAAAAAGTCAGTTTTTGTTGTTTGCTTTGATTTGGTTTTTGTTAGTATTTGAGCTTCCACCTAAATAAAATTAATGTTATACTTCAAGTTATTCATATGACAAGAATAAGTTAGCATGTCAATTAAGGTATGGAAAAAAAGAGATTTTGCAACAATATGACTGGAGGTAGTAAATATTTTTTATAGGATCAATATTCAAGTGTCATTTTCTGTATAAGCAAACTAAGACTTTCTTTCTTTCCTTACATGACAATTATCTTGCATTGCTTTGTGTTATTTTAATTTATTACTTCTTTTTCTGAAAAAAAAAAGAGTTTGTTTTGTGCTTCTCTTTTCCTTCATCTGTCTATGCAAACCAGGAAAGCAATATGCCACAAGTATCCCTGCTATTCCTTTTGCGAATGTCCTTTGTGCTGTGTGATTTCTAGTTTTGCAGGCTGTGAAGGTGGATGAATGAAGATAATGCTTATTACAGCTCTTCACTTCGTGTTGCTTACCTAACTTGCAAATGTATTGTGAGGATTAATGCCTATTTAAAGTACCTTACTATTGCACTTTCCATTAGAGAGAATGGCTCATAGACATTACAAAAATCACCCAGTGGAAATAAAATTATACATATACTTACAATCCTCTGAACTTTCAGTAAGGTAAATTTTAATGAGACAAACATTTTCTAAAGCTATTCTCCAGTATTTTCAGTGATCAAAAAGAGGCTGTTGAAATGCCATGAAAAGAATTTAAGAGAAAATGTAGGGAGCTTTTCACATTTATGGGTATTAGTCAAATAGAATTTAAAGAACACTAAGTTATCTGCACTTAGATTTTATAGTCAGCCAGCCTTGTGAAAACAAATAGTTTTGTTCTTTTTTTTTTTTAAGAACAAGCCCATTTATCTAATTTCCCCAAATAATGCTACCTTTTCATTTTGAACAGAAAATGTCATAGATCATACAACTATACTCTCATCATTAGATACTGTGCCTCTTGGCCCCAGAATTGCCAAGTGACTATTAAAATTAAACAAATCTCATATATAAGAAAGTGAATCTCCCAGAAAATCCAGCTCTTTCTCCATATATATATATATATATATATATATATATATACTTTCTCTTTAGTTACCTAATAAAATATATTTTCTCAATCTATTATTCTACCTTGGGAGTAATGTTTTATTATCACCAATTTCTAAAATGCAGTTATTTTTATGGAACGAAATACTGAAGTTCAATAGTGGCACAATTTCTACTTCCTGGCTGATAGGATCATTCTCACAGATTCCCTGGACCACACCAGGAACTAGGAACTCATGCAGGATTGTGGTAAGGCAGGGTGTGTTGCGGCCTCTCTAGGCTGGTCAGGCCCTCTCGGGGCTCAGGTAGATGGAAGATGATGCACGGAGCCATAGGGATGCTTGACATGCCTTTATTCAAGAGAGTCACATAGGCCACATGCGCTTCCGGAGGAAGCCACACAAGCCAAAAGCCTGTGTCCAAGTCAGTGCCCTGACTCCCACCCAGTCCAAAGCTCCTACCCCTAAAATACTAGCTCTAAACAAAGCAGGCAGCAGGCCAGAAGGTGAAGTAACTCTCAGGAGCTGCGCAATGGAGACTATTCAAGGCTCCAGGGCAGTTTATCGCACCTGGGCTCAAGGCTGTGAGACCCAGGCTCAAGGCTGCGGGACTCCTTCAAGGTTGTGAGGAGCTGCTCTCTCCGGTTACCCACACATCTAAGTGAGGGAGCAGGACCATGCCCACCTACGCTACACAGGGCCTCGCCAGACAATTCTCCAAAGCTTTCAGAATCCATTCTGACTGATTAGAGAGCTAGACCTGTAACAAGAATTAATATTCTTGTTAATAAATCTCTTGTAGAGATCTGTGATTTTCAATTTGCAACAGTATTCTTTTTTCAAGAATTCTGGACTTGGACAAAAGACAAAAATATGCTGCACATCATTCTCTTTCCAGTGACTTGAACTGTGAGAGGGAGAACTTATTAGCCCCTGAAAGTCATGTTTTCTCCCTTGTAGAGTAAACCAGATGCAGTCAGAAAGAAGGGCACCAAAATGTGCCCTGAAGAAGGGATGGTGGAAAGGAAGAGAAAGCTTACTTACAGTTGCTCATGCAATCCAGACTGGCCTTTTTATAGCTTGGTTGTTCAATCTTTCTTTAAGAGATTATGAACCACAAATTTCATTCTTAGCATGGTAAAATTTTAGCTATATTGTTACTTAAACAAATAATAATTCTCAAGGGCTTTTGCCACCACGTTGAGTAGTTTATATGTGAGTGGCTTGGAGAATTAAACAGCAGAGAATAGTTGTAAAATACTAATCCTGAATTTGTCACAATTGTATTTTAACTATATTCAGAAAAATATTGAGAAGCATTCAGTAGAAAAACAATTAAAATAACATGCATTATTTATTTGTGGAATCAAAAATGTCATGTAATTCCAAACTAAACTGTGTGAAACAATAAAATTTAAACTTAGAGCCTAATGAATATTCAGCTTCACTGCTTTTGGTATAAGAAGGAAGAAAGTGAATGATACAGTATTCTATAATAATGTAACACATTGGGCTACTGAGGAATATCAAAATAAATATACAATCTCATATAAAATGATCATCAATTTTAGTTAACATTGGTATCTCACAAGATAAACAAAAGACATTAGAAAATCAAACAACACTCATAAAAATGCATCAATATTGAGATTTTAAGGTTTATAAGGTCTGTCCAAAAGGTATCCAGCCATGTAATATGAAAAATACAGGCATTTGTTGAAGGAGATACAAGATACAAGAAACATTGTACATAGGACAATGATGCCTTGGTCCCCATCAAAGTAGGCACCGTGGGACCTCACACAGTTCTCCCAATGGCCATCAGCTGCCCCATCGTATTTTCCTGAATCTCATTGACAGTCTGAAATCTCTTCCATTTCAAAGGTAATTTTAGTTTTTGGAAAAGCCAGAAGTCGCAGGGCACCAAATCTGGGCTGTATGTGTGCTGCGTCATCTGGGAAATTTGATGTTTCATCAAAAACTCTGCACAAGACATGATGCACGAGCTGGTGTGTTGTCATGATGAAGCTGCCAGTCACCAGTTGTCTACAGCTGTGGCCTTCTGAATCGTCTGAATAGTGTTCATAGAGGAATGTTAAAAGTTAACTCAAAATCTGATGTCAATTCATTGCTCTACTTGCTCAGTCATTTTGAATGCAAAGGCCATAACATGCACATGTTCACTCAACCATGTCTACTACCCCACTGACAAGTACAGTGAAGTTGTTATTGTTCACGCATGAGCATTGCCCATTCCAGTCCACTCTCCTTGGCTGTCAGGTTACATCGATGTTGCACAGCCCATTTTTGTTACCTTAACATTTGGACTTTTTCCAGACAGGCCTTGTATTACATTCATTATTAAGAAGGCAATCAATTAAACAACTGAGAGAGAGAAGGAGAGGAAGAGAGAGAGAGAATACCAGAGACTTAAAATGACAAAAAATAATAAAAATAAAATATTTAAATATAATAAAATTCATAATTATAATGGAAAGTGAATAATAAAGTTCATGATTTAATTTTTAATTGTGGCTATAATGTGTAAGACGTTGGTCAACATCAAATAAGGAAAAAAATTTATGACTCCAGATACTTTCTCTGGTAGATTAATTTTATAATAAAAATGTTATATTTTCTGATGTTCTAAGGCAATGCTTCTCAACAACCTTGCTTTTAGAATTCCCTTGAGGCTTTTATAAAACTCACAACCTGAACCTTACCTTAATCTGGTAAATCAGGTTATTCTGTGTGATTATCTGTGTTTTTAACATTCAAAAACAGTAGGTACCACTTTTCTGTCAGTTAGGGCTAAGAACCTCTACTCTAAGGATTCCTCTTTCTTATATCCAAGAGAAGGCACAAAGATATCTACTGAATAAGCTGCTTTTATAACTTTACAAAATATATATCTGAATGATTGATTTGTTGTCCATGATATTGACGGTATTAATAATTAAATTATTTCATTATTTTGACTTCATATGATTACAATATTCTTCCAAATATCTAACTTGCCATTTATATAATCTATCAAAATAATTGCTCCAAATTAAGGCAATTTACATTGAAAAATTTAGAATATAGCATCCTATAAATTTTGAAAAGTTGTGTTTCCATTTGTTTTAAAATAATTTTTTACTTCCTCAATTAGATTAATTTAAACAAGCTCTTTTATATGCAGGTCAGCAAAAATATATTTGTATCATCACTCTTTTCCACCAATTATAGGAAGTGCTTCTGGTAGCCTTTGCTGCACTTCACAGTACACCATGCAACCATTAGGAACATATTGGCATTTAAACCCTGAGATGAAAGTCATATCCCATCTTAATTCTAAAATTTTCATTTCAGAAACAGAATGGATCATGGTGGTTGTATGTTAGTCTCTGAACTAAGCTATTAGAGAAATATAAAATAAAATAATAGTCATCATAGTTCTTTTCCAGGATCTCTTTAAATGTTTTACCTTCATTTTCCTAGTTCATCTGCATAGCAACACTGCAGGCTAGTTATTATCATCATCATTTTAGAAGTTAGTAAAACCACAGAGCACAGAGATATAAAATAAACAGCTCAAGGTCATTCAATTAGGAATTGGCATAAAGGTGATTCAAACCAGTCTTAAAGTCAATGTGAGGCTTCGTGGACTTCAAACATTATGACACAAAATGGATTACAAAATATGGGATTAGCACTTTCAAAAAAATCTCTGAGAAACACTAACTTTTCACAAAATGTAATTTTACTAAAATCAATGTCCTCTTGAATAGGAAGAAATAGAGCATCTCACACACCTGAGATAAATTGCCAGCTTATGAGCTATCAACAAGGTATCTTGCGTCTCTCTATAGAACTTATAGAAATAATTTTTCATTGGTTTTATGGAACTCTTGCTTTGTCTTTGCCACACGAATTGCCTATGAATCGAAGGATTGATTTTAATTTGACCTTGGCAGCTTTTGTTACACTCTGAGGTATTAGGCTTGCTCTATTCCAGACCTTTTCCTTGAACTCTGCCTTTGGACACTACCCTCCTAAAAATTTGTCCCTGGTGCTCTGTGTGGTCTGTCAGTCATAACTTTGTTGGCCATGACCAATATGGTGTGTCAAACCCATTAGTAATTCTTCCACTTCTATTTTTTAAGAAAAGGTACATTAGTTGTTCAAAACAATGATATATATTTTAAAAACCTAATTTCAAAAAAGAAACTGACTAAATGCAGATAATGCATTCAATGTTTGAAATAACAACTATATTAAGTATAGTGCTTTCTATAGAAAACGTTGATTTTTGTGTATGTTATTCTACATTTTCCTCTGTTCACCTAAGAACTGTAACATGTGCATGTATTCAGAAGTTGATATGTATTTTAGAAATATTAAACATAATCAAACTAACCACTGCCAATGAATTAGGAGATATACTTTCAACTTCATGATATCTGATGCCAAACTACATTTGCCTAATTATCCTCACCATCATTTCTATTAACATTAGCATTATATATCTATATATCCTTAATATGATCAGATATACTAATAAAGTTCTTGTTTCATTTTTCTTTTTGATATTTCTTCTGCTAGATCTTTTACTAATTATTTTAATTACCTCATGTCCACATACTCCATTAATCTTCATAATCAATACAAAATAATTGCCCTAAGTAACTATATCATGAAAAAATAGAAGTAAATACATTTTAATAAAGAATGTATATATCATGACATTTTGATTGGTGTTTTGACACAGAATATTATTATATATAGGGAATATTTGGGATTAAAATAATTCAGGATATTTTTGTTTCTTGTTATTTATTATTTATTTCTTAATTACTTCTTAATATTCCAAGGTGTTATTTTTTTGTATTACTTATTAACACTTTATCACACAAGCAATGCTTTTAAACAATTACTGGACACAAAATTATAAGTGAATATTGAATTAACCTTTGATGATGAATTGATGTGATGATCAGGTATGACTATAACAGCTGTTTTACTCTTCATGTAAAATAAAAGTAAAAAATATTACTGTAGATTAGTTTCCATTCCCATCAACTCAGAAAAAAATTACCTCTCTGTTTTACTTTATTAAAGGTATATAACCCCAGTCAAATTCTAGGACAAGTATGTCAAGTATCACTGACAAGTATGTCTCTAATAAATTAATAAAGAGTATTCAAGATTATGCAGATGCAGTGATGTTTTTTGTAATTCAATATTAATATAATATATAGTTATCCATTCATAAAATAGGAGAGATTGAAATATTAGGAACGGTATGATCTACAACCTCTTGTTTGACAGATTTACTTCTGTATACTTTTTGTTGGTTTTACCATTCTATTTAAAGATAGCATTGAAACAGAAAATCTTTTCAATTTTTTATATCAAAGGAAGAAATTATAGTATTTCTCTTTGTCAGATGTGTATATATGTACAGCTAGAAAACATGAAGTTTCATATTCCTACTATTCCAAGTGAAATGGACTTGAATTTCCAGGAAGCCTAGAATATATCACAAAAAGGAGAGATAATTGGAAACAGTTGAGTACAGAAAATAGATTTTCTCTCATAAGGATTTTTAACAGTGAATGTTGAAACAGCCAAAATCATAAATAATACTAGTTTTTATGTTACACATTCTAGGGATTTTTATAAACCTCACCTGGATTATAATAAGATAACAATAAAACTCTTCCTAAAATACTATATATGTTGTACCTTTTATTTTGTATAAACAGTAAAACTACTCTCTCTTTTTTTCTTTCTCTCTTCAGAAATACATAGACACATGTAGAGAAGCACATTTTTTAAATACGAGTGTGCATTTTATCTATTTTCTTTCCACATTTGCCAGCTCAAACATTTCTTGATATAAAACTCCATCTTTAAGATAAAGATCAAAATGAGAGGTCTAGACTTCATTAGTCTTAACTTAGATAACTAAATATATTGGAAAGCATTTCATATTACTTGATATTATAAATCTGTATATATTCAAATACTTAAGCTATAGAATTAAAAATAAAAAATGCAAAATAATACAAAAGTAAAAATCTATTTTAATAAATTACAAATGCTTTTACAAACTATGGCAAACACGCTTGATTGCGTATTATTTTCTCTTTTCAGTTTTGGAATTCTTTTGAGTCAATTGTGTATCTCTTATTTCTTGAATTAGATAAAATATTTGCTATATCTTTAAGTCCATTGAAGGTTAGACTACAGTTGTGTATATTTCACTGTAGTACAAGTATAGGAGTATAGTTCTTCACAGTGAATGAAACATAGAATATAAAAAATGCCTATTTTATTTAAATGGTTTTATGTAAACATGCTATCTTTACATGAAATTAAATAGAAAGTTTTTTAATTAGAATCATTTAAGTAAAAACAATGATTTTTACATAACAAAATTTCTTAAACATTCTAGGAAAACTCATTTATCATGTATATTTTCCAAGCCATCTTTCTAGACTTTGGCTCTGCAGTATTGAATAAAACAACATTTCTTTCATGACAAAGATTCTATTGTAGGGACTGGCAGGTACTGGGGAAGACAGTTAAAAATTAATATATAAAGAATAAAATATGATAACGTTAGTGGCAATGCATGAAAGATGGCAAATAAATCAGGGAGAGAATACAAATAGTGTAGAGGGAATACCATTGTATATAACTAGATCCACAAAGGCCTCTTGGGAAATGTGATATTTAAATACAGACAGAAGGAAGTGAAGGAGCCAACCATTTGTCTTTGTGTGAAAAGCTATGTTTAAGTCATGAAAATAACTCACACAAATGTTTTGAGGGTGGGTTGAAGCATGCTTGGAGCCTTGGATCCATATTATGAACAGTTGTTTGGGACGAGGCGGGAGTGATCGCAGATGACATCAGAGATGTAATAGAGGCAGGGACGAGCACAGATTTTATTCTGAATGAGATTAGAAGCCATATAGGGTTTAGGGTAGTAGCGTGAGTCAGTTTTTAAAGGATCATTATGGTTTCTGCAAAGCAGAAAACCTGCAGGTGTGGAAACAAGAGACACATTAAAAGACTATTATGTATATACTGATGTTTTAAATTTAATATTCTCAAAAAGCCTGTGAAAATTAGACATTATCGTATATTATTATTCCATGTGTACTTTCAAAAAATGTGTTCAACGTGATGCCCCAAACAGAGTTTCTGGAAAGGAAACCCGCAATTTACTACACTCATTTTATAGGTGAGGTAATTAAAGCTCCTTGGAAAAGTTCCTTGATGGCGTCTCAGGCTGAAACTTGGACAGGCCTCGCCACGCAGAGCATTTCTTCGCTGCCGAGTGTGCTGTTATCTGCTGAACCATGATTATCACGCGCAAGGGGGACACTGAGCTGGACAATGCTTTTAAATTTTACTTATTTTGAAAGGCATTTATTTAGCCTGCAAATCCCCAAATAACAAAAGGAAACTCCAATAACAGCCTGGGAGACTGGAGCTGCCTGAGAGCTCTAGGACTGACAGAGATCTGGTTGGCTTTCAGCAAGCATTTTCCTTTTAGTTGTTACTTCTCTGAACAAGGCAATATATGATAAAGCAGTTTCACTGACCTCAACCTGCTTCCTGCCGTGGGCTCAAATTAGCCAGGATTTTTGTCAAAACAGTGCAAACCTCTACCGTATAAGAGCTGGAACGGAATATCCTTTAAAAAATTATAACTTGAGGAAAGTTGGTTAAGAAAAGTCCCATGTTTTCCATTTCAGTACTTAAATAGAAGAAGTGTTTTAGGAAATCTTTTGTTCTAATCTGAATAAAGAGATCAACTTAACAGTTTAAATTTTAATCAGTAAATGGTTATACCAGTCTAAATCCTGTTCAACATGTCATTTCTCTGAAAAAAAAAAAAATGAGTGTAAGAATCACATAGTATTTCAGCACTCGTGTCCTAAAATTTACTATTCAATCTCTAGTTTTTATTGCATTTACAAGATGACCTGTAGCTCTCATTTGCAGCCACGAGGCAGCCTGTGCTGGTGAGGAAGGCATCAAGTCCAGGTTTTCACTCTGAACAATGTTATTATGATAACCCTTCTCTGTCTCCATCTCTCTGTCTCTCTCTCTGTTCCAGGGTCTGCTTCTCATGTCAACTTCATTATCCCTGATGACTGTGAGGTATTACAGATAAGTATTCTTTTTAGGAGCACACCTTTAAATATAATATTTGTTGCACATAGAAATGCATTTAAAAATACAGTATAATAGTATCACAATAGATAATACTAGAGCAAGTAGGTAGACCATTTTTCTTAATTTAAAATTAGAGCCATTTTCAGAATTAGAATTCAAACATACAGATTGTACAAATTCCAAGAAATGGCACTCATCTATTTAAAAGGAAACTTTTTTTTTTTATTTGGGAATTTTGCTCTGAGGTTTTCTGTCTATTGAAATGTCATATGTACCTAGCCTGATGATCTAATTAGCCTCCTAATGAGAAGTGAACACATTTAAACCTGATGCATATGTGCGCATTTTAAAACAACCAGTTCAGTTTAAATTGCTTTGTGTACATTTTTTTTTGTATGTGGGTGGCAACCACATGGCACACGCTGTTTTTGTTGCCACAGGATATTTTCTCTAGCTACTTTTTGTAGCAAACTGATGTCTTACAAGCATTGTGGTTAGTATTGAGATCATGTTGATATTAATGTTAATAATCATGCCCTAATATTAATCACTCCTCCATGTCTTAAAGACTGTTATTGTTAACTGGGACATATTTTGGTTCAGAATTAGAATATATGTGTCCCATGTATGCTACAGAGTTTTTAGAATGCAGAATAACCCCACAGTGGATAAAATGGTTTAAAAGTCTTTCATTCATTTTGCTAGTGTTTAAAATGGCTATAAAATAAAACAACCTTTTAAGATTTTAAATATATTGAAAATAATAGAAGTCTATGAAGAGTCATAAGAATTTACCTTAATTTTACATGTAGTCTGTGGGGAAAAAACAACCAGAATTAAGCTAATTTGTGCTTTCCTCAATTCTGAACTCAGTTAAAAGTGTACAATTGATGTTTCATTGTTGTTATTTGTTAATTTAAATGATTATGTTCCTGTCTTTCATTGAGATTAAGTTCAAACGAGGTCAAATTTCAAACTGAAATTCCTTTAGAAAAATTTTGCTTGATTTTAATTGTAAACCAGGTAGTCAATATTTCCCAGACTTACAAAACCAGCAATATCCCTTGGTTATGTAGATAAAGATGTCACATATATGTTATAACTGAAACTTTAACTTTTTTTTGTTTGTTTCTTACACAAATCCACATGATTTATATTTAAATACGTAAATAGGAAAACAGTATGCTATACAAGGCATGTCCTTCAAGGATGTCATTCTTCTTTGGGACTTTACCAAACCATTAATTGAATACTTAAAATGTTTGGCTTTTACAACAATAACTTATACCAAGCTTCTATGTGATATGTACTGTTGTCTTAATTTATATTGTAATTTATACAATATGTCTGTCTTAGCAAATACGTTACAACAATAACAAGAAGCTCATATAGAGCTTCTGTATGATTTGCGCTGTTGTCTTTTTTTAAGTGTTTTTTTCTTTTTTTTAATTTTAGCTATTTATTTTTAAAGAGGGGAAGGGAGGGAAAAAGAGAGGGAGAGAAACATCAATGTGTGATTGCATCTTGCGTGCCCTCTGCTGGGGACCTGGCCTGCAACCCTGGCATGTGCTCTGCACTGGGAATCGAACCAGCGACCCTTTGGTTGACAGGCCTGCACTCAATCCACTGAGCCGCACCAGCTCGGGCTACACTGTTGTCTTATATTTATATTGTATTTTATTAATTTAGTATGTCTAGATATCTTAAAGAGGAGTCTATAAACCATATTCCTAAAATTCATTGCCCAGTTAAGTCTTTCTACCAGCCCTAGTAGGTGATTAATAACTAAAAATAGTTTTGAGCATTGTTTGAAAAAACAAAAACCCTTCTTTTGCTACTTTTGCACCACCTACCAGGCTCTCTGACTCTCACCTATTAAGATTTATTACTGTGAAAGGAGCCATTCATGCTTTCCCATTATGCTCTTCGTGGACGGAAGTACCGGCATGCTTCTGATATGGTGTAAAAGTAAAGGGTGGACTGGGTGATGGGATTTTTCACAAGGGGAAAGAGTGCATAGGAGGCAACAGGAAGGGAGGAGGTAAGAGTTTTCCCTACACCCCACTTTGCAGACACAGGCCTCTTCGATACAATGCAATCTTATTTTCACATCAGCGGCCCTTGACAATAATCTCCCATCTAACCTTTCAGCCCTATGTCCTTTCAACTTTATTTCTGCACCCAACATATATTTAATTCCAACTGAATGCCATTATTGAAAGTCCTGTGCCTTTTAATGCATCCTTGACATTTCCAAAAAACCCTCCCGTCAGTCTGTTATATTCTTACTCTCTCCAGCTAGTGAATTTCCATTATTCTTTAAGATCCATTTTAAATGCTGACTGGGTGACACCTCTCTGTATTCCTCCAAGTGGAATTAACTTGCTCCTCCCTCGGACCTCTCTCAATATAATGTACTGTATAGAGTAAGGAACTTCAATTCATCCCAGTGAATTGCAGCTACTATCTTGCTCTCTTACCAACCAAAACAACAGCAATTTGGGGAGGATGACATTTACATGGAATAACAACCACAAGACAAAAAACCTGGACATTGTACAATTTTACTCTTAACCAATCAGAAACAAAGTATATTTGTAACAAAATATCATGTAAAATTTGATAGGAATTTCTTTTAATTTTATTTTATGACTTTTTACAGCATTTTGATGAAAAGAGCATCACATATAAATTGCATTCCTTGTTACTCCCTTTTTTAATGTGGCAATATGGTATCTGCTTAGCAAATAGTATATAAATTCAGGAAAAACTGGAAAACGGGAGCCTGAAATTTAGCTTCACAAACAACAATTTGGATTGGAATGCTACATTAATTGCATTCTAATATTGCACAGAGTTGCAAAGGGAAAAATGAAAAGGCTTGGAGTCCATATATTGATATTCTCTTGATATGTTAAAAAGTATGCCCGTTTTGTTTCCTATTTCTTTTTAAATGTTTCTAAGCCATTGTCCTGTACACTCGCCGACAAAAGCCTGCGATGTTGATGTTTAAGGGCCGTTGATTGCTGGCAGCAAAGAATTCCAACTGCGCTGGCACCCGAGAACGCATCTCCACGCTTTCTTCCAGGATCATCACCTTTATTTTAAATAGCTCCCTCATAGTGTGAACAGAAGTCATATGTTTTAGATTTCCTGCCTTGGCACCCAAGAAATCTTTATGATTGAGTAAACATATTAAGCTTCCCCTGCATTTCCAGCCTGAACAGATGTTAAGTACAAGCTGATCCACCTACATTCAACCCGAGAGACTCTGTATCTACAGACTGTTTCATTTTCCTTTTTCATTTTATGTAGAAGCATAGATTCTTGCTGGCATGTATAAATGTGCCATTTAAGGCAATCAGAACTGGCTTCACATCTCACTTGATTTCCACAATTGTTGCTGTTATGATGGACTACTGAGGAGAGAAACTTAATTTCCCTGGCAGATCTTCCCACATTGAGGCAACATGTTCTTGGAGAGTCAATATTCAGTAATTACAGGACAATTCCTCACAATTTCACAATTCACTAACAGTATGTATTTTCACAATGTAAAACTGATTTTCCTTTAACCAAATAAAACATGAAAATAGAACTAGAAGCAATGGGCAATCTAGATCATTAGATGATTGATGTAAAATGAGAGAACATTTAGACTGGAATAGGTTGCAAACAACAGGGAGCTTAGGAAATTTGTAAACTCTTATTTTGAGGAAATATTTTGTTGATGCTCTTGTAGCTCTTGGTAGCAACCTATCAATTTGATAAAATGTTCTAAAGAGTTTACCTACTAGTTACTTTATGTTATTATTTGCAATTATTATACATAATATAGCCTTTCTAGAAAGTTTTCAACTTGTTCACCAGAAAACAATTTGCAATTCTAATTTCATTCCTCTGTTCATACTATTTCTCTCACCTAGTAGACAAATAATTGAAATCAGGTAATCACAAACCTAAAAATTTGTATTTATGTCTGATACTTTAATGTTGTAAAGGTTGTCTAATCAAATGAGTTACAATATTAAAAGACAGTCTTGTGAATAAGTATAAATATAGAGAACTGATATGCCAAGTTTATATCATTGTAAATTATAATATGTTCTATATTCAAATATTATTTTCTTATAAAAGTAATGGAGACTAATAGGAATAAATCATGCTAAGCTCTTTAGTTATAACAATTAATTGTATAGATTCTGTCACATATCTTCTTCAAAGAATAGGTAGTCATATCATTTATAGTTTATGTTCTTTATAGCAGAGAAGGTTAAAGAAAGAGGTAGGGAGAGAGAGATTGAGAGAGACATCAGATTGAAATTGGGACTAATGCAATCTGATAGATTATATAATACAATTTCTCAAAGCATATGTTTTCATGACAGCATAGACAAGGGACTGGTTGATAAGAAAAGCCTTTCTATTTAAGAGGCACTGAAACATTGACTGAATTTTTTAAATGTTGTGAATTGTTTTCTAAAAAGGAAACAGAAGCTAAGGGACAGAAGTAACATGTAGACGTTCACAAGGTTATGAAACAGAATAACATGCAGGCATACTTTGTTTTCTTGTGCTTTCCTCATTGCTCTTTACAGATACTGCATGATACTGCATTTTTTTTTTTTTTACAGATTGAAGATTTGTGGCAACCCTCCATTGGACATGTCTATAGGTGCCATTTTTTCAATCACTTTTGCCCACTTTGGGTCTCTGCATCACATTTTGGTAATTCTTGCAATGTTTCTAATTTTTTCATTATTATTTGTTATGGTGATCTGTGATCAGTGATATTTGATTTTACTATTGTAACTGTTTTGGATGCTTGGAACTGTGCCCATATAAGATAGAGAATTTAATTAATAACTGTGTGTATGTTCTGACTGCTCCACCTATTGGCCATTCCTCCTTTCTTTTCATCTCCTAAGGCCTCCATATTCTGCAAGACACAACAGTACTGAAATCAAACCAATTAAACCTATAATGTCCTCTAAGTATTCCAGTGAAAGGAAATTGAGTATCTACTCCGGTGAAGAGGCTGTGATGATTGTTGACATGACAACAAAGGATTTAGAATACTTCATAAATTTATCAGGGATTGAGAGGATTGGCTTTAATTTGGAAGAAATTCTACTGTGAGTGAAATGCAGTCCAACAGCATCATACGCTACGGAGGAATTATTCATAAAAGAAAGAGTCAATAGATGAGGCAAACTTCATTGTTGTCTTATTTAAGAAATTTTGACAGTCACCCAACTTTCAACAACTGCTGCCCTAGTCAGTCAGCAGTCAGCACTCTTGCAAGAACCTTCACCAACCAAAAAAAAATTATAACTCAATGAAGGTTCAGATAATGGTTGGCATTTTTAGCAGTAAAGTGTTTTTAATTAAGGTATGTAAATTGTTTTCTTAGATGTAATTCTATTGCACATTTAATAGATTATAGTAGAGTGTGAATGTAACTTTTATATCCACTGAGAAACAAACAGAAAATTGTGGCTCATTTTATTGAGATATTTGCTTTATTGTGGTGGTCTAAAACCTCACCCACAGTCTCTCTAAGGTATGCCTACATGCCATTTCAAGGTGCATTGCCTATCAACACAACATATGAAGAAATTCTCAATAATAGCAAGAATTGAGATGATATTTGTAATGATAACTGTAATAAGAAGAAACATAAAGCTTCTGTTGGATCCTGGTCCAGGAGAACAGAAAGTAAAGAACTGGTTCTTTCATCAAATAACTAACCAATGAAATGCTTCTTTTAATGATCCATCCATATGTAGAAATTTAAAAAATTCATATTATTTGTATTATTTCAAAAGATTGAAGAAACGGTATTTACACATTAGATGAGCACATTAAAATACTGGCTCTAGTCTGACGACTGATGAGGCGGGCACTGAAGATGGAGTATGGCAGATCAACAGGGGGGCTCGTGGGCGATTAATAAAGAAAGAACAGCCCCATCGTATAAAGGCACACTGAGTAAGTGAATACTTTCACCTAGATGATGGATGTGGGAGGATTTTAACACTTGGCAAGTGTAATGAGTGCTTTCTTACTCACCCAGGCTTCTTGCAATAGACAGAGCTATGAAATGAGTTGCAGCCAAAAGGTTGTGAGCGGAATAGAGTGTGCCCTTCTGGGCCAATAAAAATCCCTCTAGCGTCCACTTCCTCTGGTACAGCAGCCACAGGGATTGTGTTTAGAGGGTGGAGCCATAGAACAAAGGCAACCACAACCACTGAAGTACTGTAGGGCAGCCAGATATCCCGGAGAATAAGGACCCTAGGTGATTTTGCAAAAGCAAGAAACAAATATTCGATGTTTTAAGCCACTGCAATATCAAAATCAGTTGTTACAACTGCAAAGTCTATATTAACTTGATTAAAACAGTTCATCAGGAAAGAGGAGATATGGACAGATGAAGTAGATCTTGCACCATAGTAAATTACTGTAAAGCAGAACATTATCTGTAACATTCCATCCTGTATAAATATTCCTGAAAATTTGTTTTCTTTGTCAATGTTTAGAGACAGTCATGTATTTACATGGGTTCAATTGGGTTAACCAGTGCTTATTCATTTTCTCTAGATAGATTTGTTATTTAAGTAACAAACCTGTCAATGCCATTAAATAAATGGACAAAATGAACAATGACACATTTAATGCTTCCTATTGAGATTAATCATATAATATTTCAATAATAATAAAAGCTAAGTATAATATGATGTTAAGACTGAAGTGGTTCTTTCCTACCATTTAAAGGATAGGTTCTAGAAAAGACAAGTTCTGTAAATAAAACACTGCTTCCATGGCAACGTGTACTTCAGGTGTTAACCTTTCCTCATACAGAAAGGATTTTAAATATTTTTACATTTTCATAGTTTGTAATAACAGTGCTGATCTCTGAAGCTGACATTTTCTGGAAGCTAGTAATTGGCAAAGCCTCAGGCCCTCAGCTTGGAGAGTTGACTAATCTACTTGGAGAGGTTTACCCAGGTTTCTCATTACTTAGAGCAATTCAGTTCATTTTCTGGATGCAGAAACTTAAAGACAAAATATATTCAGCCATGCATTATTTGAATAACAAATATTTATTTAAACACAAATATTTTACTTAAGTGTCAGATATACCTGTCTCTCAGTCAAATACTTCTACATGGGCATATGTTGTATGTTTCTGTGGGCATGTACATACACATATATGATTGCTTATGTGCATATGCCAAGCAGTTTTTTTTCTTAATTAAAATTTCTGGTAAGTCAGAAAACCAATGATAAAATATAAATAGTTTAAATGAGGTTATATTAGTTATCTGTTTTCATAACTATAATACCACAAATTTTTCAACTTAAAACCAGGTCAGTATGTTATTTCACAGAGTCTGTGGGTCTGGACAAAATTGGTTGGGCCTTCTGCTTCAGAGCCTTGAAAGACTGCAGTCAAGGTGTTGGCCAGGGCTATGATCTCATCAGAGGCTGAACTGGGGAAGTAGCAGTATCTGCTTAAATGACTGATGTGCTTATCAAAACCATACTAAATTCTTTATAGGTGAAAGAATATTTCGATCTATATGGCATTATATTTCCATATATTTAATTGAAATGAAGGATCACACATGTATGCATTTAATCATTTAATTAATTTAAAAATAGCTATGCCTTTCTATCTGCTTGGTGTTATTCTAGGTAGTGCTCAGAAGGGACCAAACAGACAAAAATCTATACCCTTACAGAGCTATAGTCTGCAATGGGATACAGTGCTAAAAGGAATCATGAAGAAAACTGTATAAATTATCAGAGGTATTGAGAGCTATGGAGAAAAATAAAGCAAAGAATGTGTACAATTTTAATTTTTTGCAGTTTATATATTTAATGTTTATTATATGTAAAGAGGCATTTTCTTTTTCTTTTTTTTAGGAATTTAATCTTTATTGTATTTTTTCCCATTACCATTTGGCTCCCTTACACCTCTCTCCCTACAGCAATCACCACACTGTTTTCTATGTCCATGACTCCTTTTCCCTTTTTTGCTTAATCAATTATTTTCATTTATTAATCATTTACCAGCAGTGGGCATTAGAGAGACTCAAGGAAAATAGTATCAAGCATTTTCTTTGAAGCTGCACTTTGTGAGACAGCCTTGGGAGAAGACAGTTTCAGTGCCCAGTGGGCACTATGGAAACTTAGAAGAAAGACACATATTTTTGCAGTAGCTAGAACCTGATTCACTGGATTCATTTATCACACACACACACACATATGTATATGAAATTTTGCTTTCAAATATGTAATGATATTATTTTTTCATAGCTTTTATAAGATACATAAAAATGCAGAATGACATTTCTTTTGTTCGTTTTAATGTTGATTAATATATCCTAGAGCATTGATAAGGTTTAATATTTCTTTGCTTTGTACAGATATGGTATAATATATTGGCAATTTTATGGGTTTATCTGTATTGTAGAATTAACGAGATGCTGATGAATACCTGGTAAATAGCAGTGACATGCTATAATGATGTGATATCCATTAGGCTTTTTAAAAAAAATCAAGGAAATTCAGTGCTAATATGGTGGTCAGATGCCATCTTATTATCTTAACAAGAATTTGTGACTCTCTGTAAAAGAAAAAAAGAAGGCAGCCTTTCTGGAGAACAATTTGAAAATATCTTACATATTTGTAGTACATATACTACAATATGTACTACAATTCAATATGTACTGCAATTCAAGTGTGATTTTTCTTTGGTTTAGTCATGCCACTTTCAAATTAACCTAAGTAGATAAATTAGAATAAAATAGTAATTATATAATTATTCAATAACAAAAACATACATTCTTCTGAATGAGTGTTGGTTATATAAACCATGGTACATTTTTTAATAGCTACTCAACATCTCAAAAGCATTAAAAGTGACAACATCCCTAATAGTAATGGTATGAAAATATATTCATTGGTGTTAAACTGAGAAGTCAAAAAGATGAATACTATAATGAACAATGTAATATAATTTTAAACTGCATATAAACTATAACTATATTAAATAAGACTGAAGTATATGTAAACAAATATGAACAATAATTTGTTTCTGATAATAGACTATAGATGATTTTAAAATATTTTAATTTGCTGTTGCTGATTTTTTCTGAGTATATAACAATTTAATAAAATAAAAATTACTATCTTACATAAACTAAATTATAAGAGGAATATTTATTAAATATAATTTTAATGTAATGTATAATGTATTATATGCTATAAACATATAAAATGTATGGTACAATCCTGCTACATATTAGGAGCTAAATATATGTACCAAGATATGTATATAGTAAAATTTAAGAAATTTGAGATGGTTTATTATTTGTTTTATAATCATTTGAACATTTTATACTATCTTAAGCCATATCCAGTCTATGAGAAGTCAATTTCTGTTAAGGAAGAAGGCAAAGCAATATTTTCAGAATTATATTTCTGCATACTATGCTAACAAGGATCACAGCTCATGGGAAAGCAGAAAGATTCTGCCACAAATATAAAATTATATACAACATGTCTCATTTAGTTGAATTTCTCATATACATCAAGTAAGAACTTACACAAAATACCAATTAAGTATGAAATAAAATGCTTTGCTCATGATGAAGAGAATGTCATATTTTAACACCATTCCACCTCTGGGTAGGATCCTTCATTCTTTACAGTAGATGTAGATTCTGCTTCAGAATGTGGACTCTGCTTCACTTAGAAACCACCCCTGGGTTCCATTGTTTAAGCATTATGAAACCCACAGCTTGAAAGTTTAGCTTATCTGGATTACAATTTACTACCAGTTCTATAAACCATATGCTACTGCCAAGACCAGGGGTAGTGTCATTGAAAATTTTTGTGTATCTCCTTTTTGTGGGAATTTCTATGATTAAAACTATAAAACTGCAGCTACATTAGCTCTGTGCTTCATCGCATGATGGATGACAAATCAGATGATTCTCATGGTCACCTTCATTAGGTTTGACAGAGCGGCCAATGAGAATGACTGATCAAACGGATTGGAGCTCAGAAGGAGAGCACACCCTTATGGGACCACTGTCAGGGGGCCACTGTGGTCTATATGCTGAGGATCTAACAAATGGGCTCCAAGTGTGTAGGTAGCCATTAGGTAGACCACAGAATAGCAAATTACAACCTTCTTATTCTTTATCTGGCATTTGATGCACACTGCAGACTACTTCGTATTTCCCCAAAATTCGTATGTTGAAACCCTAACTGCCAATGTAACTGTCTTTGGAGATAGGATCTTTTGCAGATGATTGAGGTTCAATGAGGTCACAAGGTGGGGCCCTGGTGAACAGGATTAATGTTCTTTTAAAAGGAGACACCAGGAAGCTCTTTCTCTAGGTGCACATGAAGAGATCACCAGAAAGTGGGATAGAGGCTGCCTACAGGCCAAGAAAAGAGGCCTCAGAATGAGACCTAACTTGACAACACCTTAATCTTTGGACGTTCTAGCACCCCTGTGTGAAAAATAATCTTATTTTGTTTGGTAACCCTGTATAATCGTATTTTGTATGGTAGCTTGAGCTGACTGAAACAATGTGTCACATTTTATCATGAAAATTCCAAATTGTATGCTCTTTGCTTGAAATTCAAAATTCAAGTACTTTTGATGATTGAGGATCTTCTTTTTATGGTTATTTCTTGTAGGCCTTATATACTTCCTCCTATTTGCCTTTCCTCACACTGAACCTATCACTAATTATCTCTGATTAGAAGTTCAGATACAGCTCTTAATACAATTTGCATGTGAAACTTTGTATTACATGGCAATACAAAATTATGAATATGCAGAATACTTTATAATGCTAAGACAACTTCTCTTTGACAATATCTTTATTTATCTCTTCACAGACACTCTTGTGAGGTATAATTAACTCATGTGAAAAAGCAGGATTTACGAAGTTTAGGGTATTTGGGGCATCTTCAAAATTTCAAGGCAAATAATTATTATTACAATGTAACAGTTTCTGACATCCTCTACAAGATTTTTTAGAGATATATATATGGAAATACATATGCATGTATCTTCATAACTTCAAAGAAAAACCTGAGAAGAGTTTTGCCAGATATTTTGATTTCAATTAAAACAAAATGACTAAACTCCAAAAAACTAAGGACAACTTTTTCTTAAAGTATGAAGGAAATCCAATTAGTTTAAAAAACACATTTTCAACTTGCAGATAACTGAAAATAAGAAACTGCATTTTAAAGTTTCCTTTAAATGTTAACAAAAAATGAAAACTAGAAACAAATAAATTAATAGAACATATGAGAAATCAGAGCTGTGGGAAAAACTAAGTGCTTTTCTAAAGTTTGTTAAGAAGAGTTGCCGTTGATATTTTTATACAATATAGAAACTCATATGAAAGAGGGAGAGAAGGGGGAGGGGGAGGGGGAGAGAGAGAGATTTAGAAAGACAGAGACTTTCAGAATCACAGACCTGGTCAAGATTTAATAAATACACCTATATAATAAAAAAATAAATAATATAAATGTATAAACAATTTATATTATTCTAGTCTATGTACAGTTGTGTCCAATATGCAAATACCTATCAGTAAAGAACATGGAAGAGAATTGGAAGGAACTGCAAAATGATGCAGCCACTTTGGAATATAGTTAGGAAGTTTTTTTCAAAACTAAATATACTGTTATCATGTGATCTAGTAGTTGTGCTTCTTGGTGTTTAACCAAATTAACAGAAAACTTGCATCCTCACAAACCTTCATATGAATGGTTATAGCAGCTTTATTTATAACTGCTTGAAAATAAAAGCTACCAAGATGTCCTTCATTAGATGAATGGAAAAATAAATTGGGGTACATCCATCCAATGGAATGCTATTTAGCAATAAACATAGGTGAGCTATCAAGTCACACTACACAACTCACACACGGAGGAAACAAATGCATACAGGTTAAGAGAAAGAGTTAATCTGAAAAAACCTCCATACTGTATAATTCCAACTATATGGCATTTGGGAAAAGGGAAAACTATGCAGGCAGTATAAAGAGAGGCTGCCAGTGGCTGGGATGGAGGGAGGGAAATATAAATAGGGTTCGTTTCAAGGCAATGATCTATTTGTATGGTACCATATGGTAGATAACATGGCATTACACGTTTTACAAAATCCACTGGGTGTACAAAATGAAGACTGAGCCCTAATGTCAACTATGAACTTTAGTTAATCTGTCAGTACTGGCTCATCATTTCTAACAATGTACCACACTAAAACAATATACTAATTATAAAAGAAATTGGAGATGGGGAGCAAGAGATGGAGCTATATGGCAACTTTCTCTACTTTCTGCTCAGTTCTCACATAAACTAAAACTCTCATAAAACACTATTAATTTGAAAATAAAAAGTAAGTACATACCACAGATCCGTTCTTTTTAAATTCAATCAAGAAAATTTTATTGAATCCCTCCTTTGTTTTAAGCTCTGTGAAAAAGTGCAGAAAAAAACCCAAAATTAACTCTGTGCAGTGGCATAAATTCTCTAAATGGAGAAGAAAGCAAACAATATAATTCTAAAAAAATAATTATTTGCTCAAAATTTCATACTTCAAAGTAAAGTGTTTTCACTTTAAATAAGTTCCATTTTGTTGAAGGTAAGTTATGTTGCAAATTATTGTACTTAGTAAAACTTTTATTAATGGTTTCTTGGATTTATATTTATTTTGGATAGCAGAAAAAATGTTGAAGGCAAAGTTTCCAAAATGTATTGAGCAATCTATGCCCCCTTTATGTTCTTCATATTTTTAAAATTGTTACCCTAATCAAAGAGCAAAAGCAGGACTGTGTAAAATATTCAATTAAATCAGAAAAGTCACATCTCTGGAGTGGAAACCAAAATGCCTCTCTTTTAAGAATATTTAACTGCGTGCTTTATAAAAATGGATTTTTGTCACAATGTCTAGTTAAAATATTTAAGCCATTTATGAAAAAAAAGCAAAACAGATACAGCTGAATTACAAAAGAGCAATTTGAACTTATTATTTCATTTTTATTTTTTAAGAAGAAGCAAGAACCAAAAATGTTCGAATGGAATGATTTTTATACCCAGCCTCAGAAGAAAACCTATGTTTTCTGTGAGAAAGCTAAAAGGCTGACTTTATTTTAATAGAAAAATGATTCAGCAGTTTTTTTTTAGCTTAAGAAATTTTCACAACCCACAGGGCTCTTTCCAGTGAAAACTGAAAAGGGTAGTAATTGAGCCTTACACCCTCTGAAGTAATACAAAAGACATATTATTACACTAAGAATTTAGCTTATAAAGCTCTGACTCCATGAATAAAATTATCACTAGAAAGTGATTCATTGCTACCAAATGATAAACTACAGGAAATCAATTTCCAAACCATTGAACACTGCCAAATTTCAAGGCTAATTAGGGAAGTGTGTGTGAGTGTGTGTGTGTGTGTGTGTGTGTGTGTGTGTGTGTGTGTGTGTTTATGGGTCATTGATTGTTGGGGCTGTTATTAAACAGCCACTTTGAAATCCTGGGGTATTCTTTATATATATCTGAATTGATAGAAAAGTCACTATCGATACTGTTATAATAATGATCAAAGCTCAAGTTCAAGAAGTAGGAAAAAATTGCTCACATTGTTTGCAATAAATAAAACATAAATCCGTTTCAATCTATTTGGATTTGAGAATGTTTTACATCAGTTATTCATTTATAAATACTAATTAATAAGATGAAATTTTCTAATTCCTTTAAAATATAAAAAACAGAAAAAAAAACTAGCTTCAAATGGAATCTTTATAGTATAGCCTTTCTGAAATTTTTCACCCAGTGTTTAGCTTATTTACTAAGGATATCATGTTGTTTAAACATAGTACAATTACAAAAGTCACCAAATATTTGTATTTAAGTGTATGTATCCATCTTTCCTTCTTCAAATAAATTGTGTGTCCCTGAATTACATACTCATTTACTTTGAAAGTTTCTTATGACATGTCTGACACACAAGAGGCACTAAGACATGCTACTTGAAATAATAATGAAATAAAATAATTGTACTAAGAAGTGTGATGTGTTAGACAGTTTGGGTTACTTGCACTGTGAAGTTACTCTGTATCTGTTGAATGTGTTGTAGATTATAATATTTTTTCCAAATTATATCTATATACTTGATAAAATTGTAAATAATAGATTCAAGATTAGAAAACTGAAATATTTCAGAATAATAGAGGAAGAAAACATATACTATCCATTTTCCTCCTTCTGCACAATATAGGAAAGGTTAGGATGTATTCTAGCCTCAGCCAAACAACACCAGCAGGCCTAAGAATCGTTGTGGCCTGCATGTAATTACTCCAGTGGTTGGTTGTATGTGCAATTATTTTGTGATATTTTAGTTAATTAATGTATTCTTTCTTAGATTTGGAAAAAAAGAATGGTTTAAGTGCAAAATATCAGAACATGATGGTTTGTTCATGCTTTTAATGGTTGTATTATTTTCTCTGAGAAATTTGTAGATAAACTCAAATTAAATAAACACAGGCCTGCATACATCTTTATGAATAAATGTTTTCAAAATTACTGATAGATACCCAGAAGAGAGGTTTCTGGGTCACATGGTAACTCTATTCTTAACTTTTGCAGGGAAGCCTTTGTACTGTTTTCCATAGTGGATGTATAAGTTTTCATTCCCACCAACAGTGAATGAGGGACCTTTATATTCATGGCGGCCAAGACATGGAAACAACCAAAGTGTCCTTTGACAGGTGATCGAACACAGAAGATATGGTACATATATACAACAGGATACTACTCAGCCATAAGAAACGATGAAATTTGTGACAACTTGGATAATTCTTGAGAATATCATGGAAGATGAAATAAGTCAGACAGAAAAAAATCAAGAACCATATGATTTCATTCATATATGGGATATAAAACTGAAAGGAACAAATAAACAAATGACAACTCAGAGACACAGACAAGAGTATGGCGGTTATGAGGGGAAAGGAGGGGTGGATAGAGAGGGATAAAGTGGGTCAAATGTACGATGATGATGTACAATTTGACTTCGCAGGACAGGCACACGGATGATGTATTACAGAAATGTACACTGGAAACCTACGTAATCTTATTAACCAAAGTCACCACCATAAATTTAATTGAAAAGAAAGAAATTAAATTTAAAAAATAAACGTAATGAGCTTTATCAACTTACTAAAATATATGAGTAAGGGAAAAGGATAGCGTTATTTTGAGGTGTTTAAATCAGGTGGGGCACTGCTTCCGTGAGCTGCCTTCATTCTGCATAGAGCAGATTCTGCTCCCTTTCTCCCTATTTACAGCTCCCGTTCCTTTCATCTGAATCATTGCCTTGGCTGGATATGAAAGTTTTTCCTGCCATTTCCTCCACATTTAAAAATCTTACATTCATTTTTCTTACTGTCATCATTGTGAAGCCTCTCTCAATGTGTGGCAAATTGAAAACAAAATTAAGAAATATACAGACACCTTAAATACTGCATATGTACCAAAAAAATATGCTAAACCTTTCTTTATCACAGAGTTAAATTACATTTCATTTGTTGCTAATTCTTTATTACTAAAGGATTATTTGGAGAGACAATATGGGTCCTGTTTTACTATCTAATGTGATCCTCTAGCACTGCAGTTCAATGTGAGTTGTTTCAATTGCTTTTGCACAGATAGGAGAAACAAATTTTAAATAAGAAATAAATCACTAAAGTATTTTATTGCCTTATTACTAAGCACTCCTTATATAGTATGTGGCATGCAGTACCTTTTTAATTTTTAACTTTAAAAATGTAAATTAGTATTTTAAACAACAGTAAGGGACTTTTATGTAGGTAAAACTAATTATAGAATAAGTAGTATTTCTTGGAAGTAATTCCTAGCAATTAACTTCAGGAGTAGTCATTCAATAGTTTATTCCGAAGTTATCGATAGTCATTCACAATTAAAATCGGTTAAAACAATAACTTATTATGGAAAATAAACACTTCACAAGAATCACGCAAACATACACATCCACACACCCACAACCAGCACCGCCCCCCGACAAATGGTGTTCAGTGATTGTTTATTAATTTGTTAGTGAAATAATGAAAACCAGACTAAATGAATACATGAAGTATTTATATAGCAAGAGCTACTTTTTAATACTACTCAGATTTTGAAGTACAAAAATTATAAAAACAAGCAATATTTTGTATCTGGGTTAATCCATTATCCTCTCAGGAATTAAACGAAACCATTAGATGTCTTCCCACATAAGACAGTCAAGCACATTTAAATAATAACACTGCCTACTTGAAAAATGCAATTAAATTTTATTGGGATGACTTGTTTTATTCCTACCAGTTTATATAAGCTATGTGAAATAATTATACCTTTATATTAAAAAGTTTAGCATTTAAATATGCTTTAAATTACACAAATCTTATTTGAGTTTTGGTGGCAGCATTGTTCACTTTTAACTGTTAAAATATTGTTATAGTATTCTTATTAAAAAAACCCAGCTCATTCTATAGATATACAATTGTCAGCGAATGACTTTTTAAGGAACCCAAATGCAATTATATGCAAGTAAAGGGAAATTGAAATATTAAGGAAGGAGCATACAATTTGCTTATAGCAATTTCTGTTGTTATCGCAGTTGGATTGGTTAACATGCTGAATTCAGGTCACTTTCTTAGTCATCTTGATGCTTCACTGGGAGAAAAAAGAAAACAATTGTGCTTTCAGCTTTTCTCTAAAGTCACCCTATCTCAAGGACTTTCAGGGTATGTTTCCTAAACTGTATAGGTTTTTTAATTTTTATTTTAACTCAGTAAACACATTAGCAAAAAAAAACAAAATCTCTAAACAGTGTCAATTTCTCAAACTTACCACAATTTCATATACAAAAAAAAAAAAACTAGTAACACTGAACGATAGACACGCTGATTATAAAGATGCACTGACAAGATCAATTTTGTTTTAAAAGAATGAATAAAAAGAGAAAGAATGAGTTTTGTCCGCAGCTGCAGAACAAGCAGCTGGCTGGTGTATTGCACTGCCGCTAGTGCCTGTCACACATGAACTGGGAGGAAAGGAGACACAGTCAAGGTTACGCCGGTGCTGCAGTAAGAAGCCGCTTACCAGGGAGGGTGATTGAAAGAGCAGCACACACACCGCACAGAAGTTGCAGCTCCCATCTGGCCATTATTAACACTTGTTCAGAATATTCATCCGAGCATTTACATTTAGCCTACCTTGTCATCATTCAGGGTCCTCAAAGAGCAGAAATTTAATTACCCAGCTCAGAGAAGAGAGAGAAAATGATTTTAAATAACTGCCTGACACAAGGTGGAGCTGTAGAATGCAGAACTGTTCTGCAATTTTGTGGTGAAATAAATGGATAAAGCTCTGGGAAAGGGAAGATCCTTAACACATATAATAGATTTGTGACTCTTTCCAAACAAGTTTGTTTGTCTTTGGTGTCATTTGAGAGATGCCTTGTTGACCTACATCCATTATGTAGGTAAAACATGAATCAGGAAATAAAAACATGTTGGTACCTATATGGTATGTAGTCAAATAATATAAATGAAGTTGCCAAGCAGCTAAAAATATGCACGTTGTGTTTAATAAATTCATACCACGGGGAAGAACACACTTTGTTATTTCTCAAATTGGGAACACTTCGATCATTGTTGTGTGCTCTTCAATGCTGCTTTGTGGAAAAACCTAATAGTTTGATTTTTAATGTTTAACTCTCCCCATTTGGAAAGAGTTCTAGGTATTAGAAAAAGGAATAAGAGGGTAAAAATTTTGCTGCTTCTGGTAAACACCAAATTATTCAAATCAATTATTAATCTTACTAAATTTCTGTTAATTTTCTTTCACTTATTACTTATTTGCATTGAATTCTATTACAAATATAGTTTAGTCAGATGTGCCTTTCTATGCAAATTATTTAGTTGATTCCAAAGCCCCTTCTAGAAGTTTTGCCTCAGCAGACGCACTATCAGTATAATTTGTGATACTAATAATAATACAAAATACAATGACTTCCTTAAAAACTTATGTGAGGAAAATTTTAATTATAATTATATTTTACACTCTTTTTTACTTATGATTTATAAACTTGTGATATTTTGTTAAAAACAGAATATTAGTAAAATAGTTGTTTAACCTGGCGTTGCATATGTTGCTGTCACAGAAATATCATTAAATTACAAAACTCTTTTTTGGCAAAATAAGAACAGTATTAACAAGTTGGTTGACATTACACTTCTAAGTGGAAAACAAATCAGCAATTCTAATTTTTTATTTCATAAAGGATATTACTAAAGACAAGAATATAAAAGAAAGATATTTAGAAAAAATATATTTTTCACAAAATCATTTGAAATCAACATTCTCTTTTATTTTTCTGAAGTTCAAGTGTGTGAGCTAAATGTGCTTGTGAAATCTCGTTACTAGCAGGTTAAATGTTGTATTTTCTATTTTGTGGGTAATGGTTCCTGTTTTAGTGATTGATTTTACAAACTTATTGAAGGGAGATAAATTGTGAGGCATCTGTGAATATAAATTAACAAATATTTATTATTTGTTATCAGTAACAAATACTTTACTAACAAAATAATCTTAAATTTTCATCAGAAATTTACAAGTATATGTACAATAAAATATAGATTTCTCCACTGCATCTATTTTATAGGTTGTTAAAGTATAATTTAGGTATAATAAGTAAACTGTAAAAACAATTAATAAACAAATAATATAAACTGCATATATTTAAAATGAATATTAAGAGTGGTGAATAGTACTGTATATGTACAACCTCAACCCATCAAAAAATTAGGATAATGAACAATTTCATCAACTCTTATGTTTCCTAGTCAACTTTCATAATTCTTCCCTCCTTGAAAACCCATCCTTTAGACAACCGTTTATATTTTGTCACTGTAGATTAGTTTGCATTTTCTGAAAGTTCATATTAATGAAATTTTAAATGATATACTCATTCTAATGTCTGACTTCTTTTAATCAAGATACTAACTAAGTTTCATCCATGTTGTAGTAGGCATCAATATTTTGTTTGTTTTTATAGCTGAGTAGTATTCCATTCTATGGATCCATCACAATGTTTTAATCTATTCACTCGTTTATGGACATTGGGTTGCTTTTCATTTGGGGCTTTTAGGGAAAAAAAAAGCTGCTGTCAACATTTGAGTTCAAATTTTTATATGGGCATATATTTTCATTTTTCTTGGGGTGTTTTTTCACTGTGGCTGCTGGAACAACAAACTATTCCAAACTTTAGGTGAACTTGAAGGTCTCTTCCATGCCTCCCTCTGTCGGTTCCTCCCTTGACATTGGTATTTGTTAATAGAACCCCCAAAATTCTCTCTGTTTCTTCCAACTCTGTCTCCCCATCTTAGGGAGTCTGTGGAGCTCTATTTGGTTTCACCTCCTTTATTTCTTTTCTTTCAAGTATCACTCTCCTGTGCTAAAATTTCTAAAACCACATATATAGCCCTGACCAGCTCTGATGGGTATGGCTTCGTTGGTTGGGTGCCATCCTACAAAGCTAAAGGTCGTTTGTTCAGTTCATCAGGGAACTTGCTTGGGCTGTGGCTGTGTAGAGGCAACTGGTTGATGTTTCTCTCCCACATAAATGTTTCTTTCCCTCTCTTTTTCTAACCCTTCTCCTCTCTCTAAAAATAAATAAATACAATCTTTAACAATATAAAAAGAAATAAAAATATTTAAAATATACAGTACAGGTTCTTGTTCTCCTTTGTTGTTGTTGTTGTTGTTGTTGTTGCTCAAGGAGTGTGAGAGGTAAGTTTGTTCCATATTCCTCTGAAATGTCCAGAACGATGTAAACTCTGAAAGGACAGAATTGGAAGTGGCGGCATTCTTCCTAGTTTGCAATCCGTATACCTTAGGGACATAGAGGTGTACTAATTTTCACTACAGTCATTGCTAAGGTGACAGTGCAAAATATTTTCATCAGTTTCTTATTCCATTAGGGATCTACTAGGATGTTTCAGTGTCCTGAAGCCCACTGAAATCCATGGTCTGGTTTCTCCTGACTTCATTGTTGAAAATCCAGGTGGTAATTCTCACACGATAATTAGGAAAATATGAACTGATATTGTACATTTCTTCCAGTGCATTACCACTGCACTTTCTAATTCAGGAAAATCTTAATTCAAGATTTCTACATGAAATCCTTATGATTTCTCAGAATTTGTTCTAATATTTTTCTTTCAGAGGATAGACTTTGGAAAAGAAAGCAAGAGCAGTGCTACTTTACCATCTTGACAGTAACCATAAGCTAGTTCTTTTTTATATCACACATTTTTTTGAGGCAGCCATTTTCCCAGGGACTTACCCTAACACCCTTAATTCATTTTAACAAATATTTATTTAAATTGTTTTATTGAGTAGATGAAATATATGTGATCACACTGTGACAGATTATTGTTATAAAGATGAGTGTAAGATGATTTTAAGTCTCATGGAGTCATACCTTGGTTGGGAGACTAGCATTGGTGATAAAAGGCCAAGTTATAAAATGAGAAATGTTAAGAAGTCATCAAAGAGGTGCAGATTTTAAAGTATGTTTATCTTTACTTATTTGAGGCAATGTGACTTCAGTCCAAATGTATTTGCTGAATACCAATAAAATTTTAAAATAATATCCTCATTTTCATCATTTGCAAATCATTTTTGCTCTGTTTCAATATCACAGATATACATTAAAAGTCACCTAGCTTTTTCTATAAATGGTACTTTTCAGGTATAGAAATAATACTTTGAGGAAATGGAAAGTATGTGAAATCTATGTTATGTAAACTTTACTACTAAATTATCTTATTTTATTTGATTTTTTATTGTTAAAATACATTTGTCTCCATTTACCTACCACCATTTTCCCCTTCACCATCCACCCCCGCCTCCCACCCTCAATCCTTCCTCACTTTGGCTTTGTCCATGGCTCCTTTATCCATGTTCTTTGATTTGACCCTTCCTCTTCTTTCCCCCATTAACCCCCTTCCTCCTTTCCTTTCATTACTATTGGTTTGTTTTTTTCTTTCATTGTTGTTGGTTATATTTTTCTTGCTTGCATGTTTTGTTGGTTAGGTTCCACTTATAGGTGAGATCATATGGTATTTGTTTTTCACCCCCTGGCTTATTTCGCTTAGCATAATGTTCTCTAGTTCTATCCATGCTGTTATGAAGGGTAGCTCTTTCTTTCTTTCTGCTGCATAGCATTCCATTGTGTAAATGTTCCAGTTTTTTTATCCATTCATTTACTGATGGCCATTTAGGCTGTTTCCAGCACTTGGTTATTGTAAATTGTGCTGCTATGAACATTGGGGTGCATGGGTTCTTTTGAATGGGTGTTTTGAGATTCTTCGGGTATAATCTCAGCAGTGGGATTGCTGGGTCAAAAAGCAGCTCTATCTTTAGTTCTATAAGGAAATCCCATACTGTTTTCCACAGTGGCTGCACCAGTCTGCATTCCCACCAACAGTGTACTAGGGTTCCCTTTTCTCCACACCCTCGCCAGCACTTGTTTGTTGATTTGTTAATGATGATCATTCTAACGGGTGTGAAATGGCATCTCATCGTGGTTTTACTTTGCATCCCTCTGATGGTTAGTGATGCTGAGCATCCTTTCATATGTCTCTGGGTCTATGTATGTTCTCCTTGGAAAATTGTCTGTTCAGGTCTTTTGCTCAGTTTTAATTGGATTGTTTGTCTTCCTGAAATGAAATCACATGAGTTCTTTATATATTTTGGAGATCAAACCCTTGTCCAAGATATCATTGGCAAATATATTTTCCCATACAGTTGGTTCTCTTTTCATTTTGCTGATCTTTTCTTTAGCCAAGCAGAAGCTTCTCATTTTGATGAAGTCCCATTTGTTTATTCTTTCCTTTGTGTCCCTTGCTCTAGGGAACATATCAGTGAAAATATTGCTGCATGGAATATCTGAGAGTTTCCTGCCCGTGTTCTCCTCTAAGATTTTTATGGTATTGCAACTTATATTTAAATCTTTTGTCCATCTTGGGTTTATTTTTGTGCATGGTTTAATCAAGAAGACATAAACATTGTAAACCTATATGCAACAACATAGGAGTACCCAAATATATAAGGAAAATCTTGGAAGACTTCAAGAAAGATAAAGACAGCAATACACTGATAGTAGGAGATTTTAACACCCCACTGTCAAAAATGGATAGATCATTCAAATAAAATATCAACAGGGATATTGTGGAACTGAACAATGCATTAGATCAAATGGACTTAACTGACATTTACAGAATTTTTCACCCCAAAGAAACAAATTACACATTCTTTTCAAATGCACATGGAACATTTTCAAAGATAGCTCACATGATAGGACACAAATCAAGCCTCAAGAAATTCAAGAAAATTGAAATTATAACAAGGATTTTCTTAGATCACAAGGGCTTGAAACTAGAAAACAACCTCAAGAAAAAACTCAAAAACATTCAAACTCATGGAGACTGAATAACATACTATTAAATAATGAATGGGTAAACAATGACATAAAGAAGTAATCCAAAAGTTTCTGGGAAAATATGAAAATGAACACACAACAGTCCAAAACCTATGGGACTCAGCAAAGACAGTCCTAAGAGGGAAGTTCATAGCAATACAGACTTACCTAAAAATGATAGAAATACTTCAAATAAATGACCTAACTCTACATCTTCAAAAACTAGAGAAACAACAACAAACAAAACCCAGAGTGAGTAAAAGGAAGCAAATGATCAAGATCAGAGCAGAATTGAGTGACATAGAGAATAAAAGAACAATTCAAAGAATCAACAAATCCAGGAGCCTGCTCTTTAAAAAGATAAACAAAATCACCAACCCTTTAAGCAGACTCAAGAAAAAAAGGGAGAGGACCCAAAAAAATAACATCAGAAATGAAAGAGGAGAAATAACAACTGACACCACAGAAATACAAAAGGTTGCAAGAAATTACTATACACAAGTACATGCCAAAAAATTTGAAAACCTCGATGAAATGGATAAATTTCTAGAAAAATATAACCTTCCAATACTGAGTGAAGAAGAAGCAGAAAGCCAGAACAGTCTAACAGCTAGTGAAATTGAAGCAGTAATCAAAAAACTCCTGGCACACAAAAGCTCTGGACTGGATGATTTCACAGGAGAATTCTACAAAATATTTAAGGAAGCGCTAACTCCTGTCTTTCTCATACTATTCCAAAAAATCCAAAAATAGGGAAGATTCCCAAACTATTTTTATGAGGCCAGCATCATCCTAATTACTACTGAATTTTAATATTTTGAAATTTACATTAATTTTGTCTTATAAAAAATAAATAGAGAAATACAAAGATTTAGGATGTCAGTGATTATTGTAAACAAAAATGTCAGATATTTTGTTAAGACTATATTTCCTCAAGTTTTAGGATAACTATATCATAAGAAGCAGTAATAGGTTTTGTGTTCAAATATTATTTGAAAGTTATCTCACTTTTAATTGACTTTATAGTGATTTTTAAAATATTTTGATTGATATCAAAGAATTGTAAACTGCTTCAAAACCTATGTAAAGTTATATTTTACTTTAATATCAATTGGATTGAGTATGTGAGCACATGATTTGGAATTTGAATGTTTCTAAAGGGGACTATAATTTAAGATGTGAGAAAATCGGTGTCATTTGAAAAATGCTATAGCCTTTATTATTCATATAGCTCTTAACTTATTCAAATTTATATGCTTTATTTCTAACAGAAAAAAATGATTGTGTGGTAATCAAGGAGACAGAGTGGAAATAATGCAAGATAGCACAAAAAGTAACTCAAATAGAGATCATACTGAGAAATGAAACAATTTCAATATTAATATCCATTCCAGTAAAAAGAACATTTTATTGGAGAAAATTTTTAGTAATAAAATAAAATAAAATAAAATATATAAATAAAATTTTAAAAATATGTTACATATAATTTCATTTTAATATAACTCCATCTTGAAGTTATAAAAAAATAATAGAATATAATTTTTCTGATGTCTTAGTTATTAATAGTGAAATAGTTTATATTCTCTCAAAATACTGAATAGCCAATATAATTCTTTAAAATACTTAAATTTGTAAGATACATTGCAACAAATAAATAATACCTGGGATTTTAATTTCAAACATTTCTTTTTTATTTAACTTTGCATAAAAAGCAATAAATTTTAGAATATTTAGTCGTTGTGTCCTTTATTTACCTAGAGGAATTACTAGTTCTGTTAAAATATTAGATAATTGAGATTTCTTATTAATAAAATAAAAATAGTTATATATTACTCAGTATTTGATTTACAAAAAGATTTTTATATAGTTTTATTTTAGTTTAGTAAATTTCTGTAATTTCCCTGACAAATTTGATAGCATTTATTCTAGCTAAATGGATACAGTGTGAATCCAGGGGAAAACAGAAACCTGTGCAAACACCTTGGGCCCTCAAAAAAAATGCTTATAAAACACTTTAACATCCTAGAAGGTATGAATATTTTGAGCAGTTCCAACATGAAATCCCCTTGCAAAGATGGCAGAAGGCAAAAGAAAAGCATAACATCTGCTATTTAAAGTCACTGTCATTTTAGACTCCTCTAGTACCAGTAGCTCAGTGGCAGTCCCTCCAATAAAGCCTGAAATGATTTATTCCTTTTTAGATCAAGCCCACACGAATGCTGTGTTTGGAGACTTCAAGCTGTTGTTCACCTTCCTTGAATTTCCTCCTTCAAAGCGGGCAGTTAAATGGGCAGTGCCAGCAGTAGTGGGTTGGAGGCGGCCGGCTTCAAAAACTGCAAAAGCTATGCCCATATTCTCCCAGCCTTTCTCCAGGGACTGGCTGGGATGGTTCATTTCTGGAACTTGACAGACCTCTCTTCTTTTTTTCCCTGCCACTCTTAGAAGATTGAGTCAAAAGTTCCCTTAGGAACTTTGCTGTATTTGTAGTCATTGCATTTTATCTCTTGGGACTCCTCCACGAACTAGTGATTATTTTCCTGGGGAACAGAAGGAATAACTGTTCATTGCACGTGTTGTCTGTGGGTATATTTAATGAAAATGAAAGTAAAAACAAAATCTAAACATGAGAAGAAGCTTTCTGTGTATCATGTGATATATAGGACTCACATTTCAGTAGTGCAATTGAAAATACCTGTTAAATACCTAGTTTGAGCAAAGTACTGGATAAAAAACATTGTCCTGTTCTCAGAGAGCACATCTCATAATTATCTTCAGCACTGCTGTTATTGACATTCATGTTATACTAATAGATTTTGTGTGTGTGTGTGTTAAGTAATCCTACATGAAGAATTCAACTGTAAAGGCAATATGAGAGCATAATAAAAATCAAATTAACCAGTATAGAATTGTCCAAAATAGAAGAGATTTCTCACTGTCACACCTTCAATATCTTTACACACTTTTTGATATAAATTGCTCTCATTACTGAATGAAATAGCAAGGAAATGCTTCTGTATTATTAAAGAGCCATTACAATTCCATAATAGGTGGACCAGGTACACAATACTTTATCGAATGGTATTTAGTATTTTCCTTTTAATTTTATGATTACAAAATGGAATACCTCAGACAAAGGTTTAATCTCCAAAATATATAAAGAACTCATGTGACTTCATTTCAGGAAGATAAACAATCTAATGAAAACATGGGCAAAGGACCTGAATAGACACTTTTCCATGGAGGACATACACAGGGTCCATAGACATAAGAAAAGATTTTCAGCATCACTAACTATCAGAGGGATGCAAAGTAAAACCACAATGAAGTACCACTTCATACTGGTCAGAATGGCCATCATAAACAAATCAATAAGCAAGTGCTGTCGAGGTTGTGGAGAAGAGGGAACCCTAGTGCACTGTTTGTTGGTGGGTATGCAGACTAGTGCAGCCACTGTGGAAAACAGTATGGGATTTCCTTATAGGACTAAAGATAGAACTGCTTTTTGACCCAGCAGTTCCACTGCTGAGATTATACCCGAAGAATCTCAAAACACCCATTCAAAAGACCCCATGCACCCCAATGTTCATAGCAGCATTATTTACAATAACCAAGTACTGGAAACAGCCTAAGTGCCCATCAGTAAATGATTGGATCAAAAAACTGTGGTTCCTTTTCACAATGGAATACTACACAGCAAAAAGAAAGAAGGAACTCCTACCCTTTGTGACAACCACGGATGGAACTGGAGAGTATTATGCTAAGTGAAATAAGCCAGGCAGTGAAAGACAAATATCATATGATCCCATTTATGAGTGGAACCTAATCAATAAAACAAATCAGCAAAATAAAACCAGAGACATGGAAATAAAGGACAAACTGACATTGGCCAGAAGGGAGGAAGGAGGGGAATAATGGGGCAAAGAAGGGGAAGGGTCAAGGAACATGGATAAAGGAGCCATGGACAAAGCCAGAGTGGGGAAGGATTGAATGTGAGAGGTGAGGATGGGTAGAGCAGGGGAGAGTAATGGGGGGAAAATGGGACAACTGTAATTGAACAATAAAAAAAGAATAAAAATAATGATCTATGTTTGCATTTATATAGGTAAATTTTGAGACTGTTATATCTTAGGTCAAAGTCATAGAGGCAAAACTGTAGCCTAAAAAAAAGTCCTTATTTATTATTTTTATTTATGTTGTCATTGGTTTATTGATTTAGTTATTAAATAAAATATTTTTAAATTATTTTCTATATATACTAGATACTGCTATAGCCACTAGGGATACAAAAACAAATAGGCAATTTCCAACTTTTCTGGATTTTTCATTCTAGTTAGACATAAATAAGTAAACAAATTAACATATAATTTGTTATATGTTAACAAATAACAAAAAACAGAGATAAATGCCAAGAAAAATAAAATTCTGCTGTTTTGTACAGGTGATCAGTAAAGTTCCCTCACATAGATGACATTTCAGCTGTCATTTTAAAGTAAGAGAGAGAGGCAGCCAGAAGAATGGATACTTGGAAGAACTGTACTCCAGAAATAAGGACACATCATATGTAAAAGCTCTGAGCCAGGGGTATATGTTATATATAAAGAAATGAAAGAGGTCACTACAACTGGTGATGATTTAGCATAGGGGAAGCATGGTAGGAAGTGAGGTGAGAAGGGTAGTGGGGAATCAGATCGTGTAGGTCACTGTAAGGACTTGTACTCTCAGTGGGAGTCAGTAATGTAATCTGACATATTCTTTAAAATTGTACTAATCAAATTTCCTATTAAAATTGTATTTGACCCATATATTTGAACCATTTCCAATGCTGGTGTGTTGACTGTATTTTCTGAGATACAGCCAGAAGTGTGTGTGTGTGTGTGTGTGTGTGTGTGTGTGTGTGTGTGTGACACAGATCAATTTATTGAAAGGAAGAAAGGTTGGGAGCACGATGGAATCCGTGGCCAGAAACTGGGATCCTAAGCTGATATATTCAAATTCATATCTGCTCTTGGTGCCCCTAATCTTGGTAAATGTTATTGTGCAGAATCAGGAAAAGGGATTAAGAAAATAAACATATTTTTCAAAGAAAAACATCTTAAATATTATCATTTTAGATAAATGACTTAAAATTAAGAATGGTTAAAATATCCAATTCTTCTGATATGAGAACAAGAGGGATAAATGTAAAGTCAAGGAAAAATAATTTTGGGATACTTTTAACTAACAATATTCCAAAAGTACTCTCTTGATGTTTACTATTAAAAGGTACTATACTAGTTCATTTTTCTTCAATAATGTTTTAAAATTAACACATCGGGAAAAAGGAATTCTTAAAAATTTAGCAATTCCTACAAAGAAAAACACTGAATAATTATATTGTCCTTCATACATTGAATTAGCAGCCAGGAAAAGTCACAGTGCTCTTGTCATCTGTAAATGTTTATTTAAAATAAATTCAATAGGTGAATTCATTCAGAACCAACTTAAAAAGAAACAAGGAGGACTCTAAAGATGTCAAAACACCCTCAAGCTCTGTTTTTAATGTTTTAAATTCAATATAAATGAATTTTAATTAAGTTAAAAAATAAAATTTACAAAGGATTCATTAATAGCACAATATTAAAATGCACTAACAACTCAGGATTTATGTTACATCATTGTGTTGCTTGGATACTAACTGAATTATAAATTTAAGAGTATATGGTAAATTGTAACTCTGGCCTCCTATTGCTAGGCCTTTAGATAACCAGACCTCACTGACTGTATCCCAATTTCTTAGGCATTTCCAAAATACTTGAAAACTGATTTAGAAAAAGCATAGTTAGCTTAACCAGGTGTATGTAAATTACATATACTAAAATATAAAACAGCTGCAAAGTTAACAAGCATGGAAATTTGGTGGGGGGAGGATCAATTTAACTAAGCACATTTGTTTAGTTTTATTAATGTTGTTTTTGAAGCTGACCTTTGTGGAAGTTCAGGTCTTGATTTAGTTAAATCTGTATATGCAGATATTTTCATCTTCATTAAATTCCTTTGATGTTAATAAGATATGCACCCCGCTCTGCATATACAACATACATGAATTTACAGGCTTCAAACAATTATATTTAAAATAAAAGAGAGAAAAAGGAGAGAAATAGCAAACTTTTACTAAAGATGATAATACTGATAATTAAATTGCCAAAATTAAATTCCCATAGCTTATATCCTCCCTTGGTAAGGTAGCCATGTTGTTTCTGTTAGACACACACAAAAATGTATATATGTATATTTAAATTATATACACATATATACACTAATATATGTGTATGTGTGTATAGCATATATATATAAATTATATGTATATAATAAAACCCAGCCCCTTCCTGCAGTCACTGCTTTGCTGTTCCCGGCCATGAGTACTTTTTTCATTTTGCTCAATCCCTTCTATCCCCCCAGCACTCTCCTCAGAGCTCTCAGGCTGCCCTTGATCTCTGAATCTCTTTCTATTTGCCTAATAGTTCAGTTTTTCATTATCTTCCACATATGAAGTGAATCTGTATGGTAACTGTCATTCTCTGACTGGCTTATTTTACTTGGAATAATGTTCACTAGGTCCATCCATGTTCTCACAGAGAGTACAATTATCTTATTTTCTTTACCGCCAAGTAGTATTCCATTGTGTAGATGTCCCATAGTTGATTTATCCACTCGAATGATGGACATTTGGGCTGCTTCCATATCTTGGCAACGTAAATAATGTTGCAATAAGCATAAGGGTGCATATGCTCTTTCAAATTAGTGTTCTGGGTTTCTTCGGACAAATTTCCAGAAGCAGAATCACTAGATCTTAAGGTAGTTCCATTTTAATTTTTTGAGATAACTCTATACTGCTTTCCACAGTGACTACACCTATCTGCATTCCTAACAATAGTGCATGGGTGTTCCCCTTTCTCCACATCCTCTCTAGCACTTGCTGTTTGTTGATGTATTGATGATAGCCATTCTGAGAGGTGTTGGATGACATCTCACTGGAGTTTTAATTTGCATTTCTCTGATGATTAGTAACACTGAGCATCTTTTTATATGTTTATTGGCCATCTATATGTCCAATAAGTGTCTGTTTAGGTCCTTTGCCATTTTTTTTAAATGGATTGTTTGTTTTTTGATGTTGAGTTCTGTAAGTTCTTTATAAATTCTGGATATTAACCCTTTATCAAATGTATCAATTAATATGTTCTCTTATTCAGTGGGTTGAATTTTAATCTTGTTGATGGTTTCCTTTGTAGTGCAAAACCTTTCAGTTTGATGTAGTCTCATTTGTTTATATTTTCTTTTGTTTCCCATGTCCAAGGAGATATAACAGAAAAAAATTTTGCTATGACAAATTACCAAGATTTTACTGCTTATGTTTTCTTCTAGGATATTTATGGTTTTCAGTCTAACATGTAAGTCTTTAATCCATTCTGAGTTTGTTCTTGCATGTGGTATAAGAAGATGGTCTAATTTCAATTTTTGGTACATGTCTGTCAAATTTTCCCAACATCATTTATTGAATAAACTATCTTTAGCCCATTGTATGTTTTTGCCTCCTCTAACAAATATTAATTTACTATAAAATAATGGGTTTATTTCTGGGCTCTCTATTCTGTTGGTCTGTATGGCTGTGTTATTTGTCATGCTGTTTTGATTACTATGGCCTTATAGTATAGTTTGATATTAGGTAGCATGATTCCTCCAACTTTGTTCTTCTTTTTTCAAGATCTTTGTTGTTATTTGGGGTCTTTTCTGGTTCTATAAAATTTTTAGGATATTTGCTCTAGTTCTGTGAGATACGTCATTGGTATCTTGATAGGTATTGTGATAAATCTATTGATTTCTTTGGGAGGTATAGACATTTTAATGATGTTAATTCTTCCTATCCATGAACATGGTATATGTTTCCACTTATTTCTATTTTCTTCAATTTCTTTTTTTAATCTCTTAAAATTTTCTGAGTACAAGTCTTTCACATTCTTGGATAAATTTATTCCTAGGTATTTTATTGTTTTTGAAGCAGTTGTGAATAGGATAATAGGATTGCTTTCTTAATTTTCCTTTCTGGTAGTTAATTTTTAGTGTATAAAAATACAACTGATCTATGGGTATTAATTTTGCATCCTACTATTTTACTGAATTCATTTTTTAGTTCTAGGAGTTTCTTGGTGGATTCTTTAGGAGTCTCTCTATACAAAATTATGTCATCTGCAATCTATCAGTTGGCTTTTAATAGAATTCCCATAATTTATGCTTGATAATATTCCCACTTAATACATTTTCAATAAAATACACCATATATGAACATAGATATACAAAATTAATAGATATACAAAATTAAAATTAATAAAATTAGACATCTTTTGCATATATGTTAATTTATAAAATTGCTATTTATATAAAATTTACTTTTTCTCAATTTTACAAGTTAAGAATTTTTTAGCTTTTTGTCAGCTGTGTATATCCAGCAGTTGTTATAAAAATTGACAAATATTTAACTATGAATCCATAATATTTTAAAATAATGCAAATTAATGATGTAGATTCAGTATACTTTTCTTCAGTAACATTACTAAGATTTTTAACAATTGGTAGAATCATATGTTAATTTTCTTCTTTATGCATGTCTGTATTTTTATTATTTTAACTTGAATAATGATGTATTGCTTATTTGGCAAAAAAATATTCAATGAATTATTTAAATTAGAATATAAGTTTTATATCTATATCTATATCTAAAAATGTATAAGGTGACTAAATTTTTGGATTTCATGAGAATCTATAAACCATGTGTTCAAAATGCCTTATATGTTCTAAGAAGTGTCTTCAAAGTGATTAGTTAACTTTTTAAGCCACACATTTGTTACTAGTATAATCTATATAAACATATTACCTATGTTTATCATCTGTTGTATCAATTCTTTCCTCAGTTTGGATTTCTAAAATATCAGCCTTGGATGAAAAAAGAACTCACGGTATTTTGCCATGTATAATGCACTCCTGTGTATAGTGAGCACCCAAATTTTTGACTCAAACTTTCAAGAAAATACTTTTCATTTTAATTTTTAATTCAATTTTTAATTGAATTTATTTATTCATATTTAGATTCTTGTTTTTTGTATTATAAAGCAATTCTAGCATTTATTTTTTAACACATTATGGTACAAAAAATTTTATGTAATAAATTATTACAAAACACAAGAACAGATATAGAAGCATACATATAAACATATTTGCATCCTTTTATCAATTTTAATAATATGAATGGCACAAAATCTATTTTATAGACAATGATATAGTAAACCTCAAGGGACACTGAATGGCAAACAAAATACAAAATATTAGGATGAATAGGTGAAGAAACTATTTGATTTCCTAAAAAAAAAAAGGTTAGGATAATAAGAAATGAAATAAAACCTGATGAAAAAAAATTTGCTGAAATTTAAACTATTTTTTTATGTTTTATTGTTGTTCAGTTACAGTTGTCCCATATTTTCCCACATTGCTCTCCCACGACCTGCCCACGTCCACTCCCGCAGTTGATCCCCACCCTGTTGTCCATGTCCATGGGTCCTTTATACATGTTCCTTGACTAGATTCTTCCCCTTCTGCCCCCTGTTCTTCCCCCTCCCCTCTGGTCACTGTCAGTTTGTTTCTTATTTCCACGTCACTGGGTCTCTTTTGCTCGTTTGTTTGTTTTATTAATTTGGTTCCACTTATAGGTGAGATTATATGGTATTTGTTTTTTACCACCTGGCTTATTTCACTTAGCATAATGCTCTCCAGTTCCATCCATGCTGTTCTGAAGAGTAGGGATTCATCCTTTTTAAATAAGGAATTCTTTTCTGTAAAAAGAAAACAAAAACAAAAACACTATCCTCTCATAAGTTTTAGTATTTATGCCCTATACATTGTTCTTGTGTCACATATAGGAAACAATATAATCACTGAAGTTGAATCAACTCAAATCAAATGGTTTAAACTTCTGGCCTTTTTATACTTCCTCCTCCCCAACTTCCCTACATCAACATAGCTCATGAAATGCAGAATCCTGTGACTTCCATAAAAAAAAAGAACAGTATTTTTGACATGGAGGCAAGACTGATTTTTATAAAATATATAAATATAAAGGTCTGTTTAAGTATGTGATTCAATTTTAAAATGTTAATGAATGGTATTTGCTTTCCTTTTATCATGCTGTTGTAACACTTTCAAAGACTTTGATACAATTCATGCTATTTAAATGTATATCATAGATTCAAATGTATTTCTTAAAATTTCTTTCTGAATGTAACAGTACATTAAATAAATAATTCAATATTTTCAATTATCTGTAGATCTATTGCATTAACACCAAGAAACTGTCACCAATTTTTTTAAAAATGTATAAGTGATATTAAACTTAAATCACTTAAGTTGTGCCATAAATCTTGTATATCACTGACATTCTATTACCAAGTATAGGACCTTTATTGTTATCACAGTGCAAGAGCTGGGATTCTCTGATTTATCTAACGCATGTGTTCAATCTTTTCTAACTAATGACAAGACATTAATGTATGAAAACATTTTTTATTGTTGTTCTATTACAGTTGGCTCAATTTTCTTCCATTGCTCTCCTCCACCCTGCCTCTCCCCATAGTTAATCCCTACCCTGTTGCGAATGTCTATGGGTCATTTATACCTATTCCTGGACTAGACCCTGCTCCTTCTTTCCCTCTGTATTTCCTTCCCTTGTCCCCACTGATCACTTTCCGTCTGTTCCTTCTCTCCATGCCTCTGGTTCTATTTTGCTCATTTGTTTGTTCATTCATTAGGTTCCTCTTAAAGGTGGGGTAGTATGGTATTTTTCTTCTACTGTCTGGCTTATTTCACTTAGCCTAATACTCTCCAGTTCCCTCCACGCTATTGCAAAAGGTAGGAGTTCCTCTTATCTTCCTGCTGCATTGTATTTCCATGTGTAAATGCACCACAGTTTTTTTATCCACTTATTACTGATGGACACTTAAGCTGTTTCCAGCACTTGACTATTGTAACTAATGCTCCTATGAACACTGGGGTGCATAGGCTCTTTTGAGTTGGTATTTCAGGATTCTTAGGGAATAATCCCAGGAGTGGAATTGCTGGGTCAAAAGGCAGTTTCATATTTAGTTTTTTGAGAGAATTCCATACTCTTTTCCACAGTTGCTGCACCGGTCTGCATTCCCACCATCAGTGCACCAGGATTCCCTTTTCTCCACAGCCGTGCCAGCACTCGTTGTTTGTTGATTTGTTAATGATGGTCATTCTGACCCATGTAAGGTAGTATCTCATTGTGGTTTTAATTTCCATCTCTCTGATGGCTAGTGATGTTGAACATCCTTTCATATGCCTATGGGGTCTCTGTGTGTCTTCCTTGGAGATGTGTCTATTCAAGTCCTTTGCCCATTTTTTAATTGGATTGTTTATCTCTCTAGTGTTGAGTTATATGAGTTCTTTATATATTTTGGAGAACAAACCCTGGTCTTAGGTGTCTTTGGTAAATATGTTTTCCAATGTGGTTGGTTCCATTTTCATTTTGATGATATGTTCTTTAGCCATGCAGAAGCTTTTTCATTTGATGCAGCCCCATTTGTTTATTCCTTCCTTTATGTCCCTTGCCCTAGAGGACATATCAGCAGAAATATTGCTATTTGGGATATCTGATATTTTACTGCCTATGTTTTCCTCTAGAACTTCTACAGTGTCACGGCTTATGTTTAAGTCTTTTATCCATTTTGAGTTTATTCTGCTGCATGATGTAATTTGGTGGTCTAGTTTAAATTTTTGCAGGTACCAGTTCAGTTCTCCCAACACCATTTGTTGAAGAGGCTATTTTTACTCCATTTTATGCTCTTACCTTCTTTGTCAAATATTAATTGACCATAGAGATATGGGTTTATTTTTGGGTCCCTATTCTGTTCCATTAATCTTTGTTTCTGTTCTCATGCCAGTACCAGACTGTTTTGATTACAGTGGCCTTGTAATATATTTTGATATCAGGTATTGTGAGCCCTCCTACTTTATTCTTTCTCAAGATTGCTGAGGCTATTTGGGGTCATTTTTGGTTTCATATAAATTTTTGAAATATTTGTTCTAAATGTATGTAATATGTCATTGGTATTTTAATAGGGATTGTGTTGAATCTATAGGTTGCTTTGGGTAGTATGGACATTTTAATGATGTGAATTCTTCCAATCCATGAAGAGGGTATATGCTTCCACTTATTTGTACCTTTCTGAATTTCTTTCTTCAGTGTTCTGTGGTTTTCTGAATATAGTTCTTTTAACTTCTTGGTTAAGTTTATTCCTAGATACCTTTTTTTTTACTTGTTGCTATAGTGGATGGGATTTTTTTCCTAGCTTCTGTTTCTGATATTTCATTGTTGGTGTACAAAAATGCCCTTATGTTCTGAATATTGACTTTATAACCTGCTATTTTACCAAACTCACTTACTAGGTTGAGTAGTTTTTTTGTGTGTGTGTGTGGAACCTATTGGGTTTTATATGTACAATATCATGTCATCTGCAAATAATGACAGTTTTACTTCCTCCTTTCCAATTTGGATGACATTTATTTCTTTTTCTTGTCTGATCAATTTGTTTAGAACTTTTAATATTGTGTTGAATAAAACTGGTGAAAGTGAACACCCTTGTCTTGTTCTTGACCTTTGGGGGAAGCCTTAGCTGCCATCCACGGAAGCCCAGCCAGCACGCTTGCATCTCCTGCACACTCCATATCTGTCATGTCATGGTGAAGTGTTTTCTTCTGCCTGTCCATAGTCATAAGGCTTCTCTCCAGCCATTGTTCACTTGGTTATTCTGTATGATTTCTCTGCAATTTAGTTGTAATTCCGTATTGGTCCTGGGAGGAGGTTAGTGTGGCTTCCATTTATTCCTCTGCCATCTTGGATCTCATTCTGAAAATTTTACTCAGGGAAAAGCAATAATATTCACAAAATACAGGCAAGGAATTCAAAACTATTGAAATTCATTTTTACATGACTGCTTCTATATATAAATGGAAGTAAGTGGTCATGTTTTTTTGACCCTATATATAATTTGTAAAAAACTGAGTTATTCGTTTACTTTCCTTTTATTGTTTCAACTGATATTTTTTAAACACAATAATTTGTTACCACATTTGTGTATATTCTACTCTATAGAGGCAGATACTCAGAGAGGGTCAGTAGTTCCAAATAAATCTGCTTTGTAGACAGGCTACGCAAGGTACTTTCATGGGTATTCAAAGACTAGGCCACTGCACAGTATTTACCCTTATAACTGAAAAGTTTGTATCCTTAAAATTGTTTACATTATAAGTGAAAAATAATATCATACTCCTTTCCCAATTAGATTAACAGTAAAATTATTTTCTAAGGAAATATTTTCTAAGTCAGCAAAAGCATCACTGTTGTTTAGAAATCATCTAAAACTAATGTGCTTGCGGGAGAATCAAGATGGAAGAGGAGTGAGTGAAAGTCACATTGGCCTCCTCCCAGGACCAGTCTGGAATAACAACTAAATTGTGGAGAAATTACCTGGAACAAACAACACTGAACTATAGCGAGAGAGGAGCCTTATAACCTCGGACAGACAGAATAATCAGCTTTAGCACAACCTCACTGGTAAGGAGTGCAGCAGGGACTTGAGAAGATGTGCAGGGCATCCACAGGCAGCAGCACCAGAAGGATATTGAAATAACCATTTGGATCCCCCTGAGAAGAGCAGTGTTTAAACAAAAGGTGGGGATCTCCAGCCTACTGCACCAGAGCCCAAAAAGTACAGATAACAGCCAGCTATGAAAAGCAGCAGGGTTGATCTCTGCCAGAGATAGGTGGCTGGAGACACAAAGAGCCATTTAAAGGGCCAACACATTAATTTTTGTTTGCAGCCACTTACCCTGGGCTTTGGCAAACACGAGGGCAGAGTGGGCTAGAGACACCTGAGGAGAAACTGGGAGAGAAGGCTTTGGAGAGTAAACTGAGAGAGTAGCTGGCAGGATCCTGGTGCTAACTCATTCCCCCTTCGGCAGCAGGCACCTTGCTCAGGCAGACCACTCCCCTGAGTGGCAACAAGTGAGGGGACCCAATAACACCACCCTCAGAAGGAACTCTGCCTTGCCCTGTGGTGTTTGTAAGTCAGCCTGCTGAGTGCAGTGTAACTACATTAACAGCTGAAGGAGACAGCCACAGACAGTAGATTCCTGGAAGTCTCAGACTGCCTAAGGTCACACAGATTCAACATCAGACATCATCAGAGGCAGATCCAGAAGAAAAAAAAAAAAACAGTGGTCTCCTACCACAGAAGTTAACACCACAAAGTCAGGAAATCAAGACAGATCAATTTAAGAAGCAGAAGCAAAAAAGAAGAGTGTCACAAATAATGGGAAGACAAAGAAACATCTCCCCAGTTGAAGGAAAAGGAGGAATCCCCAGAAAGAGAACTAAATGAAATAGGGGCAAGTAAACTATGAGATATTGAGTTCAAATCAATGGTTCTAAGGAAGCTCAATGAGCTCAGTGAGTTCAGAGAGAACTACAAAAAACTGTAGGGAAACTATGAGGAACTTACTGCAAACTCTATCAGCATGAAAAAGGACATAGAAACTATTAACAAGAGGCAAGAGGAAATGAAGAATACAATTTCTGAATTGAAGAATACAGTAGAAGGCTAGATGAAGCAGAGGATTGAATCAGCGATCTGGAGGGTAAGGTAGAAAAAAGCTCCCAGAAAGAGCAACAAAATGAAAAAAATTAAAAAAAAAATGAAGAGGCATATAGGGAAATGCAGGACAACCTGAAACATAATATCATCCATATAATAGGAGTACCAAAAGGAGAAGAAGAGGAGCAAGTGATAGAGAAACTGTTTGAAAATGTAATGATGGAAAACTTCCCTAATTAGAGGAGAGAAAAAGCCTCACAAGTCCAGGAAGCACAGAGGGTCCCATTCAAGAGGAACCCAGTGAGGCCCACTCTCAGACACATCATCATTAAAATGGCAAATTTCAAAGGCAAACAGAAAATCCTAAAGGAAACAAGGGAGAAACAAGTAGTAACCTATAAGGGAGCCCCGAAACTGCTAGCAACTGACTTCTCAACAGAAACACTACAAGCTAGAAGGGAATGGCAAGAAATATTCTAAGTCATGAAAAGCAAAGGCCTGCAACCAAGACTGCTCTACCCAGCAAGGTTCTCCATTAAAATGGAAGGAGAAATAAGGAGTTTTCCAGACAAAAGAAGGCTAAGAGAATACACCTCTACCAAACCAACATTGCAAAATATGCTAAATAGACTGCTTTAAGATGAAGAAAAAGAGTCTATGAATACCCAATTCCTTTCACAGTCACCAATACTTGATATTACCACTATTTTAATACTCAATCTGATTGTGACAATGATATGTTATTTTAATTGTTCCTTCATTATTTGTTGAGACTAAGTCTGTTTTTGTATATTTCTTGCCTATTTTTATTATTTTTAAAAATCTTTAAATGACTTTTTGGTATTTTTTATCCATTTTTTGATTAAATGTTTGTAGAATTTTTTCCCTAAAAAAAAAACAAACCCAAAAAACTATTAACCTTTTGTAGATGTGTAGCAAATATTTTCCTATTCTATTACTTGTCCTTTATTTTTTTATACTTATATTACTGTATAGTACTAAATTTTTAATATGGTCATATTGTCAATATCTTACTTTATAGCTTCTGGGTTTGAATATGTTACTTCAGGTTAAAAAAATATTATTTTGTATTTTCTCCTAAAACTCATTACATTTTACATATTGATTTTTAAATGACCTGAATATTTTTTGTATAATGTGTGAAATAAAGATCTATACTTATTTCAAGTAATAGTGGTCCATGCATCTTATTTGTTGAATAAGCCTGATTTTCCCCATTATTTTGAAATATCAAATTAATCATGTATTACATTGTTGGACAGATATATACATTTGTTTCTACAACGCTCATTTTATTTTATTGATCTACTTGATTATTTCTGGGCTTGTGTCATGCTGTTTTAATTGTTGAGACTTTATAATGGATTTAAAATTTTTAATATTTTTATAATGGATCCTAACATTTAAAAAATAAATAAAATCAATCTGCATTTAAAAGAAAGAAAGAAAGAAAGAAAGAAAGAAAGAAAGAAAGAAAGAAAGAAAGAAAGAAAGAGAAAGAAAGAAATGCCTACCTTTTGCAACAGCATGGGTGGAGCTGGAGAATATTATGCTGAGTGAAATGTGCCATTCGGTGAAAGATTAATACCATACGATCTCACCTGTAAGTGGAATCTATTCAACAAAATGAACTAACAAACAAAATAAACCACAGGCAAGGAAACATGGAAGAGACTGAAAGTGTCCAGAGGGGATGGGGAAGGAAGACAATGGTGGAAAGAAGGAGAAGGGTCTAGACAAAGAACATGTATGAATGACCCATAGACATGGACAACAGTGTGGGAATTGACTGTGGGAGGGGGCCTGGTTGGGACAGGTGGGGAAGGCAAAGGGGGAAAAATTGAGACAACTGTAATAGAATAAACATGATTTAAAAATTAAAAAACAAAACAAAACTAATGTGCTTGCCAAAATCCTTTCAGAAATATGTAGAAATAAAAGAAATAATTTCAATGACTTAGTGCTTAAAATTTTAATAATATGTTCAAATTCTGGGGAAAGTAAATAAATAAGATTGTCATAGAGAAACTTCACTTGTGAAATATTGACATTCCCCTACCAATAAGTGATTGGAAATTTATATGCATAAGTTATGCATAAGAACAGGGATTACAAACATGGTTCATGCAGTGATTTGTTTGCAATACACAATTTTGGGACTATGTGATCTCTGAGATATAAAGTTTATTTGGCATTCAACATATGAAAGCCTTGAGCTCATTATTCTTTAACATCTCTTCATTAGCAATGGCATCTCTAGACCTTAGAGAAATGTCAAAGATACCCTGATGCTATGAAAACAAATGTGCCTTTTATTTTCATTCATATTTTGCATGAGGAGGTAACTTTGACAGTATCATTTAATGGCTCAGTTTATGGGGGCCAAGAAAATATCTCTTTACATAGTGTTTTAGAAAATTTAACAGTTGCTTTGTCTGTTAATTATATCAGCTGAAAAGAGCATTGTAATTAAGATCAGAATAATTATTACTATACTGATTGGAAGGGGCAAGTAGACAACCTATTCTAGATTTTCTTTATTTTATATATCATTAGGTTGCAGCCTGCTACCACTTCCCTAAGGTGAGGGTGGTAGAGACCAATAAAATTGCTTAATGTCATTATAATCACTGAAGTGTTTCATAAATATATTTTACCAACCTATATTGAAAAAGCATTTCAGGCATCAGAAATGTGAGTGGAAACTATGAACATACCTTTATAAAATATGTTCAATGAAAACTATATTTGTTAGATTATTTTGTTCAGTTTATGTGTGCTGAGCTGTTATTTTTATATAGTAAATATTTAATAAACATATAATAGATTTATATTTATTTCTATTTACAAGATAGAATTGTTTTATTTTTCTCCGCTTTGGTGAGAAAACATTGTACTCAGTCTGGGGACACCCTGTTTTAAAAACTGAACAATTATCCCCCATTAACCATGAACTTTTAATGACCTCTATTAGATATACAAGATATATCTTGGATAGATTCTAAGCAACCCTTTAGAGAATCTGAGAAAAGGCATATTATAAAGTTTTCTTAAATCTTGGATTTGAAGAACCCTGGAAATCTAACATTAAGAAAGGAACAAAAGATGGCCACACTTATGAAAAACTAAACAAATCATAAATGCACTTATTTATTTACTTAAAAATTTTGGTACTCTCTTTTTAAGAAAAATTTAATCCTGCTTCCCTGATTTAGGGAAAAAAGGGGTGTTTTTAGTCAGCTCCTAAAGTTTATGCACTCAACAGTTCTATATTAAAGAACATACTGGTATATTGGTCAGTGATTCTTGGATGTCCCAACTGATTGATCGTACAGAAATGGTAACTACTCTTTCCTTCTAAATTCACCATCATACCGTATATTCTCAATATAAATACCAGAATGAGTCTTTTGAAATGTAAACAACATATTACTCTGCTCAAAATTCCTCAATCCTTCCATTTAACTTAAAATAAAATAGAGCTCATTCTCTGGCCTCTGGGGCCCACATATTTGCAACCTCTCCTCACTGCTCTAGTTTCATCTTCTCAACTTGTTTCTTTCTCTTTTTACTCTCCCTTTGCTCCTCTTGGGCTCTTCCTTTCCATTGGTGACTATATAATCAGGAGAAATTAGCCTCTTCCATGAGATCACAAGAACAGCATTCTGAGGATCTACACATGGAGATTACGGTGTGGCAAGTGGTTTATTTGGGTGGAAATACAAGCTTCCCCTGGGTTGTTAATGTCTTATATCTGTCCACATACCATGGAAAAAGACCAACCATGCCTTCTGCAAGGTTAAAGAAAAACCAGTGTCCAGAGTTTCTGCTTCATATTAAAGCTTATCCTTTTTTGGAGCCCATAAAGTGTGCTATGGGCCCCAGCAGCTGCTATGCCCACATGGTCGCATGCACCTGGGAGAGAGAATGCGCAAAGACATGGGTTAAGTGTGTTACTAAGTAGGAGAGGGAGAGAGAAAGAGAGAACTTCTTTGTTTCCCTGAGATTACATTAGCTTGGGTTTGAGATGAACCAGTTGCTTTTTCAAAAGAAACAATAAACTTCTCAAGCTTTCACTGGTTTTTGATAGACCCACCCCCTAATTAAACTGACAAATCTCTTTAGTCAAGCAACTTGCCCTGTGACCCCCAGCAATCTGGTACTGGAGGGAGGAAGGGAGGAGTCTTAACCCCATGGGTGGAGAAATAACTGTAATACCCTGGGACATAAAGCTGTGGTTTCCTGGCGAAGCAAAGAATCTTATTACGCTCCCGAGTTTATAAAGCTCAATGTAAGTCCCTTTGCTTCCATTTCTTATTAATAATTAGCTAACTACCTACAGTAAAAACATCTTCCCCTTGGAATTTGTTTTCACCTTTTATCCTGATGGTTAACTCATTTACCTGTAAGTTTTGCTGAATCATCTCCTTCTTAATACATTGTACAATGGCCACCATGTTAATGGTACTACCTCTAAAATTCCTTTTTCTAGCCAATTACTCCTGATTTATTTTGTCTTTGTCATGCTTTCCATATAATTCAATATCTTTTAATATTCTATATAACAATTTTTATGACTATCAGTCATTGGCTATGTGGCTTTCTCTACGTCAAAGACTGTAAGTTCTATCAAATCTATGTTTTCTTTACAGATACATCTCAAGAACCTAGAACGATACCTTGCATAGGCTTAACACTTCATCAGTTCATTCATTGAGCCACAGCCACGTGCCAGGAATTTTTATATATATTTAGGTCAATTCAGTAAGCGAAACAGGACAAAACTTTGCTCTAATAAATCTTTTATTTTATCCAGGGAGAGTCTACAATAAACAAAATAAGCAGTAGGGCAGAGAATGTGCATGACTGGTGGTAGAAAGTTATATATATGATAACCATTTATAGACTTAATAAGTACATATTGACTAGTGAATAAATAAATAATGATAAAATAATGAGAGCTAATTATTTAATATAAATCTTTGTGAATATACTTACTATATAAAATTCTAAATAAGTTTAATAAAAACAACAAAATAAATATAAACTATAAAAGAGTATGTAAAGAAAAACCACCCTGATCAGCGTGGCTCAGTTATTTGGGCTTTTATTTTGCAAAGCAAAAATTCGGGAGTTCGATTCCAGTCATGACACATGCCTGGATTGAAGGTTTGGTACCCGGCTGGGGAGAATATGAGAGGCAACTGGATGTTTCTCTCACATCAGTGTTTCTCTCCATCTCTTTTTCTCTAAAAATAAATAAATAAATAAAAACTAAAAAGATATCCGATTTCTTTCTTAAAATAATTTGATGTTATATTTTAAATCAAGTCCCATTTTCTGATAATAATCAAATAAAAATGGAAATTTGTGTCCTCTGGACACAGCAGAAATTTTAAGTAAAAGATAATTTTAAGTATTCTTATGATATAGAAGAGATATAATAAATAATTGATACGCTTCTTATAAGGAAACAAAAATGTGGCAAAATGAATTTATTAATTTTAGAAGGGCCAAATCAATGTTAAAATAGAATACTAGATGCAAATGAATCTAGAAAATGTGGTTCTTAGGCTTTCCAGCCTTTAAAGAAGAAAAAAAAGGAAACTGGAAGGACCCTGGTTATTATTTTATCATATATAGTTGAACTGAAAGGAGGGGGGATTGGATCTTCTACAGCATGAGGAGTGAAGTATAAAGTAGTACAAAGAAGAGTGAAATGTTTATATGAAAAGAGAATAATAACCCTGATAAAGATGTACCATGGAATCTCTTTTGCACTGATTAAGAAAACAATTTGAGGCAGGTGAAATAATGTCTCACAATGATGTTGATATCCCAATCGATGGAATCTGGGAATATTTTACCTTACATAGTAAAAGTCACTTTGCAAGTGTGCTAAGGTTAAAGACCTTGAGATGTAGAAATTATTCTAGATCATGCTGATGGGCCCAACCTACTCACATGATTCCTTAAAACAGGAAGACCTTTCCTGACTAAATTCCCAGAGATTCAACATAGCTGGTTTGATGACAGAGGAAGGGGGCCTCTAGCCAAGATGTGGAAGCCTATGGAACCTGGAAGAGGTGAGTGAAATGGAGCTCCTAAAGTCTCCAAATGGAGTTTAACCCTACTGACCCAACAATATTAACCCTGAAGTCCAACTTCTAACAGAACTGGAAGATAGTAATTGATGTGTTTTAAGCCATTAAATTGTTATAATTTGCTAGAGCAGCAATAAAAATCTAATATATAACTGTAAAATATTTTTTCCTTTTTGATTGTTATACTTTTTAGTATAATGTGTTGTACTAGAGATGTTCAAGAAACATATGTGAGGACCAGTCATATTCACAAATGGTCTTCAACTTTCATTACACTCAACATAATAGTGTTATAAAGGTTTGTAATTTTCTCTTGCCTTAACTGAAGTTAAAATTTATATTTTATTTGTTTACATGTTTAACTTTGAATTTCTACCCAAAGGATTAAACTAAAACATGGAGTATGAAAGAGAAAAACATATGGTATATGTGGCATCATATGTGCATCCCTACTTCTGGGATAAGTAAGTTTTTATAATTAGGGAAGCTTAAAATTTTAAATTAAAATCTTTGAAAAAATACATAATTTCTAATAGAATATTTTAAAAACTAATTACATTTTTGCTGTGTCATGAAGATGTATTGAATAAAATTTTATCTTTTCCTAAATGTAAATAAATTTTATGAAAAATATTGAGTTGTTCTCTCTAATGAACTGTATTACACAACCCTAAAATTTATGTTTTCTGATGGTTAGATTCTCATTGTCCATTTTTAGCAACTGCTATTCATAAGTTGACATTTTATGGGGCATACTAGAGAAATAAAATAGTCAGCAGTTTATAGCAGTGACCTTAATTCTTAAAATATGTAATATTACAATGCCATTTCATCTGAGGGCAGGTACATTTCTCCCCTGTACAAAAAGAGCATAAGTTTGATTTCAGATGCCAAAAAAAAAAAAGTTCTCTTTTTTCCAAATTGCACTTGGCATTAAATATTTGATGATTCTTAAAAACCAATATGCTACTATTCAAACTGCTGTTTCTATATATAAAAATGAATTAATCTGTCAGTCAAAACTACTTTTGCTGACTTGAACTTCCTAAGACAGTACTCTGTGTACGTGTGTTGTGTGTGTGCACATACACATTTGTCTTTATGCCTGAGTATTTTCAGATTTTGGAAAGGCAGAACTTATACAATACTTTTAAAAGTTATGACTACAAAATAAGTGACAACTAAATTATACATATATTTTGATACATAAATTCTGAGTGTGAAGAGAGAAATTGAACCAGTAAAACTTATAGAAGAAGTGAATAATATGGCAGTTGTCAGAGGCAGGTGGGAGAAATAAATAAGAAGGTATTAGTCAAAAGTTAGTTGCAGTTATGCAAGATTAATGTGTCCCAGAGAACTGTACAGTGTAGTGCCTATAGTTAATAATGTTATACTGTATCATTAAAAATTTGCTGAGTAGATATTAAGTGCCTTTCTCACCCTCACACTCACACACATATGCACCCAAACAAAAATAATGATAAATACAGAGAGCAGAGGAAGCTTTTGGAGGTGATGGATATTTTGGGCATAGATGGTAATGACTGTTTCACTGATGTATACTTATATTCACATTTACCAAGTTCTGTATATTAAATATGTACAGATGTTCACATTTCAAGCATATTTCAATAAAGTGATTTTTTAAAAGAGAAATCGAGAGACTTTTCAGAGTTTTCTGAAAAAATTTGAGATATGAATTAAGTACTTAGAATTAAGGAAGTTAAGATATATCACTCTCATTTTAAATAAAATTATATTTAAATATGTATAACATCAAATTTACCAATTTAGCCATTTTAAGTGAACAGTTCATCTCCAGGACTTTTTCATCTTTCCCAGATGAAATTCTGTACTCACTAAATGCTGATTCCTCACTCTCCCTCCAAGGCCCCTGACGACTACCATTCTACATTTTATCTTCATCAATTTGTCTGCTCTAGTTACCTCATGTAAGTGTAATTATGTAATATCTGTTCCTTCATGACTGGCGTTATTGCTCTCAGCATAATGTTGTAGTATGTGTCAGAAATTCCTTCTTTTTTAAAGCCAAATCATATCCCATTGTATGTATACCTCATTTTGTTTACCCTTTCATTCAACAAGGGGTACTTAGATTATTCTACCTTTTGGCTACTTAGAATAATGCTGCTATGAACATGAGTGTACAACTATGTTTGTGTATTTGCTTTCAATTATTTTGCATATATACCTGGAAGTGGAATTGCTGGATCACATTGTAGTTCTATGTCTACACTTTTTGAGGAATTGCAATAAAGATTTCCACAGCGGCTGTAACATTTTACATTCCCACCAGCAATGTACAAAAGTCCAATTTATTCATACCTTGGTCAATGCTTGTTATACTCTGTATTTTTGAACCTAGCTATTCTAATGGGCATGGAATGGTATCTTGTCTTTTTCATTTGTATTTCCCTGGTGATTTGTGATGTTGAGCATCTCTTCAAGTGCTTATTGCTCATTTGTAATATTTCATTGGAAGAAATGTCTATGCAAGACCTGCGCTCATTTTTTAAACAGGTTTTTGCCCATATGCTTTCTTCGAAGAGTTTTACAGTTTTAACACTTCCATTTAGGTTTTGATCTGTTTTGAGTTAATTTTTATACATGTTATATGGTAAGGGTCTACAGGGTAAGGGTAACTTTTATTATTTTTATGTATGTGGATATCCAGTTTTTCCAGCACCATTTGGTGACAAGACCATCCCTTTTCCATTAAATGATCTTCATACCCTTGTCAAAAATTATTTGATTATTTGTAAGGGTTTATTTCTGGCTCTCCGTTCTATCTGATTGATCTATATGTCTGATTTGATGCCAGTGTCACTGTTTAGATCACTGTGTCTTTGTATTAAATTTTGAAATCAGGAAGTGTGAGGCATTCAACCTAGTTATTCTCTTTCAAGATCGTTTGGGCTATTTAGCATACCTTAGACTGCAGGCAAAATTTAGAATGGATTTTTCTATTTCTGCAAAAAATCAGATTTAATAGAGATTATATGCATTCTTAGATCACGTTGGCTAGCATTATCACCTTAGTAATATGAACTTGTCTAGTCCATGAACATGGATAACTTTCAATTTACTTGTGTCTTCTTTTTTTTTAAATAGTTTTTTTAAAGAATTTATTTATTTATTTTTAGAGGGGAAGGAAGGAAGGAAGAGAGGGAGGGGAACATCAGTATTTGGTTTCCTTTCATATGGCTGGGAATCTGGCTTGCAACCCAGGCATGTGCCCTGACTGGGAATTGAACTGGTGGACCTTTGGTTCCCAGGGTGTCACTCAATCCACTGACCCATACCACCTAGGGCATTTTTGTCTTCTTTATTTTGGTTCAGTAGCACTTTATGATTTTCAGTGTACACATCTTTGCCTCTCTGATTAAATTTATTCCTAAGTATTTCATTCTTTTTGACACTATTACAACCCTTCAATGGTTTCCTTTTCCTCTTAAAGAAATAACCCAAACATCAAAACCTTTAGCATGATTTCCATTTTAACAATTTTTCATTGAATTTATTAGGTTGGCATTGGTTAATAAAATTATATGCTTCAGCTTCAATTCTATAATACATTATCTGTATATTATATTGTGCATTTCCCACCCTGTCTCCTTCCATCGCCATTTCTCTTCTCTATATTCTCTTCTACCTCCCCCTTTCACTTCCAAAATTCACCACACTGTTGTCTGTGAGTTTTTTTGTTTGTTTGTTTTTTTGCTTAATCCCTTCACCCTTTTCACTCAGACCCGCAAATCCTCTCCCCTCTGATAACTGTCAGTCTGTTCTCAAACTGTCAGGTTGTTACTTTATCTTTTCATTAGGTTCACATATGAGTGAAATCCTATGGTACCTGTCTTTTTCTGACTGGCTTATTTCACTTAACAGAATGCCCTCCAGGTCCATCCGTACTGTCACAAAGGATAAGATTTAACAATTTCTTTTTGCCTCATAGCCACACTTGATTTCTTTTTCTCCATTGTACCTTGTTTTCTTTCTGTTCACAAAGTCTTTGCAAATGTTATTCCTCTGCAAAATACTCTTTCATAACTTTCTTCTCTTAGTTAACACATTGTTTTCAAATATCAATTTAATTATGAATTATCATAGGAGCCTTCCCTGACCCTTCTTCTGAGATATTATTAATAGTATTATTAGTAGTAGTAATATTACTACTGCTACTATTAAGATCTGTGGTCAACATTAAAGTTGTTCTCAAACATTCCAGTTATCCTTTCTTTCTGTGCACATAGATAAATTCTACTGATCTGTTTTTGTAGTTAGGTGTAACAATGTTTTCTGTGCTTTTAGTTAAACGAAAATGAAATTTTCACTTAGATATAGAACATTTTAGGAATCATTTACACTTAATTGAAATCTCTCTTTTTATGATAACGTGGAACCATCAGTGATGCATGATGCTACAACAGTATTGGTTCCTTAGAATTATGGGGGCCACTTTGATAATGTTGGTTGTATAAAGTAAGGAAAGTGAATGATTTTGGTTCTAGTCATAATAATTGGAGAGTTGATGTCAGTGAAACATAACCTACATTAATCTGACTGGTACAGAATTTTCACTGGAATTCTTGTGCTGCCATTGCCTAAAAGTGTGACCTAAAATATGAGACATTGGCAAACTGGCCAGTTGATAACCAAAGAGGAAATTGTTATATAGACTAAGAAAAGGGTTACCACTTTAGATAGTGACAAAATATTTAGTGAAATTGGAGTTTGCAGACACTTGAGTGAATAAACTTCCAGCCCAATTGGTAGAGGTCAGAAAACAATGGTGATTCTGTGTACTGAATGCAATTATAAGCCTTTGTAATAATGGGAAAAATATGAGCTCAGAAAAAAAATAGGAAGTAAAAGGAATAAAATATGTTCGCAAATTTAGGGAGCTGTAAGCTAGAAAGAGTTAAACATGTAGTTTGTCACCAAATATGGTTTATGTTTAATAAATCACTAATATTTTACTGTTATCTTAACACGAAGAACTCTGCAGTATTCAGGTTAGATTGTGAGGGAGATGTTATAAAGATATTCCCTTAAATGACAATTTGAAATCTTAGGGTTAAATTTGAAATTAACATGAACTTTTCTCCTGTACTTACGTTTTTATAGAGGGATTCAGTCAGCATCGTCAGCTAAAGCAAGTAACTAGATCAATCACAGGTCTTTCAGTTAATGGGTTCCAAGAATTCTTAGTGAAGTGTATCATTTCGTCATTCAGTTACTTTTTAAACTTTGAAGTTATTGTAATTTATTTCATCAATTTTTATTGACCTTTTCCCCTTATTTAATTCCTTTTATATTATCGTTTCTGAAATTTTATAATGCCAAATATTAGTACTGTAGATATATTATGAACTGCAAATTCAAAGTTAATTTGACCTTTTAAATAGTCACAGAAAATCACAAGTCTTTAAAATAGATTGAATAGTGAAGCTGTGCTTTTGAGTTTTCATTAAACATTTATACTTTTATGAAATAGGGTTGCTGTTGCATGCAAGACTATGAATAAAAATCAGTGGTAAGAAGCAAAAGCTATTGGAGTATACACTTACAAATGAAAATATTCTATATAATTATAAATGCTTTTTGCAAGTGAAACACAAAGACCCTTCAAAAGTCATAAATATTATCAGATAGAGTTTCAATGTTGAATTTTCCTTTTTAAGAAAAAATATATTTGTTTTCAATGCTTTTGAATAAAAAAATACTGTGCTTTTACATACAGTGAGTTTAGATAAAATGTAAATTATATATTCACAGTGATGTTTAAAAAAAGTTAGGGGAAAAATCTGTTCATTTTACTACCAACCTTGTTTCTTTTTGTACTTTTGACAGTTCTTAAAGGGTTTTTCTAGTCCATAAGTGATTTTGTTCAGATGTAGATAGGATAACTTCTACTAAAAATGTGTATAGAATTACTTAGTAACAAATATCTGAATCAACATGGGCATCTTCAAGTGAACTGATTTATGTGAATGTTTAAGAAAAATTATTTTCCAAACTACAACTTATTTTCGTGATTTTGAGGAATGTAATATCCTTCCAAGAAGTTGTAAGTCCTGAAGCAGGGAATAATGTCTCCTAATGCAGAGAGAAAGCCTTGACCGAGAAGATAACATTTTCTATATATAATAATACATTGTGCATAATGCTGAGAATAGAGAGATAGGGGGTATAGCTAAACTCTGTGACCAAGTATATAAAATCAGAAAAAATATAAACCAAACCATATCTATACTTGCAATATTCTGATATGTAGAGCACCATTGGAGCAGGTAGTATAAATTGAAGCTAATGCTATATGAAACTTATGCTCCTGCATATCGACCTAAAAATATTTAAGTAAAAAGATTGCCTCAGAGTAATGTCCTCCCATGAAGAAGCTTTATATGCAAATAATTTTTATAAACACTTTACTTTGAAAACTTTAAAATATTCTAATTATTTATTGAATATAAACTACATGTGTTATTTAAAAACATACAAATACCATATGATCTCACCTATAAGTGAAACCTAATCAACAAAACAAACAAACATGAAAAAAACCAACAATATTGAAAGAAAAAACAAATCAACAGTAGCCAGAGGGGAGGCAGGCGAAGGGTAACAGGGAAAAGAAGGGGAAGAGTCAAGTCAAGGAACATGTATAAAGGACCCATGGACAAAGCCAAAGTGGGGAAGGATTGAGGGTGGGAAGTGGGGTGGCTGGGAAATTTTTATTGTTCAAGTATAGTTGTCTCCATTTTCCAGCCAGGGTAAAGTGGTGGCTGGAAAATGGAGACAACTGTACTTGAACAATAAAAAAATAAAATAATCAAAAAAAAGAACAAGCTGACGGTGGCCATAAGGGAAGGGTGTGGAGGATCAGGGGGAAAGAAAAGGAAGGGGCAAGCAAAGGAACACGAATGGAGGACTCACGTGCAGACAATGAGGGGGATTGACTGTGGGAGGAGGGGTGACTGGGTTGGGGTGATCAATGGGGAAAAAGGCAGGACACTGTACTTGAACAACGATAAATAAATAAATTAAAACTTCATTTAAAATAAAAAATATACATTTGAATCATGAAATCTTACTTACAACCTGGTATCTTTAAGTGGAAAATTTTCATGATTTTCAACCTGAATGACAGAAGACTTCAACCAATCAGAGTAGATTCTGGCTCAATTAACAAAAATGTTGCCTATAGAACTCAGTACAATACAGTTGGTAAGTACCAGTCAAATTGAAGCTCTGTGTATATGTTGAATATTCATATTTAAATATGAAGCTTTATATTTAGAACCAGATATCTGTGAAATAAACTTCCAAATAAATATAATACATATATTCATATATGTAAAATGAGAGAAAATTGGCAAGCTGGGTAGTTTCCTATATTTAGAGTTCAATTCTCAGTTCTGCAGGTTCAGAATTGTTTTATACTTTTTTTGTCCAGATACGTATCTGGTAGCAGAATTCACAAAATGAAGTTTACAAATGTTTAAAATATATGCAATAATGTTTACTCAATTATGCACAGAGACATCATTGCTGATCTATTTTATTTCTAATCCAAGACACTTTTGTTCTAGATATTAAGATTTCTGAAAATTAAAAATAGTAAATAAATAAATACAAGTAGTTTTAAAAGGTAAAAGAATCAGGGCATAGAAAGGAATTGTTTTTGTGAAGACTATAGAAATAAGAGTTTAAGTAGTCAAAGTCTGAAAGAGTGTATTTTTCTAGGAATTAAAATAAGAAAATCTGTCAAATATAATGTGACTTGGAACTGAAGGAAATGGAATAAATAATGGCAAATGCTAATTTTTGACTTTTTAAAAAATTCCAATGTAAAATATAATTTTAGTATCAGCAAAAGTTTACGTCAGTGATATTCAAATACAAAAATGTAGGTTAGAGTTGATTTGCTACATCACCTTCCAGCGAAGTCTTCCTGAGAATATACTCTCCTTTTTTAAATTTTGTAAATACTTGGGAAGTATGTTTGCTTCATAAACATTCATTTCTTTACAAATAACACTACAGATATACTATCTCACCTGTTATATTATTCAAATTCTCTGAGGTTATTATTCCTGAACAATTTCTACTAATGTGGTTTGGCCTACATTTCCCAGTTATGTACTACTATATTTATAGATACAGCAAGACAGTTATATTAATAAATTAGACCAGGTATTGGGAGAAGAAATTATTATATTGTGTGATAGTCATCACTTTCAGATAGTAATGGGAATGAAGTATATACCTACCAGCAAACTAATTCCTTAGTAATCTACTCCAAACTTCTCATTTACAGATAGAGAAAGTAAGCCTTAAAATTGTCTAAGGAAACACAGCACAGATTTGGCATTGTTGCGACGTCTGCTTATGCATGTCCTCAGACACTAAGCTCAGCCATTATTTGGTGTATAATCAAGAAACAGGTTTTTATATGTTGTTTTGCTATACCAAGGACATCATCTGAAGAGCCACTTAGGCCTTGGATTCTCTTCGAAATATACTTACCTGCTTAACATTTCTCCATATTCTCTCAGGAGCATAGAATGACCTGTCTCAATTGTTGAAGGTCTATTATGATCTTTTCTTTGTTTTTCCTTGTTTTTGCTAATATGTTTAAGCCTTCACTTTCTTTCCGGTTAAAATGATCCCTCAGCCTCTCACTAGACCATCCTCATACTAGACCTGTTTTCCTCTTTCCACTATCCCTATATACTTTTTTTAGAAATTCATTTTTGGGAATTTTATTCCAATGGATTTATATAAATTTGAATTTGTAGATCACTAACAGAACTTAAAAGTTCCAATGTAGCTGTACTGAAGTCCTTTTGCAAGGCAGCTGACTATTTTATAATCATCTGTATACATGACTTGAGATTTAACACATTAAACATCATCTTTTAATCTGATCCTATGGCTGATATTGTGCTTCCCGGACAAACACTATAGTCACTGAAAGGCTTCTGCAGAAATTATGCATCGATTGCATTCAACATCGTGAAAGGCTGGGAAACACGTAAACATAAGTTGTTACATTCTCTAGGTGTTTTCCCCCAACTATTGCTTCAGTTTTTCATTGTCACAGGTAAAAGATCAAAGTAGCCTTCTCAGTTACAGGGATTTCATTATCTTCATATTTATTTAGTATGCTCAGAGCTTTACATGAGAAGCCCAACTAAAGTTTTTGAGCAAAACATTTTCATTTATCCATATATTTATCCCTGTAGGAATCATGTTAAAACTTGCTGTTTCTTCAGTAAACTTAGCTGGTGAATAACTATTTTCTTTATCATTCCATTAGCACATCTTTGTGGGTTGATCATTTAATTTTTATTCTTTGATTTCTTGATCCCAAAATGATTCCCTGTTCCCTTAGGGATTGAGATTGTGTCATAACTGTTTCAGTAGCTCAGAAGAACTCTCATTTCAATGGGGCTCTGCTCTCACTCCTTTGCTGTTGTTTGTTAGCCAGGCACGGATTTACTAGAAAAATTTTTTTTTTTCTTGTGGAGTTTGCATATTTTAACAGCAGTTGAACAGCTGTCTTTGGAAATAATGTTTCTATATTTCACAGCTTGCAGCCGTGCCATTAATGCCATTTTACTTCTCTAATGGAGGTAATTCTTAAACACCACAAATCCTAATTATTTGAACAGCAGTGGGCCTTAACTCATAACTGCTTCTTCTGAAAACAAAAGAACTTTATAGCTTGGAACGGAATGCTTGTGAAGGGCCCTCCCCTTTTATCTCATGATGAACATCGTTTCCGGAACTACTGCTCCCTCAGAGGTGATAATGGTCCCTGTGAGCAGCGCCGGAGCTTCCCTGCAGCTTCGTGGTGGTGCCGTTAGCAAACCCAAGCCGTCTGGAGCCGCTCCCGACGGCCATGCTCCAAGGTTCTCAGATGATCCGATCATTGCTCTATTTGGGGAGGGGAGATTACCAGTGTATGAATCATGTTTATCCTTTTAAACTTTCTGCTTTAAATGGTAATATCCCAATGGTGTGTGAACTTTCATTTCTCCCCCAGATATTACAGGTAAGTAACAGAAGTGATCCTATTGATCTAATTGTCCAAACGGCTAAACTGTCCATGAGTTCTAAATATGTTAATAGGAAAAATACTATTAAAATATGAGGTTTATTCTCTAATTATCTATATATTTTCTATGCATCTCATTTCAAAACACTACAGTATTTTAATATTTGATGCATATCTTAGCATTTACAAGTGTGTGTATATATGTGGTAAATTGCATCAATAAATAGCTAAGGCCTTGAAAGAAAAGATTTTATTATAAATTGTGGGTGGCACACATAATAACTGTAGAATTATCACTAGATCCTACTGTAATACAATGTAGTAACATACTGGATACTTATATTGAATGAATAAGTGAAATATAAAACTACGTGATAGAGAATATTAACAAGCATGATAATGTTAATACTACCTATCATCTATTTTTCTATCTATATATCTATTTATGTTTAATGTATGTGTACATATATATGTACAGTGAGTCCCCGACTTACAATGTTGTGACCTGTGATTTTTTTTTTTTAATTTTACAATAGTTCAAAAGAGATATGCATTCAGTAGAAAGCACACTTCAGGGTTTCAGTTTTGATCTTTTCCTGGCTAGCGAAAAGTGGTTCTCCTCCTGCGATGCTGGGCAGCGGCCGGGAGCTCCAGTCCCCCTCGGAAACCATATCATAGGGGAAACAAGAGATTCTCTACAAAGTTCTATATTGGCAGCGTTTTTTTGATATTGTGTTTTGTGTTTTTGCATTCTATCTTACAAAATGCCCACCTATGTCTCCCACTTCTGGTGGGAAGAAGAGGAAGGCAATTAGTCTTCAGATGAAGCTCAAGATAGTTGCCTAACTTTAGGCTAATGTAAGTGTTTTGAGAATGTTTTAGGTAGGTTAGGCTAAGCTTTGATGCTTCCTAGTTAGGAATATTAAATTCATTTTGTACTTGCCATGTCTTCAACTTTTTAGAAACTATTTATCAAGATGTAACTCCATTATAAATCAAGGAGCATGTATGTTACAAAATATATATTCCTTGAACATATCTTTGCTATGTTTTTTTCCAGTAAATTGAAAGATAAATAAATGAAAACTAAGAGACATGATGATATTCAAATATGATATACTTAATAAACAGATATTGAATAAATGAATAATGTGTTGGAGGATCGATATGTTAAGAGTTACCACAAAAACAAATCACAAGTTTCATGATCTCAGACTCAGAAAGTGATCTTTTTATTTCAGAGTCTGCCATGATTAACTTTGTGCTGTGAAATTCACATAACTTCCCTTGTCTTCATCCTCCCCATCTTTTATAGTAAAGGAAATTTTCTAAAAGACCAAGTCTGGTCTAAGAGTTTTATAAATTTACACAATGCCTGCTGCAAGGTGAGTTTTTCACCAGGTGCAATCCTGAGCTGATTGTTCCTCTCATGTTCAGTGCCAAAACTGATAAAAAGTTATATTTCTGAATCCTTGAGGAGTCCTTGCCCTCTTTGTTCCACTAATACCAGTAGCATCGCAGCTGCACACTGACGCTAATGATTAGCTTCTTGATTTATTATAGGCATGGTTTAATAAGAGGATTTATAGATGAGGAATAAAAAGATGTTCCAGAAAAAATTAATGATTTGTTGAAGCTCAGACTGTGCCCATTATAGCTAATAACATGTCCCTTTAAGAGAGGTATGAATGCAGTAGAACCATCAGTGATTATTTGCTAGAAAATTACAATTCCACTGACTTCAAATTCTTTATGTAATTAACACTCTCTTGGAAAAATAACATTTTCATATTTATATTCCTTGAGATCTGGCATGCATTTGACTGTCTTTAAATAGTTTCTCTATCCACAAAACCTCAAAGAATATCCAATGCAGATTTCTGGGACATGTTAAGTCTGAATTTATTATCACGTTTTCCAAAAATGCTTTATTTACTATTAGTGCATCTGATCAATTGAATATTTAACATATATTCCTTGAGTATGTTTTTTATAATTTTTTTAATACTCCTTATGATATGGTTTTTAGAATGATCTTCATTATTATGGTTTTTTTGCATTGTCAGTCTTTTTATTATTTTAAATTTTTTATTGTTATTCTATTACAGTTGTGTGTTTTTATTTAATGTTTTTGCTATTACAGTGTATAGTGGTAACTACTCAACAAAGGATGTGACTTTTCAAAATTAATATCTTTTAATGAATGGTAAGCAAAATAAGATATTTCTATATTTATACCTATTTTTCTATATCTTCTAAATCTTTATTTTAAAAGATAAAAAGATTTTAATAAAGGTAAATGTAAGAATATTCAATAGATAAATTTATTTTCAGAGAATATCAAATAGAAGATAAATTTGGATTTGATAAAAATAATACCTCCTCTGAGTTTAAAATTTCAAACTAAAACTAAAAGATTTTATTTTCTTATTCTCCCACTACACACACACAAACTTCCAATACATTCATCAAATTTCCAATTTTTCTTTCTGAAATCAAAATAATTAAATCTTAGCTGGAGAATAGTTCACCTATAATTTCATTTGAGTCATGATACTGTTTTTCTTATGGAAAAGAAAATAAAGAGTCTCTATTTGGATTAAAGTGTCTCTTGGATTTTACCATAAAGGAGGGTGAAGGAGGAAAGAAATCAAGTGAATTCAAATTTACCAGATTCAGATTATTTATTGTTTTTATTTCCAAGCCATAAATTTGTAGTCAGCAGGGAATGAGTTATCCTTTTGTTCATAACAAACTTAGTGGAAATCTGCTTGGGATTTGTGACGTTTTACTCTCTAAAAACAAAGATAAAAAGTCCTCCAGTTGTGATGCTGTTTGTTTTATTTCTCTCATTTATCCTGTTCTACCCTGTTGGCAATGACAATCTTATAAATGGCAAATTGATTTGTTTCAATAGAAATGCATGTTCAAAAGTTTCATTTGATGTTGTATTTTTAATGAAATATCCCAATAAAAAAATTCTAGAATCTTGTCTTTAGACCTGGTGATAATAGAGACTAATTCATGATTTTGTTACTTGTACAGTCACCTTTTTTCTTTGTCATGTGATTATTTGACATTTAAAACATTTCAGTAGTTTGAGTGATCACACAATATTCTATTTTAAATTAAATACAAAATTATGCAACTATAAAATTTGCTGATCAAGTATCTAAACACTTAGCTTTTAAATATAAAATATGTGGAAACAGAAACAGTTGAAAATGTAATACCATGAGATTCTGTGCATGTACTTTGTAAACATTTGGTATAAAGTGACATAGTAAAAATGGAAGTATCTTAAGAAAATGAAGACTCAATAATTTACAAAATCTAAAAATGATTTTAAATTTCAACAAAGGCAGACCGCACCTGAGCCTCAAGAAGAATTTGGGCAAAGACTTGAGAACCACTTGAGTTTTCTCTTAATTTCTCAAGTCTGGTAACTCTCTTCACAATGTCATCTTTCTGTCTCGTTAAAGTAAATTTTCTCAACAAGAGGGACGTTTAGCTGCAAATAGCTCTATATTGTGCTTGCAATTATTTTAATTTAAAAGAATAAATATTATAGGGAGGACACACACTGACTCCCACCAAAGGGTACCTCTGAACAAGGATAGGAAATTATGAGCTCCCTTGCTTGAGCTGGAAGTCTATTCATTGATGAAGCAATAGTAGCCTATGGCCATTTTTATAGTAATAGGATTGGAGAAGGAGAAAAGCCTTTGGAATGAATAATAGATACATGGTATTGGGTTATTGCATTTAAGGTATTTAAGATGATTAGATATGCCTCAAAGTGCAGTAACTTAAAAGCCTGCCCCCCCAAAAAGAGCACATTTTACAAATTGACAATAATTCAAATAGCAATTTTGCGTGTAGCAGCTAGATTACTGAATCCTTAGGCAAATCATGCATCCTCTCTAACCTTTGTTTCTCTGTATATAAAATAGAAATCATGATGGTGCATTAAAAAAACACACCTCAATGACTCAAACCCACAAAGATTAGTTCTCAAACATTATGGGTAATCAGAGATTGTCATGAAATTACTGTGCAGGAAAGAAAGATCTGAGAAATCTTGATCTACCGATTAAATAGTGTCTTCTGGAGTTGACACCTGACATTTTTCCTTCTTACAACACATTGGGCAGACTTTGTCACTTGGTTTTATTCAACAAATGGGCCTAGAAATGTTACCATCGGTATTTAGCTAACTATTAATAAAAGAAAGAGGCACAAAAAGACTGGCACATTGAGCTTAATAAAATGGGGGACATGAGCTTGATTGTGTAGCCAGGAAGCTACAGCTTCATACTCCAGGGCATTACAGCATTGCTCCATCAAGAGATTAATATTTCTCCCTTCGCCCCCCCAGTACCAGATTGTTGGGGAGCACAAGAGGAGGTGTTTGACCAAAGAGGTATTTCAGTCTCACTGCGCAGGGGAGGTGAGCCCATTCAAAGCCCATAAAAGCCTGGTAAATTGATTGGTTCTTTTGAAAAAGCTTCCAGTTTTGTTTTTTGTTTTTTTCCCCCAAACCTGAGATACATAATCCTAGGAGATTGGAGAATCTCTCTCTTTCTCACCTGATGGTCTGCACTCACAAGGTGCGCTTGTCTGTTCTCTCCATGGCCCCGTGGCCCTTGTATTCTCTGGGCCGCTGGCTGAGTGAATTGCACACACAGGCTCCAAGAGGCAGCCTGAAGGTCGCAGCACAGCAATGGGCTGCATCTGGAAACACACTAAGCTGGCTGGATGCTGGGCTGGACTGGACTTTAATATGGAGCAGAAACCCTGGGCAGTGGCCTTCATCCTGGCCTTACTGACAGCAAGTTGGACGGATAAAGATGGGGTTTGGGGAAGTCAGGAGGGGAACCCCCTTAATTTTACATTATCAGTAAGTTTACCATGGAATCCCATTCTCCTCTGTGGGCCTCAGGAAATTCTTTTTCTCATGACACTGCAAGAGCTTCACTTCCACCAATAACAGAAGCATAGTACCCCCTGTTCCAGATTTGGGTCTATTGATACAGGAACAGAAAAATTTCTATTATTTTCTCATAGTCACCAAATATTTGTTTTTTCTTTCATTTTACATGCTAACAAACTTATCTCCTTCCAAGAGATATATTATTGAAATGCCATCTGCCCCTGGCATCAAGTTCAATGTCCAATATCTATGTGTTGTTTGTTGATATTTATATCACAGTATTTTATATTAGTCCTACGATATTATAATTTATAAGAAATTCATATTTGGTCATTTATATCACCAAAGTCTATTCCCCATATACATTTGGTCTACTTCTCGTTTCCTAGCTTGTAACTCCACAAAACCTTGGAATTTCATAAGCGATGAGAGACATAAAGGTTTCTTTTGTTATGTTAATAAAGTAACTTTTTAAAAGCATCTAGGTAATTACAGGCAGTTGGAACTTTCAGTCCTACCCCTGACCTCTGGGGAGGAGAAAGGAGCTGAATAGGGTCTAATCAGCTGCCAGTGGTCAGTGATTTAATCATCCCAACTAAGTAATGAGGCCTCCATGATAACCCCAAAAGGTTGGGGTCCAGAGAGCTTATGGGGTTTGTGGAGATTTGGGAAGAGTGACATGCCTTTAAAGGGTATGGGAGTTTCAAGGCCCCTTCCCCTTGCCTTGCTCTATGCATCTTTTTCATCTGGCTATTCCTGATTTATAGTCTTTTATAATAAACTACTCATCTAGAAGGTAAAATGCTTCTCTGAGTTCTGTTAGTCACTCTAGCAAATTAATTGCAGCCGAGAAGGAGGTCATGGGAATCTGTGATTTATATAGCCAGCTGGTCAGAAGTATAGGTGACAATCTGGGTTTGCATTGACATTCCAATTGGGTAGTTGTGTGGGGGTGGTTTTTTGAGGCACTGAAAACTCAACCTGTGGAATCTGATGTTATCTTCAGATGGATACGGTCAGAACTGAGCTGTATTAAGTTAAATTTTCATGCATTCAGCTGCCGTTGGAGAATTGTTTGATGGTGTGGGGAAGCCCGTTCTCTTCACAAATTGAAATTGTATGCTTAGAATGCAGAGTCTATTTATCAAATATCCCTATGTGTTTTTTCTTGATCCAGACATTTATGAACTAAATAAACAAATGATACAATATGTCCAGGAGAACTGGGTAATATCAGCAAATACTCTCATTCAGAAAGGGAAAAATAATTCAGCTTTTGTGGAAATTTTGAAATCTACCTGGACAGTTACTGTGAGGGATCTTCAGTCCACTGTTTTTGAGCTTCTTGGTTCAATTATCTGGGTAACTTTCTCCTCTCCATTTTTCTACTAAGCTTTATGTGAAGGAAACAGTGGGAACTAGTCCCTTTTTGGAAACCTGGGCTTTTCCCACACTACTTCTTGCTTTTAGAAGATTGGGGATCTTGAACAATCACATTCTGGTTCTTATGGTCATGATATTTCTCATATAAGCTGGCCTTGAATAGTTACAGATAATCTTTAGTGTAAGCCATGATTCCATTGATAGTACAAGTCTTTTCAAAACATGATATGCCTTCCATCAAATTGATTTACTCAGCAACATGTTAAGATAACCTTTTCCACATTTCTTTTCTATGCATGGCTCTTAGATTTGTGATAGATTTCTGAGTTTTTTGGTTTTTTTTATTCTCTCCTTTTTGATTCTGTTTTTTTTTTTATTTCTGTGTTTTGTGTTCTCCTTCCTTAATAGCTACTACCTTTAATATATCAGGTTTCTTTGTAGAAACATATTTTTACTCTACTTTTTCTTAGTCTTTATGTATCATAGACAGAATTTATTAGGAGTCAAATGCGGATTGAATCCTTAATGTGAGACATTTAAATCACCTGAGAGCTTTAGAACGCGTGTGCCCTGATGTAATTCTTGCTGCAAGATGAGTCTAATCTAACTTTATTGCTCAAAGGTCTCCTCAATTTGATTTTTTTCCTGACTGAAGATGAGATGCATTTACTTCTTTCAAATTTGCAAGCCTCTAAATTTCTGGACTGTTTTATTCTGTTTTTTTATTGTTTTACTTCTCTTTATTATAAGACAATCCTCCTAGTAACTTGATATATGCAGTCAACAGTAACTAATACAATTAACTAAACTTCTGTTAAACTTTGTCCTCTGGACATACAAGCTCATTTAGTATCAGAAGCTCAACCATTCTCAATGTAACTCTCATTATTTAGGTCAACTGCAGGCACCATGTGGTTCCAGTTCTGTTGTAGCTGCAACAAGATCATGTCTACTGTCTTTAATGGCAGGAGGTAGAGGTTTTTATTGACAGTATAAGTCAAAAGTGTTATGAATGACTATACAAACACATATACATAGGATAATGCCTAATAATTAGAAGGTGTATGTATGCAATAATTAAATCCTAAGTTTTCTATAAACTATTATTTATTTATTATTTATGAGGAGAGAGAGAGGGGGGGGGAGAGAGAGAGAGAGGGGGCGATAGAAGGAAAGAGAGACAAAGACAGAGAAAATAGTATGTAAAACTAAAGGTTGTGTTTACACCTACTTAAAATTCAATTTAAAACAATGGCAATCTTAAGGAAGATTTAATTACAGAAGAAAAATAAAGCCTACCCTCTATTTTAAGATATGCTCTAGTTCTGCCTCTAGAATAAGAACAGACTAGAATATTTTGAAAACTAAAATTTTATTTGGCTACTTGTCCAGGACATTTCTCTTCATAGGATATTTCCTTTGATGAACATTTTTTCTGGCGTTCAGTTCTAGTCTGAAGGTCAGTTATGCCTCTTGTGTTATTCTCAGCCACATGAGCTGCAGGTGGAAATCTAATCATGTTTTATAGTCTGTCAAAGTTTGTGGATATTTTCAAGTAACTGCTCAATACCAAAAAAATAATGAAAAAGTTTGACTATCTTGTAATTAACCAAAGTTATTTCTTTCTGTCCTGTAAGACACTGCTGAATAATACATTATCATAAAAGAAACATAGCGAATAATTTTAAAAAAGTTCATACAAATTTGAATCACCCTAAATTCCATGATAGAAAACTGCTGGTAGAATTTTGGCGTATCTCTTCTCAGCATGCTCTCTGTTAGAATTATTATTGCAGAAAGGGTATCACAGTTTGGCATTATTTTTTCCATTTTATTCAATTATCCCTCCTCCAAAAAAACCAAAACCAAACAAACAAACAAAAACATGTCTCCATACCCCTTCCCAGTTCATGCCTGGTCTTCTACCTTCAGTGGCGATCTTTGTTATGATTTCCTCCACAACAGTAACATTTTCTGCACCAGTAACCAGTAAAATATCTTGGACTTCAAAATATCTTAACCCTCTAATTTTGGAGCAAATCTAATTCATATACTCCACTAAAGATATATCTTTGGTTTACTCTTGTGTAATTGAAACTGTAATTCACGTTCGAGTGAGGTAGTTGGTGGGCAATTCTTCTGGGTAGGGGGACCTGATAATCGTTGACTCCATATAAATGTTTCTTTGTATTTGCACTGATATTTCTGAAACTGTTTACAATGTTATAAGCAACAAATATAATAATCACATCTTTACACCAAAAAGTCACACAAATATTTTCGTCTATGCTATAATAACCAAGCTTGTTCTAAACAAAAATATGACTTATGTAAAATAATGCATCACTGGCCATAATTATTTTAAAAATGAAAGATCAAATATTTTGCAGTAATTCAGTGAATGGAAAACACATTTTCTCTATAATTTCTATAAAATCATGCAGCATTTTAGTATTTATTAACCTGTCTAAAAGCAGGATCTTTTATATACATTGACACAGAATTCCTGTGGATGATGAAGGTATACTCTATTCCAACTGTATTTCACAAGTGAAATTTAATTTTTTATTTCTGCATTTGAGCATTTAAAAAGCAACACATCAGATCTCAGGAGACCTATGTCATTCTCCTATTATAAAGACACTTTTGATATTGAGTTAGTAACCCCATTTTCTGTAAAGATTAGGTAACATGTAAAAACAAAAGATGGACCACATTTTTCTAATGCCTCTTCTAATTCTCCAAGCATCGTGTAATCTATGATGTACCAGAATAGTTACATAGCAATTTATTTTTTCAAGAAATGTTTTGAGGACAAACTAAATCTTTCAATTTTTGAAAGATTTCTACCAGGTTAAATAGATAGACTGATAGATCTCAATGTGTTTGTGCGCTTCTTTGGCGAGGATTAGTTATTAATCTAATGATCTATTCACTGGTCTAATGGTGTAATAAAATGTTAATTTTATGAAGACTAATTTCTTTCTTATATTTTGAGGAAACATTTCATTCAGTGTGATAAATCATCATTAGATTAATCTAGATTCAATGTATAACCCATAGACGTTTTGAAGGATGTTATTACAAATTAATATCCATTTTTAGATGGTAATTTAAATTCAATTAATCACTTTTCATATATATCCCAAATTCAAAAATTAAGATTTTTTGTACATTATTTGCTACATTATGTTTTAATACATAGAGAATACATAAGATAATTTTAACCCTTTCAATTAGTATTTCTTTTGTATATTTGCATACAATTAATAAACTTTATCAAAAAAGAATCTATCTTATGTTTCTTTAAAGGACTATAGTCTAGTCTCCCTTAGCAAAACATACTACCAGGATGCTGTCATAAAGGCACTCACACCTTGGGTGTTAGGGTCCATCTTATGTATTGGATCTGAGATAAAACAATGTAGGGAGAAACTGAAACAACAAATATCCATGTAAAAAGCATCTGAAAGCTACTGTGTAACTAACACTCCTCAATATCAAGAAGAGACGATGACAAAGAAGAGCCCAAAGAAATCCCCTGAGCAAGGACTAGAAGTATTGGCTTTTAAGGTGCCCTGTCTTGTGGCACCCTGTTCTAAAATGAGGAATTTAAAAGGAGAAAATTGTAGACAAGTAGATAAAAAAAGCTATGGTACATATAGACAATGAGATATTATTCAGCCATAAAATGAATGAAACCTTGCCATTTATGACAAGCATGGATGGATCTAAAGGGTGTTAATGCTAAATAAAATAAGTCAGTCTGAGAAAGACAAACACCTTGTGATTTCAGTTACATGTAGAATATAAAATCAACAAACACAGAAAAGACTCACAGATACAGAGAACAGACTGATGGTTACCAGAGGGAAGGGGGTTTGGGGAACTGGGTGAAAAAGGCGAAGGGATTAAAAAGTCCAAATTGGTAATTACAAATAGTCACAGGGATGTAAAGTACAGTGCAGAGAATATGGTCAATAATATTGAAATATCTATGTATGTTGCCAGGTGGGTACTGGAAATATCCGGGGAACCATTTTGTGAAGTATATGATAAAAAAGAAATAAAATGGTAAAAAATAAAAATAAAATAAAAGTAGGAAGCTGGGCTCTTAATTTATCAACTGATTCTTGTGCTGACTAATAATTTTCCTCTTGTGAGTAAATCTACAAAGAAATTAGCTAGCACTTATTTCTCTCAACTTTATTACCTCAGCCTTTCTAGTTGTTGTATAAACACCCAGTTCTGGAAATTAAATAGTTTCCTGCTTGAAATATACAGTATGGTGGAGGCAAAACTGAAAACCCAAATCTAAACTTAATATCTTCTCATTACGTCAAATAGGTAAAAATCCAGGGACTAAAATATATGTATCCCCCTTAATTGTAGGCCCAATGATTGTTTTTTTACTAATCCACATTACCATATAAGGAACCTACAGGGTTTTTTATACAGAATTTCCTATAGACATGACCAAATTTAAATTTGACGAATTTACATTAAGTATTATTTTGGGGGAGAGGATACAGTATGATTCTAGGATTTAAAGTGCAGCTGCCAATTTTTTTATAGTCAAATTGATCTACCTATTTTTTAATGTAACATTAACTTTATTTTTCAATAGTTTACTTTTTATTGTTTTCTCCAATACCACTTATTCCCTTTATACCCTCTCCTACCTCCACCCACCCCTCTCCTCCCCACCTCCCGCATTCACCACACTATTGTCTGTGCTCATGAGTCTTTTTTCTTTTTCATTTGGTTCCCCCCACCCCCAAACCCCTCCTCTGAGAGCTGTCAGCTTGCTCTCTCTCTCTGAGTCTGCCTCTATTAGCTTGGTAACTCAGTTTGCTCATTGGAGTCCACATATGAGTGAAATCAATTGGTTTTACTCTTTCTTTGACTGGCTTTAAATAAATTATTATTACTTCTGCATTTAAACTTTTTTTGTTTTTTTTTCCAAATGCTCACGGATGTCATTTATCATTTATAACTATGTTTGTCAACCAGAGTTTCCTGAGGAGAGCAGAGAACATTTGAAAGTGAGAGATAGCAGCTTCAGGCATGGATGCATTTCATTAATCTACACTGTCCCCTCTGGCCATGGTTGCAGTAACATCTCTGCCCTTTCTGTTACCATCAATCATTCGCTCTCTGGGAGTCTCACCTGATTCTCGCACTTTCTGCTTCTCTCTTTTATATATTTTGTATTCTTTTTCTCAACTTAAAAATATCAGAGCACAAATCAACATGCATTTGTTGCATTGTTAAAAATAGTATAATTCTAATATATACAAACAAGGTGTTTAGTAGATAAAACTATTGATAAATATTAAAAACTCAAGACATTTTGAGATATTTTCAGCCAATAATCATACAATTCCCACATTTTACAGGGTCATCCATATATGGGTGAGGATCCAGTGTTTGTGGAGTATTGTGTGAACTAAGACAAAGTATATCAGTTATGTCCCCAAATACACACTCATTTCACATACAACTCCTTTGAAAATTTGTTGACTTTTATTATAGACTTAATAAATGTTAGAAGGAAATTATATGTATAGAGTAAAAAACTTTATTTTAATTTTTGGACTCTACATTCTATTTTATTGTTCAAATACATTTGTCTCCATTTTCCCGCCACCACTTTCCCCTGCCCCACCTGCCCCCGCCTCCCACCCTCAATCCTTCCTCACTCTGGCTTTGTCCATGGGTCCTTTATACATGTTCCTTGATTTGACCCTTCTACTTCTTTTCCCCATTACCTCCCTCCCTCCTTCCCTCTTGTTGCCGTTAGTTCCTTTTTTCTTTCAATGTTGCTGGTTATATTTTCCTTGCTTGTTTGTTTTGTTGATTAGATTCTACAAAACTTTAAAAGATACAACAGGAAGCAAAGTAAAACTTAGTCTTTCCCCCACTTTTTTCCCCATTCCAACCATTTGCCTTTCTCAGAGACAATCATTGCTACTTGTCATTTTTGTTACCTTTAAACTGTCAATATATGATCACCTCCATGCATACTTCTTTTATATAAATAGTAGCATACTCTATAAACTGGTCTGAATTTTTCTCTTTTTAATTTTTTTTTTACCTTAATAAGGATTTCCATTGTTGTTTGGAGTATGTTCTCCTAGGAAATCACTGTATTTTTGTTCTACTGGTTATTTCAGCACTGTTTTTACATAATATTCTTTAAGAAGTGATTTTATTTATCTATTTTTAGAGAGATTAGAAGAGAGAGAGACAGAGAGGGAGAGAAACATCAATGTGAGAAAGAAACATTGACAGCCTCTCATACGTACCCCATTTAGGGACCAAACCTCAATGAAGGCAAGAGCTTGACCAGGAATCTAAATGACCTTTCACTTTGAGGGGTGATGCCCAATGAACTGAACCACACTGGTCAGAGCTATGTAATATTTTGATTAGCTATTTCTTTAATGTCTACTGACTTTCCACTGTGAACAATGAGGAAAATATTTTTCTACCTTCCCACTTTTCCTCCTCACTTTTTCATTGGTTCTATTATTTTAATATTGGTTATCTTTGTAACTTTAAATTTATATTTCACTTTATTATATTTAAATATTTTTAAAAAACAAAAAAAACTGTCCATAAGAGAATAACACCATTGCTTCCACCTTTCCTTCCTTCTCTTCAAATGTTCATATAGTATATTATTTCCCTACTATTGTAGTTCATAACATTACATTATTCTTCCCATTTATAAGACCCACATTTTTTAGTTTAAGCCATATAAGTAACTGAATTTGCTGCTCACTGGTAGTTTTGTTTTTGTTTTTTACCAAGTTTCTCCATTAATCTCTATTAACTGAAATGTGTCCTCTGATAGTTCTTCAACAAGTGCTCATGTATACCTTGGATTTATTTTTCATATTAAAAATGGCTTCCATGTTCAAAACTGGTATGCGTATAAACTTGACTGGCTATAGAATTCTGGAGTAATGCTTGATTTTTCTGAAAAAAATGTTACATGCATTGTTCCACTTTTGTGAAGGAGATGGTGGGAAAACAGATTGTCTTTACTAGTATATTTACTTGCCATGTATTTTATTGTTTTGCGTCAACTTTTCATGGATCATCCTGTGATCTTTAAATCTATAGATTCAAATTTTTTTTATTCTTGTCAATTTAAAAAAATATTGTATCTTTCTTCTGTTTTTTATATTGCTACTCTTCTTCAAGGAAGTCAGCTATATAGTTATTGCCTCTCCTTTGTCTTTCAAATGTATTTTTTTCTTGATGCTTCTTTTCAGTAAACTTTATATTTGAACTTACATTAAGTTCACAGAAGTGTTGTATGACCACCAGTATGTCCAGACGTAGTTTCAGTCCCATTTCAAATGTGTGGCTTAGATACTCTACATTAAATATAGGTACAATCACTGAAAGGAGAAAGAACTGAAACAAGGCAAGAAATATATGGTGGAAACAAATTGGTAAGAATATGAATTATAAAATACAACAGCCTGTTTGAAACAGAATTTGGAAACAACAGTGTGACCAGTTCACCATTTTGTCTTGATGGAGTGTGTTTAAAGCTGAGTGAAGTTGTATGCAATAGTTTTAAAGATTCTTTGCTTTTTGCGGACACTGACATAATATTCACTCTGCCACTGTGATCTCAGTCTGCTACCTTGATCCATTGCCAAACAAATAATAGCACTTTGCAGTTTGGAGGGTATTCTCATCAAAGGCACATTGTGAACAATTATGAAATAAAAAATGAAATGAAGTTAACAGTGCAGATTTAAAGGAGAAATATCAAAGGAGTAAGCTACGTGGATTACAAAAATATCAAGTATGTATGTAGTAGGCTGACAATGGCCCTCAAACACATCATGTCTTCCTAGTCCCTGGATCATGTAGACGTTATCTTACTTTTAAAAAGGGTCTTTGTCATGATTGCTATATTTCAATGTTTATTCCCACCCAACATATTGCCTTCTAAGCTTTTTTTTTTGTTCAAAGCATGATCTTAAAGATACGTTTTAAGTTAATGGATGTAATGCAGGCTTCCTACACTGTTTTGGCGCATGTTGGTGGCCCTCTGTGCCCTAGATATATGCACACAGGGTGCAAGTAAAAAGCTACAGAGTGAAAGTTGATTTGGATCCTTTTCATTTCATTTGTTTAGCTTTTCTGTTATTTTTCTCTACTTACATGTATTCCTGTGAATAAATCCTTGTTAAGTTAAAAAAAATTTAAAAAACTAAAAATTAAAAAAAAGGGTCTTTGTGAATGGGATTAAATGCAAGATTTTACAATGAAGAGATTATTCTGGATTATCTGGATGGGCTCAAAATGCTGTCTCATGATTCCTTATAAGTAGGGGGCAGAGGGAGGTTCAAACAACCCTCACCACACACATACATGCATATACATGTAATATATATACATATACATATATATACCTACATGCATGCATACATACACACACGACCGTAGAAGAGAAGGTGCTGTGAAGTCAGAGGCAGAGATTATGCCAATATGGCCACAAACCAAAACTCATTGTTAGCCACCAGAGGCTGAAAAAAACAAGGAACAGATTCTCCCTTAGGGACCCCAAAGGTAGTACTGCTTGCCAACACCTTGATTTTAGCCTAGTGATACAGATTTGAACTTCTGGCCCACAGAACTGTGGGATAATACATTTCTTTTGTTTTAAGTCACTGAGTTTATGGTACTTTGTTATGGCTGTTACAAAAAAGGCAACATATAGCAAGGACTCATGTACAAAACCAAAGTGGGGAAGGACTGAGGGAGGGAGTGGGGGGAGGGGGCAGGGGAAAGTGGTGGGGGGAAGGCAGAGACAAATGTATTTGGAAAAATAAATAAATTAATAAAAAAGTGATATAAAGTACCTGTTTATTAAAGGAGAATCTTTGCAGTTTACTATGCTAGAATTGGAAGGTTTAGGTAAAATGAAAATTTCCTTCTTCTGTCTAAAATGATTAAAACATGTATTATGTTTTATTTTCATCATTGCAGATGCATAAACCCTCAACTCATTTTGAAGATATGTCAACACCCTGCATGAAATCTTAATTAAATATATATGGGTGCATATAGAAATGTATGTATGTATATATTTCTATATATATTGTGCATCCCTATGGTAAAATGATTTGATGTTTTCACTGAGACACCATACTATGTACATATGATGTATTATAGAATTGTACATATGAAACCTATATAATTTTATTAATCAATGTCATCCCAATAAACTTGGTAAAATATTTTTAAAAAGATTGTTCTTTTGGCCATAGAGGGACACAATCTGAGTCGAAAGCCACACAGTAGCTGCGTGAAGTTGGAAAACTGACCTTTCTGAGGAGCATGTCTGCTGGCATAACGTGGGGATAGCACATCTGACTCAGGGGTTACTGCTGGGCGCATACCATATAGGCAAATTAAAAAGCATAGCACTGTGTGCCACAGAGTTTGAGACATTCGAGGCACTTGATAAATACTATGGTGTTACCTTCCTTTTTCTCGTAAACAAACAATATATTTCTAAAAGAATTACTCTGGCAGGAGACCAGCCTTGTGAAGATTGCTATTTTGAGAAGTAAGATTATTTCTGTATCCATTTTCCTTACAAATGGTTAAGTTTGGATATTTGGGAGGTTGAATCTAATTTATTATTACTGTGAAGATGTCATGTAATACTGTATAGAAAACTGGCTTTTATGAGTGCAAGAATGTTATTGTTTCCAATAAAATTACAAAATATTTACTGCACCGAGACCAGAAACTGTGTCTGATTTCAATAGCAGGTAAATAAAGACCTGTTCCCATAGCCTTAAATCACTGTCATCTCTACACAGGTGTGTTACTCTTTTCCAGGAATAAAAGGCCCAGCGCTGCCCAGTTCTCTTGAACATAAATTTTCTTTTAACTAAATTTTACAATCTGAAGTAAATAACAGAGACTCAAAAAGAACAGTAATGGAATTATTAAAGCTCAAGTAAAATTCATTTAAAATACATAATAATAATGTATTTTAAGGGCTTTGAAGTCAAAGTATTAAGTTTCTAAAATTCAATTAATCATATCATAAATGTTCTGAAAGTAATCTTTTCCCATGGTATGAAATCAAATTAATTATGAAAAAGTTTACTGACAAATATTTATTAAACAAACAATATAAAGCTGTGAGGAGGATTCTAGATTCTGCTCTAAATGTTGTGACTGCCAATTTTAAGGTTCTAAAAGCTTTCAGTGAGCTTTGAGTTAAATCTATGTTTTTTGTATCCAGCTCCTGATATAAGATTCTGGTTTTGCATTACAGAAGAGCAATCATGGACTAAGTGTGTAAACTGTGGTTAAAAAATGACAAGTTCACTTATATATGGCAAATTGACCACTTCAAAGTAAAATCTAATGACAAAATGGGTTAGAGCAGTACACTGATAGCTGTTTCGTAGATGCCATAACGTAACACTGTTCCCAGAATCATAGATGCACCATAACTGATGACACTATTTAATAGTTTTCATACTATCGGTGATGAGATATACCAACCTAATACTGAACAGTATCTCATCTTTTTTATATCTTTTTGTTAATATTATTCTACTTTATGAATATACACCAAACATATATGCATGAATGCATATATATTTGCATTGTATATGATAAATGCATATATATGCATTGGTATATCTCATCACCTACAAATACCAAGACATTATAGTACTACATTTAGTTTATACATAATCTTCTTCCACATAACTGTAATATCATTGAGAGCCTCGACGGAATCTTAATCATTTATATTCAGTTCCTGCATTACACTATATCTTCTTATTAAGGTCTGCTGGAGTAAAAGTAGTTTTTATGGCAAATGGTTAAGTAATGGTGCAATTAATTGAGATTAAAAACTGAGAAGAAGAGAAAGCTTGTGAAGAGCAAAGGAAAATAAAACACTGAATTTAAGACATTCTGCATATGAAGTATCTGAAAGAAGAGTATAACAAAGAGATATAAATATTGTTTATGAGTTAATAAATGAAAGAATAAATAAATGAACAAATGAATAAATGTGAAATACTCCAGTGGAAAATTTCCTTAGACTTCTGAGGCTACAGATTAAATAAAAAGATTTCTCAACAAGGTAAACATATTATCCTGTGGCTGCTTTATCTTTGCACTGCAGGATGACATACTGCAGCCTCTTCAAAAGCCTCAAAAATCACTCCATGAATAAAGTGCCTTACAATTGTTTTTTAAACAGAGTTATTAAGGTAAAATTGATATTCAATGAACTGTACATATTTACCATATAGTAAAAGTGTACAATTTGGCAACAGATAATGAATAGAAATACTACAATGAAGAGACTATATATCTATAACAAACCACTGCTTCAATTGTTTTCACTATGTATTAGTGTTCATTTTATTGAGCTTTATGTAAAATTAATTAACATAGTATATATTCCTTTTGTCTAGCTTGCTTCACACAGCATAATCATTTTGAAAATCCATCTTTTTTCATGTATCAATAGTTGTCTCCTTTTTGTTAATGTTATTCTACTTTATGAATATACCCCAAATATATATGCATTGATAAACACGTGGATATAACTGGATAATTTGGATAACCATCATTCAGCTAACTAATGGATTAATTGGTTATTAATTACCCTGTGATGAATATTAAGACGGCTTCCAGTTTCCGGTTATTATAAATAATGCTGCAACAAACATTTGTATACAAGTCTTTAGATGGGTTTATATCTCCTTTTTATTTTTTGTACAGACCTAAAAGTGAAAATGGTTAGGTCATATGATAGCTCTATGCTAATTTTTTCAAGAAACTGCCAAACATTTTTCAAAGGGTATACCAGTTTACATTTATACCAGAGTTGCCCATAGAAGACTGTCTGCCGCTGTTACCAGTGGAAGTGGGGCTCTTGCAGTAACTAAACGAAAAAAATTCCCTGAGACCCACGAAGGAGGACGTGCCCTGCAGTATGGTTTACTGTCTATGTACAACTAAAGGGGCCCCCTTCTGATTTCCCGATGTTGCATCTCTGTTCATCTTACCATGGAAAAAGTCCAGTTGTGTCTTTAGTAGGTCCAGGATGAAGACTGCTGCCCAGAGTTTAGGCTCTGTAACAAGGCCCGGTCCAGTCCCGCTAGCTGAGCATGTATTCCAGCTGAAGTCCATTTCAGGCTCCCTCCCGGAGCGTGCACGTGGCTGTTCATGCTGCATGGCCATGGAGAAAGGATGCGTGAATGCACAGGGGGAGTGCTGGTCACCCTGGCAAAAAAGAGAGAATCTTTTTTCCTCTGGGATTATATTAGTTTAGGCTTTCTCAAAATGACCAACTTCCCAAATTTTCACGCTCTGCACGTGGATCCACCTTCCAAACAATCCCTTCTCTCCCTCTGCTAGACTAGCAGGTCTTTCTGGTCAAGCACCTCCCCCTGAACCATTTTGATTTCTGTTGTGCATGTGCCTACTTTCCCTTACTCCCACCTGGCCGTTGGGCACCAGAGGGGAGAAAGGAAGGACTGCCAATCTTTTTGGCAGAAAAATGCTGCAACCCCCTGAAATGTTAAGGTGTAGCTTCCTGTCTAGCAACCAGGCTTATACTTCCCAGTTTATTAAACTCAATGTATAGTTCCCTTTGCTCTCTTTCCTAGATAAATACTGCCAGTAACACTCCGGCAGTATATGAGAGTCACGGTGTACAATTTGTCCAAAACTTAGAATCACCACGTGAAGAAAAAGCTACATAGATATTGTATATTCAGTTTTGCAATTTTTTCTCCCACTTGTGGTATTTTTTTCATATTCCTATCCAAAGTCATTCCAAGCTTTAATTCCTTTTAATTGAGCATCTTACAATTCCTGGTTCATTTTTCATAGCATTTCCTTGTTTCTATTTAGAATCTACTTATTCTGTTTTCTAAGCTGATTTACAGAGTGCTTCTTCTCACATCTCCCTTTCTGAGGCATAGAAAGCAGCACACGTGAGTTTCACAGAGAACTGGCACTTAATCTTGTCAGCCATGGAATAATTTTGGAACAGAATTTTCAATTTCCAAATATTTTTATTACAGATGGGATTTTCCTCCTTTGTGGTTTATTAGAGTAGCTACCTTGAATATCGGCCTGTTTCTCTTCAGCCTTATTATGTAAATTTTTTCATATGTTCTCACATTTCCCCTATTACTTAGATATTAAACATTTCCTTAGTGTCAATCTCAACTAATTACTAATAAATTTTAATTAAAAATAACTGATAACTACCATTCGAGGAGTAACCTAAAATTTCAGAACCATCCAGTTTTGTTTTGTTTTTGCCAAATTTTGAATGTTTTTTACTCCTTTTGCCAATATCAACATTACCATAAGCACTTATATTTTCTCTCTCAGCTTAACTCAATAAAGTCTTTAATTAGAAAATATAGCACTAATTTCTCACCCCAGGAAACTTGCTGTGATTATGTCTTTTTTGGAACTCCCTGTGTGGGGCAGTACAGTTTTTTTTTAAAATTATAACACCCCTTATATTATAAACTTAAATGTTTATAATTTTGCTTTCTATTATTATGGTGAGCTTCATAATGGCAGGTCAAGTTTTATTACACTTTCTAGTTTCATACTGGAGACTCAGTTCACATATAATCTTTTGAGGTGTCACATGTGTAATATCTGTTTTCCTGATTCGAGTACTTTTAAGACTTAGGCATCTAACAGGCAATATTAAATAATTTATAGATTCATGAATCTTTAAGGAAACTTTTTAAAACTATGAAGCAATATCTTTATTGATTCGCAACTAACATGAGCTCATGCTGAATGACTTCTTTTAAATAATTTCTTAACAGAGAACCTGAACACAGCAATCTTTTTTTTTTCATTAGACAAAAACATCTATGATATTCAGTGGTTCATGAGCATGGATACAAGTCACAATTTTATGTTATCATTTATGCATTTCAAATCTATAGCTGCCTTGAATATAAATAACATGAATAAGTTAGAAATTAATATTTACTTCACTTTATAATTATTGACACATTCCACATGCCTTATTCTGTTTGATTCACACCAGCCTTCTGAGGCAGATAATGTAGGCTGGAAAGAACCAGCTCCAGCTACAACCATTCAGGCTACAACTTAGGCAAAAGGTGCCAGAGAGAAGCACACATGCTTCTGTCAATCATAAAAATCAACAGGGAGCTTTTAACACTAAGGGCACGTCTGTGAGCAATACAAATACTAAATAATGTCATGGCAATTAGGTCTTTTTGCCATCCCTTACAACCAACACCTACTTGGTAGTCAGTAATGTCATCTTTGAATTATTCAGAGTGGATATAATATCAGAGCATTCTGACATGAAGAGTTAGAGTTGAATAGCAGTGTTGATTTTATTCTTAGTCATGGGTTATTTCCTTTAAAAGGAGGCCATACATTGTCTAAGAACATTGGTAAGATATTATTCCCTGATATAATATACATTTCTCCTCCTCCAACACACAGTTAGTAGTAGGTGTGTTTGCTTTAAAGTTCTTCTTTTATGTTGCTTATGCTCCCTCGAGAGCTATTTGTCATTATTGTCTTCTACTGGGAGTGACTCAATCAGACAGTTGAAGTCCACTTAGGTTAGCTGACCGTAGGGAGGATAAACAGAGTGAAATGAGGTTATGGTGAGTATAATGTATGCCCAGGGTCCTTGGAAAGAGAGAGGGACTTAGAGGTGGGAGAACAAAAAGAAGTCAAACTTTAGTAATATTCTTACAACACTGACAATAGACTAACCCTAATCTATCCAACACCTTTGGTCAAGGATTGCATCCTACCACCTTTACAGTTCTGGTCAGCTTCAATCACTGAGAAGCAAGGGTAGGAGATTCAAGAGCAAAAGGGAACAAAGACTTTTGTTGCCTTTCTCCCTGATTTACTCTGTGATTACAGAAAAAGCAGCATTTCTTCACCAAATGGACCCTTTTCAGTAATTTCAGCTGTCATTGAGCTCTAGTAACTTTCTTTTTGCAACATTGCCTTGAAGATGGTGATTTTATTTAGTCCTTGAGTACCCCAACATTCCTTACTAGTTCTCTTTTTAGTTTTCTTATTCTTGTTCACACTTCAGTAAAGAGTAACATCATTAAAATCTTGGTTCTTTCATTTTGCTGCATAACCTCAGCCTGTCTTGTCATTTATGGCCCATTTGATTTCTGAAAAATGCTTTTTCTTAGGAAGGGTCATATGTAGAGTTGATGGATGCATAAGGATTTAAAGAATGTAAAGTGATTACCCTTGACACCTTATTTTCTGGAAAGCCTGTGGGCCCCTTCAGGCTACAACTTTTCTAACTCACTATTCCTTCAACCATCTCTATTCACTTCCTTCCTCATTTTTATTCTTGATTCCCCTAATCATTTATTTTTATCATCTTAGCCATAGATTGTTCATTTCATTATAACTCAGTTGTCATTTTCTCCATTGTCTTATAGATACAATGATTCTCTGCTTAAGGACAGCCATGTGTGGTAGAATTGGCATTGAGAAGACACACCTTCAGAATTTGGCTTGTCCATTTATGGATTGGCTTGTGACCTCAATAAATCTATTTGTCTTGTAAAACTGCTCTCTTTTCTGTACCACAGCAGTACTGAAAACAGCACTGCTCGCCTCAGAGTCAGTTTAAGGACCAAGGGAGGTGATGTAAGTAAAAATGTTTTGAAAACTCCAAAGCAATATCTCAACATAAGGTATTATTATTTTTTTTGATCACTTAGTAGTCTGAAATAAAACCTTTTATTACTATTTGTGATGTATTACACTTACAAATATTGAAAAAGTGGTGCTTGGAAAGTTGCAATAACATTTTATGCACAATCATTTGAAATTTAAATAGAAAAATATTTTATCCTAGAAAAAAAGGAGCAAAGAGAAGCAGCTGAAATTATGAACAATATCTTGCATACACAAATCCCATTACAATGTCGTGAGTGGAAAATAATTTTAAGAGAATAAAATAAAATCTAATGTGAATAGTAACACCTAAATTCATCTTCACCTAAATCATATTATCTATATAACCTTATATTTCAAGTTTAGTCAGCTTTTGATTGATCTCTGGATATTTTTATATCTTTTTTTCTTTCATATTTTGGCCAGTCTTGGAATAGAGCTGTTTTCAGCAATATCTATAGAGGAAAAATGCTAAAGATGTTTGTCAAGGTTTTCCAGTTTTACTTGTAATAAAATATGTACTTTATGTTTATTTCTTAAAAAAGTCAAGTTAATCCACCATGCATTTTTTAACTTCAATTTCGGTATGTGCATTATAAGAATAGGAAAAAAGATGTACATTGCTTTTTGCTGAATGTACAAGTCTACTATGAAGAAATGTATCCCCTTATATATTTTTGGAATACAATATGATGAGGACTCTTTATATATGTCATGTAAGACCTACACAAAACTCTCTTGATGGAAAGAAATGTCTTCAGAAATTTCATTCAGTATACTTTCAGTGATACTCAGATTGCATATTGAAGTGACATTGTAATTTCTGTTAACTTAGCTATCTTTATTTTAAACAAAAAAATGATTCTGTCCTCTTTCTTTTCTAATGAGGTATTAAAAAGTTTTCCTTATCATGTTTTAGATAGCCTTTGTCTTTGTTTTAACGTTTAGTGATACATAATCAAGTTAAAACATCTTTCCTGCAATGACTTTAACAGAGAATAAAGTTAAACTCCATTAAAATATTCTATCTTGGTTTGTCACAAAAAGATCAATTTGAAAATTGTCTTCCTTAAATGACAGCATCCATCAATTTTAAAATACCATAAATGTTTTCTGGAATCATTATTAGTATGGCCACAATTAGTTTTAAAAAGTAAAATAGTTAAAAACACTGAACAATGTTTCAGGGAAGCATTAGCAAAGCATAAAAATGCTATTTCATTGTATTTTTAGCAGCATGTTTTTCATATCAAAAGCATAGTTTCTGACCTCATAAAAAAGCAAGTATTCTATTTAGCATTCATCATCTGAAAGAAATAGTGATAATTAACTGTACACATTGAGATAGCGGCTAATGATATGTGCCAAGACCAGGCAGCTAATGTTCAAATAAATCTAACCAAAGACAGATATTTCTAAAATCCAATTGTGAGCTTTTTTCTTTCCTAGAAAAATGTTGATAAAACCTGCAATATAATAGAAATTACTAATTACTTGATGCAGAATTGTACCTCATGATGATTCATTGTTTCAGAAATGGCATTTTGTTTTTTTTTAAATTTATAATTTATTTCTGAGAACTGTTAAGCTATATCTGTGCTTTTGAGTTATAATGATGTAGCGACAGAGTTTCAAAATATATAATCATGATAGCATAACACTATTGTCTTAAATTTACTCAGACTATCATTTTTGAACAGGATGTTGTTGAGATATTCAAGGCTATGTTCACTTTGTGGCTAGTGAATAAAAAAAAAATTAAATCGTGGGAAATTTGAATTTTCCATGAGAAGGACTTGAGATAATACATCAGTGACTAAAAAGTAATTAAAAGAACATGAAATATAACTTTCAGTCATCCATAAATGGTACCATTCTTTAATAATCATCTAATGGTTATTTTTTAAAATAGATTTTATTTTTTAGAGCAGTTTCTGGGTTATGGTCATACTAAGCTGAAGGTACAGAGATTTTTCACATACCCCCCAGCCCAGACACATGCATACCAGCAGATGCACAACATCCTTTACCAGAATGGCACATTTGTTATAGTAATTGATATAATTACATTGGCATACCATTATACACAGAGTAAATAGTTTATATTAGGGCTTGCTTTTGGTCTTACATAGTCTATGGGTTTCCATAAATGTATAATGATGGTTACCCATCATTATAGTATTATATCACATATTTTCATTTCTCTAAAAGTCTTCCATTTTGCATATTCATCCTTCACTTGCTGCTAAGCCATGACAACCACTTACCTTTTTATTATCTCCATACTTTTTTCTTTCCAAAATTGCATATGATTGACATCGTACACAATGTAGAACTTTAAGATTGGTTCCTTTCACTCAGTAATAGAATTTGTTTTCTCCACGTCTTTTCATGACTTTTTATCTCCTTTCTTTTTAGTACTCAAGAATATTTCATGTATCAATGTACCACACAGTCTTTTTATCCATTTACCCATTCAGTGGCATCTAGATTGATTCCAACTTTGGCGATTATGAATAAAGCTGCTATAAATACCTGTGTGAAGGTGATAGTATGGACATAGGATTTTAAAGTTTTTAGTAAATACCAAGGAGTGCAATTGCTGGATCGTATCGTAAGAGTATGTTTGGTTTTGTAAGAAATTTCCAAACTTTCTTCCAAAGTAGCTGTACCCTTTTGAATTCCCATCAGCAGCAAAAGTTCCTGTTGCCTACATTTTCAATAACATTTGACATTGTTTATGTTCTGGATTTTAGACACTCTAACAGGTATGTTGTGATATGTTGTTTTCATTTGCATTTTCCTGTTGACATATAATGTGGAGCATCTTTTAACATGATTATTTGCCATTTATATATCATCTTCTTTGGCGAGGTGTCTGTTAAAGTCTTTAGAATAGTTATTAATATGTTTTTATGGTTCAGTTTTGAGAGTTCTTTGTATATTTTGGATAGTAGCCATTTATCAGGTATGTCTTTTGCAAGACAAGTCTGTGGCTTGTCTCCCTTGACAGAGTCTTTCACTGAGGAGAAGTTTTTAATTATATCAAGTCCAATTTATTAATTATTTTTTCCTGAATTTTGTTTTTAGTATATCTAAAAAGTTATTGAGAAACCTAAGGTCATCTTAATTTTTCTCCTCTTTTATCATTTAGGAGTTTTATAGTATTTCATTTTACATTTAGGTTTATGATTCAATTTGAGTTAATTATTGTGAAGGGCATAAGACCTCTGTCTGTAAATGCATACGTGTTCCAGTGCCACTGGTTGGAAAGACTATCTTTGCTCCTTTGTATTACCTTTGCTATTTTGCCAAGTATCAGTTGACTATATTTATGTTTTGTTTTTTATTCTGGGATCCTGTTTCAGTTCTGATCTATTTGTCTATTTTTTCCAGCAATACCATAAGCCCTTATAATGGCAGCTTTATAGTAAGTCTTGAAGTTGGGTAGTGTTAGTCCTCCCAGTGATCTTGCCTTTTAAGAACTTGCTGGCTATTCTGGGCCTTTTGCTTACCCATGTAAACCTTGGGGTAAGTTTGTCAGCATCCAATCATAAAATAACCCACTATGGTTTTGGATGGGGCTGTATTGACTCTTTAGATTAGAGAAGAAGTAACATTTTGACAGTATTGAGTCTTCCTATCACCAAACATGTATTAATACTGAATTACTGAATTAATATTGCATTACTGTGTTAATACTGAATTCTGGTGTGATGTTGAAAAGTAGTGATGAGGGAAGATGTCTTTGCCTATTACTGAAATTAGTAAGGAAGCTCTGAGTTTTCACAATTAAGGGTAATATGAAGTGTAGGTCTTTTGCAGATATTCTTTATCAAGTTGATGAAGTTCCCCTGTATTCCTAGCTTACTGAGGGTTTTTATCATGGATAGGTGTTGGATTTTTTAACTTTTTTTCTTTGCCTATATAAGATTGTCTTATTTTTTAACTTTTGATGTGATATATTAATTGATTTTTTTTAATGTTGAACCAGCCTTGAATCTCGGTTAAATTCAATTGGTAATGATATGTAATTCTTTTTATATATCGTTGAATTTGATGTACTAATATTTTATTGAAAAACTTTACATCTATATTATGAATATATTGATCTTTAATTTTCATTTCTTTTAACACTTTTGTCTGGTTTTGATATTGAGATAATGCTGTCCTCATAGAATAAGTTAGGATGGATTTCTTTTGTTTATGTCTTCTGAAGGAGATTATAGAGAATTGGTAAAGTTCCTTCTTTAAATGTTTGGTAGAACTCATCAGTGTATCCATCTGGGCCTAGTGCTTTCTGTTTTAAAAAGTTATTAAGTTGTGATTCAATTTTTTAAAAAATTGCTATAGCCTTATTCAGATTATCTATTTCTTTTTGTGTCAATTTTGAAAAACTATCTCTTTTAAGGAATTGGTCCACTTTATCTAGGTTATAAAATTTGTGGGAATACAATTTTTGTAATAATCCTTTATTATTTTTTAATGTCTATGGGATTTCTAATAATGTCTCTTTTTTCATTTCTGATATTTATGTAATCGTGTAGCATGGGGCTTGGCTGCTTGTTGCCTTGATACATGACCCAAAGGTTTGTGTTGAAGGAAAAAGGTCTTTATTAACAGGGCTCCAATTTTATCATGGCTGAGAACACTCCTGCTCTGGGTCCTTCTCTCCCATGAGACCCAGAACTTCTCTCACTCCCCAAAAGATTATCAGCCAAAATCACCCCCAGAAATTCCCCATTCCATTAACTGTCCTTTTGAAGATTAAGCCAGCCACACAACCCGATCACCATCCTCTCTGGAATGTGCACTCATAGGTTTCAGAGGCGCCATCGTCTTGCAGCATCTGTCTCTCTCTCAGAATCTCAGATGTGCTGCTCTCAGTGTCCACATAGCAGTCCAGGACCCATGTGCCATGCTCACTGGATCATAGTGTCCCAGAGGCTGAAGCCCAGCAAGGCACATGTCCCAGTATAGGACCCTGCATCCAGGCGTGGGCTTCCAACCATGTGGGGTCGAATCCCTGGTGGGCCCAGCACCTGCTAGTCCCATGAGTGTTCCTGTCCCTGTGGGAAGCAAGGGCAGACACTCAGCGTGTCCAAGTGTATCTGTGATTTGAAGTCCCAAGTCTAGAGTCAAGAGCCAAGAGAGCCTGCACCACATGCCAAAGCAAGCAAGTTAGCTTTTCCCCACCTCCTGTTTAAAAATTCCTCTCTCCCAGAATCCCATGTACTCCAGAAACCAGTGGGAATGGTCAGCTTTCCAACCAATGAGGGATATTGTTGGTCATGTTTGCCTTTTCACCTCCTCCTCCCGCTAAACTGCTACCCAGTTGTCAGGATTATGCAGGCTAGCTCCTTTACAATTGATAGCTGCCTTTGTTATGCAATATGCCTTAAACCCTGTGCCTTCTTCCATGTATACTCCTCCTTGCTTTGGAGAAGGCAGGGTGCAATGCATTTAATCTGCAACCCCAGGAGCTTTCCCCACCCCCTGCCTTTCCTGGCAAGAGGGGCAGCAGTCTCATGCTGGATTTTGGGCTCTCCTGCCTAAACTGTGGTCCCTTGCTTTCTAGAGATCTTTCTTCCAACCAACCCCATTACATTAAGACTTTGTGTCTTCTCTCTATTTCTCTTTTTTAACCTAGCATCCTGATTCTTTCAGCATCATATTTTCTTTTCTTTATTTTTTGTAAAGTGTTGATATAATTTTATTATAAATTTTACTTCTTATACAATTAAATACATGTTAAAAGAATGGGTCCATACTTAGCTAGATATAACACAATTATATTTTAAGAGAAACTTATTTTTATATTGAAGCCACTATTATAGAAAGATGATGATTTTTTTTTTTGATGGCTGAGTTTATTTTATTCATTCATTTAATGATTCTTTCTTTTCCTGAAGACATTTAGTGAACATTGGCTGGGGTCCAGTTATAAGAATAGGCACTAAGGATACCTGGATAATGATGCATGATTTAGGCCATGAGAGATTTGCATTGAAGAGGAAACACAAACATGCTATCATGTACCATGTTGCTATCCACTTACCCAGAATAATATGCAGATGATTAATTTCCATATTAGCCACACTGGTAAATCCATGTTTCTGTCACAACAAGATGTTCAAAAGCCAGTGTGGAAAATATATATTTATATATATCTTAGTCAGAAATAGAAACAAAGAAAGCATAGCTTAGAGTATATTCAAGAAAGAACACTAATTCAGTTTGATAAAAATAAAAGAAAATGTTTTATCCTCTGCAAAATAAAAACAGATGCAAATGTATAGGAAGATTTATTTTCTTGGATCAACTTTTAGTTTAGTTTCCCTCTAAAATAAATTCATGTTTATTTTCAAATGGTCCAATTAGACCTTAAACTGTTCCATTTTGAATTCAAAACATTATACTAAAGTGGTTAGATCACTATCATTTTTAGTCCATAATGATTTTCATTCCAGAAAGTGTTATTTTAACCACTCTTGGGAGCTAAAGAGATATAAGGGGAAACAAATTTCCATAGAGCATTGTTATCTTTTACCCTACCTTTTAAAATATTTTCTTTTTTAACTTCATTTGGCAAAACACAAGAATTGTAAGTCCATAACATTCAGTATGTGGGTTTTGTTTTTTTCTTAAAATTCAGTCTGTGTACCCTTATAGACCCACAATAAATAAATATAAAGCTTTTTAAGATTTTACTGATATAATGGATCCATTTGATGTTTCTGTATACTATTCTAACTTTGAAGAAGAAAAATGTATTCCATCTTTTGAAAATATGTGTATTTTTATTTGTAGATAAGCTTCAGTCTGCTTTAAATATAAAGACAGGACATAAAACATATAGATTTCACATGAGGGCACAGAAAATGACATCATAATTGTTTTGAAGTGGGCTGGGACCAAGTATTGTTGTTTTAGTTATTCAAATGCACTAGTAACACTAAAAGTTGAAATGATTTGACTGCTTTTAAAAAGTAATGGAAGAGGCAGCCCTTGTAGCTTTGTTTTCCTCTTTACCGATGAATTATAAAAAACTATACATGCATAGCTTGATGATATTGAAGGTTGGGTTCCAGACCACTGCAATAAAGTGAATATCACAATAAAGCACTGGTGGAGGGTCTTAGTGTCAATTTTAAAAAATGCAACATCTGTGAAGTAGAGCACAATTAAAACAAGTTATGCCTACATTTAGGATGAAATAAAAGATCATAACCATCTCTCACTTACCTATATTTTTCATTTCATAAAAGTGTAATTGTATTAAAATTGCACAATTAAATGAGAGGATTTTTTCCTAAGTAGAATAACATTAGAGTGCTTAATGATAATTGGCTGAACAACAAAATGATAATTAGTAATTTTATTTTTATCCAAATATATTTCAATTTTAGATACTTTGCAATCAGTAAAAATAATCTTTTATTTTGCTTGTTTAGTGTTAAACAACTATTATAAATGTTTACTATGTTCCATTTTTCTAGATTCCATACATGTGTTTTTTCATCACATTAACCTCCTATGTACGTCCACTTTAGAGCCATAAAAGTTAAATCTTTTTCTCCTTCCTCTCTGACAATTTCAGGCCCCCGATTAGTTTAATTGTGTGCCCATTATGATAATGGAGAAATGAAGCTAAACCCAAAGGCAGAAACTATAATTTTATATGCTGGAAAATAAAGTTAATGGTTCAAATCATGAAACCAGAATATATTTATTTCAAAATTCTTACTAATAAATATGTGACATGTGTACTGGGCTGAGTAGTTTCACTCAAATATTTACGTCCACATGAAACTTGTGAATGGTACCTTATATAGAAATAGGATCTTTGCAAAAATAATCCAATTAAAAAGAGGTCATCCTGGGTTGCAGTGAACCCTAATCTAATGATTGGTGTTCTTACAAGAAGATGGATAACTTGAACAAAGAAATACACAGGGAGAACATCATGTGATGTTGAAGGCAGAGATGATTCTGCCACCCGCCAAAAAACACCATGGATGACTGGCAACCCTCAGAAATGAGTAAAGGGGCACAAAACAGATTCTCCTCTGAGCTCCTCAGAAGGAACCAACCCTGATGATAATTTGATTTTGAATTTCTAGCCTTCAGAACCATAAGGGAATGAATTTATGTTGTTTAAAGCCAAATTTATGTTAATTTGTTATGGCAGCCACTTGAGTCGAATATACCACATCTCTTAAATTCAAGAGGCTGAATTTTCTTCATCTGTGGCCTCGTTCTTTCTCTGTCCGTAGATTGTATTTTAGCCAAGTTCCTCTTAAAAATAACAATGCCTTCATTTACTTTAATTGAAGCTCAACCTAGGCTATTGTAATAATAAAATAGTTCAAATTCTTCTCTTGTGTCTGTTGTAGGCTGGAAAGCGTGCATGGTGGCCTAAGGCAGAGTTAGTCTCTTTTTTCCACCATTCTTTTACTTTTTTCCCCTAATTCACTGTCCAATTTACAGACACCTCAATCATGAGGTAGAAAAAAAATATGGCACAATATACAATGCTTCGTTAGCTGTGCATCCCTCCACCCTCCCGCTGGTGGTGCGCTTTCATGTTTTAATTAGGCACCCCACTCCTCCCACCTTCACTCCCTGCTGGGGAACTACAAATGTGGTTCTTCCAGTGGGAATTAGATCTTCTCCAGCTGGAATCTTTTGACTACAGTGCGAAGGCCTTGGCTTCCTGTGGTCCTTGCAGGGCTGGGTCAATTTACAACTTCTGGCAAGGACTGCTGGAGAGAGATTTTATGAAAGCTGCAACCAGCTTCCTTCTTCATGGCTCATCTTTGATTCATAGATTGCAAGCTTTTTCAAACTGCCATTGTATATGGAAAATAGGTCATAACTAGTGATTCTTGTGACTCTCTGATCTCCTGCCATCCTGAAATAACCATCTAACCACAGTCCCTCGTAGAATCCTTATGCTTCCCAAACTTCATAGGATATACATTACTCTCTCTGAGTTATCACTATGAAACCCCTGTGCTGTTCTTTAGCTTAAGTAAGTTGGTAGTGAACAAATTACTGACAAGTCTCTCCAAGATAGTTTCTCCTTGAACTTGGGATTTCTAAATGCTGAGAGAATCAGTACTTTAATCTCTGAACATGTCATGCACAGGTAGCGGAGTACCACACTTTAGGATCAAGATTAACTTCTGCACCCAGGACCTTAGCTGAAACTCTGAGATAATAAAAAAATATCACATTAAATATCTTGATATATGGGTTGGGACAAAAGTAGGTTTACTGTTGTTCATATGGAAAATATTACAATAAGTAATAATTATACAAGAATAAAGTATGTTTCATGTACTCAGAACTGTAAACCTACTTTGTTCCACATTTTCTAAGAATTCTATGGTGTTTTCTTCCTTGACTCTTCCCTCTCTCTCTCATAACCAGAATTTTTTAAACTTTTTTTTGTTTAATTTTCTAATAAATTGGCAAGTTGTTATGCACTCATTGCATAATTTAACTAAAAGTTTATCATTTATAATCTCTGCTGATCTGTCTTTACCTCTGTCATATGGGTAGTTAGAAAGTTAAAAAGCTGCATATGTAGGTAGGGTTTATGTTTTGTTCCTCTTTAAAATGATTAATATCGATTACTACTTCTTTTATTAGCTTAGTTACAAAGGTTTTGTAAGCTTTGTGAGATTAATTGCAGAGCATGTTATTGTCCTCTGCAGGCATATTTAAAATCAAATTACATATGACCATGGGCATTCCCTTCGGTAGTGAATGTCTTGATTCCCTAGTGCCTCATCCACTGACTAGAGCAAAGAAGACAAACAATAATTAATTTCTCAGTGTCAGGAACCTGGAGAGGGAGTGGAGTTTTCCTCCTGCCAGAATAAGGAGAGTCTGTGAGGATTCTAATGGAATCAGGGACCTATTATATTAGTCAAGCATTTTAGCTAATGAGAAATGAGCAAACCAAGAGAGGTTCTTTTCTGGATCTGGCATGGTATACAGAGGCACAAGGCCAGCTTGAATGTCACATAAAATATCTTTTGTACTCTTGGGTGGTGTGGCTCAGGGGATGGAGCGCCGGACTGCAAATCAAAAGGTTGCTGGTTGATTCCCAGTCAGGGCACATGCCTGGGTTGCGAGCCAGGTCCCTAGTAGGGGGTGCTCAAGAGGCAACCACACATTGATGTTTCCCTCTCTCCCTCCCTTCCTCTCTCTAAAAATAAATAAAATCTTTAAAAATATATATCTTTTATAGTTAATAAACTAATTGAAATTTAGATTTTTGTAATAAAGTGAGCAGTCAAGATCCTGTGAGTTTTTTCTAGATTCCCTGGTGCAAGTATACACATAACATGCTATTGATGAGACACCAAGCTCAAAATCACCACAGCTATGTCTGATGTGCCACGTTCCTGCCTCCCACTAATGTCATGCCCTCTCTTCAATGCAAAACTTGTGATACTAAAACACCCAAATATACACATATATATGTGTATATATATAAAGAATTTAAATTATGTATTTTAAATAATAATTTCAGTAGTTATATTAATATGTAATATAATTAAGGTATGATGTTAAATATGTTATTATTTAATGTTAATGTGATTATAAACATTTTTTATATAGAATATATATTTTTGTGTATAAATATGTATATAAAGATGGCTACATGCTTTGCATGCACTTTGGTTATTGTGACAATCACATTAGTAATAATAATTGTAATTAAAGCTTAATGAATCCTTTATTTTGAGCAGGACTGTTTTGAGAACATTACATAAAGGAATTCATTTAACATTTACAGAAAATCAAAGAGTTAGACATATGTTAGACATATTATTACAGTAGTCTCACCTTATTCATGCAGAATATACTTCAGGACTCCTAGTGAATGTTTAAAACCATGTATAATACTGAAACCCATATAAACTAAGCTTTTTTATACATATATACCTAAGATAAAATTTACTTACACACAGTAAGAGATTAACAAGGATAATTATAAGATTGAACAATTATAACCTTATACTGCAATATAAATTATATGAATGTGGTCTCTCTCTTTCCTTCTGAAACCAAGATGGCTACCAAGTGACTGAAAGTCAGGGTGCATACACAGCATGGATATGTTGGACAAAGAGATGGTTTAATATCTCATGTGGGGTGGGGAAAGAAAGCACAAAATTTCATGCTATTCAGAATAGCATGCAATTTAAAACTTAAGAATTTTTTTTATTTCTTAGGAATTTTTCATTTAATATTTTCAGACAGTGGTTGACCAAGGTTAACAAACTATGAAAAGCAAAATCACAGTTAACGGGGGTACTACTGTATCATGTCCATATTACCAGGGAGGAAATTGAGGCACACAGAGGAGATATTTCTTGCTCAAGACTAAACAGTTTCTAACATGACAAAACCAGAATTTGATTTTTTACTACATTGACTGCAGAATTGATGCTTTGGCCAACCATACTGTACTGCCTTTCTGGAAAAATCATATTAAAATTTACAAAGCAAAATTTAAATTCCATAAGTCTAAGCCATATGAACTTTTCTATATACAAGAAAAATTCCTTAGTTTGTATATTTTTACATGGACTATTTAAGACCACTGATTTTTTTTTTCATGAAGACAAGAAATTTATCCTCATAACATGGATATGTTTCTCTGTAAGAAATGTTAGTGCTTTTTAAATAACAGATGGAAAGTAAAAACAACAGAAGAACTTAGGCATTGAAAGACATCCTTAAAAATATACGGCCATTTTACAGCAGATTGCATATAGAATTATGTTTATGGAGAAAGTTTTCTTGGGTTCAATAAATCTACAAGGCAATATGACAGTAGATATTTCTTTTAAATTCAAAGTAGCTCCTAAGTTATGTGAATGCCCTGAAGAAGAATAGAATGAATTATATAATTAGCCTGCTCTGTTTTTCTGATACAGCTAAGAAAAGTCCCTCTTCCCTGTGTATATGTGCAATCAGAGATACAGAAAAGGCCAGAACTGTGGGCACTTCATATTTCCTTTTTTGGGGGAGGCACCATAACTGAGCAGAAATAATCACAAGAACAGGATTCTGTAGACGTAGATTCTCATGTTTGTCATATTTCTGACAGAGTTTCACTAAATTTTTTAGATTTGTTTCTCCATCTGGGCAACAAAAACAATGAACCATTTCACCTCTATATCCTCTTCCAATTTAAATATTCCAAAAGCAACCATATGTTTGAGATAGTGCAAAAAAGGCAAAAGTGTATGTTTCAAAGCATTTAAGAATCTTTGCTATAGCTGGTTGTGTGTAGGTGACATTTTATCTCCCCAGCTCATCAACACAGGAAGACATAGAAACAGTAATTGCTCTAATAAAATGTTAAGAAACTTGTTCTTATTATTTTGTTTTATATATTTTGGAAGATTTTTATAAAAAATGGTGGTACTTAAAAACATGGTTTAACTTTAAATAGAAATGATAGGTAACGTTATAAAAGCAAATTGAGGTTTAATTAGTTTATGGCTTATCTAACACATCTTGTTTACATAAAAGTGTTTAGTATCATATCATGATGTATATATTTTTGCTGTAGTTCATTATTTTATTTTAATTTCAACACTTCAATAAAGTGTGAAGTTGTCTGCAGATGCTTGACGGTGCAATGAATACAGGCAAAAATTCTCCAGATTACAGTAAAAGAAATATATTCTAAATTTTATACAGTCATGTTTTCTATGTATTCATAGCCAAGAACATCTTCTCCAAACACATGCTATGTTTTGATTTCTCTTTCACAATTAGAATTATTGAAAGAGGAGATAATTTAAGTAATATATCCAGATAATTTTATAAATACCAGACACAGCTTATAGTCGTAGTACCTGTGAATAGCATTCCCTGAAAGTATGCAGGGCCCAACATGGGCAGTTATACTCAGTATCACTGAACAAATAAGAAGTTTTCAAATAAAAGGAGTCTTTGAAAATATCTTCTAGATGTATAGGCTGATGGGTAGGCTAAAATTTGAGAAAAGTAAGATATAAAGGGAAAAAATTATTGAGGCTGCTTCTCAACAACAAATAAGTGAATAAGGACAAACGATTAGTCAGGATAATCCTTTTTTTTTTGGTTCCTTCATCATTTGAAGTCATTTTGATAATCATGTACATCCATTACAATGGTAAAAATTGAAACATAGAAATTAAGTATTTTGATTACAGTCACACATGGAACCAGTGAAGCTGTGAGGGCTGTGTTGGAGCAACAGAGCCGGGGGTCAAATATTTCCTTCTAATTTCAAACTCTAGTTACTTCATCCTTTTGTGATTTCTCACAGGATTTCTAACCATTTTAGGATTAGACTATCGTAGTCTAGTCCCCTCAGTTTTCTCACTGAAAGATTAATAATAATAATGATAATAATATAGTAATATCTACATCAGAAGGTGGTTGAGATGATTACATGTGCTAATTATATAAATGCCACAGAATAGTGGCTATTTTGGTTAGAAATATAATTTTTTACTACCACTTGATATATATTACCTTTGATTAAATATATTTTATTGACCAACAATTCAATGTAAAACAGTTTATTATAAATTTCAAACCTCTCTCTTAGTGGATATTAAAACAAATTTTCAAATAGTTGTCCCCAAAAGGTAGCAAAAAAATTTCTTTCTTTTTTTTCTGTTGATTTAGGGAGGAAATAGTTGAGACATAAACAAAATTAGTTTTCCTAAAGTCGATAAAACTTAATAACTAAATTAGTGTAATTCTGTATTGAAATAAATGAAATATCAATTTTACTTTTCAGTAATATCAAATTTTAAAAATCTGTAAGCACAACACATGCTTTAATTTAAAAACAGTCAACATGGGGAAATCAAACTGGACACTGATATGTAGCTGAAGATCATTTTGAGTACCACCGAAAGGACTTCATTTTTTAAAAAAAGCACCTACTGCATCAGAAAGTGATTATTTGTATAACAACAACAAAGGATAGAGAAAGAGAGAAAAACATACTGACTAAAATGTGGTGGAAAGATTGAAGTTCCTTCTCAATTGTCAAAGGGCTTTGAAAGGATTCATTGATCAACACTCATTGTAGGAAAATGAAAAAAAAAAGTTTTAGAATTATGAAATGATAACTTGATCCCTTGGCACATACATTGTGGAATAGCATTGCCCATTGAAATCTACCTGCAAAGACAAACTTGTTCTACATATATTCTGTACAATAACATGTGGCTATAAAGCATTTAAAACTGCACTATTGTTACTAGGGAAATATTATTTAATATTATTTTTGTTAATTAATTGAATTTAAACTTCCTGAGACTTGTATCAACTTATAGGAAAGGTATAAATCATGATACATATAATTTCATTTTCTCCTCCTCACCCAGAGTATGCACTCTTGTGATGCTTCTTATTTGTTGCTCTTGCTTCAGGCCTTTTTTCCTGGCATGTAAAATGTATGTCTTTATAACCTCCTCACCTCCTTTCCTCAACCTAATGTCATTAGAATCATTTAGATGTCTCTAACAGACATACCTTTTCAGTCTTATTTCACGTTTTTAAACCTGGGCTTGGATCGCCATTCTACCCTGGTCTAGCCAATTTAGACACACCCTGCTGTGTGAAATGTCCCTATTATTCGTCCATCAACAGTTTTGATGATTTCTTCTTACCAGTTGGAAGATTTTTCTAAATGCTACTAAACTAGTATTGATTCCTGCTTGAACTCAGAAGAGAGTAAAAAATGCTCATTGTTTTGTGTGTAGTGAAAAAAGCTTCTTGTCCCGTGAGATGGGCTGACTATTAAGGGAAACAATCTACAACGTCACAGAATCTATACGGTAGACAAATGAATAATCTTGTTATATGCTGAAAGAGATAAATAGGCATTCAGTATCGAACCAAACTTGCCTGCACATCAACATGCCTTTGAAGATCACTTGTGTTTACTGGACTTCCTTATAGTTAGAGTGTGTCAGAGCAGATGGCATAACATTTTACATATGCAGAATTGTATGTTACCCACTCAGAGAAAAATTTAAACATTAAACAATAGTGAAAATATATATGTGAAAAACAGAAGGAATGTGATAAATTGATTCTATACATTCTACCATTGTATTAGAAAAGATTTTATAAGGAAATAAAACATAGATATAAATATATTTATAATATATTAAAATATATTATAAATATTTATATATTATATATTAAAATATATATTATATATAAATATATATTTATATATTAAAATATAACAATAATATATATAAATAATTTATAATTAGAAGGAAAATTATAAACTGATTCTATATATCCTGTCATTGTATTATCCAAACGATTTTATGTTTGTGAGTTCTACCCTTGACAAGAAGACTTGTGTGACCTTGTTGAGCCAAGATGATGATTATTAATATTTATATCTCTAATGTAGGAGGAATTTCAAAATATTCTGTATCTTTTCTTTGAAGTAAGTGAGATATTTTAAATTGCTATCTTTCCATATCCTCCTCCACAGTCACACAATGGGAATCACTTGCCTTTCCTGTCTTATACTTAATATTACCATGAACAGAAAAAAAAGCATCTGTTCTTTCATTAGCTTCTCTCTACCTTCCAAGTCAGTCAGCATTTTAGAGAATGCCATTCCCATTTATAATTGTGCCCTCTCTACTTGAAAGCAGCTGGATCATGAAAGAAAATGAACCACAAAGTTTTTTATATGATGTGTGGAATTTGCAGGGAGAGACACCCTACAAAGTTTAAACAAAGCTTAATTTTAAATTCTTTTTAAAGAAAAGGATATACAATATCATCGTTGATGAAAAGAAATCAGAACTCTCCAAAATATTTAAGGGGGAAATGTATCTATACCTCTTTTGGGAAGGACAGTTTGAATAAAGAAATGTTTTGTATATTGAAATTTATAGTCTATTACCATATCCTCGGAATATAATAAATGATGTGTAAAAATATTTTGTTGCCAAAATGCTCAGCATGGTGTTATTTTACTACTTCAAACTATTTAGAACCACCAACACAAACACAAATGGGTAATTGGTTAAATGAATGATAACACATCCTTGAAGTACCGTGAAGGTATGTTGGTTAATGAGCGCATATTCTGGAGTCAGGCCACTTGAGGAAAATCTTAGCTTTGTTACTCTCTAAATATGAGGCTTGCATGAAGTTATTCATTCTCTCCATGTCTCAACTTCCTAACTTGAGAAATAGCTACAATGCTAGTATCTACTTCTATAGTGTTTGTTAGCATTAAATAGTTTGACACATGCTACCTTTTTGGAATAATATGTAGCATGTAATAAGCATTATATCACTGTTCACTTTGGTTAGTTAGCCAAATACATTAATTTTGTAGACAATATAACACCAAAAGTTTTTTTAAGAGAGAATACATACTATTTGCTCTTGTCTCAAACGGGGCAATCATCTTTAGAGATATACCACTCTTTATCTAAAAAAAAACCACAAAACATAATTGATGAAATTATAAAAAACAAATATTTAACATATTGCTTTCAATAATATGTGATTTATAAATAGAGATGATAAGTGCAAATAGTTGTCTAAGATTCAAAGAGATTCACTGATTTTGGTTTATGAACATAGAATGAATTTTAACACATCTCTTTAAATATAAGAAGATAAAGGTACATATTGAATATGTGGGGGAAGATCACATGATCTTAATTTTAGAGATATCTATATCAGAAGTCTAATGTTATGAACAATGATCCACCTATTCTAGTGGTTTGGTGAACTATTTAGGAAACTGAGGGAAATCTTTTTTTTTTCTGTTCAGTAGGCTTTCAACAACCCATAGATTTAAAGAATGAGGGTCATAGTGTAATAAAAAGCATACACAAAAAATAAAAGTAAAAGGCTCCAACCAGTGACTGATATTATCATCAGTTCTTGAATTCACAGGTTCACCTTTCATATAATTAATAAAATGCCATAAATCCTCCAGCAAACTGTACCAATCACATGTAGGGAGGCAATGGGGAACCTTCTGAGCACTTGTGTGGTGATATTGCTGCAGAATCAACCAGTCTCACCACTTTTCCAGGATCATGATTTATTAGGTTATCATTTTATTATTTAAATTTTGCACATTTTATATTCTTATGCAATTTTTTGAAACATGTATACAAGAAGCCTAAATAACTTTATTTTTAAAAATTAAAGTAGTAAAATGACACACAATATTCCAAAAAAATCTTTTCCAGTATTTAGTTTTCATATCCTGAGTTAAAAAAAAAATAGCAAAGCATGATATCATTTGGCTGGTCTTTAACATTTTCTGCAGATTTCCCAGATGACTGATTTCTTCTAGTTGAAGCTGCTCCAAATATTTCACTTTATTTCATAAATGCAAACATTCTCTTCTGAGAAAATTTTCCCTCTAAATATGTTTATAAAGTGTTGATATAGTAATTCTCCTAACACACAACCAGGACCAATGTGACCTATTGAATGTCTACTTGTTTAAACCTCCAACATACACATCTGGGCACTTTGTGTTCTTTTTCTGTGGTTTTTAACATATGAAGTTTGGATTATATTCTAGGCTGTCTTTATCATTGAACTTGAATATGCTCCTTAGTTTCATATTTTCTGATTTGATAACTCTATTGTGAATGACAAATTTTTTGTAAGTGAATTAGGCAATTTCAAGGTAAATTATAATTCTAAAATGTTGGCCAGTTTAGTTTTTTCATGATGGTTTGCAATTAACAAATAATATAAAATTGGTAGGATATCTATACTCTGTTTTAGTCACACAGGTATTGTTATATGCACTAAATTGCAACAGGGTGTACTGCTTATTTCAGCTTTGCTGTGTGTGACCAGGTTTTACTTAATTCTAAAATGTTGGCCGGTTTAGTTTTTTCATGATGGTTTGCAATTAACAAATAATATAAAATTGGTAGGATATCTATACTCTGTTTTAGTCACACAGGTATTGTTATATGTACTAAATTGCAACAGGGTGTACTGCTTATTTCAGCTTTGCTGTGTGTGACCAGGTTTTACTTATGTGTGACTGTGGCTAACTTGGTGGATTCATTTTTTTAGAAAAATTTTGGGCCATTTCTAAACATAATGATGAAGTATATTCAAGAGTGCTGATATATATATACAAGCTAATATATGTATAAAGTTTATGTGATGAAATTTTACTTCAGCTGATAAAAATCAATGGACAGCACAAATTTGTCATTAACAGCGTGAATATGGTGGTCTTAAACAGAGTTCTGATGGACATAGGGCAGGTCTTCATAAAGTCTTAAACTTAAACCACCTATGTGGAGTTTTATTACTTTTAAATGTTTGGCATGTATTCTTGATGATACTTCATAAATAATTTGTCTAGGTTCTCCAACATTTTATTGCATCATGTTGTATAAGTACATTGCATAATTTATTCATTTCTTACCAATTTATCTTTTAACTACAAAAAGTGGAAAAAATAAACAAATAAACCATGCTATACATCCTACAGTCTCTAGGACTTTGGGTTTACGATATACTTTCTACTTCGGGCAGCCTGGTTAGGTCACCGTTGTCAGGGGGGTTTGGTCTAAGCCACTTGGTTAGTTCAAGACACTGTGGATGACGTGAGTCTTTGTGGAGTTCACTTTCTGTTATTGTTTTATACCTAATATTCCATTAGGTACAAGAAGTTTTACTTTATGTATTTTTATTCACTAGATAGACATACAGTCCCATAACTCCTAGTGTCTATGCTTCCAGAGAGGTAATTATTGGGAAATTTAAGCAACGTGTAAGACTCTGTGCCTAAAACATCATAGTGCTACTATTAGGTGTTACTGGCCGCAAGGGTTCAGGCTGCCTCTGAATATGAAATGGTGGCGGAGAAACACTAGCTCCCAAATGCTAAATTACTATTTTAGGTTTTACACCCTGGACACTCTCTTCACTACTCCTGAGTGTATTAAGAAAAATGAAAACAATTTATGTCAGTTATATATTGCCTGATTAAATATAACATGATGTGATTGATGTACTCAGATTTAACTATAATGTATTTTATTTTGAGAGGAAGTATATAAATCTAAATGCTATATTATTCATAAAACATTCCATATATGTACTTTAATATATTTTGGAAAAATAAGCAGGTATTTGGATTATATTAATAGTCCTAATATGAATTTTAAATTGTTTCATTAATCTCTAAAATGTTCTATTAATTTAAAATGTTACATTAGCACTTTTTTCCTTGATGGAACTTTTAGTCTATATTTTTTCCTGGGTTGTCAGGGATAGAGGATAACAGAGGTCTCCAGCCCCTGGCTGCTGACCAGTACTGTTAGCAATCCAGCAGGGAAGCTCACCTGGACTCAACTCCCCACCTCCTCCTCCCCAGTCCTCAGCAGGAGGTGAACTGTGGTGAGTAACTGAGCTCACCTGAGCTCCTCCTCCGACCCCCCACTCCCTCCCCCACCTCTCCCCTGAGCTTCTGTTCTCCCCACAACCTGACTCAGCTCCGCCTCCTACCCCCCACCCCCGCCGATCTGTGGAAAAAACAGATTCCGGTACCAAAAAGGTTGGGGACCGCTGGAGGATAAAAATACACAGCACCCTTAAATTCATGGTCGTTTTTTCAATGGCTTATTAAAAAAAAAAACCTTAAAAGTATTAAGTATTCTAAAATGCAATTCTTAATACATTTGGATTTTCTTGGAATGTAAGCAGAAATGATTTCAAAAAGAATTCTCACCGCTTGTCATTACTGTAAAAATTAACATTTTAGCCTTTGCTTTTCTGGGTATTAAGTTTTAATGAAGGTGATATCTGTGACAAACATGCAAAACATGGCAAATAATTAAGGCAGTTATCTAGATGATGAAATAAGAGAAATACTCTAAAACAAAGAAGTGAGCTTAGAGATAAATTCTTACAGGAGGAAACAAAATGATTTTGGGGTTAAACATTTTTATAACATCTTCAGTTCTCCATTCTAAATGATTGAGTCTGTACAACAAAATCACTAACAAAACAAACAAACACCTGCTACTCTATTCTTCAATAAATATGTGATAATTAAGTATGAATGCATTCCTTTTTTAGGTTATTAGTGGTTGGCATAAATATGCATATTATGGAGACATTTAGTAAGAGTCCTTTAAAACATTATTAAAGTGAATATATAACTAAATATTTTTAAAAGGATCCTAATTGTTCACAGTTATCAGAATAAAATATAACAGTGAAAAATCTTTTACACTGAGATATTCAAAAGAGCAGATTCTGGCTCTGCTCTACAGATCTCAGTTGATGGTAGCTATAGGTAAAATATTTAAAAAGAGAGGAAAATATTTTATTTAAAGGACAAAGAGAACTTTTGAGGTCTTGTGAGGTCTTTTGAGGTTCTTTTAGTAAATATTTAAGGAAAATGCAAATTACTTATACTTCTCTGTAAAGCTTTACAAGAGTTAATAATGTATACTTTTTCATTTGTTTCTGTCTTTAAATGTCTACTGAAGACATTGAACAGAACTAATAGGAGCTAACATATAATTTCCTAAGTAGTCATAGATTAGTGAAAGATGACCATAACCATTCTGGGCAGACAGCTGTGAAAAATCCATGGCCTTCTGCTCATTTCCCTACCCTTTAATCATATATGAGTCTTTCAAAAAATGAGCTTAACTCAACCACATTGGATTTTATATGATGTTATTAAGCTAAACCGCATTATCTCTTGTTTGTTCAGTCACCATGAGTATCAAATACAATTTATTAAATTTTAAATTTGTAAGTAAATTTCATCGAGAGCATTTCACTAGTACTGCAATATAATTACATTTTTCTTCCTAGTCAAGACAAGACTGTGTAAGTTGTAGGTCAATAAATTTTTCCAAGTGTTGGATCTGTTTTCTCCCTTGATTCAGTCAGATTCTTTTTGTATAAAACCCACTAAATTGGTAACATTGTCATTGTCTATGACAATTTCTAGTGTTTAAAGATCTTCAAAGAAATTAAATATGTTATTATTGTCCTGGTTATTCCAGCTTCTCTTTTTTTAAATGGAAGAAAACAAGCACTATGACACAGAAGAAAATGCTTTGTGATTATTTGTTTTCATTTCAAGTTAGAAGTTTCCTTTTGTAAGCATATCTTACTAAAGCCAAATGTAAACAGAGTAACACCCTTTTACACAAATAAAATAAGAACACTTTGAAACAGTCCCTTAAGAGATGCTGCAGAACATGTGTTGTTTGTGAGTCAGTGGTTTTAATAATCCTCTAGTGCTTCTTAGCCAATCTTGGATCATTTTAGATGTATTATTCATAGAAATATATTTATACAATTTTATGCCTGTTTTATTTAAACAAGAAAAAAGTAGAATTCACAATTCAGTTGGGGCACATCATCATCATCTCTTGTTACATAGTATTTGAAAATTCTTTTTAGCCTTCCTCATTCTCCTTCTCAAAAAGTCAAAGGCAGTTTGTTCTCTGAGAGCAAATGCCATTAGCTCTATGAAAAAAATTAATCGATAGTTTCTGAGAAGTCCTAAAGATCATAGATAAATACAGTACTATTTTATTACAAGCTTTCTTTTAAAAGTCTGAGATGAATATGCTTACAATAAAATTTTCCTCTTTAAAATTTAAATTTGAATTATTTACAAAGAAAATCAGAAGTGTCATATCATTACATATTTAACATAATCTTTTTCAAACTTTTATAATTCCCTAAAAATATAGATCATTTGTTGTTCCATTCATTGGTTATTTCTGGTATGTGCCTTGACCAGGGATCAAAAGCACAACCTTGGCCTATTGGGATGACTCTCTATTCAACTGAGCTGCCCGCACAGGGTGAATGCATCTCTTTCTGCAGCCCTTTAGAGACAGAGAAGAGACCTTGGGCAAGGTACCTTATAACACTTCTAAACTTAATTTTCAATATTTGTAAAATGGAGACATTCAGAGTACTTCACTCATTAATCTACTAGGAAAGGTGAAAAATAATTTATGTGAAACGCTAGCATCTGAGGTTTGCATGAAAATATAGTTATGGCAGGAAGAAGGGGACAATATATACAAATATTAGTTTAATGCTTTTTTGAAAGCAGTAATTAAACTGCCTACCCAGTAAATGTGTGGTCTTCCAAATGATTTCAAAGATTAAGGATAAACCAAACACTTTTCCATTCATTGTTTTCTGGATAATTTCTCCAGGTATTATCTACATTCAAGATATGCCCTACAAATTCCAACATGTAGAAAATAAGCTCCTGTATATGTATTTCTTATGATTTTTTCTTTGTAACACACAATAACTTAATATTAAACACTAACACAAAATAACAGTTCAACTTGAGAAAGTTCTGTGGCAACAGTTTCAAAATAAATATTAAATACTATAAATATTAGGTTAAATATTTTAAATTCTTGAAGTCAGGCAAAAATATTTGACATAACTTTGTGTATTCATCATAAATATTATAGGACCAAAAACCATTTCAAATTAAAATAGTAGTTTTTTAAAAAATTTAATCTTTATTGTACTTTAAAACCCTATTAAGGAATAATTATCCACTGTAGTTTAATTTAAGCTTTATTAAAGTAATTTATGACAGTGTTTCTCTGTTAATTAGTCAAATAGAAATCTATACCTGTAGTAATAAGTATGATGTATTTATTAAAATAATTTTAAATTATATAATTGCCAGAACCAAAAAAAAAATGTAAATTACAATAATGGACAAGCATGACAGTTGGTCAAAATGCAATAATTCAACAGTCTTCAGTAGATCACTGTTCAATTTTTAATTACCGAAAGGCCAAGTAAAACAAGAAAATTTTATAATATTAGCAAGGAAGGTTATAACAGGTCTCTATTGAAATAGTTATAATTAAATTAGATAAGGAAAAATCACTTGTTAAACATCTCTTATAGTTGGCAAGTCGGGCCTTGTCCAGTCCACAGACTTTTACCTTTTGCTCTGTCAGTACAAATAGATAAATCTCTGCATTGATCCTTAGGCCATGCTGTATGGATCAGTATTAAACAAGCATTTCAGTGTAATAATGATCTATTTTGATGCACCCTGTGATACCTGATTAATAAGGTGCTAATTTGTAAACGGTTCCAGATTGTCCTGAAAGCAGGTACTGAGATGGGTATGTGCATGTAGGAAATTTATTAATGATTTCTCTTATGATCAACATTTGGGGGGAAATGGAAAGAGGCACCAGGCAGCAGTGGACTCAAAACAATTCCTCCACTCACCCTGTGAGAACCTCTACAACTAGGGAAGCCTTTCAGGACTGATCCAATTTTCATAAAGAAGGCTGAGACCTTATACCCTGTGTTGATTAATCAGTGAACTCAGAATGACTGGTGAAAAAGGCATAAACAAAGGGATGATGATTCTTCAGCAAAAACAGTTCCTGAAGAAGTTCCGAGTACTCAGATGGCAACATTCTGAGCCCACGGTTACAAACCTATCAGTTCTATATGGGAGGACAGTGGGCTGTCGCATGGCAAGACATGAAAGTCCTCTCTTTATGCTACTGAGTTAGACTCACTTGCTTAGTTTGAGTCCTGAGAACAGCTATTTCTGTACAGTAGACCTCTTTTCATGGGGAAAATATTAAAGAAAGACTCATGGAACAAATTACAAAGCCATTTCTAGTGGCTGATCTCCGGAAAATGCACCATCTCACTTCTCGACCTCATTGACTTCTTCACACCCTTAGCAAGCAGCACTTCTAAGACAGGATGGTTCACCTGGTGGGGTGACCAAGACTCATCCTTGAGAGATTCAATCCTCTGTTTACCAAACCCTCCTTGGGCCACATATGTTGTGCTTTTCCATTTACCATTACAATTTTGCTAGGTAGTACTTAGGAACGTCTAAATAAATAATCCGGTTGCCAAGTATATTTGTCCTTACCATGCCTCCTCCTAAGGATTAAAATTAATTCACCCTGAGAGTGTGATGATTTTTATATTGCCTACTGATTCCTTGGTACAAGGTGTACAAAGTGCCCCTAAGCAGTTGTGGCTGAAAATTCAATAGGAGTTCCTGCTCTTCGCTTTGGTAGAAATATTCCTCTTTTGAGAAATAAGAATCTAATTCCACAGAGCACAGAGTTATTAGAAAGAAATCTCAAATTCTTCCAACAAGTCATAGGATGTGACAGTTAGTGGGGATACTCCTGCTTCTGTCCTGTGGTTGCTGGATCTATGTATATACCTACTGAAAAAAACAAGAATATATAATGATAATTGATTTAGCATGTATACAGCATTCTGAGAAATACTGACCATTCTCCCACTACATTATCCCCAAAGTGGTATCTCAGCTACACTTTCAAAAGGCTGTTTTATCACTCTTTTTGGTTGATCCATTAATTCCATGGTTCTGACCCATGGATAGTATTTCCTTCAATGCAAAATGGGTTCCTTGATGTGATAAAGTATCATATGGGATGTTGTTCTGGTGGACCACACCTTTTATGAGCCCTCAGTTTGTGGTGCTGGTTGAGGTAGAATGGGTAGGAAAGGCAAACTCAAGTGCAGAATAAATGATGATGGTAATGAAAAGAAATTGCTGCCCCATTTCAATGTGAAAGAGTTTCAAAGTAATCAATTTGCCATTAAAATCTGGTTGATATCTTTGAGGAAAAAAAATGCAATACTAGCTGTTCAATGTTCATTTCTGATTCTGGAAGATTAGACATTAAAAAGTATCAGCAGTTTGGCCAGCTTTTGTGAACTGCAGGACACATATATAGCCTACAGCTCTGTCCCTTTGACTACTCCATTTATGGACCTTTTGTACCTGCTCTCAGGTGGTCAATGACAGAGTCTGATTGATAGCAACTGATTGAGTTATTTTATTTGGTAACTCAGTGTCTCTTTCAATATTGATGAGCCCTGTTAAGCATTAACAATACAATAAACCATGTTCATGATTTCTGACCACTATCGGACAGCCTTTCCTCAAGCTTACATATCATCTTTCAATATATTTTCTTACCAGTTTCTGAACAATAGGCCAAGTGCTTGCAACTCTCTATGTGTTTGTATATATGTATTCTAAACTTTGGCTATTTCAGCTGTACCAAATATCAGATGTGCATCCCAAAAATCTATTCTTCGAAGAAGTTTGCTTCATCACTGTCTTATGCTGAGTGGAACTGTAGCGAAGCCACCATCCATTCTCAGCTGCACCCGCATACCAAGATAATCCACCCATGAACTAAGCTCAGATTGTTTTCCCTTTTGCTGGGAGGTCATAAAGGGTCCTCAGTGGGACTATAGATGTGTGTAATGCTGGTTTCAGCATTATGCCAAGCAGACACAAAGTGCAATCATTATGAATCACATGACAGTTAAGACTATTTTCTCCTGAAGCATGTTTGTACTTTCTGATGATGCTTAAACCTGAGTGAAACACAGTGAATGAACCACTGTAGGCTGTACCTTACCATGGAAGCTGTGGTCACTGAATTGGAAAACCTAAGTACTGTAGGAATAATTGATTCTCAGGGTTGGAGGAGCCAAGTGGCTGCATTTCCATTATTGAAAAATGGATTCTCAGGGAGTTGAGAAATTTGACCAAAAGCACATAGCTAGTTATCAATAGTAAGACTGCATGACCTTGAAGCCTGCACTTTACCATAATTTTTCACCATAGCTCAAGTGGGACGGTTAAAAGGAACAGCTATGGAGTCAGAGGAATCAGGTTTCAGTCTGTACTCTCTCCATTCCAGACAGATTTTTCATCTTGCAGTTCATGTGCGCATCCTTCTTCTTGCCTGGAATTCTATCACTGTCTCAGCCTTCCTCTATTATTTACATGGTGTTTGTTTACATTTCTAGACAAGATCAGGTATTCCTGTTACATATGTTTATTTTATAATGCTGCTTATTTCCTTTTATTGATAATTATAGCTTGAAATATTACTATTTATGTGAAATATTGACGCACACCAATCTCCTTTCTCAGTCTGTAAGGGTAAATTCTGTGTATTCTCTTACAATTGTATCCTTAGAGGCCAACTAAAGTGTCTTTCAGGATGTAAAATCATGAAAATATTTGTTGAATGAATAAGTGCTATTATTTGTTTTATTTGAAACCTCTTGAAAACACTTTAGCCAGAAATTTTCAGCTTATGTTTTTGAGAGGAAAAAGTAAACTAATAATATATGAACTAATAATGTATGGTATGTGAATTTCTTCTGCCATATGCTATTTAAATACAAATTAAATATATATTCATATGCTTAGAATCAGAACCTACCGTCCTGGGAGCCCACTGTGGCCATATTCTCAGCATGTGTGGGGTATTAATTTTACTTTCTGGCCCACACTAGTATGTTGCCTTTAATTATTCCCCATGCATTTCATTTGCATCGAATTTGCCTCCCTACAGCAACACGAGAGCAAAATCCTCTCTATTCTTTGTTAGAAACCACAGTACAATGAGGAAAAGAAGATAACCTCTTTGACATAAGGGATGCATTGTCAAATGGATGCATGGTTATATTCCACATGTCACCATTAATTGAAAAGCAACCTTGAAATTCAGCAATATCTCATGTCACTCAGGAAAGCAGGAACTAAAAAAAAATTAAAATGCAGTGTTTTTGCCTATTTGTTCTTATGAAAAACTTGGCCTGACTTAAACAGTCTTGATTTACTATATCTTTTAGGATTCAAGTAAGTAAAAATGTAGTTTAATCACCACTGCTATATTTCAGTACAAGCTAATATTTTGCCTCCATGTATGAACAAATTGGATGTTCACAAGAGATGGTAACAGAATGATAAATGGCATTACCTTTGAATTTAGGACTCTGGGTTGAATGCTCCAGAACATGTTTCCTCCCAGAAATTATAAAAGTACATGGATCAAAAAGCATGTTTTAACATAAACAAAGAGGAGAAAAATAAACAATTTTAGAGGTTGCATTTTGCTCTTTTCACAAATAATTTTCATTGCAAATCATAGACTTAGTAACTGATTAAATAATTACATCTCTTTAAAATATTTTCATGGAGTTCCACTTACAGCAATGATGAATTAGTGTGTAGCAGAGCAATACTCCTGCTGAGAACAATTAGAAAGCTGAAACAAAGCACAATATAAAACAATATATATTCTCTTTTTAGTAGCACAAGAGAGATACTAAGGTATATGGGACTATGGGACTTGCGGACCAAAATCATACATGGGAAAACTACTCATAATGGAGATATTAACCATCCATGCCTCTATTCTGTTAAAGCATATGTTAGGTCATGTGATATGAGCAAAGATATTGAGATGATGAGCAAAGACAAAAGTTGAAATTTAAGATGACTAGACATCAGGACTTGAGAAGTCAAGATACAAAGAGAAATAGAAATGAAGTCAACATTCAGAGCTGGCTTTTTCTCAAAGGCTTCACTTATCGACCAGCTGCCCAAGTCGCAAATGGCAGAAGCTCAGTGAAATCCTTAAGTCCCATCACAGTGGGCAGATAAACACTGGAGTTCAAGGCCAACATAAAGGAAAGTCTGCTAACCACTCCCAGCTTTCCACTGGGGCTCATGAACAGTGCCATGTATGCGGCAACTTAACTATAAGAACTAAGTAAAGGTTATTTGTGCTTACATTTTGATTTTAGATAATAAGTTTTGATAAAGTTACCATGCAGTATTATTTCCCTTCAGCTATATTCATCTTACTGTTTTTCTGCCCTAAATGAGTTCTTTGTTACCATTATAGGTTATAGCTTTTAATTTGCTGGAATACTCTGTGCCAGATGTCACTTTTCTGAGTAAATCTGTAAACATCTCTCCTTTGCCAGTTGGCTCAGTGTGAAATCTGTCAATGGGCATAATTGGAAGAACACTGAAGAAAGGAGCGTGCCTTCTTAGTTCCAGTAAACTTTTCTTTCTTGCTCCTGTGGTGCATGACTGCCCTAGCATGGTTAGATTCCTACTGGTTCTCAACCTCAGGGGAATGTTAGCAGCATTCTAGCAGGCAATTTTCTTGTGAGTTTCAACATTACATCAATGGGTAGCTTTCCAGTAGATCTTGCCAGCATATCAGTGAGATGTTACTCAATGACTCACCCCAGCACTCCAGAGAGCTCTTCATCAAGACTTATCAATGCCTCATTTGTCAATTTCCTGATATTCAGCCATGGACTGTGATACTTTCTCCATCAAATAGTGGAATAAAGACTCATTCCAAAGATGTCTGCATCTCAGACTTGGTCAGGGCAAGGCTCTTCTAAGTTTGTTCTACTCTTGGAGACCTAACTCAGTCTTAGTGGCTGATCTCTATATCTGCTATTAATATTTTTTTCTTTAGCATGCTCTTTTACCTTTTTAATTAGTAGTTATTAGTTAATAGTTCTTCTTTGTTAAAATTCTTGTGTTCAATTAATGACATGATTGTTGTCCCTTGACAAGACCATGATTAATATTCACCATGCTGTTTTCTATCTAGCTTAATATTATTTACAATCTTCTTACTTATGTCAACTCATATTCTATCTACAGCTTGCCCCATGGTATATCCCACTCATCTAAATAGTCCTGCCAAGACACAGCCACATGAAATAGCACTTGCTCACTTGCAGCTCAAATATTACATATTGATAAGAACATAACATAAAGAATTAGCTTTACTATGTACCAAGACATATTATTTAAAAATCACCAAGAAAAAAATAGTCTAAGATCTCTGAAATTTCAACTGAACTGAAAATGTTATAATGAAATAATCCTAATAGTAGAAGTTTGCTGTTCAATGACAGAAGATGTCATTGAATTTGTTCCAAGTTGTGTTTTTGACTGAACAACATGCTGACAGACAAAATTTTAAAGTAAAGATGATTGGCAGGTTGGGGGAAATTACACACATCATAATAATAGAAGATTCCTAATAATTTTATAAATGATGAAAATGTTCACTCAATCATAATAAATTAAGTTTAGAATGTTTCCTAAAGGAAATCTTATGTACTTGAGTTAGTTGTCACTTTTATTAGAGAAAAACATTTGGTAGTGCTTACAATATGATTTTCATCATAATATTTCACTTAAGTTTTGTGAAGCTAGGGTAAACAGGCATCACCAGGGCAAAATCAGCTTCATCTTTTTCTTGTAAATCGAAGTCTATGGAATATTTGATTTAGAGAAAATAGTCAAAACCAATGAAAATGACTACATATTTTCCCTTAAATTAAGACTGAATTTTCTTACCTTTATTACCAAAGGGGATTAAACAATTTCTCCTACTTGCTATTTTGTGGTAAATGAACATGGGGCATGTATCAATGGTGAGGTTATGCATGTAATCAAATAGTACACCATTCACATGTGTGTATAACATTTCAGTAATGAAAATCAGTGACCAGTATTAATACGAACTGTTCTTAAGCACAGCCCCTGTTGCACAACTGAAGCTACAGAGAACTGCAAACTTTCTGCTCCTGTGACGGTAAGATTTTATAATACAAATTATTATAATAAAACCTTAGATGATTACTGACAGTATTATTATAGGGAGGGTATACAAATCTGGTCAAATTTCCTCTTAAGCTTATAAAATTAATTAAATGACTTCCACAACCACTGGAAAAACACATTTATTCTCAGTGTAAAACTTTAAACCAGTCTTCATTTCACCGGTAATATCCACTTGTGATGTAAGAAGTGTCAGACAACTGGAAAAATAGCACCTTCTTTATAGTAGGACCCAGTGTCTTGCTTTGCTCCAATAAATTCTTTCTGAAACTACTTCCTGAAAAATGATAATGATGATAAAATAATGTTGCTGTTTTCACTCTTTTGTACCTTTTTTTCACCTAGATTAAAAACACATTTCAAACAATACTGAGAATTGAAACAATCTTTCCCTATAACAATGAGTGAATCGAGGCTTAGGGAAAATAAGTGTTTTGTTAGTGCCATCACATCAGTATGCGGCAGGGCCCAGACTCAAACCAAGAACCAAGTTTTCCTATTGCATTCATGGTAGCTGGGTCTAGTGGGAATAATACGTGAAGCTGGGTGCAGAACACATGGAGCCAAAAGTGGTATTTTACTGTGGTTACTTCAGTAGCTCTGGAGTCAGTATACTCAACTTAAAATGGTCACTGCACCAATCCTTAGCTTCATGTAAATGGATATTTATGTAGTTAATTTCTCTGCGGCTATATGTCTTATATGGTTGTTGTGGCTTGTTAGGATTACATAGGGTAAACATGTAACAGTGAGCACATGTCTAACACATGGTATATATTCAGAACATAATTTATTATGATGAAATTTTGTGTCTATCATTTACTTTATATCTAAAATACATAGAATTGTTATGAGAGGATGTGTACTGGGATTACCTACTTACAAAGACAATTTTAAAGGTTAGCATCATGTACTTTTTAAAAAATGGAAGTAAAAGATGAAACTTGCAAGTGATTCTCAAATATAAATTCTCAATAATGACTTGTTTTGGTAAATCCCTGCTTTTTCAATAATGTACTGTATATCCTTCATACATTTTACTTCAAAGTCAACTTGTATAGTACCCAACTCTGTGTTCATTAGTAAATGGATTTTCCATTTCTTCCTCCTTGTCTTGAATAAAATGCTAAAATCCATTGACCTCTTGATTTTTTTGTCACATACACCTTGCTGAACCCAACTTAAAATTCATTCTATATACAGTTCTTTCTCCTAATTTGTAGCTGCCTAAGAAATGCTGAATAAACTGATAAGAACAGATTCTACACTTGATCTTAGTCAAAAGGCTGAAAATAAACTCAAGGTGGATAAAAGACTTAAATATAAGTCGCAACTCCATAAAAGTCCTAGAGGAGAACATAGGCAGGAAACTCTCAGATATCCCATGAAGCAATATTTTCACCAATATGTCCCCTAAAGCAAGGGATATAAAGGAAAGAATAAACAAGTGAGACCTTATCAAAATGAGAAGCTTCTGGATGGCTAAAGAAAACATCAGTAAAATGAAAAGGGAGCCAACCATATGGGAAAATATATTTGCCAATGATACATCAGATAGAGGTTTGATCTCCAAAATATATAAAGAACTCACATGACTCCATGCCAAGAAGAAAAGCAATCGTATTAAAAAATGGGCAAAGGACTTGGGCAGACCATTCTCCAAGGAAGAGATACAGAGGGCCCAGAGACATTTGAAAGGATGTTCAGCATCACTAGCCATCAGAGAAATGTAAATTAAAACCACAATGAGATACCACTTCACAATGGTCATAATGGCCATCATAAACAGATCAACAAACAACAGGTGCTGGCGAGGCTGTGGAGAAAAGGGAACCCTAGTACACTGTTGGTGGGAATGCAGACTGGTTCAGCCATTGTGGAAAACAGTTTGGAATTTCCTCAAAACGCTAAAAATGGAACTGCCTTTTGATCCAGTGATTCCACTGCTGGAATTATATACTAAGAATCCCAAAATGCCAATTCAAAAGAACCTATGCACCCCAATGTTCATAGCAGCACAATTTACAATAGCCAAGTGTTGGAAGCAACCTAAATGCCTATCAGTAGAGGAGTGGATCAAAAAACTGTGGCACATTTACACATGGAATACTACACAGCAGAAAGAAAGAAAGAGCTACTATCCTTCGCAACAGCATGGATGGAACTAGAGAGCATTATGCTAAGTGAAATAAGCCAGGGGGCAAAAGACAAATACCATATCATCTCACGTATAAGTGGAACCTAACCAACAAAACAAACAAGCATGGAAAATATAACCAGCAACATTGAAAGAAAAAAGAAGGCAACAGAATAAAGAGGGAAGAAGAGGGAGTGGGTGGGGAAAGGGAAGGGAAGGGTCAAGTCAAGGAACAGGTAAAAAGGATCCATGGACAAAGCCAAAGTGGAGAAGGATTGAGGGAGGGAGATGGGGGAGGGGGCAGGGGAAAGTGGTGGCGGGAAGGTGGAGACAAATGTATTTGAACAAAAAATAAAAATTAAAAAAAAGAAAAGAGATGCTGAATAAAACCAGAGTTTGCCAGTTTGATAGTCCAGGAAATGCACTCCTGTCATTTCCAATATGAACTCTGGACTGACCTCTCTTTATTCAATAGTCCTTAATCATTTGTCCATCTCTAAATGTAATTCTTTACTTTATTTCTGTTTTACTTCCCTTGAAAGAGTCGACTCTATGTCCTTACATCCTCTTATCTACTCAGATCTACAAAATACTGGAGTTAGTACCATACCTATCGGAAATTTGTCTTTTTGATTCAGCAATGTCCTGCTGGGGCCTAAGACATTGATGACATTTGATTATCCACAAGGCTAAAGCAAGGTATCCTTTCTTTGAGATGACCTATAAAGTTACCACTCACTGTTTTTTGACTAGACATATGCCCACATTCAACCAGATATCATTGCCCAGACTCTCTTATTTCACATGACATCTCTGTCCAACCAAACCTTTTCTACAGGGGAAAAAAAAAAGAGCTTTTTTAAAAAGCAGATCTAAGACCGCTGAATATAAGGGAAAACTGTTCCAATCATGAGAATACAGGGTGCAAAGCACAGGCAGTCTCTTTTCTTATAAAATGTATTTCTACAATAAGACATGTAAAGACCATGTAATTTTGGATCTGCTTATGAAGCTCCCATATACCATATGGATAAATTTACCTCAAAATGATGTTAACCCAGGGGCATTCAGAGCTGAAACAATCGATTCCCTTTTTTTTTCTTTAAGGTAGTTGAGTTTAACTTTTATTTAAATGTATAAGAATTTATCTAGAATAATTCATATATCTGACTTAAACATTTGTTTTAGAAATCAAGTATATTTTATTGTAGTCACAGAAATTTACATATGGTTTTTAAATGTAATAATGAAAATCTGATATATATCCATGACACTATAACTTTCACTTCTTGCTAAATTTCGTATTCAGATTTATTTTAAAAAGATATTATACTTTAAAACTGATGTAATTTCCAGATTGTTAACCAGTTTTAATTATTGATTCCCTGAATCCCCCAATTTTACATAATAATGGTGGATTCTTAAATAGTAATAACATGTGACCTTAAAATCCAATCTAGTAATGAATATAAAGGGATCATAAAGCAGATTCTACTTTTGTAATTCATTTGTGTATGCGTATATGAGGGGGGACCCAAAAATGGAATTTATTTATAAAAATTTGTGTACTTACTCTTACATGTTTAAACTTCAACCACCTTCAAAGCATTCTCCATTTGATGCACTACAGCTATCGAGACTTTTTCCTACCACTCAGAACAGTTCTTGAATTGTAGATCTTGATAACTTTTAGTGCTTCTGCCTGTTTTCTGTTTCACGTCTTCCACATCAGCATATTCCCCTTTGAGGATTCTTTCATGCAGGCAAACCAAAAAAACATTGCTTGGGATGAGATCACATGAATAGGGAAGGTGGGACATGGGGGTCATGCCATTTTTGGTCAAAAACTGCTGAACTCAATGTGGTGTGGGCAGGTATAAATCACCCATCATGAAATGGGCAAACTGTTGAGAGAATCTTCAGGAACTGTCAACACTGGGTCAAAATTCACTGAAGCCAAAGGCAGCCCTTGACAAAAACACCAGCTGGTTCACTGATGCAGATGGGTTCCTGGAACACTCATCCGCTGGGGGAAGCCTGCCCTATAAGGAGTTTGCCCTCCAGAAAATAATTCCATTTTGGGGGATGCTGCCCCTTGAATAGGACTGCAGGAGATTATTAGGCACAGAAAAATTTGTGGAGAACATCTATAGTGAATATATTTGTAATTAGCTACAGAATAAATTATAGACTTGAGAAATAAGAAATATAAAAATGTCATTGCTGATGCTCAGTGAATAAGCTTTTTATTTTCTTGTTCTCTGAGTAATTTCATTGATTAGTACATTCAGAAGACATGGACACAGAGTTACAGTGTTTTTTGAAGTCTACAGGATCACCAATGTTACAGGATTTGAAATAAAATAATAAATTATTTTCTTATGGTTCAGTTTATTCTTAATTATTGGGCTAATAATATAATTTGACAAGAGCAGGTATGCCCTCTGGTATCTTTCCCTAAAGTAAAAGTAGCTACTTAACTATAGCCAAACATTGGAATTTAAAAATGTAAACATAAAAAATGATTTATGAAAATCCTCTAAAAACTATTATAATTAAGACTTAACAATTTATATTTAAAACTAGTCAGTTTCTTTCTTCTAATAAAGTTACTGTCCCAGAGATAAAGTATATTACTGATATAACCAATGCATATATAAAATTTAATGAACTCTTCATTTGTTTGGTACAAATAAATTTGGTATTTATTTTTCCCAAACTTTTAAGGGATGACTCACTTAAAATCCATTCATTTTAAAAATATTGTTTAATAAATTTTAGCAAATGTGTAAAATTTTGTAACTTCCACTAAAATGAAATTATTTTATTTATTTTTGCTAAACTGCTATCAATTTTCTCTCATTTGCCTTTTAATAAATTTAATAAATTTTATATAGATGGAAAAATACAGCATGTAGTCTTTGGGTGTGATTACTTTCACATAGCATAATATTGTTGAAATTCAATTGTTTATTCCTTTATATTGATAAGAAGTGTTCCATCATTTGCATTTAGCACAATTTGTTTTGTTCCTCCATTTACTATTTGATGAATATTTGATGAACAATTGTTCTTAACAATTATAAATAACGCTTCTATGAGCATTCACATAAGTCTTTGTGTTGAAATAGTTTTTGATTTCTCTTGGAACATGTCCTAAGAGCACAAATGCAGAGCTATATAATAAAAAATGGTTTAACATAAAAAGAGTCTGTCAATTACTTCCAAGCTGTACAATTTTGCATTCCAAAAAGCAACATACAAGAGTCTTAGTTGCCTCATATTCAAGATAGGGAAGACAATCTACATATTGTCAGAAAACATTTGCAAATCATATATTTGACAAAGGTCTTGTATCCAGAATATATAAAGAACTTTTATGACTCAACAAATAAAAGACAAATAATTCAATTACAAAATTGGCAAAGAACTCGTTCATAAATTTTTTTGAAAGAAGATATACAAAGAGCCAATAAAACACAAAAAGATTGTAAGCATCATTAGTCATTAATGAAATGCAAATTAAATGACAATGAGGTACCACTTCACATCAACTTGAATAGCAATAATAATAATAGAAATGAAAATTACAAATATTGTCAAGGATGTGGAGAAATTGATTGGAGCCGGTGTACATTGCTGCAGGAAAATAGCAGTGTAAAATGGTGTAGGCCAAAAATTAAACCTGATTTAACCATCTAAACCTGCAATTCTACATCAGGTATATAAGAAAAGATTTTAAAATGGATACTCAAATACTCATACATAAATATTCCTAGCAGCACTATTTGCCAAAAGGTACAAGCAATTCAAATTCTCACCAACAGATGAATGGATAAAGAAAATGTAGCATATACATACAATCGAATACTCATTATAAAGAGGTATGAGGTACTGATGTTTGCAACAATGTACATGAACCCTGAAAATATTTTGCTAACCTCAAAAAAACCCAGACAGACATAAAAGAGAACATACTTTATTTTTGCATTTGTACATTTTCATATAATGCAAATAGTTAAATTCCTAGAGACCAGAAGCTGATTTTCAATTGCCAAAGGCTGGAGAAAGGGGGAGTAGAGAGGCTTAATGGGTATGGGTTTTCTTTGGAGATAATGAAAACGTTTGGGAATTATCTAGAGGTGGTGGTTGCACAATATTATGAATATACTAAACACCACTGAATTATGTACTTTGAAAGGCCTTACTGGTCCTGGTGGGTGTGGCTCAGTGGATTGGGTTCCAGTTTGTGAACCAAAGGGTAGCTGGTCCAATTCCCAATCAAGGTATTCACCTGTGTTGTGGTCAAGGTCCCTGGCATGGGGTGCATGAGAGAAGCAACCACTCATTGATGTTTCTCTCCCTCCTTTTCCTTCTCTCTAAAAATAAATAAATAAAATCTTTTAAAACATTAAAAATAAATAAATAAAATGCCTTGCCGGTTTTGTTCACAGGGTCATGGTCTAAGGGTTTGCTGCAGCAAAAGGAGGCAAGCCTGAATTGCTCAAGAACTTTTAATCCTGCTCTAGCAGCATGTTTGCATATATCCCTTTCATCAAAACAAGCCACCTGAGTAGCGTAGTTTCCACAGGAGAGAAAATAGATGACATGTCTTGATGGTAGGAATCTTAAAATCATTTTTCAAAGGGGCATGCATGCAGGGATACCAGAAAGTAATTGTAGTTGTTTTCTTTTTTTTAATTGCCCTCCACAATGAAGTGTTTTTCCTCAAAACAAATATCATAATTGCAATGCAAATAAAATAAATATCTATAATTAAAGTGCAATGTTGGAAAATGTCAATCATAACATCTATTTTTTTACACATCACAATCAAAATGGACAATTATGTTATTTGAACAAATTCACTAACACATATTACAAATGAACTAATAAAACACATCAAATCTCTCCTTAAATTAGGCAATTTACTCAAGCCAACTGTGTATTAATCTCTTTCCTTACCTTGGTCTTCTCCCATCTGCATATTATATATACCTATTCTTAGGGAATGTGGATCAGTACTCTAGAAAATAATGAGAAATTAAGTTGACAATATACTAGAAAATACTAGTTATGATGGTTAATTTTATATATCATCTCAACTTCTTCTCATGGTGCTGAGATAAAACATCATTTCTGGGTGTGTGTGTAAGGATGTTTCCAAATGAGATTAGCATTTGAATTGGTGGACTCAGTAAACAGCCGGCCCCAATGAGAGTGGACAACCTCCAGTCGACCTGAGTAGAACAAAAAGAGGATAACAAGAGGATTTTCCCCCTTCCTGTTTGCCTGCCTGCCTGAGGAGAAACATTGGTCTTATCTCTTGCTTTTGTACTGGTATTTTGACCAAGGGCTCCCCTGGTTTTCTGGCTTAAAACCAGAATTATGCCACCAACTTTTCCTTGATCTCCAGCTAGCAGACAGATTTCTTAGCCTCTACAATCAACTACATAATTGTGTGAGCCAATTCCTCTAAATAAAATCCCTCTATCTCTCCTCTCTGTCTGTATATAGTACATAATTTATAAAAATATAAATCTCCACATATACATAATCTGATATATATGTATGTTTTTGTGTATATATTTAGTTATTCTATTTTTTTCTGTGTGTCTGAAAGCCTTGGCTAATGCAATAGTTTAGGCCATCTCTGTCTCTTAGCTCATAGAGTTTTTAAAAAAATGTTCTTAGTAACTTCATAGCAGCAAATGAGAATGGAAACACCTGAGAATTAATTAACCACTAAGATTTAATGGGATTTAATAGGTGGAGCACTGTCCTGAGAATCCATGTGTTTAAGCCAATTATCTTTTACTTCCAGAAATTTTTATGCTTTTATTTTTACAAATTCTCCGGGCTCATTGTTCATAAAATTCAGTCATAATGAGGGAGTATCTACATGAATGAGCTCCAAAATAACTTGTCTATGATTTCACAGCCACTTTGTTTTTTTCCAAGAGATCAATGCACAGCACTAGGATTGTTGTAGAAAGAGGTTGGATAACTTTTTTATTTTTCATCCAGTTCACAGGGATCCGTCCATAAGCATGCAAATGAAAACAAACAATATCGAATATAAGAGGTAGGGTGGATAATGTAGGGGAGAGTGATGGGGGGAAAATAAGGATAACTGGAATTGAACGATAAAAAAATTTTAAAAATTCTCATGATCTTATACCTCTAGAATTCTCTAGTGCAAAGTATGATCTGTAGAACTCTTTGTCAGCAATCTTTCATATTTTTAATATTAATAGTTACTATTATAATGTCATTGATTTTTCAAAACATTTTAATCCATGTAATGAAATTAAAGATAATGTAGAGATTATAATAACATGTTTTCTAATGCTAAAATACCACTACATACTTGGAGAAAATCTACAAGGTTAAGATGTACAGTCATTTTGTGTATAAATAGATAGATTTCATAACATAACCTTTAGGATTTTAATCTCTGTGTTTATGAGTAAATTTAATATGTGTTAATTTTTTAACTCTATTTTATTGTTGACAATACTGCAGATATCCCCGCTCACCCCTTGCCCATCTCCACCTGGCCCTTGCCTTCTTTCTATTTCTTTCCTATAATGCCCTTTAAGGTTTGATACCAGGTATGCTCCGTCTTACAAATGCATTTAGAAGGTGTGATGTTTTCCTTTGTTAGCATTTGTGTACAAGTTTAAATTCTCTCTGGAATAGCAAAGCTTTTGTACAAGTGGGATTAGTGGTTACTTAAAAGTTTGATGAAATATGCCTGGAAATCCTTTTGTGAACCTGATAGTTCTTGGTATAGAGTTTTTAACTCTCTAATTCTATTTGTTTAATTTGTATTATTAACATTTTTCAGATTCTATAATTCCTCTTGGGTTTGTTTATTAAGTTGTAATTTTATAGTAATTTTCCAATTATTTTATTATTTTAAAAAATTATTGCCTATAATTATTTATAGTGTATACCTTACTATTTTATTTTGATAACATCTATAGTCATATCCTTTTTTTTAAGTTGAATGATTGTCTTCTCTTTTTTTTCTTTTAATTACCTTGAAAATGACCTGCCTATATAATTCCTTTTATGAAATAACCAAATTTTCATTTAATTATAATAATTTTTTATTTTCTACTTTCTGCTAGCATATTATGCCTTAAGTATTTGAACTTTGTAACTCATATGTTTGGCTAATTATCTTGATTCTGTTCTCCCTTAAAATTAAACATTTAAGGTTAAAAACTCCTTGTACATAATGCTTTAGCTTCATCCCACACAAGTTGTGATACCTATTGTTATTTTTAGAATTCATTTATAAATCAAGTACAGAAATCCTTCTAACTTATTGCCAAATCAATTACATTGAGAGTGAAAATATCTTGCTTTCATGGTGGACATGTCTGCTGCTTTCAACAAATATTTAGGTTGCTTAAAACAAGCTGGGTTCTGAGGCTATAACAGTCAACAAACAATGCAGCACAATGACCTCTGTCTTTATGGTGCCATTATAATAGAAAGTAACATAAAATAAAAATACTGCAAGAAATAAAATACATGATTATTAGAAGACAATACTTTCTATTAAACAAACAAATCGGCAAGGTGAGTAGGTTGAGCGCACTGGCCAAGAAGATGTGTTTGTAATTATTGTACTCAGAGCAGACCTTGCTGAGAAAGTAAACTGATCTGTGAAGATGACAGAGTGAGAGCCATTTGAGTATATGAGTGAAGATCATTTCATTAAAAAAAAATAACAACAACAACAACAACAAAGAAAACAGTGCAAAGGCTGGAGGCTTGAGTATAGCAGACATATTCAAGAACAAGGAAGTCATCATGGCTGACTGAAATGCCTATAATAATGAATTTGGATAAAAGAAGATGTTTGCCTCACCATGTTGGTGCATTTATTTTTTTTTCTTTTTTAGCAGAGGATGACACTAGGTGATAAAATAGATGCAAAACCCTTGTGATATCTAAGCAGAATCTCAAAACTAGTAGATTTTTAGCAATATGGTGAAAACTGCCATTTGCAAGAAACCTGGGGTCTCCTAAGGTTTTACCCATAGTTCTTAGTTTTTGATTTTTCATTCTTAATTGAAATGTAAGTTATTTAAAAGATAACAAACCTTTGGGATAACCAAATAATGTGAGAGTAAGGGTTTTATAATTATTATGAAGTTTTAAGTGACTATGGTAACATTTGCATATAGAATATTTTAAAATTGTTTGTGACCATGTGAAAATAGCTCATAGCTATCATGACACTTTTTTCCCAATATTTCAAAATACGTCTCTTAAGAATAAGGAAATTGTCTTCTATAACCACAATAACATTACTTCATAATATCAAATATCCTCAATTTTTGCAGAAGTACCGCTCACGGCTTTTTTTATTGTGATAAAACATATATAATATATAATTTACCATTTTAACCATTTCGAAGTGTACCATTTAGTACTGTTAAGTACATTTACATTGCTGTGCGACTGTCACTATCCATCTCCAGGACATGTTCATCTTCCCACACTGAAACACTGTACCCGCTAAACACTAACCGCCCATTCCCTCCTCTCCATAGCTCCTGAAAACCACCATTCTCTTTTTTTGTCTCTGTGAGTTTGACTATGCTAGGGACCTCATGTAGGTGCAATCATGCAATATTTGTCCTTTGATGTTGGTGTATTTCTCTAAGCATAATGCCTTTAAGTTTCATCCATTTTGAAAAGTTAAGTCAGAATTCCCTTCCTTTTAGGGCTGAATAATATTCTGTTATATGTATATGCTGCATTTTATTTATCTACTCATCCATTTACTTGTTGACTGCTGGGAGTAAAGCTGCTAATATCAACTGATGGCTACTGGCACCAATTCAGTGTCAACAGAAATCCCCAATTTGGGGTACAGTGAAGAAGGTTATTTTACTCAGAGCAAAACGTCTCAGTTGCAATATACAACATGGCCAGCATGGCCAGCATGGGCATGAGGCGGCCCTGCGGCGGGCCTCTCTCTGGATAGACAGCTCTGCTCTGCTTGTCGCTGGTCTGCCCCTTATTGTACCAGTCTGCGCTGGCCGATCCTGGTCTGCTCCCTCTGCTCTGGGGAGACATCTCTGGTGTTTCAGCTTCAGTCAGGAAATTGCTGTCTTCCATGGAAAGGGAAAATGTGTCCTGGCTGGTGTGGCTCAGTGGGTTGAGCGCCAGCTTGTGAACCAAATGGATGCCAGTTTGATTCCCAGTCAGAGCACATGTCTGGGTTGCAGGCCAGCTCCCCAATAGAGGATATGCGAGGGGCAACCACACATTGATGTTTCTCTCTCTTTCTTTCTCCTTCCCCTACCCGCTCTCTAAAAATAAATAAATAAAATCTTTAAAATAAAAGAAAGGGAAAATGTGCTCCTATAAAATTTTGTTGAAGTAAGTTTGAGACCTATCACCCTTTACCAGACCAAGGTATGGGATTTCTACAACTTTATTACTATTACTTATCAGATTATCACAGACTTTGTAGTGCTATTTTTTTTTCAGTTTTGAGTTCAGCTAATCAGTGCAGTAACTCTTAAAAGAAATGTTTCAAATCTCAATTTTATAAACTTAAAAAAAAAAACATTGTACATAGCACAAAGCATATTTTGTATAAATTTAAAACCAGGACTTGAGAATACAGTAATATGATGTAGATACAAAATCATTCATGACTAAAAAAAAAAGGAAAGATTGAACTAAAAATACATATGTGTTGAATCGGAGAGTCCTTCAACATACCTGCAATATTCTATATCATGTCCTCACAGCCTTTTCTGTATCCAACTGACTACTACAATCTGAGTCTTAAACTCTCCTGAGAACTTTTAATTAGATGGAGGTGCTGGCCAGAGAATTCAAAGTGGACGAATGGAGAAAAAACACTGTTTATCTTCCTCCCCTTCATATACACACTATGTCTTCTCTCTCTACATGGTCCTACTTTCTGTGTGTTGATTTTTTTAAATCATGGCCAAGATTCTTGTCCTGAAGCCCATCTTTGCTGTGACAGGGATTGCCAGGTCCTAGGAACACCACTCCCATCTCTTGCGCCTACGAACTTGGGGGACTAACAACTTCCAGACGTTACAGGTCCTGTCCTCTTTGGTTCTCTGAACTCTACTCACATCTCTGTGAAAAGGTGTTTTTCTATTAATCTTTTAAATATGTCATCTACTTCCCATCAGTATATTGACCAACACAGTCATTCTTGGATGGGTTATTCCTCAACATGTTTACCATTTGAAATATACTTGAAGCTTTGAAATAACACAGATATTAAAATATATTTTAAGAATATTATGAACCCTAATGCTCTACCAATTAAATTAGAATCTCTGGGGTAGGGATTTTACATAGGGATATTTTCAAAGTTTTTCTATTTTCTATCAGGGCTGAGAAAAATCTTGCTCTAAGGTTTGGAGTCTCTAGCACATTCAGATCATTTGTACACTGACTCCAAAGAGAAGCCTGAAATCTCCACCCTCTTTTTCTTGTTACTCATGTTATCCATCAAAAAGAAGCTACTTTTTTTTGTCATTTTGAATAAACTCAAATGTGGGAATTATAAATGGATATGCAGGTGAACTGATATAATGGTAAGATTTGACCTCATTTATTGTGAAGTATTATAGCTAATTATTGGGAAGATGAAAATTTAGCAGATTCTATGCTTCATATGGTAGATAGATAATATGCCATATGTTGTCATAGTCACTGAAATGTTTTAAGAATGATTGAACTATAAAAGGCCTGTATCAAATATGTTAGTCACTATTGGGTCCCTTATTTATTAAGTTTATTAATTATACTCACAATTATACTACAAAAAGATAACATAAAAATAGAGTTTGGGGATGAGTACCATTTCAGCAGCAAATTTCCATTGGCTTCTCACCCTTTAAATGCACAATTTTTATGCTCAATGATGTACATATTTATTATGTTACTGTTATAATACTGTTAGAATACTATTAAAGCAGTATTCTGTTCATGTTTGTGTTTAATATCTGCCTTGGTAATACACTTTTTGATCTGTCAATGTTGATAATGATTTTGTATTACATGTTCAATAAGGACTAAATTATACCTGTAACTGTTTTTTGCATGTCAGTTTGCAGTTAAGTGTAATATATGAAATGTGAACATAAGTTGCTCATCAAGTTTTTTCTTTTTACTGAACAACTTCCTGTATCTGGAATGCAATAAATGCAAATACAATTAGCAATAAATATATTTAAAACATATAAACAGTAAAAATACATCTTTAAGTAAAATAATGATTGAATTATCAATTTTTTGCTTGCAGTATTTTAAACATTTTCTTAAAAGTAAATATCATTAGAAAAATCCTCTGGGGAGTCCAGGATGGTCTAAGGCCTGAAGTTTCATGTTAAAGTCAATATGTCCAAAGAATCTAAGAGAAGATTTATAATCTAAAATATATTTTTGAAAAATCACCATGCAAGTAAGGTTCTTACCTCATTTGTTCAAAATTAGACTGCCTGCATCTACAGAAGTGATTTAAACATTTAAATAAAGAATGTTTGCTGCAAGAATGATAAAATGAGTGAATGGATGGATGAATTAATTAATCATTACTCTGTGGACACATGACTCTGAAATTCAGGATAGCATTTAAGGCTGGAGACAAATAACATGTCATAGATAGATAGATAGATGGATAGATAGATTCATATTTATATGCAGGATGTGATCACCAGGTGAGGGAATGTGAAAGGTACAAAGTTACAAAAAGAAAAAAAAGAGAGAGACTAAAACAATTCATCTCTCTGAGATGAACTACATTTAGAAGTTGAGAAAAGGAGTAGAACCAAAAAACATTGAACTTAGAAGGACGCATTCATTGGCAGAGCAGGAGGAAAACCAGGAGTCAATAATATCAGAAGTCAAGAGAATTTGGTGTTTGAAGAAAGAGGGCCTCGCTTATTTTCAATGCTTCAACAAGAGCATGTTAGATGAAGAAAGACTCAGGGCTATTGTTCTTCATAATAAGTAGGTCAGTGGGGATAATACATGAACACCTTCAGTGGAATATTGGGGCAAAAGTTCAGCAAAGAAAAAAAATTGGAAAGTTAAAATAGATTATAGTAAACTGAGTTTCTGTGTGAAAAGCAACAGAAAATAGGGCAATAGCTGAAGGCAGATATGGAGTCAGGGTATAGATAGATGACAGATAATTAGATACATACAGATCTCTTTCTATATATGATATAGAACATGTAAATTAATAGGAATGGTTCCTTAGTTTCACCATAATTACACATTTTAAGTCAAATAAACCTGGGAACAGTAAGTTAATTTTATTTAATCAATATTAACTAATACATGATATTAAATTTCTTTAAATTTCTCAACTGTGTTGGAGAAATTTAGAGAAATATAAAGAGAAAACTGAGAAGTGAATTAGTGCAAGGTGCTAGGCATGGATATAGGAACATAGAAAAGACCAAAAAAAAATCACATATACATATTAAGTCAAAGGATACACTGAAACTTACCATGTTTTATCTGCATAATGACCTATTTAAAGGCACTGGCAGAAACCTGGTAATGAATTAAGGTGACTAACTCAAAAATATTTTCCCTCTAAAAGTTCTATTATACCTTCTACCATAACAACAACTCATACTTCCATATTATTCTAATTATGGTAAAATTATCTCTTTAATACTTGAATTCTACCACTAGATAATGAGAATTCATACACCAGAAACATTATATATTTTTTGTGATAAACCTTGTAGTCTTGGGAGTTGTTGTACTTGCATTCAGATTGTACTCTGTTCTAGCTTAGCTGTGTAACCTGATTTGATAAACTATTTAACCTACGTAATTGTCAATACGTTTTCCTCTATAGTGGGTATAATATTAGTACATACTTCATGTGATTTTGCAAGCTATATCATGACAAATAATATCAAATTTTCAGCTCAGTGCATAGAGTAAGCACCTCATAAAGCTCTCCGTTATTATTATTCCCAGGACTATGATTGTGTTTAGCACATAGTGTGAACTAAAAATATTTTCCTTAATTGAACAAGCAACAGAATGAAGGAATGAATGAATGGCATTTGATCTGAGACCTCAACTAAGGAATTGTTAAAACATCTGACACCAAAGGCAAGGTTAGTATTGCTTTAAAGAGCCGTGTCAGTATGTCCATGTTCCTGGATCAACACAGAAAGCCTTTTTGTTACCTAAGGTAGTGATTCTGTGTTGGGAACAGATCCAGGGATATCATAATTTTGCTTAATATGATCTTTGATACTTAGTTCAAGACCAAAAAGGAATATGTATTTATGATGATGACAACAAACATGAAATCTTGATCAAAGTAAGAGATAGAGTATACCTTCTTGGCTAAAGTATACCTTCTTGGCTAAGAAAGGAGGGTGGAGCTTAGGCTGGAGATCAGGTAATTGTTGAGAAATTCCCTGTCTGGTTTCAGGGACTGTAGCCTTGCCAATAGGCAAGCGGGTCCCAAGGCTGGAGCTAATCAAGGAGGCCTTGGGAAAACAGGCCACTGAGGAGACAAAACCTGTTCCCCTGCCAGGGGTGCAGCCCCTGTCTCCCTCACATCACCCTTCTTGGCCCTGTAATGGTTGGTAGTCAATGACAGGTAAAATTCCTCATGAGGAGGCATGACCTAAGACATACACATGGCCAGTATAGGCAGCAGGATAAGGGCTCAGGGGACATGGAGAAAGGGGGAAAAGGCCCGCATCCCTTGGCTCAGCTTGGACATGGCCAGGGTCCTCATTTTATCTGAAAGAAGTCTCCTTATCTCTTTGTGGCTCTGGCCCGCCCCCTTGGCTCAGACTTGAAACAATATTAAAGACAGGTAGAGCCCCAAACTGGATCAGGTGGTTCCCGGGGATAATCAGGCCTCGAAGTGTGTTCCTCTAAGCATGCTCTGTTCTTCCCTCAAAAGCTATGATAACTGGCTCATACTGGGAAGGAGATTTACGTTATTCATAGACCCTGACATGAGGCAGATCTCTTCTGTTCCTCCAGTTGTTATCAATGACTCTATCTGTTTTCTGTAAACAGTCTTTTGACATTGATTGATGAGCTTTGCATCCATACCCCTGTGCATAGGGTTCTCAATAAAAGCCTTTGCACTTGGGGGCTCAGGGCCTTCCCCACTAGAGGGAAGAGCCATGTCCCCTCTCCTGGCAGACAGAGAGGTGTTTGTGATGACTTGTGTTTATTCCCCTCATCTGTGACAACCCCGGGACGGGCTCTGTGGGATTCAGAGCCCCGTTCTCTCCTCAGCTGGCTCTGGACAGTCCAGATCCATCAGATCCAGGAGCGCCCTGTGTGGTGCTCCCTGCAGCAGGTCGTGGGCAGGTGGTTTGCGTGTGTGGCTTTGGTACTTGGTTTAGAATACAGCTAGTCTCCTGGGATGCAAAGACATACATATCCTTGAGAGAGACTGAAAAAAATGTAGGCACCAAAAAAAAAAAAAAAAAAAATTGTAAGTACTTTTTATTATTTTGACAGATTTTGTGCTTTTTTAAAAGAAATCACTCATACCTCATACCTCAGTACTTGCTGGCCTCAGGACTTGTAAAACCCTGTACTTGTTGCATTTTGATGAGAAAAAAAAAGTTGCAGCACTGGACACTTACTCAGGAAGTATTGCTCATGCTAGAACTTGAATGAGTCAGTATACCACCCTGAAAGAGAAAATGCTTCACCATTGGGTATTTGCTGGTTTCACCACTCATCACAAGTTCTAAAACAAATTAACTATGAGTACTGAAGTACCACTGTATATATTACCACTTGGTATCCATATTCTAAATATGACTGATCATAAATAGTAAACAGAATAACCAGTTCAAAAGGTACTCACTTCCAGTTCTAGAGAAAAAATATAATTAATCTATTGTTTTACAATGTAATTTCCTTGTTATATGTATAAAAATATGTGATTTCAATGATTCATGATAAAATTTACCTCCCATAAGTTTAACTTCCAAGTATATGGGGAGTTTTAAGTGACAGAACAAATACCAAAATATCCAATGGTTACTGTTAGAAAATGTTGGCACAATCTTGAGATTTTTGGTACTCTAACAAGCAATTAAAATTATATTTTAAGGAAAAATTGTGTCAAAGAAATGATTACAGAAAAAGGTATTGACAAATAAAAAGATGAATCATGGCAGGAATAGAGAGGAGGGCTTACATTAAACAATAGATACCAATAGTGGTTAAGAAACTTTAAAAATAAGCCTCCTTTTACTACTTAGAGAATATATTTGAGAGATCCATCTGAAGATATAAAACTGGTGAATTTCCCTTTGGGCTTATCCTTGAACAACAAAAAAGGAATGAATGTCCATTTCTACTATAGATACCACAAAATCTCCTTGTTATTTCCCTTTTTTCATATCATCATAAATTATTCTTTAATCTTAGCTGCATAATATCCATGTGATTATCATTAGTTTTCTTTTTAAAATTGTCTCTCTGCACGTGCATAATTGACTAAATATTTGTAACCAGTTTGCATATTTAAACTGTCAAAATGCCTCCAGATATGGTAAAGAAATTGCATGGTCTCCAAATCTATGAGATAAAACAAAGCAAACACTAGCTTACTGATATCATTGGGAAGTGCCCAGACATATGAATACAAAATATCTCTAAGTGAATAACAGGACTCAGGGAACACTGCTGATACAGGGTTGCATGGACTTAAAATCTGCTGATTTCTATTGGTTTTCTTCTCAAGAGTATGGAGTCCATTACATTTTGGTAAATAATGTTTGTTTCACACTGAGAAAATGTACATTCTTTCAGATTACTGTTCCTCATGTCATGCTCATATTATTTAGATGGAAATTACTGTTATAAAACATCCTACATTATCTAGAGCATCTGGCCCTTCTTTTATTGTCATTGTTCTTATTCCTGTTCTTGTTCTTATTTGAGGGAGAGGGTGAGAGACTGATTATTGTTTGTTTATTTGTTTCATTTTATCACTACATTTTGAAATATGAGTTTTAGGAAACAAATCAGTAGTGAAAGTGGAACAATATAATTGTTTATTATGTGCCTTATATCTTATATGAAAAAGACTGTACTGTTATTTGTAAACATTTAAGTATTTAATTATGTGCCAAAATGTTGATGGGTTATTTAGGTTTTAAAGCAATCAGTCAGAATAGTCATACCGTGTGAACTTCTTTTTGAATAATGCATATGTTAAGTAGAATTAGAGTTGTTTCAATTAAGGTATTAAAAAGTTAAATCCACTGTGTACAGCATATTAGGATTTTTTTTAATCTATTAAAAGTTTACAAAATAAATTAGCACCTCTGATATATATTGAAGAAGAAAACATCTAAAGACAAAATATGTTTACACTTACAGGAACAAAGAAATCTCTTTCATCTTTAAGAAGTCTCTTTCATTTCTCATAAACAACCTGGAGTCCTTAACGAATACACTTTTCTTGTTTAGTTTCCTATCTCACCTTTGGGGTGTTGACACCTTATTTTGAGTCAGCAGATATTCATCTGATTTTCCCTCCTTATCCAAGTGTTCCATCTTTCTCCTTTATAATGTAAAAACCCAGCTCATTCTTCACCTGTCATATTATGTTATTCCCTGCCCTCTACCGCTCCCTATCTCTGAATTGCTGTGCCCTAATTGTTGCCTGCCTATCATGCTGCCCTAATTTTTAACAGCTTATTTTACTCTGCTGTTTCTTTGGATCTGAATCCCTTCATCCTTCATCCATCTTTTCATTTGAATGTGTAGGTGCATGCACAAATTTATTTGGGGATCAAAACTAGAAAAGATCATGAAATAGAAAGACACAAGAAAATGTTGTTAACTTTATTCATTTTTTCTCAACATTTTCCAGTTTTATTATTTAAATGAAATCTAAATTTGCAAAGCTTTCAAATAAAGTACAGGGTCTTTCAAATATTTTGAATATCCAAGAAAAAAGGAATATGCTTTTTAATCATTTTATATGTCAAGAGGGCATAGAGTCAAAAATTAATGCACTGTGCTTTTCATTATTTCTGACAACAAATTCAGGGCAATTGAATATAGAGGTCATAAGGACCACTTTAAAGAGTTCAAGAGTAGGCTTTACAAAAAGTATGTATATAAAATAACGTACTTTTTATTTTGGTATTAAGTAAAATAATAAGTTCAAGGGTAATAAGGGATCTTCTAACAAAAGGTAATAAGAACCTACTCAATTTAAATTTTAGAATTTCACAGAATGACTAAAAGCTAGTGATTATTTGATCCTAAATAGGAAACTTGTCTTCCTAGGTAGGAAAATGAGTTACAAAATAACAAGAGAAGTTTACTAGGAAAACTAGGGCTTTAGAGCATGCTGAGTCAAGAATATATTTTTGGGGATAAATTATGTGTTTGGTATTTTTGCAAAAATCCTCCACCTCTGAGATTCCTTTCTCACTAAACAAACAAATAAGCAAGCAACAATAAAAAAAGTCAATATAAACATTTTGCTTGGTTCCATATTAAATTTTAATATCTGGGTTGATATTTTTAAGCGGTGACCTATTTAATAAAGACATTCTTAATATACTGACATGATCTTACCCAATCTCCCAGACCATGGATCTGTAAAGGTCCAGATAGTACATATTTTAAGCTTTGCAGGCACACAGTTTCTGTTGCAATTATTCAGCCAGGCCATGTGGCACTAAAGCAGCCAACACAATATCTAAACACAGGAGCATGTCTGTGTTCCAATTAAATTTTATGCACAGACACTAAAATTACAATTTCATATCATTTTCATGTGTCACAAAATATTAGTTTTTTGTTTTATTTTTATGCTACATTAAAAAAATGTAAAAGTAATTCTCTGCATGTAGATCATAGAAAATTAGTTCATGGATTTTATTGGTCCAAAAAACTGTTCATTCTTGAGAGAAACACAATCATAATGCTGGTGAACATAGAGGTATGGTTGGAAAACTCGGCGGCGTCTCCTGTTTTTTATATATATATATAATTTTTTTTCATTGAAAACTAAGTTTGCTCTTTAGAAGTACTTTGAGTATAGGTAAGGGATACTCACCCACTGAGCAGGCATCATGGGACACACATGCTCTCGATCCACTGCAGGTGTGCAAACAGACTTGTGAGCTGGGAATTGGGAATAGTAAGGCTAATAGGAGAGGGTTAACTAACAACCCAGGGACACTCAGCTATTAGGTGGTTGAACTCAGTGCTCCATCCCGTCCAGGTCTACTAGGTACTCAGGCCTAGGTTCTAAACATTCTATGCTATGCTGAAATAAAGTTCATGTTAAATAAAGAAAATGTAGGCAGCTTGATCCTCAAGGAATAGATGATACTCCTTCAAAAAAATTCTGAGATTGATTAGTGGTGACAGCATCTCAGATACCATTATGCAGAAAAAACCCTACTGAGAAATTCCCTGAAAAGAAGATAAAAGCTTAGGAAAAAAGGATGAAAGTAAAAGGTTAGCCAAACCTGCTCAGTAAAACCTGACTTGAGCTTTTATATATTAGCAGCTAAAGGCCACAGGGTGGTCTGAGTTCAAGACTGCCGCTTACCCCAAATGAAAATCGTCTTTAGTTGTGTAGGCATCCATAGTACTTCCACAAGGTCTCGTTTATGAAAGCAGAAAGCTCCTGTTTTAGGAAACTGGCAAAAGCTTACATTTCCTTAGTTTTGCTGGCTCTGCAAAACATTGTGCACAGCTGTACTCAAACCCATTAGCTCAACCTTTCAAAAAATTCTCTTACAGAAATTGTTTAAAGGTACAAAGGCTGACAGTTGCTGTATGTTTTGAGGCCTTCACCTGTCAGAAGCCGGCTCAGCATTCTTTTGCTTAATTGGTCTGTAGAGAGAGAAGTTCCATACCTCAGAGAGAATGACATCTACCTCGGTCCATAATCGGCTAATTTAAAGAATGGGAATACAACTAGCTCCAAGGCACACTTACCCTACGCTCCATGTTGAGATGAAGCGAGAGGGCTGCAGAGAGCACATCGAGCACTGCAAAATTAAGGGGAGTTTGGGAATAAAGAAAGAGTTTTCAAAATACATGAAGCCCGTTACTTCAAAACCCAGGCCTACAGCACCTCTGAGCACATCAAACCTTTAAACTGAACACTGAATATGTGATTTCGATTACAAACTTCTGTACAGGGATATTTCACATTAGTTATAGCATTGTCTATCACATATCATTTTTCTAAGATCAATGGGTTTTAGTAGTGGAAATTGATCAAAAGGGTACAGCAAATGGGACCTTAATTTAAAAGGGTGTGCTATAAATATCTAAGCATCAGAGAAGGGAAATATACACTCATTCCCAAGCAGTTTACTAAGGAGGGAGTTGTGCCTAGTGGTCAGAGGCTTGGGTGTTAGTGCATAAAGACTCTATGCAAGTCCTTGTTAATGCCTCCTTCTAATAACACAAATTTGGGCAACTTAATCTCTCTGTGTTTTTATTTTCTAATCTGAAAAGGAGACACAATTAAATTATCTTTCATGACAAAATGCAGTTAAAAATCTTCATCTTCAACATTATCTGTGCACGTTTTAAACCAAAGATTTTATTTATGATGAACTTGGTAAAGTGCATCTACAAGAATTAATATTCGTGGGACTAGTTGCTGACTATAAATACAAAACAAAATCCTGGAAATTACATTAAACAATATTAATTCTTTAAATATAACATTTAAATCTTACTATTTTGAATTAAAAGAGAGTCCTTAAAGCATTCTGTTGGAAAATCAGTAAGAATATGCCAAGATGCCTGATAAACATTGTAATTTCTCTGGAATGTTATAAAAAGCTCCTGTCGTTCACTAGGTTGTTCTTGAAGGGTCCATGAATCATAATATAATTCTATTTTATTTTGTAACAAACATTCTTTTTGAAAAATAAAGCTGATAAACATGATAAACTTTCACAAAGAAAAAATATTAGCAACAGTTATGTAAAATACTTAACTTACTGTTTTCTTCAATCCTCACTTCAAGAAATATTATAAAAGCAAGTTAAAATCCCAAAGGGAAACTCAGAGATATAAGTCTTTATAAATGAGCCAGGACCATTAATAATTGAAATAGCCATATATGTTTATAAACTTGTAGTAAATAAAAGAATAATGATGACCTTCATATAAGAAGAATCGTGTCACAAAAATGAATGCATTATTATATAGAAAATATGAAGAAGTGGATCCTCTAGAGAAAATTAAGATGGTAGAAGAGTGAGTGGAAGTCACACTGACCTCATCCCAGGACCAATCTGGAATTACAACTAAATTGTGGAGAAATCACCTGGAAGAAACAACTAAACAATAGTGAGAGAGGGCCTTTTAATCTAAGACAGATAGAAGAATCAGCTTTAGTGCAATCTAACTGGTAAGGAGTGTGGTAGAGACTCAAGAAGGTGGGCAGGGTACCCATGGGTGGCAGCACCAGAAGGCTATTGAAAGGGCCAGTTGGGTCCCCTTGAGAAGAGCTGAGTCAAGACCATAAGTGGGGATCCCCAGCCTATAGCACCAGAGCCCAAAAAATACACAGATAACAGCCAGCTGTGAAAAGCAGCAGGGTTGCTCTCTGACAGAGATGGGCAGCGGGAGACGCAAAGAGCCATTTAAAGGGCCAACACATAAATTTTTATTTGCAGCCACTTACCCTGGGCTCCAGCAAAGGCGGGGGCAGAGTGGGCTGGAGATGCCTGGGGAGAGACTGGTGAAGGAGCCTTTGGGGAGGGAACTGAGAGAGTAGCTGGCAGGATCTCTGTGCTGACTCATCCCCCATATGGCAGCAGCCATCTTGCTCAGGCAGACCACTCCCCTGAGTGGCAACAGTGTGAGAGGACCCAATGGCCCCATCCCCAGGAGGCTCAGCCTAGGCCCGGTATTCCTAAAACCTGATGGCTGAGTACAGAGTGGCAGCCACAGATAGTAAATCCCTGGCTAAAGGAGACACACAGTGTTCTAGAAACACTTGAGGAGAGACTGGAGATGGAGGCTTTGGGGAGAGAACTGAGAGAGTAGTTGGCAGGATCCTGGTGCTGACTCATTCCCCATGTGGCAACAGCCATCTGGCTCAGGCAGACCACTCCCCTGAGCGGCAGCAACCCCAGGGGGGACTCTGCCCTGCCTTGTGTGACTAAGCCAGCCTGCTAAGTGCAGAGTGACTACATTAACAGCTGAAGGAGACAGCCACAGACAGTAGATTCCTGGAAGTCTCAAACAGACTGCTTAAGGTCAGACAGGGACAACATCTGACATCATCAGAGGCAGATCCAGAAAGAAAAAAAAACAAAAACAGCAGTCTCTTACCATACAAGTTCACACCACAAAGTCAGGAAATCAAGATAGATCAATTTCTGAAGCGGAAGCAAACAAGAAGAGTCTCACAAATAATGGGAAGACAAAGAAACACCCCCCAGTCAAAGGGAAAGTGAGAATCCCCAGAAAGAGAACTAAATGAAATAGAGGCAAGTAAACTATCAGATACTGAGTTCCAAACTATCAGATACTCAGTGAGCTCAGAGAGAATTACAAAAAACTACAGGGAAACTATGAGAAACTTATTGCAAACTCTATCAGCATGAAAAAGGTCATAGGAACTATCAATAAAAGTAAAGAGGAAATGAAGAATACAATTTCTGAATTAAAGAATACAGGGGAAGGAATCAAAAGCAGGTTAGATGAACAGAGGATTGAATCAGTGAGCTGGAGGATAAGGTAGAAAAAAAGTTCCCAGGAAGAGCAAGACAATGAAAAAAGACTCAAAAAGAATGAAGAGACAGTGATGGAAATGCAGGATAACCTGAAATGTTAATAATATCTGTATAAAAGGGATACCAGAAGGAGAAGAAGAGGAGGAAGTGATAGAGAACCTGCTTGCAAAAGTAGTGATGGAAAATTTCCCTATTTGGAGGAGAGAAAAAGTCTCAGAAGTCCAGGAAGCACGGAGGGTCCCATTCAAGAGGAACCCAGCGAGGCCCACTCTAAGACACATCATCATTAAAATGGCAAATATCAAAGGCAAACAGAGAATCCTAAAGGAAACAAGGGAGAAACAAGTAGTAACCTATAAGGGAGCCCCGATACTGCTAACAGCTGACTTCTCAGCAGAAACACTACAAGCTAGAAGGGAATGGCAAGAAATATTCTAAGTCATGAAAAGCAAAGGCCTGCAACCAAGACTGCTCTACTCAGCAGGGCTCTCAACTAAAATGGAAGGTGAAATAAGGAGCTTCTCAGACAAAAGAAGGCTAAAAGAATACACCTCCACTAAACCAGCACTGCAAGATATGCTAAAGGAACTGCTTTAAGAAGATGAAAAAGAGTCTATGAATACCCAGTTCCTTTCATGGTCACCAATACTTGATAGTACCAATATTTTTAATACTTATTAATCTTACCGTGACAATGATGTGTTATTTTAATTGTTACTTTATTATTCATTGAAAGTAAACCTGTTTTTGTATATTTTTTGCCTATTTCTATTATTTTTTAAAAAACCTTTAAATGTTTTTTTGTTATTCTTTATCCATTTTTTGATTAAATGTTTGTAGAAATTTTTCCCTAAAAAAAAAAAAAACTGTTAACCATTTTATAGATGTGTTGCAAATACTTTCCTATTCTATTACTTGTCCATTAACTTTTTTTACATGAATATTGCTGTATAGTCTTAAATGTTTAATATAGTCATATTGTCAATATTTTACTTTAGAGCTTCTGGTTTTGAATATGTTATTTCAGGGTATAAGAAAAATATTACTTTGTATTTTCTCCTAAAACTCCTTAGATTTTGCATATTCATTTTTAACTGACCTGAATATTTTTTTTTGTATAATGTGTGAAATAGGGCTCTATATATTTTTTATTCCAAGTAACAGTGGTCCATGCACCTTATATGTTGAATAAGCCTTATTTTCCCCATTGATTTGAAATATCAATTTAATTATATATTACATTGTTAGATATATACATTTGTTTCTAGAATGCTCATTTTATTTCATTGATCTACTTGATTATTTCTGTGCAGGTGTCATGATTGCTGAGACTTTATAGTGGCTTTAAATTTTTAAATATTTTATAATGGATTTTGACATTTAAAAAAACAAATAAAGTCAATCTGCATCTAAAAAAGAAAGACAGAAAGAAAGAAGGAACTCCTGCCTCTTGCAACAACATGGATGGAACTGGAGAATATTATGCTAAATGAAATAAGCCAGTCAGTGAAAAAAAAAATGCCATATGATCTCACCTATTCGTGGAATCTATTCAACGAAAATAAGCTAATGAACAAAATAAACCACAGGCAAGGAAACATGGAGCAGACTGAAAGTGACCAGAGGGGATGGGGAAGCAAGGCAATGATGGAAAGAAGAAGACAGAACTAAATAAAGAACATATACGCATGACCCATGGACATGGACAACAGAGTGGGAATTGACTGTGGGAGAGAGGGGCAGGGTGGGATGGGTGGAGGAGGGGAAAGGCAAAAAAAATTGAGACAACTGTAATAGAATAAACAGATTTAAAAATAAAATTAAAAAAGAAAAAATAAATAGCAAATATGAATTGGAAAAAATCAAGACATGCTCTATTATGCTATAATTGTAAGCTTTTAAAATAAATAATAATTGCTTAAAATATTCAAAATACTGCTTAATTTGCATACACATTTCATTAAATTTCATCATATATAAATTAGAATGGTTTAGTGTTATGAAATAATATTCTACAGCTTGATAAAAATTATTATGAGAAATATGTTTGCATCTTTTAAGCAGCTTGATATTATCAGACAAAAAATACTACAGCACTTTCATATTTGTATAGTAATTTTTAAATTAGTAGTGAAATACCTTAGTATCTCTGGTTTTAGATTAAGATATGACAAAAATAGTCATGTCAAGGCAAAAATTGTTCAAGAAAAAGTTTAAAAAAGCAAGAAAAATTTTAATCAACTCTAGTGTAATAGAGGAAGTGGTGCATTAGAGGTTTTTTGTGTTTGCTAATTGCCTTACCTAAATTAAAAATAATTTTTTTATCTTTATGAATGGAGGTAATTTTGTAACTTGGACCAACACACCGATTGAAGGTAGGTTTGGTCCAAGAAGATTAATAAACTACAGTGTGCAAGGTCAATCTGTAACTTGTAGCAGGAACACAACAAAACACATGTGTTCTGTTACTTTACACAAATAAATTTATACGCAGGAAAAGTGAATCTAAAGGAAAGTAGTCTAGAGAAAGAATATGAAACCAACTAGACCAGGGTTGTTTTTTGTCTGGAAAATATTTCATTATGGAAATAACAGACATGATACATCCCAAGTAAAAGGAGTTTCCTAAAACATGTAAAGTTAATGAAAGACCTGCGGACATGGACACCAGTGTGGGGAGCTGACTGAGGGAGCGGGCGTTGGGCCATGTGGAGGAGGGCAAAGGGGGAAAAGCTGGGACAACTCTAATAGAATAACAATAAAAATAATAATAATTTTATATTTTTATGTTAGTATCAACTATTCTTTAACTAAAGTAAAGGCTTTCCAAGAACTCTGGCACCTAATGTATTTAATGACTATGCCAATCAAACCATGATTATGAACCGTGCTAGGTCCACAAAGAAAAATTGGGAGTATTTTTGATTTCCTAGAAATGTGAAATATTATTTTATTAAAGCTAAAAATGAAAATTTGAGCTTATATTTTTACACGTCATGTATTTAAGTACACACTTCTACAGTATTTTATAATTATATTATGTTGGGATAGCTCAGAGAAAAAGAAAAACTTTTCCTTAACAGAAATATTTTGAAAAGTACTGTTCTAATGAACACTATGTAAAATGATAGGGAAACTACATTAAATATAAAATAAATAAGTTTATCTCTTGCAGGACTCCTCAGAGCCTTTAAAACTGTAATATGCAGTGCAAATCTCCAAATGAAAGTTGAGAAGTTTTCCCCAAGTTATTTGAACAGAGATATTTTTTCTTATTCTTTAGATTATGCTCTCATGAGAAAGGATTCCTCAGAACACTTGGGAAATACTATTTAAAAATAAGTAATGTGTATAGGAAATATTATTTGAGTCAGTAGCTAGACAAAACACAAAGTAAGCATCTTTCAGAAATTCCCGAAGTGCTTAATTTTCTATAGAGTCAACTAGATACTAGAAAAAAAATTATATTTAATTAACTGAACAATAATATATAAAAATACAAGGGAAAAATTGTATTTGATTTCCCTATACCTTTAAATTCAGTGAATATGAACTTGAAGAGTTAGCATGTACTATGTTCTACTCTTAAGCCTCATCTATTTAAAGAGCAACAATTAAAGCAATAAAGCAATAAACCTGTTTATCCTTAAAGGAAACTTGGTTGCCAATGAAAAGTATTCTAGGTTTTACTTTGGAAACAGTTTTATGTGAAAAATACTTGAACATGTAGTTTCTTTGTCTTTTATAACTTTGGAATGTCCTAGAAGATAATAAACTATATATTTTTTTTCATAAAGAGACTAGAAACAAATTGACTCCAATATATTTCACACATTTAATAGGATAGAAACAAAGACAATACATTATGTAAGAGAGGCTGAGCAGTACTACGGCCTAATGAATAAGAATATTTTTAGTGCTGCCTGAAGGGAACTGAAGGTACTTTTCATCTCAGAACAATTCACTGATGTTCTAGCTTGTTTATTCATTCACTTGCCTGTTAACTCCCAGTGAACCAAATCACTTTGCATTTCCGTCTCAATGCCCTACTCTACAGAGAGTTTTCTATGAACCATACCCATGCCTTAACTGAATGTCAGGTCTCTAAAATGATGACACCCAACAACTTATCACTGAGTCTGTTTTAAGATACAACTAACCCTGTGGATTATACTACTTTGGGACAGTTTCATATAAGAGAAGTTAGAAGTGGGGATTAAAAGATGAGTAAGACTGAGAGAAATGGTATTATAAGAAGGGAGAATAAATGATCAAGAATGGATAAAAATGCATGGCATAGTTAAGGCATAGAAAATGGACCAGTGTGACTAGTTCAGTGACATAAAAAAGTGGTAAATATAATGTTTACCTAGAAATTCACTAAGATTTAATGTAAGTAACCCTAAATATTAGATGCTAACTAATCAACAACTCTTTATCACCGAAGACTTGTAAGTAACAAGGTCAAAGCAGACTTTTAGAAAATATAATCATGCTACAATGTGAATGTGGGACTAAAGAGAAAGTAGTTAAGAGCTATAGGAAAATTCTATTTATAAAAATCAAACATCAATTTTTAAGAAACTTAACTATACCCTTGGCCATGGAAATAAGACAGAAAGGGTATTCTGGGAGACAACTGCAGCTATTGTTACTAATACCAACTAAAAACTATTATATGATGGGGGTGCGGAGTCAGCAGAGGGAACAGAGTTCAATTTATTTCCAAATCATCAAGCCTATCCAAATAATGAAATCTCTAATGGAACTTTTAAAAAACTCTTTAAGAAGATGCCCTCTGGTTGATGTTTATGCATGTAAACAAGGATATGAAAATGGAATAAAATTGTATAAATGTGAACTAATTAGTAAATGAAAGTGGGTTGAAACTGAGGAAAAAAATCTTAATAAAAATTTAACAGTTATCATCAACTGAGAACAGATTATGCTTGAGGATGTGACAATGAGTGGTATGTCTGAACGAGTAAAGGCAGAATATAAATTGCAAGAAAATCTATGACTGAATTTTGATATACATTGAACATAAAGGAGATAGAAAAATGTGCAAGAGGAGCTCTAGAATAATGCAATGCAAAGACACAAATAAAAATCAATCAAGCTCTAGAATAATGTAATGTAAAAACACAAATACAAACCAATCAAAATTGAGCCAACCTGTAATATGTAATGGTAATAACAGTACAGAACTAAGAAAGGAATCCAGGTAATAAGCAGATAAAACTTTAATATCTGAAACAATAATTTCCTATTCCTGTGTTAAACAATATTGGGTTCAGTAATACTTCCTTGTATAAACATTTTTTGGAAGAAACATAATTTCCTGTTCTTTTCTAAGCAATACTGAAAACAAGTAAAAAATAACTCAAATGCTTACTGCAGAGAATACCAGTTCTTAGAAAGTAAGGCACCAAAACTGAACAGCTTATCATGACTCATTTTAAGTTCCTCATGTTGCCGTGCCCCTCACTCCAAAACAATTATCATAGCAGTAATCCCACAACTTTCCAATCCTATAAAACTCACACCAAAATCACTCAACTCAAACTGTAAAACCCTAACTATATCATAACCTATTTTCTATTTTGAGACACTAATAAGATCTTTCCTGTACCAAGAGGCCAGAGTCGATGGAGCTCTTGCAATCAAAGCAACCTTGACAGCACGCTGTCCCCAAGATGAGAGTTAGGGAAAGATTCAGAGGGGTCCACCACATTGTTCTGCCCTATATTCTCTGCTCGAAAAGCTGCAGGATTGACAACTTCTAGGGCAAAATATTGGGAGTAATGCAGATCTCAAAGAGAGTCTGGGCGCCCCAAGTTCTGCTCTCTGGGGCTCCGAGCAGCAAAGACCATTACAGACTGCTGGTTTGTCACTTACCTTTTCCAGTTTGGAGTTTTCCTGAATGACGCAGTTTTCATTATTCTTTGAAAGCTTTCTGTGATTTCAACATTGATAAAGTATTCCAAATGGTAAAAAAATTAAAAAAGAGAGATCTTTTTCAAAGTATTGTTCTCACTTGCTGCAGTAAGTCTAATAAATCTTATCATGTTTCATCAATAGGTTTTTCTTTTTTATGAACCTTTTAATTTAATCTATTTTATTTTATTTTTAATTGATTCATTTATTTTCATTAAATTTATCAGGGTGACATTGGTTAATAAGATTATATAGTTTTCAAGTGTACATTTCTATGATGCATGATCTGTATATCGCGTTGTGTGTATACCACCCAAAGTCATATGATCTCCCCTCACCATATATTTGGCTTCCTTTACCTTTTACTACTTTCTCCTCCCTTCACTCTGGTAACTACCATACTGTTGTCTGTGTCTATGAGTTTGAGTTTTATATCCCACATATGAGTGAAATCATATGGTACTTAGTTTATTTTGACTGTTATTTTCCTTAGCACACCATTCTCAAAGTCCATCCATCTTGTTAGAAATGACAATGAGATACCACCTCACACCTGTTAGAATGCCTGTTATCAACAATACAGGTAATAACAAGTTTTTGAGAGGTTGTGGGGGGAAAAGGAACCATCATTCACTTCTGGTCAGAATGTAAACTGGTATAGCCACTATGGAAAACATCATGGTGGTTTTTCAAAAGTGTAATGGCATTATCATACGACCCAACAATCTCTCTTCTGGCATCTACCTGAAAAACTTGAATACATTTATTTACAGATATGTATACCTCCATGTTCACTGTAGCACTATTCACAGTGACCAAGATATGGAGACAACCAAAGTATCCTTTGATAAAAGATTGGATAAAGAAGACGTGATACATATATACTGTAGAATCTACTCAGCATAAGAAAAGTTGAAATGCAACAGATATTTCAAGTTGTCTTTTTCAGAATAAACAGTTGACACTCCTGATGAAGAAGCAGGAAGAGGAAGGCATTCATTCCTTACTTCAAGGTCTATGTGTACAGAGTGTGCCTGCTAAGTGCCAGGATAAATAGTGACAAGGCAAAATTTTTCTTTTCACAGACAGATATTGAAATTGGAAATTTATTATAAAATAGTAAATAAAGAAATAAGCAATATGATAATGTTAAATGCTATTGTGACGAGGGGATCTGGCCAGATTCCTGGGCAGAGAGGAGGGAGCCCTGAGGTAGCACACGAGAGCCCAGGCCTGTGAGAAGGAAGAGGTCTGGGAGCACTGAAGGTGGAAGGACTGCAATTGCAACCGAAACTGTGCGACAGACTTCCATAGGCCTTGGGGAGTGTAAGCAACTAACGTGGCTCGTGACACAGCTTGCACACTGCAAGCACATGCTGAAAAAGTCACAAGACACATATATTGTGGAGATGAACATGGTGACACCCGACGCCAGGTAGAGATATAGATCCCCTGCACCTGGCTAAAATCTCCTACCTCCTTTTGAATCATGGTGGCAGGAGGAGAGACAGAAATGCTGTGCAAGCTGAGAGGCACCTGTGTAGGCCAAGGGATTATATAGGAAAACTGGATGCTTCCAGAGCACACAGGATTTGGGGGCAGAAGATTTAAATGGAGGATGTGGAGTCTTGGCCATTTTTCCTTCTTGTTAGCCCATTGAGGAGTTAGGGACCCAAGTGTTCCTAGGCCAGTGTGTCCTGGAGATCACGTGGCCAGATAACAAGCTCTGTGCCACTTCTTGCTCAAGAAGCAGCAGCAGTGCTGGTGACTGGTGCTGCAGTTGCTTGGCTGGGCACACAGACACACCAGTGAGCTGACGGCCAGAGGGACTGGATACAGCTGCTGGGCCAGTGGGCAGAAGCCGCAGGAAAGGGCAGCACACAGTGAATAGGTCACTGGCGTGTACAGGGTCTAAAAGATGGCTGGAGCAGCACTGTGACCAGGAAGCAGTTAAACCACCTGGATAATCATACTACAGCCACATGCATATCCCAAAGCACAATATTATAAATGGGAGAAGGAATTCCAGGTGCAGTCTTGAACTTATCTGATAAAGGGTGGAAGGGTTATTTGTCTATAGATTTTTTTAAAAGATTTTATTTATTATTTTTAGAGAGGTAAAGGGAGGGAGAAAGAGAGGGGGAGAAACATTAATGTGTGGTTGCCTCTTGGGTGCCCCCTACTGAGGACTTGGCCCATAATCTAGGCATGTGCTCTGACTGGGAATCAGACCGGTGACCCTTTGCTTCGCAGGTCAGTGCTCAGTCCACTGAGCCACACCAGTCAGAGTTGTCTATGGATATTTTAAAGGGAATGTCTTTGAGGCAGAAGCCCATTATTCTCCCAAAATTGTATAGCCTTTATATAAAAGACTCTTTCCTTTTTCACCAAAACTTTGTCTCCAGAATTTATGGGAAGTAGACAGCAGAATCCTATGTGACTGCTCAGTAACACTTGAATAAATAATATAGGGTGAAGAGGTAGAACTACTTGTTGGGATTATTTAAATTGGTAGTACAAAAAGGTCTGTTCAGAGGGTGATAGCTGAGGATAAGAACAAAGGTGTAGGGAGAATTCTTTTAAGTTAATATATTTTCAAATTTCTAGATCCATCATAAAATCCTATGTGAAGGCAAAGGAGAAGGACAAGGGGGAGGTGAGACGCTAAAATGCATTATATATAAACACACTGCCAACTTTTTAATGTGTGTTTTATTTTTATACTTTCAACAGCACTGGGAGGTAAGTATTGTTAATATCCTCATTATATAAGTGATAAGTGAAGTTAGCAGTGTTTAGTCATTAACCAAGTTATATAATTAGTGAATAGTAGACCTCAGACATTACCCAGAACTGCCTAATTAAAAAGCTTACATTCTTCAGTTAGATATTGTAATGCCAAGAATTCATTACCACGAAGAGAATTACTCTCTAGTCTATGCTTATGTCTTCTATGCTACAATCTTATATTCTTCCTCTAGCTTTCATAGGTTTTGTTAGGTTTTATTATTTAAACAGTAGATGGATAAAATCTATACAGATTAGGAACAATTTCTAAAGGTCTCTCCTTCATTAGAAGTTTAGCTTTCATACTTTCCTAACCAGTCAAATACAAACAATATATATATGTATTCTTCCATCATTTACTTTTTAAAACAGACATGAAAATTTAATTACCAGAGAATATGGAGGATATTCCTTCTATTGACAAGATGCGTTTGCTATTCACAGTGTGTGGTGGCCACGGTGTGATTGAAAACAAAGCTCTGTCAGATACCCGAGTGAACATATTGTGGAACACCCTTTTCAGTTGCTTTTTTCTTATAAAGAAAACTGACTATTTATGGCAACTCCTGCCTGAGGGTCTGTGTGGAGTAGTTGTGTTCATTGATTAAAAAAAAATAAGGACATATCAAGACAGAGTGAAACACAAATAAGGGCTTTCAAAGGCATCTAATGATGAGATTTCTTCAGGGCACACACAATTGGCTGTAGCTTCTAAACTTCACATAACAGATCTTTAAATAATCTCAACCTCATTTAAGTTTTACAAGGTACTATCACTCCTTGCAGGCTGCCAAGAAAAAGGGGAGGTTTTCAAACATAAATTGAACAAAGAAAGACTATTCTAGTAAGAGCAAAACAAAGATTCGGTTTTACAAATACATATAAATATGTCAAATGGGAGCATCTTTGGTTTAGCTGAACTGTAGGTGACTGAACTGACTTTTATTTAAGATGCCATGTGCCATGATGTCCTCAACTCCAGAACCCCTAAGAAATGAATAATGGGAAATGTCATAGAGTGATTTTCATAGGTTTATCCTCCACCCTCTAGAATGGGTGCATAAACCAATGATGTCTTGGTTGTAATGGGTCATTTTAACATTCTGAAGAAAGTCTAGATGGTCTCAACCTCTTTGGGCAATATTGTTCTATAATTAGAGTTAACGTAGTCCTCTGTGCTAAGCTATAAACATATATGGTTTCTGTCCTGTGTGATTGCAAACTGTGCCTTATCCTTTTTTGATGACAGAGGCAGGAAGTAATGCACTCACAAAATCAATGTCCACATACCAGTCCTGGAGATCATGGAAATCTGCTCTAACAAAGATATGGCAGCTGGCATAGTGAATGAAATTGGTGATTCTAAGTGGAGTTTGTGGTGGGTTAGTGACAGCCAAGACTTGGAGCCAGCCTGGTGAGAGAAATGGCGCTACCGCAGGGATCGCCAGCCTTGCATTTTTTTACACTTTAGGGCAGCATTTAGTTTCACAGTCCCCCACACCACCGTGATGTGATTTTTATTTTTTTTTATTTCCTACCTTGGCTGTTGAAGGGAGCTATTTCTAAAGCTGTGACTTGGCTTTCATCAGTGTCAGAGCCCTTATTCAACAAAACGATTATGTCATTGGCAATGCAGGAGGCTGTACCAAATCACAAGTATGATTATCTCAATGATATATTTGGCATATTAGGTTTTTTTTTATTACCGCATAAGAAATAATCAGGAATCTAGTGGCTTATTTTAACACACACTTATTATCTCAAAACTTACAAGGCTTAGGATTCTAGAAATAACTTGGTTCAAGGGTCTCAACATGGTTGCAGTCAGGACATAGATCAAACTGAATTCACATCTGGAAGCTTGATGGGGGAATAACTCAGTTCTAAGCTTCCTCAGGTTATTGGCAGAATTCATCTCTTTGTGGTTGAAGATTGAGGTTCCTGTTTCCTTGCTGGTTGTTGGCCAGGGCCACTATCACTGCCTAGAGGCCTCCCTTTGTTTCAGGCCATGCGATCCTCTTTAAAGGCTCTCACATAATATTATAGCTTACTTCTTCAAAGCCCATGGGAGAGTTGCTCTATTCAGTTTGATCGGATGGCAGTAGACATCCCTTTACCTATTTTGTAGAGTATAGCATAATCAAAGGAGTGAATATTCATCACTGTTATAATTTTTTTAAAGGAGCAAGTCACAGGTTCTACATGCATGCAGAAGGAGGGTGTTAAATTAGGATGTAACTCATTAGGATCAGTTTATTGTGACCTGCCACATTTAAGCACCAAGTAAATAAATACCTCTTGCCTTGAACAAGATAGTAATTTTTTTCTCAATAAAATGTTTTTCCATTATATTCAAGCAAGCGGTGAGTAACAGCCAGAGGATTTGGGTGCCACATATCCATGTTCATCATAACATTTATTGGCATCAGAAGAGTCAGCAATCATAACATCTCTCTTTACCCAAGTTAAATAAAACTAAAAAAAAGTGAGTTTCAGAAAGGAATAAAATTATATTATTTTTGTTGTTAAATGTTGCTTTGAAAAAGTTAATTATAAAGCCACGTGGGCTTGCTAACACGACCTGGATGAACTTCGTCCTCCCCAGAGCTTGCGGCTCTCACCCACGTGGTCCTGCTGTGCTTAGGGCACATCAGTGGAGCTGCCCTGCATGCTTCCTGTCTGCAGATGAGCACAGGAAGCGGCTCAATAGGCACAGCTGCCTCTGTCAACTCACCAATAAGCTAATGCACCTGTCTTTCCTTGGGATGGAGGGATTAAGGGTTAGTAGTAAGAAGACAACCGAGAAATCTTAATTATCTCTGTACCTCCACCCTGAATATTAATATGTGATGAATGCATTATATCTGTACCTATACCACAAAGATTAATCTAATATCAGAGTCAATATGAGTAATAACTAGAATAAGACATATGTGAATTTTGAAGTAAAAGTTATCAAAACTTTTTTTTTTACTTTGCTCATGCTAGATAAATATTTTGTCTTGGTTTCTGCTACTTAAATTGGGGGTAATAAGTATTATTTACCTCATGAGGTTTGGTTGTATTAAATAACTATAATGGATATTGAAGTTCATACCAAGAATCTCACTTCTGTATTTACATCCACAGGAAATTAAATTTGTACCTTGAAGAAATATCTGCATTTTTCACAATAGCCAACATATAGAAACAACTGTAAATGCCTGTTGGATCAATATATAAAGAACATCAGACACACACACAGACACACACACAGAGACACACACACACACACATGCATGTGGGCGCGTGAGTGCAGTGGGATATTACTCAGCCTTAAAAAGAAGGAAATTCTACCATTAGTGACAAAATAGATGAACCTAGAGACTACTATGCTAAGTAAAGTAAAGCAGAAACAGAAACACAAATACTGCATGATCTTATTTGTATGTGTAATCTAAAATACTCGTTCATAGAAGGAGAGAGTGGGGTAGTAGTTGCCAGAGGTGGGAGGGTGGAGAAGTTGAGGAAATATTGACCAAAGGGTACAATGTTTCAGTAATACAAGGTGAATGAGTTCTAGAGATCTAATGTACAGTATGTTGATAATAGTTAATACTGTATTATATACTTGAAATTTGCTAAGAGGGTAGATCTTAAATCTTCCCACCAACAAACACACATAGACTGTATACACATAAGATAATAACTATACAGAAGTGCTAGGCATTATTTAGATCAATTATGATGATATATTCACAAAGTATGCATGTATCTAAATATGTGCAACTTATATATATCATAAATATCTCAATAAAATTGTTTTGAAAAGAGTATATAGATTTCTCAAAAAGTTGGTGAGTGGTTGGTATTATTACTAGTATTGTAATCACTTAAAAATTCCTTTGGTTTCTGTGGTGATGTGTTGTTTGCTCCTGGATCTAAATATTAAATGCATTTTAATTTTATTTTTTTCCTTATCGCTACTTTCCTTCTAAATAAGGACGTGGTAAGAGGGACTAGGCATCATATTTTGCTCTTTCTATCTTAAAGATATCAGGTAGTCTCATTACCTAATTTTCCCCTCTATAGAGGTAGACCTTAGAACTAAATTGTGAGCATCTTTGACTAACCATTAAGTATCTATTGTAAATAGTGTTGCTATGAACATAGGGGTGCATAAGTTCTTTTGAATTGGTGATTTACAATAGCCAAGTGCTGGAAACAGCCTAAGTGCCCATCAGTAAATAAGTGGATTAAAAAGCTGTGGTAAATTTACCCAGTGGAATACTATGCAGCAGAAAGAAAGAAGGAACTCTTACCTTTTGCAACAACATGGATGGAACTGGAGAATATTATGCTAAATGAAATAAGCGGGTTGGTGGAAGATAAATACCATGTGATTGCACCTATAAGAGGAATCTAATGAACACAATAAACTAAGGAACAAAATAGAACCACAGGCATGGAAACATGGAACAGACTGAAAGTGACCAGAGGGGTGGAGGGAGGAGGTAATGGTGGAAAGGAAGAGAAAGGTCTTGACAAAAAAACATGTATGAATGATCCAAGGACATAGAAAACAGTGTGGGAATTGACTGGGGGCTTGGGATGGGAAGGGCGGAGGAGGGCAAAGAGGGAAAAATTGGGACAACTGTACTAGAATAACAATAAAAAAAGATTTAAAAATTAAATTAAATTAAAAAACATTAGGTATGTGCTCCTGAAGTTTGATTTTTCATCTGAAACCAAATTCTTCCTTTCTCTTCTATAAACTTTCTTGCTTTCCTAGATAGGCCAAAACTACCATTCTTCCTATCTTCCATTTCTGAAACTTGAAATCATCTCTGATTCCACCTGCTTCTCTTCCCATTTCTAGGTAAATTTTGTATACTCTCTGACATTTAAAATTGGTCTCAGCCTCTCAGATTTATTTGTATTGTTCTATTTTCAAAGCACAGTCCATTCCTTCACTAACTCTCTTTTGAAGACTACAGCATAATTTTCCAACTGCTCAATTTGCCACCTATCTTTTCTTGTTCCATTAGATTCCCTATAGTTGTCAGAATAACATTTTTAAACACGGATTAACATGTTAAACCATCAGGTAAAGCCATAAAACATTACATTTAATATAAAATAAAGTCCATACACTCATTTGTCATTTGATACTCTTCATGACCTATAATATAATTAATTCAAGTTTATCACAAGCTTCTCTCTTAAACAAATTCTCTGCTAGGTCTGTTACAAATCCAACACTTCATGCCTTTCCCATCACATTGCTTTTTTCAAGAAGCCTTTTTCGACTTAAATCAGTCTTTCACATAGACTGTTCCTCTGAGTCACTATATCTAGTTGTATCCCACTAGGCATTATGTACGTGTTATGATATCTCTGTTTCTTCACCTGAAAACTGAGGCAAAAAAATCCATCTTAGAAATGGAACAATATATGTAAGTTGCCAAGTATAGTGCCTTTCATATATTAAATACTGAAGAAAGTTTCTTTATCCTTTCTTCTACCTCATAAAACTCTAATGGCAGCAAAGAAAGTGATATGAATAATTAGAAAATTAAGGTAAAAATAGTAAAAGGAACAGAAAACAAAGGAAAACAGAAGAAATATAATTATTGATTTCTGTGTCAACTAAAACAAGGTTTTCTTGCTCCTTATATTTTGTGCACACATTTTTGATACTGGTAAGATCAATAAATGTTTATTGATTAAGAATGAATTGAGTTCTTTTATATCTAAATGTATGTGGCATTTGAAACATGATGATGAATTAATATGAACTATCACATCATTGAATAAAATATATTTTATAAGGATAAATGATTTCAATAAGTCAGATGTAGTGTATGGATCAATATGAATACTAAGAATGAAATCATCTATAATATATTTCAGATTCTTTTTAAGGATTCTCAGGTGATAATTTGTGGGAGGTAGCATCATCAGAAATTTAACAGAAATCATTTATGTTAAAAGAAAGGATTTATGATAGGTATATTTTTATTCATGAAATAGATATATTAGAATAATCCATCATTGCTGTCCAGAAAAGTTTGGTTTATTATAATTTATTTTATAGAGTATTCTGTAGGAAATAGAGTTGGCTACCTTACATTTTATTATTAGAATCGTATCATTTTTATTCCATAATACTCAGCTGCCAAAAATGTAATGTTATGAAAAAGAGACTTGGAATCTATTGAGAAAAAATAAACACACAACTTTTAATATTTCTTACTTTGTGTGGTTAAAGTAAAATTTAAAATATAAGTTCAGACAACACAGTTCTGGCTTATTCCCTTTATTGCTGCAGGTCAAATCATTTAAAATATCAAATCAGATCTGTGGTTATCACATACCAATGGCTCAGTGCAAACATAATGATCTTTTCTAATGACAATGATCTTCATAGTATTTTGATTTCACAATACCAAATATCAACATTATAAAGTGTTATTCATTTACTCACTAATTAAAGCAGCATTTTTGAGCACCTATAATGTGCCTGAAACTGTGCTAGAAGATTTGAGCAAAAATAGCTGAAAAAATAAGGACCTTTGACTATATGTCTGATTATTTGAAGAAATTTTAGTCTAATGGTCTAGAGAAATTAAAACAAAGCTAACTACATACAGATACAGACATACACACATACTATAAATATACTATTGTTAAGATATGTACATTATGCAATGCATTAAGGACTTCTAGCAAAAGGTAAAATATTCTGAAGAAAGACATTTAGTAATTCTGATCAGGGATTTTATGTTCAATGGCTCAAATATCTGAAAAATCATAACAGATTCTAGGAGATGCAAGATACTTCATATGACTAGACCAAATATTCTATTTGGGGGGAAAAAAAGAGGGAAAGAAGCAGTGGCAAGAAGACCTGCAATAATCAGTGGTTGGAACAGGGTTCAATGGCCCTTGTTGTCAATGTGTTACTTACAATTTGAGTGTGATATTATCTGTAATTGGGAACAATATAATGAAACTCAGGGATTTTTGTGAGAATGAAATTGAGATAACATATTAAGTTTGCATCAGAAAGATAATGAGTGGTCAGGGAGAAGAGTTTTAAAAGCATTTATAAAGGTTTGGTGAAGAAAAACAAAAATATGAAACTACCACAATACAGATAAAGATGTATGTTCAAAGCAGCAAGGATAATTGATAGCCCAACCAAGAACAAATTACTCCCTTGGGGCTGATGAATGACAATGTTTTTTAACCTAAATATTTGTATAGCAACAAAAATAGTATTACTCTATTAAGCTTTAAAATATTTACTAAAACTTTACTATTTTATTATAATAAGAACAATACTACTTATATTGCTCTTGGTTGAATGTAGTATGTTATATAATCCTTAAAGAGGCCTCATGAAAGAGGAACTATTATTAACTCTATTTGAAAAATACAGAAGTTAGTGTTTAATAACTTAGTAAAGGATGGAATTAAAATTCAACCTCCATCTATCTGTCACATTTTCATAGGCTGAATTCTTTTATTACTGTCCCTGCAATAAATTTCATTTAAAAAAATTTAATGATGAGTATAAAATCTAAAAGCTGAAAGTTTAAATGCTAATTGTTTTTAGCATTACTATATTTTATTATTTTTGTTACTACACTTGTCCCCACATTTCCCCCCTTTGCTCCTCTCCACCCAGACCCTCACCCCACCGGGCAATCCCCATACCATTGTCCGTCTTATTGGTTCATACAAATATGTTCCTTGGCTAATCCCTCACCTTCTTTTATACCACACCTGCACCCCCTTCCCTCTAACAGCTGTCAGTCTGTTCCATGTATAATTTGTATTTATTAGTCAATGACGAATTAAACTCTATTATTATTGAATCATATTACATTTTCAGTCTAACTTTTGGACACAATATATTTTTTAAAATATAGACACTTGTCAAAATGTCAAGTCAAATTTTTGTGTTTGTTTTTATCTATATTTTCCTAACTCCTTTTCTTGTAGCTCAATGCTGTTTCCTCATAGTCTTCTTGGACTATTTTATGTTTTGAATCTCATTGTTCCAGATATCATTTTTCTACATTTTAAGATTAGAGTGACTGCAAATGACTTTCATCCTTCAATAGGTGACCCTCCCTCTAATGGGCATTGACCTGAACCTGTCCTAGCATCCCTGTGACATCTTGGAGAACTTGACAGCTTTAGAAGTGGTTACATGCAGCTCCAGTCATGATTATGTTTGGTTGGAAATTCCAATGTTAGATGTGATAAGGTGAAGAGGGTAAACATTTTATGCCTCTACAGTTTGCATTTTGATTGATTCACTAAAGAGCAACAATGCCAGTAAAGGATGTGACAGTCATTTCAGTGAACAAGTAATTCTGACTAGGCCCTGATAACTTTCGGACAATTAACCATCAGGATATTGGATTCTCCAGGACCAAAATTCATGCAGACATGAACAAAAATCCCCTTGTTATGTAATGATTTTTAAGACCCCAGAATCTGGCAGTCTTTTTTCTCACAACAATTCACCATTGTATCTGAAACTTCCATCATTAGAGACATTTTAAAAATATATTTTTATTGATTCTAGAGAAAGAGGATGGGGGGGAGAAAAAGACAGAGAGAGAGAGGCATCAGTTGGTTGCCTCCTACATGTGACCCGAACAGGGATTGTACCGGCAACCTAGGCATGTGCCTGGACCAGGAATCAAACCCCCAACATACAGGACAATGTTCCAACAAACTGTGCCACGATGGCTAGAGCTAGAGACGTTTTTTGTAAAAGGGTGACCATTTCAATTTATTTCCAAACTGGGACAGTTTGGGGAGTAAAAGGGCATATTATGAATAATTACACTGGCACAATTGGGTTAATTAACTGTCCTGGGAAAATCAATTTGTATGGTATGGTCACCCTAGGATTGAGTCTCTCTCTTCAGAGGTCCCTGTTAAAACATAAATATGACACCTGTAAGGCCAACCTAATTTGTTCACTTGTTCACATAACTTATCTGCTTGATTCATCAGTGAGCAGAAACTGGAAGGAATGAAATACAGCATATGTAAGCCTTGATCTGGAGTAGAGAGGCTTGGTAAAAATAAAGAATGAAGACTTCATGAGGAAGTAAGTTCAGTTAAGGTGTTTATGAGTGAGACCCTAAAATAAACATTGCAATCAGGAATAATGAAAAAGAGGAGGAAGTAAGAGAATAATCTTTGCAATTTATCCTCTAGTCCATCCCAGATTTGGTTGACAGCTCTGACCAAGATCTGTCTCTGAGGCTAGGCCTCACCTTAGGACATTTTCAGGTTTGTGCCTCTCAGACTTAATGATTGAATGAATTTTTTTCCAAGTAGGTTAACTAATTTGTATTTTATGCACCAGATTTTAGGTCACGTCTCAGAAACTCAAATTGCTTTCCTCATTTAAACTGCCTTCAGGCATGTATTCATATGTATTTCCTGATAAACTTACACTTCCCATAGAGTTATTTAAACATCAAAAATTTTTAAATAACTTGGTTTAAAATAATGATGAAGTTAAAAAAGAGCTGTTCCATATATTTTACTAGAAATTAAAATGAGGTGATATGAGTACTAATTATCCCAAATTAGAAAAATATGAAATAAGACAATATAAATGGGGAAAAAAAAAAGCTGGGAAGGTAACACAATTTTGTACAGTTTTCGGACTCTTGGCCTTGCACCTCCTAAGAAATCTAAAAGAAAAGTTGCATGAGACCAGTTAAACAGGCAAGAGATCCTTTTTTCAAGACTACTGTAGTCAGGAAGAGTATGAAGTTAACTCCACTGAAACGATAAGTGGAGGGATTTCTTAATCATAGGGCGAGATAATGAAAGAGTCCTGGAAGATATTAAGCAGAGATTAGTCAATGTGCTTAAGCCATCTGTGTTTGCTAATTGTCACTTATTGAAGTTAGACTCCTACTCTCCCACAGAGTCAGGGACATAGGGGCCCTGTCTTTCTTAATGATTATATTTCAAAAGGATGGCTCCCAGGAACTTGAGACAGACAGTTCTGGTGTGCAGAAGATTTACATCTCAAAGGGGCAGAAAGAATTTTTAATTACAAGTTTTCTAATGTAAATGTTCCAAGAAAAGTAGGGTCAGAGGCCTGCAGTAAAAAGAAACCTGTCTAAATTCAGTTGATCTGAGGGGAACTTTAAGATCATATTGATCAGAACTGCTTGTGGTGTTTCTATAATAAACTAAGTGTTCATGGGTCTCCTTTGTTCCCCCTTTATTCCCTCATGAACTACACTAATAGAAGGGTAAGAGGGGTCAAAATTCTTGTGCAATTTTGTGAAACTCACAAAATTGAAACTATTATTAATAATTTTATATTATTTTACTTCTTACTTGTAGTGACCATCTCCCAAATTAGCTTTTGCTTAACCTTCTTGCATCCCCAACTTCAGCTGCATCGTCTAGTCTAATCACTAGGGTGGCTGTGTTTATGAATGGATGTGAATAATAAAGACACACTACCATGAACCTCTCATGATAGAACCATTTATTTGTCAAGAAAACACAGCATACACATATTTCACTAAAAGGGCACAAACTAAAATGTCCATAAATTTTAAAAACAAGCATAAAAATACCATCTGATCTCACCTACAGGTGGAACCTAATCAGCAAAAATAGAGCCAGAAACATGGAAATAAAGAACAAACTGGCAGAGCCTGGGGTGAGAGGGGGGAATCACAGGGGAAAGAAGGGGAAGGGTTAAGTCAAGGAACATGTATAAAGGACCCATGGACAAAGACAACAGTGGGGAGGACTAGATGTGGGAGGTGGGGGGTGGGCAAGGCAGGGGAGAGAGTAAAGGGGGAGAAATGGAGACAACTGTAATTGAACAACAAAAAAAATTTAAAAATAAAACAAACATTCATAATTAAAAGAGACGGTAACACTATAGAAAGGGGTTGTTACATAGATATTATTCACCAAAGAACTCAAAGATAAATTACCATGTTATTTCATTTCTCAGTAAGATTTGACACATGAGCATTCTCAGTGAATAAACAAATGAAGTGATAGCATCTGTAGGAAACTTAAAGCCATGCTTTGATAATAACAAAATTTGTGAGGCTGTTTCTGACAGAGATATGGCTAGACAGGAAGATAGAAAGTATGCCACATCTCATGTGCCAAACTAAGAAACAAATTTAGGTTGGAATCCACTGAGGAAGGAGCAGCCAATATAGAAGAGGGATACCTGAAGAGTATATTCTCAGGTGACTAAGTTTTAGTTACATCCATAAAGTGGAGAAAACTTTCTACCACATAGTTGAGTGTTTAAATTATATTTTATTAGTAATGTCATGAAGCGTCCAGAGCATTTATTAGAAAGGGATATGAGGGAGCATTGATGGTCAATGCACCAGGGTTGAATAAATCAGTATGGTCAGGTGGTGAGATTAAAATACTGAATAAAATGAAATAAAGGGGAGATGGTAGTTTTCTTTCTTTAGTGATTGGGGTGAGTACAAGATAGAAGATAGGTTTGGGACTGACCTCAAATATCCCCAACGTAGTTCAATTCATAATGGTCAAGAACCAAATTGTGTTTATATCACAGACAGTGTTAAGTGCCAGAATATGGGACTTTGACTCAAATACTTTTCAATAGAAAATATAGGGTCATACTTTAAAAGACATTAAAAGAAGAGATTAGACAAATCCTTCTAATAAGAGCTAAGCTTACTTGGCATTTACTACCTACATGCCTTCAATTACCTTATGCATGTTAATTCCTTTCATATTTGCCACACTCTTTTACTTCTTCTACTTTAATGATTAGGGAATTTAGTACAGAGCAGAAGAGTACGGGGCTCAAGGTTATACAGGTAGTAAATTTTAGAACTGGAATTCAAACACAAGGAGTCTACTTGACGATATTGTACTTTTGAATACTGCCCCTTCCTACATGTGAAAGAAACTTTTAACTACAAGTGTCTTTGTTAATACAAAATATTATTATGTTTATGTATAAATGCTATACTTAACAGCATCAAAATAAATATACATTTAATTTTGTTATATATTATAAGATTTATTATAAATAAATATATATTATCAAAATATTAAAGTTAAAACAAAAGTTTCACTCCTTTCTATTAAATCAAAAGGGTTTTTTTCTTCCTAACCTGAAACCTGAAATGTATGCACATTTCCACTTACTGTGTTAGCCTTACATTTTGGAAGACTTCTTTACTTTTATCATGTTTTTAACGTGTGTGTGCGCGTGTATGTGTGTGTATCTCCAAATCACACATGTGCAAAATCTCTGTTGGCTTCAAGGTCAGAATGTATAAATAATAAATAACATATGCATTGGAAATGATGGCTGCTAATGGAGGATTTCCCATTAGCAAGGGAGGGCTGTTTCCTAAACCACACTCTCACACACAATATAGAATGCATTGTAGTGTAGGAAATTCCTCTGTCACATACAGCAGTTGCTTGGGGTTATGCCAGTGTATTATTACCAGCATTGCAGCAAATAGCTGTAAGCATAAAGTGTACCTTGCTTTGCAATAAATTTTCTGCACTCTGCGAAGAAGTCAGCAGTATAGTTGAACTCAGACTGGTGGTAAAAAGACTGGCTTTTCAACTGTGACTATGACAGGCAGTAAAACTAGAGTAAAGCTGCACCTCACGGTTCATGACGTTTTCTAAGACAAAGAAAACAAAAAAAAAAAAAGAGAGAGAGATAATACTCAAAAGCAAGACTAAAAATGACATCTGGCACACCCACAACCCAGAGATTATTTTTGCTTCCTCCCTTTCCTCCTTTTTCTCTTATCTTTCTGTTTCTATTCTCTTTCTTAGTGTGGTGCTTAAATCATCAATCTATATTTGAGTGCTATGTTACAAGGCCCAAAGAACACATGTATATATATTTAAGATTTTTAAATAAAACATCAATAATTTCTCCTTGAAAAGTTAATACTAGTTTTTTATTTCAGTTTACTTATTATTTTGACATACTTGTTAGGTTTGTCCCTTTACAATTAATAGGCACAGAAATTATAGGTCTTTAAGGATTTTTCTCAGCACTTAATGCTGCTCACCAAAAATTCACATTTCCTTCTCTTCCTGGGCACAAGGTGATATATGGCTTCTCACCTTAGAACTGCTGCAAGGTCCAGAATGTTGAGACACAAAATGAAAGCCAGCTGTCCTGGAGAGTCACTCACACTTGACATGGCATAGCGTGAGGAAGAAATAAACTTTGGTTGTAAAGCCACTAAGATTCTGGTGTTTCTTATTGCTAAGACATAACAAAGCTTATTCTGAGAGAATATATACACAATTTCAAACTCAATTAAATATTGCATAAATATCTAAAGTATAACAGCTACATCTCTAACTGGCATTAACAAATGAGCTAACTAAATATTTTATATATGCACATAGTTTAAAAACACTTTATGATATGCCCAACAATGATTACCATAATGTATGAATATTCTTAAGAAGAAAGAATAAAATTAAAGGGCAAAATGCACTCATCTGATACTTGAACTAAGATGCGCACATGAACACACATTTTTCACCACTTGCGCCTAAACAAGGAAATGGTCACATAAACTTTAGTACGCGGTGGTAGCTGAGACGGGGTGAGGAGGGAGAGAGAGCAGGGAGGTGAAATTGGACAATATTGAACTGGGAGAAAGGCTCCTAATCATATTCCCATATGTAGAAGCCACACTGGTGTAGAATAAAATTCTCATTAATATTGTCAAATCTGAAAATCAACAATCATCATGGATATCCTCAGGCAATGAACAAACAGGAAACTGGTACAACATGGAACAAGAGTCTCTTGTAAGTCAAAGGTCCAGTGCTATGCATTGAGTTATGTTATACATTCAGAGCCATGGAATACCCATTGGAACAAGATACACATGGTCCTATACAAATAAATATAGTCTTGGCCTAAAATGCATAACATACCCTTAAAATGATAAAATATTATCAATCCATTGATAATATAAAGTATACTGTGGCTGACAGTAGAGAGTTCTTCTTGCATTTCAAAAATTCGAAGCAAAGTTCTAAACGCTAGGATATATGATTGTCAGTAACTTATTAAACATGGGTTAAAAAAAAAAAGACATGCAGAAGGAAAAAATAATTAAAAAAATAAGGTAGACACACAATTTCTCCAAGTGTTTTTGTAGAAACCCAATTACAAAAGAGAGCAGTCAACAAAATTATAACATCAAAAAATTGAAGAAATTATGCTGTAAAAATTATCAAATAAGAAGACACTCTTAAATTTGAAAGCAGTCAACTAGAAAACACAAGCTCTTCTTTAAACAACAAAAAACAATACTTACTAATTAAATGTAGTCAGATATAAAATAATTACCATCATATTTTTAAAAAATTTATAATGGTAAATCTATAGTAGAATGTTGTGGCAAATGAGAGAATGAACCACCAATAGAGAAACATACAAGAATTTTGGTAGAGTGAAGTAGCATGAGTAAATACTGAAAAGTAAAAATTAATATCACATTCCGGAAGGGTGTTGTGATGCTCATGTCCAAGATCAGTTCTGCAGAATCCAGATTGATAAATCTGAAAACTATAGATAAAATATAATAAAATAGAAAACATAAGATTTCTGAGCAAGGATGTGAAATAATTTTAGGTTTTTTTCACATATTCTATTAAAATTGTGCAAAGTTGCTTAGAAAAAGGAAGAAATAGAATCAAGGAAACTGCGTTTGTTATAATAGTCTCAGTGCTGCGGGTGAGTGTGGAATACAGAGAAAATAGATGAAATAAAACGATTGATCAGTAGACATCTTGAATTGGAACAAACGTAGAAGAGGTGTGTTAATGAAATGAGAGATGGGCTAATTTGCTTCATTTTACAAGTGTTGTGCTGGAATTGTGGCACATCCAAGATGGTAATGTTTAGAAGAGAGTTTAAAGTATGAAAGTGAAGCATAATTTGGATTTAAAATTCATCAACATAAAATTGAAACTTGAAACCAGGGGTCCAGGCACTTCTTTAACAATGAATCAAAGATTCATTTATACTTAGAGGATATAAAGAGAAAGAAACATTGACAGTTAATGAGAATTAAAGCTACTCAAGAGGTTAAAAAAGAAAAATTAATTATTGTTACATAGGATAAAGATTATATAATTAATGCATTAATTGACAGCTAACACTGTCAAATGCTTTGTATACCAAATAACTCAATCAAGGAAGCAAAATCTCTATGAGATGCATTGTAAGGTATTGTAAAAAGTAGGATTTAGGTCATGCACAATTGTGAGAGACGACAAAGTAAAGAGCTAGAAGGGAAATTGGGGGATTAAAAGAATCACCGAGCACTCATTCTGAGAAGCCAAGCATAAGCAGCCACAAAAGTGTGCCAGAAGCTTCCAGATGAATCAGCAGGAGCATTCCATGGGTCCAGGATCAAGTGTTTGGTTGGAGCTACAGTTGGTTTTCAGGGTAAACAATCAGAAGAGTTGGACATGGAGTGAAGATTTCCTGTGCCCTTCACTATATTTTCATAAAAAAATAGTCACTGTTTCACTTCTATTTTACAAATGTTTTATGAGTATCTCTATAAACTAATGTTCATCAGGAACTATTCAGGGAATACATTTCTGGGAAACAAATTTCTATTCTAACCAGACTCACAATATACAGTACTAGCACATGCATAAAGATACAAAAGCTTACAAACTCTGGAAACTTTCATATTTAGAAAATTACTTTATTAATTGTTCCTTCTGTAGAGATATGAAAAACTAAGATTTCAAGGAATTAGGATGAAATTGTTTATTAAATATTGTATATAGAAACTTTGTAGTGATAAAAGAGATAAGATAGTTAAAAGCAGAGCAGAGTTCATGCAAAACTGATGGTGATGTTGATCAATGAGATTAACTTATATTTGGAAAAAAGGGACATAAACCATTTAAGAAATTTTATTTTAGTACTTTTAAAAAAGTGCACAGTATAACAACAAAGAGCCTGCATATTAGAGTCAGGTGAATCTCAGATGAATTATATGCATTCTCTAAACTTCACATTCCTAATATTTACTGTGAAGATAATGATAAATTTTTTCATATCATTGTTAAGAGAGAATGAACTATATGACTAGATTTGGAATATAACAATAGTGCACTATTGCTGACTTTATTAATAATGATATTAATACTACAGTTTTTGCATTCAAATTGATGTAGGAGTGATGATTGTGTTTCATATATATCAAAGGAATTGATTACAATGCCACTTAGACTAGATTTTATCAGCAAAGTATTTTTCTTTTCTATCAGTGCCTTCTGAATGGATTTCTATTTGTAGATGTGCTTAGCTTGTTTTGTTATAACTAAGAATTTATCAGATTGAAGAAAAGACATATGTTCTAGATCTATATATGTTCGTTGAATTCGTTGTGTAACCATATCTGAGAATTAGAGATATAGGGGACAATGAGTTGAATCAACCAAATGATAGCAAATTAAATTGTGAGAAAACCTAAAATTATTGAAGATCATTACTAAATGGTTATTACAGAGACGTAATAATAACTCATCCACTTTGGAAGTTTTCCTGCCCTCCATGCAATGTAAATTTAATATGACAAATATTATATTACAAGATTTTGTTTACCTCCACTCAGTTCTTGGGGTATTCTCTTGGGTAAATTTAGAATTTGGACAGTTAAGAAATGTATTAATGTCCTGGCCAGTGTAGTTTACTTTGTTGGAGCATTGTTCTGTAACTTAAGGGTTGAAAGTTTGATTCCCAGTCAGGGCACATACCTAGGTTGCAGGATCAATATCCAGACCTGGAGCATATGGGAAGGTAACAGATTTATGCTTCTGTCACATTGATGTTTTTTTCTCTCCCTCCTTCTCTTTCTAAAACAGTGAAAAAAATATTCTTAGGGGAAGATAAAAAAATATCAAATATAATAACATGCAGCCTTCTTTTCTGGCAATAATTTTTAAAATAACTTTTATTTACATTTATTTCATAATAGCTCCAAAATATTTTGAAAAACTGTTGATATGCTATCATTAGCAGTGTCCACTATAACTAGTTGTTTATCTAGTACTCTATGATTAAAGAAAAATTACCTATGTTATTGATCTTCACATGTATGCTGTGATGCAGTGAGAGTATACATTTTCCCACCTGTATTGAATAATAAAAATACAGTGCTAATGACAAATATATAGATTCTCCAGTGACAAAATCGTGATTAAAATGTCAATTTAGATTTAGAATAGCTAAAATAGTCTTGAAAAAATCAAATTTAGAAGACTCAGAGTTACTTCAAACTTACTGCAAAGCTAAAATGATCAAGACAGTGTATACTGCCGTAATGACAGTATTTAGAGTCCAAAGAGTGTTTTTACATTTATGGTAAGTTAATTTTCAATAATGGTGCCTAAACAATTACTTAGTTATGTGAATTGGAAAAGGAGCATCCTCTTCAATAAATAATGCTGAGACAACAAGATATCTACGTGCAAAAAAAAAAAAAGAAGTTGGAACCCTTGTTTACATCATACATACAAATTAATTCAAAATAAGCCTAAATACAAATGCTAAAACTCTGATATACCTGGAAAATAATATAGGAATATATGCCATCCTGAACTTAGGTTAGGCATTTGTTTCTTGAATATGATGCCAAAACAATGAGCAATAAAAACTGAAAAATTGGACTACATAAAAACTTTTGTGTATAAAAGGCCACCATGAAGAATGTGAGAGAAAAACCCACAGAGTAGGAGAAAATATTTGCAAATCATGTAGTTAGCAAAGTTTATATATTGAGAATTTATAAATAACCTTTACAATTCAACATAGAAAAACAAAAAATCCAATGCAAAAATAAGGACATTATTTAAACAGATTTTTTACTCATAATATGCATATGGATAGATGGTGAACATTACTAGCCATTAGTGATTAAATCAAATCTAAACCATGATGAGATGCTACTTTATAATCTCTAGAAAAGCTATAATAAAAATACACAGACAAAAACAAGCATAACACTTTATAAATTGTTGGTGACCTTGTACATTTTTGGATGACTTTAAAATTTAAAATCAGCCACTTTGAAAAAAACAGTTTGAGAGTTCCTCAAAATGCTACCCATGGAGTTACCACGTCACCCAGTGATTCATTACTAGGTGACTGAGAAAAAGAAAATGTAAAAGAGAAATGAAAACTTGTCTACAAACTTGTACCGAGATATTTACAATAGCATTATTCATGATAAACAAAATGTGGAGGTACTCTAAATGCCCATCAACTGATAAATGGATAAACAAATTTAATATATACATACAAATGAATATTATTTGGCAATAAAAAAGAATGAAGTATTAATAAATGCTACTTCATGGACAAAACTTGAAAACATTTGGCTAAGTGTAAGAAATGAATCGCAAAAGATCACATACTGTATGCCATTTGTGTAAAATCTGCGGAATAGGGAAATGTGTAGCGACAGACAGTAGCACATCAGTGTTTAGAGCTGGTGGTAAGTAGGAGGAAGAGTTGGAGTGGAGAATAAGAATGAGAATGGTGCTGCTAAGATGCAGGAGATTTCTTGGGGGATGGTGAACTCTTCTAAAATTAGATTGTTGAGATGTTGCATAATTCTGTGGACCTGCTAAAAACCACTCATCTGTGTGCACAGTTTAACAGGGTAAATCTTGTGGTAAGCAATAAAGCTATCAAATTGTCACTTTGTTACAATTATTTAAAAAATAAAGTTGGTCTATTTGCTTTTTTCAATTTCCCTCATTCTTCCCTCAATGTATGTGCATGTATGTGTGCATACAATAAAATTTTACATTTATTAATTTAGTTGCACCTTAACATTAATTTCTACCTTTCCCACTTTCCCTGACAAATTTGATGGATATGGTCCCTTAGTCTTCTTTAGGCGAAATGGTTCTGTTCTAGTTTTTGTTGTATTTTATGTTTGTATAGAATCACATTTTTTTAAAATTAAAAGTTACATAAAAGTAAAAGGGCTTAAAATATATCCGTTCAAAAATGGGTTATGATAACTTGCTCTGCAATTCTATGTGTAGCTCCTATGACCATACGAAGTCCTGTTCATTGGCAGCAAATGTGAGATGTGCGCACTATCACTCAATTAAAGCTGATCTGCCCTGGCTGGTGTGACTCAGTGGGTAGAGTGCCAGCCTGCAAACCAAGGGGTCGCAAGTTCGATTCCCAGTCAGAGCACACGCCTGGGCTGTAAACCAGGTCCCCAGTTGGGGGTGCATGAGAGGCAAACACACGTTGATGTTTCTTTCCATTTCTCTCCCTCTTTCTCCCTGTCTTCCCTCTTTCAATAAATAAAAAAAATAAAATCTTAAAAAAAAATAAAGCAATTGTTTTTTTTTTAAAAGCTGATCTCGGAATATGGAAATTAGTACTAGAACTGTTAAAATAGGTTTCTTAATAACAAAATTTTACATATAGCATGGTGTAGTTAATATTAAATGGAAGATAACATTATGATTTATAGAGAGATTCTAATTAATTTTACAATACAGACATTTTCCATTATATACACATGCTACTGAAAAATCTGAAATTAAATGTATTCTTATGTAACTCTCAAATTTAAGATGGTAACATAGTTTATAAATTATAAGACTTTATGAAAAAATTAGAATACCATGAAACAATAGTACCTATATCAGCGTATGTAGACTTTTAAAACTATATATATATATATATATATATATATATATATTTATTTATTTCTAGAGAGGGGAAGGAAGGGAGAAAGAGAGACATTCATCAATGTGTGGTTGTCTCTCACACGGCCCCTGCAGGGGACCTGACCCACAACCCAGGCATGTGCCCTAGGCTAGGAATCGAACTGGCAATCCTTGGTACACAGGCTGGCACTCAATCCACCAATCCACATCAGCCAGGGCCATATGCAGATATTTGCACAATCAACAGATTTGACTCATTATTTATGTATTTAGTAAGTTTTTCATAACTCTACGTTCACCAAAATAGGTCAAATGGCATAGTCAACTTCATATCCTTACATAGCATTACTTTTTACTTTTTATTTTCTTGCACTCACTTTCCCTTCAGCTTCTCAGCTAATCAGCCCCTACAGTGTTTTTATCATTTGAATGGCCTAGCATTTATAACTCAAATATAATTTATAACCTTTCCAGAGTAGCCATCTTACAATCATGAGGCAGCAATTAATCTGAAGATTATTAATAACCCTGGATGCATACAACCTTAATTAAAATCTTCTTTGGCATAGAGAAATGAGAGTAATCAGAAACAGTAGAATTTCAATGAAGTTTTAAAAATGAGTATTTTGGACTATTTGCAATGGTTCCTTCATTAAGGAAAACTTAGCAGTAATATTGTTATATATGTAACACATAAAATATAGATGCATTATATATTATATATAATATATATATACCATATGAATGCATGCATACATACATACATACATATATGAAAATAAACACATACACCTGCCTTTTGGGGCTTTGTTTGTAAATTTAGGACATTACTTTTGATTAAAAATCCCAGTAAAAGCAGTCTTATATAGGTCATTAATTAAAACTGAAGATGCTTTAACCTTCTATAGATTCATTTTCATCTGTAAAAAAGTGTCTTCATATGTCCACTAATTCGCTTTTTTATTCATTTTAAAAGTAATACTTAAAAATCTCTCTATGTACCAAACATAGTCACATTGCAACAGAATATGTCCTGTGGGGCTTTTCCCTTTCTAAAACATGTGAAGGGAAAACCTTTTAACAAATGTCTTATGAAATTTGGCTCAGTAAGCCGGAGGTCTCTCAAGAACCTGCAGTATCCATCGAAAATGGAATACTGACAGAGGAAAGAGGAAGGGAGGGAAGAAAGAGGAGAACTGGTCTTTAAATATCTGTCAACTCTCATAATGGAAATAACAGCTTGACAATATGTGATAATATGTGCAATCAGACAGCAAAATTTAGAAGTACTATGGCCCTATTTTTGATTGAGTTATTTTGCATCATAATTCATTTACAAATGGTAAAAAAAAATAATAAAAACAGATACACATTACCCCCTTCATTATTAAAGTAAACCAGAGCACTGACCTTCCCCATGCCCGCTCCTGTTCCATTGCTAAGTGGCCCAAATGTATTACCACCCTTGGGGAAGATCCATTTTTATAAAATGATCTTCATCTTGACCACTCAGCAAAAATTAAATTTTACTGTATTAACATTTACATTTTATAGATGCGGGAACTAAAGAGCAATTAAATGAAGTAGCTCACAGCAACTGCTAGAAATATGACTCATCTTATCATGGTTTTTAATTTGAAATTATAGAGAGAGAGAATAGGTGGAATAAATTCTTATAGTATAATGTAAAAGTACAAAATATGCTATTTGACCATGGAAGAACTACATATTGTGGTGTAGAACGACTAGGCAATGTTATAACAGCTTATGGAGCAGAGCTACAAATTCATTGCTTCTCATTATAGTTCAGCTTTGGGGCTGAATCGGGGGGAGAGCTGTTGAGTAAAGCTTTAATTGTGCTGACGCAAAAATCTAAGCTTCATAAGACAAAAGCGATTTTTCCATTTTTCCTTTGACATACTCTGAGTCTTTACCAATGCCTCCTCTATAGTTGGCACTCAATACATATTAGTTAAATAAATAAATAAGGAATGTAGACTACAGAATAGTGAGCAAAAGTACAAACCAGGATCAATAGTGTTCTCTTTTCAGTAGGATCACCCTCCTCCCCGCCTGCAGTACTTCCCTTGACACACTACCTCTTGTCATTTAGCCCAGGGTTGTGCTTGCATATTTGCTTTGGCTGCCAGGCACAAGTTAAGGTAAAATAACATCATTTCTAGCCCTTCGTCCTCCTACCACAGAGGTATCTTCAGAATCCCAAAGCAGATATCGTGCAGGGATTTTTTAAAATAAAATCTGGCATGACTGTGTTGAAGGAGGCAATAAAGATACAACTTGCTGTTGACCCGAGAGCTGGACTAAGACAGTTGAAAGCACCTCATTCCCTTGCTTGTCCTTGGGAGGCCTTCTGTACATGAACGATAGAAGCTATGTCCTCAAGGGCATGGCCTTGATATGGCAGTGTGTTGCTGAGACTATCTGGACAATGTATATGAGTGAATACAGTTAAGGCCTCCATTATATAAGTGCTTAATATTTGATAGGTGGGTGTGGAGATGTGCTGGTCTTGAGGCCCTCAAGACAATCCTCATAAGTTCCCTTATTACATTGACATCAAACAACCTGGAGTGGCCCCTTCTTTCTTCATGGCCCTTAATGCACAAGGGCCACTCTGTTAACCAACAGGCCGATGCATAAATTCAGAAGAAAAAAAGAGACAATATATTATTAATGCCAACAATTGTACTTATTATATTATGCAGCATAGTAAACCCAGGTCATAAAAATGTTTCATACGAAACACAAGTAATCATATTTTTCTGAGAAGATTGTTTTTTCCAAGATAACAGTAACAACAACAATATAGCAAAAGTCTATTAGAAGAAAATAAAGCTCAAGTTAAGCAATTTAACTTATGACTCGATATTCAAAAATCTCTTTTAAAATTACTTTCTCTTGGAATATCATAACAATGCTCGCTATTTTGTATTTCTTTTTATACTACTTTAATGTTACTTTCAACTATATATTACTATTAATTAAATATAATAATGAGTGTATATATATATAGTAATTTTAAAAATATGGTCATTATATTAATAGTTTATATGTTATCTCTCAATGGAATAAACACACACTTTATGGCTTTTTTCTCTCCGAAGGCATATGCTATTTGCCTCAGTCAGAGGACTCATGTGTTGATGCAATGCAATGGGGCAGTCGTTACCTGGTTAAATAAGTGAAGCACCTGCTGATGCTAAGTGAACTTCATGAAACAGGTGGCCAGGTTTAATCAGCTTAAAGAACTCATGCAAAACCTTTTGCCAATCTTATCATGATGGAGCTTTGCAATCTGCATTTTTTTGATACTGTAATAAAAGCAGTCTCTTGTGTGGTGAAGTTCATTAAAAGTTTATAAGTTTTTTTTTTTTCAGGAAGTTAAAGTTTCAAACTGTTTAGATAGGAAACATGAACACAATAAGGAGTGAGAACTGTTCACAACTTTTTGAATTGATCAAAGGGAGATGGAAAACTGGAGAGATGAAAAGAGGAAATTAAAATGAAGAAGGTGTGAAATAGCGTGAGAGGGGTGTTCAAGGCGGTGAAAACAGCATGAAACACAATACTAAGTTACTAATGGAAATGAGCAGGACCGAACCTTCCTGTGCCTGTGCCATCCTCTGATTTATCCCTCCCACTCTGACCTGCAAAATTAAGATGCCGCTTAGTTTCTAAGCCGTCAACGAACGCTTACACGGCTCCAGGTAAGTTACCTTATAGGGTTTATCTCATCACAGTCTTGCTGCTGTGAGTGCTGCGCTGAGTTGCGTTTGCCTCCTTCCCTGGCCATTGAGGCATCGGTGTTGCTCATACAACTTGTCTTCTGCCTTAGGTTACTGGAGCATTCTAGTTCTCTAGTGAATGGAGGGTCTTGGACACTCTTTATTTTATTTATTTGATAATTTATTGAGCAACTATTACTGAGCAGCTACTATGCAGTGGGCTCTGTGGAAGGTGTGGGAGCTAATGATGAGCAAGGCACTGGGGTGGCCCTTAGGGAGATAGGATTGCGGACATAAGGAAACAGGTATTTCTCCTGCAATGTGGAAATAACTATAGTAGGGCTAAGCATACAAAGCTTTGGGGACAACAATGGCACACAACAGATGCCTAATCGAATAACATGCAAGAGAGGACTCTTCTCTGAAGTCTAAGTTGATATTTAGGGTAGGAAGAATTTTCCGGGAAGAAAGAAGAAATGAATCTGAAGCCTTTTTAGGCAGAGTTAAAGAATATGCAGGAATAGGCGAGACCTGAGGGAAATAATTGTATCCCTCATCGGCTACTGATTCAGGGTGGCTATAAAGGACAAAAAGGCTAGTGAGGCCAGAGAAGAGCGGCAGGGGGTTGGGGGTGGGGGCGGGGGAGCGGGGAAGAGGAGGCAGACCCACCATTGGGAGTGTCAAAGAAAAATAAAACTAGGCTAAGGTGACATGAGACCTCGGGCTTATTCCCAACAACTGAAACAGGGAGAACACTCCAATCTCAGCGTTTGCAAGCATCTCAAACACAATGAAGGCTTTTCTTTTCTAGAGAAGGACAAACAGGAAAGCAGGAATTTTGAGGGGAATCTGGGCAAGTGGTTAGGGGCCAGGCGACAGCCTGATTCGGGCAGCTCAACAGGAAATATTTGTCTCTATGATCAACCACTTCTTGAAATGAGCATGCTCTGCACCTTTGTGCTTTCGTGCAACCAAAACTGCGGGACGAGTCAAAGTTCAGAGGGCTGTGAGGAGGAGAGAGGCCTGACTTAAGTTTGGTCAAACCAAGTCTGTGGGTAAGGAATGGACATTTGTAAACTCGGACAGGATTTAAGCAACCAACCTGCCTGCCTGGTAATTGCTGCCCAGTCCTCTTTGGAAACTGAGTCCTATTCTCCAGCTTGGCAGTAGAGAGCTCTCTCAGTGGGGACAGGCTGTTTCCTCAGGCCCATTGCACCACCACACGTAGGACTTTCATAGTCTCACTGCCAATAGCTATAATAACTGGTTTGACAATTTCGCAAGTCCCTGCAACGCAGAGCCCTGGAAATTGTGTGCCCCCAGTGGCAGCCTGTGTGCCATACACCACCTAATGCGACGGCTGTCCTGCAGCTCCAGGACAGCCCTCGCTGCTAAACCACCAGCCTGTCTTGAGTCATGTCAGGGAATCTCATGTTCAGATCAGTTTCTTATGCTTCTCTCTGGCTGCCTGATATCAAATCACTGTATTCTGAGCAGTGTTAGAAACTCTAGTGGGATTCTTTCTGACTGCCAAAATTATTGCAGGATTAGCAATTATAACAGCAGAAATGAAATTATCATATGTGATGATGTGTGATGATTTCATATTTTCTATATGTGTTTTGCATATCGATCTGGATTATAGCTGAAAACATATCTGAGGAAATGCATGGTAGAACATAGGTACAGTTCTTTATATTTTCTATTAAGTTAAAAGTACACTTAAGTTTTAAATATTCAGACCAGACATTATCTTGAAGTCACATATTATCTAAACCTCAAGCTATAGTAGGAAAAGATATTCAAATTTTAGTTATACACTCAATGAAACTTACACTCTTGAAGTCACATATTATCTAAACCTCAAGCTATAGTAGGAAAAGATATTCAAATTTTAGTTATACACTCAATGAAACTTACAACTTGTCATCTTATTCTGAGTTATTTTTGAAGGAATAGCATTTTTCAAAATATCAGGTAATTTTTAAAAAAGTCTAATTATATTTTAATAATTTTAACAAGATTCATTCTGAGTAGAAAATCATTGACAGAATATTAGGCCATAATTTTTTTAAATAATTTTTATTGCTGCACACTATGGCTAAACTAAGTTAAAAAAATAATGCCTAGCAGAGGAAAGCTGCTTTAATTATCAAGTAAGAAAGAATTGTAATTAGCTTATGAAAAACTTTTACATTATTAATTTCCTTAGCAAACCACTTCTTTCTAAGGAAAAAAAAGGCTCTTCTCAGATGTTCACTCTCCTTCTCCCTGCAATTAGGAGTTCCAGATATTCTGCCAATTCAGTTAAGCCTGATACATTGATTTATTAGGCAAATAAAGATATGCAAACAAAATATAAATTTGTTATAATTATGACTAATAATAGTCTATGTTTGTCTGTCTTGCTTTTTTATCTGAATCTTGCTCAGGGTAAGGAATAAAATTCAGTTTAACATTTTTTGTTTACTTGAAGGTTGTTGAAGCAGGTGTTGCAGAATATCCAGAGAGGAGAGTCATCTGAGGACAGAAGCCAGGACAGAGGCATTTCCAAGGGCAGAGATGAAGAAGAGACCATCTGTCACCGACAAGGTCAGAGCAGGGGACTGATCCATAGCAGACGGGCAGAAAGGCAGACAAAAGGAAGGACAGGCAGTAGCTACTGCTCCCTGCATAGCTGCTGAAGCTATCTTCTTTTACAATTCCACTGTTGGAATAAAATGACAAGAAGAATGAAGTGAAAGACAAATAGCAGATGATCTCACAGATATGTAGAGTCTAGTGAACAAAATAAACTGACCAACAAAACAGAAATACAAGCATGGGTACATGGAGCAGACTGACAGCTGTCAGAGGGAAAGAGAGTAGAGAGGGGACTGGATGAAAGAAGGGGAAGAGATTAGCCAAAGGGCTAATACGCATGGCATGGCCCGTGGATTCAGACAACAGTGTGGTGACTGCCAATGCAAAGCGGGGTGGGGGCTGGGTGGAGGTGTGCAGAGAGGGGTGAGAATGGGGATGTAAGTAATAATGTCAACAATAAAAATAAAGTTAACAAATCATAAGAAGAATGAAATATGACTGGAGATTCTGTTAATATTATTTCCAATCACAACATAAAAATAGTTAATTTTTAAATGTTTTTTTATAAAGTCACTTCTAATAGAAATAGAATGTGAGCAACATATATAAACTAAAGTTGTTTAGTATCCATATTAAAAATTAAAAAAATAATTTAAAAAATGTATTTCATTTAATAGAATATGTTCCAAAATGTTATCTTTTCAGCATGTAATAAACATTATTAATGTTAGCATATGCATTATGGGTTTTTTATAGTACATCTTCCAAATGTTACGTGTGTTCAAATCTTAGTTTGGGCTAGGCACATCGCCTTTGCTCAGGAAGCCAAACTGCTGCAAAAGGAATAATGGAAAGATTCTCCCCCAGCTTGGTTCTGCACTGTGGGTCATTTTCAGGGTATTATTTAGTCACCTGTTAAGAAACAAAGCCAAGGTGAGATGAAATTTGCTAAGAAGTTACTAATTAGCACTCTAATTAGCTGACTGAAAATTACCTAGAGTACATTATTGCTCCCTGTGGATTCTTTTTCTACACTCTCTTAGGTTCTTCTGAAGTTTAATTCTCTGCTAAAATATTTCAAAAACACTCTACTAACATCTTGGCAATTGTCAATTATTTTTTGTGAAGAAATAAAACTGTTCATGGGACATATTTTTATCATTAACATTGTTCAAACTATATAGACAATTTCATAATTATGAGTTCTCTAATATATACTATAAGGATTTATTAATATGAAGGTATACTATGGTTTAGGGTATCACAGAACTTATCTTTCTCTAAGAAATTCTGTACATATTGTAAAAATTGGTCTTCAATGATAGAACATTGATATGTAACTGTAACCTGGACGATATTGGGCAAGAACTCATTGAAATGTGTGTTCCATTTGCTGCTATTTTGGGGCGGGGGGAGAGTGTTTACTGGTATAACAAATACAGTGTTACTTTACATGCTGTTCTTGACAGCAGGGTATCCAGCTTCAGTTTACAGTGAAAGTAAAGAATCCATCCGCTAAAAGTTGTTAGTAAATTCCTCTTATTATCACGCACGAAAACAAGAACAAGAGAATGCTACTGCCAAAGAAAGTACCAAAGCATTTGGGAGAGGTCTAGTGGATTTGTTGTGTGTTATCTCCAAATCGTCTTCTATCCACCTGGAAAAGTTGTGGTTTCTTGAGAAAGAGAGTGAGAGGAGAAAGGAAAACTGATTCCTGAGTATCGGATCAGAATTTCTGAATCAGAATCTCTTGAGATGGGGCTCCGCAATTCGCATTTTTAATAAGATTCCAGTCAATTCTGGTGTGCTTTAATGTTTGAGAACCTCAAGTTAAAGAGAATATTCAGGACATCATTCAACCATTTTCGAGCAGGTCCAGAGAGGTTTTTAATTTAAATATGCAGCTGTAATTTGCAGAATGCATTTGAGTTGACAGAGATTGATCATTAATTCTGTACTTAAGGTACTTTAAACACTTGCATAAACAAAGACAAAAGAAGTGAATGGAGACACCATAGCACACGGATATGTGGGTTTCCATTAAACATATACAAAATCTTAACTATTTTAGTCAATATAATATTTTTAATAATATTGTTTTACTTTCTCCATCCCTTATCCCCTAAAATTATTAGTAATCAGAAAAAAAGATTTTAATTTATGAATGGAAAATGGTGCCTGATTAATCAGTACTCCCTAATATGAGAGACCAGTGTTTCTTCTCCTGGAGTGCAGTATAGGGAGCTTGGAAAATTGAAATACATCCCTGATGAAGAACTTCAGTGACAACTACTGCTTGTGGAATTTAAAACAACCTTTTTTTTTTTTAATTAATTTATTTACTTTTTAAATACATTTGTCTCTGCCTTCCCCCCACCTCTTTCCCTTGCCCCCTCCCACCTTCCCTCCCTCAGCTCTTCCCCTTTGGTTTTGTCCATGAGTCCTTGCTATATGTTCCTTGACTATAAAACAACCTTTTCTAATGCTGACATGCGTTTCCCATGACAAGGCCCCAGCTGTCTTTCAGGGTTTCTCCTCATCATTCCTCTCATAAACCTTGCATCTGTCTAGCCACATAGGGCTTGACCAGTCCCTTACAGTATTTGCATGCCCTGTTCTCTTCAGTCGCCTTTCAAAAAATGTTAGGGTACATCTCTAACAATAGTATAAATGTACGCATTTGGAACAATCAAATTATTCTACAAAGGTTTAATAGGTAAAGCGATCTCGTGTAATCCTCCCTCATTTTCTGCTCACCAGAAGGCAATCACTTTGAACAATTTTAGCTTTGCTCTATTTGTTATGTTGCATCTGTATTTTAAAATATTATTAATTTTTTCATGTACATACCTGAAAAAATAATGGTTTAACACTTCTTCACAACACTTATTCCACCCTTATCATTATTCATGTTGCTTCTGCTCACTCATTTCCACCAAAATAATTATATCAGAATTTACAATTATATACATATTATTACTACTCACAACAGAGACATGGACTGCATAGGGATAATATTTCATTTTTTTGCACCAAACCATACCCCAGTAGTTCAATTTAAATATGAAAAACACATTCAAAATCATCAAGGATTACCACTTTTTTATAACCTTGTAGATATCTGTAGAACCTGCTGACCTGCTGAACATGTTGCTCCTTATGTTTGTTTCACAAGGCTCATGTTCTGAACACCCTTTACCGTCACCTTGGGGGTTGCTTCTGCTGGTTTCATATTTCACCCCCTCTTTCTAAAACCCATGTGGTTTCATTTCATATCCTCTTATCATGTTGCATGTATTCTCCTATAACTTCCTGAAATAAAATATTTTGATATCTTATATGTATGAAAATGTCTTTATTCTACCTCTATTTCTTTGATAGTTTAGTTGGGTATAGTATTCTAGGTTGGAAATAACCTCCTCTTTAAATTTTGAGTGCATTGCTTGTCTTCCAACTTCTCTCTTACTTTCTATGATCAATATGATTCCCACATAGTATCAGATATTTCTAACATTCCCAATAGAAAGTTCCTCTAATTTATCCTCTCTAAAATGCAAGTTTTCAGTCTATTTCAAAGTGGGAAAGATCAGAGGTGTAACTGAGGAGAATGGGGCAGGAAATAGGGCATCTAACACTTTAAAATGCCTCAGCCAGCCCTCTTGCTGGGAGCACTTCCTTTCCGCTGCCAGAGAAAACTGCACCACACCTCATCTCCTGATCCAAAAGGTGCAAGTGTTTTCACTTGTTTCTATCACTTACTTGCTTTTGGAATTAGTGTGGAGCAAAATATGTTCTTACCAGACTATATGTGTGATCTTTCTTTCATTCTCACTCTGAACATGTATATGGTTCATTGTAATATTAACAGGTGTGTATCATATATTGTATACTATATGCACCAGCTTACTATTCTAAAACCCAAAAGTAAGTTTTGAATTTCAAAACTTATGTGTTGCCAAGGAATTCATGTAAGCAATGTGAATCTGTATTTGACACTGCAAAACTTTGATGTTTTGTAGGTTTCCGTGTGAGAAATTAAGTGGCATCTTGACTTCTTACTCCAATGGCTGATGTTTTGAAATTGTTCAGATATGCTAAGTCAGCATTCCTTAACTCCCTGTTGTCAACTTCCATAATTTTTATTGTTTTTTACCCTTCCATTTTCTTATTTCATGTGTGCATGCATGTCTATTGTTAATTGTATAAAAAGATATCATTTCATCCTAGCTAGAGTGACTCAGTGGGTTGAGTGCTGGCCTTCAAAGCAAGGGGTCTTCTGTTCAATTCCCAGTCAGGGCACATGCCTGGGTTGGAAGCCAGGTCCCCATTTGGGGGTGCGTGAGAGGTAACCACACATTGATGTTTTTCTCCCTCTCTTTCTCCTTCTCTTACCAACTCTCTAAAAATAAATAAATAAAATTTTTAATAAATAGGAACAGATAGGATGTTAGAAGGTTAATACATAGCACATGATTGAACAGTGCCTGGCAGATGATAAGCTGGATATATGTATTACTGCTATTACATAAACTTGGATAATTCGTGCAGGCATTGATGTCTTTTAGGATGTGATACTACCTTGTATGTTAATATAATAAAATTTGCACTTTTATTAAGAAATCATGACTTACAAACTAAAGAGCACTCATTAATTTCTTGGAGATTTAACACTTAAATCAATATCTTTGTTTTCACAAAGCAACTTTCAGCCACACATAATTGGATGCATAACACCAATTGTTGAGCTTTGAGTAAAAAAGTTTGATGATTTTAATGTAAATTCAACAGACTTAAAAATATACATACATTAATGATCAAAGAAATGTTAAAATGTAATTCATTTATACATAAATTTATGTACTTAAATATATAAATACAAAGAAAGTAATAAAACTTAAAAATACATATTATTTTGTCATTTCCAAGTAATTAGAATTACTAACTATAACGGGTCCAAAAAATGCTTGTAGGTCCTCATGAAGTTTTATAAATATATATCTATAGCTTTTGAGATATGATTTTAAAAATTCAAGACTTTAAGTAATATGCCTATAGCTTGCATCAATGTTACACTCTGGTGATTGAAGGAAAACAGGTTTAATTATAGGAGGATGAAGAAATTGATTAATGGAATGTTAGAACTTACAGCAATGTTACAAATCATTTAAATCATATGCTGCATTTTACAGATAACAGAACAATGTCTAGAAAAGGTGATGAACATACCAAGGGTCATATTAAAATTTTAATGGAAATTCTGAAGCATATATGCAGTTACTTGACCAATTAAAGTATCTAATGAAGGACTGGTTTCTTATTATATTTCAGCATTTCTAGAAATATCTTTTAAGTTTTCAAATGAAAACTTCTTATGTAGTTTATGCCTTCGGTTAAGATTTATTGTGAGACAACTGAAAACTGAAGTAAGCAAATGAAAAATTCTCAGTAGCCACACTCTCAGGCTTTGTGGTAAACTGATCATTTCAATAAATGTCTGAGTTTAATGTCAATTCCTGTAAGTTACCTAATATTTTTTTAATTGATTGCTACATTAGTGACATTGTTAAAGTTACCCTTTCAAAAGAAGCATTTTATTATTATTACTAGAAAAATAATAGTAGTTCTCTTACAAGATATTTGTGAGAATTAAATGTTTATACATGAAAAGCAAAATTTCTGGCAAATTTATTGTACCATAAGTTTCTAGCTTTATTCATACAAGCCCATTTAATTGAATTTAATAATAATAATAATTTTTTAAGAGATTAAATGATAATAAAATATTTCAACAGGAACAAGCACCCAGTAGATTGGGGAGCTTAAGACCTGAGGACATGTCACTAATTTTTTTTCCTAAGTTAATAAAGTGCTTTAAATAATACTCAATTAGTCCTGCCCTTATTACAAGCATCTCAAGAAAAGAGAGAGATGAGAGAAATACAGTACTTGATAAAATAGATTTTGTTTTCTTGTATTTACAGGAAAGGTCAGAAATGCAAAAGTCCTCAAAAAGCTGAAGGTGAAATCTTAACTAAAATAGAATAATGAGGGAAAAGCTGGCATTTGCAAGAGAAAATAAATTAACTCAGAATAAAGGAAATAATAGGGATGTCACTCTTTTTGTTCTTGAAGTTAAATACTCTGAAATCCCATTTGATCTAAAAACTGACTTAAAACTATATGTTAAAGATAAAATAATATTAAGAAAAATAATAATTTTTATAGAATACCAACCATGTGGTAGTAGTAACATTGCACTAAGTAATGAGTCTGTTATTTACAGTGAACTACTGTAAAAAAGGTTATATAATATATACAGATACTCACTTCTGTTGGGCAATAGAAAGTCACAAGAAACTATTCATCTATGCTATTACATAAGATAAGATTTTATTTTTTTTATGGCTGAGTAGTATTCCATTGTATATAAATACCACAGCTTTTTTAATTCATTTATCTATTGATAAGCAATTGGGTCGTTTGGTTTTTTTTTTTTTTTTAGATTTTATTTATTTACTTTTAGAGAGAGGGGAAGGGAGGGAGAAAGAGAGGGAGAGGCATATCAATGTGCAAGAGAAACATCGATCAGTTGCCTCTCGCACACCCTCAACTGACTGGGAATTGAACTGGCGACCTTTCAGTTCACGGGCTGGCACTCAACCCACCGAGCCACACCAGCCAGGGCAAGTTTGATTTCTTATCTTAGCTAAGTTCATGATTGTCTAAGCACTTTGCTGTACATTTGAAATGAATATAGAATAATATTGAATGTAAACTATAATTGAAAAAAAATTAAAAAGAGAGAAACCATAATGTCATCATATAACTGGGAACCATAAATTGAATAATATACAGCCATGGTTTTTGATATTTAACCAACTGCGGAGCTAAAGATTTAACAACATTAAAAAAAAAAAGAACCCCAAGTGAAACAAATCTAGAGTATCAGATGCTCAGCAGGAGAGAAACAGGCAAGATGCTTTCAACTCCTGACCAAGTGGTGGCAGGAGAAGAAACTCAATCTAAAGAGGTGATAAAGAAATGAACCAAACCGTTCACAGACCAAAAGCAGCTTTACGTGTGCAGATGTGACAGTCTGGAAACCTAAGAGGTCCAGCCGCAGGGAGAATCTAAGTGCCCCAGGCGCCTGGCCTCATGGGTGTGCAGGAGTAGCGTGCAAAAGGCTGGAGACTGGGAAAGATTGCTAAGCATGTATGACCTTCCCACATGGAGGGAGGCAGCCTGTTGAAATCCTAGGTGCTAAGGAGAAGGAAGCAGAGATATTCCCCCAAGGTAATGGCACATTATAAGGGAGCAAGACCGCTGCTGCAGAATGCTGGGAGTGGCACACACGTGCTGAGAGGAAGGCCTTCTTGGGCATGATGGCTTTTTACTGCGTTCAAGGCAATGTTTGTTAAAGGCTGGTCAAAAGCCTGGAGGTATAAGATACATTATTTTGAGGGGCCCTGGTCTTTCCCTGCAGGATGGCAGCTGCTGAAGCCTGGACCAAGGCAGGGACACTTGCTAAGATTCTTGCAAGGCATCTGGGTCTCCACTGAGTCCAAGTAGGAAAGCTAAAAAAATTCATTGTATTTCCACTCTTTCCTTCTCTCTATTTCAGTAAAATATTTTGCAGGTGGAATTGGGACTTCTGCATCAGCAGAGCTTGGGGTATGAGCATGAGACAGACTCTTGATATTCTTTTGTGATTTGCACCATTGATGACAACTTGTGATTTGGTTGGAGAGTTCTTTTTTCCTCTTGCTCTACTCCCAGCTCTTGGTGCTTCAGACAGTCAGTCCCTTTCCCGCCCATTATCCTGACCAGCTGACAGCAACCATTACCTTGTCCTCAACGAAAGGCTAAAGCATTTCAGAAGAAGTCGTTTAATATGTGTTCTACATAGTTACCTTACAGAAATGTGCACAAAACTGGTTAAAGCATCTTTTTTCATAACAACTCCATCAACAACTTAATAGGATAAACAAATCATGACATATTACAATAATATGGAATATTACTCGATAATAAAAAGAAACAAACAAGTGATACATGCCAACACATGGATAAACCTCAAAACCATCAAGTGGAATAGAAGGAGCCAGAGACACAAGAATACAACATTCTGTTTAATAGCATTTATGTTAAGTTCAAGGTAATGCAAAATTAATCTGTGATCATAGAAACCAAAAGAGTGGTCGTGGTGATAATGGTGGGTGAAGGAGTAAAAAGACATGAAGAAAAATTCTGGAATGATGACAATGTCTATACCTTTTGAATGGTGTTTACATGGATGTGTGTAATTGTCAAACTTCACCAAACTGAACGTGTTTAACTTGTGCATTTTATTATATATATTTGACTTCAAATAGTACCTCAAATCCCACACCATAAATCAAAGTTCTGAAAGAAAACATTCGGATTTGGAAATACATGGTTTGGCCATAGAATAAATGGTTCTTCAGAATAAAAATTTCTCCAAAGTAATATGGCACAGAGTTCATAATACCCAAGGGGTTTGACCTAACTGTCAGACAATTTAGATGAATAAGGAATTAAATTAGCCTGAGGAGGGCTGGGCATTAGAGAAGGATTGATGTGCAAGGAAAACACATGCAGACAAGCAGAGAAAGCATCAATAGGCTGCCTAGAATATGCTAAGAGTGTTCTAGAACATGACGGGAGACAGGTTATGTACTTGGGCATATATTTACTAGTCACATCTATTGCTCTCAAGCTGTTTACAGAGAACAGATTCTGTCTCCATCCCAGAAGGTTGATTGGATTTATTATAAGATATAAATAGGTTTTCAAAATATTTGAGGTGGCCAAGGAACAGATCTTAGGCTGAGCTTTTAGAAAGGACTTCCAAAGCCTGCAATATATATCTAGACCCCTAAGGGAGCCCCTGCTTCTGCAGCAGTCAAAAAACCGCCCTCCCAGTCAGAAGGTTACTGCACACTGGCCGGATGCAGAGCCCACTACCCTTGTTTTTCATGAAACAGCTAATGTTTCTCAGAAGTAAAATTGATTCGACAAACCAACATCACATCTAGATACTTCAAGGGAATCTGAAAAAAACTGTTTTTGTTTTGTTATGTTCTGTCTTCACTTTTTAGACTCTGCAATATAAGAAAATACGCAATAAGCAGTTTGAAATAAATGTTGAACAAGCCAACCCAAATATATCATCAGTCACACTCTTTTCTTCCTACACTGAAACTTTCAAACAGCAGCAGCCAAAACCAAAAAAAAAACCCCTCCTTTCTAACAAAATGTAGCTATTTTAATAAAAAGAATATATTCATTCTCTCTTAAAAGCAAGGAACAAAACTCTCAAGAACTGCATCCATTTCTGGGTGATGTTCGTACCTCTTCAATTACAGTCCCTTCTAGGCTTTGTGAAATCTAAAGAATACATAATACTTTTAACTGTCATCACATTTTTTATAAAAGAGGAGGCTAGGAGGAGAGATAAAGGGATACTATATAATATTTGTAATATATATACACAAAACCGATATAAAATGAATCAGGTAGACCAAATTTTACTTCTACAACTGAACAATAGTTCATAGCCTGTATTTATAACTTGACCCTCAGAGATGGTGATTATGTAGAGTTTGGAATTCTGCAGCACTTACAGTTAAATTTTTCATTTGGTTTTAGAATTTTGATTTTTGTGTCTCTAAGAAATGAGCTGTAATTTTAGAGCTGTCATGGAAGCTAACTGGTTCTTAGACTATGACCTTAGCTGGAGTTAGTTCCAGAGCTTGCCACTTCTTACTGTAAGTGCTCTAATGCATTCAAGAAATTCGCACACAGTCTTTGTAGTCACTATTGTTGCCATACAAGCTCCCCGAGGAACCTGATTCAGTTGTCACTGTATCACAATCAACCACAAGTAACATCTTGACTAAATGTTATGTTACTACATGGCAAAGATGATTAGTACCTTTTTTTCCTTTTGGTGAGTTTCCCTAATATGCTCAAGTCCAAAGGTATGACTAAACCAATTCACAAACTTCATCTTTTCAGATATATCTCTGGGGATCACCCCATTTCCTCATACTGTCCAATAAAGAGGCAGAAACCACATACAGGAGTACCTGAAGTATTGCAAGTTTGGTTCAAGACCACTACAATAAAGTGAGTATCGCAATAAAGCAAGCCATAATTTTTTACTGGTAGAGCGTCGTCTTCAATTTGTAAAAAAAAAAAAAAAGGCCACATCTGTGATGTGCGATAAAATAAAGCACAGTCAGACGAGGTGTGCCTGCTTGTACTAACTTGAACAGGACAGGTTGATAAGTTCTCATAGGGGATGAGCTGCTACAGAAAAAGAGAACTCTAGAGAATTCAGGAGTAGCATACAGAGTGTGCAACCACTCTTTTAGGGCTGAGGTGGAACATCTAAAGAAGGAATTGATCTGGAAGTCTTCCCTAAGTGCCTAGAACTAAGATGCAGACCACTTTGCAGAAGGTTTAACAGAAGTGTCAAAGAAGTTCCTTTAGATGCTACACAGTGGAAATGGTTTGCAAGGTCCCCTTTTCAGTGTGGGGAGAAACTGCCTACAAGGAGGTGCCACGCCTTACTCAGCACACTGTAGGGGCATACCCAGAGGAGGTTAGTGGAATCCGGAGGACTGGACCATTTTATTCACAGTTCCTCCACTGCCCTCTACTGACAGCTCAACATCATGCTAACAGGCAAAAATACTGCCTTACAGATTCAGCTCAATGATTACAGACCAGGGAATGAAAGATGGACTTGGAGTTGAGAGGGAAGAGATAGAAACTTGATCACCAAGTAGATACTTATGATGTCGAAATAGCTGGGTAATAGATATGCACCCAAAATATCAGCAGTGTTTGAAAAGGATAATACCTGTTCAGTAAGTAAAGTTTATATCAAGTAGGTAGTAGTTATCTCAAATATAGGGCTTCCCAGCATCATTCATTATAGAAAAATGCAGGTGGAGTAGAAGTTTATATATCTCCCCCGATTGCTTCTGTAAAAAGAAAAAAGTTTACCAATGTGAGAATTTTTATTTTGGAGATTCTTTAAAAAAGATTGTATTTATTTATTTCCAGAGAGAGGGGAAGGGAAGGAGAGGGAGAAGGAGAGAATCATCACTGTGTGGTTGCCTCTGACATATCCCCAACCAAAGACCAGGCCCACAACCCTGGCATGTGCCCTCACTGGGAATCGAACCAGAAACCTTCTGGTTCATAGGCTGGTGCTCAATCCATTGAGCCACACTGTCCATGGCTGATTTTGGAGATTTTTATAATACAATAACAAAGTATAAGAAAATGAGGCAAGATTTAAGACCAGGTGTCATCATTTTTCTTCCCATGTATGACAAGAAGACAAGATTCTTTTTGAACAATATAAAATATAACCAGATTGTTCTTACTTTTTCTTAGAAAATTCTAAGCAAATTGCATGTGCTCAAATTAAAACTTTGGGACAGCTTACTGAAGAGTTACTAATAATGATAAAACTTTGAGTTTTCCTTACTAAAGAGGTATGAATGAACTCTAGGAAAATAGGGATGATTTTGAATCATCACATTCCAAGTAATTGAATTAAAATTCAACCCTGGCCAGTGTGACTTAGTTGGTTAAGCATCCTCCCATAACCGAAAGTTTGTGGTTTTGATTCCCATTCAGGGCACATACCTAGGTTGTAGGCTTGATCTCAGGTCTGGGCACATATGGGAGGTAATCAATTGATGTTTCTCTCTTATGTCAATGTTTCTCCCTTCTTCTCTTCCTTCTTCTGTCTCTAAAAGCAGTGAAAAAATGTCCTCGTGTGAGGACAAAAAAAAAATTCATAAGTAACATGTGTCCTCAGTTTAACACACCTTGGACAGTTAGAAAGTATTTTTTTTTATTGAGTTAAAGAATAAATGTTATTAAAAACCTAACTATGGTGATGTGGAAAAGGATTAACTACTTTCATATGCCCTGTGGATTTCCATTCATTTGAAAGAATGTTCAACACTGCTTTTGGGATCCCTATAATCTTTCAGTAGATGATTATAATCATTAACATTTATTGAGCAAATATTGTTTGCCAGGCAATGTTATTAGAGTTTTCTACATATTAATGCATTTAATACTCACAGAAATCAGTGAAATAAAACACCATTATTATCATCATCATTTTACAAATGAGGAAACTTGCCAAATTCTGACTTCCAAAAGTCAACAAACTGGATAATGGCATAAAAACTTCCATCTGGTTCCAGATTTTGATATTTCTAAGATACTTGCTTCATAATAGAACAACTGAAAACATAAAGAACTTTCCAGTGTGCTTATGTTTGGATTATAAATTATTTCTTTAGAATCCTGGGAGACAGGATCAATGATCCTTTAAAGCCATTGGCACCATAGGTTAAAAGCATAAAGTTTTGCAATCTATGATGATACGTTTCAGGCATATGAAAATAATCTTCAATTAGCATCTGAGGCATTGATAAATTGTCTAATTGCAAACTCTTGATTTAGCCTTTGCTGATATTGTCAAATTCCTTTCACTCTGTGCATGTAGAATATTTTTCCACCCATTTATCATTTAAAATGAGATTCCTGACACACCACTGTTGGGGTTTAGGAAATCAATTTAAAAATCCTCTTATTTCCCTTTGGATATGAAACAGATTGAAAATACTGCTTTCTCATCAGTAGTGGAGTCCTTCTCAGATATATGTCCTTCTTGATCTCCAAGGGAAACATGATCACTATAGAAATGGAGGAGATGCTTGTCTACAGCATTTAGGATCTAAAGTATTCAGTCTGAATTAAAGCCTGTGCTCCTTGATAGGGATAGCAATTGATGACAAATCTAGTGTAATCATTGCTGGAGAAGAGTTCTCATGCTCTGGATTTTTTCCTTTAGTATGGTTATGGTTCTTCAAGGTCAGATTTCCTTTTCAATATTCCCAATGTGAGATTCCGACACAATAGTAAAATAACTTAAATTACTCTTGAAAGTACTAAAGCAAGCACATGCAAATCTCCTAAGGACAAACAATAATTAGAGTGAAGTTATGAGAAAATGCAGTCTAAGCTCTTTGATAAAATATATGTTTCCTAGTTACTAATGCTCATCCATATGAAAAAAAAATTAAAGACCACATGTATCAATAGTAATAAAGAACTAAGCAAAGAAATCATTATTTTAAAATTAGCTTTCCAGGATTTCAGTCAATCACCCTATTTTGATTGCTTATTGTTATTCTTAGAAATTGGAGTATTGAAAAAGCTAATGCTTATTAACAGATGGTCTGATACTAATAGTCCTTTCCAAGTTCAAGGAGAATCTAACAATACCATTTTCTTAAAGCTCAAGTTGACAACCATGTACCTATTGATAGAGCTATAAACAAAACAAAACAAAACAAAACTTCAAGTAACTGAAGGGAAATTTCTCAGTTGAAACAACTTTGCTTTATGTATTAAGTATTTGAGATTTCTGAAAACTAAAATAATGGCATACAAGAACATCAAACAATGGGTTTACAACTTTGTGATACAGATAGATGTGTGATTTAATCAGGAAGATGATGTTTTATACTTGTTAAGACCATGGTCTCTGGAATCAAACTGCCTGGATATAAAGACCTGACTGATTTACCACATGTAAGATATTGGAAAAGTTAATTAATACCCTATATTTCTATATGTCAGCTGTACAGTAAGCATGCTGATAGTTTCTACTTCATAGCTATCTTTTAAGTATTAAATGAGACACTACACATATAAGCTAGGACTGTGTTCAGCAGAGCATGACAGAGATCAAGAAAAACAGTGACTTAAAACAAGCAAACATACAATAAACCTCATTTATCTTTTATGTATAAATTTGAAATCAGTTAGTCCAGTGCTGACATGGTACTTTTGCTTCTTAAAGTACATGTACACCCAGGATTTTCCCTCAAGAACCAACACACCTGCCTCTTCTCCTATCATTGGAATGAGTCTGCATTCCAATTTGCAGGAAGGCATAAAGGATAAAGACAGGGGACAAAGTGTTCACACAACTGTCTTTAAAGAAGGTTCCTAAAATGGTCCATGTGGCTTCTGGCAATTATATTTCACTGGCCAAAATTTCATTGCACAGTTGTCTGCAAGAAACCTGAACAATGTGATCCTTGTCTGGTTGCTTACATGCCCGGCTAAATATAACATCAATTACTGCCACACAATAGCTCCCGGCACAAAATATCACTTAATAAGTGTTAGACACTTGTATAGTAAGTATAAATTACCAATCCACTTCATTTTAGACTAATGGTAGTGATTTATTTGAATTAATCCATTTTGCTAGTTATATTAATTAAAGTTGCTAAATAATTCAAAGTCCCTCTTCCTTCCTTCCTCCCTTCCCTCATTCATTCCTTCTTCTTTCTTTCTTTCCCTTAGAGAAACTAACAAAGAGAAGTTTCCTTATACCTTAAGTGATGGGTATGTCTTCAGTTCTAGTTTTGACAAGATGTTTCCAATTCACTCTTTATAATATCTTTCGGTTTTATTTTCTTCCTATGACAAATTATTTGAACTTTTCTTATTTATTGTTTTATTTGAAAGCTTTTTTAATTGACTCTAAAGGGGAATATGTGTAGGAAAAATGGCTGAAAGCATCTTTAATCAGACTTTTCAAGAACACCATGATGAGTAGAACTGTATCTTAGTCACTATTGCAGAAAATTGAGCTTAGAATAGTCCATTAAAATGGTTCATGATTTCCCTAGGTGTGCATCTCTTCATGTTTCCTTATACTTGTGACAATGGTCTATAGCCTAAACTAATATAATATACTTACATTAGAGTGTTATCCTTTTCACAAGAATTTGATAATCACATTTTATCATCTATAATAGCCTTTATATTTCCCACTGTGAGTTTAAATGACTGGTCTTCACTTGCTTGTTCTTTATTATCCTTAACCACTGCTGAGAAAGATGGAAAGAGGGGTGTGTTTAATGTTTTGGTCAATGAACTGTCAACTAGCAAAGGGAAGCGCCATGACTATAAAGCAAAACTCTTATTCTTATCTCAGGCTTTCTATTCATTATTTATGTACAGCATTGGTATGCTGCTGGTTATTGCTATTTAGAATTACTAAGTGTTGAGACATTGTTGAAAGACAATGATACCAAACTATGATTTGGACGGGTGTGTTGTTTAATATATAACTCATTATGTATGCATTACATACTATGGGATGATATAATGAATAAAAAATGACAAAAAAGCAATAAAATAGAAAACAAAGTTTATTAGTTGTAGATAATTTTTAAAATTCAAAATAGAAAGTCAATTTTTATTTAAAAATTGAATAATCAAGTCTGCTGCTGCCAGAAAGTGGAAGAATGGGGATGTTTCTACAATGTCATCACACAGAATTAGAAACTTTTTATATGAAAAAAAGTGGAAAAATTCAGCATTTCTACATAACAATGTAAACTTTCATAATTAAGGATATAGATTATGTGAGAATAAGTGATAACTCTTCTAACCATGGAATAAATAATCTAGACCAGCTGATTTAACCCAGTCTCAAAACAAAACAGAAGAACATCTGCCAGCATACCAGTCAAAGTCTGGGTTCCAGTGATGACACTTTATGAGAAAAGCAGGATCTGATGGCTAAAACCAAGAAATATTACAAATGAAGCTGCCCGTAGATAATCTAAATTCATCAAAATATTTATGAAAATAGATACGTGCCCAAACAAGAATCAACTGGGAATCAAGTCACTTCTAATATATATTTGCCCCCAAAATGAAATGTTTCCAGACTATAAAGACAAAGGGTATAATTTTTAAATGCATTTTATTTATTTGTTTTCCTTTTTATTAAATTTATTGGTGATGCTTTTAACAACATTGTACAGGTTTCAGGAGCACAATTTTACAACGTATTATCTATACACTGTATTGTGTGTTCACAACCCCAAGTCAATGCATTTTAATATTTTGATTATTTAGTGCAAGTGTGTTTAGGTAAACAATTGCATCAGGATCGATATAGGTAATAATTTTAAAGAATAGATTATTAATCCCCAAGGCAATTAAATGAATTATATTCTCTGGGGGAATAAACTATAAAATGTAGATTTTAAATAAATTTTCAAGGAGATTCTAATGTTCATCAAAGTATAAGACCAGCCTCTCTATTGTAGTACAATCCACTATCACCTGATATTATTTAATTATAATTAAATTCCTACTCTTCACTACAAATCACTATCACTTATAGTCATCTTTTGTATTAGAGACTTATTGCTGCAATAATACTGAATAACAACGCACTTCCTATGACTTAATTATTTGAACTTTTCTTAGTTATTGTTTTATTATAAAGGTAAGTCACTTTATGGTTCAGACTAGAGTTTATTTGATAAATGATTCCTGCCCACTTGAAAAGAATGTATATTTTGTATTCCATAAATACCTATTAAATCAAATTAGTTTAAATTTTCTAGGATACATTTATCAAATTATTCAACAAATTACTGAGAAATTAATGTTAATTTCTTCAATTTGGTTATTTTTTCTTTTAGCTCATTTAATTCTAGTTACATGTATATTAAAGCTTTGCAAAGGAATGCATAGACATTTAGTACTATTATGTCTTCCTGATGAACTGACCCTTTTGTCATTACAATGCATCTCTAGATAGATAGATATATAATTATATATATTATATATATGATTACCAAATATATAATTATCAAATATACCAAATATACCAAATACATATATAATATATATATTATTACCAAATATATAATTACCAAATATACCAAATATACCAAATACATGTATAATATATATATATTATTACCAAATATATAATTACCAAAGATAGAGATATATATATTATATATATTAACTTACTTTAATATATTAAGTATATATAATACTTTAATATACTTACTTAATATACTTACTTTACATTCTTTGCATTGAACATAATTTCCTGTTATTTAAATTCCAATTTATCTGTGTTCCTATAATGATTTTATCTCTTATAAACACCAGACAAGTTGTTTGGATATTATTTTTATATAAATTTTGCCAAGTTTGGTCTTTTAAAGGTTAGTGAATTTAAAATTAATTTAGTTAGTGACATGATTGACATAAGCCTAGCATTTTGCAATTTATTTTTTATATATACCTTCTAACCTTTATCTTTTCTTTTCTTGGATTTATCAAGTATGTATGTATGTATGTATGTATGTATTTTTTAAATTGTATTTTTAGCTAAATGTCTTTGTATTTAGTGGTTATTGAAAGAATTACAAAGCAGATTTTTAACTTATCACAATCTATCTTTAATTAATAATATATTACTCTGTGTAAAATATAAGAAACTTGTAAGACTTATAGCAATATAATAAATAAGAACATATAGGCAATCACTGTTTTGTACAAATCTGAAACATAAGAATTTTTGTTACAATGATCCAAATAACTTGAGGCCCCAACACACAATTTAAATTTTAGATACCACATTGTATTGACTGTGAGTAAATAATAAATTTAGCTAGCTGTCCAGTCCCCAAAATACTATGTAAATAACAGATGTGCTCCTCACCCAATAACATTTGCATATCTGCCTTTCAGTTCACTTATGGACAGGAAAGTAGGTAGTTAGGTTACTTCCTTGTCTTCTGATGCTAAATCTATATGTCATTTTATGAAAGGAATGGCCTAAAGAAGGAATTGACTAATAAAGTTTAAAGAGCAGCAAAAATAAAAAGTTACAATGTTGTGATAAAATTTGAATGAAACAGACACTTCTCCAGAGAAGACATACAGAGGGCCCAGAGACATATGAAAGAATGCTCAGCATCACTAACCATCAGAGAAATGCAAATTAAAACGGTAATGAGATACCACTTCACACCAGTCAGAATGGCCATTATAAACAAATCAACAAACAGCAAGTTCTGGCAAGGCTGTGGAGAAAAGGGAACGCCAGTACACTGTTGGCAGGAATGCAGACTGGTGCAGCCACTGTGGAAAACAGTATGGAATTTCCTTATAGAACTAAAAATAGAACTGCTTTTTGACCCAGCAACCCCACTGCTGAGATTATACCCTAAGAATCTCAAAACACCCATTCAAAAGAACCCATGCACCCCAATGTTCATAGCAGCACAATTTACAATAGCCAAGCGCCGAAAGCAACTAAGTGCCCATTAGTAAATGAGTGGATCAAAAAACTGTGGTACATTTACACAATGGAATACTACGCAGCAGAAAGAGCTACTTACCTTCGTGACTGCACGGATGGAACTGGAGAGCATTATGCTAAGTGAAAAAAGCCAGGTGTTGAAAAACAAATACCATATGATGTCACCTATAAGTGGAACCTAATCAACAAAACAAACAAGCAAGGGAAATATAACCAACAACATTGAAAGAAAAAACAAAGCGACATTAAGGAGAGGGAGGAAAAAGAGGGGTAAAAGGCAAAGAAGGGAAAGGCTGTCAAGGAACACGTATAAAGGACCCATGGGCAAGGCCAAAGCGGGTAAGATTGAGGGTGGGAGGTGGGTGGGGTGGGGGAGAGTCATGGGGATAAATGGAGACAAATGTACTTGAACAACAATAAAAAGTTTTGAATAAAACAAGTGAAGTTACAGAAGAAATTGCTGACCATGGGGAAGCTGGCATTACCCTCATTTGAAAGATGTTTGAAGTGCAGAGAAATTTGGTGAAAATAATTGCCATAAATGAGGAAAGTGTTCTGACAAAAAGGACAAACATGTCCCAGAGTAGGTGACCCTGGCAAAAACTTCGTAAAATGTGGAAAACTGATTCATGCTTAGGAAGCATTATAACAATTCACCAAGACATAGACAGCAGCTCATGCATGTACTAAGTCCTATGACAAGAAGGCATGAGTTTGTACAGTTGTTCAGATACATTTTTTACAAAAAAACACATTGTTTTATATTACAAGGTAATTAATAAATGTTTTATACTTTTCATTGTCATATATTTTTACCTGACATTAAGAAAGTTTTAATGTTTTAAAAATATTTAAAGGTCACTGAACAATTATGATGTTTCTTATTGATCTTTAAAATCAGTTTGCACTCTCTCTCTTTTTTTTTTTTTTTTTCATCTTACAAAATCATTCAGGTCTTTTCCCTGCCCACTCCCATTCTGTGCTCTGATTTTTTAATTAAATTTATTGGGGTGACATTGGTTAATAGGATCATATAGGTTTCAAGTATACAGTAGTGTGTATTATTATTTTACATGGTTTTCTTCAATGATATTAGATAGACCAGAGTGCATTGCAATTATTTTTACAAATATTTAATACCAATTTATCCACTTATTTATTGTTTAAGGATTTCTTCATTTTCTTCTTGCAATCTCAACTTTCACCTTGATCATTTTCCTTCTATATTTTAAAAAAAGGTAGATAGTGTCTTAACTTTTGTCCAAATTATATATTTATTTCTATTTAAGTTGTGAATGGAATTTTGCTTGAATATAGATTTCTAAGTTGTTTCTTCCCCTTTTGGGTACTTAAATATATTTTTATTATCTCCTAGTCTTTATTATTTTTGATGAGGAGAAACTTATTGCTCATAACATTGTTTTCCATTGAATATAACATGATTATTTGGAAAATATTTCTTATATTTTTTCTTTATTAACAACTTAATGGTGTGTCAGGGTGTTACCTACATACTTATCTATTATGGATTATAATGAGCCTCTTGGATTTGTAGTTTACATCAGTTATTAACTTGGAAAGTTAACTTGGAAAAAAATATTTATTCTGATTCACACAGAATACCTCCCTTGTTTATTCTTCAGAGCATTGTCCACTGCCTGAAAATAGTTGCTTTGTATGTTTTGACCAATATTACAAATGTTTACACGGGATATGTCTGATACCAGTTATTCCATTGTGACTAGAAACAGTATTTATTATTATGTTTTAAAGGGTTTATCTTTCTGTTCTCCTAAAGGAAAGAATCCGTGTGTCTCATTGTTATTTATTTACTGAAGTATAAGTGAATACATATGTTTAAAAAAATAAAGATTGCAAGCTATTATTTAAAAACATTGTTTCACGAACCTAATGTTGGATGATTCAAGGTATTATAAGTGCAGGTATTGGAAAATATATCAAAATTCCCTAAATACCAGTGTTGAAATTCATTAACACACATTAATCATACATGACCTTCAGTGGGTAGGGCAGTGGAGAGCAGTGGTGGGAAAATGGAGACAACTGTAGTTGAACAACAATAAAAAAAAATAATCCTACCCTCTTTAAAGTTCTGTTCCCTTCATGTTGTTTATAGAAGAACAACGAATTAAAAGTAGATTTGTATTATTCTTATTCCTAATTTTTAATATGAGGGACATATTTTCAAATAACAAAAGCTTATTAGTTTACAGAAAGTTAATTTTACTATACTTATTCATCAGTCATTTGTAGTAAAATAATTAATTCTAGTTTTCTTTTGTATATCAATTATTGGAAGTCCCATAGTTTTCTTGTTATGTAGCACTTATAATTTCAATCACTGGCCTTTGTAGGTGAACTTAAGGTACTTTTTTATTTCCTAGCCTTAGTAAAAACACTTTATTAATTTATTACAAATTAAATTAAGAATCATATAAACACATTATAATTGTTTTAAATTGCAAACTTGAGAAAATATTGCTAAAACAATAAAATTGTTACTAAGTTTAAATGCTGAAAAAAATAACAAAAATTTGTACATGGGTATTAATAACAGTATATTCTAAATTTATCCATACTGCCTTTTGAAGTTACCGATTGTCTTAATAGTCACTATTCCCCTGGAGCACTCTGAATTCTCCTATTCTAATTCTGATTTATTTGTTTATTTTCAAGTTGCATGTAACTTTTCATTTGTTTTCATATCATAAAACTATTGCATTATTGAAAATAACTGATACTCTGTTGTCCAGAAAGGCTGAGAGAAGAAAGAAATACCATTTATCCCAAGCATTGTATTGGTCCACAGTATCCTTCTTGAATATTTATTTTTAATATTTATTTTGAATATTTATTTTTAGCAAGTTTTGATATCATGGTTTTACTAACTTAATACATAGAAAAGTTGCCTTTATTTTCTGTTCTAAAACTGTTTATAAAGCCTAGTAAAGTATTTTCTGTTGAAGGGTTGAAAGCACTTATGTGCCATTAAATGGTCTCTTTGTTATCATTAAAAATATATCTGTAGTGGTCTAAAAACGCCTTCTTATATATCTTTTTTTCAGAAAAGTCATCTCAACCATGGCTTGCTCGCACATAATAAGTGCTCAGGGATAAATTAGTGTTATAAATTACTAGTTTAATCAATAATTATCAGTCTAAAACTCACTAACTCCTTCTTCTTATCGCTAACATAATATAGAGCCAGAAGCGCATTATTAGCATGCTATCTAATTAATGAACATATGTCATTCATTTTGTAATTCAGAATTTTTATCATTTAAAAACTACGAGTTCCTTTTTCTCTTTTCCCACTCACAGCTCTTTTGGAAACATTACTGAGCCTTTACAGTAAATAAATGTGGTAATATCTATTTTGAACTCTCTGTATGTAATCACCACAGCTGTGTTTTATTTCTGGGAGGGTTTCATTTTTCAGCTTATGAAATTGTAGGGAAGATGATGAGATAAGTAGGAAGTAAGTGAAAGCTCCAACTGAATTTGGGAAACATTTTGCTTCTGTTCCCTAAAGATAATGATAACAAAAATTTGCTTTACCCCTGTTGAAATGGAATTTTAAGAGATATACAGTAATAGAGGTATTCAATGATAACCTTCTTCATGCATATTATTGACTTTAAATTTTTGAAATTATTTCAATAACCATCTTCTAACAATGATGTTCAGTGATATGTGAATCCCTGTGGCTTTTTATATGTTTTTTAGTAACTTTATGTATTTTGGGACAACAAACCATGTCTTGCATGTTACTCTAAATTAATAAGTCAAAATGGTATGAAATATAGATTGAATAATTTAGCACTGATAACTTATCAATATTATTCTTGAGTGGTAAAATAAATTATACAGTAGAAAATATATACTTATAAAGATGTTCTCACATCTACTTTTGACTTCCACATATGTTTATTTTGATCATGGGATATCTAATTTCTTAATCATATTTCTCCTATCATATATTTGGAGCACAATTATTTATTTTTAATTTATAGTTTATTAAACTAGTCAAAAAATGTTCCAGTTTTATATGATCTTTTGGAAACTTGCCACTGCTCAGTTAAGAGGTTCCCCTTGAACCTGGGCTGATGTTGATGTTTTGATTACCACAATAAGAGTATGGTGTAAGTGAAGTTATATAACTCCCTAGGCTGGGTCGTTATAGTCAAGAGTTCCTACCTGTTTCTCCCCCACCTTCTCTCTCTCTCTCTCTCTCTCTATGAGAGATACACATACACACACACACAGGGATCTTTCATTACAAAATCGTAAGGATGTAATTCTGTAACATAACAATATCACACTCAGGCACATGATATGACATTTTAGGTGAAATGTTCAAATTAAAACTATAAATTATCAGACCCATATTATTACCCCACAGACCACACTCAAACAGGCATTATTTCTGCTGGACCCTGTATAGATATGTGTGTGTGTGCATGTGTGCGTGTGTGTATAATTTACAGTGGCGTATATATGTCATGATAATTGACCTTGGAATAAAGCCACCAGTTGCTCCAAAAAAATGGAATGCAGAAGCCCCAGGCCTTATACCTAATCTAATACGCTACATAATAGCCAACACCGGCTTTTGCCAGCCCTGTAAGCAAGATAACGTGGAAGTCCTCCAACTGCCTCAGCTTATTCTGTGCAAAATCAACAAGTCCTTCCTCCATGTTTTATCCAAATTGAAGATTTATGACAAAATAATTTTTATTTTAAGCCACACAACATCGAGGTGGGTTTTTCAACAACAAATAATGGGGAGAATTCAAGCCAGAAAAATAATATTTGCAAGCTTTTGGCAAGATATGCACATAAAGTAATGACATTAAACACAAAGATATTTTGAATCCCCAAATCCGTGTTAAACCTCAACTTTGTTTTTGAGAATCTGTTCACCTACCATCATTTTCATGAAGATTTGACCACTGACAGATGATATGTTAAAAAACAAGAAAAAGTGAGATACATGAGGAGCTCTATAAGTTTGAAGTACCAGATTCTAAGTCAACGACAAATATTTTATTACTAAACTTATTGGGGTAACATTTGTTAAAAAAATTTTTTGACTTGATTTAAAATTTACTAAAACAGAACTGACAATATCAAACTTCCTGAGCACGGCGCTCCTTACAGGTATCATCACCAGGTCTGCCGCTGACTTCCCATTTTTCCTTTCCTTAAAAAAATTGTGCCTGCGAAGAATCACCCTCATCATTTGACTTAGATAAAACATTTGTTGATGACTTCTTTGTTTGCCTAAAACAAGTCCACACACAGACCTTCTAAGTACTCATTCTGTATCTTATAAATAATTAACAGAACTGCTTGTCTCCACCAACTAAATTGGATGAAATTCTTGCTGTTGGGAAATGCCAGGCCTTGTTTCAGGAGCTGTAACACTGCCAATAGGCTGGAGGGCCCCAAGGCTGGAAATAATCAGGAGGCCGTGGAGAAACAGCTCCTGAGGCGACTTGACCTGTTCCCCAGGCCGGGACCACCCTTGCCCCTCTGCTTTGCCTTGGGATGGTTCCTGCCAAGGAGGAGTAAGACCCCTTGGGGGAGGGGCAACCTAAGACAGGTATTGGTCGAGAAAGGCAGCAGATAAGAACTTGGGGGACACGGAGAAGGGGCAAAGAGGACCCCGCACCTCTCAGGTTGGCTTGGACACTACCGGAGTCCTCGTTGCAGCCGAGACGCAGTGTCCTTATCTCTTGGTGGTTCCCTCCTCCCGCCTGGCTCAGGCTTGAAACAATGCAGGAAAAGCAGCTCTAAATCAGATCTGGCGGTTGCCAGGGTAATTGGGCCTAAAAACAAATTCTTTAGAGTGTGATCTGTCCCTCCCTCAGATCGCTGGTCAGCTCACACTGCGAAAGAAAGACCGTCACATTATTTACACCCCTTACCCTTTATCATTAAGGCACTTGCCCTCGTCTTCATTCTCTTTTGTTTAGACTAGTCTCCTCTTGAACCCATGGTAAATAAGTAAATTCCTGTCATTTGTTTTCTTTAAGGTATCTATTCTCTGTAAAACTTAACATGCTAATATAACAAGTGTACGTCTGCATTCCTGTTACCTAGCCCACTGATAAGTTTTTCAATAAAAGCCTTGGAACAAAGGGAGACCGGTCCTTCCCCACTAGGGGGATGGGCCACTGCCTTCTCCGATAGGAGGGAAGTGCCCCGTGTGCTCTCCCTCCAAACAGAGAAGCGTTTGCAACGTTTCGTGTTTGTTCCCCCTCATCCGTGACAACCCCGGGACAGGCTCTGCGGGTTTCAGAGCCCTGCTCCCACCTCAGCGGGCCCCAGCCGGTGTCCCTCAGGTTTCAGGGAGCCCTGCGCTCTCTGCGGCGCTCCCCCGCGGCGGCGCGCCCCTATAGCCTCCGAGCAGTGCGACATCTTGCAGCAGAACTCAACCTCCATTCAGCAAAAGCCTCTGAAAATCTTTTGAAAGTAGGGAAAAAATATTCTCCCTCAGCTTTCCAATCACTCAACTGCCACCCCCACATCCTGTTCTTTCTGGCCTTGCTGATTTGTCCTCATAAAAGAAAAGCTTCCTCTGCCTCCGTGCCACTGCAAAGCGTTTTCTTTTCTTATCCTGATACTGAGATAAAGTCCCAATATAACATTGATTGCATTAAAAGAGAACGTCCTGCATTATATAAGTAGTAATTTCTGAAAAATAATTTGGATCACTAAGACTCTCCCATTCTTGAGAAATTTTACTATTTTTCCTCTCCAGCTTTCTTTAACATAGTTCACTTTGTACAAGGAAGATATTTTCCCTTTCATTCAAGAAGCAGCAGTTACAATCTCTGAATCTATCTGGGAACAGGGCCCTTAGTAAACCAGGTAAGAATTCCCTGGACTATTTCATAACCTGTGGCTTCTTTGGAGATGCCTACTTTAACCACTTTGGACTTTATTTGACTTGGGACCTCTCATTTTAATAAGTGCTTCAATGATTTCATGTACATTTTTGCTTGCAAACCTCCAAGCTAGAGAAGGGTTGGAGTTACCTGTCCTGTGCTTATTATGAATCTGTGGGAACATCTCATTAACCTTCCAAAAACCAGATTTAACTCTAGAAAAACCATTTAATTAATACAGAGTAAGGCAGAGATGGAAGACTGTGTCTTCACCCCAGTTTAACGTGGATATAATTAATATTTAATTTTTCTCATTAAAATGCTTAATGAAAATCGGTCATTTGCTGGAATGTGGCATAGGAAAGTTAGTGAATATCATAGGTGTCAGAATTCCTAGGGTGTTATTTTGACTTGGGCAATGATTAGTTTTCTCACCTTGGGCAATTCACTTAAATTTTCTTTGATTTAAAAATTAATTTTGAATATATAAATCATATATGAATGTTATTCTCTTAAAAACCAAAATTCAAAAGTTATTACATATAAAGCTATTTTCCTTTGACAACTACCTTCAATTTTGGTTTCTTCCCCAAATTAGCCACAGTTATTACTTTTTCACTGGTAGCTACTAAAAATTTTGTGGCATTAATTTCCAATTCAGTGGCAACATGTGTTTTATTATAGTAAATGTTGTACCTTTTTTTAATACTCCCCACATCTAATATTAAGTACTTGTCATGGACTCAGTGAACCAATATAATATCTTTTGAAATTGGAAAATGTTTATGGTCACTATGCACTAAATTATAGCAGAAAGTTAGAGAGTTTATATGTCTAAGGCAACAAGTTTAAGCTATAATCTCTTTCTGCCAGATGAAAAGAAAATATTTAGGTTAGTTTCAGTGCAGCTAAATGTAGAGAGAAAAACCATAATTTCCGTGTTCACTAACTGCATTCCAATTGTCATAAACTGAATTGATCAACTACAATAAAAATACCACATTTGGAATAACAGTAAGTTATTCTTCCTATATTTATCCCTCTATCTGTCACTTAATCACATTGGTCAAATTAAGAAAATTAAAAATAGTGTGATTGGAACAATATTCCAGCATTATTCAAAATTTTAAGGTGACTTTACCCCATTACATCATTCTTGTATGCCTCATTAAAGATTCAGAATTCCTTAGAAGTGGCTTTTTTTGTGGGGGAGGAGTTGAGTTTGAGCCATGTAATCTATCACCAGCAGATCAATGGAGTTAAGAGCAAGAATCTGCCCCACCATAATAACATATTTGGATGCACATACCTGCATATGTCATTCCAAAAGGAAAATGGGTATGTTATTAAAAGGAGGTATGAAGGCTTTTGCCATGAAGTAAACAATGCCAACTACCAATGTCTCCTTTAATGGTATTCTATTTGCTCAAACCTTTGTGAAATCTGCTAGGAATGATTGAATTGATAAAAATGACCAAACTGAGGGAGTGGTATAAAAAAATGTTCAGCTCTTCAACTTTAAAGTGAAACTAACTCTGTGGAGCAAAAGGTAAACCAAAGTTTTCTGTTAAATAAGGCTGAAGCTAGTCAAGAACACTTCCTTAGCTTTCTTTCCTTGTCCTGCCATGCTTCCCTTAACCTCTTTCTTATGAGAAAATTTCCTCAACAAATCACTACCTACAAGAACTCCTTTCTCAAGTCCTCCTTCTAAGAAACTTAAACTTTAGGCAGCTGGTGCCAGGAATAGTCCAAGGAAACAGACTCTAATAATAGGATTCTGGAACTGGGAATTTCACTGGTCATATGGCAATAAAGACTCCATCATTAATGGTGGTGGGTAGAGTACTGATATTTGTTGGAAACGTTATATCTGTGAACCTATATTACTGGAAGTATTGAATAGAATCATAATCATCTTTAATTAGATTATGAATTCCAAAACTCCAGAACCAATACTTATTCAAAAAAGTTATCCTTTGAATTCTGTTCCTCTAAAACTACCTTCAGCACCAAAATCTATATTCATCAGACATTCTTCAGAGAAATAGAATCACTAGGATATATGAGTTCTGTCCAGAAATAGTCCAATCATTGGCTTTTCTTGTTATACATTGTTCTGTATGATGAGAACAGTCTGGGTGACATTGATGTAGCAAGGGAGCCAAGCAGAGTGGACTGGAAAGCACATGTGTGAACAGTGATGACCTCACTGTACCAGTCAGTTGAGTTGGGGGTAGATCCACTGAGTGAGCATGTGTACTGTGTGGCTATCCCATTCAAAATGACTAAACAAGTAGAGCAATGGATCTGGGCCTAATTTTGTGTTAAGCTTGAACGTTCCTCTGTGGAAGGTACTCGGATGATTCAGAAGGCTGCTGCTATGGGCAACTGGTGATTGGAAGCTTCATCACAACAATGCACCTGCTCATGCATCAGTCCTCATGCAAAGTTTTGACAAAACATCAAATTACCCAGGTGACTCAGCACCCCTATAATCCAGATGTGGAAACCTGTGACTTCTGGCTTTTCCCAAAACTAAAATCACCTTTGAAAGGGAAGAAGTTTCAGACCGTTGATGAGATTTAGTAAAATACAATGGGGCAGCTGATGGTGACTGGGAGAACTGTGTGAGGTCCTAAGGTGCTTAATTTGAAGGGGACTAAGGTGTCATTGTCTTATGTACAATGTTCCTTGTATCTTGTATCTTCTTCCATGAATGTCTCTTTTTCATAGTACAAGGATGGATATTTTCTGGACATAACTCGTGTGTGTGTGTGTGTGTGTGTGTATGTGTGTGTGTGAGTGTGTATCATATGTGATATGTATATGATATTACCTATCATCTATCTATTAATAAAGAGAGGTTTTTTTTTTTGTTTTTGTTTTTCCCCAGAAGGAATTGGCTCATATGACTATGGAGGCTGCAAACCAGAGGTTTAAAGAAGTGGGTGGTACAGGGATTGAGCAAGAAAGGAAAGGACTCATGGACATGGACAACGGCATGGTGATTGTGGAGTAAGGAGGGTATAAGGAGACTAAATGATAATGGAAAAAATACAATAAAAATTAAATCAAAAATTAAATAAAAAGGAAAACAAAAGAAAGTGGGTGATTTAGTTCCAGTTTAAACCTGAAGGCCCGAAACAAGTGAAGGCAGTGATGGAAGTCCCAGACAGAGTCCAAAGGCCCATGAACCAGAGGAACCATGTGGACATCCCAGTGCCCAGTGCAAGAGAATATTCCAGTTCAAACAGTAAGAAAGACAACAATTTCTTCCTTCTTTTACCTTTTTGTTGTAGTCAAGCCTTCCACAGTTTGGGTGCTGCCTATCCAGAGAAGGGCAATCTACTTTACTCAGTCTACCAACTGAAATGTTAATATCATCTGAAAACACTCTCAAGATATACTAGGAATAATGTTTAGCTAAATATCTGGGCACCCTTTGTCCTGGTCAAGTTGACACAAAAAACTAACCATAACAGAATCTTCTAAAAAGGTTCTTAAATAAGCAGCCTAACTTAATTATATTGAAGAAAATTAAGAAAAAGAGGTCCTGGATTTAATTTAGGAAAATAACATTAAATATCTAAATGTTTAATTCCAAACTAAAAAAAAAAAACAAAGAATGTTGCCAATGTTTCTTCATGACATAAATGCAAATTCTCTAATGACACATTATTTGGCTTGTAAAATATTAATGATTTTTGATTAATTGCTTTCTCCTTCTGCTTCTTAACATTAGGCCATTTAAAAAATTGCCATCATTTTTAGCATGAAGGACATGAAAAAAGTGAGAAAATCTCAAATTAGCTAATATTGTTGTGTTTTTGAAAATGAGGTAAATTAAAAAGTCTTCTATAACTTGCAGAATCTATGGGTAAGCCTTCATTCTTCTCAAGATCCAGCTATCTCATCAATTACAAAATCATATCAATACTATATTTTTAAATGCAGCCAAACTTCTTCAGAGAAGAGAACATTAAACTGCATCAGAGATGGAGGCAACTTCATTTAAATTCTATTGCTAAAATAGAAAAGTTAGAGGCCACTGATGTCAAACAGGCCAAGTCATTAATAAGGTTGCTTCCCTGAGTTATACCTTTCATTGGTAGACTGCCAACCACAGCTTCCATGAAGTTCATCTAAGTAATAGTGTAGTGCGAGCCAGAATAAATTGTGCTAATCATGTTATATGTATAAATATTAATTTATTATATACCAACATTAATCATAATAGAGTATTTGTTAGTTTTACAAAAACATAAAACAAGGCATGATTGCTTAATTAAATTTCCTTAGGTATGCATATTTAAATTTCTAGAATACTAGACTGAATCTTCATCTGTTTGGTACTTCTAAGTTTTCTTGATTGTGATTTCGAAAGTGTTAAATATGTAAAATTCTATATGTAAGTTGAAAACATCTAATTATATGTATTTAGTTGAATATTTCTTTCATTAGCTTTTATTTCACAATTATAATGAAAAATTATTTCCATGGTACACAGTAAACATATATGAAATATTGAAACCAATATTTGTACCTCCTAAATTAGCTCAATTCCACCAACCATCCTGCTTTATTTACTTTTTGATTTTCTAGATTATCTGGGATGATCTTAGTGATAATTCATGCTCTCACAGAAACTAGTCCCTCTTCTTAAAATCCAAGCCACCTTTCATACAGATTTAAGAAGCTCTAAATTCATAGAGATAGATAGAGACAGTTAATCTTGCAGAATGGCAACACTGTAACTGCTGGAACTAAGACTTCCAAGTGGTTGGTAACACAGCCTAGAAATGCGAGCTCATTATTGCCTTGTTGGTAGTCTTTGGCTGATTAAAGACACAAGTAGGAAATATCGGATAACTATGTGTCCTTTCTGCCCCCAAGTACTGCTTCAAAATGGATTAGCGTTCTATTGTCATCTCCAGAGGCTTCCTACATGACACAGCTCCCAGTGTATTTGTAGCAAACCTGTGATGGGCTCTGCAGTTCTCCTGTATTTGTTTTGCCTGTATTAGTGCCTCATTTCCTTCTTGCTCCTTCTCGCTGTTGATTCTAAGGAATTTCATTTCTAATAAAAAGTTAGCTCACAAGCTTTTTTTTTTTTTGCCTTTAAAAATATTTTATTGCTGTTCAATTCCAGTTGTATCCATTTGCCCCTCATTACTCTTCCCTGCCCTACCCACCCACCTTCCACATTCAATCCTCCCCCACCGTTGTCTTTGCACATGGGTCCTATATACATGCTCCGTGACTTTACCCTTCCCCTCTTTCCCCTGTTATCTCCCCCACAACTCACCGTCAGTTAGGTCTTTATTTCCATGTCTCTTGTGCTATTTTGCTCGTTTGTATGTTTTGTTGATTAGGTTCCACTTACAGGTGAGATCATATGGTATTTGTCTTTTACCCCCTGGCTTATTTCATGTAGCATAATGTTCTCCAGTTCCATCCATGCTGTCACAAAGGGTAAGAGCTCCTTCTTTCTTTCTGCTGCGTAGTATTCCATTGTGTAAATGTACCACAGTTTTTTGATCCACTCATTTACTGATGGGCACTTAGGCTGCTTCCAGCACTTGGCTATTGTAAATTTTGCTGCTATGAACATTGGGGTGCATGGGTTCTTTTGAATTGGTGTTTCAGGATTCTTAGGATATAATCCCAGCAGTGGGATTGTTGGGTCAAAAGGCAGTTCCACTTTAGTTCTTTAAGGAAATTCCATACTGTTTTCCACAGTGGCTGCACCAGTCTGCATTCCCGCCAACAGTGTACTAGGGTTCCCTTTTGTCCACAGCCTGGCCAGCACTTGCTGTTTGTTGATTTGTTAATGATGATCATTCTGACGGGTGTGATGTGGTATCTCCTTGTGGTTTTAATTTGCATTTCTCTGATGTTTAGTGATGCTGAGCATCCTTTCATATTTCTCTGGGCCCTTTTTATGTCCTCTTTGGAGAAGTGTCTGTTTAGGTCCTTTGCCCATTTTTTAATTGGATTGTTTGTTTTCCTGGAGTGAAGTCATGTGAGTCCTTTTAAATATTTTGGAGATCAAACTCTTGCCCAAGGTATCATTGGCAAATATGTTTTCCCATGCAGTTGATTCCCTTTCCATTTTGTTGATGTTTTCCATAGCTGTGTAGAAAGTTCTTAGTCTGATGTAGTCCCATTTGTTTATTCTTTATATCCCTTGCTTTGGGGGGCATATTGATGAAAATATCAATGCATGGAATATCTGAAATTTTCCTGCCTATGTTCTCGTAGGACTTCACAAGCTTTTACCTCAGACATTTTTCCCTAGGAACTTAGCTTCTATGGTGAAATGATCTCTCATTTCTTCATCTCCCAGCTGGGAAGTTCTGCTTTATAAAGTTTCATTCCACACTTTAATTTTTATAAAAATAACAATTTGATAATATAGTTATGTGTTAATAGTGAAGATTGCTTTACACTCTCATTCTATAAAAATAGAAATCAAAAACTTAAAATTACAGTATATTTACTCTATTACTATTTTAATCACATACACACTAATCATGATATAAATAACAATGTATTAGACCCTTTGGTAGTAGTGCATGACTTAGGACTGAAAAAATGCATATCTACATAAGGAGAGATAAAACTATTTTACATGAAGTTATTATCGAATGATTAAATATTAGATTTTTAGATATTAGCCACAATATTGTGGGGTTTAGATAAAGTAGTGGTCGCATAGCTTATTGTAAGTGACTTGAAATGGAGCAAAATGGTTCAAATCTTTACACATTAATAGTTGCAAAGCAACCAGAATGAAAATAGCTGAATCCTTTTACCTCTAATGATACATTATAGAGACCCATGGCCAAGGGAGAATAGATTAAAATTAATAGGAAACAATAGCTTACATGATAGAATCACTTAAAGTGGAGTAACTATAATTATGTAACTAAAATAGACAGTGAAAATTCATATTTTAACAAAGTAGGCTAGATAATCTAAAGTCTTCAAACTATTGTTTAATATGATGTGTAATTCCTTAGTGATTCGGAAACATCTCAAATTGGGTTATACTTAGTTCTGACATCAATTATCATAATACTCATAGCTTCTGTTTTTTTCAATTTAAAATGTAATTAATTAGTCTAAAACAATAAAATAAATCATTATTTTATTAGTAATAATTATATTATCTGAGTCCTTATTATAGGCTTTTATCTAAACTAATAGTTGAACAATTAATACTTAATTTAAATGTAATTTACTTTGCTCATTTACAGTACATGATTTTTATTAAAGAAAACTAGGATGAGAAAATAAACAACTATTTACATAAAAAAACCAAGGTTAGCTTCTATTTTTATATTTATTTAATTTCAAAGCTCAAGCACTATATCAACATTTTATACTAACCTGAGTTTCAAATTATGCAAAACTATATCATTCCTAAACATGATAAATATCAATGCTCTTATATGAAATAGCAAATGTTTTTTAGCAATATAGGAGAAATGAACAGTATCAAAACACATTTTTAGTATGTACTATAGAGGGGGTAGTAAAAATCATCGCAAATAACTTGGAAATAAGTGCTTAACTGAATCAAACTTTAAAATTAATAAACTATTTGTTATAACAGATGTAAACAACACTAAAGAGACACAAGTCAGAGGATTTTCTAAGATATTTTCTCAAAAAATGGCAGGTATTCTCTACACAGTTAATTGGGTTGACTTCCTTAACATTAAATTCCATTATAAAATAATATGTGCCTCCTGAGATAAATCATTTCAAGCAGTTAGTGGTACAGAGCCTCAGTCTTTATTAATGACAATTTAATATATGCAAATCAATAAATGTGATATACTGAACTAACAGGTTAAAAATCATATGACCACCTCAGTAGAAGCAGAAAAAACATTTGACAAAATACAGTTTTTTTTCATAATAAAAAACTTACACAAATAAGTATACAAGAAATGTACTCAACATAATAGAAGCCATATAAGTTAAGCTCAGAAGTAACATCATAATCAACAGTGAAAAGTTAAAAGTCTTTCCTTTACAATGAGGAACAATGATGCTCATTTTCTTCATTTTTATTCAATATAGTACCTGAAATCATAGCCAGAACAATTAGGTGAGAAAAAGAAATACCAAGTACCCAAATCAGAAAGGAAGAAGTAAAATTATTTATCTTTACTAATGACATGGTTTTATATATTGAGAACACTCAATATAGAAGACTTCATCTAAAAACTGTTAAATTAACCAACAAATTCACTAAAATTTCTAGATACAAAATCAGAATACAAATATTAGTTGTGTTTTTCTTTTCTGAAATATAATGACATATAACATTATATTAGTTTCAGGTGTACAATATAATGATTATATATGTGTGCATGTATGTAATCATATATATGTGTATATATATATATCATCATATATAGATACCTTTTTTATTATAATGAGAATTTTTAAGATCTACTCTCTTAACAACTTTTAAATGTGCAATAGAGTATCGATTGTTAACTATACTCATCATGCTGTACAATACGAATAAAATGATGTGTTTATTTTAAAGATGGATGTTTGTATTTTTGACCACTTTTACCCATTTTTACCTTCCTTACCCTCTACCTCTGACAACTGCCAATCTGTTTTTTGTATCTATGAGTTTTGTGGGTTTTTTTTAGATTTCATATGTAAGTGAAATAATATGGTACTTGTCTTTCCCTGTCCAAATTATATGATGATTTCAAAATAATGAAATCTTGCCATTTGTCACAATATGGATGGATGGAATGTGTGGACATTATGCTAAGATAACTAATCTTAAATTAAATAAATACATTTATGAGTTGATGAACACAGGTTTCTTCCATGTCTTAGCTATTGTAAAATAATACTGCAACAAACATAATAATGCAGACATATTTTAAGTCAGTGTTTTTCATTCTTTCAAATGAATACCAAGATGTAAAATTACTGAATAATATGTAGTTCTATTCTTTTTTATTCTGGGGAACATTCATACTGTTTTTCAGAGTGGCTGTTTAGATTCCCACAAACAGTACACAAGAATTCTCTTCTCTCCACATCTTTGCCAACACTAGTTATATTTTGCCTTTTTTTTTTATAATAACAGTATAACAAGTGTAAAGTATTATCTTATTTTAGTTTTAATTTGCATTTCCTTGTTATTAGTGACAGAGCATTTTTTCATGTACTGTGGGCCTTCTGTATGTCTTCTTGGGAAAATGTTTATTTAGATCCTCTTCACATTTTTAAATCAGATTATTTTTGTTTCTTTGTTTTTGCTATTGAGTTGTATGAATTCTCTATATATTTTATATATAAATCTCTTATAAGATATTTGATTTGCAAATATTTTCTCTCATTTGGTAGGTTACCTTTTTATTTTGTTTTTGTTTTTCTTTGTTGTGCAGAGACTTTTTAGTTTGAAGTAGTCCTGCTTGTTTAGTACCACACCCCCCAAGATCATCACTGGATCAGGTATCAAGGAGCTTACCATCTGCAATTTCTTCAACATGTTTTATGGTTTCTGATCTTAAATTCCACCTTTTGTCCATTTTGAGTTGATTTTTGTGTATAGTGTATGATAGTGGTCCAGTTGGCAGTTAGCAGCCCAACACCAATTATTGAGGAAACTATCAGCTCTTGACTAAACTATTTCAATGCATTTTTACCAGAACTCCATGCTTCTGCTCATCTTACTACATGGTGCTGAGAGGTTGAGGATGAGAACAGAGATGTAACCATTAGTGTGCTCAAAAACAAAGTGTTTTATATTCTGGCAAAAGTTGAAATGGAAATGACTCATCAATGCAAAACAAATTCAGATAGTGAAAGATGCTTTTGTTTTTAAAATAAATATTTGGTGTTTAAATTCTATTCTGAGAATTGAAATAAATATGGGAAGAAGTAAAGCTGATGCATTTATTTTTCTCTTCAATGAGAGATCTGGCTGAGTTGCTGAGTCTGTTGACTCAAAGCCTAAGTCCTCACTTGTGCCCTTTCTGAATGCCTACCATTTCTACAATAATATGCATTTCTATTCTATTATTTGTGCCTTCAGATTCAGGGATGACAAGTGCTCTAGTTACGACTAGTCCTGTTGTATCTCACTATCATTTTCAGGTTTCTCTAAACATAAACTCTCTTTCAATGCCCATTTTGAATGTGTCAGGTATAAGACAAAACAAAATGGCAGTCTTGGTGGATTTGTTTCAACACAGACATATGAATGATAAACTTAGGAGCAAATGAAAATCATAGCATTTCAGATAATATTAAGTATTAAGAAGAAAATAAAGTATTTAAAAAGGAGACATGCAGCAAATGAATTATGTGGGACTTACTCTAGTTGAGGTTGTCAAGGAAGGTCTCTCTGAGTGATCTATAAGAATGTGACCTTATAAGGGGGAATGAGCCATGAGAAGATCTAAGCCAAAAGTATTCCTGGCAAAGGAAATGACAAATGCTTCCCAAATAATTAATAATCTGAGAATTTAACAGGAGGAGTTGAAAGATCAGAGAAGCAGAAACTTAGTGAAAAAGAAAGTAGAAGAAGGTCAGAGGCTTAAACAGAAACATCCTAGGCAGCCTCACATTGTAATGAACAGGTTATAACTCTAAGAATAATGGGAGGCTATTTGAGGTATTTAAATAAGAAGGATGTGACCTGATCAGTATTTCAAGTAGGTAGCAGAGGAACAAATTGAGAAAGGGAAGGACCCAAAGTGCAAAGGCAAGCTAGTATGCTACTTCTGAAGTGTAAGTGAGAGATGATGGTAGAAATGGGATCATAGTGGAGAAGTAAGGATTTTAAACTTTATTTTGGCAGTAGAGCCACAAGATTTTCTGACGACAATATATGTGGTAATAGGAAAAAAGTTTCATCAACTGGGGTTGCTATCATACCATTTCCAGGGACAAGAAAGATTAGAGAAAAAAACAGATTTGATGGGAGGAAAAACACAGGAGTTCTATTTTGGGTGTGTTAATTTTTACATAACCAAACTAGGATAGAAGGAATCAATGATGCCTTTGCTTCATTTGAAAAACTGCTTGGCATAGAAAGTAGAGGAAAGTCAATGAGAAATCTACTTAGAACCCTAAATGAACCAAAGACAAAAATACCAGCAGTAGCAATTGAGTCAAATTCTGCATCCCTCCAGCAGTTCTGGCAACCACACCAAACATGTTGCTTAGTGTGCATTATCTGAGTTTAAGGAGGCCCTAGAAAGGAGCCGACAGCCAACATCACTGCAGCTTCCTTTTAATGAGGAAAATGTGTAAGACAAAAAGCACAGCTAATGTGTAGCTGCCACCACAAACGAGGAAAAGAGGTTTTCAGCTCAAAGACAAATTCTTTGAGAGTAATACCTCTATCTCTCGCCTCCTTCCAGAAACACCTCAGGCTTCCTGTTTATGAACTACAAAATACAATGACAGTAAGCTTTCTGGTCAGCCTTCCTTCAGGCCTCAAAGAGTCAGCCTCCCATTACCAAACCTGATCCATCATTTTGCCTGTTTTCATTTAGAATCCTTGCCCCACTGATGCCAAAGGTGACTTCAGTGTGTTGAACACTGTTTTCTGTACTTTAGTTTCTCTGTACCTTAGGCTACTTTTAAGCAAATAACCCTTGCATTCAGTCCTATTCTCAACTGCACCTTTGGACAGAATCTATCAGCTATAGACCAGTACAGCCTATTCTTACATCCAGATCAGAACAAACTTACTTGAAGGGAAAGATAGGTTTACAATACACCCTCTAGCTTTAACTTTCTGGGATTCTATAATATGAACTACTGCCTGTAGCATGCTATATATTATAACTAAGCATTTTGCTATTGCTTTTTCCTCCTACCTGTGAAGTTCACTATATTTTTCTAGCTTAGGAAAAGTTTATTTTAAAATTTACACACTAAAATTCTCTGTTCTTTTCTGGAGAGGTACAATTTCACCCTCAACTGAAATATAATCTTATATAAATAAGATTTTAATGATGCATTTCTCTTAATTATAGAAATTGATAAGACCCAAAATTTGTTTTGCTTGAAAGTCAGAAATTATACGCAACAGAACAATTTTCATGCCTCAACATGACAATTAGAAAATCATATTTGCATTAGGCAACTCTGCTGTTAGAATTTTTTTTCACATAGAATATAAAAACTAACCTCAAAAAATTGATCACTTAAACCACTTACACACTGAATATGTGAACAAAGACACAATCCCAAAGGTAATTACTCAGTCACAGTTTAGCATTTTTATCAACATCAGGGCAGATTTCTAAGTACCTGAATTTATGTCTCTTGCCAGTATTAGTATATTTCACTGTTCTTGCTAATATGCCTAAGAAATGTAGAAAATAGAAAGGTAGGTTTTTAGGGGGGAAGTCAAAGGCAAGGAAAATAGAAACAAAAAGAGAGTTGAAACAGATGGCAGACATTGGAAGGGTAAAATAAAACAATCAAAAGGCAAGTAAAAAAAATCTGAGGGTTCCATGACTCCTAAGGGAAAAATGCATAGATCAGACCATATTCTCTTTCACACTGAGACTGAATTCAAAGACGTTCATACTGTGTGTTGTCTTTCTCTCCCAATTCTCACATAAAATATTTCAGGCTGACAAATTGCTCCTTTGAGTAACATTTTAAACAGGTGTATGACTTTCAGATATAGGCAAGGTTGATTCTAGAAAATATTGTGATGTAAGATAAATATTTGCCTCTCCTTCCTGAGCTCATCCCACTGTGTCCCTCCATGATTTCATTTCCTCCTGACCCAGCGCCCTCACTGCCATCTCCTGCTTCAGTTTCAATTCGCAAGTCACTTAATATCCTCTAACAGGGACACACGGGGAGTTTGTAAAATGCAATACAAAATGTGGAAGCACATATGTGACAGCTGTGGAAACGTGCCGCTCAGATCTGCAGTGGTGCCTTGACCCAGAGCTCCAGCTGCTGCACCTTTACCCACCACTGCATTCCTACAAGATTATGCTTCCCCCAGGCTTCTCTCACCTGATGACTGAGTGCAGATGGATACTTAAGCAGACAATACAGAGACATATGGGAGTTTTTTAACAGGAGAGCTTGGCTCAAGGACTCCTTTGTAGTTCGGATAAGCCTTCGTTGGGGCCATGCTGTATTGAAGAATCTTTCTCCCCAACACTCTTCTCTTTCACAGGTGTCAGAACAGTGCTATGGTGTCAACACCCTACTCTTAGTATTCCTTTTTGCAGTAAAAGGAATGTCTAATTCTGTCTTGGTGTTTGCCACTTGATGATCCTGAACTAATGCAAATGGTGCTAAGATATTTGAGAAAACAGATGGCAACATGAGGGTTTTGAACTTGGTCTTTCATTGCATAGAAGAAAAAGAAGACACAATCCTGAATTTGCATGAGGGGCACCAATAGAACATGATACAAGATGGAATCCCAACTGCTGAAGATGTCTCTTTTGCTACCTGGGTAGATGGTACAAAGCTTTAGTGTTGCAGGTGCAATGACTCAGGCATTTTAAATAATTGGTTGATAACAAGACCTAGCAAAATAGCAAAATCGGGTGGTTACTGTTAACTTGAATTAACTCATTAAAGAGTGATAATGCAAAAAATGGTGGTTAATAGGCAGTTAAAGGCTGATGATGAGAGCCAAGGGATCTCCTTGGTCATAAGCAGAAATTGCTGATTATTGACTATTGTCAATATTCTATATTTATTGGTGAATTTACTCTTCATAAAAATCTCATTAAAATTATTATTGCATTAATCATAGTACTTGCAGAAAAAAATGTCAAACTCATGAAAAATTATTTGGAGAATACATATCGAAAGAATGGGAGAGCATTTAAAAAGCCATAGGTGTAGAAAACTATAAGGGAGAGTGTTATATCCTGAAGATGCATGACAGTGGGTTATCTATTTGGGAAATGCCTGGAAAATAAAATTGATAAGGTCTTGGTGATGATTTAGATATTGAGGATGAATGGAAAAAATGGTTCCTAATTGTTTAGCTTATAATATTTGGCTTATGCAATTGGAGGGATGGACAACACATGTCTATAAAGTGGATCTTGTAATCCAGAGCATAATGCACAATACATAGGTGATTGATGTGTGTGTATGTACACATACACATTCTGTGTGGAATTTGTTTGAAATCCTGTAATGAAGAAGATGGTAAATTCTCTTTGGATTTACTTATTTTCAGCCAAAAAAAAAATAACATGTATGTGCATGCATGCATGTATATGTATGTGTGTGTAAAAGAGAGAGAGGGTGAGGGTGAGGAGAGAGACAGACAGAGAGAAAGAGAATAATTTGTCATAGGGTGGACTTAAAATCATTCCAAAGAGAATTTGAAGAATGTGCAGTATAATATTTCTTCACCATACTAAATTACATGTACAAAGAAGCCCTTTCAGGTCATTTACAGTCATACTATTCATAAAGTTTAAATGCAGAGTAAAAATGTAGTGTTTAGTCCTAGGCATTTTCAAGGAGCTTCTGACAACTGTAATAGAGTAACAATAAAAAATATTTAATAAAGAAAAAAGATTTCAAAGAAATAGAAATGTACCTTGGACTATTGTTTCAATTATGAGACAATTGGGTCTTTCATCATCAATTACAACTTTGTTATTCTCTTGAATAGTATTTAGTTACATTTGTGCTTGTGTCTTCCATCAGCAAAAGTTATAAAAATGTTCTATTTGTTATGTTATTAATGTGCTAAATTGTATCATAGTTACTTAGAATCCCTGGACCGCCTAAGTTTATTAACAACCTACTTTAATTGAGAAGGTGTTAGTTATGGATACACTTTTCATGGTATTAGAAATAAAAGATGGCCAAAGTTAAATTTTCTGATGCAGAGTTATCCCAAGGAACAATCTGATTGCTTGGGTTCAAGCATGTTTACCTATTTTTTATGTAATCAGTATTTTAGGAACATTTAGATTGAAATTGAATAAATACAGATTTGTTTAAAAATGATCAAACTAGGGGTTTATTTCATTCTTCTATTACAATATTAAAAGCTAATTTCTGAACAGACTTTTTATTATATACCAAACTCTCGGATAAGTGTAAGTACTCAGTGCTCTACTATTATTATCTGTTCAGGTATATATTTTATATTATCATATGTAAGTAATAATTATATTCTTTATAAGCTAAATTTTACAGTACATAAATTATACCTCAATCAATAATTAATGTAATCCAGTTTTATTCATAATAGGAAAAAATAAAAATATTATAACCACCCAATGTCTATAAATATGAAATTGATAAATTATTATATATCCATGAAAGAAAATACTCAACAATAAAAATTAACAAATTATATTTATGAAAGAGTATGAAATCTCCCCTTAAAATTGATCTAATTAAATGCATTTTAAAGTTTGACTTTATAAAGATTTATTAATTTTCTCAGATAACATAATGATTGATGAATTTATAATTCTCTTATAGTATCATTACACATTTCCTGAAGAAAATGCTATGATGTACCATCAATCTGAGTTTTTGCAGGAGACTTAGAACTAAGTCAAATGTTAAACTTCCCTTTTGTGACAACATAAACTCAAGTGTTAGAAAAAATACTTATTTCCTCTTTATCATTACTTTAAGGTATAATCTTATTCTTACTAATGGGTGAGTTTATGGCTGCAGGAAAAATTAAAATGAAATAAATTTTTTTTAAAACAAATTGTTTTTCCAAAATTTAGAAATAGATCTTTTCTTATTCTTATCATTTCCAGGTATTAATACTACAGTGGTAACATAAATTCTTCTATAGAGAGAAAAGCTTTGTCTCCCTCTCCCCAGATTCACAATAAAATCCTGATATGGAAGACAATGGTATTTAGAGGTCAGTCCTTTGGGAGGTGACTATGTCATGAGAGTAGGGTTTTCCTGAACCTAATTAGTGATTCTATGAAAAAGGTCCCAGAAGGATCTCATCCTTTTGCCATGTGAAGATACAGTGAAAGGACAGCCATCTATAAACCAAGAAGGAAGCCTTTACCAGAGACTTAATCTGCCAAAGTCTTGAGCTTGGGCATCACAGCTTCTACAACTATGAGGAATACATTTCTGTTATTTATAAGGCAACCAGACTATGGTATTGTATCAGAGCAACCCAAACAAAGGCAGATTATAATGTGTTGAATGTCTAACATGTATAGTAGATAGTTTCTCAGCCATATTTAAAGTGATATTCATTTTTAAACCATAAATAGCTGCTTAATTGAATATGGTAGATTGACAACTATTCTTTTTTGTTCCACAGGAAGGCCATTATTTAGTCCGCAGGCCTCCGTACAGGAAGAATTCATTTAAAGGCAATAGAAACAAACGAGAAAGTAACTAGTAACTAGTAAAATAAGTAGCAACAGTAATTAGTAACTTTTTCCTTTAGCCTAATACTATTTCTTCTGGCCTCTTAGATTATGCAGAAGTCACAGGTTTCTAACTGGGGCTGTCCGTGTTTCCCAGCATTCCCCGGCTTTGGCATATGCTCAGCATCACACCTGGGCCTTTCAGAGCACATCGTCTGGTTGTCCGGCCTGCGGAGGATTCACCATGGCTCTGCAGGCGGCAGATGACTGAAGGACTTGACGTTACACCTCTTCGCACGTCCCAGCACAGCAGGTTTGTGATACAGGACACACTGCTCTAAACCTAGAGAAATGGCTTTTTGCCAAAGCCTGGCATTTACTCAGGCTGTATCATTTATGGAAATTGATTCTCTTATTTATGCCTGGGAGGTCCAGCAACTCTCTGTAGAATGTCACCATCGGAATAGCATAAGAGAGCTAACAGGAGAGGCAGAACACTTGCATATGTATGGAGATGTACAAGAAAAGGCACAATTGTCTATGCAAATGTCAAGCAATCCCTTCATTTTATTCAACCTTTTGCAAATAGTATCAGATTAAAGCTTGATGATGATAAATCTAGTGTTCCTTCTAATATACCACAGTCTTGTTATTAAACATATGTCTGTTCACCATTATCATTACTACTCTGAGTCAACCCTTTCCAAACGTGAGCTCTCAAAACCATGCTTTTATGAGTCAGTTTACTTCAGCTATGTATGTAGATATGTAAAATCATAGGTTCTAGTTTCTTGTACACTTACACAAAGGTTTGTTCTGGAAAACAGGAAGAATAAGGGAAAAGGTGAATTTTAGGAACACCCAAAAGGCAAAATTCACCTTGAGTTTCCAAAATATCTTCCAAAACTATTTACATTTTTCAAACAAAAAATATTTTAGGCACTGTATTTGAAATTTAAAATACAGGGATAAAAAGATACATTTTTGCTCCCAATTATACACTAAGGAGAAAGATAAATGAATGCTGAGGATAAAAGGTGGCCACTTCTGAGACTAAGATAAGCCCAGAATGCATGTATATAGGCACTAACCTTGACTAGAGGGATCCAGTAAACATTCTGGAGGAAATTATTCTGATTTTCTCTCTCTTGTTTCTACTACCTAATAAAATACAAAGTTCGATTAAAATAGTTAGCCAGCCCCACCTTTCCATCTCCACTCCCCACATCCCACTTCAACTCATCATCACTTCCTATTTGAAGGTTGTAATAACCTCTTAACCAGTCTCCACACTCACTTTTGCATATCTGCAGTCTAAGTGTTCCAGGCAATATCCCAAATTATGTTTTAAAAATTTATCTTATAACACATTTGATTAAAAGCATATTGAAAATTTTCATCTTATCTTAAAGGTTAACCTTATTTAATTCTGTTTATTTAAACATGGTTTATAAACTCTCACATGATTATGTCCCAATTTATATCTCTATTCTTAAGTACATGCTATACTTTCTCTCTATAAATTTTCTTTCTAGACACACCGGCCTTTTGTACATTTCCCTAGTGTTTAAGGTCTAGTTTTATATTTGAAGTAGATAATTTCTTCTCTTATAGTGATTTTTCTAAACACTCTTCACTTTGATTTTGTTCCTCAATCATCAAATTTTATAATAAATGCTATTTATTCCTAGATGCCTTTGTACCTCCCCAAAGTGCTAAGATATTTTGTTGTAAATTTTCATGGTATCCCAAAATTTTACCCCATTTTAATATTATATATGTATTTATATAGTTTTATAATTTCTCTCTGTAAGTTGAAAACTTAGGTCTATACAAACACCTGTACACAGATATTTACAGTAGTTTATCTCTAACTGTCCAAACTTAGAAGCAAGTTAGTTGTCCTTCAGTGGATGAACGGTTAAATAAACTGTGGTACATCCAGTAAGGAGAACATTATTCAACATTAAAAAGAAATGAGATCATCAAGTTATAACAAAAGATGATGAAAACTTAGATGCATAAGTGAAAAAAGACAATCTGAAAGGCTTCCTACTCTATGTTTCCCACTATGTGACAGTTTGAAAAGGCAAAATAATGTAAACAATAAAAAAATCAGTTTTCTCTAGGGGTTAGAGGGGAAGGATGTATAGACAAACCCTGAGGATTTTTAGGACAGTGAAACTATCCTGTAAAATACTATAATGATGGGTACAAGTCATTACACATTTTGTCAAAACCCATAGAATATGCAATACCAAAAGTGAACCCTAACATAAACCATAGACTTGGGGTGATAATGATGTGTCAATATAGGTTTATGGATTGCAATGAATAAAAAAAATGAAAAAATTGTATTGAAATTTGGGTTACTTACTCTTATATTTTATACAAAGTTACCTATGTCAGCCACAAAAGTTTGTTATATTATAAAATGTTAAAATACACAAGAACTTGTTATTTGGCAACATGACCCAATGTTTTGGTACCCTTCTTAAATTTTGTAATAAATTAGCTCAAAATAATATTAATACACATTTAATGAAAAGTTTAAATGTTCCCAACATAGTTGATAATAAACATGTCAATGAAGCAAATGTTCATCAACATTTACCATGCACTACAGAAACTATAGCAATAATCACTGACAACAGGAAAACAGAAAGATGTACCTTTGTTTTAAAAATATCAGAAATATACTAAAAGTTAGCAGTTTGAAAATTAAGATTATAAAAATTCTAGCTAAAAAATTTGTGTTTCTTAAAAAAAGTTTATTAATAAATTATTCACATATAGAAACATGTATATCACCTTCCAAATTTTAAGTTGTGTTTATATATGACTCTGTTACACATATTTTTTCATGCAAATCAAATGATGTTTCTAAATTATTTTTGCTTATTTTAATTCAAAGTTTTCTGGTACATATAGGGAAAGTGAACTAATAGATCTAGAATCTGTTAGATCAATTATTTTTTTAAATTTATATTGCATTTATTTATGTTACACTGATGCATTTTTGTCCAGTTAAACCAAACATCAGCAAAAAAAAAAAAAAGTTCCCCATATTTAGACCATATTCATATGTCTATTTATGTGCCATAAAGCCATGATTTTTGTAAAACAGATAAGGCTATAATGAACTGGTGTTCAGTTAGAAATTAAATGTTAATTAAGTCATTAAATTTTGGAATTGATTGAAAATCCTTATTTTGAATAATTTCAAAAAATAGAAATTTCTGCATTCTCATAAAAGCTCTTTAGTGTTATCAGAAAAGGTTTGCATTATTTCAGAGTTCCAAAAATGATTTCCTTATATAAAACATAATTTATATAAGGAAACATAAAGCCTTGCAAAAATGTAGATGAAAGGAAAAATAACATATGATTTTTGAGCTAAACATTGCATCATTGTGCACTAACAGAATGAAGATATATAATGTGTGTGTGTGTGTGTGTATAGCCATCAACTCAATATTAAATATACTATAAAATTAGCTTGCATTTTATTTTGATCCTTTTTTTTCATTTTTTTACCACAAACACGCAGTATCAACATGCATCTCCATTTCTTTTTTGTTGAGTTCATTGTTTTCATGAATATATCACCCAAAGAATAACAATTAAAAGATTTAAGTTTAACAAACATTTTCTCTACCAAAATTATCAGTGAACACGTGAAAAATGTACCATGGAAATTTAGCATGAAAACATCACTGATTTATGTGAAATCAACAAATAATTATTAAATATCTTCTATGCACTGAGATTGAAGTAGTTATTTTTAGAGGAAGATAAATGGGAAAGTAATATTTATGAAATTTTAAATTCAAGAAAATATTGACTAAAATGAAATTAACAGTAGAGTTTGAAAGTAAGGAGAAAAATAACTTTCAGAAGAAATGAATAAAATAAATGAGAGCTTATATGTTCAGGGATATAGAGTTGAGAGACATTGCAATATTCACTGGTGATTTGAAAGGATGTGTTAGGGTTTATACATTTATTAACATTCTTTTCTTGTACTGAAAACAATGTCATTGATTAAAGCAAATGGCAAAAATTTAATGTGCATTGTATTGAATATTTATAATATTGGAAAACAAGTATTATTATTGTTACTAATGATGAAAGAACATGACATATAACTTTACCAAGACCATTGTTCTTAAGAAACTAAAATAAGAATAAAACCCAGAGTTGACTGATTTCAAAGCTCATGTTATTTTTCTTATACTATGATCTCTATTTAGGTCTTTCTTTACTTATTTGAAATTAACTTTTGACTCTGACACATTTTTAAAGAAAGGAACTAGAAGAGTTGAAAAATTAAGAATTGAAAACATATTAATAAAGTGACTTAAAGACATATGAATACATTTTTATGAATATTTTATTTTGCATTACCTTTTTTATTTACTTTATATGGCTTGTTTTGATATTAAATGCTTTTAGAACTAAAGAGAATTAGAATGTAGGTAATTATTTTGGTAATTTTAATTCAGTTTTGGACTTAAAATTCACTGACAGAAAACTTATTTCCTATTTAATGGTTCTGTCATGTTCCTTCTACTTAAGCAGCTTGTGCAGACCAAATTCAAAACATAAGGTTTAAGAAAAAAATAAAATCTAACTATTTTCATCCAAACTCCATTCCATCTAATCAATCTGAAAGTAATATTGTAATATATTTTATTTGGTGATTACTACATTAAAAACTTTTTACCTACCCCAGGTTAAGTTCTGGGTTTGAACAAGCAAAGCTTGCTTAGTTTCACTCTTCATAGAAAGAGATGATAAAATTCAGAATTTGAAAATCATATGAAGAAAGAAAATCATCATCACAGGGCCTCTGTGTATCATTTTATAAGGGATGAGAGGCAATTACACAAACTTGATCAAACTCATTCTGGGTCTGGTAAGGGACAAGAGGATAATGAGCAATAGAGCATCATAATGTTGTCTCTTAACATTTTGAGGTAGTGTCTTCATTAAAACACAAGAGCTTAATTCTGCTCTTCCTAGAACAAAAGAGCTTAAGTTGTTCAATGCTTTGCTACTTTGGATTGAAGATGTATCAGGGATATTTGTGATGTTTTTTTCTAATACACATAGAATTGGCCAAATTATGCTAAGAGAAATGTACATTGATATTTTTGCATTTTAAATCTTTTTAGTAAGAGAGTTAATGCGTGTGCGTTTTTTTATTAAATGTATCTTATTCTTTTTCAGTAGGGAGTGCAAAACCAGATGAATAGAACACATTGTTCATTTCAGTATACAGGGTAAAACCAGATGAACAAGACTCATTTTCCCTAAAAATGTGTTGATCATGTTAAAGTTCAGAGGGTGTTGTTCTTTTTAATATTTTAATTAAAGGAATATGTCTTAATGTTCCATTAGCTAATTTTAGATAGTGGTAATCTAATGATGGTTTGCATTATGTTCATTTTTGTATTGTTTTATTTTTAACATAAAGCAGTGTGAAACCCTACCATCAGAGTATTTTAATTATAAAAACATGCCATTTTCAACAATAAAGTACATATTAGAAACTCATAATGCCTTTATTAAAATATTAACAAAACCCAGTGTTATGTTTACATGCTCACAATAGCGGGACACATTTCTATCTGAAAACTCCATTTATTAATTTTCTCCCTGGTTTTTATGAGACTATTTTAACACATACATAACTTTCAAAGTGGGAGAATTATCCTTTTAATACCTAGGATTAATATTCCTCATTGATAATTCTTTGGAAACTAAGTACAATAATAATACCTACTTAATCTCCTCCATCTTTGATCTAAAATACAAGCCTTAAATGTACCAAGCAAAAGATGAAAAAATAACACTAAACTTTCATTAATTCTTCAGCTGGCAATTAAAATAGAGTATAGGTTTAAACATTTTCTCTAAATATATTCTCAGGTAGGATGCTTTTGCCCAGTGCTGTGCTGATAATGTTCTGATTTTCGTTCATGCTAAATCACCCTCTCACAGCCAGATGCTCTCACATAGGTCTTTGGTTTAAATCAATCATTCAGAATCAAACAAAAATAGTCAAATAACATAACTAAAAAATAGTAAGTCTCCAGCTTTCAGTATTGGTTTATCTTTCTAATCATTTATAGTTTCACTATTTTTAGCATCCCCTCTTTAAACACTGGTATACTAAAATAAGTCTGTTCTAGAGCCTATAAAGCAGGGAATTATAAATTTATAAAGAGATCCCCTAGCTCCTGGCTACGAAAAATTAAGATTTCAACTTTTTCATTTATAAACTTTGTTCTATATGACTGCTTATCACATAGAGAGAATAGTTCATAGGTTTAGGCTTGCGACAAATAATCCCCCAAATATTATTACATATGATATACATTATGTATAATATAAATATTATATATTACATTATATAGTATGATTTTTACATATATTTATATTTTATATATTTATAATAATATTATATAACATATATTTATATATGCTTATATGCTTATATATTTATATATTATAATATAATATGTAATGCCTACTTATATATTATACTATATAATATATATTTCAGTGAGACTAAATAAACCATAATTATAAACTAGCTTAGAATTATATGCACTGTTTACAATGCTACTAATAGGCAATATAGATATCAAAGTTAGTATTTCTGGATTTCTAACTTCTAAAAGTAGGATAATACTTTCTTGTATGCCTGTTTTGATATAGTCATTAAAAAATATTTAATGTCTATTAGCCTTTAGCTATATGAAAGAAATTCATGAAATTACCCATCCTCTTTAACTTATTATTCTTTACCCAATTATAACCTGTCAAATATCAAGATACTCTTTAAACTAGGTATTGTTATTGGAGAACTCACAATTGCTTCACTTGTGTATAGTTTTCATGGTTTAATAGACCAAATACTTTACTCTTAGGCTCTTTTTTATGTCTAAGAATTCTGATCATTTTAACTTTATTTTTAGGACTACCTTCTAACAGTTTTTTAAAATATAGTTTTTTTATTAAGTTACTTTTGTTATTATACTTTCAAGATGTTGCAACTAAGACTATACAAAGCATTGCACATGTGCTCACTTTATCATATTATCCAGGAATAAGTTAACTTCCTTTTCTGTTGCCCTTATCTATCATGAACATTTTTTAGGTTGATGTTTGTATAGGGTATGCCATTATATTTTGTCTTCTTAAATAACCTATAGTGCATTCTAGGTTGGAATATTTAGCTTGCAAATGTTAACCCAGAGACTATCATCATATAAACTTTTCATTGATAGTTGATTGGCAGCTACTAGTTTTAATCCCAATATAAGCCAATGTATTTGCCATCTGAATGCAACACATGTGGAATAAAATCCTCCATTTACTGCTTTTTTTTTTTTTACTTTCCTCCTAGAAATGTAAAATTTTATAGCTAATTCCCAGGAAAACTTTAAAAATGTTGTTTATGATATGTTCATGTTTTAAGCCAAATAAAAAAGTACATTATAAAATTTATGTTCTAGAAATATGACTCACAACACATACAGCTGCTAATAAAGTATAACAAAATATATTTAAAAGGAATGTGGTTATGCTTACAAGTCAACAATAACTCCCTATGTTCCCAAAGTTAAAGAGAAGCCATGATCTAGAGGAATTGGTGCAATAATAAGTTTATTTTACAAAAAAGCATAGCTATCAATGCTCATGCATTAAAAAATAAACAAAAAAACAAATTATGGAAGACAGCAGGGTGATCAGATAAGCTCCATTGAAACAATGACAAGGGAGCAAAGATTAGGTGATAAAGAGATTATCAAGATGATATGTTAAGGAAAAGTACTACAGGAATAAATAAATTACATGCAAAGGCTAACATTAAATGGAGATGAAGTCATAAAGATATGAGGGTTGAAGAGATTATACAATAAAGAATGAAAGCTATTGCAAACACAGATAGATAAACAACTTCCCCAACAAAAGATATACAAGCTTTTCTCTTAGAGAGTACTTTTGGGGAGTGAAATGTCTCTTTAAAGAATTAACGTTCTGTTACAGTATTGCTTGCTTATTTAGACTACAATTTATTTCATTTATATGGCTTACCAAGATAAGATTAATAATAAACAATGTCACAGGCAGAAAAGGACTTTTGGTATGGTAGAATGAGGGGGTCTTCTCCCTGCAAAAATAATATAGAACTGGGAAAAATTCTCAATGTCCCCACCAAATGCATTAACCAAATTGGGAGTTAACCCAATGCATACAACAACCTGAGAAACACTTATTGGTGCAGACCAACTGAGCTTTGGACACGAACAATTGGAATCTGTGGGGCTGTTAACTGGGTTTTTCCCATCACTTCGATCTTGGAAAAAATGGTAGTTCTAGAAGGAGATAGTTCATGGATGCCAACTATTTTACTCATGAAAGGTACTTCACTTGATTTAAACCACAAAACAAAATAGTCATGCTTAGTAATGATGTCAATAAAAATAACAATTACAGTGACAGGTACATAAACAAATCCATCAGACCAGTTGGTCAGATCTTGAGACCTAGTAAAGAGGAACAATGAACCACTAAAACAGAAAAAAGATATTTTTGTGTGTTTTTACAAAGAAGATCTTAAAAATAAGGTGATCACACAGAGAAGAGCTTGATAATCTTTCTACTCATCACTGATTGACTTGATGGCAGTGTGCACATAAAAAGCAAAATAGGAGACACAGCTGTACTATTATTTTGGTTGGTTAGGCTGTGACCATGTGTCCAGGAGAGATGAAAAGCCCAGGAAGAAGAAAAGGCAGGGTTAGCACTCCATAACCACCACCCCCTCACCCCCGGCCACATCTATCAACAGAGGATGGAAGCATTACTGGCAGAAGATATAAAACAACGTCTGAAAAATTACTGGCTAGCCACTATGCAATACAGATATCAAAATCACTAGGGATCAGGCTGAAGAAAAAAAAAATATCTAAGCAGAAACATCAGCATTTTTATACCAAAATGGAGTTGGATTCTACAGATTTAGTCTAAGAAGATACTAAATAAATAAAAACATAAATAAAATAAATGCAGCAACAAAAACCCTATGGGAAAAATTTTTAATCTAGAATTGTTATAATATAATAATAAAAATGCTTAGATTTATAGAGCAAAAAGGGAAAAAAAGTGATTCATAGTTGGGAGGGAGAATCATTAAAAACTACTTTTGAATATGCTGTTAGTAACTTTAAAGCAGCTATTAAAATATTTTCAAAATATAAATGAAAACCATGTTTAAGCAATAAAAGAAAAGCATGATGATAATCTATCAAGAAGAAAATGTCAACAAATCAATAAAAATTATATAAAAATAATTATAGTCTAAAGTTGAAAAATAAATTGAAATCAAGTTCTCAAGAGATACTCAACAACAGATTTCATTGTGCAAATTAAAGAATAAGCAAATTTAAAGATAGACCAATAAAAGTTATCCAATATGAAGAGTAAAAGAGAAAATATAGCAGAAAATGTACTTAACCACAGAGACTTATGGGCAGTATCAAACATATTAATATATTGTAATGCAAGTTTCAATAGAAAAAGAGAAAGAAACAGAAAAAATAAATATATTTAAAGACACTATGGCCAACAGCTTCCCAAATTGGTGAAAAACAATTATCCACATATCCAACATGCTCAATGAATTAAAAAGGGGATAAACACAAACAGGTCTATCTACACACAAAATAGTGAAACTTTAGAAAACAAAAACAGAGACAATATTGAGAGCAGTAAAAGATAATTTACTCAACATGTAGAGAAGGAGAGCTATACAATTAGCACTGACTCCTGATATGAAATATAATGGAAATCAGAGTGCAGTGAAAGAACATATATTCAAAGTGAGGAATAAAAAAAATACAGGACAAAAATATATATAAATGTATATATGTAATATATATAAATGTATATGTAAATTTATATATAAATAGAATATATATCTATTCTATTCTTGGAGCTATATCCAAGAATTCTATTTCCAGCAAAACTAACCTTTAAAAAATGAGGTGAAATGAAAACCCATCTAAAAACACAATGACTGAGACAACTTTTTACTAGCATACATGTCTTACAAGAAATTCTTTAGGAAGTCCTTCAAGCTGAAAGAAAATGACAGTAGTAGGAAATTTAAATCCACAACAAGCCATGAAAATAACCTAAAGTAGTAGTAAATATAAAATAATCTCTACATATTTTTTCCCTTAACTTCTATCATAACACTGAATTGTTCAATCTACATATAGATGTAATACAAATGAAAATCATGACAAAGTAAGTGACTGCAAGTTAAATTGAACAAAATCTATAAGAATTGGCTTAGTATCAATCAATATCAATACAAATACATATACACACATCATATATTAATATGTGAACAAGGAAAAAAGAATATATTATATACTATTCTTATCATATTTAATTTTAATACCTGGCATATTAAAGACTTAAATATAAAAATAATTTTAAACTGCTATTTATTATGACTTACTGAAATATTATGACTCTAAGACAGGAAACACCTGATACAATGTTAAATTAAACACATTTTCCTTGAATTCATCTTATTCACAACTGCACAAAGAAAATGTTGATAAAGCTGTCCACAGTAAAATGAAACACGTGGGGGTAGGTGATGAAATTAAGGTAGGCAAAATCTAGGCTCAGTAACTGACCTGGGGAAAATCTTGTGTACGTGCAGAAGAAGCATGTCCATTGGTGTCCATGGCACCTCTTATGTGCAATTATAAACACACTAAAACAGCCTAAGAGCACAATTTGTTTATAGAAAAAAAAATAAATGTGGCAAATTTGTACAAAGGAATATTGCACCATAATGAATTAATGAAGTAGAGATGAATAGGCTCATAATTTTTAAAAACAGTATGATAAATAAAAAATGTATGTTTTATACAGGTAAAGAAATGTTATTATTTGCCTTTTGTAAATATGCAAAATCAATCCCACATATTGTGTTGTATGCATAGGTGAGCAGTTTCAAGGAAATATAAATTTTAGATAGAAAGTATCAAAATACTCGCACAAAACTGAAGTTACTCATGAGAGGTTGAGAGAAGTATGCTATGGTAACATGGCCATTAGCTGTGCTTTTCATTATTAAAAAAATGCAAAAAAACAAAAACAAAACAAAACTGGGAAGCTAATAAATCTGACTCAATATAATCCAAAGCTGTGTGGCCAAACTATTATGTTTTGTATTATTTGTGTATTTTTATAGACTTTTGATTGATGTTATAATAATTTCAATGTTAAAAATAATATACTATTAAATTAGCTTTTAGTACAGGTCTTAAAAATATTTGATTCAGAAGCCATAGTTAATCAAATAATGATATATAAAAGTAAAGTTTTAAAAATCAGAAGGCTTCTCTCTAAATACTTCCGTTCTCATTTCACCAGTGCATTTCACTGTTTATTTAAAGCTCAGTTACTAATTGACAGAAACCAAGAATAAAAGAAAAAACATTTTGTATTTTTATGTAGGCATCCATTAATTAGCAGCTAGAGATTTGAGAAACTTGAATGAAAATATAAAGAAATATTAACAATTATATGAAAGTCATAAAAAAAATTTTAAACTAGGCCAACATGATTGATAACAGATATATCACTTTCAAAAATAAAATTTACTTTTAGTATTTTTTCCCTTCTTGAAAACAACTAGAAGCCTAATAAAACTATTAACAGTTATTTTAGCAGATGTAAGCCCACTTTTCTGAACTTGGCTCATCTTCTAGGGATGGGGCATGAATGCATAATTTGTAACTGCATGTTTATATGTACACACATAGCTATATGCATATACAAACATCTACAGATGCATACATATGTGAGGTCTGTCCAGGAGGTATCTAGCCAGGTAATAGGAAAAATAGAGTTATTAAAGAAGATACAAGAAACAATGTGCGTTGGACAATGACATCTCAGTCCCCTTCAAAGTAGACACCTTTGGACTACACTCATTTCTCCCAATTGCCATCAGCTGTCTCATCATGTTTTCTTGAATCTCATCAATGACCTGCAATCATTTGGGAAAACCAGAAATCACAGGGCACCAAATCTGGGCTGTATGGGGTCTGAGTCACCTAGGAGATTTGATATTTTGCCAAAAAACTCTGCAGAAGATGTGATGCATGAGTGGGTGTGTTGTCAGGATGAAGCTGCCAATCACCAGTTGCCCATAGCTGTGGGCTTCTGAATAATCCAAATAGTTTTTGTGAAGTAATGTTCAAGCTTATTACCAAATTTGATGCAGATTTGTTGCTTTACTCCCTAGTCATTTTGAATGCGATGGTCACAGAGTACATACAGGCACTCAACAGCACCTACTGCCCGTACTGCTCCTACTGACTAGTACAGTGAAATCATCATTGTTCACACATGGGCATTTCAGTTCACTCTCCTGGGCTGCCAGGTTACATCAATGGACTTTTTCCAAACAGACCTTGTATAGACAGATGTGTGCATATATTAATTTTACTATGTAACAATGTTTAAGTAACTCTTTAATTTTCAAATATAGTATTTTGGAAAATATAAGTGTTACACTTTATTCAAAACATTTATTCTTACCATTTTTGTCCTATCTATGTACTTAACACAAAATACTTTCTGTCTGCCAACATTGCTTTTGTAAAATAGAGCGTTTTCAGTGTTATTGAAACCACAATAACATTTAGTGTTGCTAAATTGTTTTGGTGAATACAAAGTTAAATTTCTCTTAGCCTGTATTATAACAAAATTCTAAGGGTCTGATAATGACAAGTATGTTGTAAATTTTAGTTAACTCTAGTGAATAATTACACAATATATTTCATAACGTGCCAATATTTTGCCAGGTACAATGCACACTGACATTTTTGTGCACATTATACACAGGATTATTATACGCGTGGTATGTAATCATTCCCATGTATAATGCTCATCCTTATTTTTCCCTCAAAAATTTGGGCAAAAAAGTGCATATCATACACAACAAAATGCAGTATATATATGAAAAATAATCTCCAAAATTGCCCCTTAAAGAAACCTGAGACATATAGGTATTGTGCCAGGAATAATAAATATAGTTTGGTACTTCTAGTAATACTAGGGTTTAGGGAACATTTATGTATTCTATAAATACAGAGAATCTAGTAGAAAAATCAGAATAAACAGCAAATAAGAAATTATATAAAATTTTAATCTAAGAAGCAATATAGTTTAATCTAGTGTTCTTATTTAGTATATATTTTAAATGGTAAAATATGCAATGTGACATTCTTTGGAGAAAGTGTTTTACTCTATTGTTTAGGAATGTAAGTTAGTATTTTATGTAACATTTTTTTAAAATAGTTTACTGACACCTTATTAATTTAGTGTACATTTTTGAGGTGTCTGTTATTGGCAAGACACTGAGCTGAACACAATGAAACCTGTAAAAATGAATATACAACAGTCACCAATCTCATGAAAGGTACAATATCCAGGCCCACAAATAACTGTAAAACAGGCACAAATCTATAAATGACACACCAGACATTGAGTACATTGTTATAAGAAATTAGCATAGAAAATGGGGAGGCAACATACCTTTTATTTTTAATCTACATATAAAAAGTATTACTCTTATAATAGTAAGTTATTTCTTTCCCTATTTCTTAAAGAAGAGAGATCAGGTTCATGGAAGAGACACAAAGGTATAGAAGTGGCTATAGAATCAGGATTATATAGACCAACATCTTTTTCTTTGCCCAGTGAATGACCATGAGAAGTAAAAGTGACTTCCTTCCCCAGCAAATTTCCAAGCACATGATGTTAACTGGGGGGAACTACCTTTCAGTTAAGATATTAAGTAAAATATTTTTTAGGGCTGTGTCTGTGCATAAAGAGGGACAGTGATTTTGGCTATCACTTTGCATAACCCCCCATTTTAAAGTGGAAAAGACTGAGGCACATACAGATGAAAATACTTGCCCAAGATCACACAAGGAGTTGGAACAGAGACATTTAAGAGACTCATGTCTCCTGACCCCACACTGTGCTCCCCGATTACTGGCAACCTGTAGAACAGTCTCAGGTATAACCAGAGTTAATCTTTGTTGTATATATACAGTTATGCCTTGTACAGTATAGACATTTACTACTTCTTTACTGAGTGAATAAAAAATTAAATTGGTATGCAAGTTATTTGATGTTATAAGGACAAATATAATTATACTACATATTTATCTGTCTCCTTAACACCTGGAATAACTCATATTTCAAATTTTACATGTCCAAAATGGAACCCCTGATCTTCTCTCCCCAGACCTCCTTCACACTCAGTCTTTCTCATTTCTATAGATGGCAACTTCATTAGGAAATTTTATGTGGCAGCCACTACATTATGTGCCCTTCTAACCTCTGTTCAAGGAGAAACTTGCCACAAAAAGGGAAATTAGCTGAAATTCTTTGCAGCTGCAGATGATTTCGTGATCTGTCTCAGCTTTTGTGCCATAACTACACCCAGACAATGACTAAGTTTCATGATGATACAATAAGTCCTCACTTAATGTCATTGATAGGCCTGCAACTTTAAGTGAAATGACATATAACGAAACCAATTTTTCCATAGACTGGTTGATATAAACAACAGGTAGGTCGTTATGGAATCTCATCAACTTTATAACAAAAGATACATTAGATGAGACACTGTTATTTGAGGACTTGATGTACAAGGGTTCAACATTGCAGATGATATGGAACTGTTTGAAAGACATCAGCATGGTAGTTCTCTGTTGATCTAGCCAAGATTTTCTCAATGTTGTAACACTGTCTAGGGCTCTTTATAGTTAGTCTTCTCTGTGTAGAGAACAGGACCAATAAAATGGCATTGGTTCCATCAAGATACATTTTTTGTTATCTTGAGTCACTCATGTCAACCAAGATGGCTGCCAGTCAGTCCTGAAACTGATTCAGGAGGTAAACTACCTGAGTCATGCTTGACGTATCTGGCAAGGAGATGCGCCTAAGATACCTGCACACATGATAAGAACAACCGTATCTACAGAGTGGGACTACACATAGGGTTCTGGGCAAATTCCACATTTGCCATCATGGGTACCAAGACACTTATCAAGAGACCCAGGAGAGTGGAATACACCACTCTCAAGGTATAACTGAGGCAGGTTCCAGACCACTGCTGAGACAGCTGAACTCCGTACACCAGAACACTGCTCCACAACATGCTGATCTCCTTTGGCATCTGTTACTGGAGGCCCTGCCCTGCTAGACTCATGAATTCATCTGTCCTGCTGCCCACCTGGCTCTGGCAATCCTTCCTCAAAAGATACTGACGGTTCCCTTCCCCACTGTGCTCTCTCCTGGACCTGCAGACTGAGACTCTGGGACTCAGGTTCATTATTCCCAATTGATTGCTGTGTTTATGTTATAATTCTCTTAGGTTGTTAGAGTGTGAGTAGGTTATTAATGTTTGTTGACAGTATACTTTGGGTAAACCTGCATTCAGTAACAATTGAGTCAATAGTGTAGTTATACCTTGTGTGACTCCTGTCTATTCTGTGGTGCCGGGCTGCTCAGTAGACAGTCAAGTGGTTGCTAGGCTGACTCATAGGAAAGACTGTATCAGGAATACATGCTCACAACACTGCTTCATACTGTTTTTTTATAGATTTCAGACCTGTATTACCCTCAGAAGTCATCCCCTGACTACCCCTATGCCATTTATGCTTCATCTTTCATAGGTTTTGTCCCAATACAAGTTTGTACTTCTTAGTACTCAATAGCGTTTGCTCCTTAGAAGACCCAAATGATAAATGTAATTTTGAAGTAGCTAAGTCTTAAATTAGTTCTACATAAAAATTAACTAAAATTTGTCTTAAGACCCCAAGTATTTTAATGAAATCTTGAGCAATTTATTTTAGGAAAAAGTATATAGTTGTTAGCACATAATATAATTAATATGTCAGTAATATGCGTTGAATTAATGTCCTGCATCATTCTAAATGTAGTACTAGTACAACTTATTTATTTATTTATTAATGACTCTTCTCTGAGTAACCATAGTATTAAAAGGTAACAGAGCACTTGTCTCTTAGTACAATTCATCACAAATATTTTACTGGGCAATAGCATTCGATAAATCTCTTTGATTAAACTTTTGCTTCCTTGAGTGACTATACATTCTAAAATTCTGAATGTAATACAGTAAAATTATGAATAATATGATGTCAATAAATTCCATAAATTTGAAGAAAGAGATAGATTTCTTGAAAGATGGAAACTACAAACTCACAAAAGAAATAATCTGAATAACCTCACATCTACTCATTAGATATTAGGTTTTGAATTTACAGGAGGAAAAAAGCTAAATGTAAAGAATACTCTAGGCCTGGATGGCTTCATTGATAAATTGTATCAAACATATAAGGAAAAAATAATTTCAATCCTGTGGAAATTCTTACAGATAAATAGAATAAAATTGAGAGTACTTTTAATAGTTAGAGACTGGTATCATCCTTATAATAAAACCAGAAAAGGAAGACATTATTAGAAAACTACAGGTCAATATATCTTCAGAACATATATGCAGAAATTCTAAATAACATTTTCTAAAATTGGATACAAAAATACATAAAAGGATGGTTTTGAAAATTAGAAGCTGCACAAAAATTTTGAAGGTGATAGGTATGTTTTCTTCTTTTTAAAAAAAGTATTGATCATGCTATTACAGTTGGCCTAATTATTCCCCTTTTAGCCCCCTCCACCTGGTCCTCTCAGTCCCTCCAGCAAACCTCTCTCCCTTAGTTCATGTCCATGGATCATGCATATAAGTTCTTTGGCTACTACGTTTCCTATGCTGTTCTTAACATCCTCTACTCTATTTTATACCTATCAATTTGTACATATTAATCCCCACACTTTTCCCCCTTTCTCCCTCTTCCCCCTCCCAGATGAAAATGCTCCAAATGATCTCCATATCTATAATTCTGTTTCTGCTTGTTTTTAGATTTAAGTCTGTTTTTTAGATTCAATTTTTTGATATTTATTGACATTTCAAGGTTCATAATTTTGATCTTCTTTTTCTTAAATAAGTCCCTTTAACATTTCATATAATAATGGCTTAGTGACAATAAACTCCTTTAGCTTTACCTTGTCTGGGAAGCACTTTATCAGCTTTTCAATTTTAAATGATAGCTTTTTGGGATACAGTAATCTAGGTTGTAGATCCTTGTTTCATCACTTTGAATACTTCTTGACAGTCACTTCTTGCTTGCGGAGTTTCTTTTGAGAAATCAGCTGACATTACTCTCTGCTTTTCTCTTGATGTTCTTAAGATGTGTTCTTTAGCATTTTAATTATGATATGTCTTGGTGTGGTCCTGTTTGGATCCATCTTGTTTCGGATTCTCTGTGCTTCCTGAACTTGTATGTCTATTTCTTTCACCAAATCAGGGAAGTTCTCCATCATTATTTTTTCAAATAAGTTTTCAATTTCTTGTTCTTCCTCTTCTCCTTCAGGTGCCTTTATGATGTCAGTGTTGGGACGTTTGACGATGTCCCAGTGGCTCCTTATCCTATCCTCTTTTTTTTTTTTTTAAATTCTTTCTTCTTCTTGCTGTTCTGATTGAATGTTTTTTGCTTATTTATTCTGCAAATCATCGATTTGATTCTTGGCTTCACCCCTCCACCAATGGTTGTAAATGTTTGTAAATTGTTCTTTATTTCACTTAGTGTAAGCTTCATTGTTGCCTGGGTTTATGTTTTTGTAGTGCCCGATGAGTTCACTGATCCTCCTAATAACTAATGTTTTGAACACTGCATCTGATAGATTGCTTATCTCCATTTCATTTAGTACTTTTTCTGATGTTTTGTTCTGTCCTTTCCTTGGAGCCATATTTCTTTTTCTCCTCATTTTGGCAACCTCCCTGTGTTTGTTTCTGTGTATTAGGTAGAGCTGCTTTGACACCCTGTCTTAGTAGTGTGACATATTATAGAAAAGTGCACTGATAAGTTGAATGGGGCTGAGCGTTAGGTAGTTGCCAGAGTGGGGCAACCTGTGTCACCAGTTCTATGGCTCTGTGTGGAGGAGTGTTCAGAAAGGGGACATCATGCAGTTGCCTGACCTCTAGAGTTTTGTCAGGGGGAAGCTGTCTCCCAGCACTCACCCTGATTCTAGTCACTTTAATTTCTTCTTGCATGACTCTCGTGCCCTCCTAGCTATTGCCCTGGTGCTGAAGTCCAGAGGTAGTGAGTCTGCATAAGTCCTAAGTCCATTGTGGGTTATATAAGAGTAGACTCCTGAGAATCCTTAAGCTTCTCCAACCACCCCAATCTCCACTGTTTTTTAGAGCCAGAATTTATGCAGACTTATTTTCCTGGCATTGGAATCCTGGGCTTGGTGTTCTGGTATGGGGTTGGGATTCCTCACTCCCAAAGTATACCTCCTGATTTTTATCCACCACACATGGGTGCAAACTACTCATTCCATGTCTTTGCCCCTCCTACCCATCCTGATGAATGTAGTTTCTTGAATTCCTTGGTTGTTGAACTTCCATACAACTCAATTTTCTGATGATTCTGGGTGATATCAATTTTGCAGTTTAGTTGTAATTTTTGCTGTAGGTGTGTGAGGGGGCAAGCCATGTATACCTACACCTCCATCTTGGCCATAAGTCCTGTTTTCTTTTTAATTGCAGTGATATTTTCACAGAGTATACACATGCTGAAATATATCGAATTGTACATTTTAATTGTATGCAGTTTACTGTATGTCAATTCAATATCAATAAGCCTGTTAAATAAAATTGTTGTATTAAAGCACAGGGTTTTGGACTTGACAGACTGTTACACAGCAATGAGTAATTAGAACTGTATGATAATGCCTATATTCCCTTCCCTTTGGTTGAATAGCTTTGAGCATAAGCTTTATCTTGGTTTTTGGAATTCCCGTAAGTGGTAATTTGGTTTGTAATCAATTCTTTGGCCCATTGGTAAATGGATCAGTTAGGTTTTGGAGAAGCCCCAGTCAGTTAAGCTCTAGTAAAATAGATTCCCTTTAGGACAGGTCTTGTTAAGAAGAGCTGTAGGCATATTTCTAAGTGGTTACTTTTCCCCAAACCTTGCTGAAAACACAAGGGGCTTTTTCTCTGACCATCTCAGTGAGAACCTGGTAGGACTCCTGAAGGTAAAACTCTTTGACACTGATATTGGCAACAGTTTTTTGGGTATGTCACACACACACACAAAAAAAACAAAAAACAAGCAAAATCAACATAAATGCTAAAATCAACAAATGGGACTACATCAAGCATAAAAGCTTCTGCACTGCAAAAGAAACAGTCAACAGAATGAAGAGACAACCCGCAGAATGAGAAAAATATTTGCACACCAGGTTTTTAAAAAGGGGTTAATGTTCAACATATATAAGTGACTCATACAACTAAATAGGGAAAAAAACAACCCACAAATAATTTGATTAAAAAATTAACAGAGAACCTGGATAGACATTTTTCCAAAGGAGACATGCAACTGGCTAACGTGTACATGAAAAGATGTTCAACATCACTAATCATCAGAGGTCATGCAAATGGAAACCATAATATTGATATATCACATCAATATTATCACACCATATAACCTTCTTGAAATATTTTTCAAAATTTAACTTTCAAAAATATTCTGAAGCTTGTGTCTTCACTTTGTTCATTTAACTGTTTTGTGAATTTTCATTTTACAAGTGAATCACAGACTTATTTACATCTCTTTTGAGGGACAGTGATTTTTTTCTGTTTTTTAAACATTTTAAATAGGACCACTATGAACACACTTCCTGTGCAGCTATATTTGAGTTTCTTTGCAAGTTGAATTACTGAATTATTTGTGCTTGGTGTTAAAAGACATCCACTTTAATTAATTGTATGACCACTTTACTTTGCATTTCTCTAGAGAACAATGGAATCTAGTATTTATTTATTTTTGACACTCAGATTTCTTCTTCCATGAATTCTTTATATTATTTATTTTTTGCTTTTGGCTTATTATTATTGATTTTAAGTGTTCTTTATGCTGTGATAACTAATTGTAGGTCATTTATTTCACTGCAAGTATCTTCTATGTGTTTGTAGTTTCTTCCTTCCTTTTTTTCAATGATGATTTTAATTCTTACTGTGTGTGAAAGAAAGTCTGCCACCCAGTGGGTTGGAATAATTGGAAAAGCAAAAGTAAAGTCATTTGTCTCAATTTTTTCCAACAGATGAGTCCTCTAAGTATAATTTTGTTCTGTTTTTTAATTGCAGATGGACCCAAAAGTTGATTGGTAAAAAGAACTTAACATGTATCAAGTAGAACTTAAATGCTATCACCTTTTTGAATTTTACAATTCAGCTACTCAGATTTAAGACAATATTATAATCAATCATGCCTCATCATTGATAGTAAAGAGTTTATTTTTTTCTTTTCCAGGAAAGGAAGGTGAAATGATTATCTTACACTTGCTCAAACATATGTGCTATGCTTATGTTAAGCTAAGTTTCTGGCAGGCTTACAGAAGGTACAGTATCTCTGAGTGCTACCCCTGTGGGCTGTCTCACAATGCATTCTTCCTCAGGCTCCTGAAGAACCGGGCATGGAGGGCTATTTGCCCCTATTCCATAAATTATTGTCCAACTATTTTGCCAAGTGGTTTTTCTAGCATGACTATGCTCCAGTACTAAGATTATTTCTTTTATTTTATTGTACAATCAATAAAATAACAAAAGGTTTAAAGGTTTTGCATCTCTTGCTGCTTTCAATCTTTACTGTCATTTAAAAACTAAGACATGTCTTTAAGCATCTCTAAATCTTTTCTTCTCACCTAAAGGAGGTTTTAAAATATTTATTTTAAAACAAAGTCTTTTAAGGCGTGGGACTCCAAATTGAGCCCCCCTCCCAAAAAAATCATTTCAAAATCTTTAAGAAATTATTTCATCTTTTAGTCTAAAGAAGATTCTATAAGGAACAATTATTACCCAAAGCATCATATTTAGCTGCTGGGAATGCATACACACTAGTTGATGATGTGCTAGTTCATAAGGAAACAGAACACTGTATATGTCTGGAAAAAATAATTTAGTGAGTTATTTGAAATGGTGGAAGTAATCTGAATGAGAGTTTAATTTTAAAAAAAATGAGCTAAATTGATCAGCATAGAATAGAATAGTTTGAAATGAGATGGAAAAGTAGTAGAGGAACGGCCAGAAATTTAAGGACTAGTCATTGCTAGAATGAGTGGTAATAAAGAGAATTGTTAATACTAGCACAAGGAAAAAGGAAATTGGAGGTGAGAGATGACTTTTTCTTTTTTTGGTTGCAACATTTTTTCTCTGCAAGACCTGAATCCTCCCTCTCATACATTAAAAACACCTGAATTATACCAATTTTGGTGACTGTTTGTTAGTGGATGATTAAATATATATATATATATATATATATATATATATATATATATTTGACAATGTCATTTTTTCAGTTTCCCTAATAATATATATCCTACCATCCATACAGTTTATTTAGTCTTCCTTTGGGGACTGACAGCCTCATTGGGAATATATTCTAAAAGTGCATGAACTTGCCTAGGACACTTTTTAAAAAATCAAAAGACTGTGAATAAAAATATGAAAATATTATAAACAGTAAATAGGGGCAGAGGGTGAGTATAGCAAGAAACACTAACAGTCTAACTGAATAAACAAAAGCTTCTTGAGAGCCAAAGTGAGTAGACTGAGGTGCCTGGGATATTGGCCATAAAATGCTGGGGGCTAAGAAAACGAAGGCTGTTAGAAATGCCTATTTTCATAAGTATTTCTGAAAACATATTTCTGCTGGAGTTAGAATTTGTGGACTGTGCTAACAGTGGGATGCTTAAGCATCGGCAGTCAAGTGAACAGACGGGGCGCGACTTTAATCAGGTTATGCAGTGGAAATGTTTTAAAGATGCATTGAAGCACAAATTCAAATGACACAGCACAAGTGCGTGCTCTGGGGGAGCGGCAGCTGCAGCCAGGCCTCCTGGCAGTCACTTACGGTTCCTGTCAGGCCGTGCTATCAGACAAATTTGATTTGTTGCAGTTAAATGACGGTGTCAGAAAGAAAGCAAAGGTGACTCTAAAGCTAACAAGGCTAAAGGCAAAGTTCACTCAGAAACAAAGCTGATTATTTTTTCTTCCACATGCTTCTCTTCATATAAATTTCTTTAAATTTCCAGCCTGTGTTATGTTGACATCTCTTCACTAGTTAGATTTCTTCCACGAATAAAACATTATTTATTTTATTATCATGCACTAACCGTTGCTGTCTCACCTTTTCAATGGATCTGCCTTGAACATTGTTTCTGAACTGCCCCGACTTCTGCTGGAAGGCCCCTGTGGTCTGACGAGGTCCAGCAACAGTCCTCAAGGCATTTTTACAAGACTGTGAATGGAAGCGTCCTCTCTTACAGTGAAAGAAAACACTTCGTGTTTTATGCTTTACAAGGTCTATGACAATTACTGATGTTTTTCTAAGCCAATATTTGAAAATGTAACATCTTATGGATTCTGCATGTAACATGTCAAAATATAAAAAGATGTAACATCTGCACATTTACATTGCACAATTCATACAAACCACATCTATTGCAGTAAAGGTCATTCATTTGCATGCCTCTCAGTGGTCCACCTTCTTATATAAGCCAGGGATTTTTTTTTTTTAATAGCCTGGGTCAGCATAAAAGGCTCTCAGGACAGCACTGTTTGATTTTAGGTTGTTCTGCCTCCGAAAAGGTCTCCAACACTTCTCAACACAGCATCCAGAGTGATATTTTTAAAACTAAAGTCAGATACTGTATTCCTCTACTCAGAACCTCAGAAACAATGGCTCTCACCTTATTCACTTACAAAGTGTCACCCAATATTGTCCCCTATTACTTCTGTAAAGGCAAATGTGCTACTCCCTCCCTCCTTCCATTCTAACTTTATTAGCTTCTTCAGCATTCCTGCAACACACTGTACATACTCCTGCCTCAGGAACTTTGAGTTCTTCTTTCCTCTGATAACATGCTTTTCTTGCAGATATTTTCCATGTCTTGCATTCTTACCTTCTTTCAATTTATCTTCACACAGAACCTTCACAGTTCAGACTTCCCTAACCACTCTATTTAAAATTGTAGTTCTCATCCCCATCCGACACTTCTTTATTCTTTCTTTATGTTTTCTACCACTGCATTTAACAACTTCTAGCATATGGTATAGTAATATTATTTACATTTTTGCTTTGTTCTCCCCATTAGCACAGTAGGCACATTCCATATATATCAAGAACATTAATCATGAATTTCCACTATGGCCACATGATTGCCTAGAACAAATATAGATTTTATTAGTATATTTAGTACTAGACATAGATTTTTAACATGATTACGCAGATTCATATGCTTCTGAACTCTAAAATCTTGTAAGAAAAGGGAACTTGGTAATATATCCAATTTAATCCCCTTATTTGACACAATTAAATTGAGACCTATTGAGCTACATGACTCACCCAGGATAACTACAGATTAGTTTATCAGGGACATTATGAGAACTTGAGCAAGCCTCCCTGTTCCAGGACTGAGGATCAATGAAGCACCAAAATATAGGGTGCAGAACCTGGCTCTGGTGAAAGAAGGCAAGAGTTCAACTCTCTTTCCATCATTTATTAGTTTTTACTTAATCTTTAGGCAAAATACTCAACTTTTCTAAGCCTCAATCATCTCCTCTACAAAAGTAGGAAGTAGTAGTCACTCTATAGTTAGGGTTAAGAATTAATCAAGTTAATTTATAGAAAATATTTAAGGCCTACTACATTGTAAGCATGTTAATGAATGCTAGTTGATGTTACATTTCAGATAAACAATCACTAGTGCATTTCATCACTAAGAATATTATGTTGCTGTGATGTAGATATAAAATATATTGTATATAATTGTGCCCCTATAAACTAGCAAAGTCCATTTCCAACATATGCACTGATATTCTTACAAAAGTCATTCCAAATTGCATATGTGTATATTGGTTTGTATTAGCAACCACAACACTGCTGACTAGGAAACTATATCTAATATAATTATGTCATGGCGGTATATCCCCCAAAGAAATACAGTTTATCAAACTCAGCATTAAAACAAGGACAATTATTTACATAAACATTGTCTGAAAGGCCAATGATAGTGCAGTCATATGTTTTATCCTCTCTACAAATAAATAAAGCTTACAGTAGCATAATTTTATTCCAAGGACAGTGATGCTCACAGTATTTATATCCTTAAGTTATAAAACTACACATGGCATGATTTTAAACATAATTTTTACTACTAGAAAGCATTTAAAAGTTTACAAAACTTTGGCAGAAGTTTGCTTTGCATTTACTTTTTAATATAATTAATATGAGGGGGTACCCCCCCAGAAAAACAGAATTATCTTCTGGAACATGGACCCCTTGTAGTACAGGCTTCCCCCATTAGATGAGTGTTCTAGGGACCCACCTGTATGAGTGCACCAGCTGCCATTGTTGTGAGAGGCTTCTTTCGGCCTCAGTGAATTTCTTTGAAGACTCTTTCAATGTGTCTCCCCATTTCATGATGAGTGATTTATGAGCGCACCTGCGCACACTGCACTGAGTGTTCAACAGTTTTTGATCAAAAACAGCATGACCCCCATGCTCCACTCTCCCTATTCACCAGATTTTACCCCAGCAAGCTTTTTTTTGTGTGTTTCCTGGATGAAAAAAGTTCTCAAAGGGAAACGTTTTGCCAATGTGGAAGAGGTGAAACAAAAAAGCAGCAAAAGCACTAAAAGACATCAAAATTGATGAGTTCAAAAACTGTTTTGAGCTGTGGGGAGAAAAAAATATCTTGATAGGTGCATTGAATCAAATAGATGTGACCTGGAAGGTGACTGAAGTTTAAACATGTAAGAATAAATAAATGATTTTCATAAATAAATTCTCATTTTTGGGTCCCCTCTTATATATCAAATAAGTGTGTGACTTATAAATTAAGTTTCCAAAATTGACAGATTTCAAGGAACAGTTAGTGAGTATTTTAGTTGTGTTCACTGTACTATTTAATTAAGGAAGATGTTCCCTTGAAGCTGACCTTGGATAAGAGATTGGGTATTTTATGGCTTTTATACATATTTCCATAGACTCACAGCCCATTGCTGCCCTGTCCTTGGTGGAGGGGCACAGAAGTGCTGCATGCACAAGTATGTCTAGTGGGGTCTTAAAAGGTAATCCTCATTGACATTAGCTCTTTTAATCATCTTTGACCAAGCAAATATGGCACAAGATTGCAATTCTATAAATAGGAATTCCCATCATGATTCCCAGTGAATACCACTTTGATCATAACACGTGGTTTAATAGAAAAGTACCCTCTAGCCAGGATTCATGCTGTCAGCAAGAAACACAACATATGAGGTGTCAACTGCTCAGGCAATTACCTTATTGAACCCAAGTAGTTGGCTTCAAATATAATAAGGAGATGTCTTGAATCAACTAATGGTAAAATTCTGGAGAAAAAAAAATCTGAGTTTAAAGGCCTGGAAATATTCTAAAGATTTTCTATTAGAGTTAATAGAAGCACAACTGATATATTTTTTTAATATACACAGTATTCCAAATAACAGATATTCTGGCATTTGCAACAACTATAAAAGATCCAATGACACATAAAAAGCTAGATTGCAATGCTACTGACTCCTACAATTTACCAAGTGCAGCTTGGATGCTTAGAATCAACAAGACTGATTCTTCTCATTTTTAGAACACACAGATTTACAATATTTTCTATTCAATACCAGGAAACACATTCTTAGGCTACAAAATATATGTGCCTTTTATGTAGTGTACCCGATATACAACACAGGATACTATTTATAATCCCGTGTTTCACTGTCAAATATTTTGTTTCTTTTATATTGCTCTTGGTTTCTTTTATGTTTTTGTCCTGTGTTTAAGATATTGAAACAAACTTATTTATGAGAGCACACTGACATGATGGGGCTCTAAAGATTGTATGAAATGGACATACATAAATTTTTCAGGCCTTACTTTGATCTGTAAAGTTTCATTACAATGGGAAACAAGGTAAAATGAAAATGTGTTGGACTTCGAATCTGACAAGTAAGGGATCATACTTTTCCCTTTGGAATCTTTGGGAGCTTAGGTAAGTTACACAACATGTCTGTAGGTGTCACCAATCAATCATTGTGGGGATTCTTCAGAAGGGAGTAAGATGCAGGCATGGGCAGTGCCGGGGGATGGATGGCACCAACTCTCAAGAGGCTGCACCTACAGCAGCGGAAGGTGGGATCAAGGCATCTCAGCATTGCCATTGTCGATTATTTTGTTCATCCTATATTTTCAAAAGCAAATGTTCAACCTAAAATAATATGCTCCTCTCCTTCAAATCTCATAGACTGCAGCTCTACAAAAATGCCTCTCTTTTTGTAATTATTTTACACTGCTTCCTAATGATTGACTTCTTACAGAAGCAATATAGTAAAATTGAGAAGTGGTGGGTTCATCTGGTAAGAGGGTGGGATTTGGAGCTAAACTGTTTGGATTCCTGCCTTAATTCCGTCAATTAGTAGCTATGAGAAATTACTGCAACTGTATGTCTCCTGTTTTCCTCACCCACAAAATGATAATAATCATAGTTTTCACTTCATAGGTGGTGAGGAGTTCATGAATTTAATAATACATGATAAGTCCTTATCAGCATCTTCCATAAAATAGTCACTGTAAAAGTACCACTTTTATTACTATGTCCTGTTCTGTCTTGTAGAATCCTCTTCCACGTGACTCAGTATTTATAACTATACCTCACATGTTTTATTGTAATGGAAGAAAGTGAATTCAAACTTCACCATTATCATTGAAGAGATTTATAAGGTTCAGATCCCTCCCAGATTTCTTATTAAAATGAAAAATGCAATCAAAAGAGAAAACACCCTTTCTACCTGGTGAGCTTATTTCGAAAACCAGATAATATATGCAAAAACACTCCAACCTTCAGCCAAGAAATTTGTTTTTAATGTTCTTAGCATACCACACTTTCTCAAATCCTAGAGCTCTTGCAGACAGGTTGTTCTTCCTAGTTAGTCCTTAACTCATATCATTATTTTGACTTCTATTTGCCCAACAAATTTCAGGTCTATGCTTCTTCATCGAAATATTTCATAGCACTTCAGTTAATACCACTTACCCACATACCCACACCCATGTTCCTGGACACCCTGTAGTGTGTATCCTACTCTTTCATAACTATTTGTTATGTGGGGCTTTTTCTTGTTGTCATTGTTATTACTGTTTTTTAGATGACTAGATAAAATTGTTCTTCTGAAGGAAGGCCTTATTCATTGCTTTGATATTTCCAAACATAGGCCAGTATCTGGATCCCTTATCAATCAGAGGGGTTATGGATTGAGTTAAATCTTTCAAAAAAAGTTGAATTGCAGGAAATGACAAGATAAATATTGACATATCCATTTCTATTTTACAAGCAAAACTGTATCCCCTTTTCTTTCAAAATTATCAAAACTAATTTTTCCTAGATTGAATTTCTCAACTACTTCAAAATTGTATTTAACTTTGCTCAACAGCTCCATACAGATTTAGGCATACTCATCTCTGTATTTCTAATGAACTTTTTTCAAAAATATGTTTACAGTGCAGGTGATGTTTTATTGTTCATCACAGAAAATAATATTTAAAATTTCAGAATAGGACTATCTGAAGTGATTTACAATTTTATATGAAGTATATTACCCTAGATGGAGGTATACCCACACACACCAGTGATTATTGGAATTCACATCTGTATAAGTAGAGATAAGGGCAGCTAAAAATTTCTAGCATATCCTGTGTTTCTTACATTGTATTTGTCTTTATAGCTAGAACTGTGGAATTGATGCACTTAATTTTTTCCCTGAGGGCTGCAACAGATTTAAAGTAAGAAACTAGAACATGGATGCATTATAAGTGCCATAACAAAGAAACCATAATTATACTTAGGAATGGTTATATTATCTGATTATTATTGAACATAATGTTTTATAAATAAGCTTTGTTTGTATTATAATAACTATGCTTTATTCCTTTAGTTTTTTTTTCTTCTTCTTCTTCTAAATTTATGGTGGCCTTTTTGGGGGACTTAGCAGTATCTTTTAATCAGTTATACTTTCAATATTCCATCCATTCTAAAAAAGAAGATTGAAGTAGAACAGGAATTCCAAAAAAATAATGGACCAAATCGTGTTTAGTAATGCATTCCTTCCCACTCTCATGACTTTCGTTGACTTTGCAGAATGAGGAGCAGTGTTTCTGGGTCAAGTGAAGTTTCACATGCAAGTTTTGGTAAATTTCATTCTCAGTTAAACCTTCATTAAACCTCCAAATTTAGCTATGCTCTTCTAGACACAAGTGGTTCATCTTTAACAAGAAGGGTAGCAACACTGCTTAGTGCCCAACACATACTTTTGCAGGAATATAGGAATAATGATGTTGCCCCTTGCTTTAACGGTGATATGAAGTTCACTTTCAATTATCGAGGAGTGATTGTCCATTTTGCTCATTATTTCTAACCTTTACTTCTTCCTTTTCCCCTGCTTTAACATTTTCGGACTTTGCATTGTGCAGCATAAAATGGAGAAGTAAAATGACAGAATATAAATGAATACTGTGTTGTCATTTCTAGCTTTTTAAAAATAAACTAAAACTGAAAATTTTCATCAATTTTAGATTTTTGGCTTGTCTTTGTACATTTTTTCCTTGTATTGCCACTGTAAAAAAAATGGATAAGTAAATTAACAGAATGAAGTTTCCAAAGGAGATAATTAAAATATCTATTAGGAGAAACTTAGTTAATTTTATTTTTTTAAAGATTTATTTATTATTTTCAGAGAGAAGGGAAGCAAGGGAGAAAAAAAGGGAAAGAAATATCAATTAGTTCCCTCTCATAAGGCCCCCAACTGGGGTCCTAACCTGCAACCCAGGCATGTGCCCTGACCAGGAATCAAACCAGTGACCTTTGGTTTGCAGGCCAATGCTCAGTCCACTGAACCACACCAGCCAGGGCAAACTTACTTCATTTTAAGACATCGGTTATTTATATGAAACAATGGATTTCTAACAATTACAAATTAGAGGTATATCAATTAAAGTCACTTCCTGCAGGATCACTGTGAGAAATCTCTTATTAGTCTAATCTTAAATTACTATATAAATCTAAAATTAATAAAATGTATATATTTTATAATTATTATATGTTTCTATTTTGTATTTGAATCCATGTCTACGATGGACTCTTTCATTTTTTACAACACAATTTAGGTATTATGAACTATTTAGTGACTATCCTTTTCCAGATACAGCATACAGGCAATTTATTTTTCCCCCACACCAAAACATCCTGCATACTGATGCAAAGGTAAATACCAGCTCCTCCTTCAATGCTCTTTCAAAAGCTATATGTCTTTATCCTCACAGGTCAGTTCCTAACGTGTTTGTCAAACCATGTCTACCACTCTTCAATTCTTATACTCCATGCTATCTAGGTCAACTTCCTCACTTTCTCAATAGTACACCATGTGGTTTTAAAATCCATTTCCCGATATACTTCTTATCATTGGTAATATACTTGCATCAATTCTATGATCAATTCTTGCATCAAATAATTTTCTCAGAAAGTGGATGCATTGGGAAGTAAGACAGACCATAGTTTCATATAATAAAAGCATTAAGTACAATTGTAAAAATTATGATAACCATAAAAAGTAAACACATATAGTGATTACAATGTGCAGTGTTTTTGTCTAATTTTCATATATTTTCTCATTTTATTTCTTACATCTCTACTTAGGTGGTACTTATTATTATTGTTACACAAATTTAATGCTTGAGAAAGTGAGGTTTAATGATTGACAGAACTGCCCAATGTTACATAACTGCTAAGAGAAAGCTGTTGGGATCTTAAGGGATTATGTCCCAGTGACTACCCTTTCAACCAGAAATCTAAGCTTTCTTTGACACTTATTTTCCTGTGATGTTACATGGGTGACATCACATCTCCGATCCTTTATTTCTTCTTTTTTTAAAATTAATTTATATTTGTGGACATGTTTATTGCCTACCTTTTCTCCAAAGAGCCCTGGGAAATGGTTTATGGAAACTAAGATCTGTGGGCTAGACATGCTCAATTTATCAGACTTTATTCTCAAATGTCCTTAACAGAGCTGAATACGCACACATACACCTATATCTGCTTCAATGTCTATCAATTATATTACAGTCTACAAGCATGTACTGATCCTTTCAATGTATATCACACACACACACGTGCATGCACACACTGGAATGTATCTTACTTCTTTCCGTATTTGTAACTCCCTCATCCAGCATTTGTGAACACCGATTTAAATGACAGCCTATTGATAGTTTGGGAAGACTTATCTGTAGTTAAATTTTATTCAAATAGCAATGATATTACTCTTTGTTTTGAGCTAGTATGATTGACTTTACACTTAAGGGAATACAATTATTTATACTGCTTTTGAATATTGCCTGCTAAGTTTTAGTTTGTGCTGGTTTGGGGTCAACATGACCACATGAGAATTTTATTATTGTATTTAAATTGAAGTTGAAAATGAAAGAATGATGAACATGAAGCAAGAAGCTGATGACATATTTGAACTTAATTCTGAGATTTTTGTCTTTGAAGGTGAAAGGAGATATTCAGAATTTCAGCTAACTGTTTTTCTGCATGTTTTTAAGAATAGTACAGTTGACCCTTAAATAATGTGAGAGTTAGAGGTTCCAACTTCTCACACAATCCAAAATTCACAGAAAGTTTGGATACCTTAAAACCTTAATGACTAACAATCTACTTTTGACCAGAAACCATACTAATAACATAAAGTTGATTAGCAGCTATTTTGTATATTTTATGCAGTATATACTGTATTATTATAATATAGTAAGGTAAAGAAAAGAAAATATTTACTAAAATAATAATAATGAAGAGAAAATACATATACATTAAGTATTGGGAAAAAAATCAGGTATAAGTGGACTGGCACAGTTCAAATGTGTGCTGGTCAAGGGTGAACTGTATTCTAATTCTTATGCTTAATTAAATTCATACATGCCAATGTCTATGTCCCTCTACTAACTGCACGACAAAAAGATTTTCCCATATTCAAGCTTAGAATTTTCAAGGGTCTTCAATGTAGAGATTATTGAACAATGTTTCAGATGCAGGCTAAACTTAACTAATGGGATTTATTAAATAGCTCCAGAGTAATATAGGTCTGGGTATCTGAGAGAGATGATTTACAGCTGAAATAGTCAAATTCTATCTTTAGGCCTGGAGATGGCCGATATTCTGTTTTCTTTTTTCTTTTTCACTTTTTTAAAATTTTAAATCTTAATCTAAGACAAAAAACAATGGGATTTATAGGGCACTTTTTAGAGTCAGCGTGGCGCTACACCTCACCTGGGCGTGACTTTACTGATGACTCAGCTGCCTCAAACAGTTTGGCAAGTCTCACTTGACCAATTAAAGAACTATTTTGAGTTATTTTCTAAGTTGTTTCCCGAAACTAACATTCCTCACACAAACTTGGCAGTTCAGTCAGAGACTCAGTATAATTCAGATGCAAAAGATTATCTCTCAAACCTCTGATCCTCACCTGAATTTTACTTTTCTTGCTCTTCTGTATGCTTTATATTGAAATAAAATTCTTGCATGAATATACTCTGTGAAATCTGCTAGGAGTTTCAAATATCCAAACAAGGGAAGACCATACAGTGCCATATTGACCACTCCAGGTATTACTGAAAAGTAATTTCAGGCATGCTTAATATGGTTAGAAGGTGTGGGAAGTTTGGAGAGCAACCCCAACCCAGTCGAATGAAACTGTGGAAGATAAGACCCAATATTTAATAAGTAATCCAGAACAGAGCAGACACATGGCTCTGTGCCTCCTTGGAGGTATGAGTCTTTGCAAGGTTCAAGAATCTATTCTGATGCAGCTGAAGGAGAATCTTCTGTGTTTTTCTTTTTTTCTTAACTGGGGGAAGTTGTAGGGTCCCGACGATGACTGTTTTTTCCTCTGCATCCTGATGAAGGAACACTGTCCTGCAAGGAATGCAGGATTTGGGACTGTTCTCATTAAATAGGATCAAAAAAATAACTTTAAACAATCTCTGATATATGGATTTGCACAAATATGCTTATTGTAGGAAGTGTAGGCATGTGCTTAAGAGAGAGATGATTCAAAGTTCGAATTTCAGCTCTAAAACAAGCTAAATGATCTCTTGTTCAATTACAGTCCTTACCCATAAAATAATAATAACCCTACTTCCTTCACGGGCCTTTGTGCATTAATGAGACGATGCATGAAAAGCACTGATATAATGCTGGGTTATAAGTGTTCAATACATGCTAGCTTATTTGATGTTTATAGTCACATGGTTAGACAGTCAGTCTTCTTCATAAAGGCTAGCTTGACAGAATTAATTTAGCATTAACTTAATACTTAGAATATTGAGTATTGTGCTCTGAATATCTAGTCCATAAGTCATATTTAACTGGCTAAATTTAGCATATGTAGCACCATCATATTACAACTAGATCTAAAATGACTGCTTGCACTAAAAGTCAACATGAATGAGGCTCTTGCATAAGGTTCCAGGAAATATTCTATAACCACTCTTCCCCCATCCTTTCTTAAAGAATGTTAATGTGCTTTTCTCTGGACATTTTACACAGTAAAATAAAACAATTTAAGTTCCTAGGCAGACATCATCATTCTTTCTGAACCGTAGAATTTAGTATTTGTTTTGTGTACATAATCATTTCTATATTTGAACTAAAATTATTACATTAAAATTTAAAGGGGTTCTTTATTGCTTAGGAGAACCCTTGGTTAATGAGTTGTATATTATGTCTTATCACTACCATATTGCTTGAAGATTTCTGTAGAAAAGAGTTAAAGATAAAACTGCATATAAAATTAATAACAAATACAGAGATTCAAATCTTAAAATGTTCACTAACAGTTTTCATTTGACTGAAATCAGACATTGACACTTTATAAATACTTAGTTGATATAACAAAATAAATAAAATGATAGCTTTGACTTTACAGTTAGAAAGCATCCGTGTACAGTGAAAGATACAATATATCTAGCTTGTGTTATTTCTTTTGAAATACTTCTTTGTGTGAAAGAGAAGGGCATTCTACATAATTATTAGCTTCAGAGACAATTTAAAGTATTTGAAGAGAAGTACATTTGAAACGAGCACATAAAAGGGGACTGTCAAGTCTTGGTGAAATTTTATTAATGACTCCAGTAATTTAATAAAATATCCTACCCACTGAAAGTTCAAATCTGTTTGGTAAGAATTATATTTTTGAATTTAAAATTAGATATTGCTAGGGTGATATTGCCCTTTTGAAAGAAACAGTAAGTAGAAAGAATCTACTTTCCTTTCAATTTAAATTAAATGTCACCAAAGTCACTAGTACCTTCAGTTTCTTTTATAAAATCCCAAGTAATTAGAAGTATAAGAACTTGTTATTTTAAAAAATGATTAAATTATTGTATCTACATGTGAGGCATCACAGTTAAGAGAGGTCTGACCATCACAAAAATAAAGTTTGATACGCATATATTTAAAAAAAAACTAAGATTTGTCATAAGACGAATAAACACTTCAATTTATCTCCTATATTTTCTGTAATGGTAAAGCTTTAAGAGAAGTGAGATATCCAGGCTTCCAAACCTCTGGTAAATACACTCTATATGATCTTTTCTTACTGAGTACAGGTAGACCTATGATCATGACAAGATATCACTCTTATGATTTTGTCCCTAATCACTTGACTTTGATTTAATCAAAAAGAAAATTATTCGGAATGGGTCTGACTGAATTAGGTGAGCATTAAAAGATATAAGATGCACCAGTCAACACTCTCCCACTGAAAACTGCCACGTGATAAAGAGGGCCTTGTAGCAAGGACCCCCAGCAGCTGAGAGCATTCTCAGGCCAACAACTCACAAGATACACTCTCTTTTTACTCTCTTATCTTCTTTAGAATACAGACGCAATAGTCAGCCATTTCTGATCAAGACTACTGATTCCATGGAGGATTAAAAGGGAAACGTTTTATTTCTTTAAATGTCTTACAGTGTTTTCCCTTTGTTAGTCTTTTTATTAATTAATTATTTTCCTTTTAATTATTTACTGTCTATGTTATTACAGCTGTCCCACTTTCCCCCCCTTTGCTCCCGTCCACCCGTCCCACCTCGCATTCCCACAGTCAGTGCCCGCACCAGTGTCCATGTCCATGGGTCATGCACAGCTGTTCTGGGACTCACCCCTTCCCTCCCTTTCCCTCCCTCTCCTCCCTTTCCCTCCCTTTCAGCCAGCCCCCACCGTCCACCTCTCTTCTGACACTGTCAGTCCGTTCCATGTTTCTGTGCTTCTGACGCTATTGTGGTCATTAATGTGATTCGTTCATTAGATTCCCCTTGTAAGTGAGATCATACGCTGTTTGTTTGTCACTGACTGTCTTATTTCAGTTAGTATAATCATCTCCAGGTCCGTTCGTGCTGTCTCAAAAGGTAAGGATTTCTTCTATTTTTACTGCTGCATAGTATTTCATTGTGTAAATGTACCACAGTTTTTGTTTCGTTTTGTTTTTTTAAATCAGCTCATCTAATGATGGGTACTTAGGCTGTTTCCCAATCATAGCTATTGGAAACAGTACTGTTATGAACAACAAGTGCATATATTCTTTTGAGCTGATATTTCAGGATTCTTAGGATACATTCCCAGAAGTGGAAATGCTGGGTCAAAAGGCATAAATATCTTACAATTTCATTGACAAATAAAACTAAAACCAGAACAAGCAATGCAAGCTTGTTTGTAATAAAACTCTATAGAATATGTGCCTTTTGTACATGTATATACTCAGTGATATAGTAAGAATAGTAAATCATCAGAAAGATCCTATAGCCATAATGCGTGCATACTAAAACATCCAAATGAACTACATTTCTTATATTTTCATTAAAAAGACTAAAATAATTAGTTGTTTATTTAACCTCTGTTTGTCAGATAGTTCAATTAATAAAACATTTTGATTTATTATGGTTTTATAACAGTTTGTTTATTTTTATTCCATGTGCTAAAAGGCATTAATTAAAGTAATGTTTCATAACAAGTCAATTCATTTTCATTCAGAGTTTCTTATTAGGTAGTTGCTAAGTTTAGAAATATACCAGGATGAATAAGGATCCCTCCCAAACTAAATGAAATATATATTCCAGTATTTAGGGACACTTAAGGAGAAGCTTTCAATACAATGTGGAAAATATATATTATATTTTATAAAGTAGGATAGAGAAAGGACACTTGACCCAAGAGGTCAAGAAGTAAAAGTCCTGGAAGAGATGGTGTTTGATAATTGAGGTAAAAAGTAAAGTGGTACCTAGGAATAAATTTAACCAAAGAGGTAAAAGAGCTGTATGCAGAAAACTATACAACATTGAAGAAAGAAATTAAGGAAGACACAAAAAAATGGAAGCATATACCGTGCTTATGGATTGGAAGAATTAATATCATCAAAATGTCCATACTACCAAAAGCAATTTATAGATTCAATGCAATGCCTATTAGGATACCAATGACGTATTTCACAGAAATAGAACAGACATTTCAAAAATTTATATGGAACCATAACGACCCTGAATAGCCACAGCAATTTTGAGAAAGAAACACAGAGTAGGAGGGATCACAATACCGGACATCAAACTCTACTACAAAGCCACTATACTCAAAACAATCTGGTACTGGCACAAGAACAGACCCATAGACCACTGGAACAGAATAGAAAGCCCAGAAACAAGCCCAGGTCTCTATGGGCATCTAATATTTGACAAAGGGGGCAGAGGCATAAATTGGAGCAATAATAGCTTCTTCAACAAATGGTGTTGGGAGAGCTGGACGGCTACAGGCAAAAAATTGAAATTGGATCATCAACTGACACCATACACAAAAATAAACTCAAGATGGATAAAAGACTTAAATATAAGTCTCAACACCATAAAAGTCCTAGAGGAGAACATTGTCAGGAAACTCTCAGATATCCCACACAGCAATTTTTTCACTGATATGTCTCCTAAAGCAAGGGACATAAAGGAAAGAATAAACAAGTGGGACCTCATCAAAATAAGAAGCTTCTGCAAGGCAAAAGAAAACATCAGCAACACGAAAAGGGAGCCGACTCTATGGGAAAATATATTTGCTAATGATACATCAGATAGAGGTTTGATCTCCAAGATATATAAAGAACACACTCGACTCCACTCCAAGTAGACAAACGATCCAATCAAAAAATGGGCAAAGGACCTGGGCAGACACTTTTCCAAGGAGGAGATACAGAGGGCCCAGAAGCATTTGAAAGGATGCTCAGCATCACTAGCCATCAGAGAAATGCAGATCAAAACCACCATGAGGTACCACCTCACATCGGTTAGAATGGCAATCATAAACAGATCCACAAACAACAGGTGCTGGCGAGGCTGTGGAGAAAAGGGAACCGTAGTCCACTGTTGGTGGGAATGCAGACTGGTGCAGCCACTGTGGAAAGCAGTGTGGCATTTCCTCAAAAAGCTGAAAATGGAACTGCCTTTTGATCCAGGGATTCCCCTGCTGGGACTATACCCTAAGAACACCAAAACGCCAATACAAAAGAACCTATGCACCCCAATGTTCATAGCAGCACAATTTACAATAGCCAAGTGTTGGAAGCAACCTAAATGCCCATCAGTAGATGACTGGATCAAAAAACTATGGCACCTTTACACAATAGAATGCTATGCAGCAGAAAGAAAAAAAGAACTACTAAACTTTGCGACAGCATGGAGGGAACTCGAGAGCATTATGCTAACCGAAATAAGCCAGGGGGCGAAAGACAAATACCATATGATCTCACCTATAAGAGGAACCTAACCAACAATACAAAGATGCAAGGAAAATAAGACCAGCAACACTGAAAGGAAAAGAAACCAACAGAGACAAGAGGGAAGGAGGGAGGGGGGCGGGGGAAAAGGAAGGGAAAGGGAGGGTCGAGGAACATATAGCATGGACTCATGGACAAAACCAAAGGGGAAGAGTTGAGGGAGGGGGCAAGGGAAAGTGGTGGGGGGTAGGTAGAGAAATGTATTTGAAAAAAATAAATTAATTAATTAAAAAAGAAAAGTAAAGTGGGAAGAGAAATGCATTCCAGTGAAGGGAAAATGGATTTGCATATAGAAAACATGATGAATTTTTTAGAATAATATAGGGAGATTAAGCATATTAAATTATAAGATTGAGAATGGCTAAGATAATAAGAAAAGAAAGACAGAGACCAGAAAATGAATAACTTTATATGTCAAAAAACTTTCTCAAGGAGGTGGGATCCTAAACTGTAGTCAATGGGGACAGTGGAAAGCATGTAAAATGGGAATAGAGGCAGAGTAGTAATTAATCTTCCATAGATATGGTCTTGTTTTCACTTTATATTAACAAGTCTGACAGCAGTATACAGCTTAAATTTGATATTAAAAGGTAATTTTGGCAACCAGTAAACCTTGTTATGAAGATGAGAATAAATTGATACATTATAATAAAAGAGAAGAAATTCTGAAAAATTTAGAGGTGTTATGTAAATGCATATTAATGGTGGAAAAATGAAGTTATTAGTAAAAGGTGGAAAACATATAATTTCTGAATTACATTAGTTAAACCTTGCATATTTAGATTTACACTAAAGAATCGTATTAAGAATGTGTAATATATTTAAAGGGGAAAAGAAGAAAGTCTGTCCAACTTAACCCAACCATAATTAGTAATTTATGGGAGGAATTTATATGTCATAGGCTCTTGATCCAGAAAGTGTTGAAATTAAATCTTTCCTTTTATAATTTGCCACCTGTGAGACCACAGGAAAAAATGTGTGTTTCAAAGATGTCTTTTTCTTCATAAGAACTATTAAACATGATTCTCCATATTTAAGCCATTAACCTAATACTTGGAAAAAATTGCAATCAATATTAGTTTGTATCTAAATATCAAAATGATACATAAATCTCATTTATCTTTTAATAAGATTACTATCTTTCAAAGAAAAATCACTTAGAGACTAGCATCTTAGTATTAAGTAATCAAACTTCTTGTTGAGTTTTTAAATATAGTCTAGAAACAATTTATATAAATTTCCATCAGAACTATTATTTTAGTGTTAAGTATATTGCAAAGATGATGTGCTATTCCACTGTGACCTTAAAATGTTTATAGGTTATAGTATGGGAAACACCCATATGAACAGTTTCTTTCTATAGCTGTAAATGTTCACCTAAATGCACGTTGTGATCTGACCTGGATCACACAAGGAGCAAGAATGACAGATCAAAGATGGAGGCCTGAATAGCTTCAAACGTACTCCACTACACTGTATAGGGCGACATGGGACTTTTGAAGAACTGGCTAATTCTGTGGGAGCTTATGTTACACTAGTTTATGTAACTGACTCTACATAAAAGACAAAATACTGATGGCTCAGCAGTCTACAGATCTGTAGGTATTGTATCTGCCTGGCTAATTTTATAAGCAAAGAAAAACATTCTTCATTCTCTGTATTCATCACACATTCCCTTAAATGTCAAAACAAAGGACAAGAGAAATCCAGTTTTTTGACAAATAAAACTAATAATATTGTAGAAAAACAGCACTTTTCAAGTTTACTTTTAAAATGTAACTTAGAAATTCAGATAAACAGATTAATGAATTATTGCATTAAAATGACAAATTAACAGCATTTAAGGAAATAAATATATTTGCTTCATAGGAAAATAACTACACACACACATACACTGTGTCTGGAAATAAAATTTAGGTAGTTGCAGTTATCTATGCAACTTAAAATAGTTATATGTTTTTAGAAAACAAATATAAATGATGCTGAGATTCAAGAATTACAAATGTCAAAGGAATCATTAATACCTATGACAGTATCACATTTTAAGAAGCAGTTTGAGAGTCATTAACAAAAGTCATTTGGGACAATGAGGAAAGCAAAGAGAAAGAGTAAACATTTTATTTGTCTAAAACTGATTTTTACAATGTAGAAAACCTTTGAAAAATTTGGTTTCCAAAAATATGTCATAATAATTACCATGATTGCATTGTTGAAATGTGAGAGTACAATATATCTGAGCATTTTCAGAGTAACAGAAAGTGATTCTAGTTTACCAAAACTACAGAAAATTGAAAATCCTATTGGGTGGCTGGCAAAACTCTTTGTGATTTGTCATTTGAGTTTGGATCATAAAAATACATAAAGTCAAAAGATAAGACATAGTGCTGAACAGTTTAGATATGGATCAAGAAACTCTACCAAATAGGTGCCTTTCGTTCATATCAAAATTATAAAAACGGAACAAATGAATAAAATAAAAGCAGTGAGCATGAAGGCTTTAATAAATTTCCAGTTTGACTTGGCATGCCATAAATGTCAAAAGGGGCATCAGCCAAAGAGAGTTTATTACTAAGGCCCTACAGCTCAAATAAAACCTGCTAACGATTGGCCTTTGAACAAGAGTAAAGAGAGAGAAAAAAATAGTAAATACAATCCCAGCTATACCAGAGCCATAAATTATAACAAAATAACACAAAAGCTTTGTGTTAATAATAGGTAAGCTTTCCTTACCTATTATTAATTTGCAAGTAGAAATATGGTGACAAGGACAATCTTTGTTATTTCTCTAAAAGAAAGGTACTGTCAGCAATGTTATAACTTGTTCAGGTAGTTCAAATGGAGAGAATGTATAATCTGGAATGATGTAAACGAGAATCCCTCTTTTTATACATTAATAACTTGTTCCTGTTTGTTAAGCTTCTCAATAGTCATTGTCATACAATGACATACAAGCTTTTACTTCTGAGTATGGCAATGAGAAGATGGAGAAGTGAGGACTTTTGATAATTCTTTGTTTAAGTGTAACAGTTTTTGTGTCTACCTAATGTCATAATGACCATGAATAAAATAAAGTAATAAAATTGTGGACTGTGTGCCCCAGGAACAAAATCATCTATTTCAGAATTCTGTCAAAAACTTTAACAAGACAATATCAAATGTGTTTCTAGCAAACAGATGAAGAATATATGAAGACAAGGTGAAGAAAGTCACTTTCAGCTTCTCACTGTGTGAATCTATATTTTTTGTCATTCCAATGGAATACATTAGCTACAGTTTAGCCTATAGGTGCAAGGAGCTTCATAATTAGAGTGTACCTTTTTCTACCTATTTTCTTTTGCATTACTTTATCCAAAAAGTATTATGTCAACATCCATTCATCAATCTCTAGCTGTTCATTACTAAGAATGATAGCATTATTCTACAAAAATACTTGGATTAAATACTACTATGACAAAAATAATAGGAAAGACAATTTTCTGAACAAATATTAGGTGAATTTTCAACTATGTAATATTTATGCATAAAAAGTTTACACTCAAAAAACAAAATCTATTTTTATTTCTCCAAAATTACCTTTTGAAAAGATACTGTCATTCACTGAACAAATTATCCACCAATGTTAATCCATCCTCCTTCCCAATATCACAGTAGATGCACTTACACCTCCATTATAATAGGTGCTAGAAACCATTGGGGTGACAAAAAGTCTGTTTAGTTTTTTCCATAAGATAAAAGACACATTTTTCATTTTCACCAATAACTCTATTGATTTGGATACTTTGAGTATGTCGGCTCTCTTTCATGTGGTATGACATTGGTTGTTCTCAATTAATGTCTCGATTTGATCACTATCAACTTCAACTGGTCTAACTGACAATGGAGCATCATCCTACAAGAAATCTCCAGCAGGAAACTTTAAAAACCATTTTTGATATGTTTGATCAGTCACAGTACCTTTTCCATACACTGCACAATTTTTTTTCTGTGTATTTCACTTGTGTTCTTACCTTTCTTGAAATAATAAAGCATAATATACATACAATGCTGTGTACTTGCTTCTATCTTCAATATTAAAATGGCTACACAAAAATCCACGAATTTTGGTAATTTTTATTTTTTATTTAATGCATACTGATATAACATCTTTCACAATACAATCTAACAAAATTGTTTCAAATGAAGTTAGAGGCAACTAATTAGTACTAAAGCCATCTTATGGGAAAAACAAACAAACAAACTTCTTGGTCTACCCAATAGTTTCACAGGGAATGTCTGAACCACATATAATAATGTCTGTAATTATCCTATTTAGATTTCCACTACACAAAGTTAGGTGTTTATTGCATTTTACCTAATGCAGTTATTGAAAACATTCTTAGCACAATAAGCTGTCCTTATCCGATATCCCCACTGGATTTCAGATGCTACAAATAGCATCGAACTTTAGACATAGCATGTTTTTCCTATACATTTATACCTATAATAAAGTTTGAATTATAAATAAGTACAGTAAAAGATTAACAACAATTAATAATAAATTAAAATAATTATAACAAAAAAGTTATGTGAAGGTAGTCTCTCTCTCTCAAAATATCTACTGTGCCCTTCTTCTTGTAATGAAGTGAGTTGACAAAATGTCTACATGATTAGATGAAGTGAGATGAATGAGACACCATTAAGTAAAATAAAGAATTTAACACATGTACTGCAATACCATTAGAGGTGATAACCCAGAGGGCTGCTAAGTGACCAAGGGCCTGATAGCATGTGAAGGTGGAGATGCTGGGCAAGAGTAAAATTCCCACCTTGTGCAGGAGCAGGTGGCATGAGATTCCATCACTCTACTGAGAATAATGTGTAATTTAACACTGACTAATATTTATTTCTGGAATATTTCATTTTTGGACTGCAGTTAAGCCTGGGTAACAAAAACCACAAAAAGTGAAACCAAGGATAAGAGGGGCTACTGAAAAATATTTTGCATGTAAAGAGTTACATGAGACTTTTTCATGAACAGTTCTCGAAATTAATTATCTCATATGAGTAACTGATAGATTTTCTTATGTTTCTTATCAAAACAATTTTATATTGTTTCTTTCATTTTACTTCTATACCAGGAAGCTCAGAATAAACTTTATTTAACCAAAATTTTCTGTTCTTTCCTTTAGGATTCTCTTTTATAAAGTCGTTTCCTTTTCCAAATTTACTTTGCCTCAAATCGTTTTCAGAAATAGATGACAATTTAGGAATAAATATACAAGAAAAACAAGTAAATGCTTCTCAAACATCAGTATTACTAGGAAACTCTACATTATTACATTCACTTCTGGTGCGGACATAACAGATTAAGTCAGAGTCATTTGTAACTAGGAAAAGATATAAATATTTAGCAATTTCCCATCACCACTGGTAGCCAAGCAATGAGAGATTTACATATTAAAAGGGCCTAGAACTTTAATGTTTAAAAACAGTGATCCTAGAAACAAACTTCCCAGGCAATTGCCTACAATTTTGATATGATTCTTCTTTAGTAGATTAAATCACAAGACATTATTTAGCTTCATTATCTTAGCCAACATCTAAAAATATCCAGATATTTTCTTTCACTTCAAAATAGGCAGCTACAACAATTTATTATTCTGTCTTAAATTTTTTATTTCCGTTACATGATGGACTCTTTTCATTAGTCAGCTTTATCTAAAAGTTCAAGGCTTACTAGAATTTGTAGAAACCCATAATATTTGTTCCTTTAAGAGTCTGTCTAGCCAACTGTAGTGTTATTCAGACTTTTACAAAAATTTAAATGTCTTTCAGTCAACATAGCAATAGAGTTCTAAAAGTGTTTTGTGTTTTTTTTTAGTTGAATGATACAATCTCATACAGTGATTGTGAACACTATTTTTTTCCTAAAATTAGTCACAAATATACTACACAAAGTTATCTAAGAAGAACTAAACTCAAAGTGCCTTAAAAGACATGCAGTGTAAGTTTGTAGGAAATATTCTATATTTTTGTGTCAAATAAAAGCGAATAAACCCATTCTATCTGATGTAGCTAGCCAATTGGGTTCCACCATATCAATGTGCTGGTGGTAATCACTAAACTAAAGATTTCTCAGAACACCTGGTAGAGTTGGAGGTATGTCTATGCCAATTTCAAGTTATGTACATTCTGGATTAACATATAATTCTGGGAATTGGTAAATGCCTAACCCTCACATTTATCTGTGTAAAATCTTTAATGATTGGAGTTTAGCAAACTAAATAACAACAGTTACCCTGAAAGTACAAAGGAAAGAAAAAATAAGGAACATTTCCAAAATTCTAAGACCAATGTTCTTTACTTTCAAAATTCATTTTGAGAAAATAATAAACGAATTCAAATATATCTATACTATTTTTCCTTTTCCTAGAGTCCTTTGTGTGAATTCAAAGCCCACTTATCATTGATGTTTGATAAATTTAACACTATCCATTTCACGATTAAAGACATAAGATAAAATGCCTTTACAAATGATAGCACTTTGAAATAATTAACTTGAAGGCACCATCACACACTTTATGAAAATCAAATAGGTGAAATATAATTTGAGAAAACTGGAGACTATTGCACCCTTGAAATCTGGAGGAAGAGGAAAAGAAATAGGAGACCAAGGCTGCTGACTTCAATTTATTGATAGTGTACACTTTTACCCAGAGTTGGTTCCCTTCTTTTTGGACACTTGTGCATTTATGTCCCTGAGTTGGTGTCCTGTAGGAGGATGGTTTTTATGTACATCTGTTTATGATTATAGAAAATGTTTAGCAGGAATTCAAAAGTAAAGGGAGCGTCTAACTCATTCTAATTTTGTCCTTAATTTATACATATTTTTCGAGTAGTGGACATATGATGAAAGAATCATACACAGAGATATACAAGTACAAATGAACAAGGTTCTAGCCAATTTATTCATCACTCTATTCAGTCAGTCAGTTGTTTAACAAATATATGTTTTGTGCCTCCTCTGCAGGAGAACGAGAGATAGAATGCTGAGTTAAAATGACATGTTTATTGATTTTGTAGAATTTAATGAAGAAGGCATTATAATAAAGCAGCCTTATGCATACTGTAGATTTATAATTCCAATCTGTAATTATTGCTATGAAGAGGAAGTAGAAAATGAGAGTTTATCAATATGCCTGATTTAGTCCAGGCAGCAGTGGGCCACAGAAGCTAACCCCGAGAACTGAAGTTTCAGCTGACATTTGAAAGATTAGAAGGTATTTCTTTTGTCTCTAAAATAGGGAAGAGCTGACCATGCAGAAGTTTAATACCAGGATTTCTTTTCAGAATTGAGGGAGATTCAGATTAATTTATTCCAATGCAATGAGGGAAAGCTAGGGCTCTGGTGCACCGGATACATGCAGGATTAATTTCTTTGGGCAGCCGGCTGCAAGTACATTGGAGGGTATTTACCTCTCCTTTCCTTCTTCTTTTACATGTTTTGTTCTCCCTGTAGCCTAGTTCCTAAGACTTTCACCTAATCATCCACCTTTGACTGTTATCCCGATATGGAGGACTCTTAAATCTTTCATTTCATCCCCAAACCAATATCTATGATTTCACACTTAAATTTGCAATTGACTGATTTCTTTTACTTAAATGCTTTAATCGTTCCTTAAATTAACTATGTACATAAAACAAAGTTTCTCATTTTTTTCTCCATCTCTATCCAGGATAGTTATCTTAGAGGTCTGGGTCTGAAAAATTTAGGATAATTCTGATCTTTCTCATAATCATTAATTCATTCATTCTTTACCCCTCTCCCCTGTGGATATGATATGTACATAGTTAAGCATGTCATTTCTTTGACTTTTGTTATGATTTTTTCCATCCATATGTGTCACTTGAAACTATGATACAATTTTGTTTTGGGGTTTTTGTTTTTAGTTGATTTTTACATAAATGGAATCATATTAATTGTATTCATTTAATTTATTCAGTCTGTTGGGTATAGCTCTAATTCATTTTCTTTTAGTTTAGAATTATATTAATATAATATAACAATAGCTATTCTATCTATTCCAAAATTGTTGGATCTTTGATTTATTTTCACTTTATGACTATTACAAACAATATTGAAAATGTTATTTTTGTAAAAGTTCCTTGGTGTTTACATGATATACATGTCTTATCTGTAGAGTCCTAAATGATACCCAGCTAGTCATATATGGATAAATAGCACTTGAAATGTGGTTAATATAACAGAGGAATTAAATTTTTAGTTTAATTTTATTTAAATGTGAATAAAATAAATTCATATTATTTATGTAGCTGTTGGTTACTGTATTGGACAGTGCAGGTTGTGGCATATTCCTGTGAATGGAATTTCTGGGTCACATGTATGTATGTGTGTGTGTGTTCAAATTTTCTAGATAATGTCACATGCTTTTCCAAAATGATTGCAAAAATTCCCACAATAATGTAGGGATTTCTTTAGTTAGTATCTTTGCCAGCACTTAGCATTGACAGACTTTTACATTGTTCTCACTCTGTTGTGTGTAAAATGATATTTTATAAAGGCTTAGTTTACATTTTTTGATTATTAATAAATTAAATATATTTTATATTGTTATTGAGTTTTGTAAATGTGCGCGTACATGCCTTTGTATGTGTGCACATGCACATGGGTTGACTGTTAAATATTTTGTATATTTTCCTCTTTAGTTGTCTGCCTTTTTCTCTATAAAGGCAGGTGCTCCTATACATTCTAGGTATTAATTCTTTCTGTTTTTTAGGGGGTATGGAAACATGTTAAAATTGCCATTTTCCCCCTCTTTTTGGATAATCTTTTCTCTCTTCATATGCATATTTAGTGAATAAAAGTTACTCAATATAGGCAAGTGTATAAATAAATGTCTAATAACTAAATATATATTTATATTGATTTTCCTCTTATCTCCGAAAACCATTAATTTGTATAAGCTCTCAGAAATTCAGTCAATGTCATCTCAAAATACCATTATTTCTCGTTTAAACTGTCCTGTGTGAATTGGATACCCTTATTTATTCCCTGTCTCCCACTCTCTCTCTCTCAACCAAAAATCTCATTATTTGTGGGGAACACTTCATTATGATAACAAGTGCTTAGGTAAAATTTAAAGCCCACAGAACTAGGCTAAATACAGGTGGTCTCCATGGCTCTGGGATTTACTACAACCAAGAAATACAAGACTTACTAGTCTTGAGCACACTTATTAGTTAATGTATCTGTGGGTATTGGATTGCGTCTATCTGAAACTTATTTTCCAAATTAATGTAACCAATATTAATTTCATTGACTGTTTTCTGAGGAGGTCCTCTAATCAAGAACATCTAGTCAACCTGAAAGAAAAAAGACGTCATGACCTTAGAACCACTGAAATTTGATTACTTTTGACCTATTATTGCCCAGGAATAGTTTGGATTATTGCTTAGTAAATATTCATTCATTTTCTTCTTCCACTGAGGATAGAGTGTATATCCTTGTCCCATTAATATTGAGACTGGATATTGGACTTGCTTTGATTAATATAATCTCAACAAAAATTTTCAAAGCAGAACAATTAAATAGGTTTGTAATATGTGTTTATACTATAAGAAACTTATGCCCAAGGTAGCTATATCCCCTTCAGCCTAGAGCACAGAAGGAAACCAGCTCATCCTAGTGCAAGGCATTGACTTACAACATAACCGCAATCATCAGTCAGACCGATCCAAGGTCAACTAAACAATCGACCAGTAGGATCCTGTGCATAGGAATGAATGATTGTGTTACAAACCACCGAGATTTGAAATGGCTTGTTATACAGCATACTGTGACAACAACTGACGGTGGGGATTAATATGTGGCAACTTGCCTGGCCATGGAGTCCCCAGGTCAAACTTTTCTGAGTTAGTCTATAGATTGTCCTTCTTAATGTGGCTGGGTTCATCTAATTCTTTGAGAGACTAAATAGAACAAAAAGCAGAGAAAAGAGAAATTTACTCATATTTTGCTTCCTGCTGTCTGCTTAAGTGGGGACATCTCATCTTCGGTCCTCACAGTAGGCTTTAAAAGATGAGCCCCTTGGTTCTCAGGTCTTCAGACTCAAACTGACTTCCACCACTGGCTTTCCTGGGTCTCCAGTTTGCAGAAGTCAGACCATGGGTTTTCTTAGTCCCCATAAACACATAAATATCCTTTAATATAAATATTTTTGCAAGTATCTTACTGATTCTGTCTCTCTGGAGCTTAAGGCATCTGCCCTGATGTGGAACAGTTATGTGTGATAACTTTTGGGTCTCCATTATCTACATTCTCGTATCAGATTATTTTGATCTATACTTCCTCTTTGAGCACTGCCCCCTACCTTACACCATTATACACACACACACGTGGTATATAGTGTTCATTATACGAACCTCTTGAAGACGAAAATGCTTTTCTTAATTTTTAGGAGAATAAAACAAGCTTTGTTAGCATATTACTTCAAAAATAGTGCAATGACTTCTTCCATAATATAAAATATAAAATATAAAATCAAAGCCAGCACAAAATATCATTTTTTAAAAATCCTAATATTAGAACTTGACTTTGTAGAATATTTCTACACCAGGACCACTGTTCCATTAATCCAATTTTTTTAATATATTTTACAATTTCCAATGATTTCTTTTCTGATCCATGTTTTTTTAAGGGATGTTTTTAAATTTTAAAATATATGTGGTTTTTCTAGTTATCATTTCATTGATTTCTAGCTTAATTGTATTGTGATTTTGGAATGTCATTTGTACTATTTTAATCCTTTGCTCTATGACCCATATATGGTCATATCAGTTAGTTAAAAACAGCTTTGATGAATGTTCTATGTGGGCTTGAAAAGAATAGGTATTCTATAATTGTTGAGTTCAGTGTTCTATACAACAGTAAATCAATTTTTTTGTGTTAGTCAAATCTTGTTGATATGTTGTTTTTGGGGGGAGGGGTCTATTTCATCAGTGATAGGGGTATGTTAAAATCTTATTTTTTTAAATTTTATTTTAATTTATTTTTTCAAATACATTTGTCTCCAATTTTCTTTTTTCTTTTTTTTTAATTTTTTACTTTTTATTTTTTTTTAATTAATTTATTTACTTTTGAAATACATTTGTCTCTGCCTTCCCCCCCCCTCTTTCCCTTGCCCCCTCCCACCTTCCCTCCCTCAGCTCATTTGTCTCCAATTTTCAATTTAATTTTGGACTTTCTTGTTATGTAGTTGCTTAGTTGACCTTATGTTTCTTAAATTTGATTTTCTATCAGTGACTTTTATATTCATTAATTCTTTTCTGAGATATTCTAACTTGATTTCTTTCTACAGATTTGTTCAAATCTGATATAAATACTAAATGTAACTATTTCATTCATGTAATTGAACTTCTCTAGTCACTTGCTCCTTTGTTGACTTCCTATCTTAACACTAAGAAATAGTCTTTCGATAACTTCTGGAGAGGGTTTCCCTCTGGGAAATTTTTGTTTATTTTATGAGAGCTTCCTTTTTCCCTGTTAGAGTTCTCTGAGACTTAATATTCCCCACTGATTTTGTCATGAGTAAAATATCCTTCTATGTCTTAAATTTGCATTTTAAAGCAGTAGTTCTAGGCATACTGTTCTGGTTCCATTTCTCTTTACTTTCCCATAAGACTAGTTTGGTCTTTGAATTCCCAAAGTAGCTTCCTACTTTTCTCCATATTTGATATTTCTCTGGTATTCTCACTGTTACTTCTAAAGCTAAGACGATCTATTATACTATAGTTCTCTGCTTATGCGAGTTCATAAGAAGTCACTTCTGTAGTAGAGCCTTTGGCATAAGAACATCTTAGAAGAAGTATCTGTGTGATCTTTGGCAATTCACTTAATATTCCGTTACTCAGTATTCAATCTGTTAAATGGACATAATAAGAATATTTACTGCACAGATTTTTTATGGGAAAATGTAAAAGTGAATGTATATCATTTGGAATAGACAGGACATTGGGAACATTTGTTAAATTATTGCTTATTCAGATGTTGTGAGGAGTAAATGAGATATTCCAAGTAAAACGTTCATCATAAAACCTGGCCCATTAAAAACACTCTCTGAATATTAATTCTTCTTACTATTATATCTGCTCTATATATCATTATAATTAAATATAGCCTGCCTACCACTCAAAGTCTATAACCATTTCCAGGTACTTGTTTTCAGAGCTGAGAATTTTCAGTAAAAAACCTTACTTAAAATAATAAGCACACACACATTCAATTTTACCTTTCCTTCTCAGGTTTGTTTCTTAGTATGTTGTAATTTGTGATACAAATCTCTAATGATTTATTCTTTTTTTGAGGTATAATTGACATATAATATTATATTAGTTTCAAGTGTATAATGTAATGATTTAGTATTTGCATTCATTGTGAAACGATCACCACAATAAATCTAGTTAGCATCCATCACCATGCAGTTACTTTTTTTTTGACTCATGCTATCTTCTAACTAATATAAAAGATGAAGGCCAATAACACTCAAACTATTGGCTTTATTATTTCACAGGCAAGTTTTTAACAGCTTCTAAACTACAGTGTTTCTTAAAGCAGTCGAGAATCAAAACATGTTAAAAACTCTTACTCCAACCTAAAACCTTTATTCAAACAATATAGATAGTATAATTTAAAATTACATTCTGGTCTTTAATTTCTCTCTTTTTTTTTTTTAACACAGAGGAGCAAACTGAGGGGTCAAATAAATTACATTACTTACTCATGTAAGGCTGATGAGAGGCAGGTTTTTCTATTCAAGATGATTATTGCCCGTACTGAAATAATGCAGTTTCATCTGGCACCCCAAATACAAGATACTGCAAGATATTAAGTCTACATATTAACAACATATGATTTTTGAATCAATGAAAGGCCAAACTACAAAACAATGATAGAGTGTCACGTCAATTTTTGTGGTCTTTATGCATAACATTACTAGCTATAATGGATTTATTTGAGATAACGTGTATTCTCCTTTTGTAACAATTTATTCCAAAACCTAGTACAATGTTTTTCAATAAAGGATTAGGTAAATTAGAAAGTATGAGTACATGAAAACTTTGAATAAATGAATATTCAAAAGTATGCAGAGTAAAATCCTTAAGTATTCAGGGTTGACTTTAATTTCTATAAATCTGTAGAAAAATATTTTTTCAGAATCTTTGATTTCTATCTTTAAGAAGTTAGGCTGACACAAAATTTGAAGGTATTTCTAAAATTAATTTATATCACAGAATTCTAATTACATTTGTATCTGATCTAAAAAAATTAAATGAATAACCAAGATTACTTTTTCATCTTTCTTCCTATGTGATGAAAATAACCATTGCTGTATTTACTTGTGTATCTGCTCAGTGTTCCTTCTTCAGTAGTTTTTGAACACTGGACATGTATGTAGTTCTAAGGAATGTTGTATTTCTCATGGTACCAATCTTTGATTATAACCCACAAGTGCAAATACGAGAAACAGAATAGCATTGTTTTAAAGAAGAAATTTTATTTGAGATAAAATAAGTAAAAAATATTTCAAATTGGAACAGAAACTAGGTAAATAATGGTTTATAGAACATGTAGAATGTATCTGAAGTTATATTAACATGGTCACATTAATTTGACTACAATTTTTCCTTGCTAACCAATTGATGGAATTCGTCAGATAAATTCAAAAGCATCAACAGAATGATGTTTTATAATACAGTCAGAAAATAAAAATTTTTTGAATTTAAAAACTTCACTGGGTTCTGGCAGGGTATTCAGTTCATTAGAGTATCATCCCTGTATGCCAAGTTTGTGGGTTTGACCCCCTGTCAGAGCATATACAACAATCAGCCAATGAATGCATGGATAAGTGGAATAACAAATCAATGTTTCTCTCTCTCTTTCTCTGGTTCTCTCTTCTTATCTCTCTCTAAAATTAATGAATTTAAAACAAATTGACTTAAACAAATTATGTTTGAATAAGTTTATTACTGAAAAGAACATTTAAAAATATTGTTGCTCCACAGTTGTCCCAATTTTTTTAAATATTTTAAACAAAATATTTGAATCAGTATCTCCTATAAATACACTCTATTAATTTAAACTAATTGTATTATGATTTTAAATAATTCCAACAAAGATGCAAGTGCCTTTTATTACTTCCACTTCTGGAAGTTACATTTTTCTATGCTTCAAAGATATTTGAAATAGTGAAAGACGGCAGATGGAAATTATATTATCAATGCATGGAAATCTAATTTTTAACAAAGTGACCTATAAATTTTAGGTATTTATGAGAACAGCTGTTCTATTTTTATTCCTATTGTATGAATCACCTCAAAGTTACAGGCCACACAAATCATAGTTGCCTGAATAAAATAGTAAATTCATAATTTTTAGCTTCAATATGATAAAGTATCTTTAATACTTTTTGAAAGTTATTTTTAGGTATTATTTTTCATTTTAACATCATTTAGAAAGTAAAGTGCATAATTTCTAAAAGCATCATTTAGACAATAACATAAAACACTGAGGGGCAAAATATTCCAAAAACTTTTAAAAATCATGGTTACATTTAATTTCATACTGTTTTACTTTTTTATGATCTTTACTTTTGGACTTGTAATGGCTGTGCATACTATAGAAGAATACTTCATTGTGGTTGATTATAATGCTTGACTATCTACAACAATGTTTCTCTAGTGGGTAGCAATACAGATTTCATCCTCTTATTACACACATCACCACTTATCACTTTGATTCATGTTTATAGTCTCTTAAGTGAGTTGCATAGAGACCAATGTCTCAAATTTTCTACAATATTCAGCTTAGAGCCATTTATACATTAAAGCTCAAAGAATATATATTGAATGAATAATTCACTAAATTAAATAACTGAAACTGGTTTTATATATTTTCAATGATTGATCATTTTATTTCTTTTTGTATTTATTCATGTGTTCATTTTTCCAGTCAGGGATAAGCAGCACTATAAACTGTACAAGGGAAACTTCCTCCTTTGTCACAAATTAAATTGTTCAATCCTTTTGGAACACATGAAGTTATTACTTCTCCAGCATGCTGTGTGAATTTATATTCTAAACGCTATATTTGTTCTTCAGAAGACATACTATTAAAGACATAAAAGACTCTATAGCCCCTGCAACACTATTGATGTACAAGATCTTATATGACAAAAAGAAAGATCACACTGAGAGATGCTAAAGTTCCAAGCTTGAAAGGATTGGTTCTGGGAGAGAATTTTCATTGCTCCATGGGCCTACACTACCCCCACATTCAAAGCCTGGAAGAGTAAAAGGGGAGGAACATACAGAATATCAAATAATAGTTAATCCGCTAAGAAGGCAGTACTTAGCATCTAAAGAAGTGAAAATGAATTATATGAAGAAATGTAGACTGGGTAGAAACAGCATAAACTGAGGTAGTTCTCAAGAATCAGATACAAAAATCTCAGTTTTCTAACATGTTAATCTCTGTTACTGTGAGTAATTTATTTAAAACTTCTTGAAACTTAATTTCTTCCTTTCATAAAATGGGATAAAAGTTGCTTCTGAGGGCTTGTTGATTGTTCCTTTTTTTAATTGTCATTAAAGTTTAATAAGATTGCATAAAGTGATGCATTATAATAAAAAATTCATTATTGAAAGTTTCCATTTAAATAAAAGCTTTACTATTCTGCAGTAAATCTCACAGAAGTCCAAATTTTAAATCAAGTAGAAAGCATAAACTTTGTCACTATCGGTTGAAGAGTTGTGTCATCAGGCAGAAATGGTTGAATCTTTGCAGTGGTGCAGGCAATGTAAGAAATGGGGAAAAAAATGAAATAGGGAACAAAACCATATTTTTGTCCTGGATCTGATTATAAATAACTTTGTGATCTTGAACTACTTATTGAATGTTCCTAAGCCTTATATTTTAAATGGGGGGTGGGGGAAGAAGACTTTTGGCCTAGATAACGTCTGATGACATGAGTACTTTCCAATTGCTAGGCTTTATAAATATTTTTTTTGGGACAATTTCTCATGATGTTACTTGATATAACAGCAGTATCGTGCTGCTCCCGTGAGTCCAGGAATGTTCGGGAACCAGAAGCTTGTGGGGTGATTAGAAAACAAGCAGAATGTTGAACCTCCTACTCATTCAAGAGTTCACACTGGTAAGGTTCATTCTGCCATTTGCTTTCATACCACGCACGGCTTCACTCAAAAACGAAGCTGTTTATCTTTCTGGCCATGAAGAAGAGATGAAGTTTAAAATATTCCTTTATAATGGCTCTCCATGTTGTTTGTTCCTTTTTCTGACAAAATCAGACCTGAAATTTCAGCAAGAATATCAAGTTCTAGGATATGTATGGAATGGAAAATGGATATAAAGTTCTACATTGTTTCTTTGAATGCAGGTGTACCTTGGAGATAGTGTGGCTTCAGTTCCAGACCACTACCATAAAGCGAAAGTTAATCTTTTCACTGGTGGAGGGTCTTGCCTTAGATTTCTAAAAAATGCAACATCTTCAAAGGGCAATAAAGCAAAGTGCAGTGAAGTGACATACCCCTGTATAATTATTTGGTGATGAAAAAATTTCCTTTTGATTTTTTAAAGACAATGTTAAAAACTGGAGTCCCTGTAATTTCTCAAAAGATCCTTTAAAGCTCTTTCTAGATACAGGAAGAACAAGGAACATAAAATGTGCTCTAGATCATATTAGGGTGAAATAGAAGTATGTACATTTCTGAATAAATATGTGTTTATATGTGTATATATTAATATGTGTATATTTTTGAGTATGTACATTCATACATTTTAGTCTGGCTCAGATTCAAGCAAGAGGAATATTTTTAACTTGTCTCTTTTATTGTAACTTGGCATTTTATTGTAAAATTGTGCATAGAAAAGAACAATCGAGAACATGCTTCAACAAATGAAATGAAACCATCAATGTTGAGCAAGTGAAACATCATCAGTGATACTGCATCAGGTCCTTCAGCACCAAAATAATTCATGACTCAGCTTGTGCAATTCAGTTGTTGTGGTGCCTCCTGCATCTATTTCTCATTTTCCTATTTGCTTTTGTTTGTATTTCTTTGTCTTTATACTTCTCTGTCTTCTTGGTTTTGTCTGTAAAATGGCTTGTTCTAAACACTTTATTTATTTTGCCCCACTCAACTGCCTGCAAAAGTGCCTTGTATATCTCATATTAATTAATTTCCCCAAAGAGAAAGTTGATTGGGTAGGCAAACAGAATTTTAACATAAGTCTTCCTCATAAAAAGTCGCTAATCTCTCTTATGTTTAACATAACTTTTGGTCAGGCAGCAATCTGTGGTACAATCACATGGGAGGAAATCCAATTGTTCATGAGACCCAAGTCATGGCAACCCACAGACAAGGGCACTTGGTTAGAAAGGGAGCTGTTAGTATAATAAGAACTCAGAGGGTCATTTATAATACCATGATCATATAAAATCTATTTTTAATAAGAAAGCACAAATAATTACTTTTAAAATATAGGCATGAGCATATATGAACATATACACACATATGCATAATATGGCATTTATTTGTGTATTTGATGTAATTATAATTGTTGACTTGTATTTGCATTTGATCAACTTATAGTGCTGTATTTCATAAATATGATAGATAGAAGAAGAAAAGTTAAGATAGCAGTGTTCTTTTAAAAAATGTCCATGTGTTATTTAATTTTCTGTACTCAGAATATCTAACTGTCTTCAACAAAGTTCTTGGAAAGTTGAACTTGACATAATTTTTTTTCTTAGGGTGTGATTTTAATTTCATTTATTTACTTGTTTCAAAAGTCATCATCATATTGATCAGTTACTATAGTAAAATGTTGTTGTGCTTTATGTGTCAAAGGATAATATATTGCTTTTTAAACTAAAGTTTACATTTCTATAAGTATCTGAAGGTATGCCAACAAATACACTATAAACAGCAAAATGATGTCTTAGCAACCCTTATTTGATAAGTTCTGCCTGTCTTATTCATCTTTATAAGGTGTATTTTCCTCACCCTACCTTTCTCCCTGCCCCAGAACATTTTGTAAAGCAAGGTTAATCACTGCAATTTACAAAATTGAGCAAGTCAACAGTGATATTAATCTACCTTTTAAAGAACATTATTTAAACTACTGCATTAACCAGAATTTATTTAGACTGCCTACTTTAATGTCCCAGACAATGGTTAGTAAATAGTTTGCTAATCCTAACTTTGATGCTTCTCTTTTGGTTTTGATGATACTAGCTATGGATATACTACTTATTCCATTTGATTTTTTTATTTGTAATTACTGAGCAGCACAAGTAATCACTACATTTGCTTAAAACTATATGTTAAACTACATGTCTTAAAACTGTATGTTAAACCAGGTGTAATAGACAAATAATGGCTTCTATTTAAAGCATAAACACTAAACTCAGGGTGATTATTAGTTATGCTGTATACATTTTTAAAGATTTATTGTCCTCAATTAAGATCATATATATGATATATTTAATTAAAGTAATTGATGCATGCAATTGATAAGTTTCTGAATTCATAGAAATCAGGGTTACTTGGTTTCCATGCTCAATGAACCCAGGCTGTATCCCTGGCTGCCCTTTTCTCTGGCCCATAGGCTATCAGTGTTCTCCCCTGCTAAGATACAAGCAGCAAAATGTGAAGTTAAAAAGTTAGAATAATCATGAGAGAGTTACTTTGAAAAAGGGAGAGATAATAAAGCATGCATTTTTTGGACAAAAGTTTTTGGACAAAATGCTCCCTTCCAGGCCATCTCTATGCTACAGAAAAAACCTGAAGAACCAGTTACATAAAGGAATTCAAAAAGTGCTTTTAGTATAGCTTTATAGCTTGTTAGTTTTCCAGTACAAGTAGCCAATTGAAGAAGTCACAAATTAATATGTTGCATTTAAGTTTAATATAGGTCATGGATTCCTGATCCTAACGGTGAGAGGCAGTAATTTGCTATACCCAGCTTGTAATAGTTTGAAAAAGCCTTTTTTTAATATTCAGAATATTTGTGAACCAGTTTTTAGATATTGCAATGTTTAAAAATTATGTGGTTACAATTAAGTACATTATATTTGTAAAGTGTATTAAATATTCAATACTCATCACTTCCCAATTATTTAACCACATTTTCCTCTAATTTGTGCTCTTGCACTTACATCTCTTGAATTGTTGCAATTCTGTGCTACTATTAATACATGTCTCTTCTCAACTCTGTGCTAGGTCACACTACATGTGAAGCTTCAAATCTACTGTGGTAAGAATATATATACACCACAGAAATCTGCAAACACTGAAAATCAGGACTTTATTTTTTTTTAATTGTTTAGACTTAAGAAAAATGGAGAAAGCGAATAATGGAAAATAAAGTTAAGAGCATTGGATCTTTAGGCATTAACATTACCAATACATTCCTCACACAATAATTAGTCAATAAGAGGTACAGTAAGACCTGGCTCCTTGTCCTTATTTGCATCTAACTCTGAAAGTTATCCCTCCTCCTCAGCTACCTGTAGCTAGTTTCAGCTACAAAATCATCACAATTCAATTTCTTTTGACAATATCTGCTTCCCTTGCTCTTTTAGAGATAGTGTTCCCATTAGTATTTCAAAATAAGCTTATTGTACACTAATCTCTATTTTGTACAATAACTCTTTTATAAGTGTCTCTTTCCTGAGGAACTCAAACTAAGACAATAGGTGCCTGGAGTAATTTGAAGAAGCAAATTATAAAATGGGATGTTGTGGCACGCTGGCAATGACGACCCTGCCATTGATGGTAAGTGTATATGGGTAACGCCAGGCATATTGTCATTGTACAGATGTTGAAACTGAACCATAGTGACTGGGAAGGAACCGAGGAGAGATACCAGTGGTAAGTGTGTAAGTTATCAGGAACTACCGTCTCAGGATATTGAGAAGTAAAATGGGTTAGTGATTATAAGGACTATGTAACAAAATGTCTGTTGTTGATAGATTCATTAGAGAAAGAAAATTAAAGTCCAAAAGTAAATAACCACTAGTTTGTAGCCAAATATCAACACCAGAGGTCTGACTAGCAGCTTATAGATAATCATCTCCTTTAGCAAGAGGATGGAACAGAAATGCAAATCAGCCCAGGATTTAGTTTAAGGAGTAACAGAATGTCAATCCAGTTTAAATTCTTAATCCAACAAATCTGTTATTCCAAGAATAGATGTTTTATAGGAGAAAGTGGAACCTGTAAGAGTTTAAACAGGGACATGAGAATCAGTGCATGGAGAAGTCATGAACCCTTAAATTTCCTAGAACACACTGGGTCTTCCGAAGTGGTCAGCTCCCCTCCATGCTGCTGTAGCCCCCTTTATTGAACTTCAATGCAAAGACTCTTTTAAAATACAACATGCACCATTCTATTCCCACCTGCCTTCTTGGCTACCAGAGAAGGAACTGAGACCAAGAGGTATTCTGGATGAACAAGTGCTCAGTGTGATAAAGAAGAAAGGACTGTAGACTGAAGGAGCTGAAAGATCGAGCCAAAATGTTCTGCCAAAAGCTACGAGACCATGTATGAGTCTGGGTCCCAAGGCTGCTAGGAGGTAATATAAAATTGGAGCAGTTCTTCGATATGGTAGTGCGCTATTAGAACACGAGATTTCACACCCTGACAAGAATTCTGAAAGATGTGCTAACATGCTACCAGGATGACTCTAGGAAGCCTGGAAAAGCAAAATTCCACAGTAAAATTGATAAGGCATTGCAATGCATTAAGGCAATGATATGCATTGCAGATAGTAGAAAAAAATATCATAAGGCTCAGAAAGGGGGGGTATTAGAATAAATATACCAATAAACCCCACTTACTTCCCTTGTCTGATGGGAACACTGAGAGGACAGTCTGTTCACTAAAGCAGATAAGAATGCTGTTTAAAAAGAGAGCTAGTGTCTCTTATATGTCTGTTTTATTCTTTTGAATTACCCCATAGTTTCTGGATTATTTTCTTTTTATTTCTTTTCTTGCCCTTTTAATTAAATTTATTGGTGTGACATTGGTTCATAAGAGTATATAGGTTTCAAGTGTAAAATTTGGTGATATATCATCTGTATATTGCATTGTGTGTTCACCACCCAAAGTCCAGTCTCTTTCTGTCACCATTTATTTGGCCCGCCGTTACCCTCTTCAGTCTCCCCACAACTGCCTTCTCTGCCGACAACCACCATAGTGCTGTCTGTGCTTATGAGCTTATTTGCTTTGTTTGTGGCTTTATGTTTTATATCCCACATATCAGTGAAATTAGGTGTTTTGTCCTTTTGTGTCTGATTTATTTCACGTAACATGGTACTCTCAAGGTCTATGCATGTTTTTGCAAATGGCAGTATTTCATCTTTTCTTATGGCTAAGTACTATTTCACTGTGTATATGTACTATATCTTCTTTAGTCAGTCATCCCAAAAAGTATAGGGTTTCCTCAAAAAAAGGAAGAATAGAGTTACCATATGATCCAGCAATCCTTTGCTTGGGTATCTATCCAAAACTTTGAAAACGTTTATTTGTAAAGATATATAGATTTTTTTCTTTTTTTTCCAATCTGGAGAGTTTCTATTGACCAGTCTTTAGGCTCATTGATTCTTTTCTCTTCTATCATTTCTGTTATTTTTTTCATTCTCTTTTGAGTTTTTTAAACTTGGAGTCTCCATCCGTTTGCTTACATTACCAGTCTGTTTTTGTATGTTGTCCACTTTTTCTGTTAGGATCCTTAAGGTCAATTGTTGTTATTTTAAAATGCTTATCTGATAATTCCAAAAACTATCATATGTGTGTCCAATTATGAAGCCTAATTTGTTTCTTTAGCTGTGTTCTTTTGCTTTGCTTTTTAGCATTACTTATAATTTTTGTTGATAATTAGTCATAATGTATTTGATAATAGGATTGGAGCTATAAATGAAAAACACTCTCCTGTATGTGTCCTTCCCTTTCAGTATTTACAATAATACTTCACTCCTGAGGTGTGGATTTCCCACACATCAAACAATTCTGTTATACCAGTCGATGTTCTACAATTTAACTCCATTCTAACACTATTTACCTGGAGATAACATCACATCACACAGGCTACAGGTTAGTCTCACAACACTTCCCCCTACACCCCCACTACAGATGCAGATCACGAATACTTGTTGCTACCTGTGCTTCTGATTGAACTAGACTTCCCACAACCTCTCTCTCCTTGAGTTTGATTAATTTGTTACAGTGGCTTACAGAATTGAGGAAAACTATTTATTCACTAGATTACTATATTACAAAGGATTTCAGAGGATAAAAAATAATTGCCAGATGAAGAGATATATAGAGTAAACTATGGGGGAGGAGAACACACCTTCTCTGCTCTGTCCAGGCCCACCATCCTCTCCCCAACACCACATTTTCACACACTTGGAAGCTCTATGCACCCAGTCCTGTTGGCTTTTTTCATGCAGTTTTCATTACACAGGCATGTTTGATTAATTTATTAGTCATTGGTGATTGTTTTAACCTCCATCCCTTTTTCCCTTCCTTGAAGTCAGGAAGTAGGACTGAGAGATCCAACAGTCTAATCTTGATTGGTTTCTGGCAACCAGCCCTGCCCTTTGGGGCTTTCCAAAGATCCATCCATTAACATAAACTCATGTATGGTTGAAAGGGGATTATTATGAATGGCCAGAAACCCATTTTATCTTTATGGTTCTGGAACTATGTGAGCAACAGATGACAAAAGACCCAATGCCATAACAAAACATGCTCTTATTGCTCTTGTCACTTGGGAAATTCCAATGATTTTAGGAGGAAATGAGAAGCAAATATTGTACTAGAAATGGGAAGCAAATACTAAATATTTATATATTTTTTATTATAAATCACAATACCACAGGAGGTAAATAGGTATTTAGTATGAGGTTTTATATTAAAATGAGTAAGAATTCCACTGCGTTTAATGTTTGTTGTAGCTGTAGGTGACAGAAGTTCAATTTCTCCTAGTGTCCTTGTTGATGTTGATTTTGTGTTTCCCTGTGAACTACTGAGAGATTTTGCATCTTGCTGCTATTCGTTCTAATTCACTGTTATTATACTTGAGTCTTGTTGTTTAAGCATTAAGACTGAGGAAATAAAAACCTCTTCAAATCTCATAGTTAAATGTCAGTACTTTAATGGGCCTGGGTCCTTGAGATGTATAATCACAATTGTTCCCTAGCTTCCACTCTCCCCGTTCACCACCTTAGGTAAGAAGAATGTCTGGATGGGGTTGGCGTATGAGATATGCCCTTCCCCCAAGTAAGATAAGCTCTAGGAAGATATTTTTCTGGAGACTAGGACTTTGTTATTGAGAATGCTCTAGATTTATTTCAGAATTATATTCTTCCCTTCCTCTATGAGAGAGACAAGAGTTGACTTTACCTGGCTCTTCACTGTGAACATGTGGGGAGAGCCCTAGATGTAGTACCAACAGAAGTAAGAGAAGCCACATAAAACCTGAGCCCCAGAAATTTCTCATTTTCATGTTAGCCCATTTTCAGCCTCCAGCAATTCTTTGAGATTACCATTTAATTGTTCCTACAAGTTTATGGCTTTAGAGCTTCTCCTCCAGACAAGCAGGTTGCATTTGTGACTAGATTCACTCATCTTGCCTGAGTATGAGGTGGCATTTTGCCCTGTGAGATTTTCTCTGACAGGTTAAAAAATAATTGATACTGAGTCTGTTCAGCTTGGATTTGTTATAAATGTGGGAGCAATGACCACTAATCTCATTACATGTTGGAGATAAAACAACTACTTCCATGCCCTTTTAATAATAAGGCCAAAAATAAGTACTGCACTGGAAGTTATAAATAGAATTAGTTATTAAAAGCATTATTAAAATATTCATTAAAAGAATAAATCTGTCAGAGAAATATGAAGTTCTAAAATATAATAAATTGAAATTCATTTAATGGCAATGCTAGGGTTTTTTTTTTGAGATTATTTCTATACATCCAACATAGACACACCAAAGATTGAACTTTTCTATATATATTATACAAATATAAAACACCTAATTAGTTATTTGATATAAAGTAGAAATTTAAAAAGAAAATATCTTGAATAAAAATTCTTGCTCTTCAGTTAAAACGCATTTATTTTATTAGAGTTTTAAGTTGCTTTTGTTTTTTTCAGGTCAGGTGAATAGGAATATGTATTAAATATGTATTGATATTTAGCATAAGATAAGAAAATGAGACTCAAAAACTAATGTTAAAGAGCAATGTTTTAAAATAAAATATCGATGAGCACTATTTTACAAATCACAGTTTAAAATTAGGTTTTACATTCAATTTAAATTTCCCTGTGAGCTGAATTAATTCACAGTACCTGAGAATCCTACCGAACAGAAAAAAAACATTCTGTTGTCTGCCTCCCACAGGCAAACTCCAGGAGCAAGGATTTGGTGAAAAAGGAAAAAGGTCATGTATTCGAAAGCTACCCAGTTTTGAAGAATGACAGGCTTCTGCCTCAGGGACTTAGAAAAAAAATAACTCCACCTCCCTCCGCCCCCCGCCAGACCAATCCAAGGCTACTGCCGAAGTTCCTTCTCCCATTAAAAATACCGTCCTTTGGGGAACTGTGAGCAGCTGCTGAGTAGTTCTCCAAGCTGCTCTGCTTCTTTCCTCATAACTGTCAGGCTTCAGGGTCCTTTCTGCAGTCTGCACATGCGGCTCACATCCTATCCTCTGCATACTGCCCTTGCTTTCACTGGATGCCCACCAGCTCAGCGCCTGCACCCCATCCCTCTCACTGTCAGCTCACTGGTGCGTTCATGAACATGACCGAGCAGGACAGCCGCGGTGCCAGTTCCCATGTCATGTCAGGGGGAGAGCCACCTGGCCACATGGCTCCCAGTAACCTCCAGTGCCCACCCTCCCAAGGCGAGAAAGGGGAAGAAGAGCCGTGTGTTTCTACCTGCCCTCCATTGAAATCTCCCAGCCCAAAATTCCGAGTGCTCTAGAAGGGTCCAGCTTTTCAGCCCCTCTGCCCTTGTTCCAGGTGGACTAGCAGGTCAGCACCTCTCCCTGCCACCATATTCCAAAAGAGAATAGGCGGGCTCTTCCCTTTGTCAATCACCCACACCAACCTGTTCAGTCTCCACGCTGGGGTCCCCCTCTTGCTGCATCTCAGCCTAGGTGTAGGGAAATCTGTCCTCATGCACTGTGCTTGGCTTCACCCCTGCCGCCTCCAGTGTTTCTTGTGACCCCTCCTGCACCTCAGAGCCTGAGCAGGCATCTATCTGTATCAAGATTACTTAAAAAGACTCAGTGTGAAAATTAGAAACAAACTAGGGTTATATAATCCAAAATTTTGTTAAAGGTATTTTAAACTGAAAAATTCAGTGACTTCCCCACTTTCTTCAGGCTCTCTTATCTGCTATTCAACTCTGAATTTAAGTACACGTAGACAACACAAATATGTGATAGAGCTGTATGCTTAAATCTGGATGTAAATGTATTTTGATAGCTGCATATTTATTTTAAAGTGTAACCCCTTATATAATTTGAATACAACAATATTATCAAATGAGATTGACATGGTGATTAAGAAATATACATTCCATAGATAAAGAGATATAAAACTATGAGGTCTGTCTGGAAAAAAGTCCAGCCACTGTTAATATAACAACAGTTTGCATGACCTTGATGTAACCCGGCAACCAAGGAGAGTGGGCAATGACGACTTTACTGTACTAATCAGTATAGGTGATAGACACCACTGAGTGAGCATGTGCACTGTGTGGCTTTTGTGTTCTAAATGACTGAGTAGAGCAATGAATCTGCATCAAATTTTGTGTTAAGCTTGAAAATTCCTTTGCAGAAACTTCGGCAGGATGATTTAGAAGGTCCCATCTATGAGAACTGGTGACTGGCAGCTTCATCACAACAATGTACCTATTCATACATCATGTCTCGTGCAGAGTGTTTAGGCAAAACATAAAATCATCCAGGTGACTCACCTCCCCTACAACCCAGATTTTTCACCCTGTAACTTCTGGCTTTTCCCAAACCTGAAATTACCTTTGAAAGAGAAAACATTTTCAGACCATTGATGAGATTCAGGAAAATTTAATGGGGCAGCTAGCTGATGATGTTTGGGAGAACTGTGTGAGGTCCCAAGGTGCCTATTTTGAAGGGGACTGAGACATCATTGTTTTATGTAGAATGTTTCTTGTATCTTATATCTTCAGTGATGTCTCCATTTTTTCATAGTACATGGTTGGATACCTTCTGGACAGACCTTGGTACATGTCACATGAGCATAATTTGAAAGAAATAGGATTTGGAGTCATATGGAAATTAAAATAATGTACAACACAACAATTGTGCAACAGGATTGGTGATAATTTTGAAGATCGGAAAATTTGCTATAAATTAGAATTCACAAACATGTCAGGCATTTTACAAAGTTAGTTGAACTGGCTTTAATGTTAAGAAGAAGTCATTAGAACATGTAAATCATTACACAATATTTTTATCAGTGTTCTTAGACACAATTCTTAAGTTGTTATTGTTGGTGGTGATGGTGTGTTAATATGGAAACAACGAGAAAGTTGGGTTTATAGGAAAAATAATTAGTTTCTTTTTTCCATCTCCAAATTCATGACTTGTGAAAGATTATATGTGTTATATAATTTTTTAAAGTTTTCATTTAATCATCATAATCTTTGGTCAAAACAATTAATTATTGTGCAAAGAAAATAACTGATGCCCTTGATTTTTAAAAAAATTTCAATCAATGCTGTGTCTAATTTTCACTGTTGTTCAACCCATCAACCTATTCTTTTAGTACATTATGTCTTTGCACACTCTTCTAGTTTCAGCCCTTATCTAGCCTCACAGCCAACATCTACAGTAACCAGTAATTCTTACAGTCAACACCTACCTCAGCCATTAAATAACTGAACATTAACAAAATTTCCCTAGAGTGATTTCCTTGCTCCAATTTTCTAAATCCCTAATTTTTTTCAATTGTTTTTAAATGCAGTACTCTTGTTAAGCCTTTCCAATTGCTTTCATTGCCAAGAAGATAAAGTTTTTCACAATGGTACGTCAACCTAATATTCTCAATGTAAAATAAATCCAAATGTTATTATGTATAATCTTGAAATTGCTGTTTTATTTTTTATTTTTTTATTTTGTGTCTTTATATCATTCCGTCATTCCTAGAATAAGCAGCTCCCTCATACCTGTTCATAAAATTATACCAACTTGACTTGGAGTGATCTAATATTATTTTTCTTATCTATTTTAAATTTTGACTATTTTGTCTTTCTGAGTATTCTTGATCTTCTCACCTCCTTTTGAGGTCCCTCTATGTGCTTTAAAGTATTTTTGCATGGTGTGGATTAGTACTAACCAAAAGTAGTAAAATTTTTTATATAATTGATGTAAATTACACATGTAATGAGTGATTATTGAATGAGCAGCAAAGGGACAATGCAGGAGCAACAAAAAAGAATAATTATGTTAGTAAAAAATATATAAATTTTTCTTTTCTGTGTTCCATTACTGTTGTTCCCTTGTATCTTCAATGATGTTACCTTCAGTTTCCCCAAAGAGCCAGATTTTTTTCAGACTTTCCAAAATCCACAGTGTTTCAACTTCCACCACACTCAGGCTTTGTAGTAAGGCGATTATTATGTGAGCCAAACTCTGGGCCTCATGTAGCAAACTTACCTAAAAGGTGGGACATTGAAAAACTTTGAAAATGCAATGCATTATTGACCTGATTGTTTAATACCCAACAGACTACTTTTTCTAGGGCTTAGTTCCCATGTTATCTTTTGATGTTCCTGCAGAAGAGGTGAGGATTTACACCACCAGGCGCGTAATTAAGAACACTCCTGCCACTAGAGGATATATCAGGCCTTGTTCATGCTCAGTCATCTGTCTTGAAATATACAGGGTGGAGTAATGCATCTTATAAATGCCAATTTATTTAAGTTCTAATCACAAATACTTCATCAACTGACAAAAGAAAAACCTCAGTAGGTACACCACTTCAAAATCTGGGACAACTTACATGTAATTTCAAGAATCAGCAGGGACACACAGCTGGAGGAAAATAAAAAGCTTGCTGTAATTGAAAATTACCTTGTAGCTTGCTTGTGATTACAATGAAGTTCAGTTCCTTGAAATCTTGTTTAGCAATTAAATCTGTTTTAGTTAGGCAATGAAATATTGCCTATTGTCTTGGAATCATCAAGCTGGTCCAGACGTCGGTGTTACATAAAAATGTGAATTTAAGAAAATGTAACCAAATAATCACCACAAGCTGAAGGCTGTCTTCAGAATAATGAGAGAAATAACCAGATCAGTTAAACTATCTCTCTGACTTAAAATTTCACAATTAAATTAGATAATTATATTAGCAAGAAATAAAATAAGACAAAGCCAAGAATCATACCTAGAAATAAACAACTGCAGGGCCATGCGATCTCTATACACACTTTTTTTATTTAAATTTCTTTAGTTCACTTGTTTTACTTGTGGGTCTGTTATGTTTGTATATGCAAATAAGTTTGTGGTTAATAAAATCTATTATCTTCAACTCAGCTCCAAATTTCATTGCTTCTCAATAGCTGCTTCAAATAAATAAAGAGAAGGTAACATTTAAAAAGAAAAGGAAATATTTCCTGCTCTTCTAGAAAGAGTTCATTCTGAGCTACTAAATAAAAAATGAAATTTATTTGATTCACTGTGCAGCTCTGGGAACCTGTAATCATCCTCCAGCTTCTTGGGAATATGGTCTTTGACGACTTTGTTTTTTAGTTAATATTTTTCATTGGTGAAAAGCTTATGTACATTTCCCTCCACTTTAATCTGTTTTCCCATAGAAAATGTAATAAATTCCACTGCAAATATTTGCATGCCTGTATACTTCTCTTGGTAGGTTGTTTACATTAAGGCTCTTGTGCATGTTAGATGAGCTCACCTCAGTAGCTCCAGCTTCATTATAAGCATAGCTTGCATGGCATAGTTCAAAATCTTTCAAAGAGAAATTTTATATAATCACTGTTACTCCAATGCATTTCAGAAGGGAATGAAAGGGTTCATTTAGATTGGGCCTTTTAATAGGTGGATTGGTTTGGTTTTGTTTCCCAAAAACTTTTAAATCATTTTCCCTCTCCCCAAAGGAATGGTTCTGTCTGATTTTTAACTACTAATCTTGATATACTTTTATTATAAAACACAAATAAGCCAGCTTTGCCTTCTGAACCACAACTATCTGCCTGTGTTCTCTGCAATGTTCACCTTAAAAGCTAGTTTTAATCTTTTTGTAAAGGAAAAATATAAATATCTAAAACTCAGAGATACCCAGGAAATGAACATTTCACTGCAGTTTCTAAACTCTTTAAACAGATCAAGTGCATTGAGAGAGATAAAGCAGAGTCTTGGGGTTCAGAAGTTTGTTACAATGCCATATTCTCTTCAATGTAGAAAATATTACTATGTTCTAAACTACTCTGTCTCTGCCTCATACAACAACAGTCATATTAATAGTGGAAGGAGTTGGATGATGTGGTTTTCAAACATTTTTGTTTTGGAACTCCTTAAAATAATTCTGGGAAAATATGTAGTTGTAGCATATTTTAAATTGAAATCTAACTGTTTTTATAAGTTTAGTTATTTGCAAAAAACATAATGCATATTTTTATGTGCTTTAAATATATTTTCATCAAATTTTAGAATTGCAGATTTAGCTAATTCTCTTTAGAAACAGTAAGTGCAAACTAATCAGGAAAAAAACAATTCTTAAGTTCAATCAGCCAAATCAAACTTTATGTCAGAAAGAGTCTGATTTGATTTTTTATTTCAAAAGAACCTGTTAATGCATGCTCCCATGAGAACCATCTCACATCTTCTGAATGTATTTCTATGATAGAATACTAGATAAGTTCTATAGGAAAATCATTAACAGTATATTTTGGGGGTGAAAAGAGGCACTGACCCAGCAATATATCTTGTTTTGCTCATAGCAGACCTTCGGCAAGACACTCAAATTTCCTTGAGTCCTCAAGGTTTTGTCATTGCTAAGACGGCTTTTTAATATGGTTCATGATGGAAAATTTGCCTTTATTTTGTGAAGTGATAACAGGTGATTTTAAAAAGAAATATTGGAAAGGAGAGCCAAGAGACCACAGTTAATTTTTGTTTTAAATAGGCAGTTCAATAACTAAAAAATAATTTCCTAAAAATTACTTATGTTTGTGTATCTCCCAGCGATACTTTAAATGTTCGCAAGAGCATACAGACGCCCCCCCTCCCTTGTCTTTGAAGGCTCTTGTCTGGGACATCATGTAATCAGACTCCTCTACTTTTAGGTGAGAAAATAAGGTTGAAAATCAGTGAATTAACTACATCAAAAATCGTATGTCCCTTTGCAGTCTGCAAAGCTAGTCCTTGTATTGTTTTATTCCTGAAATCTTCCTTATTTACTCTCTCTCTTCCTCTCTCTCTTTATATATAAAATTTATTGTTTATGGAACTGTTTTTTGTGTTGTTCAAGAATCTAATAGATCACTGTAGTTGGATACTGAGGAAAAGATACTAGGGCCTGTGGGCTCTCAATTGTAGATTTAGGAAGTTTGCCTTATTTGTTCATGAGGCCGAAATAGAGTGTGATCTTGGGGGATATTGAAACATACAAAAGTATATGTTGCTCTCTTGTCCACTCTATTTAGGTTAACATTGAATAAATTGTCTACCTTGGGTATTTCACATACATATGTGTGTACATACATGTAGATATATGCAGATATACCTGTATGCATATAAATATACACATATGGGCATACATGTAGGTATATGTAGGTATACATATAAGAATATGTATGTAGATATAGAGCTATACATGGATATATATAGATATGTGTATACATACATATATGATACATGTATATATGCATCATATATATAAATATGTACCTACGTTTCTTTAACTGAGGGATTGGCTCTATTTTCCTCTGCTTATCTTATCGAATTGCTTAGGAGAATGATTTGCAGATAATATACACTTAGTAAATATTGACTTACTTGCTTTAGCAATCTTGATTTCAAAGTTGTAGCCTGAGAAATAATTGTTAGCAGGAAAATCTTGCTCCAAGCTACTAAGTTAAAATGATGATTATAACCCATGTAAACAAAGCATGTGGCCAAAATTATAAGAGGTGAATGCCATAAAGCAAAAATAGACTGCATTTGCCACATTTTTATCAATTGTAACATCCCTTTATTTCAAAACTTGTAGCGAATCCAGGGATTTACAACTATTTGCAAAAATACAAGCAAATTTCTTAAGTCTTCTATGCTAGATTCCAAAATCCATAAAATACAATAAAATAAAAACATTAAAAGACTAGAAAGACAGATAAAAATATTTTCTGTTGTATGCCTTATGATTTTTTGCAAACATCTGCCTATCTCCATGTTATGCTAAAGCATGTTTTGACTTCTCTACAATTTATCTTAATAAATTTTGCTATAACAATTAATACTCTTTAACTTCTTATCTACAAAGAGAAATAACTATTTATCTCATATCCATGGTTTTATGACTGTTAGTTATTCAATCTATTAATCATTTAAAAAAACAAACTTGGGTGATGATCATATATACCAGAAACTAGGGGTTCATTACTTGTCCTACAGACTAGGCTCCTGATGCTCATAACACAGTCTATCCTGAGCAAACAAACAAATATAACATTGCAACAAAGTGTGATACATGTTCAATAACTGAATAAATAAGTTCCACAAAAAAAAAACTTGACTTTTTTTTAGGGAATATCATCTGTGACATACTCTTCTTGTTCTTCTTATTATTCATATATTTGCAGGGTTCTTATACCCTCTTCAAAAATTGAGGCTCTTATTATAATTTATTTCAGTTCTTAATCTTCTGCTCAATTATGTGTACATCCATATCAAAGACTATTATCTTGATTTGTGTTCCTCTCAGTTCCCTGACAAACTATATATGGCCTCAAGTTCACTTGGATTTGCTCTAAACCTAAGATGTCAATTATAAATCATTTTATATTTTTCAAGTACTCTGCTTTGTATTTCACATATAATAATTGATGTAACCCTCACGACAAACTAATGAGGTTGCTGTGGGTTGAATTGTGCCCCCTCACAAACATACCGAAATCCTAATACCCAATACCTCAGAATATGACCTTATTTGGAAATAGGGTGTTTGCAGAGTTTACCAAGTAAAATGAGGTCATAAGCTTGGCCCTAATCTAACATGTCTGGTGTTCTTAGAGAAAGGGGAACTTTGAATACACAGACATGCACAGAAGAAAGACTACACGAAGAGACACAGGAGAACATGACCATCTACAAACCAAAGAATGCCTGAAGCTTCCAGGGTCTAGGAGAGAAGCATGCAATCGATTCTCTCCTCATGCCGTCAGAGAAAGCACGGCCCTGTCAACATTTTAATTTTGGACACTTGGTCTCAGAACTGTGTGAAAATAAATTTCTATTGTTTTAAGGCACCTCATTTGTGGCACTTTGTTATGGCAGCTCTAGGTAGCTAATAAAAGGCAGTGTTTAGTAAAGAATTAATCTTTTCTGAGGAGAGTTCTGTCTTTTGTCCTCTGCTACTCCAAGTTGATCTCTAAACTTTTGAAATATCCTGCCTGATAAAACTTTCTTTGTTTACTTAGGGGTCTTGGGCCATGAAAGAGAGTTAATGCTCGTAATGTGATTTCTTTTGAGACCTTTGGGCCCTGCAGGATGAGCTTAACCTCTGGCAAGCCTGGAAGTTAAAGTCAGCTATGCGAGCAGCCAACCACGTCTACATTACTTAGCCTCAATAAAAACTGCAGACCTCAGGACGGGCAAGCTTCCCCGAGAGCACTGACAACTCTCTGTCCATATTGTTAGAGATCGGGCTGAGAGGAGAGTGCTGGCTGTTATTCCTCTGGGAGAAGACAGCAGGAAGCTTTATACTAGGAAATGCCCAGGACTCTCTGACATGCGTCGTGTGCTTCTTCCTTTGGCCAATGGAAATATGTATCATTTTGCTGTAAAAAATAAATACATGTGAATATAACAGCTTTCAGTGTGTCCTATCCATCCTTCTAGTGAATTATGGAATATAAGCATGGTCTTGAAAATCCTTAAACTTACAACAGTTTCAGAAGTGAAGTGGTCTTGGAGATGTCCTGAAATCCTGAAATTTATCAGATATCCACTATGGTGGGCCTTTCTGTAACATAGCATAAATAAAAAAAGTTAGAGAATCTTCTCATTTAATTAAATTAGGAACTAGCAAATTATGGCCTACCAGGACAATGAAAGCCTTATTAATATTCTTGTAAATAACATTTAATTAATACAATCTACATCCATTTATTTACATATTGACTGTGACCGCTTTTGCATTATCATAAAAGTGTAATAATGACAGAGAAGTTCTGGCTCTCAAAGCCTAAAATATACACTCTCTAACTTCTTACATATACATTCGCCTAACACTGCTATAAATCGTGGTATTCTGAGTGGCTATATCCAGGTCTATGAAGGGTGTGGCATCGACATACAGGTTCAGAAATTCAGAACAGCATCCCTTAATACCACAACCAATTTCCTGACACTATTATTATTTGCAGGACTATCTGCCCTTGTTTTTATGTGTTAATCACATGGCCTTAGTCCACAGAAGGTACATAATAAGTATTACATTGCTTTCAAGGAAATCTTATTAGACTTACTTTTGATTAGAGAATAAAGTTCAAAATTACTTCCATATTGGAAAAGCTCTTCATGATTGGGCCTAAACTTCTTTCCAAAGACATACAAGTAACTACTTACCTATGTCTTGTATCCTATGACTAAAAATTTGATAAAGGATTAAAATCTATTTCTTTTAGCTATGAATCACATCATTTGTATTGCTTCTCTTCTAACAGGAGCTCTGATTGTCATAGTCATGTCATATTTTTTTTAATTTGTCATAGGACTTACTAAAGTATATGATAATATTGTAGTTGCTTAAAATTCATAACTAAATGAGTAAGAGTCATGATCCCCTTAGAGTTCACGTATCATGCTTTCTCTCATTTGTAATGGAAATATTGGCTATTATCCTTTATTCCAATGCATCAAACTTTATTTCCTCTCTATTTTATTAAAACCAATTTCATCATACAATTCCAGATGCTGTTCATAGTTTACCTATATTCTAGCACATGTAACAGAGAAATAGTGCTGGCTATTTTTTAGAAGAAAGTAATAAAGTTGTACTCAGTGTATGGATCACACATACATTTGGTATTTGCAATAGCTGGGCCTTTAAATTGTTTAGCATTTTTATTCTTCTTTAATTAATTCCTAGTCTTAATCACTAGTGCAGCTGGGGCAAACTTCCCATTAATCTAAAGTATTCCACCTCTTCCCTTCACCCCACCTTTCATAGAAATACTGTCACAAGATTGATTCACCTATTGTTGAAAGTGTTCAGGTAAAATAAATTAATCTTTTCATCAGACTATTATTCTAAGATGTTAGTCTTTTAGAGTCAAGTATATAAATTAATGCAATAATTTAGAAAATCTACCCAGTTAAGTTTCCCTTTGGGGAAGTGAACAAAAAATAATTTCTCTATATTCTGCAAGCTTTCTTAAGGAGACAGGTCCTACTAAACTTTTATAGTAATTTACGGTAATTTAAATAGGCCTGATAATACAATGAGTCAATGGTGGTAAATGGTATATAGGCATGTCCTGCTTCAAAAACTCTGTTAGAAATGGTTTCAATACAAGACTGTACCTCATTATTCACCATAATATGAAAGAGAACTGAAGAAATTCATGCACCATAAAGTTTCTCGTACAAGTAGGAATTATATCAAGAAACAAATCAATATTTTATACGAAGATGGATTCAACCAAGTAGCTACAATTCTCTGCTGTGCTTTTGTCCTATAAGAAGCCTGGTAGGCGGAAGCAACACTACTTATTACAAGTCAATTCAAGGCCACTTTAAGGTTATCCTTTTTCACCAGGCTACCCACCAGGATTAGAATATGTTCATTCAATAAAATTTACTATAAGCACATTTACTGCTACTGCACATCAGTTTTTCTTACTAAAAGGAATATAATATACAATGTGAGACTTACATTCCCATGGCAGAAAAAGATAAACCTCCCATTTAATGCTAGCTGTAGTTCTTCCACTGAAGCTGGAATCCACCAGAGTAACAAAAATGTAAAAGATACAAAAAAAGGTTATTTACTACGTAAGTTATATAATCCATGCAATGCACATGTTAATAAACATAATATTACAAATATTAAAGAATTATAATCTGCAAAAGCAGAAGGAGAAATTAATTGTGATTTTTAGAAGAGAGTGCCAAAGAAACTTCCTAAAAAAGATCGCTCTTGATTTGAGCCATAAAAGAGGAACAAGTTCGTTTTGAAAAGACAGAAGTAAACATTCTACTTCCCACAATTCGAAAGAAACCAATATCTGTAATTACAGCTAAGTCTGTGAATGCATTAATACATTTGGAGGGTAGTATGTGTAGTAGCTAAGAGTTTGACCTATTAAAATCCTGTCACTTTTATTTAGTTACTACTTTGTGAATTTGAACAGGTTATTTAATCTTAACCTCTAGACTTTAGTTTCAACATCTGTAAAATGCAGGTAATTGTTTTATCTGCTTCATTGAATTTTATTCCTGGGTTATGTCAATTAATGTAAGAAAAATATTTATAATAGATTCTAGCTAATGGCTAGTGCTCAACTCATGGAAACTAGTATTAAGAAAACTTCTTGCCATAAATTATCTATAGTATGTGATCACATAGTGAGAATCTGTAGAATCACTGCTATTACTTATGTTCTGTTGGAATAGCTCTGCTGTTGCACAGTGTGCTTTTTTCAGAACAAAATGGAACAACAACAAAAAAAAAAAAACCCCTGATGTTTCAAAGCAAGTCCCTACAAACAGAGAGTAGATGCTAATTTCTATTCTTCCACCTGCAGTCCAAGTGTTAGACCATCTCATGTGTTGTACTCATTTTAGGTAAATTTCTCATTAACCTTCGAATGACCTACAGAAAGGTCCATTTTCCCATCTTCTACTGATTAGAACATGTTAATGAGCCTTGTTTTCCAAAGTAAAAATTTCAAACTCCTACACATGTCCTCTATGTTCCTGTCCCATCCTGCCTCTCTAGCTTAATCTTCCTTTGCTTCTTTGACAACACTATGATCTAACAATATCCAACAATAACTATTTTAGTTTCTGTTAACCTAGACTGTTCACTGCATCTGAAAATCCTGGCCCAGGCAAGTGTCAAGTCAAGGAACGTGTATCGAGGACTCATGGACAAAGCCAAAGTGGGGAAGGATTGAGGGAGGGAGTTGGGGGAGGGGGGCAGGGGAAGGAGGTGGTAGGAAGGCGGAAACAAATGTATTTGAACAAAAATCAATCGATTAATTAAAAAAATAATCATCATCTTTCAAACCAGTGCCAAAGCATAGCCATATTTTGGAACATTCCTGGTCCTCTTTCTGTCCCATTCTCAGTGTAAAGTTACCATTTTTTATATGTTTTATATACTTTTATTGTGGCATATCACCTTTCATTTTAAAGTGCCTCACTGCTCTGTGCTCACATTAATGACCTGAATTCCTGGGCTCAGCCAAGTCTGGGTAAAATTAGGTACCCAATAAATACTACTTCATCAAATCTATCAGTGTCTTACTTAAAGACTAATGAAGAAAAATAATGTCACAGTATAGATTTTTTTGTTTTGTTTTGATTGGTGAAATATGTTGGCTATGACTATCTAGATATAGGTAAAAAGATATTTCAAAAATTTATATACAGATCATAAACTTAGGACAGGATGGCTTTGACTGCCTTTAAAACAAAGGATAATTGCCCTTGCTGGTGTGGCTCAGTGGATCAAGCACAGGCCTGTGAACCAAAAGGTCATTGATTTGGTTCCCAGACAGGGCACATGCCTGGGTTGTGGGCCAGATCTCCAGTAGAGGGATCTCGAGGGGCAACCACACATCGATATTTCTCTCCCTTTCTTTCTCCCTCCCCTCCCCTCTGTCTAAAAATAAATAAATAAAATCTTTAAAACAAAGGATAATAATAAATTAGCACTTCTGTGCAGAAGAATTGTTTCAGTGAATATAGATCCAGTGAGGAGTTAGCAGTTGAAAATGGCTAATGGTTTACAGAAGCATAAACTTGACCATATAAGTCAGGTGATCTGCAGTGAGCCCCAAGTAGGAGGGACTCAGGTTTTACAGCAGTAAGAGCCACACAAGTTCTCTCTGACCAGTGCAAGAGAAGAGACTGACACCCAGCAGAAGAGGGGCCATGTATGGTACTGGAATAGAACTTATGAGTGGATAAGGAAAAATACATCACTGATTCCATAAAAAACATTTCCTGTAGGTTCATTCTCTAAGAACAGCAATGTTGTAAGGATTTGAATGCTAAGTCCATACTAGAGAAGTGTTTTTTACAACTGGTATTACATATCAGAGACCTTGTTTTAAAAAGTTTATTGAAAACAGAGAATGGTTTGTAAATGAAAAGTTGACTTGCAGTAGTAATATTTCTTCTATACTGTGCTATGGGAAAACAATAGATAGTGATCACCAGTGCTGTTTGCTTTCAAATTTCCTGATAAACACAAACTTGCAGTAGCTCCTTTTTCATACATTTATGTCTAATAAAGATGTTAATGACATTTTAACAATTTGGAATTGTGAAAATACATGCATTACAAGTGAATAAAAAAAGCATTCTCTGGTAGAAAAATGTTACTTTTTGTGAAGTCTCAATAAGTCACAATGTGGTCAAAATTCTAATAAAATTCTACCTCTAAATATTAGCAATTGAAACCACCTCACTAAGGTGTTGTTACGGGGCTACAGAACCCATTACTGGGGGGAAAAAAAGGTGGAAAATCTGTGTACCAAAATTATTTATCAAAACACATTTCAACGTGTCCTAATTCCAAATAAAAGTCTGTACAATTTACTGGAAAATACAAATAAACAGGAATGTACATCAGAGATATTCACATTTTTTCAACTTTTCACATTCTATTGAATGCTTAACATGAGGTGAAAACTAAACAGCTTCAATTTCAAATATAATGGTAAATTTCCTTTCAACTGATATACAGGGCCTGGCAGAAGTAATGTCTGCTTGAGTATAGTTGGAAGGGTAATAATATAGGTATAGTAATTTATAGTTTTAATTTGAACATTTCACCTAAAATGTCATATGGTGTGCTTGAATGTGATATTGTTATGTTCCAGAATTACATGCTTATGATTTTATAATAAAATATTTTGTAATAAAAAGTAGTATTCGCGAATAAGCCCCCTGGTCTGGGGCAAGCACATGCGAGCCCAGGCAGGCGGGGGATCCTGCCACGCTGGGAGGGCGCTCAAGGAGCCCGCGTGAGAGTGCAGAGAGATCCCAAAAAATAGCCAGCCCTGACCAAAGGGGTCACAGAGCTGCTCCAAGCAGGAGTCAGACACAGGCATTAGACTCCTGGAAGGCTCAAACAAACAACCCTGGGTCCTATAGGGTCAAAAACTGACATCATCAGAGGCAGGCCCAGAAAGAAAAGGACAAAAATACTTAACAGACTCTCACAAAAATGGGAAGAAAAAGAAGTTCCCCCCAAATGAGTGGAAAAGGGGACTCCCCACAGAGAGAGCTCAATGAAATAGAGGCAAGGGAACTATCAGATACTGAATTCAAAACAATGGTTCTAAGGAAGCAAAATGAGCTCAGCCAGCTCAAAGATAAATATGAGAAACTGCAGAGAAACTATCGGGATCTTACAGCAAACTATATCAGCCTGGAAAAAGATATAGAAACTATCAAGAAGACACAAGAGGATATGAAGAATACCATTTCTGAATTGAAGAACACAGTAGAAGGAATCCAAAGCAGGCTGGATGAAGCCGAGGATCGAATCAGTGAGATGGAGGACAAGGTAGAAAAAAGCTCCCAGAAAGAACAAGAAATGGAAAAACGGCTCAAAAAGAATGAAGAGGCATTTAGGGAAATGCAGGACAACCTGAAACGCAATAGTATCCGTATAATAGGGATACCAGAAGAAGAAGAAAAGAAGCAAGGGATAGAGAACCTCCTCGAAAAAGTAATGATGAAAAGTTTCCCTAATTTGAGGAGAGAAAGGCTCTCATGGATCCAGGAGGCACAGAGGACCCCACTCAAGAGGGACTCAAGGAGGTCCACTCCAAGACACATCATCATTAAAATGGCAAATGTCAAAGACAAAGAGAGAATCCTCAAGGCAGCAAGGGAGAAGGAGAAAGTAACATACAAGGGGGGCCCCGATACGCCTAGGAGCTGACTTCTCAACAGAAACACTACAAGCCAGAAGGGAATGGCAACAAATATTCCAAGCCATGAAAAGCAAGGGCCTACAGCCAAGGCTGCTCTACCCAGCTAGGCTCTCCATTAAAATAGAAGGGGAAATACGGAGTTTCCCAGACAAGAGAAGACTAAAAGAATACATCTCTACCAAACCAGCACTCCAAGATATGCTAAGGGGACTGGTTTAAGCAGATGAAGGAAAAGAATGAGACAGAGAGGAACACAGGTACAAAGAGAAAAGATGAGTAAGTTTCTATCAGTAATATCTCTCAATGTGAATGGACTAAATGCCCCAATCAAAAGACACAGGGTAGCTGAATGGATAAGAAAACATGACCCACACATATGCTGCCTACAAGAGACCCACCTCAGAGCCAGAGACTGACACAGATTGAAAGTAAAGGATTGGAAAAAAATATTCCAAGAAAATGGGCAAGAGAAAAAGGCCGGGGTTGTCATACTTGTATCAGACAAAGTCGATTTCAAAACAAAGGCCATAAAGAGAGACCCAGAGGGGCACTTTATCATACTTAAAGGAAGAATCTATCAAGAAGACATCAACATTGTAAACTTATATGCTCCCAATATAGGAGCCCCCAAGTTTATAAGGAAATTGTTGGATGACTTCAAAAAAGATATAGACAGCAACACACTGATAGTAGGGGATTTCAACACCCCACCGTCAAAAATGGACAGATCTTCCAAACAAAACATTAATAAACACATCGTGGCGCTGAATGACACACTGAATCAAAGAGACTTAACTGACATATATAGAACCTTACATCCCAAAGAAGAAAAATACACATTCTTTTCAAATGCTCATGGCAGTTTTTCAAAGATAGACCACATGATAGGACACAAAGCAAGCCTTAGCAAATTCAGGAAAATTGAAATAATACCAAACTTTTTCTCAGACCACAAGGCCTTGAAACTCGAAATCAACCTCAAAGAGAAACTTCAAAAACTTGCAACCTCATGGAGACTGAACAGTAGACTATTGAACAATGAATGGGTCAATAATGAGATAAGAGAAGATATCAAAAAATTTCTGGAAACAAATGAAAATGAACAGACAAGAGTCCAAAACCTATGGGACACAGCAAAGTCGGTCCTGAGAGGGAAGTTCATAGCAATACAGGCTTACCTAAAAATGATAGAAATATTTTAAATAAAAGACCTAACACTACAACTTCAAGAACTGGAGAAACAACAACAAATAAATCCCAGAGCAAGTAGAAGGAGGGAAATAGTCAAGATTAGAGCAGAACTGAATGACATAGAGACAAAAAGAACAATTCAGAGGATCAACCAAGTCAGAAGCTGGTTCTTTGAAAAGATAAATAAAATTGACAAGCCTTTAAGCAGACTCATCGAGAAAAAAAGGGAGAGGACCCAAATTAATAATATCAGAAATGAAAGAGGAGAAATAACAACTGATACCGCAGAAATACAAAGGATCATCAGAAACTATTATGAACAATTATATGCCAAGAAATTTGAAAATCTTGATGAAATGGACAAATTTTTAGAAAAGTGTGATCTTCCAACACTGAAGGAGGAAGAAACAGAAAGCTTGAACAGACCGATAACAGCTGGGGAAGTTGAAGCAGTAATCAAGAAACTCCCAACACACAAAAGCCCAGGGCCGGACGGTTTCCTAGGAGAATTTTACAAAACACTCAAGGAAGAGCTAACCCCTGTCCTTCTCAGACTATTCCAAAAAATCCAAGAGGAGGGAAGACTCCCAGACTCTTTCTATGAGGACAGCATCACCCTTATCCCAAAACCAGATAAAGACCCCACAAAGAAAGAAAACTACAGGCCAATTTCGCTGATGAACAGAGATGCTAAAATCCTCAAAAAATATTGGCAAACCACATCCAGCAATATATTTGAAAGATTAGCCACCACGATCAAGTGGGATTCATCCCAGGGATGCAGGGTTGGTTCAATATATGCAAGTCAATAAATGTAATACATCACATAAATAAAAGAAAAGACAAAAAAACCACATGATCATCCTCTATAGATGCAGAAAAAGCATTTGATAAGGTACAGCACCCATTTATGATCAAAACACTCAGCAAAATGGGAATAAATGGGGCATTCCTCAACGTAATAAAGGTCACATATGAAAAACCTACAGCCAACATCATACTCAACGGGCAAAAACTGAAAGCTTTCCCACTAAGATCGGGAACACAACAAGGATGTCCGCTCTCACCGCTTCTTTTCAACATCGTATTGGAAGTCCTAGCCACAGCGGTCAGACAAGAGAAAGAGATAAAAGGCATCCAAATAGGAAAGGAGGAAGTAAAGCTATCATTGTTTGCAGATGACATGATAGTGTACATAGAAAACCCTGTAGACTCTACCAAAAAATTCCTCAACCTAATAAGTGAATTTGGCAAAACAGCAGGATACAAAGTCAACATTCAGAAATCAAAGGCATTTTTGTACACCAGCAATGCAATAGAAGAAGAAGAAATCATGGAAAAATACCATTCGATATAGCAAGAAGAAAAATAAAGTACCTAGGCATAAATTTACCAAAGACGTAAAAGACCTGTACGCAGAAAACTATACAACATTGAAGAAAGAAATTAAGGAAGACACAAATAAATGGAAGCATATACCGTTCTCATGGATTGGAAGAATTAATATCATCAAAATATCCATACTACCCAAAGCAACTTATAGATTCAACGCAATCCCTATTAAGATACCAATGACGTATTTCACAGAAATAGAACAGACATTTCAAATATTTATATGAAACCATAAACGACCCCAAATAGCCGCAGCAATTTTGAGAAAGAAACACAAAGTAGGAGGGATCACAATACCGGACATCAAACTCTACTACAAAGCCACTATACTCAAAACGATCTGGTACTAGCACAAGAACAGACCCATAGACCAGTGGAACAGAATAGAAAGCCCAGAAATAAGCCCAGGTCTCCATGGACAACTAATATTTGACAAAGGGGGCAGAAGCATAAAATGGAGCAATAATAACCTCTTCAACAAATGGTGTTGGGAGAGCTGGACGGCTACATGCAAAAAATTGAAATTGGATCATCAGCTGACACCATACACAAAAATAAACTCAAGATGGATAAAAGACTTAAATATAATTCGCAACACCATAAAAGTCCTAGAGGAGAACATTGGCAGGAAACTCTCAGATATCCCATGCAGCAATTTTTTCACTGATATGTCTCCTAAAGCAAGGGATGTAAAGGAAAGAATAAACAAGTGGGACCTCATCAAAATAAGAAGCTTCTGCAAGGCAAAAGAAAACATCAGCAAAATGAAAAGGGAGCCAACCGTATGGGAAAATATATTTGCTAATGATGCATCAGATAGAGGTTTGATCTCCAAGATATATAAAGAACTCACTCGACTCCACTCCAAGAAGACAAATGATCCAATCAAAAAATGGGCAAAGGACCTGGGCAGACACTTTTCCAAGGAGGAGATACAGAGGGCCCAGAGGCATTTGAAAGGATGCTCAGCATCACTAGCCATCAGAGAAATGCAGATCAAAACCACCATGAGGTACCACCTCACACCGGTCAGAATGGCCATCATAAACAGATCCACAAACAACAGGTGCTGGCGAGGCTGTGGAGAAAAGGGAACCGTAGTCCACTGTTGGTGGGAATGCAGACTGGTGCAGCCACTGTGGAAAGCAGTGTGGCATTTCCTCAAAAAGCTGAAAATGGAACTGCCTTTTGATCCAGTGATTCCCCTGCTGGGACTATACCCTGAGAACACCAAAACGTCAATACAAAAGAACCTATGCACCCCAATGTTCATAGCAGCACAATTTACAATAGCCAAGTGTTGGAAGCAACCTAAATGCCCATTAGTAGATGATTGGATCAAAAAATTATGGTACATATACACAATGGAATACTACGCAGCAGAAAGAAAAAAAGAACTACTAAACTTCGCAACAGCGTGGATGGAACTGGAGAGCATTATGCTAAGCAAAATAAGCCAGGGAGAGAAAGACAAATACCATATGATCTCACCTATAAGCGGAACCTAACCAACAATACAAAGATGCAAGGAAAGTATGACCAGCAACACTGAAAGGAAAGGAAATCAACAGAGACAAGAGGGAAGGAGGGAAGAGGGGGCAGGGAAGGGGAAGGGAAGAGGAAAGCCAAGGAACATAGAGCAAGGACTCATGGACAAAACCAAAGGGGAAGAGCTGAGGGAGGGAAGGAGGGAGGGGGCAAGGGAAAGTGGTGGGGGGGAGGCAGAGACAAATGTATTAAAAAAAATAAAAATAAATAAATAAATGCTTGGGAAAAAAATCTTTTTTAAAAGGTTGTTTTATTTTCCAAGTGGACCTTTAAAAAAAAAGTAGTATTTGTGCTGTACTCTTTATATTTACACCTGCCTATGCATTTTTCAATAATATTTGGAAAATTCTTGACTATCACTGATGACATGAGTAAGGTACTTTGTGGAAACCTTAAACCAACAATATATTATCTTACAATTCAGAATGAAAAAATATATCAGGGTATTGCTGTCCAAAAAAACAAAAATATGAAAAACAAATCTTTATTCACTCAGCTAATAATTATTGACTTTATGATGGTAAAAAATACAACTAGTAAATAAAACCATTTTTACTGGAAATCTTTTCATAGTATTTCATCATATTCCCACAGTATGAAAGAGGAGGAGTTTGTGCTGCAGTTAATTTTAGTACAGGAAACACCAGACTAAACATTAGTGAACGGACTTCTCAGGTGACCCATGTTAAAGAACACTGTGTGTCCTCCAGAAAGAGATACATCATGCAGCAATCTGACTTGTTTAAATAAGGATTTCCTAAGACTGATATTCTAAAAAAGATGAGATGAAGAATATACATTTGGAAATTTCAGACAGCCCAAGCCAACTGCACTCTTTTTGTCCAAACAAGTAGAACTGTTCATTATAAAAATAAATACCAGTTTCATAATACAAGTCTGCTCCCTACCTTCTTTATTTTTTTATTATTAACAATTCAAAATTATTTAACCATTTATTGAATGTTAACTCATAAGCACTATGCTAGCCCTTAGAGGAAGATTTAAAAAATAATAGTAAGACATGGTCTCTTTTCTCTAGAAATGCCCTATTGATAGAACTACTAAGATTTATAGATAAATACATCTTTCTGTGGGCAATACTAACATAATAAAGATAAATTAAGCCTAAAATCACATAACTAATGTCCTCTTATTCCCAAAGGCACTAAATAATGCCCATAATTATAATTGCAATCATTTATAGAAAGTCAAGCTTTTAAAGAAATATCTCTTCCAGTAATGATCTTTAAACACATAATTAAACTTTGCATAATTTAGATTCTATATGAGATATATTATATTAATTAGACTGAACATGAAAAAAGAAGCTATAAAAGATGTAGCTAGGAGAGGTAGTGCAGCATGTTGTAAAAGCACAGACTTTCTTGTCACACGCACCTGGGGTTTGAATTTTAACAGTGTAGCTTTGGATAAATTATGTCTTAATCTACCAATTGGGATAGTTAATAGCTCCTGGCTCCTAATGGTTCTAGGGAGATCAGTTACAATTGCTGATAGGTAAATGTGCTTTAAAAACTGTTAATGGTTTATCATCTTGGCTTCATAAAATAAAAATAAACATATATTACATGTTGTTAATATTAAAATATATCTATATTGAGGTTATTTTATGACAGTTTGCTTTTTTCTAAAAAGTTGACGTAAGTCATTTTAAATGTCACCTGAAATATAATTATTATGCAACATCAAATATAATGTGAAAACTGATTACATCAGGGCAAGAAACTCAACTTTCTTATTTTGCAGATGCAGATAAAATTGTAAAATGTTTATGGGAGATCTATTCAAGAGATATGTACAAAATAAAGGCTACTGTTAACATAGGTGTCCTTAAGAGTCCTTTTATTGAAAAATAATTACAAAATTTGAAAGAGTTTTATATTTTTTCTTGTTGACGTAAGTCATTATACTTAAATATTAGCCTAAGTTTGAGATATATTGCCATTCTGATTTTTTTTGTAAGTTACAAAGTGCATTGGTAATGTAAATTTTCACTTAATGTGTGGAAGTAGGGCATGGCTCTCCAGTGACAATTATTGATAATCAGTTTTTGCTACACTCCAAGCATATATCCAAAAGCGCCATGGAGTGCTGAAAGCGCTCTATCAATCATGTTTACATGCTGTGTTCTTGTTTGTTAAAGGGCCAAACAGGCAGAGAATAAATTACACAAGACCATAGGGAAACAATTTCTTAATCGCTGTGCCATATCAAATTGCGTATTTCACAAGAAAAAGTGTAATTATCTCTAATGCAGAAAAGTTGATGATGTTATGTGTGCCTGCTTTCTATACTGCCTTCTTGACGTTCCTGAAGAAATAGTTCTGTCATAACTTCATTAGCATTGTCAGCATCCCATGGGAATAAACACACTTGAGACAATTTATGGAGATACAATTATGCTACTGATTTAATAACCCAGTACCCAAGAGCTCTCTTGAGTTCTCTCTCTTTTTTCTATTTTATTCTCTTGATTATGATACAACTTAGAAAAATACATGACCATATCAAGCAGATTTTTGTTGATGTTTTCAATTGTCCTAACCAATTATTTTTCCATTAGAAAACTGGGTTACAACCTAAAACTTGTTTATATACTCTTTTATACTATATCTTGAATTTTTGTTTTAAAAGACATTAAATATTAGACATTAAAAAGTCTTGTTGCAATGTCCTGATATCTAAAGGTATCAAAGTAGTCACTGTCAATGTGCACAAAGGGGAACAAGAATTAGAAACTTAAGTCTCTTTAGAACTGTGTGTGTTGCAGGAGCTTACCAATTTTATATGTAAACATCCAAGAATCTCTATGAAGTGTAATTATAATGCTCATTTTAATTCAATTTTTGAAAAGCCAAAGATAAAGAATCTTGAAAGAAGCAACAGTGAAGTAACATGTCACATCCAAGAAATCCTCAATATGGTTATTACCAGATTTCTAATCAGAAATGCTGCAAGTCAGAAGGCACTGAGGTGATATATTCAAGATATGAGACAAAGAAGAACATTACATATTAATAAATGGTTTAAGACAACAGGGACATATAACAATCATAAACATTCATGTCTCTAACAACAGACCACAAAAATATATGCACAAAAAATTGACAGAATCCGAGGAAGTAAAAGACGCTTCTAAAATAATGATTGGATAAAAAAAAAAAAAAAAAAAAAAGAGGGGGGGGGGGGGGGGGGGGGAGGGAGGTAAGTCTTTAATATCCCACTCTCCATTATGGATAGAACATCCAGACAAAAAATAAATGAAGAAGAAGAGGACTTGAAAAACACACACACACAAAAGACAAAACAAAACAAAACAAAACAAAAAAACAATACAGCTTTGGAGCAATATATTTGAAGGAGTAATAGCAATACTTTTGTGGTCATATAATTTTATTTAATTGTACAGTTTGATTGAATACTGGTATTTTTGGCAGCTTTGATTTCAGCTGAGAGGTCAGAGGTTAATCTGAACTAACTAAGCTAAAAAGAAAGATTTTATAAGTGCAGAAAAGCAAATAGTACAAAAGAAATTTGTAGGCACGTGCGCATACGGACTCATTCTTTTCATCTTTACCATCTGAAATACACTTTCCAACTCTTTTGAAAAAAATCCAAGAGATTAACTCTTACTGACTAACTTCAGGTCATGGATATATTATTTGGATCAAAAATTGCTGTACATGAAAGCAGACACCGTGATCTTCCCTGACATTAAAGTCTCAAGGTTGAAGTAAGGAAGGAGTAGCTCACCAATGAGGGGATATCAAACATATAACATATTCTTAGGCATACTCCTGTGGTTATGCCAGACATCCTTTCATATAAACTGCATGTCCGTTTTACTCTACTTTGAAAATACAAAAAAAAATCATGTATATACAGAATTAAACATAATATACACATGGCTTTTCACTGAATTTAACCAGAGTATAAGTACTGGTACTTTATAGGAATACCAGAGTGATTTTTATCATTATGGAGACATAAAGAAAAGAATATTAACCTTTAAAACCTATGAAGTGGCTGTCTAACAAAATTATTAGTAAACTTTCATAGTAAACTTCTTTAACATCTAAAATATGCAAAAGTCAATAATTAATATTCTTTTATATTATGCAGAATAAATATAAGAAAGTAACTTAAATGATATTATGTTGGCACATAGACACAATTTCACTCAAATTCAGTACTAATTAGTGAGGAAATATAGGCAAAACTATAACTGAAAATAGTTTATTATACTACATGCAAATGTTGTTTAATCAGGGACATCCAAATCACCTTACAGCCAAATATTTCATGACTTGTCTGACATTTCTTATGAACTATGCTAAAGCTATGCTCTCAGAAATAGAAAAACACAAGCAAAGCCAGGACAGCAGAGAGCCGTTTATTCATTTCCTCGGGTTAGGTACAATGGCAATAGCATTTTCAAAATTATCAGGGCCATACAGACATTGGAGCTTAGGGATAAAGTCCAATTTTATAACAATCTGTTAAGCTATAAGCCATTCTAATGACACAAATGTCCACCATAGCAATTAGCATCTTAAGTGATGATGTTAGGAATACAAAAAAAGCACTATATACCTAAAATAAAATATTTATGAAATGAGACCAATATGATGGAAAAAAAAAGGAAAACTGTGAATGAAAATATAGGGTTTTTGAAAAACATTTGCTTTTATTGCATGTATCCATGTTTGTGAATTCCGTTTAATTAGAAATGCGATAGTGATATAAAATAAAATAATAATACTGAAACCATTGTCTATATATAATATTTGTGCACATAAATATAACTTTTCACTGAATCTATAGTTCATAAATCTTGGAAGCCAGTATTGTGCTTTGCAAAATAGAAGTTGTGAATGCCCAACTACCAAGAAAAACAGAATCCTTTCTTTAATTCTTTTGCTACTAGTAGATCTTGAGTATCAGCATTTTTTGCCCAAATAGCTGATCATTGTTTTTGGTAGGGGCATTAACTAATACAGACCTTGATAAATGTTAGAGTTGATTACTAAATAAAATAAAATATTCACTTGAAACTGACAAAAGTGCTCTCTCTAAATAGACAAAGGTGCATGAGGACTCAAATTCTTAGGAGAAAATCATTTGACAAATTTGAAATCAATAAAAGAAAGTCTAGAAGGAGTGATATCCGCAAGATGGTGTTATATGAGTTTATAGCACGTATACCCAGACAGAAACAAATTTTAACAACAACCCATAGGAAAAAAAAAACACCTTTATAGGAGTTCACCAGGCTTGCTGAGAGGTTCCAGTACCCCAGTGGAGCCAAGTGTCGAAGAGTGGACACATGGCTGAGGGTGAGAACAACAGTTTACTTTTACAGCATCATGTCATGTTACCTGAAATAAACCAAGACAGAAATACAAATAAAATATTTTATGATCATATGATCTGTAGAATCTGAATTATTCAAACTCAGAGTAGAGAATAGAATAGTGGAAGCTATGGCCTGCAGGGATGGGGAAACAAGAGATGATGGTCAATGGGTACGCTGTTTCAGTTTTGTAGGTAAGTCCTGCAGACCTACTATGCAGGATAGTGCTTATAGCTAGCAATATTTTATAGTATAAAATTTGTTAAGAGAGTAAATATTATGTCAAATGTTTTTAATCACACACATGCAAGAAATAATAAAGGTGATGGTAGGAAATATTAGAAAGTGATGCATATGTTTATGGCCTTTACGGTGATGATGGTTCCATGGGGGTATATGATTCCCAAACTCATCAACTTGTATACATTAAATATGTAGAGCTTTTTTACATGCCAATCATACCTCAATAAATTTGTTTTTTAAGGAAATAAAAAGAAGTTTAGGTGTATGAATTTAGTGTTTTGTTGGCATCAGGTTATCCACATTTAGGATAACATGAGAAAGGAAAATTTAATTATTGACCTCCACTAAAAATGCAATAATTATGTCAGTGACTCAGTGTTTCCAATATCCACTCCCCAACTCCTCCATCTCTTTCTGGTTGATGACATTATTTCATGCTTCTTGATGTGGCATTCACTTTCATTAAAATGACTTTTTTTTACCATATAAATGACTTAAAATTTAATGAAGGATGTTGTTTCACTATTTTCAAGGTCATCCCTCTACATTCTAGATATGATTCAGGGAATTTCTGCACCAACTAGTATAAAACTGGAAGCACTTTAACTCGGTAAGTCATTGACGGAAAAAGTGAATCTTAAAACAATGGACTCCTATTAGTTAATATAATGAAGCATTTTATTTCATATTTGTACATATTTACCATATTTAGTATTTTCAAAATTAAAAATATATGTAATGGCTATGTCTAATTGTGACTGTGCAGCCCAACATCTTATTTCAGCTATGGTCTGTTTCCTTTTAGTCATCATATTGTATATTGGTTTCAGTTCCTTCTAAGTCCTTTAAGGTACTTTGTGTTGGAGTACACTAGCAGATGTGCTTGTTTAATTACTTCTTATCTTTTTCCTCTGCTTCATAATTTTGTTCTCATTTGCTGTGGAGGTTTTAGAAATCATCTAGATTGTTTGGTACAGGAAGGAAATCAACATTGGACTGCCTAAGTACTTGCAATCTTCCCATTTCTCTTTGGATACATTTTCATTCTTACATTCATTGGGCATTTTTGTTAACCCTTTCTACATACAACTCTACCCTGTTTCCCACAGTAGCTTGCAGTATATTAAGTCAAACTGTTTTTATACTGAAAATAGATAAGGTAATCCATGGTGTTGCATGAGAAAATACATTTGATCCTGAATTTTTAAAATAAACTGTAGTGTGGAAGTTTCATATGCAGTCATTAACAGAAAGACAATTAAAAGAAAGAGTAGAGATACATATGAAAACATACCTATATTTATATTGCGCAATTGCTTATATCTGTCAGATATTTTTTGTACTTTAAAATTATCTTGGCATTTGGTTACATCTACTTCTGTTTGATTAATTTGTAAAAATAGCATAGGAAAGACAAAGACAACAAACATAGGATACAAATTTAAGGCACGCGATTTCTTGCAAAATCGGAGATGTAAAAAATCACTAGTTTGGGCCAAAACCTAATGTGCTTTTCTCTTTGCTTTTCATCTCTTCATGACTCAGCCTCTCAGAAGAGAGCTTTTCAGAGCAGATGGAAAAAGGAATGAGAGCAATGCTTAATATGTGAACTGGAGGTTTGATGGAAGAAAAGATTTTGACATTCAGATTAAAAAAAAAGAAGTTAACAAACTAATTAAACCCCATGGACTGCATAGTTATGTTTGCACTCTTTTTTTTTTTTACATTTTTCTTCAAATTTCTTATTTTGAATTGAAAGCTGATAGCAGAATATGTGATAGAAATAATAATTGAGCCACTTATATTTTCTGGGTAGGTAAATTTTTAATATACAGGGTTAGGCACTCATAATGACCCTTTTTATTACAAAATCTTTTATTACAAAATCATAAGCATGTAATTCTGTAACACAGCAATATCATACTCAAACACACCATATGACATTTTAAGTGAAATGTTAAAATGAAAACTATACAATATTACACCCATATTATTACCCTACCAACCACACTTTGTCAGGTGTTACATCTGCCAGACCCTGTATATTACAAACATGTTTTCTTCTTTTCCTTTTGTCACAGTCTTATTTATATATTTTTTTACTTTTACTTTAAATTTAGGCCTTCTCTCTTTATTTTATCACTTAAGAGATGCCAAGTCAGGGAAAACTGAATTGATCTTGTAACTGCTCATTATTTGACATTTTTCAGTTCCTCCATAGCATTCCAGTTAAGTAAACATATGCCGTTAACTTCCTTCTTCCCTGTATTTCAGTGCTCAGACTTCTCTCATTAATCATCCTTGCACCTGGAGATTCTGTTCTTTTATAAAACTCACACCACTCTAAAGCTTTAGAGATTTGACAAGCACTATTTATTTTTCTTTAACTCGACTCTTCCCTTTCTTATCTGGAAGGAGCTAGTCACGTTTTTTTCACTTGGCAGGAAAAAATTCCCTCCATCGCACATTTCCGCGGTCGCCCTTCAGCCAGGCTTATGTTTAGCACGGTGACAGCCAATTCTGCCTGCTCAGCACAGGAAGAAGCAGGCTGGCTTTTCTTGGCTTCACTCTCTTTCCAGATCCACTTTCTCATCATTCCTGGCCGCTGCTCTAATCTCCTCCTGAGAAATCCAGGAGGTCTCATGTAATCTGGCAAATTGTACATTATTTCAGGTAGGTTTTGTATTAAGATTAGAATAGTTTGATGATACATGCATTATAATGAATTTCAATAGAATATTAATGATAAAAGGACTGAAACATTGCCATGGTGCCAATGAGCTCTGGTTAAATGTGCATGAACAGGATTACTTCGCAATGTTATCAGAAGTTAGTAAGGAAAAAAAAAAAACCAAAAACAAACAAACAAAAAAACACAGAAAACAAAGCATGATCTCAGAACCTTATCATTTTCATATTTCAATAGAAACTAAATGCAATAACTATATTTTCAATTTTTTTAAAAATTGTCAGCAGTCATCTTTGAGGAAGAAGAAAATATACACTTTTACCAAAGGGCATAATACACTGGCCTCATAAAAGCACAATACATGTGTCCTTTTTTTAAAGATTTTATTTATTTATTTTTAGAGAGAGGGAAAGGCAGGAATAAAGAAAGAGAAAGAAATATCAATGTTTGGTTGCTTCTCACACGCCCCCACTGGGGACCTGGCCCAGATCCCAGGTATGTGCCCTGACTGGGAATTGAACTGGCGACCCTTTGCTTCGCAACCCAGTGCTCAATCCACTGAGCCACACCAGCCAGGGCTATCTGTGTCTTTATAAATGATTATAAATCCAGAAAAACTGAGTATTTGTGTTATGCCACTTTATAATAAATAAATATTCTGAACTCAGAAAGTTCATCTTGAGAGTGAACTGGAGCTGGAGCTGAGTTAATTAACTGAAGGAAAAGACAAAAATATATGAATAGACAACAGCATGTTTTTCCTTGAGGAGAGGAACAATAGAATATTCACAGGAAGGCAATTACTATGAAACTTAGTGATGTATGCTGAAAAAGGGAAAGCTAATGAGTTAAACAGAAAAGAGAAAGGTGGCAAATAATAAAAATAGGTTGCTAAAATGTTAAAATTATAAACAGATACATATGAATATACAATGTCTTTAGACCATAGCCCCTTCAGTGCCCTTAGTTATATATCAGTTCTAATTGATTATACCCTACATGAGAAAAGAATCAGAGAAGTGCTCATTTTAAACATTCTGACATCACCTCTTTGAATGTTTAGCGTGGATTTAGGAGCTCAGATACATTTGTTAGACAAAAGAACACTCATTAACTAAAGTCTTTGTGGACATTCAGATTCCACATGCATAAAGCATCTGGGAATATTTCCTGAACTAAGCTTCAGTGGTTGCTTAGAAGTTCTCTGACCTTAAGAATCCAGCTTCCACACTCCTTCCCTGATTGATGGACCACTATACTTAGGCACCTGAGTCCCAAGGCCTAGTGATCATTCAAGAAGGAGTGCACACAATAAACACCTGACAAATTTATTAATTAAACCATCTGGCAATGGCGCCTTCCAGACAAAAATATCCTCCGAAGAAGTGAGTTTACATCTTTTCCTAATCTTATTATAAGAACATATATTCCTCCACTGTAAAGCTATTGCTTTATTAGATTTGCTTAATTTTTTTCATATATATATTTTTTATTTTCGGTCAGTTACAGTTGTTCCACCTTTTTCCCCATTGTTCTCCCCTGCTCCATCCCCCCAACGCCCACAGTCAATCACAACCCATTGTCCAAGCCCATAAACCCTCTATTCATGTTCCTTGACACATTCCAATTGACTTAATTTTTAAAGGTATCACTTTTATATTGTGCCCTAAGTCACTAGTGAAGGTGATTAACAGGACCTTAATCTTTATTATGCTTTAGACAGGGTTCTGATGTCTCTTCTCTTAGAGAATTCACCTTAAAATTTTGTAATTCTAAATATTTCTTTGCCCCTTTGAGATCAGTCTCTTTCTTGTAAACATTTTCCCAGTTTACTACCCAGGAATGTTTACCTAGTGGACCTGGAGACCACCTCTGTGAAATGTAAGCATAGAAGGACATAGCATCCCTGCCTCACTGTGTCTGTGGAAGTTAGGAACCTAAATTCAGTGGGTACCATTTAGCAAAAAGAGTTAATTTAAGAGAAAAATATTAGCAAACCCAGGGACAACTCAATCTTTCTACACTTTCCCTTGATCAACCTCCATCCTAATGTCTCCCAGTACTTTTCCACTAGCTTACCCTAGTACTTAAAATCCATTGCCTGCTTTTTCATTAGAGTTGAGCCCAGACTGAGTTATGGTTTCTCTCACCTGTAACCTTGAATAGAGTCTTCCTTGTCTGTTTAACTTTAATAGGTACAAATTTTGTTTTGGCAAAAGTCATCAGAAAAAGTAGTTTCATGGCTACTTTTGCCCTATAATAATATTATCAAAAAATCTATTATATGTTTTATTATTTGGGGATCCCAGACGTCTTTCATAAGATGGTAACAGTATTTTTTAATTTATTGCTTTTTCAATGTCAAAACTGAATATTGTTGAATTAATTAGGACATATTGAAAGATGACTCGGTCTTTGTCTACAATGGTGGGGATATAAATTGTTTCTATTTTGTGGAAAGACATTTAGTAATATGTATCAAGAATTTTAATACATGCATGCTTTTTAACCAAGTAATTCCAGTCTTAAGAATTTGCATTAAAAGAATAATCAGATATTTGCACAATTATTTACAAAAACATTCCTAAATGTTAAAGAATGAAATAATGATTAATAAAATTGTGCCATATCCAGAAGAAAAAAAATATTATAAAGGTAACATTGTTATCAAATCAAAGTGGTGAATTATATTTAATATTGTAAATTCATTATCCTTTCTTCTGTATTTTTAATGCCAATTTAGAGTTGAAAGAGATTTGTTATGGCCATATTCTAATCAATTCAAAAGGAATCATCTAAGCAGAGAATGTTTTAGAAGGCTCAGGAAGAGCAAAACCTGTATATGAAATGTCAGTAAACTAGAGATACAATAATAAACAACTTTGTTAATGAAGTAGCCTTTTTAATAAGGAATTTTATTTGGGTTCTATCACTCCAGATGGGCTCTAAGAAGTCTGTGCCCCTTCAACATAACAGGCAAATTTGACTCTGTACTCTTCAGGTCAAGGAGTTTTTAGATTTAATCAGGGTCTCAAAAAATTTGACAATCTCTAAAATCTTATGAACAAACACATTTGAACAGAACAGTATCTCACACTGGACCAGGGTAATTTTTCAGCTACTCCAATAAGGATAAAGGTATTTTTAGCCATTCTTCTGTGTACACACAGCTTCTGGTAAATGCTGACCCATAGTCTACATATCATGAGTTACAAATGCAAATGCAAATAATTTTATTAAACAGGTGTTCTCAATTCCATCAATCAATGATGCTTCCCTCATTTAATTTTGCACAATACTCACAATGTTGCTAAGAGTGAGAGAGACTAATAGAATCAAAAGTTCTCTATCACACATGCAGGTGCAAACTAGATTTCAAATTATGTAGTTATTTGCTTTGTTCTAGGGGAGCTTATGTCTTCAGTAACAGCACTTTACTGCATATGGTAATTGAGCTTTCTAGAAGATAACTGTGTCTCCTATTATGTTTCCTTGAATGAAATTTCTGCAGAATATATTGAGTTCTGTTTCTTTAAAACATTTAAAATGTTTTTGCATATACTGCCCAAATGCAACATGCTGAAATCATTAAATCAGTTATTTAATTGTGGGTCATAAAGCTAAAATATTACATTGCAAGAAATATAAGTGGTCATCTTTTCAGCATTTCAAAGGTATTAAATGCAATATCCATCCAGAAAATTATTCATTTACTTTTATTTTTATTTTGATAATATTTTGAGGGGACTCTTTTCCCTGCATTGATTAGGAAAGGGAATGTTTCATTTCCTTATACTAACCTAGTTCCCAAATGAGATTTATTTATTTTAAACACATTGTATCAGAGACTGAGCATGTGTCTGAAAGCATAAGGTAAATCTGGTTCCATGCAGATTTAGTTGAAACAGAGTGTTTAAAGGTAAGGTCAGTAGAAAAACACAACCTGTTTGATGAACTCCAGAAAGTTTAACAACTCTAGAATGCACATTCATACCTGATTCTTTGGAGAACAGGTGGAATACAAGTAAATATAATTATAAAGTCCTAAAACATGAGAGAAAAAGATTTGTTATAAGATAGCTTTTAATATTACTAGACAAAGAACATGAATGAATGACCCAGAGACATGGACAGCAGTGTGGGAATTAGCTGTGGGAGCAGGGGGTGGGGTGGGTGGAGAAGGGCAAAGAGGGAAAAATTGGGACAATTGTAATAGAATAATAGTAAAAAATGATTTAATAAAATTTTAGTATCATTATATTAAAAGTGTGTATCCTCATATTTTTAAAAGCATTAGTCACATGTTTTATGTTGCCTTTCTTTCCTCTTTTTGTTTTTCCCTCTCTGATTTTTGGCCATTAGAGTTTCTTGAATTGTTTATGTTACATAGATATATGTGTAAATGCTTCAAGGTTGACTCCAAGTCTAAATTAGACAAGAGTGTGCTTGTATTTCAATTCCTATAATTATAAGCGGCCCCTCTCCAGACTATTTTGTTTTTTTATGAAATGCAACAGAAAGCATCAAATTAGAGGAAAAGAGTGACTCAAGCTGCCCCAAGCAATTAGGAGAATTAAATAAAATTACTAGTGAATGCTTTATGTACAGCAGGGCCTCTGTGGATGAAGGAATATAACTTCTAGTCACACCTGTGCTGATCTGCACTGCGGAACTGAAATTATCATGAGTAAATATAATTACTTAGCAAATTTAATAAAGGTTGTTTGAGATTCTGAAAACGGCACTGGGATCTACAAATTACATCATGATAAATACGACAGCACATACATTCAATGGTACCTTAAAACACTAAAATATCTAGAATGTCTGGAATGTAGCAGGAGGGTTATGGAGAAGTAAAGATGATAAATGACTGCAAATGTTGGGTACTAAGACACTCATACTTACCCATGCAGTCATGTTCTTTCTTTGATTATATAATTATGTCAAAATTATTTTTCTCTAAATTTCCAATAGTTACATATCCAGGCTCTTCTCCTGAATTACATATAATATTTTAAGTTATTAGTAAGAAATTGGTAAATATTTGTTAATTGAAATGAAGTGCCCTAAATAAGTTTTTAATTAACAAATAAAGCAATTATTGCTCTTGAGCTGCAATGATTGGCAATAATTGCTTTATTGAATTTAATAGTTATGAAATTAACAGAGATAAGTAATAAAAGAAAGAAATTAATCTACACTTATCGTTATAAAGTTAATTTGTGTGCTTTAAGAATCATAAAAATGATTAGTCTTTTATTAAATGAATATTATTATAAATATCTATATATCCCATTTTATCTTTGGAGAACTATGGTGACCTACTTAGTCATAATTGATAATTAAAATGCAATACAATTTATTTTTATTAAAAGGAAATAAAGTACTTATGTACATTGTAAAATTGCCATATGGTACAAACCTATTCAGAGTATAAGGCTTCTGCTATAGTACAAATAATGATTAGTCTTCTAATTTAAACCAGCGGAGTTAGGAAAAAATTTCCATAGTTTAAGTGTGTTTAAGCGTGGACAACAGTGGTGATTCTGGGGGAAAGGAGGTAAAGGGAACCAAATGGTAATGAAAAAAGAACTAATAAAGATTAAGTTAAAAAAAATAAATAAATTAACTAACTAAAAAATGGTTTAAAACACAATATTAGTTTCCTAGGGCCGTCATAGCAAAGCATAGACTGAGTGGCCTAAAATAACAGAAACTTGTTCTTCTACAGTTCTGGAGGCTGGAAGCCTAAAATCAAGTTTTATGCCAAATCAAAAGTTCTAGGGAAGGTTCCTTCCTGACCACTTCCAGCTTTTTGCAGTTTGCTATCAATCTTTGGCATTCCTTGGTTTGTAGAGCCATCTCGCCAAACTCCGCCGTTTTTGCTACATGGCCTTCTTTCCTGTATATCTGTGTCTGTGTGTATTCATATCATCTTCCTTCTGCGTGTGTGCCCATGTCTAAGCTTCCCTTTTCTGTCATACCAATTATATTGGGTTTTTTTTAAGATTTTATTTATTTATTTTTAGAGGGGGGAAGAGAGGGAGGGAAACATCAATGTGTGGTTGCCTCTCTCGTGCCCTCTCTGGGGCCCTGGCCCACAACCCAGGCATGTGCCCTGACTGGGAATCAAACCAACAGACCTTTGGTACAGAGGCCAGCGCTCAATCCACTAAGCCACACCAGTGAGGTCCGATTATATTGGGTTTGGTGGCATCCTAATCCAGTATAACTAATCTTAATTCTATTATACTTGCAAAAACCCAATTTACAAATAGGGTCACTGTCCTAGTCCGTTTGGGCTGCTATAACAAAAATACAATTGACAGGGTGATGTAAACAGCAGGTATTTACTTTTCACAGTTCTGGAGGCTGGTTAAGTTCAAGACTAAGACACCAACCAATTCAGTGTTTTGGCGAGAGTCTACTTCCTGGTTTACAGATGGTCATTTTTTCACTGTGTCTTACCCCTTCACATGGCAGAAGGGGTAAGAGTCTTCTAGAGACTTCTTATATAATGGCACAGATTCCATCATGAGTGCTTTTACACATGACATAATCACTTTCCAGAGACCCATCTTTTGATACCACCACTTGGGAGGTTTGGCTATTAACATATTAATTTTGAGGAGAAGCCGACATTCATGCATAACATTCATATTTATCAGTTCTGTGTGACCATGAATGTTTTAGGGGACACTATTCAACCCAGTACAAACATGCAATATCAGTGTTTGTGTAAGTCCTAAGACTGACGTCCCCAGTTCTGTGAGTGCCCCACAATAAACAAAATTGCTGCTGAACACTCACCAACATACAGGATATAGATAATATTTCTTACTCTCTAGTATAGGGACCAGCAAACTTTTTCTGTATAAGGCTAAAGAGTAAACATTTTAGGTTGTACAGGTCAGATGGTCTCGGTCACACTACCCATGTCTGCCGTTTAGCACAAAAGCAGCAATAAACAATAGATAAATTAATGGGCAGAGTTGAATTTCGTCCCAAATTATGATTTTACTCACAACTGATCTAGTGGAAAGAAATTATTTTATTTAATTAGGTAAGTTAAAAAATATAAATTCTGAAAAGAATCTGTTCACCAAAAGCATTGTCGTTAAATTTTCAAAACTCTATTTTTATTTTCAGTGCTATTTCAAAACCTAGAAATTATGAGTGCAAGGCCTGTGTGACTGCAGACGGTAGTGTTTCCTGGAGGTAACTATGTCTAAAAGTATTTTTAATATTTCATTCTTTCAATAGATTCTGTAGGATTTTAAAAAAACTCACTGATAAAAACTTGCAAATGGTTTAAATGAATAATATATTACTTAAAGTGCCGAATATAGTGTTCTGGACATTGAGTGATGTCCCATCTTGAGACTTAGATGAATTCACTAATAATCTTAATGACATTAACATCAAGTTGTGAGTGTTGCCCAATAAAGATTATTTTAAATAAATGTTATTACATAATTAATAATATTCTTTTAATTTTAGTAATTTTGTTTTAAGTCAAATATCAGTAAATAAGTTGTTACTAAGTTATATGATTTTTGTAGAAACATTCAAAGTTTTAGCTACGTATGCTGAAAAATCAACATTCAGTGAACATTTTGAATTTCTGAAGGAAAATAAATATCAATATTATAACACTGCTGCAAATCTCATGCATTTAAGTTTGATTAGCAAAAGAGGTTACATTGCCAATAACAAAATTTTGCTAAATATTTTTATTTTTACCATGAGAACTTTAGGAATGAAAATTTAACCTTATCTACTTGTCATTTTAAACATAGGGTGGGCAAAAGTAAATTTACAGTTATGAGTATGCAAAGCACAGATTTTATTCTTGCGTAATTACTTATGAATGATTGTATTATTTTCTATATGAAAAACTGTAAACCTATTTTTGCCCCACCCTGTATATAACTTTTGCTTCAAAGGAAGATGTTCTGAAACTTATAAATTGCACACAGAAATAGATTATATCAGCAGGGTCCTAGATTGTTATAGTACATGCCTTATGGTCTGAGCAAGTTTTACCTGTGTGTTATATTAGACTTCTTCCACTGAATGGCATGTATCATCCTCGCACATCGAAAAGTCGCCAAATCTTCTTGCACCCATTCAACAGTTTTGTAAGGTTGTTTTGGTTCTGACCAGCCTCTCCATTCTTAACGTGGCACCTTAACGTGAACTCCTAGGTATTTCCTCCTGGAACACTGGGCATGCTGCCCTTTCCTTTATGTCCGTCTGTACCTTTTCTAAACTATTCTCTGCACTCTCCTGAGAGTACTTTTTAAAATGCAAATCTGATCATAAAACTCCCTACTTAAAGTCCTCTAAATATAAAGTCTTCTAAAGTCTTTAAAGCTCAGAATAAATGTCAAACTTTTATTTAAACAGCTTTATTGAGGGATAATTGATATATGAGAAACCACATATATTGAAAGTATTTGATGAATTTTGACATATGTTTTCACATATAAAACCATCACTACAATCAATGTAATAAACACATCTATGGCCTACAGAGTTTCTTCCTGCTTTTTTGTGGGGGGGGGGGTTGTTTGTTTTTCTGTCGTTTCTTTTACTGAAAGAACACTTAAGATGATATCTCATCTTAACAAAATTTTAAGTGCATAATACTATCATCTATAGGCACTACGTTGTACAATAGATCTGTAGAAATTATTTATCTTGCATAACTGAAACTTTATATCTCTCGAACAAAATTTCATCAATGCAATATGCCACATTAACAGAATGATAGATAAAAAAATCACATAATCATTTCAATAAATGCAGAAAAAGCATTTGACAAAACCACTTTCATGTTAAAAAAAATTCAACAAACTAGGTATAGAAGGAATTTACATCAACATTATAAAGGAAATATATACCCAGAACTAGCAGCATAATTAATTTTGAAAACCTGGAAGTTTTTCTTGTAAGTTAAGAAACAAGCAAAAGTGCCCGCTCTTGCCACTTCTACTTAACATAGCACTGGTGGTCCTAGCCAAAGAAATTAGGTAAGAATAAGAAATATAAAGCATTCAAAATGAAAAGGAAAAAGTAAAATTATGTCTATTTGCAAATGTGATCTACTATGTAGAAAATCCTAAAAACTCAAATGTCTAAAATCAACACAAAATATCCTTCAAGAACTTGCATTTATGTATATATATAAAATATATAAATATATATGAACATTATAATATATATGAAGCCTCCTATGTTATATATGAATCCCTGTGTGTGTGTGTGTGTGTGTGTGAGTATTGCCTCAGCTCTTATTAAGGTTATTTTTTTACACAAAACATTCTTTTTATTTACCCAAAATACCATTATACCTTGACTTTTTAATTTAATTAAAATTAAAATTAATAATTAGCTTCTAATTATCCCTTAGGAACACTGGAACACTCCTCTCAACTATTAAACCTATGAGTCCATTCTTGACTCTTAATCTGATTTAGACGATTATCCTCTTGGAATTTAAAGCAACCCATATGTAAGTGGTACATCAATTGATGAATAGTAAAATTTTGTCATTCAATAGACTATAAAGCTCACTGAAGGCAAGCAACATGGTTATGTATTGAACCCACACAGTGTCATACACATCTTAAACTCTATAATATTTTGATGATTTAATGAATAAATTAGTGAGTAAAAAAACAAAGATAAAAGTCATTTTTTTAATAAAAAGGGTTTATTTCAGTTAGATCATAGTATCTAAGGAAGGTAGAGGTTGAGAAATGTTGCAAAGGCAGGTTGAAGTCACTTGATAAAGGATCTGGCACACCAAGGATAGAGAACTTTAATTGTCTGCGTCGGTGATGGAGCACAGTCAATGAATTGTTGAATGCAATTATGGATTGTGAAATTCAATCAGGCAATGGTGAATGAAATGAATGGAGAAGAGAAAAATTGTTGATGAGAGTAGTCAGAAGAGAGCAGCATTAGTCTATTCTAGCCACTAGAAAAGTGACAGTTGGAAAGGTCATCAGTTGAACTGTTTTGTTTGCTTTGCTTTGCTTTCCCTCACATGGATTAACTCTTTTGCTCACTAGGCCTCTATATACCCTTGTGACCTTTGGAAAGTTTGCTAATAGCCTATGCTTCAGAAGAATTAAGAACTTTCCCCTATGTAGTAAAATTGGACTTCAACCTCTTTTCAAAAGATTTTATTCTACTTCCTTTTCCTAGTCCTATTCACTCATATATTCATCTGACAAACGTATTTTCAGATTTCTTAACCTAAATCTTCTCATTAACTTTGGAGGACTTTAAAGTTCAACTAGAATTTCAAAACTGCAGGCTTTTGAAGATTTTATACCCCCAGAGTTTGCTATGCCAGTCACTAATTATAATTATCACCAATATTTATTTAAAACTTACTAGGAGCCAATCATTAAGCTAAGTAGCTCAAATGTGCTGTCTCTTTTAATTATGCACACAGCATTGAATTATAAATTCTATTTTCAAAAATGAGAAAGTTGATACTTCTCTTGGTGAGGCAACTTGGCAACACTGTATGAATAACTAACACTTTAAAAGAAGTCAAACAATAAACTCTGTCATCTTAATTACAAAGAAAGGATCAACTGATGATTCTTCATATTCCACAGCCACATAAATCTTTTGATGATGTGTTAATAAAATCATGTAGAAGCGAAGCAGCATAAGGAAGGCTAGGATTTTACATTGGTCATGGCAGAGATAATAACAGTATGACATTTTAAAATCAAAACTTTAAAATCGATCTAATGAATTTTATGTGAAATTCATTAAATTTAGTATGGAAAGCAATAACCACATTAGCATAATGGGAATATGGTTCTGCCTAAGTGCTCACAAGAAATTATTTTTTCACCATTAATGCAAACATATAGTTTTTCATTTTATTTTATCTAATGATTTTAAACAATGTTTCTGGGCAGTAAGTAGAGGGCTTTTCTCTACAAAAGAACATTTTTCATTGCAACATTTATTTTTGTGGGGTTTTTTTCTAGTTCAGCAAGACAGTTCAGGAGAACTCCTATTTTGTGATCTCGCAGACAAAACAGACACTTAACTTCAAATTTTCATTTTTTGTGGAATTATCTTGGCACTTTAATATTTAAGTAATGTAAAATAATATACTAGTTAATATATCTGGATAAAACAAATGACAGTTTTGTTAAGCAACACAATAAAACTCATTTTCTTTATATTTTAAATTTTAAAAAAAGCAAGAGCTATTTTTTAATTGAAAAATTTTACTCTCTGAGATCACATAACCTCAAAATATCATCATATTTAACTCCAGGGTGAACCACATATTTTTTTTAGGATTAAAAGTTCGGACTGCAGATCTTTTAGTGAAATAATTGACTATAGCACAGTGAGGATGCTGAATAAGAGGGCATGGAAGAAAGACAATTCACTTGGTTCAAACACGTGGATACAAAACCACAAAAATTTACTTGGAAGTATTAGCTCCCCAAATTCATTTTAATCCTTTATTTTGAGTATAATGACATGATTTTATTCTTAAGTTTAATTATAAGTATTTTCTGAAGCATGTGTATGACCCCTCATATAAAATCTAGATAATTTAGAAATGTATTTATGGATTTAAATTTCAGACTTCTTTTTTGAAAGTATAGAAAATAGACTCGACCCATAGCACTCCCCACTCTCCTTTTTTAGTCTAAATCCACATTCTGTGATCAAACATATGGCACTATTAAAAAATATTAGCTAACATCAAGCAAGATATCTGCTTCTTAGAGAAGCATTTAGCTTTATCATAGTCATTTTTGATAATCCATTTGGCTATATATAAACTTGATAAATTCTTTCTATAGTTATTGTCTTATGTTTTCATACTCTATATTTCTGAAATTAAACATCGTATTTATATTTTACATGTCTTATCTAAATAAATGTTTGAAAATAAATATACAGACTATAGTTCCTATTATTTTAAAATTAATAGTTATGTTGACTATAATAATAGCTGTTCATTCTCAAAAATTATTTTATTCACTAAGTAAATAATTCAACTTTTAAATCAATTTCTATATCTCATGCAATGTGATCGTTTGTGAGGGAATATAAAAATGATGCAAAGTTTTGTCATTAAAGACATGAGGAATGCACTCATAACAAAATAACTAGTGATAGCTCATGACTCAATGGAATAACTGAATTTTTTCAATGAGGGTAAGAGTGGAGAAATAGTCATAATGGTTATGAATGATATTTCAGTTAGGTCTCAAAGGGTACTAGAACATTATTAAGAATATATGGGGAGATCAAAGAGAAGTTGAAGTAAAGGGAATAGTATGAAAAAAATGACGTAGAAAAAAACTACTTTGAAACAGTAATTTCTCAGTAACCAGTTCAGAAAACAACTCCAGATTCTTTCTTTTCCCTAATTAATACACTCAATCATTAATCTCATTAAGCCTTGCTTCAAAATAACTCTAATTCCATTACTTCTTCATTTTTACTATTACTGTTCTAATACAAGCGTTTATCATCTTTGATGATTGGTTCTCAGCTGAGGATGTTTTTGCCCCCAAATGGCTTTTTGGCAATTCCTAGAGGCATTTTCGGCCCAGCAAGGAACAAGTTACTACTTGAATCAGTGGCTGAGAGTCCAAGGGATGATGGTAAATATTTTCCAATGCATTGGAAAGACTGTCACAGCAAGGGTTATATTGTCCAAAATGTCAAAAGTGCCAAGGCTAAGAAACCATAATCTAGGTTATGTCAATGATTCCCTAACCTTACCCCCGCTTCAAGGGTTCCCCATATTTACATTAGAAATCACCTAGTCATGGCATAGCACTTGCTGAATTTGAATTTTTTACAAAGCGGCCAAGGAGAGATATTTATTAGCTTGTGAAAAATCTAATGGTTGGGGTCGAGAGAGCCAAGGAAGGAACACCAAGTTATTTCAAAACGTAAACATTTGAAAAGAAGCTGGAAGACATCAGTAGACACACAGTCCCAGCTCACAAGCAAACCTCCCTTAATTTTGGCTCTTGCAGTCCCACTTGTGATGTACTGAGATGATAAGCGGTTGAAATGACATTTTTTTCCATCAGTATCTTCCAAGAATTCTTCAAAATGCTGTTCAGTTCAAAACAGAGATGTGTCTTTTCTCACATGAAGAAAAATGGCCTTGGCAGAAGTTGACCTTAAATATAGTGACCAACATTTTTAAATTATTTAACTCACTATATATATATATATATATATATATATATATATATATATTTGTAATTAATTGTATTTTTAAAAATTTTGAAGTAGCTGTGTTGGGTGAAAAACCTAATTCAATATTGGGCCCAACTTTTCCCAGGTGGGAGGGAAAAGGCTTTATTTGTGCTAGATTCTTCTTGCATTAGAACATCGTTTAAATATTTTGACTTCATTGATTTGTTAAAACTATCAAATGGTTTACTTAGTAAAACAAATATTCAATTCAGAAAATAAATTAAACCAATTACTGCATGTAGATTCACCTATATAATTGAATGGCATTAGATCACCCATTTACTTGCTCAAACAAAGGTGAAGACTTTTTTTCCACTCCCATAATCACATTCTATTTTATATTCTTGAGGATGTGCACCATAAATATAGTCATTAAGACAGAGGAAAAGAAGCAAGAGGGATGATAGCAGATTTTAAAATTGTAAGAAACAAAAACTTAAAATTGAGAAAACGTTACTTTTCTATTTGTTTCTCCTGCGAAATTTCAATGCATTTTGTAGACTATACCATACAAGTTTGTGGCTGAAAATATGAAATTAGAATACATTAAGTATTATTTTTATATATTATATATATAGATATATACACACACACATCTACTGACCACTATTTCAAAAGATATTAAACTTGTGACTGCATTTATAACTATGAACAAGACGAGGAGGTGTGTGTGTACGTGCGTGTGCGTGTGTGTGTGTGTGTGTGTGTATAAATTGATTTTGCTATCATAGTTGTCCCATTTTTTCCCCTCTTTATTCCCCTCAGCCCTACACCTCCCTTCCCACCAACATTCCTTCCCCGCTTAGTGCATGTTTATGGGTCATACATAGAAGTTCTTTGGCTTCTCCATTTCCTACACTATTCTTAACCTCCCCCTGTCTATTTTGTATCTACTATTTATGCTTCTTATTTCCTCTACCTTTCCCCCCATTCCCCCCCCCTTTCCCCTCTGATCTCCATTTCTGTGATTCTGTTTCTGTTCTAGTTGTTTGTTTAGTTGGTTTTTGTTTTGGGGTTTTAAGTTCAGTTGTTGATAGTTATTGAGTTTGTTGTCCTTCTACTGTTCATAGTTTTTGATCTCCTTTTTCTTAAACAAGTCCCTTTAACATTTCATATAATAAGGGCTTAGTGATGATGAACTCCTTTAACTTTACCTTATCTGGGAAGCACTTTATCTGTCCTTCCATTCTAAATGATAGCTTTGCTGGATAGAGTCATCTTGGACAAAGATCCTTGCCTTTCATGATTTTGAATACTTCTTTCCAGTCTCTTCTTGAGAAATCAGCTGATAGTCTTATGGGCACTCCTTTGTAGTAACTGTCTCCTTTTCTCTTGCTGCTCTTAAGATTCTATCCTTATCTTTAATCTTGGGTAATATAATTATGATGTGCCTTGGTGTGTACTTCTTTGGGACCAACTTCTTTGGGACTCAAGGCATTTTTTTTGAGGGTCTAGTCCAGAGGAAAGAGACAGAAATCAAAGAACTGATTGCAACAATTAATTATTTTATTGAAATACCAATTAATGATGTTTGAGAAACTTAAAAGTTGCTATTAGAGCATATACCACAGGACATGACTTAGGTCCAAAGATTTGAAAAAAGCTTTCTCAGTGAGATTGTGAATGGATTGAACTTGTAAGGATTTGTAATAATTGAGTAGGTGAGAAAAAGAGGGAAAAGTCCACTACAGGAAGAGAAAAAGGCATGGCAGAATGTTCTTAGGAAAAAGGTGGAATCAATCACTTGAGCAGTGAAAAATGTCTGGAAGAATGTAGGGTGGATAATGGGCTGGGGCCAGTTTTGGAGATAATGTAAAAAATAAAACAAGCAAGGGTCAAATCATGCATATTCTAATTCATGATAAGACGATCATCTGTACCCTATGTCAATGTGAAGCTGTTAAAATTTTAAGAGTGTGTCAGTGAGGGATAAATGTGTTTTACTGTACACTTGACACTTGGACTGCAGTATTGAAAACAAATTGAATAAGAATACATTTAGAAACAAAAAAAAATGACTCTCTGGGGAGAGACTAGGTTAAATGGTCTATGCTGTTATGAGTGAATGTGCAGGAAAAATATGATTTAAATTATTAAAATAGACAGAACTTGATAATGGATAGGACACTATGATAAAGGAAAGGTGAGAAGATTATGACTTCAGGTTTATAGTCAGGAAAACTATGTTTTTAACATTATTATTCAAAAAAATAAGGACAACCTTTTACTTTAAAAAATAATGTAAACAAAAGAGCTGTTTTGGTATAAATTTTGGACAGTTTTAACTTGAAATGCCCATTAGATACCCAAATGGGGATGAAAAAGTATGTAGGACAACACATGACATTATAAACATTTAATATATATTAGCTTAAAAATAAATACATGAATGAATGAATGAAGAAAAAATTTAGCATGATATTTATTTACTCTCAAGAGAAGCAGAAATTATTTACCAGATGAAAATGGAAAATGCACAGAAAATTGAGTTACTTGCCAAAGGTCATCTGGAAGCATCAAGGAAAGGATTAAAATAAAATGGAAAAGAAGCATGAGCTTATATATTAAATTATGCTGAAACCAGTAGCTATTTATTCTTAAAATTGAAACACTTTTCTCAGAACTTATAATATATTGAAATACATTGGAGACACTATTCATACACATATCTAAGTCAAATATGTAATCTACCTAGTGGTTTTTGACATACATTTTCCTGTCAATATTTCTTCAGTACATGCTATGAAAATACATGAGACAATGATATTTATAAGGACAGACTTAGTAATTTTTGGATAAATAAATAAGACATGAAAATCTAATTTAAAACATATCACAAGACTAACATTTGTTATATACATAAACTACATTTTAATAGATTATGTAAGATGAGAATGTTTCCTTTTTACATTTCAATTGCATTGGTAAATGATGTTGTCCATTTTCCACTATTATTCTTGTTAGTGAGTCTTACTGTTGTTCACTTTTTATTATTGGATTTGTTATAAAAGATTATGTTTGGTTATAAACTTTTAACAGTAACAATATTATATTGGGATATATATAGTTTTTTAATTCAAATGAAATCTTTTTTCATGTTTACATCAACCATGTTCCTCCCTAATTGAATTTATTGGAAATAGGGAACATACTGGTAGTGCATTTTAGTGATTTAAAATCCTTTTAACAGAGAAAAAATGCATTTAACTTTGAAAAATATAATTCTCATGAATAAAAGCATTCTTATGGTCTTTTATGGTCTTATTCAAAGACCATAAAGTAGCCATTCAGTGGTACATTTTCAACTTGCAACTAATTTTGAGTGGAAAATGAAGGGAAAATCTCAATGCTTGTCTTCTGTGATGGAGTGAACATCAGAAGAGCAACCTTCGACGTCTTAAGGCAATTTAGGTGTGTTGAGGATATGTAATTAGAAGTAAAATCTCCTTCCAACCTTAAAAGCCTCTCCATGAAGTGAGAAAAGAAAGAAAGCCATTTTATTATTGAATAAGTACTAAACCAGAATGTAGTACACATCACAGGAAATCCACTTTATAGACTGTAGAAGAAAAAGAAATTGTTCCTTTTTATATAGCCAATCAGATACTATCCATTTTATAAATGTTTTCCAGATAAATAATAACTAGTTCTCAAGAAAGTGGACTTGACACCACCATTTGTCACACCAAGTACTTTCTACACCTGTTTGTGGTAGCTAATTGACATTATCCAAAAGAAAGGTAAATTTCTCAAATCTGACGTCAAGAGCTAATCTCACAATTTTAAGAGAAACACCTGATAAAGTTAAGGTTCCTATGTTCCCATAGAAACTAGGAAATAAGGATGCTATCTTCCTTGATAATTTCTCATAGAGATGGTTCGTTCCAGGACTGAGAAAGACATTCCTGGGTCTTATAGATGGCAAGATGCTCAATTAGCTTTAAAGCAATATATACGCATTTCAAAAGGACACAGAAAAAACTTAAAATTACAAGTTATCTCAAACAAATGCTCTAAAAAATGGAAATAGTGGTTGGGGGGAGTCTCTTCTATTATTTTCAAAAGGGAAACATAAGTTTCTTATTTTTAATTCTTATTTGCTTTTATGCTCTCTGTGTTACTGTAAAAGTAGTAACATTACAATTTTATAATTATCTACATCGTTGTTTCTTTCTCTGGGCAAATTGTACCTGTCTAAATATCCAGCAAGTACATAGTAAAATAAAAAACAAAGCAATAATCAGAATTATGATAGAATAACAGATTTTTAAAGTAAGTCTGTACATTCTTTGCTTTGAATAATCATGCCAATGGTGATTAAGATTCTTCATTAGCATTGAGAAACAATTTTTCTTATTCATACATAAATTTTACAAATTTTTATGATATCTCTGCTGCTTGTATTTTCAATGATTAGCTATCTAAATATTGTTTGGGGAATTTTTATTACTTTTTTCCCTTTAAGCCTAAAAAATAGCCTAATTCTAAATCTTGAAAATCTAAATTTTTAATTAAGATGAGTTTTGTTTTGTAAAGCCCAATAAATTTCTTCTGAGTTTTAGAGAATTAAAGTACTATCCTATTTATATAACAGTCCTTTAAAAATTGTTCTATTTTTTTACATTATTTTCCCAGATGTGAAATGCAGTGGCATCCTTGGTCATCATTTAGTATAAAAATATTTTTATGAGGCACATGTTGAAAAGTACCGATTGGAATTTTAGTGTTTAATGTATAAGATTTCAGTTGTTTTAATTAAGTCTTGAAGACAAACCCAATCGATAGACATTTTCTAATACTTTTTTGCATTAGTTCTGAATTAATAGTTATACTATTACAAGAGCTAAAATTCCATGAATAACAAACATTTACATTTATTTATCAACCTTTACTGGGACAGGAGAGAACTTGTATTCTATAGTTAGTTACTCACTTCAAATTAGACTTATCTTTTTCAGTATGTGTTTTACCATACCAGATTTTTGTTTTTCTTATAATATGTATCTTTATGTCATCATTCCAATCAATCCAGTTAAAACATAATTGTTTCTGATTTTGAGTTTGAATAATAAGATGCATATCAGTTACTTTTAGTTTCTTATTATCAAAAGTTAGTAAGAAGCTGGCCTCTCTTTTACTCTGTCATTAATCAGGTTATTGGATTTATAAAGACAGGCCCTGTTTACACTGGAGGGACAATTTAGAGCTGATGAAATGAGATTATGAGAGACATTACTGGGAAGTCAGAAAGAAAACAAATGTAACAAATAATGATTCTTCAGAAAAATGTGATTCTTAAAGTAATCAGAATAATCTCACTCTGAATATAGCAGCAAGACAGTGTAAGAGAAAAGTAAAATATCCTGTAGAACACCTCTTTTCATTTGAGTTCAGTAATAATACCAGTTACTCTTGAAAACTAGATTTTTCAAGTCCTTTGTGGGAGCCACAGTCACTTCCTGCTAGTCTGGCTTCACATAGGAAGCATAATTCCACCTGAGTTTTTCTTAACTGTAGTAGCCAAATGCATAGTCCACGATGTTTGACAGAGTTCTTCCCAACATGGTGACATTCTATCTTTCTTACAGAATATCTATTTATATGTGGATAAAATTTCATGGTCCACGGAGGAAGATCCTTCCAGATCCTTATGACTTTAAGGATCAGGGTTTGGGGGAAGAGAGAGATGCTTTTAAGCCCTGACAGGTGTGGCTCAGTGGATTGGGTGTCGCCCTGTGAAAATTAGAGTCCTGGCCAGGGGCATGTTATAAATGTTTCCCTCCCTTTCTTTCAACCTCCCTTCCAAGCTCTGTAAAAATAAATAAAGGACATTTTTTAAAATTACATTATGATTACATACTTATTTTATTTTATTTTTTTAATTTTTATTTTTTGTTCAAATACATTTGTCTCCACCTTCTCACCACCACTTTCCCCTTTCCCCCTCCCCCACCTCCCTCCCTCAATCTTTCCCCACTTTGGCTTTATCCATGAATAAAGAAAATTTTTTAAAAATTAAAAAAAGAGAAAGACCCTTTTAAGTATTGAATATGATTATAATTTTGAGATAATTCATTTAAAGACAGCATAGGACATGGTCTTAGACCAATGTTCACAGGATCTTCTAAATAAATCCAAAGTAAGAAATTCTGTTCTTCTTTCTTTTTTTTTTTTTAAAGATTTTATATATTTATTTTTAGAGAGGGGACGTGAGGGAGAAAAACATCAGTGTGGTTGCATTTCACGTGCCCCCTGCTGGGGACCTGGCCAGCAACCCAAGCGTGTACCCTGCACTGAGAATCAAACAGGCAACACTGGTTCACAGGCCACTCAATCCACTGAGCCACACCAGCCAGGGAAAGATTCTGCTCTTCTATATAAGGGTCACTCTGACATAGCTAACAATTATTCAATTAATTAAATATTAATCAATAAATATGTTAAAAAGTGATTTAATGTTATATACAATTTACTTAAATATATGATTGACAAAAAGTTATATGTTGAAATAAAGGGATTAAGAAATTGTCTTTAAATTTGTAAACTTTTGCCCTGGCAAGTGTGGCTCAGTGGATTAAATGCCAGACTGAGAAGCAAAGGGTTGCCAGTTCCATTCCCAGTCAGGACACATGCCTGGGTTGTGGGTCAGGTCCCCAGTAGGGAGGGCATGCAATGTTTCTCTCTTTCTCTTTCTCCTTCCTTTCCCCTCTCTCTAAAAATAAATAAGTAAAGTTTAAATAAATAAATAAATAAATTTGTAAACTTTTTGCAAATAGAATTGATAAAATAAAAAATATTTATTTAAAATATATCTAAAATAACATAGATATTATATGTAATCAGTATGTAGGAACATTTGTCAATAGATGTATTGTACCAGATACTTTTTTCCTCTTCCATTAAAGAGCATTCTCTTATGTCTTTTCCTCAGCGTAGGTATTTTGTTGTTGTTGTTTCTTCGTTACTTTATCCCATGTTACCTAAGTCCTTGTGAGTGCGTGAGCGTGTGTGTGTGTGTGTGTGTGTGTGTGTGTGTGTGTTAGAGACTTGGGTACAGGGAAACAACAATAGAGAAGAAATTGAAAACAAAAGATGAGAAAAAAAAACTAAGGCCAAGGCTACGGGATAAAATTTTGATGGATTTTGAGAATGCACTATACAGAAACATCTGTGAAATATGACAAAAATAAATTTTAAAAATTAAAAAATGTAAATATTTTGCTACATTCCCTTTAGAGTATTTGGCAAATGCATATATAAAAAGTTAAATTAAAATTAATTTTTAGCTGCTGGACTACTTTTTAGAGTACATAATTGCTGAGGTTGTAGGCCACATCAATTACACAATAGATTAGAATACAATTTTTAAAGGAAATCAGAACATCAACCTGGTTTAGTAGCACTGGGACTTTTAATCAGAAGAAAGGTTATAATAGAGTAAGATAAATCTTGTTCGCTAAAGTGAAATGTTACCCCAATCAACTCTTGATTATGGTAGACATGGGAGTCTTTCATCTTCTTTGTCAAGGCACAGAAATATAATATTCCCCTTTTTGTCCATATATAAGGATTGATTCCTCTATTGATATCCTAGGCTATACCATTTTAATTATGCTCTATATTCTTGCATTTCCCCCCTGCTTTATTGGAATATAATTGAGAAATTAAATTGTATATATTTAAATTGTAATGTGTGATTTGATTTATACATTCTTGCTTTTTCTCTTAACTTCTACATGAACAAAAAGTTGAAATTCATATTTATTTTCAAAATATGCTAGCAAGAATGTAGCTTATAGAAGTAAAACCCAAAGAGATTCATAAGTTGTTCATTAGACTATCCAAATGAAAAATAGGCAACTATGAGTCCTCTAAGACTGTGCATTCTCTTTGTTACAAGTACAACATGATGTGAAGAAACTATGTAGACATTCCTCTAAATATCAAAGACAGAAACACACAAAGACACACATCCACAAGCATAAAACAAAAGACTTGATGAGCATTCAGATATTGAGATTAGAAGTATATTTATCCTAGGTTTTGTGATTTCTACCAATGTATTTGCATTTTATATTAGCAATCATCCTGCATTCTGTCAGATTTTTACTGTTAATTGGCTGATAAGTGTTGAAGAGATTACACTGAACTGTTTAGTTGCAGGGGAGAAGGGCACCATGCGCCAGTAACCAACTCCAGGGAAAGAGTCCACCTATGGGGAGGAGAGAAAAACTCATCACAATGCCAGGCACCAGGATTAGAAGTCCAAGAACTTCTGTCCACTATATCTTGGTATCGTAGTCAGCAAACTGAACACAACTCAAACACTGGATGACATAACAGTTTATTTACATGGAGAAGAAACAGAGCAAGATCAGCTTCAAGAATGGGTGTCGGTCCCCACATAGCCAGTGGGTCTCTCCTAGAGCCTGACGTAGAGCAACTTGCCTACTTGCACCCTTCTTATGCCACAGTCAAAAGGACGTGTCATCTCCCTACATATATACAGATATAACAGTGGAGATGAACATATGTCATATGACACATGCTTCAAGCAGAAACAAGAGAGCATTTACTGAACCTGAAATAGGAAATGACATTGCCCTACAATGTCATTTGTGAGTTTGTGAGGTCTCTTTATCTCTGGGCAAAGAGGTATTCCAGGCCCAAGGCCTATTTTATATAGCCGAGTGGTGGCCATATGATTGCACAGACTTCCTTCCAACAAAGAGAATCAGACTTCGTGTGCCTCTAATAAGTTCACATTGATAAAAGTTATAAATAAATTCTAAAAAATTTTAACATGTTTTGCTAATTTGTCTGTTCCCTTGAAAATAACGAGAACAAAAAAAAAATTCCTTGCTCTTGTTATTGTACCACTAATCACCAAATAATATGTATATAGTCAGGACACCCCACATAAAATAAATGTATTATGAATGGATAAAATAGAAAAATAGCATAAGCCATTTGTTATTATTTAGTAGACTGTGTGTACTTTCAATTTGTTTGTTTTGTTTTTATGTAGTATCATATTTTTTTAAAAGTTACCAACAAAAACAGACTGGGTAGGATGTTTATTTGTTGTAAATATGATAGATGAATGTTAAATAAGCCAGGTGCAAAAATGAGCATTTCAAAAATGAAAAATACAAGTAATGAAAAGCATTTGGATAATGATTAGTAATCAGATAAATAACCAGATGCCATACTGACAAATTAGAGAAAGAAAAATGATTGTAAGCAAACTTAGAAACATATTGTACGTGTATGTAACAATATAGTCTAGATGACTACCAAAAAAAAAGAGAATACATACAATATAGATGCTGAGATACACATGCACACATAACAGTTTGGTTTAGGACCGAATGCCAAACTAGATCTCTGAGGTGCCCAAGATTTTTCCATCTCTAGAGTTTGCCTTTGCCCAAACGATTGACGATGGTTTACCGTTACTTTAGCTTTCCAACTTGCAAATTGGAAAAAGAGGAAAGATATGTTCTTTCTCTTTAGAAGCTTGGTTTTCAAATATCAAACATGTTCTTATAGTCCATTGGCCAGAACCTTGTCATATGGCCATATCTAATTCCAAGAGAGGCTGGGAAGTGAACATTTTAGCTGGTGAACCATGTGGCTTTTAATTGTTCAATTATGACAGAAGAAAGCAACAACGGACTTTGCAAGGTACAAATGGCTGCCCATCTCTCTATAAAATGGTCCCCCTTATATGAATCATGGGCACTATTTTCTGGAAAACATGAACCAATAACCAAGAAATAAAGAAGTTAGACATTTTACATAGCAATTTCATGGATCTATCATAAAGAAAACAATGAAAAGAAAAATTGTTAAAAGATATTCATGATAGCTTTAATATAAGATTGTAAGCAATCAAATATCCAACAGTAAGTAGTACTCATGTGTCACACAATAAATCAGGAGACAGTATGCTGATGCAGACAGATTTGAATGTTAGATTATACTGGCTACTATAAAACTGTCACTCAGTCAATCCAATATTGTCCCTAAGCCTCAGTTCCTCATATATAATAAAAAGACAATAGTTTTTGGAGTGAGTATTAATAATATTTATGAATGTCAAGAATCTGACAGATTGTATATATGGAATATACATTCAATTAAATACAATAATTAAAACAAAATTATATAATGTTGAGAAAAATATTTTAAATGAGGACTCATTTTAAGTAAGGTTTCTAAATTTTATGGTGTATGAGAAAAAAGGATACAGACACAGACACAAAGATACACAAAATGCAAATTATTTTAGATCATTTGTTCTAGGAAACAGATAAAACAATAAAAATAGTATTAGTTTCACATTATTGGTTCCAGATAGTGAGACTATTTTTCAATAAGAAAAAACTACTATCTCATCACAATTATAGAATAGAAATCATTTCCTTTTACTAACTGTTAATCCTTTTGTAATAGACACTTCTTCCAATTTCTCGGATTAACACAATACTTAATGCCATTTTACAATACTAATAGTTACTCAGAACATAAAAATGTTTACAGTGTAATTTTTTAATATGGAGATATAGTATTTGATGTACCTTATAAGTGCAATTATAAAAAGAGGCTTTTCTCTAGATGAAAATGCACCATTTTTAATAAATGAGTGATCTTGGTTTTCTGGTGGATATTTTCCCTACATGATACTATTATGTATATTCTTCCTGTTCTAAGAAAGTAACACATATTACATTATAGTTTAAGAATAAATACAATGTACTTTTTTAGGTTTGGAAAGAAAAAGTAAAATGTTTAAAGAAATTATCGGTGTCATTGATGGGGTAGCAATTCTCTATTTCTAGTAGTTTAGATGAATACTTTAATCATTATAATTTATGTCTGAACTTGTAGCTATCCAAAATGAGTAAAACTTTATACTTAAGGCTATAAAAGATTGAAACGCAGGTAGTAAAATTTCATATTAAGGAAATAAAGTTCTAATGTTAATAATTTTCCATAAAGCAATGAGTAAAAAATGTTGAGTTTGTTTTGCTTTTGCTTATACTGGGGAGATAATACTTATAGGGAGCAAAGACTTCAATGCATCTGGGAATCATACATATTCTTATTTCACTTTCTCAAAGTGACTGACTTAGGTAAAAAGTGTAGAAAAGTAAAATGTCCTTAGTTATTGATATGGGACATTATTCTTTTTAAATTAAATTTTAATTTTAAAACAATATAATATATATGCTCTAATTAGGTTTAAAGGCATGATTCACAGAAAAATAAAAGACAATGATTTACCTACAGTTGTGGTTCATAGTCAAGAGTTTCCTTTCTCTCGATTATTGTTATCCTCAAGCTCTTTCTTGCTTTATTTGACAGAATTTTTTATATGTTGAAAACTGAAATTTCTAAGCGTCCAAAGCATGGGTGCATCTGATTTTTTTCATAAGTGCCAGTATAAAGTGCTTCCCATTGGAACTCATGAGACTTTATCAGTACTACTCTATTTCTTTCCTGTTGCTTCCAGACTACTGAAAGGTACTAATTTGCCATAATTAACTTCTGAGAATAACATTTCTCATGTATCCTAGGGAGTAGCCACATCTCTCTATTTTCAGCTTTGCAACTTCTCTGTTTATTTATGGTCTGTATTTTGGGAATCAGGCAAAGTAGGTAGTAATGAACACTGAGGGTTTTGTGGTAAAAGCCAAAATTATAAGGAGAGCACATGTCATGTGGAGAGGCAGTTTGCTGAGGTCAAGAGCAGATGCCTTAGGTTTGTGCCTGATTCGACTTAATGGCTCATGTGATGTTAAGAAGGTTATATAATCTTCTTTGCCTAAGTTTCTCTATCTATAATACTGAGGTTAAAAAACCTTGAGGTTTTTTGAGGACTAAAGGAGTTCATGTCTATGAGGTCCTAAGAATAGCAGCTGGAATACAAGCATAGTAAGCTCTAGATAATGATGGCTATCCTTATGATAGCAAGATTTTATTTTGAAACTATAGACATAGATAAAATTAGTGTAAAGACAAGTAATTGATATAATAACTAAATAAATTATTTCCTAATATAAGAAGAATGTTTTCAAAAGAGGGAAGCCCAAAGTGGGTTGGGAAGGTCAGGGACAAAAAAAGAAAAGAGGAAGGAAAAAAAGTTTTCATATGCATACTTTTAAAAAGAATATAGAATACTTACATATTTAATATAAATATTAAGGTACTTGATACTGTCATTAAAATTCCCCCTCTCTTCAATTAGAACACAATTTAGAATAGGTATAATCGACATAAAATATCAAATGGCAACGTGTGTATGTTATTGTATTTATATTATAATAAAATATTTTTCATAATCAATGATATAATTACTGTTTATTTAAAGGGTAGCTTTTCCTGTTTAAAACAAAGGTACACATCAACTAATGTAAGTTGATAACTTTTTTCCAACTTTGTTAAAATGTAATTGACATGGCATTGTGTAAATGCATAAGGTGTACAATGTGATGATTCGATGATCGCAGTAGAGTTAGTTAATACTTCCATCACCTCTTATAATTATTATTTCTTTTTGTTGTTAGAGCATTTAAGCTCTCCTCTATAGCAGCTTTCAAACATGCAGTACAGCTTTGTTAACCATAATTACCATGCAGTACATTAGATCCTCAGAACTTACATTGTACTGGAAATTTTATGCATTTTGACCAACATTTTCTCATTTCCATCATTCCCCAGCTCCTGGCAACTACCCTTCCACTCTGTTTCTATGTGTTTGACCTCCGTCCCCCATGTAAGTCATACTATATAGTTCTCGACACTCTTTGTCTGACTTATTTTACTTAGCATAATACACTCCATGTTCATTCATGTTGTCACAATAGGATTTTTTATGACTGAATAATATTCCATTCTCTCTATATAGTACATTTTCTTTATCCATTCATCTGTCAAATGGTATATAGGTTGTTGCCATAACTTGGTTATTGTGAGCAATACCCCAATAAAAGTAAGGTATCTTCTTGGGCTACTGACTTCTTTATATATATATATATATATATATATATATATATATTGATTATTCATATATATATATATGAATCCATGGTTCACTGCGGTATCTTGAGGATGCATGGAACATGGCACATAGTAGGCACTTCAATATATCGCTGACCAAACTTTATGCTAAATCATCTTATCAAAAACTATATATTTTTAAATTATAAAACTACAGCACATTCATGCGTAATTCAGTTCTAAGAGCTATCGAATACTTAAACTGTATTATAATTTAACATTTTATATTCATCATATGTATTAGCTTTTTAAACCTCAAAATAAAAAAAATAAATTGGAAAGGAAAGAACAATGATACTTGTTCTTCTAGAGCACAGTAAGAAAAAAAATGAATAGAAGAAATGCAGATAAAACTTCAATCCATAAAACTTCTAACTTTAACTGCACACAATTTTCAATCAGGAACTTATCTTAACTGCTTCATAAACATGCTAAATTAGGAATGAGATGAATGTATAGCTGAAAACAAAATAATGTATCATTTTACTGTGAGAGTTTACACAGCTTCAAAGCGCAGATGTTTTGGTTCTACCAAACTGTGGTTGACAAATTTGCTAGCAGTGGGAGTGGAAAATTAGTTTTCATTTTTAGAAATTATTTGATAGCATTTACAGACCTTTGCTATTTATCACATTGATTAAAAGCTGTCATTTGCAGCATTTATAGTTTTCAAGTACACGTCAAAACAGTTTCTAGCCAATTCAAATGCTCTTTTGAAAAAGGCATATTAAACCAAACCAGGCTATATATATTTTCTTTTCTTAGGCAATACATCAACACCATGCACTAAGGTATATTCTAAATAGTATTGAGAATTTTTCACTGATTAAGTTTGAAACTATCCTTATCTATCATTTACAAACTTAGAAAGATATTTAGAACCAAAGATAAATATGAATAGATAAGAAATATTGCCTTGAAGTGTCATGATTAAATGGCTGCAATTTTCATAAAAGCCACAATAACTCAAATCTATTTATCCCATGAGAACAATCTTCATTTTGGGACGTGAGGGGGGGAACAAAAACATGAGATCGTTTATTAAAGCTTGTGAATTGCTAATTGAATTTCCATAAGGATTTTTCATTATTGACAAGAGTTTCTTGTAGGGATACCAGAAAGACCCAGCGGAGGAACGGCTCCACTTCCCTTCCATCATTTAGTCTTGGGATTTGCTATGAGCTGACTCACTCAGGCACTTCATTGAAAATCAAAACTCTCAAACATATTGTATATTTTCAGTTTTTCTTTAATTATTTCTTTTTTTTATTATTGTTGTTCAGTTACAGTTGCTCCACATTTTCCCCGTGGCTCTCCCTTGCCCCCGCCCCTCTCCCAGTCAATCCCCACCTCGTTGTCCATGCCCATGAGTCTTCTATTAGAGCTCTTATTTTGAAGAAGAAGTTTGTATCCAGATACTATTTGGTAAATTTTGATTAATAATTGCTTTTGACTAGTTGTTTAAATATTTCAACTCATTTACTGTGATCTGTTTGCATTGTATATGAACAGTATTTAAACACACTATATTATTATACAGCATATATGCCAAAATAATATATTTATAAGGCAAGTTTGGTATATCGATATATTTTACATAAAATATGTATACCATAAAATCTATTATTAACATATTAAGAACTAAGATCAAATTATCTTTTTTCTGAATATTGTAGGTATTCAATAAATGTTTGTTAAATAGGTCCATTAATGAAGAGTATGTCTGATTGAATATATCTTTATATGTGTATTTTTAATGAGTGTTATCTAAATCAAAATAAAAAAGAGAATGTTAAAAGAACAAATATAAAATATAGGTTCTTACAGTCATTGTTTAAAAGACCTAAGTTATAAATGGGGATGGGAAGGAGATGATGGAAGTATTGGGAGAGTTAGTCTTGTGTTGGGGTTCCTGATTATTTTAAGTATCAACATTTATATTGGATCAAATTTTCCTTTTATCTCTTCTCTTTTTCTTGCCTTAAAAATCACTTCACATTTCTCAAAAAAGTTTTAGTGGCATTTAATGTCTTAAAATGTTGAAATAATTTTGAACACGTCTTTTCTAAACTTTGGTCAATAAGACTAATAAAATTCACCCCCGTTTTTCCTCTCTCATTTTTTTTATTATGAAACAAGTAGCTTTCAAAATATATTATGATAAAGACAATTAATATGTTTTTGTGTAAAATGTTATTAAAATTATTTACATATAAAAACATTTAAATACATTTTATAGCTATGTAGAATTATAATGGATATTAATATTATAAATAAAATTAATCTCAACTAAGGGAATGCTATTAAGGACAATACTTTGAGTGTGAAATGATAAATTATTATAAAGTATCCCTGACATATACAAATGTGCACTTTAGCATAGTGTGTGTGTGTGTGTGTGTGTGTGTGTGTGTGTGTGTGTAATCTTGGTGCAAGCTTTGGACTCGTGCTAGGTGATCTGAGGAGATTTCAAAGTAAATGATTTTGCTTTGGTTGGAAGATTGTCAGAAAGTGGGAAATATAATTGGATGTCAACTGTATTTGGAATATAATGCAGTAAACAATATAGTATTATTTGTCATTATCTTTCAGAAAGATAAATTTGCTCAAGTATTTTTTCTTTAAGTTTTATTGTGTTGTCCCATTGTGATTTAATCCCCTTTACCCCTCTTCTCCCCACAATCACCACACTGTTGTCCGTGTCCATGAATCCTTTTTCTTTTATGCTCAATCATCCATCCCCTACCTTCCCCGCCTTAGTTATCATCCTGCTCCCTGTCAATGAACCTGTCTCTATTTTGCTTGTTGGTTCAGTTTGTTCATAACAGTCTACATATAAGTGAAATTGTATGGTATTTTTTTTCTCTGGTTTGCTTATTTCACTTAGCATGATATCCACCAGGTCCACCTATACTGTTGCAAAGGGTAAAACTTTTTTTAAAGCAGAGCAATATTCCACTGTGTAAGTGTCCCATGGATTTTTTATCCATTCACATACTGATGGATACTTGGGCTGTTTCCACATCTTGAAAATTTTAAGTAATGCTGCAATAAACACAGGGGTGCTTATGTGTTTTTGAATAAGCGTTTTGGGTTTCTTCAGATATATTCCCAGAAGTGGGATCACTGTTAAATACCTACCTATTTCAGAATCTGATCATGATACTCTGAACAACGTTCACTCAAAGACAATGTTAGATACTGGGTACAGGCTGACTGAAAACAGTGTCTCCTTTGTTTAGTCAAAGAATTATTCTAAGAGTTAGACTAAGAAAATAAATGTAGAGAGCCCAATGTAGCACATCAATTAAGCTCTGACTCAGGAAATTAACATCCCTGTGTAATGCTGAGTCCAGGAGCACAGTCATATCTTAGAAGAGGTGAACATATGTAAACTGAATAAACCAAGGCTCGTGTGAGTTGTTTGCTTTTTCTCTGTAATTCTACTTTCTCGTTCTTCCCAAGAGGTAAGGAGAGCTATCTTTTTTCCTATTATGATTATATTATGCCCTTATAAACTTGTTTATTACTAGTCTCTTTAGACCATTGGCCCAGGAAGGAAAACTAAAAGTATATATATGCACTTGTTCCCTTTGACACTGCTGTCTTGCCTTCAGTCACATTCAGTCTTGTGGCCACTACAAAAAAAGACACAGGGAAACTGAACTCTTCCAGTATGTAATGGAGGTTTGTTATCTAAAAGCAATAAAGTGTTCTTTATATGTATGATAATAAACAGAATCACAAAGATTCATAATGCATATTTATGATGCATAACTGATATAGCTGCTCAGAGTGTAATGCACTATGCAGACCTATACAGTATGCAAAAGCAGATTCAGCCATTCAACTGAAAATTTTCCTGAATATTCCCCTGCCCTCTAGACCATTACTACTCTTCTGATGAAATCCAAATTAGTTCACCTACAATTTCTAAATAGCAGATAGAGATGACAGAGGGATGATAGATAGACAGAAGCTAGCATACATATATACACACATATGCATGTATTTTGTGGCACAGAAGATTTACTAATTATCTCATTTAACAAGGATTAGTTCCTTGTTTTATGTAGGGCACTCTTCTAGGCACTGGGTGATGAGACAAAGCTCTTACTCATAGAAAAAAATACTCTACTGGGACAAATATCTACCTGATTATCAATGTAACATACTAGGGAGGGAAGACCATTTCTGTTAAGATGGATGACCATGACGTTTGCATATAGGCCTGAAAGAAGTCAAAGAATAATACTTGTCATTTGGTAAATGAGAAATATGATAGTTGTCTGCCAGTACATGACCTATGATGAACTATGTTGCTAGCATGCAGGGCCTTGAATTGACTCTAGGCTTGCCTCTGACTGCATTAACTAACAGAACACAGCAACAATGACAATTCTAACACTGGCTTTTGAAAAACTTCGTAGTTTTCCTTTCTTTTCTCTTTGAATGCTTATCATGGGAAGCCCTGAGCTGCCATGTGAGAAGTTGTTTGATCTTTCTCAGGAGAGCACATAGGCTCTGTGTATGGGAAGAGAAACATCGGACTACACAGGGAAGGAGAGAGTGAGGTTCAACTCTGCTGGTCCAGCCTAAGATGACATGGTGCCAGCCCTTTTGACATCCAGGTGGCTTCCTGGTCATTAGACCTGTGCGCTCACACAAGGGCCTGTGCATACATGGGTACCTCGTTTAGTTAACTGCTCCGTTGTCACTATTATAAAATTCTTCATAATTTTTAAGACCACATTTTAACCTATGTAGCTGGCTCTGCTGAAAACTGACTGCAGGCGCCTCAGATAGTCAATGAAACGAACCGAAAAACGTCCACCCCAAAACTCTGGGAGACAATTCAATTCAGTCCACCCCAAAACTCTGGGAGAGAATATATATTTTTTAAGCCATTAGATTTAATACATCAGGGAAGTTTATAAATGTAGAAAGAAGAGTGAAGATCTTTGTTTGGAGGAAAGTTTTGGGAAAAGTGCCTATTCTCAGCACTGTGCAGGCCAAATTACAAGCCTGTAGACTAAACATGATAAAGAGCGAAGGGGTCTTTCCAAGTTCACCTTTGAGAATTAAAGTATTCAGTCTCTTTCAAAGTCTCTGAACAAAGCTGTAGGAAGACTAAGGCCTCAGTTTAACAATGTCGAAGTTAGGCATTGTAGTCAAGGATATCAGTCAAAGAATTTACTGTCCAAAGACTACAGCTACACTGTTATAAATTTATGAATGTATCTTTGTTTTTTTCCCTAACACAAATATTGACATAGAGTCAGAACTCATTAGGTTTGACTGAGGAGATTGAATCATGTTAATTAATCTGGATTGTTTCCTATTCCTTCATGAAGCAGAAACAGTTGGCTATATTAGTTAGCAGGATTCAATCTCTTCCTAAATACCATAATCTTTCAAAAGAGGTTGAGTATTCTATGGTCACTTTCTTTTCTTAATTAAGGTGATTCATTATTTGCTTCCTATTTCTATGTCTCTTCTTTTTTTATCACCTAAAGTTGGATTAGTTAAAATACACTCAGATTTATGTCTTTCAAAAAAATTTGTTTATTTTTACTCCATTGTCAAATCACGTCATCTTTGTCACCATTTTTGGATGACACCTAATTTATATTTCTGCCAAGTAAACCTGTCCATTTATAGAAATCATGAGGATCTTTTATGTTTTGTCAACAACACTGTGTACCTGTATAATAAATACATTATAAGAACACGTTTGAGCTTCAGTTTCCTCAAATATAAAATAAAGATAAATACATATCTTTTTATGGCTTCAAGAATACACATATTCATTTCTAGAGTTACTTTATACAAATTTAAATTTCTCTTACTTTCAATGATCAAATGACTTCCAAACACACCCCAGATAAATCACACTCCCCACGCAGGTCTCCAAAGCCCTGATGAGGCACTTCAGGGGCCTTCTGGCTGCCCTTCTCCCCATGCCTTCCTCACTCACTGCATGACGGAGAGACTGACTTGCTAAGGTTAGAAAATACATTCTTATTCTCATTCATGTGGCTTACACATGTTCTTCCATTCTTCTGGAAGACATTTTCCCCAATCCTTTGCATTGCTTAACTCTGCTTATACTTTTATTTAGTCTGTCTTCATATTTCATTCCCTCAGAAATTTTGCCCTGACTACCTATTTAGTCTACCCATTGGTAACACTTTACTCAGGTTTATTGTTCATATTATTCCTTAAAATTTGAGCTTTTATGTATTGTATTTGGTTACTGACTCTCTCCTTCACTAGTAAGTAAGGTCTACAATTTTGTGTTAAGCATTGCTTAACTCACATCTAGAACTAAAGTTGAATATATATTGGTGACGTAGATAAACAAAACAGGGGCGTGATAATATACAACACATTTCAATGGTTCTTCTAAGTTTATTGATTTCTTGCCTTCAGCTCCTCTCCCCCGTATGCACTCTCTTTGTCATGTAACTATCAAATCTGAGGAGGAGGTTCGGCCTCATTCCTTGATTCTGGGCTCAACCTGGTGACTTTATTGACCAATGGGATATTAATAAATGTGGATGAGAAAAGCCAACAGTGATAAGTTACATATGTATATTTTAAAACTTAAAGTAATGAATAAGAAAATTGTGCAAAACATACTGAAAAAAACACTATAAACAAATTAGAGCAAAATCTTTAAAAATGTTCAAATATCTGCAAGAGGTTAAGCAAAGAAAATAGAGGAATAAGCAACAGCTAAAAGTCAGAAGAGAATTATGAAAAATAGTCTACTCTAATATCTCTGGATAATTAATTTGAAGCTGTGTACCTCATGCATTTTTACCATTGAGTCATTAACATGTTATTTTGAAAACTTTTATTTCACTCAAAGTTACTAAGCTTCTAGAAGACATAAGCCACTCTTTTTTCTCATCGCCTTATTGTAAATGCATGCCACATGGTGCTATTTGACGTATGTGTCTAGCAAAGTGGCACTGCCAAAGGATGGCTCTAGGGGGAAAGATTTAGTCCTCTAACATCCCCATCATCCATCCACTCCCCAGCCACTTACATTGATCTAAGTAAAAATGTTGGGCATGATATTTAAATACACCTTCAAGAGAATTCCCCTAGCTTCTCTCTTACAGCAGTGTTAGTTTCTAAGCTTTTCATACAGAAATTTGCAGACAGGAACCCTGAACATATCAATGAACACATTTTCTTTCTGTTTACCAGAATGTATGCTTTGGGTACTTTTGTCTTATTATTAGATAAAAACAATTTCACATCACTTAAGGATTCTTATAGGAGAGTTATAATTCAAATGATAATCTTTTGCATTATCCATTGCAAATCAGAATTATCTATACAATATAAGATGATTCTTGAGTATAATACCTGATTTTGTTCTTCACGTTGTTAACATATCAATATTTTTTTATCTGTTCCCATGAATTTAATGACCCACATATTATTTATTTGTGGTGGTTTTCCTGAGTTTTTCATATAGATGACTAGGCAAAATAAAAATGGACTTTCTGAAGATTTTGTAAAATGACCAATAGAGCAAATGTTTTCATAAATTTGGGGTGATTACTGTTAATTTTTTTGAGTGTTTGATGAATCTTTTTCAGGGATTGAAAATTGTTTTTTGGTACCCTCTATCAAATATTTAACAAGAATAGAATGATATGTTGTTCTTTGAGACTATGTTCAAAACACTTCTTTCTTATTTTTTTCATAGCATCAACGTTTGATTTTTTTTTCCCTTGGCATGAATTTCTACATTTTCTTATGTGTTAACTGTTCCTATATGGCTTGAAACTACATTAGATTCCTCTGAAGCTAAATTTACCTTCACAGTTCAGTGTTTAAATATTTCCAATTAAGGCTTTTATATTTCCTTAAGACATTTGCAAGAAACTGTCCTTAAAGTCAATATGTGAATGTGGGAAATGGGAATGGGTAGGATGGGGGAGAGAAATGGGGGGAAAATGGGGACAACTGTAATTGCAGAACAATAAAAAAAATACAGAAAAAATGTCTTTTTGGTATAAGTATATTCAATTTTTGTCAATTTGTTTAATAGTTTCTTTTGTATTGGTATCTATTTTCAAACCTTTCAAAATTCAAAAAATTCAAAAGAATTTTAACTTTATCAACAGAATTGACAGTAGTAAAAACAAGAATTGAAGTTAAAATAATTTTTCAAAATAATAGAGACATTAAACATTTTATGATACTTCAGAAGACTTAAGTCAGGTTTTATATAGTGTGGCTACATATGCTATACATAGTTGTTAATAAAGAACATCCGAAACTTGAATATAAAGCCCTTTTAATATTATACTGGGGTGTTACTCAACAGTGCAAGTCAGGGAAGTTACTTGCATTTCCCTTTGCTGTTTACTATTTTATGATAGCCCAGGAACTGTGACAGCAGACGGGGCAAATCCAGCTGTCATAGTATTTGATCACACTGCCTCTATTCTGTCCATCCTTGAATATGCCCAGCATGCTCTCAACTCAGGGCCTTTGCACTCGCCGTTCTTTCTGCAGACACCCAGATTACTCCTTTACTCCTGCCTGCGCTCTGACAGTGCTCAGGTCAAAGGTCACCTCTTCAGAGATTCTTTCACTGATTACCTTATTTGAAACAGAAATAAATAAACCACCTCTCTCTCTCTCTCTCTCTTTCTCTGTCCCTCTTATATACATACAGAGTCCAGTAGAAGTAACGCCTGCTTGAGTGTGGTTGGTAAGGTAATAATACGGGTGTAAGGATTTATAGTTTTAATTCGAACATTTCACCTAAAGTGTCACATGATGTGCTTGACTATGATATTGTTATGTTACAGAATTACATGCCTATGATTTTGTAAGAAAAAGGGGCATTATTTGTGCCGGACCCCTGTATATTTGCCCTATTTCATAGCTCTATCTAAAATATATATCTGTATCATGTTTTTCTGCAGTAAAATATAAACTCCTTGAGGTCAGAGATGTTGTCTGCTTGATTCACCCTGGCACATTAACAGTTCTGACAGCCTTTTAATAACATATATTGGTCTATTGTCACTATGCCTTTTGTAGTTGTAAGGATGCAAATCATTTCTGAATTCTGTTTTATCTCCCAATTTTGTCATTTCTTTTTACAAGATTTGGTTAATTGTTGTGGTTTCTGATGCATAATCAATTGTACTTTCTCAAATTGTCTTCTGGCTAAATTTGCTGCCATTTTATGTCTTTCTGAATTTTCCCTTCAGTTTAATGCTTTCCACTGAATGGTTTAAATGTTGCTCTAGTCACACAATCAAATTGTTGCAGTTCATGAATGTGCCTGCTCAATCTTGAATGAATGTAGGCGTTCATACATTTATTAATTTATACATACATGCATTCTTCAACTATATATGAAATGCATACCAAGTGACAGGATCTGTACACATACAATTGTTAAAACTTGGAATTTTTTTCCTACTACTTAGCTGGGCTAATGACTACAATTAAAAGACATGGTTCATGCTCTATCATCTTCTAAATAGAAGCCCTTGGTATAGCCGTCTTGGCTGTGCTCTTCCTAACTAAAGCAGGTATTTTTCATGTACCTACAATGTGTACAACCAAACATAGTAAAGATGCTTCAAAATCTTCCTTGGATTTTCCAATCACTCCTTTGTAACCCCATGGCAATTAATATGGAAGTCATCATAAAATTCACCTCCACAGTACAGAAAAATTTACTTATTTTCATCAGTGTGGTATGAGTATCATACAGATATGAATTTGGTCTTTCACATCTGATTCCTAGCAAAATATATAGCCTGTGTTTTAAAATATTTGTGAGATGAATAAAAGAAGAGTTGTATCATCAAACTATCTTTGATAAGAAAATATATTTTGAATTTATTTAAAAAATGAATCACATCCTTAGAAATGAAATATAAGTCTGTTATGTCCATACTTAGATTGAATATGTATATTTTAAAAAATCTTTTTTGTGTTTTAAGCATAAATAAAAAGAAAACCTTATTTTAACAATTCAAATCCAAGGTCATTCTAAGTCTCCTAACATTAAAATTACTATTGAAATCACTGTAGCAGTAATTTCTGTTCTCTTACTCTTTTGTAGAGGCTCTCCAGGAAAGCAGTATATTCCTCACGAGTCTTGGATCTACTGATGCAACTGCAGCTGGTTCTAGCTATTGTAATGTGAGTGAAAGTGTTATGTGTGGTTTTCAGGCTAGGGCATCTGTACAGACAGGGTTACATCTCCCACAGTTTCTTTTTCATTTCCTTTAAATTTGTTCCCCAGGAGCTCGACATGTTTGCATAAAGGTAGTTTATTCAGGAGAGTAACTCAGGAACAGTACTTGCAGGGAAGTGAAGGAAGCAAGACTGAAGAGAGGGAGAAGTTGAACATTTCTTCCTGCAGCAGAAGATTGCATCAGTCAACCTCATGGCACGTTCGAAGGCTGGAATAGCTTTTCAGAGATAACAACTCTTAAGGAAATTAGATGAATCTTTGTAACTCTGAATTGACCAATTGTTGTTTGTCATCAGACTTGGAGCGGGAGAGTAACTTTGAGAAAGACACTTCCTTTAGCCAAGGGAACTTCCTGAAAGACATTCAGCTTTGAGCCCTCAACAGCCAACATTTCTGTAAATTGGAGAAATGAGTCCTCCAGTCCTAAGAAGGTAACACAGAAAAGCATTCATTTTATTTCCTCCAACCAGATGCAGATTGCAGTGGGGTTCAAATAAATAGTGGGGTCATTACACGGAAGGGGCCAGAGGACCTTGTGATGGGAAGCTATCCGGGGACATCCTCTGATAAGCAGAAAATAAAGTCTAATATGTTTTAGCTGCTGAAAAGTCCACAGTCTAACTTTTAATCTGATATATATGTTACCGATAAATTTTGTCAAATTTCTTCAGAGTAATCCGTTTCTAACATTGTCCTTTTCCCCATTGCCTTTTAAGTTAAAAGAACAAGAACTACGTAGAACAATTATACAGATGGCATAATGTTTACTAGTGTTTCAAGGAAACTCCTGTGAGGAGCTACATTTCAGAAGCATAATATCTGAAGCCATTGATTTAAAATTATTCACCCCTGAGGGATCTTAAACTACACAGCATTCTCTAGCACAACTGTTTTCATGTGAGGTATTAAAATCCAGTGATTCCACATATGTATTCACTATTCGAGTAGTATCCACTTGCAGAAATAAATGCTTATTACTATTCACTACTTTTGAAGTTTAAAAGGTATAATTTAGTCTAAAATTGTTGTAAGCCTCAAAGGGAGACAATATAGACATGTATATATACAATGGTCCTTCTTGAGATACATAATCTTAAAATCTTACATTTTTTTAGTGGGAGTTCTAGCATATAAATCTATAACTAAAGGAACAAACCGTGTTTACTACACAATACAACTCAGATATCTGAGATAATCATTTTGCTTAGATATAATTCTGAATAGAGATGGTATCTTCATTCCCGGCTCAATTAGTTAATCAATTCAGAGCTGAGTCTATTCAGCACATTGAAACGAGTGTTTTCTGGGGTGTTACTAATATTAATGCCAACACAGATTTTCTTTTGGACAAGATTATATGGTTTACAGATCTAAAATAAACAGGCATACCTCATTTTGTTGTGCTTCACAGATATTATGTTTTTTACAAATTGAAAGTTTGTTGCAACCCTCTTGAGTAAGTCTATTGGCACCATTTTTTCCAATAACATTTGCTTATGTTGTGTCTCTGCATCACACGTTTTGGTAATTCTTGTAATATTTCAAGTTTTTCATTATTATTATATGTGTTATAGTGATATATCATCAGTGATCTCTGATGGTTATTGTTTTTCTCAATAAAGCATTTTTAAATTAAGGGATGTATATTATTTTTTAGACATTGCTATTGCACACTTAATTAGGTTGAACAATAGGATAGGATGAATATAAATTTTATACACATTGGGAAACTAAAAATTTTGTGTGATTTTATTGTAATATTCACTTTATTGTGGTGGTCTGGAAACAACCCCATAATATATCCAAGGTATATCTGTAACAATACAGTAGAAAATTTAGGTAAATATAGAGATTTAACTTAATCTTCCAAATCTAATGTACCCCAATTGTAAAATAATCATAGAAAACAGTGAATACTGGTTAACTTGGTATTAAACATGTTACTTTTGAAATAAAAGTGGTCCTAGAGTAGAATACAATTACAACTCTTAATAGTTATGTGTGACTGTGGATTAGTCACTGAACCTTAATGTCCTTCTTAATAAAACGGAGTGAATTATGTCTATGTCCTGTTGGATTTATAAAAATTAAGTGATACACATTCAATGCTTTTAATATGGTAGATCATAGTGAGCAAGAATTCAAAATGCAATTGGCATTTTTACTTTTACTATAATTATGATTGAAGCACATATAAAAGCAAAGCTTCCTTCAAGATAGATGTTCAAAAAACTTCTTTGACTTCACTGATTTCCACAGTTTCATTGAAGTGTAGGACACATTATCAAATGCAAAGTAGCTCAATGATTCAATTATCCAGTACCAAAGTATAGATAATTGTGGACTCTGGAAACAAATGTAAAGTAATTAGAAATGGTTTCCTCATTTAAATAATTCAAAAATAGCATTTAATTTGAAATGCATCTTAGTAATATATTAAGAGCCAAACGATAGAGGGTATCAGATATTCATGATAATACCATTTAAAATCTGTTTTATTAAACACAAATATCCTGAGACTCAGATCTAAATATAAAAAATAATTATATATATATATATATGGAAAGTGGATAGATTATTTAGCCATTAGTTCTAAAAAATATTATTTGGAAAAAATAATTTTAAATGTCGACAACCTATTAAATAATTGGATTACCTTAATTCCTTGAATGGTAAGTGTTCCTTTTTGATGTTAAGTATTTCTTCCTGTTGGAATGTTTCTCTAAAATTGTACAGCTAGTTAATTTCTGTACATCCTGCTGATTTTAGCTTGTCTGTGATTTCCATAGAATAATTTTTCTGAGCCCTCTTGAAATGCTTAATCTATTCTTTATAACCAGACATGGAGCTTGAATCTTTTCCTTTGTAGCATATAACTATTGGGATTTCTCATGTATTTTAGTAAGTGTATGACTAATGCTTCTCCTTATTAGAACATAAATTCCCAAGGAATAATGCTATTTTATTTTTACACAAAATATATTTTCCCTGGCCTCTAGTACAGTGACTGGTATTATTTGATTATCAATAAGTGTTTACGGAACTGTAAATGAATGGATAAAAGTTTAGGGATTAAACAGAAATCACCAAGAAGTGGGATTTAAAAGGTAAATGCAGAATCACATTGAGAAAATATATCTTAAAAGTACTTGTTCTTTGAATGCAGCTCTTGTGTATTATAAAAATCAAAGTGATAATCTATTTCAGGTAAATTCAATTGAATTTAGTAACAATAAGTAATAAAAGTTTCATAGCAGAAGAGAAGTACAACGTTTAAGTGTAAATAAAACCCTGGGAATATATTTAGAATATATAATACAAGGGTTAATATAACATGTATAAAAATACTGAGCAGCCCTAGATTAAACAGAAATGAGTGACATGAATATGCAATTTGTTAAAGAAGAAACATGCAAGATCAATGCCTAGGTAACAAGTCAATCATTAAATTTGCTCCTGGAAAAATTTCAATAGAAAAAAATAGACAATATCTGTGAGTGTTTAGGAAAATGATATACTGATACTCTCCTGGTTGTATATTACCGTTTATTTCCTTACAAAAAAATTGTCTATTAATAATTTAATAGTGTAATAGAGATAAAATTAATAATCCACACTTATTTAGCTTCTTAATTTAATCGAACAGTGAGACCATTAGACTGAGGTGGCTCTAATACTGACGCAGCTCATACAGCCAAACCAGACTCTAAGCTGGAAAATGATTCAAGGTTACAGAATCAAAATCTAAGTAGAGCCGATCACAAACATCCAAGTAGGCTTTAAGCTACAGCCAATCCTTGAAGTCCTTACTTTGCTTCCCTTTTTTTAAAATAAGTCTTTCCCCAACTCCTTGTTCAAAGTGAGCTCCTAACCATTTCTGGTCTGGCACTGTCTTATGTGAATGGATTACTCAAATAGAATCTTAAAAATAGTTATATGCCTTAGTTTATCTTTTATCAGGCTCTAATTAGGAAGTACTTGTTTAAAGAAACATACTATAGCAATAGCCTTTAAAGTGTGCATATCTGAAATCCAGCTATTCGAGTTACAGGTAATTTATCCTCAACAGGTTATTAAAGATGTGACAGAAGATTATGAGAAAGGATCTTTATCCAAGAAGTATTTTAGATTGCTAAAATGGAGTCTACTCTCTCTCTCTCTCTCTCTCTCTCTCTCTGTGGGACTACTGCAATAATTTCCTAGCTGCTTTCCTGCAGTTACTCTCATCTCTTTCCCTTGTACTTTGCACAAAGCAAACAGAAAGGACTTTTAAAAATATAATTGCGTAATTTCATCCTCTCCAGTAGCTTTCCATCTCACTTAAGTCCAGTCCCCTAACTTCAGCCTTTGCACTCTCATCTGTCCACACCCCAGAACACCTTACTTTGCTCCAGTCATTCTGGTCTTCTTATCTCTCGTTGATAATACCATCTATTGTCCCATCTCAGGGTCTTTGAATTCTGTGTTTTTGCATTTGAGAGTCAATTGCTCTCAGTTGAGAATTATACTATCCTTAAGGTCTTTGTTCAAATGTTACCTCCTCAAAGTTCTTTCTCTGCCCATCTCATGAAAGGAACCATTACCCTGGACTAAAACTTTTTGTCACATAGCCCTTCTTCATTTTCTTCATAGCAATTATCACATCTTTATACACATATACACACATCTGCTCTCTGCAGACAATATAAGTTCAAAAATTAGGGTAAGGATTTTATTATTTTTTGGTTTAGGAATTCACTTCCAGTGAATACTTACTTAGTGTTTAGTGAAAGTGCAAATATTTCCGCATAAATGACTATATTAATGAATAAAGGAATAATTTACTTACATTAAGGCAAATTCTTGTGGTATGATGCAATGCAATCTTTATTAAAAAAATTAAAATTGAACAGAAGAGAGAATCATTTTATAAAATATTATTACAATTACAGAAACTTTTTATTTGGAATTTTTGTGCTGTTTGTATTTTCAATTTTCTAGTAGATGTCTATCACTTGTATAATAATAAGTGTATATTTTCGATTACTAAATTATTCTTAAAATATTTGTCTCACCATTTATAACCAGAGTCTTATAAAATCAGGCAAACCACTACTTTGTAATTGATCTGTTGCATAGATAAAATAGTTCCTTATTATTCTTTAAGTAAAATAATACAGAAATACATATTATCCTTTATATAGAATGTTTGGGTTATTTACTTTTTAATTATGTTATTTTGTAATATTTCTTCCTTTTGGAAGTATGCCCTATTTATCCAATCTGGATATGCATGAGTGTAGTTTAGCTTACACTAGGCTCCCATTGTGTTGTTTCTGTTAAGTGATAGTGACAAAAGTAGACTACAGTCAGAGTTGTCTTAAACCAAAATAGAGGAAATGTAATTTGAGAATAAGAGTTATGCAATTGAAGCTCTGTCATTGATGGGGTCTTTAACAAACTTACATAATTTTCTCTCCTAATTTTAAAAAATGCTTTTCTTTTCCAGTTTTCTTTATATTGTATTATAAAATTTAATAAATTTAGCTTACACAATCTGTACTTTAAGTACAATGGATGGTGGGGCAACATTTAATTAATCTAAGTCAAGCTTTCTCAGCCTCAGCACTACTGATATTTTGGGCTGGGAAATTCTTTACTGTGGGGAAAGCTGTCCTATGCATTGTTTGGCAGCATTCTGGGCTTCTACCCAAGAGATGCAGCACCAACACCCCTTGCCTGCCTTCTGCCCAGTTTTGACAGACAAAAATATGTGCAGACAGCACCAAATGTCCCCTTTGAGGCAAATCACTCCCAGTTGTGAATGACTGATCTAAGGAGAGGGCAAAAAGTAAATCTGGTCAAAGTTCGGTTCAGAAGAACTGAAATAAGTGCTTATAAATACCTAATAGAATTTGCAGCCATGGAAATTGAATATATTAGCATTGAAGCAATTTACTGAACTTCCAATGTGTATGATTTATTCATTTTTAATTCAGATAAACATGGACACAGTCATTCCACTTAAAATGGTATTCGATTCATGGAACATGCATTTTGTTTCTATTACTCAGATTTTCTTCAATTAAAGAAAGATGTCTGAAATTTACTAGTCTCCCCTAGGGTCGATATATTCCATAAAAAGGACATGTTTTATTTTCAACTTTTTCCAAAAAAGTGCCAATAAAATTAGAAGTTTAATTATACAACACTCTGATATGTGAAATTTATCATTTTGTTTGATTGCATTTTATTTAATTTAGCTTTACTGCAGCAGATTGCAACCTATATTTCAGCAAGAAATGAGTTCTAATTTCTCAGAGGCTCTTTTCCCCCCTTATTGTAAGCCTGTCACATTCATTTGTGCACCAAATGCTTATTTAGGATAGAGGATTTGGCTTCCTACCTTTTGGGCTAAGTTGATAAGAAATATATATATATATATTTATATGTGTATAAATATATATATATATATATATATATATATACCTTTTGCCTGCTAACTTATTTTCAAAGAAGAGTAAGAACAAAGAATACATAGTTAATGTATTTTAACTGAATGTGGGGATCGAGTTAACTGAATATATCTCTGATAATCCTGTGTCTGAGAATCGCCTCATTCCAAACAACTATTGATTCAGTCAGATAAGGACTCCCTCTGACCAGCTTTTTTTCCCATTGTTCAAATACATTTTTCTCCATTTTCTTGCTACCACTTTCCCCTGCCTCACCCACCCACCCACCCCCATCTCCCACCCTCAATCATCCCCCACTCTGGCTTTCTCTACGTGTGGAGAATGAGAATACCTAAAATGAAGGAAAAAAAAAACACTGTGGAATTGTACTGCTGGAAAAGAATCTGGATGGTTTTAGAGAATTTCATCTCACTTTTCAAATTTTAATATGAGGCTCATAGGGATTAAGTAGCAAAAGTAGTGATCCACACAGCTAATTAATTTAAAGTTGGAATTTATTCCCACTGACTCAAAAGAGAGATTGGAATAAAATTTATTGCAATAGAGTTTTGATTTCAATGCTTATATGCATAGGTGAATAACTGAAAATAAATTCCCAGATCAATCTGAACATCTTAAGAGATCAAGGTATCTAGTAGCTGCTGACAGGACTCAGTAAAATTACAGTCAAACCACAAATCCGTTATCCAACAAAGTGATAGACCTAGTTAGTCAAGCATAAGACATATATGTTTTTATGTGTATATGTATACATAATTACATGTACAGAGAGATAAAAATACATACATATGCATATACACAGAACATATCTATAATTATGTCCAGGTCTAGGACTTTGTCAACCTCTATATCTATATCTATCTCTTTATATATTGTTATGAATAGCAAGAAAATGATTGATTCTACAATGCAGAAGCTTGCCTCAGATAGCAGAAATAGCTAGGAGAAAAATATGAAATAAGTTCTATAATTATTAAATCAAAGGCAATCTGCAATTTAAAGATAACAGAATCATGCAAATAAATATCAAAGTAATCTTTTCATTTTATGTTAAATTTTGTGTGTCTTTTTATACAATATTACATATCATATGTCATATTATAATGAAGTAAACAATTGATGTGGAGAGTTGGAAACATAAATTTTTGTGTCCTTCAGGTTATATGATATGTTTCTACACCTGCTTTCATAATCAAATTTGTTTACGAAATTTTTCTTGACACTGCAGATTTAATATATAAATTTAAATGTTTTACCTATTATTAATAAACCATGCATTGGCTGGCCGGTCTGTTTAATAAAATCTGGTTGGCCGTTAAAAACCTCAGAGCTTTTCATTACCCCATACAGACTAGATGCCCACTATTAAACATTCTGTAACAATCCATACTTCTGCTTTATAGCCATCATTCCATTAAACTCTATTTATCTTGTAGTCTTAATTATTTCTTTTATTTATTTTAATTCTTTTAATTATTTTACTTATGTCTTAATTATTTCACTAGCATATAAGCTCTATAAGGACAGAGATCAAGTCTGTATTGAACTTAGAGTACTTGAATTTTGCAGACCTATCTAGAATAGTGTAGAATAAATGAAATAACATGATCCATTTAGAAGTGAAAATAAACTAAGCATTGAATTACTAGAAAACACACTTAGAAGAATGGTGAAGTTATCAGTCTATTTATTTCAACTGACAAATTTAATCTAAAATAAAATGTTAGAAAGCATTGGCATAGAAGTACAGATAAAAAGTTTCGTTATACATAATCTATCCTGAAAAAATAAGATAGACTGATTTTTCACAAGAACAGTCACAAGTAGATTCATTTAAGGTTTTGCTCGTGTTTTCATTTTTTGTTCTGCAGTTACAGAGATTTCTACAGGGTAGGGAGGGATGTTTAATGCTGACATAATTTCTGATTTTTCTATTGAAATCGCCAGAGACCGTTCCTTGATGATTCTTACCCTTAGAAGTGTTGTATCCCTTGATTCTTCAGACACTATTGCTCTGCTTTTTATATTTTTTATTACTTTTCACATTTTGTCTCTAATTATACTTTTGTAGTGAATCATTTGTTTTCCAAATTCAAATATATATGAGCAAACGTTCTAACTGTATACCTCCTTAATCTCCCACATTAATACCTCAAGGTATAATTGATTCCTTTAAGAAACTACATCTTTTCTCTGTTCCAAGTGTTTAACTGAATAATTATTACAAATAACACTGAACTGTAATAATCAATGTGACTTGAAAAGGAAAAAAAGTATACTTTGGGTAAACTCATAGAGGAAAGATATGTATTATTTAACAATCACAAAAAATCTTTGTAACACCAAGGATTTAAAAAAACACCTTAAAACTAATTAAATGCTAATGCACAAGTTTACATAATTTAAGTTAGGTAAAGTTTTCATCTGGAATAAAAAAACTACCTCTTCATGCCTCAGTTTCTTCGTAAGAGTTGAATTACACTACATTTTAAGAATTCTTCTAATTCTATAATAATATAAATACCTGTATCTAAAAGTAATTTTTTCTATACTCAAACTTTATAGCTGTTGCTTTTCAAATTTTTTTCAAATGAATTTCATTTACTCTGAGTAATATTTTATTGTCTAGCTTTACAGTGACAGGAAACCTTGAAACTTTTAGGATATTAGCATGTTCCGTTTCCTCTTATCCTCTAATTGCTTATAACTCTTTTACCATGCTATAAGAAACTTGGATCCCCATTGGATTTGGAATAAAACTTAAAATCCTCATCTTCATCAATGTGATTCATTTGTTGGTCAAATTTCAAAGCCCTTACCTCTTCACTTCTATCTCACTGGGCATCCTTCCTTTCCAATGGCTTCCGTCTGTTCTCTTGCACCGAGCACCTTTTCTATTTCTAATGCATACTTGTTCTTCTATCTCATTATCATCTTTCAGGCCTTAATGTAAATGTCACCTACTCAGAGAGCATTTCCTATATCAACATAAAATAATTAGTAAGAAAATGAGAAGTTTATTTTGGTTTGTGAACTACAAATTTCATGATTACTCTGTGAATGACATTGCTTCTTCAACTGAATGTCAATGACTTTGATTGCTTTAGTCCAAATAATGCTCAACAATTTTGGATAATAAATTATAATGCATGAGGGAATTTTATGTGTGCCAAAAACTGATCCAGTAGAGCTCTTGAATTTGCTGGAATGGAAGCTGCAGCTTCTGTAAATCATTATCATATAGATCAATTTGCTTGTAAATAGTTCAAATAAATTATTATTATTTAACCAAATACTATCATAGCTAAGCAGAGACTAAATAAACATTTTTTCTGAAATAAATGCTATGTGAATTGATCACAGTTGTTCAAAAATATATTTCCTTGTTGATATCAGATATTATGAGATTCATGAGTATTTATTGTGAGTAGAAACCTTCCTACATGTGTAGATAACTTCTAAGACTCAATTTCTAATGATGATTTTCCTTTTAAGTAGTACTATTATGTTTGCTTAGTGCATTTTAATGAAATAATAAAATCCAAAATAATACTTGGTACATAAAATAACTAACAGTGAGAGTAAACATTTCACTTTAAAAAATAGCTATAGTACTATATAATATGAATTTTAGCCAGTATTTTAGGTAAAGATTCCTGATAACTGATTTATTAACTTACATCTCTTCTTTAAATAATGATAGTAATAATAGTGTTAATATGAATTTGTAAGCTATTAATTATATCACTAGATGTGCTTAAGAGAGCTCCTCCTTTATGTGACTAGAGGGTAATGATGATTTGCTCCCTAATTTTTTTCTCCACTGTTCAGGCTCCTTACTTGAAATTTTGGTCATTGCAAGTATTGTTAAGACTGTGTCCTACCTCAGAATTAATTCCTTATCAAATACATATAAGTGTCTCCAAACAGAGGTTATATTTAGAATTAACTGATGTCTTGAAAATCTACTATGCACAGGCTATTACTTTGGTTATTATTTCAAGTAAATAAGCACATTAAAATTATAATACTTAAAACATCTCACTATGCATTCGTGTTCCCATTTACAAAGCTTATGAGTTCACACAGAGCATAAGATGGAGAAGCAGAAACTAAAATCAAAGCACATGATTGCAAGGTCATTTCTCCCTTATTAGTGTAACACTGAATATTGAGACAAGAGATAACGGTTATTGGTTAGACTGGAAAGAGTGATTAACTCTAACATGGAATGTCACAGAGGAGGGGGGATAAAGAGGGACCCCACACTGCAGAGATCTGAACGGGTGTTTTATTGGAATTGGAGGTGTCCAGAAACTTGACAACTCCAAGGGCTTCCTGTCATCCAGCTAATGGCACGTTGCCCCACCCTTGCTGGCCACCAGAGTGCCAGGCCATACAAATTGACTGTGCGTCACTACAACACTTCTTTTATATTAAACTGTGAAAAGAAATATTTATTTTTACATGAAGTACACAATTTAAATCTATCAATTAGAAGTCACGTGACTATCACTAGTTCGTTTGACATAACTCCTATTTCTAAATCTGAACTTTGGAACTCTTACATGTTATTTACCTGGGAATACATATACAACTAATTTTTTAGTGACCAACTTGATACATTGCTATTAAAATACCTATGTATTTTAACGTGCAGGCATGGTTACGAATTGGTGCTCTTTATTCCAGAATTTGCTTTTTCCTCTTGACAGACTGACCCTTTCAACTGGAACACTAGGAGACAACATGCCAGCACTGGTGTGCTCAGGAACATTTTCATTGACTTTGCAAAACCAAAGCACCACTTCAGAATGTGTCTTAGAATGACTTCATAAATACCCTTGTTGTCTTAACCAGTTAAAGCTAACAAGTTTATTAAGTTAACTTTAAATATTTTCTCCCCATTTAAATCAAATGATTTCTTCTTCTTTAATGTTGTATGAATTCCTCTCTGAAACTGAAGAAATCTTTATATATTGCTGGAATCAAATCTTTAGTAATTAGATTTTTAGAACTATTATGCCCACACATTTGTGAAAGAAAAGGCACCACATGCCAAACCAGCCAAGCTCAGGGGAGACCTGCGTGGAAGCCTTACAAACTCAGACTGAAAGTACCCACAGGGGGTGTCTTGAAATTAAAACTTTCTAACTAAAAGCAGTTCATCATGGGTAGTCATGTCCTAGGCCAGTGCTTTTCCCTAACAAAGATCAGTCTTTTCTTTAACTGAGCCTGTCTGTAGTCTTTTATCATCTGAGATAATATACTTTTGAAATGTTAAATTCCCTTTTTCTCGACCCTTCAAAGCACTGGCATGGCACCACACCACGAGGAGACCACAAATCCCCTGGTTGTTATTGGTATCATGTTAATAGTTTACTATCAACTAACCTGCTTAAAAGTACGTGTCTATCATTTCACTTTTTATGTAGTATCAGAGGTGACCCCTTCCTCCTGCTGCTTTGCTTTCTCCAGCCTCCCTAATCTATCACCAGTGGATTTCATGTAACCCCCTGATGCCTCCTCTTTTGATTGTAATGTATAAAATAAAGTGCTAAACTGCCATCCTCCAGAGCATTTTGTCAACTAGTTGAGGTTTTGCTTCCTGACAATTGCCGTCAGTTTGGCTCAAATAAACACATAATAATTATTACTGGTTTGGACATTTCTTACATTGACAAAATTTAGCCATAAAAACTGATCATAGTATGCTTGGCTCAACAATGTCCATATCTTTTCAACCAATTTGAATTTATTTAAAACAAAATTACAGTAATAGCATTATAGTGTTTGACAGTCACAAAAGGAGAATAACATTGCAAATGGCTCCCAATAACCTCTTGACTTCTTACATAGTCCATTTGGTCTTAGGTCATTGTCACCAGAAAAAAATTTTACCGAAGTACAGGCCCAATGGAAAAGAGATACCAGGTTTATATAATTACAACTTAACATCTCACAAGAAACACTGAGGTTGGAAAGAGAAAAATAAATGATGATATTAAAATAAGAGAATCATCATTGAAAAGTGAACACAGAGCACACTTTTCAGGAAAACAACGAAACTAGTAAAATACAAAATGCTATTCAGATCTTTGGGATATTGTGCCACTTGATTACATCCGTTTCTTTACCCTAACAAGTACTAGATTTTGTGTGTGTGTGAACCATACAAGTTTAGCGCACCGTACACTAATCTCTGCATGCTCCTATTTAAATTATCCCATTTGTTCACCGCTTTCACAAGTGAAATCTGGCTTTCACTCATCACTGATCTCCACCTTCTGACAGATCAGATGGCATTCCTTTGCCTGACTGAGCTCTCTCCTTAAGCACAAGGGCAACTCTCACAATTGTTTTCCTAATACTGCCCTTCCTTCACTTTGTCATTTATACCATAACCTTGAAATAAATTACATGTAATATGCATGAACCTTGCGACACTCAGGCCACTCTTAAAAAATATTTGCAGCTAAACTTGAAATGCTGCATCAAGTTTGATATGTTACCTCTAAAGCAATAAATTAATAGCAAATATGAGTATTTTCCCCAAATGTATACAACTTCAAAAATCAGCATCAATTTGCAATGCCTGAATTCTCAGCTTAATTTCTGAAGAGTTAGTGAGGTGAGATGCTTTTAGTCATTTAGAGGTATTTAACAAAGAATGGCTATATATTTGAAAATTATTTTTTAATCAGTGCACTACATGCAGTAAATTATTGCAATTATATTAGCTAAAAATGGCATCGAAAGTAAATATGAAATTAACCACATGACTTTCTCTTGTGTAGTACCTTTTTTTCACATCTTCTGATCATCTGATAGTGTTACTAAAGGAGTGCATTTGCGTGTGTACAGCAAAGTCCAATAAGACATGAACAGGATTTGCAGCAAAGAAAGGGTTTAATCATATAGTATTTGTCTTTCTCCGACTGCCTTATTTCACTTAGCATAATGTCCTTCAGGTCCAACATCATATGATTTCACTCATATGTGGAATCAAATGAAGAAACTGAACTAACAAGCAAAACAGAGCCAGACTCATAGATAGGGAGCATGCTAACAGCCGTGGCAGGCGGGGAGTGGGGGGTGCGGGGGGTGGTGTTTAGGGTTTGTAGGGATACATCAAAAAGAAAAAAGAACTCATGGACAAGAACAACACTGTGGTGATGGCAGGGGGGAATGGTGTAAGGGGGACTAAATGGTTATGAGAAAAATATATAATATAAACAAACACAATGGGTCTCTAGTTCTTCCCCATTGCATTCCAGGGCTGGAGTTTAACAGGAGGAAGGGAAAAAAAAAAAAAAAGTAAGGGTTTATTAGTATGGAAAAGTCCCAGGCCTGGATTCACAGGTGAGTGAACTCATGCTCAAAGACCTTGGGCCCCGATTGCTTTCAGAGGATAATTTGGTTATAGAAGGGAAAAATCGTTAATCGTAGTAACTAAGAGAGATAGGGCCGTAGTCTCTGATCCGTCAGTGCCAGGGGGTAATTGATCATTGGATCTCTTCTTGAAGTCAGCCACAGCATCACTTCATGTGGTTTCACAGATGTCCTGGGTCTGAAACATAACTGAGGCCTAGGCATTATCTATCTCTGTGGTCATTAGACCTCATACTTTGTTCCTAAGATTGTTTAATGCCTACGAGGGCCTCACTGTCCTGAGAACTTAATGATTAAGGGAGAGGATGTGCAAAGGAGAAAGAGGCAGGTGAGACAGCATGGTGGATGAGGCCGATTTGAATCTAAAAGAAAGACAAGAGAAAAGTATGTTAAAAAAATAATTTCTGCACAATAGTTGATTTTTCCACTGAGCCTAAGAAAGTATTTGTTTTTACAACTAATAGACATTGGTTGACAAGTCTCATATACACCCTTGACAAGTGTATGCTCCCACCGTAGGTTATATTTCTGCTCTAGCTGTCTTACTAAAATCTTTATCCCCTTCCCTTTTGATTCTCTGAAAGCAGTAATTCTCTAAAAACTTCATTTCTCTCTTTAAGCATTTATTTTTTCTGCTTGAAGGCTTTAAAAAATTCTCTTGCAATCAAAACAAGTAATTCTCTGGTTGAAGAAGTATAAATAAGATCAAAACAAATTAACAATTAGATAATTGTTTGGGTCCTGATGAGTATTTCCTTTTAAGAAAGGAAATATGAAGTCAAAAATATGAAATTAACCTTTATATAAAGAATGGTATTCAAAATGCTATTAAGTCATTAACTTTGGTAAATAGGCATTTAACCTTTGTCAAAATGCAACAGTGTTTAACCTTTGTATTTAAAATAGTGCTTCTATTAGGTATGCTTCAATTGCTACAGATCAAATAAGAAGTAAGCTGCCTTTTGACCTGAAATTTAAACTAATCCTGATGCGACCTTTGCAGGAAGTTAAAGCAAAGTTTGTTGAATTTTATTTTAAAACAGCCCTTTTTTTTGTTGTTGTTGTTTTTGTTTTTTGTTTAGTTTTGCAGACCTTTGCCTATATCACACTTCCTGCCCGGTGAGAATGGTTCCAAAATATTGCAATGAAAAGCGGTTGCTGTTTTATCTGCAGTTTATTGGAGGCTGGAAGCAAAGAATATTCTCTTGAAAAAGGATGTTTTAACAGTTTCCAGCCAAATTTTGCAAACTCAGGAAGTTCATATTAACATTTATACTTTTGCAATGGAAAAGTACAATTCTAATGTCTTGCCATTTACTCACTGTTAATTTACAGTCATGAAGGAGAAAAGACATAATTTGATTTACCTATTATGGGCATACCGATTGTGCAGAAAGCATAATTTCGAATCAGAAAGAGCTATTTTCCTCCAGCCATTTACATCAGTCACTCTTAGGGATCCACTGCTACATTTCAAGTAATTTTCTTCTCTAATTAGAGCACACTGCTCTGTCTTCTACAACAGATGTGATATTTGCAAGCATCTCAGGGGAAGGCATGTTTTTCTGAAAGATGCTTACCTGCACAACCAAAAGGTTTCCAGGAACCTCTGAAAATCTAAACTAAAAATACAACTGTTTCATAAATAAGCACAAGTGGAGAGTGAGTGAATCAGGTCCTGTTATCCTTAATTTTCTCCTTTCCTCTTGTGAGCAGATCTTCAAATAGACATTAAGAGCTAATGTAGGGGAGCAAAATGGGCCACTCCAAAATACGTGTCTGTGGGATGTCGATTATTTTCAGTTGGTTAGTTTTAAGAAACAAAAGACTCAGGGAAAATCTTTGACCTTCCTCCTAAATGCCTAAATAATTTAGAGACAGGATATGTCCAGAAAAGAAAGTATCATGATAGGCACCTATAGATGAGCATGGACTAGGTGTAACAGACCTAGCAACAGAAGAAGCTAGCAAAGCCCTTTGGATCAAAGTTCTCCGGGCCTCATTATTAAAATGGCCCAGCAAACATTTGTTTACCAAGCATCTGCTTTTTCATCTCCATGTTGCCTTCTTCCCTTTGAAGCCCAAACCACCAGCCACATTTCTCCTTAGTTCCAGATGGCCTATAAGCCTCAACTGCTTGATTTGTCCTGGGTCCCATATTCTTATGGGACCCCTGTATGTACATATATAATTAAATTTGTTTATTTTATCCTGTTAATCTTTCTCATGTCAATTTAATTCTTAGGCCAGCCAGAAGCACTAAGAGGGGTAAGGGCACATTTGTCCCTCACACTAGAGATAAAATAGTTTCCACTGTAAAATCATGAAGGACATATTATATAGAAGAATGCGTTCACATTTTAAAAGGCAATATTTCTCCTTTTCAGAGTGTGACTCCATAATAGAGCCTTTCACGTTGCACTGAGACACGTTATTTTTACTTATACTTACATATTATTTAAATTTTAGGTGTGAGAGGTTCCCAAGCCTTCAACTTCCAGAGAGAAAAACGAAGCCCTAGAAAAGAGAAAAGTCATGGTGCAGCAGTAAGACCTGCACCAAGAAACACCAACGCTGAAAGCTTTTAAGTGGGTGTTCTGTACTGTGCGGGCGTCTGCTTCTCAATTTCCTGTTCTTCTAGGTCCTCTGTCTGTCTATCGCTACCTTTTCTTGGATTGATAGCTGCTGAAATGTTATAAGCTCCATAAAAGGTTGGCTCTTATACCTGTTTTGTTCAGGTCTGTGCCCCAACTCCTGCAACAGTGCTTAGACAAGAGAAATGAGTGGCTTAGTAAAAGTTTATTGAAGAAAGAAAGAACATAAATTAAAAAATAATGAACTATTGACTCATGTTACCTTTTCTAAATACAACTGCATTATAATTAACCAAGGAACCTCAAAGGTAAATAAATAAAATTTTGTTAAAAGAAGTATGAGGAATTAACCACTGTATTTAAAGATAAAATTGGTGTCAAGAAGAGATTCGAGCACAGAAAATTGCATGAAAGCATTTTCTAAATCCAAGCGTTCAAAATTGCAAGCATTTTGAACGCTTGGACTTAGGAAAACAAAGAAAATCACCTGTTTTGTCTTGGAGTAAAACCTACTTTTCAGAGACTAATTTCCTCTAAAATGGTTGGGATAGAAAATAAAAAAGTTTTTTTCTTAACACTCTTAGCGCCCCTGGCTTGGTTGAAAAATTATACTGACAAAGACAAATTAACAGGACAAAAGCATACAAGTTTATCTAATATAAGTTGTATATAACACAGGTGACTTAAGGAAATGAAGGCGTAAAGAAACAGTTAAACCTGTCTATTTTTATGCTAAGTTTGATGAAGAGTGGACAGTTGTATAGAAATATAAGAGGTCAAAGAGAACCAGTAAGAGTAATAAACTGGGGGAAACAGCATAGTAATTTTCTTCATTTGGCCATATTTCCAAATTCCTTTAGCTTAAAATATTCAACATGCAAAGATGGCATATTTTGCAGTAATGTGTTCTGAACCTCATCACTCACAAATGGCGGTTTATGAAAAAGCAACCCATTCTTGCATAATTATTTATAGGATCATTTAGAGCTTGTTTTCTCAAAGATATATTTTTTTTCGTAAGTTTCTTTGGCAAGCTGTTTAAAGACTGCATTTTTTCCCTACCTTACTGGTACTTGGGACCGGGCCTACCTTAGTCAGCCTGGGCTGCCACAACAAAATACCAAAGAGGGGGCAGCTGAGATAACAGGATCAGGGTGTCAAGATCCAGGTCCTAGTGAGAGCTCTCTTCTTGGCTTGTAGATGCCCACCTCTAGCTGAGTGTTCACATGTCTGAGAGCACTTCTTCTACTTAAAATGGCACTGAAAGAGAGCTCCACCCCATAACCTCGTCTATTCTAACTATCCCTCAAACATTTCCCCTCAAATGTCATTATACTGGGGGTTAGGGCTTCAACCCATGACTCCTGAGAGGACACAATTCAGTCTATAGCAGCCCTCAAATGAAGATTTGTTATGGATCCACTTTGTACCCAGGCCAAAAAATAAATTAATAAGTTCTTATAGTGTTTCCAGCTGCAGATTTTGGCCACAAAATATGCACCTATCAAAAAAAAAAGGAGCAAAAAACATAGCTTATATGATCCATATCATTTAGGTTATTTTTCTGTCTTAGCTGCGTTCTCTTAACTCATACCAAAATTTTATCTTTCTTTGCAAGAATATCCCTGTCTATACTTAAACTCTACGTTTCAGACTGTTACCTATTTCTCATGGAGGTGGCAGATAAGGCCAGAGAATTTATGTAAATACAATGTACCCAATAGCTTTATTAAGATGGTGCCAACACATCAGATCTAAGGCGAAGGCTACAAATGCTCTGTCCTCTATTAAATCTCCTTCGGAGAGTTTTTGCAAGTCTTAACCACTTATGGCCCCAGAGCGATACTCTTCACTACAAATAGAGTATTTACTGAGTTCAGACTATGAAATATTTATTCATTTAGATCTTTTATAAAAATGATCTCAATATATTTTCTAAAAGTTCTATAAGGCAAATGTGACCTTTGTTTTTCAAATAAGAAACTTGAACTTCAGAAAACTTCCCTCAACCAGAAAAGCCAGAATTTCAGTAGCGATTTGGGCACAAGTTTAATGTTCACCCCTGTCACTGTCAGTCGTGTTGCTTCTCCTATCCATGGAGAATTCATGCAGAAACAGAGCCTTGAAAGTTAGAATGACAGACCTGCATTTCAGTTTTAACCCATTCACTTAACATCTCTTAACACGTTTTAAAAACAAAAAATGTGCTGATATTTGAGAAGTTCCCCCTTACCTGTGCTTTCATGTTTCCGGGTTTTAGTTACCTGAGGTCTGAAAAAATTAATTGGGAAATTCCAGGAACAAACAATTCATAAGTTTTAAATTGCATGCTGTCCTGAACAGCATATTACAATCTTCCATGATTCTGCCTCATCCCTCCTGGGATGTGAACTATCCCTTCGTCTGGCATATCCACACTGCACACACTACCCACTCCTTAGTCACGTAGTGGCTGTCTGGGACGTCAGGTTGTCTGTCATGGTATATCATCTATTCTTGTGTTCAAGGAACACTTACTTGCTTAATAATGGCCCCATACCCATTCATAGAAGTTTTATTACAGTATATTGTTATAATTATTCTACATTATTATTAATTAGTTATGTTAATCTCTTACTATGTCGACTTTATAAATTAAACTTCATTATAGGTATGTATATATAAGGAAAACATAATGTATAAAAGTTCAATTCTATGTACAGTTTTAGGCATTCACTGGGGCTTTGAGAACATACCCCTTTGAATAAGGAGATACTACTCTACTTGAAAAAGTGGGTTCAATTTGAATGAGCATAGGCTAGATAAAAACGAACCGGGAAAAGTTAAAAGTGTTTTTATTTACCTGCATTTTGACCAAGATAGACTTAATGTTTTCCTCAGCTCAATTTAAACTGTAGATAGGCTTCTTCCTGACTCTGGGCCCTGATCTCCCTTTACTTAGAGCATTTATTTTAGAGAGCTTTTCATTGTGAATTATTTCTCTGACTCTTTCTAATATACCTAAATCTTTTTAAAAGCTTCTTGCCAGTTGTACAACCCAAGAATACCTTCCTCAAGGACCCAGAAGCCATCTATCAAGAAAGATAGGACCCCTATCTCCTAGTCTCTGTGTGAGGGTAGGAGCCTACATTTGTCAGGTGCCACTTAGCAAACAGAGATGGCCAAATAAGAGAGAAACACATTTACAGACTCAGCAAACTCAATATGCTTCACATATTCCATTGATTAGCCCACTTATTAATGTCCCAGTACTTTTCTACTAGCTCATGTCTGCAGTTAAAAAAAGCCTCTTACCTTTTGTTTCAGCAGAATTCAGTTCAGACTGAGTCCTGGCCTTTCTTTTCTATTGCAATAGCCTTCAATAAAGTCTTTCTTATTTAACTTGAATTAAATATTTGTGATGTCCGATTATACGTGTAATTAAAGAATATGATTTTTATTAAGATACATGTTTTTGAATGTGGGGTTGATTAATAATAAATTAGGTGATGTTTCACCCTGGCTGGTGTTGCTCACTTGATAGGAATGACATCCTGCAAACCAGAAGGTGGTGAGTTCAATCAGAGGTTCAGTCAGAGCACTTATCTAATTTGTGGATAATTCCCTTTCTCTCTCCCTCCCTTCCTCTCTCTCTAAAATCAATAAGCGTGTCCTTAAGTGAGAATTAAAAAAAAAATCAGATGACATTTCTAAACAACCTTAAAGTAGATAGATTTTAGTAAAAATAAAAAACAAAACCCCTGTAATGTATATCCATTTTCTAACAGTAAACATGTTTTGCTTACTTATTCCCTTAGAACTTTTCTTTACCAGGAAATAAGGCCCCTTCAAACATGTTTGCTGATGACTTCACTATATGGGAATCATGACTGCTTAGACTTGAGAACACTTGAGATAGAACAAATAAATACTCTCTTCCGAAGAATTTCAAAAATATAATAGAGCAACAAATCCTTACTGGAACTAAAGTAAGATACATATTTATAAAACACAGTTGGTGAACTATCAGCTAACTACCACACACCATAGACCAAATAGAAAACAACTGGAATAAGTCATAGGGAACTAGCACAGAATTCCTTTGCTGCAGAGAACTCTTCAGTGATGGTTTAAGTCAGTGGCATATATTTTGAAAGGGTCCCACTAATATCACCCTGCCTATGGCCAAAAGTTAGAGGCCAAAACAAACTATGGAAATAACTTATATTATTCCAGTTGGCTCAATCATGCTGGCCAGATTCAATGCGAAGAAATTTGGTCATGCAATTAATTTTTTTTAAATCCTAACTCTGGTTTTAGACTAAGAAGGCAAAATTCTTTAAGAAAGATAACTTCACATTTGTAATCAGAAATGGCAGGGCAATGCAAAGAAAAATATGTGCTAAGCAACCGAATGAAAATACTCTGTAGTAGTAGGGCCCCAAGGCCACCGGTGTTCTCCATGAATTACATGGGAACTCCCAAAGCTGTAGTATAAAAAAATACCTAAGTTAAGACGAACCTTGTGATAATCCTGGACTCTGGTAAAATAGTTTAGTAAAACTGGAGAGAAAGTGTACTAAAGCAAAGTTTCCCAGCAGTTCACCAGGGGGCCAAGCTCTCAGCTCCTGTCTTCACTCTTCTGAAGGAAAGAACTGCTGGGTCATAAAACTAAAGCTGGTGCAGCCAGCCTTCCCACTCACGTGTCAGGGAGAAAACTAAGGTAGTGTCCATACAAGCAGAGTAGAGATGCATTTTGAGGCAAGTAGTAGTCCAGGTGGAATTAATCTCATTCAAAGATGGGCCAGCAAAAAGACAAAATGTTTTAAAAAGCAAAAAAGAATGCAACCTTTACTCCACCTCCAAAATATATACATACACAGTATATATATAAAGAGATTGATATATTGGTATATATAGATACAAATATCAAAAATAATGCAAGCCCAAAGTGCTTCTATAATTGCAAAAGTTGTTAGTAGATATAATGAAAATATTTAGAATTCCTGATATATATTGCCAATTTGCTTTCAGAAAGAATTGTCTGCAGCCCGTATAGAAAATTAGCTCTTTTATTGAACTTTTTCCAGAATTAGCCATTTAAAAATTATTCAATATTTATCAAGCACCAAGTCTGTTTCAGACCACTTCCAGCTAGAAGTAGTGTGCCCTAAAATAATAGGTCTAGGGACCATGTTTAGCTTATGTAATGATGAGATTTACAGCATAAAAATAAAATGGATAGTTTTGTCTAGTGTAAAATGAAAAGAAAATATCTCTCTGTTCAGGGTTTTGCTAAGCAGTTCCAGAAGGTAGTGTGCACTCTACCTCTACGTAAAGTAATGACTAATGAACTTTCATTGCTGATTCCAATGAGGAGACAATTTCATTTTCACAGGGACATTGACCCAAAGTAACCCAACTCAGGTGAACAAACAAAGAATCTCAATGGAAACTGCACTTTCCTTGTTCTCACAAAACGAAAGAACTATCCTTTACTTACTTCCGTGGGCAGAAGTTTTCCTTTGAGGAACTGTAAAGATCAAAGGAATTGTTCAAGTGTTTCTTTCTTGTTAACAAAGTGCCCTTCTGTATATAAAATTGGGAATTACTTTCTTCAAGCACTCTGTTCCGACTACGATGAACTAGAAATGATATAATAGAATTATAAATGAATTTAGATTAGGTAATATGATAAAAATATTTTTTAAAACTCTTACCCTGTTTGCCCCATATGCTTATATTAGAATAGGTTTTTATGTAATAGCTGGGTAGAAATTCTAATTCTCTGCTGTGCATTTACTAAATTTATGCACCTCAGCTCTAAGACATGGGTCTAAATAAGTCTTCAAATTCATGAGGAGCATGGAAAAATCTTCTAAATGGAAATGTTTCCATTTCTTTCCTTAGAAATCAAAAAGAAATTAAAATTAAGCAAAATAGACACATTATAAGTGAATATGCTGAAAACCAGATAAAGATAACAGAAATGTAGAAAAAAATGATATTATATATGCAAATACTTGGTAATTACAATGGGAAAATCATTCAAACAACTTAGTTATTTTGTTATTTGATGTTTTAATTGAGACATAGTATCATAAATAAATTGTACATATATAAAGTATATAGTTTAAGTTTTGACATCAATATATACCTGTGAAATCATTAACATAGTGAAGTAAATGAATATGTCATCACCCACAAATGTCTTTCTGACTCTGAATCACCCCTCCTTCCCGCCCCTTTCTGCTCTCTTTCCACCTGCATCAATGCAAGTATGAGCTGCTTTTTAAGATTTCTATCTTTTCAGGCTCACTCTGAATATTTTAAGATTTATTCATTTTGTTGAATTTATTAAAAGCTCATGTTTATTGCTGAGTAATAGTTGATTCTATTGTATATGTAATAATTTGTTTACTTAATAAACTGTGGTAGTATATCTGGGTTATTCAGGGTTTGCTATGAACAACTGTGTACAAGTCGTTATATGGACAGAGGCCATTGTTTCTCTCTGGTAAATAATGATGTTAAATGGCTGTATCATGGTAGGTACATGTTTATATACGTTTTTTCTCAGAAATCCTGAACTCTTTTCCAGATTGGTTGTACTACCATCCATCCCCACCGGCATTTTCACTTCCCCTACATTTTGGCTAAACATTGCAGGGTGAGTACTTTTAATCTTAATCATCCTAATATATGTGCATAGTATTATCTCATTGTTGTTTAATATACATTTATCTAAGGAAGAATTATTTGAGGGAAGTTTTCATATACATATCTGCCATCAACATATCTTCTTTATTGGTGCGTCTGTGCACTTTGTTCATTTTTATGTTTTTGTTTTCATTACTAAGTTTTGAGAGCTCTCATATCTTCTGGCTTGAATCCTTTGTAATATATTTGATTTGCAAATATATTTTTTACTAGTCAATGGTTGGTCTTTTTGTTCTCTTTAAAGTGTATTTTAAAGACAATTTACTTTTTCTTCTTTTATAAAATCTACTTTATCAATTTGTTACTTTAATGATTGCATTTTTGGTGTTTTATCATCAAATATTTTGCTTAACCCAATGTCACAAATAGTTTTTTGCTATGTTTTCTTATAACAGTTTAGTTTTAAGATTCATAGTTATGTCTTTGATTTATTTGGGAATTAATAATTGATTATAGTTCAAGGTATAAATTAATGTTTTTTTATTGTATTGTTCTGTTTTGGTTTTGCATATGGATTTCTAATAAGATGATTAATTTAAATGATTATCCATTATCCACTAAATTGTCTTCGTATCATTTTGTTGAAAATCAATTGTCTATAATGTGTGAACCAACTTCTGAAATATATTATGCTCCATGGATGTATTTGCTTTAGGCCAGTATTATATAGTATTACTCACTGAGAGTTGACTGATTTTTCAATTAAGATAGTGAAAAAACTTCAAATGTATATATATTTCAATGGGTAGTTTAGGTTGTTTATCTATTTGAATATATTTTAGAATCAGCTGTCTAATTTCTACAACATTGTTCAACTCTAAAAAGAAATTTGCTTTCAAGCAATGAAAAGACAAGGAGGAAACTTAAATGTATATCACTAAGTGAAAGAAGTCAATTTGAAAATATTACGTATTGTGTGATTTCAACTGCATGACATTCTGGAAAAGGCAGAATCTATGGAGACTGCAGCATTAGTAGTAATAGCTGAGAATTCAATGGGAGGAAGAGATAAGTAGGTGAAGCCTAGAAAAATTTTAGAGCAATGAGACAATTCTGTGTTGATGTTATAATCATGGATACATGTTGTTATGAATTTTTTAAACTCATAGAATATACAATGCCACAAATGAACTCTCATGTAGTTATTGATTGGTGTGATGACGATGCGTGAATAAAAGTTTATTAATTGTCATTAATCTACTATTTTGGTTGGGGATGTGGATAATAACAGAGCCTGTGTGTGTGTGTGTGTGTGTGTATGTGTGTTCATTACCTACTACTCATTAATTTTTACAGATTTTTTCATTTAATAGGTGCTATTTTTACCAAGATATATATCTGACACATGATACCTACTCAATAATTAAACATTAAGTTGTATTAGAAATATGACCAGTGGTGTGTGTGTGTGTTTCTTTACACCGCCAGTTTCTGTTTTGTTTAGAAAATGGGTGGATAATTGAAATTTTAATTCAGGCACACATAGCTAGTATTCTATATACAAATTTTTCCTATGCACAAAAATAAAGAGTCTTAATCAATAGGTCTGAGAATAATAAAATCAGAGGAGTAACAATAGAAAAGCAATTTAAATTGACACTAAATTAGGAAACCAGACTCAAGAAGCCACATGTATATGAATATCAAATCATTACATTGTACACTTTACAAGTACACAATTAAATTTGTCAATTATTCAACATTAAATCTGTAAAAATATTTTTTTCGGTTTTAGAAAACATAATTATTTTTTCAAAAAAATGTTACTAGGTTAACATATAATCAGTTGATGATTTTAATTTCCAAAGAATCAATATTATTTTAAACAGTAAAACAAACAAGCTAAAAAAGTCACATAGTTAAGAGTTAGGACATGGAATCAAAGGACAGTGAAATAAGTAAAGAATAACAAAATGGTATGGTAAAGAGTAAATAGGAAGATAATCAAAGGTATTTTGTTTATGAATTGAATGATTATACTAATGATACCAGCAAACACTCATTCTGGGCTTATTATATTCCAGACATTTTTTAAAGCTCATTTAATTCTCTCAACAATTCCGTGTAACAAGGACTACGATTTTCTCCTTGAAAGAGAATAGGACTCAGGTACACAGAAAACATGGATGACTGATGATTCATAATTACACTTGAATCTCCTACAGAGAGAAATGTTGTTTATAAACACTCTAAGGCATTTGAGTTACTGATATAATTCAATAACTTCAATGTTACACAGTATTTTAATGAAGGAAAACAGGCAATTCTAAAAATAATATCAATTTTAGGGCTTTATAACTAAATATTTTACTCTAATAATTAATACAGCACTAAAATGGTCAAATGCAACTATCATTACAAAATAGTGAGACCTAATAAGTGAGGAAAACTTATGCCCTTACTCATATACTGGTTTACTTCTTTCCAGAAAGTTTTACTTTATATAAACATTTTACCTTTATGAGTATAGATTTTCAAATAATTGGGAGAAATAGCAGATTCTTTACTTGTCATTTTATAAGGAAATTAGTCTCTGAATGGCAAATAAAAAGCAAACCTCTATATTAAAGATAATTGCTATGACCATCTTGTAAAAAAATTATTACCACTATAATGAGTCACAGTTTAACTTCAGTGGGAAGTACAGGCTGGAGGAGAATCACAGGTTTTACAAGCATTACATATTGAATTTCTTTTCTGACTTCATATAGATTCTATCAGCAAAGCAATATTCAGTAAAAAATTTTAAGATTTAAATTTTGCATGATAATCAAAAAGTTTCCAACATAACCCCATGAACACATTCTTCTGTCTGATGGGTCTTTAGTCACAAAAACAATGCAGTGTCTTTGATGCCCTTTTATGGTAAGGATTCAGGTTACAGAGACTGTTAAGAGGCTTTATCTGAATTAACTTATTCTAAGTGATTATTAGAACTTATCTCTTCTACTAAGTATTGATTATTTAAAAGAGCAAATTGGGGATACCATAATTCTCTCATTTTGCTAAGTTTTCCATACATTTAGTTTATATGCAATAATAAAAATACAGATAACTTTTATCACCTACCTCATTAAATCTAATGCACCCTAGCAGAGCACGCTGTAATCTGTGTGTGTGTAAAGTTCATGTTGCCCCGTTAACTAACAAATATCTAGTAAATGAAATTATAGTCCAATATATGGACTTATTTTAACTTTACGTTGACAGGAAAAAATCCTGCAGATCCTATTTGACTGGAAAGCCCAGACTTCAGAGTTGATGCATTATTTGGTTTATGTTGCTCTTTCTTCAGTTATTAAAGATCTGATTATCATATCATACGAAGATAATGTTATGTCAAAGCTAAGCAACTGATGCACTAACTTAGCAGTTTATAAGGGAAAAAACACTTTACTAGGCTTTGGAAAGCTGTGGCCATCTGGAGTGTCAGCATGAAACTTGGGCTCCACATTTGCCTCAATGCAGAGGTCAGCCATGTTTTCTGTTTCGAAACTTCTCACTGGGAATTAGACATACACATTTTCTATAATCTTTTCACCTCTCAGAGTCCACACACAGTGTAATAACATATGGGGGGAAACATGACAGTCAAAGCAATTATTTGTGGTTTCTGTCCTATGGGCATTCAACCCATGGGAGAGTGATAAACATTAAAGATCAAGCCACATCCACAGCGTATGTTTCTTTAGCTTCCTGGTTATTTTTAAAAGGTCATCTTGCTTGGTATACTGCTATGGGCCAAACATTTTGATTTTTAATTCCTTAGAGCAATACTTCTCAAAACAACTGTGGTAAAGGACCAATAAAAAATCTCATCTCTCAGAAACTAATATATTTATGAATTACAGTAACAATAAATCCCCATAACCAAGTGGAAAAACTCTACAAAGGCATACAAAATACAAGCTCTCTTTTGTTAACACTGGATTCAAAAGACATGAAATTAGTTTGTTAAAGTACTCTAAATATTTCTAAATGCTTGCTCTCAACTTGGGTCTTCATTTCAATTTGTTTTGTATGCATTAGTATCTCACTGTGATTTTAACTTGTATTTTCCTGATAAATTACAATATATTATTAAGCATTTTTATGTGCTTATTGGCCATTTGTAAATCTTTTATTGTGAAGTGTCTATTCAAAAATATGTTTATATATTTTTTTAAAAAATCAATTATCTTATTACTGGATTGTAAGGTTTATTTATATATTCTGGATAAAAGTACCATGTCAGGTACTTACATTGTAAATAAATTTTCCCTCCCTATGTCTCGTCTTTTCACTTTTTTAATGGTATCTTTCACAAAACAGAAGTTGCTTACTTGTAAATCCAAATTATGAAGGTTTTATTTTATATTTTTAATTTTTACCCCCTAAGATGGAGATTTTATAGCTTTAGGATTTGTGCTTAAGATTAAAATTTATTTCAATTTACATTTTGCCAGATAAAGATTAAAATATTTTTCCAGTTGTTCTTTCACCGCTTGTAGAAGCAATTATTTCCCCATTTTATTATGTCAGCATTTGTTGTCAAAATGTAACTACCACATACATAAGGCTCTATTTCTAACTATGTATCCTATATTGCTTATCTACATGCCTCTTCTTATACTAAAACAAGACTCTCTTGATTATCAGGCAGCGTAAGTCTTCCACATTTGTTTTTCTTGTTCTGAATTGTTTTGATTATTCTATATTGTTTCCATTGTTATATAAATTTTAGAATTATTTATTAAGTTCTACAAAATGAAGACCATTGGAATTTTCATTGGTCTGATTTACAGATCATTTGAGGAAGGACTGACAACATTGTTTTTTCCAAACTATGTATTTCAGTTTCTCCATTTAGTAGTAGTTATTTAATATCTCCCAAAATAGATATACAAGGAGGGCCCCCAAAATAACCGGAATTATCTTCTGAAGGGCAAGCCCCTTGTAGTACAGGCTTCCCCTGCTAGGTGAGTGCTCTAGGAATCCATTTGCATCAGTTTAGTATTGTTGTGAGAGGCTGCATATTCTTCTGCTGCAGTGAATTGTTTTTTAAAGACTCTCCCATTCTGTGATGGGTGATTTATGAGGGCACCTGCTCACACCACACTGCATGTGCAACAGTTTTTGACCAAAAACGACATGACCCCTGTGCCCTACCCTCCCTGTTCACCTGACTTCACCCCAACTACTACTTTTTATTTGTCTGGGTGAAAAAGGTCCTCAAAGGGAAATGTTTCAATGACATGGAAGAGATGAAACAAAAACGGCAGAAGCAATAAGAGGCATCAAAATGGACAAGTTCAAAACTGTTTGGAGAGTGGGAAAAAAGTCTTGATAGGTGTATTACATCAAATGGAGAATACTTTGAAGGTGATTGAAGTTTAAGCACATTAGAATAAATACACAATTTTTTATAACTAAATTCCATTTGGGGGGTCCCCCCTGTTATAGTTTCAGTGTAGGCATTTTATACATACCTTGCTAAATTAATACTATTTCCTAATTGAGATAATATTATGTTATATTTTTAACTTTAGTTTCTAAGTGTTCATTGCTAGTGTGTAGAAACACACTATTTTATAGATAATTCATGTATACTTGACTTGTTAAATTCATGTTTGTTCTAGTGATTTTTAATAAGTTCTTCAGATATTCTGTGCACTTGATATCAGTGGATACTGTGTATTGCTGCCATATTATGCCCAAGTAAAATGTCTTATCTAGATGCTGGAATGCTCTTGGCAGTGTGTGCAATTATCAGCTCCTTCAGAGATGATGTAGCTGAAGGCAGCCAATTTGCCCAAAGGTAAACCCCCTCCTGGATCAGTATAACTGTTTGGCCATTCTCAGCCCACAGATACCATGGGATTATTTGAGGTATTGCTGATTTTGTATCTCAACATGGTTTTTCCCTTTAATAGTATTGTTTCCTTATCCCACACTCCCAGCCTAGCCACTACCACGGCCACAGATGTTGATTCCAGACATGTTTCTAAATAAAATCTTACATGGCAACCTCCATCTCAGATTCTGCTTCTTAGGAAACCTGAATGGTAATATGGTCTTGTTTTCTATGAGTTCCAGGTTTTCACCTTCTTTTCAAAGCTTTTTGCTTTGCATTTATTTTTCTTGTTTATTTTGCCTACTAGGATGTCTAATGTTGGTTTAAAATTGTGAGAGGGAATGTACTTGGCTTGTTCCAATTCTTAAGGGCAAAGTGTTAAGTCATTTGATTATATCAGAGAGCTTGCAGGTTTTTAATAGCTTCCACAGATCAAGTTAATCAAGTCCCCTTATATTGTTTATTGGCCAAGATATTTTATCATAAATGAGTTATTTAAAATATGTTATCTAATTTCTAAATACTTGGAATTTTGTAAATACCTTTTTATAGTATATCGATTGCTGAACTTGGTCCATGTATACTGTTAAAAGTCTGTAAAATATTTTCTTCCTTTAAAATGTGTTGACTTTTGCTTTGATAGTCAGTTAAGTTGCTTGTGGATCTGCCTCAGCCTTTCAAAGTCTTGTTTCCAAGATTTGTTTTAGTAGGGCCATGTCTCTTCCCCTTGTGCCAGTTTAACCTTACTGTGACATTACAACCCATCTACAGATGCTATTGAATTCCTTTAGTATTCACCATTTTTTCCTTCAGTCAGCTTAATTGAAATTCAAATGTTTACCCCATCTTCTGTGAGAGTTGGGCATTGTTCAGTTGATAACTCATTTTAGTTTTTCACTGACTGGGGTTGTGGAAATTCTCCCTCTTAATTCACAATCTAGTATTCAACAAAAACTCAAGGCTATTTCATTCATATATCTAGATCTTATTCTCTGCTTTGCTTCCTTTGCTTGGTGTACCTTGAGCTGCAAATTCTAACCACCTCAGCCTCCCTCAACTTAACTTCTGTCTTCCCAGCTCAATCAGATCGCAATGCTATTTGTTTTCCTTCTCTATATTTGGGTTGCCCCTCCATGTGCTGCTGACTGGAAATATCTCCAGTCAGAAAGCCAGGGATGTTGTAGAACTCTTTCCTAAGCTCAAGAATCACAGGTGTGTTACACCTGTTATTCATTGTCCAAATGTCCTTGTTTAATGTGTTGTTCAGTTTCCTAGTTGATAAAGGGAATATAATCTGGTGCAATCATTCCATCATGGTGAGAAGAGAACTCTTTATATATTTTCAAAAATATATATCTATACTAGTTAAACACAGACATACATATATATATATATATATATATATATATATATATATCATTCACACATCCATGGACACACAGTGCTTAAAAACTTTATGGCACTCAAAAAAAATCAAGAAAGAGAAAAATATGAACATATGGTATTGCCAGAAAATTCTTATTCAGAAAGAGTTCTGGGGACACTCATACTTGAGAAGATGATAACTTGGATTTAGAAGAAACACAAAATTTTATCTGAGATTATATAAATAATTTAATTTCTGGGACATGGTTTCATATATAACTGTGAATGTGTGATAAAGTTTAGGTATATTTCTAACAACACAAGGGAAGTTCAAGTATATGGTACTATACTTGTTAGTAATTTAGGAAATGGGCAGATTGTTGAGATTTTTGTAAATATTCAAAATTAATTCTTTTTTTAAAGATTTTATTTATTTTTAGAGGGAGAGAAAGGAAGGTTGAAAGAGAGGGAGAGAAACATCAACCTGTGGTTGCCTCTTGCATGCTCCCTGCTGGGGACCTGGCCTGTGAACCAGGCCTGTGCCCTGACTGGTGGTTGCACTGGTGACCCTCTGGTTGGCAGTCAGGCACTCAGTCCACTCAGCCACACCAGCCAGGGCCTAATTCTTAAGTTGATTTTTAATTCCATCAGTTTTTCACTCAAAATCCTAATATTAATTTTTATAATAGTTACTCTTATTGAAATTTTGACATATAAATTTGATTTTTAAAAGAAGCAAAGAATGAGATGAAATAATCCACTTATATTATTGATGTTTTCTACTATTATGTAAAAGTTTTAACTTAGTCCTTCTTTGCTTTTTATTAACTTTATTTTTATTGTTGACACTATTACAGATATCCTCATTTTCCCCCCTTTCCCTACCTCTACCAGCCCCAAACCCTCTTTTGCTCATCCTTCTTATAACCCTTATAGAGCTTTCACACTCATTTTATTTTTAACACCTTTTACAACTCTAATTCTATGAAGGCAGAGATACAAGAGTTATGACCCTTAGTTCTAGAGTCTAAAATATAGTCTACTTGAAAAAACACATAAAATAACTGAAATGTTAGATTTTTCTTAAAAAGCTGGCTTTGTTTGGTTTCCAGCTGAGTCTTCAAGTAGATCAGAGAGCAGACAAATTAATTGGTGCTTCTCTGAACCAAATGGCAGTGCCTATGGTTAGTTGCCCTTCCTGGGCCATTGTAGCATTGAGTCTTATGATACTATTATGTGAGTGTTCGCCAGTGGTGGCTGTCCTGGGTCATAACCTCATCTCAATAGCAACAATCGCTGATTCTTCAAAAGTCAAGCTTCAGGCCTCATGTGTTTTCTCACATTGATGTACTACTGAAGAAAAACTTCAGAGAATAGTCATGGGCATATTTTCATTTTTAATAGTATATTTAGAGGTTTGATTTGTGGAAATATGTGAAGGTAATAATTGCCAAACTGAGGACATTGCTGTGAGAATGTATTGAAATATTCTATATTAAAATTAAAAAAAAAAAGAGTGAGTTATATTTAATAGGCTACCCAAGTCTGATGGTAAAACTGAGAAGATGGGAACATCCATAGAACAGCATTTTTATGGCTTCTATACAATCAGACCTTCAAAAATCTTAACCGTGTCTCAGAAATGTGCTGCAAATACTCTGAAAGCTTTTGAGTTCCTTGAGGCTGGGCCAACAGGGAGACGGAAGAGCAGTGTATGTGTATTTTAGAAATTGTTTTACGAAAAGCTACTCCACCTCTCATGAGAACTGGCCTTTGACACAAATTCTACTTTTTCTTTAGAAAAGGATACTGCAGGCTCATAAAATGCATACAAATTAAAATTAAGAGAATTTGGAGTTTGACTATAATTACATCATCATTAAGGATATATACCAATTTATGTCTTTATATTTAACTGGTAGTACACAATAAAATGCATTGGAGAAGAAGTACAGTAAGTTTACTCTAAAATTGTCTGTGAAGTCATTACTTAATGTGTTACCAAGAGAATTTTATATTCACCCTCTTTTCAATTCCTCCTACTCTGAATTTGGGTGTCCTCATTCCTTTCCTTTTTGAGAATTCTCCTGCTTCATTTTGCTGACATATTTTCACTGTGAAAGACCTATCGCAACCAAAATTCTCTGTTCACTACTCCCCTTATCCACTTCGGTTTTGTGCCTAACAGGCTGTAACTTGGTAATACTCAATTTATCTATTCCCTGCCAATTGTCCTAAACCACAATAAATCCAATATTTCTTTTTACAATCTTATGCAATCCAACCCAGTTTAAATGAATTGGTTATCATCTGATCATTTCTAGAATTTTAAATAGAAAAAATGATTGTGCCAAGAATGGCTCTATTTTTCACCTGCTATATAAAATCATAATAGATATTTATATATTTTCATCTTCTATAATTATTTTTGATATTTAGAGAAAGAAAAAATAACCTCTTAACTGTCTTCCACATTTAGATTTTGAAAAATAATTTTGTTTTTATCTCTAAAATATCTTCTGAAAATATCTTTTGCATTTTCATCTCACTTCTGTAATCCTAAAGCGAACTTTCTTTAATTAATTATTGAATTACAGAAAACTTCGGGTTTGTATAGTTATATCTAAATGAAGTGATATGAATTAAGCCAAGGCTTAAGGATAATTAATCTGTGACTGCTAACATCTAACTTTGTTTCCTGATCTACTTGAAGAAATTCTATTGTGAAACAAGGAAAAGCAGTTCAAAGAAATATTTGATTGCCCACAAAGCTCTGAATCCAAATACATATACAGGTTTGGTGAAGGTAGTTGGGTTTCATGAAGAAGCCCTTTCTTCTTCAACCGAAAAGTCTAAATTGCCTAAAATCAAAGCCAACAAAAAGGTTTAATTTGCCCACTTTCAATCTTGTCTCAAGAAAAGAAAACATATGAAAAAATGAGAGTGGAAATGAGGAGGCAAAGGAGAAGTAAGAAGGTTGGTGCCAATGTGTCAATATAATTGCTGTCACAACACTATTGCACCAGCAAATTTAAACAAGGAAGGACCACTTTATTCAAGGTTATTGTAATCAGGAGAGAGTCCAGAAAATAGTTGAAGTTCAGCTCCGCTTAAACAAAGAATGGGAGAATTTTTAAGGGCAAAGGTTGGGGAAAATTGTAGGCAATCTACATTTGCTAATTGGTCTTACCCGTATCTTTGGACAGGAGATAATTGTACAACTTAGACAAAGTCTTACCTAAATTAGGCTCCTGACTTCTTACAGAGATTGGGAGATAAGGGCATCATCTTTCTTGATGATTGTATTTCAGAGACATACCTCCAAGGTCCCTGAGAAAAAACAGTTTTAGGTCATAAAACTGACAAGAAACTTAAAAAATTACATTTTAAAGGGTAGAGAAATAATTTACAATGAAATTAATGCACTAAGTTTTATAAAATAAATGCTCTAAGTAAAGGAAGGGGAGGGACTACTGTGATTTAGCTATCGGGACACAGTAAGGATTGGGGTGACAGGAAGGTCAGAGGCCGAAAGGCAGGATGTATCTCATCAACATTAGTCAGGCTGAGGGAAATACTAAGGCCGTCTTGGTCATGAGGAACAGCTACCTCAGAAGTACTCCTAAAACTATCATCTTAGTCATATGAAAGTGGAAAGAATATTTTAAAAATGATAATTAGATATGACATGAGCCTGAAAAAGTAGAACTGTAGAGAGATATACACACACACGTGAAACGATTTGTCCAGAAAACGTCCAGACATTGTTAATATAATGAGAATGGTTTGGGTGACATCAATGTAACCTGGCAGCCAAGGAGAGTGGAGTGGAATGAGCATGTGTGAACAATGATGGAACTTCATTTTACTAGTCAGTGGGGGCAGTAGAGGCCATAGAGTGAGCATGTGCACTGTGCGGCTGTCTCATTCAAAATGACTGAGTGAGTAGAACAACAAAGCTGCATCAAATTTTGCATTAAGCTTGAAAATCCCTTTAAGGAAACTATTCAGATGATTCAGAAGGATGCAGTTATGGGCAACTGATGACTGGCAGCTTAATAATGAAATGCAGCCATTCATGCATCTTGTCCGATGCAGAGTTTTTTCTTGAAACATCAATTCACCCAGGTGACTCAGCCCTACTACAGCCCAGATGTAGTGCCCTGTGGCTTCTGGTTCTTCCCAAAACTAGAATCACCTTTGAAAGAGAAGAGATTTCAGACAGTTGATGAGATTCAGGAAAATACAATGGGGCAGCTGATGGAGATTGGAAGAACGGTGTGAGGTCCCAAGGTGCCTACTTTGAAGGAGACTGAGGTGTCATTGTCTTATGTACAATATTTCTTGTATCTTGTATCTTCTTCAATAGATCTCTCTTTCATATTACATGGCTGGGTACCTTCTTGCCTGGTTGTAGACAGAAGAAAGAGTAAAATTTAAATTTAGCCCTTAGAGACTTAATCTAAACCAGAGAAGGGTAAAAGCGACCATCCTAGAGACAAATATATCTCTTCCCATTCTCATTCTTTCCCACTCTGTTGGATTTAATATCTATCTTACATATAAATAAATCTTCATTTAATTTAATTAGAATATGTTCACATCTGAAATACGCCAGGTGATGCACTGGGTACTTGGAAATCAGAGATAGGTAAAATTAGTTTTTGTCTTTGAGCAATTTAAAGTTCAGTGGTCAAATCTTCTAGACAAACAAGTCAGTATAGTATAATAGGTAAATGCTATAATAGATATAAACATATAGTGTTAAAATGGTCATTTAACTTAGCTTTACTTTGAGAGAAGGGTAGATCAAAGAAGATACTCCATAGCAGATAACACTTAAAAACTCCCTAATGCTATCACACTTTGCTCAAAAATCCATTAATACTATACTCTAAAGTGTCCAAACTTTTTAAGATATCTTTGAATCTGACGCCAACTTACCTTTTTACGCCCTGGAGTTCTCAAAGCTGAACTTCATAAAATCAACTCTGTGGTTTATAATAATTTCCCACAACTCTAACTTCATTTATGACATTTCCTCCAACTAAAGTATTTAATTTCCATCTATATATATCCAAATCCAACCTCCTCTTCAAAGTCCAAGTTCACATCTTCCAGGAAACACACTGAAGAGCAACCTCAAATTATATGTTGTAGGAAGTCATTCTTCTACTGGTGCCCTCCACTGACCTTTGTCTGGTACTTATCTTTTGAGGAAAATATCCTATAACACACTCTTTGACTATTTCACGGTCTAAGCAGCCTCCTTTGCTTTGACTTCAGTTGAAAAAGAAACCTCTTTTAGATTAAATTCTGCATTAATTTTATCAGCATTATCAATAATGTTGATTGGTTTCAGTACAAAATACAAATTAACAAATATTATTTGTAGTTTACTTGAGGGCAAAATTATTGTTTTATTCATTTTTCTAACTTCCAAGGTTTTGTCAAAGTATCCTGTATATTGCAGTTTTTCAATCAACAGAGTTGATGTTTTCTCTATTTATATCCCACTTCCTGCAGACTGTTTAGCGCTGTTATATCAATGGATGTTAAATAAGTGATTGTTAGATACCTTAATCCATTCTATCCCGAGCTGAGTGCCTTGAGTGTTATTTTGAGCATATAGCTACCTTTCCTCTCACTTTTCAATACCCTGCTCTCAGCTCTGTCACTGCTCTGCTCTCTGATTTTCACAATTAAATGGCACTGCAATCCATACTGTGTTATAGAATATCCTCGAGTGTTTTCCTTCCTAAGGTTAGTTCTAATACAAAACCGGAGAATTTAGATACATGAGATGTGAGGGAAAAGAAACAAGAAACCAAATATTTCTTCTGTGTCTGCACTAGACAATGAAATGCACAAATTAACTCCCAAACCCATCTTAGATTTATGCTCAGCACCTGACCTACACTACTTCTCTGAAGAAATAGGAAGCTTTGGGTGTGAACTTCTCTCCTAATTAGCTTTATGTTTCCCGACTTTTTTTTTAAAATCTTCTTCTCTACTGACTCTGAGGAAAAAAAAAAAAAAATTAACGTGCTTCTCTACTAAAGACTTTTGCTTTGTACTTTTTCAAAGATCTTAAAATTTCCTTCTAGGTTGTTACTTTCTTCTTGACTATCTCCATTTAATAAGGGAAAATAAATTTAATGCTTTACAATTAGCCCTGCTCTACTATGTCATTTCTCTCCTTCCCTTCTTTGTATGACTGTCTCAAAGAAACACAGGGCTTTCCCTATGTTCTTTCACCTTGTATTTGCTAGTCAACTAATTTTAATCTCTTCACTTGTCATTTGCACTAGTCAACCTTCTTAGTCCAAAGCCACCAATGATTTGCAGTTCCCAGACCTTTGGAATCTTGCGTCCTATTCAAAAACTGTTAATTGACATTGTTATTTAGCATCTATTATTGGTATTTCTTTTTTATATTTTATGAGATAATTCTATATTTTTATTTTCCTTTGACCTTTCCATCATAATATTTTAGTCTATTGCTTATCCTCACCTTTTACAGACAGAACCTCTGAAGGAACAACTCTCTAACTTTTATTTAAATTCCACCACTTCAGAGATGCGGGTGCAGAGAGGGTAAGGTGACGGTTAATCGAAAAAGCTTTATCAATACCTACTGTAAGGAAATGAGAAATATTAAAAGAACTCATGTTACAGTTTTTCATGTTTAGTCTTTAATTTTTCACTTTCTATATCAGTGGGAGTTAGAGATTTTAAAAAATATCACATGATTCACCAAAAAGTAATCTTATCTCTCCTTCCCAGAAATTTCTGAAGATCTGTGTGTTTGCATATGCTTGGAAACAGTGAGACCAAAGCCTGTTTCACTTCCTGTTATGATGTTCTTGTATATGTCATTTACATTCCAGATAGCGCCAGCCAATCATGACAAAAACCTTGTGATGACTGGTCATAAGACAGGAGAAAACAAAGAAAGTTTTTCAGCATTTTTTTTTTTTTTTGGTTTGTTTGATTTTTGTTTTTGTACTTTCTAATGACAACGTTTGCCTTAAGCTTTTTTTTTCTGGAAGGCTGATACATCATTTGGGTCACAACCAGCCACGAGCTTCCATCACAGCTGAAATTATTTTATCTGCTGGGTGAGATATTATTGAATCTAACACCTCATATTCCCCTTATCTCCCATACATCTGCCCTCAGGAGAGTGCGGCACCATTAGTAAATTATATTAAGAGAAGTTAGGAAAATACAGAAATGTAACAGTGGGAAATTGTAACTCACCCCATCATACAGTTGACATTTTTCTATAAGTCCTGACTCTGGCTAATAAGTACCTTGAAGATAAAGAGCTTGTTTGTATAAGAATTCTAAGAACTAACTTCAAAAGATACAGACTCCAATATTCAGTCATCCCAGCTCTGGGAGATTTGTAGACCTTCAGCCATTAAACCAGAATGATGTAGAACCAGGATCATACACACCAAACCATCTCTTGACCAGTTTTGTGGTCCTTATCCAAATGGACTCTGCACATCGGCACACAGAGAGCTTTTCAACCCACTCCCCTTGATCCCTTTGTTCTGCTTTCCCTCTCCCTCCTTATAAAAACCTCTGCCTGCACTGAGATGTTACAGTGGGCTTTAGGACAACAGTCTTCCATCTTCTGGAAATGCTGGCACTAGAGTAAAACACTTTTTTTTTAGCGGCACCTGTGTCATGAGTATGACTTTTGTTACAGTGGGCAACCAGACCTGTGTTCAGTTATATCAATTTGACCATGAAGAGAAAATGAGTGGAGATAGACAGGCGGGGTGACAACGGCCTTTGCTTGAGGTAGAGGCAAGTTTCTAGGACATTCACAGAGTTACAGCACTGCAAGGATTGCCAAAGCGAGCACAGCTGTATATGTGCTTTACAAGCCTGTCCAGTGGCAGGGAAAAACGGAGCACGCAGACATAAAGTGAGCACACTTTTCTTCAAACATTCTAGATACTCGATTACCATAAAAAGACTAAATCTTAGTTCATGGCACAACACTAAAGGAATATCTCTTCTAACCAACTCCCACTATTTCTTTAATAAATTCTTGTTCATTAGGAGGCTGAACAAAATAGAATGTATCTGCTTGAAGTGAAACATAAGTTTTATTAGGCATAACATCCTCTACAGCGCTGAAAACGTTTTGTTCTTTGTGATCCCTCAATGTTTTAAACGATGAAGTTGTTTTGTATTCCAACCATCTTCTTCTGTTGTCACAGATGACCTTTTTGATAAACAAATATTAATTACTGTTTTTATTTTGCATTATTGATGTTCTTTGTTTGCAATATCCATGTAGAGACAAATTCTGAGACATTTTCTCATTAGAAAAATGAGCCACAAATGCAAAAAAAAAAAAATTCTCCCTCATACACTGCAAATTAAACATAGCATCACTCTTGCTTTTATTAAAAAATTATCTAGTTTATAATATAGGCAAGGCTCTGAGTTTAGTGTGGTCTTGGGCAGTACATCATCCACGATGGTCTAGGTTATACTCTGTTATCAAACAACCAAACAATCTCAGTGGTTTAAAAAAACATTAGTTTGTTGCTTACTCCAACTGCATGTCCACCAAAAGTAGCCAAAGGGGGACAACTCTGTAGAGTGGTGCAGGAAATCAAGCTGACAGAGCAGCCTTCATCATAAATGGTGCCCATTGTGGTGCCAGAGGGAAAAGCATTATATAGAGTCTCACACTGGCAATTAAGTGGTTTGTAACAGAAGGGACACTCATCACTTCTGCTCACAGGGCATTGGGTATAATTAATCACATGGCCACAGCAACCACAAATGCAATGTCACCGCGGTCCTGGAGGGCAGAGAGCTAGGAATATTTGGGCGACAGCTCCCATGATTATCACAGTAAGAGTGAACAAAATGGGTTTGGTCTTTGTCTTCCCAAAATTCACAGTCTACAAGAAAATTCAGAAAATAAAGAGGTAATCAAATAAGTCCTCAATTCTAGATTATTACAGGTACTGTGGAGCTAAAGAAAAGAACTTGTTGTTAGAAAATAGTGGAGAAGAGGCCATGTTAGCTACTATCTCGAGGAAAGGGGTATTTAATCTGAAATTATTGAATGGAAATAAGAGATAGGATGCATGTGTTATAAAGCACTGCTCCACAAAATGTGAAACATAGTGATGATAGTTGAGATTTAAATAAAACTTTCACTACTTGAGATTTAAAATGAAATTACATGAGAACAATTCAAGGAGGTGTATTAGGTAAGAATCCCCAAGAAAATTTAGCATAAAAAAATATTTGGGTTAAAGAATTTGGAAGCTCCATTAATGTCAAGGATCTAAATGGAAAAATTTATATATTTTTTTTATTTTTTTCCTTATAGCACCTGTTATAAGCCTGAAGGATATATTCCTCCCTCTTTGGGAAGTATATTGTCTGCCCTCTTTGGAGTGGGAATTAGTATCAGCTGAAGATAACTATATTGCTTGAGGTTGTAACACCCTCCTAAGGCAACCTGTATCTGATGCCAGTTAGATTCCAGTCCTCTCAATAAAGTGAATAGTATTCTTTTTTGCTGGTGGAGGGTCTTGCCTTTAATTTGTTAAAAAAAAATGCAACATCTGTGAAGCACAATACAGTGGGGTACAGTAAAGAGAGATATGCCTATGCATGAGCAGGAGGTCCTGGCCCTTTTTCTCTACCTGGGGGAAATATGCCTAGCCATCCTCGCCATCTTGCTGTAGCTGCAACACATCCAGATTTTCCCACTGACAAGTCATACTTCCTACATCTCTGTCACAAGTGCTAATGAGGAAAAGATACTACCCAGTATTATTTCCCAATTAAAGACCTCTATGCATTGCTATCTCAGAGTCTGTTTCCCTAGGAATCTGAACTTCAATGTTTGGTTCCAGAGTTAAGAACTGTGAAGGCTCTGTGATTTTTTACCTCACTAGCCAATCAAAAATTTAACTTGTCAAAGATTCGTGAGTGTTGGGAGAAGACACATCACAACACATACCAAAAAAACAAAAAAACTTAACTCATTCCAAAACAAACAAAAAACCCAGAAAATCACCCTAGAAAAGACCTGATGATGGATCTACTAGACAAAGACAACTATCTTACAGATGTTCACAGAACTAAAGGAAGATATGGAGAAAGTCAAGAACACCATGTATGAATAGAATGGAAACATCAACAAAGAAAAATAAAATCTAAAAAGAAACCAAATAGAAATTCTGGAGCTGAACATTACAATAATAAAAATAAAAATAACTATTGGAGGTATTCAAATCCAGATGTAAACAGACAGAAGAATCAGTGAATATGAAAATAGAGCAAAAGAAATTACCTATTTTAAAGAACAAAAAGTAAAATATTGAACAGAGGGGACCTGTGGAACACCATCAAGGTGACCTACACACATTCTTGAAGTTGCAAAAGTAGAAGGCAGAGAGATAGAGGCAGAGAGAATATATAAAGAAATAATGATCACCTACTCAAATTTGATGAAAGATAGTGTAACGGGGCACAGCCAGGGCCGCCCCCCCTCAAAGGGTATTTTGTAAAGGGGTCCAAAGATTGGGGTGTCCAAGAAAAAATATATTCTCCCCACCCCAGGGGGGGCCGCCATGGGGGATGGGAGCCTTGAGCAGGGTCATTGAGAGTCAGTTTGCTTGTCAATAACAGGATAGCTTCTTTCCTCATTTGCAAAGAGGATTATTTGGCATAACACCAAAGCTAATCAGGAAGGTTTAAAAGACTTAATACAGAATGTAACTGGGAGAGAAGGAGGAGAGACAGGGGCCTGCGGGAAAGAGAAAGGGACACAGACCCTGGGGAACGGTGTGAAGACCACGCGGGAAAAAAAGAAGGGAGAAAGGACTCTTGCTAGTGGGCCCTGAGAAGGTGCCACATGGTATGGATTAAGAGCTGGAGATCGTGGCGACGCGCAGACGGTGCTGAGAACCGCAAGAGGCCTGCTGAGCTGAGCCCCAGACTTGTTCTTTTTCTTCTGAAGGGCGGTACCCGTGACTGGCCTGACTGGCCTGACTGGGCAAAGGGGGGAAGGCAGGACGGTGTGTGTGCTGGTGGTTGTTTTGAAGGGATTTTGAGGTTTAAGGGTGACATTTAGCCATTAATTAAACCTGTATAACTTTTGAATAAATAGTTCCTTTTCGTTTTCACCTAACTCTGCCATTCAGAGCCATAAGTCCAAGGGCGGCGGGCAAAGAACTCATAACTGAGGGGTCCCGGGGAAGGAGGGTGCCGTTGTTTCGGTAATAGCATCCGGGCACCCACCACCACGGGTCCTTTTATTTGGTAACATTTCCAATATTTCTTTTCATGCAATGTTGTTTGTCTAGAAACAGCTGTATTAAGATAATTGGTGATATTTTTTGCCTAAAAGTGGAATTATAAATATTATATTTTATAGGGTGTTTAGGGGGAAATTACATTAAAAACTCATTCAAATCAAGTAATAGCAATTCAAAATCTGCCAGTGTAAAAATTTTTAGCTGAACAATCATCAATGTCACATAAATGTATAGACATAAAAATGAAAAACAAATAAAGAGAAGGAAAAATGGCATTAAAAACATTACAATAAAAAATTTATACTGTAATTAGTAAAGAAAGAATACAGTAATGTCTAGAGTAATTGCTAAGTTAATAATAAAATAATTCATAATTAACAATAGAGGAAAATATGAAATACTAAAAATATTTGATTAATCCAAAATAAAGCAAATAATATGAGAGATGTAAAATCAAATATTATCAATTACTTAAAGTAATTAGATTACAATTTTCCAGTTAAAAAATTATTTGATGCTGTTATCTCAGCTTCCTGTTTGATATTCTCCTCATCTCTCCTTTCATATGTACCTCAACACTATGACTCGGTGAGTATCAAAGGAGCCTCTTCCTTTTGGAGAATTCCATTTAGTCATTCCTCTCGAAGAACCTTCTCATGAGTCTAAATTGGGAGGTCCTACCAACCCAGAAAGGACAGACAGCATGGGAAAAAGGCTTAAATAAGTAGCAACTTCTTCATACTGGTATGAAAGACAAAGCAAGTGGAATTATTCAAATTAATTATAAACTTTAATTTTAAAGCTATGAACACATCAAGAACAAAATAAATAAGACTTTCAAAAACTGTATACAATATCCTACGTATGATAGTCAGAAACTTATGTTAGCTCTACAACTCATCCTTAGTGAAGAATTGACCTATTTGTCATGTCTCAGGACTTGAGGGGAAAGAAAAAAGATGTCTGGTGATTTGGAGACAACACTGAATAAGTTTTGATTTTGAAGATCTAGCAGTTACAGATAAATCACCTATAACTTAAATACTACATACAGAATTTTTTGTCACTAATTGCTTTTATTTATTTCCATATTTGCTTGTTTTTGAAATACGTAACATTTCTTAAGCATTTGAATTTATCACACAAAATGTTTTAAGAATTGCCTTTCCTTGAAAAATTCTGAATATCCAGCAGGGATAGGTCAGCATTTGTTACAATAGCCTAAAGATGAGTGTTCCTGTGTTTTTTAGCAGTTACTCTTGCCATTAACCACAAGGGTCGTGACTGCCTATGTTCTCTCGTAATGAGACCAGCCAAGTGTAGACTATAATTTATCACTTTGATTACAATGTTCATTGCCTTAAAGTTAAAATTATGTAATGTACTTTTTCTTGTTATATATGACTACAAAACATAGAAAAATAAAATTTAGGCCAGTAGTGGGACAGAGTTCAATAATAATTCATCCTACTTTTAACATGAATTTTACCTTATCATAGATACTTGATTTTTCTTATGAACATAATATTCAGCTACCTTGGTTTTCTGAATATTTCAAAGAATCTAATAATTTGCCTCTTGATTCTTTTGTGTTTATATTTACTCAATCATGTTTTTCTACAAATAAACAATATTTGTATTTTTTTATTTTTATACTACATCAGGACTATTACTTCAGTGAGGAATAAATGCATTTTATTGAGATTATTGAGCAGCCTGGAAAAATTTTAAAAAGAATGTAGTGAAAGAAGTGAAGGCTTAACTCCTTGGAATAAAGCATGTCTTCAGTAAAATGGGTAATTTGAAAAAATTATCAATTTGCTTTGAAAATTTAATATATATCTGAGATAAGAAAGCACATATATTTATGGAATTGGTCATAGTGACCATCTGTTATTTAAAATACTATAAAAGCAAGCACAAACTGGGTAGGAGTAGAATCACAGAAAAGTTGAGATCTTTACCACCTTGGTTAAAGTCTCATATAAAGTAAGTGGATAATTCAGTAAACACTGAAGGTATAATATTTACTCTTCCAGAATAATGCAAAATATTAGACTTTATTCAAAAAATGAATAAATACAATATTTCTTAAAATTTAAATATTATTGGAAAAATGCTTGTCTTAATAAAATCTGGAATCGTTTTCAATCTGGTAAACATACACCTACATGATTTTATTAGACTTTTGGAAGTACATGTGTATATCAAATAATAATAAATAGAAGAATTCATCTGATTACAGAAAAGCTGTGAAGCCAATCATGAATGTATTTATTTGCGAAAGTCTGTCCTTTTTGTTGGAATAAAAATTGGTAAGGAGAGACTAGCACTATGACACAATTATGCAGTTTATTATGATCCTATGACACTACTGCTCTATATAGTAATTCTCTTTCAGTTCTATGTATTTCAGTGAATCGTGGTCTATAATTTTACTTTTTAAATTATTTAGTTAAAAGGAGAAATCTTTGTAAGAGACTATATTTTTCAATCAATAAATATGCATATAAGAATATGTCTATTGAATGTTTAGTTCAATGTTTTTCATTGAACTAAAAGTTTTAATGGAATGACAAAATATTTCACCCAAAGCAATTACAGTATTTGTTACATAAAAAATTATTGCAATAGTAATTTCCTTAAAATATTGTGTGAAAGAGGCCAAAATTCAGGCTCTCCTGTAACTGTCTTTATTCATAGAAACAGTAAGGTTGACAACCTGAAAAGTAAAGCAGAAACATATTTTGAACTCCTGTTCAGAATTCTTATGAGTTATATTGAATAAAGCCTTCTTTCAGTGATATTAGCATTTCAAATCTCATACATAAAAAAATTGAATTTTTAGTATTTTCTGGTGTATGTCATGATTCTGTAATCTTTCTTTAATGGCCACATGTTAGTAGAAAAATAGATCTAAATTTACTATATGTACCAGATTTCTGAATTATAACTAAGAAATTAGAGCAGTTGTTTGGTCATTCTTAAACTTTAAATGTGTGCATTTAATAGGTAAATCTTCCAAAGATCTTTGTAAATATTTAGGTTTTATACTGTAAGTAAGAATTAAGAATTTGTAGGAATGTGGTTTTTTTCCTTAATTGGCCTGAATACATTTTTATTATTTCATTATGTAGTAATTGCTTTGCTTGGACTCAGTCAAGGTAAGAAATATTACCCTTATTCTTTCTGAAATCCGTAATTTTTTATAACATTACATCATAATGTCATATTACGTATCATTCATATGATACATTATATGTTATATACCTGTATTATATTACACACATACATTACATATTACATTACAGAACATTACACCATCACATTATAAATCTTCTATTAAAATTGTACATTTTAAAGATGTTTCTACCACCTAGCCCAGTTTCCTCAATTCTCCCTTTTATCCATATCTTAAAACCAGAATATCTTTATCTTTTCAACATTACCTTATGAGCTATTTGTGTGTGATTCAGTAACATTTGTGCTTATGAGAAAGTGTTCTTAGTGATCCTAAGATATGTTTTTGAAGGAAGTTGCAGGATTTCCCTCTGTGGGCATTAAAAAATGAGTTAAATTATTTGGTTTCTGAATGACTGGTATGTTCTGTCCAAGGGCAAGAAAATGAACTCTGTTTCTAAACTTCTTACACTCCTAGCAATTCTAACTTTTGAAAAAATACAATCAACAGAATTCATTAAATCAATAGTTATGCAATAGCCTGCAGCACTGCACGATAATTAATCATTTTAAAGGGCTTGGTCTCTGAACGAAAGAGCAGATGTATTTTCACATTAGTTCAATTAATTGCTTTCATGATTTTGTTCCTTCTATTCATTTTAAGCCCCTTCCTTTCTGCCATCAATTTCTCCCTTCCTCCCTCCAGGCTTTTATCCTACTTTTATTCCTTTTTATTTCTTTCTTTCTTAACTAACTTATGGTCCTACCTCATTTTAAATTAATGAGATTAAACGTTTTATTAATTTGAAACATAGCTTGAATATCTTGGAATATTTTGAAAATATATAAATAGTTTGAAATATGCTTTATTCACATTTAAACAGAGTTAAGGGGGAAGATTTTTAAAATGCAGGTATCTGTGTTAATCTTGGATTGATGAGAATTTTTAAAATGGCTGTAAGGATTATATACAAAAAATAAAGGTATGCATATTTAGGATGGTGGTAGAAAAAGCTATGTATGTACATATACCCTTCAGATGTATGGATTACCATCTAACATAAACGAGGATAAGGTCATTGCCACATATGCTCATCCTACCTGATATTTCAATAAAATTGTACTTATTGTCCTCTAGTAGTACAATATTTGGCAAGATCTTTGTTTCTGCAGATCTTTGTGTTTTAACATTTTTTTCATGATCACTTTCTAGATAAAGGTGCTATGTTCAGTTTCATTCCAACATCCCAGATTATTATTTTTTCCTCATTTTGACTCAGAAATAATCATCTTTTGGCTCCTTTTCACTCATTAACATATTTCCCTCCAAAAATACTGTTATGGTCACTGAAGAAGTAAGATGAACTGACCACCCAAAACTTGATTTGATTGTCAGGTCTGATTATCTCATACACATATATACCCCCCAGAGAGTAAGAAAATATTTATTTCTCACATGATGTTTTCTGGAAAGAGAGGCAAAGAATCCCAAGCAAATCTGAAAATAACTTGAGGGTGCAAAAGAAGAGCTAAGTTCTATTGTGGTCAGGAGATGGATCCTAGATGAGTGTCCCTATAGGGCTTGCATGGTGTGAACTTGCCAAATGCAAGTTTATAAGATAGTATGCCTATGTTTTCTATTAAGAGGCTTTGATCCATATTTAGTTAGTTGTTATACAGTTCATTCTAGCATTCCAGATTGTTTTTTTTTCCTTCCTCATTTTCACTCAAATAATCATCTATTAGCTTCTTGTCACTTCACCCTTATTTCACTTCACTCCTACTTGGCATCTATTGGTTCCTCCTCACTTCATCCTTACTTCAGCTTCAGTGAAGTAGAGGTTCAATATCATTCATTTGCATGTGGGGAGCAGTTGTGTTTCAATAATTTGTTGGAAATATTATTCTTTCCCTATTGACGGATCTTGGCAATCCTGTCAGAAGTCACACCTGAAATATAGGCATGCATTTGTAAGCTTTCAATTGTATTTACTGGTGTTATGCCAGTACCTCACTGTCTTGTTTACTGTTCTTTGTGTTTTAAAATTGGAAAGTGTGGCTTCTTCAAACACATTGTTCTTTTTTAATATTATTTTAGTTATGTTTGATCCCTTGAGTTTCCATATGAATTTTAGAATCAACTAGTTAATCTAGTTAAAAAGTTATCTGGATTTCTGATAAGGATTGAGTTGAATCAGTAGATTACTTGAGGAGTATTTCCACATTAATCACATTAAATATTCCTAACCATGATAATGTAACTTCCACTTATTTAGATCTTCCTTTCTTTTCTCAACAATATTTTCAGATTTCAGGGTGTAAGTTTTGCAAACTTTTTGCTAAATTCATTCATAGGTATTTTATTTTTTTTTGATACTACAATACATGAAAATGTTTCCTTAATTTTATTTTAAGATTGTTTGCTAAATGTATATACAAATACAATTTATTTTTATATATTGATTCTGTATCCTGCAAACTTGCCAAACATTTTTGAACTCTAAAAATTCTAAAAATGTAGGTAATTTTTAAGATTATCTACAATTGAGATCCACGTCATCTGTAAATAGATATGCTTACTTCTCCTCCTGCAATGTAGATGTATTTTATTTCATTTTCTTTAATTGTCCAAACTAAAACTTTTATAATAGTATTAAATAGAAGTGGCAGGAGTAGATACATTATTCTTGTTCCTGATCTTAGGGTGTGTTAGTTCATTTAGGTTTTTCTAACAAACATTTCATAAACTGTGTGGCTTATAAACAACACACATTTATTTCTCACCTTTCTGGAGGTTGGGAAATCTAAAATCAAGTTATCAGCCGATTCAAAGTCTGATGAGGGCCTGAATAGATGGTCGTCTTTTCACTGAGTCCTCACATGGCAGAGGGGGGAAGGGAACTCTCTTGGATCTCTTTTATAAAGAGGGCTCCTCCCTTATGTTGTAATCATCTCCCATAACTTCCAACTCCAAAAAAACATCACACTGGGGATTAGATGTCAACATATGAATCTATGTGGGAAACAACAACCTTCAGTCTACAACATTCCAACCCTCCTGCCCTACTCGCCCTACCAAGTTAATGTCTGTCAGTCCATTAGAGCTCTTATAACAAAGAGCCATACACTGGGTAACTCATAAACAACAGACATTTATTTCTCATAGTTCTGGATACTGGAAGTGTGAGATCAGAGTGCCAGCATGGTCAAATAGGACAAAGGCACTCTTCTGGGTCACAGACTTATCATTGTCTCTTCAAATGGTGAAAAGGGCTAGGGAACTCTGCAGAATCTCTTTAGTAACAACGTTAATCCTATTCGTGAGAGCTTGACTCTCATGACTTAATTGCTTCTCAAAAGCCCTACCATCATATTTAAGAATTAGATTTCAACATGTGAATGTGAACTGGGGGTATACAAACATCCAGACCATAGCAATATTCTTCTCACATGCAAGATATATTTACTCCTGAATAGATCTGTCTTCACTTATTCCAGCATCAACTCAAAGGTCTAGAGTCCAGAGTCTCATCTATCATCTGAGTTAGATATGGATGAGATTGAAAGTATGTTTAATCCTGAGGCACCATTTCTCTCTCACTGTGAACCTGTGAAACCAAACACATGTGCTTTCAAATACAATGTTAGGATAAGTGTGGAGAAACAAGAAAGAAATAAGGAATGAAAGGTCCCAGGTAAGTCCATAACCTAATGTGGTAAACAACATTAAAACCTAAGGCTCGACAAAAATCTTTGGCTTGATGTTTCACGCTCTGGACCCACTAGAGCTGCAGTTCACCTCCAAAGCTCTCATAGAGTAGGGCCATGTCCCCATATCTTTCCTGGTCTGGAATCACACCCCAGTGGCTCCGCTGAGCATTGCGTTAGAGGGGGATTTCTGTTGTGATACTGTGTGATATTTTTTTTTCATTGCAGGGTTCTAGTTGCTGGTATTTTGTTGAGGATGTTTTCAATCTATATTTGTAAGATACTGGTCTGTAGGTTTGGTTTTTTTTTCTCTTGAGATGATTTTGTCTGGTTTTTGGTATCAGAATAAATACTGACTCAGAATGTGCTAGGGCCTTCTATTTTTTTGGAGGAGTTTGTGAAGAATTGTATTGATTCAAAATTAAATAATTGCTTAGAATTCAACAATGAGGTATTTTGGGCTAGAATTTTTTGAGGGGGTAGTTTTTTAATTACTAATTTAATCTCTTGTTAGGTTTATTCAGGCTTTCTATTTCTCCTTGACTCATTTTTTGGTAGTTCGTATATTTCTAGGAATTTGTCTACTTCATCTAATGACTCTATTAGTATACAATTGTTTGAATTTTTTATAAACTTTTTTTTTATTTCCATAAATTTCCTCTTATGTTCCTCTAAAGAAGTAGTGTCTAATTTCATTTCTGATTATTTCCTCTAATCTCATTACTGTCTCCCTTCTGTTTGTTTGCTTTTAATTTACTCTTCTTTTTCTAGTGCCTTAATGTGACAGGTTAGATCATTGCTTTGAGATCTTCTTTTTACATTTTATTTTAACATAGGCATTTACTATGGTATGTTTCCCTTTAAGCATTGTTTTTGTTGCAGTCCATAAGAGACTCTGCCTATTGTCTTCATTCTCTTTCTACTTAAAATAGAGTCTAACCTCTCTTGTTATTTCTTCTTTGATTCATTGGTTATTTAGGAGTATGTTGTTTAATTTCTGCATATTTATGAGTTTCTCATAATTTTTGTTACTGTTTTCTTATTGTATTCTCTGAAAACATAAAGTTGTCTCATTCCCCGATAACATCCAGATGATATACTCTCCTAATTGCTTACTGACTGTTCTATCATTTTAAACAATGCCCAGGGTCATAAATTGTTTCACATACCAAACTCATTTAATTTGGGATCCTTTGCAAGGATAGTTATTGATATCGGTGTTGGAGGTTTGTTTTGACTCCAGGAGGTTTATTCATACTTGTCTCTTTCCTTGATTTGCTCTGGTAAATTAATTGAAGTGAGATTCAGCTTATATGTTTAATGATGCATTTCTTCTTATTTGCTTCTTACCACATCTTTGTTGTTTTTGAGAATACTCTGATACTTGAACTTCCCCAAGCTATTACCATGGGAAGAGCTTTGGAGCACTGTGTTGTATAAACTGTTTCTCTTTATGGGTAAAACCTCTGAGCCTTAGCTGTGGTGCTCAGGGTGGACACTAGTAACATGCTTTTCTTGAGTGACATCCCTGATTTGGGAGCTGGGCACTGGGCAGTTGAGAGGGTAGCCTTTGGGATTCTCAGCTTGCTTCTCATTGTATGGAAACTTCGCCTTAAAACAAACTGAATTGAAAGCAGTTAAGGCTCAGTGTGCTCAATCCAAGGTAGAGCCTCCATCCCATGAGCAGGACTGGTAGAAAAAAGTGGACTCTGTCTTCTGGGCCACACTTGCTAGGAGTTTATTCTCAGAAAGAGGTATGTGGGGGATTGGATATGAAATTCTGATGTCCTTTTGCTGCCAGAAATATGCTATAGCCCTGAGCTGGAACCCAGCAGAAGTCCTGTGTTGGTGACTATATCCATTTTAAGTGGCGTATTTGTCAAAATAGGTTGAGAAAGAGAGGTAAGAAAAAGTCATGGTTCAAATGTAAAAGACTTTTCACTATTCTTCCTGAAGTTCAGTAGATTTTCATAAATAAATGCTTCTTAATTTTCTATATACTATTATGGCCATATCAAGAAACTTAGATGGCCAGCTGTTCTATAATTTTCACCAGTTTCATAAAGGAGCAGCTACATGGAGCTCTTTACATAGGCATTCCAGAAGAGGAAATTCTATATGTAATTTTATGAAGAGAAATTCAGGAAAGTTGTTTGTTTGCTTTCTCTTTCAAAATCATGACCTCAGGTCTCACCTTTTATAACATAGGGTTTATCAAGGTATTTCCTTCTCCAAGAGAACTATTTGGTAGACATGCAAATACATTTTTCTATGTTCTTCATTTTCAAGTTTAAAACATTGCTCCATTGTTAAAAAATTAAGAATACTAAGATCAACATAAAACCCTCATATTCATTTTATGAAAATAATCTGTTAGTTCAGAGAGATCCATGATATATTAAGTGCACATAATGCTTTAAAAAAGTAGATTATATAATCTCCTTAGACAGATAAAAGTACATGACTTTTTTGATTTTATTCAATTGTCATCTTTTGATTTTCATGTACAAATTACTGCCAACCCTTTGCCACCTTATTTCACCATTCATGTTTTATATTATTTTTATATTATTAATGCCATCATTTATAGATGTATTGAATAGCACTCGCTTTAATATATAGGGTGTGCATTCCCAATTATTATCCTTAAAAAAGTGCAAAATTACTTTGAAAGATGCATTTTTGTTTTTAAACAAGAGTCTGAAGTTCTAATAGTCCTTAAAACTTGAGCATACAAAAAACACTCTTTCATTTATTATTAAATATAAAATGGCCTGGAATACAGCAAAATTAATTGGATATAAAGCCAAATTAAAAATAATGCAATTTTTAAAAATATGTAATATTTTCAGTTATATGTATAATCCTTTATTGCTAACTTGACCTTTTATTTTCAGATTTATATCCGGAATTAAAACCTTAATTTCTACTCTCTCAGCAAAGGATATAATTCTTACTAAAAATACGAGATAATTAAATTGCTCCTGACATCCAACTCTCATGATAGTAGTAGGAGACATTCCTCTGAGGAAACAACTTGAATATTTTCTGGTAAATGTTACTTTTTCATGTAGGTGTAGGATTTAATTTTCATAACAAGTTTTCACATATCAAAGGTATTTCAATTGTCCCGTAAAAGCATGCCCTTAAATGCTGTACTATATGTCAATATTTGTACATGTAGAATGTACTTAACATTTATTTAACTCACATAGCTAATATGTTTATGTTATTTATAGATTCTGCACTAATTCTAATGGAGTTTGGTAGTAAATATGCTGAAAAGATAATGTCAGAATAAGTTAAAAGAAGAGATGAAAGAAAATAACTGGCACTAGGAACCGTGGAAGGCAGCCTCATTTAGTAGTTCCCAGCACTGTGTTAGTTTATCAAGCTCTCAGGAAGTAACAACCAGCAGATTCAATTGACAAGAGAGGGACCAGAGCCAGCAGAGTAAGTAGCAAGTGGGTGTTTTGTTTTTGGGTTTTTTTGTTACTGTTTTATTTTTCAGGAAGGAATACTTTACTCATGAGAAGTGTAGGAAGAGTATAAATAAGTTCTAGGGATGCGGTCAGAAAGAGATTGGTAGAATATCTGCACCCTGGATATAGACTGGATATTTATTATTTTGTGGGTCCAGGAGGAATCTATTATGAAGCAAAAAAGTAAGATTTATATGATGTTTACAGTAGTGTCAAGGTCCAATAGGCAAACTTTCACTAGGTAACACTCAAGACTGAGAGAATTTCAGATACCGTGACTGAAAGCAGTGTGAGAGCTTATATAATAACATATGTTTTTAGTTGAATGTTTTCTTTTATAAAATACTTATCATGTGAACCTATACACTACTTTTTTTTTAAGTGACCAGGATTTCTTCAAATATAATATTTTTATGAAATTTTCTGCTACACTTACGACATGGTTTTAGAGCATAGGCTTATCTCACTTTTTATTTAAAATCATGGAACAACATGGTAATACATTTAAAAAGTGTGACTAGCCCTAGCTGGTGTGGCTCAGTGGATTGAGCACTGGCCTGCAAACCAAAGGATCACTAGTTCAGTTCTCAGTGCAGGGAACTTGCTTGGGTTGCAGGCCTGGTCCCCAGTAACAGGAGTGCGAGATGCAACCACACATTGATGTTTCTCTCCCTCTCTTTTTCACTCCCTTCCTCTCTAAAAATAAATAAATAACATTTTTAAAAAAAATAAAAAAAAAGTATGACTACTAGCACTTGTGTTTGTTTTTGTTTAAGTTGTGGGCAAAGACTACATACAGGTGTGAATGATAAATCTTCTTTTGCAACCCAGAACTCATTGTTCAGTATGAGTTTAGATACCTGTAAGAAGAAACATGATAAAAATTTTTAAAAAACAGTGTGAATAGATGAACTGTATGTGATAAAATTGTTTTATACTTTTTAAGCTTTTAGTTGAGGCATGGGTATGAGTCATAAAACAGAATTTTCTATTCTATGCCTACTGTACAACTGTAGAAGAACAAAGAACAACATTTTGCATGAGACAACATGATGAGCAATAAGAATAGAAAATATGATGATTATCAAGATTTCTACCCTAGAGAGTAATATGAACCCTAAATCCTTTAACTAATGTTGTAAAACAAAAATTTGAAGTCATTTGCTTGCTTACCACCTTTCCAATGATTTCCCATTGTCCCTAAGAGAAATTCTCATATTCTTACATTTATATTAAGTGCCTTTTATCATGAGGCCTCTGCCCCCCTCTCCATGTGATAATTGGTCAACGTGACCCAGAAAGACTAGTCCTCTCAATTTCTCTAAGCTCTTCTCTGTTCTCTCTCTTCAGGGCTTTCCCCCTTGCTGTTTCTTCTTCTTGGATCATTCTTCCAATATACACTTGTAATCATCTATTCATCTTCCAAGTCAACTTAATTACTAATTTTTCAAGAAGGCCTTTTGTGATCTCAGACTAGCATAATTTTTGCTGTTATATATTTCCATAGCAATGTGAACCTCTCTTTAATATTCACTATGTGATAAACTGTTTGTAATTCCCATTAAACTGCCATATTCTAACTTTTATGAAGACTGGAATAGAAGCTCTTTTATTCACTTTCATATCCCAAACTATATATTCCTCCCGATCATATAGCCAACCATTTGTTAAAGTGAATTGAAATTTTTATTTTTTCTCTATAATGCTTTATAGATATGTCCTGCTCAGTGAAATGTTGACTCTTATAAACTAATTATTTTGTTATAATTTGTATAGTTTGAACATCTCTCATGGAACAATGCTATTTCTTTAATAAGGTAGGGTAAAATGTTTTTTATAATAAAAAGTAAAAAAAAAACTCAGTTTTTCTTAACACATGTTTGTGTCACATACTTTAATTATGTTATTTCATTTAATCTCCCATAAAATTTCACTATATGAGAATATCATCCATGATTTTCATAGTTAATAATTGTTAAAGAGCACAATTATAAAATGGCTCTCATGTTTACATAATGCCACATTTCTTCTTTTCCTTTCATGGCACATTTGCCAAATTTAGAGAAATAAAACATTTTCATTTGCTATTATTTCTGTGATCTATTGATGCATAACATATTGTTCGCACTTAGTGACATAAAACACCATTTTAGTATTCTTACAAATTTTGTACATCAAGTATTGGAACATATCAATGACTCTACTGTGGTTTGCAATATCTGGGGCCCCTACAAAGTCATGGATGGCTAGGGATGAGTTGAATATTGGAAAATAGAACAATCTGGAGGCTTTTTTACAAATATTGGGGTGACATTGTTTAATAAAATAATATACGTGTCAAGTGCTCAGTTCTATGATATATCCTCTGTATATTAACATTGTGTGCCCACCATCCAAAGCCATAGCTCCTTCCACCACTTTGTTTGACCCCCTTTTCCCTTTACTACCAGCCCAACCAGCTTCCCTCTGCTAACCTCCATGCTATTGTCTATGAACTCTATGAGTTCTTTTTGTTTTTCTTATTTGTTCACTTGTTGCTTTCAGTTTTATATTCCACATATGAGTGAAATGATACGGTTCTTGAGTTTTTCTGGTTTATTTTGCTTAGCATGATATTCTCTAGATTCATCAATGTTGTTGCAAATGTCAGTATTTCCTATTTTCATATGGCTGAGTGGTATTACATTGCATATAAATACCACATGTTTATCCAATCATATATTGAAAGACACTTCGGTTGCTTCCATGTCTTGGCCACTGTAAATAATGCTGTAATTAACATGGGGTGCATATATCTTTGTGTATAAATGTTTTCAAATTTTGGGGGTAAATACCCAAAAGAAAGATTGTTGAGTAATATACTAACTCTATTTTTATTATTTTGAAGAACCTCTGTAGGGTAAGTGGAGGCAGTCTGGCATCCTTACCCAGGTGCTTGGGTAACTAAGGGGAGCAGCTCTCACAACCTTGAAGAGTCTGATAAAACAGTGTTCTCATAGCCTTGAGCCTGGGTCTCACCGCCCTGAGTCTGGATAAGATAAACTGCCCCTTAGCCTTAAGTAGGCCCGCATGCCCAGCTCATGCCAAGTTATCTCACTATTTGGCCTGAGGCCAGCTTTGCTTGTACTAGTACTTAAGGAAGTAAAGGCTTCTCACTCGGAGGGAGAGAGGGGGAGTGAGGTAGTTGGGGTGTACACATAGACAGGGGCTTGTGGCCCATGTGACTCCTGAATAAAGGCACGCCAAGCATCCCCACAACTCCATGCAATTTCTTCCATCTAACTGAGTCTTGAGTGGACCTGCATAGCCTAGGGATGCTGCAACACAGCCTCCATACTGTTTTCTATAATGGCTGTACCAGTTTACATTCCCACCAGCAGCAAATGAGGGTTCCTTTTATCCACATCCTCTTCAACACTTGTCGTTGATAATAGTCATTCAAACAGGTATGAATTCATATCTCATTGTAGTTTTAATTTGCATTTCTTTAATAGCTAGTGAAGTTGAGCATCTTTTCATTTATCTGTTTGCCATTTGTATGTTTTCTTGGGAGAAGTGTCTGCTCAGGCCCTTAGTTTATTTTTTAACTGAATTGTTTGTCTGTTTGGTGTTCAGTTGTCTTAACTTACACTTTTCCATCCAGACTGGGATCACTCTAAGGCTGAGCTCAAAACTGTTGACCAAGAGTGTCTGGATAAGGTCTCTCCCTGTACCTCAGACTTCATCATAGCATGGAAGCACAAATGTTGTTGGACTTGTTACCTGGAAGCTGAAGGCTCCAAGCTTGAGTGTTCCATTGAGTAGGTACATGGGCTATTTATGACCTAGCCTCACAATTCACATAGAATTGATTCGGCTGTACTTTATTGGTTGAAGCAAACTCAGGCAGGTCAACATTCAGGAAAAAAGACATGGTGTCTATCTACCTCTTAATGTGAAGACTTTGAAAGTACTGGTATATGTGGCTGTATGTAAAAGCTGCCACATGTACCTTCTCCTTTAAAGAGATACTAAAAATATTGTCAGCAATGGAATCAGGATTTGAACACAGTTTGTTAATGCTATATATGTTTTTTTTTAAATTATCTTGTCATTAATATATTTTTGAGAAAGAATGGAGGGTAAAGGTTATGTTTTACACCTCAAATTCCCTGTCATACATAACCTATTTTTTTGTCAATTAATAGGATATGTTACAAAGGAAACTCAAAAATTAGTTTTAGAGAACAGAAAAAATATATAACTTTTTGTGTTCAAGGTATTGAGAAGACATTCAAATATGAGTAAGATTTGGAGCAATTGTTTTTTTAAAAAATAACTCTAATTTTATAAAAAGAACAAGCATAACTGTCCATAGATATCACTCATAAGTTTTCTCCTTAGATTTTTTAGAAGATGTAGGCAACTATAAAGTTACTCTGGATGTCAGAGAAAAAAATAGAAAAAGTAAGAGTTTGGGGAAATGGATGGTAGGACAATATTAAATTTAACTACTATAAAAATAGATGATTTTTTACTTGAAAAATGAGGATATAGTTCTAATTTCACTAGTCCATTGGTAATAAAACTTAGGATGAGTGAGTTAAAATATGGCATGTTTAGAATGATCTTCTAGAGGTGTTATATGCGGAAATATTTTGTGTTACTGATTTTGTTCAAAAAATGAAACAGGAACAAGCTTGTGATGGGTAATTGTAGTATTTCTAATCCTTTTAATGCACTCTAAAAGAGTTTCTATTGAAAATCAGAGTTTTAATATTGAATTAGATTTTATTTATACTTTTAAAATTTAAGGACACTTAAATCACCTAAGGTAAACTGTAATATAATGCAATTGTAGTTACACTCAGTGGTATAAATACATATTGATTAAAATCGTTATAAATAAAATGCAATCATACTCTGATGACCTTCCTCATATTTATTTAGGTTGAGGGTCAGTTTATTTATTGTGATTACCCTTCAAGAGAAGGAGTATCACTTACATGGACCTATATTATTGTCTAAATAACTTCTAGGCATTTTATTTGCATGTTTATTATATTTGAGATTAAATCAATGTAATGAAATGAACTTAATATTGTAACAGTACATTATTTTTTACAAGTAGGTCCTTCATTGGCGCTTACCCTAGTGAACTGCAGGAAAGATACTAGTAGTTAGTTTTTGGGAATTTTGTCTAAATTATTTTTTTATAAACTTTATGAATAGCAAAAATATCTTACAGACTTGGTAGGAATGTAGATACTTCTACTTTAAACTAGAATTTAAAAAGTTACCTGAAGAATGTTAGTTGTATATTTACCAAATATTTTATATTATAATTGCTACTGACCATATCTGGTAGTTTCATGAGAGGAAATAGTTAAAAGTCAATTTAGGTAAAACAGCCTTTCGCAGATCTATCATTGTGTCTATCTTCCTGTTTCACTGCTCCATCTTCTCTCTTTCAGGTCATCTCTTGGATTTCTATTGCAGCTCTTTGTAGTTCCTTCTCCTGCAGTCTTTGGAAACGTGTTCTGACTGTCTTACTGTTCTCACCAAACACTTCTTATTCCTACACAGCCAGCCATGTTTGATTTCATGACCACCTAGACAACTCTGAGACACTAGTACGTTAATTTCTACTATTTTGCTCTCAAAAATTTGAAATTACATAGTTCTCTCTGTTTTCACCTCCCCATAAGGATATTTATTGAAGACTTTTTAAAACTAAGAGTAACCACACTTCACTGTAAGGGTAAAAAGCTATAGAGCATAATTATTATAGGCAAGATAACATAGAATGGACAACTTTCACAGTATGTCATGTAAATACCTAATAGTCACTCTAATAGTAACTTTTCTACTTGATGGTGAAGAGTGATGAAAGAAAATTGAGCTACTCTATTTCTTGATTCTTGTATGCCATGATAAATATAAAGTCCTTCATTTCTGTTAAATAAGAAACCAATGACGATACTGCTTACTGAAAACCATCTGTCCATGTTCATCTGTATCAACAAACTCTGGTCAATTTGCATTAGCACAATCTGTTATTCCTGCCTTTGCCAATGTTTAACAATGTCAGATGATTTTTACCTCTTCTCAGGCAGCATATAGGGTGGGGCAAAATTAGGTTTATAGTTGTGAGTATGCAAATCACAGACTTTATTCTTGTATTATTATTTATTAATTATTGTATTAATTTCCATACCAAGAACAGGAAACTTACTTTTGCCGCACCTTGTATTATATGAAATACTCAATAACATGCTTTTCTGTGGAGATAATATTTTTATTCTTTGCAGGGTCAAATATATATTACAAATTCTGTGTTGAGTAAAATGTGTGCACTAAAATTGTTTCAATTTTATTTAATATATTCAATTCATATGTGAATAATTTTTATGTGGGTAATCTAATCATCTAAAATATTTATATTTCAATTAACATTTGCTTAATACTTTGCCTTCCTTCCTTTTAATCAATCAAAAAGGAAGCATTGCCTGTCCAAAAGAAGCTTAGCTGTGTAAAGCCACATAATTAATATTCTTTTTTTTAACTTGAAAGTCTGTTGAAACATTTTTCTAGTTGATGTGAGTTCTTTTCTAAAAAGTAAGTCTAGATTGCAAAGCAAGACAACATCAAACCTCTTATTCTTATATTTGTTCAAGCAGAATTTACCTCTGTGACTCATATAATCTGCGTTATAGTCATATACATATATATTTTGATACCTCAAAGCATCTAAAAATTTCCCTAAGTGAAAATCATTTTAGATTAATCATAATTATAATAATCAGGTTAGTTTTTTATATTTATAAGCAAGCTCAAATGTACCGGTATTTCATGAACTATCTCTCTAAAAGTCAGTTTTCTGTATTTTCAATCCATGGATTATGCAGAACTTCATGCTGAACAATGAAAGGAGGTTTTGTTTTCTCACTCACCTTTATCTTATTAACCATTTTCTTCTGTGTAATTCTATCTTTGCTATATATTCACCTCATCACTCTCTTCTGATTCCCACACAGTAGATTGTAATCTCATGGATCTCTGTGTAAATGTGGAACTTAACATGCCACCTATTTATGTTTCATGATCATCATATCATGTTCTGGTTCACAATGCTGTGAATGTGTTGCTGGTTCACACTATAAATTAAATTTTTATTTTATTATCAAATAAAATGTGTGTGTGTGTGTGTGTGTGTATATATTATATATATATATAATATATATATACATGTTTGAGACATAGTTTACTTTTCTTAAAATACATGCACGGTGAAAAATAATGTAATATTTTATTTTGTTGCACCCAGCAAATATTTATTTACTTACTACCCATCATGCTTCCAGACCACTTTCCTCACCAGCCTGTTCCAGAATCAAGATACTGAAGGGACCAAAATTTTTCCATCCTGAAATTGCTTTTTGGGATATACTTTTTTAAATGTTTGTTTAAAAAAAGCAACTCAGAAAGAACATTTGATGCTCCCCTCCCACCCCCACATTCTCTGCTAGGGAATTCAGAGAAAAATGCTTCAGGAAAGACATCTTAGGATGCAGCCTCAGCCAAGTTAGAATTAAGTGTAGTTAAACAAGGCCTTCAGGTAGGTGCCTGTTAGACGGATACCCTCTGTGTTCCCTTGTTTCTGAGCAACCTAGCAAGGGTTTTCCTGCCACCTATGTTCCATTCTTCCTCAACTACTTGTAAATAACCCATTCTCACTTCTGGAACCTAATACCTCATTGCCCCCTGTCTCCTTCGTCCAAAATGTCTTATACACCCAACATTGTTTCACTGTTTTGAAAGTTGTATGTATATATCATGTCTATGATTTTGCCATGTGCATGTATTAAACTTTGATATTCTCCTATCAATCTGTCTCTGTTAATTTGGTTATTACCCCAGCCAGAAGAACTCAGAATGTGGGAGAACAGGTATTAATACATTTTAGTCCCCCTCAACACACAAAGGTCACTGATTGTGAATATATTGGAACTCTGAGGTGCTCAGTTTGATGTAATCAGATTATCCCAGGCATATACTTCTATTGATTATTGGCATACTATCTTTTAAAATGAGATATTAAATCATAGAGATATCTATCTAAATGCTCTACATGTTTTCCTAGAAAGGCAAATCCTTAAAGCAGCATTTTACAGAAAGCAGAAGAGGTTGAAAGTGGCTAGACAAATTAAAAAACAAAAACACCTCTTATTTAACAAGTGCTATTGTTGCTGATAGAAATCAGCCTCTTCAATGGGATCATGAGAAAAGCATTTCACAGATCCATGCGCACGTGATTGTGGTGTGGCAAGATTTATTTGGGTGGATGGCAGCCACTCTGTCCCAATTCATTCTATACCGACATGGAAAAAGTTCTACCTTATCTCCAGAAAGGCCAAAACAAAGGCCAGTGTCCAGAGTTTCTGCTTTATATTAAAGCTTAGTCCTTCAGAGCTCATGCAGTCTGCTACAGGGCCACATGACTGATAGAACAACACGGTTGTGTGTGTTACCAGGAGAGAGAGAGAATGAACAAACATAAAGGGCAATTGCAGGTCACTGAACAAGTATGAAGATGTAGCTTCCTGGCAAAGCAAACAGGCTTATGCTCCCAAGTTTATTAAGTTCAATGTCCAATTCTCTTTTCATCCTTTCTTACTGATAATCAGCTAACTGGCTACAGTAACATTCTCCCCTGAAGATCAGAGGGTTGTAATCTTATAAGGGGAAATTGATGAAGTTCTCATCTTCTGTAGTTGTTTCTTGCTGTCAAGGGGATGTTCTTGCTGCCTATTCTCAGGCACAAAGGGTCTTTCTATCAGCTAAAGGAAAAGAAGAGCCAAAAAGAATGGAGATCTTCATTCAGGAATGAGGGATTTTGCAATGTCTAGGTGAGTTTGCTGGGAGGCAGCATGTCTAGTAATGGCACTATCTATAGTATGGCACTGCTGGATAAGTTGGCATCCTTGTTGAATTCTAGAGCTGACAAATTTGAAAAGAAGGTTAAAAGTCATAGTCCAAAAATGAGGAAAACTATAGCAACTGAAGGTCTGGTAAGAGGTGAACACCAGATAATAGAAAGAGGGACTAACTTTATAGTTTCACAGGTTAAGTTGGAAGAGTGGCTTTTCTGACAAAAGGATGTCACACCTGCCCAAAGCTCTCTTGTTTACCACATATAACCCAAATTATGCTGATGGGAATATTTCAATATTTCACCCATCCTTCCTAAGTACTGTGGGCATTTTTCTGTCTGAACCTTTAGAGCAGAAAAGAGAAAGCAGTTTCAAGTGAAGTTTATAGACCTCCCTATATTTCACCAACTCAGTCATCTAGTCCTGACAAGTCAATCCAGCCAAACCATTGAATCTCATTTCAGGAGGTGGTGATGCAAAAGGCTTTCTAAAGTGAGGCTTTTACTGTGTGAGAAGGCAATCAGTTAAATAAGAACAGAACCATACACCCTATTAAAACAGAAGAAAGGACACAAAGGTTAATGAACACAGTAAATCATAAACAAGTTTCTGAGTCTGCAAGACTTAGAAAGACTTCCAGATGCAAGAATTTGCTGGAATAAAAGCAAGTGGAGAGAATTTGACAAATCCTCCTTATCTGTAGTTTGAACATCTCTGGTAATGTCATTATGTGCTCAGGTAAATTCTGTGTCAGGTACACAGACATAGCCTTAAAGAAAGTTTTAATTTCCAATAATTCCTAGTACAAAGATGGGAGAAAAAATAAGTAAAACATTAGTTTGGAAGGTTGACTAAAACTAGAAGAATTTAGGAACCAATTCAGCTACAAGTGAAGGCAAACCTTCAAGACAGTTAAATGCACTAGAGTCCAATTTCCAGAACTGGGCACCATGATTTTCACTGAAACACAATTTTTCTCCCTAAAATCACCCTCATTTTCATCAAAGAGACTGCACTAACTCCAGTTTTAATTTAGCCTAATTATTTTCATAAACACAACAAGAATAGCAATTAATTATATAGGCCCTGTAGTCAGCTCCTCCGGACAAAGATGAGCCACAGTTGCTATTAGGCTTTGCCTGCAGTACCTGTAATTTTAGATAAATTCCTCAAGTTCTTGAGGTTCTCTCCTTGTCATCTCTCAAGAAAGATACCTTCATTACATACCTGGAAATACTGTCATGAACCTTGTGACCAAGCAAGGTACAAGGCTATTTCTGCAGTGGGTTTTTATTAGCTGTAAAAGCCAAATTTGATGAAAAAATATAAATAGAATAATGAAATAATTTAAAATAAAGCAAAATATAAAATAAAATAAAATATAAAATAAAATACAAACTTAGAAAAACAAATTCTACACAAAGAAAGTAAAAGAAAGAAAGAAAGAAGGAAGGAAGGAGAGAAGAAAGAAAGGAAGGAAGGAAGGAAGAAAGAAAAAAAGTAAGTAAGAAAGAAAGAAAGAAAGAAATCTCCATTCCTTAAGGCTTTCTGGTGACATCCAGAGTTCAAGCATGTCTTCCTTAGACATGACATACCAGTCAAAGTCTTGGTTAGTAAAACCACAATTGGTAACTAGTCATTTTTAGCTCATGAAAAGTAACACATTGAAATGACTCATTAAGAATTTCCAGTTTCTAGAGGTATCAGGTAGGGAGAAAAATATAAAGCAAAAAGACAATCCTTGTCCTTTTAACAGGTTGAAAAGGACAAAATTCTGACTCTATATTAGACAGCCCAAAGGTAAGAAACTGGCATTTCTTAGATTGACAAAGACATTTCATAGCTTTTAGAAACATTGGCACCTCACTGACAAACATACTCACACTTCTGAGAGATATAATTTCATGACACAGGTATTATACAGCAAAAGTCACTGATTTATTAAGTTTGAACATCTGAAATAAGTTAAATTGATTTGCTTGGATGGCCCAGTCTTTTCTTTCTTTTTCTTTTTTCTTTCTTTTTTTGATAAGATCTGCCTCTCAGAAATTTGCATTCCAAAAGACGGTCTAGATAAGGGTTCTTGCAGACCAGGTATTTGCATATTAAAGGCAGAGCATGTTTCATAAAGCCAATTATGTATAAGCACTCTTTTGAGAAATCAGAGTTAAATTTTAGCCAATTAGCAAGTACAGATCCTAAAATGGTATGTTGAGGCATTGTGGATGAAGATTGTATTGCCTATTTCAGAGGTGTCCAAACTTTTGGCATCTCTGAGCCGCACTGGGATAAGAAGAGTTGTCTTGGGCCACACATTAAATACATCGCAATTTGTAATCACACACATGAAAAACCTCATAATGTTTTAAGTAAATGTATGATTTTGTGTTAGGCCACATTTGTAGCCATTCTGGGTTGCATGCAGCCCAAGGGCCACAGGTTAGAGACACCCCTGGCCTATTGTCCTCAGGGAAAGAAAATTTCATCCTTATTAAAAAGGGACAAAAAACCTTTATTCTTATAAGAGGGAGCTATTGGGTAGATGAATAAAAACACAAGCATCTCTAATTTTCCCTAGCTCTGCTGTGGTGTTGCCAGATCCTTGGTTGGTACATGACCCTCACTTCTGGCTTCAGCATCCTGAGGCCCTGATCTCTCCCTTCCCACCCCAGGGGTGGAGACCGTCTAAAAAATGGCAATATAATTTTGTTCAAGTGTGAAACCTTGCCAGCAGTCAGTGTTGATCAGGGCATGTTAATTTGGTTTATTTAATTCTACATGGGTGATTCTGTTAGCCTCTGGCCTTAACTAGTGTTACCAGAGGTTTCTAGTCTTGTTTCTATACAAGGGATGCCTATTATCTCTGCTGCTTTCAGAGAAAGTCTCATCCTGTAACTCTTGTCTCAGTAGTTGGGTAAGTAATCTTCATATTTCCAACAGCCTCAGTTCTTCAAGAGGCCTAATAAAGTGAAGCAGACTCCCTAGGAAGGGAGCACAGGTGGAGATATTTGACCATAGAGGCCTGTAAGTCTATCCTGGAAAAGGGATCAATTGGCTATGGGGTGGACCCATCAGAAGCTCACAAAATCTTGGGAAGATGATTGGGAATTTTAAACAAGCTCCTGGTCATTCCCAAGCCCAAAGATAATATAATCCCAGAGAACAAAGAAGGGCACTCTTAGTGACTTGTGCTTGCTCTGTGAGCTTGTGCATGTTCTTTCTCCATACCATGTGGGCCTAACTGCCATGCAGTCAGAAGCCACGTGGACTCCCAAATGCAGGCTTCAAGAAGGAGCCTGGGTACAAGAGTGCAGGCAGGAACGGTGCTAAGCTACCTGGATGGAGACTGAGACCACTTAGCAGCTACCTGCGGGCTACGAATGACTAAGGTTTAATATGAAACAGAAACTCGGAACACTGTCCTTTGTTTTGGTCTTGCTGAAGACACAGTTGAACTTTTCCCGTGACAGGATGAATGGAGATGGATCATAGGGGCAGCCTTCCACCCATATTAATCGTGCCACACCACCATCTCTTGTGCATGGGTCTGAGATATGCTTTTCTCAGGATCCCTGAAAGAGTCCCACTTTTACCAACAATGCAATGACACTGGCCCTGACTACAGTTTTTATGTTTGGATTACTTTTGTCCTGTCTGATAACTGTAGATAGAAAAGTCAGTATATCCCGTCCCTTCCCTCACTCATCTCACACACAATTATACGATGCTAGATGTTAACATTTCTGGTGAATTAGTCTCATAAAATTATTTTTTCATTTATTTCCACAGAAAGCATCAACATAGATTTCTCTTAAAGGCACCAGGAATTGTTTTTAGATATATGTAAATCATGTATTTATATTTTTAATCAATATCTAAGAGGTTTTGTGTGTGTGTGTATGTGTAGATTTTCTTAGAGATGTATTTTTATTGGCTTTCTTATTTTTTATTTTTAAATTTAGTTTATTGGGGTAACTGGTTAAAAAATTATCTAAATTGTTTTAGGAAATATAAAAGAAATCTTTCTGTCAAAGCCATTATATCCTTCAATTGTAAGAGGATTCTATTTAACTTTGAAATGAACAAAGTTAATTCTTTCATTTTCAATGCCATTCAAATACCAGTTTTAGTACAGACCTGGAGTAACTATTGAGTTTGAGGAGGGAAAATTGAAACCAAACCCAAGTTTGACTGCCTGCCACAATAAAAGTCAAACTTGTGAGATAGCTGCTGGTGAAAAGACAAGTGGTTTAGGTGTTGGCGACTTGAGAAGATGGGGGACTCATGTTCTAATAAAAACCACTTTAATATAGTACTGGGAGACGGTTTCATAGGGAGGGAGAGGGAAAGCAGAACAAAGAGCTGAGCAGGAGGGACTGTGACATGCAGGCAGAATCCTTACTGGTCCTGGTATGAATCTTTAACAGCAGCATACTGGAACAGGTCAGCACCAGCGACATTCTGGAAGTTGGGTAAATTGTGCCAACCAAAGTCCTGGTCAAGGCCATTTCACATACAATCAGGGATCAGAAGTACGATTCCTGCAATATGCTTATAAAGAGACTGTCAGCATGTGAGTTCTTTTAATCAGTTTGTTAGTACATTTTATTCCAATTTTATTTCATGATAAGTAAGAGTAGTATAAAGTTTTTACTCCTTGTTACAAAATCAATGGCAGAGGATATGTTTGTATATACCATTACTGTTTTCCTGGCCCAAACTCTTACACATGAAACAAAAAATCTCTGATATGAAATCTATACGAGGTATATATGAAAAGCGAGAACACCAAATTTAATTATACAAAGAAAAGAGTTAGAAGTATACCTCAGTTACTAATGCAAACAGAGTTTCTTTGCCATAATTTCTACACAGCCTGCAGATATGAAGGAAGACATGACTATAGCAACATATTGCTATTAATAGGCTGAAACAAGGGACACATAAAAAATGAATGGAAACCAACTTAGAGTAAGATTTTTTTTCTTTTAAAAAAACACCTTTGCGTATCTTTATTTTAGGTTTATTTGGCTTGAAGGAGCTTTTCTTCCTAAGTCCAAATACTCTGGAAAAACAGTAAACTTTATTTGCTTTGTTTCTGATATTAAATCCTTCTCTTAACTAGAAATTTCCCTGCTACTTTAAATATCATGTGGAATCCCAGTCATCTTTTGCAATCTTTTTTGATGTTTTAAATTGAATTTTCTTACATTTTATATGGACAATATTTTTAGATCAGTAAAGCAATTACAGATAAACAAATTAATAAAGTCGATTAATCCCAAAACAAAATCATTACCCCAAATCCTGATGTGTAGGAATAATTACTGTTAAACATTAGAACTTTACACTATTGTGAAGCCATTTAGTCTCTATGCTCAAATGTTTCTTTCTAATAATCTCAGATTGTAACATGGTACAGGTAACCCTTGGCATCATCTCCAAGTCTTTTATTTATTTACTTTTTTATTGCATTGCACTCTCAAAGTTTTAATATAACACTCCCTATTGTCTGAAGGAAGACCATGTGGGCTAGGAATTAGAATGCTTATATAATTTCCTCATTTAACCAAACACAATTTTATAATTTTAGGACACTAGATGTCTTTATATATTAATTCCATAGATTAAATAGAGTGGAGCAAAAGTAAGTAATGATTGTTCCTATGGAAAATGATACAATAATTAATATATAATCATACTAAAATAATCTGATTTGCATACTCACAACTGTAACCTACTTTTGCTATACCCTGTATACCTAACAATATATTATAAATCATAAAATATTGCAAAAAGAAAATTACATAAAGATGAGAGTCTCCTAAAATTTTTTTAAAAAATCAAAAGGCAACAAAAGAGAGGCTGGGGAAACAAAAGTTGCTATATTTTTAAGTAATTGCAGTTTTAAGATTATAAGCTTAGCTATTAAAATTTGTATGAAGAGTCTAGTGAGTTTGCTTAGGTTATATCTGTCTCCACATCTAATTTTTCAATTTCCCATTTTAGAAGTTTTCTTTCTTTTCTCTGCTTAAGTGTATTTTCACTCCAGTATAAAATAAATTTAAAAAATTGGTAGAGTAGACTCAATGCTTTTATAAATCTCCTGTCCTTCTCACATTTTATAGTTCTTCCAGATCTGATTTTTAAAACATGGTAATTAATATTTTAACTAATGGCATCAAGAGTAAATTTATTTTTAACACTGCACTCTCACTAGTGGAAAGGATGTGGTGTTTTATTTTTCAACATGTAAAATCAATCTGGACATAGAAATAGCCTCACCACTTGCAGATAACCTAACAGATTACCTAACCTAATTTTTTGGTCTGATACATAGCAACTTTTTAATTTGAATCTGTAGGATAAATGATATGTTTTTATACTGAAGATACAGTATAATATAATTAAAAGTAGTTAAGAAATGCATAGTGACTCACAAAGTGAAATGATTTTATAAAGCTTAGCCTCTGGCTAATGTAAATATTCCTTCACCTCTGATAGTGTCAAAATAGATAGGCAATTTTGGCACACATACTTAGTCTAACTCTAAGGATAAATTACCCCAAGTGAAAAATCCTCTATATGCTTACTTAACTATATTGGTAAAAAATCTGAAGCAAGGGAAATTGCAGAGAAAGCCTCAGGGGAATAAACCAAGTATTCGCATCACAATGAAATCTATAGTTTATCACTCCCAAATTAGATCACATAGCATTACCTGTATAACCGTGTTATATTTAAAATAATCCCTTGATCTTGTATATTTTTAATATTTACATAATTACTCCTCATAACTATAATTTGTTGACATAATTACACTACCCCCAGAGCACATCTTGTTGATGGAAGGTTACCCTTTCTCTACCCACTGAAGATTTTTTTTTCCTCTGTATTTGATAACCCAAACTGATACTGGTAGCCTGACCACTGCTGGTAGGTTGGCCAGTGCCCTGACGGTGAGCAGGAGTGGAGGGGAGAGGCCAGAGGGGCAGCACAACTTTGCCTTGACAATCGCAACTTACCTAGGGCAGCGAGTGAGGACAGAGCCCTCCACCTCGGCCAGGACACAACAGGGGGAAGCCATTGCACTGGGCATGCCCAAGGCTGGCGAGAGTGATTGGCTAAGAGAAAAGCCCTCCTACTCCTTTCGGTACAGTGAAGACCTACCAGTCTAGTCTGGGAAAAGACAGGGTTGGTTGGGTGGAGTGGACTCTCCTGAAGCGCCCCAGAAGTTTGAGCAGCACTCTGGCCTAACAGGGTCGCTTATGTAAACTGAGGAAAGGGAGAAACGCAGTCTTGTGGACGCACTGGTGGACATGCAGGCCAGCGCTTTGTGCATCAGGCAGTCCCTGGAAGCCATGTGGCCATGGACAGGCACTGCGCTCTGCAGCATGCACAGCAGAGGCCCCGCAAAGCCGGCAGTGGGCAGCGACCCCCAGTCCCCAGCATAGGAAGCAGTGAAAGCACCATAGGAACGGGGGTACCACACATGGGTCCCCAGGGAGGAGCCGAAAGCCAGATTGCAACCTGGAACAAGCCAAGCCACGTGGATGATTGTGCAGCAGCCACCTGCAGTAACAGAAGGATAGTATTTCTTTTTTAAGCGAGAGAAGGAGCTCTGGGTGCAGCCTTGGAATGGCCTGGCAGAGGGTGGCTGGATTTTCCTCTGGGTTTTCCGGAGGGCGTGGGCTTTGAGGCGAGAGCCTGACGTTCTCCCAGATTGTGCAGCTTTTGAATTAAAGACTTCTTTCCTTTTCTCACGAAATCTCTGTCTCTGGAATAGGCCTGTGGGTTGGGGCGGGCAGCTCAACCGTTGTTTGGTAACCGAACCACTTGATTTAGAATTCCCACTTGGTATTGTAAAGAATTTACTTTGACTCGAATTTTTTTAAGATTTAAAATGTCCCAAACTGTCACTTCTAATTATGGTAACATTTAGGCAATGAGACATAGCAGGACGCCTAACTAAACTTGGTATGACATTTCAGTCCCCAAATAAATCAAATTTAGTAATACCTCCTTTTAGTTTATATTGTAAAATATTTTATTTCACTTTTTTATCATCTTTTCTTTCTCTCTTCAGTAATACATAAGAAATATCATGTTTTATGATTAGTGGCATGAAGTTTAAGGACTTGAAACAATTAACTAACAGGACAGTATGTCCTTAAATGTACAAATGCATTTAAGTATATTTATTAATGCAATCATTTAGGAGGGCTTGATTTGCAAAACTTCTTCCAGGTATGGAGAGCTGTTACTTTGTACCAGCCTAAACATTTGACTTTTATTAGCAGTATTCTTGGAAGCCAGCCATTAGATCATATTAAATAATAAGATAGAACAATTCATGTGTGAGATTGCATTCATATGCATTTTTTCCTCCCACCACCAAGGCTCTGGTGAAGAAATTTTTGTTCATGTTTTGCAGATTCCTTATATATCATCTGAACTGTTACTATGTATTTACCAATTTTTATCGTAGTGGCTAAACACTTATCTGACACTCCTCCGCAGAGATGATTCTGTACAATCCCTCAGTAAATGTCTTCATGATATATCCCTGCATTTCAGTTGCAGTTTTTGTCTGACCCTTTTGATTTTGAGATTTCAGACTATCATTTACAGTCTTGAGAGACAAACATGGTAGTTATTTCCTTTTAGATAAAGCAGTTAAGATTTATTCCATAGAGACACTTGGAGAAAAGACAGGCATTGTATTTATTAGGTCTAACTGAAGAGTTTACTGACTCTATTAAAAAGAAATCATTAAAAATAATGAAAAAATGCCAAGCCTCATGAAGAAACTTTTACGGTTGTCCTGGGGCATTGCCTTATAAACACACCCACAGGGAAATTATTATCTATGCAAATTGTTTAATGTGATATATGAATTTTGCAGTTACATGTGGATTTGTAGATTTCTCTCTGAGGAAAGAAAACCCTCAGCATTACTTTATTGCCCTGAGAGATAGCAACGTGTTTTGTATTTTACCTAACAATCCTGTTTTAACATCCACCCCCCCAAAAATGTCTTTATATGCAATTCTACAAAGTATAATTTGAAGCAGTTTTACTTTCTTTTTGGTTTCCTCATTAACTGAGTTAAACATGAGATGCTTTTAGTATGTTTCTGAGAAAGTTATAATTTTAAATTTATGAAAACAATACATTGATAATAATGCTAATTACGATAATTGGAAGGATCTGAAGCTTTAATTATGTTTCTCACTTAATATATATCTATAGTGAGATCAGATCTACTATTGTGAAATTAAATGGGAAAATGCATGCAAAATAATATTAAGTGCATAAAATATTGAGTTCATATAAAATATGGTATAGGACTAAGCATTTTGGTATTTGTTATTTAATTTTTGAAGTTTGATAAAACTGAGTCACAGAGACAAAGTGTTAAATGACCAGCCATAGTTACCATATGAATAGTAATTGACAAGAGCTTAAAGAAAAATGTAAGCAATGAAGAAAACTCTTCATCTTACTGATGGGTGAGGGAACAAAAAGACCAAGAGCTCACTGATGGAGAGAAATGCCACAAATTTGAATGCACATACAGGGAGATTGACGTCCATTAAATAGACACAAGCAAATGTTTAGAAAATGGTTTCTTAACTTTGTCTTGTATTCACTGTCTACCATCTGTCTTATGTGAAGATAAGAAAACAGAAAGAGAATAAAATATAAGCTAGAGGATTAAAGCATTTTAATAACCTAACCAATACTATAGCTATTTTTCTTATATAAATATGTGATATTTTTTCCTTGAGAATTTTGTGTTACTGACTAATTTCCTGTTAAATAATAAAAAACTGGTAACTTTTGGTTCTACCTCTAATAATGGATAAAGAGAAATGATTATACCTGAAGCTTTATTTTTTTTAATTATAATTAAACTTTGTAATATACTTAGTTAATTTAGTTCAAGAAATGTTTGTGGAGTGGCTGCTTGGACATGTAAGTTGGAGAAGTTAGTCATAAAAATGCCTAAAATCTGATTACTTCATTCAAGGAGCTTCATAAAAAATAAAGCAAAAGATAAGATATTAAAAGGATAAATGATAAAGAAACATTTATAGATAGAATGGTTCACATGAAATGTAGAATGCTGTGGCAGCTGGTTAAATGAAAATTTCACTATGAAATGACTTTAGAGAAGAATATGATATTCCTACTAAAAAGTAAATATTAAATTTATCTTGCAAATAATACTGTTTAACGTTCCTCAATAACAATAATTCTTCAACTTCTTTCTATTTTTGAAATTATTTTTTAAACTAACAACCACTTAATTTCCTCAACATTCTTGGCCAATGACTCTCATTTAAAGCAGCGGCATTCAACAAACACCTTTTTCCTTTTTTCCAGAGGATATTATGTTAAGTGAAATAAGCCAATCAAAGAAAGATAAATACTATACAATTTCACTTATATATGAAATCTAATGACTAAAATAAACAAATAAAATTGAAACAGATTCATACAGAGAACATACTGACAATTGTCAGAAGGGAGGCGGCCAAGGGTTAGGTGAAAAGGTGAAGAAATTAAGCAAAAAAAAACCCCCAAAACCCAAAACAAAAAACACCTCATAGACACAAATAATAGTGTGGTGATCACCTGAGGGACAAGGGTGGGGGGAAGTAGAGGAGAATAAAAGAGGGATAAGTGATGATGGAAGGAGGCTTGACTTTGTGTGACAAACATAACACAGAGTGGTCTGATCAAATCACTGGGGGGGGGCAGGAGGAGTAGGAAAGGAGGATGTTGCCCGAGGTAATGGCAAACCGTTTAGGACAGGATTGGCTGAGAAGATAAATGCCTCTGGAGTGTGTGGAATTATAAGCCAGAAGATTTAAAATAAAAAGAAGGCAGAGACTGGCTCTCAGGCTCTCCTCCATGAGGATGCCTGGGTGATCGTACTGCAGCTGCCTGTGTTTTTGAAAGGACGGTATTTTGGATGGGTGGGAGAAGGAACCCCAGGTGCAGTCGAGGATCAGACTGACTTGGCAGGGGGTGGCAGGGTTATTCTTTGGGTATTTTAGAGGGGACAGGCTCTGAGGCAAAAGCCTGCCATTCTTCCAAAGTTGTGTAGCTTTTGTATGTTATGTTGCTTTAGTTTGTAAACTAATCCGATGGAAACAGGATTATTAAAACCTAACAGGAGGAATGATAGAGAAACTTAGGAGTTAAAGATTTTAGCCTTTATTGACAGGCTTTGGTGACTAATGCATGTGAAATGCTATTATTCCAAAATTGTGTAGCTTTGCCATAAAGACTCCTTTTCTTTATCACCAAAACTTTGACTCCAGAATTTTATCTACAAGATGGTGATGGGCAGCAAGACTCCACTAGTTTGGTAACAAACATACAATGCAATATACAGATGATGTATTATAAAATTTTACATAGGAAACCTATATAATTTTATTAACAAACCAATGTAACCCCAATAAATTAAATAAAAAATAATAAAATTAACAAATAGCTTTTGATACACTACTGGAGTAATGGGTACAGATATGGCCACTGCCTTTAAAGATCTAAAGTCTGAGTAGAAACACTGACAAAAAAACTTTACAAGTAAATGACCAGTTCCCAACAAGAATAACATACTTTATTTTGGTGTAAATATGGAAATCAGGTTAATTCCTTTTGAATCTTCTTTTACTCATAAAAAATAATTTTATTAGGAATGCTCACCACATTAACTGCTTTATTTTTCCATTGTGAATAATTTCAGATCCAAAATGTTTCTGAAACAAGGTTTGGTATTTATCTCCTAATGCATTTCAAGTGGATTGAAACATAAATACCCCACAAGAACAATTCCTAAGTTAATGGATAGGAAGTTTATCATTTCAATTTTTGACACCAAATATTTTATCTTAACTCACCTGGAAGAGAAGGAAATATTTAAAGATGGAAAAAAAAAGTTTTCATTATGTATTCAACTAGTTAAAAATAGTTAACAGACTCTCATAATGATTAAGTAAAAAGTATTTTTACAGTATAAAAGACCATGCAAATATTACAGATTAAGTCTTAAATGCTTACGTGCATAAATGTTTAGGAAGAGTTAAAATCTGTCAATGTCAAAATTATGCCACCTTAGAACATCCAATATGATAGTTTTGATCAGAAAGTTACAATAGTTTATAACAAATAGTATAAATTGAAGTAGATCCAGTATATAATACAAGGAAATGATGTAATGCTTGGACGTACTGGCAAGCTCCAAAGTTTTAGAGATTACAAATTTACACAGGGGCTAGTGAGTAGTTCGAGAGGGAGTGAGACCCACAAAAGATTCATGAAGTAAGTACCAGAATTAATTTACAAATGGAAAATGAAAATTCCCCCAGAGATTTCCGTAACTGCTGCACAAATGACTTCCTAAAGGAGCAGATAGCTTTTCCTCAAAGTTTTTCTGCAGTGACACATATAATTGGTGCTGTTCATGTATTTGACTGAAGTGACAAGGTAAACTTGACAAATAATGATATGAAATTCCTGGAATACTATCCCATTGCAAAACAAAACATCCTGAGAGCCAGATTGTTGGTATTGAGATTGAGTAGGACTGTGAAAAGAGCCAATATGGCCTCACATAAACCTCTTACTTATTCATTTCAATGTGTTTTATTAAGCCATTACTATGTTCATGTACCAGACTAGGTACTGGAGATAAAATGATGAAAAATATAGATATGGTCCCAGCTGTCAGACAGTTTACTCAAGTAAAATGACTCAGGTAAAGAAGCAACACAACAAATAATTACGGTGTTTCAATAGAAAAAAATATAGGTTAACTGTGGCAAAATATTTAACAGAAAATAATTTCTTATGAAAAATTTAGAGACATATTAATTATGTAAATACCATGTTAAGTACATTTAATTATACATTTATAATGAACTCTGCATTCACATACTGCAATTCAAATATTCCACAAACTTATTTTTTTCTCTACATGACTTTATTTTGCTGTAGAGTCACTTTACTCACTATAAAAATGAAGAGGAAAATGCATACATATGTATGCATATACATATTTATATGATTGCTTAGTCTCTATTAGTTTAAAAACAATGTTACAGTGAATTCTTGTGTTCTTTCACGTCAGCCAAAATTAATAACCCTTGTTCAAAATTCACAAATAAATTTAAAGTTGTAAGCATACTTAAGATATTCTTTAATGAATTTGTTGTGTTATAAAATCAATATTATATGACAAAAATAGAATGCTTCTTGAAAAATAATTGCAAGAAGGACATTTATTGTTTAACACTGAAAGTCAGCAGTTGTTTGAGACAAAAAGATTGTTATAAGTATAAATTAATTAATTGTGTTTGGATACTCCATCAAACCTAATTTCCTCCTTTTTTTTGAGTCCCTTGAATGACAAAGGTATATTACACATGTGCTTTAGAGTGACCAAAGGAATTTATAAATTGATATAAACCTGATTACATTTCATAACATTATGAAGGATTCATATGTAAGATCCTTATTAATTTCCCCAGGGCTCTTAATGTCCACTTAGGTAAAACTAATTAGAATAACCATAATTCAGGAAAATTGAATCCATGAACAAAGACTACCGCATATTTATAGGGAATAAGAGTCGATGAGAGCAGTTTCTGAGGAACGGAGTAAGCAGTGTTAGTCACTGGCAGATGGAAGAGGCAGAAAAAGTAAATTAAAGTTGTGACATTTGTAAAAACAGTTTTGGAAGAGTCATTTAAACACCTTGGATGAACAGCCATTTATTCCTGGGGAGTGTTTGCTGTTGAGGTCAAGCTAATTCTCGATTACAAATAAAGTAGTTATTGGTAAATTAGATAGCTTTTGGGACTCTTCCTCTGTATTGCTAAAAAATATACTACTTACACAAACAAAGTCCATTTGCTTCATGGCTTCACATTAGCTTTAGGCATTTGGAGGCCAGTACCCTTGGAGACAAGGGCATCCTGAAAGTCAGATGTTTTCAGATCATCAACCTAACGGGATAGATTGCATGTATTGCTTCAACTGAAGTTTATTCTTGGTATTTATTTATATTTCTCTCAGTTTTGAAAGGATCCTAAGAATATACCAAGCTAATTGGTATTATCTTAATTATTTTTATTAATCTGTCTAAATTAAAGTTCTTACCTTACCTCAAATAATGTATCTAATCTATTACCTGTGCTTACTTATGCAGTCAAGAATTCTTGTCACTGTGTGTTTTAAAAAAGATTCTGTGATCCCCCAACTCTGTCCCCAAGTATTATAGGGATATTTACTTACCCATTGAATAACGCTCAGGTTCACTGGGTACAACATTTTTATGTTTGCTTACTTCTTGAATAATACTCAGGGTCTCTAGGTACAGCATTTTCATGTTTGCTCACCTGTTGAATAAACTCCAGAATCTGTAGGTTCAGCATTTTTATGTTTGTTTAACTGTTGAATAATCTCCTGATTTCTCTGAGTACAACATTTTCATGAAAGTTTAGTTCTAGCTAGAGGAAGTTCTATTCATTTCCAAAGATGCTCATCAATTTGAGCATCTTTGGAAATACTGTCTCCAATTCATGAAAAATAATCAGAAAACCTAGAATCAGAATATAAAATAATGATTACAAAGCATTTCATAGTTTTCTAATTTTTCTGGACTACTATAAAAAGATCAAACACAAATAAAAAAGAAAATAAGTGAATTTTAATTTATTTTTCAACCCGAGTTGATTTCAAGAGTTGGGAAAGATGTGATGATAAAGAAGAGAAAATCAAATGAAATAAAAGGCTGACATGAACTTAAAATCAATAAGAAAATATTACAGCTGCAGACTGTAGGAAACCTTTAGTGAAAATCCCACTATATAAATAAGAAATAAATCAAACCTCAAAAAGCTGAAGAGATTTGCTTAAGATTACAATATTACAATAATTCAGAGCCAGAGCCAGAGCCAGGGTCATGTGTAAGACCAGTCCTTCTCCAACTAGAGACTAATAAAAGGAATAAAAAAAGGATTAAAAAAACAAAACGTAGACCTTAGGTCTCTGCTTCACCTGGAGGCTCTATCTATTCTGTTGGTTCAGGGTGATGCCATAAAAATCTCTCCTTGTTTTTGATAATTTTTCCTTATATTTATGTCTCTGAGCAACCACAGGAGGAAGGATGGTTGGGTTTACATCCAAGTTCAGGTATACTCTCCACACTTTGGGCAAGTCTATCTTAAAATATATTTAATAGCTTATCACTTCAAAGTCATAAGGCAGGTGAGCATATGTATTCCCAGGATTGTCTTCATATAATAATCAGTATCTATGGATAAGGTCCTGATTTCTGCACTTTTAAGAAACTTCACTGTGATATTTCACTATATCACTGGTGTAATGTCTCTTTGAATGAAGGGAGGCCATGCTTCCTTACTTCATATGAGATACTTTTTGCAGACCCTGTCTCATAAGAGGTACTCAGTAAATATGTGATGCTCAAATGATCAGCTCTAATGTGCAATTATGAGTGGTAAATCTTACTACATTTCAGTGTTTTAAAAAATAATTTGTGCATGCCAGCGACTGGATATGAAGGATTTTGTTTTTGTCCCTTTTTAAACAAAGGGTTTGCTTTTGCACATTTTTTTTTAAGAATACCAGTTGCTGCTCCGGACTCTTTAGAACAAAAAGAAAGTCAGTTTGGGCATATACAAATGATGCATTTTAAGGATGTGAAGAATTCACACTTGTTTTTATATTTGAAAGATGTTAATCAAATTAGAAATCTCTAATAAACGTATCTAAGATATTTTAAAAACTGAAGTGAAAATACTAATGATAATATTAACAGAGGCGAAATATACCTGAAGACTGAAATAAACCTGGAACAATCCAGTTTCTGTATACCTTTTGCTTTCTCCAAGAACAATTTTTGCGAAATAGTCACTAGGCTGTCGAGATAACCCACATAGACGATGTTATTAACATGCAATCCTCCTCCCTGAAACAGTTTACATATGCAATATACAGCATCTGGACCTTGTAATTGAATTTTTGAGGTTCACTGTGATTTGGGAGTTGCATATGGGTCAGTAATCATTATCTGGACACCATCATTCATAGTACACATATAATTAATCAACTCATTAATCATGGAGAAAGAGTCTCAGGGAAGACTAGCTCTCCTATTTCTTAAACAAATATTTTACCCTTGAGCTGTAAAAGTAGCATCTCCATTAGCCATTGCTTCAGATTGCTGTTCGTGATTTATTTAGAGAGCTTTTAGAATAAGGTCTGTAAGAAGAGTCAATATAAAAATCTTTTAAGCACAAGACCCATTATATATAGCCAAAGAATTTAATCACTTTCTGGTTAAATCATTGCTTTGGATCTTTATCTTCCAAAGCTAATGTCAATAACACTTTATTTTTAATTTAACTAAATTCAGCCAACTGTAGGGAAAACAAATCATGCTCTTTTTTATTATTAGTTTTAGTAGATGGTTACCAAGGTAAAACTGGTAATTAAGGAAAGCAAACTATTCCTCAGGTTTTCTTGTTTGTTTGTTTGTTTTTGTTTTTGTTTTTGTTACACATTAGCAAGCCCAGGTTGATTAAGAGAGACATTTTATAGATGCATAAAGGAAAAAAATGTCTGTAAATATATTTTCTCAATTTCTTGGCTCATTAGCTAATCGGACCTAATGATTTTCTTTTCCATATTTGTCAATCCCACTATTTGCTATTTTTCCTCTACTTTTAGCACTGACTTATCCTCATATTGCACTGACTTACAGTATGACCTACAAATATCCTTGTAGAGAGACATACAGCAATGCTATAAAAAAGAAACTAATTGTGTCAGATAAATACCATCCTAAAATGATAAAAAAATATAATCGGATATCAGCTCAAGGTAGAGACAGGAAAGGCTGTTTATAGAGATGCTGTGAAATGAATGCAAAGCTTAAGGAAAATGAACAGCTGTTTGCTATCTTCACTGAAGCTAGAAATAACTTAGGCTTAAAATGAGAGACGTGAAAAAGAGATATCTGTCTGCAGATTTGTAACAAGATTTCTAGTCAGGAACCATGCAATCCATAGAATTTTATTTCTTGTTAGATGCAGAGAAATATGAGATAATTTAGGGACTATTCAATTTAGAGCTAGAAGGAACAATCAATCGATGTTTTAAAAGTTCCTCTTTTCCTAATATCACACTCTAGATTTCTTGGAGTCTCAGTTTTCTAGCTAGGAGCCTCTCTGCTTTAATATGATAAAATATCACACAGATCAAGGCTTAAACTTGTAGCTATTTCGGTCAAGGTGCTACAGACGATAATAAGTAAAGGCAAGACAAAGCTGAGCTCCCAAAGTTTTAGATCTGTCACTTATGGCTCACAGTTTAATCCAGTTTTAAATGCTTTTATTGGAGAATTGGCCATGGAAGACACATTTGCTTCTTTCTTATTATCTAGGCACTAAAAACATTTTCAATATAAATGAGATGCATTCCCAACTATCAAATTTGTCTGTGTCCCTGTTCCATGGTCTTTTGGGACTTCTTGTTCTCTATACTGTTAAGTAAATGAGTGTGGGGCAGAGTGATATGGGATGTGATGCCAAATGCAGAGTTGTGGGTGAAGACATGGAGACAAAGGAACCATTTCAAATGAAATAAAAAAAAATATGGCAATACTGTTTTAGATGAATATAAGAAGAAAGAAAGGAAACATGCCACAGAAAATCCTGTGTGTTAAGCTTAATAGTTTCATGGATTGTTTCAAACATATTTTAGCTGTGGATATCTTTTTTTTTCAAAAGAAAGCTTTTGATGGAGTTTAATATGACAATCAGATAAACAGAGTTGCAATTTATTATGGAGGACACCGAAATAGTTTCAGGAAGCCGTTTCTGCTCACATGACGTTAGTTTTAAAACTATACCCTCTATGCTAGAGGCAAGTTTTTAAAAAATATGTTTTATTGATTTTGCTATTACAGTTTTCCTGGTTTTTCCCCTTTTGCTCCCCTCCATCCAATACCCCTATTCCCTCCAGCAATACCCTGACCTTAGTTCGTGTCATGGGCCGTGCATGTAAGTTCCTTGGCTTCTCCATTTCCTGTACTATTCTTAACATACCCCTGTCTATTTTGTACCTACCATTTATGCTTCTTAATCCCTCCACCTTTACCCCCATCTTCCCCCTCCCTGCTCCCAGCTGATAACCCTCAAAATAATCTCCATATTTATGATTCTCTTCCTATTCTCATTGTTTTCTTAGTTTTTGGTTTTGTTTTTTTTTTAGATTCAGTTGCTAGTAGCTGTGCATTTGTTTCCATTTTAATGTTGATACTTTTTACTTTCTTCTTTTTCTTAAATAAGTTCCATTAACATTTCATGTAATAATGACTTGGTGATGATGAAGTCCTTCAGCTGTACCTTGTCTGAGAAGCACTTTATCTGCTCTTCAGTTCTAAATGATGGCTTTGCTAGATAGAGTAATTGAAGTTGTAGGTCCTTGTTTTTCATCACTTTAAGTACTTTTTGCCAGTCCCTTCTTGCCTGCAAAATTTCTTTTGAGAATCAACTGACAGGCTTTTGGAAATTCTTTTGTAGGTAACTCTCTGCCTTTTTTCTTGTTGCTTTTAAGATTCTCTCTTTATCTTTAAACTTTGGCATTTTAATTATGATATGGTGTGGTCCTCTTTGGGTCCAACTTGTTTGGGACTCTTTGTGCTTCCTAGACTTGTATGTCTATTTCTTTCACCAAATATGGAAAGTTCTCTTTCACTATTTTTTTCAAATAAGTTTTCAATTCCTTGCTGTTCCTCTTCTCCTTCTGGCACCCCTATGATTCAGATGTTGGTATGGTTCGTGATGTCCCAGAAGCTCCTTATACTATTCTTGTTTTTTTAAATCCTTTTTTTCTTTTTGATGTTCTGTTTGAATATTTATTTATTCCTATGTTTCAAATTGTTGGTTTGAGTCCTGGCTACATCCCCTCTACTGTTGGTTCCCTGCAGATCTTTTTTCTTTATTTCACTTAGTGTAACCTTCATTTCTTCCTGTTTTTTAAAATTTTATTTTATTGCCATACTTAGTGAGTTCTTTGAGCATCCTGATCACCAATGTTTTGAATTCTGCATCTGATAGGTTGGTTATCTTTGTTTTATTTAGTTCTTTTTGTGGAATTTTGTTATGTTCTTTCATTTGGGCCATATTTCTTTGCCTCCTCAATTTGGCAGCCTCAGCATGTTTATTTCTCTGTATTAGGTAGAGCTGCTTTGACTCCCTGTCTTAGTAGTGTGGCCTGTAGTAAAAAAGCTTCCTGTAAATTGTGCAGTGCAGAGCTTTAGGTAATTGCCAGGGCAGAGCAACCTGCTTCACCACGTTGTGGCTCTGTGTAGGGGGACTGCTCAGACAGGGGACAACACTGCTGCCTGGCTTCTGGAGGTTTGCCTGGCACTTGCCCCATGTGACTGGGTCCCTTCCAGCTATTGCCTTGGTGCTGAAACTGCATATGTTTTAAGTCCATGAGGGTCCTTTAAGTGGGGTCTCTTGAAAACCAGTCTCTTCAGCTTCCCCAACAAGCGCTGGTTCTTACAGCCAGAAGTTATGGGGATTTATCTTCCTGGCACCGGAACCCTGGGCTATGCTGTCTAGCCTGGGGCTGGGATTGTGTCTGTATGGATCTGGCTTCTTTACATTCTTGCTTGTTGGACTTCCATACAGCTCGATTTTCTGTTGGTTCTGGATGTTATTTTTTTTGAAATATGGTTGTAATTCAGTCGTTGCACAAGGAGGTGCAGCATGTTTACCTATGCCTCCATTTTGACTAGAAGTCACTAGAGGCAAATGTTGAATCAGCAAAGGGCTATTCTTACCTTCATGTGGCAACATGTGGTTGTTCAGACTGTATAAATACAGATCATGAGTGTTCCTATTATGCCTCCTCCCTTCAGCCAGCTGCTTTCACACCACCCCTGGATGACAGTTGGACCAGGAAAGAAAGAAAGGAGATGGTACTTTGGTCCCCTGATTAAGGGGGGTAGTGAGAGAAAGAAGAGGAAGTAGCATTCATTCCCCACCCCCAGTATTTACAGGGCTGAATTAAGCAGTATAAGATTATTTAAAATGGAGGAGTAGTTAATAGCATTCTGTTACATCTACTTAAAGGAAAAAAAAAAAACCCTCAAGATTATTTTAGTTTTTATTATCTTTTTCTTCATGAAATACCCATTACTACCACCTCTGAAGATCTAGTATCTTACCTACTCCTTAAATATTTTTGCTTTTAATGTTCAATGTTCGTAATTTAAAGTATATTTTCTCCACTATCTTTCCTTTAAGATTAAACTTTTCATGAAAGGCAGGATCATAAATGACTGATATTTATACAGTTATTTTAACTAACAGGCAACAACATATTAAGTGTTAAAATATGACATAATGTATTCTTTAATATCAGAAACAACCCACATCAGTCCAAAGATATACCTACAAATTACATTTCTACATCAATATATGCATATTTGAAATGTGTTTTTAGTAATTTTGCTTTTGAATCATTAAAATGATAATTTCTCAGCTTTTATTGTGTAGAGATTTTTTTTGTTTTGTTTTAAGCATTTTCACTTGAGTAAAATCTCACTGATACCAGGGGCTTATAACTTTGTTAAATTAAGTGAATTAATAAAAACTGGTCAGAAATAAAGTACTAGGTCAAATGAAAATGAGAGCCATCTGTAAAATTGATGTTTAAAAAAGGTAACATCTGTTTACTATTAATTAGCAAAAAACTTTGTTACATATAATCTAGCACTATTGTTCAAAACGACTATCGGTCTCCATTACAGTGGTTCATATATTTCTGTCTAATACCATGTAACAGTCACTGACTCCCTGGGGGAAGAGAGTCCTTCCCATTTCACGGCTGTCATGCTTGAGCATGTTACTTACTTAGTGCATTGATCTGCTCAGGCTACCATAGACTGAGAAGCTAAAACAACAGAACTTTATTTTCTTACAGTTCCAGAGACTAGAATTCAAGATCGAGGTGACAGCAGGTTTGGTTTCTGGTGAGACTTCTCTTCCTGGTTTGTAGACAAACACCTTCTTGCTATGTCCTCAAGTAACCTTTTATCCGTGTGTGCAGCTTTGGTGTCTCTCTTTCCTCTTATAAACACCAGACACTGCGGGTTACAGCCCCCCACGTTTATTACCCTGTCATCCTGAATTGCCTCCTTAAACTCACCTACACATATAATCACACTGGGAGCTAGGGATTCAATATGAGGGAATACAATTCAGCCCATATCACTTGAGCTAATGGAACATGGCTGAAAGTAACATACAAATTCTGAGTAAAAGGTTGAAGAGCCTTTTCATGGGTAAACTACAACTCTCTTCTCTCTGCCATTAGGCCAACATTTACTCAGAAGTTTCTGCCTCTGCACTCTGGGCTCTGGGTTAAAGAGGATGTGGAACAGAGAAGTGGCCGACTTGTCACTAACATGTAAAGAGAAAAAAGAATTAAACATCTTCCCCTTGACATTCTGTTATTTTTTTTATACCACAGCTTAGCCTAGCAAAAGCTTATTAATAAAGACATTTGCACCCATTTGTCCTAAATGCACTACATAAATACCTAAATCAAAATCTAAAATTTCCTGTATTTCTTCTATATTTTTAGTGTCTGTTGCTTGCTAATTCATTTACTTGATACCATAGCGGCGTTTCATTTACTGTGCTATTGACATAGTGCCCTAGTACATGAGAAAATATATTTAATACTGTACAATATTGCTTTTCTGCATATCACATTGTTCTTACTTTGCTACATATCGCACAAGAACAACTGCAATATTAAACATTCTCTTCTATAACCAAGATGCTAAAGGGAGTTCCAAGAGTAAAATCCATAATACATCCCAGTTCCCTGTTATAGTAAACTCTCCTGAGAGTCATTCTTTAACTACCTATCGGATAAGTTATTTATTGTTAGGGGCCTTTTTTGAAAAGGTGAGGAAGGAGCATTTTAATTGAAGGTATTTATTTTGGAAGGTTCTGGGAGTTTGGGAAAAAAAGAGTTCCCAGCACGGAGCCAGTGGGAATGGACTTCAGTGATTGGAAGGTAGCAAAATGGGAAATAAGATATAATGAAGGAGACAAAGCCAACAAAAGTAGGGACATAGAACAAGCTTTGAACAATCACTAGGAGAAAGCAAGCGAGGCTACTGTTCTAATAAGCCTATGCAATATTTTTGATCGTTTAGAGATCCCATAGGGACTTCAAGTGATAAGTAGCAGAATCAAATTCAATAAGGCAAAAATAAAGACTGCATTTTATCTTACGATTGGTTTCAAGATTGAATCAAACACCTTATCCTATAAGGCAGAATAATCACATACTTTAATTCAAGTGGACAAATATTTATTCATAATCTCTTATATACATGTAGGAGATAGAATAATTTCTGGAAGGAGAGAGGAATAGTGAGTTGTTATTTAATGGACAGAGAGTTTCATTTAGGGGCAATAAAAAGTTTTGGAGATGATGGTGATAGTTACACAACAACATGAAGATACTTACTGTCACTGAACTGTAAAAGTTTAAAATGATACATTTTATGTAATGTATATTTTAGCACACAAAAAGTAACAGCACAGACTGACATGGGACTATTTGTATTTGATGATGTTTTTATCCCTTACTTTTTCTAAGTTTTACTACTTGTAAACACCAACTACAGAATAAACTTAGTTTATTTTTAATATTAAAAATTAATATTATCAATATTGTTAAAAGTAAAACATGCTTGATACATCATGGACTCAACATAGCCGACAAGATAAAACTGACAGAGTTTTTGAAATCTAAGAATCCCCTTAGAAATAGTTTTGTCTTTTTCCCTCTTGCTGTATTCTTTTAGTGTTAACCTACCCTGTTACCAAGTCCTATCTTATTCTATATCTACAATATTTACTTTATTCTATCTTTGTCTTCTAATCTCATTTGAATTATAGATCTCCATGAAACCATTGCTATTATTTCTTGGAACCACTCACAGTTGAGAATTACAAATTTAAAGCCCTAAAATGTCTGGAACCACAAATGTGTAGTGTACCAGTGTATCTGCAATGACTCACAGCTCCACTCACACAATGGTGCCTTAATGGATACCTGTTTAAATAAATGAACTAGCACACCAATCCATGGTCTTACTTCCTGTCTTGCTTTTATTGTTCACTCACCACAAAACATCACCTTTCAAATTGAGTTGTATGCATTAAAAAAATAAAAACAAAAACAAAGAGAGGGGGCACAAAACATATTACAGGAAGTTAATGAGAACCCAGTTGAGAGATAGCAGTAAATGGAATCTAGCTGAAAATACATGGTGTACTTCAGCATAAATTATACAAACAGAAAAAAAAATGGAAGGCTAGATTAAGAGAAGCCAATTTTGCTAAATATAAAAAGTAACAGTTTCATTTTACTCTAATCTGTGCTAAAAAATGTCTGTAGTCTTAGGTTCGATTCTAGGCATAATGTTTGAAAAAAGAGGTTGACATATTCCTGAATTGAAGGGAGATGGATGTATTTGCAGTTTCAATTGAGTTTGACAAGCAGGAAAGTGATGCTTCCAGAGCAGAAAAAGGATATTTAAAGCCCCAAATTGTTGGTTACACAGATGACCACAAGAACCAAGATGAATGAAGCTGAACATATGAGATGCAACTGTCCTTTGAACTGTTAATACTGGAATATTGCTTTGAGTGTTCTAAGTACAATGGTCATACTCAATGGTCTTTAGAAATTCCTATTAGAATTAATAGTTCTGGGAAGCCGGTAAGCAGTTATTGGCATCTTGTGATCCTTTGCCTGACAATTCTGCAACCTTGATTCACCTGTCCAGGCATATGCCCTCATTCAAATCCTCATACTTCTCTCTTGCATAATCAGTTAATGACTTTCCTCCTTGCATCAGCCACTTGTAAACTTCCTCATCTAATATTGTTCATAACTCAGTGGCACAGAAATGACAAAGTATCTGGACTTTTCCTAAAGTTAGAGTAGAAGAATTTTAGTCATCTTATCAGGGGAAGTGTTGGTATTAATAAACTTTTTAATGGTCAGGCAGTATGTTATCTTTGACTCTTGGGGTAGAAATTTTAAGAGACAAATTGACAAATTAGAATGTGCCCAGAGGGGGAGAAAGGATGTTGAAGTGTCTGGAAGAGGGCATTAAAAAAAAATGACTGGTAAGTCGGGAATATTAACCTCGAAAAAGGCAGCACCTAAGTGGTGTTAATAGCAGTCTTCAAATATTTGAATGACTAACCCACAGAAGGGTCAGTGAATCCATTTTGTTACTTCCAGTTAACATACTAAGAATAAAGATTGAAAGTTATAAAAGAAAATTAATTTGGCTCAGAATTTTTTAAAGTTAGTATTTTTCAGAAGTAGAATATTCAGCATTATGAAGGAGTTCTCCAAAAATTCAAAATTTCAGCCATTGAACAGATTATTATATATGCAACATTATGAGGAAAATATTTTAAAAGGGTGAAAAGAGGGATTTTTAAGCATTCTCTATTACATATTTTTATTACTGTATGAGTTTGGTATTATTTCTATTTTACATAGAGAAAGTGAGACTTAAGGAGTTGAAAAAACAGGACAAGTCTATACAAGTAACAAATAACAGGTAACAAGTAGTAGAATTTAGTTTCCAGTTGAGTTTTCTGTGACCAAGACCTTCCTTTGAAACTATGTATACAGCATTGGTAAACCAGAAAGTACAGAAGGAAAATGTTAAAAGTAGTTTTCTCTGAGTAGTAAAATTATATATATTTTGTGTATTTTTAAAACATTTCCATGATAAACATTTATTGAGCTAAATAAAATTATGACTATTGTATGTTTTAAAGGAGATATGGGAAGATTTTCAATTGTCTTCTAATTGCACATTTTTTTTAAATTTCAAGAATCATAAATTTTAACATTTTGAAATACTTTAAAATAGGAGACAGTAGCAAGATTCAATGAAATAATCTGTATATCAGAGGTTCCCTGTTATCATGTTACCACATTTCTGTTTTCTCTCTTTAACGTGTGTGTGCATGTGTTTGTACCACTACCTCTCAAATTCTTTTCCAATATCGCAAGATTCACTATCGTTCCATCTATCTATATTTGCACTCTATGCTTTAACATTGAAAAACATGATCCCATTTTCTTCAAACTAAATGTTGCTCTATCATTCTGTACCCGACCAATATCTCAAACACAAGAGTTGCTTTCTTAGCCCTAGCCCGTTGTCCATGACCATGCCACTCTCCACCCCAGTCAGGGCCTGTACAATGCACCCCACAAACATGGGAGCCATACCTGCTAAATTCTCAGTGCAGCCAAGGGCTAGGAGAAGATGAAGACAACAAGGTGGCTACCATTAGCATACATTAGAATTTTTTACTATTACATCTATTCTGTTCTACTGAAAATCTTTTGAGAACGTGTATTATTCAAATGTTGAATCTATGCTATTCGGTCTTTAAAATTATCACCTGTCTTATCATTTTTTATCTTCTTATACATCTCTTTTGTAGTTTCATAGAACTTTTCAAATATATTCTCCACACCATTTGATTTTTCTGAAGTTTCAATTATGTTCTTTATTGGATTCAGAATAGGATTCTAATTTTACTATCACATTGCAGTTAACTAGACGAACTTCCCTGTATCAACCCTGGTTTCAGTAGGAATGAAGTTGTTGTTTTTGCATCTTATTCTATTCTCCGGTAATGTTTTGATTTTATCTTAATTGAAGTCATGGATTTACAACACTATTTAGAGGTCCAAGTAGATGTTCTCCTTTTTCATTTGCAATTTTAATCAGAAGCGTACTCTCTTTTTAGTATTCTTTCTTGTGTGTTTAGAAAACAGTGTTTATCCCATGCTTTATTTATTTCTTTGCTTATAATTTATTGACAAGTTTTCTCTAAAAGTGATTTTTCAAGAGATGAGATGATGATTACTTATCTCTGTTCATGATGCACTTGAGAATCCTAACATTTTTCCTTTCACATATCCTGTCAGAATGTAGAGCAATTTGGAGAGTTTCTCAATTTCCAGTTGCTAGTAGGTATTCTTTCTCATGAAGATCTGCTATTTTGATAGTAGTGAAAAAAACAAACAAACAAACAAACAAACAACAACCACCAAAACTTCATGTACTTATATTGCCTGGAAATGATACTTAGCTCAGACATCATTGATGAAAAGTCACATTTTCTTGGATCCACATTTTTGCATTCTCTCAGCCTCGGATCCAGACTCCTTAGTCTAGAGACAGCACCGGTGAGGTGGTGATGGTTCACACAGGCTTTCTAGAGCCCAGCAAGCACACCTCTTCCCAACTTCGTGTTCATGGATGACACACAGTCACTTGAAAGGAAACATTGTAGGGATATTTACAGTATGAAAATACCTAGATAATATAAATGAAAGCTTAGATTTCTGGAAAGCCAGTTGTAAAACATTCACCAAGACACCACAGAGTCAATGTCTTCTTTATGATCTCCTTATCATCTGAAATATACAAGGTGCAGTTCTTATTTAATCTTCATGCAAATGACATAACTGAAAATTCCTCACCAATTCAATACCTTAACTGTGAAACTGTGAATCTTAGTTATATCATTATAATTATATAGACTTTTCTTTCCCCCAAGAAAAAGCTGAGTGGGTAGAAATTGGGAGTGGATTTGAAAACTGTTTTTGCTTTTTCTGGGATTTCCAGTATAGCATCATTTTTTTTAAATCTGAACACTTCAAATAGAAACAAATTTTTATTTTTTTTCTAATAAGAAATTCTTATGTTTATCCTTGGTCAAAATACAAACATAAAAGTGTTACTATGAAAATTAAACATCCATTTGTAGGTACAAAGAAGCTGATAATTGTAAACATTATGTTATTTATTTTCTCCTTTTTAATAATTTTAAATTTCCAGATGTTAAAGGCAACTTAAAGCTTATTTTTTTAAGATTTCAAGACATGATGAACACCTACAGCTTATTCTTTCTAAATAATACAAGATCCATTCATTATCAAATATTTATTGAATGTCCAATGTTATCTAGACACTCATCTCAGTGGTGGGATGGATATACAACCAACTCTCTAGCCTTCATAGAGGTATCATTCTTTTTAGTTTTCAGCTTAGATCATTATTTACCTTGTTTCATTTTGAGCAAATGGCTTTACTTTACTTTTTTTATCTAACTTTCTCTAAAACCTTATTCTGCTGATAGCATTTTGTTATTGACAATATTTCTCAGTGTTTACATCCTCCTACCTTGCTTTGGGCAAAGGCAATAAAGTTAAGCATCAGATGAGTAAATCATCTCAAAAATATGAAGTATGTTTTCCCAAAACTTTCTGCCATGCAACTTGCCTCTACATAGATATCCCTTTTTAAAAATATATTTACCAGGAAACATGTACACACACATGTCTATTTATACACTTTTGTTTAAGTTAAACATGACCAGGTATCTGTGAAGTATAAATATTTATCGATTTCCTCTATATTTGATCGTTTTGCAAAAATCTTTAGCTGGTGTCATGGTGCTTTGTGCCTGTTTTTGAGCTTAGGAATGTTATCGGCTACTATGCATACTATTTCATACAGATATTCTGTATTTCTGAAGTAGTTTGTGTGCAAGTGTATGTGTATATGTTAGGATGTGTGCACTTAATGGCTGAAGGGTAAAAACAAGAGCACTAATGTACACCCTTCTGTAGTTACACTGTACTCAAAGGCCAGGTACATGTAAAGTGAAACCACTCTCTAATGCCACTATGCTCTGAGCATATTTTAAATTTTTTTCTTGGAAATGTTAGAAAATCTATGTATGTGTAGAAAATGTATATGATCCTAGAAAAATAATATAGAATAAGAAAAAGAAAGCCCTCGGTGCTACAAAGAGGAGTGAACCAAAAAACAGGTCTGTGCGTTTACAGCCTGGCAATGCAGAGCCACTGGTCACTGTGGGAGAGGATAGTGGGGTAGGATCCAAATCTACGCTCTAAGGAAACACATTGGGCTTTGTGACTGTGATGTGGGACCTTACAAATATTGCACATTTGCTAAAAAGGAAATTAGCAAAGGTTTACTTGTTGGTTCAGGGAGGGGGCACAAAGTTTGTCTTCCCAAATAAAATCTGTGGAAAGAAACAGAAATAAGCAAAAAACTTTTCTAAGGGAGTTAAGTTCCAAAATAAAAATCTGTTGAGAGGAACAAAGAAATAAGCAAAAACTTTTTTCTAAGGGGATTAAGTCTAAGTTAAAAACCTTCTTGCTCGAATAAACTACTAAGGGAAAATTTAGCATAAAATTCAACCAGACAGTGACATCTTAAGGCACTTAGCTGAATAAAAGAAAAAACAAACACAACAAAATCTGTGAAAGAACATAGTTGCAACCCGAGTCTCATTTTTTCCCCTCATGGAAAAGAAATATCTGTCAAAAATCCCATCACATTAAAAACTTACACACCAATATGAGCCAGAGTCAGTAAAGGGAATGAATAGGAAAATAAGCAGTGCAATTCTCAAAATCAAAAGATGATGGAACAATACATAAATGATTATAAAATGCATCTTGTATCTGACCACTTTTTATAGCCATCATTACTACAACCCATTGTAATTGTTTAGACAACTACCATTTCCTACTTCGTCTTTAGAAACAAAGCCTAAATCATGTTTTAGTTTGGGCATTAAACACTGGACATCTTCCAGTTTCCACATGAAGCGTTCTCACCATAGCAGGCGAAGACGATGTGCTAAAGCTTAAGTCACTTAGCTGCTTGGCTCACACCTTTTCATTAGTTTCCTAGCTAACAAACAGTACAACCCAAACTTTTTGCAGTGGCTGAACATGCCCTGCACAATATGCCCCATCGCTTGCCTCCCCGATCTCATCTTCTGTTTGTATTAGTTTTGCTTGCATCCCTCAAGTTGCCTTTGTCTCTCTGCTGTTCTTTCCATATGTGAGGCATCCTCTTCCCTTGGAGTCTTTGAATTTGCTATTTTCTGTTTGAAACACTCCTCCATACAAACTCTTTTAATTCCTTCAAATGTTTACTCAAATGACATCTTCTCAGTGTGGATTTTGAAACTACTCAGTCTAAAACTATAACTCAACTCTCAACTTGCTCTTTCCCATTTGAGGTTTATTTCCCCCCTAATATGTATCTCTCTAACATACTATATCTTATGCTTATTTTCTTTATTGAGTGCCTAAAGGAATCTAAATTTAATAAAGGCAGAGGATTTTTTAATCTGTCTTCTTCACTGCTGCAAGACGAAGAACAGAACCTAACATGTTTGTGTTCACTATACTCAGTAAATATATATTAAAACTGTAATTATAAAGAAACTGTATAAAGATAAAAAATAAATATTGCATCAACAGCAAATGATGAAAAACAGTCATAAAGCAGATGTAAAAACAAAACTAATATAGAATACTTTAAAATAATCTACTTGGAGAGGTAAATGATCTCTATGCAGAAGGTTATACAATTGTATTAAAGGAGATAAAATAGTCAAACAAATGGAAACATGGATAATTTACATGGGTTGGAAGGCTCCACACAGTAAAGATAAAATTTTTCCCCAAAGTAATCTCTGAACTCAGTGTAATTCCAATCAATATTTAGACAGGATTTTTCCAGAGTTATTCAAATCAAACCTAAAATTCACATACATGGTAGTAATACCAAGAATATTTTTTTAAAATGTTCCCATTAGACAAAAAAAAAAAAAAAAGAGTAGAGGGAAATGCATGTGAACCCGCTCTACCAAATAACACCTTACAAATAAATAGCTTTAAGAAAGTGATATTTGTACCTGAAACCTATATAATGTTATTAACCAATGCCACCTCAATAAATTCAATTAAAAAATAAAAAAAAACATAAACAAAAGAAGTAGAATATAATAAAGAAGGTGGTATTTGGGCATAAGTAGAAAAATAAAACTATGAAGGAGAAAAGTAAAAATAGAAATATACTCACATGTTTTTTGGAAATTAGTGTAGATGTAGGCAGATGCCCACCCCAATTTGTCCCCCATCCTAATCCCTGTCATTGGTGAATAAATTTCCACGAACAGCAGAGGAAGCTCTGCAGGTATGAAAGTCAAAGATAGTGAGATGGAGAGATTGTCCTGCACTGTCTGGGTGGACCCAACACAATCATACGAGTCGTTAAAAGTGAAAGAGGGAAGCAGAAGGGTCAGATTAGGAGGTATGATGATGGATAGAAACAGAGCTGGAACAATCCAGTTGCTGGAGACCCAAGCAAAGGAATGAAGGCAGCCTTTTAGAATCTAGAAAAGGCAAGGAAACCAAGTCTTCCCTAGTATCTCCAGAAGGAATACAACACTCTGGTATACTGATTTCAGCCTCCTGAGACCCATTTTAGATTCCTGAACTCCAGAACTGTATACTAAGTAACTGGTGTGGGTTTAAGCCTCTAGATGTATGGTAATTTGTTACAATAAAGAAACAAATATAGTATATGTTAACAAGACTTTACAGGTCAGTAGAAAAGGGATGAGCCACTCAATAAATTGAAGACTTCTTTGTTATAAGCAAAATTTTAACATTTTTAGAATTTAATTATCATAAAATATCTTCATGACATTTGGATAGAGGGTTTTTTAAATAAGACAGAGAAAGTACAATCCAAAACACTAGATACTGATAATTTCCATTATATTATACAAAGACAGCATCTATATGTCAAAAGCCACCATTTAGAAACATAAAGCCACAAATGAGCTGAAATAAAAAGTGTATGTAAAATTCTTACACATTTTAACCCATTTGTGGCTTTACTTATGTTTATTTTTCAGATTATAAAAATGCCTATAAAATTGAGCCAAAGATAAGAAAAGTAAGTTCTTAGTAAGGGAAAGCAAGTGGCTAATAACCAAATAAAAAGTTATTCAAATTCAAAATTAATCAGAAAATTTAAAGTTAAGAAAAAATAACATTTCATAATTACAATGAATAACTTTTACAATCTATCAAAGCAAGCTTCTTTTCATAGAATAAACCAGCTGGTCATTGATGTATTATCTTTTTAAAAAATTATTTTTTCAGAGTTTTTTTTTTTTTTTTTTGCTATTCTATTCTACTTTACACTGTAGTCAGAAAATATACTAGGGAATGATATTTTTGTTTTTGTTTTTGTCTTTGGTTTTTGGTTGAGACTATTGTCCACAGTTCCTGTTACTATGTAACATTTTTAATTGTGTGATAGAAATGTATAGACTTTGAATACTGAAATTATTTTGGACTTCAAACTGTGTCTCACCAGGAGATCTTGTAGAGGCTTGGTTTTGGACTTTGTAAAGGCAGATTTTGAGTAGTTCTTCTCTAGAATGTGTTCCTGACTCTCCAGGTGTGAATTTTTGGTATCACAGGTATGTTAACAAGATCTCTGTCCTGTGGTGGGGCTAGAATTCTGAAAACTTCCAGAAATGCTAAACATTTAGGATGTCTTTGTTGCTCCCAATTCTATAGCAGTCACTGTTTGCTAGAACCTGGGAACAGTAAGCTGGCATTTAGGCAAGAAGTGGCACAAAACTTCCCCCAACTCCCACAAAATCCTTTCTACCATCATACTTCTCTCCAGTGTCATGCACTCCTTATTATAAGCATGAGAGCAGCTGTGAATGTTGATCTCTGCCTTCTTTGATTAGTGAGTCCACCATGCTCTATTAGACTACACTGAAGTTGGGAAAATAACACCAAGGAGAAAGGCAGGCATATGTAGAGCATGTTTCAAGAAGTTTCTTTTGTTCAGGTATCATAGTCTTATACCTCCTTTTTTCAATGGCTAAAACAGTTGACTCATATCATATGAGTTTATTTATTCAAATGTTATCTCTCCAAATGTTATAGTGGTTTATGACATGGGGATGGAGAGAAAAATTCCTGTCAGAATTTTCCAGAAGCCAATTTTTTCACTTCTGAAAATATTTTATATGAATTGTAAAAATATGTTTATATTTAATATGTATGAAGCAGAGTGTTAGTATATGGAGACATAGTGGTGAACGACACCAGCAGGGCTTCCTATTCTCCAGGGATTTGACAGCTACTAAACTCTGTACAATTATATAGATATATTCATACAAATTTAACCTCAGTTAATTACTTTACCATTCACTGAGGAACAGTGTCAGTTGTTCTTTCTATTTTTGAAGAGAATGAATGATACCAAAAATTTACTTATCAGGTTCACCACCTAAAAAAAGCATTAAAAACTAATCAATCCAGAAAGAGTTACTTTTAAATTCTACACAGACACACACACACACACACACACACACACAATTTTTCTAAATGGATTTTGGCAATATAGCAGCAAATGGAGGTACAGTATATTTTAAATAGAACTATTTATCAAATTATCATCTATTCCACTGTAATAACCAGCAATGCCATTTCACCAATACTGATAATTACATACACAACCTTTTATAAATATCGAAGTTATTTAATTAAATACATAGCTTTGTTCAGAAATGAAAATTGTATTTCATAAGCCAAGTATAATATAATTTATTTCACTAAATTGAAATATAGTCATTACAGTGAAAAAATTCAATGTAATGCAGAAAGATTTAATCAGAAGTATGAATTCTATATAAAGTATCACCACAAGATATCCTATAAACTTTTCAACTCTTTAAAAATAAGGTACACATTTCATCTAGGGAACAAGATCAAGATTAATTGAACGGGAACATCCAAGTTTAGAACTGCAACAGAATCATGACTTAATTAAAATCAAAATCTCATGGTGTCCTTCAAGTGACACCATAAAGAAATATCAGTAGAGAAGAGTTTGAAATTAATTAAACATCACAATGAATAATAAGTCACATATGTCTTTGCTAAAAGCTGCAGGTTAATTTAAACAAGAAGAAATCAAGGATTTGGCTTATCTATGAATAAAGCAGATGTTTAGTATTTGGTTTATATTGTGGGAATATTTTTATTGAAACATACATATTTTTTTTAAATTCCTGCCTTATTATTTTACTAATGGAGCTAGAAATTTTATATTCCAACATTAGTCTTAATTAGTCTCATATTTTAAGTTGTGAAATACTTGAAGCAAAAAGGATAAGAAAACTACACAAAATCCTATTATAATCTTATTTCTGAGTCTTAGTCCAGTCCAAGGTTATGTGACCAAACGTGAATGTCCTTCAAAATTTCCAACAATAAAAACTAATTAAGCATCTTAATATTTGACCTTGAAAAAATTGCCTGTGCCACTTACTAGCTATGTGAACTTTACCGAGTTAGTTAATCTTCCTGTGTTTTGTTTTCCTCATCAATACAAAATATGTGTTTATTAGGATTAATACAACTATATAAGATAAACATCTTATGTATTTCTCTTGTTGATAACTTCTTCACATTCTTCTCTGTGAGATGCTTTTTGTGTGTGAAAACCACAATTTCCACAAGAATCTCCCTCTCTTGCTCTCTCCATCTCTCTCTGTTCTCTTCTCTCTCTCTCTTGCTCTCTGATGCACATCATTCTCTGCACACACTCCCACAGCTCCATAGCAAACAATATATTTGGACATATGTGGATATACTTCGTGTCTGATTTTAACACAAGCCTAAAGATCTGCATTGCCACCTGTTTCTATATTGAACCAATGATTTAAAGGAGGACATGGTTTTGGCCAGTCTTTCTCAGCATTCAAATGTCATCACTGAAATTCGAAAAGAGTTTTTACCCTACTAGCTTGGCACCTTCTCAAAGGGAATCCTCTCTTTTTATCCAGTCTTTGCTTTAGTCCTGAACCCACTGCTCTCAATTCCCACTGCACATCCACCGTTCTTCACCCATCTCCACTCAGAAGAGTTGAGCTCGACCTTGCCTCAAGGTCCAGCTCAAATTCCATTTTGACTGACTGCTAGAGCCTATTGATAAAGACGCTCCTTTACACAATTTCTGATTATATGTCCTTTTCCTCTAGGACTGAAATATAATTCCCTTGATATTCACCTGAGTTAGGGTCTTTTGTTTTCAAGTAATAAAACTTGAACTCTAGCCAATTTCAGTTTTTTTAAAAAAGTTTACTGGAGATATATTAGGGGGCATATAGGATTTACTGGAGAGGTTTCTAACTTGGAAAGAGGTTGGGAAACAGAACATGTATTCTAAGACCCCCTCATGTTGTGAATGCACACTACCGCCCTGTTTTGTTTTATTTTCGTATGCCCTTCAATCCCTTGGTTAAAACGTCAGTGTTCCGGGGTGAGGGGAAGTGGGGATAGTTCAGTTAGCTAACTCAGACTGCATTCCCTTTATTGCTCTACCGGGATAATGAGAAGAACTTTCTGACCCATGCAACCTCCTGAAAACTTCTGAGGAGTAGGAAAGAGCAACTTCATTTACTATTCCGCCAAGACTACGTACAATGTTGGGGGGCAAAATTCCACCCTACCAAAAATCTATATGCTGTTAAGTAAAGGAAAATCACATTAACTACTTAAGACAAAACAAAACACCTACAGAAACAAATTCTTCTTGCTTCATGTATTATTTCATCTGTGCTATAACTTGAATTAGATGCCTTTTTTGCACTGTTATTGATGAATTTACTGTTTAATTCTAAGTCCACAGGAAATGGTATGTTAAGGGAAGCCAAAGGTGAGGTGAAAAGGCTGGCAGGTAGGGTGGCAAGCAACACTTCTTGTTGTTATATCACATTAACTAAGAGAATTATTATCTATTATTACCTCATGCTCAGCCAGTTCATTCTTAACAAATATATGAATCCATCTATTTGGGAAGTGTTGATTCAAAAGCTTATAATTAGTTCAGTTTACATCAACCTATGTCTGGGGCAGAGCAGTAATCAATATGACCCTACTAATCTAAAAATATATGATTTCCACCACAGCAATTTATTGTATCTACCACTACCGATAGTAATGTAATCTGCCTCTGACCTATTATTACAGATAAATTATTTCTAGTTAATGCCCAACATTGCAGTTGGGTACTACATGCCACAGCTTCTAGCCAACTTAAGATATTATTCCAGAAATTCTCTCCTTTGTTTGCTTTACCAACAGTTAATCCCCTGCTGAATCTTTTCTTCTTTTCAATCGGAGTACAAGGTAGGCTGAATAATGAGCACACCAAGATATTGTTCGGGTCTTAATCCATTAAAAACTGTGAATATATAACCTTAGATGCCAGGAAATTTCGTAGCTGCTACCTTGAAGTGGGGAAAATCTGGATTATTCAGGAAGGCCCAGTGTCATCACAGGAGTCCTGAGAAGAGGGAGGCAAGGGATCAGAGGGACGGAATGAGGTGCAAGGATGAAAGAGAGAGATTTGAAGGTGTTAGGCTCCTGATTTGAAGATGAAAAAAGAGTCCATGAGCTAAGTAATGCAAAGGATACAGCTGTAAAAGCTGAACAAGGAAAACGAATGGCTTCTCTTCTATAGACCTGAGTAAGAACCAGTTCTGCCAATACCTTGGCTTTAGCCGCATACGGCTCATTGCTGGTTTCTGGCCTCCGTAACTGAAAGAGAGTAAGTTTGTATTGTTTTAGCCACTAAATATGTAGCATTGGGTTGGCCAAAAAGTCCATTTAGGTTTTTTTCCCATAAAATAAAAGACACATTTTTTTTTCATTTTCATCAATAACTTCATTGGTTTGGATATTTTGAGTATGTCAGCTACCTCCTTCTATTGGCTTCTAGTGGGTAGAGGCCGGGGTGCTGCTAAATATCTTCCAGTGCATAATACAGCCCCACAACAAAGAATTATTTGGCCGAATGTCAATAGTACCAAAGAACTTTGCAAACGACTTTTGACATGTTTGATCAGTCACAGTCTTTTCTCCATACACTGCACAAACTTTTTTTTTTTTTGCGTCAGTTGCATTTTTACCTTTCTTGAAATAATAAAGTATAATAAACAGAAAATGTTGCATATCTTCTTCCATTTTCAATATTAAAATGGCTGCACTGGAATTCACCAAATTTGTAAGTTCTTTTAAAAAAAAATGCATGCTGATGTGACAGCTGTCACAGTACAATCTGACAAAATTGTTTCTAATGAAGTTAAAGATAACTAAGCACTATTAGAGCGATTGTACTGAAAAAATTAAGTGAACTTTTTGGCCAACCTAATAATTAGATACTGAAGGAAAAGGAATCTAATTAAGTGCAGACATGCATTACGACTATGTAATTTTTTAAAGCATATAAATAAAAGTTTTATGTAAACTAAAATTTTCCCACTAGCTACCATCCAATTTCTATGTTCTTCTTATTGGCTACAACAAGAAAAATCTCCTCAAAAGAATCATCTGTTCTTGCTGTCTTTAATTCCTCTCTTCCCATTCACTCTTAAACACAATGAGACCAGGTTTTCGCTCTCATTACTCTCAAGGTCAACATCGCTTTCCAGTGACACTCACTCAGTTCTCATCCTACATGATCTGTCTGCAGAATTTCAGTTAATTTTGATATTTTTTTTTAAATTGAGTTTGAAGGGAAAATAATAACCTCATTTTGTTTTTTACCTCACTGGTCAACTCTTCTTGATATTATTTGCTGGTTCTTTCCATTCCTCCCAACATCTTAGTACTGGAATGTTCTAGAACTGGCATTCTTTTCTTGGTACACTTCCCTTTTTACTCTCCCTCATTTGGTAATTATATGGAGACCACTGGGTTCAGATGTCATCTCTGTGTCTGTGACTTAGCATATTCTGGTTCTCCTCAGATTTCTCCTCTATATCCCACCTTTCATTTATGTAACCTCCTGTTTAAACAGTGCATATTATGTAAGACTAAACATGTACACACTGGAACTGATCTTTAACTCCCCCACTCGGCAAGCGAATCTTCTAGCAGCCTTCCTGCTCTATTGATAACAAATCTAACCAATCCTTTGCTCAGGACAAAAAGTTTAAATTACCTTTATGTCTTCCCTTCTTCTCATATCCTGCATCCAGTCTGATAGAACATCACTCCACAACCCTTTATCTCTTTTGTTGAGCTCATCAAGTTTTCTTTCCTATGCTTTTTATAATAATGGGCCTTTCTGCCTTTACTCTTTAGTCCCTAGAGTTCATTCTCAGCAGCACAGAACCATGTGTCCCAAAGTTTATAATATCTGCATATTTTCATCACAGCAAAAGCCAGAATAGCCCCCAAAAGTGTCATTTGGCCACCACATGCCTCAGAGAAGCAAGGATGAGTTTATGTCCTAGTACCCCTCCACTTGTTCAGATTCAGGCCCCCGGCCTCCTTGATCTTTGTTGAGCATAAAGTATGCTTCTGATTAGGTGCTTTGCACTGGTGTCCATTTTTCTTCTTGGAACAAATACCTTCACCCACGGATATCTACACAGCTACATTTCTTACTTCTTTCAAGTCTTTTGTCAGATCTTATCTTGCCAACAAGATTCATCCTGGGCATGGTATTTTATACAGCAATGTGCCTTCTCAGTTTCCACTCAGGAAGTCTACATTTAAATATCTGGTGTATTATATAATGCATATACCTAAAAACAAATACTACCATGGAAGATTTTACTTCAGAGAAGAATTATAGTTCAATCAACTGAAACAGGTACCAAGTATGTTAATAGTGGAATGATGCAGAGGGACCCAATGTACAAAGCTCTTTAAGACAACCTACGTAGATTCATAGGAGTAAGTTAACCCATTAATAATCTCCTCCTCTCAGAAGGCAACAAGGTGTACGTGCAAGAAAGAGCAAGGGAAACAAGAGCACGTCCATGGTGGAAATTTTTCAGTTTAAGTACATAATACTGAATGAGGTTAAAAGCTAATGCCAGATAGAAGATAGGAAAGCTAAGTCAATATCTGTGTGATTTCAAAAGGATCTCTAATTATAATTCATGGAATATATTATCACTAATATCAAATATTTTTATAATAATGTAGGTTTTGGATATGCATATTATACACATGCACATTAAAAATCATATATTATTTTCATACTTAAGTCTCGAACACTAAAAAGAAATGAATAGTTCTGCTGTATACCTATTTTAAAAATTTGTTATAAACTATCAGGTAAATAATAACCATCTTAACTTGCTGGTATTTAGCCATCTACACAGTAATCCGTATTGGCTCCAGGACAGTCTTTTTTTTTTTTAATTTATTTACTTTTTAAATACATTTGTCTCTGCCTCCCCCCCACCACTTTCCCTTGCCCCCTCCCTCCTTCCCTCCCTCAGCTCTTCCCCTTTGGTTTTGTCCATGAGTCCTTGCTATGTGTTCCTTGACTTTACATAGAGTGGAGTAGTAAAATGTCAGTGGTTAAGTGTTTACCTAGTAACATATAACAGCTCTGAAGAATCCATAACAGTCTAATCATCTAAATAAAGCAGATTTTTGGAATCTGTAACTTACTATTTACTAAAATTTATCAGCTATTGTAAATATATGTAATAAACATCCTTAAACTTTTTCTTTTGATACTAAAAGCACTATGAAATTGTGCTAACAGTCCAGACAATGTTATTCCTGAATCTTTGTCTCCCTTACAAAATTCCTTCTGAGACAGTTGTCTAAACTCCTGAGATAATTTCTCTGTCTTCATTACCAATTATTATTATTATTTGTAGACATACTGCAGACATATATCTTCATGCCTTTTGGTCCACTGAAATCTGTTAATAAGATCTCCTTTTTACAAATCCATGCTCCTTCTCAACTTTAACCTTACTGAACTTTTAGCAGTAAACATACTTGATTTCTTTTTGATTAATTTTATACCTGGTATTTTAGGATTACATATTCTCCTGTTTTATTGGCGATCTCCTTCCAAATACAAGTTTCAGACATGTCCTCTCTCTTGACAGTGTTCCAAAACACTGGGGTTAACTGTAAACTCTTCTCTGTCTTCAGTGACCAAATATATCTCTTTAAAGCCATTAGATTTAAATAGTACTTATAGTTCATAACCCAAATTTGTATGTCTGAGTTCTACATGTATGTAGTAACTGCTTACATGAAATCTTCATGTGAATATTCATTAGTGTAGTATAAGAATCAAGGATTATTTCTGCCACACAGAAGCCTAGTAATAGAAATCAGGTATTTTCTGGAAACTATGTGACGATCTTATTTGTGAGAAATTGTGAGAACAGAAAGCATTTGGATTCCCCTTTGTTACACATTGTGTTGATGTTAGGCCCAACTACCCGTGACTTCCTCCAACCCTAGGTTTTCTCATTTCTCATGGCATGTTCTCTTCGTGCTCATTTCATTAACCCGGCTCCTAATGACATCTCTTTGAAGGAGAAAAATAAGTGTGCAAAGGATCTTTCATGGCCTAGGAACCAATGCTGCTGTAAATGTGCAGTCATACACAGGACGTGGGACACCAAGAGTGAGATCACTAATTATTTTTCTCAACTTTATGTATACTTCTGTCCTTTTTATCTTTCTCTTTTATTTTTTCCAAATATTTAAAATTGACTTAGTAATCAAGTTAAATTCAGTTAGATGTATTGTCTACACGATTTACTGGCATACTCAAGGCATAGGGAATTGATATTTAGTATTCTGAAAGCTTGATTTTGATTCCAAGTGAGAGTTGTCTAGATTAAATACAGAACCAAAATGCAAAAAACATTACACCTGGGAATTATATTTTCATATTCATAAACTCATCCAAGGTTTGATGTATTTGTGTTCTTTGGACTTTTTCTATTTTCAGTCTTTGGTAACACTGAATAGATATTCATATGCAACCATATGGTTTTCAATACTTACAATGCTTTCTGATTATTGAGCTTCTGAAACTATCTATACTTAGGAGATACATCAAATAATTTTCTACATATTTTTAGTCAGACAGTGTTGGTTTTCAAAATAGGTTAAAATTGATGTTCTGTTAGGTTCAATACACAAAACCAGTAATGATTTAATGATATTTGCTTATTAATCATCTAGAAAAATTACAGAAGTTTTTAAAGGTAATGAAATACATACTAAATTTAACTAAAATTTATTAAACCATTATAATTTGTTTTAAGACATCTTTTCACACTGTTTTATTAAAGAGGTTACTGTTAAAAAGTATTATATATAATATCATTGTGCCAAAATACTACTATAAAAGTATATTTTTATAACTCCCCAAGTTTTTGATTATCTGAAATATTGAGGCATTTACCTTTAACAGGTATTGATATTTCTGTTAAAATATTTGCACTGTTACTGTCAATAGTGTTCAATGGCAGGACAATATAAGATTTATTTAGGATTAGGAAATAGTCAATTAATACTTTCATGATACTGATCATAAAAAAAAGTGGGTTAAAAATCACAAGAACCAGATTTGATTGGCTGATTGAGAATTACTGAATAATGCTTATTTTTTAAAATATTTTGCATCATAATGTGTTAGACTTAAGGAGTATTTCCAACATTAAAACTTAAATAAATACAATAAAATGGGGCACAATAGAACAGCAAATACTCCAGTGCATCGGGAAGAGTGGCATTGTTTTGTATCACTTTTGTTGATATGCCTGTGCATACCCACTTCTATAATTAGACCTTATCTAAATATTTTTTCTTGCTTCAAATCAACATATTTTGAGAAATATATCCTCAGTTTGGATGTGCATGTATACAATTTTGCTGTTTTAAGAACTGCCAGTGAATTTTACTACATGAGACAGAGTAAAGAGAGACACAAATGTTTGATTAAAAATACATAAACATTTTAAAATTATTCACTTTTTATAGATATTTAAAAGATAATAGAGGCTTTCCAAGAAGCTACATATCAGTGGTCTCCTTTATGTGAGAATTCTTAACACATTCTCATTCTTAAAACAGTAACTTTTCAAGGGAGTCCATTGATTTGGTTGGATTGCATTAATTGCGTAAGACCGGAGTGGGCCCAACTCTCTAGGTAAGGAAATAGCTGTTAGTTAGGGAGTAAACAAAATTAGTTTTGTGTTAGAAAAGAGATATTCAATGATGAATAGACAAAGGATGATGCATGACAATATTTCAGCTCAATGATAAATATTTTTAACTTAATTAAAGTAGAATTTACATAAAATAAAATTTATGAATTGTGAGTATACAGTTTGATATGCTTTAAGACACACATGTACACACACACACACACACACACACAGAGGCAGGAGTATAATACAGAATATTTTCATCAACCTAAATAGTTTCTATATTTTTGCAATCATTACCCTTTCCTCATCATTCTTCCCAAGCAACCACTAATACAATTTCTAGAATTTCATATAAATGAAATCATACAATATGTACTCCTTTGTATTTTTGTCTTAACTTCTCTAGTTAGCATGGTTGTGAGATTTTGATGTTGTCGCATTTATCTGTAGTTTGCTGTTTCATTGGTCAGTAGTATCCCATTATAAAAAATTTACCACAGTTAAATTACCCATTTACTAGTTGATGGCATTTAGATTATTTCCAGGTTCTTTCCAGTAAATAAGCCTATAATGAAATTATGGTTGTAAATATTTTATGGGAGTGTTTTTGTTTATCTGGGGAAAATGCCTAAAGGTGTGATTATTGGAACATATGTAAGTGAATAGTTAACTTTACAAGGAACTGCTAAACTATTTTCCAAAGAGGCAGTATCATTTGCATTCCAACAAATAACCTATGAGTATTCAAATTGCTCCACAGTTTCAACAATGTTTAGTGTTGTCAGTCTTCTTAATTTGATGTGTTGTAAGGAAAGTGTAGTAAGTTTCACTGTGGTTTTGACTTATATTTTTCTAAGGGCTAAATATATATGCAGAGGTGGGCAAAAGTAGGTTAAATGACCAGCCACCATTACCTAAAAAACAAACGTAAGTAAAGATACAAATTAATAATAATAAGACAAAAATACAAATAAATAATACAATGATTAATAATAATAAAAAAATAAATTCTGTGACTTCCTTTTGCCCACCCTTGTATATATGTGTGTATACATATGATATATATGTATCATATACATATATGCACCATATACATATATACAGCTTTAAATAGTCAATTACATTTTACAAATCACAAATAAATGATTCGATGTATTTTCTACAACCAAATCGTTTCTGTTTCCCAAGGTCAGCTTACCTTTATGTAGACCCAGATTTCTATTTAGTATTGCTTCCTTTTTTCTTGAAGAAATAGTTTAAAATTTCAGGCAGTATGTTTTCCGATGATAAATTCTTTCAACTTTTGTTTATTGAAAAAAAAAGTGTCTTTTAGCTTGTTAAAGACTTTGTCCTCATGGCAACTAGTTTGAATAGCTTCAGAACTGAAGTATACTGTCATTCATACATATCTTTGTTCATCTATAGATTGTGTTTTTTTTTTTTACTTTAGATTTTTGTTCTTTTTACTGTTCTCTTAGCAACAGGATTGCAGTGTACCTGGAGGTGGTTTTCCTTTTGATTCTTCTGCTTAAAGTTTGTAGAGTAAAATTTCAGGATGCATACTATCTGATTTCAACACTTATTTTAAAGCTGCAATCAACAACTGTGGCGCTAGGATAAAAGATATACAGATCAATGAAATAGAAAAGAAAGGCAGAAGTAGAATTACACCAATGGGGTGAATTGAATATCAACAATGTTGGAGGAAAGATAGTCTTTTCAACAAATGGAGGTGAAAAATTTTGGACATTCATATTTAGAATAAAGATACCCAATTCACAGCTCATAGTAATTCAAGTGGATTATTGGTCCAAGTAAAAATCTAAAACTATGCAGCCTCATGAAGAAAGCATATGAAAAATGTCTTTTAAACCTTGGATCTATCAAATATTTCTATATTCTGATGCCAAAAACATGAGGTATAAAAAATAAAGTTGATAAATTGGACTTCATTAAAACTGAAAAATAAATCTTGTTATTCTAAAGATATTGTTAATATGATGAAAATAGAAGATACACATTAGAAAAAACACTATGTAACAAAATCTAATAAAAGATTTATAAAATATATGTATATATATATTTATACACTTGATAATAAGCAAAGAAGAACTAAATAAAATGGACACAAGTTCGAAACAGATGTCTCTACAAAGAATATATACAGATGGCAAGTAAAAACATGAAAACATACTTTGCTCTAAACTAAATGATTAATTGTTAGGGAAGTAAAAATTCAAACTAAAATTAAAGAAATACTTAATAGATGATTAGAAGAAAGAAACCATAAAACCAAAGCTGACAATTATGTGAATCAACTGAAATTCTCATACGTTGTTGGAAGGAATGCAAAATGGCCAATCACTTTGAACAACAGTTTAGCAGTTTCTTATGAAGTTATATCAATACATACAATTTTCATATAACCAATCCAATGTAGTCCTGGCGTTTAGCCACAATAAATGAAAAATTATGCACACACATAAGTCTCTATACAAATACAATAACTAATATCTGGAAGCAATGCAAATGTCATTCATTTATTAAATGTTTAAACTAACTATGATATATTCATAAAATGCAATACTTTTCAGCCATAAAAGGAAAGAATGTACTGATATATGCAAAAGCATGAATGCATATCAAATGCATTCTGCTAAGTGGCAGAAGGCAGACTCAAAAGAGCACATACTATATGATACTTAATATTCTGGGGAAATCAAAATTAGGGGGTAGGGCACAGATCAGACAGAGGCTGTCAGATACTGATGACAACTGAAGACAATTAATTAAAAGGAACAAGTGAATACCTTGGGGTGAGTAGTCTGCTCTATATCTTGACTGTGATGGTAGTTAACATGATCATGTTCATTGATCCAAATTTACATATGTACTCTAAAAACAGTGAATTTCATATGGTATAAATTATACCTCAGTAAATTTGACCAAAAAATATAATATACATTTGGTTGTCTAGATGTTTTACTAAATGATGCTAAAAAATATAGGTGATTCTAATCAGAAAAGTAAACATTTTACCAAAGTCTGTTTATTTGCAGAAATAATTGTAAGGAACATGTAGTAAGCCACAGTATGGATAGAGGTGAGGATGTTATAGGAGTTGTGATGAGTGGAGGATCAACAGGAAGACTCCATATATCTGGCTGAGGAAAATCTGTCAAAAAAGTAGCAATGCCGCCATGGTTAGGGGACATACTGTGGTCACACAAAACAGTTTTTTTCCATAGTTCTGTCCCTAACCATCATTTTTCTTTTTTTTCTTTGCTGGATAAGGCTTATGACCTTCTCATGTCTTATTTCTGGTGAGCCTGCCACTCGGAAGTACTGTGATGATCATCTCCTGTTCTGTTTCTCAGCATCAGGACCAGGAGGTACCCAGCTCAGCCTGGAGAGTTTGAGAATGATGGATGAGCAAAGTGTTTTTTCTAGCTACACATATTGTATACCCAACCCCAGGTAGCACTTTGTTCCCAAGTATCCTCCCTTCTCTCTTAATCTTTCTTTCTCCCTTTTTTGTATTATTTCATATATTGGAGGAGCTGTTCCTAGAGGTGGCCACCATTGTATCTGTAAAGGAACTTACATGATATATGTGGGACAGTAGGGAGAAGAGTTATAATTCTAGAATTTGTGTATAACCCTTTAATCCTTCCTCACTCTGCCGTTTGCCCACTAGTGAAGTTTTGGAGAGAAGCTAGCTTGTGCCTTGGCGTTGGAGAATGTTGTCAGTGTCTTTACTTTGTATATCTGCTAAGCTGACTTCCTTTTGTATCCTTTAGATAGATATCCATTTTGATACAGCCATATATTATCTCTGCCTGATTATTATGAAAAATCCATATTTGCTATTGGCATTTGTCAAGAGTGGATGTATAATTTTCTTCCAAAAGTTACAGAAACTCCTAAGCCTCTTTTTCTCCACAATGATTGGAAATTTTGTGGTGAACTATGTTCACCAGACAACGATCAGAGGTTTTGTTTCTCAAGGTGTTTTGAGAATTGTCAATAAAATGTAAAAGACACTCATCACATTTACTCTTGCTAAATAAACTTTTTGTTATTTGAATAAGCCCTATGAATATCACAAAAAGCAAAAAACTGAGACATATTGTTCTAGCATTGAATATGAGTCTTCCAGTTACTAGTTTCATTACACTTGTTGAGATTTTGTATTCTTACTTCTAAATTAAATATCTAATAATTATGCTGCTTTTAAATAATTAATTTGATAATTTAAAGAACTATTGAGACAATATGTGCAAAACACATGTTGGAGTTCCCAGCATTGACTATGCGTCTGACAAATAAAATTTTTCTTATCTTTACAGTAAGCAATGTTGTTTCCAGTAATCAAACTCTTATGAAAAGGAGAAGTTTAACAAAATTTGAATTTGATTTCATTAGAATTTTAAAAATTGCCTTTGCACATAATGCATTATAATACATCTTTATATTTTACTTTTTATTCTTGTTATGTAGTTTCATAACTAATATTTTTATATCATCTTTGTTAACTTAATTATTCCTTAATTTGTGTTACAACAGTAGTCAGGTAGAATCTTTCTTCCTTATTCTAAATAAAAAAAAAATTCTGATATTATTGGAAGAGGAAGTGCTGTACGAATGCAAAGACAACAGTGACCTGGGGTATCCAGTGAAGGTATACATGATATTAAATAAGATTTTGTATCACATAGACTTCTAAAGGTTGATCTCAGTTTTGTTGAGAAGAACCCTATGCAGTTGAGAAATATTAGTTCTATAGAACACACTCAAAACTATAATTATTCTTCTCCTCCTCTCCTACCCTAATAGAATCTATCTGACATTTATTAAAGTTGCAACAACAATGCTTAGTCATTAGCCATGGATACATTATTTCCTACACAATTATTTTCATTGCTTAAATACATGGGCAAAAGAACAAATTCATTTACTTTCTGGTGACCTAGGTGTGTAATAAAAATATTTATTAAAATATAGCTCATATTCCTTGATATTAGCTTGGAGAATCTAGCTAAATAAATATCTATTGCACACACATTCTCATTCCAATACAATGATTTGAATTTGTTACACTCTATTAGCTTTTTATTTTCTAATATTAATGACTTTCAAAATAATTTGGAGGACTATAACAAATGTGTCCAATTTTATTGTTACACATTTTGTGTCAACAAGGATAAAATTCACTTACATGATAAGAAAGTGACTAATGAAAAGCAGGTAGAACTAGAAAGATGTATGAATGCTCTCTTACATATACAGGCATAGTCTTTAGCTTGAAAAATATATGACTTTAAAGATAGCTTTTAATTGCTAACAGTTTAAAATATCACTGAATTAGATAAAATTACTTTGGATTTGTGATAAATTACTTTATATATGAAATATTTTGCTGAAATATTGATTCAAAAATATTTTTATTTGAAATAAAGTAAAATACTTTTACTTTCAAAAACATAACTTATCAAGATATATGCATTTGTATAATACCATCATTCTATATAAATGCTATACATTTCTTCAGCACAAATAATTTCTATAAAAATATTGTCAAAGCAAATGTTATGCTTTGCAGAATTATATTTCTTAGAAAATGTCCACACTGTAGGTTAAAAAATGGATAATTCTGTGAGAATAAGACGTTAGCCCACACATAAACTTATGTAAGATGCTAAGTCAGATCTACTTTTTTAAAATGATTGTGTTTCTTATGGCGTATCGAGTTGAAATTTTAAAATGTTACATAGGCTAGGCTTCTGCACCTGATAAAAGATGTGGGAATAATAATTCAAAGTGAATTCTTCAAAAATTTTAAAATATAATCCTATGCATAGTTCTAAAAGCTAAAATTATCTCCCAATGTAATAAGTTATCACTTTACTTATTAAATGTGTCCATGTTTTACTGATCTTTAATAAAAAGTTACTAACTCATCTGGGTTGTGTACTAAATTGAAAAGACAAGCGAATTCACAGTATGAGCTGCCAAGAGTTGTGTTTTCCATGATGGCAAATTGCCATGGACACCAGTCTGGAAAGGGACAGCAGCCACGGGAATCCGCCATCAGGCTGGAGGGAAGGGATGCAGTCGAGGTTTCCTGGAGAATGTAAAGGCTGGCGCGCTCAGCCCCTGCTGCCAGCGGAGGGAGAGCTGCAGACCGTGCTCATCTCTGCCGCGCAGAGGCGTGCTGACGGCAAGCCCGGAGGCTTCTGCAGTTGCCCGGAGGATAGCTCTGGACTTGTGCAAAAGTGTTAACACTTGTAAACAGTTTTTGAGTTGTTAGTTTCTTTCATTATCTGTGACTATAGAGTCAGTCTTTTCTTTCTTTTTTTCTTTTTTTCATTCTAAGCCTTTTTAAAGTTGTGGCGAGGGAAACTGAGGCATAACCCCTGTCTAAAACATTCATGGGAGTGGTAATGGGGGAGACCCAGTAATTCTTACTGGGGTGTAGAACAGAAGTAACAGCATTGGAAGACTTGTGGCGATGACAATGTTGAATGGAGTCGTGTTCTCAGGAAGTATGGGAAACAGTCAACCTGCCATCGGTAGCAGAAGCCACAGAGAACCTGTTCTTAGACCATGAAAAAGCACGCTGAGTGGCAAACTGTGTTATTTGAAGGGGAGTCTTGCTTATTTCAGGTAAGACAAAAATCCTAATCACATATTGATATATTACATTCTACTGACTGTATTACATATGAATATAAGCGTGATCTATATTTAAAGTCTATATTGTAGGCTTTATTGCATGATCCTGAAATTCTACAAACTTGTCAATTTTGAAGTGTCCCCTGTTTGTATAAAGTAAATTTTAATTCTTCCCAAGACTATTAGTAGAATTTGCACGTTTTTCTTTCAAAGCACTGTATTCGTTTTCACCTTAATAATTTCAAGTTTTGGGTTCTCTCACTTGAGTTCATTTGCATGAGAAAGATCCAGATCCCACATATGTTTCTCCCTTTTATTCATTTTGACATTATGTAAATTGTGCCCAAAATAATCCTAATTTTTTGTAGGATTTTATTATCTATCAGATTTAACTTGTGCTACTTTCTTTGGTTGCAATAATAGAAGAATAATACACAGAAAAAGATGGTTTATGGTAATTTCTTCTGTTCCCTAGAATGACATTTAAATACTGCACTCCATTATGAGAACTATTCTTTGAAAGTTATATAAGTAAATTAACATATTCAGGAGGAGTTGACAAGATTTGTAAAAGAACTTAAAATTTTCCCATATAGAAATAACTGGAAGAATAGGATAGCTTGCTGAAAGCAAGGGTATTCCTGAGGAGTCATAAAAAATGCACCAAATGTGTAAAAGTGGACATATTTATCTGTCTTTTTCTTATGGTTCTAATGTAACTATATCTGCAAAACAAATTGTTAAACTTCATTTTGAGAGAATTAGTTACCTCATTCTATCAGCCTCTAGCAGTTTGCACATAAATTTTAGGTGTTAGATTTTTAAATTTATTTTTGTGTGTGCACAATCCATTAAATTATGAATTATGACTTTATTGAGGTCAGGAACTTTATATTGCACAGATACATATGACTCAGTGCTAAGATTGATACATATCCTCCTCTTCCTTGTCCTCGATGCCATCATCATCATCATCACCGCCACCATTAATAACACATTCTTTGCATGATGAGTGTTGAAAGTCCTTCGCAAACTGTACCTCTATTGCTTTGACAGTCCTGCAAAGAAATGCCATTATGTCTATTTTTCCAATAAAGAAATCAAGCATAGGTGTGTTTATGCAAGTTTTCTAAAGCTACATAACCATATATTTGAGAATTAGGCAGTGACAATGCACAGGGTAAGTATTCTAATCCAAATTGTGTCTACACAATAGGTATGATGAATGGATAGTGAAGGTATTTTACTTACCTTCACTATGAGTGAAAGACTTAATACATTAAAAAAATTATGCACATACTTTCAGTTGTGTATGTAAAGTAATTAATGAAATTCTCACTCAATGATTATTCGCCACTATTTCCTTCTTTGTGATTTATCTCCAAAACTTTTGTTGACTTTTATTATCCCTATATGGGATTGTGTACTTCACTTCTGTTCATTGCACCTCTGAATGTATTGATGTTGGTAATATATTTCCCCTTTTAATGCCATCTGAATAGAAATGAATTGAATAAATGTAGAATAAAAAATATTGATGCAATACTTTCAAATTATTAGCATTAATTTACACATTCTCAAAAGAGCCAGCCATGTGTAGGAGTAAATATGCAGGTTTAGAGCACAGGCATGACAATAAAGAGAGCACCTTTCCCTAAATCCAAGGACATTTTATGTCACACCTTTCATCTTTGTCTTTTTCCCTTTGTATCAGAGTCAAATTTGCGCTGAGAACATAAATCTTTGTAATTACAAGTTACATATCTCCATCCCCCTCCTTTAGCTTCTTTTAAACTGCACAAATGAAAGAGTTAAAACACTTTATCTAAAGTAACTCAGATCTGAAGTAACTCAAAGATCCTCAAGGCCATGTTCTTTCCTTTCATTCTATATAGTATGCTGAGAACTTACAAAATGGTTATAAAAATTGACCATATCATGGTTTTCATCATTGACAGGAAACTATTGTTTTGTTTAGTTGTAAAATTCTATTAATCTTTACTCAGTTGTTGGTCAAGTTCTCAAGTACGTATATTGAAACAGTGCTGGATCTCACCAGGGCTTCCTTCAAAATAATCTTGAAGGTATGCACTAGATCGTTTCTTATCCTTCTAAACCAACATAGCCTCCAGAGTCTGAAATCCAGGCTTTTTTTTTAAGTATATTATCAATATCAGTAAGATTGAATCCTTCTCTATGTTCTTGCTCTTCAATTCTGTCATTCTCCTTGTAAGACATTCATGAAAACTGTACATTATACAAATAGATTTAAGATGGGTGGAGGAGGGCAGGTGGGAAAAATTGAGACAACTGTGATAGAATAAACATTATTTTTTTAAAAAAAAACCCTGCATAGTTAAAAAAAGAAAAAAAACAGATATCTTTCTTGTTTTATAGATTTAAGATAAAATTCAAAGTTTCAGGTGTCTGTAATGTAATGACATTATAATAAGAAAATGATGGCAGGCACTTGGATTATATTTGTAGTTATATCTTAATGTGAGAGTAAGTTCATAAGAGATTTGGCTATTTTATCAATAAATATCAGGTCCAAATTTTTACCCCTCTGCAAATAACACATTTATATTTCTATTTCCTTGAAGGGATATAATGAAAAGTCAAAAAATACGTTCTTATTGGAACAAGAAGTTCACATCACGCCAGCTGGGACCATCTGCAGGGAGACAAAGTGGGTCAGCACATTATCTCCTCAGCTCTTCTCTTCTCCAGAAGCTCCCCTGGCTCCACCACCAAGAAAACAGACTGGACGGGTCTTCAGTAAAAAATTCCATTACTAGGGAGACAACTGTTCAATTTTGTGGTCTACTTAAGCTTTATGTTCAAATTTAATATTACCGCCTTCAGCAAACCTTTTAGAGGACCCTTCTATTGATGAGATATTTGTTATTGGGAGGTTCTATTATACAGTGGAGAGAACATGGGGTTCAGAAGCAGGCAGGCTTAGCTGTGAATCCTGATTATAGTCCTCTTATAATCTTTTTTATATACCTAGGGTAGCTATCATGCCCATTTACAATAATTATCATTTGCTAGGTGGGCAAATGGCAAGCGTTGTGTAAATGTTTTACATCTATTATCTAATTTATTACATCATTATCATAATGTAATAAAAACTTTGGCATCTCCTATTTTACATTAAAGGGCAAACAAAAAACTGAGAGGAGTTAATAGTCCAAAATCACATTTCTATCAAAGAGATAATATTACCCTGGCTGGTGAGGCTTGGTGGATTACATGTCAGCTTGATAATCAAAGGGTCACTGGTTCGATTCCCAGTGTAGGGGACATGCCTGGGTTGCAGGTCAGGTCCCCAGTAGAGGATGTGTGAGAGACAATGTTTGTCTCCATCTCTTTTTCCCTCCCTTGCCCTCTCTGAAAATAAATTTATTAAATATTTTTTTAAAAAGAAATAACATTAGACATTCACAATGATTCACCCCAAGATGTGTCTCTATGTTATGCAGATTGTTTTGAGCTAAAGGCAATTTTAACTTCAGGCTCAAGAGAAACTTCTGCCCCTTTCTTTAACTACCTAAAATAACTTGAATCAGGGGCTTGCTCATAAGATATTATCAGCAATACTCTTCTGACCCACTTATTCAGGCAGGTAAACTTTTATTTACTAAATATCTGTCCTTCTTATCATCTTGTAATGACCATTTGAAACCCCCAAAGTGCATTACCTCATTGTTAGCTCAAGATATCTTATATAACTTGACCCCCCTTCTTGTTCTTCCAGTGCATGCAGAGTCTTAGACTCTCTTATGTATGTGAGATTCCTGTACATATGTATATGTTAAATTTGGTTATTTTCTCTGTTAATCTGTCTCATGTCTTTTTGATTATTAGACCAGGTAGAAGAACCTTGAGTGTAGAGCAAAGTTTGCTTCTCCCACATATTGGTCTATACATAACTTTACTATTTTCTCTAACATGAAGAGAACTAGAAACTGAATTACAGATGATAGACAGATAGATAGATAGATAGATAGATAGATAGATAGATAGATACGTAGATATTTAAATCTTCCTTTCCATGCAAGTAATTTAGAATACATTACCAAGTCCATGATTAACATATTTTGTCCATTAGCAATCTTATTGCCCTGTGACCTTTGGTACAATTCCTCCAGTTTCCCAGTATTACAAATAAAGACATATTAATTAAGCATAAGAGAATATTTGGAAAATATTTTAAGGCACATCTATTTTCCACTTTTATATTAAAAACATAAAATGTTAATATATTAAGCAAATCAAAATTATGACAAATTCTAATAACATAATGTAGATAAAATATTCATAAAAATGAAAGAAATGTTCAATAGAAATGTGAAATTAAAACTTGGTTTACTGGCCTATACTATTAGATTGGCATTTAAGTACAGTTCTAGATGTTGAGAAGCCTAATTCAAGTTCGTTGTCTCATAAAATTAATAAACATATTCATACTGTGGAAAGTTATAGCAAGATGATATAAGCCATTCATAACTTTATGAGAATATTTATTACTGCATTTCTCAGGAAATCAGTATTCCATGGAAACAATATTCTGTTTAAATTTTTATGAACAAATTTGTATCTATTGAAATAGTTCGAGCCTTTAAAACAAGTTATGATTTTTATTTGCAGTTGCATTTGTATTTTGAAAATGCATGCTGATTGATATTAGTAAGATTCATCATTCTGGAATGCTTTTCAAAATAAGTATGTTCAACTACAGTTATATATAATTTTTGGCTGGGTAACAAATTTATGTCATTTAACTTTTTCCTATTTATACTATTATATGCCTGGTTTCATTGCTGATATTTTTGGTAATTGAAATGATTATTCTTTCTTTAGTATTTTTAGAAAAATTGAAAGTAATTGTCTTTATTTTTGTTCTCCCAGTGTGATAGAGTTATTTCCTAAAAACACCTGATTTCTTTTTTATGTTTAGAATAGCTCTATGAGGAGAATGGAGAATTATAAATCTTCTGACTAGAATGACAAAGATTCCATATGCCTGAAATTTCAGATAATTAAAAGCTTTGTTTTTCTGATTTTTTATGTTTAATATCATGAACTGCATAATTATATTACTTTATAAAATGTCTTTCCCATTTTAAAGTTGATACAAACTGTAACTCATGAATTACATTTTAAAACATAAATATGATTTAAATTCTTGATAGCAGGTGGTTTAATATTCTTGTTCATCACGTTCTACATATCTTTATTGTGAGTTGTGTAACTTTTTAAAGTTCTCATGACTAATGAATTATTTTTGTTAATTTCTTTAAGAAAAAGTTATAGTTTGCTTGTTTGAATGAAATTTACATGATAGTAATCTTATTTACAAATGATTATATTACTATAATAATAAAATTATATGACCCTTACCTCATTCTAAAGTCTCTACTTCTTTACTAATCTTATGACAGTAAAAAAAAAAATGTCAATTAGTAATTAATCTAAACAGCAATTGGTCTTGGCAGGTATTGTCTCTTGAAGCATTTTGATCACAATTTTGGTTGCCATAAATAAGTGAAAGAATGAGTCTCTCACTCTGTTAGGAGTGCAAAATTAAAATCACCACCTCCAACTCCCTCTCCAGTTCTCAAAAGACCTGATTGTTAACTTTTATCTTCCCAAAACTTCCCTTGCTGAAAAGTTTTTAATTTAATAGATTTTCTTCTCAATGGTATTGGATTTCAAGGCACACTTGTAGGGTCAGAGAAATCCTATCATTTGACTTAGTTGTGAGTCTTAAGTCAACCCCCACCCCAATGTATTTATGTTTCTGTGCTTCAGAGATGGAGCCTTTCTGATAAGACAAAGAAATTTGGGCTGTAAAATTAACTATTGAAAACATATTTAGAGTCCCTGATATAAGAGAGGCAACAAATGATGAAATTTGAAGATATTCCAAACCTATAAAATATTCTCTGAGCAAAGAAATAGAGTAGGGATTCAGTAACATAGACAAGTTCTAGAAATATGTATAAACTAGAATGGCCATTGTGTATGAGACATAAAAAGGGTATGATTTTCTTAAATTTGAAAGCTTCTATATGCCTTTGCTGAATTTCAGTTATTCAGAGAATTGCTAAGGTTAGGCATCTTGTACAGTTCCAGTTGGAGATTATTGCTATGGTAAATTAGTAGGGAGCAACAGACAGCGCTATCATCTGGACAGCGCTGGCTCTCATTTCATTTCCATATACTGTATTTGCCCACCCTTATCCCCCATGTATCCTTCGGTCCCAGCAACTATTACCCAGTATAAATATCACCTATCATGGAGATTGCCTTTACTTCTTTGGTTCCCTAGAATTTAATTGTATTTTTTCCATGTATCATTTGCCCATTGTAATAGGTTACATTATTTTTACCCACTTCAGTGACTTTTTGAAATCAGACTTATTTTAACTTGTTTTGACTAATGCAACATGAATAGAAGTGACAGAGACTAGATTTAAGAGCTGTTGTTGATGTTTATCTTGTACTTTTCCCTTATGCATTGTAGCTAGCAAAGTTCTAATAAGGTTTACTCCTTCGGCTTACATCTTGGAATGAAGGATACAAGGAACACAATCATAGCTTTGTGCTATGATTGTCATATTTCTCTTTGTCAAGTCATGTCTTATTGGGACATATGACATGCATGAATTAAACTTTTATGGTTAAATCTTCTAAGAACCTAGAACTGTTTTTTAGTGTACCATAATTTAACTAAAGCTGACTGATAAATCTATTGCCTCAATTTATTGATCTTAATTCTCATTAGATTTTTATTGCTACCAACTAACCCGTGCTACTTAACTCATAATTTTAGCTCTACTTAGCCTGCAATTGTTGACTGTTGCATCCTGTTTAGTTGTCGACAATAATGTGATTTGTTTTATATATTCAAAACTAAGGCTTAGGTAGATAATGTGATATTTCCGAAGATCACAAAATTACTACTTGCTTGAGATAGGATTTGAATCAGATCTGGATAATACTAATACTAGAGATGTGCTCTGTCATGTGCACAGGAGGTGATCAAGTATTGGTTGTGAGGACGTGAAAAATAAAATGAAATAAGCATTGCTAAGAGAGTCACTTCAGAGAGTCAGGAGGCTGTTAAGAAGTGGGGTCAAAGCTGCTATCAAGTCGCTAAACCCGTAACTAATCTCATCTAAAGGCCAACCGGTAAACAACCTGGATTCATAAGCATCCTGGAGTCATAAATATGCTGAAATAACAACTGCTATATGGATACATATGGACTCCCTTCTAGTTTTTGCCACCTTTATTTGCATATTGGAATTAACCAACTTCCATTAAGCTATCCAGGATCTTTCATTTGCCTGAAGAATTATATTTTGTGGTTTCTGCATTTGTAAACTCTCTCCAGAGTGCAATTTCGGGTACCACCTATATCTGTGTCTCTGGAACTGCAGTCCTTTTGCTCAAATAAATGCTTCTTGTTCTTTATTACAGCCAGAACCTCTTCATTGGTCAACAGTTGAATGAAAGAGTTAATTGTAGAACAAATGAATATATCATTAAAAACTGTTGCAGTAGAAATGCAAGAAATAAGAATATACTGCCCACGTAATTAAGTAGCTCATAATCTGTGGTGGAATTTAGAAAGTAAATTTGCATTTACAATAAAATCCCAGGAGGGTGATGATAGGAATATAAACAGGGTTCTTAGGGAAATCTGCTTTACACAGATGGATGATTTCACACATTATCACATTTCTTTAATCTTACCAATAATCTCAAGGAGTAAGGCATACACCATTTTTCCTTAAGAATGCAAACTGATAAAAGTTTTATTTGTATTTTTAAAAAGAGTTGAGTTATAAATAGGGCCAAGTCCAGATTTAATTTACTAAAAATTCATGTTATAGTTTATTACTCTATGTAGCCTGCTAGAGTTTTTTGATGAATAGATTCTAAGGTTTGGGTAATTCAAAATGTTTTATATGCTCAGTTCATTTTTCCACAGTAACTTTCAACGTCGTCTGAGGGAAATTGGGTGAACTGCTTGCTCTCTGCCCTGGCAAATTGCATTCTGAGTCAATTTATGATGAAGGCCGGTCAGAAAAGTCACAGCCTACTCCAAATAAGTGTGAATACTTTGTAAACTGGGGAGTACAATTCTATGGTACTTTGTATTTTTAGTAGTCTTTATGTAGGAGACCAGAATCTTGAACAGCTAATGATATAGTAGAAGAAAGCAGACTAGAATAAAATAAATGTGTTTCTCTTGCAAGCTCTGACCAGTTATTTAGATTCTTAAATCTTAAATTTAAGTTATCCATCATAATTGTAAGGGCAAAGTATGACAAATATATAGTGTCTTTTTAGTCTTTCTAAGTGCTTTAATAAAATTGTGTAAATATTAAATAGTATTTTGTTCTAGAAATGGCATAAAACTATGCTATTTTCATAAATAATGTAATTTTAATAATGTAGCCAAATAAAAGAATTTATCATGCCCTTAATTTACTTCAGTGAGTGAATGACAACCTTTTCCCCTTAGGACAACTCAAGTAGCAAATTGATGGAGTACAATGCATTTCATGGATCAAGAGATAGTATGAGTCAAATAAGCACTATAAGCACTACTGTCAGAAAACCTTCCCTGGAGAGTTAATTTACATTCACTGCACCAATGTTCATATTGCTTTGAGTTGGCAAGTAGACTCTTACATTTTTTCCCTCTAATATATTCCACCACCATGAATTCTAAGTTTGAAACTGATTTTTAACTATGTATAGATATTTGTCCATGTAAAATTATACTTGGCAAAGACAAAAGTAGTAGGCAATATAAAATTTAATAATATTAAAATATTTATTCAGTTTTGGGAATTATACAATATATGACAAAATTATTGAATTTTTAAAAAAATACTCTCCTAAAATCATTGATGATACAAATTCAAGTAACTTGAAACTTTGTAAATTATCAGAAATAAAATGTATGTTTATTTGTGAAAATACCAACCCTTAAAGCTCTTTATTATATCACAAAAAATGTTTGCTAACATGAATATTAATTGCAATGCTTGTACAAGAACCTGGTAATATTAGTAATCATCTCTTATACTTACAAGAACTTCATAGTTTAGGATGATCTTATAACTATATTACTAGAATTAATCTTAATTGAAACATTAGTTATGGATAGATGTTTAACATATACAAATATTTCAACATTAATTAAAATCTTCATTTTTATTTTTTTATTTTTATTTTTTCATTGTATTTTTCCATTACCATTTAGTCCTCTTATAGCCCCTCCTCGCCTGCAATCACCACACTATTGTCCAGGTCCATGAGTCTTTTTTCCTTTTTGGTTAATCCCTCCACCTCTTAACCCCTCTGCGCCTTGGCTCTCATCCTGCTCTCTATCTATGAGTACCTATGTCTATCTCTCTTTTGCTTCTTGATGCAGTTTGTTCATTAGATTTCACATATGAGTGAAATCATAATTTTTGTCTTTCTCTCACTAGCTTATTTCATTTAGCATAATGTTTTCCAGGTTCATCCGTGCTGCTGCAAAGGGTAAAATTATCTTCTTTCATTACACCCGAGTAGTATTCCATTGTGTAAATATCCCATAGTTGGTTTATCCACTCATCTATTGATAGACACTTGGGCTGCTTTCATGCCTTGGCTATTGTAAATAATGCTGCAATGAACTTAGGGGTGGTTTGTGTTCTTTTGAGTTAGTGTTTTGGATTCCTTCAGATATATTCCCAGAAGTGGGATTGTTGGGTCAAAGGGGCAGATCCATTTTTTGTTTTTTTAGCTATCTCCATACTTACTGTTTTCCACAGTGGCTGCACCAGCCTGCATTCCCACCAGCACATCCTGGCCAGCACTTGTTTGTTGATTTATTGATGACTCATTTTGACCAATGTGAGATGATATCTCATTTTGGTTTTAATTTACATTTCTCTGATGATCAGTAACATTGGGCATCTTTTCATATGTCTATTGGCCATCTGTTTGTCCTCTTTGGAGACGTGTCTGAACTATTAGTCTGTTCTAGTTTCTTGTGAGCCTGAAAACTATCTCACTATAGGTTCCTGTTATTTTCAGGAGTCGAATATTACACATTTATTTTATTTCCCAATACAGGAAAAGTATAGGAATTAGTAGTAATATTAGTAATAACAAAAATGTCTTTCTCTATTTCAGGTAAAATGCTGAGAATTATGTAAGAATTAGCACATTTCATGCACATTAAAAATGTATGAGATAGAGCTAGTAACTCTTATTTATCTGTTTAATAAATGTGGATTCTGAAACTTAGAGACCACAAATAATTTGTTCAAAATCTCATAGCTAATAAAACAGAAATGCAATTGGAAACTCAATCCTACCAGGAAGTAAGTTATTAAATTCCAATCTGTAAGTTATTCACATTAAAAAAATAAAACAATAATAAGATATGCTGAAACTCCGAATTATACATTTTAAAAGCGTTTGCTTTCTAATGGGCACATTGGGCTTTTTCTTACATTAATATGCAAAATGTATATGAAGCTAAATCATCCTTCTTAAAAATCAGTTCTTTTGACTTCTGCATCCTTTAGGATCCATTCCTTATCAAATTTAAATGGTTTCAATGGGTTCATTGTGACAGTGTTACAATTTTAATGGTGTTAGAGTTCAGCCAGAGCTTTCCACTTAAGTTAGACTGAACTTAATTATTCATAAGGCTTTTTAGGGAAAAAACACAAAAAACACAAAACGAAGTTTAAGTGACTTCAAAAACCAAATATTTTATGACCGTTAGTTTTTCTTTCTTGTTTTAAAGTGTTTTAGCAACACATCAGATAGGAGAGATCTTCTTATGCAGTTAATTCTTTAGCTAACCAATCGATTGCTATTCCTCAGGGTAAAGCAAGTTTGAGGCAATGGAAGCTCATGAGACTCACATGGCACCTCGGTTGAATGAATAGCTAAACATTAAAAGGCCCAGCAATATTTTTTTTTCAGTAAATTACTTGTTTCTTATGACAATAGTATAACTATAGTAAAGATTTTAGAAATCTTAGTGAAACTGGAAAAGCCAGTGTCCGTCCCGCCTGTCACCACCACGCCCAAGAAGAGAAAGGGGTTAAATCTCTATGGGCGCTTTATTCCAAGGGCTGGTGATCTGAGAAGTCAGCAGGTTATGGACCCTAAAACAAAGCCTTCCATTTTCTTTCAAACCAGGATTTCTTATAAGGGGGTGGGAGGGGGAGGGGGGTGAAAGTGTAGGTAATGGATTTGGAATTCAGGAAAAAGGTTAATCAAATAAAACCTGCAGTCTGGCAGCTACCCTAGCTTCTTTTCATCCATTGACTGGTGATTCTTGATCTGCGTCCTGGACTATTCCTTACCTGTTTCTTGTGTCCTTTGTCCTAGGTGGGGCAGCTGGGTGTCTCTTCCTGAACACGATGGCTCATATACCATCTCGATTACTTGCAGTGCCCCTGGGGCACGAAGGTGGAATTGGTTCCGGGGCTCCTGGACTCGGAGCGGGTCATATCTTCACTTCCTTAAATGATAGCTTTTTACCTGTGTTAACTACTAAGCTTATTAACTATCACTGCAAACTAAAATTTTCCAACTCTTGAGTTCCCCCATCATTAGAAAGGTAAATAAAACATCACTTCTGAAGTACACATGGTTATCAACACATGGTTAGCTGCTTTTCGTTTTTTCTTTTTTTGCAAATTAAATAAAATGTTTAATGTAAAAATTAATAGCAAATGATAATTTGCCTTGTAGTAAAGTTTTAATTGCTCATTTTTTGTATCAGCTTTTCCCACTTTATTGTTTTTGAAAATACACTAACTGCTCCATACTAAAGTGTTCTATGGGTAAATCGTATAGTTAGTACAATTTCTTACTATTGCATTTGAGTTGTTTTCAAATAACTGTATACTTAAACTTTGTTTCTTTTTATTTTCCTATGATATAGTCCATATCCTAGATTAAAAAATTATGAATTCTTCTACCCAAACATACTGGGAAGTGGCTCTTTAGAAAAATGATGTTTATATGCAAATACAATTTTATTATTTTAAGTAATGTACAAATTACAGAAAAGATTTTAACTCTGGCAGCTTTCTAAAGGGTATGGACGTGTTCATGTCAACCAATCCAATGCCCCCTCACAAAGTCTAGAACCTCAATTATTTTAGTTTTTCTTGTCTAGATCTCTATTTTACCTTGTGCAAGCTGGACAGCCTTGCACAGTGTTCTTCACAGTCAGAAGAGAAGGAAAATATTATTAGCCTGATTGTTGTCAATAAAGAAACTGAGGCTTAGCATTTAATTAACTTTTCCTAAGCCACAGAGCTGGCTGGCAGAAGGTAGACCTAGAATTGGGTCTATAACTTCATCTTCTATGAAATTCGGACTGTTCCACATTGCATCTTCTGACAACGAGGAATCTGAACATAGGTGCATACTGCATGCATACACAGAGAGACTACCAAACAAATGGTTCTGCATAAGTCTATGTTATTCCATTTGTCACCGCTATGAAGGTAATCACATCCAGCCTCATGTTTAGGAATAGCTATGTGGTTCTATTTCATAATGTTCCTTATAAATTCCAGACAGCTATATCTTACTTAATCAACCTACTCACATGGGTATTTTAGTCATTTTGAACTTCATGTGTTTAAAACTGACTTTCTGGTCATTTGTTCAGAAACCTCTCCCATCCTGTTTTCTTCTTCTTACTTAGTAACTACTTCTTCTTGCTCAGGACAACTTTAGAGTCATTCCTGACTCCTCTCTTTTAGCTCACACTGAATAACTGATTTATCACAAAATTCTGTTAGTTTAACTTGAAAATGTATCCATAATCCAACCTCTTTTGACTACCTTCCCTCTCAGCATCCTGGTCCAAGACTCTACTAAGATTATTTTAATACCTTTCTGAGTGGCATTTCTGTATTGACCTATTTCTCAACAGCTCAAGTGATTCTCATAAAATAGAAAGCATTCTGTTGCACAAAACCTTACAATGGCTCATAATAATGCTATGAGTGGCTATAAATTCTGACTCTTTTTAACCTCTTTTACTTCTTTCCTGTAACTCATTCTCTTAATATGGTGTTAACGTCAAATGGATCTCTTTTTTTTCCATGTGAAAGTATTCTCTTTCCTTTACTTTCCAAGTACCTTGCCTAATCCTTCATAGAATATACACTACTCTATAATTATTATGTTCATTGACTTGTTTGTTTATAATTTTATTTCCCTTTACCTTATACTAGCAAACATATCAGTATATGTTAGTATAAGATAAAGGGAGGGCAGCTGACTCAGCAGGCTTCCCTGACACCAATGATTCTGACCTACCTCTTCAATCCAAAGAAATGTCTCCCTGTCTTGGAGTCTAGGCACATATGAATACCAATGGGCAAGTTGAGATAATATAAGTTGACTGATGTGTATTTATTTTCAAGGCCTATACATGTTGGAAAAATATATGTAGGTGTATTTAGGTTCAGTTTACTCATTTATACAAAATATGAAACTAGATTTTCACCTAGAATCTCCATAGAGCATTTCCCAGTGCTCCGTCCTCCAGGAACTGTATTAGGTCATCCTTCCTTATTATGCCATTAGGGGAATTATGTATAAACACATATTTTCACATGATGACTTGCTGAATGCCAGTAACTTTAATTAGACCTAACTGATTTTAAACTATGCTTATACTTTTTGATCTGCTTTTAGAGCAGAAGCTTGTTTTTCTTAGATTTATTTTACTGATACTACCCATTTATAAAGTACTGTATGACATACTTTAATGGCAGGTTTTCTTTCCTTTATTCCTAACTAAAAGGTAAGCCAAATGGCATGTATTTTGTCTATATGACTCATTGCTTTAACCTCAGTGAGTAATACAATATCGGGCAATTGAGGATTTCTTTTACTTCACTCATTCAACAAATATTTAGTGAAAGTCTGTTCTGTGCCAGAGACTGCCCTGGGTTTAGAGGATACAATAGTCAATGAAACAGAAACAATAGTCTAGCATCACAGAACTTAAGTTCTGTTAAGGGAGATTTAAATAAAAAAAAAACAAACAAGCAAAAAACAACCCTCAACATTAAATATTGAGAAATGCTAAAGAGAAAAAAATGGCAAGAAAAAACATAAGAAATGTTGAGGGGGCTCAATTCAAATAGGGTTGTTAGTAAAGACCTTCCTGAAAAAAGTGATGTTTGAGTAAGACCTAAAAAAAAAAAGGTAGTGAGCAAGCCGAGAAAGCATTTGAGGTGGGGAGGGAAAGATTATTTGGACACAGCCAGTACAGCAAGTGTGTGCAATCAATGGCCACAATGGTGCATATGACAGGAAGAGGTAACCTAGGACTTGTAGTGAGGACCCAGAGGTTGCAGCAGAGTTAGAAAGAGGAGAGCAGTAGGAGATGTCCTTATTTTCAAAACTTTGAGGGTTTTTTTCACTCTAGAAGTGACAGAAAATCCTTGGAGGGATTTGAGCATGGGTGACATGACGTGATTAGCAAGATCACATACATTTTCTTTGACTGGTTAAAAAGTTGAATGAATTAATTTGATGCTCACAATAGATAAAGGACTAGCTAAGGATGTTAAAAAACAAAATTCAGCTGGGTAAATTTGGAGATCAAATTGACTTTATGAAGTGATTAATGAATCCAGAAGCATCTCATCCAGAACTAGAAGGGCAAAGGCGCTCCAAAGAGTTGTACAAAATGAATGTTTTTTGTAAGAAAAAAGGTGGGGCAAGGAACCTATTAACAAAAGTAAAGAAAGAATTATTTTTAGACTATGACATGATGGGGGGAAGGGGAGGGGACAGCAAAGGTTTTTATCATGCAGATTGCCTCTACTTTCTAAGGTGGAGGGCGTTGAACAGGCCCTTGTGACATATTGCCTCGTTGTTGATGAAAAGGTTTTAGACTGGTTGATTAATATTAAATTTCTGAGATAGGTTGAAACAACAATAGGTTATACGTTACATCTATGTTTGATATCATGGGTTTTGCTCAAGGGATAACATTTTGGGCCTGTGATTTTTCCCTTCAACAAATATAATTAATTGGCAGTTACTAGAATTTCAATCTGGTTTCTATTGTTATTTGTATACCAACTTGACTAGTATTTTCATTTATTCTTTTCTAATACACCCCACATCCCCAAATCTCCAAGAACAGAACAAATTTATTTATATTTTATTATTGTGTAAAATGTCAGATGCTTTGAAAACATGAGCATTTACAGAGATTTTAAAAAAATCCAATGTGTTCTTCAGATAAAATATTCTTCGTCAATACTGCTATTTGCCTTTTAAAAATAGATTTACTTTAATATAGGACAGATTTCAGAAATATGTATAGTGCCATAGAATTCAAAATAAGGACAATCTTCTTGCCTAATGCTGCCAGAAAATCCCAGTGGCATGCCAAGCTAGAAAACCAGACTTTGGAGACTAGGAATTATTGACCCTTGTTTCTGAGAAGCAGCATTTAATCGAACTCCTCTTACTAGCTTCATTTCCTGGAATGAACAAAGGCCCTTGTCCTTAGTTCTAAAATTACCAAAAGAAAATGTTATTATTTAGGCACCTTTTACAAGCATTTTGTTTGCCTTTATTGGTACTATAGTTTAAACTTAAATCTTTTTATCTGTCATTTTTATTTCTTGGACAAAGCAACCTACTGTGGCTGCTCTTGCTCTACAAGCAAGTTTAGTAAGCAGTAAAAATATATTTATCAAGGAAGATACTGGGTGAGGATATTGAGTCCTATTCCCATACACTTTGCTTTCCAGGACATGTGATTGAGAAGATAAAAGCAAAGTCTATTGCACCTTCATCATTAAACCCCACGTGTTTGTCACAGGGCAAAACGCACTGAAAAACCTTGGGTCATTGCCCACGAAAAGATTCCTACAACTTGTAATTCTACTTTTTGAATAGTAGACTCATGGATTTTAACATCACATTAAAGGACTTTATAAACCTGAGACATTTCAGTCTAGTGTTGTTTCTTTCCTAATTATCAATCATTGTGGCCTGCATGTCTTGTGTTTCTGCAAAATTCACATGTTTAAAATTCCCAGTGTGATGGTAGTTGAAGGTGGGGTCTTTGAGAGGTAATTAGGTCATGGGGATAGGCATCTCATGATGAGATTAATGTCCTTCTAAAAGAGGCTCCACAATGCTCCTTTGCCTCTCCTGCTGGAGTACACAATGAGAAGGTGACAGTCTATCAACCAGAAAGTGGGCACTCAGCAGACACTGAATTGTCCAAAGCCATGATCTTAGACTTCTCTACTTCCTCAATTATGAGAATCAAATATTTGTTGTTTATAAGTTACCTAGTCTAAAATGTTGTTATAACAACCCAAACAGAATATGACATAAAACTATCAACTTTTTGTTTATTGTTTTAAAGATTTTATTTATTTATTTTTAGAGATGGGAAGGGAGGGAAAGAGGGAGGCAAACATCAGTGTGTGGCTCTCTCTCACATGCCTCCTACTGGGGACCTTGCCCGAAACCCAGGCATGTGTCTTGACTGGGAATTGAATCGGTGACCCCTTAGTTTGCATGCTGGCACTCAATTCACTGAGACACATCAACCAGGGCAACTTTTTATTTTTATTTTTTAAATCATTCTTTCATGTTTATAGATAATGATCAATTTAACAGTATATGGATATATATTTGATCATTTTATATACTTCTTGCAAATTCCTTGGGTGTTTAGATTTGAAACAAAATGTGCATGTTATCTTTTGGCTTTTTTGACCCCCTCTATTAGCATGTACCCATTCGCTTTTATTAAATACCCTGCAATATTTATGGCTCCTTATTTTTATTATTTTAACATAATTCTGATTTTGATTTGCTAGTTTTTAAAGGATTTTTCATCTGTTTTCCTCAATAATATTGACAGTTAATTATTATTTTTCTTGCTAGTTGCCCCCACTAAAAAAAAAAAAATCACAGTAGTCTTCTGAAATGAGATGCGGTATAAATTATTTTCCTTTCCTCCTGTTGTATTTATGTAATAGATTTTTTCCCTCTTTGGATGCTTGGTAAAATTTATTAATAAGGTCATTCTGTCTTTAATTTTTCTTCATTATTGATTTTAGAGCGGGAGAGACGAAGGTGGGAGGTGGGGGGCGGAGAGAGAGAGAGAGAGATCTTTTTGTTTTTCCACCTGTTTAAGCATTTGTTAGTTGTTTCTTCTATGCACCCTGACCAGGAATCAAACCTACATCCTGGGCATATCTTGACAGCACTCTAACCAACTAAACTACTTGTCCAGGGGATAATAGAATGTTTTTAATTAAAGATCAAACTGGTCTATTGTCTCTACATATATTGAAATTGAATGTTACTATTTATGCCAGATTTGGTAAATAGAGATCAATCATTTCATTGACATATTTCAAATTTATTGGCATAAGGTTTTTACAAAATAATACTTCTTTATCTTCTTTTTAACATCTGAAGCCTCTTAGGTGGTGTCTTCCATTTTACTCATAACAATGGGTTTTTAAACAGTTTTCTTTATTTGACTTGATCAGTTTCATTAGAACACTTTCAGTCTTTTGTTTTATTATTTATAAAATGGGGAATTTAGTATTTATAGGAATGATTAGATAATATTTATATGAGGAGAAAGAACAGTTCTTGAAATTTTGTAAATTCTAATTATAGGATATCTCATGAGTACTATTTCTATAATTACTAATCCTTGCTGCTTTTATAATTTTACTATGATCTGCTATAGCATAAGACAAAGAAGAATACATATTAAAAAATGCAGAATGTTAGTATTGGTTGTAAATCAGAAGGAAGATGGAGACAATTTACAAAGAAATAGTGTCTTCAAATGTTGCCTGTTAGAAAGCTTTTTTCAATATTTAGCCCATAGAAAATAGGTGAAGCAGCAGAGTTATGATATGACAAGGAACTATAAGAACCTCATTTTGGGCAGGTATTTATAAAGCATATCAGACTCCCTACTACTTCTTTCCCACTATAGAGTGGTAGGAAACAGAACAGAGAGGGAAAGGAGCATAGGAACAGGTACTTCCTCACATTCTCAAAACTCAGTTGATTCAAAACGACCTTGCTATCCTGAAATAGTAGGAGAGATGGATAGTTTTTAAAATAAATATAATTCAGTATGAAAAGCCAAACAAATAATCTTATAAAAGGAGACCTTTGTTCTTAACTAAAAGTAAGTGAAAGGTTATAGAATCTGATTAAGACTTATTGTAATGAAAGTACAGATTTTAAAATAATGTGTTAGCAGGTGCAGTTGATTAGATAACTAAGTAAAAAAAAAGATGATAAATAAATAGCTTCCGAGATCAGACGAGATCAGGCGCGTTCAGGGTGGTATGGCCGTAGACTATAGGTAAATAGATATAGATAAATATACAACAAATGAGTACACCCATACATACAACAAATTTAGGGAGGTGAGGGCAATAGTGTCAGAGTGAGACATAGAAGTATTAGTTAATGTTGGTTGTTGTTACAAAAAAAAAAGTCTTTAAAATAGTAATGAAAGATTATCACCATTTCGTTTCAAATAGGGTATTTTAACTTTCCAAGCTGTGATAGAGATTTCAAATTTCTTCCATGTAATGGCTTCCCCATGCCTTAAGAAACAATATTTTTTTTCTTCTAGCCATTTATCATATAATTAAAAACACACCCTTTTCCCAATGATATTGGCCCAGAATCAATACAGTTATTGCTTTCAACTCGAAGTCCTAAGTTATCATGTGATATGTAGTCCTTTCCTCTTCCAACTGTTTATATCTTAACATTTCTCAACTTTATTCCTTTTTTCTTTATTGCACATTGTATAATTTTTGATTTTCTGATACAGCTGATCCTTGAACAATAAAGATATGAACTGCATTGTCTACACTTGTATGCAGATTTTTTCCAATAAGTACAGTAAATGCATTTTCTCTTCCTTATGATTTTCTTAATAACATTTTCTTTTTTCTAGCTTACTTTATTAAAACAATACAGTATATAACATATTTAACATATGCAATATTTTTTAATTGAATATTTATGTTATCAGTAGGGCTTCAGGTCAACAGTAGGCTATTAGTAGTTAAGATTTTTAGAGTCAAAAGTATTATGCAGATTTTGACTAGGGCAAGGAGTAAGCACTCCTAACTTCTACATGTTCCAGGGTCAACTTACAAGATTTCTTCTAAAATATGTCTAAAAGAGAAAGTAAAAGTTAATGCTTCTTATCACAGTGACTACATCTCTTAGAGATATAGATTCTGTGTACTGTCTTTCAAGCCATGTCAGGTAACAATTTTAATAAATATTGTGTTACTAAAGTATGAGGGTTTTCTATCTCTTCAGGTTTCTATTTTTCCTTGCTGTCTTCTATGTATTTTGAAGCCAATGTCACATATTTTAGAAGTGATTTTTATAGCCTCATCTCACCTATTTGTGTATTAGTTAAAAGTAACATCGGAGCAATAAAACAGATGTCTTGTAATTCTGTGACTTAAATCAGTAGAAGTGCATTTCCCACTCACATAAAGAGCAAAAGTCAGTTTCTGGTCATCAAGTTGCTCTTTACTGAGCAGAGATACAGGACTTCCTATTGAAGCCCAAGGGTTTTTTTTTGTTTGTTTGTTTGTTTTTGTTTTTTATTAAGTATTTAAATGTTCTTTTTTTAAAAAGATTTTATTTATTTTTAGAGAAGGGAAGGGAGGGAGAAAGAGAGGGAGAGAAACATCAATGTGTGGTTGCATATTGAATGCTCCATACTGGGGATCTCACCTGCAACCCAGGCATGTGCCCTACATTGGGAATCAAACCAGAGACTCTTTGGTTCACTGGATGGCATTCAATACACTGAGCCACTCCAGCTAGGGCGAAGCCCTACCATTTTATAGGTATACTGGTACAGTAGATAGGCAAGTGAGAGGAAACTATACTTGGAAGGTAATGTACATGGGCTAGGTGTGGCACACATCACTTCTACTCACATTCCATTGGTCAGAGCTCAGAAATATGGCCACTCAGCCACAGGACTCTATTTAAGGACAAAGGTGCCTGAGATGTGGAAACCTGTCAAGACAAACATTTTTAGTGAACCACTAGTTGGTCTCTTCTATAATAAATTAGTGAGTTCTAGATATTTATTTGAGATGTATAAGTTTTATCTTGGTGGTAATATCACCTAGATTGTAATTTCTATAAAGGCAGAAAGTATATCTGACTTGTATATAATTATAATTCTAGTATTTAGTTTTTTCTATAAAGTATAATGAAAACATTTCTTTAATTAATGGTTATCCAGTAGGTAGTTGGATATTGATGTCTTTTAAACAGTCATTAGTAAAAGACCTTAAGAAAAGTGGCTATTATTTGACATAACTGCTTGAGAGCAAAAGGGTAAGAGAGTAAGGCTTTGTGGAAATAGATAGGATCATGGAACTAGAACTATACCTAAAAGAATAATGATGGATGAATCAATTCATCCATCAATTTGTTGTAGATAAATATACAACAAATGAGTACACCCATACATACAACAAATTTAGGGAGGTGAGGGCAATAGTGTCAGAGTGAGACATAGAAGTATTAGTTAATGTTGGTTGTTGTTACAAAAAAAAAGTCTTTAAAATAGTAATGAAAGATTATCACCATTTCGTTTCAAATAGGGTATTTTAACTTTCCAAGAATTTACCTTGATGAAATGATGTTCAGTAAGGATAGGAGGAAAGAGGGGAATGCAAAGAAATCAATGTTAAAGGAACCCTAAAATCAACTTTTTTACTTCTATTTAGACTTCTGTGGACATAATAATAAGTTCATATTTTGACACATTTGTTTTCATCTTTTCATTGTTTTGTATATTATTTTCCAATATATCATGAACAACTTCAGAAATTATAAGTTACTTAAAAAAATCACTCCCTAAAATAACTATTTTAGATTTATGTTTATAGTGTGCATTCAATGAACACCTCCAGCTTGCCAATAATTAAAAAAATCTCCTAAAAATGATTGTGGCAAGTAGGGAATTTCCCCAGGAGCCTCTCAATGGGTAGTCCTGCTCTGCAGACATGGTTGTTCTGATCACATGTGCACATATCTTGGGTATGTCTCCTTGCCTGATGTGCCTAACATGACTTAGTTTACCTCTTGAATCAAAGTGTCATGGTTGACTGGCAATCATCTTGGTTGACATGAGTGACACCATTTTGTTTTATGTACTTTATACTATCTTGACTAGACCAATGCCATTTTATTGGTCTTGCTCTCCGTAGGCATCTTGACAGCAAACATTGTTTTATATAGTAAATTATTTAGAATTTTTAACTTCAAGTGAGATGAAATGAAAAAACATACCTGAAGTTCATAGTGTCTGCCATGTAATTTGTTCCCTTGCTGCTCTCATGGTAGAATATGAAATTATGGCTCTGATATCTGCTGAATCATCCTTTTTAGTCCAATCTTGGTATTATTGCTACTAATCCATTTCTCTTTCCTCAGCTGTTCACAGTCCCAGGAGGCTTCTCAATTAAGAGTTCAATAAAAGATTCAGCAACACCGTATGGCTGTGTGGTGGTGGATACAGAATGGGTTATTGGTAAGAACATTCAGGGAAGGAGGGACTAATAAATTCTATGCCTTCAAAGGCCATAATTTCAGGTGATAATTAGAAGAAACTACAAAAGAAAGTTTGTGTCTTGCGATCTAAAATACTGTTTGAAATTTCTACTAAAATAAAGGATAAAAATCATCCAGCTGTGGGGGGAAATAAAAAAAGAAAGAAAAAAACACCATAAATCACCTTGACTGTATTTGTTTCTTAATGTCAAAATCCTGCCAAAGAAACAAAATCAAATTCTTAATATAGATGTTTCAAAAATCAAAACAAACAAACAAAAAGGTCCAATAGAGTTCTGTAAAAGTTTTATCACAACCTGATCCAGTTAAAAGTCTGTGACTGTGAAATTGAACAGATGTGGGCTTACACTCTGTCACCTACTTGATATGTGAACCTGAATAATACACTTGCTATTTGTATTTTTACTTTTCTTTCTCATAAAAAAGAAGTGCAGTAAATAATTTTCAGCATTTTATACTATTAAAAAATATTATATACTATTTATAAAAGTTTAACATGCATGACTCAGCATATTGTAGTTGCTCAACCACTGCAACCAAAATTTGTGTATGTGTTAAAATTCAAAAGAGACTGGAAACTATTTAGTAAACCCGAGATGCCATTAAACAATTTTTTGTCATTAATGAATGAGTTTCTTTGTTGTCAAGTCCTTTGCTCCTAAGAACATCTAATTTGGAAAGTTTTTTAGCCTTCATTGAGTGTTTGTATATTGGTTCACATATTTGAATTGAGGACCTTTTCGATATAGACCCAATTCCGTGAATCCTAGGACAAAAATAATAGTTTAAGTTTTAAATCCTCTAATTCTGATCATTATTATTTGGAGAGCAAGGTGTATGAAGAGATTAAGAAATTTGCCTAATAAAGGTTAAAATAAGAAAAGAGATACATTGTGAAATCAGCTGTGACAAAAAAGAAACAAAAGAAAGCAAAAAATAAAACAGTAAATATGTATATGCAACATATTTCAGCTCATATGAATAAGCTAGATCAGATTTTTTAAGCAACTTAAGCCAAAATTTTTGAGTTACAACTATCTTAAAAATTTTCTGTTTTCTTTTTTCTTCTGACCAAGGTCTTCCTTCTAAAAAATAGGGTTTTTTGGGTTTTTTTTGCAGTTTATTTTACAGTATCTGCTCAATTTTGTCTTTCTATTTACCAATAGAAACCACCTTATTGTCATTTGTACTTAAGACACAGATAACATTTTCAGGGTCAAGAAGACCACTTGTATAATTTCTAGACTCTCGTGTTTTTGATAAGCTAAATATTTTTCTTTTACTTTAAAAAAATGTGTGTGTTACAATAATTTTCCCTGTGAATGGTGATACCATAAATGTAAATTTCCTAGGATAAAAGTTGGCTGAAATTAAATATAAGCCAAATATGTAGATATATTAATTTTAAAATTATAATACTGGCAGACAGAAAGAAAGTACATAGTAAGGTAGGCTTGCAAGGACAAATGTTTTTGTTAAGAAACATGACAACCAAATTATATTATAATTTTAAATGGCCTTAAGAAGTCTTGAGCATGGCTTCAATGTTGCACCAAAATATCAAGGGAAAAAAGATGGAAGTTGTAAACACCTCCATCATGAATTCTAGTGTGTAACTCATTACTACAATATTTTTAAAAGTCTAATTTTAAAGACATTGAGGAAGGTACTGGGAGATTAAAATGGGTACATTTCTCTATCTTCACCAAATAAAATGTTGTTTCTTTATGTTATAGAATATTTAATGATATTTGAAAACCTCATCCTTTTGTCTAGCTTATCTTTAGAAATGCAGCTTTCTTTTGCTTATAGGATAATGTATTTAAGATAGACAGAATTCTCTTCCTTCTTCCTATTTTGCTTCAAGTCTTTTCCCCCAATATTATTCTATATTTCCTGGTGACTACTGAAAACCATCAAGGTTTTAAAACTCATTTAAAACCTTCTGAAATAACCAAAGGTACATTTATAAGACCACTGAAAGAAGGGAGAACTATCTTGACAGTCTTAGTCTTGCCTCATACTGGAGAAATTAGGGAAATATATTTTTGGGGTTTAACAACAGGGATAAGCATGCAAATTGGGAAATTGGTTGAGCAATAAAAGAGTTTTTGGCATAACAATTTTGGGTTAGTTTGTTCAGTGAGGCTTGAAGTGGATTGTCATGATCAAGCTGTTAGTATTGATAAGAAGTCTACTTTAGTTGTTTCAATGTCTCACCATCTGGGAGTAAGTATTTACTGAAGAGAGTAGTTAAGTCATTTTCTCCCTGGTCTTAGTATTGTTTAGCACCTACAAAAGAAAGTACATTTGGGTCTTGGCTTAGTTTGTTTAGGTTGCTATAACTAAATATCATACATTGGGCAGCTTATAACCAACAAACATTTATTTTCAACTGTTCTGGAGGCTAGAAAATCCAAGACCATGGCTACTGAAGATTTGGTGTCTGAGGAGGACCTTCCCAAATATTTAATAACTGAGTTCTCAGGTGAATAACTGAAAACCAAGAATTGGAATAATTTTTCAGTCAAATGATTTTAGGAATTAGGAATTGGGAAAAATATTTATTGAGTTATTTTGTTTTGCAAGTGACAAAACCTCTATATGGCTAGCTCATTGTGATGGTTAATTCTATATGCCAACTTGATTGGGTCATGGGGTTCCCAGACATTAGGTTGAATATTAGTATGAGTATGTCTGTGAGGGTATTTCTGGATGAGATATACATTTGAACTGATAGGCTGAATTAAGCAGATTGCCCTCTTCAGTGTGAATGGGCTTATCCAATTCACTGAAGGCCTGAAGAGAACAAAAAGGCTGAGTAAAAGAGAATTCATTCCCTCTGCCTGACATGCTTTAAGTTGTGAAATCTGTTTTCTGCTTTTAGACTCAGACTAGAATTTAAAACATCGGTGTTTCTACTTTTCAGAACTTGGGGCTCAGACTGGAACAAAACCATCAACTCTCTTGAGTCTAAAATCAGACTTAGCTGTGTTTCTATGAAAAAAAATATAGACTGAGGAGTCTGAACAACAGAGATTCATTTCCCAGTTCTGGAGGCTAGGAAGTCTACGATCAAGGTACTGGAAGATTGGATTCCTGATGAAAACTCTTTGCTGGCTTACAAAAAGGTCACCTTCTTGCCGTGTGACCTTGAAATGAGGAGAGAGAGAGAGAGAGCAAGATTTCTACTGCCTTCCCCTATAGGGGCGCTAATCTCATTGTGAGGGCCCTGCCCCATTACCTCATCTAATCCTAATCCTCTCCAAGAAGCCCTATATCCAAATATCTGCGAGGAGGGGGGTGTGGTTTTACCATAGAATTAAGAGAGAACAGAAATTCATGGCACTCATGTAAGGAAGTTTATAAATGTAAGAGTGCTTTTCATGGAATGAAAGAAAATAAATTCAGCAGATACGCTTCATCTAAACCTGAAAGTTATGATACAGGAAAATATTCTCTTATCTCACAGGGATCCTTTTCCTCTCACCTTCATTAATCTTATTTTACCTCTTCCATCACCATCTTACTCAATATAATTTTCTTTAATATCCCATCACAGTTTGCATAAGACTCCTAAAAAACCAGAATAAACTCAAAATGGCTAAAAGACTTAAATATAAGCCATGACACCATAAACAACCTAGAGGAAAATACAGGCAGTAAAATTTCAGATATCATACACAGAAAGGTTTTCACCAACATATCTTTTAGAGCAAAGGAAAGAATAAATAAATAGGACTACGTAAAATTAAAAAGCTTTTGCACAGCTAAAGAAAACATCATCAAAATGAAAAGGAACCAACCATACAGGAAAACATATTAGCCAATGATACTTCAGAGAAGTGTCTGATCTCCAAAATATGTAAATAATTCACACGATTCCACACCAAGAAGTCAAACAATCCAATTAAAAAATGGGCAAAAGCATATGATCTCACCTATAAGTGGAACCTAACCAACAATACAAAGATGCAAGGAAAATAAGACCAGCAACACTGAAAGGAAAAAAAAAATCAACATAGACAAGAGGGAAGGAGGGAGAGGGGGCGGGGAAAAGAAAGGGAAGGGAAAGTCAAGGAACACATAGCAAGGACTCATGGACAAAACCAAAGGGGAAGAGCTGAGGGAGGGAAGGAGGGAGGGGGCAAGGGAAAGTGGTAGGGGGGAGGCAGAAACAAATGTATTTGAACAAAATAAATTAAAATAAAATTAAAAAAAGAAATGGGCAAAAGACCTGAACAGACATTTCTCCAAGGAGGACATAGAGGGTCCATGAGCATATGAAATTATCACTAGCCATTAGAGAGATGCATATTAAAGCCGCAATGGGATATCACCTTACAGTGGTCAGAATGGTCATCATAAACAAATCAACAAACAGCAAGTGCTGGTGAGGATGTGGAGAAAAGGGAACGCTAGTGCACTGTTGGTAGAAATGCACATTGGTTGCAGCCACTGTGGAAAACAATGGAATTTCCTCAAAAAACGAAAAATGGAACTGCCCTTTGATCCAGTGATTCCACTGCTGGGATTATACTCTAAGAATCTGAAAAACCAATTCAAAAGAACCCTTGCACACCAATATTCATAGCAGCATTATTTACAATAACCAAGTACTGGAAACAGCCTAAGTAGCCATCAGTAAATGAGTGCATCAAAAAACTGTGACACATTTACATAATAGAATACTATGCAGCAGAAAGAAAGAATGAACTACCTTTCATGACAGTATGGATGGAACTGGAGGACATTATGCTAAGTGAAATAAGCCAGGCAAGAAAAGACAAGTACCATATGATGTCACCTATAAGAGGAACCTAATGAACAAAACAAATGAATAAAATAGAACTAGAGTAGACTGACAGTGACCAGATGGGAGGGGGAAGTTGGAAAAGGAAGAAAAGAAGGGGAAGGGTCTAGTCAAGGAACACGTATAAATGACCCATAGATATGGACAACAGTGTGGGGATTGACTGGGAGCAGGAGAGTGGGAGGGGCAAGGGAGAGCAATGAGGGGTAAAATTGGGACAACTGTAATAGAACAATAATAAAAATAAAAAATAAAAATAAAAATAAATTAATCTTCTATATTAAGTTCTAAGTGTTAAGAAGCTAGGCATCCTGCAGACTGCACGCATTTGGATCTGGTGTCATCCTTAGTCAAATCATCAGTGGTTGTGGATATGAGGTCAGATAACCCACAAAGATAAAAGAATTTATGATCTAAGTAATTAATTACATATGTAACTAGTATAGATAATGCACACATTAGTTTCCCTGTACTTTGCAGACGTGGGAAGATTGTAGATTTTGAGGCTGTTTCAGAGATCAGGGCCATACACAGCACGGACTGTCAGAACTGAGACTAAATTCTTCCAAAGTGCTCAGTGCCTCTCTAGTAGGTGCTTAGATTCCTTAGACGTAGTATAGTCAAATCGACTCATTTCACAGATGAAGTAACAGACCTAAAATATAAACTGACCTATTTGAAGTTTAACATCAAAGCAATGAATAAAATGAGATTAGAACCAAGAACACATGACATCAGGGATAGCTCACACTCTGGCATAGCATGTTTGATGCTTAAGATGTTATATCTAGTTGAGTGCTTATGATACACCTGCATACACATACATAACTCGGGTAGATGACTGATGCAGATATTAAAAAAAACTTTTGAATATTTTAAAAGTTTAAGAAACAATACTGTAATACTGTAACTGGAAGATTGTTCTGTCATGATGAAAACTTTAGAACCACTTAAGATTTGATTAAGTAAATCATATGTTTTAAAAGCTTTTATGGCAAAATAAAATAATCAGATACATAATATAATAAAATTTTGAAAAAATTCAACAGATATAACTGGGGGGAAAAGGGATTTCTAAATAGTTCCTGAAGTAATGGTTAATAATTATACAAGAATTCTGCTGAAAACAATGAAAACAAAATAAATCTCATTAAAAGAAAAAACTTGGAAATGATTTTATTATTTCCCCCTTACAGGAATGTCAAATGGCCACTAACCATATGAAAAAGTGTCTTCACTTGATAGCAATTTTGGAAATGCCAAATAACCTCATATGGTTTTTTTATCTATTATACTGGCAAAAAAAAGTGACATATTTAAAATATTTAGTATTGAAAGCATCAGAACTTCATCATTTCTTTCCAGTAATGAGATCTATTTGTGTGACATATAATTTTTTAATTTATTTTCATATTTGATCTATTATAATAATGATAGTTATTTGGATTACTTGCAATTTTTTGTTCTAACAATAATTGATAAGCATTTTTTCTAATTGGATTTTGGTGCAGAAGTGCATGTATTTTTGTGGGAATACTCATTTGGGTCACATCAGTGAGTCATGGGCAATGTTTATATTATTTTAATGTTTTCTAAAGTGGTTTTATCAATCTCATCCTTAAGAGTTTTATCTGAAATTTCTTGATGTTATATCCTTCCCAAAACTTGGTACTTAAAAAATAATAACAATTCTTCCTTAGGTGGTGTGGCTCAGTGGATTAAGTGCTGGCCTGTGAACCAAAGGGTTGCTGGTTCAACTCCCAGTGTAGGGCACATGCCTGGGTTGCTGGCCAGGCCCTCAATAGTGGGGCATGAGATACAACCACACATTGATTTTCTCTCCATCTCTTTCTCCCTTCCTTCCCTTCTCTAAAACAAAATAGCAGTTCTGTCACACAGATACACACACACTAAATTTGTATTTTAATTCATATTGTACTGATTATTAGAGAAACTGATCATTATTTCATAATTTTATTGATTTGGTTGAATTACTCTGTAAAATTCTCAAGTCTTTTTCTACTAAATCATCCCTATTTATATCCTTATCTATCTACCTATCATGTGCCTATAATATATGTCTATCTATCCATCTATTGTCTTTATATATCTATATGTCTATATATCATTCTGTAAAAGTTTTACTTGTATGTAACTATACATGTATTTTATTTTTCTTATTTGAATATTTGAATTGTATCTTTAAACATACTTGTACCTTACTATCTAAAATAAGTTGTATGATGAGTAGAAATTTGTATTTGTGATGTATCCTTTATTCAACTTCCCCTTAGTTGGAAGCAAAGAATGCCTGCATCCTGTCTAACTTTAGCCAAGACAAGAAAAAGTGTTATAGGTAAAGAAAAAAAAAAAAAAAAGAAGAAGAAGAAGAAGAGAAAAAGTAGAAAGAAATAACAATATTAACCAATTGTCATGAAAATGGTTTAATCTGAAAATGTTACAAAATGACATGACTGGTTCCCCTCCCATTTCTTGGAATTGATCTATGTAAATGAGAGGTTGTAAAGTTTATGCTGTTATAGTCCATGACCAATCTGCCTCTTCTTTTATACAATTAACTAATACATGTTGTTACTATCTGTCTTCCCTACCAGAATATAAACTCCAGATGGTAAAGAATATTGACTTTTTCTCAGCATTGTATCTCCAAAACCTAGGACCATATCTGGCTCAGAAGAGGTCCTCAGAAATATTGGAAGTAAAAAGTGAATGTAATAAACAATAAAAATATGTATCAGAAACAGAGAATCCAATGGATGCAGAGATTAACACCATGAAGGATTTCATATCTGATTGTAGAAAATCTTGTTGCATTTTAATATCTTTTGATATTAAAATTTATTTCACTTTTTAATCTATTTATTTCACTATTTTTCCCTTCATAAAAATGCAAGAATTTTGCTGAAAGCTAAGCTCTCTTTTAACACTACATTTTTTCCTTCAGTTCTTTGTCCCACCACCTAGAAGCTATGACACTCCAATTCACCATCATTTCTTGTGGTAAAATATTTTACAGACTCCTGAAGTGTTTTAATAGGGCATTGTGATGGAACGAATATACATGCATGTACATAAGTATATCTAAAAAAGTAGCAGTATGTGCCTGGTGCATATTAAGTCTTTGATAACAGGTATTTAGTTGGAAATATCACTAGACAAATGAAAAACATACATTTAAGTGGTGAGCGATACTCATCTCAAATAAAGTTTAAAGTCAATGGTGGAGTTTAAAGCCCTTCCAGCTGAGGTAGTATTGCAAAAGATTTTCCTTAAAGACATTAAGGGAAGAGGAAGAAGAAGTTAAGTTTACTTCTAGTTTTATTATTCATTTCCTGAAGCAGCCAGAAACAAAATACCACAAGTTAATTTAATATACTCTCTGATCTATTTTCAGGCAGATAAAAAGAGTCAGGTCATAAGAGGGTAAGGCAAAGAAGAGGAAAAAACAAACAAATGAACAACAACTTGTCTTTCTGCCTGAGGGATTGAGTTTAAGAAAAGCAGCTGAACTCTTTTTTTTTTTTTAAATACATAATACTTTGGAAGAGGAATAGAAATGAGGAAATGCAAGAATTATTTAATAAGGTTTTACTGCAACATAATAGCCCTAATTATAAATTAAGTAGAGTTTGGAAGTGTCATATTGTCCTATTGATCCAGAAATGGGGGGAAAATCATATGTTTCTTTGGAAAATAAATTCTGGATGAAAGCCATTAGCCATAAATACCATTTAAGCATTTAGTTTTAAAATGGGCTAGTCATTTTTAACACTGAATATTTAATATTTCTATAACAAACACCGTGGTTTTATTGACCTCATTTAAATAACAATATGATTAACTTTAGAAGCATTCCTGATAAAAATTGAGACACACTTTTTCTTGTTAAGATAATATTTCTTATACCTACTGTACAGATGGTTAATACCTTTATTTTAGACTCCATCAAGATTCTATTAAGAGACAGTATATTGGCATAAAAAAGAACACATAAAAGAATGTAATGTTCATATAACTTCTCTACAGCAAATATGAACTTATCTCAGACCCTCAGTTAAATTTCTATAATGCTAAAATATTATAAGTATGATAGTATTTTTTGTTTTGTTTTTAACTATATGATTTTTCATGACCAAAATACAACATCATGTCTTTGAATAACTCATCAGTAAAGTAAAATATTTAACAAATATTTGTTGAATGGCAATTCACTGTATATCTTTTCCACTTCATTCATTTCCTTAAAATATTAGTTTTAAAAATTTATTTTTCAGTTAGAACAGATATACATTTTTATATTAGTTTCAGGTGTACAACATGGTGATTAGAAATTTATATAGTTTACAAAGTGAACTATATAAAAAAGTTTCAACAAAATGAAAAAAAACAAAACAACAACAAAAAAAACACCTACTGAATGGTAAAAGATATTGGCAATGATATTAGAGAATTTAATATCCAAAACATATATGGAAATCATACAATTTAAAAACAAAAAACAAACTCTCTGATTAAAAAATGAGCAGAGGACCTCAATAAACATTTTTCCAAAGAAGGCTGACAGACATATAAAAAAATGCTCTTTATCACTAATCATCAAGGAAATGTAAATTAAAATCACAGTGAGATATCACCTCCTACTTGTCAGGATGGCTACCATCAATAAGTCAACAAACAGATGTTGGTGGGAATGTGGAAGAAAGAGAACCCTGGGAATTGTAAATTTGGTATAGCCACTATGGAAAACAGTATCCAGGTTTCTCAATAATTTTCAAACAGAACTACCACATGACCCATAATTCAACATCTGGGTATATATGCAAAGCAATTCAATACACTAATTTGGAAAGTTACAAGCACTCCTACATTCATTACAGTATTATCTACAATAACCAAGACATTGAAGCAACCTAAGTGTCCATTAATAAACAAATGGATAAAGAAGAGGTGGTGCATATATGAAGTCTGTTTGGAAAAAGTCCAGCTATTGATCATATGACAAGAATGGTTTGTGTGACATTGATGTAACCTGGCAGCCAAGAAGAGTGGACTGGAATTCCATGCCAACTAGTACAGTGAACAACGAGGACTTCACTGTACTAGTCAGTGGAGATAGTAGACACAAATGAGTGAGTGCCTGTACTGTGTGGCCATTGTACTCAAAATGACTGAGGAAGTAGAGCAACGAATCTGCACTAAATTCTGTGTTAAGTTTGAATATTCCTCCACCGAAACTATTTGGGTGACTCAGAAGGCCACAGCTATGGGCAACTGGTGGTTGGTAGCTTCATCACAACAATGTGACCACCCATGCATTGCATCTTGTGCCCAGTCTTTTGACAAAATATCAAATCATCCAAGTGACCATTATAGCCCATATTTGGCACCCTGTGACTTCTGGCTTTTCCTAAAATTAAAATCACCTTTGAAAAGGGAGAGATTTTAGACCATCAATAAGATTCAGCAAAATACAACAGGGAAGCTGATGGTGATAGGGATAACTGTGTGAAGTCCCAAGGTGTCTGCTTTGAAGGGGACTGAGGCATCATTATCTCATGTACAGTGTTTCTTGTATCTTCTTCAGTAAATGTCTCTATTTGTCTTATTATATGGCTGAATACCTTCTGGACAGACCTTGTATGCCATGGAAAAAAATAAAATCTTACAATTTTTTGACAACATGAATAAACCTAGAGGGTATTATTCTAAATGAAATGTCAGACAGAGAAAGACAAATAACAGGACCCTGGTTGAATGTATAATGTATGTTGCACTGTGTTCTGTCTTCTATTCTCTTAAATTTATTCCCCAGATCATTCTTTATCCTCTCATTTCTTAATTTTACTTGTCTATCTTATTTTACCAGTACTCGAATTCTTGTTTCACCTGTGTTTAAGCTGAAGATAAATCCAAACACTAAAATCATAAATGTTTTTATTGCATTTTGATAGAATTTTTATTTTATACTTTTTGTCATTTTGAGTGAGTTTTTTGCAGCTATTCTAAAATCTTATTTATTATTTTCCTTAATAAAATGAAATTTTCAAAAACTGTAGCCTGACATTAGTAATTTGGGAGGACAGAAGCCAAGTATACACTTTGAAGTACATTTGTCATGTGTTCCGGTCTTTTTAATCATACAGAACATAGTATAATTTAATATCTCAACGTATCACTCCTTCATTGGTGAACAATGGAACTTTGACCTCTGTTCCAGTATCTGTGTCACTGTGCACTCTCCTAACCATGAAGGCATGTGCCCAATTGACCAGGACTATATTTTGAACCAAATTCACACCAAGACAATCATTTCCTCATGGAAGGTAGTGGGGCTGTAAGAATGATAGTCTCTCAAGAACACCTAAGAGCTGTATACATGAAAAATAATTTCACTTCCTTTGTACGAGAGAAGGTACACTTGGAAGGTTTTCTTTATTCACACATGCTTTCTTGAAATGAGAATGTTAAGCCTAGGAGGAAATGATTTTTTGACTCTGGAAAACAATTTAGTTGATACTAAATAATTTAAAGTATAACTATCTTTGGCTTAGTGTCAACTAAGTAAATACACATTCTTATTCCTTGCACTGAGCTCATCCAGAACCAAAATTTCACAAACGTTTTCCTCATCCATGAAGTCACAGCACTACTCCCTACTCTCAGGGATCAGGGACTCACAGAGCAGTAGGCAACTACCGTTTTCGTTACCATTTCCTGCCTTAATCTCTGTGTTTTTCTTCTAAGATCCAGAATATTTGTTTCAGGTAAAGAAAACAAAATTTGAGTCTAATTTATTTTGCAACCAGAGTTAGCTCCATTTCTTTTTGTTGCTTTGATTTGTCTAGGCTAACTCACGGTTATTTTAGGGATTTCTCTACAATTTTGACAATATGACATTCAGACGTTTTAAAAAGACAAACATATTCACTTCAGGAACCTCTGTTATGTTCCCTGTCCAAACCCTCATAGCACTTGCAGAAAATGGTTCCTCTGTGCACATACGTAGTTTGGCCATAGGTATTGTTGTCTTAGATAGAAGGTACTGTTCTTAGTTTTCGGCTTTCACAGATGGCACCATGAATCCCTACTATTTCAGGGACCTGCAGAAAGCGAGTCTTCTCCCTATGCTTTCAGAAGCAAGCAACCAAAACTTATCTCCTGTTTTCTGCCATTAACCACATTGAACTTCTCCTACCATTAAGGCAACTGGCTTCATATCTTTCACTTTTCCTTTCCAGCCTAATTCCCCTGAAGGAGCCTGGCATTCACTAACTCCATCTAGCAACACTACTGTGAGGCAAGGGAACAGAGGCGTGTAATGATAGAAAAGAAAAGCTACCCTTCATCCTGTCTTTCTCCAGAGCACCAAGGATGGAAATATGACTTTGGAAAAGATTTTACCATTTTCTTATCATATTGGGTTGCTAGAAAAAAAGTTATATGTAGCCCTTACTGGTGAGGCTTGGTGGGTTGATCACTGCCCCACAAATCAAAAGACCGTGGTTGGATTCATGGTCAGGGCACACGCCTGAGCTGTGGGCCAGGTCCCCGTTTGGGCAACCGACTGATGCTTCTTTTGCACATTGGTGTTTCTCTTCCTCTTTTTCTCCCTCTTTCCCCTCTCTCTAACAATAAGTAAATAAAATCTTAAAAAAAGAAAGTTTTATGTATTTCAGCTTAGGTCTGTCCCCTTCACCACTCTCACAACTAGTTACCACCTAAAGGCTCATCACTACCATTAATAGAAGGCTTGTTATATGCTTCCTACATTACTAAGAACTTTTTATTATTCATTTTAATCTTCAGAGCAAGTATATGAAATAAATGATAGTCATTCTTATTATAAAGATAAAAAATTGAGGAAAAAAGATTTTTGGTAATTTATCTAAGATTACATAAGTAGTACATGCTGACAGTGGGAAACCTGTGCACTTATCTATTGCACTAGGTTGCATTATTTCACCTTTTATTTATCAAGTCATTAGAGATTTGAACCGACTCCTGAATCAAAGAACAAGATAAACTACATGCATTATTCTGAACTTTTTTTTTTGCATTGAACATCATACACCACTTATTTGTCCCTTTAGATAACATTTATTTCTCACCTCATATGTGTCACTATACAGTTTAGAAAGGATGTTAGCAAAATTGAGCATGACCAGAGGAAACAATGAAAATAGTGAGGAATCTGAAAACAATCAGGACAAATGGTTGAAGAATTTGGTGACTTTTGATTTGCAAAAGAGAGGACTTGAAGGGATAAAAACAGTGTCTTCAAATATTTAAAAAGTTGTCATATAGAAGAGAGATAATATTGATCTACATCATCCTTAAGGGCAGAACAGCCAATTGTTTTTACAAGTTCTTAGCTATGACCTACAAGGCACTACGTGATTGGTTTCTTTCTATTGAACATTTGAATGAATATACATGTTTGTTTTGTTACTGAACAGACTAAAAACTTCCTAAATTTATAGAGCTGGAATAATTAGGATCACATAAAATGAATTTTATTTGGTCTGTTTTGTCCCCAAGGCCTAAGAGAAAGTTATTCTCAGCTATACTCACAGGAAAGTAAAACTCTAGGAACTTGCTAAGTCTAATGCTAGAAGCCCAGTAGAGTCACAATAGAGCCTCTTCTCCCCTCCTTAACCCAGGAGCATACCTTGTTGCCCTCTGCAAGACATAACCAGAAACACAAGCTCATTAACACCACTCTATTATTATTGTTTCTTTATGCATAAGTTTTTATTAAAAGTTTTAAGCACTTTGCAGACTAACTCAAGCAGCTTTCATGTAAATGTTCTATGATTAAGCTTCCCTAAGCAGCATATTAAAACCAGTGTGGTCTATAGAGGTATATCCCTGCTCCAGCTGCACCATGTAACAACAGTGGCAACTTTGGAGGTTTAATTAAAGAATACTTTCATGAGTGCATGGCACAGGAACATTGGATGGCAAAACCCTGGTGTTGTGAAATTAATTACATCACCAGAGTGGACTCAGTGCATGTGGACTACTTGAACCCAAAGAAACAGCTCATTAATCTTCACAAGCTCTCCTAAGCTAGAGAAGTTATTTTTTGTGTATGTTCACAACAAGCCTCCAAGAGGTAAGCTCCTAGGAATTTTTTTACTCGTTGTAACAATTCTTTATGTTGCAGAAATAAATCAAACCTAAGAAATACTAAATGTTAACATATGCAAACAAGTTGGTAGACCCCATTCTTTAACACCGTGTAAAAATATCTTTCAAAAAAGTCTGAGTTAGAGTTTTTAGCTTCTATTTATTTGATGCTTACTCTGAATCATGCACAAATGGAAAGCCTCATCTTTTTTAACAGCAAAACATTTCAGATTTTTTATGCCATTATCCCTATGTTGTAGATAGATACTGAAGTACATGTTGGTCAAACAGCATGCTAAAAGTTACTCAGTTGATAAAGGTAGAATCATCTAATGAGCCCAAGCTCCATCAGTTAAAGCCCACTCTCTATGCTATCAAGCAAAGCCAACAAGCAAACAAACAAAATTTCCAGGGGACAGAAGATGCAAGAGAAACTTGATGAGCTATTAATGATAGGATATTTAAAGTGTTTATGTTTGAGATGATTGGCTTGTGGCTGAAACTATTCTATATTTTATTCCTTATTTGGAAACTCTTCAATAATATTTAAATCAGATTTTAAACACACAAAAAATCATATTCATTGAAAAAGTACTAATAAAGTATAATTTAATTTTTATAATTATTATGATTAATAATGTTAGCTGTAGACAACTAACGACTGATGAAGAACAGGTGAAAATGGTGATCCACTGTTTTGACATAAGTTATGCTTTTTCGCCTGAGTAATGAGTCAGGAGTTTAAACACAATGGAATTCTCAGCTTCGCACAACATTGAAGACACTTATTTGGTGGAGTCAGCATTACAAACTTATTCTTATTCCTCACAGTTGAAGGATATTTGCCTATCACCTTCTTTGTGCTTAGCACTGCCTTTAGTTACAGTATACAGAATAGTTACTGAGCTCACCAGTACAGGGCTCAGGTCTCAATCTTTCTGGCAAAAAGTTACTATGGTAACACATGGCTCACATTCAGAGTTGGCACATGCATCACGTTTACCCTAGGATGTCATTAGTGGTTGTCTACAGGTCCATTCTGATTACTATTTGCCTGAATGCTTCCTGCTATTAAATATTCATGCTACTACCTCTGCTTTTAATTACAATAATTTGGAAAATATGATGCCTACAATTAGACTCTAGATGACAGCATCCTCTCTAGACCTCTATCATGGTATTTAACTAATGATAAAAATTTTACATATAATCCAGATTACATGTAAAAAGTCTCAGGTAAAGTGGTGGAAAAACAAAAAAGGAAAGTATAAAATAGAGTGCCAACTTGAGGAGAAGGATAAATTGATGCTTTTGAGGTTTAGATTCCAGAATATCTGGCCCTGGCTGGGTAGCTCAGTTGGTTAGAATGTTGTCCCTGATAGCTAAGATAGTGGGTTCGATCTCCAGTCAGGGCACATACAAGAAACAACCAATGAATTCATAAATAAGTGGAACAACAAACTTGGTATCTCTCTTTTTCTGTTTCTTTCCCTTTCTCTCTCTCTCTATCTAAAAAATCAATTAACTTCTTTTTTAAAGATTCCAGAATTTGCCCAGTCCTTTCCCTGCCTTCATTTTATGATATATGTATAGTTCATAAAGATTCAGAGACTTTTCTGGGTCATACAACCTGTATAATGATAGGCTAGTAATAAAGATGTTTCTTCCATTTTAACTCAGTGCTCTCTATATCATACCATGTTGTAAGGGCCTAAAACAGCACTATGCAGACAAGTTGTTATTTTCATTATAATTGTTTAATGGCCTTGGAATAATATAGTATATTATTGGTTCATCAGACAAGCATCTATAATTCAACTATAGATATTCCAAAAATAAACAATAGTTCAGCTCCCTTACCTTGTAATAAGCCAAGTTACCTCTTCCTTCTGCATTGCCTTACCTGGTGAACAAATGTAGCTTTTTATGTCCTCCATTTGAAATGTTACATTTAGTTGATCCCCAATATTCCTGTTGGAGGCTGATTGTGAGGGAAGTATCCACTTGACATGATTTCTGTAAATGCATATTCTAAACTACTTAAATTTCAACATAAAAAAGGAAGAGAAGAACCAGAACAAAAAGTAAAAAATAGATAAAGTTGATTTTTTAATGGTTTTTCAAGTGCTGTTCCCTTCACCTCAGTTTACTCAGTGCAGTCACAGTAAAAGGGGATGGCAATTTGGAAAGTAAATTTGGCTTCTAAATCTTGTTGAAAGTTTCTCTCTAACTTTACTTTGGATTTTGCTTGATTCACACCACATGGGGAAAGTCATGGAGTCATAAAATTTCCCAAGCTTCTACCTTCAATAGTTATTGTCATTATTTACACTATCCCTGAGGCCATGGAAGCTCACGTGCTTGGTCCCCAGGATTTATAAAACATTGAGTTGAAAAGCTTTTCAGTCACTTTCTCTCTGCACCTACAAACTGATAGGAAAAAAAATAATAAGCACAGAAGAGCAGATCTAGGAATAGGGATAAGAATATAAAATGAATTTTGGTAATTTTTAGCCATGTACTCTAGCACTGGTCGAAATCAGTCATCTGAACAATTGAAACAAATTGGTAAACCAGCCATTTACTTAAGATACAATTTATTTTATTTCAAGGTAAAGGATTTTTAGCATATGTCCTTAAAACCCTTTAAGATTTGAATGTGTGTTTTTGAGAGATTGAGTTACATAAATAAATATTTAAATGTGCATTACTAGAATAATTAGTTATTGCTAGAGTACTTCATATTCTATTTTATAACTTAGAATTTTATTCCATTCTGTTAACGTGTATTCTTCTAAATTACAGATGCAATCTACATGCAAGGGAAATCCTTACAATTTATCAGTTGAAATAAGGAACAGCTCTGCAAAAATATAGCCATTACTGGTAAACGACAGGGTATTCAATGATGCAACTACACGTCTTAGTATTTACTTTCATTCATTTTGATATATAACAGCGATTTTCAACTTTTGTCAACTCATGGCACACATAAACTAATTGCTAAAATTCTGCAGTGCACCAAAAATATAATTTTTGCTGATCTGAGAAAAAATAGGCATAATTTTGATTCATTTGTACCAGATAGCTCTTGTGTTGGCTGTTGTCATATTTTATTTGACAATCTAAAGGAAAAGCAGTCAATGCCTCTGACAAAATGGTCAGGTATTGCATGTTTTAAAAATTCTTGTGGCACACCAGTTGAAAATCACTGATATATAATAAATATCTAAACTTATATGGCTTATGAATAAAGATCAATATATTTAAATCCTAAAGATGTGAGTCATTCCAGTGACCACTCTGATTTTTGTCATGACTTAAGATACTAAATTCTTATGTTTATGTCATAAACATAATAAAAAGAAAAAAAGTTATCTTTAGACATTTGTTAACCCAGTAAACCTCTCAAAATTTTAGTATAAATATTTGAAAATAGTAATAATTATATGAACTCAAGAGGGATAATGTATTGAGTAATTGAAATCCTTGCAGTTCCTTTGTTTCCCCATCAATCAGTGCAGTCTTGGTTATGACAGAGTGGAGCTTGCTTTTGGCAGGCATGTTTTTACAGGAAGTTGCAGGCCATTGACAGTAAAAGTTAGTAACCTTACTTTTTTTATGGCTTTATAGTTGACAATTCAGTTCAACAGACGTGATCTCTTATAATCTTTATAACAATAGTATTTTAATGATAAAGAAATAGGTTTGTTGGCAGAAACAGATGCAAACTTGTATATTTTGAATCTGTGACCAGTGTTATTTTCACTATGGCAGGATGAAGGAAATAGAAATATAAATAAGAAATGGAAAGACGATATAGATTCATCAAACCTAATTTTAATAATATGTTGGTGGCAGCAAAAATAGCATGAGATATTAGACTGTTGGAGTCAGACCAGACCTTGGTTCAGCAACCTCAGTACTTAAGTTCTGCCTAAGAAGGAATTCAGAGTTATGACTCAAACTGAAAGAGAAAGTGTATCTAGAAAGTCTAGGTAGAAGTGAGCCGCAGAAGAAATAGGGTGAAGAATCATCTTTCAGAGGGAATAGAAGGACCCTTGGAGCTTAGAGACAAAAGTTAAAGGAATGTACCTGAGGGAAAGGTGCAGGCATACCCCCTGGTGGGAGAGCATGGATGGGTCCTTTCACTTGAGGGTATTTATCTGGAGGTTTCAGGGGGAGGACCCAAGAGAATTTTCATCAACTTTCCAGGTGTGTCCTTCTGGGGGCTGTGGTCTCTACTGATTGCTCGGTGCCAGAGCAGGGGGTCATTAGTCAATACAGCTGGTCCTGATGTCAGCCATGAGGTCACTTGTCTTGTTTTGCTGCTTTTCTGGGCTTGGAGCTGAAACACAACTGAGGCCTAGATGTTATCCCTAGGGATTAACGCTTAAGGAAGTGGTCTTGTAAGGGACCACATGGGAGTCACATGAGGGCACTCTTTGGCCCCTCGTTCCCCTTCCAAGCAAGCCTACCATGCGAGTAACAATATACCAGGGGCAGGAAAGGGCAGGGGAGGGTCCAAGCCACCTGATCAGTGATGTGAAAGGTCAAGGAGTCTAAACCACATGACCAGTAATATGCTACGGGAAGAAAGGCTACGCTAGGGACAAGGTCCTTATTTTCCTAGTTTTGTCCCTTGCTAGGCAACCAGGGCTTTACATGCTGGTGACCTTCTGTACTGGGTCCATTGTCCTTGTTCTGCTCAGGTCTGTCTAACTGCCTACCACAAAGTTATGTATTTTTAATTCCATTTTCAACTTATTGTTGTTTGTCTTCCATTGACCTTGCATTCAATGTCTCTTATAACACATGTATTAATTCTAATACCTTATTTATAGGTTCTTTTATATTTTCTATGGATGGTCTTTTATCATTTGAAAATCACAGTTTTATTTCTTTATCAATCCTATTTTTTTTCCAATTGTACAGGCTATAAGGTCTAGAAAAATATTAAGTAGCTTTAAAAGTCATACTTCTTTAATTCCTAAATATAACTTTTTGCTCTATGTTATAGTATTTCTGTCCTTTTTTCTCTATTACTCAATTTGAATATTTTCTTCTGACTTATGCTTGGTTAGTTTCTATTGGGTTACAGTCACTGTAAATCTAAAATTGTAGAGATAATTTGAGGTTTTGTACGATGCTATCTACCTCAGAAGTTTAATTAAATTTGCTTTTGCCAGCCTGTTAGCCTAAGGGCCATAATCACCTTAATCAAGTAACGGATTAAGTAATTGGAACTGGAGAGTTAGTCCCTGAGAAAACTGATCTATTTCCAGCTTTCCCTTATTCCTATCATCTAGGCCCTATGAGAGCAATTTAAAATTTGAATTGTTACCAGGGACTTTTATCCATAACAAGGTTAGTATTTCAATTTTTCTTCTCCTACCCCATCAATAAGGATAATATTTTGTGAATCTTTAGATATTGTAAACATTTATTAAAGGCAACTCTTATCAGAACTTCCTTCAGATCAGTGCCAAACACTTCACAAGTAGTGTAGCTTACTTCTACCTAATTGGATAAATGCTATGACTTTGGCTGCAAGACTATTTCTAAGCTCTATTGTGGTAAGACAGTGCTTGCATTTTGTTCCCTGGAATAGACCACCTCAATAAACTGATAGATTGCATTGGACAGGCATCACAGATTTCAACTTTGAAAAGCTGGGGGAAACAGGATCTGACAAATGGGATGTGGTGGAACTTGGCTTTTTAACATTTTAAATGTACATCGTTATGTAAATGCACATAGTTAAGTACTAAAAGGCAACATTTTCTCTCTATTGAGCTCCCAGTGTTCAGAATAGAAACCAGAGCAAATTAAAATTATGTAATGAAGCAAAGATGTTTTTCTCAGCCAGGAAATCATTTGCCTTGTTTTCTTCCCCCATGATGATTCACATCAGAAGAAAAGATGTAAAACTGTTAATATGAAATTAGCCAATTAGAAACAGAATGTTGGAATCCATCAGTTTATATGTGTTGCTTCCAGTTGCCTTCCTGTTTGTTTTTAAAAGTGTTTTGGCCTAGAAAAAGCTGTCATTTTCTTCCACTTGATTCAATCTTATGTTACTTCTCAAAAAAAAATAAAAAGAAAGAAAGAAAGAAAGAAAGAAAGAAAGAAAGAAAGAAAGAAAGAAAGAAAGAAAGAAAGAAAGAAAGAAAGAAAGAAAGAAAGAAAGCTAAAAGTCCCATCCAATCTCATCCTAAAGATAAATCTCTTGGTAAAGCCTTATCTTTATTCAGGTGATGATATGTCTCTTGTATATGTTTCCCATCTGCCATCTTATGCAAATTTGTTTTCCTTATGATTTTTGATAATTCTAGGTAGTTAAATTTTCCTGGTTATCTACCCTTATACACTTAAATGAAATAAATGATTTTATATAAAAATAGTTACAGACTTGTAAGGTCTATAATGCTTATATTGCTGGCATATACCCATTTGGTATCATATACTCATGTTGGTGTAGCTTTGTTTCATTTTCTCTATACTAAGATGTCACTTTGTCCTTAAGTATTTATCAGCTGTTATTCCTTCCATTAGCTACCCTCACATTTCAGGGATGACTCAGTTATCCTTGTAAGATATGAACCTAATTCCAGTTGGAAAGAATGTTTATCTTCAAACAAATAAACTAGTGTTGTAGTAATTTCACAAAAGGGATGCACATCTGCATCTTGATACAAATACCCCATGTCTATCACAGTCCACTATTTTGGGCAATGAGTGTTGTAGTCATCTCTTTCTCTAATATATTCTTCAAGAATTAACCGCAGTATATTTCATCTAACATTCTTCTTTGGGTATTTTCAAATCTATATAACTATTGTCTAATATATACCCTAAATTCAGTGCCCCATTGTTAACTGCTTTCTGCACTTGGGTGAGTGAATGATTGCTACCTCAAGGTCACATAAGTTACATCAAAGTAATCATGTTCCCCAATACCAACAAACACAATCCAACTTTTTACTTTTCTGTTTCTAGCAAATTCTACCAATATTAAATTAAAGTAAATGCACCTTACTGGGCATAGCTATGTGTGAGGCACAAACCTTTCTCTAAGACAATGTATTATCTGCATCTGTCATAATGCAACAAACAATTTAAAATCGTAGAGTCACCTTTTTCTCTAATTGAAGGGCTTGGAAAATGAAGGTATGCAATTTTCATTCTCCAGAGGATCTCTGGAATGCAGAATCTCAGAGATTTATCTTGTCACTGGGCACAGGGTCCTTGAAAAATCCAATTATTTTCAGAGTGTTTACAATACACATGAAAATGTCCAGGGTCCTTAAGATGCAATCATAATTATCCAAGAGCACTGGTAATTTTCATACATGGACAAGATCACAGCTGTTGGACAAAGATTCTCTATGATCTTTACTCACCAGTGATCATAATGTCATAGAAGAGCTACTGTGCACTCTCAGGTATATAAAGGGATTTTCCATTTTTGTTCAGGTAGAAATGCAGTGTTTGATAAAAGAAGTGCTTCATTCACTGATATATCAAGATTTAATAGAATTTTCAGTGTCATATATTTGATAATTTTTCTTTTCTTTTACATATAGTAAACAATAATAAAGGAACTCACTATATTCAAGGCTTCTGCCTCCAAGTAAATGTAGTCTCAATTAACATATCCAATAGTAAATGTGGAACAAAATGAAAATAAAAATTATTAATTGAGAGATGATTTAGAAGCTATTAAATATTATTCCTCTAGGAGATGTGAAAAGATGCTCTAAAGTGGATTATTCTTTTAGAATTTAATGCAATGTGTTGTTCTGTTAAAAGAAAATGCTTGGAAGAAGATTTATATGCTAAAGAAAATTTCCCAGTTTATTTTTCTGAGTTTCAAATACTTAAATTTCATCTTTTTTTTTTCTTTTCCATCTCTGGTGATCACAATCAGTGAAAAATGTCAATAGTAATAGAGGCATTTGCAGTGCTGCAAATTCTTAAGTGGAATCTCTTGCCAACAAACCCAGCTGCACTGTGATCTTTTACTGCTGTCTCATTTCACTATGCAACAGCTTCTTTCTCTCTTTCTATCCTAGCTTGAAAATATGTACTGAGAATTTCAGATCTCATTTCATATTTTAGAGTGTTTTAAAAATCACACACAATTGCCATGATAAGGAAATTTTAGATGGGCAACAACAGAGAATGAAAAAAAAAAAGAAGCATTTCTGTGGCATCAGTTGAATTACTTGCACATTCAAAGCACAAGCAGGGATCCTATTTGCATCAAATCTGTTAGGACAATGATCACTCTGCCAGACATTATTAAATGATTGTGCAAGCTAAGCCATTCCATAAGATGTCGCTGCAGAACTAAGACCTCAAATCATTGATACATAGAGCAAATAAATCTTAAGAATATTGATAAGATTCTTTACATTTTTAAAAATCAAGCTTTTTGATAATTTTAATAAGCTTATTGACCTTAAAGCCCTTTCAGAGACAACACAGTTCATTTCCTTCTACTTATGCCTTATTTTGTTTTTCTCTTAATGTTTAGACATTTATTGTCCAATCGACAGGGCAAGACTTATGTTTGTTTATTATGAAAACAATAGTATTTGTTAATTCACTATTTTCAATTATTTTTTTGACATAAGAAAAATAACAAAGCTAAAGCAGCAAAGCATGCAGAAAGCTTTGCAATTTAAAATTTTTTCCTCTGTACTAATCTCTGTAAAGTTGGTGAGTTATTGTAGAATCACCCCCACCTTATCAATTAAAATTTGCTCCCAAATTTACACAGAGAAATGACTCAATTTTGATATTAATTACAGTCATTTTTCTTTCTATGAAACACTCTCAGTGGCACATTAAAGTCACTGAAAAAAGAAAATCTTTGTAAGTCTTTGTGTGAATTCATAGACATTCCAAGCAACACTTTCTTAAGTATGTCTATATGAGTCTCTTAATTTTTGAAATTTTGCTTACTGTCTACTGAGTTATGTAATACCTCTTTTTACCATTCCATATCAGGCCGCAACAAACCTACTTTGTGGAATTTCATAAGAAAGTTTTCATAGTTTCTCTTCTATTAACCAATTTAAGTTTCTTTTACATCAACTCTACTTACCAGGATTCCTGATTGCAACCCAAAGAAGTATTATTTGATTAACTTAAGCAGAAAAAGAACTCATTGACAGGACATCAGGAAGATCACAGGAAGGTATGAAAGCTGCCTTAGAAGAGTGAGGACAAAAAAAAGCCATGCAGAACAATAGCTTCACAGGACACTGCCACTGACTCTGGAGTTGCTGCACCACTTATATTGCCATTCTTCTGCTCTGTCTCTCTGCCATCCCTGAGGATTATTAAGCATTGTAGGCATCCTACATAACCTCTAAAGTATCCCCGCATTTTCATAGCCTCTAAAGATGCCTTGCCTTGAGCAGGAACCCATGCTTGGCTATGCTTAGGTAACATGCGAGACTGAATGTGAAAGCCAGCTCTGAATTTCCCATAGATGACCAGGAGGTAAGTCTGAATTTCTGTCTCTATAGAACACTTCCCAAATTCTCCTCTTGATAAGATGTAATAAGAAAAAGAAGGCAAAATGAATAAGGGATTACTTGATATAAGAGGACAAATAAATTAAACAGGAATTTTTGACAACTTTGTGGCTCTCAGACTAGGTTTCCTTTTAAGGCTACCTGGCAAGAGGCTCTTGAGCAACTGAAGATTCAGAATAAACGAGCACCAAGACTTAAAAATTTCTCTTATATGTTTTAGTCACTCATAGGAAGTGTCCATTATGGTGTAAACATAAAAGGCAACACTGAAATTAATAAAGGTTAGAATGGACCTGTGTTTCACCTCTTAGACCTCTGAAGGCCACTTCAATTTTTCACACCCCGATTCTGTGGCCAAACCTACTACTAGTGCGACTATGTTCAAACTCTGGCTTCTGGGAGGTAGTGTGAAAACACATTATTCCTTTTGGAAAACATCTGAATGGGCTTCAAATCACTTTCTGCCTGAATAGGTTTGAAACTGCACTGTGGATGAGGCACAGACCCATACCACAGTGGGCTAGGAATAGAAATTGAAAAGTTAAATTTTGCTTCCTTAAACTCTTTTTGTATTTAATAAATCTTGATCATTTAACTTAAAGGTTTTTATGGACTTTATTTTATACAGAATTTAATAATATGTTTGTATGTAGATGATAGTTTACAAATATTTTCAAGATGTTAGGAGATTCTATTATGGACATGCATTATTTTCCTACATAAATTTTACAAACTACTTACAGTTTTAGACTTAGTGAGTTCTAAATGTCGAAATCTCCCATAAGGACACTAGGAGGGTCTATACTCGGGCTTTACCATCATTTTCCAGAGTTTCAGATTAAGAAACTCTGTGGCTGACATTTTACTACACTTTTAACCATGTTCATCTGTCCTTCCATGTTTTGAACAAAGATGAGCTCAATAAACAAAAATTATTTCAAATGATTTTTCAGTCATTAATTTTCTCACTGGAAGAATAGAGGGGAAAAAAAAACTCCCCAAAAAACCTTTGAAGTTGCTTCATTTCCAAGACACTATATTTATTGCCACAGAGGAAGAGAAAAATAGATAATCATTCCCTGGTAAAAAGTGGCAACACAAAAATTCATTATGTATTATATCTTCTTTTTGTCTTTTATTTAAATATCATAACATTAATAATCTTCAATTACATAGACATTTCTCCCCTGACAGGGGTAGGGTATATTCCCCTCCCTTTAAAAAAATAGAGGGAATAACAGTGCTGCATTGTGTTCTTTAAATATAAGACTCACATTTTTAGAAAACTATGTTGGAGTCACCCTATTGCTAGTGTTTCAGGATAGAAAAGGAATGTTCGCTTAATGTTTTCTCAGTCAGATAGTCATGCATTTCTGTTTCTACTACTAATGTTATTCTTGCCACCAAATATAAGCCTTGTATATCTGCTTTCTTAATAATTTCCATCTAATTTGAAATAAAATATGCCATAGCTAGCTGCTATAACATATTAAGAAAAAAAAAGTTGGTATTCCAATTGTAGGGGAGAACAGAAAAACTAGCAAGTATATGAGTTGAAATTATTAGTGCATGAAGAACAGAGGTGATGGAGATCAGTTGGCAGGCCTCCAATTTTTCACCGATATAGTACATTCTTTGGTAAATTTAATGGAAGAAAGAACCAACCGGCCAGAAGCAATCTGACATGGTCAAAAAAAAAAGCCTATTTAATAGATATTGCTTTCTTGGAAAATGCTAGTAACAATGCCATGCTTTAAGTTTCTGCAGAGTCAGGAGTTAACATGATTATCTTCCTGTGGGTCACCACATGTTGTCCTTGCCATCATTATTGTTTCCTGCAGAAATAAAATGCCTAAGGGTTACCACAGGCTGATAGACATAGCATGCCAAATTACACTCTGCATCACACCATCTGCCAAACCAGATTAGGACGCTTCAGTGCCACTGAAAAAAAACTTTTCTCTTTCAGATTACTTTAGAGAAGACAGGTTTTTCTGATCTATTCTCTGGAATTATTTTTATGAAACTGATGACAAAGTACACAGGACAGGGTGTGAGTGGTGATGAAATCTTAATTAGGAGAAAAATCCGAAAGCCCAACCCCAAAGAGCTCACTAAGTTTAGCAGAAGAGCGTCTAAATTCAGCTTGTGGCATTTGTTCTATTCTCCTTTTTAATTAGCGTCAAAGAGTTTAATTAGAAGTATAGCATATGAGAATCACAGGGAATGCAACAGCTAGAAGGGACTAGAGATCCCTCTGACACAGCTGCTGCTTTTTGCCCAATAAGTCAGGGAGGATGTGGGGAAAAGACGAGACTCCCTGGGCCCAACAAATGCAGAGCACAAATGAAAACATGTATGTTTGTAGCTTGTGGAAACATGCATTCACACAGAGAGGACATTCATTAAACATATGTTTCTTTTATTCAGTGATTGTCCTCTTTCTGTGGACTTTGATGTCAACAGTAAGCAACGATATCACGCAAATCACAAAGATCCTTTTGGTGTGCTATGTTTTTGTCTTTTCAGAACCTCTCTCTAAAAATATGATGTAACAAAGCCAACTGATCATCATTATTTAATTTGGTTATTCATTTAATAAACACTTTTGAGCAACATCTATGCACAAGACACTTACATTAGGTATGAAATAATATGCATGGGGAAAAAAAGAATGGGGATTTCTTCACTGTAAAAAGAAATTTTAAACTTATAGAATGTCTAGGTATCTTATCACATGTTCTGCTTTAAGTAATGTAACAATTAAACTCAGTTCTACATCATGAAATCAATCTCCTCCCAGTAACTGCTGATATGAGAGTATTGATTAGCCAGTATATTCTTAAGTAAAGAGCATTAACTCAGGAATCAGGAGTTCTAGTATTCTAGTCCTTGTTCTGCTAGAACATTAGCTGAGTATAAAAGATCAAATCTCTTATTATCAGTTCATTTACTTAAAAAAATGAACTTATATAATATTACAAACGATATACCTAATGTTTTTTTTTAATTTAATGTGTTTATACCAAAATGAAGCAGGGGGACCAAATGGAAATGTGAGGGCTTTAGGGAGGGATTCCTTGACATGACTTGTTAGGATTTTCAGGTTCAAATTCTTTGATCAGCTAGCTTCTCTGTCCATGTTTCTTATCCTTTACTTTGAGAGTTTATGCTGAATGGTATGCTTACGAAAATATTTTGGTTCAATTTCTGATCTAGGAATTTATTCTATGAAGTCAAGTGATGTCTTGGGTGAGAGAGTACCCAATAGAATAGCTTTCATAGAATTTTTTCCAAATGAAAAATTAAATGTATTTTCCAGGTGGTAAAAGTAGTAGAAAGAAGCCAAAATTAAAAGTAATTCTTCACTCTGGTTGGTGTGGCTCAGTGGATTGAGTGCTGACCTATGGACCAAAGGGTCATTGTTTCGATTCCCAGTCAGGGCACATGCCTGGGCTGCAGACCAGGTCCCCAGTTTGGGGCATGCAAAAGGCAACCACACACTGATGTTTCTCTTCCTCTCTTTCTCCCCCTCCCCCTCTCTCTAAAAATAAGTAAATAAGATCTTTAAAATATAAAAAAATAAAAAAATAAAAGCAATTCCTCATGTATTTCTAATATTTCTAACTTATAAAGTAAAACTGAAGATGAAACTCCCTTCTCTAATAAAAGGTAAGGAGCCAATTCAACAAAATTTATTGACAACATGCCATGTTCTTGGCACTCTACTTACTGTTGTGATAAAGACAATAATTACTGTTATCTATATGCATTTACTACAAGCCAGGCACTGTACTAAATTAATTATATGTACTGACTTATTTAATCCTTGCAATCCAATTAATCTATGATGCTTTCAGTAGATGCATATGAAGCAGCATAAAGTCATGAAAGGAATATCCATTCAAATATCAGGTGAATTGGGAAATTCTACTTAATTCATTTGTTTCTAGTGTAAGCAATTCTTTGGAAATGGGATACGGGTTTTGGGAGTATTTAGAAAAAAAATACTGAATCAATAAATTAATCAACATGTCCCTTTTATAAATAAAGCCATAAATTGCAAGTGCTGAATGATTTACCCCATATTCTGTTTCCTAGAGCTTTTGAAGCTATTACATCAACTAAATACTATGTTTGTGGTTTAAGATCAAGTAATGCTAATATGAGAAAAATAAATATTCATATTGATATAAAGTAAGTTTCAGGCATTATTGCTTTTATAAAAAGAATTCTAAAAAATTTGTTAGATTCATGACAATAATGAAAGGTCATATAGTAAAGAAACTAATGTTGTTACTTTAGAAACTTTCTAGTTTAATTAATTTAAAAAAAGATGTTTGTAAGAATAAAAATAATTCAGGAAAATAATGAGAACTAAAAGACAATAGAGACATTGAAATAACCACTATACTCAGAATAATGTTCAGTGATCTATTTTTTAAAAGAAATACAGCCTTAAGCATGTGTACAACTTAAGCTCACTGAATTTAATTAAAAATCTTATGGAAAAATCAATTAACATTTATTAAAAGCTGAATAAACATTACAAAATTTGTAGGAGAGATAATGGAAAAATATGTCACATGGAGAGCACAAGGAAAATAAAGGAATAAAGAATTTTCTCCATTAATAACCAATGTAACATGATAATGTAAGCACAACAATAGAGAAAAAGCAAATAAAGAGCAGTAGGATACAACAAAATTTTAAAATAGGCATATTTTAGCTAGAAATAAAAGAAAATGTATCAAATTCTAAATTATGTAACCAATTGAAAAGTTTGTAATACTAAAATATTTTAATATTTCAAAAATTATTATGAACACAATACAGATGTAAATAAATTATGTAAACAATAAAAAAGTAAAAAAGCTTTGGCTGGGTAGCTCAGTTGGTTAGAGCACCATCCAGACATGCCAAGGTTGAGGATTTAATCCTTGGTGAGGGTACATATAAGAATCAGACAGTGATTGTGTAAATGAGTAGAATGACAAATCTCTCTCTTTACCCCCTCCCTTCCTCTCTCTTAAATCAATAAAACAATAAAATAAAATAAAATAAAATAACTTAATTTGTCATCAGAGCCATGGATTGCCAATTTTTTCTGGGCCTCAAAAGTAACTACAATAATTATTATGCTTCCCAGTAAAATAAAAATGTGATAAAACTATGAAGTACTGAGAACACATGTATTAGTCAGCTCCATACTAATGTACCATAGGCTAGAAGGTTTCAACATCAGAAATTGGTTTCTTAGTTCTAAATACAGAAAAGTCAAAGATTCAGGTGTTGGCCAATTTTTTTTTGATGAGATCTCTCTTCCTGGCTTCTAGAGAGCTAACTTCTTGCTGTGACTTATCATGGCCTAAAGAGATCTCCAATGCTTGTTCCTACTGAATTAGGGCCTCATCCATATGACTTCATTTGATCTTTATTATCTTTCCACAGATTTTTTTTTTATTTCCGAACACAGTCATATTGGTGGTTAGGGCTTCACCATAAGAATTTTGGAGGGATACAATCTAGGCAAAAGCAACAAAGAAGTTTGGAATTGCATCACATAAATTGATACCATGTGCCTCATTCCTCCTTCTTATATTTTTGTTACTAGTTTTTTGATAAATGAGAAAAATCAGTAATTATTAATTTTACTTGAAAAATGAGCTATTAGAGGAAAGAGTATATAGCAAAACCCAAGCTTGCCGGTCAGATTGATCTTTTATTTTATCTTTTTTAAATTTTATTTATTTATTTTTAGAGAAGAGAAGAAAGGGAGAAAGAGGAGAGGAACATTGATGTGTGAGAGATACACTGATCAGTTGCCTTCCCTGGGCACCCCCCACTGGGTACCTGGCCCACAACCCAGGCATGTGCCCTGGCTGGGAAATGAATCAATGACCTTTGGCTTCACAGGCGAGCACTCAATCCACTGAGCCACACCAGCCAGGGCACATTGATCTTTTTTAATTTGATTTTAAACTCTGACTTTATTTTTTAAATATAAAAAATTTAAAATTACATAAATGCATTATTTTTCTATTGAATTCTAAGGGGAATGCTGAAGTAGATTGCCATGCTTTATGGTGAGATGCAGAGCAAGCCGTAGCATAGCCCAGAAAATAGTAATTAGTCTAGGACTCTGGAGGACCTACCTACTTGAATATACAGAAGAGAAATTTAAATTATTTACCAATTTCCACTGAGTTATTACCCAGCACATTTTCCTTAGGTTAATTTAAGTGTCAAATATATCCCAGTTTCTACTCTTGCCCCCTTAAAACCAATCGTCAAAATAGCTGTCAGAGTGGTCTATTAAAAATGGAAATTAGGCCACGTGCTTCTTTGTTTTAACCTTTCCAATGATTTTTTATAAAATGCAAATTGTTGAACCTAATCTATAAAGCCCTACATGAACTGGGGTCCACCTACCCTCATCAGCTTGTGTCTTATCACTCTTACTCACTACACTCAGAAGGCCCCACTGGTCTTCTGCATGTCCTTGAATGCATCATACTCACGTGAACCACGCTTTTGCTTAAGGACATTTGCAATGAATTCCCATTCCCCTTTTAAGTGACTTTTCTGTCTTTGATGATTTTTCATCAGATCAATTTCAGCTTAAATATCACCTTTCAGAGAGGCATTTCCTGACCAACAAATCTAAAGTGTCATTTCTTCAAACTTTATGACTTTAATTGTCTGCATAAAGAACCACAATTTTTGATGGGCTATTATTTGTGCATTTGTTATCTGTACTCATTGCTTCAGTACGAAAACAAGTCAGCCCAGGCCACAATGGGTTATAGTAAGAAAAGTTTCGTTCTTCATCACATGTATGCTGCTAGAGGTTGCAATCATGCTCCAGGCTTAAGTTCTATGCCAGTCTGTGGCTTGACTATAGCTTGTTTCACAAGTTATTTTATCATAAACCTTACATTGAAACCATATTACTTATAAGACATGTGTATTCTTATAATAGAAGGAGAAACATTTAGAACTTCTTGGACATGCTATATACCATGTCTACTCACTTGCCATTGCCCAGGACAAGCCATATTCCCAAAACCAGAATCAATGCAATTCATTCCAGGGGGAATGTGGGTAAGCCACATGGAAATAAGTGGGAATGTAGAATACTCAGAAACAAAGAGAAGAATTAAATAATGCAAACAATATAATACCACATAATGTTTTAGTTCCTATAAGTTTTGATTTTTCTCCTTTTGGTTATTGCTCTAACTCTCAAATCCAGCCATATCTGTCATACATATTTGTTTAATAAATACACATTTGATAAATAGATAATGAATAAATGCATACATATTCCTGTGTTTCCATCATCTTGGAACCAATCAACCCACCATCCCATTGCCTATTAGTTAAGGATATAGAGTGGTTTCACATTCTGCCTTGTTGATAGAGAATCGTTAGTCTCAAGTGGATGGTGAAAATGAGTATGGACATCAGATTCTAGGATGAGAAATTCAGTTAACTTTGTCATTTTATTCGATATTAAATGGCAAATACAATGTGATATATAAGCCATCATAAATAAATAGGTATTAAAATATACTCTATATAATAAATTTAATTAATTAAACTATCAAGGCTATAGTGATAGTCATGAATTATCAAGTTCTTACTATATGTTAGACACTGTTCAAAGCAATTTTTCTATATTTCTCATTTTGTCTTTATAACAATTATTTGAGATGTATTATTATCTGAGAAAACGAAAAAGATAAATTATGTTAAACAATTGTGTTCAACTGACAATAATATGAAACACAGGTATGATTAATTTAAAAAGAACCCATGTTTACTATAATATGATTTAATGTCAAATGCCTATCCACAAAGAAATATTTCATTTACAAAGTAAAAAGATAATGATGTATTTAACTAAGATGCTTATTATTGTTAACAGAGAAAAAATGATTAGATAATATTATCAAGAGTTAAGAATACTTTTTTATTATGACCAGCTAGACTTGTTCATGAATAGAGTATCTATTTATATAAGTATCCTGAACAAGTCTTCCCTGGGCCCAGCAAGTCATCTACAACTTGGCAGGTTTAGTGTCTTCAAGAAAAATTAATTTGTCTCTGAATTTATATAAATATAAATATTTATATTTATATAATTTATAATAAAATATATAAATATTTATATATGTATATATATAAAATTCAATTATGTATAATTCATTTATTATATATAAAATTTGATTAAATGTAAACTTAAAAGAAAGAGAAAAAAATGAACATGAAGTCTTTTTGAATTTTTTCAAATATCATTTCAACATAGCAAAAATTAACCAATAAAAATATGAATGATTTATTTGTAGTATGGGACAAAAAACGATTTAATATTTAGATTCTATAAAAATGAGAACCAGCACCTTTTTTGATAAGTTGTGAGTTTATGTTGTAAACCGGGTTGTTAGAATATATATATTTTTTACACTTTTGAATATAGAGAGACAAGAATGCAACTTTTCTTTTAATTCTATGTGGCTTAGCTCTATCAATATTAAACTTGACTCTCTGATTTCTCATTTTAACAACTTCTTTGTAATGTAATTTAATAAAGAAAATGAAGAGTTCTCCTAACTCCTCTCTCTTGGGTTGAAATCGTATTGAAAGCAAATGTTTTACTGACTGAAATAATAATGGGCATTTCCTGAAATTAAATTATAGAAATGTGAGTTATTGGGCTTATACTCAATAAAGAGAGTGGGCAACTTTTGTAAGAACTATTAGGAATTCTAGTAAAAAAGTATTCTATGATTATTTCAATAGGGAGATAAATCCATAGTGCAGTTGAGTGTCTGGCTGAGTGACTCCCTTCATTTTTGACAAGTAAAATTAATGGTAATTTTTTGATGATAGAATATTTAAGACATTTTATTTTTCAAGTTTTCCAACTATTTTTATATTCACAAATGTTTATAAGCAAATTGGCACAAAATTATTCTAAAAATGTTAGCATAGTTCTCTTAAAGACTATTTAAATTGCTTCAAAATTAGGTTTTCTTCATAAATACATGAATAAATATGAAAGAAAGGGAAAAGAAAAACAAACATTTTTGCATTCGTGTTACAAGCTGGGTATTTTTGCATATCCTACATCATTAATCTTCAAAAAATTCTCATGGGTAGGTATTTTTAGCTTCAGTTTTCCAGATGAGAAAAATGAGGCTCAGAGAGGTAATGTTATGGGAATACAATACCGCTAGTCTAATCAAGTCTCCACATTTCCTGTTGACAAGCATTTTGATGGCCTTAGGAGAAATGAGTTGGTAACTGTTTTTAGCCCTTGCTCCAAATCATCTGGGCCACAGCAACACAGCTCACTGTAAGGTATACATTGATAGAAAACTTGTGTCTTTTCCATGTTGCGGAGAAGATAAATTTTCCAATCTCTCCAGATTGCTGCAAAGATACATTAGCTCCCTTACACTGAAGAAATATGGCTCGTAAAATAAATATGACAAAGAAACAAATGAGTAAATAAAGAACACAAAAATTATTGCAGAGTATTCAAATCAATTGGAAATATTTTTGACAAAATTTCAAGAAGCTGTTAACAGCAATAACAGAAATGTTTATTACCTTTTCAGAGCATTTCCCTGTTATGTCGATCTTAATAGATGATGTAATAAGAAAGTGGAGTAGACTAGGAAGAATAAGAGTGAGTAGCACTTTTTATCATTGCTGAAGCGACGATGTAGTGATGAGCTTCTGCAAGTCTTCGAATAGAATAAGATATTGAGCGAGACTTTGAAGTCATACCATGCCAGGTACTCTAATGTAACATGTAACAAACAGAATGCCAACTTACTGGCATGTAAATGTGCTATGTATAGAAACAAAGAAGAGAACTTCTGCAGTGCTCGTCCCTTGTGTAAAGAAGAATCTTTTCATTTATGAGACCAAAGTGGAACACCATATTCCTCCCTCCCCAGAGGCTGAGTAAATGGGAAAACTACAAATGATTCTTTCCATTTCCCCAGGCCTTCCAAATAATAGGCAGCACTATGAATATCCCATTAACCCTTGGTTTGGGGATTTTTAGCACAAGGTTATTCCTGCCATATTAACATTAATCTTTGGAATATGACTCTAACTAGGCTTAGCAGACTGCTCATCTTGTGTGACACTGCCTATACAGTGACCCTAACATGCTCCCCTTTTGTTCTAGATGCTTTTAGAACTTTAAAAATACGCAATTGAAAATATGTAACTTACTTTGCATCACTTACTTCATTTCTCTCTTTCTTCAACTATATGAATTTGATTTCTACTAAAGTTCACTTTAAATACCACTTTGATTCATTTCTTCATTGAGCACTTGCAACCTGTGACAGGAGACAAAATAAATAAAAATTTTAGTATAAGTTTATATAAGTACAGATGAGAGATAGACATTATGTTCTCTGAGCATAGGAAGAAGAATTTTTTCCAAAGTAAGTGATTAGGAATGGCACAAGCAAGAAAGTGGTATTTGAACTCAGCTAAAAAAGAGGTAAAGTATGAAATGGCAATGGCAAAATTGCGGTGGGGGGGGGTATACAGTGAGAGCGTTACAAGTGTAGGCTCATTAAAAAAAGTGAGGAAAACATACATATTAACCACCATGGACTTGAGCTGAAATAAGGGAACAGTGATAGAAGAAACAAGTAAGAATTTCAGATTGTGAAAGGCCTAAATCCCAATTAAATTCCTAAGATAGTCATTTTCATCATGTAGAATGTAAAGCAGGAAAAAAAATACGTATTTCTAGATTTTTGCAATGCCTTTGAGTGCATAAGTTGATTGGTTAATTCTTTCATTCACAACAACAAAATATTATAGGTTCTTATATGGGTCAGGTATTGAGAAAAACAGAAGAACGACATGGTTCCTGACAACAAGGGGATCCTGGGGAGAGAGAGGTAAACAACTGCAATGACTGCCAATTGTTTCCTAGAAACCATGCATCGGAACTTAGATGGACATGATACAGCTGTGAAAACAAAGCATGATGGAGTCAAGTGGACAGAGGAACAAGGTAGGAGATCCGTTATACATTTAACTAATAAAACCCTACATGCAGACTATCTCCAAAAAGAAGCAAAATAAAGACATTTCAGTGAAAAATTCTGTGAGATGTCAATTATCAGATTATAGCAAAGGGTAACATATCAAAAGTGATTTTGAAATTTTCCAAGTAAGAGGGTGTGATTATACTTAGGTTTAGAAAATTTTACAGTTTTATTTTTAGGTTATGCATAGACAAGCAGGTAAATAATAATTAAAAAGTTATAGATTTATATCTGGAAACAAAAAAGGCAATCGAGTGCAATAATTTGTAGCTAATCAATGTAAAGCTTGAGATTGGTGGAGTAGATTAGATATCCAAGGAATAAACAATATAAAAATAAAGATGGCTGAGGTTAAACTTAAAAGTATACATATTTAGAGGACATATATAAGAACATATACATATTTAGAGTACACATATAAGAAAACTATTTAGTAAAGGAAAGATAGAGGAACAATCAAATGACAATATGAATTGGTCATTGAATTGAATTTCAAAGAGAAAGGTGATATATCATCATCAGAGTAAAATTATGCATAGAGATCTGACAAGTTGTATATGTAAAAAAGAATTTGGACACTAATTGATGATTGGAAATTTTGAGAAAACAGCTTTAGTGAAGTGTAGGAAGAAAGAACCCTCAGTGCAAGAGGTTCAGGGTAAGTCTATGGTGAGGTTGTAGAGCCAATAATATTGGCTTCTCTTTGAAAAATATTACAGTGAAACAAAGGGTGACAAAGGGCACAAGCTTTAGACTAATGATTGAGCAGTAGTAAAAGCATTGACTGAAGAAAGTATGTCCTTCTTAAATATAGAAGATATCTGGATAAATGAATAATTTCTGGGTAAAAAACAAATACAGAAGGAAACAGGAATTGTACAAGAAATTTTAAAAATGTAAAATAAAGCTTGAAGTCCAAATAAAAGCTTTGGTATTCCTATAGTGAGAAATGCATTTTCAAGTTTAGTGAGAGATAGACAAGAAAAAAAAAAAAACATTTCTAGAAAAGTGAGGAGGCAGTTGAAATTTCATAAACAGAAACTTAAAATTACAAAACTTAAAAATTATTATACTGGCTTAAAGTTAAAACTTAGAACTTAAAAATTACTGTATTGGCTAATTTTGTTACTTTCTTGGAGAAAAGAGGTCATGCTGGAAAGAATGTTTTAGCAGCCACAATGAGCAGTGAAAAGAAGGAAACTGGAAACCTGCTGGGCTGAACCTGAGGGATAGCACATTGACTTGAAGGAACAAGAGAGAGGTGTTACTAAGAAGCGATTTCTACAACAGAGTTATTCTGAAGGGCAAAAGATGCAAGATATAAATGTTAAATACAACAACTTAGGAATGGTATAAACTAATGAAAATCACATCATTGAGATGATTGAGAAATCAAGATACAGACTGTTCATCAATACAAGTTTTCAGAGTAGCTGAGGCTGATGAAACTAGAAAAACCAGGGACATGTGAACCAGGTAATTAAATTATTTTTAAATGCTAGAGCATGCCCTTAAATAGGTGGTTCAGAGAATCTGGTATGCTTTATGATAACTCTAGAAAATTTTTTAAAATCTGGCTATTCTTTCTGAGATTAAAGGTTATTATGTTTCAGGTACAGCTTGAACACATATTTTGACTAGTCTCCCCAAGGAATCTTGATGCACTTTAAACATGGAGTTCACGATCCTAGATATAGATATATAATATAAGCACATGGAAAAAATAATGAGGGATAAAATATTGAAATGAAAATGTAAATAATAGATATAATAGGCAAAATGTTTTAAGAAATTTAGAAAAAAAATATTTCCAGTATTTTTTAAAAACAAGGAAAGGGAAATTTCCTGAAGGGTCATGCAGTGTACCACAAGCACAGACTCATTCAAGCTTGCATTTTGAGTCCTGTGTGTGTGTGTGTGTGTGTGTGTGTGTGTGTGTGAGAGAGAGAGAGAGAGAGAGAGCGCGCGCTAAGTTTTTCCCTTGGTTATCTAATCCGTCTAATTCTACTGCAGAATAAATTTCTCAGGGACAGGGGCTGAATATTTGGTGACTTCCAATTTTTAGCAAATATCATAGATATTTTTAGCAATATCATAGATAATGTGGGTTCAGTGCCGCATCACCACAAAAACTGAATAACGCAATAAAGCGAGTCACATTAGTGTTTTGGTTTTCCATTACACATAAAAGTTATAGTTAAACTATACTGTAGTCTATTAAGTGTGTAATATTTTTATGTCTAAAAAAGCAATGTACATACCTTAATTAAAAGACACTTTATTGCTAAAAAATGTAACCATCTTCTGAACCTTCAATGAATTGCAATCTTTCGGCTGGTAGACGTCATCGCCTCAGTGGTGATGGCTGCTGGCGTATTAGGGTTGTGGTTCCTGAAGACGACAATGGCTGTTGCAATTTTTTAAAATAAGACAATAATAAAGTTTGCCTTGTTGATTGACTCTTCCATTCATGAACAATCTCACTGGAGTGTGCAATGCTGTTTGATAGCATCTTACCCACAGTCAATCCTCTCAAATTCTACTGCTTAGTCAATGAAATTTAAGTATTATTCTAAGTTCTTGGTTGTCATTTCAACAATCTTTATGGCATAATCAGGAGTAGAGTCCACCTCAAGAAACCATTTTGCTCACCCATAGAAAACAACTCCTCATCTATCAATATTTTATCATCAGAGTGCAGTAATTTCCATCACATTTTTAGGCTCCACTTCTCATTCCAGTTGTCTTGCTATATCCACATCTGCAGTTTAGTTTTAACACTAAAGTCTTGAACCTGTCAAAGCCATCTCTGAGAATTGAAATCAGCTTCCATCCAACTCCTATCAATATTAATATTCAATATATTTCATTTCTTCCCATGAATCACAAATGTTCTTAATGGTATCTAAAATGGTGAATCCTTTCCAGAAGGTTTTTAATTTATTTTGCCCAGATCCATCCAAGGAGTCCTTGTCTGTAGCAGCTATGGCCTTAAAAATGCATTTCTTAAATGATAAGACTAATGTCAAAATTCCTCCTGATCCATGGGCTGCAGAATGGGTGTTATGTTAGCAGCCACGAAAACAACATTAATCTCATTGCATATTTCCATCAGAGCTCTTGAGTGACTAGCTGCATTGTCAAAGAACAGTCATATTTTCAAAGAAATCTTTGTTTCTGAGCAGTAGGTCTCAACAGTGAGCCTAAAATATTCGATAAACTATGTTGTAAACAGATGTGCTGTCAATCAGGCTTTGTTGTTCCATTTATGCAGCACAGACAAAGCAAATTCACATAAATTTTAAGGATCCTAGGATTATCAGAATGATAATAGAGCACTGGCTTCAACTGGCTCCATCAGCCCCTAGCAAGAGTTAGACTGTGCTTTGAAACTTTGAAGCCAGACCTTGACTTTTCCTCTCTAGCTATGAAAGTCCTAGGTCACATCTTCTTCAAATATAAGTCTATTTAATCTACACTGAAAAATCTGTTGTTTACTGTAGTTTATTGTTGTTTACTTCATTAATTATCTTAGCTAGATCTTCTCGATACTTTGCTGCAGCTTCTATTAATACACGAGCATTATTTGACCTGCATTTTTATGTTATAGAAACAGCCTTTTTCCTTATGCTTCATGAACCAGCCTCTGCTGACTTCAGACTTTCCTTCTGCAGCTTCATCACCTCTCAGCCTTCACAGAATTGAAGAGAGTTAGGGCCTTGTTCTGGATTGGGATTTGGCTGATGGAAATATTGTGGCTGGTTTGATCTTCTCTCCAGTCTACTAAAACGTTTTACATATCAGCAATAAGGCTTTTTCATTTTCTTATCACTTACGTGTTCACTGGGATAGCAGTTTTAATTTCCTTCAAGAACTTCTCCTTTGCACTCACAGCTTGGCTGACTGTTTGGCTCAAGAGGCCTAACTTTTGACCTATCTTGACTTTTGACCCGCCTTCCTCACTGAACTTAATCATTTCTATCTTTTGATTTCAGATGAGAGACTTGCAACTCTTCCTTTCACTTGAATACGTGGAGACAATTGTAGGGTTATTAACTGGCCCACTTTACATATTGTTAGTTCTAAGGTAATAGGGAAGTCCAAAGAAAGGGAGAAAGAGGAAAGGCTAGTTGGTGGAAGAGTCAGAACACAAAACATGTATCTATTGTTTGCCATCTTATATGGGCATAGTTTGTGGGGACCCAGAACAATTACTATTGTAACATCAAAGATCCTTGATTACAGATCATCATAACAAACATAATAATGAAAAGTCAGAGATACTATGAGAATGAACAAAATGTGACACAGAGACACAAAGTGAGCAAATATTGTAGGAAAAATTATGTGGACAGACATGCCTGATGCAGGGTTGCCATAGACCATTAATTTGCAAAATGCAATATCTGCAAACTACAGTAAAGTGCAATAAAAAAGGTATGCCTGTAAATTATAAAACAAAATTATTCATTATCTAATTTATCTTAGCCTTGTTATTTAGCCCAGTAAAAACGGAATGCTGTCATTTACACTGTAAAGATCGAAAGAGACCATGTGTATAAAGCATGAGTACATAATAAGAATTCAATACCTGTTATTATTTAAAGTGGAATAAATTATTGTACTACAGAAAGGCAAATCAGTTCATGAAATATTCTCTTTCTGACTTTGCCAGTTCTAGGAGTTTCAGCAGTTGTCTTAGGATTGCCAGTGTAGCTTCCATATGGGCTAATGATAATCAGGATAGGTATAAAATTTCCCCCCAGCCTCTCATTCTCTTTTGCTCTGACTTAAGAGAGAATACTGCTTCTATTATATTATGTTCAATAGGAGATAACAGGGGCCATTTATATTTTATCGCCCAGTGGTTTTTAGTCTAATTGCATATTGGAGTCAAATAGAAAATGTTTAAATTCCTGTAACTGGGTCCCATCCCAAACTATAGAATCTCAGAGGGCGTGGCCTAGGCAGCAGTATTTTTTTTTTAATTCTGATAATTCCCAATGTCTAACAAAGATTGAAAATGATCAAGTAACACTTTCTGTTAAAAACTTTGCTACAGCACTTCACTAAGTAAATACTCAGACACTTCTATGAAATTAGACATTTATTCCAGAGAAAGGAATAGAGATATGTACAATAATATACTATATATAATATATAAACATTATACTATTGTATACTACATATACAATGTAAAAAACTTAGTCAAATAATAAATTACAATATTTTTACAGCTTTTTGAATCATTATTTTCCTGATGTGTTCTTCTTTCACTTTTGAAGCTATAAGTTATCAGTGTTATGAAAAGTTAACAACAGACTTGACTAATGTGGCTCAGTTGGTTGGGCATCATTCAGAGAGGCAAAAGCTCTTCGGTTCAATTCCCAGTCAGGGCACATGCCTGGGTTGCAGATCCCGTCCCCAGACAGGGCAGGTTCAAGAGGCAAACCATCAATGTTTCTCCCTCACGTTGATGTTTGTCTCTCTCTCTTTCTCTCTCCCTGCTCCTCTCTCTAAAATAAATAGATAAATAAAAATATGAATATTTTTTAAAAAGCTAACAGATATAAAACATCTAATCACTTTTTGATGCTGTGCTTTAAATCATTTATTATATTTATTAAACTGTACTTACTGTGAATACATCAAACCTCAAACTAAAACTAAATCAGAAGGAGTCAAACCTGGGGACTGGTAGCAGATGCTCACTATTCCATTTAATTGTCTAACAGCATATGCACGGAGACAATCTCCAAGGCAACTGAGACGTAAAACCTCACAAAGATTTGATTTTGTAGATTGAAGCCACAATGAAGAAATTATATACTAAAGAACAAATAAACAAACAAAAACCAGACAAAAGAAGAGTAAGTCATTCAAAAGAATAGGTTAGTGTAGGTTAGCTTAAGGTATGGTAAATATGATCTTTAGAAATTACATTTGTGTGCTGAGGTTTAAAGCCCAGATCAATGCTGGTATATGCAATTGAGAAGTAGACTCAGCTTTACCCAGGATAGCAAAAATACACACATATATGCATATATATGCTCCCTTATATATATACTGAAGACATTTCTGCTGTTCACTTTTAAAAGTCCACATAAAACAGTAACATAAAAGCACTGCCCATTGTTCACAAAGTATAAATTCATGAGACTCCCTCCTGGATCTCAATGAGGTGAATGGCGGCTTTGAACAGTTAGTAATACGATGAATTTCCCCTGTAAAGACCTAAAAACAAGGAAATCACTATTTTAAGAAATTTCCTTTGCTCAATCAACAGTCCCAGAATAAGGAAAAAATAGGGTCTAGTTAACTTATATAGTGAGTAATTGTCAAGGAAACAATATACTGAGAAAACAATGATTACTTTATTCTGAGGGGAAGTGTTTTACTTTAAATGCAACGTCTCAGGATACCGCTCAATGAAAAATCATTATTAAAGATTTTGTCAACAACTTTCTATACTTTTCTTTCACTTTATCTTTGCCTTGATAGTCCGATGCATCCCTTAATTTCTTAATACCATGATGAGATACACACAACAAACTCAGGCGTTGCATGCGTTTTTGCTGGATAAGAAATCACTCAAAAATCTCACTCCTTGAAATCAACAACTATTTTTTGAGCTCTCAGTTCTAAGAGTTAATTGGATTGCATTCAGCTAGGTGATTCTTTGACCTCATTCATTCATCTGTGCTCAGCTTTTAGTCAGCTCAAAAGATCTGTTTCAGGGGGTTAACAGGATGACCTGGGTAACAGGGGCTGCTGGGCAACATGGCTTGTCAAACAGCAGTCTAACGTGGTCTCATTTATATGATGTTAAAATGTTCCGACAGAGTGAAGTACAGCTACTCTTCAAGTTGATGCATGTTTCACGATTGTCAATTTCTCATTGGCTAAGGCCAGTCATATGGGCAGTGCAGATTCAAGGGGTAGGGAAGGAGACTCCTCTCTTGATGGAAGAAGAAAATTGCGATTATTTTTGCAGGCTTTCATAGTGTTCCTTTTGGCAATAATCATTCATTTTCCTTCCATAGGCAAACTATATTTATTCTATCCCAGGACTCTGAAAATTCTCATCCAAGCTTGGAGTCAAGAATCAAAGAATATTCATCAAGTCCTGATACAGTCTGCTTCATCCAGGAAAATTCTTTTGTTTCCCAGCTTGAATAGATTAACAACTCTCTTATTTCAGATACATCTATGCTTTTATTTATTTATTGTTCATTGGCCAAGGCACATTTTAGTTATTTGAGTGCCTACTTTCATTATAGTACAAAGTACAATCAGTATGTTTTTATATTTCTGCATGTCTAACCCTAATTTATTGTGTATGGTTATATTCTATTAACTTTTTTTTTACATTTTGAATGAATAAATAGCTGAATAAATGAATGATAAAAGTTGATAGCCTAATGTTGCTAAAAATATTTTTCTAAAATCTGAAGTAGGCTATATTTTGTAAGAGTAATATCCAAAATTCAGCTTTTATAAAATAATGAAAAAGAGCTCAATATGACAATATCTGAATGAATCTCTTATTAATATATATCATACCATTTTCACTTTGGCACTGCATAACTCAGAAATTATTCATAAACTCATAGGCATAAGAGGAAAGAAATGATCAGTTCAGAAAATATCAGAGGTCTCACCTGTAACTTCTGATTTTGAAAGATTATATATTATATTGATATTTTCATTCAAATTATTTTTGACCATCTACTTTTACATGAAGTCTAAAAACAAATGCAGGTCGGTAACATAGTAAGTCCTTTTTATCTTTATATCCTTGCCATTTTAAACCAGAAGAGTCAGAAAATCTCAGGCTTATTTAAAAATATAAAAAGATTCAGAATTTAAAAGCAGCTCTGCTTAAGTATTTTTAATACAGAGCCTTAGTGGGCATATCTTTGTGCATCAGTACATGTTTACTGTGTTACCAATTCTTTATCTGCATGGGAGCTTCTCTGTAAGTGGGTGCACTTGCAATTCTCTGTGTTTCTGCATTACTATTTTATCTTAGTATTTCTATGCCCATATGTATGGCTGAGTATAACTCTGTTAAGATACCTATGGGTAGGTTATCTGTGTGTGCACTTGTTTATTGGTTATGCAAGGGTTTGTCAAGGGATTGTGGAGAATTTCAGATTTTATTATTTATAGGAACATTTCAAATTTATATGGCTATCTTGCACTTTGTAGCATGTATCTACTTATGAGAGAAATATATAGTTGGATGTATCTAGGACCTCTATCTCTGCCTCTTAAGCACCCATTTAACTCAGTTGAGACATTTGGCTATCCGACAATTTTCAACAGTGTATTTATTTTTACAATGTTAAGGTAACTAGTGGAAAACCAGTATGAGAGACCATCAGATTTGTGTTATCGTTTTACCATTTGTTAGCAGCCTTTAGTGAACTATTTACCAGATTTCAGTGAATTAGCACTTCACATAAAATAGTTGTGTATGTGCATGCCTGTATTGAATACTAGAACCACCACTAACTATATTCATTCTTTTCTGCATCCAATTTAAAAACTAAGCTCTTCTTTTTCCCACTTCAGAAAGTCACAGAATGCTAAAGAATATTGTAGGTAAATGGAGTCAGTCTGGCTCCCTCACCCAGACGTCTGGGGAACTGAGATAACTGTTCTCACAGCCTTGAGACTGGGTCTAATAAACGGTTCCCATAACATTGAGTGGTCCCACATGCGCAGATTCATGCTATGTTACGCAATGTATTGTGGCTCCCTGCCGGCTTTTTAAAAAATTTAGTATTTTACAGGGTAGGGGCTTCCCGCTGGGGACTCGCAGCCTGCAGTGTGCGGGGCTCGCCCACCCGTGAATAAAGGCATGTCCCGCGTCCCCATAGCTCTGTTACTTTTTTTCTGTCTGCATGAGTCCCGTGAACCTGTCCGGCCCTGACTGACAGTAAGACAAATATTATCTAATACTTTCCATTGATTATCTATTAACACCTTGAAATATTGTCCCTCCTAAGATACTCTACTGCTAGTTTTTTAAAGGGATATTTTTAGAGTAGTTTTATATTCATAGAAAAACTGAGAGGAAGGTACAGAGATATCCCACACACTGCCTGCCCCGCATAGGCACAGCCTTCTTCATTTTCAAAGTCCCCAACCAGCATGGTACATTTGTTACCATTAATAACCTATATGAACAGAACACTATTTTTTTTTTCATTTTTAAGTTTTGGAGCTCTTCACACTTAGCTAAGTAAGGCCTTCCCATTTCTATCCTTATTTGTCAATGTATACTATCTTTTCCATTAACGTAAGCATTAAGGCCCTCAAAATATTTGCATCAATGAATTTGTAGTAAATATTTATTTATTTATTTTTAAAGATTTCATTTATTTAATTTTAGAGAGAGGGGAAGGGAAAGAGAAAGAGGAGAGAAACGTCGATGTGCGGTTGCCTCTCACACGCCCCCTACTGGCCTCCAACCCAAGCCTGTGCGCTGACTGGGAATCAAACCAGCGACCCTTTGGTTCTCAGGCTGGAGCTCAATCCACTGAGCCACATCAACCAGGGCAATATTTATTAAAACATACTAAGAATTCTATACTTTGAAACAGTTAATGAGAATATATAGCTATAGGTAAAGATATATAATTTGTTGCTAAGACATAAACATATTGGATTAATTCAAAATTGATAGCACACCTTGACCTTGACCTTCTTCCTGATACTTTTTAAGAGAGCATTTGAGAAAATATAGTCTATTTCTTTCCTTCATATGTACTCCTGCTTTTAAGATTCCACTTTATTTATTCAACCAGATTTTTGTAAAGCAGTTAATCTGCACATCCAGCAGCATGACCTAACTCGCATGGGCTGCTTACCCACCCTGTCTTTTTTTCATTTCCCTTAATGTGCTATCACAACTGGCCTTTGTTTAGCACAATCAGCAACACTTCCAATGCTGTAAAGAGGAAATAACAAATGCACAAACAAAATCAAAATATATGTCTTCTTCATCTAAGTATCACTAAGTATTTTGTCTAATGATTATAAAAGATTCTTCTGAACAAAAAAATGCATATTAGAAATACAGTATTCCATTTTAAGGAATGTGATTAAGTAAAAAAAAATAGTCTTCTCTTCATATGCTTAATTCTACTTTCTAAGCACTGTGAAATAGTTTCAGGTTGACATAGGATGAGATTTCAAGACTGAACTTTAGAAATTTCTCAGCTCCTCTACTGCTGAAGCAAGTGAGACAAGAAGACACCATTAATGCTATGTATGGTGAGACTTGTTTGTGTTTGGGACCAAAACAGGAGACCGGTTCTTTAAAAATAATAAAAATGTGCTCAAAAGAATCATAGTCAAACAAATATTCATTTCTTATTTTAGTAGTCTTTGAAATAAATTTGAATTATTTAATTAGAGTATACTTGATGATAGAAAAATCTTATAAATTTTAAAAGAAATATAAATACTGCTATGAGTGCTTTTTCTTTTATAAATTGGCCTTTGTTGAAACTAGTCATATATTTCTTTAAATACTTTTCTTAACTTAAAAACTTTCCTTAGTGCAGTAGTATCAATTTTTTTTGTCATGTCATCGACTTACACAGAGCCCATTAAAATATTTATTTTATTAGTAATTCTCAGCCACAAAAACACCATTCCAAGTCCACTTAAAAGAATCTATACGTATTCTGGGTGATTGTATATCAAATACTTCTCCTCATATGTACTCTTGACACAATTTCAACTGCAAATAAAACTCAATGTGTAAGGTAGAATTCTACAGTGTTCCTAAAATTTCTTATCATAACCCTGGAGACTGTGTGTATGATGGCAAATCACTTCCATAATTATGTTTTATGGCACAGTTGACCTTAAAATTGGGACGTAGTCAAGGTGAGCGTAATTTAACCAACAAGCCCTTTAAGAACACAGAGTTTTCTCTGGCTGGTAGCAGAAGATGAAATCAGAGATTCCAAGCCTGGGAGGGATTTGACTCATCCTTGATGGTTTTGAAAGAGGCCACAGGCTAAGGAATGCTAGCAGCCTGTAGAAGCTGACACCACCCCCTACCAGCCCAGAGTCAGCAAAGAAAGAAAGGCCTTTAGTCCTCATCTCCCCCTTTTTTCTCAGACACAAGTCTACTGGATTTGACCAACAACCTAAAAACCTGCATGAGTATGAAAGCAGATTCCTCTGAAGAATTTATAGTTAAGAACCCAGCTTGGCTAACATCTTGATTGAAAACACGAGCAGAGAACTCAGTTGAGGCCACCTAATCTTTTGACCTACATAACTGTGACATAATAAATGGGTGCTAATTTAAGTTGTTAGTTTTTGGCAATTTGTGGCCCAACAATAGAAAACTAATGCAGTCTAATTTGATTATTTTCAAAATTTGGGGCCAGATCTTACTTTTCCAATGAAATCTTGTAGAAAAGCAGTAATTAAAGCTTGTATAAGTGGAATTTCTTGGATGGGTCAACTCTATACATCAGCACAGACCCTCACTTTATCTCACATGGCCCATCACTGAACCTCAGGAATGAGTATTATTTGAGTATTCAATACCAGAGCCAAACAGTACGACCTTTCAATCCAAAAGTTTATTTTGTCTGCTCCTGGTCTAGGATACAAGTAACAATTAGCCACTTGGATTTACCAAAGTTTAGACACAACTTTTATCTGTGTCTTTATAGTTTCTGTTGTACCTTCTAATTCTGGCAACCACTGTTTATAGTACTTTACTGCTTAAGTAGAAAATAACCTACTGCTACCTCTAAACTTCATTTTGGCTGAAACTGAAGGAAAACATGAGAAAGCATGTAATGGCATATATTCCACATTGTAATGATTTCTTGCTAAGCTGCAAGCATGCAAAACTACAACCTTCCCGCGCACTTCTGAAAGTCATGAACTTTTTCATGGGTGAATTGTATCATTTAAAAAAAAAATCAAGCTATATTTTAGTAGTGAAACCAACTGTTTGAACAATGGATCCTCAATAAAACAGATTTCTTGGGACAGTAAGCAATTCTTACATTCTTTTCAGTTTAAAAACTGAGCATGCCCTTTAGATGATATTCAGATAAATATCTGACCAGAATTATTTATTTTTACAATGATTATTGGGTCAGTTATATGCATTTGGCATCTATTGGCAAATATTTCCTAAGCTAAATTTGTACATGTGCAATTTCTCTTTCTAAGCACAGCACAATTCTCTATTTTCTTTCCACTGCTAGGTGTTTGTCGAGCTTCTCAAACAGAAGTTCCAGGGAATAGATAATGAACTGAATACATTTTAGGAGATATTTTTCCTGCATGATAGAGCATTCCTGTATAGCTAAACAATGCAAGATATTGGGCAAAAAGATTGCTAGAGCCTCTTTGTGAATGTTCTGCTTTTTTTAAGTATTCCTACTAGAGCTGGCTTCAAGGAGCTGTTACTCATTTGTTTAGATGGTTGTAATAATAATAATAACACTTTCAACATGATTAATGCTCTCAAATACATGATCTTTTTGTACCCTCAATAATTTTAGATGTAAATTGATCAAATGTCTTGTCCCTATGTTCTTTGGCCAGAAAAATTTATGAAAAACAGTTTAAATGAGCAAAACAGACTAGTGAGTGTCCTGTGTAGTGCATCTGTCTGGGTGAGTTGATTCTATGTATCTGTTTTGTCTTTGAACTCTCCAACGTGTTAGCTGTAGAAAGAAAACAGCGACAGCAATGTCAATGATACCTGTCCATAGAAACCAATGAGTGTTATCCAGTGAAAGTGGTTGGTCAGTGCTCTGTGGATATTGACCAGCTTTGTGTCTATTTGCAAATTCATTTCAGCATTCCTGATAGCCTATATACTTGTTATTTGAATTTGCCTTTGAATCAATTATTGCATCAGTTTGTTTTTTCATTATTTAAAGAATGTATTGGTTCTTCATTGCTGCATAACAATGACCACAAACATAGCACAAAAACCACAAATGAATTATTTCACAGTGTCTCTGTGTCTGTAGTCTGGCGCTCTGTTCAGGTAATCAAGGTGTGGACTCTGGCTGTGATCTTCTCTGAGGCCTGCGGTCTTTCTCCAAGCTCACAGAGTATTGGAAAAATTCCATTTAGACTGAGACCTGCAGCTTATAGGTCTCCCTCTGTTCCCTCTCATGGGGCTCTCTCCGTAACACAGCAGTGTGCTTCTTCAGGGCCACCAGCACAGTGCCAGTGCTTCTGCTCCCTCTGACTTCTTCTCTCTCAGAATTTGAGACCTGCTTTTAAATGGTTCATCCAATTAGGTCAGGCATGCCCAGGATGTGGAAGTTAGAGTGAGGAGCTACGATATGCATCTAATCACAGTTCCAGAAGAAGAAAAGAGAAATAACAGGAAACCACTATATTAAGGGGTAAAAAGTCCCCAGAATTGTTGAATGTACTAAAACTCATATACAGACGATCCAGTGAATTTTAAGTGAGATAAAAGAAAAAACACATTATTTTGTATAATTCCTCATTATGATGAAACTTGAGAACACCAAAGAATATGATTTCAAATGCAGGCAGGGAATGACAAATGGATTTATAATAATTCATTCATGTAAAAAAATGAAGTTAGAAAATAATGGAATAATGCCTCTAAAGTGTCAAAAAAATTTTCTGGCAAACTGACTTTATACCAAGCAAAATCATCCCTTAAAAATGAGAAGTAAACAAACATTTCATGCAAATGTTAGCCAACAAAGGTTGGCCTCAATAAATAAATGGCCACTAACAGAAATTCTATAGAAAGTATTTCAAACTGAAGGAAAACGATTCCCTGATGTGCACTGAATCATACAGAGCAGGTATAGATAAAAATAATGGTACATAATTGAACAAATCTAAACCAAGTGGCAATATAACAATTTTATATGTCTAATTTGGGGTTATTGGGTTAAAATAAGCTAGAATATATTGAATACCAAAAGAATATGAGCAGGACAGGACTTGCTATAACTTAAGCTTGTTTCAAGATCCTCTGACTCTTAGGAAGGGCAGTAGAAATAATAAATCTCTTTAGAATGTAAGTATGCTTCTTAAATTAGTAAGAGTAACAACACTCAAAATCAACATAGTACATATAGCTTCCCAAAAAGTATAAGGGAAAAAATAGAATAAGAAAGAAAGGGAAAAACATCAGCTCAGTCTACAAAATGTCATGAAAGAAAGAAAAGAAACCACAGAGGAGTCAGGAATAAATTTGGCTGTGGTGAGCCAAAGGGAAGTTTGTGAAAGCAGAGAGGGCAAAAACTAGGCACTGATAATCCATAATTGTGGCAATAAAAGTCTAATAACAAAAAGCATACAGACAATGGTGGATACAGAGGATGAGAATATATTCAATTACTCATTGAATAGTCTAGACTAGGATCAACTCCCAGTTTGGCTTTGAAGTGGGCAGATTTTAAACAGATTGCAGGAGACTAAGAATTGAAAAATATTTACTGGTTCCTTGTTCACTTCTTTTTTCCATAGCCCTTGGTCTTTACTGCATCTTGGAAAAAACTAGAAGTCAGCTCTCAAATGTTATTAATGTCTCTTGAAAAAAACACTGTGACACATAGAATGTGGATAGAGATTATATAGAACAAATAAGAACACATGTAGTAATGAGAAAAGCATATCAAGAAGTGGGTATTTATCAGTTTATAATTGTGGGTACCAAACTCTCTGCTAAATTTGTTAAAATATAATGATAGGTTGTGCATGATTATGTGCCCTCATCCTAATGGTTAGCTCATGACTGGATGGCATCAATCACTATTTTCAGATGCATGAGGAAAATGATGATATTTCCTGCATCAACGATTTTGTGCCTCATTGCTCTTAATTGTATGCTCAAGCTTTACTCTTTGAAAGCCTACGCCATCTTAGAAATAAAGGAGGTTAATACATGAGATCTTGCAGAAATACAAAAACATCTGAAGAAGAAAAAAATATCTGCTGCTTCAAGGAGTAAACTCATTTAAAAACACAAGTTCATGCATTGAAATTAAGTACAAGCATAGCCTATAGGCTATTCAAAAGAATTTCATTACACAAAAGAGTAGTTCAAATCAGTAACAAACTGCCAAAGTCAATAATAAGGGCAAAGTGATATAAATCAGTTCAAGAGGGAACCAAATCAATTTTCAGAAAGAAAGAAACCAGGGCTATTGCGTTGATTCCTATGTGAGGAAAAATCTCTAAATTAACTTCTTTAGGTTATCATTGAATTTGAAAAATTCCTTATTAGAGGTAATGAGATTAATAATCATATAGGAATTGAAGGAATCATAAAGGAATAGGAAATAAAATAGGAATTTTATTTTAATTTATTATATTTGCTAAATAACACTATAGTTTTCTTTTTATTTAACCTAAGTTCTCTGAAGAGACTCCAGGTAAATGTTATTTGTTTTATTCCCGTACCTAGGATAATGCTTAGCAAAGGGCAGATTGTCAGATTTGTTGCTACGTGAATTAATGAAGAAAAACACTCACTCATGACATCTATTTGACCAAAATATCACCTGATTAAGGCTACTTGGAGTAACTCTGGCTCACAACAGCAAGAGCTATGTGTTACTCTTCCAACAGTATCACTACCCGAGCACTGTGGCACGAAACAGATCTCACCCTTAGAGTCATGACCTGCTTTGTTTCTTGTGTGTCAGTCTTGCTTCCCTCCCCCCTCCATGTTTCCCCAGTTGTCACTCATTTATAAAGTTCTTTTCCTCTCCAAAAGAAGTGGGGCTAAGTAATTTTTGGTTGTCATCAACATTTGCTGCCACATTTTTAGTGAGTGTATGAAGTCACAGGTAGGCATTAGATACCTTGCCTTCACTGATAGCATTTCTTATTCTTTGTGATGCTTTCCTTGCCTGACAGACTTAAGGGTCTTTCATAAACTCATTTGCTGCTTACTTGCGCACTTGAGAGAAATAAGTCCAGTAAATATTAGGGGCCCTTCTTAAAATCAGGTCATAAGGGGTCTGTAAGTGTGCATGTTCCCTAGCTTCCTCCTATATAATTCATTTTCAACATGTGGTGGATTTTATTTCACACTAAGTGGGATTTGAAGACGTGGTTTGGGGGGATTTTGGTAAATACAAACACAATTGGGAACCTATCCCTAAAATATTTTTTACCTCCACTTCCAGTAGAAGTTCTTCCACTGTCTCAAGAAACCAGCATCTCTTTTTATAAAAATTATTTACTTACTTAAGCTGAGGCAGTTGGTTGCAAAGGGATGCTTATTTTCTTGAAGTAACTCCCTGACTATCTGTCCGTGCCTGGAGATCCACACTTCAGACTGAGACATGCAGTCTCATCTGGAGGGGGTAAGCTTGCACAAAATCAAATCACAGACTTTACAACCTTTAAGGGTATTCAATCCAACAGGACCAAATTTATCAAAAATGTGGTTTTAACCTGGTAGTTTGCATTCAACATGTTGGCACAAACACTTGAGATGTACTAAAGAGTTTGATTCTAAAGAATCGTCCTGCATCTTAAAGTATGAGGGAAAAAAATAACCTGTAGTAACGGGCTAACATGCAAGATCACTGGCATATGATACAGGAAGGGGTTCAAAGGCTTAGTGATATGGGCAGTTGGAACTGCTCTGATTGACCCAAAATGTTAAAAAACATGTTTTTATGGGGAACACAAGAATCCATGAAGACCTCTGTAACAAGTGTCCTCTACATGCTGGAGATGATAATGTACAATATTATCATGGAATAGGGCTCCCTGGTTTCAGCAGGAGAAATGGGATCTCTAAGTGGTGGAGGCCATTTGGCAGTTCTTAATGGACAGAAATCAGATGGTGGTAATCACCCTAGTAAGCCTCATGGACCTGGTTTTAATCAGATGATTTGAACCAACTGGGTTCTACAAAGGAGCCCAACTGATCACAAGGTCGGTAAGAATGAAATAAATGAACAGTTTACTCATGTGCTATTTAACATTTATAAGTGGGAAACTTATGCCCAGTGGGCATAAACCTGACCTTAGACTCCAAAGAGGAGATTCAAAGCTTCTCAAACAATATGAAAAACAGCCTTTTCTTAGACATGAAACATATTGAGGAAGGGGGAGTAGTCCCTTTTTAAAAGGATGGAAAACTTAGCCACAGATATACCCATTGAAATTTCCTCTAAACTTTGTCCACAAATACTGCGGTGTTGACAGAATGATTAGGCTCTGGAAAACTGGGAAAACAAAGATCTTAGATCATTCAGCATGGGCTATGAATAGATGCTGGGATCCAGCATTCAAAGAGGCTGACGGAAGTCAGTGGCCCATCCTACTATCAGAGCCTGGATTCTTGAATGCATAGTTAAAAGAGACATTGAGTAAATAGTACAATCTCTAGATTGTTCCTTGGCCCTTGCAGCAAAAGGAAAAAACAAACAGAAGCCATCCAAACATTCCCCCATTTTATGCTCTGTCTTTATCAGACAAGTTAGTTAAAATAGAATCTATACCACTTTCAACAGGAGAATGCAGAGGATACCACTATATAAAAAATGTGAACAACCAAGTATGGTTGTATTCTTTTCCTCTGGCCAGTAAAACATGTTTGATTGCTCTTGGAGAGTAACTGTGTATTAACATAAATTTGATAAGATAATACTACCACCAATTCTCTGGTAGCTGGCATAAAGCAACTTATCTGGGAAATTGTTTTTGTTTGTTAGTTGTTTTCTAGTGCATTTAGTAAGAAACATTGGAAATAGTTCTTTTTCACTGGGAAGGGATGGTTTTACACCTTTATTTAAAGCAATGGCAAATTTAGTGCTCTTTATCATAATGTAATCTGCAGAGATCTCAATTACTTTGATACCCTTATAAACAGGAGAAGCAAGTATCCCAGATAGCTTAGAAACATGAATTCTGGAGACTGGGAAATTAATTCACACAAATTTAAGTGAGAACAATGTTGTTAGATTTCCTTGGAGTCCAGTGGTCTCTCAGCTTATTCCTCAAGTAAAAGACAAATTGTTGCACTTTGCTCCTGCCCATCTCAAATGAAGAGGCTTTGTGGGCATCTTGGGATTTTGTATGTAACATATAGCTCATTTGGATGAAGGTCTCTGACTTATATATCAGGTACTGATATATGAGGATGTCAATTTTGAACAAAGATGGGTTGAAAGAAAGGCTATGCAGCAGGTCCAGTCTGTGATGTAAGCTGTTTTGCTCTTGTACTTAATGGCAGACAAAATGGACATGAAGAATCTCTGTCAGATAAGGAGGTTGGATGGAGCGTCTCTGAAGCTCCAGGGGGAAAATCACAGTACCCAGTTATAGAAAGTAAGAGCAAAGCCCTGTCTTTTTCTGCCAATAACTACCTTTATCTAGAAGTAGCCCAGGACTTATAACTGTGCTGTGGCAGAAGTTCAATGCTTAATGTAGGGCACAGAGTATGTTGATATTTGCACAGCCCATCAGAAACTGGTTGGCATATGATGCATAAAATCATTAATTGGGCTTAAGCTGAAGCAGTCCATTAGTTAAAGGAAAGAGTTTTACATGACACCAGGCCCAAGCAGGTCAAAAAGACACAGTGAAGATTCATTAGTCTGTATCTCAGACTTCTATAAGTAATTAGTTCTGATATTTTGCAATCTCCATCTAAATCTACTCCAACAGCTTCTTTCTATTAACAGAAACGGAAAAGAAAAACAAATAAACATGAAGTTGCAGATGTTTCTGCATGGTATACACTCAAGAAGAGAAATTTTCCCTGAAGGTAAAACTTAAACACAGAACATCTTGTTTTTCACTTTACTTGGAAGAAAAGATGGCCTGACAAATGGATTTATAGTACCTCATGGGCAATGGTTAAAAGACTGCATAGCTATTCAGTGACTTATTTAAAATAAACTTAACAGATTGGTAACAATGAAGTCTGGAAAAGAGATATATAAATGGACCATTGGGAAAATGCAACAATCAAAATCTTCTACTTTCAGTAATCAGGTAGACAAGATAAACAATCCTCTGTACACCAATCTTTTTTACCCATCTCCCCTGGTGTTTGCTCAATGAGCCCATGTACAGTGACCATAGTAACAATGTAAGATGGTAGGCATGATTTCAACAAGATGTATTTTACTTAACCAAGACTAGTCTGACTATTTACTACCTTTGTTAAGGGCCATACTTGCAAGTAACAAAGAGCAATATGGAATTCCTCATTTTGCACTACCCAGTTAGACCTGTTAATCGCTTAGCAAAGAATTATGACATTGTACAGCTTTAGTCAGTGAGGAAGCAGCCACTCAGCTTCTTGTGAACAACTAATCTGGGTATGAGTTTTTCTTTCAATGTCTTAAATAACTTTGCTAGTATTATCATTTATACAGTTGTATATTATTTCATCCATTACCATGGTAACCCTATACAACATTGCCTTTGTTTAAGGGAACTCACTTTACCACGATGTTATTGAGGATGTGGTCCTACCATGCACCGCAAACACAGAAGCAATCAATGTGAGAAGCGTGGAATGACTATTTAAAGCTCAGTTACAACACTATCTGGGAGAGA